>NC_068943.1:27011483-29511483 GCF_026419915.1 Harpia harpyja
TCTGATCATTGCAGTGGTTGCAGGGTACCAAACATGGTGTAGTGTCCACCCCACTGCCTTTTGGAGAGTTTTAGGAAGTAAACTATTCCCTAACAATGTCCAGATAGTATCTTAAAGAATGTAAGTTGGAGCAGTCCCAAATAGACTTATACAGTGATCTGACAAGTAGTGTGGACTTAAGGGGTCAAGCTCGCTTCATGACTCTCCTTTATTCAACAGCACAGATGTATCTGGTGGGACCCAGGTGACAGAATCCCAGGAACAGGGCTGGGCAAAGGCAGTGAATATACCAAACTTAATACTTCCTATCCAACTCACTTGTGGACCATAATGACTGGACCAAATTTTAATTTGCACATAAAGAGCAACTGCTTCTAGGCAAATGGGAACAGCATTGCTGTAATTTTCTAGATTAAAAGTACTACATTTGTTTTGGGAGACACTGGATTCTCACTTGTTGGTTCTAGTCATTCTACCTTGCTTCTCAAAGGATATAATGATGTTTACTCCTTCCTGAAGTGATTTGAAAAAGGCAGTAAATAAGTTAAGTATTTATCAGTATGCTGACAGGCTGAGTATTTTTATCTCAAGGTTTCACAAAATCTTATAAGCCAAAATGATGATTAAACACCTGGATCTTAATAAGTTCTTCAAGTTACTATTGATGACTAATTTAATGTACTTAAACAGATATGGGCATATATCAGCAATGATGGACAGAAAATTGGGATATATTAGTGCATCTTGTGCAGAATAGCTTCAGACTATATATTAAGTACCTAACTCAGTCTAATACCACAGAATTTTTTTGTTTGCTTGTTTGGTTGGATGGTTTGTTTTGGTTGTTGGTTTTGGTTTGGATTTTGTGTGTGTGTGTGTATGTGTGCAGGGACAGTAATTCTCTGTGGTGTTAAAACATTAACGTCATATTTAATTTTTTTTAATGGTGCTTCAATATTATCAAACATTATCCACCAAATTCATTCGGGGCTGCTTGGAATTTAGCTCTTCTGAAAATTAGTGCTAGTCAGTGAATTTTGTGGGTATAAAATCTAAGATTAGACTTCACAGACTGAGCTTCAGCTCATCTAATTATCACCTACATCCACACAGCTAGTGTTTCCTTCTAGCTAGATACCTTTAAAAGCCTAGAATCACAGAAAGAATCACTGGTCACAGGGTTATATGAAAATCTTGTCAGAATTATTTTTTAATAGAAGAATTTAGTAGGGAAGAAAATGTTGTTATAAATTTTAAGTATTTTTTCATATATTGAAAGTTCTTCCATGTAGAACTAAGCACAGAACAAAGAGCCAGATAATTAAAGAATCTATATGTACTGCAGGAAGGGATCAGATTTTATGCCATGGCAATGGCTGTTTACTCCGCTACACATTGGGGAAAAAATGAAATGTCCCTAATGTTGATCTATCTCTTTTCAGCCTCAGCTGGAAAAAGACAAAGTGCCATTATAGCCCAAGTCCATTTCAGCTAACTTTATGCACCTGACAGAGGCATGTAAATTAGGAGAATATTTTCCTAGGTCTATATTCCCCACATAGAGACTTGGATAACTCCAAAATTCATCTCACAAATGAAATGGTTTTCACTTCATATGGCATTTGTCTAGCCGCTAGCAGATACTTGGAAAAAAGTTTGTTGCAACTCTTACTGTCCATGAGAAAAAGTTTCTGTCACAAAGTTTATTTAAATATGTATTTAAATAATAATAATAAAAAAAAAAAGTAGCTGTGGTTGTGGTTTCAACTGCCTAGGCAGCTACCTTGAGACCTGAAAAAGTTGAATACTGTATTATTTTCTTCTGGTAGGTTTCTTTTACTATGATCAATCTACTTTATATCCCTATTGAATTCTGACTTCTTGTACGGGTCATTGTTTCTTATTCCCTAATAGTTCTACTAGGGATGTGCAAACTTAATATATTTCTACCATTTACTGAGTTTGCTGAATTACAAGGAACATGCACATGTTTTATGAACTCTCAGGTGGGTTACAATGTACAGAAATGAAAACAATATATGTGATATCTGTAGAGTCAGCTAGCAGCAAAAAGACAGGGGGGAAAACATTAAAAAAGCCTTGTTTGGTTTTTATGGTGACTCTCCTAGGAATAAATTGACTATGATTTGGGTTTTTTTTACAGCTTGTAAAGTTATGGTCCTGACTGATATTAAAGGTATTGTTTCCCAAAGGTACAGATTATGAGTACTACAATCAAACAGAAAAATATAGTACCACGCATATTACAATTCTATTTACATACTGTACAGTAAGACTTACTTAAATATATTATTGAACAATGGATGTAGACAAAGTTAAGTCATTACTAGTTTCCAAATATTGGTTTATTTTAAAAACACATTTATAACTGCTTCAAAAAGCTAAGTATTACCATTTGAGGGTTTTTTTTTAATTATTATTTCCATCGATTACAACCTTGCAAATGTACCACAACCCAAATTTTTGTTCATTTGATGTTGCCAATACCAACTAATGAACTTAACTATTTCAGTAAGTATTAATGATTAGGTTTAAAGCTATTTATTTATACCCTATTAAATACCAAAAACTTTGGATACATCCAGTTGATTCTTCCAAGAGATCACTCAGTCATCTCTGAGCTCTGTGGCTTGCTTTTAATTCAAACCACAAAATAAGAAGCAAGAGCCTAGGCACGACTGAAGGCCACACACGACTGCTCCAGATGGTTTCTGTGGAGGCCCTAGAGGTACAGCAGGACACTAGTTTGTAATTAGGGGGGTAGTTTACCGCTACACACTCATGAACACTGACTGCTTGGGGCTTCCTTGTGGAAAAAGTGAGAGTGTATTACGGGAAATGCTATGTTTATGGCTACTTCTTGGCTCTTTGGTTCCTTAAGTCCCAAGAAAACTGCATATGGGAAAGCTAAGGACCCATAAGGACATGAGTGTTCAGTAAAACTTATGACCTCCACAGTATTTCTGCTAGGGTTAGAAATAAGAGCTAGTCGGCTCTAAGATTTATGTCCAGGATGGTAAGGTACTAGAGCCAGAGTTACTGTGAGCATCCAGAGTTTCATGAGGTACATCTATATTATTAAATAAAATAGGCTCATTCTCCAGCATTAAGGATTACTGGCACGTCACAGCTGTCTTTCTCACCAGAATACAGTGGCTTTTTCCATCCTGCCTGCTGGGAACCATCAATGGCCTAAACATTACCTGGAAGAGTGCTAGTTCACACAAGCCAAAACAATGCCAGAGGCAAGAGCTCACTAATAAAGAGCAAAGAAAATGCTCAGGGTTTAAATCTGTGTCCTGGTTCTATTTATTTTACTGATGGGAACATAGTCATTAGGTTCAAACCTGAAGAGTTTGTGAGTTTTGGTAAATCAGAGTTGACATGAACTGATAGTTCTGATTTATTAAAACAATAGCAAAAATTGTATTGTACCTGAACACAGCTTATGGGAAATAAATCACAAAAGAATGGGAGAAAGGATATCTTTTACAAACTCTAAGTACTTTCAGTCTGTTTTTTTCCTTAGCTCCTTAATAGCAGGATCTGAGTTTCTTTTTTGTTTATTTTTTTCTCTTTTTTTTTTTTTTCTTCTTTTTTTAACAAAGCAGAGATTTATTCCCCTAAATCAGGGCTGCTCTGCTTTTAAATTAATAGTTCCAAATGAAAAAGTCATTCTTTGATGGAAATGAATCACATTTTCTTTGCAATGTTAGGTATTTAATATTAGATAAAGTATATGAAGAAACTTCAGATTAAGCATAAACATGAGATGCCGATTTACAGGGACATTTATTTCCTTTTTAAAAATTTTGATCATTCAGAATATCTAACAGGAATGGACACATCTGCATGTGAACATGGCTGTGATGAGATGAAAACTTTGTCATAATATGTTGCCTTCTTTCTATTATCTGTGATAATGCAAAAAATTACATATTTTTTCTATTTTCTATTTCTTCCTCACCTTGCTCCTTTCACTAAATAAGCATTCTAATAATTTTGAGAAAGAAAAAAAAAATGGTCCCATTAAAATTCAAATTTTGAGGATAAGAAGGAGATGGATGACAGAACTGTCTATACTCACATTATTTAAGATTTTGTAAGTCTTTATTTTTAGGACCTTCTATAAAATTTGGCCAAACATTTAAGACATTTTTCCTGACATATTTTTCACATGTCTGTCTGAGACTATTTTCAGTTGTTTGGGTTTGTGTTTTGACAGACAGAAAAGGATAAATTTCAGTATGAGTCTAGAGAAAAAATACATTGCTTGCTTTGTGTTAATCATACAGTCATTTGGCAGAAAGCTGTAGCTTGTCCATGCCTTGGAGAAACAATTTTAAATTTGGCAGTATGCTTGTCCTGCTCTCTGGAATATCCCCTTTTCCTATCTCCGAGAAAGCTCTGTGGAATTCAGCTAAGCTGCAAAACTCGGAAAATTGCAGGTTATACGTGTTCAGGAGAAGCTCAGGCTGTATTACTAAACTAATATGCATTTTAACAAGAGAAATAAAGTTTGGGCTTTTTCAGGGAATGGAAGAAAGTTGCTTAAAATGATGAAAGCTATAGATGCAAGCAACAAACAGACCTACAGTTGTTGGCAAGGTAAAGCATTCAGCCTCTCACATTGGCTTAAGTCAATGAGCAATTCAGCCTATGCATGCTATGGCTGTTAGCTGGCTGCTTCTATGCTCAGAGATGCCTGTAAAGTCCGAATTCAGTGCCTATAGTGTAAGTCTGACTGATTTCTTATTTCCTTGACCTAACACACGGATGATTCCTGTTGCTTTTATTCAGGAAGCAAGGGGGAAGATGGACAGTGGACTCTTTATGTTTCAAATCCCACCCTGGTCAGCTTCCTGAATGAAGTAGGCTTTTTTTTTTCTGTTCACTCAAATTGAAAGGTGTTTTTACAGCCTCACAAAAATAATGTATACCAACATTCTCTTAAAAATCATAAAGAAATGCTGTTAGTTCTATTATTAGATGATAACTTCATTTCTAAAGGTTCACATAAATGAAGGCAAATTCCTGTATTCGATATTTTAGATATCTGAAGCTAGAACTAATCTAAAGATTTCAGGGTCATGAATCATTGCTTCAGATCCTAAAGGTTTGACAAAATTGCAATTCATGGAAAAAAAAAAAACCAACCAAATTTTCTAATTAATAAATCAAAGGAAACAGGATGTATATTCTCTATACATATGCCACATTGCTTCTCATAAACTGCAACTTTCCAGCTTTTTCAATATCAAATATGACAGCAAGAGTTTATGATTCAGGGACAAACACTTGTACAGTCATTATTTATCATAGAAGATGATAATACTTGGCACTTTGTCAACTTTTGCATGTAGATTACTAACTTATATGTGGCACTTGAACTGTGCAATGCATATTGGTTGATGTGCTCTTGTATGATAGAGTATTTGTCTAATGAAATAAGGAGAAAATTGAAAAAGAAGGGAAAAAGCAGAAACAGTTATTACATTGGATACCTTAATTATATATACTTGTATGTGTATCTTTTTTTTTGTTTTTTTTTATACACAAATATCGGTAGATAGATAATCATAACAGATATGCGTTGCATCAGTAATCAATACAGAAACTCTCACAAAATCAGCATTCCATCTATTATTTTAATCTATGGCTGAAAAAAATAAATGTGGAAACAGGTCCCAGCGTTTGGTATGCTGATAAGTGACTTTGGAATCAATTAGCTAGCTGCTTTTCCTTTCACTGTGTATAGCCTATTATGATATACAGGCAATAAGAGTTTTGCTTCAACATGAAATATACATCTGAACCTCAGTCCTGGCTGCAAAGAATAGATGAATACAGTCTAAACCAATAAGAACTAGACTAATACTTGACACTGTGTAATAATTGATGGAAATGTGATAGTCCAGAATATTTCTACAAGGTGTTGTTCAAACGTAGGGTCCTGTACCTCAAAAACATTATTTCTAAGGTTCTAAAAATACTAAAATTTAAATAGTAATATGAAGTGTATCTGAAGTATTTGAATTCCCGAATCTCTGACCACTGAAATGGGAGACAAAATTACATGAAAACAGATTTTCAGATATTTTCTACTTTGCCAATAGCACTTTTAGGCCAAAGTCCCTGAAGAACAACTTATATCATAATATTTTGGCACTTCCAATTCGAGCTTCCTGAAAATGGAAGAGAAATCATATTTATCTAAGTGTTTAAACACCTCAGAAAGATTTAAACAGAATGTGACACTAAAAGTAGACAAAGGTTAGAGAAGTCTCATTTCTGACTCAACTGGTTCACTGATACCAAAAAAATGACACTTCAGAGAATTATATTGTGGCATTCAGAAACAGTTTGAGACATGAATTGCATCAGTATTTCACAAAAAGCCCTGACTTTCTTTACTCTCATTCTGCAAATATATCCCCTTCAGCAGTCATATGAACTCTATCCAGGTTCTTAACAGAATGAAAGTGGGTTGACCAGGAATGTTCTACTCATTTACTTATAATTAAATGCAACTTTTCATAGTTATTTATTGCTTTAAGGAGCATATTTTAATATAAGTTCCCACTTCCTTGAAATATCCTTACAGCAAAATCTCATTTTTTCCCTGAATATTTAAAAAAGAGTAAATGATAGTAAATAAAAAAGCTCTATTCTTTTAAAATTATTTTAAAAGAAAAAAAAAAACCAAACCTGTTTTTGTTAACTCTTGTTAAAGGAATTGAAATTTTACGACGGAAAGTGGGAGGTGTCTGAGCTTTAGGTGCTGAAAATAATGAAGAATGTATTCCTTGCCTGGTCAGACCAGCTCAAGCATTTTAAATACCACGTCTGACTTCACTTGGCTGATTTTTACTAAGATTTGGGAACATTTTAACAGTTCTAAATCAAGTGTGGTAGAGAAATGCCAATAAATAGCAAGCTATGCTGGGTGGTGAAATCTCCCAGCAGTGGAGATGTGTCCAGGATAGCTGTCCACAGGTGTGAACCATTTAAATAACAGCCCTTTGCTAACCCATTTCATTTAGACAGAAGTAGACCAGAGCAATACTAATCCACAAGGGGTTTCAATAGGTAGGTGTGAGGTGGAATCTGGGAGGGAGATAGAAAATCTAGTAGCTGCATCCAGCTGTGCAGTTTTTTCTAGAATGAACATCTATTTCCTTATCCAAAAATAAGCTATATCAACATTGCTTTTGTCTTCATTGCAAGTTATATTTCTATAATAACACCATTAGAAAGTCACACCCATAATCAAAGTAGTAATGTTGATATAAAGGGTATGAATTCATGAGGCCTTAGTTATACCAGGACTAGGCAGGTTTCTCAAGAAAACGATGCCAGACTGATGCTGAAAGAGCAATTAAGCTGGTGCTCTTTTCAGCATACCCTGACACCATAGTAAAGACAGTGTTTGAAACTGATGCAGGAATTGGATGATGCAGGGATTGCGTGAAGCAAAACCAAGCTCATCTGAATATTTCACGTACCTAGTGAATAATAACATTACTATAAATATTTAGGTGTTTCCTCAAAAAGACTTATAATATTTTATTCAAAATAAATTTTATGTTGCCCTGGTACCATTTCACAGAGTTTCTCTATAGAGATTTAGTGGCTATTTAAACAAAAATGATAGATACTCCCAGAGCTGATGTGATTATGCCAACTTCTATTTTTACAACATTCTATCAATAGCATTCAGACTGCTATATCCACTCACTGTAGCTGTTCTTAAAGGTATTTTTCAACTTTTTTTTCTTTTTTTTTTTTTTCTTAGGTTGTTACATTATGCAGCTGATACAAACGTGAATTTAGCAAACATGAAATTTGCTAACTGTGCTACTCTGGAGACTGACAAATTTGCAGCATAGCTGTGTGGACTGCTTTGGAGCTAGTTTTACAATGGTCACAGTCTATCAATCTGCTGAAGGAAGGCAGCAAAAAAAATTTTCATGCCTCTGCAAACAACAAAATACTTGATCTAGCTATCTTTTCCCTAAACCTCTATATTTTATTCCTGCCTTCCTGTTTTTCTTGTCAAAAACATGAGCGTTAACATTCTTTCTAGTGCAGCAGAGATTCTGGTGCTTGTGGCTGCTCTCACTGGTGGATGGGATATATGCTTAGAGCAGTGAAATGACATGCTGTTTGGAGACTTGCTGAAATTTTGGTCCCACTTTGGCTTCTTCCAGGAAGTAATTTAGCCTGTGTTTTCTGTTCAAAAATTGCTGCACCTCTGCGACACATCAGCCCGCAATGAGCAGCCTGCCGTGGCTGGGGCACTTTACAGGTGAACACCTTTAAGGAAGCACAAGTGTCCTTCAGAGTTCTGGATTTGCCTAATGACTACGCTGCTGTGTACCAATTACTTTGCTGTAAACTGAGTTCATCTTCAGGATAAGCCACTTTGCCGACTGGTAAAGCCGGCATCAAACTTATCTGGTAGACCATTCTTAAAGAAGCGAATGTAGCTGCAGCTTGCAAGGGAAGAGAGCTCATTTCTTCTGGAGAGCTGCTTGCGGGTGATGCGGAGGGTTTGGGCCACACAGGGATGTTCCAGCCCCTGGGAGCTCCGCAGCACAGACCTGGGTGGGTAGTGCTAATGCTCTTAGGCTGTACGAAGGGCCTGTTCCTGTACCACCCCCTTCTCCCCTTGAAAATCAGGGCCACAAGAAGCAACAAATTCCACAGCAGAAAGTGCCTAAAGCTGCTTCATCCCACCATTGAAACCATATCCACTTAGAAGAGTATGTAAACATATATTTTAGGACTATTCTTCCTTGTCTTACCTGCTCAAATGCTCTTTCTCTTGATCTTTCCTCTATGTGAGTGTGCAACAGACAGGATAATATGCTGAAAAGGGGAAAGAGCATAACCTAGAGGTAACTTGGCAAGAGTGGAGACAGATGGCTGATCTGAAAGCATCAGAGGTTTGCTCCCAGAGTATCTCCCAAAATAGAGTTGGTTGTAAATTAGAATTGCCCTTTATAAACAAGGTGTATTGCTCTAAAGTCTGGCCATCTGATTACGGGTGCAGATGGTCTGTTACTGTGGGGATTTAGAGGTGTAAAGGGATACATGACAGGTAAGTGCCCCAGGCTCATGTCTCAGTGGCCTAAGGTTACACAGGTTGGACTCAGTTTGTAATTCTTTTCGAACAAGTATTTTTTTTTTTTATGAGACTACTAACAAGGGTGTCAATATCATTGTTTTTTGAGTGTGTAAGTTATGGACACTGCTCCAGTACATAATAGACTAAGACCAACAACAATTTTTATATGAACCACAGAGCAATCTCACAAATTCTGAAAGATTATGTACATTGTAGATCTAGAATATTTAAATATTTGTAATGTGTTATGTATGTATATGTATATGAATCTAGGTATTTATGAACTTCTCCTTATATATATATACATATACATATGTATATAGAAGTTTACAAATACATAGAGAGATATATACACACACACAGAGGTTTATAAATACATATATGTTCCCATATATAATCAACATATACATACATATGTATGCTGGCAAATGAGGATTTATTTCTTCAGGCAGAACTTCTGTGAGAGCATTACAAAGTAAACTGGCCAAATATTTTACCATCAAAACAGATGGGTAATGACCTTGACTTAATAAAATGTTGCTCATTTATGTATGTGTTTAGTTATTACACTGAAAAAAACCCCAGATTTTACTCCATCAATACATGACATTTATTTATATATGCTGTATATCTATGAAGTAATACGATTGTCCTTGTATTAAAGACTTGCCTTTTTAATGCACATAGTCACTGTTTTAGCACATGATCAGAAACTTTACAGCTCCTTCTCAGCTGTGGACATCTGGGTTCACAGAGACTGTGGCACCTGGCTTAACTAGTAGGAAAAAAAAAGAAAAACTGTTCCACTAAAATATTTAAGATGTCTAAAACAGTCTTTAAATAGGTCTCCATTAGTTTATGAGACACATACAAAATATATAGTGTATTTCAAAACATTTCTTATTCTAGCCTAATCCCAAATTCAAGGTGAATAAGTTTAAATACAACCACACACGACATTATTTGTCCATCTATATATGTTTCTTATGTGCACATTTGTACCTGCATATTATATACACAGTTGTTGTTGGATAGTAACCTAGCAACTATTTAAAGGTCCAGTCCTGTCAATACAGGTATATTGCAATGCAATATGTAATACATTGTCACAGTTGTTGTGACCTTATGAACTCAGGTGAGTCATTTCATCCTGTGACTTCATTCCCCTTCAATAAAAAATTGAAGGTCAAGGATCATATCCTATATCTTTTTGTATTTCATATTCAAAATACAGTATAGTAAAAAGAATACTTTACTACCATAGAGAAGATTATATTTATTAAAAAGGTTGAAATGAAATATACTTTTCTCTTATCTCTGAAAAATATTTCTTCACATCTGCAAGACAGCCTCGGTTTTTCATCTCATGTTAAACCTTTACAGTTATACTGATGTTGTTGAGATTTGGGGAGAGGGGACATTAAAAGTCAGAGAAATATTATTTTTTCCACATTTTTTTTTTTTTTACTGTTCATGCCATGTTCTTTTTTCACTCGGATTTATTTGAGGTAGTGGGAATTATTTTCGAAAAGGAAGCTTACAACCTTTGGACATTATTAATGTGTAATATTCCTAAAATATGCTATAATGTTGTTTTTTGCAAGCCTTCTAATGTCAACATTTTTAAAATAAGTCTTTTTTTTTATATAGGTATAAAGTTCGATTCTCCCATTTAAATAGAAAAGCCCTTAGTCCTGTGGCTAAGTGCTAGATGGACGTGCACAGGGGGTTCCTGTAGCCAGGGAAACCCAAGGAAGAGCAGAAAGCCATGCCAGGAGCCGGCAGCTCTCACGAGAGAGGCTGACGTGCCTTGGGCATTGCCAGGAGCAAACACGGGAGATTTGACCGGCCTGCAAACAGGGATGGAGAGAGTGCCGTGCTTTGTGTAGCAGTTCATGCAAAAGAGTGAGTGAGGAGGGCCATGCACCCTGCTTGTAGGCCCACAACCCAGGGAAGTGCTCTAGGTCTCTGCTGAGCACTCACCTCAGAGTTAAAAACAGTGTTTATACAGAGAAAGCCCCTGAGATGTCTGACAATTCCACCCAGACAGAACTGGTAAGGAAGGAGGCTTCAGTACAGATAGTAGGTTGCAATGAGTGTCCAGATCCTTCTCTTGGAGACAAGGTAAGTGCTTGCAAAAGTTGTGCACAGGTTGATGATCTGTTGTGTCAGGCAGGTGAGTTGCAGGAAACATTCAAAAAACTGCACAGTGTTATTGGGGCTGAGATGGAGATAGATAAGTGGTTTCAGAACCATGCTTCCGTGGTGGACACCGCAGAGAATGAGGCACCTTGGACCCTGGTGACCCCCAAAAGCAGGACTCTGCTTCAGTCCCCACCCTCCAGCATTACAACCAAAACCAGGTATGAAGCTTTAACAGCTGTAGACACCCACGAGCAAGGTCTGCAAGGAGAAACTGGACCAGCAGCACACAGTGGATACCACAAAAAGAAACGACGAGTGCTCGTAGTGGGTGACTCTCTGTTAAGGGGCACTGAGGCACCCATCTGCCAGACTGACAGAGCGTCACGAGAGGTATGCTGCCTTCTGGGAGCTAAGGTCCGAGATGTTGCTGAGAGCGTGCCGCAACTTGTCTAAAGCACAGACTGCTAGCCATTGCTACTCTTCCATGGGGGCACAAATGATACCACAAGCCAGAACCTGGGCAGAATCAAGGAAGACTGCAAAGCCTTGGGGTGCAAGTGAAAAGTATTGGTGCCCAAGTAAATTTTTCTTCCATTTTAGCAGTTAGAGGAAAGGGTGCAGCCAGAAATGGACATATAATGCAAATAAACTTCTGGCTTCGTGGATGGTGCCGTCGTGAAGGTATTGGCTTTTATGACAACAGGACGTTCTTCCATGACTACAGCCTGTTAGGGCAGGATGGGATCCACCTGCCTGGAAGAGGCAAGGGAATCTTTGGCAGCAGTCTGGCCAACTTGGTGAGGCAGGCTTTAAACTGAAGGACTTGGGGGGCGGCGTCCAAAATGGCAATGCTCACACCATTGCATCCAACTGGGAAATAAGCTAGGCCAACCAGAGCAGCAACAAATGTTCCTTAGCTGCCTCCCAAGATAAGAACCAGAAGACCAACCACCTCGAGTGCATGTATACCAATGTACACAGCCTCGGGGGGAAACAAGAGGAACTGGAGCTCTGTGCCCAGTCAGCAAGTTATGATATCACGGGAATAACTGAAACATGGTGGGACAACTCACATGACTGGAGTCAAAGGCAGCCAAGTGGTACCCCACAACTGATATCACTAATGCATTTTTCTCAATCCTTTTGGTGGCAAAGTGCAGGTCACAGTGTGCTTTCACTTGGAGGGGCAGCCAGTATACTTGGAATCGACTGCCCCAGGGGTGGAAACACAGCCCTACCATTTGCCATGGACTGATCCAGACTGCACTGGAATAGGGTGAAGCTCCAGAACACCTGCAATACATTTGTGACATTATTGTGTTGGGCAACACAGCAGAAGTTTTCGAGAAGGGGAAGAAAATAGTCCAAATACTTCCGAAAGCTGGTTTTGCCATAAAACAAAGTAAGGTCAAGGGACCTGCACAGGAAATCCAGTTTTGGGGAATCAGATGGCAAGATGGATGTCATCAGATCCCAATGGACGTGATCAACAAAATAACAGCTATGCCTCCACCAACTAGCAAAAAAGGAAACACAAGCTTTCTTCAGCATTGTGGGTTTTTGGAGAATACTTATTGTTATTATTATTTTCCCTTCCTTTTCTGTCCTATTAAACTGTCTTTATCTCAACCCATGAATTTTACTTTTTGTTTTCTGATTCTCCCCCCTGTCCCACTGGGGGGAAAGAGTGAGCAAGCGGCTGTGTGGTGTTTAGTTGCCAGCTGAGGTTAAACCACAATGGATGGTTATAGGCTGTTTTGTAAAGACTGGCAGGGGACAAGAGGAGGAGGAGTCACACTCTATGTTAAGGAGAACCTTGAATATATAGAAGTCAACTATGTTGATTGTGGAAATCCTATCAAATGCCTCTGGGTCAAGATCAGAGGGGTCATCTCCAAGGGGGATCCTACAGTAGGCATCTGCTACCGACCTCCAAACCAGGACGATAACGCCAACGAAGCAATATTTGGGTCACTTAAGCAAGCTTCGGGTCAAGAGAACCTGGTTCTTATGGGTGACTTCAACTACCCAGACATCTGTTGGAAGAAAATACAGCAGCTCACATGTCATCCATCAGGTTCCTGGAAAGCTTAGAGGACTGCTTCCTCATACAAATGTTAGATGTGCCAACCAGCAATGAGGCACTGCTGGACTTGCTACTCACAAACCAAGAAAACTTGCTTTGTAATACCTCGCTTAGCGATAGCCTTGGCTGCAGTGATCACAATATCGTGGAGTTTGGGATCCTGCTGAGCACGCTGAAGGGTAGTACTGAGAGAAAAGCTTTAGATTTTAGAAGAGCAAACTTCAGCTCACTCAGAGCTCAGTTGGGAGGGATTCCGTGGGAAGCTTCCATGGGGGTTGAAGGAGCTAGCGAGTGCTGGGAGTTTTTCAGAACGCTCTCCTGGAAGCACAAAAACAGTTCATCCCCTTTAAATGTAAGGGAAGTAGGCAGAGCAAGAGATCCCCCTTGGCTTAACTGCAAGCTTCTGAGTCTGCTCAAAACCAAAAGAGAAGCATACCAGAGATGGAAAAGCCGATGAGTACCCCGTTGAGAACTACAAGGGCATTGCCAGGCCATGCAGAGATACAATTAGAAAAGCAAAAGCTCAGCTCGAATTGAAATTGGCCAGAGATGTCAAAAGCTACAAGAAAGGGTTCTTCATGTACATAACCAACAAGCAGAAACAGAAGGAAAATACTGATGCGCTGTTAAACAGGAGAGGTGAATTAGTCACCAACAATGCTGAAAAGACAGAGGTTCTCAACACTCCACTGTCTTTACCAGCACTGTTGGGTCCCAGGCTTTGGGAACAAAAATCCAGGTTGATGTAAACACAGACCCAGCATCAGTGAAGGAAGAGTTGATTTGTGAAATATTACAGGAGCTTGACCTCTACAAATCAATGGGCCCTGACAATACCCACCCCAGGGTGCTAAGAGAGCCGGCTGACATCGTTGCGTCATTCCATAATCTTGGAGAAGTCATGGAGATGAAGGGACATCCCAGAAGACTGGAAGAAGGTTAATGTCACCCCCATCTACACAAAGAGCTTGAAAGAGGATCCAGGAAATTACAGGGCCATCAGTCTTACTTCAGTCCCCGGGAAAGTTATGGAACGAATCCTCCTGGGGGCTATCACAAGTCAAATGAAGCATGTGATTGGGAAAAGCCAGCATGGATTCACCAAGGGCAAATCGTGCTTGACAAACCTGATCGCCTTCTACAACAAAGTAACCTGCTCGGTTGATGTGGGGCGAGTGGTGGACATTCTCTACCTGGATTTCTCCAAGGCTTTCGATACGGTTTCCCACAGCTCCTCCTAGAGACACTGATGCATTGCAGCCTAGACAAGTGGTCTGTGCGGTGGGTGGGGAACTGGCTGACACACCGCACCCAGAGGGTGGTGGTAAATATAGCTTGTTTTCAAACTGGCAACCTGTCACAAGTGGGGTCCCCCAGGGATCGATATTGGGCCCAACACTGTTTAATATCTTCATAAGTGATCTGGATGATGGGATCAAATGCACCCTGATGAAGTTTGCCAATGGTACCAAACTGAGTGGGGAAGTGGACACTTTGGAAAGCAGAGCCACCCTGAAGGAAGACCTGGATAGGCTGGAAGAGTGGGCTAACAAGAACCTTGTGAAGTTCAACAAATACAAATATAAGGTCTTGCACCTGGGAAAACATAACCCAGGAGTGCAGCACAGGCTGGGATCTACCTGTCTGGGGAGCAGCTCTGTGGAAAGGGACCTGGGGGTCCTGGTGGACAAGAAGCTCAATGTGAGTGAACAGTGTGCTGCTGCGGCAAAGGAAACCAACAGGATACTGGGTTGCATCAACAAGGGCATCACCAGCAGAGATAAAGAAGTCATTATCCCACTCTACACAGTGCTTGTCAGGCCACACCTGGAATACTGTGTTCCGTTTTGGTCCCCGCTATGCAAAAAAGCTGTGGACAGGCTGGAGAGGGTCCAGAGAAGGGCCACAGAGATGATCAAAGGACTGGGAAGCCTGCCATGTGAGGAAAGGCTGAGAGAACTGGGTTTGTTCAACCTTGAGAAAAGAAGGCTGAGGGGAGACCTTATCACCATGTTCCAATGTTTAAAGTGTGGCTACAAAGAAGATGGAGACTCCCTTTTTACAAGGAGTCACATGGAAAAGGTGAGGGGTAATGGGTACAAGTCACTCCTGGGAAGATTCTGACTGGACACAAGAGGAAACATTTTTCACAATGAGGACAATCAGCCATTGGGATAATCTCCCCAGGGAAGTGGTGGATTCCCCAATATTGGACACTTTTAAGGTTCGGCTGGACAGGGTGTTGGGCCATCTTGTCTAGACCATGTTTTTCCCAAGAAAGGCTGGACCAGATGATCTTTCTGGTCCCTTCCAACCTGGTATTCTATGATTCTGTGATTGTATGATTCTATGTCATACGAGTAATTAATGGTAATTACAACCTTACTTAAATACTGAACTCTCTGTTTTCAATTGGTCTGAAATTTCTTACCTTAGCATAATTGCAGAAAAGAGATGAAAAGAGATGTTTCAAATTAAGAGTTTTATATTAAATAATCTTTTGTCATTTTGGGTTTGGTCTGTTGTTTTTTGGTTTTTGTTTTTTTTTTTACTGGAAGGTTATTCAGCTGGTTGACGTAGAGCCAAGCTTCAAAAAAAATGAATGTGCTTACTCAGTTTCAAGTATAGCATATTGAAATCAATGAAATGGCACAACTGCTTATAGATAAATCCTTGGAATGTTTCTAGACTGGATATTGTATTTCACCACTGGGGAACAGACCTTGTTGCCCCTCCTCCAAAAATTCTCCTTCATTTACATCACATTTCTCCTAAAACACTGAAAATTTTGTAATATATTATAATCTTTGAATTACCTATTAAAACCAATAATAACTATGATTTGTATTTCAGCCACAGTGCAGGTTACAAAGGTAGAGCAAAGGAGTTAATTCCACAGCTTACTCTCTCTCACCCTTTTCATTCTATAGATTGCCTGCCAGTGGCTTCTCTTTCTTTGCTTCTAGTTACCTTCGTGCCAATTTCAGGAGTTTTCTGAAGATGTGAATTATCAAAGTACTTATGTCAAAACAAGCAAGTTAGTGCTTTGAAAATGGACTAATCTTTTTCTTTTTTTTTTTTCTTTTTCTTTTTTTCTTATTTAGCTCAATTACCTGCAACAAAAAATTCTGAATATCAGGCAGCCAGGTACTTGGAAAGAATACACTGTGGGAATTAATGTGTATGCAGCATGAGAAAAAGTACAAACATACTGGGGGTCTTAAAGAATCAAAATACACTTTGGTAATCTCTTAGCCACTAAGAGAATGTCTTCACATCTGTGTATATATTTTTGGAGCCCTTCAGAATGAATTATTCTTTATAACAAGGACAAGACAAGGTTTGCAAGTAGGGTTTGCATGCCCAAAAAACTGTCTAATTTTTCTGGCAGTTCCAGGTGACTAATGGAAGATGGTACATCTCCTTACAAACTTTATCCTGCCAATGTCCTTAGCCCATTGCAGTTAAAACAGAATGCCACTGTACAACAGGGTGTTGTTTTAGCATAGTAAGAATATACGCAGTTTAGGCTTTTCAGTAAGTTTCAGTTTTCCCATGAACACTCTGACAATGTAATACAACCTTATACGGCTAAAAGTAATTCTGAGGGCATGAAGCAAAAATTTTGCTTTCTTTTAATTAAAACTGCCAGAAATAGAGACAATTTTGTATCAGCAGTGCCCTTTTTAATAGAGATCCATTTCTACTCTCAGTGTCTTATGTGGAATTGCTGGTCAACAAAGATGAATGTACATTTTATTCAGAGTCATGTAAAGGGACCTAAAGGATGAGTGAACCTGCACAATGCCTTTCACAGCTGGAGCCTGTATTGAAATGCTAAGACCTTGCTTTAATTCCTATTGCACACTAAGTGCAATATCCCTGATCCTGTGCTACTGAAAGCAATAGCAAAACTTTCACTGGCTTAGCTGAGGGTTGGACTAGTCCCTGATTTTTTTGTACACTCAGTAAGTGTCATATTCTACATCTATGGGTAAATTTTAAAAAAACAAAACCAAAAACAAACAAACAAAAAATCCAACCAGACCCAAACTCTTCCAGCAGAATTCTCCATATTGATGGAAGATGGTTAGAACTGTTTAAGCTTCATTGAATCTGAGAGGATTAACTCCCAAAATTACTTACAATTCAGAGAGTGACTCAAATTTTCACAGAAATACAGTTTAGTACTTAGTGAAAACATCCCTCCTTTGAAATTCAGTCTTGTGATTTTGTAATGAACAAAACTAGTTTTCTAGTCTGTTATATGTTTATACTAGATGCAATATTTGTATCTGTATTTAGTGCTCAAATGGGTAGAAGTCAATAATAAAATTTTAAATTTATTTAAGACTGGGCGCTAAACCAGAGATTCTCAAAGTGCTTACAGAGTCCCAGTTTATTAAGCCAGTACAATTTGTTATAGGTTTGTGAGAAAAGTACTTGGGGGCAGTGGAGGAGTGGTGCCTTATTTGTTTAAATGCTAAGAAAGTTTTAGCCCTAATTCTCCAAGCATAGCCAATATAACGACGAGACAATATTTTGCTCTTGAACAGACAGATGGTACTTCATGTCATCTGATATGCAACTAATAGTTATATTCAGCCTCCTAATTTTATTCTTTTTATTAACCATACATATATTTACTTTATCCATACATTAGAAAATCTGTTGCTAACACATGTTCAGAACGTACATTCATTATCTGCACTGGCTTGCTTACAATGTTTTAGAGCTATTAGGCCTAAATTTGCCACAGCCTACAGGTGTACACTGAGTCCCATGCTACCCTTTCCAGACATAATTTTAAAACATTGCTTTAAAAGCCCTGGGAGACCCCTAAGCCATTCTAGCTTGGTTTAATTCTTTTTCTGTATAGCATGTTTCATAAAAGTGTGCCCCATAGCAGTAAACAAAATCTAATCAATAAAATCCACTGAAATTTGACCTTCTCTTCACCCTTAGACTTGGTTGGACTTATTTTTATTTTATTATTATTTTTTAAATTACTAAACAAATGGTGAATACAGTTTTGTGTGTTCCCTTACGGTTGACTGCAGTCATTTTGAGTAATCAGTTACTGGTGTAATAGCTCTTTAATTGTACAGCATATATAGAACTGGAACAATGTATTCATAAATGGGCTCTGGTTTTCATTTAATACTTGAATGCTCCTGAAAGGAGGAGGCTGATAATACTCAATAGAGTCAAGTAAAATGCAAGATTCTTCATTGCTGTTTTAGTGCTGTGTTGCAATCTGGCCAAACAGAAGTCCTGCTGCCCTTGTCCTGAACATGATCAGCCATTACCAGATGTCTGAGAAGCCACACAGTGCCTTTACGATGCAGAAAACATCTATGAAAGGGGAGAGACCACAACTGGATCATCAGTCATCCATTTGAAGCAAATGAGTATTCTGCTCATGGTGGCTTCATGTTACAATTATAACCACACTGTTGAAAACTCTTCCGTGTTAAGCAAAGATTAAACACAGAAAGCTTGTCGTACTGTCAGTCACATGCGGGTCTAAAGCTTGATTACTTTCTGTATTGTTTATCTATAAGCTTGGGCTCTGTTTAGGGCATAGGGATGAGCTCTGGTCCCTTTTAGAAGGCAGATTCTTGGCTTACTCACTGTCTTAATGTGCACCCAGGTGCTCAGTCTTGCAGTCTGTTAGGTCAGTAAAAATTGAGTCATAGGCAGCAGAACGTCAGTTTGTCTTTTTCTAAGCATAATGCAAACACCTTAAGCCAAGCTACAAACAATTCAACAGACAACAATGCAGGCAAAAAGTGCATGGGTCTCAGTGTACATCTATATTACTAAATAAAAGAGAGGCAAGGAGAAACCTTGTGCATCGAATGTGCAAGGCTATACCTATTCCAGGAAAGTTAGAAGACATATGTCATAGGTACAGGCACACAGTTGTTAAACCCACAGTGTTAAAGTGTTAGGAAAGTACACCCCAGCATTTAGTCTGTGCCAGCCACCACTCTACAACAGTGCTTGACCACAATTTAGTCATTTACATGGACTAAGGACTATTCGCAATGGGCAATGCATTTTGGCTAGCCTGATTGGGATGGTAGGAGAGCTAGGTCTATGTCTATAAGCCATGCCATGCTACTCGGGCTTAGGGCCAAAAACCAGTCCCTGGCACACAAGCATGCAGTACGTGAAGTGCTATTGTTCACTCTGCTTAACTGTTATGTTGGTCCATAGCTCAGGTTTGGTTTACTCCAACTAGATCTCTTCAAGAAAAATCTGATCCAGTGAGTCAATGCAGGCCTAAAAGAAGCTTCTTCCTTATGACTTCAGGGCCAGGGATTAATCCTTGGCCTGCCTTTATTTATCAACTTAAACAGAGCCAAAATTTATCTATTGTAAGCTTGTGCTGAAGTCTACTTCAGGCTTTGTATTGTAGGTACAGCTGGAGAAGTTTGGAGATACAGTGTCATCTGTCTTCTGACATGTTTATGCAAGGTTTTGCCAGAATTCCTTCTGTTAATGGAATGCTCAATAAACACTTATTTCATTACTTACTTGTGACAAGAGGATTAAAAAGGTAGACAAGAGTAACACAAAATCATGTCTGCTGTCCTTTCATAGCAGTGAGCTTTGATAGATGTATCCCACATCTACTAAGCCATTTTCCCTGAGAGCATTCCACGGAAATTCAATAAAGAAATTGCTCCTGAGCTGTCCAGTGCCCTCCATTACAGATTCAGTAGTCTTAACACAACACTGTTTTCTGTTTGTTGCTTAAGGTCTCAAAAATACAATGGCAAATGAGCACAAGATTTCCTATTAAATGACCACATATTAGGAGAGAAAAAAAAATGCATAGATTTTTTATGCGAAAGATCTTTACATATCTCAGAAATAAGCAAACCACTACTTTGAGCCATATTCTGACCTCCTGACATGGCATCTCTACTGAACTTAATCAATCTAAACTTTAAAAATATTACAGTGCTTAGATTCAAGTAAGCTATAGAGACTGGTTTCACAACCTGCCAGATACTAACTCCCTACATACAGCTGAGGCAAAACAAACCAACCAATGAACCAACCAAACAAAATTAGCACATCTAAAGCATCTACAATAGCCATCTCAAAATATTCTCAGTTCTGGTGGCAGACTCAGCCCAGGATACCAGTAGTCTTGGTTGTTTGTTCACTTCCCAGATTCAGAAGATGGGTCAGGTGCTTTAAGTTCCATAGTCTGGATATTTGCTTCTCTTTGATGAATGATTTCAGGTTCAGTCATAAATGTGAAATTCATTGCTATATTTTAAAAATAAAGAAATTAAAATTTGAGTTTTATTTGTACTAGATGAAGTTTCATGAGTCTAATACTGATGCACAATATAATACTTCCTTCTCTGCAAGTATTGTAATCCTGTAACCTATAATAAAATATACCCACAGCTAGTAAAGGCCACAGGCTTTGCAATAAGCTTGCATGGTCTTAGGACTGACGTTTGTCAGGACTGCTTTGTCTGAACTTTTCTTGACCTGCCTGCAGCTTTGTTTTTATTTGATTTTGCTGTAACAGCATTTTTTTTTCTGATCAGGTGGTTATGGATAATTTGTTTTGCTTATCATTATATGGTGCAATCATAGTTTTATAGAGATAGTCATGACAAGTAGTTTTTCCATGCAGAACGAGATATTTATGGTTCTAAGATAATGATGTAGAGTAGAGAAATACAGACCTGGTCTGATAGCAGAAGGCTTGAGAAGTGAGGATGCAGCACAGAAGAGCACAGGAGTGGGATGATAAGGGATGGAGTAGTGGCTGGCACTAGAGAGCCCATGGCTGTAAATAACTCACCTGTGGTCAGTTATAGAAATGAAGACCTGGAGCTGGACAAAATTGGTTTTAGGAGTAACAAAGGAAAAAGAGTATGTAACATACCTAAAAGCTATCATAGATATTATATTCAGATATAATGCACAGCGACAGACCAATGAAGAAAGTTATAAAATCATTTTAGCAAACATATCAAAAATATTCTTAGTGAATCCCAGAGTGAGGAAGAAGAAAGCCTCAACATGAACACCAACCATATTCCTCCCGGTGAAGGACTCCTGCTGCTGACAACTCACTGTAACACTGCCTCCACCACCTCCGGAATGAAACCGACTCCAGGACTCAGAGGAGCATGAGGAGGGATAACACCAGGAAAAGCATAAAAACTAAATGTGTCTATAACAGTTTTAATTGTATTACTGAGACATTTTTTTCTATAGAGAAGTATTATTTCCTTTTCTGTAACAATTTGACCTGAACTAATAATGCTTCCTGGATTAGATTTTAAAATAGCTACTACATTAACAATAAATTATTGGCTTTATACATAAGGTGTGTTCCTCTTTCCCCTTAAACAAGATTTTTAACATAACAATATTGAATAAAGTCTGAACTGAAAGGAAAAAAAGAGTGGTAAAAGCCTTCTAGATTGCTACAGCTGCTTATTGCTCAAATGTGTTTTGCTTCCCCTTTCAAAACCGATTACAGAGAGGAAAGCAATAAGGGTCATCTTTGCTCCCCAGATGCTAAAACACTTAGTGGCATCTGAGAAGCCCTGGGGTATCCAAGATATCTGTAAGAAGTTGGCAAGTATGACATAAAACCTATGAATTACCTGCATCACCTTCTGGACTGTCAGTAGGAGGCTACTTGAGGTAATCTAGGGAATCTCAAATGGCATTAGGGCGCTCTGTTCAGGGAACTTAAAAAATGCTACTAGATCTGACTCAGAGGACACCACTGGAAATTTGAACTCTCTGAGTTCTGAGGGGTTTTCCAGATAATATTTGACCCCATCCTATTTTACCTCCAAATCAAATATTAACTTGAAAAAGACTGTATTCTGATACTAGTTCAAATTCAGCAAAACTTCACAGGAATGCCTTACTGATAATTATGGTCTCAGCCTACTGTTGAATTTATGTTAGTTACCTGTAATATAGATTTTTAAAGTCTGCAAATTATAAACTCCATCACAGAACCGTGATTTACCCTTGAGTACTAGCCTAAACTTTTTCCAAACTTGTATCTGAACATTGAGTTCTCATTTCACACCAGATTCAGAAACACCTCTGTTGCTCTTTTTAACTTCATTTTCCAGAAGTTTGAAGTATGAGAAATACTGTTTACGGTGAAGAAACCAGAAGTTTTAAATATAATACAAATTGCAAGGGAAGTTTCTCGGGTAATTGCTGGTCAGAATCACCTTGCTGAAAGTGACATCACTTGTGATACTAATATCTTTAGAATTCAAAAAGAAAAGACTGCTAACTATTTTCTTTCTGGTTTTCTTGTGCTTTTTTAAAATAATCAGAAGACAGACTTTAAATGTTTTAATTTTTAAACAATATCTTTAATTTTTAAACATTAGAATTCCTATTCTGATTGTAAATTTGCATAAAGGCTGGATAAAGATTGGCTTTACCATATCTTTCATTAATATTATGCTAGTGTTGCAGGGACATGACATAATTTTTAAGATGATTACCACAAGCAGTTAGCTCAGAAATGTCAGTTTAAAAAAATCCAAAACTTCACTTTGAAATACAATTCAAAGCCAGTATATTGCAATGTTTTTCTCCATGTGAACTTTCAGATTGTTTGCTTGGAAAAAAGGAATAATTTATCTTTTAAAAATTTTGGTTTGTATTTTCAGGTCAATGCTATTTTAGTTCATTGACTGGCATTTTATCTCTGTATCATAAAAAAATCTATTTCATATATGGCAGGAACTGGTTTCAGAAACATTACGATGATAGCTGCCTGATTTGGTAGTGAAGACAGACCCAGAAGCCTAGATAGAAAGGGTCTTAAATAAAAACTGATATTATTGAAGATGAACTTGCAAGAAAAAACATTCTTTACCCCGTTCCCTCACACAAAACTGATTTTAATCAACAGCCGTTACTTGCAGGTTAATGGCACATTTAGCTAGTGCTTTCTTGGGTTGAGTAAGTCCCAAATGGAGTGAAGAGAAAGGGGACAACCTGGCACAAACTTCATTGTGTGCCAGCTCATTAGTGCAACACTGAGGCAATTTCCAATAAAGACAGTCAATAATATGGCAAACAATATATGCAGACACTGATCTTGGCATTGTTAAGAGAGTAATTCTTTTAAGGCTTCCAGTTTCTCCAGTCTGCTATGTGCATTATTTCTTTTCTTTTCTAACAGGGATACCTATTCTTGTTTTCCTCAGACCTAATGGGGTGAATCCTTCCATCCTTTCTCTGTTCTTATTCCCCTGGTCTCTGCACAGACCTTTACCTTGGAAAAGCCAATTAGGGATGTAAAGGTTTGATTGTAAAAATCTTACACTGGTCAATGCTTTCATTTGTGTCTTTAGAGACTTGTCTTATATATATATTGATACCAAAGAATCAATTTATTGTTTGAACTTTATAAAAAAGGAGGAGGATCAGAGGTATAGAATAAGCAGTTTACTAGGGTGTAATGCTTATATCTGCAGTGTATGTTAATTGCAGGATTTATTTTCCAATCCATGTGAATTTTTTGTGTGTTTATCTGTTTTCAGGTAAAACATAAAATTTGTTTTTGCATCCTGAACCTTTATTTAAAGTTTTCTGACATTTTTTTTTGTCTTTTCAGTTGACAGACTAATTTATTCCCCTTTAATTTTTTCCAAAGAGAATACTATTTTTTGCTAAAACTATTTTTGAAGGTTTTATCTTCAAAAATGTTAAGCACCTCAAAAAGAAGGTCTTTATGTGATTTTAACCTGTCACAACTAGAAAAATATAAAATCCTTAATACTTCTTAAAATTTAAGGCCATGTGTAAAGTGGGGGCTATAGGTCCATCACTTATTAGTCTTGCTCCTTTATATCATGAGTGACTTAGAAATGTCACTTCAGCTATATAATACTGTATCCAAGCTTCTAACACATTAGCCCGTATCAGCTAACGGTGTACCTATCCACTGTCTCCTTTCAAACATTTCCCAGTTAGTTCAGAGAATGTAAAGATTTGCATGTCAGGGCAAAAATCATCAAATGGATGATGTGAACAAGAAAGTTCTTTTCTTAATTGTTCTTTGTTGTATTGCATCCCAGCACTGCAGTTTGCAGTACTTATCAGTGTTTGAGATGGTATTTTGGAGTAGATGGATCATTGATCTGTTTTAGTATGACAGTCTGGCACAACAACTTGTTACCCAACTGCATGGCTAGACTATCTTCCCTACACATTTTCACATTTTGTCTTTAAAAAAAAAAAAAAAGTAAACCCAGATCGCTTTCCAGTTTAATTCTAGTTTTATTGCTTATTAGTTTTTGTCTCCTCTAATGCTACATGTGTTTTCATCACAGCATTGATGATTTTTAATCTAATTTAAACTGTATGATGTGAATGTTCTTGCTGATGCTATTTTAAAATGCACTGCTTTTATAAGTAGCTGAGCATCATTAACCTACCAGCTTTAAGCTTTAAAACTTTTTCTATATTACTGGAAATTTAAAATTTATTTTTCTTAAAATCTTTTCAAGCCAGTTATCTTATTCTCTCCTAAGACTCCTGTTAATTTTTATATGCTTCCTTCAGCCTTCATCATAAAACTAAACTGTGATGAAACTCATACCTCATTGGGTCGAAGAAGGATTTTTCACATCAGTTAGCCAGCTTGACAGCAGCTTTAATACATTTTCCAATGATGGTTACAAGCATGTTGTTAGAACAAATGCTTATGTTTTTTAATATAATTCCAATCAAATAATCTTTATGAAGGATTAAAAGGCAAAAGTCTGTAGAGAGAGGAAAGGAAAAGTCTGGTAGATGAATCCTCTGCCTTGCAAACAGTGTGTGAAATCCTTCTTTTAATTCTACTTTAATAACTCCCTTCTGACCTTAAGTTTTTCACTTAGGCACTATATTTCATTAAAGAAACAGCTCATACAAGTGTGACTGAGTAAGCTTTAACCATCTAAACTAGCAGGAACAGTATACATGCAGATACATAGAAATTACACTGAGAGGAATGTAAAGAGAGAAATTCCAAGGATCTCAAAGTAAAATTTGAGAATTTTGTTTTGGGTAGTTTATATCTCAACTCCTTTCTTGATGGAAGCTGATTTCTTTCAGGATGACATGTGAATAACTAGTGAACACCATTCCAATCCTAAATTCATAGTGTTGAACATGAGACGAGTTTTCAGACAGTAGGAAAGGCATCATCAGTAAAAACAGACTGTGTTTTATCTGTTGTTCCATATTAAAAGCTTAATTCAGGTTTTCAAATGAATGCATACTGTCAGCAATGGGACCTATATACAGATTTTCTACCTCTATTATAGAGCCATTGGGTTGATTCTACTTGGATCTTGGATATGTTAAAACAACAAATGAGTCACTTAAAAGTCATATGCTGAGCATTATCTTTTGGGACTTTCTTTTTGCTTCCCTACAATCTTAACAAATTGATCAGGTCTGAATGCTAATAAGAATGTACTTCTAAGCATCAGATCTGAATACTAATAAGAGCACAGTTCTAAGAAATACTTAGCAATATTTACTCATTCCTAACTATACTTTAAACATAATTTCTTCAGACATGCATTCTAAGAAAGTCAGTTGTAGATATTGTTAAAAGACTTAGAAGGATGAGTTTTTCATGTACCGATTTAACTATTTACTTATTTTAAATATTTTCTGGAAAGCGTTGGCAACAATAGTGTAAAATCGATGCTCATATTCCAATAATAATTAAAAAAATAGTCCTAGGCAGAAGTAGTTCACCGGTTTGGAATCAGTGCTACAGTGATTTATACCTGATGTGAGACCCTGTAAAATATTTATCTCACACTATAAAAAAAAAAAAAGCAGTTAAAAATGATCCTATCAGATTTTTGTGATATCCATGAAGATAATTCCCTGAGTCCTGAAAATGAAAATCCTTGTGAGAATCAGCAGCTGATCTTTGAGGCAAGCAGTTGAATGGTACTGCATAAACACCAGGTGTGATGGTTTGACCCTGGCCAGCAACTAAGCACCCACCAGCTGCTCACTCGCTCTCCCCGCAGTGGGATGGGGGAGAGAATTGGAAGGACAAAAGTGAGAAAAGCTCATGGGTCATGATAAAGGTAGTCTAATAAGTGAAGGGAAAAAACCCTCCACAATTGAAACAACAGGTGATGCAAAGGCAATCACTCACCACCTTTCACCAGCAGACTGATGCCCAGCCAGTCTCCAAGCAACGGCTACCTTGGAAAGACTCCCTCTCCATTTTACTGCTGAGAATGATGTTGTATGCTATAGAATATCTCCTTGGTCAGTTCGGGTCAGCTGTCCCAGCTATGTCCCCTCCCAACCTCTTGCCCACTCCCAGCCTATTGCCTGAAGGGGGACAGAATGAAAAACAGAAAGCCTGTGTAAGTGCTGTTCAGCAACATTTAAAACATCAGTGTGTTATCAGCACAGTTTTGGTCCCCGATCTAAAACACATCACCGTACATGCTGCTGTGAATAAAATTAACTCCTTCCCAGCCAGACACAGTACAGCAGGGTAAAAAAACAAAATAAAGAAAAAAAAAGAAAAGTCAAAGCTGTTCAGGTTGGTGTAATAAACCCAAGATGCTTAGGCTTTGCAAAGCCTAAGAAGTTAAGGCAATTTTACATTACAATTAACAGTGTGCACACTTGTGGTTTAAGTCCAGCCAGCAGCAAAGCACAATGAGGCCTCTCACTCATTCCCCCCCCGCCCCCGGTGGGATGGGGAGCATAAAATATAACGAAACGCTCATGGGTCGAGGCAAGGACAGGGAGGGATCACTCACCACTGATGGTCATGGGCAAAAACCAGACTTGACTTGGGAAAAAAACAAAATCAACTTAATGTTACCAATCAAATCAGAACAGGATAATGAGAAGTAAAACCAAATCTTAAAACACCTTCTGCCCACTCCTCCCTCCTTCCCAGACACAACAAATTTCTCCAGCGCGGGTCCCTCCCGCAGGCCGCGGTCCTTCAGTCCCAGGCTTCCTTCAGTCCCAGGCTGCCCCAGCGCGGGCTTCCCCAGGGAGCGGCGGCCATCTTGGGGGGCCTCCGCTCCCCCGCTCCCCTCCGTGGCCTGGGGGGGGACAGCCTGCCGCCTCACCACGGGCTGCGGGGGCATCAGCCTCCTCCCCCGCTCCTCCTTCCTCCCTGCCCTCGGGATCTGCACTGGGGTTCCTCTCCCACCCCGATCCCCCGACTCCCGGCAGGTTTCCCCTCTGGAATCTGTTCTCCCAGAGGTGGGTCCGGCTCCCAGCCGGGGAAGCTTCCAGCAGCTTCCAGCAGGAGCCGGCCCTGCGGACCCTCCCCCGCTACCGAAACCCCGCCACACAAACCCAAAACAACACTTTAAAAGACTGAAAGATAAGACAAGGGTAAAACATTCTGGACTCCTGTCCAGGATCCAGCTGATTCAAATACATTAGGTTTTTGTTTCTTCCCTGCCCCCCTCCCAACTTAGTAGCTCTCCACACAAACACAACATGCAGATTTACATTAATCTCATGAGCTGATCTAAACTATAATTATAATTACATCATCTCAGTCACTGGAACATCTTCCTTTAATAGTGACAAAAACTATAATGTGGGAGAGAGTAAAGAGTCTTTGTCATTCATGTTTTAAATTAGGAAACTGAGACCCTGAAAGTCCACAGCACAGATTCTCAAGTGTTCCTTTAATCATGGGTGAAGACTGAAGCATCTAAACAGTCTAGATGGAAAGGACTGCAAGAGATCTCAGGGGAAGTCTGTGACACAGCCAGGGACGACATTCACTGTTCCTGAGCTATGGGTATAGCTGTAAGATCATACCTATGGCTGTCTTGTTTTCTTATTGTTAGAGGGAGAAGATAAAGGTGATCTCAGTGTCTTTTCCCAGAACCATTTTTTTTTCTGATCAAGATGAATAGCCCAATGGCCTCTCCAGTACATGTGAGACACCCTTGAGCTGTAGTAATGCCTCAATTGTTTCTTTTTTTTTTTGCCTGCACTTTACAAGGCAAAAGATACCTTCTAATGTGTTAAATGAGCTGTTCACAGTGAAAGATGGAAGGTTTTGCTCACCCAAGAGGAACTAAGAATTGCATGGTATCCTGTGGGGTTTGGATCAGAGAGTAGCCTGAGCATCATTTCAGATTTAAAATATTCTTCAGTTATATTGCTAAATCCACTTGCTATGTCAGAAGGTGAGAGTTAGGTCAGCAGGCCAGACACATCTTCATGTAAAGATGAGGAATTTATTAAAAACCAGTGACAGGAAGACCACATTTCAATTTATTAAACACAAAGAGAGGACCTTTACAAGAGGGGAGGAACAGGTTAGCTCCCAAGAGCAGTGTCATATTTGGAAGTATTGTAGGAAACAGTTTTGATTTTGAGTGAAAATAAACCTTTCTGAAACTTCAGGAAAGTTTGGGTTTGTTCTTGCTTTCTCAATTTTTCATTACTTCATCCATATATCATTATAGCATTGGCAGTATTCTACACCTCATGAGATACTTGTGTTTTTTCATGTCTCTTAAAAAAGACCTTCTGCTCAGGAAATAACAGAGCTTAGGAATGCTGCAGCAGCTGCCACTTCCTCCCTAGTGCATCCCACCCTGCTAGGCTGATGAGACACAAGCTCCAGTGGCACTGTTGGCTTGCTCTGCTTCTTAACTCCAGTGGGTATTCACGCTCCTACCTCAGAGTCCTGCAGTTTTGAAACCTTGGGCTTGTTGTAGCTTCCTGATTTTTCCAAATTTCTCAGTGTTGCAGACTTTAAGGATTGATCCCTGAGGTTTCTGTTTTTCCTCCCTTTCCCCTTGTCTACAAGCTAACAGAACTCCAAAGCCATCCAAGAACATGCTTGCCAACCAGAGATTTTTGTAAATAATCCAGTACCATTTCTAAACAAATTAATGCCCTCCAGCTAGCTCATATTTTATATGTCAGTGATATTGAAAAATTACATTGGTATGTTTGAGGATTTGAAGTGAAACATTTTTGACTTGGAAATCTAAAAGAGTAATTTTTAAAGATTTTTTTTTTTATGGCTTACTCTGTAAACATTCATAATTTCCTTGATCAACAGTCATTGGACTCAGTGGCATTTATCACATATGCAAACCAACAATATGTCATCACACTTTGTACACTAGAAGTAGAAGCTAGTACCACAACAATGACATACTAATCCAATTACTAGACAAATGCAAGTTTCTGTCAGGTTGGAAGAACCCTGAAAACTGCCAAAACTCAGATGTTCATGGCATCTGAGGTGAGGAAACTAAAGCCTTTGTGTAGATTCTGGTCGTGTGGCATTGCAATTCCACTTTTTAGGTAGGACCTGGCTTCTGCTGATGTTCATTATCCAGACGTAGTGAACCACCTGCAGATCCCGTACCTATGGTGCATCTTTCTCCACTAGAAGGGAAACTGATCTGACCCACGATCGCACGAGTGCTAAAATTGCTGATTTTATTTGTGCTTTTGTTTAATTATGTCGCATTTTCCTGGATTTGGGCTAGTGCATGACTTTTCACATGATTCAGTAATGATACATTTAGGGAAGAATAGTAAAAGGTGGGGGGTTTATTTGTTTGCTTGAGGTTTTGGGGTTGGTTTGTTTTCCCAGGTAGAAGGTCTCAAAGGATCTCAGACAACAGTTGAAACATCATGAACAGAAATTTAATCACTTTCAGGAAAGTAGAGGGAAGGAAGAAAAAAGGAAGGAAGATTAAAAAATGTGGAAGGAAATTGAAAACATTTAATCTTACAATTTTCAGGATATGTTAAAATTAATGTTACTAGGGATAAACACAGGATTTCAACAGAAAAAGGTTGTAAACTTCCCACAGACCACCCTTCATAAGAAAATAAAAATTTATTGCATACTAAATTCATATTTTTAGCCAAAGTCTAGCATTATCCAAATGGCCATATGCAGTTACTGACATTCAAAAACCAGGTTTAATATTATGTGGATGAAAAAAAAAAAATGCAGCTTGTTAACTTCATATAGAACATAATGTCAACTCAATTTTGACTGGAAAACATGGTGAGTTTTCCACATGTAATCACATACTCAAATAGAAATAAAAATCAATACGGCCCAGCTTTTAAATAGAATGTCACACTTAGTGGCTAGCCAAAAAAAAAAAAAAAAAAAGCTAAAAGATATTTAAATACAGCATAAATATTTCATACCGTAATGCAGTCTAGATTACAAAGTATTTGGAAGACTTCAGATTTCAAATAGTGCACAAACCCATACAGGATATTTTTCATTCTACAGTAAGCTCAGGCATAATATATGCATGCTGACATGTAGCATTGATTTTTCCTTATGTACGACTGTATTAATTTTTAAAGTTCACACAGACAAACGTGCACCTTTCAGAAACAGAAGCAAACAAATGAATAAGTTCCTCAACGGAGATCTCCATTATGAAACTTTTGTTAATGGATGTGTGCATTTAAAAAAATAATTCATTTCTGTATTTTTTTTAAATAGTTTTTTAAAGGATAGCATCTTGTCTTATACTTTCATATTTATAGATTTTACATGCACAGTCTTGCTTTAAATTTTAACTCTTGTTCAAGAGAAAAGTTTATTTCTACAAGTAATACTTTATAAATTCAATAGCTGGAAGCAATTGGCTTTTGATGCCATTTTTTTCATTGAAACAGTAAATAAATAAAATAAATAAACAAACAAATTCAACCCTGTAGCAAGTTCATTACAGGCAAGTTTTAAACTAGTGTCTACTGTGTATTTTCAATAGCACCAAAAGCAACAGAATACATATTATGCAAATTATTTAGAACTATTCATCACAACGTAGGAAATGCAGTAAGGGAATGTGCTCTCTTGCAAACTTACAATGCATAGCAGTCGTCTTCATCCATCTCTCTGGCTCACCCAGTCCGACACTAGACTTTCATCAAATTCTACAAAATAGCTCAAACTTTTACATCTTGGAATTTTTATTGTCACTGAATATATTGCTGCAGAAATACAAGATAGAAATGTCACTTTTGCAGTGTGATTGCTAATTGGCATTCCCGTTACTACAGCTACACAAAACATAGGTAAACACAGATTTTCCTCCCAAGTGATATCCACTTGCTTTGGATATGCTTATTTATTCTGTCAAAGGGATATTTCCTCCAGGCCCTTCAAATTTTGTTTACAAAAGAATAGGGATGCTTCATATCCTTCAGGAGAAAGCCCCTAGATTGATAATTGATTGTTTACTTGGGGTTGGTTGGTTGGTTGGTTGGTTTGGGGGGGGTGGGTTGTTTTGTTGTTTGGGTTTTGGTTTGTTTGGGGTTTTTTTTATGAGACTAATAATCCTATTAAAGAACTTTAGCCAGAGATTAATGACAGCTTAAAAACCTCCACCTCATTAAGGTTTCATCAGTTGCTTTTGGAATTAGAAAATGAAATAATGGAAATGCCAGCTGTGATTCCACTGGCTCTCCTGTTAAGGGGAAAACAACTTCATTTACTAACGAATACAAATAAATCTACTGATAATTAGACCAGTGTCCTATTAAGATACAAAAATAAGGCCAAATATTGACAACCTAAGTGAATGGATTTGGTGTCACATACTATCAGGGTCTTGTCTGATCAGCAGTTGGTTAATGACTAGCAAAGTAAGCTTTGGACTACTTCAGATGTTTTATGGCAGGTAGTCCAGAATCCCCTTCATTGATTTGCTGGGACCATTTGGAGTGAATGCAAAAACGTCCTGTAGACTTTCACACATACAACTGAATTGTCAGACTTAACGTGAAAATGGCGTAACAGTTACAAGGCTGTTTATTTCAGTTTCTATGAGGCTAAATGTATAATAGAGGTGTGACAGCTATACCTCCTCAGCCAGGCTGGGAATCTGAGAACTTAAATTCAGTTTTGAAGAAGTGATTCACTCTTACTCATAACAAAAGGTTAAGTTTTGTGACAGCATTTGACAGAGAGTGGGATTAGGTGAAGATGCTAAAGAAGGAAGTTTCTCTGTAAATGTACACTATATAAAATAAGCTGCAAAACAGAACAAAATTGTTACTCTTTAAGAACAACACTTAAACATGGTAGCCACATAACATCCTTTCTACTGCTACACTTTGTGCTGATGGCAGTATTTGACTAGCTGAGTAGCTGTTCTCCTTCCCCTGGAGACTCTACCTGATTGCTGATCTTCTGAATGAAAGTAGTATGAGTACTGTATGTTTTTACTGTTAGAGATGTCACAAGGCAAAGCTGAAAGCTGTAAGTTGTCAATAAGTCAGTAGCAGAGTGACATTGACTACAAGTTCTTTTAAAACTGCAAAACCAAAATGGTTTTGCAGATAAATTGCCATATTTAATAACAACAACAACAACAATAACAATCATAATGATCAGGTCCTGAGCACCTACAGCCTGAAAAACAAAGTGAAAATCAGCTTTTTATCCAAAAAATTATGCTGAAGGATGTCTTAAAATTTAAAATAGGGAGAGAAAATAAGTCACTTCAGAGGGGATTTTTTTTCCTTGTTTTTGTAGCCATGTTTTCTCTTGCTTTACTTAGTTTTCCTTATGTTAACCGACTAATTCTATCAGAGAAAACTTTTAGATGCAGTTTTTAGACTACAATAACAAAAAAGCTACAGAGTCTTTCAGTATACCAGGTAGAAGAGGAAATACTGATTGATCACCCAGGAACACTTACTGATGTTGTCCTGGTGATAATGTGAAACTTGAAAGCGAAGATGAGAAAACTCACCTGCTAAACTTGCCTAATGTATTAGCCATTGTCAGTGCAAATCCTACCTCAGTTCTAAAACCATTAAGTGCCCATACTTTAAAAATGTCTTAAGTACAAAATAGTCTTCATAAAGGAACAATCTGATTTAAAGGCAGGTTTCATTTTGGGAGTTAGGTGTTGGACATGTGGTCGGGAAAGACACTGCCTCTCAAAAGCACTATTTTAGGCATATTTTTCCTACTTTCTTAATTTTCTGGAACCTGGGAGCTGGTAGTTTGCTTTGTGCTGGTGGTTGGCACGGCCCAGTCACCATCTCAGCTCATCAGTTCTCAGCATCACGTGTGAGACATGACTGACATCACCTCCTCACCCTCCTCCAGGGAGGCAGCAGAGCAGCTAGCATCTAGCTCAACCTCTGCAGCCAGGCACATGATTATTTAGGATGTAGTGTGATCAGGAGATTGTTTATTTTTATGCCTTATTACTCCTTTTCTATGAGAATGTGATCCATTCCTTACCTCTAGAAAAACACCAGTGTAATTGAAGTAAAAAATCTTAAAGCTGTCCTACCTATAATTTTCAGCTAACCACGCTTTAGGTAAAGGTCCCTACAGGTATTCTTGAGAGACTGTCAGCACTGATATATTGGCCAGAAAGTTCATTGCTGAGTGAACAAGACATGCTCTTTATCTCAGGAACTGTGTACAGTTTCCTCAGTTCCTACCAACCCGGAAAACAACAGATCAGAAAAGGGCAGATCATATTAATATTAACAGGCTATTAGACTGGTCATATGGGTGAATGAGTATATAGACAATACAATTATTTTCATGATTGGAAATAATCGCCTATTACAATTTTTAACTACACACTGAGAGTATTTTTGTTTTTTTTCTAAATCTCATTCCTAGCTAACTAGTCTAGATGAATTTCCAGAGTAACCCCATCATCATCATCCATCTTAGGTGATCTTCCCCCCCCAAAACAGGAAGTACTTATTTAAGTGGCATCCCAGATACTGGCAAAGATGGTAAGATATTATATAATAATGATATAACTAAAGTATTCTTTTCAGTGAGTAGCCTTTTATGTCTTTTCATTGTGTCATATGCTACCTGGTTTTGATTAGGTAAAAGCTGGTACAATGGAAAAAAAGATCACTATGGCAGCTGTAGTCCAAGAAATAGAATTTTTTTCTTTTTTCCTATGAATACAGAATCCTTTATAACATTTAAACACATTACCGTAATGTCTGGTAACCAGTTCAGATACAAGTTTCGAGTCTCACCAGAAGGGTTATATTCATTGGTCTAGCAAACAGATCCTCATTTTAGTTTGAGGTTATGCTCATCCAGTCTAATCTTCTATGATAGATAAGGCACAGAATTTTCCCTTCTAATTCCTGACTACTGTCCAGAAACGTGTCCTTTAATGCAGAAACTCTGTGTAAGAAAAGTTGCACAGGGTTTTTTCTACCTCTGCTTCCACTGCTTATCTCAAAACCAGCTTGGTCTAGAAACTTCACATTTACTGCATTAACTAAGCCCGAAGGTGAACTATGCACAAGGGTATGCGCTATGTGGCTAAATTAAAAATTATTTGCTAGGGAAAAAGAAATTAACTTCTCGATGCTATGCAAAATCCCTACAAAGATAATGGCTTTAATGAAGAGTTCTTAACAGCCTGCGGGATTCACAATCTCTTCGCTCAGTGTCGCAGCAGATCATGGTAGCATACATGCCCAATTGTCACTATTTAGCCAGCACAAATCCTTATTATTCAGCATTTCCCTCCACTTTATCCTCACAAAGATGTCTCCCAAGACAGTATATTTCAAAGGATTTAATAGCTGGTCTCACTGTCTAACTTCCCAAATTCCCTCACTTACAGCTTTCAAATTTTGTCAAGCACTTTGCCTAAAACTTGCAGAAGTATAAGTACCTTGGTTCAGGGGGTTTTTTTGGTCCTGAAGCTTAAAAATTCTTTTTGTAAGGTCTTTAATAATTACAAGAATAGCAACAACAATAATAGTAGTGGTATGCCTTGAGGCACTGACTCAGCAAAGCACTTATATTTGTATTATTTTCTATACCCTTATCTGCATTCATAATGATACTTACAGCTTGTGTATTTTATGGAAAAAAACTCACTTTTTTTCAGTGATGCAGGTTGCAAAAGTGAAAAACCTGTAAGATGTATTTATTCACATACACATAGAATCACATCATATCCGAGTAATAGTTGATCTGGTGCACAGTGTGACATGTTGCACATCTATCCAACCAAGGATTGTCTGGAAGAAGATACAAGGAAACCTGTAATGGAAAAATCTGTCCATGCAGAAATTTTTTCTCATTTCAGGTACATACCTCAAAGCATGAAAGTCTATTCATTTTAAAAGTAACCATGCATTTTCTCATGGTTCATGTAGAAAGCTGGGCTTTCCAGTTCATCCTGCGTTCTGTATTTTCTTTTTACTTTGAATGCCAGCATTTTTAGAAAATGTTTATTCCTGAATTGTACTGAATGCATTTCGTGTTCTGAATTAAACAAAACATACTGCTAACAAAATTAAACAAGAACCAGAACAACAGGTCTAAATTTCTTCACAAATATCTAGATTTCGATTGTGATCTAAGCATTACTGCTTTTATTGTTTTCTATAAAGACTTAAATACAAATCCAAACTAATGTACACTGCAAGATAGTAGATATTTAAACCTTGGCCTCAGTTATGCGATTCTGGTCCTAATTCACAGCTTGAAATTCAATTGCAGTGCAGATTTACCCCACTTAAGAGTCTGCACTTATTGCAAATAAGTGTGTAAATAAGCTAAGCACCATGGTCCTAAATTCTGTTGCATTAGTGGAAGGAAGTAAGCAACTTATATCTAGATCTTAGGTATGCTGAACCAACTCTCAGAAGTATTTCTGCCCAGTGACAAGAGAGAAACAAAAATGACAGGGCTCCTGTCGTGGTTTAACCCCAGCCAGCAACTAAACACCACGCAGCCGCTCACTCACTCCCCCCCACCCAGTGGGATGGGGGAGAAAATCGGGAAAAGAAGTAAAACCCGTGGGTTGAGATAAGAACGGTTTAATAGAACAGAAAAGAAGCAGCTAATAATGATAATGATAACACTAATAAAATGACAAGAGCAATAATGAAAGGATTGGAATGTACAAATGATGCGCAGTGCAATTGCTCACCACCCGCCGACCGACACCCAGCCAGTCCCCCGAGCAGCGAATCCCTGCCCCCACTTCCCCGTTCCTATACTAGATGGGACGTCCCATGGTATGGAATACCCCGTTGGCCAGTTTGGGTCAGGTGCCCTGGCTGTCTCCTGTGACAACTCCTTGTGCCCCTCCAGCTTTCTCGCTGGCTGGGCATGAGAAGCTGAAAAATCCTTGACTTTAGTCTAAACACAACTGAGCAACAACTGAAGACATCAGTGTTATCAACATTCTTCGCATACTGAACTCAAAACATAGCACTGTACCAGCTACTAGGAAGACAGTTAACTCTATCCCAGCCGAAACCAGGACAGCTCCTTAATTAAGCTTTTAGTTAGGTGCCTAAACTTAGGTGTGTTGGTTCAGGGCCTCTGTCTCCCATTTTGAAATTCAGTGTATTCTGGTTCAAGGAAATGGGATTCATGATAAGTTCAGGATCCTATATTACAAGATGACAAGTATACTGATCTGTACATATATTAAGTCTCATACAGCTTGCCCAAGAGTTGTCTTTGAGAGAAATCTAAGTCTCTTGTAAAAAGATTTTATAGGTTTGGTATTGTGCTAAATATTTTGTCCTCATCTTTCTTTTTAAATATCAGTGATAGATAACCTAACCCCAGCTCAAAATCTCTGTTACTTGCTGTTATTTTATGTTGCTTTTTAACATTAAGTACACTCTTCAATTAGGTAGTTCATAAGCTACTTCCTTTGACTTAAGAACTGATAGTCATTCTATTTCTTCTTTGATCTGATTCCTTCTCTCATGTCCTAAAGTCTGCCATATGATTTACAGCAGTGCTGTACGCATCTCTTGTAATATAAGGTTGCTGTTGTTGACTTTCATACACCTACTGTGGTGGTTTTTTTCTTCTTTTTAATTAAAACATTTATATAGAATAATCTACTGAACCATAGACTACTTTATGACAGCTCTTATATAAATGCTTTATATTATTCAAATTTGTAACAGGCAGATAGTCACCAAAAGTGCATGAAACCGTGTTACCCTTGCTCATCATAAATGTATTTTAAGTCATTTTTCCTGTACATTTAGCTACAGATCAGCAATGTTTACATATGATCATAATTAGTAAATAAAATATTCAGGAAGATAATTTTTTTGTCTTTTAAAAAGGTTAGTTTATTTAAACAGAAAATTATCCTTTTAAAAAGGCATTAATTTCTTTAGATTCCTGTACGTATGACCATAGAAACCCTGCTGCTGCTCTAGCACATCTTCCACTGGATTTGTATTTATTGGAAAGGTCTGTTGGTAATAAACAACTTTATTACTATATATGTCCTTGTAGAGATGATAAGTGATACTAAAACATGCACAAAGGGACAAACCAGAACCCCATGTCTCACTGTGGCTTCAAGTTTGACTTTTGATGGATAATTAAGTTGAACAGAAGGATCCTGCTTTGCAGTTTGGATTGGACGTGAAACTTGCCATGCAGTCAGTGATGGAAAACGTCCAGTTTTCAAAATTGGTTTAGTGTTGTAGGGCTAGCTTGTATACCTCTTATTTCCAAAGGCCAAAACTGATACCGTTGGAGTCGCTAATGTTATTACATTTGTTCATCACAATCAGGAAGTTTTTCTGATTTCATATTTTCATCATAATTTCACTACATCAAGTGTTTGGTTTTTTTTTTTACCTTCTTTTTCCTTTGTTTGAAAACAGACCATGTTTAAAGTCATCAAAGCTATTTTACTGATCAAGCATCACACTTAACTCAGTTAAAAGAAGCCATTTGGGAAATTATTACAAACTCTTGCCTGGAATTTAAGAAATTACATCAAACTGCAGCAATATTAAGCGGGTGCTGCTTTAAAACAAGTTAATATGCAATATTTCCTCAATAAATAGAATCAGTTCAGCCCAGAGAGATTCATCTGTCCTGCTCTTACACAGGTTAACATACTTTTCTTTGTGGATAATATTGTGTGTGTGTGTGTGTGTGTGTGTGTGTGTGTGTGTGTGTGTGTGTTAAATTTAGCATCCTATAACGTCTTTCAATGATAATGCTATTTCTTACTTGGATTTTTTATTTGATGAAAAATACTATATAATATCAATTATTATGACTTTTTTTTCAGTATATTCAAGTTTATCTTAGCAACTCACTCCTTTTGTTTGCATTTGTTTTGTTTTAAAAAAAATAATACTTTTCATTCCCCTCACCCTTTTTCTCAATTAACATTTTCTGTTCTGGTATCAGATTACTCTGTTCCATTTGAAATGTTATGTTTCCTATGAAGAAATAATCATTTCACAAGAGATTTAGAAGAGAACTTCATGAAGCTGTAAAGAAGATTGATGATGGGCAAATTCCAGAGCTTTAAGAAAATTCGTTTTGTTTTCAAAATTATTCTGAAGTATAGATGCTAACACAAACCTCTGAATTTGGTACAAACAAGTGAATTTCTTATCTGTGTGTATAAATCATCCTCTTGTCCATCATCCAAACCTTATATGAGACTTTCTGAGAAAAAGGTTGGGCACATCTCTGTCTTTAGCTGGCTGAAGACTGTGGCTAGGCAAGATGCTGTGAGGCTCAGCCTTCCTTTCAGACATTGGGCTACTGTCAGTCTTCTTCACACCTTGGGTACCACATTGTATCAAACAGCAGAATATGCTATCTGCCTCTCTGCCATTTCTTATGTCTTACTACAAATTACTTAAAGGTAAAATTGCTGTTCATTCATTAGATACACTGAATACATGTGTGTACTTTTCCACCCTTTTCAATTTACTACTAGGTTTTATCTGTTTGTAATTATGAGAAAATGGGGGGGGTTATGAATGAAAGAGAAAATGAAAAACATTCCTCCTTTTTTCCAGGATGTCTAAAAATTGATGCATGTTTATTTCAGATGAAGGGAAGGGTTTGTCTCAGACGAAGGGAAAATGTTTTGGTGTTGCTACTGTCCCATGAGTTCAGAAAAAATTGTATTTTTCTCTTTATTACTCAGACATACCAGTAGCTATACCTGAAAGAACAGGTTATGAAAAAGATATGTAGATGGATCTACAATTTTAGTACTTCTACTGGTTTCTAGATTATCTTTTTTCATGCTTCATTTTCAGAAACTCTCATGAAAATTGAAGGTGATATAACTAGCATAACTCTTCTGAACATAATTTGAATTTATATTGACGACAGTTCTATTTTTGGTTGTGCATAACTTATAACCTTTAGCCAAGGATCCAGGACTCTTTAATGTCACATACTAACAAAAAAGAGTTATTTCTCAGTATGCAGTGGTTTGAAGGAGGCCAACATGTGATTGCACTGAAATGTGCTGGTGCGATGTCTGATTCAATATGCTTTTTTTGCACATGCACTTGGTTCTGTAAAGGTTTCAGATAAAAGTTGATGAGGTCTGCACTAAACTCTGCAGCTAGATGGACAGATATTCATAATGCCGCAAGAAGCTCAATAATAGATAATGATACTATGGGTGATAATAACAACAGTAGTTTGAAGCTGGCTCAGAACAAAACCTGGAACACTCCTTCCAAACTTTGTAGATTATCAGTTCTGATACCATATTTGGACCTTCTTGTGTTCTTGTCCTTATTGGCTAACACCTACCTTTTTTAATAAGACAAAAAAATAAATGGACATAATAACATGCTCATATGTAATGCTGTGATCAGATATTTAATGAAGTGTCTGAACATATTTGCTACATGGCCTTTAAGAATTTCTCAGATTCATATATGAAAAAATAAGAAAGTAAGTATTGTCTTAGGAACAAGTTGTAATGAGAACTGGGAAAGCAAGTTTGTTTATTTCTTCTGGTTATTTTTTTGTTTCTTTTTTTCCCCTCTCTGCAGTCTGAATATGATAATTGACATATTTAGAAATAAATTTCTAATTTAATCTGAATTTCCTTACGTTCCAAGTCTCTGTTAACACCAAACAATTCAGATTTCTCATTCTATGAAAATATTTTAAGAAAGAAAGTGCTGTATAATTGCTTTTAGGCTGAAATGCATCCATATGGATGACAACAACTGTAAAAAGAATAGATCCACTTTTGTCAACAATCTTACAATTTCTATTCATGAATAACTTATGCTCCATTTATGCTCAATTTCAGTCTAAGTTCCACTGGAAAGTTATACAACACACCTTTCGCATATAAATTATACTAGGAAAAAACCCCCACACATAGTCCAGAGCTGAAAAACCTGATACTTGGGGATACCCTAAAGATTCATGAGCAGCCAGATTCATCCGGCACCTGAAAAACAAAGTCAAGTGTGTGGTGCTCAGACTAATGACCCTCCAACGCCTTTCGCTGGACTGGCTGTTACTTCATTAGTATTCAGCACCTATCATAGCTTGAAAGAACAATAATGTTAAACTAGAAAAAAGGAGAACATACTGTTCCTTAATTGTGCTATGGCCTTCTTATGGGAAGCATAACCCCTAAAATGAAATAAGTGATAACTACAAGCTTTATATCATTAACAGTAATACAAACTAATTAAAAGCCATGTTAATGTTTGTTAGCTAAAGTAGGAAATAGCTGAAGAAAAGGACAGAAATGAGAAGAGGAAGAAAGGAAAGGAAAAACAAGTGCAAATAGCCAAGGAGCAACAAGAACACAGATAGCAGAGAAACACTTATGGCTAATTGTGCAGAGACAGTGAGGGAAAGGGAAGAAAAAAGCTGCAACAAAGAAATCAACAAAGAGAAACACTCAGAGCCCAAATCCTAACATGCAAATAGATTTTAAAAGGATAATGCTTTCCTGTGCTAGATAACAGCTACCTGCATTGCAATTCACTTTCAGAAATAGGACAAGTTTATCACAAAATCGTTTTGCTGCTATGCATGCAGAACTTTGGGCTCAGTTTCTTCCTAAGAACTGAATATGGTGGTGTTATTCCTAATACCGTTTATTTTTCTATTAACATCTTTTTGTTCATGTTTAGTACAGGAAACTGTCTTGTGCAAACAGATTTTAAGAATGTTTTTCTATCCATCTGTTTTCTAAGGTGAAAAAAGAGTTTAATTATATTTTCGTGTACAATAAATAAAGTATATTTGTCCCTAATCATTTTCAGAGTGAAATGAAATTTAAAAACTGTACTTCTGTCTGATATTACATAGTATGCTGTGCGTTCCATGATACTTAATTGCATTATGTACTTTACAACATGGAAGTGTTATTAATTGCTTAAATAGTATTTTAAAGTGTTATCTAGTTCTTTCTACAGGAGGGTAATTAGCGTATGCCAGTGAAACCAGTAGCTTTGCAGTAAAATCAATGTCATTTTTTCCTAGCGTGTACTTGTATTACTTACTTATAAATGCATCATTTATGATTGCTTAAAAGAACCTACAATTGTAATTGTCTTTATCGTAGGTTAACAAGAAAAAAAAGCAGAATCTCACATTCAGATCTTGCTCTCCTTTCAGAGCAACATCCTAAGGTTGTAAGGAAAAAAGCAAAAAGTCACATACAAGTCTCACAAAACAGAAGCCAGTCTTGGGACAGCGGATGAAAGCCCTCATATTTAACCATTTGATTCAGTGCAATTTAATGTGCACACTCCCATAAAACCTAAAAAAAAAAAAAAAGACAAAAAAAAATCACACAGAAAAAATTTCTGTACATGAAGGTGATTGCAAAGTCACATTCCTGGGGTTCTGAGATGGCATCGCAGAGACCAGAGCTCTCTTCATCAGGGCAGAGCGAAGGGACGGTGGAGGCAGGGCCAGCCCCAGCCTCCTGTGGAGGTTACGCTGCTGCAGTCCCAGCCCTGCGCTGCTCGGGGTAGGAGCTCACGGCTGTGCAGCTTAACATCACCAGCACAGGTAGTCCTCTCTGGGTACGGTCCTTCAGCCAAAAACATGGAAGCCCTGGAAGGAGGCTAGTGAAGACTCCCAGGCCGGGCTGGGCTGGGCTGGGCTGGCAGAAGAGCTCCTGGGACTCCCTATTCTTTGCTGGTTATTTGCAGCTGGATGATTCACAGATCCTTTTGCACAGCCCAAGTTGTGTAAAGTTGCCAGATCCGTACTACTGAAAAAGAAAAGTGTATGGGTTTTAGTATTTTGGCATTTCTTTGGAGCAAGGACTGAGGATTTTCCATATTTTTACATAGTCAGTTTTTAAGGGACAGTGTCAAAACAGCTGTTACTGTGATTTAAATGACTGGATGTGTTCAAATTTATGTATATGTAATAGCTGAACTTGAGTGCACATACTTTTAACCATTTTAGTCAAAGTAGATCAAGATAAAGTTTATGCTAGTGTAAAGATAGCCACAGGTTTGTATCCTTTTTTCTAATATCAGGTAGGCTATGTCATTTTAATATTATGACATGCTAAAATAGGGTAATTTACATGCAGATAAGTCATATTTCAGCTCAATTTTTAGGCTGTTAAAGATGGATTTTAGCTAACTAGAAAAAAATTCAAAGTTAAACAAAGTATCAACAACATCTAAACTGTATTAACTGAACTCACACAAGTTTGTGTGTAAGCAAGGTCTTAAATATGCCTATGAGGAAATGTTTTAGTTTTATGAAGCTGTATTCATTGCACTGAATCTTTTCTCTAAAGCAGAGAAGTAAATTTCTCATGTAGTTAATTCCCATGTGTATTGATCAGATATGGAAAATGAAGATGATATCTTATCTTCTATTTTTATGCCCCCACCACTGCATTTGTAAGATTTCTGATGGGAAACTCAGAAAAAGGATTAACTGGAATGATAATTTAGCTCTTCTAAAGTAATGTTTACATAGTTTGAAATAAGCTTTTAAAAAAGAGATATTGTTTCAAATAGGTGTAGTAGAATAAAAGAAAAATGCCTTCTTGTAAACAGAAACCCAAACTTATTTTTGCACAATAAAAGATTCTAAACTCCTCTAAAATAATGGTGCGAATTACTGCAGAAATAACATTTAAATAACTGTTCTTTAGATGGCAATGACGGTATTTATAAAGATTATGGACTATGGTCAAATTTTATTCTCCATTTCTTCCTACTTTGGGGACTTTGGCTATTTCTAAATATGCAAAAGAAAACAATTTTAAAAGCTTTACCTCTGGAGGTATAGAAGTAAAGTATTTTAGAACTGTTAGTATGAATCCTAGGGTTGTTTTTTTTTTTTTAAAAAAAAAAAAAGAGAAGAAACACACAGGAAGCTTCAAAAGGAAAAGATAGATTTCACGGGGCATCTGTTTAGCCAGCTCTAGTTAAAAATGGCATTCAGCTGTAAAACATCAATATGTCAAGCAAGTTACTAATATAATTTTTATGACAGCATAACATATTGTGAAGACATGATCCTTTTCCATTTTCTTCAGCCCTATTCAGCTGCCTGTCCTATTCACAGATCCTCTTTCAGTGGACCATTTTTTGGTGAAAAACTAAAATCTCTATGCCAGTAATTTAGGCTAACCAGCATCTTTGCCTTATATTCTGCAATTAACATTCAAGTAAGTAATCTCCCACTGTTAAGTATTCTGCAAAACTACTCGTATCCCAGTGTGGCCCAGATGGTAGCACACACTACAGGGGACTTTACTGAATCCAGAATTTCTGTGTTGCTGCTACCTGTGGAATTTAGACTACAGCATGCAGAACAGAGTGAATTAATGAGAAGGTTTAAGCTACATATGTATATATGTATGATTTGGTACAGGCAGGCAGAAGTAAATTGTCTAATATTCCTTTCATTTTACTAAAAATTTTTATTGTACTTCCATGCATGGAGCCCACCACAATTTCATGCAATAATTGCAGTCTTAATAACAGCAAAGTCAACTTCTTTGCAGTATGTATACATGCCCAGGTAACACAAAGGGAAGTTTAACATTTTTTCCTCATAGGATCCCTGCTTCATGTCTCTCGTAATTTCTTCAAATCACTCACTCATTTCCTTGTTGGCACTTCTCTGTCTTTCCAGAATTTCTTCATGTCTGAAAGTATAAAACTTCACCACATAACGAGATGCAAGAAACTTTCATTAATAGAAAGGCAGCCAAGCCTGGCCTCTCTGCATTTCTACCAATGACAGCAGGTTTTCTTTGGGGCTCAAACACACTGGGAAACTTATGGTGACATCTACCCAGGAAACAACCATATTGGTATCCTCACCAGGTGCCTTGGTCAAGTTTCCATCTTGTTTCGCTCATAGAAGCTGGGCAGCTCTAAGCTCCACAGCAGAATTGCATAGCCTTATTGAAAATCTCCTCTTCTTTCCCACTGAGCCAGGCCTGCCTTTTCATGGCATAGTGGAGCGGTATTTGCAGAAAGCAAGCGTTCACGCCTTCAGAACAGGGTCTCTCAAGCAGCACTGCTCCCTCTCTTCTTTTCTTCCACTTTCCTCTGTAACTCTGCAAGGTGGTGCTCATTACCTAGTTAAGGGATTACTCTTCCCAAACTGAGTCCGGAGGTCTTCCTCTGCTCACTGGGTCACTAAGAATTTTGTCTTGTAAAAAAAGCAGAGAGGGATTTTTTCCGTCTTCCCTCTGAGGCACTCTGCCGATACTGCGAGTTCATTCATGGCAAAGTGTAATAATGCCGTTAAGCGGAACAAATAATTCTACTCTACTGTTTTATTACATGCAGGCAGCATTATAGAAATAGCTCTTCTGGGGAAAAATGGGGGGTAATGAGTAATAAAGAAATAAAAACATCAGCAAGAAATCTACATTTTAAGTTGAGCTATCTCTCTTTTTTTTCTAGACTGTTGGTAGACTGAGAAACTCAACCATTCCTACCATCTTTCCTTTTCATTCTTCTCTCCTCTCCTCACTAGCAATCTGTGCTGGTAGACCTGTTTATTTCTATTTTAATGATTCTTAAATAGCATCAAAGGAAAATTTGGAATGAAAAAATCTATTGTTACATTGCTGTGGTAGGTTGACCTTGTCAGCTGCCAGATGCCCACCCAGCTGCTCTCTCACTCCCCCTCCTCAACACGACAGAGAGAGAAAATAAGATGAGAAAGCTCATGGGTTGAGATAAAGACAGGGAGATTTCTTATTAACTACTGTCATGGGCAAAACAGGTTCAACCTGGGAAAAATATAATTTAATTTATTACCAATTAAAATAGATTTAGATAGTGAGAAACAAAGACAAAAGCTAAAACCACCTTCCCTTGTCTCTTCTTTTTGCCAGGCTCAAATTCATTCCTTCATTCCTGATTCCTCTACCTCCTCCCACAGAGAAGGAAAACAGGACTGAAAAATAGAAAACAAATAAACAAACAAAAATTATTCTGTATAAATTCTCATGCTTTTAAGACAATCTCATGAGTTCTGAATGCTTGGGGTTGTTTATCCTAGTAGACTTTTATCTCTCACATTGAGTCCATGAATTGGCTTGAGTACCATTCCTGCGTTGTCCAGACCCCTTGCTTAGAAAACAGACACTTCCACAGTTGTTTCTAAACCATCCTTTGAATACATGATAAATCAAAAAAGTGCTATGCAGGCATTATATAAGATATACTACACAATCTAAAGTCTAATAACTGAAAGTAGCTTCCATAGAAATTAAAAATAATGCAATGTAGTATCATAATTATTTTTGTCTTGGGATAAGTTTGCTTTGAAAAACTTTGTAAAAAAAAATCAAAACAAAATAAAATACAATACAATACAAAACACTTATTAGTAGCTTCTTATCTTCCTTTTATAAGAGGATAATAGGGACATATTGAATCAATAAAATCTTTATATACACGCATACTGATTTCACAAATACTGCACCATAACCAGTGTCTGATAACAGAAAAATATCCTATGTGAATTGATACAAAATATGGATTTAACATTAGAAGTTTTCTGCTAAATATTGTAACTCATTAATTCAAGTTCCTCAAACTGGCACCTATTCAAGTTCCTCAAATCTGCTGAGAGACTAATAAACTTGTCATGAAGCAGTTACATTGAGGAGTGATGTAAATGTATAGCACACAACTTATTTTCTCAAAGAATTGATGGAAATTAGAAATAGGTAAACCCTTAGTTGGGGAGGCAAAAGAAAGCATGCAGAAAATTTCTGTAGAAGACCAATATTGCATTTGTCTAGTCCTGTATTGATTGCTCAAATTAATAATTAAATCTCAGTAACTTCACCAGGAGTTTGATTTCACAGTCTTCCTATATGTCTGTACTCACTCTAGCACAATGATCTTCCACTCTTCGGTGGGATAGTCAGGTGCAATCACAATGCCAATAATCAAAATCATGACAGTTAATACTGAAAGTACATAAGGACATATCTCAATCAGAAAGTAGGTGAAGGGAGAGAAGTTATATTTCATTTCTACAGACATCCTATACATGAGCTAAAAATGACAAAAATCAAGGCTACTACCTACGGCTATTATTTCATTCCATTGCACATAGTTGAATTCAGAGTGAAGCTACAGAGGGAATGGTATAGAGAGCTGAGGAGATAGTGCATTCTGGAGTCCATAGATGAGATTTTTATTTTTAAAGAGTTTAGGAGTTTTATTTTTAAAGAATATTAGGTGCCTAAATCAACTAGGAATAAGCTTTTGGGGGGAGGCGTGGAGTTCCACAGCACCCCTCACTCACCTGTGTGTGAGGACACAGCAAGACCCCCTATAATATGTTTATCCTGTCTAACTTCAAATCTTTGAAATCAGTAAGCACTAAATAAACAAAAGCCACAGAAACTGTATCTGGAAGGTTTCCTTAGAGGCTGTTTAGTACATGCTCTTTACAGAAAACAAGACTAAATATACTTAAATCATTCACATTAAAATGATAGACAATAAATAATTGAAGTCATTCCTCTGTTCATTTCCTTCTCCCATGGCATTAAAAATTGAAACCTTAAAATATGGTATTTTAACAAAAAATACAGATTATAGCTTGAAAAGGTCATCACGTCTGTGTGTCCTGTCCACACAAAGCATGGCTACCACAGGCAGGGTATATTTTTTATTATATAAGAAAAGTTCCTAGCGAACTGATGCTGTTCTTGTTGTAACATGTCTTTAAATTCACTGACATCATTGGACTGTTCTACAAGATAGTGTAATCTTTTTTTCTTCTCCTCATTTTCATACATTTTTCAGTATTTAGCAACAGATACTAAGAAAGAAAGGAATAATTTATGAATGTCTCTAAAAAAACTAAAAGCATAAGCTAACAAAGTATCTTTAAGTTACAGTATTTAATGAAAAATGCCATTTTTTTTTATTTGCACTTCTTTCCATAAGGGTCATTTGTGTCTCTAACTATTTGACAAAATCTTCTCACTCCATCCATTCACCCTTATTACTGGGCAATTTCTGGATTAAAGAGGTCAAGATGTAGAGTTAATCATTATCTTGGTAAATAAGGATGGATACTGCTCTTAATTGTGTGTGTTATATAAAGGTAAGAGTAGAAACATTTTTTTCTTTTAAGTTTTCAGGACTTCTGAAAGCAGAGGACAGTTATTTCCCCCAAAGGAATGATTCAGCCTTGAGAGCTACAATATTGTTACATATTTATCCATGACAGAAATGTTAACATGATCTAGGCAAGTTGCTAAGACATTGGAAAGTGTCTGTGAAGAGGTGGACTGCATTGTTTATTATTTCAAACAATTGAGGTAAGTTTTAATTTAGAAATGTGGTTCTGTTCACAGGCATTTTATGTTCCTGAACAATTATCACCTTTGTATTTGCTAAATAAGATGTGAAAACTTAAAGCAGTGGAACAATCACATGCACATATTATACTGAACATTTCATAATGTCCCTGTAAGCTGTGGAAAATGCAGTATTGATTTCAGTAATAACTTTCATTCAGGTATTAATACGATTCAGTGCATGCCAAAGCGAGATTGTAGCTGGAGATACAGTGAACTATCCAGAAGTCATTTAGATGGTGACAGAGAGAATACCTTACTGTATCACTTATTCAGTGTGTTCTGGTAGTCAATGGAAAAACTAACCTATCTGTATGAATTTCCTAGTGCAGAAATCAGGATATCAATTCATTTTCTTCTTGTTTGTGTTTTTCTCTCTCTGGGAGAAGCAGTCTTATAAGCTTCGCTTCCTATCTGTAAATATAAAATTTTGAACAGGGCCATGACTTAATGCAGTTACTGTGAAAACCTGTCATGTCCTATTAATTATGTTGGTTTGCACTCATGACATACTTTGAACTCTAATTTTTTCTTTCTTTTTCTTTCATCTGTGACAATCATAATTCATTAACTGCAAGCCACTGAATTAAACAAAATACTAAGTTTGATAACTCAAATATCTGAAACACAGTGTGCTAATGCATAGGTAAATTGCTTCACTTTTTTTTTCCTAGCAGTGTACTATGAAATGCAAATATTTGCTTATGAGTCTGTAAGAAAGTGAAAAAGTCAGGGAAAAAAGTGCCACTCAGTCCACGATATATTGATTTTTTTTTTCTTATTTACTACTAAAAGCTAAGGCATTCATTACCACTCTTATGGCAGCGCAAGATATGCAAATCTGTTGCAACTGCTTTGTGACAGATGGTAGAATTATTTAATATGCCTGTTTCCAGTTTACTTTCTAAGTCCAATACATGTTGTTAAAAGATTGGAGGCTCGGCAGGAAGGAGGAAATCTGCCTGTTTGTCTTGATATAGCTGCTTCGCTTTGGGTTGGGAGTGGTCATGTGGAGACAGAAGGAGGCAGCTTTGTCTCTGAAACCTTTAGAGCACAACCAGCCTTGGAGAACCTGGGAGTGGATGTCTGGCAGGACAAATGCACTCTGAAAGACCCTGAAATTTTGCCAGGGACATGCCTATGGCAGGGAGTTAATTCACCCATGGTGAAGCCTCTGAGGTGACAGAGGGCAGAAAACTTTTTGCACAGGGATTTGGTGCAGAGCACCTAACCCAGAAAGCCCCCAGAAGGTGTTTGTCTGTTAGTTCTGGAGTAAAGTATTTGTTCTTCAAGACCCGGGAGATGTGTTTGTTCTCAAATGTCCAAATCTTTCTCACTAACAGATTGGCATTCTCTCCATGTAAAGTCTTACCCTGGGCTTGCGTATTATTTTAGCATTCCAGACACGCACTGGTGTGAGAGATAATAAGCCTTCAGCATCTTTTGATATTTTCACTTTAAGGAAAAAAAAAAATGGTAGAATGGAGAAAGGGAGCAGTTGCACTCAAAAGATCTGGTGGACTTGGGCCGCAGCCACAAACTTCCAGACTTTTGCTTTGCATTCGTGGCAACATTTGGGAGAGAAGATAGCTAACCACATCACAGAAGCCATGAAGCCAAACCTTTACGCAGACACAAACGTGGCCTCATTCTGTTCTTACCCACGCAAGAATTTGCACCAGCATCATTATAACCTTTTAATTGGAGGGGATAACCAAACTTCTTTGCCTGTCTTTTGCAGACTTAATTCTTCAATATAAATGTGTTTCAAGAAGCTGTCTTCAGGCTTAAGAATCTGTATAAATGTGCCATATACTCAACAAAGAAATTAAAATCAGCAATGGGAATTTCAGGTTACAAATATAGCATTTGCTTTAACTTTGAGGAGGTAAACCTCAAATGGGAAAACACAGAAACACTTTTCCAAATGTACATCCTTAACTCTTGTACAAATCTGTTTCTCTTTTAGGAAATTGCCTCAGCAAACAGTGCAGGAGAAGACATAGTTTTGCTACAGGGAAAAAACTTTACAAACTGAATGAAAAGATTAATTTTGCAACTTCATGGACTGAAGCATTAAGAAGGAAAAAAATGGGATGCCAAGTACACCACATGCTTTCATGTTTGACTTTAAGAGGAAGAAAAATTATTCTCAACAGAGATGCCAATTCAGAGCCTTGGCAAACTATGAGATTATTTAAGTCCTCAGCAGAAGGCTTGTGCACAATCTTACTGATCACATGCTAATTATTTTCTTAAATAAACTGGGAATTTAATGTTTTTTCATATATGGAATTGTTCTAAGAGAAATTAAAGTATTTTCTTTGTTATTTCCCGAGTGTTATTATTAATTTTCAGGAAAGGTTAACCCTTTCTGCTCTAATTAATTATAAAAAATCATCAAAGACAATAATTTTGAAGCTTTATTGCCCTCACTGCCTTCATATAAATTTACCTCTGTAGCCATAAAATGTCAGTGTTATGATCATAATCTCTAACATTTGCAATATGTAATAATTGTATTATAATTTACTGTATTACTTCCTTATACAGATAAAAAATGTAAATTTACAAGTGCAGTAACACATTTTGTTCCTGGAAAAACATCGATTTTTCTCATGCTAGTGATGTGTTTGTGCAGTTATAGCTAAGTTTGTCAAAGTTTTCATCATAAACCGTGCTTTTCAGGGATTTATAACTAGTATACCAAATTGCTGCAGTCTTAAATTTCACACAGGGTACCCAGTCTTAGCAAGAGAGTGACATTCATTTTACCTTTTTGGTATTATTTTAGATATTATAGATACATTTGACAGTAAAATAATGCAGGTATATAACAAACTCAGTTTAAAAAATTCCCGTGGTAGTTTAGAGTAATGGAGAATTGCCACCCTTTATTCTGACATCATCTGTAATGAAATGAGCTTTTTGAAGCTCATGGAGAATTTACTATACAGGGCAAAGGAGACCTGATTGTCTGGGATGATTAGAAGAAAAGGGTGAAAAAACTGAAGTCACAAACGCTCAGCAGGGAAAGGAAGGGCCTAGAATTTGCAAGTTGAAATTGCATGCTGCAGACTGACCGTGGGTATTGTCCCAAAGGACAGCAAGAGCACGTTCCAGAGTTAGTGAGGGACTCTGCTGAGATATTGAGAATCACATCGGAAGCCAAGCACACGGTCACTGTAGGCCATCGCCATAGCTCATAAACAGGTCAATAGCAGTTGTGGCCACAAGACTGAGGCAGAATATGCTACTCTGTCTTCTAAAACACATTTGGATGGGGGAAACTGCTTCAGTTTTTATGGCTGAAGAGCCATCGGAAGTTCTGGTCATAGATGATAGAATTTTGGCAGGATTTTCTTGCATTTTTTTCCTAGTCCTTTCATCTTTTTTTTTTTTTTTCAAGTGTAACCCTGTCTTATTGTAGTCTTTTTATAGTCCTATTATATAGGATCCACTAATATCCACTAGTAACTGTTAATATTTATTATTTATCATTCAGTGACATTTTATGGTGAATCTTTGTTCTTTTAAGTTCATAAATGTCTTAGTTTCACACAGGCAGTACTCATAAAAAAGAACGTTGGCTGGGGGGGAATGTAGTTTATCTAATAAAAGGTCTCAAAAATCCTGAACTGCTACCAAAATTCAAGCAAATTCTTTGTTCCTCCAACACTCCTTTTTTCCATAAGAAATTGCTATTTTAATTCAACATACTGCAGGTCATTGGACTCTAATGAAGTCTGCCTTCTTCTTTCTGTTTTTTAAATAGTTTATTTATTGCATTTATTTTGGATGCTAACTCCATTTCTTCTAACAGTCCTTTTGGGGCATATAAGGGTTATGTTTTGTTCTCTTCTTCACTTGATGTTTAGTGCTTTTTTTGAGCTTTCAGTAGTGTCACTGCCACCACCACAGTCGGCATTTAAATGCATGCATGTGCCAGGGACACAGTTCAAAGGATCAAGGATCAATAATACCCTTCAGCCTCAGACATGATAAAACTTTTATTTTAAGTAAATATCCAAGTAGATTTTTTTTTTCCCCTCTAGAATTTTTCTCAATGGCAAGAATGGTATTTCTAGGATGCACCACATCTCTTGTGCAATCACTGTACAAGTTTCCATGTGCAGTAAACCCAAATACATTCTGAATGCCTCCGACTTACTGTGTATAAACCAAACTACTCTGCATGTACAGTTGGTGAATGCTACCTGCCCAGGATGTTTCAGACAGAATTGTAGTCTGGTTTCGTTCTCTTAGTTTCTTAGCAGGAATTTTTCAGTGGCATCTAATGTCCACATGCTCTAAATCAGATCTCAGTGAGGCACTTTGCAGAAGGGAGAGCACTGACTATATAGATGGAGAGAAACACTGAGAGGAGGTTGAATTGAAAAAAAAAAGGAAGAGAAAAAATTCAGTTGACACAGACTTTATGGTTTAGCTAAAGCTACAGACTACTGAAAGAAGCCTTAATTACCTATCAAATAGTTCAAATGTTCAAACTAGACCAAGGGACCTGCTGACATCCTAGCAATTCCCAGCTAAATACTATGAGCATTAGTGTTGAATTGGCATTTGCAGAGCAATTGTGAGACCACAAGTGAAAAGAACCTTGTACCTTTTCAAGTATAGCCATTTCTGTACAAAGTATGGTTATTTGATTAAATTTAGGAATATTGACAGGCTGTCTTGAATGAATTAGTTTAGAAACGAGCTTGGCTCACTTTATTTAAAGCACTTGGTCTTAGATCTCAGGCAGTCTGATACAGAGGAAACCTCAAATGCAACTTCACATGAGTAGGAAGGCTTCTTTAAAACAGATGTTAATGAACATTCCTGAAGGTTTGTTGAAGTGTTTCCATGCTCTAATTAGATGACTAAGTTGATATACAGACTGCTCTCAAAGTTGAAAGCTTATTCATGTAACAAAATAATTGCAAAAGTTTAGCATAATATACTGGAGGAACTTGTAGTTCTGGTTTTATAAATGTACTGATTAGTTAGCCTAAAGAAGAAAATAAAGGAGCCATTTTTTCCAGCCTTTGCAAATATATAAGTATGTACCCAAACTGACACTTGTGAAAAGGCCTACTACATGTATGCTGATGCATTTTGATGAACTTAGTGTTAGTAAAAAGTCACATTTCTCCTAAGAGGGCAACAGAGTATTTTAACTTGTATTATTCCATCTGTTAAAAATTATATGGGATTCTGTTCAACGACATTTTGTCTCTGTGAATTGATACAGAATTTTGATGTTCCCAGGGAGATAGAACATGCCAAAAAACCAAGCATTGGATGAACTATGATTAGTAACTATATACCCTTACCTATAATATTCTGCTTTTACAAGAGTTTAATGTTTATGTAAGAAGAAAGATCAAGGATTATGCATGTATCACCATAAGATAATGTAGAACTATTAGTGGTTGTGTACAGGTGCTGGTGAAAAAGCTGATAGCTTGCCTTGTGAGTTATTGAGGACAGACAACTAAATTAAACATAAAGACTTCTCTAAATTAGGACTTCCATTGGTGTGTGTTTTCTATGCCAGATTCAGGTGACTGAAATGTGACTTTAGGCATGACTGGGTAGGAAGAAGGACTGAAAAAAACCCGCGCATTTTCTCAGAGAACTATCTGACTATTTTAAATGAAATCAAGTACATAGAGAGCCATGAAAAAGTGATGACAATCCTGAGACTTTCATCACACACAAACTGTCTTTAAATTAGCAAAAATAAAATAGTAGAATTTTACCACCAAATGGATAATCATGGGAAATACATAGATCTCTGTTATTTCTTACTTCTGTATTACCTACTGTAGTTGGTAATAATTAGTTTGACACAGATTAAACCAATGAAAACTAATCCTCCCTAATTTTTAGATAGGGATAATAACCCTTATGTTTTAGTTAGTGCTAAAACTGAAAATATGGTGCTCCCAAAAAGTTTAAGAAGAGGTAAAAACAAGAACTTTTTTCTTCCCACCTAAAAGTTGATAATTGTATGTAGAGTGAAGCAGTTCAAGATGCTAGAAAGAAAGCATTTTAACTCAATGAAAAGTAATGCATAATGCAAAATTGTGAGAAATGCTACTAGAGTTTCACCAAGTTCTATGTATATTTACCTTTTAAGATCTATTAATTGTTATTATTAGAAATAAACGAGTGATGTGGTTGTGACATAAATTATCATTCAAATAAAATACTATGACTTTTAGGAAATATTTGTAATGTTTTATTCTTTTTCACAGTTAGCTGCCTACCTATGAACACGCAATTTTGGAGGGGGAAGTATCTGGGTTTTTACATAAAATCACGTTCACTAAAGTAGAGGCAAGTGTGTATCTGCCTTCTGGCTTGTTAATAGAATACATAATTTGTATTTTTTCTATGTTGCTGTTGAAGAAAAAAGCACTTGAGATTTTTAAATTCTAAGTGTCTTTTTCAGGGTGACAGTATATGTATTACAAATTAACTGTGAAATACTGTTCAAAACATCCTTATCAATTCAAATCCCATATGTTTTCCATTTAAAAACAAAGCAAACCCAAACCTGAGATACTTAATTCTTAAGGAACTAAAATTCATACTTTAAAATTCTGCCTTATTTTTCTCTTTCCCATGCACACATGCTTGCTTTCTACTTTAAAATAAACACAAACTATGGAGAGTTTAATTAATGCATTGTCTGAAGAACTATGTGACTATAATTCCAAAAATAAATATTTACATTCATTATTTAGCAATTTCATTGTTTCAATAATTTAATTTAATTTATCCATAGTATTTTATGTTATAAAGAAATTTTTTTTTTTAATACTCTATGCAAAAGAAAACATCTCTTTAGTAATATTGTTTTTGAAATTGCCCACAAATTAAAAATATCAGAGCTCTTCTTTTCTGTATGGTCTCATTCAGTTCAGCTCTTGGCTTCATGCTGTGGAGTGCTTTTATCAATGACCGAAAAGAAATCATAAAATCATTACTGATGAAATTTGTAGATGGCTTGAAAATTGAAAGAGTGGTAAATAATAAAGAGGATCTATTACTCTACAAAGTTATCTGGATCATTTGACAAGCTGAACATAATCAAACAATATCTGGTTCAATACAGCCAAAAGGGAAGTCATGCATTTAAACGCAAATAAATTAAATTGTATTTATAAGATGACACACTCCAGCCTGGAAAACAGTGACACATAGGAAGAGCTGGGCTAAGATCTAGTCCACCTAAGCTGGAGATGTGTCCTAAAGATTCAACCTGAGTAGAATCAATCATTAAATAAATACATGATCAACTCACAACACCTACTTTCCAATTGTGCCTAATGTGCAGATACAGAAACTGTCAAGCTTGCTTCTACAGCACCTTTATGGGGAGAGAGAGACCTGTTTTTTGCATAATACCCTTCTCACTAGAGTACTCATTCAGAATTGCAACCTTTATTTTAGGCCCTTTTTATTCTGAGGGGTATTGAAGCTGTGGGCCTGACCAAGAAGCTACAAAGTATCCCAGGCGTGGCTGAGAGTCATGAGCAAAGAATGCGAACTAAAATAGCATCAGGCAAGAAGATATCCTTGCTGAAAACTGAAGAATTAGTTTTCTGGTTCCAGATGTCAGGATTGGCTCTGCTTTTTATACAAAATGTGAAATGCATTAACTCTGCAGACAATGAAGTTTCAAATCCAGTACTCATGCTTCCAGGAGAAAGTTGGATACTTTTCTGTCTTCTCCCTCTCTGACACGTGGGGAAATGGTCAAGGACATAGAGGACCATGTGGTTTTTTTCTTTGATCCTGCCAGTGAGGTGCAGAGGTTTGAGAAGAAATGAACAGATCCTGTGGGACAATATCTGGTTGTCTGACTGTCGATAACATGGGTTGGCTTTTACAACCATGGACCCTTCTTTGATGATCAAGAACTGCTTAGAAGAGGTGGGATCCACTTGACAAAAGTGTAAAGGGTCTTCCAAATTATCAAAGACACAATAAGAGGGAGAAGGGCTATTGATCATTGTTTGCCCTTTCCTTAGAAAAAGAAATATGTACTGGCTTTGAAAAAGGACTGATTCTGGAAAGTGCGCTGGTCCTGTTACACAGGAAGTTTCACTAGATAACAAAGTGCCTCCTTTTCTCAGAAGTTGCTCACTCTATAAATCTTCCCCTGTGGTTTTCCCAGACAGCCTCAGAAACATAAGTTGCTTGAATTCATATGAAAAATGGACTTGCATGAACTCATTTTGGCAAACTACGTGCCTCTACATCTGTGAGAGTTGGAGTTTTCCAGAGAATGGCAATCCTAGAGTGAACTTTTATCACAGAAGCACTTTAGAAGACCTCTCTTTCACTGTAAAGAAACATGAATAGCTATGAAATGTTTTAAATAGCTTAATTATATTAAAAATTTTCTAGCTACTCAAGCCTGTAAATAAACAGAAAAAGCAATTCACTGCTTTACAAACTACATATAATCTAACAGACATCAAAGACATTTTAAAATGTTTTTTAAAAAGTCATAACTGTGAGTTGATTATTGGATGATTTGAACGGCTGAAAGAGGGAGCTTGGAGGTTTGGCATTTCCTAGCCTCCAAATTAACCTTCTGGTTGAATTCCAGCAGATTAATTTCATCCTTACATTTTATTATAATCTTTTCACATGGGTAATTAGAACCTAAAATGGGATAATTCTATTAAACAGAACCAATTCAAACCAGCTGCTGGTAAACTGAAGAGTTTCACATTTTGTCTTAAGTCAGGACACTTTAGATAATACATTTAAAAAGTATAAAGTCATGATTTCAAGATGGAAAATGATCATTCATTTTATGAGTCAGCACTGTATATTAACAAAGATCAGATTAATAATCCTATGCCCTATTTTTTTCCTCTCTAAAGAAGAAAAAAAAGTAATTCTTCTTCTATGCTGTTTTATACTGTTTGCTTACCTGTGGTTGCACTGAGGTAATTAAAAAAATAAAAGACAATAACCTTTCCTGTTCTAGATCAGACACAGCAGCGTGCAAACCACTCATTTTTATTTACCAGGAAGTACATTACATCTTCTTTTGCCTACCCAAGACTTAGGTTGATTATGTCATACAATATGGTTAAAATATTTTATGAGGGATTGAAGTAAAAGTTCTTATTGCTGTTGCTGCAATTAACATAGATTATGCTACACACTGTGTAGATTTAAATAAAGCTGAAGATAATCTAAATACTGAGATTAATTTTACTATGATTAATTTTTAAATAATGTTGTGCTGATTTTCAGTTCCGTAAACTAGTGAATCACCATTGATTTTAGTACAGTTTACTGAATTTTTCTGGCTAGGACTCTGTTCTTCATTATATGTGGAATTCCATAAAGGTGTGGGTTTTGGGTTTTTTTTTTTCTATAAATGTACAATACAGTATCTTTTATGTACTAGCCTTCATAGCTTTTCATGTTTTTCTGGGTTTTTTTCCTTTTCTATACAATACCGTTTTTAAAAAAATAAAACAAACACCCCCACACCCAAATAATTTTTAAGTAGTTAGCTATTGTCAGAATTAGGCAGGGAAAAGATATAAATATTATACACAAAACTAATGTGTTTTCTTATGGCCATGACTAACTATCGTATAAAAGGGAAATCGTTCACATTAAAACTACCCACCATACTCCCCATGACTGTGTCATATTCCTTTATATTGAAATAGTAAGTATGCTTGAAATTACTTATCTCTTTTGCATAATACTCAGTAAAAGAAAAGTAAAAAAAATCATAACAGTTCAGATTTTACCTCTGCATTTCTTATTTTCTTTCTTATTTTTGCCTGCATTTCCTGGATTTTGGAATGTTTACAAATGCCTAGGTACATATTAGTAAGATCCTGATATTTTGATGCTGAGTAAACCTTAACACAGGTCCATTGGATAGCTATTAGTAATTGGTATGCAGGTAATTAAAGGTAGTAGTGCTTTTAAGTTCCTTCTGAAACAAAGTGGTGGTTTGCTACAATTTATGCAAATAATTAAATTAAACAAATGTGTGCCACGTGCACTTATTTAGAAACTGTGATGGTTAAAATCTGTACTTCTGGGAAACTACATTTTCAGAAATACTTGTACCTTCAAAACCTTGTTTAAGTTATGCACCAGACTTTATGCATTCAGATAAATCACATTATAATACCTTGCAGGGAACCTCAAGGCTAAATGGCATTTGAAGATGGGGGCCGTGAGGGGCTGCAGGGAGAGGAGTCAGATGTGAACTTCCACACTCTTCATTCACATGTATGCTTTGCTAAACCAGACTTTTTCTATAAGTAGCCTACAATTTCTGTGGATGAAAACATGGAATGAACAAAAAAGACAGACACACAGAGAGTTAATGTATCATAGTAAAATAAAGTCTGTAGAAAAGGTATTAGAACTATATCAGTAGTGTTTTGATCTTTCTGTTACTATTAGGAAACTTAAGTTTTCTTCAGCTTACTATGTGGAATGAATTAGGGGTAGTAACTATCGTTATACTTGATTAGAATTCAATTAATAATTTCTGTCAAAATATTGGAGATATTGGACTTCAGGAGTTCAAAACATGCTAGTATATTTTATTTCTGAAATCTTATAACTAAGACTGTAGAAACTCCACTTTATTTACCTTACAAAAATGTCAGGGTTTTTGTTTACCTTAAATATTTTTCATTTTCAGATTCATCTACATTTGAGCAAAAAAGATCCAAACCTGAAAAAAGTTATGTAGTCCAAAAAATTAAACAGACAATTTCATATTGAGTAGGAAGAGATGTTCAAAATATGTATTATTTTTGCATTTCTTTCTGTTTCTTTATAGTCAAACCCCTGATATGTTTCTATTTCAGTTTTCCTGGCCAGTTTCTTTATTTTACAGGTCTTTGATTTAGCCTGAGCACTGAATTTTAAAAGAAGCCATTGCTTGCACCACTCTATCTTGAAATCCAAACATTAACTTTCAGACTTGTTGTGTGTCATGAATGTTTATTACACGTTATTTTCTTTGCTACAGTCATATTGCCTTTCATTTCCTAAGATTTATAGGAAGATTTCTTTTTTTAAGTATTCACAAATACTGCAGTTGTAATCACACCTGATTAGTTAGTTGAGTGCCAACTACTTTATGTGGGAACAACTGTATAATGTGAGAGCAATTATGTGATTAGTTTATTCCTTCTAAGCTTAAGCATTATCAAGAGACTAAAAACTGCAGGTTATAAAGTAATTGTTTTTTTCAGCAACTTTATATGTTGCCACCATGTGATATTAACTATTTTACCATGTTATTAATAAATTGTGCTGGATTCTGAAATAGGAGTATAATTTTTGCAATGGTATCATTTTTTTTTCTGATGTGTGCTGGCCTTAGGGTGAATCCTGTGACTGTCTATACTGCAAGTGGTGCAGAAATTTCCCAATTTATCAGAGACAGAATTAGCTGTAGACCTGTAATCAGTATAGTCATTTTAGCAGAGCTGCAACAAACTAATTCCTCCTACCTTTGAGATAATTTCTTATGATGCTGTGTAAGGCTGACACTTCAATGCTGCTTCAGGATCTGAGCTAGCATCTCCCTGCTTGACAGTGTGTCACTTCAGATAGAAGCTCAAGCTTGCTGAGAGCTAGTTTGGGGATCTCCCACACTGTGTTGCATTATGCAGTGTATTCATGACCATAAATGATTTTTTATCAGTTTCATTAATATTTTATATTGGCAGTATGCACACTGATACCCATTGTGTCAGTGAAAGTTTTGATAAAGACTACTTAAAAACTAATTATTAACTTTAAGATGTGATAATACAGTCCTTTTTTTTGTTTTGTTGGGGTTTTTTTTAACACTCACCATGTAACTTTTTACTGGGTAAAGTTTACACTCTGCAATGAAAAAAGCCCAAGGGACTGCACAAGTGATTCTCCATGTTTCTGTGTCACTGTGCCTGAAAGTAATAACAAAAAAAAATAGATTCAGCCCCAATAAAAAGTGGACAGATTTTCAAAATTTAACCATGTAGGTTCCTAATTATAACTGAACTCTTGAAAAATCAATTATTGTGTTGTTGAAATGGTAGCTATCATGAACTAGCTCAAATTTACCAGTTTTTACTTGTATTGTCCATTTCTAAAAGCCAGAAATACTTTGCATTATTGGTTGAGACACTTCTTCCAGTTGAAAAATATACCCCAACAGGTTTTCTGTTCAGATTTAGTGGCAAACAATTACTTGAAGTATACACCAGGCTGAGAATGTCTTACTGATCTGAATTAACAAGTCTTTTACTATTTTCCCAGAATTTATAAATAACACAGGAATGCTCTTTTGGGTCAATATAGAAACAATTTTGGTGCAGTAAATGATACAACCACCAGTCATAATGTGCTGCTCTACTTTCATTCCTGTTATTTTCTATCCACGTTGCTGACATTAGCAATTTCATTAGATGCAACTGAACAAACTTTCATGAATTTTATTGACAGAATGGGGAAGTAATTTTATCTTAAGTCTGTAGTACTGCTATCACAAAAAGGAGGAGACAGCCACACAACATAAGCCTCTCTATTCTGTGAGTACTCCATGAAAAAGATGAAAAATTAGGCTGTTTGAAATATTATTTGATAATCCTTCCTTCACTTACACATTTGAAACATTTTGACAGCTACCTTGCAAGGAACAGGTCCAAACCTACTCAGGGTTCAATAAAATAAGACTAACAGACACTGAAAGCCAGGGAGAAACAGAGCTATCTATTTGTATTAGGTTTGCGTGGCAAGGTTTTGGTAGCAGGGGGGCTACAGGGGTGGCTTCTGTGAGAAGCTGCTAGAAGCTTCCCCCATGTGCGACAGAGCCAATATCAGCCGGCTCCAAGACAGACCAGCCGCTGGCCGAGGCTGAGCCCAGCCGCTGGCCAAGGCTGAGCCCAGCCACAACAGTGGTAGAGCCTCTGGGAGAACATGTTTAAGAAGGGGGGGGAAAATCCTCCACAACTGCAGCTGGAGAAGTGAGTGAGAACATGTGAGAGCAACAGCCCTGCAGACCCCAGGTCAGTGCAGCAGGAGGGGAGGAGGTGCTCCAGGCACCGGAGCAGAGATTCCCCTGCAGCCCGTGGGGAAGACCCTGGTGAGGCAGGCTGTCCCCCTGCAGCCCTGGGAGGTCCACACCGCAGCAGATCTCCACCTGCAGCCCGGGGAGAGAGGAGCCCACACAGGAGCAGGTGGATGCCCGAAGGAGGCTGTGACCCTGTGGGAAGCCCATGCTGGAGCAGGCTTCTGGCAGGAGCTGTGGCCCTGTGGAGAGAGGAGCCCACGCTGGAGCAGGTTTGCTGGCAGGACTTGTGACCCCGTGGGGGACCCACACTGGAGTAGGCTGTGCCTGAAGGACTGCAGCCCGGGGAAGGCACCCACGCTGGAGCAGTTCGTGAAGGACTGCAGCCTGTGGGAAGGACTCATGTTGGAGAAGTTTGTGGAGAACTGTCTCCCGTGGGAGGGACCCCACGGTGGAGCAGGGGAGGAGTGAGGAGTCCTCCTCCCCCTGAGGAGGAAGGAGCGGCAGAGACAAGGTATGACGGACTGACCCCAACCGCCATTCCCTGTCCCCCTGTGCCGCTGCAGGGGTTAGACAGAGAATCCGGGAGTGAAGCAGTGCCTGGGAAGAAGGGAGGGGTGGGGGGAAGGGGTTCTGAGATTTGGTTTTATTTCTCATTACCCTACTCTGGTTGATTGGCAATAAATTAAATTAATTTTCCCCAAGTTGTTTTGCCTGTGATGGTAATTGGTTGTGTGATCTCTCCCTGTCCTTATCTCGACCCACGAGCTCTTTGTTATATTTTCTCTCCCCTGTCCAGAAGAGGGGGGGGGGCTTTGTTGGGCACCTGGCGTCCAGCCAGGGTTAATACACCACACTATTGCAATGTCCAGTAAAACAGTGATCACATAATTTTACCCAGTATATGAATACATGCTTAATTAGCATAAACCAGCATACTAAAGATTCATCTCAGCTTTTGGTTAGTCTATAATATTTGTAGTTATTTATGTATTGTGTTTACTTCCTTTTATTTCTATCAACTTTAGTCACAGTAAATGGATTTTAAAACATAAATGTTAATAAAATTATGTACCTCTGAGTGATTTATCTGCTCTAATTCTGGGTTCAAAAATCCATATCTAAGAATGAGTCATTCATCTCAGAAGGTAATTACATGTTATGAAAGGAAAAACATACAGCCATTCTTAGATGAGAGTCTAAGGATATATAAGCTTTCTTTTTTCCTTTGGCTACAATATTTTCTATATATTTGTGAGATAAAAGGAAAGGATACCTAGAATATTTGCCTATTCAGATTCATTTACTGCAGACTAGATAGAGCCCAGACTGGACTGACAGCAAGAAAGTGAACACAGACTAAGAATGTTTGTAAAATATCACCAGAGATAAGCAGATAAAGCATATACTGTATATTTTATACCTGGCTATTCTTAGCCTTAGTTTAAAATTATTTCACGTTTTCCACTGAGTTCCATTTCACAGGTATAAATTATACCAAGGAACAATTTTGCATTTGATTGACCAAGATGATGTAAAAGATCATTTTTATATCACTTCTAAAACTCTAAGAAAATGGTGTCTGATCTTAAAATATGGTTGTCATATACACTTTATTAAAATGATAGCATTTCCAACAAAGTTAGGGTTCAAAGAACTTCTAGTCATATCACTTCACTGGCATTTCTTTAAGTTTTCCTTAAGTCAACCTATATGAGTAAACCTTCAGAACGGTTTTGGATTTTTTTATTCAAGTGATATATATATGTGTGTGTGTATTTGTACATTTAAATGTCTGTACAGATAATATATATATGTGTGTGTGTATTTGTACATTTAAATATCCGCACAGATAATATCTTTGGAGGTATTCATGCTCTTCAAAGACAAATAGTACCAGAATTTCATTCCAAATATCTTCCTATAAATACTATAAATGATAAATCATACGTTGCGATGCGGTTTTAACTATAGTTCATCCATATGATTTCCTAGCAACTGTGTTCTTTGCATATAGGTTCAATTAGCTCAGGAGTTCTGGCATATCCAAAAGTCATGAGCTTCTCTAAGGCAAAATTTTTAGTTTTGTTTATTTTTGAACATATTTCAGTGGTTTATTTAATTTGATTTTTGAACTGTTTGTGTACAGCTACATTTTCTCTTGCTTGCTTTCCAAATCAGTGCTTCTAGACTTAGTAAGAATACAAGACTAACTGAAAGCATAATGAGAAAAAAAAAACACAAAACAACAGAACCAAACATTCAATGAAATATGAATAAGACATCTAGATTACTGAGTGGAGTACAGCAGTTCCAGAATTTCTTTCCAATTTGCCTGGGTTGCATAGAAAAGAGAAAGGAATAGTCTTTCTGATAGTCACAAAACACCAAAAAAATGTTTCTGCTTTTGGAGTTTATCCTATGTCTTCTCTCTTCTAAGGTTGGTGGCAGTGTACCCAGAATTTGAAGCATGTGGGTAGGAAGAGCTGGGTTTTGGTCATGTTACTCAAGTTTCTATCATCTGTTCTCCAGGACAGAGGCAAACCAAGCACTCACCAGTTACTGGAACTTTTCCCAGCAGAGCTGAAATTCAGCAGTGTTTTGTCACTTCTTTTATCAACAGTCAACAGAAATTAATGTTAATGTTGACATTCTGTAACAGATATTGTGAGAAAAATTCAAATGACCTTTAGTTTATAGTAAGTCATGTACTTCATTTCCAGTATGGGCATATGTAATTGTTTCAAATAATTTAAAAACCTTTAAGGGGGGGGGAAATCCACCCAAATTGTCTAAAAAACATAGGCTTTATCTAAAACCTGTGGCCATGACAAATATTCACAGATATACAGTACGCTCTCATCTATGTCAGGGTAAATCAATGAGAAAAGTTCAGTAGCCAAAGGCTACTTTGGCTAAATCCAAAGAAGAACTCATGTCACTAACTCCTACACCCATTCTACATATCAGCTGAAGACAGGCAGCAGGCTTAGTACACATTTAATAAATACATGCTATTGAATTCTTTGCGTATTACATTTTCAGTGCAGCAGAGATAAGCCAGGAGCATGAAACAGTTTAATGCAAATGTGTGACCAGTCAGGTTTGCAGTAAAGTAAAGAAGGACTAAAACAAATGGTGTTTCATTGTACCTTCTCATAGTAACTTTAATGCAAAAATCTATAAATAATATAAGAACTAAAGGACATATACTGTACTTGATCTTAAATTAAGAGATATTGCCACCACTATAGAACATTGTCAAAAGATAATGGTCTCCTGCTACCAAACACTGTAAACACTGAGGTGAAGCCAAGACATTTATTTTCTAAGTTATTGATCTTATGACAAAATTCTATTACAATGACTTTATTTCTAATACACCAAATGATAGATGTATATTTAATAACTTTACGTGATGGATGTTGATGCAGTAAATTGACAGCAGCTTGCAATCCTATCATTACCCCACTATGTATGGATTGGCTACAGTTCAAACAGGTACATTGTGCCTTTCAGACGTTCAAAGACTGATTTACCAACAGAAGCAGAGTTTTCCCTATTATTATCACTTATTTTGACAATTAATAGACTTTTTTTTCCATTAGCTGAAATAATTTTTTAGTTAATATTTCTGCTGCAAAAGTGGATATCATAGATTAAGCAGTTACCTCATTTAAGGTACCTTCAATCTTTACAGGGTGTTCAAATAACTGAACATAGTGTGAGAGGGTGGGGAAAGCACAAACTGCAATGTACCTTTTCTGGACCAAATGAGCAGGCAATGAGAAGAAGGACAAATATAAGCTCAGTACACTCCAAGTCACCTCATTGCATGTCCTTTTGTACAGGATGACTGACAGGGAAGACATTTATTTCCTCACATTACCAGAGTACAGGAATATCAGAGAATGAACTGTGATTTGGAGAATAACAATTCCCAATTTTTTTTCTTGTCCACATGTTGTGAGGCTACTGTGTATTTTAATAGTGGAACAAAATGTACTTTCCATTATTTGTATAATCTCAATGTAGTTCTCACTGATTTCAGTGAGATTTTGCATTCATGAAAAACGACCCATTCAAATTTGGCTTTTTTTGTCAAGTTTTGCATCAGTTACACATTTATAATCCTGCGGACTACCATGAGATGGCATAGACTGCAATGGCAGAATGTTTGATGACAGTAATTTATAACAAAACACTTTCAAGAAAAATATTAAGTTGTTTATAAAATACACATTCCAATTCAAGCAGGAGAGATTCATTATCGACAATACTGAAACAGTATGATAAGCTTCAGAATAATGAGAATTCTATTAACACATTTTTGAGTTATTAATGGTACTTAAAACAGTATCCAATCTTCTCACAGGCACTAATTAATTTATGCTCATGACATTCTGTAAAGATAAACTTTTTCACACATTTAATAAAAGGAAATGAAGCTCAATTATTAATATCACTTAACTTTACCCATCTTAAGGTTATGATTAAGATAAAGTTGTCAATACAGAGATAAGTACCAGCAGTGGCACAATCATTGCAGTTACTATTAGGCAACTTAAACATCTAATATCCTTTTAGCGAACATTTCAGATGTGCCACCATTTTGTGTAGACTGAGTATCTTGGCACATGGCTTCTGCCAAGTCTCATCATGGGAATCCTTTCCACAAGCTCCATGGGATGCCTCATTCCACGCTTGGGCATTGGGCTTACCCAGGAAAGGAGAAACTAAGATGCAGTTCCTTGAGGTGGCTCACATACACAGCTCCAACCTTCTAGAAGATTATTTAAACATAAACATCAAAGAGTGAGACAAGGCAACCTCTTTCCATCATGCTGATGTTAATATTCACTGCAGAAAGAACTGAAAAATGCTGCCACTGGATTTTGAACTCACCACCAGCTGCAATACAGCCCACTGGAAACCTTGTTATTCTGTGGAAGCCAAGATGAGCAGACACTGTAGCAGGGACCTCAAGTTTGCTGTGAGGAAGGCCCAGTGCACCACTGCTCTTTACTGATTTCTGATTGATAATGATCCTTCAATAGCTTTTAAGTACTGTTTTTTACCTGGTGGCTTTTAAGTGAATATCTCTTCTTGTACGTCTCTGTAGCTACAAATAGTGACAGTATTCTACTGAACAATCTCCCGAATCAAAAGAGAGAATGCTATTTTTCTCTTCTTCTTCTTGTTTCTATGAGGAGCGTTTAGTGTTAGTTCTTAGTCCTTAAGGTGGACAGACATAGATCAGATTTGTTAGTCTCTAATGGAACCCTAATTACTTTTATGAAAGGTTCAGTTAATGGATAGCATTAAGAATGATGGGAGGAAGCAATCTTTTGGCTGACGTAGGTAATGTATGGTATGAATGTGGGGAATTTCTATATGGGGCATCTGATTATTTACTTCCTGTGTCTTACTGCTTGCAATTTGAATATGTTGAATGTTATAAAGGCACTTAAAGCCAGCGGGATCACCTCATCAAAAGAAATATAAAGAAAGAAAGGCAAATTCAAAGGGATCATCTTGCAGTCTTTCAGAATACAAAACTCCCACTGCGACTTCAGCAGGAGTTGTCTGTACTGAATAGCTGGATGATCACAATCATAGACTTTGTTCTGACCTATAATCAGTTTTTCTTCATCTATACCAGTAGATGCTAAGAACTCAGTGTTTCCTACCATGTGCTATTTTCTGTATTTTTATTTGCATTATATCCTATACTTAGGGTCAGAACTCCCACAATAAATGTAACTATTATGAGCGGTAAGTAGTTTCCACTTCTTCAAATAATACATATAAATATATTATTATGTCTATAACCAAGAAAAATGTTTTTAATAGATTACTTTTAATTGAGTCTAGAATATTTGCTACCATAATCATCTGTGAGCATTTGTAGATGCAGACTAGAAGATTGCATGCCAGAAAAATCCAATTGCCTGTTTAGTACCCTAATTTTCATGTGCACATAAGCCTTCTTAAACACAGAGAACATGCAGTAAATTTGGTTTATATGCAGAGAGCAGAGGCTAGATCAAACTTTTATGCAGAAGGTATGCACAGAAGGGAAGTTACTGTGAGTGATGTGGTATGATAGCTCACAATTAACTAAAAAAAACCCCCAGTTTTGGGGTTCACAGGGGAAACGGAACTGGGTATCAGAAGCTGAATGAGGTTGTACAAAATGGCATGGCTGGGAACACTCTTAGCTTTCTGAGGAGCTGGTTCCACATGCTAACAAAGTGAATGAAATGACCACCATTGCATTCAGTGGATGTGGGGGTAAGTGTCATGAGAAGGAGCAAAATCTTTTTCATTCACTTCAGCTGTAACAAGCCCAGAGAGACCAGGTAGCAATGCACAAGGAGACCTGCTTGATTTTTAAAAGCCCAAATTTTATAAGCAAAAGTTCACAGTCAGCTCAAGTAGTTTATCTGCTGCAGCCATTCCAAGCTCCATCCTGGAAGATACATTGAGCAAAGCAATGACAAGAATACTAAGATTTTAGAGGGAATGCTACACTTGAATGACCATGTATTTATATGCAGTTTTCTGTGTTCAGTACTTTTCAACCTATATGCTATTGTCTTTTGCTATTGCCATTGCTCACCACTGTCACAACCCCTGCTGGACAGACCAGGGAGGGGTCGTAGCGAGTTCGGAATTCCCTTGGGCTAAATTAAGGTAAAGGCACACCAGACGATCAGTTGAACGTTTTACGCAAGGCAGAATCAGCCTGAACTTGGAAGGTGTAGCAGTAGGTGGCGGGGCTTCTCACAACAGGAACTGGCACGAAACTACCTCAGCAAACGGTGTAACCCTCCGTAACCACACATACATCAGTTCAGGGAGTAAGGCGAGCCCTCCCGCCGGGTCAGGAGGTTCAGAGCGGACCCCCTCGCTTTCTGGACTCCTTCTCGGAGAGGAGCCCAGGGGCGGCTGGATCCGCTCCTAGTCCCAGACTTGGTCAGCGGTTTGTGTCTGGCGGGACGAGGTGTAGGGATTACGGGGGAAAAGGAAGAGACAAGAGGGAGGTCTCACCAGCCCTGGGCCCAGCGTTGCTCCAGCCAGCCCAGAGGCCCAGCTCCAGAGGGCACGCGCGGGGCTGCTCCCGCCTGCGCCTCGTGTAGCCCCGTTCCTGACTTTTTTCCCCCGTCCATCCCGCCCCTCCGGGCTTTCTGCGCACCGCCCCGAAGGACTCCTGTCCCTCTCGCTCTCGCGCGCAGGCGCCATCGGGGGCCGGTGGTGGCGAAGGGTCCCTGGGGCGGCCGTGAGCCCCTTCCTCATGTCAGCCTCGGGTGACCTCTGGCCGGATGGCGGGAGCTGCCCCGCTCCGCGTAGCCGAACCCGGAACCGCGCACGGCACGGCACGGCACGGCAGGTCAGGCCCTCCGCACCCTGTCGCTGGTGTCCGGTGCTGATGGATTGGCTCCTCACCTGCGGTTCCTCATTATGCGGAGTTCGTCCTTCTGCAGAACTTGCCCCGCCGCAGCGTATGAGACATGAACTCCTTCAGTGTCTCACAACCAGGAGTAACAGAAGTTGCAGAATTTGTTATGGAAAGCCTGTGTGAGGACACAAAAAAGAAATGCCTATAAGTTGGCTTTGCATGATGGAGTTGTATTTCAAGTTCCAAATGCAGCTGCAAAATGTATTTAGCTAACCATATATTCATTGCTTGCCATTTTGGACCCAAAATTTCAGAAGGAACATGTGAGATTTTAAAACAAGGACTCACCAACCCCAAGTACAATACAACAATTAATACACCATTCAGTATGCCATCTAAAACTATAGATATGACAATTAGAAAAAGGAAGGAATAACATAGAGGTAACAGTAATTCAATGTATGTCTTGTCTTTCATTATTTCTGTGGATCTGTTTTGTCTTAAACATACATCACACCTAAAGAACCAGTATTTACAAATGCACATGTACATTAGGGCTACTATGATAACTGATTTCATTCACAAGAACTGCCTTACCGTTCTGAAATATTCAGAGGATTTTATATATTTAAAACAGATGTACTGGAGATGGGCATCAGCTATGACTATATCTGGGTATGCTCAGTCTTTGAGTTAGGTTGGAAATGTAAAAGACACTGACCCTGTAAAAGGACTTAGTTATACCATAAATCTGATAGTAAGCGCAGTAAAAAGACAAGCCTATCTGAATTTGAATTACTAATTTAAAGGAGAATGAGTTACAGATACTAAATCCGTATTTTCTTAATCCAAAATTACACCACTTTTTAAGTAAATTATGTATTTTCACTTTACTAACTTACTGCAGTTGAAGGACTGTGTATGACAAACTAGTTGAAACCATGAAACACCATCTTATTATTAGGCATACTAAAAATCATACTTTTAAATATGATGGCCGCTCAGTACAGGTAAGTAAGGACAACTGGTTTTAATTAATATCTCCTAATGGTAGGTAAGGCTGAAAGAGTAGCTGATCTTTCACTTAAAGAGCTGAAAACAGTCAGAAAAGAATATGTGAATGCCAAATAAGTTTAGTATTTTCGTTCTTTTCTGTACAAGTAAAAAATAATTTTGCGTATCACCCACATTGGTTATTTAGGGTTAATTATGGGGAAAAAAGAAAAGAAATAGCATACGAATTTCTCAGAAGTTATGATGTTGCTCTTATTTGGAGTACAGAGTTACCTGCAGATAACTTTGGATCAAGTTTTCATACTGTTTTAAGATTACACTTCTCATCAAAACCATGTATTGGTATTGAGCGAATGGAATTTTGATGAGGGAAGAAAAAAGTGAATACTGGAAAATCAAGACACTTCTGTGATTTCTGTTGATATTCTTTCAGTCTTTCACTTTTTTATAAATCAGCAAATACAGTTTGCAGAGGAAGTCAGTACTTTTTTTTTTCTCTTTTAGGTGAGGGTCTGAACCTTCAAGGTAAAGAATAATTCCTATGTGCTTGCTTTCTGGATAAACTACTATTTCAGCGTTTATAATATATGAAGTGAAACAGTTCTGTCACGAAGAAACAGTAATTCAAAATGCCCTTTACTGTGGTAGTGAGACAACTTTCCTGCAGGTTGAGAATCCAAAACTTAAATGAACTCTTCAGCTGAATCAAGGGCAAAAATTGGTTTATATTGTCTCATACCTCTGGAAAAGCCCTTTAACTAACATCTTTTAGTGTACCCTGGACACCCCCTGAACTGCTAGACAAAAGGAGTAGACCAACATAATCATTTCTTCCTCCAGCTCTGTGAATTCAATTTTTGTGCAGGATCAGGGAAATCCAGCTTAAGAAAATCAAATTTACTGAATTCAACTAGAATTAGAAAGCAGTTTAAAGACTGTACACACAACAGCAATTTCTATACATATTTGGAGTCTGGCATTGTTAGACCTTGTCTGCCCTTTACAATTTTGCTTCCTTTTGCTGAAATGTCAAAGACAGCTTTTTGAAAGGCCTATGACTTAAGCATGCTCATGAAAGTAAACTCTCAAATTAAAGTGTATTTCCTTTGCAGTTTCAGCTGAAAATAATCTTTTTTGTGTGTTTTTTGACCTTATACAGTGCTGCCTATTATTAACCATCTGTTAGGTTTTGTTTTTCTTCTTTCCTCAAAAACATGTATAGCTACATTTTGTCAAAGAGCTTGTATAAGCAACACAGTAGTAATAAACCAGAAATGTGACCCCTCCAGTGAGAAAAAAAAAAACAACAAAGCATTGTACTTTTCTTTCCCACAAAGAGAAAAGATTATTTCACTACAAAACAATATAAAGCAGTACCTTTATTGCATGTACTCTACCCATCATTGTATAGTGGAAGTACATATAGTTATCTAAAATATCAGTATTGAACAAGTTTTAATTAATATTCTTGTTAAACAAAGCATCTAACAATAGCTCTTTTACTGCACAAGCATTAGATTAGTTTCCAAGGGAATTACCAAGGTGCTCATAATTTGAAGGTGAATTCACAGTTTACTGTGTATTAGTATATCTATTAACTATGAGCATGGGTTTGTTTTCTTGCTCTGTAATGGAAATCTTTCTTCTCTTAGGCTGCATTTTGTTTTAATTAAAAAAAAAAAAAAGTTGCTCAACATAGACTGCCCCAGAAAACAAATAAAATTGCAACCTTTGGATAATTCTTTACGTCCTTTGTGGGCTTTCATTTCCTTTGAAGTCTATTCAGTTCAAGTTTTGCTGCTGACAGTTAAAACATGGTACAGCTCTGATCAGAACAGATTACCAGCCAACCTTTCATATTCTGTTCCCCTTATTATCCTGATACTTGTCATCATGTTTTTCCCATATCCTTTCCACAGTCGCCTATTCTGTGTACAGCTACACACGTCATTACATCACTGCTTCATTCAGCAGCCCTGCTGTGATAGTTTGGCCCTCAAAGGGAAAATAATGGTCCTAACATTTATGTCCATTTGGTTAAGCCATTTACCATTATGTTTTGTGGTTTACAGAAGAGATGAAAGCCAGGGGAAAATAGTATTAAGATGGAATAGACAAAAAGTCCTTGTGCTGTGACAGGCCTTCAAAGGAAGGCTGCAAACCAGAAGGATTATTTTGTTGATTACAACGTACTCCAAGTGTCATTGTGTAACACCTCTAGTCACTAAGTACAGTACCTTACACCCATCAAAGTGATAAAAATAGCTTGTATTATGAGATTAGATAAAAGCATAGCAAGCAAAAAAGTACAGTATTTTATGAAGTTTATTCAGTTTACCTGTCTTAGAAGCTTTAAAAAAAAAAATCTTTTCATAAAGGCTCATTAGACTTCAGTTCCCATTTCCCCTTTCATTATGAGGAGCAATGTCTCTTCGGAGAAAGGTATGAAAGAATGATTCTTCCTGGCAGTGCACTGATACATCCCATTTCACAATACTTGGTCCAATACAGTACATGCAAGGAAGAAGGAAGAGGAGAGAAAACAAGGATTACATGTGTCTAAATATGTGCGGGTAAGTAAAGGGCACCATGTGACTTATACTTACACACCTCAGAAAATACGATATTCTGTTGCTATAATGCAGGTTGTCATGGTTTAACCCCAGCCAGCAGCTAAGCACTATGCAGCCGCTCACTCACTTCTCCCTGCTCCCAGTGGGATGGGGAGGAGAATCAGAAAAAAAAAAGTGAAACTCATAGGTTAAGATAAGAACAGTTTAATAACTAAAGTAAAATAGAATAATAATAATAAAATATAATAACAATAACTATAATTGTAATGAAAAGGAACATAAAAAATGAAAGAAATTAAACCCCAGAAGAGACAAGTGATGCATAATGTAATTGCTTACCACCTGCTGACTGATGCCTGAGCAGTGATCCACCCCTACCGGACAACTCCCCCAGTTTATATACTAGGCATGACGTTCTATGGTATGGAATATCCCTTTGGCTAGTTCAGGTCAGCTGTCCCAGCTTCTTGTGCACCTGCTTGCTGGCAGAGCATGGGAAACTGAAAAATCCTTAACTTAGGATAAGCGCTACTTAGCAACAACTAAAAACATCAGTTGGTTCTCATCATTATTCTCAGACTAAATCCAAAACACACTGTGCCAGCTGCTAGGAAGAAAATTAACTCTATCCCAGCCAAAACCAAGACACAGATATAAATACATGTTTCAATAAAATAAAATTACCTTTAAAGGAGCTTTATTATAGAATAACTGAGAGGGAAAGTAATAGCTACTTACTGTCTCCTGGAAGTGAGTAAATAACTTCCCACAAAATTATAATCTGTTTTCTTTACCTATATATGCTGGAAGTCTGTATACTGCAAAAGATGGGATTAAAAACAAAGGGTTACAGTATGTAGAGGTGTTTTCTCTTTTACAAGTCTGTATTTGTGTCAACATTTCAAATCTAAAAATATTAGGACTCTGTTGCATCTGGGACAAATCTGACTTCCAGCTGAAGTCCAGTATAATAATGTTTCTCTAACAGGGGAAAAAAAAACCCAAACAAAACAACACTTTATCTGTACTCCGATAAAAATCAGATAGTTTTTGTTTTTAGAAAGTGGCTTTATTTAAAACTTTATAAAAGCTGCAGAGAACTGTGCTGAGGAAAAAGAAGCCTCTCAGTTTCCGAAATCTGTATTTTTCATTCCTGTAATTTAATATGCTTTCTCTTCCAGAAGTAGTTATAAATTCTGACTTTCTGACAGTGCCCCAGAAAACAAAAACCCAAACAAACAAAACCCACAAAGCGAGCAAGCAAGCAAACAAACAAACAAAACTGCACAAAACCAAACATGGTTTAGTGCTTTCAACAATCTACTTTATTTTCTCTGTTCAGCCCTGTGTTTTTCCTGCTAGTTGCTCAGAAGCTAAATATCCATTCATACTAAGTGCTAAGCTTATGTCAGGCCTTCCAGTTACGTTTGTCTGCTACTATTCACTATCATTCAAATATATGTGTATATGTATATAGATATATATATGCAGGCAAATACACACTGTAGGATCAGAAAAGATTATTTAATTATCTAGCTCTCTAGTGTAACTCTCTATGTTTGCAGAATAACTCACTTCCTTATTTCACCACTATTTTATTCCTTTAAGTTTGGGGGTTTGGGGTTTCGGTTTTTTTTGTTTTGGTTTGGTTTTTTTCCCTGAAATACATCCAATATATGTTATAATCCCATCTTGGAAAAATCTAAATCACTGGTCAGATGCTTTTACTGCTCAGAAATCAGTTTTCTAAGATTCTTATTTCACTTTGATGAGGCTTTGTGAGTAATCATGTGTGTTCTATGCACATATCAACAGAATTTCTTTTCCTCTTTCACATATTGCTTCACTATTAAAAAGGATCAATTTTAAAAAAAACAGTTACTTTACCTCTGGAAGGCCTGAGAGGCAGTGAAACTATTACAATTCTATTATTCAGAGTATGCTGTGATTCTTCTGTGGTGCACTGTAGCTCAGGAAAGTATTGCAGCAGTGGCTGGACCAGAGAACAGTTTTGTTGAAGAAGCAAACGCATGACCAGGAGATTCCAAGACGCCCTTATCCAGTTTCAGAGCCCTGCTGAGGAAAGACCTTTGATAGACAATTTCCACTGCCAGTCTACATTTTAGTGGGTATCTCTTCTGATTAAACCTCCCTGTGTAGAGATAATCTCCTTTAGCTATATGCAGGAGCTAGGATTTATCCCTTATAAGGCTTATGAGTAGAAACTACTTGAAGATGTATCCCAAAGGGCTTCTTTTTTGTATTGTGTTCCAAGCAAGGGTTTCAAACAGATAAATATATTTTTTTTATACTTAATATGCTGTTAAGTAATACAGCTAGTATGTTAATACCAGTCTTAAAATCCTTGTGCTATAGAAATGTTAAGAAAAGATACCATAAGAAATAAGTTCAATGCTCCACTCCTCTCCTCTCCTCTCCTCTCCTGGGAAAACAAAAACAATAACAAAACAAACAAGCAAACACCACCACCACCCCCTGCCCCGAACACACAAGAATAAAGCTTTTTGAAGGATTCACATAATAATGCCAGTAACCATCCGTTTTGCTTTTGCTTGAAATAATTGTGAAAGAACTGGGTGTTTACAGCAATCTAGTAAGTGCCACAGCTACCACTTCTGAACATGCCCCTTAAAACAAAAGGTATACTATTTTTAACTGAGTTCAGTGAGCTGCAGGTCATGCTCAATGTCAACAGAGATTGCTGGAACTTGTTCTCAACCTTGCCAGAATACTCAGCACATAGCAGAAGTGAGTTCTATCTTCCTGACTGGAAAATTAAAGGAATAAGTAAATAATACCCTTGTGTATTCTGAGATATTAAATGCTTCAGGACAAGTAAAGCCAAAATTTACTTGGAGTGCAAAGTTCCAAGAGTCATGCGTTTAGTTTGCTGCTGTTTTTTCTTTTTTTTCCCCCTTGCATCCATCTTGCCAGTTAGTAAAGAGTTAATCGCAACTAGAGTTTAATCTTCATAGGCTTGCTAGTAAGACCACTGGTCTCCAACCTGTTCCATGTGGCATGGCATAAAGTGTGCTATCCACCCAATGAAGTCCTATAATTTGTGTCAGTTCTGTGGCATCTCAGAAATATGCCTTCCTGCCCTGCAGTCTCCATGGAAACATTGTCGTTCAAACAAAGCACCTGCTTAATCAATAAGATTGTATCAAAGTAAAAGCTAAATTAAGTATTGTGAAGAGTTGCAACAAGACATAAAAGTAAAATAAATGTCTGTATTTTTCCCATCTTTGAAGGATAACTCTGTAAGCAGTAACTTCTTCAGGCTTTGTCTATCTGTCAAAATTGCTTCTGGCTTTCTTGCCATCCTTTTGTTAGGGCTTTATTTCTTCATAGAATCAATGAATGTTATATTATACAATGTGTCTTTTATGGGCTGAAGTAGAAAAGTGTTCACTCTTTTGTGTACTTCACAGAATATGAACTTGAGAAGAGTTGCCTCTCAACACAGAAGCGTCATTGAACATGCAAGATCACAGAATCTTAAAAGCATAGAATGACAGAATCATTTAGGTTGGAAAGGACCCTTAAGCTCATCAAGTCCAACCGTTAACCTAACACTACCAAATCCACCACTACACCACATCCCTAAGCGCCACATCTACATGTCTTTTAAATACCTCCAGGGATGGTGACTCAACCACTTCCCTGGGCAGCCTGTGCCAATGCTTGACAACCCTTTCTGTGAAGAAATTTTTCCTAATATCCAGTCTAAACCTCCCCTGCCTCAACTTGAGGCCATTTCGTCTTGTCGTATCACTTGTTACTTGGGAGAAGAGACGGACCCCCACCTCCCTACAACCTCCTTTCAGGTAGTTGTAGAGAGCGATGAGGTCTCCCTTCAGCCTCCTTTTCTGCAGGCTAAACAACCCCAGTTCCCTCAGCTGCTCCTCATAAGACTTGTGCTCTAGACCCTTCACCAGCTTTGTTGCTCTTCTTTGGACACGCTCCAGCACCTCAATGTCTTGTAGTGAGGGGCCCAAAACTGAACACAGTATTCAGGGTGCTGAATGAATTCATGGTGAATGAGGAATCCTCCTGTCAGAATACTGCCTAGGAAGATAAACATTTTGCAAATCATAGGTTTGGATTTTGAGCTATCAAACATCATGTCAACATTGGGAAAGGGACCTCTTCTAGAGACATTGTTTCCCACAAGAAGTCTTTCTATTTTTCTTCTTACTAATTATTCCTAGTGGTATATTTTGCCCTTGGGCTTCACCATAACTGATTAAAGGTAATCTGCAAGAAGTACCAAGAAACGTATTTGTGACCAAACTCAGTGAAGATGGGAATATGACATTACTGCACTTTAGGGCTAACTTGCCTTGTACCATATTGAAAATGATCATTTGTCTCACCTGCTTGCTACTTAGTTGCCCAATACAGTCTTTAGCTTCCCTAACCTTAATACATGGAATATATGAAAGCCAAATATTTTAAAATGAGTAATTATTTGCATGTCTTAGTAAATTAATTTTTCCTAAGAATAAATAGGGACTAATCGTGATGTAGAGATGTACTGGGTTGACCTTGTCTGGTTGCAAGAAGCACACCAAGCCACTTTCTCACTTGCCCTCAAAGAACAAAATACGATAAAAAGGCTCATGGACTGAGATAAAGACGGGGAGGTCACATACCAGTTACCATGACTGGCAAAGCAGACTCCACTTGGGGAAAATTATTTAATTACCATTTAAAATGGTGAGAAACAAAGACAAATTAAAACACCACCTTCTCCCCACCTCCCTTTTTCTCACGCTCAACTTCAGTCTTTCATTCCCAACTCCCCTCCTCCTGCCCCCACAAAGTGGTGCAAGGAGCATGGGGAATGGAGGGCTGTGGTCAGTTCATAACTGAACTGTGGTCAGATCTCGCTGTCTCTCCTTCTTCCTCAGACTTTTGCCCTGCTCTAGCATGGGTCCTTCCCAAGGGCCATAGTTTCTTCAAGAAATATCCCCCTGCTGTGGTGTGGTTAATACCAAGACTAACGTTATCCTGGGCTGCATTAGGCAAAGTGTTGCCAGCAGGTCGAGGGAGGTGATCCTTCCTACTAAGGTGCTACTAAGCACTGGTGAGGCCACATCTGGAGTACTGCATTCAGTCCTGGGCTCTCCAGTACAAGAGAGATATGGACATACTGGAGACAGTCCAAAGAAGGGCCATGGAGATTATTAAGGGTCTAGAGCAGCTCATATATGAGGAAAGGCTGACAGGGCTGGGACTGTTTAACGTAAAGAACGCTCAGCAAGGTTCTTATTAATGCATGCAAATACCTGCAGGGAGGGTACAAAGAGGATGGAGCCAGACTCTTTTCAGTGATGCCTAGTGACAGGACCAGAGGCAACACTTTTTTCCTGTGAGGGGGACTGAGCACTGGCGCAGGTTGCTCAGGGAGGTTGTGGAGTCTCCCACGTTGGAGGTTTTCAAAAGCCGTCTCAACATGGTCCTGCACCACTGGCTCTAGGTGGTTCTGCTTGAGCAGAGGGGTTGGACCAAATGACCTCCAGAGGTGTCTTCCAACCTCAACCACTTTGTGTTTCTGTGAAAATACCAAATCCACCTTGTTCCCTACTGAGAGTGCTGAAGACATCTGTTATTTTCGCCTGTGTGATTTTTAGTGTTCAGCATTTGGTGCCCTGCCTAGGAAATCTTTTCACAAATAGGGCCTTAGCACACCAGAAAGTCAGGACTGTCTAAGGTGTCTCAAGTTGGGTACATAAAACTGAAGCATCAAAAATTACTTATTACTTTGAACTGTAAAACCTGATATTATTGAATTAGAAAATGTCTGCCCAAATGAAAAAGATCTTCCAGAGGGAAATGGCTGTTGGTGAGAAATTTTTGAAGTGAAAGCCTCCCCCATCTACGTAAGATCTGAAATAATTTACCCACTTCAGTGAAAACTCTAATTATATAGTATGAATTCCTGCATCAAAAAGCCAAGCAATTAATCAAGTTTATTACTAACTCTTCAAGCCACCCCAGCTGTATGTGAAGGAGGTGTGAAAAATTAAAGTTCAGTAATCTAAAAAAATACTCCAGCTTTATTCCTTTCTTTGTTGGCTGGGAGTAGTTGTGGAGGATTCACAGTAGTATTCATTCTGTGGGTGATTTTTGAGATGGGCTTTTCTGATCTAAACCCAAATTGTATTCTAAAATTAAAACACAGGTTGGATTTGGCATTTTCTGTGCCAAGAATTTTCTGAATCAGACATACCAAGTAAGCTCCAGTGATTTTCTGAGTCACTTATGTTTTTAGTATTTTTTATAATTAAAGCTTTTGAGAGACTCAGTTCTAAGCAGCTGCACTAGACTAACTAGCAGGTGCTCATACCTCCACTTGGGTTAGTTTCTGTCCTACTGTAATAGCTATCTGGGCTGGAGCAAAAATAGCACCTGTGAGTGAACACAGGACAGATCATGATCTTTTATGATCCCTCTACCAAAGAATGTGTAATCTCATTTCAGTCAATGCATCAGTTTGTATAGTAAGAAAAGAAGAAAGCAGAGATGTCTGAGAGTACGTAAAATATGCATACTTACCTGTGGGAAACTAGATGGTTTAGCTTAAAGTGTCCTGTTGTTTCTGTTGATGTATATATAGACACAAAGTTCGTGGTCTTAACTTACCATTACAGATTGATTGGGTTTTATAGATATTAAATACAAATAAATAAGGAAGAATATGAAAGAGAAAAAGCCTTTTGGGGTGAAGTAAAAGGGTATTCCAGGTGTGAAGAACAGTTTTGGAAAATACCTCAAAGATTTGAGGAAAAGTAGATAACGTAGCAAGAGAAACAAAATCCTGAAGTACAAGCAAGAAATAAAGCATCAATGACTGAGGTAACGAACTGAGGACAAACATTTGAGTAACAAGAAATGTTGAAACAGAGGGTGAGTGGAAAACATAAAGGGCAAAGAGCACTGTGGGGTGTATTATGTAAGTAAGAACATAAGAGGTATGGCACTGATCATCAGACTGATCATGACAAATAATGAGGAGGCAGGAGAAACAGATTTTCAGAGAATATTTAGACAAAGTCTAAGGAAACAAAATATTAAGAGCAAAGGTGAGAGCTGAAGAGGTAGAGCACCAAAATCATAAGATTACATATGAGAGAAAAAAGTAAGTGAAGCAGATGAAAGTTGAGACAGAAGTTCAAGAGGGAAAACAGTAAACAGAAACAAAAGCGAATGACAATCACGTGTGGAAATGAATATGAAAATAAGAAGACATGATTCCTTTCAATAAAATATAAAAAATAGGATTATAAAATACAAAGGTTGGATATAACCTCTACACCATCTATTATTGCATTTAGGACATTCGCCTTTCCATCCAGAATGAGAGTCTGATTGTCTTTTTTGCTTGAAGTCTTGTACCTCCGAGCTATCAGATGACATTTGATAGTTAGGTTGTGGTAAAGGTGTTTCTCATTGTTGTCTCTGATTTCTGTTTTGTCTTTCTCAACAAATTGGTTGACCTAGTTCGTAAAGAGGAATTTGACATGACTGTCTGAGCTTCTTCTTCCTCTTTCTTCAGTCAGATTGCCTCTTTCCCTCTCCTATTCCTAAAACTGCTGATCATCTAAGCTTTTCTCTGAGCACAAACACTTTATACTTTCATCTGGGTTGGTTCTTTTCCCATTCTTCTAGCCCTGGATAACTCCCTTTTTTACAGAAGAAGATCCCATAAACATTGCTAGTCTTTTTGCAACTTACTATATAAAAAAAAGTTTTCTGTACTCACAATATCTCACATATAGACTCCTCTGTTTCATCTTTCCCTCATGTTTTAGACAACTTTATAATAAATAGAATGATTAGAGCAAACCAAAAGAATGAACCCAGGTTTCAAACACCAGGCCATTCATCAGTGCTGATGGAAGTTTCTTCAAACTGTTTTTAAAGACCCCCACTGAGAAGAACTCCACAACTTCCACAGGTACATTCAGACTAAATTTAGCATCTGAACATGAAAGTAAATTGGCTGAAGAATTGTATTTTGGGATTGTCTGCCCTCAGCAGTTCTAGAGAACTCTGCTACTTGTTGCAATAGCGATTTTGGTATGTAAACTTTTAGATGTCAAATTTGCAAGCCTTAATGGTTTTAAAATTTTGGGAAATACATACACAGCACAATGAAAAACTAAGGTTCCCTTTAAACATCTGAATTTTGGCACACAGAACTGAAACATTCAAAATTGCCAATATTATGGATTACTAATATTGACTGTATTGAAAATACATCCCCCAGTAAAAAAAAAAAAAAAAAAAAAAAATCTTCCAGGAGAAAATGGTTAATGGCAAAGCTTTAGCCACTAGAATAATTTATCCACTCAGTGAAAAATCTAATTATTAATTATACAGCACACTTACATCTGAGAACCACACAATTTATCAAGCCTGTTTCTATAACCTCAAGCTGTTCTATAACCTCTCAGCTGCACGTGAAGGAGGAGTATCACTATTTTTAACATTACCAAGTTTCTGTCTAACCAAACTCTTTCAGCAATTTCAGCCTTTATCTTCTTTTCTTAAATCCTACACTTGAAAAACAGATTCCCTTCCTCTCCATGTCAGCTTTCTATGAACAAGAATATAGTTTATCGTGTCCTTCCTTAGTTATCTAGGGAAAATGATGCCAGTTCTTTCCATCTTTTTTTGTACCTCATCTTTACTAGATAGTTCCTGCACTTTTTCTTAGGATTGTCCTCTCTTCGTATCTTTCTTAAAATGTAATGCTTAAAATGTTGGAACTTTTACTCCTTATGTTTTACACAATAAAACACTGTTCATACTGAGTGTTAGATACCTTAGAAAGTTTGCCTCTTTCTGCTAACTACCTAATCAATAGTCTAGTATTTGAATAGATAATTATTCTGTCTAAGCTTATGAAAATGCACATGTCCCTACTTAATTTTATCCCTATTTTCCAGTCCATTTCTCCAATTTGTTGAAATAATTTGAAATTCTAATCCTGTCTTTCAGCATTCTAGCTGTCCATCCCTGTTTCATGTCATCTGCAATAATAATCATGCTCTCTATTTCATCAAACAGGTCATTATAGAAATATTGGAAGCTCTAGTTTGATGTTTGATAGGGTATCATTATTTATCATTATTTTGAAACTAGGGAGGGAATTCTTTATTACTATTGCTCTACAGACTTTCATGCCAAACTACTTCAGACAAAGTACACAGACAAAGCACATACTTGATGTGGATTTACAAATTTGAAAAGGCTAGATACATATCTGAAAGTTATCAAGTTTCCTCCTGTCATCTGAAGCAACTGATGTTCTTCAAAGACCACAAAGAATGTAGTAACATAGTAAGTTTTCAATATTCTCAGGAAAAAAAAAAAAAAGTAGAGAGAAAATGTAATGATGATACTATAATACATAGCAGTTAGATAAAGAAGAGCTTGTGTTACAAGTCTATTACACTGAGCAGTTTGAAAATGTGTCTGGAAATTTCCTAAAGCATTTTCCAAAAAAAGTAATAAATTTTAAATAATTAAACGAAAATCCTTTGGGTGAGACAAATTAAGAAAAGAAAGGGACTGACAATCACTTTCCCTTATACTCATTGCATCTTTACATGTGGGACCTTTCCCTGGCCTCTTTTTCTCTAATAGAAATATGTGGGTGCTTTAAGCAACAAACTCTACACTATCTTCTCTTGGTCTCTGAGAAAATAATTTTGTCACGTCAGATTTGATGGTGTATGTGTTTTCTTCTGTTCTTAGGCATTTCTTAAACTGGTGATCATATCACCTAATAGTATATATATCTATAAAGTCCTGTATATATCTCAGTTAGTCACCCTAAGTTTTATATTCAGTCAATGGAAAGAAACAGATGCTTACAGAGCAAATCATAAAACTATTTTGATGTCTACCTTAGGATATTCTGTTTAATTTCTTTCCTTTGACTGTAAAAGGAGTCTTCATGATTAGTTCTATATCATGCAGTCTGAACTTGTTCAGATGAAACCCTTTCCTCTATTTTTTCATCAAGTTTCTTATTTGCGACCCCTCTCTCCCCCTCTTCCTCTCTCTCTCTCCACACTTGTACCTATCCTGCCCTCAAGTCCAGAACCACCTCCTGGCTGAGCACATTCAGATGCCATTGGGGAAAGAAACATTTCTGCTCTATTCTGGCACTGTGCATGATCCAGGGTGAATCTGTCAGGACAAGCAAACAACCAGACATCTCTTTTCTTGTCTCCTTTTTACTAACATTTACAGAATCCACACACTAAATTTGCAGCAAATAAATAAAACAGATACTGTGACACAGTGCTCTTAACTAGAAATGACTACTACAATTTTTTGCAAGTTTTATTTCCAGTTGAAATACGAGAACTACTGGCAACAAAATAAGACACATTCATAAACCCATTTATTTTAAGTAAATAATGAAATTGGTGCAGAGTATCTAATAAAAAGTCATGATAGTGACTTTATAGCCATAAGAAGCAAGTTTTGCAACACAGTAAGCGATTTTATGCCTTTGAGTTTGGATGTTGACAAGAACATTCATGAAGATTTCACTGGTTTCCATAATGTTATCACCCATGTTGGAAATGTTCTTTTTGTTGGCAATTACAGAATTTAAACAACTCTCACTAATTTTATGATGATCACTTATGCATGACTGGCTTGTGTCAGCTGTAGCAACTAGATTGTAAAAATATGAATAAAAAGTGTCTGTATTTTTAATTTTTTTCCCCCTCTGGGTATGCTTTTTACAGTGTCTTTTAAAAATAAAATCATCTAAAAGTCATCTTTCTTACAATTATTAAATAAACATTTCGACATAATAAAAAAAAGCCAGCCCCACACAGATTGTGCCAGCAGTAAGGTGTAGCTATGGAAATACAAAGTTTAATTTCTCCTCTGTTGCTAAATCATGTGGAAAGACTCACACAGGAAAGACAAGTAGTTTTCAAACCTTATCAATCTGCAGACCAAGCGTATTTTGCACTGTAAACATAGCTCACACTAAGCTAATGAAAGTCTATTGAAAATGGGCTTGTTTTAAAACAATAATAATAATAATTATAGTTTGTGGCCCCTTAGAATCAGTCCAGAGCCTATGCTCTGCAGAAATGACTAGAATAATTGGTAATGGCAGTAGTTGGGTGTTTCAGCAATATAAACGCTGTCAAGGAAATGCTATTCACTCAGTCCCCCAAAATGATAAAACCTGAACTCCTGAGGCAAACTGATCACAAGGAAGGTAATGCTGAAATGCACATAGTCCAGAGGAAAAGATGTTCTCAAGAAAATGCAAATGAAAAGAGTTGAACAGCTTCCATTATCAGCAAGAAATGTTATAAATATATCTCCTTCAATGTAATTGATCGTACAGAGTTCAGCATTCAATCAAGATATGAGAAGTGTCTCTAAAATTATGCAAAATCTTAACATACTCATAGCTCCAAACATATCTGAAATACAAGTTCAAGATGTTCTTCAGGTGTACAGCTCCTATTTCAAACATGGGTGGCTGATTACTCAGCTTCATTCATTGCAAACCAGCTGTCAAAAAGAAAGATTGTTGAAGTCAGTCCAGAAATATCTTAGTTCTCTCAGCCAGATCGAACGTCAGCTGTTTTCCAAAGCAATGAAATTAATAACAATTATTCTGTGGTAGGGGCAAGCAATGCAGTAAGCTCGGACGTCCTCTTGTTCACTAATCACTCAGTGTCAAAGAGACAAATAAAGGTCTGCTTCATTGGGCACCTGCGTTCCAGCTGATCGCCCTTGCATAACTTGTACTTACTTGGCTTGGTTGGTTGGTTCCCAAAAGCTCATTAGAAAACTTTGTGCAGGGTACGATTCCCAACACGTTAGTTCTTGGTAAAGCTAGCCATAATAAATTAACAATAAACAGTGTTTTGTATTGAACTTAATTACATTCAATAATTAAATTAAATTAAATTATTAAATTTAATGTCAGTCTAGCATCTGAAGTAAATTGCAATATTCAATTTATTCTGGAATTTGCTTATGCTGCTAGATAAGTTGTGTGAAAGATTAATGTCATTTTCAGCCTTTGACAGAAACACTAGTTCTGACTGTACTATTTCTTTTTTGGATATGTCAGTGGAAAAATTAGTTTTGGAAGTACTTTCATAGCACATCACTGTTAGAACCCTTTAAATTTCTTTTGTTTCCAGATTTCTTGTAAAAACTATGATAGCCTCTGTGTTCTGGTTTAACCCCAACCAGCATCTAAGCATCACGCAGCCGCTCACTCACTTCCCCCCACCCCGTGGGATGGGGGAGAGAATCAGGAAAAGAAGTAAAACTCGTGGGCTGAGATAAGAACGGTTTAATAGAACAGAAAAGAAGAAACTAATAATGATAATGATAACACTAATAAAATGACAACAGCAATAATAAAAGGATTGGAATAAACAAGTGATGCACAATGCAATTGCTCACCACCCACCGATTAATGCCCAGTTAGTTCCCGAGCGGCGATCCCCCCAGCCCCACTCCCCCCCAGTTTATATACTGGGCATGACGTCACATGGTATAGAATATCCCTTTGGCCAGTTTGGGTCAGCTGCCCTGGCTGTGTCCCCTCCCAATTTCTTGTGCCCCTCCAACCTTCTTGCTGGCTGGGCATCAGAAGCTGATAAATCCTTGACTTTAAACTAAGCATTACTTAACAACAGCTGAAAACATCAGTGTGTTATCAACATTCTTCTCATACTGAACCCAAAAACACAGCACTGTACCAGCTACTAGGAATAAAATTAACTCTATCCCAGCTGAAACCAGGACACTCTGATACCTTAGTACTCTTGTTTTTTCTTTCTGGGACAACAGGATTGGACACAAATTTCCTTGCATAGTTCACAACCCAAAGCATCCTTATATTTCTTCCCTTTTTTTGAATCAGAACTTTTTGGCAGCTGCATTTTACTGTTTTATATCTGTAGGTTTGTTCTCTTAATTTCTCTTCCTTTTATGTTATTTCAGTTTCCCACGATTTACATTTTTGTTTCTTTCACTTTGTGTTTTTTTGTTTCATTCAACTGCTGCTTAGAGTCTGTGATGATGCTCTTTTACTGTCTTTTCCCCAGATCGAAATATCATCTGTATAGATCTCAGTAACCCATATGACATCAAAAATGTGTTGCATTTTTTGCTAAAACACCTTGTGTACTGAACACAGCCCAAATGGCATTTTGAGAAACAGTATTTCCCAAAGGGCCTGTTGAATGTACACAAATATATCCTCTGTTTTTCTAAGGGCAGCTAGCATAACCCTGGTGATGTATGAAGCATAAAAAATATATATATTTGGCATGGGCCATCATGTCCCGAACATGTCCCCTTCAAAATCAGAAGAAAATCTTAACAAACATACTTAATTCTTTTAGTTTTTGTTTACAAGCTGACAATTCTGTCAAAAATTTGTCAATTCTGACAATTTTTCCTACAATGGCCAACAACTATATGCATTCTAGTAGTTCGATACACAGTGATTTCCAGAGCAGTATTCTCATTCTAACCTTACACAGAGGAGCTGTAGCAAGGTTATAAGATGGGAGACATTTAGCTTTCTTCACTACTCTTCTGGATTGCTGTATTTCTGAATCTTTGGAAGACCTATTCAGACAGTTCCTCAGGTGTGACATTACCTGATTCTTTGCAGTGAATATACTCTTGATTAGGCACAGGGTATGAAACATTTTCATTTCAATAAAATTTCCTTTAATATGAAAAATCATCCAATACTGGCACATAATAAGTTGTACACATATATTTGCTCATATGCATAATTCATATATTCCTTTAATGAAATTAAGCTCATAATTGTCAGTTCTGATTTTTTCCCCTTTTTTGTTCTTTCCCCCCCCCCCCCCCAATTTATCTATTACTGGTGGTTCACAGACTCATTTTTCCCTTGGATTTCCACCTTAAAAGTAAAAATGTTTGATTTACTTTCTGGTCAGTAGCACATTCATCTTCTGCCTGTAGTATTGCTCTTTGTTCTAATGAAAAATTCCTCTAAGCTAATTGGACTGCTATGTTATGAGATTGCTGGTCTTTGCAAATGTCTCAAAATAATCTAATTCTCATGCTTATATATTGTGTTTCACAATGCTTTTATTTTATTTCTAAATAATGAGTATTATCATGTTTGGGGTGATTGCATCAGTATCTGTCATTTTTTAGCATTTGTGAGCTCTTTTGTGGACTTTACTTGCTTGACAGTCTTTCTCATGTTGCTTTCTCTCTGATTTCAAGTTAATCCATTTTATTAAAGCCAGAGTGCAACTTTTCAGTTAGAATGGATGATCTTTTCTGCTTGGGAAATTATAATTGCCCTCTGTAACAACTTTCTCCCTCTCTTTCTCACTGAATTTATCTATCACAGTTTCATAACTTGGTCTCAAATTTTGAAAAAGCTGCAAAGTGCATTTTTAAGCAAACATTTTTCTCTGAATTTAACAATATTATTATTAATGTTACCTTTCCAATACATTCCTGTTGTTGTCACTTCCCACCACTGACATGTATTGCATAAAATGTTCTTCAGAGTCTTCTTTATTTCTGGAGTTTCAAAGCTGTTGGAGATTGTAGGTGCCCTAGATTTTCAATAAAGCTGTTTTCCTAATTTCTCCTCTGCAACTGTGCTCCAAATCAAGTAATAACAGAGCACTGCTTCAGTTAGTGTTTGACTTCTACCTTATCGTTACTGCAAAATCTTAGCTATTGCAGTAGAGAAAATACATTTCCATCTAGTTCGTGCTAGAAGTGAGAATATCAAAAAGGTGCCACAAATCTTTTCACTGCTTTTTATTGCACTTAAATGCTGGTCTGATGCTGCTGGGCCAAAAAGCTTCCAAATGAGCCATTATTTTACACACATGCAACATGCTGCTATCACATAGGAGGTAATTTTAAGGAATTCACATGAATACTACTCTCAAATATATGAATTTTGTTTAGATTTACAAGAAATCTTTGTATTTTGAGGGATTTTGTTTGTTCATCTTCTGTAAAAACAAAGCAAACCCCATCCATTTAGCCCCTCTCCTTTCCAAACAATGTTCTATTCCAAGTTACATGCTTGCTTTATTTATGAAAAGAGACCTTAAATTTGAGGTAAAGATTTGCAGTCCTCTCAGGCCTCCAGCTATTGAAGATCAAAAACCTGGACTGAGGGGGAAAGAAAGGAGAGAGACTCTCAAATGAAATGAAAGAAGAGACATAACTTACAGGACAGAGAATGCAAGACATTAATATATCCAGTAAATTCCATTTTCTTTATTTTTTTCTCTTATATTTCTTATTTTTTCATTACAGATATCCTATGTATTTGAACTTCCACATTTTTTATGAAGCATATCAGTCTTGTATCTCTGAACTTTCTTCCTGCAGTTTTTTTCTTTTTTTCTTTTTTTTTCGTTTGTTTGGGGTTTTTTTGTTTGTTTGTTTAATATGAAAAGAAGCTTTAAGCTATGGTGACTGCTAGAAGCTGAACTGGGTAATTCTGGAGGGGGGAGATATTAATGAATTCATTAGAAAATGAGAGTTTGAGTGCTCTATAACATGAAGGGTTCATCTCACATTCATCAATTAGTTTTGAATCTCTCCTTAAAATGGACAGTCCTAAAATCTTGAACACTCCATTCTATTATTGCCAAATAGAAGTGAATTCATGTTCATGTTGAAATATTTTAAATAAATTATAATTATGCTTGTTTTAATAAAAATATAAAAATAGAACTTTTCATTTAATCAAAAGACTATTCTAGGGATTTTTATTTTATCAGGAAAAAAAAAAGAGACAAATTTGTTTTGGGCCAAACTGAAACAAATCTAGTTGGTTTAGTTTTTTAAATTGCACAGCTGTGCCTGGCCCTCCCTCTCTCAACTATTTATACAGCTTTACAAGTAAGCTTCAAATGTTCTTTATGAGCTTTAGCAGTGACCAGATAAGTAAGGGAAATTCTGTCTTTCACTGAAGCTCACTCTTATCTTGAGATGCTACTAAACTCTCCTCGCAGACATATTTGTTATCTCTGACTTATACATGCAAAGAACAAATACTTGACATGGAAAAACTCCAGATTCCACCAAAGAGAAATTAGCTGACTTTTTTCTAGGGGGGAACAGGTTGGCACTGGTAGTGTGGAGTTGTCCTGGTTTTTGTTTGTTTTTTTCAGAGACAGTATCCAAAATCATCAGTTACAGTCAAAGAAAATATTTTAAGAATGTAAAATGTATTCCTTTGGCAAGGGGTTTTGTCCTTCACCCCTTCTCCAACAATCATATATTGTTCAATCAGGAAAACAAATTAATGTATCCCAATATGACTTTAAGTGTCTAAGGCCTTCTAAAAATGTGGATATATTGCTTCTCTTTATTCTAGCTTCATAAACCATTGGTCTACTGCCCCCAGGTTTGGTATTTCAACAGGGAGTGAACTTAAGAATGAAGAACTGGAGTTTTCATTTAGTTCAATTCTCTTCTAATCCCATTGCTTGCAATCACAGTCAATGTGTAATGTCATAGAAATCCAGGAAGGTTCACAGATGCTCATTTCTACAGTTCAACCCACAACACACTTCCATGAACACCCTACAAAACATCATACCACTATGTAAAACAGGAAACCCAAGAAATCTCCATTAAATAGGAAGGAAAAAAAGAGATAAAGACTATTGTTAATGTCTACAGCTCTTGCACTTCATTAGAAAAAATATCCATTCTAAGAAGTAGACCATATCATATGCTGTATAGACAATTGAGAAATTTCGAAAAATCTCTGACAGTCTGACCTGCTGGCAACACTTTGCCTAATGCAGCCCAGGATATCATTTGCATTCTTTGCTTCAAGGGCACATTGCTGGCTCCTGGTCAATGTGGTGTTTACTAAAACCTCCAGTGCCTTTTCTGCCAAAAATCTTTCCAGCTGGACAACGCCCAGCATACATAGGCACAGGGGATTGTTCCTCCCCAGGTGCAGGACGTCGCATTTCTCATTGCTGACCTTCATGAGGTTCCCATCAGCCCATTTCTCCAGCCTGTTGAGGTCCCTCTGCGTGGCAGCACAGTCCTCTGGTGTATCAGCCACTCCTCCCAGTTTTGTGTCATCAGCAAATTTGCTGGAGGTGCACTCTGCCCAATCATCTGGATCATTAATGAAGATGTTGTGGTGAATGGAGTCAAATCCAGTTGGTGACGGGTTACAGGTGGTGTTCCCCAGGGCTCAGTAGTGGGGCCAGTTCTGTTTAATACCTTTATCAATGATCTGGACAAGGGGATCGAGTGCACCCTCAGCAAGTTTGCAGAGGTCACCAAATTGGCAGGAAGGGTTGATCTGCTCAAGGGTAAGAAGGCTTTACAGAGGGATCTGGACAGGCTGGATTGATGGGCCAAGGCCAGTTGTACGAGATTCAACAAGGCCAAGTGCCGGGTCCTGCACTTGGGTCACAACAACCCCATGCAGCGCTACAGGCTTGGGGAAGATTGGCTGGAAAGCTGCCCGGCAGAAAAAGACCTGGGGGTGCTGGTTGACAGCTGGCTGAATATGAGCCAACAGTGTGCCCAGGTGGCCAAGAAGGCCAACGGCATCCTGGCCTGTATCAGAAATAGTGTGGCCAGCAGGAGCAGGGAAGTGATCGTCCCCCTGTACTCGGCACTGGTGAGGCTGCACCGTGAGTCCTGTGTTCAGTTTTGGGCCCCTCGCTACAGGAAAGACATTGAGGTGCTGGAGCGTGTCCAGAGAAGGGCAACGAAGCTGGTGAACGGTCTAGAGCACAAGTCTTATGAGGAGTGGCTGAGGCAACTGGTGCTGTTTAGCCTGGAGAAAAGGAGGCTGAGGGGAGACCTTATCACTCTCTACAACTACCTCAAAGGAGGTTGTAGTGAGGTGTGTGTTGGTCTCTTCTGTCAAGTGGCTGGAGATAGGACGAGAGGAAATGTCCTCAAGTTGAGGCAGGGGAGGTTTAGATTGGATATAAGGAAAAATTTCTTTATTGAGAGGGTTGTCAGGCATTGGCACAGGCTGCCCAGGGAAGTGGTTGAGTCACCATCCCTGGAGGTATTCAAAAAGCGTGTAGACAAGGCACTTCATGACATGGTTTAGTGGGCATGGTTGCCGGTTGGACTCGATGATTGTAAAGGTCTTTTCCAACCTAAATGTTTCTATGATTCTATGATGTTAAACAGGACTGGACCCAGTATTGACCCATGGGGTACACTGCTAGTTACCAGCCTCCAACTAGACTGAAGTCTATAACACTGACCATCACCCTCTGGACCCAGCCATTCATCCATTTTCAATCCACCTCACTATCTGCTCATACAGCCCATACAGCAAATTTTCTATTGAGGATCTTATGGGAGGCAGCGTCAAAGGCTTTTAGTTTATTAAGTTCGTCAAGCATGACTTCCCACTGGTGAATCCGTGCTGATTACTCCTGATGATTTTCTCACCAGGTTTCCAGGATTAGCTGCTCCACCAGTTTCATGAGGGTTTTTGCCTCCTCAGTGTCTTCTCTCAAACATTCTCAACTTGGCCATCTTTACTCTGGTTTGAGGACCCTTATGGCTTAAGGACATAAGAAGTACCCTACTACATGTCCTACATGCCAATGGTCATTCCCCTCCAGTATCTTATCTTCAGCACTGGCAAAAGGAGAGATGATTTAGGGTGACCTCACAAAACTGATGACTGTTTCCACTGCATTCACTATATAGTACCCCAGGCTCCGGAATTGCTCTGTTAGGGATAGTAGAGCATTCTTTCTTGCTTAGTTCATTTCGTATCCGTGTAAAAACTCAATTCAGTTTTGTTTTTCTATCTTTTTGGCAGCTTCCCAAATGTTTTCTGGAGTTGAAATAAAAAAGCCTTTCAAACACTAATGATATCTTCATGATGAAACTCTGTTGCTATAACTAAAAGACAGAAAATATTGCCTGCTAGATATGTAACATGGATTTAGGATTTTTCTGATGGCTTCCAGCTATTCAAAGAGCCAATACAGCATAAAAATTACCCACAAACAGAAGTGTCTCTAGAATAATGAAATCAACATCAATCTATGGTTTAGGATTGGTTCCTCTATATGTGGGAGAGATAGTATCTTACTAAGAGCCAATGTATCAACTTAATACTAATATGACAACATTTTTGGCTATCAGTGAAGATTTCCTGGAAATCAAGTAATTAAAATATAAAAGAAAATTAAGTTTGTGGATTAAATGCAAAAGGTGAAGATCTCAAACGTCTGTTTTGGTTTTATTTTCTTTATTTTTAAAAAAACTTTTTTTTTTTTCTTGCATGCTATTCATCTTTGTCTGTGCTTTATTTCATACTGTTGTGTTTTTTTTCTTTCATTAAAAAGTTCAAGGATAGCATGTAATAAGAACATTAATCTCTTGAAAGTAAAGTCACTTGGCCAAATTGATCAATTCCATTTCCACCAACATAAAGTCAGCATTTAACTATCAATTTAAGCATGTGAGATTTCTTCATCCTTACATCACTGGTCAGAGAAGAAATCAGTCTAATATATTATTTATTTTTATTTTCCCACAATTCATTTAGTCAATATATTATCTATAATCCCAAATAAAAAAGAATATTGAAAAGAAATTGTAAAATATTTTAAAAAAGGTAAAAATGGTAGTCCCTTTCTGAAACATTAATCCCAGTTCAGGAGTGAGTCAATAAATGAGTACACCCATTGAAAAGGGAATCAATAATGGAGCTAAAAAGAAGGAATCTTTATCATATGAAAACTAAAAAATAATATCTTAAAGTCTTCTATTCAGCAATTTACAATTCATATGATAATGCTAATTGTATCTGGCATAGCAGTTGTAATTAAAAAGCTTTCTCATGTAGTTATTTATCTGTGAGTTTTCATCAAATTATGTTTTGAACTAATTTACTCTCTTTTAGAGATGAAAACAAAACATTGATTAATTATGTGCAATTTTCCTCCTTACATTACAAAATAATTTATTTTCCATATTCTATTACATTACTTTACTGAAAAAGGTGTATTTTTTGGAAATATTTTTGGAAATATTTTTGGAAATATTCCTAGTAAAATGCGGAGTAATCTTTTTGAGATATTTCTGTAAAAAGTTAATGGATATTTTACTGGTCAGCTGCTGAAGGTGTAAGTCACGTGCTCAGTAGCTTAAGTGATGTGTTTATTTAATTTGAATTGTGTATGGCTCCTGCTGTTGGCTATACACTGACTGCAGAGAAAGGATGAGGACTTTTAGCACTCCGGCTAATGGTAATCAGCCTGCGAAGTCTGCCAAGTATCACTGGCAGAACAGGGTATCTTGAATGATTAATGCCTAAGTGTCTTCAAGGAAGAACAGGAGCGCTTATTTGCTCATGACAATATGGCATTTTCTCAGACCAACAGATGTATCAGCCTTTGTCATTCTTCTGTCACACAGTGGAAAGAAGATTTCTTTTTTTGTTTGTTTTACACAGTTGTTTGAAAGTGTCCCTACTTCCTGATGGGACGTGTTGTTTCTAAGTGTCATGATCAACAGGTTAACTGTCTTTTTACATCTTCACTAAGTGCTCTTTGAAGGTTTTAAGGCCATAAGTTATAAGACTGCTGAGTACATGCGTTAGATCATGAATAAGACCACAGCGCTTGGTGTATCAGCCATGGACACCTCACCAGACTTAGACTGGACAGCAGGAGTTCACTGAGCAGGGCTTTGAAACATAGTGGGAAGTCGGCTCATCTGAACAGCAAAACTTGATTATTTCAAGACAGAGATGTGAAAAATCTCTCCAGATTCAGCAGCCCATAAAACAAGGTCATAGCCACATCCTACAGAGCCTCATTACCTTGTATGATAGTGTGGTCTAGAGGAGACTGAGAACAAGGTCCATGTGATAGAGACAGGGTGGAAAAGAGGTTACCTGTGAGCAGGGTAAACATTTCAGAGAGAACTGAGATGGATATCTTAAAAAAAAAAAAGTGGTTATGACTATCAAAATCTTCACATAAACTACTCCTTGGATACCCAGGAGCCTGGGGAAACTGGCATAAATAACTGGGAATTTCTTCAAAAAGTTTGCATTTATTTATGTACATAAAAATCCATACTTTTTTCTAAATTTTATGCAAAATAATTTTAGCTATTATGTGTCTGTGAAAAGATAATTTTAAATATTTTTTCAGAATAGATGTGGAAATTTTGACCGGCTTGGTATACACATTTGTAAACACACACAAACACACACAGAGATTCATAGAATCATAGAATCATCTAGGTTGGAAAAGACCTTTACGATCATCAAGTCCAACCATAAACCTAACACTGCCAAGTCCACCACTAAACCATGTCCTTAAGCACTATGTCTTCATGTCTTTTAAATACCTCCAGGGATGGTGACTCAACCACTTCCCTGGGCAGCCTGTGCCAATGCCTGACAACCCTCTCAATAAAGAAATTTTTCCTTATATCCAATCTAAACCTCCCCTGCCTCAACTTGAGGACATTTCCTCTCGTCCTATCTCCAGCCACTTGACAGAAGAGACCAACACACACCTCACTACAACCTCCTTTGAGGTAGTTGTAGAGAGTGATAAGGTCTCCCCTCAGCCTCCTTTTCTCCAGGCTAAACAGCACCAGTTGCCTCAGCCACTCCTCATAAGACTTGTGCTCTAGACCGTTCACCAGCTTCGTTGCCCTTCTCTGGACACGCTCCAGCACCTCAATGTCTTTCCTGTAGCGAGGGGCCCAAAACTGAACACAGGACTCACGGTGCAGCCTCACCAGTGCCGAGTACAGGGGGACGATCACTTCCCTGCTCCTGCTGGCCACACTATTTCTGATACAGGCCAGGATGCCGTTGGCCTTCTTGGCCACCTGGGCACACTGTTGGCTCATATTCAGCCAGCTGTCAACCAGCACCCCCAGGTCTTTTTCTGCCGGGCAGCTTTCCAGCCAATCTTCCCCAAGCCTGTAGCGCTGCATGGGGTTGTTGTGACCCAAGTGCAGGACCCGGCACTTGGCCTTGTTGAATCTCGTACAACTGGCCTTGGCCCATCAATCCAGCCTGTCCAGATCCCTCTGTAAAGCCTTCTTACCCTTGAGCAGATCAACCCTTCCTGCCAATTTGGTGACCTCTGCAAACTTGCTGAGGGTGCACTTCATCCCCTTGTCCAGATCATTGATAAAGGTATTAAACAGAACTGGCCCCACTACTGAGCCCTGGGGAATACTGCTTGTGACTGGCCGCCAGCTGTGATTCAACTCCATTCACCACAACTCTTTGGACCCAGCTACTGAGCCAGTCTTTTACCCAGCAAAGAGTACACTCATTCAAGCCATGAACAGCAGCCAGTTTCTCCAGGAGAATGCTGTGGGAAACGGTGTCAAAGGTTTTCCTGAAGTCTAGGTAGGCAACATGCACAGCTTTTCCCTCATCCACTAAGAGGGTCATCTTGTGATAGAAAGAGATCAGGTCAGTCACGCAGGACCTGCCTTTCATAAACCCATGCTCACTGGGCCTGATTGCCTATTTGTCCTGTATGTGCCATGGTGATAGCACTCAAGATGATCTGCTCCATAACCTTCCCTGGCACTGCAGTCAGACTGACAGGCCTATAGTTCCCTGGATCCTCCTTCTGGCCCTTCTAGATGGACATCACATGTGCTAACCTCCAGTCAACTGGGACCTCCCCGGTTAGCCAGGACTGCTGATAAATGATGGAAAGTGGCTTGGTGAGCACGACTGCCAGCTCCCTCAGTACCCTTGAGTAGATCCCATCCGACCCCATAGACTTGTGTGTATCTGAGTGGTATAGCAGGTCACTAACCATTTCCCCTTGGATTATGGGGGCTTCATTCTGCTTCCCACGCCTGTCTTCCAGTGCAGGGGGCTGGGTACCCCAAGAACAACTGGTCTTGCTATTAAAGACTGAGGCAAAGGAGGCATTAAGTACCTCAGCCTTTTCTTCATCCTTTGTCACTATATTTCCCCCTGCATCTAATAAAGGATGGAGATTCTCCTTAGCCCTCCTTTTGTTGTTAATATATTTATAGAAACATTTTTACTGTCTTTTATGGCAGTAGCCAGATTAAGTTCTAGCTGGGCTTTGGCCCTTCTAATTTTCTCTTTGCATAACCTCACAACATCCTTGTAGTCCTCCTGAGCTGCCTGCCCCTTCTTCCAAAGGTCATAAATGCTCTCTTTCCTGAGTTCCATCCAAAGCTCTCTGTTCAGCCAGGCTGGTCCTCTTCCCCGCTGGCTCATCTTTTGGTACATGGGGACTGCCTGCTCCTGCACCTTTAAGATTTCCCTCTTGAAGAATGTCCAGCCTCCCTGGACTCCTTTGCCCTTCAGGACTGCCTCCCAAGGGACTCTGCTGACCAGGTCCCTAAACAGGCCAAAGTCTGACCTCCGGAAGTCCAAGGTAGCAGTTCTGCTGATCCTCCTCCTTACTTCTCCGAGAAATGAAAACTGTATCATTTCATGATCGCTGTGCCCAAGATGGCCTCCAACCATCACATCACCCCCAAGTCCTTCTCTGTTCACAAACAACAGGTCCAGTGAGGTGCCTTCCCTGGTTGGCTCACTCACCAGCTGTGTCGGGAAGTTATCTGCCACACACTCCAGGAACCTCCTAGACTGTTTCCTCTCAGCTGTATTGTATTTCCAGCAGACATCTGGTAAGTTGAAGTCCCCCAGGAGAACAAGGGCTGGCGATTGTGAGACTTCTTCCAGCTGCTTATAGACTATTTTGCCTGCCTCTTCATCCTGGTTGGGTGGTCTATAACAGACTCCCACCATGACATCTGCTTTGTTGGCCTTTCCCCTGATTCTTACCCATAAACACGTCACCCTTTCATCACCATCGTCAAGCTCTAGAGAATCAAAATATTCCCTTAGATACAGGGCTACCCCACCACCTCTCCTTATTTGCCTGTCCCTTCTGAAGATTTTATAGCCATTCATTGCAGCACTCCAGTTGTGCGAGTCATCCCACCATGTTTCTGTGTTTGCAACTATATTGTAGTTTTCCTGCTGCACAATGGCTTCCAATTCCTCCTGTTTGTTGCCCATGCTGCATGCATTGGTGTAGATGCACTTCAGTTGGGCTATTGATCCTGCCACCTGTTTTAGGGTGAGAAGCCCGTCCTATATGACTGTTCTCAGGTACTTTCATGGTTTCTAACACATTAGCTCCTTGCTGACGCGTGGATCTCTGTCCCCTACCTCCACTGAGATGGCTAGGGTGCTATGTGCATTAGTACAGGGACATTTCAAATGTGCTCCAGTGTTCTCAGCACATCATGGAGCAGACTAAAGGACCTTGCTAGCACACCGTCCCTCCAACACTGGTGTGCTGCCCCCAGGCTTATCTCTTGTGAGCTTGGTTTTATCCCTTTCCCCTTTCAAATCTAGTTTAAAGCTCTTTCAATGAGCCCTGCTAGCTCCTGCACTAAGATCCTTTTCCCCCTTTGAGGCAGGTGTACCCCATCTGTCACCAGCAGGCCTGGTGTCATCTAGACTGACCCATGATCAAAACCCCCCAAATTTTGCCAGTGACAGCAGTCTCGGAGCCAATTGTTAGTCTGCTCTGTCTTCCTGTTTCTTCCCTCATCATCCCCTGCAACTGGAAGGATAGTGGACAACACTAGTTGTGCTCCTGACCCCTTAACTAGTCATCCCAAGGCCCTGAAGTCTGTTTTGATTGCCCTTGGACTTCTTATTGCAACATTATTGCTGCCTACATGAAGAAGCAATAATGGATAATAATCTGAGGGCCATACTAGGGTAAGAACTTTCTTGTCACATCTTTAACCTGGGCTCCAGGGAAGCAGCAGGCTTCCCTAAGAAGTGGGTCCCATCAGCAAATTGGACCTCCTGTTCCCCTCAGAAGAGAGTCTCCTATGACAATAACGTCTCATTTTTTCTTTATGGAAGCAGTTTTGACACAGGACGTAGGCTGACTTAAACTTGGCAACACCTCCAACCTAGATCATAGAATCATAGAATGGTTTGGGTTGGAAGGGACCTTAAAGACCATCTAGTTCCAACCCCACTGCCATGGGCAGGGACACCTTCCACTAGACCAGGTTGCTCAAAGCCCCATCCAACCTGGCCTTGAACACTGCCAGGGATGTGGCATCCACAACCTCTCTGGGCAACCTGTGCCAGTGCCTCACTACCCTCATTGTAAAATATTTCTTCCTTCTATCTAATCTAAATCTACCCTCTTTTAGTTTAAAAGCATTACCCCTTGTCCTATCGCAACAGGCACTACTAAAAAGTCCCTCCCCATCTTTCTTATAAGCCCCCTTTAGGTACTGGCAGGCTGCTATAAGGTCTCCCTGGAGCCTTCTCTTCTCCAGGCTAAACAATCCCAACTCTCTCAGCCTGTATTCATAGGAGAGGTGCTCTAGCCCTCTGATCATCTTTGTGGCCTTCTTCTGGACCCGCTCTAACAGGTTCATGTCCTTCTTATGTTGGGGCCCCCAGGGCTGAACGCAGTACTGCAGGTGGGGTCTCAGAAGAGCAGTGTAGAGAGGGAAAATCACCTCCCTCTACCTGCTGCCCATGCTTCTTTTTGTGCAGCCCAGGATATGGCTCGGTCTCTGGGCTGCAAGCACACATTACCATTTCTAACTATTTTTCACTACACTGTCATGGATTTCTGCTCTGATTTCATCCAACAGTCCTTTTATTTCCATGTATCTATGTCTTTGTTCTATTTTTATTCCTTACAAAAGAGATAGAAGAGTAAGGTCTCAGGAAGTCTTCATCACTACAGTCATAATAATCACATTATTTGTTTCTCCTTCCTGCTTGTATTTCAAGAACCATCTTTATAAGGTTGTCATGCATCAAAGCACAACTCAGTATAAACAGAGAAACAGAGGCACAGAAAATACTGATAAATATAAATGAGGCATTTTCTCAGATTTCTCAGGCTGAGACTGTTATTGAGGCAGTTTTTAATCTTCGCTCTGTGTGATGGTAGCTGTGTCCCTTTCCTCCCTCTTCCTAACTAGATCATACACTAGGGTCTTTGCAAGAAGTACAGAGGAAGAGAAGGGCATTGCAAGACTGAAGGGATACAGACAAGGAGTTCTTCAAGATTGTTCTGAGGTTCTGCTGCTTAAGGTTGTATACTTTTAAGGAGCTGAGACAACATCCATTTTCTTCTTCCATTCTTCCTTACAGGAAAATGTTTTAAAGCAAAAAATGTTCATTACCACATTTGGAATTGTGAGGAAGTTTTCTTATTTTCTTAGACACTATTTAACTGTGCAGAATGTCAAACATTTGCTACCTGTGTATGAACAAATAGTGATAATCAGAAATAGGCTGTTAATGCTGCAGATAAGTTCAGAGAGATTACTGGAGTGTTTCTTCTTGAGAAGAAAAAATACTCCAGGATTTTTTCCACATACGTTAGCATGTGGTGCTTGATTTTATTTCAGTATGCACGATGTAGGGAGATTACTGTTTAAAATTAGCTGAAAACAGCTGAAGACATCCTAACACCAATCTTTTTTCTTTTTTTTTTTTTATTTATTATCCACTAGTATCATATGAACAGTGAAATATTAACTCTCATGATCTTTAAATGTAGCTTGTACATAGTGTGTGAAGGCAGAATTGGGGATCAAGCAAGTGAATTGAATTAAATTAAATGGCAATAATGTTAAATTTCTTACATAAACTTGGTAATAGTCATTTGAATTTAAACCAAGGTTGTGCAGTTCACCAGACCTTGTGGCTTGCTATACTGTTGTATACTCAAAATATCACCACACTTGAATGGGTAAGATACCTTTAAATTTAAACAGTGATCTTTACAGAAAATATGGTAAAATATTAGTTTGTTTGGGTTGTTATTGGGTTTTTTTTGTTTAGGTTTTTTTTTAATATTATAACTATAATTTTTACAGACAACTTTCAGGCTGTTTAGACATATAGTATTTTTTCTTTTTTTTTTTTTTTTTCCCATGTAAATGTATTAGATAGCGAACTTTCAAAGAGAACAACTTTATGCAATTAAGTTGCAGCGTATAATAAAAATCTCATTAGCTATTATCCATAGTGAGACACTGAAGGATGTTTATTCTACAGTAAAGCTAAACATTAATGTTAACATTTGTCATAATTTCCCTGTCTTTTACACTATTTATAACACTCAGGATGAATTAATATTGTGATGCAAGTGGTTCCAGTAAATGAAATCATTTTCACTGAAGATCAGAGCACTGAAGAAAAAAAGTTTTTTAAACTGAAGGAGTTTGGTGTTTAAAATAATTACACCGACAGCTATGAATTTAGGCGTTCTAATTCTCGGTTTAATTGTACTTGTTATTTTATTAGAAGTATTATTTAGTGATTCATTAAATGTATAATATGCATCTAAAAAAAACTGTGTTCAACTCAAATGTTAGTAGCCTTGAAAATATAATCAATATGTTGACAACTTGCTGAAGTAATTTAACTTTTCAACTAAACCAAAATTAAATGTTTGATTTTTGGCTTCAGAATGTATGCAATAGTCATAAAACATTCCAGTGACACCAAATCCAGATTTAAGAGTTGAGTTATCTGAAAACATTTCCAAGATTTTTATTTCTTGGGTCTGTTTGTCAGTTGAACAAGCAGAAAACCCTAAGTAACTGACTCCTGTTTAGTAAATACTTCTGTAATCTATTTAGTAAATACTTTTGTAATCAGATGTTTAGTTGACATATAGGAAAATAAAGTCTGATATTGATGTCCCTGTCTGTAATGCCAAGATCTGAACTTGTGTTTCACTGAAGAGAGAGTATTTCCTATTAGGAGTGATTAAACAGTTTATGGGAATAACACAGTTCAAGATTAAGACTTGTATTTAGATGTTTCTGCATAAGTGTCTACTTCTAAGCTAAATTTCTAAACTTCTGCTACAAAGCACAAGTTTACTATAAACTTCTGTCATCCTGTGACATATCTGCCAGCCTGTTGAGAATATCCGAGAAATACCCTATGGCATCTGAAATAGCAGTAGAAGCCTAAGTTCAGGCAACTGAATTGAGCCTGTAGCCAGTCCAGGCAACACAACTGAAGAATTCAGCTCATCCTAAACTAGATAGCTAGAACATTAACTTAGGCGTCTAGTGTAATTTTAGACTCTTCAGGGTGTTTGACACATCCATAGAGTTAGGAAATATGACAGGGGATATCTAGGGAACTCATGCCTTTCTGGAGTAGCAGCTGGAAGCCAAGTGAGAAACCCCAAGGCATCTGAAGTAGTGCTCAATGCCTGTGTGTGTGTGGTTACATTGAGCCATACATAGATCTCCACTGTGCTTAGAGAACTTAGTTTAGTGGTAACTCATGTATATAAGTGTATACATGTCTAGTTTTCCTGTTTACTTCTACATGAAGACCCTTCCATTTACATGTCCTGACCCTGAACTGAATTTTTCTCTAAGTTTCTTCACTTCATAAAACAAACAGTGAAGGAAGAGTCATAAATGACATAATTAAGTGAATAAAAAATGCTTTTTTCTCAAAACACAGGAGCCAGAGTTCATCAACTAAAAATTTTAAGATGGTAAATCCCCCAAAAAGAAGAAATGTGTTTTTTAACACATTGCTTAATTAAACCACAAATTAATTGTCAGAGTATTTTTCTTTCAAAAGCTGATCATAGGAATGCACAGAAAAAAAGGCTTTTGAAAGGCATTTAAATGTATTAATATCAATATACCTTCCAACTCTAAACCACAGATTGTAGATGGTGAAGAAGCACACATGGAAGGAATGCACTGCAGTTGCCTTTATCTTATATTTCAATATCTTATGCTTGTCAACAACCTGGACCTCAGCCATAACTCAATGTGCCTGTTGTTAAGTTCCTATCTCCCATACCATGTTGCAATACCCAAGCCATCAGGCCGTCCTATTGGATTACTTATGTAAAAAAAATAAATGTTATGCTAATGAGAATGATTGGTTAATTTTGTATGATGTCAGTGGTTAAGAGAGTGGGCATTGTTTAACTGTTTCTTGGTATGTTTGTTCATTTGTACAGAGTGCAACCATTCCAACAGACACCTGTGGGAGAGTCCTGGCTAGAGATACCCAATGGTGCTAGAATGGTTCCTTTTAAAGTAGGACATTGACACTTGAGCCCTTTTATGAATCAATAAGGTTAAGGAGCTAAGTCTAACAGCCATTCACAACCTTTTAACAACCCTAGTCTTCTCTCCATGGTTTTCTGGGTTTTTACTGGAATCTGTACCATGATTTTGGAAAACACTTCGAGAGAATACCTTCCTATCAAAACAGAATATTTCCTCAATGAAAAGAATGGGCAAACTTAAATAATACTGAAATATTCTGTTCTATTTTAAATAATCCGTGTTTTCAGAAGACAGCCTTCTTGGCAGAACGTTCCTAAATAACTTTTACATAAGAACCTAATTTGCCATGAAACTTCAGACACTGATGTGATTCAAAGATTAAGTGTCATAATTGTGCCATATATATGCCTCATCCAGGAAACTATACTTACTTGCTTGTTGATACAAAGAAGTTGAGTCATAGAAAAGAGTTAGGCATGATTCAGTTACTTAGGCATAGGCATATGCATAGGCATCTAGTACCATTTCAAACACCCTTGATGCTTCAGATATTTATTCATATGGGGCTGTCAAGCCTTAGAGGAACCTGACATCTGGAGCAGATTTTGGAGGCCAGAACTTAGGGCAAATGAAATGACACCAATGTCTGCGTGTGGGCTCCAGATTCAAGACGTGTTTGAAGGGGATATCAGAATTAATGCATGTCCTTCTTCTAGGATCACTTTCAGCACCACTGCAATGACTGTTTTCAACATGCAGGAGCAGATGTCTTCAAAGAAGAAATGGAGAGACTATTTTTTTCTGCAGTGTAGAGCACAGACTACCAATTTAAACAACAAGCTGCTTTTTTTTTTTTCCACTGTCAGCTACTGTTTGCTGTTTTAATTCTTAGCATACACACCCTTTACTTTTTCTAGCTGTGTGTGAGGACAAAACTTTAAGTTTTCCAGAGAGCAGGAATTATATTCGTCCCTATAGTGTTTTTCTCCACCCTGCATCTTTCTCTCTGTACTTACTGGAAAGTGTGTAGTCTTTTTACTCTTTCTGCTATACAAGACAGTGCCAGGCCAGAGCCCCAGTGAATAGAATTTTACAAAACCTTAAATGTTGGCATGTGTAATCTACAAGAATTTCATTGTTTCCTTTCATCAGTTTTTGCAGGCCTGTTGCTTTATGCAGGGGAGAAATCTTATTAATAAGGATATACAAGAAAGTAAATGAGACAAGAAAATAAATGAGTATTTACCAATGGGGGCGGGGAACAGTACAATCCTTACTAATTGGTTATGACTGAAGTTTAATAAGCCATTCAAATGACTACATGCCTTGGATTTGCCTTGTCAGCTGAGCTCTAGAAGTTGAGTGGCTGTTCAATTCCCAGGGTGGACTAATGCTTAAAATTCTGTAGAACTGCTTGAAAATTTATAAACTTCATTATTGGAATATAAGTGTAACATGGCAGATGAGCTGTTACAAAGTACACTGAATGCATGGACTGATTATAGTTATTTTAGCATTTAAAGAACATCATGCAAATGCTTAGCCAGCCCTTTAAATAGCTGGAGTGAAATAAGTATGTCTGTGCACTAAAGCTTCTTAACGCTCTACAGTAATGCTCTCACTCCTCTATTTAGCCTGTGACTTAGTAAGTGAGAACATGAATGATAGCACCAAGAAATGGGAGAAGATATATTTCATTTTCTCTGCCTTCATAAGCTGGAAGGCCTTTCTGAGTCAGCATACATCCTGTACGCAGCTTTACTTTTCAATATGCACAAAACACATTGTCTCACTGCCTAGTATGAGTTTGTGGAATCTCAAATTAGGCATGCTTACAGGAAGAAAGGGTTTCTAGCTTAATGAAATGTAGCAACAGTATTCATAAGTACCTCACTATTCTAGCCAAGTTTTTTAAAAATAACATACTAGAACTGATGCTCCTAAATCCATTTATTGAGTCATGATGCATATCATAGAGGTGATATCTTTTATTACTGCTGTGAAAAAAACCCCAACCAATTAAGAGATCAAAGGTCTTCTGTCTGAATGCAGTTTTGAAGATTTGGTTTTATAGATTGTGGACGACTATTTGTGGATGTTAAGAAGCAGAAGGATTCCAGCCAGAGTTTCCCCTGTGCTGCAGGGAGCAGAATTGTTACCACCATAATGTCTTACACATGAAATACTGCCTTAATATATTCCAGAATTAGGGTTCTTCTTTTTGTTACACATTGCTGACTCATAGTTGGTTTCCATTATAAGGCCAAGATCCATGTTTGCTTTTTTTGTTTTGTTTCTTTTTTAAAAAAAAATATGTTGCCTAGTCAGCCCTCATTTTTAATTTACACCTTAGGTTTTGGTATAGCCATTGCATTTCTCTGTGTTCTCTGATTGAAATTCTCTGAATTTCAGTTCACTCGTAGTAGGCAGTGAGACAATGTGTTTTGCACATATGGAAAAGTAAATTGGGATTTGAAATTCAGAGAATTTCAATTTGTTGAATTTTGTAGGAATTTGTCAAAATCACCTTGTAATCTCAACCCGTCTTTGAAAATTACTGCCACCTCTTCTACTGTAATGTCATCCATTTATGTATTTCATCCATTCCAACTATTAATGAAAATATCAAACACAACTAGGTCCAGAACAGATACATGAGGAATGACACTTGAAACACACTCCTAGGGTATAGGTAAACCATTAATAGCTACTTCTTCAGAGTGAGTTTTAATGGTATGATTATACTTAACTGCATTTTCTTAGCTTGCTTATAAGAATGTCATGCATGGCAGTGTCAAAAAACTTAATAAAGTCAAGCTGTAGCAAACCTACTGCTTCTTCTTTATTCACTTGGCCTGTTAGCCTGTCAGAGGAAGAAATTAGATTAGTTTGACATGATCAGTTCTTGACAAACTCATGCTGTCCATTTTTATCATCTTATTATCTTTGAGGTACTTATAAATTGATTTCTTAATAATTTTTTACAGAATCTTGCCAGAAATTGGAGTTAGACTAACATAGCTATAATGCTCTGGGTTCTTTTTTTTTTTTCCTTCTTTTTTCCTAATTTCTTTTTTGAGCTTAGATATTAAGCTTATTCCTGTTAGAACTCTGGATCCCATAACTTCCAAAAAAATAATTTTCCAGGGGTCTAGACATTTTGTAAAATTAATTCCTTATGTAAAAAGATTAATTTATCCAGGCTACACAACTTGAATTTGCCCACCCTATTTTATAAAAAGATACACTATAGAGTGTTCTTTCTGTATTCTGTTTTGTACTTTGTAACACTTCATAAAGTTTATTTCTTTATATATACAGTTAAAACAAGGTTTTAGGGTGCTTGCTTATTTGTTTGTTTTTTAAAGCAAGGAAGGCACCATTTGTCTCAGTCTTTACCTAATCCAATGTTTGTTATGTATCCTTCCTTCTTTTTTGTCTTATTTCTAATTTCCTTCTCCTAGGGCTTTTCTGTTACTTGCTAATGAAACTCATTTTGCACCTTAGTCTCTCTGATTTTATCCCAATATGTTTTTCTCTCCTTTAGGCACATTCTTAGACATCTACCCTTCTTTCCAGTCTTCATTTATTTATCTAATATTTATTTTCACATCCTTGAAGAGTTCCTGATCCTGTGTTGTTCTCTTAATATGCTTCCTATCTTTCCTGTGCAATGGAACAGTCTGCCATTACGAATATAATCTCAACTTTTCCATTACTGCCAGTTCTCTCACATTCCTTCATACCTTAAACTCCCTCTCTCTGAAGCACCTTGTCTCTTAGTTCCCTGAGTTGCCCATGTTGACTATTTTCTGAATTATATTATCTTTACTATTCTTTTCTTCTACCATCAGTTCCCTAGAAAAGTCATCATTATTCATTTTTAAGTAATTTTTATGCAACTCACGTTATAACTGTAGATTCTCAGTCAGTATATCTATATGGGTTAGAACAAAAATAGCATTTTCCCTACCAGCCCCTTTGCTTTATAAAGCAAAAAATAGTTTTAGTAGAATACCGTTGTGACCAAGAAATCTGAAACCGTTAGTGCTGTCTTTTGCAGCAGTACATTTGTTCCCTGTTCATTAGGATCTGCCTAAGCCTAAACTTTCAGCTGAGAGATGTGAAAGCAGCCAGGCACTGATATTCCTTCCCTTATTAGCCAAGGTGTTACATCTTCTGATCTGACCATGGCAGTACATGGCACATTGCCAGTACCCACATGGAAAAACAGCAGGAAAACTGTCAGGTGTTTGGGTGAGACTCTCACACTTGCATGTAAGCCCAGATTTTGTCCCTGGAAAGGAATCAGTGCAGATTAGTACTTTTTCCTCCTAAGAAATCTTCCAGCAGCGAAGACACTTTGTGTTCTGTCCTGGGGAATATGAGCAGTTAGGTTTCCTAGTTTGGGATTCAAGTAACGTTTTTTTCCCCCTCAATTTTGCTGTAACAATTGCCATGCAGTACATATTAGCAAAAAGGTAAAATTTCAGCATTCGTCTGACTCTGTTCTATTTTGGATTCAAAAGCAGATGATGCTTTGTCAGTTTCTATTTGTATTCACTGGAGATTTGGTGCAAGAAGGTCAGATTACTACAAGATAAAACTGATGCTTGCCATATGGTGGCAAAATGTGATTAGAGAAGCTCAAAAGGGTTGGCATCAGTGAACCCCAAATGGTAATATAAACCCCGTTTGGATCTAGGCACTGCCTCCTCACCCATCTTTAACATGAAAGCATAGTTAACATGTGAGCGAGCTGGTTTGCTGTGAGATATCCTAATGTTATGTTCCAAGAGAATAATTTTGTAAGTTCATATGGTGATCCCAATGAGTCAGCTTGTATTTGTACTTTAGGACAGACTGCCTTAGAATGAACACACAGCTATTATCTCGCAGATGTCTGTGGTAAAATTTTAAAAAATTACAGATGCAACTAGAATGAGCAGGGAATCAATTATAAGCCACAGAAGTTCTTTCAGTGTCTGACTCTAATTATATTAATTATGAACAAATGCAAGATGTAAAAACTGCCATTTCCAATAATCGAATAAGGCCATCTATTTTTTTTTTTTTGGAAAAAGAAAGTTAAGCATGTACCCTTTTTAAGCATTTAATTATAAAATCAGATCTCAAACACACACTTCAGTTGGTGACTACTGCAAAATTTTACTTGTTTCTTCATTATTTATAGCTATATAATTTATATAATTTTATTTAGTGCAACCAAATTTATTACAAGGAGCTATTTCAACTTACTATAAACAAAACCATGTGGCTGCTTGTATCCCTAGTCTGGTCATGGTTTCCATTTAGGTCTATCAGCTTACAGATTTTAGTGAACTTAATAGTATGGACCTTGCTTTCAAACTATAAATAAGAGATTAATGACCCCAAAGCATTACTTACTATAAGACATGTCCACAAAGACAAGCTTTTGAGAAAGACAGCCCTTATGAGAGAACGTAGAAAGAAAAGACTTCCAACAAAAGAATAACATGAAAAAAGCCCTTAGTTGTGAGGTGAAGATGATCATATAAAATAGTTGCCTCTAGTATCTAGGCCTGGATTTCATGCCCATATTCTCACAAATCTGTGTTCTCGTACCTTTAAGTTAATTTTCACTAATGTGACAGAAACTCTGCACTTTTATTGTAAAGAGAAGATGATCCACAGAATGCTCTTAGGCTACCCAGTAATACAAGCATATAAGCTTATGAATGTGCACATAAGATCAATGTAAAATGGTTTAGTGAATCTTGCTCATGTATTTGTTTGAAATATCTGACTAAACAATTAACATTGTATTTTTTGCTTGTAACGTGCAAGTGGTTTGTGATTTTAGATTATGTGAACTCTTAAAAACATGGTGAATTTCTTTCATCAAGTCAACAACCTCTTTAAAAAAAGACAAGAAAAAAAAAAAACACAGAAAGCAAGGAAAAAATTTAGAAAACTAGAAAAAATGTCTATGAACTGTAAGCATCAAGGATAGCCAGTTTCCAGAGAGAACATGTATCCCTACTGTGGTTGAAATAGGCCTAAAAATGCAATCCCTCTTTCACTGTCAATGGGGTTGAATCGGACCCAAAGAGAGTACTATTGGTTAATGTAGGACATCATACCCATTCTGCATCAAACCCAGAACCTTTTCAACTTGCAAGGTTACCAGTGAGTTTGACAGTAATCAACATGTCTGTTTTCTTGTGACTAACAGCATAAAGATTCAGCTGTAAATATGGATCAGCTGTATTTTCAATCAGTACAGATCACTTTGCGCAAATCTTCTGCCTGTGCGTAGTCTGTGTACATACATCGTCTGGATCACAACTGCTTCACAGCCCCGCTGCTGAGAAACAAAAAGCCAATTACAGAACCAAAAACTGCAACCGTTTTAAGCAGATTATACAGTAGTTTTAAATTGTTGCAGTTTATTACTAAAACCTACTTGAAGAATATGCATTTTTACGATACTAATTCAGGGTTCATTGAATGCAGAACCATGTGTCTAAACTTACATTATTCATGTATATTGCATCATATTCTGCAGAGTTTACCAGACAAATTCAGTGCATCTCCTTGCAAAATAATGTGTGGACTGCAACTTCTAACCAAAGAGAGATATTACACACAATTGCAAGAGGCAGCAAAATCAATTAGCAATCATGCCATGGATGATTTAGGTCAGCTGATTTTGCAAAGCTTATTTATATCGCCTAATAAAAGTAAAAATTCCTTTCACTCACAGTGCAGTTAACACTAATATACAGAGAGAAAAAAATTTTTTACGTTGAGAAGCAGTTATAGCTGGGACTGTCTATGGGCTTCAAAACTGTTCAGTTCATATAAATTCTTAGCTCTACAAAGTACAAAATATTGAAAATAATGGAGAATTTTGGGTGCCATTTAATATATTGGTCCTTAGTTACTTTCTGTTCCTCTGCTGGTATAACTTAGCTGATGGAAAAAAAATAATTCCCCCAACTCCCCAACTAATAGCAAACAACATTTGTTATATAAAAATATACATATACATGTACATTTATACATATATATGTATGTGTGTGTGTGTATGAATGCATACATTATCAAGTAACCTGTCACGGAATCTTTCTATGGAAACAGGATTGTGTTAAGTCAGGCACAGATGTGCTGACCCAGATTTTCTTCCTGTGCAAATAACTTCATGACAGATAAAATGCATAAAAGAAAATAAACAAAAAGCTTAAAATATTTACATTTGTTTTGGTTATAGCTTTTTTCTTTTTTTCAGTAGGATTTGCCCAGGCAGGAACCTGGGTCAGCAGTGTAATGGGACTCCAAAAAGAGTGAGGCATTAACAAGGTCTGCTGGCTCTGACAGGGGCAGAGTTATGGTGCTGTGTTTTAAATTTGTGTCAAGGCTTTCTCTTTTTCTCACTCTGACCCCACCACCAAGACAGTAGGTTGGAGGGGCACAAGGAGTTGGGAGGGGACACAGCCGGGACAGCTGACCCCAGCTGACCCAAGGGATATCCCACACCATACAACATCATGCTCAGGAATAAAAGCTCAGGTAAAGGAGGAAGAAGGGGGGATGTTTGTGGTTACAGCATTTATCTTCCCAAGTCACCGCTATGTGTGCTGAGGCCATGCTTTCCACCAAATGGCTAAACATCTGCCTGCTGATGGGAAGCAGTGAATGAATTCCTTATTTTGCTTTGCTTGCCTGTGCAGCTTTGCTTCACCTATTAAGCTGTCTTAATCTCGACCCATGAGTTCTCAGCTTTTGCTCTTCCATTCCTCTCCGCCATCCCACAGAGGGGCAGGGGACTGAGTGAGTAACCAGGTGGGTGCTGAGCTGCTGGTTAGGCTCAACCTACCACACACAAATAGTAAAAATACCTAGGGAGAGAGAATAAAAACGTTTTTGAAATTATTTGCTCCAGGAATTATATGTTTCAAGACACAATCCATCAACAAATTGAAAATCATTAAGAAGATGTTTGAGCAATTAATTTTTAATAATATTTCATAAAGCTCTTAATGCATGATTCTAAAGAATTTGTGAGAAGTTACTCTTGGAGAGAGACTGCTGAGGTACCTGCAAGGAAAGGGTTCATTTTACTCTCAGTTTAAACACTCTTAACATGATACACTGAGTAACAGTTGTGAAAATACAGACAATATGAGAGTAAATAATTTTTGGATAAGGAGAAGGTGCATATCCCCAGCAAACAATTTTTGCCACCTGTTTCAAGATACAGATCACAGTCCCCATGTTTTTCTAGGCATTACTGCTTTCTTTCCTATACCCCTCCAGATTAATAATACAGATTCTCACTCAAGAAGAAAACAGGGAAGGCAAATTCTACCATTGTTAATCATTGTAAATCTCTTCTGATGTTTTTTTCTTAACAGAGTGAAGGTAAAGAAGAGCATAAACAACATTGGATTACATACAAAATACCTTAACAGGTGGTGATTCTTAAAGGAATGAAGGGAATTGAAAACATGTTGGTGTAGCAACATTCTGCAACAAATCTACAAGGCAGATTGATAGTGCTCCCATTCCTTCTACTTTAAGCAGTCCACAGACATAAACCCATTATTTCTGGAGTAGCAAAATGTTTGGGTAGGTCTCTGTTGTACAGATTTTGGATATCCCCTATTAGCTGTCTCAGACTGACAATACCATGCATATGAATTATATTTTTCTGTGTTTCACTCTTCCTATCTTAGGAAAAACACTTCCAGCATGGCTACAGAAAGGCAGCTCTATAGAAAAAACAGGAAGTTACATGGGATTGTGAAGAGATATATTTCAAATACCTTAATGTCTCAAAATCAAATCACTTAATTCTGAAAGTCAATACCTTGCATTCAGACACAAAAAAATACATTAGGAAAATCTCACTAATTTTCTTTAAAAAACCTTAAAAAGGAGGTGTTGGGATTTTAAAACTATGTAAGAATTGCATGAGTTAAAATGACTTGTTTTTCAAATTAAATTTGACAGGCAATTATTCTGTAAGAATGACAACCACTGTAATTGCTTTTACTATTTTGGAAAAAAGAAAAAAAAAAGGAAACTAATGAGCTATTTCATTTTAAGAAAGATATTGGACATGAATTGAGTATTATAATCACCAAAACTGCTATGTGAAATTTAATATTTGGATTTGCTTCAGGAAGGTATGTGCCTTTGCAGCAATTGTGGCTATGGACTAATGTGTCAACATTCCTGTTGAGATACACTAGTAATCAGCATTTCACATCAATGTATTGTCTCAACGGTTAATGATTTAGCAGGTAATTTGTTCCCAATAGTAAGAAATCGTGACTCCATAGATTATATATTCCTGATATCATCATTGACACAAATGAATTTAATTGCACAGCTCAAATATCCTACTGCAAAACAACTTTTACAGCTGGCTGGGTCAAACAAACCAATAGCAGGAGTTAAGAATCTATATGTTAAATATACATTTTCTTATCATACTTAAGAAGAAGGAGCTGAAACTCTTAGAGGACATGTAAAATTATGGCTGCAATAAACTCTACCACTGAGTCTGCAATACACAGAATAAACACTATGTATCAAGAAATTGATGTAAAAATACCATAAATGCCACACAGGGCTATTAAATCCTCAGGGTGAAAATCATTGGCAATATACACTATGAAAGTCCAAGAAGAGCTTTTTACAGTACACTCAGTAAAAACAAAATCCTGCAGTTCACACTGTGACAGAACTAGTATTGCCCTCCAACTATTCAATTCTAATTTTGGCCCAGAATTTAAAGGTTCTTTAACATTTGTTCAGATTAATACACAGGATCATGGACGAGTAAAAAACATTATTTCAATGCTGATGAATTTTTGAATGTTTTGGCCTTTTGTAATAATGGATGCAATATTCTAATATAATAATGATTATAAATATAATGATATATTATAAACATATTTATATCATATCACATATTCTATTATAATTATTAACATTTCGTACGATCATATGTAATTGCGTATATGCATAATTACAAATAAAGTTTTTACATAATAACAATAATATATAATGCCTTGCACTGCAAGTTTCCATAGGAAGTTTTCCCCGTATAGAAATCTGTTCCTTTAGTTTACTTTCTTGCATGCTTTACAATAGTGTATTCTTAATTAAGCATTCCTCTAGGTCTCTAGGATCACTTTTCCCCATTCAAAGTATAAAGCCAAAGGTAAGAGTAGGCCTGAATCCCTCCTTTTACAGCTGCCTTGACAAATGGCAAGAAATCTGCAGGAAATTTAGGTGAGCCTGAGGTTTCATAAATTTCCCCTGAGTGTCAGAGAAATTTGCTTTTATGGCATTTCTAGGGCCAGTTGCCAGCATAGGAGGCATCACTGCTCTGACGAATCTTCTTATTTTATAAAATAATACAAAACAAATAAGGAAAACCCAAAGTCAAACAACTTAAAAGCCCTTCATCACAAATACATTGTTAAAGTACAGTAAATCAACTTTTGCTAACTTTAAAGATGTTTTCCTTCCTTCCTTCTTGGTGATACTTATTCTTTGCCTGGTTAACAAGTGGGTGTTCCATTTCCTCCTCAGCTTCATGTATTTTAGAAACAATCCAGCACATAAGCCAACCCCAAACTATGGAGTGTGCCTGGTTAGTTTTCAGATGTTAAAACAGAATTCTGTGGGATTATAGGTGAAAAGGTCTAATTAGAAGTCACCTCCACAGTCAAGACTGCAGAAGTTTTAGCTGCTAACTTCATGTAAGCCAAGGATAGTGCTGTTCAGAGGTTCCAAATGTATTGGAAAAGCAGTAAAATTTTCAACACTAGACCTAAGGTTATATGGCTGGCTGTAGGCCCTGCTCCAGTAGACCTGCTCAAGTATTACTTCTCTGACCACAACTAAGGTATACAAATGCACTGAATCTAACACTGGGCAACCACTCTGTGTAGTATCACAGCTCTGGTATTTCTTGTGGCAGATTTTCGTTAACCTGAGCATCTTCATATCTTGTTTTGCACAATGTAGATGCATTCTTATTGAGTAACATACTTTAAACCAGCTGCTATCCCTTCAGGAAAGTGATATTGGAGTCCATGCAGATGTGAAATGATGTGTATGATCTGTGGATCATTCTCCAAAATTGTCTACTCTGTGCTCAGCAGAGATAAAACAAAGCAAAAAGAATGTCTGAATTATTAGCAAAGGGTTTTGGAACAAGTTGAAAGCTTCCTTGTACTACAGTATAAATCCAAATCTTCAATACTGCATTCCTTTCTGATCATCTCAACTCAAATGTACTAAGCTGGATTACAAAAGTCTCAGAGAAAGTGAATCAGATGGGCAGTCTTCCAGAATCCATGAATGCTGTGATTTCTGTGTGGTTCTTTGCCATGCGGTCCTTCCTCCCATCGAGACCAGCTTTATGAGTTCTAATGACATTCTTCATTTAAAGCATGAATGATATCCATCCTGTTCTCTGTCTCCCCATTTTTCAATATTGGTCTCCGTATGAAGATTATGGACCCTAGGAACTCTTCAGTTTCAAAAAGGTATGACTAAGGAGAGCTATGAGAAAGGCCTACAAAATCATGATTGGCATGGTACAGATGATGAATAAGGAATGGTTATTCAGTATTTGTCATTAAAAAAAAAGAACTAGAGAATATCCAGTCATAGGAATATTCAAAAGATTTGAAACAATGTATAATTAAGTGATGGACCCCATTGCCAGAGTATTGGAGTGTTTAAGATTAATATATTTGAAAAGAAAATTAATAGAAAACAGTTCTGTCAATGGCTGTTAAATATGGTGATCCCAACCCAATCTCCCAGAGACATGGTGAACAAATAAGTTTTTAATGTTATGCTCAGATATGCCTAAATATGATCTCTACTGCAGCCTATTTATGAACAGTGTATTTCCCAAGGGTGTTTCAGCTAAATGTAATAGAGAATAAGTTAAATTTAAAAGAAATCAACTCACCACAAGCTCCAATATAATAACGGATATACAAAACCACATACTCAATTTAATTTTCAAAGAATTACAATATGTCTAGGTTTTAAATGGGAAAGAAATTCCATTTTGGCTTCATTTTTCTTTTTTTTTTTTTTTTTTTGGTAGAACACATTGCCTTTGCTTTGTACAGTTCTCCCTGTAAAGCATTTAAGTTTGCTGTTCTTCCTATTAACAGTAATGAAAATTTTCTATTACTTTCAATGGTTTTGGATCAAGAACTTACTAAGAGTGCAAGAATTTATTTGTTTTTTGGTCTTCAGAATCCCAGAATCATGAAATGGTCTTTCAGTTCTTAACTGCTACTACTGATAATTTTGGGTTATGCCTCAATCAATGAATAAATCTTGTTTCTGCAAGCAGCAAAAATAATATGTGGTACTTGGCATGCACCTAAGGGTAGAAACAGATATAGTCACACATTCGGTACGTAAACTAAACAGAAAATATACACAAATATTAATTTAAGGGCCCTGGCTAATGTTTATTCAAGCTGTAAAAATATTTGTCATTCAGAAACAATACAAAAATAAAGAGGAGGAAAAAGATGTTTAAATATTAATTACATGCTGAATGGAATGTAGAGAGATAGTTCACGGAAAATGGTTGCTTAGTAAATGGTACATTAATTTTCCAGAAAGGCCTTATACATACCAATGAAATAGTAATAGCCATCACAAAGGTACGTACCTTAGAGATTATTTTTTCACTCTCACCTTATAATAGTAATAACAACCTTCAAGGTCTCTACCATAAGCATTTCTAAGATGCTTATCATCCTGATATGCATGTACTTGTTATCCGACCTTGTCATGAAGCATTTAGAAATGTGTAGAAAAGAATAAAATCATCAGAACAGTTTCCTGGGAATAATGACTAGCTGCATTTATTTCCTTCCTCGTGATCAATGAGCCCCAGGAAATACCTTATAACTCAATTGCTATTGTTTAATCTGCAAATGAACTTGCTCCATCCTGCCTCCTGCCAAGATTCTGATGTATTAGGGGGCAGCTGTTGTATCAAGTGGCGATATTTAATCTTAACAGAGACATGAGAAAGATCCTGGGTTTGTCCCTGGACAATTAGTATCTGATCATGATCCACCCTCTCTGCCAGACTGATGAACACATCCAAGCCTGTTCCTGCCTCCTATATAACTTGTAGATACGGGACTGTTCCTCCACCATCTCAGTCATCCAGCTTGTTCAACACATGTCTGTCATCCAGAAGTATATAGTAGGTCCATGTGCTAGATCATTGCATGATAGAATACAGTGAATTTAGCAGAAACTTTTTCCCTGTTGTGGTTTGTACCAATATCTTTCCGTTCAGCTGATGTTTTATGTGTCAACAGGGGTGCTGGGCGGGCAGAGGGTCCGTGATGGTGCTGGGGGGATCGGCGAAGATGCTGGTGCGGGTGGAGAGTGCGGTGCGTGTGCTGCAGCAGGGACCTTCTGCCTCTGCCAGCCCCAGAGGAGGGGGGGACGTGGCTGGGCTGAGTCCTGAGTGGGGGGGCTGCTGGAGGCACCCCCTGCTCTGTGGCCGTCTGTGTGCGTGTCCGTGTCCTCGCCGTCTGTCTCTCCGGCCACGGCCCTGTCCTCTGTCTGCGTGTCTGTGTCAGCCTCACTACCGCTTGAAGGGACAGCAGAAGCCACATCCCTCAGCCTGGGCAGAGACCCTGAAGTGTCCAGGCACCAGGATTGGCAGAAGGAGTCCTTGGACTGGAGATGCTGGAGGTGGTAGCCGCTTATCCCTTAGCATTAAGATAGTGGCTTTTGAAAGGTAATCTGGTATAGGTGCATCCTAGTTAAATTTAGACTACTAACTTTTGCACTGAAATCCTCTATGATGAAAGGCTGGGGAAAGATAAGCTATTCCAGAGACTGTTCTAATCACCTGAATGAATTGAGTTAAGCTTAAGTGAAATGTGGAATAAATATTAAGATTACAGTTGTTGCTAGCAGTACTGATGATAGAGACTGAGATCCTCTTTATGCAAATAGCTGCCATGTATTAATTGATCAATTAATAAATTAATAGTAATAAATTACATGTTAATATTGGAACAGAAATGTTTGTAAACACATAAATTAATCGGATCCTGAGCTCGAGTGTTCTTAGAAACTTTATTTGCAAATATATCTCTCTACAGAGCTACATATTGCCCCAGTGCCACATATAGTCTAAGCCATGATGTAAAGTAATAAAAACAGTAACAATATAGAGACAAAAAAATCTGAAACATTTGAAGTTAAATTCCATGGGCATATTTTCTTCAAATGCAGAGTGGAATATAAATCAGCAAAGAATTTGTCACTGGGATTTCTGCAAAGGCCATGTGGAAAATGTGAACATGTTAACTGCTCATATAAAAGGCTTTTCTGTCACAATCAGGCAAAATAAGTGGACTGCATGGCTGATATCTCAATGAATTCAGTTTGGTCTCATCCAATTGCTTGCTTAATTCATAGACATGGCAAGCAGTTTAAAAGCAAATTAACATTGTGTCATTTCTGTTTCACAAAATTTGAGTCAAGCAAATTGCCCTCCAGGTGTGTCCTGAATAACATGTTGGCTGATTCACTTCCAAAGGAAATTAGTGATCTACACTGCTTGAGAAAATTATTTACAGTACGATGAAATCTTCAGACAGATACTGATTTGAACACTGAAATGGGTAGTTACTATTCACAACAGTTATTGTATTTACCTACAACCAATTATAACATGACTCTATTCACTTTCAGAGTTGGTACCAAGTAAAAAAATTCTAAACAAAACCCCCATTTCCTTTATTTTCTTCCTTTATTTTCTTCTTCCCAGCTCACACAGTTGCTAAAATCCACACAGCTTTTCAGGGTTGAATGTTTTGGCTTGTTTTATACACTTCTGTGCCTAACAGACTACATGAGAGTGATGTATAATTCTGGCATGTTGTAAAGGATTTGATACTACCAGCAAGGGGGACAGCATACACCAGCAGAGCAATTTGAGGTAGCTGTTTTCTCTTTCACTGGTGGCTACACCACCCTATACTTTTTGCCATGCCTCATTTGCAGCAAGGTAAACACTGGTGCCATGAGTAGAACCTGTGTAACAGTGACCGCAACATAGTAAATATGATGTAATTCCAAGTGGATTATTTACCAAATAAAGATGTGTATCTGGGCGGGATTAATTGCCCTTTCTGGGTGCCTGTCTCCCTCCACTGATGATAAAGGTAATTACAACACTTCACTTAGATTCGTTGCTTAATTTGCCCCTAAAAGGTGAAACAAATTCCACCCAACAGAGGAAAAAAAAGATTATTTTAGATTCAGGTAAAATCAATCGTATAGGCACCACAAAATATAACTCTACATCTTCCAGAGGAAGTATAGACAGCTTTTCAAGTAACAAATCAGGACTGAAAAATTAATTCACTAGTCATGATATTAATTTTAAAGTTTTTCCTATAAGTCCATTTGTGGATGTTCTAGTAACATAAAATCAATGACATTAGATGAAGCTTATCTGGACTCATGTAAAGAGCTGGGTAGGAAGTTAGGAAAGTGAAGGATGAAAGTGCTGTGTTGGCAGAGAAATAGGCACTTTGAAAACAGCATTTTAATAGCAGGAGCATGTATCAAGAGAGTTCCTCTTGGGAAGAATGCACTTCGTGATAACCAGTGCAAGGGCAGCAGGACGCTGGCCTTCACGTACAGACCAGGGCTAGCCCTTGGTTTGGCTTCCCATAGTGGTGTGAATGATTATTCAACACCAATGTCTGGCAAATGTTTGTCACCTCAGAAGGTGAAATGCTCTTCTCATCACAAACAACATACGTGATTTACCTCTGAAACAGGCTAAGGCAATTTCAGGGCGGAGACATTATTAGAATTTAATTTTCAAGCTTATTTACACACAGTTTCACTGTGTATTTAGAAATAGCATTTTCAGATAAGAACTGTGCTTATCACGTGTTAAATAATTTGATTTTTGGAAGAGCAATGTATCATTTTTATCCCTATGAAAGTGTCTGTATCAATTGCTCACATGGACCAGAAAGAAAGAACTAAAGTATTTTAGCCTACTTAGACTGAACCTCGTATAACTTGATTAGCCTACTGTAGTAAAGTAGCCAAATTTATTTGCAAGTTTTTTAGCCTGGTAGCAATAAATAGTTGAAAAATAGACTGGTAGAGAAGGTGATTGGTACTTAGTAAAGCCTCACAGAGAAAAAGTATTGTGGAGATGAATCCCATTAGTACAGATTTGTTCTGTACAAAATTAATTGATTCCAGTTAACCAAACAGACTAAAAAGCTCTACATCTGTTTTAGGCTGTGGAATGGTAAGAGCATATTTCAGATGAGCATAAAATAACAGAAAAGGAATATTAACACTGAAAATGTTACCAGTAGCTTAGAAAGGAGGTGAAAGTCATGATTTATAATATCACTTATAACTCTCAAAGGCAGATAACACTGTTTTTTCCACATCAAATTATTGCATAATGAAAATCCCCTGATCAGTTCAAATGGAATACTCCATTAAGTACAAGTTGATTAAAAGATTTTCTGGTTTGTAATCTGTGATTGCATGCGATTTTTATGAAATTTATAATCTAGTTTTGCATATGTAGAGTGTTTTCTGAACTCTTCAATACCTAACACGACTTTCTTATCCTGTGACTTCTTAGTGCAATCAGCAAATACGTAAGAAATGCAACAAAAAATGGCATTGACACACAGTGTCTAGAAATATAGCGTAAGGTAAGAACGGATATAAGCGTTGTCATTTCAATTTGTATGTGTTAATGGATGTTAGAAGCATCTGCTACCTCCAGCAGCTCCAGGCCTGGGGATTCCTCCTGCCCAGCCACTGTGCCCAGCCCCGAGACCTCAGGGTCTCCGTCCAAGGCCAATGGACGCAGCTGCTACTTTGCTCTTTGCAGGTTCAACCAGTAGCAAAGCTGAGCACGTTTCCCAGACACAGACACACGGACAGAGGACATGGACACGGACACGCACACAGACAGCCACAGAGCAGGGGGTGCCTCCAGCAGCCCCCCCACTCAGGACTCAGCCCAGCCACGTCCCCTCCTCCTCTGGGGCTGACAGAGGCAGAAGGTCCCTGCTGCAGCACACACACCGCACTCTCCACCTGCACCAGCACCTTCGCCGATCCCCCCAGCACCATCATGGACCCTCTCCCTGCCCGCACCCCGGCCCCCTTACCTGCCCCACAGGTCCCCGACTCGCCGGCTGGTCCCGCTGGGTGCTCGCTGCACACACGCAGCACTCACGCACTTGTCCCACGGGCTCCCCACTCTCGTGGGTCCCCCCAAATACCAGCACAGACCCTCCGCCTGCCTCATACCCCTGCCCAGATCCAGGCCACGCTACTCGCTGGCTGGTCCAGCTTGGAGTTTGCCAGTGAATCCACACACGCACCCCACGCACACCCGGTTTGGGGAAGGTACAGACACTCACCCACAGCAGCTGGCACCCAGGCTGTGACCCGTGGTCCTGATCCAGCTGCTGGTGCTGAGCCCCTCACTTGCTTCACTCACTCACACCCGTTCTCTCAGTAGCTGGTTTTTGGGACACACACCATTCCCATCCTAGTGGTTGGAGGTTAAAGACCTCACTGGCTACAGTAGCTGATACCACAGGCCAGGGGTGCCCACAGACCTGGGGGTATGACTCCAGGAGCTGGCACCCAGTCCCCTCACACCAGTCCCCCCAGTAGCTGACAGTGAGCCCTTGCAGCACTGACACACATGGGATAGGGAGTGAGATTACTCAGAGAGGTCATTAAGAGAAGATTTAATAAGAAGACAGGACAGACTGCGGTGATAAGGTGCAGGGCTCTGCCAGGCGAGCGTGTTGACCAGCCCCGTTTTACACCTGACCAACCCCTTTTATACCCCTTTCTGTCTATTCCTCCCATTTGTTCCTCCTCAATCTCCTTCCGCTAAACCTTCCTTAATAAATCATGCATAGTCCCCCAGCCCCTCCCAGGGATATCCCAGTTCCTCATGTTCCTCCTGTTTCCCCGCTTTGTATCAGTCACCAAGGCCAGGCTGGCCCTCTCCAAAGCTGTGCCTGCAGTTTCTTAATGGTTCTTCAGTTAGTGATGGGAAACTTTGGGGGGGTTTGCCTCTGTTAGCCCTGCCTACTGGCTTTCTGTCTCTGTGTGTTGCTTATCACTTCCCCCTTTACTTATTATCCCCTTTCGAATGGAAAATGTCCTTTACCAGATAACCTGAATGAAGCCGATGCTCACACATTCCATGTACCCTTACAGTATGAATGAGATATTTTGTTCGAGGCAGGAGAAATGTACCCCTAGACATACAAAAAAGGATCCACTACTGTCAAGCATATCTGTATTTCTGAAATATTTTGTCACAAATATCACGTGGTGACATATTTCCCATTGTCCAGATCAGCAGTTGGATGCTGCTTCCGTCAGTAAAAACTTAGTTGATTTATGCAACCTGAGGAAACACTATAGGATATGTCTTAAAGTAGAAAATGATAAATCAATGTACTTCACCTATTGTCTGATATAAGGTCACTTTGACTTTCTCATTATAGCAGGAAGGTGGTTAACTTAATGGCTCTGAAAATGAGTAACTTTATTACAGCAGCAGTGTAAGACCTGTGATATTAAATTTGTAATTATAGCGTGTCAAATACATTCAGGAAACAATTATTTTTCAAAAATATTTTTTACATTAGAAACATATCATTATGTTATATATCTTATTATTACATGTTTTACTGAGCTCCTTGATTGAAAATTTTTAATTTGAAGAAAATGTGTAAAAGCAGTCCTTCTGGTTTCACGTTGTACCAGCCTTTGGTAAGATAATGTAAACCGCTGTGACATAATGCAATGTAACATTTAACATAGCACTGTATCACTAAAAAGTAGTCAAAGATGCTAGTGTAATGTTATCAGCAATCTGTAGGGAAAAACAGGCTGTAAAAAGATTACACACATCCCAGTCCTGCCAGAAGATAAACCAGTTAAAATTACAGACTACCACTTCTGGTTGAACCCCATGAGTTAATTCTGGCTACACCCTCTGCATATTTAAAAAAGTACTCAAGAGGTTTACAAAATGGCATTCAGTTCTATGTACAATTGCAGTAACTCATACAAAACTAAGCATTTAACAGCACACCAGTATGCCTGGCTTCTCTGAGGCAGACACTCTAGCATGGCAGAGGGATTTACACCTTGTTAATATGGTGTCTTCAAATATCTGACCATCTCTTACTTGTACAGTCATTGGTTCAGTACTTCACTATTAATTTCTATTTTTAATTTAGATATCTGGCTTCATTATGAAAGATCTAAACTCATTAAGCTAAACTTAGACCTTAGCACTCTTAATTCTATTACCTCCTGTATTGCCATTACTGAAAATAGACGCTATGGTTTGCTATTACAGGACTTACAGCACTGGGAAATTTTATGGACAATGGGGAAATTATTTATTTCATAAATATAAGCTAAGTTCATGGAGGGGATATAAATATTTCATTCACATATTGTAATGTGGTATTAGATTATAGAAGTAAATTCAGATAAATTCCCCATGAGAAGGTCCCAGAACCCAAACCAATGTATCATGATATTGGGAAAAATGAATTCCAGTCTACCGGCTATGTATCTGCACTGCAGTTAAATAAGACAAAAGACCAGCTGTAATAAAATATATGCATATCATAAATACATGTTAATTTGAGATAATAATAAATAATTACTTTGTTACACAGCTACATTCAGTAGCATGGCAAGCAGGAGAGAGCTATAGTACATTATTAGATGAAACTACAATGAGGACCAGCACTGTTATTATGCCTTCCTAGAACAAGACATACATTTGTCAACATCCCAGCTTTGAACAAGCTCGAAGTAAACGAAGGTAAAAAACCAAAAATATTTCCAGTGAGTGTCCTAGAAAATCATGTCTGTTTTCCTGCTTAGCTAGAAAGCACCAATCTGGAAATGAACATATCCCAGGACACAAAGACACAACATGTCATATACCATTATCTGTGAGTCAAATATTTTAATGTCTGTGTATATACATACATACATATAATACACAGAAATGCAAATTATGTATGTCTGTGTGTCTGTATATATATAACAAATATTTATAGATAGATAGATAGGCAGTAGATAGATAGACAGATAGATATACAGAGATAGGGATATTTACAGGTGTATGGCTCAGTAATTGATAGATTCTCAATGAGAGAGCCAAAGACACAATTTTCAACATCGTTCAGGACTTGAAACAAAGGCTAGGCTGCTTCCAACATACCTCATTGTAAACAGAGAGGAAATGGTGCCTAGAGGTTATGCTTGCCATGTTACTCTTTTTTGAATCTCTGGTTACTCAGCATGCTACTTATCCTGCTCAGAAACTATAATCTTAAAAAATAGGAGACTTTTAGATTTGTAACAGAAATAGAAATTAAAGTATGAATATATATGGCTAGAAGGAGAGCAAGAGAGAGAAAAGAGACCCCACTGTTTTAGGAAATATGAAATGTAATAGATAGAATAGCCATGACTCCTGAACAAGTACTACGTCAGGTACATTATTAGAAGAGTAAGCCTGAGTTCTCTATTGTGAAGGGGACAATTTCCTGACAGCTTATATCTGTACTGGCATTTCTCTTGAGGATTAGTGGCACATCATTTTCTCTTTCTATTCAGTCTAGCTGTCTTATATACTGGACATAAACATAGACAAAAAACTTTATTATTCTCCCTACATCTAGACTGTCTGCCTGCTGTGAGCAGGAACAGTAACATTCTATAGAAATGTACTTCTTAAATGACCACATTAATATTACCTGCAGTTTACTCTTAACTGTGTTTTCTTTCTTCTAAAACCCTTAATTTCTAATCAGACTTGAAAATAACATTTTATAAACAGCCTTTGCCTGCTACTAAAACCCAGACATATTCCTGCTGAGTGTTATACACGCCCATTCAGGTTAAAGTTAAAGAAGCACAAATGCATAAGCCACATTAACTTCCAGTCACATTTCCCGTAGCAGGAAGCCTATTTTAAATCACTTCTTGCAACTAGGAGACAGCAGAGCTGAAAAAGAATTTATTTTTGTTCCTGTTCCCTCAAAAACAGATGCATTAACAACAAAATAGTTTTTCTGTTAACAGGTTTTGAAGGTTGGGTAAAGAGTTGAGTAGGTGACTTTGAACTGTCACCAGTTTTACTTATCCAGTCTAAATGGGTAATCAGACGGGTAGTTTTTCTTTGTTCATTTTCCAGTGTGAAGGTTAAAGTAAAAATAAAATAGTATTTTTCCCCTCAAACATCTCTTTTGCACTTTTGTTCATGGTAAACCAGGCTAGTGTTCACACTCAGACCCAAACTCCCTCATTTTTAAGCCATTGTATATATAGTTTCCTTCCTTGTTTAGAGTTGAGAGGAAAGAAGAGGGAGGAAGAAAGGACAGAAAATTCAGCTGTGCTCTTTTCCCTTAAATGTATTGCAAGTTGAACTGCCTCAAATAACTGGTGCTTTGAACTTCAGGGTGAGCATGCAAATATCAGACACAGTGCAGTGGTGGCCTGGGATGTCCGCAAAATGCTCAGCAGTATGGGTTCTGCGTTTGGTTTCTGTGGAAGCTATGGCCTCGATCTGACCACCTCACTCTGGGCATCTAAATCTGTTTACGGAGCCTTGCAGTGCCTGGTTTTTCTCCTGTAGGTACTCTGTCATATCCGCTAGCTTAGGGATGTCTCAGGTCAAAAAGGCACCTCAGAGGGTATCGGCTGCTTTATTATAATCAAATAACCCAGACTCTGGCTTTTTAGCTCATCTTTTATATGGCACTTTTCCTTTTTCTATGCCTTATCTCTCTTTCTTTTTTTTTTTTTTCATTTTTAAAAATAATTCCTGCTAGAGTTTGACCCAGCCTCATCAGCTATGTGCTCCAATTCATGTCATCCCTTTTATTTTCTTATGGCAGTTGAATTTACTGCTGTGAAGGAAATTTAGACGAAAAAATCTTAACAACCTTCCTGCCCCAACTCTTTTCTAAAATGAAACAAAAAACTCAGTGAGATGTTGATGTTTCTAGGTGTCCAGAGAGGCAAAACAGGTGGTGGGCCAAGGCTAGAGTCAGATCAGATATCTGTTTTGACCCTATCAGACTTTTTAAAGACACGTGGAACTTGCTGGAGCTGGGGAGTTGGGCTCCTTGATGACTGTCAGGAAAAAGAAAAAAGGCAAACCAGAAAAAAACTAAGTAACATCATGGGACAGGAACTAGATCTAAGATAAATAAAAGAACAAAACATTTCTGACAGGTATTCCTGTCACAATACAGGTAACTGCGGAAAACAGTAGAAAAGTCCACGAAATGAATGAACATGAGTTCTACATCCCTGAGAACAGTCAGTAGTACAGCTGGCATGGTATAAGGAAAACATCAATATACAGCTGATAAAAATGAATTATCCTTTAAATGGGAAAGAGGAAAAAAGATTGAGCAGTTTTCTGAATCAATGCTTTATGTATTGTCACTGAATAGGAAATGGCTTATTTATTTTGCTTTTAAAATCAATAGATATTTTATTTTAAATTAACTATAAAGAATTGAAGTCTCAAAAAAGTGAATTTCACTTTATAGGGATAAGTAGGGGTTTTGATATTTTTACTTTAAAGAAAAGATGACTTTTGGTATTACAAGTTAGGGAAAAAAGAAGGAGAAAAAGAAGAAGAAGAAGGAGAAGAAGGAGAAGAAGAAGGAGGACAAGGAGAAGGAGAAGAAGGAGGAGAAGGAGAAGAAGGAGAAGAAGAAAGAGAAGGAGAAGGAGACGAGGAAGAAGAAGAAAGGAAATCTAAACAACCATGACACAGTGGCTGAGGTATCACTAAAGGTATCCATTTTGAATTTTTCAGCATGTCTATTTTGCATTTTACAGCATGTGCTTAGACCTGTGCTGAGTTGACTAAGGCACAATGAGTATCAATAAAGTGAGTATATAGTATAGAATTCTTTTATATTGCTACTAAATAACTTTGGAAATCAAGGAACAGAAATAATGCTTTGAAATGATAGTCTAAGTTTGTTTTCCAATTAGTTTTTGAATAATATTTCTGTAATCTTGTCTTATACTGTCCTGATCCAATGTCGGGGAAGCTTTCGATATGATCCCAAGGGTGAGATTAAGACACAAATGAGGTCAGATGCTGTATACCCAAAAGAGCTTTTATTATCAAAAGTATCAAAAGTAGAAAATAGTAGCGATAGGATAGAATGGAAGAAAAGGCAGAAATCAAGCAAGCAGTTGGGATAGAGTTGCAAGGATAGTCATGACCATGGATCCAGCGGTGTCCCGTTGGTCCTCAGTCTGCAATTCTTCGGTGATGGGTGCACACCGCGGCTTGTCTCCACGTTTTTTTTTATAGGGCATAGTTCAATGATGCATGCACATACATACTGTTCATGCACTGTTCACACGCTGCAGGTTTTGTCTATCACATGACCTTCGTGTGATCAATACCAGAAGCCAGTATCTTTTCTCAAAGACTACAGTTTCCATGAAAATGGTAGTCTTCACATTCTTCAGTGGCTCCAGCCTGTCTCCTCCGCTGGATGCCTCAATGGCCTGGTAATCATCCTTTTGGACAGAGGAGTGCCCTGCTTAAACAAGACATCTCTGGGATAAGTGGCTCGTCACAGCAAACAATCCTTGAGATGAAAGGCTTGAGATGATAGTCCAGTCTCTCACAAAAAACAATCTGTGAGACAAACAGCTTGAGATAACAATTCAGTCTCTCACATATACATATTTTCTAGTTTTCTTACAAAAATGTAGTTTGAGAATATCTATTAAAAAGTCTTAATAAACTTAATATATGTCACATCTACTTCTTCCCCTTATCCACTATACCAGTTACCCTGTCAACGATGGAATCTATGGAACCCAAAGATGGACACAATCTATTCTTCACAGATCCATACCAGATAGTTTTGTATCACTTTATCACTATATAGGTGCTTGTAACAGTTGCTTGTTTAATAATTGCTTGTACTATCTTTCTAGAAATCAGAGTTAGGCTCGTTGTTTTACAGCTTTATGAGTTCTTTCTCTTACTCTTTTCATAGATACGTACTATGTTTGCTCTTTATACTTCTGGGACCTCTTCCATCTTCAGCAATTTCTTAATCACTAGCTATTGCTTCTACTTGTTCCTTAAATACTTCTAGGAAAATTCTCCCAAGTTATACAGTAAATTTCTAATGGTTTTCCTGCCAGGAAATTCCTTCCTTGAGTCTCTCTTGACTTATGCACACACTTTATTCTGTTCTTTCCTTGTAATTCTTTGCAAATGGAATTATTTTACTATCTATCACAACTACCACTTTTAGGTTAAGAACATGTAGAGTGTTAAGAAGATGTAGAGTGTCCATGTAATAATGAATTTATAATTTTAACCATCTCCTCCTCAATGTATTTATAGAACCATTATATTTTCAATTATGCTGTTTGATAGTTGCATCTTATTTCATGTCTTTACCTTGGTGATTTTACATCTAAGTTTTCTGTCATTTCTACCAGTGTGTCCAGATTCCACTTTTGAATTATTCTTTTTCATGTTCTGACTTACTAAAGTTCTCTAAATGTAGCCATATTCATTTATTTTATCTTTACCTCTTTCTGTCTCTACAAAGTACCAGGATAACTGTATCTGTGCCTTCAATATGATCTCTTTTAGGAGCTGCTAGGTCTCTTTTTCTACTTAGAAGTAATTCCCAATGGATGTTACTTGCCAAGCCATTGAGTTGGTTGAAATTTATGTTTTAGGCCATTGTCATCAGTCTGTATCTTTTTTTAGATTTTTTTTTTACTGCTTTGTAAGTGATTCTCTCTAATTTGCTTTCTGTATGTAAAGTCTTAAAGCATTCTCAGTGGTTATGTGAATCAAATTCAGTCTAGTCAAACTGCCATCTGTATGCTTGTGTTTCCTTCCAAAGAAAGTCTTTGACCAGTCAGACATTGGCCATCAGTTTCTTCTGGGTATTCTAACTGTGGGCATCTAAGTCCTTGTGACATTCCTCCCCAGATACTGAGGTCTGATTTCCTCTCTTGGTTCAGGGACTGCATAACTCCATTTTTGTTTGATGAATACTAGATTTACTTGGAGTGATGGAGATCATGCCTGCTCTGCATGTTCCTATCCAGCAGAGAAATATAGTTGTTTTTCCCCTTCACTGACACTTTCACTCCTTAATTTCAGACATGTACTTATACATACAAACATTGAAGTGTTTAGGTGAAGTTCACTCTAACTCTATTAGGCACCTAAATTTTTGTTGCTTAATGAACTAATCCTTCTGAAGTAAACATGGGATTTAGTTGCAAGACATACATGTGGGATTCTCTTCTGACCTTCAGCTGTTACCCTGGTAGAACATCTGGTGTCACGTATTTCAGCAATCGTCTTGGGTACGTTAGACCATTTCCAAAGTCCCAGATTATTAAGTCTGCTGTCTTAGATGTCTTGCTGCAAAGTGATTTTTACTGCAACTCATTCTAAATTATTTTGAATGTATCTTTTCCACACTCCTCAACGGTGGGGAGCCCTCCAGACAAGGCCTTATTTAAATAAGGTGTGGAAATACTGTTGAAATTCCATGAAAGTGTAATGAGAATGATTAGGTTCAGAAAACAGGCTGAGTGAAGACAGTTTGAAAGAAATGGATTTTTGATGTCTAGAGATTGGGAGACAGGAAAACAATATTCGACCATTTGAAAGCAATCAGATAAGCCTGAGGTTGATCAACATGTTCTCAGCTGACGAGAAGCATCCATCTTAATTTGCAATACAACATTTTAATTTAATATTAGAAAACAAAGAGGCAGTAACAAACACTAATAAACTGCCTTGACTGTCTAAGTTAATTCCCGGATGCCTTCGTAAATACTACTTTGAGCTTTATATTTCTATAAGTTCATGAGACTTAAGTGTTCCTAAGTTCAAGTGAACAAGAACTCTCAAACTTATAAAGGAATAAAAGGTGTATTTTTCTCATAAGGAAAAAATATTAGGCAGTATTGCAAGATATAAGCATTGAATACACATGCTGAGATTATATTTTTTAGGCCTATTAACTCATAGACACAGTCCTAATATACCCATGGAACTTTTGCTCTGTCATTCAGATATAGATACATGAACTTGTAATGCCACTTGAGAAGGCCTGGGCTATCAAGTCTGGCCTCCAGTTGCTTTGGTTTACAAATTCTTCAAGACCCTCTTAACACATATTGTTAATTCATGTTGGCCTTCTCATATCACGCTATCAACATTTTTGCTCAAGTTATATTTTAATTTTAGAACTTAATGTAGTTACTGCTATTGTTTTGGCTGTTGTTAAAAACCTGTTTTTTCATGACAGACGAAAACCAATTCAAGATAATTGGAAAAGCAATTCTGCTTTTCAGATTACTTCGAGGCACAAATAGACCTAGTTTCAAGTAATGCTGGTACAACAGACTTCTCCCAGACAGATCACTGAAAAATTATTTTGTATTCTCAGTGTCGTGGTTTAACCCCAACCAGCAACTAAGCACCACGGAGCCGCTCACTCACTTCCCCCCACCCCGTGGGATGGGGGAGAGAATCAGGAAAAGAAGTAAAACTCGTGGGTTGAGATAAGAATGGTTTAATAGAACAGAAAAGAAGAAACTAATAATGATAATGATAACACTAATAAAATGACAACAGCAATAATAAAAGGATTGGAATAAAAAAGTGATGCACAATGCAATTGCTTACCACCCACCGACTGACGCCCAGTTAGTTCCCAAGCGGCGATCCCCCCAGCCCCACTCCCCCCAGTTTATATACTGGGCATGACGTCACACGGTATGGAATACCCTTTGGCCAGTTTGGGTCAGCTGCCCTGGCTGTGTCCCCTCCCAACTACTTGTGCCCCTCCAGCCTTCCTGCTAGTTGGGCATGAGAAGCTGAAAAATCCTTGACTTTAGACTAAACATTACTTAGCAACAACTGAAAACATCAGTGTGTTATCAACATTCTTCTCATACTGAACTCAAAACCATAGCACTGTACCAGCTACCAGGAAGAAAATTAACTCTATCCCAGCTGAAACCACGACACTCAGCATTAAAAAAACTTATTAAACTGCTTTTCAAGATCTTTGGAAGATGCCCACAGGTTTTTCTGGCTTTTGGAACAGGCCAATTTTACTAATTACAGGTAAGTTTCAGAATTTAAACTACTATCTAGACAGTAATTGTTTCTTTGCTGTATATATAATGTCAATGAGTATCTATGCATATATGTATGTATATAATTATTAAATGCCCTGAAACTAAACAGGAGCATAGGCTACTAAGTGTGGAATGATGTCTGTCCTAGTCTTACATTTGATTTTGATAACGATTTTAAAAATGTTCTATATACACAGGTAACCAACCTTCCTTCCACCTTCCTTCTTTATTTCCTTCTCTATTTCCTTCCTTCCTTCTTCCTTCCATCATTCCTTCTTTCCTCCCTCCCTCCCTCCCTTTCTTCTTTCCTTCCTTCCTTTCCTTCCCTCCCTCCCTCCCTCCCACCCTCCCTCCCTTCTCTTTCTTTTCTACTCTTTCCCTTTTTCTTTTGCTGTTACTCTTTCTCTTTCTTTCTTTCTTACACTCAAAGAATAATGACTTCGAGCCTTTAAGTATGATTCTTACAACAAAATAAAGTGTAACACAGAAAGCAGAGATATGTAGGCATAGGCAGAAGACTATGAGGTGTTCAGTTGTCAGTAATTGCAACGTCTGTTACGTGACAACAGTGCAAGCATTATACTCTCAGAGCTTTTATAGATATCATCTGATAAATCTAGATATGGTATTTCAAGTCATTATTGCTTTTTCCCATCACACTATTGATCTCTCAGACATTACTATCCTTTTAGAACAGTGGGCAGAATAGGACATATACTTGTAATTCATTTATTTCTGTTCTTTTTTCTCAGTGAAAATATGCCTTTACAGGTTAGTTCATATTCCAGAATATCACAGTTCATATTCCAAACTATTACATGCAAAGATTGAGAAAAGCTTACATTTTAATTTCTGGATTTTTCAAGAGATGTCTGTCCCAGTTCAGAAATACTCTCATGAAACTTGGTGTAGTCAATAACAACAGTATAAAAAGGTGTGTCATCAGAAGCAATGGGGTTTTTTGTTGATCGTATTCTAAATCAGGAAGGATAATACCTAAGTTTCAAATGTTTATCAAGGGGAATTTTACTTTCAGTTATTGATGATGGGATTTATTTCCCTTAAATTTAGGGTGTGATTTGTCGCATCTAGGTATAGACATCTGCTTCTGAGAAAGGTGTCTAGACTTTCTTTAGAGGTAATGGAAAACTAGTCAAGGGACTCAATGGAGTCTAGATAGTGATTCATATCTCACCTAAGGTAACTGATTCATCTGACCATGAATGATTGTCCAGTTTAGGATGAGATCAATTGCTTTCCAGATTCCATTGACTATATTGACTGGGTATTCATTTATTATAATGAGAATTTAACCAGCTACATTGTAGTGACCTACAATAAACCAGATTAATTCCTCTCCTAGGGGCTCAGCTCAGCTGGCCAGCATGTAGTGACATTTGACATACCCTAAGTATCACACCTAGCCTTCAGCTAATCCTAAGCAAGGACTCATCTATGTCTCCCAAAGGGTCTGTTTTGTATCAGCCAGCCTTTTACAGTTCTCTGGAGTATCTCAGCACTAGACGCCAAAGATGGAACAACTAAAACCTTAATGGTTACCTCTAGATATTCATCTAGGGTAAACATCCCAAGTTCCCTTTATGGTTATCAGAGAGAAATAGACAAATAATAAGCAAGGTTCTTCCTAGTCCTGTTCTCTAAATATATATCAGGTAATATGTGCCTTAACTGCTTAGCTGAGATGAGTCCCTTTCTGACCATTTGAAGCATTTAGTCATAGCACTGCATGGCCATTTATTTTAGTTAAGATGTGTATATGCAGGCATATGAACTATCTGTTAAGCAGAATGATGCTGGAAGTTTCTGATTACTTTATGGCTATAAACTCAATGTTATTTTTATACAATGTAACGTATACTCTGTACCTACCCTCTTAACAGTATCCATTCAGAAAAGTAGTTCTTAGCTTCTGAACCAACTGATTTGGAATGACTTCCACGTACTCAGCTTAAAACTAATCCCCTCTAAAGTAACTCAATTATAGCCACTTTGAGTCACTTGAACTAAGACTCTTAACAGGCCACATTTAGCCTTCTTATATAGCTAAGGCATGATGACAACTACTCTGTTTTTCAGCTAGAGCTCCTGAAATAATATGTGGGAGGTGTAGCAAGTACTAGTATGCTGTGTTACATGATGACAAAGAGTATGATTTACTCATCTTGAAGAGATGCATTATGATGTTGCAGGTAAAGCACCTTGACAGTTCAAAACCTGACAAGATAGTTTGAAAGAGCTTTATGGAATAAAAGGGGTTAGAAGTCATGCAATATCCTTCCCAGCATTCATAATATCATACTGTCACCATTGCTGAACTCTAGTTTCATTTTGGAATAAGCTGGTTTGTTAGAAAATCAAAGCTAAATAATAAGCTAAGGTATATGCATTGTGAATGGTCTCCTGACAGTATGCAGCTTGGTCCAGATAACAGGACCTGTTTAAAATCATAGAAGGGACCTAGGTCTCGACTACGTCCCACTTCCCACTGCCACTACATGAGGCCATGACATTGGCTACTAAGCCTGGAAAATCCCCAAGGGTGCAGATTCCATAAACCTCCAGGCAAGCTGCTCCAGTTCTGTACTAGTTTGCTAATAATTTTTTTAAATGTCCAGTCTGAAACTCCCAAGCCACAATCAGCACTCATCTTTTTAACTTCTCTTAATGTCACTGTAAGATGCTATCAGATTTCTTCTTTTCATGAACATAAAGAAGACCAACTCCCACAACCTCTCTTTTGACAGTATAGAAATATCTGTGCTTGATTACAGAGGTTTAAACTGTATCAGTATCTGAAAATGGAAAACAAAAGTCAGAAAGTTGATACAAAAAAAATTATTGCACAGAACTGAAAGATCTTAAGAAGAACTGAAAAGGATAAATAAAATGGATTGTAGTGATGCTTGAGAGTCCTTTTTCTTCAAGGCAGATTTTCTTGTTCAGGATACAGAATTATAAAAAGGTACCTAGGGACTACTTTTGCAAATACTTATAATTGTGATCAAGTCAGTTAGATTGCTTGCACAACTACACATTTTTAAGACAATATTTAGTTGAATGTTAAAGTTAATGTTACATTTTTATTTTCATTTTTAGTGGTTGTTTTAATTTGTTTCAGACTGTTCCTACAGTATTATTAATCATTAATTAGAAAATAATGAGTTATATAATTACTTTACTCTTAAAAATAAATTACATTTTAGAAGATAAGAAAATATGATGATATTTTATGGCTAATCTAGGAATTTAGAAGTTTTAAAATGCTAAATTAAATATCAGGATATTCTGGAGAACATTTATTTTCTTGTTACTTTACGTTATGCTTAAAGATTTTATAAATGGTATATTAAGGGCTGTCCTCACTTATTTCATCTTCTCACCTTTCCCTTTCTTCTTCTTTGTTCTCCTAAGTACCAGTTGGAAGATCATTACTGAAAGCATAGATTTCAGCTTCCATCTGTCACTTGTGGTGTGTATTGTTAATCCACCTTATAAAGTTGGAAACCACACTTTCAAAAAAAGCTTCTTTACATTCTCAAATAGTGCAGAGACAGTCCACATTGTAGCTTTAAAGTTTAACACTCAGTCTTAAATAAGGACTGAACTATAATAAATATTTGTCTGCTCTTAGTTAATTCAAATTCTAACTGGCAGAATTCAGTTTAACACTATTTTGTTGCAGTGCCAAGGAAATAAATTTAATTTTATTGTTCGGCTAATGCCCTACAACTAGTTAAAACATAACTTTATTTTCTCTCTGAGCCTTTTGGCTTTGGCTTCATCCCCTGTAACTTTAAATATTTAGAAGTTGCTTGTAAATTGAGCAGTGTTACCATGTTAGACTTTCCCTATTGTCAATGGAGATACATGTCTTTAATAGGTGATTTGGACTAGACAAAATATATTTCCTGCAAAGAGCATAACATTTTACCTAACTTTATATTTGCAGAAAACAAACAAACAAACAAACTCAGCCTAAAGTCATCTGGGTTAGGAAATACCAAACAATTTTAAGCAACTGAAAAAGAGATTCACTACAATCTCTTACCGCACAGAACCAAAAGAACTTAAGAAGAGCTGAAAAGGATAAATAACTGAAAGAATAACTGAAAAGGATAAATAATAATACCTGGAAACACTGGCTAATGTTAGTGAGGGTTTGTTACCCCTTTAGCAATGCAATATGAATCTCAACATTAATACAAGAAATTTCAGATATCATTACATAATCTCTGTCTGAAAATTATAAATTACTGTTCATAAGAAATTATATGCACCTCAAAATTATATTCACTTCCATTACATTTTATTTCATTAAGGTATTAAAGAAAGAAAGATCACTGGCAAAGCCCTACTGATACAACAATTTGTACTAATTAATGAATATTACTATAAATAACCAAACTAGATATAAGCTTTCTATAAGCATAATACAATGTTAGTTAGAGAATTTTAATGTGTTCTAGTAAAATACCTTAGAATAAATTATTTTGTAGAATGACAAGTGAAGACAATTCTCCTGTCAGTAAGAATGAAGTGCGCTGAATGTCTCTTAGTCTTTATCAGTGATAACGTTTTATTAACAATTTCCTAATCTTTTTTTATTCTATTTCGTAGACGAGATTCAGATAAACAAAGTACTTACTACTAACATAGGAACATTAATAGGTTACCTTGCCCTATGTATTGCTCAAAGCATCCAGATGCATTGCTCAAGGACACACATCCCATTCCAGATCAGGCCACTGGAAACGAAAACTGGTAAGATGGAATGTTTGTGTCTCACTTAAGTAATGTACAAAATCTCTCTGCATTCCTCTGCAAAGGAGTATTTTACTTTCTTATTCAAAGTGCCTGACAAATTGAGAAGGTTCTTTCCCCTTGGATTGGATTATAGTGACCCAATACAACCATAGTTTTTCAGCCTCCAGACTAATGAGAATGTCTTGAGATTTTAATATTTCACCTCTTCTATCCCCCTTATGTTCAAGAAATCATGTCATACTGATTTATATTGTGCCAGTTTCTGTTCTCATTAAAATCTGTGTCCAAAAATGAGGTATTGGAATTTTTCAGTGCCTAGTCCATTATGTGAAATCAGGTTCTATGTTCATGTGTTGTACTACTATGACCTATTTTGAATTTTAATTGCTTAGCCAATTCTGGTTTTTCCTAACAGGTTACCAAGGTATAAACAAGAAATGTCCAGCTGATCAAAATGCAGACAGCTACCAGGGACAGCGTATAGTTGAGGGTCGTGTTAATTTAATTTGCATACTATACAAAAGTGGAAATCATGATATCTATTTCATATGAAAGGCTTCTAATGAGAATAGATAGCAGTACACAGTTATTTTCTTCTTATGCAAAACTCTGAAATAATAAGGATTAATTAAAATCTAGCAATATCATTATTGTCTTATTCCGGAACTATTTGAGCGATATTAGTATTTTGTTTTCCTGAACTGTACATGAGAAAAAATATTCCACACATAAAGAAAAGACAGACAATACCGTGAATTTAATTACTGTCCATTTCAATGAACACAGATGACAGAATTTTGAGATGAGGTGATGAACAAACATATTTCAAGGGTGAAATTTTAATAATAAAATGACACTTGTATTTCTTTATGTCTACATTCAAGCCTTAAATCCACTTTGTACTACTCATGACAATATTTTACAGTTAATTTACATAATCTCTTTCATGCTAACAAAAAGTGGTTGGCAATATTATGTATTTATCCTGATTTTAGACCACAGAACCACAAAATGGTTGAGGTTGGAAGGGACCTCTGGAGGTCATCTGGTCTGACCCCCCTGCTCAAGCAGGGCCACCTAGAGCCAGGTGCCTTAGGACCATGTCTAAACAGCTTCTGAATATCTCCAAGGTGGGAGAATACACAACCTCTCTGGGGAACCGGTGCCAGTGATCAGTCACCTTCACAGGAAAAACAGTGTTTCTTGGTGTTCGGGAGGAACCTCCTGTTTCATTTTGTGTCCATTTCCTCTAGTCCTGTCACTGGACACCACTGAGAAGAACCTGGCCCTGTCTTCTTTAGAACTTCCCTTCAGGTATTCATAGACATTGATGAGATCCCCCCTGAGGCTTCTCTTCTTCAGACTGAACTATCACCTCAGCCCTCTCATTCTTTCTTCGTACATGAGCTGCTCTTGTCTCCTCATCATCCATGTGCCCTTTGTTGGACTCTCTCCAATATGTCCATGTCTCTTTTGTGCTGAGGATCCCAGAACTGGACACAGTACTCCAGGTGTGGCCTCACCAGCGCTGAATAAAGGGGAAGGATCACCTCCCTCGACTTGCTGGCAACACTTTACTTAATGCAGCCCAGGGTACCATTTGCATTCTTTGTGGAAAGGGCACATTGCTGGTTCCTGGTCAACTTGGTGTCCAGCAGGACCTCCAGGGCCTTTTCTGCCAAACTGCTTTCCAGTTGGGCAGCCCCCAGCATATATTAGTGCACGGGGTTGTTCCTTCCCAGGTGCAGGAATTTGCACTTCCCATTGTTGAACTCCATGAGCTTTCTGTCAACTAATTTCTCCAGCCTGTCAAGGTCCCTCTGGACAGCGTCATGACCCTCCGGAGTATCAGCCACTCCTCCCCATTTTGTGTCATCAGCAAATTTGCTGAGATGTACACTCTGCCCCATCGTCTGGATCATTAAAGAAGATATTAAACAGGGCTGGACCCAGTACTGACCCACAGGGTACACTGCCAGTTACCAGACTGCAACTAGATTTTGTGTAATTGATCATACATCAACATACTTGTCTATGAGTATCTTACAGGAGACAGTGTTGAAGGTCTTCCTGAAGTCCAGATAGATGATATCCACTGCTCTCCCCCCATCTACCAGGCCAGTCATTTCATCATAGAAAGTTATCAAGTTGGTCTAACATATCTTCCCCTTGGTGAATCCATGCTCACTACTCCTGATGATTTTCTTGTCCTTTATGTGCCTGTGCTCAATCTAATCTGTGGAAGGTCTGTTGAAATGAAAAATAAGGCTCCCATTAATTTTAAAAAGTTAATAAGAATAAGACAAAACCATCAAGGGAAAACTGTGCCTAAAATAAAATTGTGCATGTGTCGTAACTAGATAGCAAGCAGTATCAGGGAAAGTAGACCTTCAGATACATGACAGATTAAGGCTATCACTGGGGACAGTTAAATTTCATAGTATTGAAGTTGATGACTACTTAGCTGGTCCCCTCTTGGTTCTTTTTACTTTCCAAAGGCATCTTACAACAAAGCAACTAGAATATTAAAAGCTGAATACCTGAGTGTATGATAGAGACACAACTGGTACAGCTAAACCCAGGATAAAAAGATGGCCCTTGAGATGGACAGCGTGGCAAACTTGCTGTGTGTTTCATTGTCACTGATTCATAATTCATGTGTCTACACAATGAATGTAGTAGCTAGCCAATGTGTTTAAGTTCTTTTCAATCTCTCCTTAATGATCAGGAAGTATATGAAAATAGTTGTGGTTGATGCTTCTAGGACTTCGCCAATAACTCTGTACTTCAAAGAAAGGAGAGGGGTAGACACTACACAGGTTTATTGTACGCTACAGTTAAGTCCCTAGAAATGAAACCTGACTGATTTCTGCAACCTAAAAGCAGTATGTTGAATCCTTCATCTTGCGGCATTACTGTATATTACACCATCAACATATTATAACTTTTCATGCTATAACAGAGGCAGCTCCACCATCACCTCTCATGTATTTCATGACACATGGCTTGTGAGAAGAGATGGCGCCTTTAGGAAAAAAAAACCCAAGCTTTCTCTGGACTGAGACAAGAACTACATGCTGGAAAAGCAAGCACCAAGTATGAATAAGAAATAGTATATGAAAAAGCCTGTTTTTTCCAGTCTAAACACTTTGTCTAATAAAGAATATTATCTTTCTATATGAACCTTGTCTCACATCCTTCAACTGTCTTGCTTACAGCAGTATTAGCATTTGCATTTGAGGGAGTAGATCATAGCGGCCAAAACATGAATATTTTATGGTTTTAAGCCTGGAATTCATGTCCTATTTTCTAAAAATGTTTTCAGGCTTTTTAACACTATCTGGATGTGGAAAATCCTGACTCAGTTATATTACATAAATTTTCAAAGCTAGCTCAGAAGACGACTCTTAAACTCATCAAAATCACATATTCTGGTAGTAGGTGGTGGTATACACCTGTTTATATAATGACCTTAGCTGATGAAGAATCTAAAAAAGAGTCACACATCCAGTTCAAATGTATGATGGCAGTCAAGCTAAAGTCATCAGGTGAATCATAGAATTATAGAATCATAGAACAGTTTCAGCTGGAAGGGACCTTTAAAGGTCATCTAGTCCAACCCCCCTGCCATGGGCAGGGACACCTTCCACTGGCCCAGGTTGCTCTAAGCCCCATCCAGCCTGGCCTTGAACACTGCCAGGGATGGGGCAGCCACAGCCTCTCTGGGCAACCTGTGCCAGTGTTTCACCACCCTAATTGTAAAAAATTTCTTCCTTATATCTAGGCTAAATCCATCCTCTTTTAGTTTAAAACCATTACCCTTTGTCCTATCGCAACAGGCCCCAGTAAAAAGTCGGTCCCCATCTTTCTTCTAGGCCCCCCTCGGGTGCTGGAAGGCTGCAATAAGGTCTCCCTGGAGCCTTCTCTTCTCCAGGCTGAACAACCCCAACTCTCTCAGTCTTTCTTCATAGGAGAGGTGCTCCAGCCCTTTGATCATTTTTGTGGCCCTCCTCTGGACCTGTTCCAACAGTTCCGTGTCTTTCCTGTGCTGAGGGCTCCAGGTGTTGAAACATGTGACTATTAAGAGAGTCAAGTCTCTGTAGCATTGTGTGTACAATACGTCAAAATTAAAATTGACAAACAAGTCTATTTAATTTAAATCAGACCCAGATGACTGGATTTTTTTAACCATATTTCTAGATTAAATGAATTTATTTTTGTTGTCATAGTACTCTTATGCATACTTACGGAGACATAATGAGTGCTGTGGGATCATGCGAAACTTTTTTTCTAAGGATATAAAGAGAAAAAAGTGGAAGCAGAAGAATTAAGAAAGCTGTTAATTCACCAAGTACAATACAGTATTTTGCAACAATGCTTCCTTTTTTTCATTAACCCAAAGTTTAACAGAAAACATTCACGTCTATGACAGCCAGTATTTGCTGGTCATTTAGATATGTCACGAACCTCGTATTTTCTTTTTTGCTTCTGGGGTAACATTTGAAGACAAAATACAGGAAAGGAAATTCACATTTCTTTCTTATGTTCCAAACTCTAACATATTCTGAGCTTATGCCACTACCATTCAGCTGGACACCATTAAGCTGAAGATCAGTTTTGGTGGTACATATGTGCTGTCATACTGAAAAGAAAGGTCTTCATTTCACTAAGAAACTCAAACTGGTTTTATATCATTTAAATCACTCCCCACTCATTATGCTGCATCTTCAGTAATAGTTACATTTTTTATGCAGATGAAAAATGTACATATACAATTCATTAAAGATTAGGTCACTACATCTGTAAAATGGATTAAACACAGCCACATTTTTTTCCCCCTCTGAAATCAGTGGAAGCATCCAGGTGCTACCTACACATCACTACTTCTACATGGTATGTTATAGATTTGATCTCTAGCAAAGTTTGTATGGGGACACACTAGTGAAAGAGTCAGTTCACAGTATGTTTAAAAGCATTGTTCTGATGCACATTACCTTTCTTTTATCTTTCTCTGTTGCATTTCTTCTGTTTTCTTTTCCTTCCTCTTACATGCTGTGCTTGTGTTCTAATGTGACAACAGTTGCCTAATAAAAGCCACTTCTTAGCAATATCTTTGTGCATCCAAAAATTCAGCCCATACTTTCCCATTCAAAATTATTTAGTTCTTCCATTATGGGATAAAGACTTGCTTTACCACCATCTTAGAGGGTCATAACATACCTTAGAGCACTGCAAATCATCTAGATTGAGGAGGAAAATTGAGAGGCCTACCTAAGGAACAGGACCATGACTTTTCCTCTGGAACAGTTCCTTATGCAGGGCGGAATGTGCAGAAGAATTTGCCAAAGTCTAAGGGAGGTAAGCGGAAGAAATGTTCCACATATGATAAAGCCAGGACCTTGAAGGTAAGAGCAAAGATTCAATCTCAGCGCTGAAATAATGGCCAGAAAGAAACTCCAGAGCTGTTAAACTCCTGGAAGAAAAGAATTTCTTTCTCCCTACCTCCCACAGAGATAGCCACAAGGAATGAGCATCTCTGTCTGACATTTTGACCTCTTGATTCTTGATTTTCTATAGTGAGTTTAACCTTTGCTTATGAAGTAGGTGTCCTGGTTTCAGCTGGGATAGAGTTAACTGTCTTCCTAGTAGCTGGTACAGTGCTATGTTTTGAGTTCAGTATGCGAAGAATGTTGATAACACTGATGTTTTCAGTTGTTGCTCAGTAGTGTTTAGACTAATGTCAAGGATTTTTCAGCTTCTCATGCCCAGCCAGCGAGAAAGCTGGAGGGGCACAAGAAGTTGGCACAGGACACAGCCAGGGCAGCTGACCCAAACTGGCCAACGGTGTATTCCATACCATGTGATGTCCCATCTAGTATAGGAACGGGGAAGTGGGGGCAGGGATTCGCCGCTGGGGGACTGGCTGGGTGTCGGTCAGTGGGTGGTGAGCAATTGCACTGCGCATCATTTGTACATTCCAATCCTTTCATTATTGCTGTTGTCATTTTATTAGTGTTATCATTATCATTATTAGTTTCTTCTTTTCTGTTCTATTAAACCGTTCTTATCTCAACCCACAGGTTTTGCTTCTTTTCCCGATTTTCTCCCCCATCCCACTGGGTGGGGGGGAGTGAGTGAGCGGCTGCGTGGTGTTTAGCTGCTGGCTGGGGTTAAACCATGACAGTAGGACATATACTATTTTTGAGAATGTTTTTTCATGTAAAAGATATTTTTTGTTAGTAAAGTGTTTGAGTCACGTCCCTATCTGAACTGATGAAAATCTCCGAAGGTCCATTTTTTCAACAAAATACAATTTTGTAAAACTTTTATATGTTGTATGAACTCAGCAGACTTTCTTTTTTGTCTGTTGGGTTTTCTTGTAACCATGGACCATGCTTTGTCCTACTAGCTGGCAAACATGGAAAAAAAAAAAAAAGACTCCAAAAGATTTACTTCAGAAAATTCATTCTTATCAGAATCAGGCTCACCTCACTGTTTGTGATATTTAAAAAATCGTTTGCAACGGTCTCAGTGTTATTTGTTTTCCAGGAAAACTGGTGTCCTCTTTTACAGTAGACAATTTAGACAAAAAATAGATCACAAAAAGGAGGCACTTCAGAAAGCAGTATGCTGTAAAGAAATGGATTCAGAAGTACAATATAGTTTTTTGACAAAAATTTTTTATGTATGATTTTGTGACTTTCACAATTTGGAATATCTTTATCCTATTCTGAAATATGCCAGAAAGTAGTGTTGTATTATGTGGAATGTAAATTCACAGTGAAAGAGGAAGATGTGGAAGATGAAAGGAAAGGACATGAAGAAAAGAAAAGGAAATTTTGAAAAGGAAATTAAGTTGGCTTTCATCAGTCTCCTGAATAACTACCTTCTCCAATGCTTCTTAGTTCCCCTTTTCTCCAAGTGTTATGTAACAGCTTAAAAAAAAAAAAAGTCAAGAAATGACAAAGTATGTTTAAAAAAAGAGAAAAGCTGCATGCTCCATTAACATTGTTTTCCAGTGACTGAGTAACTTCAGATAGACTAGCGCTCGTTTTCTGTTCTAGACCTTGCCTTCCTCAGTACCTGATACAGTTTGTTGGCATTTATAAGCCAGGCATTACTAATTGCTTCTTTCTGTAAGGCAAATCTTTTAGAAGTACAAAGCCTTCAGAATTCAGTTATCAGCCTTGGAAAGATCACCCAGTTGCCATGACAAAGTCCTTACACATTTGAAGCCTCTATTATCATGCTGAATTTAAACACTTTCTCTCAGCTTCCTTTCTGTTTTAACCACCCCTTTCCACTGAAATGTGCACTTTCTGACATCAGGCTCACCTCAGCCTCAAGACAATACCCTATCTACTTCCTCTAAGTGTCATTTAACTATTTTATGTTCATGTATGTTAAATGTTAGAATATTCCTAAGTTAAACAAGCAAGCAAACAAAACCAAACCCCACCCACAGAACCTTAAAAGAGGTACAAAAGAGATACAAAATCTCATTCTTTCCAATCAACTGTCATAAAAACACTTGTTCTGTGTCTGAACTTTTGCATTCTTGGCTTCACAACAGTTTGCTTTCAGAAGGAGGAATAGGGAATGTTGCCGCCAAGGATATCCTATGGTAAGGTGGTTGTGGTACTTTCTTAGGATATAAAAAAAGTGTTTTCAAGCCGCTTTAGATTAAAGCAGATGTACAACCAGTTTCTCTGCCTTCCCGGGCAATATCTACTGCTAGGTTAGTATTCAAATGACTATTCCTGTGCCTTTCTCCACAGAATATGGCATATGAGTATCTGACATTATGTTCTCAGGAACCTTCCAAGACAACCTAGGAGATGCCTTTTGAACTTAATTAGCAGCGTCAGTAAATCCTAGAAGGAGCCTACCTACTAGTTTAGATTTTACTAGAGGCATACATGAGTTTCTGTACAAAACCACCAAACTAGGCAAGAGTTAGGTGTACTGGATGCAATGCTAGATGGGAAAGAGTGAGTCAGCATATCTAGGAGTGATTCTTTTAGGTATCAGATGACTATTGGGGAGTATTAATCCATTTTCTGGAGGTGTTACTGAGGTCAGAATAGAATACTGGTTGCTCAGAGAAGAAAAACTCTTTAAGGTAAAATTTCCATAAGTTAAGTCTCTCAGGCTCCCTTCAGGTTATAAAGCTACAAAAAAAGTAGTGCAGGACAGCAACTAGCCACTTGTCTTGTTGTATCAAATACGACTAATTATTGCAGTGAGAATCTTCAAGGCACTCAAAATGTCTTGCAGCCATCAGATGTCTTTTTTTTTTAAGCTTGTATGTAACCCTGATGATGGGAATTCACAATCCCATAGCAACAATTTAAAAACTGACCCAAAAGCTACTTTAGAGCAACAAGAATTCATCCTCATCGGACTTAAAAGAGAGTTACCAAGCAATTTAGAACCATAACACAATAAGTGGACTTCAGAGAGCCCAAAAAGCATGCTGATCTTTGATGCAAGCTCTCTAGACCAGTACCTTTGCTGAACTCAGAAAGAATAACATGATTCATTCAGATCAGCTAACTATACTAGCTGAAGGATAGCTTTCATTATGTAATCTGTTCCCCTCCATATATACTCCCTGATCAGCCATTTAGGGATGATTATAGAGTAAATTCTTTGAATGTCATTGTCTGCAACCTATACAGTATGCTTTAGTTTAACTACCTCACCTGCCTAAGAACTTGTTTTATTTTCTATGGGAGAAGCTCTTTGAAATGAGGAACAGGAGGGAGTTAGGACTGAAACAGTTGTTTCACAAAGCATGAAAAATGGAAATTAATTAAGAGGTGTGACAGTTGAAGTCTGCATTTCACACCTTTGGTTTATGTTTAAAAGAAAAATGTAATCAAGTGAGGGGTTTTAGATTAAAAAGAGAGGGTATGGTTATACAGACGGTAGTCAACGAAGCATAAAGGCTATTTCTGGAACAGAGTGAAGACCAAAAAGACTTATTAGCATGGCACTGTGCAGTGTTAGCAAGTCTTGCCAGTTCAGCATGGGTATGTGACCTCAGAAGCAGAGAATTCTCTTACCCTGAAGAGTTGGAATAGTGGTGGAGCAAACACATAACCAAGGACAACTCAGAAATGTTTGCTGTTACTGCAGCATGAATGCTTATTTCTTCTCTTTTAATTTTGCTGCCTTAAATTGAGGTTTCCAAATCTAAGTTAGCTGTGTATTGTCCCATTATAATCAGAAGACAGCAGACTGTCATAAGTCACTTCCTCACGTTAAAGGTTGGGATGACTTGCCATCTCAGAAGAGCTTTCTCTCTTCATTGATTGTATATATAACAGGTTTAACATAAGAACTTTATGCCGATCCTAGCTGCCTTAGGGAACTCTCCCTGGTCTCCAGCTGCCTCTCCAGAACATGGATCTTACACAGATTGTGTCATATCTGTCAAAACCAGTGTTCTAACTGGCCTCCAAATCTCCATTTTCAGACATCTGAGGGCATCTAAAATGGACAGCTGGAGGAAGGCAGGATGTTCTTTGGTACCTGAAATAGCACTAGAAACCTAAGTTGTGTTACCCCGTAGCTTGAAATACAGTATTGACACTGCTAGTAACAGGGCACATGCTTTGTACAAAGCCTCAGGACTCAGGCTTGTCGGACCTACTCTGTCTGATCTTTTCTTGACCTGCCTGCAGCTTTGTTTCACTTGGTTTATCCATGACATTAATTTTTCTCATTGACCAGACAATTTGGTTTGCTTTTGCATATCTTACAAACAGTGCCACCAATATTTTATGATGCTAACCTAATGATAGCGTAGAGAAACAGAGGCCTGGTACTACAACAGAGGCTTCGAGAAGTGGGGACATAGGATGTGGTGTAGAGGAGCACAGCTATGGGATGATAAGGGATGGGGTACAGGCTAACACTGGAGACCCCACAACTGTAAACCATGGGCATTTATTGAGACTGTTTCTCTATAGAACTATTCTTTCTTTCTCTGTAACAATTTGATTTGAACTAGTCATGATTCTTGGATTAGACTGTTAAAATTTCAATTATACTAACAATAAATTATTGATTGTATATATAAGGTGATTCCTCCTTGCCCATAAACAAGATCTTGATCATTAACAGTTTGCACAGTTGAATTCTCTTCCTGTTGACAAACTGAGACTAGATGCCTGACTTTAGATGGTAAACTTTAGGTAAAACGGATTTTTTCCTGTGCAGCTTCATTCACAGACATTTACAGTGATTGAAGACTTGGGGCAGGCAAATGTGGCAAGTGTGAATTAAGCAAGCCCACAGATTTCAGCAGCAGCAGCTGGAAGCCACAAGAATTTCTAAGCAGTCATTAATGGCCCTATAAACTTATGTTTACATGACTGACACCAGCCTACCTGGTATTCACTGTGATAACCAGGTTAAAAAAAATTTGGTAAAGTTTAAAGATGACCAAAGCAGCACCTAGTTAGTATCTGAAAAGGCTTTTTTTCCCCCCCAGCGTTTTCTAATATAGTGAAATTCTCAAATACCTGGAGTTAAGCCAGACTTTAAATTAATGTAACATTTTCTACAGCTAGTCTGATTTTCCTTTGTGCCCTGAATCTTTGAAGGACAACTTCTGTATACATCCAGTTTCAAAGATTGCAAATTTCAGGCAGGTTGTAGGTAAACTCAGCTTTGAAAATGAATTTTTAAAGTTTTTGAGATCCACACTGTACTATAAATGAACGATCCCTTATTATTCTAGTATACTCATATGTCATGGTGATAACTTCTAGGTAGACACAGACACTGAGAAAGATAGTATCTTGCTAACAGCAGAAAAAAAGAAAAAAACAAACACACACACCCCCACACCCCCAACCAGTTAATGAAAGAACTCAATTCTCTGGCAAACTGGCACGCTGAGTATTCTTAAATGTAGTTTACAAGAGTATCTGCTGAAATCAGTATAACTTTGCTTATTGTAAATGTCAGTTATGTTATGTGACTAAGCGTATGGCATATTCTTAAGATAGTGTCTTGGGCACAACTTCATAAATTTAAAATGCCATTTTATTCAGTCTGAGAGTCTTAATCAGTGTTAAGCTAGTATTCAGTTGTTTAAATCTCTTACTGTTTTGTTTACCTTTTCACAAAGGCTGAGAACTAGATTCAAATACTCAAAATTACTGTGTCTGTATGATTTCTTTTACTTTTTAAGTTGAGATTTTCTAAGGAGACAGGCTCACAGCTTTGCAAACTTCATTAGGATTTGTTCATCTAGGTCTGTTCAACTCCATGTAAATCTTTCCATCTTGTTACTACTATTAAAACATTCCTGAAAACAGGATCTGATTAGATATATGGAAAACAGTGCAAATGTATTACAGAAATTTGATGAGTTATCTTTTAGTTATATTTGACCATCCACATGGTAGACACTGACACCTAAGCCAGTCTCTCTGTGTGCCCTTTCTGATTAGTAGAGAAAAAAGGCTCTTTTAGGGCACAGCTAATCTGACCAATTTTAGACATTTCATTTGGGGTGAATGAATCATACCTGGAAGTGTCTATTTCTCCATTGACTGTGAATGGAGCCTATCATGATCAGCTCAGGCATAGCCAACCACTAAAACTCTTCTTTTTTTTAAAATTAGATCAATGTCACACTTTTACATAATTTTGGGTGGATCATCCTGTTCCAAAACTGCATTATCCTGTACTTATTTATTTCCTTCTTGAATGACTACTTCATCTTACTTAAATTTTCTTAACTGAAATAGTGTTAGCAAAAAGATGAACGTTGATTTTAGCTTTATCTGTGATTGCTTAGATATAGTTACTTTGTTTACTTATTACTGTTGTTTTAGGGAAAGAGAGGTGAAAGACCTTCAAGAAATTCAGTATTTATTTCCAATGGTTTCATTGCCATAAACTACACAATTAGTGCATGCTCACTTTTAAAGTTATGAAATAAGCTGTATTATTTCAAATATAAGTAGTAGTTTTTTATGAAAATTCTATCTTAATCTTTCACCCTGAAATTCAGGAGGGTGCTCTCAGTCTTGTTACAGAAAACTTATGTTTCAGATATAGTGACTAGGTATTTCTCACATTACATGTTTAAGAAAACTATTTTAAAAATTCACTGACTGAGGTTATTCTCCAGCTTTTCCTCAATATTATTATTCTCCAAAAGTATCTGGCAGTAATATTTGTAATCAATAATGAGTGAATTTTTCCAGGTTTGTAAATTCAGTTTGTGTGACTTAAAATGTATTCAATTAAAAATAATAACAAACCTCATAAAGAGAGGAATCCAATGCTAGGATCTGTAGAATTACAACTAAAAAACCTAATACTACAAAGAAGGTGAAGTCTGAGTCTCTTAAATAAGGCACTTGGATCTGAAGACGCTGGGCTGCAAAAAATCTTGAGAAAATACTTTGTGTGATTTTTTTGGCACTTAGGCTTTCACAACAGATTAAAATAAGAACTGTAGAAGGATACAAAAATGTATATGTAGTAAGCGTGACTATGTGTCTATGTACACCACCAGCTTGCATGCACACACACACGTATGTAGACATACATATAGATGTATATATTTGTATATACACACATAAATATACATGCATATATATATACATGTATATGTACATGCATATGTAAGTATACGTGGATGAAAAGTTTAAGATACACCACATACATCATGTCATATATTACACACGACATATATGAATATGTCATAAATATTCAACCTTTCTTTTAAAGCCCATGTCAGCATGGTCTACCTTTCTTCTGATGAGGTGGCAAAACAAACATCTGAGTTAGTTCTTATTTTGCAGAAAACATTGTGTTGAACAGGACTAATAAATTGAATAAATACTACCATATAGCTTCTTGAAACTGGGCTGCTTCTGTAAGTATTTCAGATAAAACAAAGAAATGTACAATAAAAAATAATTCCTTGGAGTTGTTATCCCCAAAATCTTGTATCATGGGCAAAGAGGAAGTACATGTTACATCTATATAAATATATACATATAGATATAAAACTAAAGATTTATTATTAATATAATTTGAATCTTATATTTGATAATGATCTGCAGTGTAAGGTTGATCTCGGGTTTTGAATCTTAATGGCAGTGGAGGAAACACTGAAAAACTTAATCATTCTTCTATGACTATTTTCTTTGTTCCTTGATGAAACCACATCGTATGTGGAGAAGTATCAATTGCATGATCGTAATCTTGAATGTCTGAATATGAACAAGATTTCATATCTTTCTAAAGACTTAGATCTTTTAACAGCAGATGTAACCCCTTATAATTTTTTTTTGTTCTTTTTTTCTGTGGGTTTTTATAAGCTTTTCCTCACACATCAGTCCTTATGCATTTTTTACTATCACCTACTGTTAAAGGCACTAAAGATTTTCCCTGCCCCATCATACCTTGTGTGATCTAATAGTAATTTTTAAAGTGCTTTTAATGATATTTCTTTAAAGGAGATAAAATCAAAGAATCCTATCCTGCAGGCTACACTCAAATGTGAATTAACTAAAGAATTTAATTTAACAGGGACTGAGGTGTTAAGAAAAATATGGATAAGTGTAAGGCTTGCATTGTTCAGGTGCTTACAGTTGGGCATTCTGATCTTGTATTAATCTGGAATCAAAACTACCTCCAACGATGTCATTTCCAGAAGTACCATCTTTCAAATTAACTCTTCTAGAAATAAAATTGTTGTCATTACTCTTATTTGTAGGATGTGAAAGTTATAGATAGCAATAATAGTCAGTTAATGATGATAAGGGATACTCAGTTAACTCAGCATCCCATTATAAGATCTGACAATGTACAAGTATATCAGCTACACATTCTTCTCTGAAAATGTAGCATTCAGCTGCTATGAGGAGAGTGATGATATCTTGAAAGAGACCAGGATCTTAGAGAGGACAAGATAGCTTGGACAGGACAACTTAATAGTTGTAACAGGGAATTCCAGGAGTATAGGAATAGAAAATGAGTGTCGAAGTAAGAAATCCTTATGTCTTCTCCACTTCTAAAGGAATAATAATTAAAACAATAATCCTTCTGATCAATTCCTGCCAGACTTCAGGAAAGGGGTTACTGATTTTGTTTGTTTGTTGTTACTAGAACATGCTTCAAATAAGGAAAACTAGGGGGGGGGGAAGAGAAAGCAAAGGAGAAAGAAAGTTGCAGGAGATGCAGAAAGAAAAAAATCATGCTAATTTCACCCTATTTTCTGCAGTGCCTTATTTTTCTGCATCTAGTCATCCAGCAGGATGAGCACTGGAACTCTTAGGCTTCATGTGCTATTTGTATATTCTTTCACCACTGTGTAGGGGGGGGCGACATGTCAATTAGTCCTAGGAAGGGGCACTTAGCCAACAAATTTAACATAATTTCTACCATTTATGATTTCAGAATTAGTCACCAACTAAATATCAGAACTGTTATCTGTATGTTTATTTTGAATAATTATGCAGTATGGCTACCCCCTATTGCTTGACATGGTAATATATCTTTATTACAAATGAGAACATTGACATAAAGTAATGGTAAGAAAGTTCAGGAAATTCACTTAAATCCAATCTCCCAAATATTTATGGTGATCACTTTTTTTTTTTCCTTTTGCATAAATGCCAACATTTTTTATGTTTAAAGATAAATACAATCTCATTCTGCATCCACAGCTTGCCTTAGTGGATAAGAAACTGTAATTCAGGAGCAAGAAGAACCATGGCTAGAAGAACCCATTCTAACCTGTGGGTGTGTAACTTTTTTTTGGTGGTGTTTGATAAGATATGTGTTGAAATGACCCACCAAATCTGTTCCTAAGACCTGCTGTAGTTTCAGCAAAAGAAAGACTCCTCTGGTTTAATGAACACATCAAAAGGATAAATAGTTGATGACACTAGCTAGTGAAAAAAAAAAAAAAGACAAACTTTGAAATGCATGCATTAAAAAAATAACACATGTATCAAGTGATTCCATTCAGATTCACAGAAGTAGAAAATAATCCAAAAATTAATTCTCTAACTATGAAGACCCTAGAGAGCGAGTGAGGATAATTATTTGCTATTTGCTTGATAATGAGATCCATATTCTGGTCTCTAGGCAGAATCAAGGTAGCTACATGTTGGGCCAATCATAGATTTTTCAAAGCACTGAACATCGTGATAGTTAAGATTCATGGGATATACAAGTCAGTAAAAGAAGTACAGGCAAAGAACACTGAAATATAGATTTGAAATAGATGGTTTAACAGTTGCTTCCATCTACTGTGATTTTAGGTTGATGCTATTCTTAGAATTGATATCTTCAAACAGAAGAAGCACCTGAACTTGAAAGCATCTGACAGGACACCCTACAAATACATGTGATTTTAAGAAGGTCAGTACCTTTCTATTGTAATTGAAAATCAGATCCCTTGATTCACATGTCAAAATTGATCTCCAGCATTTTACATACTTCAAGCCATAGTGGGGTCTAGAAAATCTTAGCTAAGTCTCCTATAAACAAGTTATGAGCAGGTGCTCAAAACTTACTTTCTGTAGTGAACAAAGGCATAAAGATTCAAGGAATTCTTTATGTTAGATCACGAATTTCTTTCTGAAAAGGGTTCTGATTTTTATCAAAACAGGAAAACATGCATTTTTCACCTATTTTTCCCACTCCCACACAACTTCTAGTGCTGTCATTTTACATTCAGTCCCAAAGATACATTAGTAGTTTATGTAGCTCTTTGGGAAGTTAGCCTCTGAAAAATTCCTGAACTTGATTTTAGTTTGATTCCAGTTCAGTACATAGTTACAGAAAATGAAGAGCTATTAAGAGATCTTATTCTTTGTATATTCATACTATACTTTAAAGAACTGGAAAGGTATCAGAGAAGTTCATGAAAAGAATCATTACAGAGAGATGAAATAGTAGATTTTGCTGTCACGAAATGTGAGTTTCACTAGCAGCATATAACAAATATAGTTAAACATTAAAATTCATTTTTAACATTAAATATCTTGTATGGCTGGAACTTATGCACTTTACATATAAAACACTTTAAAGGTCAGGAAATCAATCACCCGTATTTTACTTGTCACGCCTATTAGTTTAAGCCAATATAAAATAATGAATACTTCTTTGTATTACAGTTCTGTCTTGGCCTGATTGATCCTCCATAAAGCTATTATAAAGGTCACAATATGGTAAGTCAAAGACTACTGGGGAACAGGAGGGCACAAGGTTAGATAAACATGTCACCTATTCTGGAATGGAGTCAAGCTATTTCCTATATTTGGAAGTAAATGTTAGCTAAAATCAAACTTCACTTTGGTGTTAAAGGTCTTCCTCTATTTTCATTGTCTATCTTTATTTTCCATGATTTATACCTGTGTATAAGAAAATTCTCATTGGGTTGATCCTTGTAAAACATGAGATAGATTGTTAAATGTTAGCATTCCCTCTTGTGAAATTACTTGCATAATATGACTGCATATTGGATGCTTATGCAACCATTCCTCTTATGTGCATAGAGGGTATTTTAAACATTTGGAAGAAGAGTTAGTTTAAATTTAATTTAAAAACAAATACTACATATTTATATTTCATATATTTATATATGTTATACAAAATCTATGTGCAATATATTGATAAAATTGTCATTTATATAAATACACCTATGTGTCTAAAGATACAGCACATATACAAACAAAAATAATATTTACATCAGCTATATTTGAAACAAAATTGAGTGGATGATCAGGTAGGGTGACAGAAATGGGTATATTATATTTATGATTGTAGCATTAATGAAGTAGAAAAAAGTCAGATTTTTATGGTGTTATTTTAAAACTATTAATTATTTTTATGTCAAGAACTACACATTATGTCAATAACCACACACACTTTTTGGTATTTTTCATTGCACACCCTATGAATTAGTTTAGTAATTTATTCATACAGTTGTTGCAGGTAATTAATTGCTAAGAATTAGATGATAATATAACTGTATTTTTTTATTTCTTGAGACTACTAATGTGATCAAAGATGTGTACTCAATAAGAAACAGAAAAATAATTTCTTAGCAGCATGGCTGACCATAGCAATGCTACAATTCCGTTTCAGGTCCCATCTACTTGAAGAATGTACATTTTGATTTTATGACAAAAATGAAATACTGGAGAAAAAGGTGGATTATATAAAAATTACATTTTGAGATTTTTTTCCAATTTTTTAAATGATGTGGATGAATAATATGAACATATATAAGCACACACACTCAGGTCTGCTTGTATAGTTTTACTGGGCAGTTTAAAGTCTTATTACTCTCTTTGAAAAATAATCAATTAGAAATAAACATTTGGAAAAATATACTTGGAAAAAATAGATTTTGAAAATGTTGCGGGAGTATCTTTGATATTTCTGAAATTCCATATTTCATGTATTTAATTTGAAAATGTCAAAAGAAAATATTTTGAGATTATTATGTTATCTTTCTCTTTTGTTTTTACCAAGGATTTTGACTGATTTTGTACAGAATTTGTGAATGGTTACAGTCCTATAGCAGATCTATTTCCCGTGAAATCCGTATTTCTGAAATTGTTTGGTAAGTCACTTTATTTTGTATATGTATATGATTATCAAATTATATGTATTTTTTTACCAATTTATAGGAATCATTGACAAAGAAATAATTTTTAAAATTTGTTTTTCCAAGTTATACTATAGAGATCTAGCTACTAAAAGTAATTAATTAATCCATCACAAAATAACCAAAGAAAGCAAATTAACTCAAACTATGAAATAAAATAAAGCATTTTGGTTCATCATGGTCACTATACATTTTCTGTGCTTGTCATCAGGTTGTAAAATTTAAAGAAAACTATATCACAGAAATAAATTTTCTCTGCTTTTCCAATGATTAAATAATAATTTTACTAGTTGTTCTAGTATAAAATAACCTACATAGTTATTTATTTATTGTCAGAGAAAACAATGTATTTTCCATATGGATTCCATATTGTTTAATATGTTTGTCTTGCTCACAGAATTTTTAATTTTTTTAGAGATTGAACAGGATCTTGGGGAGGGGCGGGGCAGAGAAAGAGAGGGGGAGAGAGAGAGGATCATGCAAGGAATTTTGTTAAATATCTGCTTCTATTTCTAATTAAATTAATTTCTTTCATATCCTGGAAGAAATTATCACCTTCAATAAAACTTTTGTTGGAAAAAATGCTATTGTGAAAGCAAAATTTACAGACTTCTAGTTTTGTGATGGAACACCTTAAAATAATTTTCTCTAGGAAAATACTGAACTGAAAGTACTAAACTCTGAAATATCGACTTATTCTGCAATGCCCTCGTTTCTTTTAAATTGTATAAAACATTAGAAACTCTTTGTGAAAGCTCATAAAATAATTTAATAGCTATTATTACTTTTATTCCTGAGCTGCTGTTTCTAAAACTCCACAGGAAATATCACTTGAAAAAAACCCAAACAACAAAAAGCCCCACCCACCCCCCCAAACATGTCAAATAAAAGGTCCCCAGGAATGTGGTAAGATTGAAGAGTTCAGGCTTGGTGTCTAGATTTGGAAGGGGTACAGTTGTTAACCATTTATTTTTATGACATACTGCTTTAACTACTCTTTTGTTTCAACTTGAAATGGCCTATCTTGGACAAGAGAATGATTGCAAATTTCTCACTGTAGTGTCAGAGGTAGAAAAAAAGTAGGTACTTAGAGACTGGAATGTCAAAATGGTGTACGATATGAATGCCCTCTGAATGAAATACAGTAAGTATACATATACACATGATACAAGCAAGAACAAGAAAAACTTAATAGTTCTTTCCCCCCCGAGTTAAGTTTTCTATCTTTTAGAGGATCTTCACTATATAAAATGTCACTTTCTCGATTTAAATAGTAAACAGAAGATATTTCATTTTGCATATATGTTGATTCCATGTATTTTCCACTGATCCCTAGAAATTCATGGAAAAAAGTATATATTTTATTTACACTTATAACAATGCTTGATGCATTGACTATTTATTATATGAGTAATTATATGAATTGGACTATTTATTTTATATTTTTTATATTTTTAATGAGTTGCTGATGGACTTGGTATTGCCAACTTCCATTTCCAGAGGAAAAGGCTACATTTTTTACCAAAGAGAATCTAGTTTGGTTTTGGAAACAAAACAAAACCCCTCTATCTTCAGTCAGTCAGGGTTTTTAATACCTTTTACCACTATACCTCTCTGAATACTTCCATTATCATTTAGTTCAACATAAAAAATATTAGGCATGAATAAAATAGGAAGAGCTAGTCCACTTTATGAAGAAAATTAATATAGATACATTTGTCTCTCATAAGAGATTTCTCTTTCTCAGGGTTAATAAACCTTCCAGAATTACTTCCCTACAGTCATGAAAATATGCAAAAGTTCCTGTTTTGATTGTATCAGTATTATTACTAGTTACTAGTAGAGGGTAACTTGAGAACTTGCTTGAACAGAGTCATGGGCAAAATGGATGTGGGCAAGTCAGTGGAGAGAAGGAGTTGAACTGTATGAGAAGTGGTTGTTTTATCTACCTTCACAGCATGCAGCAGTTAGAAGTTGGAATCTGACAGTAGAAGTCATAGAATCATAGAATCATAGAATCATTTCGGTTGGAAAAGACCTTCGAGATCATCGAGTCCAACCATTAACCATGCCCCCTAAACCATGCCCTGGAGTACCCTGTCCACTCGCTTTTTGAATACCTCCAGGGATGGTGACTCAACCACTTCCCTGGGCAGCCCATTCCAATGTTTGACAACCCTCTGAGTAAAATAATTTTTCCTAATATCTAACCTAAATCTCCCTTGCCTCAACTTGAGGCCATTTCCTCTTGTCCTATCTCCAGACACCTGACAGAAGAGACCAACACCCACCTCACTACAACCCCCTTTCAGGTAGTTGTAGAGAGCGATGAGGTCTCCCCTCAGCCTCCTCTTTTCTAGACTGAAAAACCCCAGATCCCTCAGCTGCTCCTCATAAGACTTGTGCTCAAGGCCCCTCACCAACTTGGTTGCTCTCCTCTGGACACGCTCTAGCAGCTCAATGTCTTTCCTGTAGTGAGGGGCCCAAAACTGAACACAGGACTTGAGGTGCGGCCTCACCAGTGCCGAGTACAGGGGAACAACCACCTCCCTGTTCCTGCTGGCCACACTGTTCCTGATACAGGCCAGGATGCGATTGGCCTTCTTGGCCACCTGGGCACACTGCTGGCTCATATTCAGCCAGCTGTCAACCAGCACCCCCAGGTCTTTCTCTGCCAGGCAGCTTTCCAGCCACTCTTCCCCAAGCCTGTAGCGCTGCATGGGGTTGCCGTGACCGAAGTGCAGGACCTGGCACTTGGCCTTGTTAAACTTCATACGATTGGCCTCAGCCCATCGATCCAGCCTGTCCAGATCTCTTTGTAGAGCCTCCCTACCCTCAAGCAGATCGACCCTGCCTCCCAACTTGGTGTCGTCTGCAAACTTGCTGAGGGTGCACTCAATCCCCTCATCCAAATCATCAATAAAGATATTAAACAGAACAGGGCCCAACACCGAGCCCTGGGGAACACCACTCGTGACCCGCCGCCAACTGGATTTCACCCCATTCACCACTACCCTCTGGGCTCGGCCATCCAGCCAGTTTTTCACCCAGTGAATAGTGCACTTATCCAGGCCACGAGACGCCAGCTTCTCAAGGAGTATGCCATGAGAGACAGTGTCAAAGGCCTTGCTGAAGTCTAGGAAAATAACATCGACAGCCTTTCCCTCATCCACTAGGCGGGTCATGTGGTCATAGAAGGAGATCAGGTTGGTCAAGCAGGACCTGTCTTTTGTAAACCCATGCTGACTGGGCCTGATCCGCCTCTTATTCTGGAGTTGCCATGTGAGTGCTTTCAAGACAAACCGTTCCATAATCTTCCCCGGTACCGAGGTCAGGCTGACAGGCCTGTAGTTCCCCGGATCCTCCCTCCAACCCTTCTTATAAATGGGAGTCACATTGGCAAGCCTCCAGTCCTCTGGGACCTCCCGAATCCCGAAGTTGTGGGAATCTTCATCTCTGTGAGAACAGAACGGAGGTAACAGGCATAAATACTGGAGGGAATGTGAATCTGAAGTACTGAGTACTTGATCAAAACCAACCAACCGGGCAACTCCAAAACCAAACCTGGGGAATACCTTGAAAAGCTTATTGGGATACCTGGATGCCCAGTACAGCTATGCTATGGTTATGACTTAGTGCTTGGTGGTTTAAGCACTCTTGTCATTATGCAAACAAATAAACTGCAAGAGGCCCTGATAATAATTCAAATCAGATTAAGGCTTTAATCTAATAATAAAACTTGGTTAAGGAGACATTAATCACTTGATTAAATAATTTTCTGGTCTACTAAACAATCAAAACTAGACATTTGGAATTATGGAGTTAATAATAATTAGTATAATATATACAAATATATTATATTAATTTTGGCAGAACTATGATCACTCAGTGCTATATGGATGAACTTTATATGCCTCTGCTGGGAATTTTGCACTGGAGATTTCTTATACTTAACAAGATAAAAAAATTATCTCAAGTGATTGACTGGGTATGGTTGTTATGAGATAAGATCCTGATACTAAGATACTACAAAGTAAAGGCAGACCAAAAAGGGGACACTCTAGAGTGTAGACTGCATCACAGAATTCAGAGTGTCATCACTGTATTTTTTGATGGTTAAAGTGTCTTTAATTCCTGGTGATAAATCTAAACATACTAAAAGAAATATTTCTGTGTAATAGAGCTGTCATTAATATATATCTCTGAATGATGAGAGTGTAGGATTGACCACACTATGGAGTACTACAAGTTCCATAGCTCCCACTAATCCATTCCTCTATATTTTTGTTTTATAACATAATAAAAGCAATATAATTAAAAGATGTAATTTAAAATTCTATTTTTAAAAATGGAAACGTCATGAACATATGATTTAAAAGAACACCCTGAATCAATGAATGCAGTGAACTTTATGAACTTTTTCATAAATTGATTAAACTCTGAAATAAAATCATACCAGTTATTTTGGTTTAACTTCTTGTATGATCATTTTGAATGTGTGAATGAATTCAGGCTGAATTAGTGTAATGGTTGAAGCCTGCAGTAAAACACTCCCCCAAACAAAGACCTTGATTACATCTTCCCAGCACTAACTGACTGGATCAATGTAGTATGAGATGGAAAACAAGTAATAGATGAACTTTGCTTTGCCACTGCTGTTAACACTGCTGCTAACACTACAACTAAACCACATTAAACAGCAGGTCCATATAGGTTTATATCCTGTTTCTTACAGTGACCAAAAATGGATGTTTGGGGAAGAATCACAGAATCATTTAGGTTGGAAAATACCTTTAAGATCATCGAGTCCAGCATAAACCTAACACTGTCGAGTCCACCACTAAACCATGTCCCTAAGTGCCACGTCTACACGTATGTAAGAACAGGACAAATATCTAGTGATAATGCTCAGAATGTTCTCCAAGGTCAAACAGGTTTTATCTCAAGGACTTCTTAATATGGTTTCTATGTAATTAATAATTTTCTTTGAATTATTATTCTATGAACTTGTCCAGCTCCTTTTTAAAAACAGATACACTTTTTTCATTTTCAATATCCTGCAGTAAGAACTACCCATTGGAATCCTTTATCTGTTTTAAATCTGCAATTGGATAGGTTCATTTGACTTGCCATAGTTTTTGTGAACAGAGTTGATGATTGTTCCACACATCCCTCAGTCTTCTCTTTCCCTGGGAAACTTCTTGTGCTATTTATGCAGTTCTTTTAAGTAAATGGTTTCATTTCTGAGTATTAATTTCTGTCTTCTGTTGCATCAAATTTGAATTCCCATATCTTCTGCAAAATAATACTAATTAAATCTGGCATCCAGTCCACGTAAATTGCTTCTCAATTTTGCTTACATTCTAAATAGATCCTCTTAAAATACATACCTAACCTTCACTCCTCAGTGAAGGTGGCACCTAGAAAGAGATTCAGTCAAGATCAAACAGCTGTTTTGTTTTTAGAACAAATTACAAATTTCAACTACTTTTCTGTAACATTTACCAAGATAACTCCTTTATCGTCTACATCCTGTTATACTCACATGTTGATAATGACTTCTGATTAGAACTTCTGATTCACTAAGAGAGCTTCTAGACCTTTTTTTTTTTTTTTTTTTTTCCCCAACAATGGCCAAGTAAGGGAAAGCTAATATTTTTCCTGGATACCAAATGTGCTAAGACTATAGAGTGATTCATATTTAAAAAAAAAAAAAAAGGAAAGAACTACCCAGGAGACAAAGCTGTTCTCTGGAAGCTGCCTATACCATTCAGTCCTAATAGAGGCTAACAGAGTCATTTGGGCATTAACAATTTCATCGATCTTTTAAAACCTTAAATCCTTAAAACCTTTACTTATGTTGATACTGAAATAGTATGTTACATATACTACTTGCAGGTATTCTGTACAGGTTAGTATATTTGAACTTATTTAACAGATGTATTTCAAAAGAAAATTTAATATATCTTTTGATGAACATTATAAGAGTTAAAAGAATTCACATAACATCACATGATAATATTCTAACATTCAGTGAAGTGTTTTTATTCACTAAGTACTTAACTCATTTTTAGTCATATGACTAAGTTAAACACATGAATTTGAAGACATCAATCACTAAATGATTGCATTGTAGTTAAGGACAAAAAAGGAGAGAGCAGAAAGATGATAAATGCTTTTAATTAGTCACATTTTAAATCACTTTTCTTGGTGAGGAAAGATGTGCTTTTGGTGATGATATTTTCTGACTTTTTTTAAAGTGTTTCTTTTGAAGCTCAAATGGACATTGGAAAATAAAGGTCATATGTCTGCGGGTGCTTTGAAACTGTGAAACAAACAATGCACTTAGTAGTAGCAGAAAATAACCCCTTCATCTCTGGAACTTCATCTGCTGTGCATAGCAGTTCTTTGGGATTTTTTCTGGGGTTTTTTTGGCAAAATAAGATATATTTTTTTAAAATTGTTCTTGTCTTCCATCACGCAACTTTTTTCTCTTGTAGAAACCATTAGAAGCTTGAAAAAAGACAACCAACCAATCAAACCTGAATCTTCTTTCCCGTTATAGACTCCTGACTCTGTGGAACTGAAAATTATGTGTATATGAAATTTTGTTCCAATGAAATTGCAGAAAATTGTTTAGTCTAAAGTACATAGATATTTATGCTGAAATACTGTATTCCTGTTTTTTATTTTTTTTCCTTTTTTTTTCTTTTTACTCAAGTGTCTGTTCTTCAAGAAATTCCTTGTCCAAGACCATTGGAAAACTGCAAAAGGCCTTTTTGCAATATCTGTTTGAAACTTCTTTAGGATGCCTAGATGTTATTTTTGAGTTTTAATTATTGTAATTGGAAACAAGATCAATATAGTGTGGCAAAGTACTTTTATAGGGTTGAATTTGGGAATGTTTGACTGACACTCTATTTCAAACTTGGACTTGAGAAACACCACATTTTGTTGAGGACATGGGTTCTTGGATGTTGTGTTCAATATTCTTTCAAGACAATTGAACTGAAAAGCAGAATAAACTTAGTTTTGGAAAAACTAATTAGCCTGGAGAAAAAGTAAAGCAACAGCTTTTGAAACACTGGGCTTCACCCAGTCAACCCTTTCACTGCTTGGGAAGCCAGAAGGTTCAATTCTTTCACTGCTTAGGAAGCTAGGAGGTGGATTACAAAATGCCTTATTTCTTATGAGCTTTTCTGCTTAATAAGATTTCATGAACTCTCAGTCATTTTACATGACCCACAGCTGGAACTTCTCATCCCCTTTGAACAATGTTTTTCTTTTTCTTTTTAACACCTTTGTATTGGTTTTGTGTGGCAAGGTTTTGGTAGCGGGTGGGGTTACAGGGGTGGCTTCTGTAAGAAGCTGCTGGAAGCTTCCCCTGTGTTCGACAGAGCCCATACCAGCCGGCTCTAAGACAGACCCGCCGCCGGCCAAGGCCGAGCCAATCAGCGATAGTGGTAACGCCTCTGTGATAACATTTTTAAGAAGGAAAAAAAGTTGGGACGGCGGTATTCGGCAGCCGGAGAGAGGAGTGAGAACATGTAAGAGAAACAACCCTGCGGACACCAAGGTCAGTGAAGAAGGAGGGGGAGGAGATGCTCCAGGCGCCGGAGCAGATTCCCCTGCAGCCCGTGGTGAAGACCATGGTGAGGCAGGCTGTCCCCCTGCAGTCCATGGAGGTCCACGGTGGAGCAGATATCCACCTGCAGCCCGTGGAGGACCCCACGCCGGAGCAGGTGGGTTCCCGAAGGAGGCTGTGACCCCGTGGGAACCCCGCGCTGGAGCAGGTTCCTGGCAGGACCTGCGGATCTGTGGAGAGAGGAGCCCACGGAGCAGGTTTTCTGGCAGGACTTGTGACCCCGTGGGGGGCTCACGCTGGAGCAGTCTGTGCCTGAAGGACTGCACACCGTGGAAAGGACCCATGCTGGAGCAGTTCGTGAAGAACTGCAGCCCGTGGGAAGGACCCACGTTGGAGAAGTTCGTGGAGGACTGTCTCCCGTGGGTGGGACCCCACGCTGGAGCAGGGGAAGAGTGTGATGAGTCCTCCCCCTGAGGAGGATGAAGCGGCAGAAAATAACGTGTGATGAACTGACCGTAAACCCCATCCCCGTCCCCCTGTGCCGCTGGGGGGGGGTGGTAGAGAATCCGGGAGTGAAGTTGTGCCCGGGAAGAAGGGAGGGGTGGAGGGAAGGTGTTCTGAGATTTGGTTTTATTTCTCATTACCCTACTCCGGTTGATTTGTAATAAATCAAGTTAATTTTTCCCCAAACTGAGTCTGTTTTGCCCGTGACGGTAATTGGTGAGTGATCTCTCCTATCCTTATCTCGACCCACAAGCTCTTTGTTATATTTTTCTCTCCCCTGTCCAGTTGAGAAGGAGGGGGAGTGATAGAACAGCTCTGGTGGGCACCTGGCATCCAGCCAGGGTTAACCCATCACAACCTTGTTGTGGGGTTTTTTTCCTATGTCGGTGCCATATTTTTTTTCCTAGGTTTATGTTTTTTGGGGGGGTTATTTGTCAGACTAAAAGATCTCTTTTAAAATAAAACTTTGTAGCAGACACAAGAAAAATTTTACAAACCTGTTCCATGTTCATATTTTAATAGCAATGTATTGTTCAGTGTGACTGGACAACTTCCTCACCTTTCTGTATAGCATGAAGCAAAGGAAAAAAAAAGCCCACAAGTTTTTTACCCTATGACCTGAAGTGGAAATATTTGTTACATTTATATTTTTACAGAAACCTGAAAAAGCAGAAACTTAACATTTTATTTTACTTTCTAAGCCAATATTCACTCTTTGCCTCAACGGAATTCTAACCTGAATTTGATTTCTGTCATCCTTTTTCTAAATTGCAGCATTGAACAACATTGAACAATATTCAGTTTAAGAGGTCCTACAAGAATTTCCCTATTAGTATATAGGTTGTCCCTATACCCATGAAAGATAAGCTAGAACCCTGATCCAACATTCATGGAAATAATGATCTGGATTTTTACTCTGAGTTTACATAGGCAGAGAGGATCGGCAAGAGCATAACCTTCCCCTTACTTCCCCTTCCCTCCCATATATATATATATATATATGCATGCATACATACAAATAGAGTTGTACATGTAAACCAATCATAAAATTGCAGTAGCTTCTTCATTCTTAGTATGTACAATGAACAGAAACAACATTCACAACATTTGCATTAAACCACTGTCAAGATCTACACTTGATAAGATAGAAGACAGTGACAGATTAGAATGAAGCCTCTTATTCAGAACACTCAGAATGATCCAGATCTTTCTTAATTCCTACCCTTTTCCACCTTTTATGCACACTCATAAAAGGGAATGGGAAAATCTGAGTTTTTTTCCACTGTCCTGTATCTATGGATTGGATTCTTATGTGTTTCTCCTCGGAAGAATGATTTAGTTTTCTGAAATTCTCTATGTAATGGATCATTCCATTATCACAGTGAAAACAAACAAACAAACCAACCTATTTTCTTCATGAAGGCAATATTAATCCATGTCTTTTAAAATCTGACAAACCTGCATAATGTCACCTTTCAAATCAGCAAAGAATTAATAACAAACACAGCAAGCAAGGCTTCTTATTACCAGTGCTTGACTCTTCATGTGAAATATCTTGAAGCATAATTAAAAGCTATTATCATAAACACTAAAGACCAAATGACAATGTACAAAGGTGAGTTTCTGATGTATTTTTTATTGTTACTAGTCTGTTGACTCACTTTCAAAGAGCAGTAATTCACAGTAGTTTTCCTAGTGATTAATGTCAAAATTTGAAAGGATATAGCATATTAATAACTACTCTAAGCAATGTTTTTTTTTCATATGAGAATGCTGTCAAATTCACATTTAGAGTCTCATCTTACTTTCTAAGTTTTCTAGTCTATGAAATACAATATACTGCAATATGTGTCAAAGGTATTTGGAATCTTCTTATGAATCTATAGCCATCTATAATTTCAACACTTTGGTTACCTGCATATAGGTATCTAATCCATTTTAGATGAATCTGAGATATCATGTGGGATTAGAAGATACCACACAAAACCAACAGAATACTAATATCCATCTGGAATAGCGAAGGAAGGTCATCATCTTAAATAGCTTTAAACACCTATATGTGATCACCTGAATCAAGCCCCTTTTTCGTCCAAACTTTTGTTTCCACACATTTTCTGCATAAGCATTTAGAATCATCTCCTTTTAAGCTCTGTCAAGATTAATAGTACATCTAGGAAATGTAATACAATCAGACAGATAACAAAGGGCTCAAGAATCAGATAGAAACATATCACCTACTAAATACCATGAAAATATTTATAAATCAAATAATTTGAAAATCAAAACCCTTACTTCTTTTGCTAAGAAGTATAAAAGAAATAATTTCTTTTAAGAAAACATTTTTGAGGAGAAGTCTGATCCATTCTACAACTTAAAATATTAAATTCAGTTTTTGCAGAGACAAATGAATTGCCTTATTGTTCTGTATGATATTTTTGTCACTATTGTTTCCACAGTGATCTCTAACTTCTTTGTTCAACTTTTAAGGTAATCTAGACAATTTTTTAAAATGCTGGTGTTGGAAACAACAAAAATGTGATATAAATATATGTGTTATTTTAAAAGCATATGAAAATATGACCTAAGCATATTATTTGAGGAAGATGATATCTGATACAAGAAGGCTTTTAATGTAGCAGAGAAAGCATAACTAGAACCTGTGGTGGCAGGTGAAGCAGAAGAAAATTAAATAAAAGAAAATGAACTACAATAGTTGTAGATTTTTTAACTGGATAATTACTCACTATAGAAGTAGATTGTGAGGAAACATGGCATAAGCTCCATGTCCAGTAGATATTCTCTATTTTAAACAAAAACCTGTTACATTTATTGCAGGAAAGTTGTCTGTTATTAGAAAAATCAAACTAATTTTTTATTACCCAGTCCTTTTAGCCATTAAATGTATGAAGTCCTATCATTTATGTACAGTGTTTCAAAAAGGTTGTCAAAAAGAAACTTGGGAGTCTTAATACATGCTACCCACATTTATAAAAGTTGTTTTAAACTTGACTGAAATATATTTTAAATAATTCATAATTTGTCATTTTTGCATTATCTTCACAGCCCTGATTCTTTCTTTTTCACTGTAAATCTGTATGGGCTATTATTTTTTACTTGTGTACACCTCACATAAGTGACTATATCCCATAATTTTGCAATGAAGTTAAGAGCCAGAGCTTAAACAGATTGCAGATTATTCATTAGTAGTGTGTTCCTTGTTAATCTGTACATTAAGGTTTTGATTCTTCTCAGAAGCTAATTAGAAGGAACTCTACTGTAATAAGTAGATTTATATGAGCCTGAGAGAAAGAGATGGCTCTACCTAGGCACATTTCAGGTATTGATCTTTATGGAGTACTTAGATAGTATGTGCTCCTCATGTATACTAAATTTATTTGATGTGTTCTGGAAAGCAATCAGGGGAAAAATGATGAGTTTAGATGTCTCGAAATTTTGCATAAATATGTAACTTGATAATGCTGCTCAGAAAAGTTACGTTGTTTGCCGAGTAAATCACAAACATATTAATATCAGGCTGACCCAGCTTCATAGGCTGGGAAAACTCCTAAGAATGCCCCTGGTACTATAAATACCTCATTAATAAATAATATAAAATAAATCTGTAGCATTAGACTTCTTTAGTAACAAGGCAGTTTGACTTAATGGAAATGAGCAATCACATTTTGGTTATTGCTGAGGTTAACGTGAAATGAATTCATGCATTATTATGCAAATAAAATTGTACAACAAGCATATGTGAGGTTTCCATGTAACATGAAAGAACCATTAGGTGTTAATTAAGACTTCTGTGGATTGAAAAAACAACATGTACACAGTTAAGCACTGAATATATTGAAGCAAAAGGATGCATTGAAGCACATCTTCAGTAATTTTGTCCTGAATCCCTCCTAATGTTTGCAGCCACTATGCCTGCTAAATAGATCTTTTGTTGAATACATCAAAACAACTGCAGGCCTTTGATAAAAAAGCTAATGGAATTCAGAAAAAATGTTAGATTTATGAGGACTTGCATGTATAAGAAGTGACCCTTTAGACCTTCGCATATCAGGGGCCGAAGTGACGTGTTCTTTACCACACAGGAACAAAACACCTCTGTAAATTATTCCTTTTTTTATATTGTGGTATAACTCCACAGCAACACTTTTAAGGCTAAACATAAAAGACGGGCATTTTTGTCTGTACTAAAACAGAATAATAGACATTCCTATAGACTGTCCAACTGTTGTTACCACAAATGGAATGAAAAATTCTAAAATAGATTTATAGAGTAGGGCTATGTTGTTTTAGCGTCTGCATTAAGGGCAACAGAAAAAAAAAGAGTAAGTATCTTGGTTTTGTTTTTGTCAAACACCAAAATGGTCGATAACTTTGAGCTTAACAAAACCCCATTACTATAAAAGTACCGTTACATTATGGAAAGGCATGTGAAGTATGTCTCACTGAAACAAAAGGATGCAATATTTATACATTTGAAGAATTATGACAAATTTCCTTTTGGCTTCAGTGAAGAAAAGTATGATCAAAAGAATGAAGGTGAGTTTCACCTGCCCTAACACTGGTAGAAGTCATCCTCTGAGACGGTAATTTAAACTTTCTTGTAGTAAAAAATAAAGAAACAGAAATAGGTTACTCTAAGGCATGGTTTATCTGTCCTATTTTAGTCAACTCTTTTGAATGAGATGAACTGCACCCTAGAAGTGCCTGTTCCTCTTCATTAACTGTAAGAGGAGGCTAAATATCAAGATCACACACAGTCTCCATACAGTAGGTGTTTAAATTTAAGTGAGATGAATTCTACCCTCGGGTTTACTAGAAGTAAGAGCTTATTCTGGGAGTATTCTCCTGAATATAAAGAGATGCTTAACTTGTCTCCGCCTTGACTCGGACATGTGGAAGAATGAATATCATGCCCCTGCCCCCTTAATTATCATTTCAGCTCTAGCAAATGGAGAGAAAACCAGGACATTGCATGACTCTCTGTATTGCATACCTCAACATACAGTGGGTAAAGGTTATGGAAAAGATAAGGAAAGCCCTGAATCTTAGTATTCAGAGTAGAATGGAGCAGGTCTGAAAAAGCTATGCAAACATTTACCGATTTGCCCCTCTGAAACAAAGGACACTGGAACAGGGAAAGTGACTGTGCAGTTGCCACAGTCTTACTGAAGTTATGACCAAATTAAAGTGCCTTCAAACTGAGGAAGGGAGAAAAAAATCTGATCCTTATTTAGGCACAAATGTTCAGTGCTGTCTCACATATTCTAAATATCAGAAATGCTGGGATGAAGTCAATGTTGCAGTGAGTATTTCTTTAATGGTCACTAACTTTTAAGGACCACTGGCATTGAATAATATGTGTATAGACATTGGTTATGCTGTGCAATGGAATGTAGTCCCATAAAAAAGTGATTTGAAATAAGATGAACCCAAATCTAGCAAACGAACAACGTAAAGGAGGGAAAAAAACCCCAAACCAAAAACACTGTAGGGTTATAAAACCTTTACCTCTCCTGACTCAGTCTTGCCAAGATTGATCTAGCTTCTCTCTACAGTGAAGCATCTTCCATTAGTGAATCTCAAATTAATAGCTCGCATGATAAATAGAAGTATTTTTTCATCTTTAATTCAAATGTAGATTTGTGTAAATATCAGTATCCAAATCAAAATCAAATCCAATATCTGCCTTCTGGCATGATCAAGAGACTAACTGCAACTGATCCAAAAACTTGTCTAAGAATATGCATGCCTATCTGTATTATGGAATAAATACCCAGTTTCAATCCAATGCTGGATTCCCACGCCTGTTGTTTAAATTCAGTGGTTTAAAATTGATACAGATTGTACTCAGAATTAAATTAAAAAGGATCCCTCTATGCTCCCCTTACTTAGGTCTGCTTTCCTCTCAATGTGCAATAATGAGGGAACTGATATGCATTTTGCCTTGGGCGTTATAACTTGTTGCTTTACTTATAACCAGTCTGCACACTATTTCTTTAACTGAATACATGTTGAATTTAAAAGTAAACATAGTGGGTTTTTGACAACACATCAGTATTTCTTTTTTTATTTTTTTTTTCCAGAGACTTCCTCTCTTTGCTTCTTCCCCATCACCAAAACTTTAATTGATGCCAATCAGAATATGCCACATTACAAAAATCAGAATTCAAGCCAAGCTTTTGCAAATGTTTTCTGACATCATGAGAAACTGAAATCCAGTCAAAGGTAAAAATAAATGATGGATTCCAGGCACTGGACTGGAGGCAGCTAGTTGCATTACCGAGGTGACACTAAAGGTCCCTGTGGGAAGGTGCTCAGTGAAGAGCAATAAAGCAGCCTTTGTAAGCTAATTCCCAGAGCAGCAGTAGCCTGACACTGCCCAAGAGCAAAGGCAAAGATGGGGATAAAAATGAGCATAGGAGACTCAGTATATTATTACTATGCCATAGAAACAGAAGGGCATTTTAATAGGTGTTATAAGTGAAATCATGACAATAATAATTTCTGGTTTTGTTTTCTCCTGTTTTTAGACCTGTTTTAAGGGAAGTGGTAATAGAAGCCACACATCATGTGAAAACTGGAATTATAGGGGCATGGTGATTTTGCAGTGTTATTCCTAGTGATATTTGCTGTCATGCGCTTGAAGATACACAACAGAGTAGAGGTGACTTATTCTGTGTGGGTGTCTCCCTCTTATCTAAGTACTAGATTTTTCTGTTTTGGCCCATTTCACTTGTGCATGCCAAATGTTTTGATCTATGTTCTCTTAACGCGGCACTCTTTCAGTCAATTACAATTGAATGTTTCTCACTAGATTTTTTTTCAATAAGACTTAATCATTTTCATGGAAGATTTAATTATCCATCTTCCTTCCAGGAGAATAAATCTATTTTCTTGACGTTTAGCTAAATTAAGGCACTGTAGTTTAAAGAAAAAAAAAAGAATAGTGTAATACAATTCGCATACTGATCTGAGATTGAATGGAGAGCAACCTTTGTTAAGGATGGAATAATCATCTGGTTTAAAAATTAATTAAGGGCAGATTGTGAACCCCATCTCTTGGGTGACATATTCACTAGGACTGAACATGTGCTAGTGTACATGAAGAACTCCTGATTTTCAAAAAAATGTATAAATGCGAAAGGAGTTGAAAAGAAAGAAACCTTTGAACCGTCGACTCCAAGCTTTGCTATCTTGAACAGACATCTTTTATATAAATCTTTTCATATACCATTCAGATGACATGCTAATTATTATTTATATATACTATTTTAAATTTTATTTATAGTGGAAATCTACTCCATAACCTCACTGCTCTGGTGGTTAGAGTTCTATGATTTTCCAGATTCCTATACTCAGATTGATTTCATGGTGACATTGTCTTCCGTAGTAAAAAAAAAAAAAAAAAGAGAGAGAGAAAGAAAAAAAAAAAGCTTTTCTCTGTGTCTGTTCCCTTCCTTTGAAGTGTTTATACAGCAGTCCCCTTGAAGAGTTCATATTAGCTTTCAGTCTACCGTGTTTAACCTCCTTTTTTTGCATGAAAGGCTCTCCATTCCCTGATCAATCTGGTAGCCCTTTCTTTATAGTTCTTTGAGTTTCAACTGAATAAGAAGCAGAGTCTTATTTTTCACTTTCTGGTAAACATTTTTTTTTTTCTACAATTTTAGAATAGGAATTGGATATCAGATAGATCTTGCAGTATATTATGATGTTACAAATGTACTTTGAGGGCGTTGTTCAGCAAAGTATGAATTATACTGTTGTTTGTATAGCAAGTGTACAGCTTTCAGCTCAGGGATAATTTGTGCAATTATTTCTAACTTGAAAGCAATAAAGTAATTCTAGTCTGTTAACTTCAGATGAATGTATCTTTATATACAGTTATACAAAGAGGAGCTTGGAAATCTGTTTTGGTTTAGAATTAGTGCTGTGCTGTCAGTTTCCTATAAATATAAGGGTTATCAGAATCTTCAAGAACTGTTCTAAAACTGTTTAAATGTTTCCAATTTACATTTATTGTAAATAAATAAATCACTATAAGGATTTGTATGTATATACGATTTAGAATTAAGTTTGGAGAAGGATCATGCCTTGAAAATGAATGTAAATAACATAAAGGGAAATACCAAAATATGCCTGTATGAATTAAAACTTAATAGCAAAGTGTAAAAAAAAATAAGGGATGGCAGGTATTCCTTTTTTATATCAATGTGTCAAAAGACAAACATGAAGAATTGTGGTGGGTTAGCCTTTGTCAACAGCCAAGCTCCCACCCAGCTGCTCGCTCACTCAGAGGACCTCCTCAGCAGGACAGGGGGACAAAATAAGATGAGAAAGCTCATGGCTCAAGATAGAGATACTTTGACATGGGGTCCTCCCCAGGCTCCAGGAGAATCTCTGCTCCAGCACTTGAAGCACATTGACATCTTCCTCCTCCTCCTCTTTCTCTTTCTTGTTCTCTTTGTTCTCTTGCCCTGGTGCTCACCGGGCTGCTTCTCTCACATTTTTTCCTCACTGTCATGCAGCATTTTGCTCTTTCGTAAATATGTTTTCCCTGAGGCACCACCATCTTGGCTGAGGAGCTCAGCTGTGTCCTGTGGTGGGTCCGTTAGAGCCAGTTGGAATGGGCCGTGTCTGCCCAGGCACACCAGGGCACCTGCACCTGCTACAAGAATTCATGCTAGATTTTTTTCCTAGGAATCCAGTCTCTAGCACCAAATATAGCTACCAAGAAAGAAGAGTTCCTTTTCAGAAGTACAAGACGGTATGTTTTAAAAAAGCTTAAAATACTTGATTCCAGACATAAATTACTAAAATAAGCTAGCAATTCCAATTGTTTTTCACCAAATTATTGATACTCAACAACATTTTAAAGTTTTATTTTAAGCTCATTTTAAAACTGCCATATACTTAGGGTATGAATTTTAAATATAGATTTAAGTGGGATGTAAACAAAAAACAATGGATTTGTTTGCTTCTTCCTACAGGGAAACCCACAGAAGAATTTCAGATAATAGAAAAGGAAACTTTATGAACATGCTCGAAAAACAGCCTGCAGTTTTAGCCCACAAGTCTCTGTCTCTCTGCTTTCTGGATCTTTTTATGACATATAGCTATATATATACTAGAAAATACATGCAGTCACTTGAAGAAAGTGAAGTTATTTCTTGGACTGAACACATAAAATTGAAGTCCCACCCATTAGGTTACTATAGCACTGAAATTTTACTTCTCTCTAAAACTGTAAGTGCCTGGCCACCACTGAAGTGATCCAAATAAGTCTGGTGTCTCTGAGGACTGACAGAGAATAATACAATCTGCTTAATTTAGGAGCTAGTTTAAGAAAATTTTTTTTTCTTTTTTTCTTCTTTTTTTTTGTCTTGGTGCTGTCTTAAATGGACTATCTTCCCTTTCCTTTCCAGCATTGTTCCTTCAGTTGTAATGATACAAAAAATTATTTAGCCATGGAGAAAGCTTCATTAATTCTCAACTGGATCACTTCCCCCTACTTTTTTGATGCATGATTCCCCCCCCGCCCCCCAGCTGTTTCACTAGCTGATCAAGTGGCTCTTCTCTGGAAATTAGTGATGAGTAGTAGAAGGAAAAGGCTGCTTTAAGGTTTTTAATTTGCCAGGGAGAGAAAGACTGGTCAGCTCCCTTTACACATCTGGGGAATGTCATAACCATCATGTCCAGGAGTCTTTCACTGACTATAACATAAATTGATAAGAAATGTGAGGTGCCTTTATCCAGTTTGCATTCGACCCGGCTAATGTCTACCAAAAAGGGGACCATACTAATAAATTTTTTGCATAAATGTGTACTGATTTCTGGGGACTGGAAGATAGGCATAGAAAAGGGTAAACCTGCATTTGAAGAGATATGACTAAATAAAGATACACCTTGGACAAAACTAATGCCAACTTTCCTCTTGAGATTATATTGCCAGATGTATCAGACCTACAGAATGAAATGAGGAGCTAGTGACAGGAAACCTGACTCAGGAGCAAAAGGAGCACATCTTAGATTTTGGACATAGCTCCACTTCCCCTATTTGTGTTTTACATTAGGGTATTGCTAGATTTAAAAACAAAAGCAATAAAATGAACTCTGAGACAAAAAAGCAGAATCTCACAGCTTCACTCATTGGTTTCTGGACAGATTTAGTCTTTAGCTGACCAGCTTGCTTTCTTGGCTGATATAGCTCAGCTGCAGCAGAAGAGTAGAAAATGTTCCCTTGCAGGGTATTTCACGGGATGATGGGCAAGACCCCTTTTGCCTGTGGGGAGGTGATTTCAAGTCTGCATAGATTTGGATATAATTCATTGAGTTTGTATGTACAGACTGCCTAGAGTTCAGTTTGTAAGATTTCTGCTTCTGAGACAAATGCTCTAGAAACTGTGTAAATGCTCAAACGCACCTCCTCTCTCATGCCCTGTCTCTATTAGCAGTTTGTTCTTAGACAGCAGTTGAACATATTGAAGAAAAAAAGCTAAGTGTTGTCAGTTTGTTCCCTATAAACAGTGAAAGACATTCAACTAATTAGATGACCAGCTAATGGGGACTACCTTTCCGGTATAGACAGTGGATAAAAATGTCTAATATAAGTGGATGTGATCCCCAGCTGCCTACACTCTTTATTTAAGAAAATTTTCATTGTTTTCAGAAATAAATGTCTGCAATTAATATCCTAAATTTGTATTTATGAATTTAAAGAGGTGGCCTGAATTCCAAAAACGCTAAGCAACCAAATTAATTAATTGTAAGCTTCTAGTAGCTGAAAATCTTAGTTGATTATAGACACAGAGACAGAGGAACTCACATCTAAATGTATATATTCCTCCAGTTCACATCTTAGAGAGATGGGATTATAAATCTCCCTTTAGGCAAAAAACAACTAACCAATCAAAAAAGTTCATAGCAAACTTCATTTACTCAAAATATAGTTTTGTTTCTCTAGCATTCCCTGTATTGTATTCTGCAACATTACTGAAAATTTATTCATATTTTGCTTTTAAGTTTTTAATGAATGATTCTAGTATATTAATAGAACACATTTATGTATAAAATATTAGAACATTTATATACTAAATAATACCCTGAAGAAAGTGAGTCACTGTCTTCTGAAAAATGTTAGGAAGAGAACTTTAAAAAGGTAGGTAAAACCAGACAGATGATTGTGTTTGAAATCAGTGACCTTATGTAAAGAACAAAGTTGCTCTCTTGGGGTGCCTCTTACCCTTAAGTTTGCTATCTAGAAATTCTACATCCTATGTAGATCAAACTCAACTAAACAAGATTAGATTCAGTGGAGAGATATCAAAAGACTTATCAATAAAGTTGATTATTTGTGGATTATTGTCTAATAATTTGTGTAATAATTGTACAATAATTTGTCTTAATAAAAAAATTGAGAACATTTTATAAAAGTTGTTTTCCACTGCCTCTTGTCGTGGGTGCAAAAAAGTGTATGGGAAAAAAAAAGTGATTCAGGTATTTAATTTTCTAAACCACACACTAATCTGTTTTGTATATGATACAAGTTACTTGTGTTATTTGCATTAAAAAGGGTTTCCTTATTTCAATATCATAATTTCTGGTCTTTACCTTTTTCTTCGGTACCTCAATAAAAGTATCATATGTACGATATGAAAACTGGTATTCTTCACGTTTAGTGGAGTTTGAAAAGCATCAGGTTGCTCTAGATGCCAGTAATTAAAATTCCTTTTTATATATTTTGTACCATATGTTTAAATTACCCTGGACAATGAAAGGCTGATCCTGCACAATAACCAGAATCCATGCATTATTCAGATGGTAGTTACTTCCTCTTATACTCACTTAAAATCATTTTTACTAAAAGCCTTGCTGAGTATACTTGTTAATGTTACCTGAAATGGCTAAAATAGTGTTCATTTTCATAATATTTTAGTCTATAATTCCCCAGTTTGGGGATTTTCAGATATTGATCAGGTTAAAATGCTCTGGAAATCTGTATGTACGCTCATGATCATGAGTAACGCACAATCTTACGATGATGGAAAAAATCATGAAGAACGATTGTGGGTGGGCTGTTTCCTCAGAATCAGTCTTCAGAGGAGGGCATGTATTTTGTCATACGAGTTTACATACATACAAGGGCTGCACACCTTGTATGTCAGTATTGTCACGATCTGAAAACAAATCATGTCACTGTATAGTAACAGTTCTGTTATTCCAATACAGATCAATGTGCATTCAGGACCTGATTTAAACTCTGTATATCCTTAGTTTCACTTCTATCCAGCAAGACACTTAATAGAGCTGTTTAATAATGAGAAAAAATGTATGTAAGTTTTTGAAATTTTCAAAGAATCTTTTGGTAGATTTAATTAATTTCTACTAATTTGATTTTTGAATGTTTCTCATTAAAAAAACCCTTCCTTTATGCAATTTCCACCTTTCATGGTTTCACTTCTCTCTTTTTCTTCTTCCAGTTTCGGTTAATAATAGTGAAAAGAGAAGGAAAGCAGGGAAATGGGAAAAAAAAAACCCAAACAAACCACAACGAACAAACAAGAAAAAAAGAACAATTTATTTCCCCCAATTTTGTCAAAAAAATGAATTTTCAGATGTGGAGACAAACTTCTTTTTAAACACCAGAAATTAGAGAATTTCATGTTCAGAAGTATGTTGTCCACCAAGTTTGTTTTATGTGAAGTAAGCATCAAAATTGTACTGGTTCATATCAGACTTCAAATACTGTGTTCATCAGTTTCACTAGCTAGATTTTTGTTTCCAAATAGGTTGTCAACAATAACATTGCATGATATTTCATGAAAGATTCAGATCCTGATTCTCAAAAAGACTACAGCATCTAACATTGAAAAGTCTAAATACGGAGACAGATTTGGAAAGGAGCTCAGCTCTCTACCTATTAAACGGTCCATTGGGAAAGAATCCTACAAATTCTGTTACTCAATGCTGATACTAAAAATACATATAAGAAGGGGGAGGGGGGGCAAGGGACTTTGGAAAAGCTATCTGCAATTGTAATTGCAAAATATTTTTTTAAATGTAGTCCCGTCTTGTGGAATGGAATTACAGTATAACAGAGAAATATTTTGGTCCAAGTGGCAGATTTTATAGTCCTTCAGTGTCTTGGTGTACTAGAGAGTGTAAACAGTCTGTACATCTAGGTATTAAAATCCCCCCAAAATGTATTTTAAATTTTGCTACAGCAACCTTGAAGAAAGATACAGATAATATACTAATTGTTTGTGATGTCGGATGAAGGCCAGCAATAAAATCTGTGGTTTTATCTTTGAGAATGAGAAATAAGAGCCAGAATTAGAGTCATAATGGAACATGTACACTACATCATGACACAAAGGGGACAAGTTTTATAACTTGAGGTTAACAATTGGTCAAGTAAGGAGATGACACCTGTTCTAACAAAGAGACAGTCACCTTTCTAAGAGAGTGAGGAAGTGAGCCAGTACATATTTTAATTAAGGAGAATGGGTGGGCTGTCTCTAAGAAAAGTAAGAAGTAAACTTGCTTTGCAGAAAAATGCTAAATGGATGCAGACACCTGGAAGGACACTGAAGAGGAGCCTTTCTCCCTCAGGATGTTCTCTCTGAGTTGTAAGGCATATAAAAAAGATATTTATGAAAGACTTGTTTCAGGAAAGGTTACAAACAATCAGGTGGATGGAGGAAGAATTTCCTATTTAATCTTAGTCTAGTAGATTAACTGTGGGTTTACGTCACCTGCTCGCCTATGCCTCTATTTTGCTACTATGATGTGTAGCAAAATATCACAGTGGTTTTTGTGTATAACTACCTTTATTTATCTTATTTACCTATTTGCTCCAGCCTGGTCTGGGTTAATAGTTACTAGGTTTTTTACAAAATGTGCTGTCAAAGTATAAAATTCCATGTTATAAGATGCTGAATGTTTTCATGTATTTTGAGAGAGACTGAACAAGTTCATACAGAAGAAATCCACTGAGGATTATTGAAAACATGAAAACAGGTTTTGGGTCAAGTAATTCTTGTGTTGCAAATACTTGAAGGCTAGGAAAACTTGTGGTGGAAGTATCATATACGGTTATCTGATTCTCTGTACTCATACCTACTCATCTGCTTTTCATTACAGTCATAGACATGACGGTGGGTCTTATATTCCCAACTAAGCAATAATTTTTTGGGCGTAATCAATAATAACTAAGTGCTCCTTACCCAAGGGTTTAACGAATAATCAAACAGGGCGGTGGGACCCTTTATAATTTTCCAGCTCCCTAGGACATATCTCAGGTACTCAAAGAGTTACGGCATGTGAACCCTTAGAAGCTGCACAGGCCAGTAGAGAATTGATACCCAAGGTGTCAAAGAAGTGTTTTCTAGTAATCAGTGTAATCAGAAAGGTATATTGTTGTGCAGCAAGGTATTGGCGAGCACTTCTGAAACCCCAGAACCCCCAAGAATTTATTACTTATCAGAGTGGTCAGCCTGAATACTGATCCCCTGATTCCCTCAGGAGCAGTGTGATGTAGTGAAGATCTAGTGGCAGATTTGTGCTTTTCCAAAGGTTTCAAAACACCCTCTCTTCCCCAGTGCATCAGAAAGTGTTCCCAGTGGATTCATGGTGCTATGAGTTCTTAGACTGACTATATCCTAGGAGTCTTCTCTTAAAAGGATATTTTAGAGTGATTCTGGCTATATAGTGAAGCTTAAACATAAGTTTTTCCCAGTCTTTGCAATAAAGTAGTATTTTTTTCTGGAAAATTTCTACAGTGATCCTGCGTAGCAGCTGTTTTTTCACCAGACATGCTCTGAGCTGTACGCTCAGTAGTGAAGCCTCACAACTAGAAGATATTCTGGGCTTGTGAAAAAACGTTCATATCTGCAGAAATAGGATTGTGGCTGAGCAAAAGGTTTGAAAGCTTCTGTCATATACAGGTTTTATATGAGCTTAAAACCCCTAAACCCTTGATATCTCTGATAGCTAACCCTGACAGGCCCAAGTGACTTGAGGAAAAGCTCTCATAACCAAATTCTTTCATATGAGCAATTCAATTTCCCCCTCCTAGCTCCAGGGCAATTTCCTTAACCAAGACTTTCATCAGACCTTTGGCTTTTTGTGGGCACAGGAGTCCAACTAAGTGGAGTTTCTCGCGGACTGGAGACATGAAACTTCACTTATCTCAGGAGAACGGCACTTATGTCATAGAAGAATGAAGCGTGGAGGAATCATGTAGCAGATTTGACTCAAAAGCTACCAGCTCTATGACCCTCAGAAGTATATACTTTTAAAAACTTGTTCAGCTGGAATACTTAAGACAAGGTTCTATTGTTTTGTGTTCAAATCATTAAGATAGCAAGAATAAGAACAAAATAAAGTGTCAGAAAAAATAATGTTCAAATGCTTATTTGTAATATCACCCATACGTCCAAGCCCCAAACCTCTGAATCAGGAATGTAGCTCAAATTTTAATACTTTTGTGATAGTTAATGTCTTCTACTAGTGTCTGAATCTATCAGAATAGTATAAACATTCTGACTGTGATCAAGCATTATTTGTTTTGTATCTATGCCAGACAGTACTTGCCTTTGTAAAGTTAATAAAAATCATATGAAACTTATCACATGAAAGTTTTTCTTACTTCTTCTGAGGTCAGTGCTAGTATTACAAATGGGAATCTTAGGTTAGACCTGTAATTCTTTCTCTTCCTGTTCCTGGCTTTAAAATACAAGAAAAGGAAAATTTGGTATGCTAGAGAAGGGAATGGATATAGAGGAGAAACAAAGTTGATTTATTTGGTAGTTTTGTAAAAAAACGCAAACCACCTAGTTATTAAAAAAACTGAACATAATGTACAGATTATCTAGAAAATACAGTACAATCAGTAATAAACAGTTGAAATATCTGCTTATTGATGAAATAGTTTCAAATTTTGTTCATATTTGAGGGAATGAATATGACCATATAAACGAGGAAGGTAAATAAAAAATTTTGGTATGACAGGCAAGGTATTCTGGACTATGGTAAGACGACTTCTCATGGATGACTCCTTGCAGTTTTGGTCACCTGTCTTGAAGAATGATGACATCGTATTGGAACAGGTGCAGGCTAAGATGATTAGGGAATAGATAACTTTTCTTGCAGAGAGATGAAAAGATCTTGGAACCTAAGTCTGAGATGACAGATGATATTAAACCCACCAGGGGTAAACAGCAGGAAGAAAGAGATCTATTTGAGCTAAAGGGCAATGTTATCACAAAAGCAAATGTCTATAAACTGTCTGAAAATTAGAAAAAAAGTTTCCTGGAACAGCCTTCCAGTAGGAGTAACAGGCAAAACATCCAAGAGATTTTAAAATGGAGTCTGAAGGATATCGTTTGGCATAGCTACTTGTATTAACAGAGCATTAAACCTACTGACAGTCTTCAAGTTGCTGAGTTTGGTGAACACATAGCCCTGAAGCCACTGGAGTTTCACACTGTCCAGCAAGACCATGTAAGGCTAGATCATTAATCATCACATCTCATGAGTACAGAAACGTGAATGGAGGAAAATGACAAGGTGAAATGCAGTAGCTGTCAACTCTCAGGTTCTTTCAGCAGTGAGAAGGAAGTCTTTGTTTTAGCACCTGGGAAAATGTGGTTAAATCACATAAGAATATAATTTCCATGCTATTTTGAAAATGTCTGGTTAGGTCTTGGATAAAAGCTAAACTGAGCTCTCCTAGAAAAAAAATATGGGTAATAGTTGTTATAATATTATTTTTCCAGGTCCTAATTTGTACTGGCTTGTAGATTCTCAAAAGGAGCTTCATTGAAGTTGTAAATGAGTAGAAAAAATTTCAGAAAAGGCAAAATTGGTGCTGACAGTATCTCACAGTCATGGACATGAGGAATTCCTCACGTAATTGTTCAAACTCACCTCCCATATACTCTCTTTTACACCCAAAATAGTTACATTGTTTTTACTCCTGATCTACATCTATATAAGTGAAATTCAGAACAAACTCCGCTGTTGTTTCCTTTGTTTCCCATCTGATATTTTTCCTCAGGTTTTTTCCCCACCTCTCTCCTGTATGATTTTGCTACTGTGCCTGCCTACAGGGCAACCATTTGTGTCTTTCTTCCCATCTCCTGTTTCTGAATACACCTCTATGTCTGCTATTTCTGAAGCTGCCTCCTGGTGCATAACTTTGCACAATTTTATTGGTAGTGAGGGACCAAGAAGCTTATAATTTACTTCCCTCAGCACATACACAAATGAACTTTCCTTATATTTATCCTGTCACTGTCCTATAGCTCACACATTGCTCTTTAAAATACCAACATGCCTCTCTCCCACAAAAAAAGAAAAGAATATACATATTAATTATACCTTGTCTAGTAAAAATGAAAGAGACACCTGTAATTATGCAGAGGCACCACACACTTGCACATTGCTAAATCAGTGATGAATGGAAAAGAAAGCTCATGAAAATGAATTTGCAGTACATATTAATTAAGTGAGGCTGAAACGTGATATTTCATTGCATGTATGAAGAAACCTTTATGAACAATTGTATTATATTATTGAAAGGTGCTTTTAACTGTGCTTTCTGCACACCCAGTCTCTGAGAATTAGAGGTTAAGTGTATTTGGTATTTGAACAATGAGCCAAACTTTCAATATCTTTCTGTCTGCTGATTTCTCTACAGCAAACTCCAAACTCAGGCTCGCTACAAAATTCAAGTGCCTTAGAAAGAGACATACAAAATATAACATGAAGATGTGCAAGCCACCTAATGTAAGAAATACAGAGTGCTGATAAAAATGCAGTTTAGCTTAAGACTCTATAAAGCTATTAGGGGTTCTGCTGGGTTCATAGCCTTGAATATCACCCTGGGATTAGGCACTTAAACCAGCTTCTTTTCTAGACGGTGACAGAAAGAGGAAGCAGTACCTCCCTCTGCTCTCATAGCCTAGTAGATAGAGGTTTCAGCAATTATATTCAATATTTATATTGCAGTTCTTCCTTTGTTTGGAGATGCTTAAGCCATATCTCCAAAAGAAAATCCTAATAGATATAATATTTAGAGAGGAATGTGAACTTATTCTTTCTCTAGTTAAAACTGTTCTACTTTGAACAGACAAGTGGTATGGAGGAAAAAAAAAGGGAGAACTGTTCTATAGTCCAGTATTAAGAGCACTTTCTTCATGGACTTTACAGAAAATACATTTTAAAAACCACATAAACAGAGGAAGGACTTCTACCTTGTCTTTCTTGACCTAAATGAGTGTTCTGGACACTGCAAAAGGAAAGTAATGCTACGTGTTCTAGTTACAGTTTACATAAACCTAAATGTGAAAGTTTCTACCTGGATCGGGTAATGGCTAAGTACTAAGACAAATAATTTGTGAGTTCCTGTGCATCTAGAACTGAGTTTACAAAAGTTTTAAAAGAACAAAATCTTGATGAACTCAGACTTTAGCTCTCAAACAATTTTGAAAAAGTGGGCCCTGGAGGACAACATACTCAGGCCATAGGTAGACTAGGATAGAAGCTATTTGCACACCAGGGAGGTTTTACTTCAGAAATTAGAAAGAAATGAAGCACCTTGAGAGGTAATCCTCTTGCCCAACACTGTCTCTACCAAAATGACTATCCCTAACCACATGATTTCTGAGGAACTTCCCCCTTCCTTTATGTTCACACTTCCCTTCTGAACTTCATTTGTGGCCAAGTTTCCTACAAAGGCCATCTACTTTTGCAATTGGTTGGTGCAGGGATCCTCTTAAGGGGGAACAACTCTGGACTTTCCCTCTGCTGCCTGTCAGTAATCTGTGGAAGATATAAAGTGATGAACTGTTTACTTGTTAATTTGGTACATCACCAAGTACAATCTAAGCCAGAAAAGGCAGCAGTACCCCTTGAGTCAGTCCCAACGTTTTGTGAAAGGCCAACAGTGAGAGGCCACTGCTTTGTGTAGACATAGCCTCCTAGTGCTGTAGTGACTTGGTATTTTTGCTTCACCCTTCTCTCAGTCTCTTCACACAAACATTATTACATGAGCTTTCTTCTTTTCCACATAGTCCCCATTTTCTACTTCCCTCCAGTGTTCTTTTTTATTTATTTGTTTTTCCTCCATGTATTCATCCCATACTAGGAAAACAAACAAACAAAATAACTAACTAAGCCTGTGTTTTTGCCACTGTCACATTCTTTATTTCTCCTCAGTTATATTTTCTCCTCTCTGTATGTGCTAAGACTGGAAGCTCTTCGGAACCTGAGACAACAGAGAATGTGTTCTTATTTTTATTGGCTACTGAATCATTTCAGCACCTAATACAGTAGCTGCTACTTGTAGTACTTAAGTAGTCAGTCCTTTTCTACAAAAATGCATTTGCTCATGCTCTAAAGAATGTGCCAAGCTAAGCACTTGTCATATAATATCAGTTAATAAAATGTGATGTTTAATACCTGAAATTACATTTTTGGGGTAAGAACAGATGGAAGAGCAGATTTAAGCAAAAGCAGAAAGCAAGTATAGCAAAAGGAACGTCTGAGAAGTGGCAGGAAACTGAGCCCATTGTATTTTGCAAGTACTGAAATGATACCTCTTATAGTTGTATTAATAAATTAAACAAGTTTAATGACCATGAGGTCATTGATGTGGAGAATATAGATTGCAAATATGACCATAACTATGGTATCAGAAAACAAAAGATAGTAAAAATCAGCAAGATTTGATTAAAGAAGTGACTTTGAACGCTCATAGCAAAACTGCTAGTTAACAGCTCACGATGAGAAAGCAACTTTGCAATACATCTGCAGAATTAGGGTGCAAGTACTGAATTTCAAATTTTAAACAGAAGATCTGAAAAAATAATAGATTGTTTCTTGTAATTTATATTCAAATATTATGCTGTTCAGTCTTTTGATTCTCTTTACAAATAAGCTGGTGAAATTTGCTGAGAAAATTTCCCTGGAAGCTAGCAAAGTTGTCAAGTAAAGTCATCAGTGAAAAAGAAAGAAGAATTAGAACCTCATGTTTTGTGCAATTACATGAACACTTTGTAAGTATAACCTTCTGTAACTGTTAAAAAAAGAAGATTGTTTTCAGTCTTTTTCCCTGGAGACATTTTGTTCATAGAGAAGATTGGTAGGAGCCGCTGTCTTACTAATGTCCTAGTCTATATTAAAAAGCAATGGATTAAAGACATAAATGGCTCTTTGCCTACACTGCTTAATAAAAGAGAGTCAAAGACCAACCTCTCTCCTTGAGGCCAAGTAGTTATCAACTAGTTTATATCCACACTTGTCCAGCTAATGGCTAGGCCTGTAGAGAGAAAGAAAATGCTGCAGAAATTCACAACATTGCCACAAAATGAGGTAACAAAAAGCAGTCTATATGGTGAGGTCTCAAGGGCTCGAGTTTTCTCCCCAGTTTTCTCTTGTCAGTTCTGAAGAACTGTCCCTAAGCAATATAACTTCTTCAGTCACTTTGTGATGCCTGGCATGAGGAGCAGAGATGGATGGGTCCCCAGTTCTCTTTTATTTAGCACTTGCAGACATCATCAATTCTGCCTGTGGTCGACTGAGTGAGACATAGCCAATGATTCCTTATTTTGTGCTTGTTTTCCAGGTTCTATGCATAACAGAGATTTTAGTAGTCAATGCTTTAAGGCTTTTAAGCTGACTCCCAGTAATTTCAAATTAGGTCTCTAATTCCTGTTAAAGCATAATTTTTGGTGAACCCAACATTCAGACCCACAGTTGACATAGGCACCTACCTTTTTGAGCATAAAAAGATTAGGACTGAGACATGCATGTAAGTTGCTGAAGAGTAAAAAATTGCTGTAAGTAGGAACCATCAGACATCTCTTAGACGTCTACAGATGAGTTGGCCACCCTATCAATATAGTCCAATGATAAATACAAGAACTTCTAAGACACAGGCCTTAACACAGACACTTCTGTTGATAAGATGAATTGTACCTTAAAGTACTCATTGACACTACTGTGACTAGCTCACATGCAGATGCCTACAATTTTAATATCTGAAATAGGGCAATGAATCCCAGCACATTAGTCAACTAGTCTGAGGTAATTGGTATGGTGTTAGCTCTTGGCAAAGCTGACATAGCTGGTAGAGATCAGTACAATTTCTTTGAGGGTATTGTGCTGAAAACCTAACAGCGCAGTGAAATCTATCAATCAGGCTGTAAGGGGTGAGATTCTGTTCCAGACTGTAGAAATCCAAATTCAGGTATGAAAAATCTTATTTCTTCGTGTGACTGAGATATCCAATTATATCACTCTTCTGGAGTGGCAGACAGAATGGCTACACACCATGGCATCTCAAACAGCATTGGACATTTTTGTGTGGCAACTGAATCAAGCCTTATTGATCAGGTATTTGCTGATTATTATAAAGCTCAGACACCAAACTCTGTGTAGGTATTTAAAAGTTGCTGTGGTCTTTAACTGAACCTGACACAACATGTCTGGCCTTGAAAAAAGAGTTGAGCCCTAAATACTTTTGAACATCCTGGTGCTAAATAACTGTAAAAATGTTTCTGAATGATGGAGTCAGATTCTCAAAAGTTCTCACCTCCACTGAAGGATTTAAATAATTGGCTAGTTTTTCAGAAAAAGCTCATTTAGTATAGTGACTACACTTGTAGAAGTGTTAAACTGAAACACCTCACTTGAGAACAATGGTTACTGAGTATTTTGTAAGATTTGACCTAGTATAATGATAATTTACTAATAGTATTGAATAGTCATTCAGTTACTGGCCTGACAATATATGTTAAATTGGTGTGTATACGTATATACATGTCCCTATATCTATTTATGCAGGGACTGAAATTCTTGGAGATCCTCCTTCTGGATGTTTCTTTACTGGAGAAAAGGAGATTTAGTGCTTTGCCTGGTTTGATCTGAAATGAAACTTCTACAATATCAGTTAAAATTTTCCAGAATAGTTTCAGTGTTGAAAAAGAATCAGATTAAATTCCCTTGAGACATCATACCCCTTTTATTATGCTGAACTGCACTTCAAGGCCATGTGAAGATTTCTATTGAAATAGTTATAAATGATTAATTTGTTTAATTCAACGCTTTTTTTTTTTTTTCATCTCACATAAGACTGTTGCATTGGTTATTCTGTTTCAGGTGGTTTCACATTTAGTTTGTGTCCTCACAAAGGACAAAAGGAATGCACAACATACAATTGGATCATTACCTTGTAATGGGAGATAAAATAAATATAAGAAAAGGAAAAGAGGAAGGAAAAAACAAATGAAATTGTGCAGATCAGTATTTGGGGAAGTTTCTTTTTTTTCTGGAATAATTTGTTTCCATGAGTGTTAAAATAGTAAAACCAGAAATTAGAGAACCACAAGACTTAAGTGCAACATTAAAGTAATACAATTCCAAAAAATGTTGGAATCCAAATTGGAAGACAAAAAAAGTACATCTCCAAGTTTTGCATTGACATCTGCCTGCATGCAACTGTATGTCTATATACACCATTCTTATATACATACACTTTTGCTTCACATATATTTCTTTTGTTGGAAAATTAAGCACAAGGCATTTAACAGACTACAGTCACAACAGTAATGCAAATGCAGTATTCCTCACAGAACAGTGTTCACAAAAGCTATAAAAAAAATTGTTTTGTGGGCATGGAACTAATGAAGTCTCGGTTATTTTTTCAGATTTGTGTCCTGCAGTTAACTGCAAGCACTGACTGATGCTCTATCCAGTGATTGGGACATTTATAAAATGGTCTCTCTGTTGTTTAATATAAAGCTGAAGAACTCACTGAATTTCTTTTCTTTACCCCACTGCCTATTTTCACAAAATTTCAGGAAACTTCATTATCTTTGTGCCTTTTTGTCTTCATTGGCTCAAATCTGCCAGTGAGCTCAGAAATGTTTTTTATAGATGACATATACAGAAGGAAAGACAGACACATGTAAACATACAAAGACAGATCATTACATGAAACTCATTTTCTCAGAAAATGAGGGTAAAACCTGTTCATCAGATACATATTGCTGCATACAGTATCTTTGTTGATAAAACATGAACATATGTCATTCAGAATGCTTTCAATATACTGTAATTGGTAGGTGACATAACACTGACACTAAGTGCTTTCAAATTATCTTTCATATTTAGGCCTTCTATACCCACTTGATGGACAGTGCTATATTAAACAGTTTCTCAAAACAAAATTAGACTAAAAAATAGCAGTTTTCTGTCAATATATACTTCTGGAAATGACAGCTCTAATCTTTCAGTGCCTGCAGATAATGGATGTTCAAAGATTCTTTCATCATAAGTGACCTCTAGAACTCTGGATTCTAAACAGGGAAAGACTTCAAAATAAAGAACAGTCCTCTAAGTCAAAAAAGTAATGAAAATAGTCAATAAGCTTAAAAGAAAAAAAAAAAGAAAAGAAAAAAGAAGCTATCTATTTTCTTTTTGCCATTTGTTTTATTTAACTATAGTCTGGATATGTTAAACTCATCTTTGTCTTTAAATAAATTCATTTATGTCAATGTTGAGAGTTTTATTTGAGTCTTAATTTTTCTAATGCAATGTCCAGTTTGTCAGCAATACAATTTTACAAAGCTTAGATTCATACATTTAGCCATAGATTAATGGGATGATTTTATCAATAAATAAAGTTGAGCAAATATTTTGAAGTGGTTTATGATGAATTTAAAAAAAAAAACACTTTTATTTATATTCTTGAGTCATCTTGTTCCAAGGATGTAACTTAAACATGGCAGTTTATGCAAAATCTGAAATAGTCAGTATTTTTTCATCAATGGTTTTTACTTGAAAATTCGTATCTTCAGATGCTGACATTCTCTGGTATCTCATCTAACGAATTTCATTCTTATATCAGGAGAGAGAAATAGTACCTTCTAATTTATAAACAGTGCCTAATCACGGTTCAAATAAATCATTAACAAATCATAATTGATGAATAATTGATGCGAACACTGAACCAGCACCTCTTATATGATATTTGTTCATAACATATCAAAAGGCTTAAGATTTTTTGCAAAACTTAGTTTATGTACAGTTCTTGTGTTTACAATACATGTTAATTGTAATTGGACCGACATTTCAGTGAAATTGTTTGTGATTCATACTAAAATGATGAAAGCAAAATTTAGATTCACATGAAGTTATGCGGGCCTCCTGGATAGAGAAACCTGAGACCAGCGATACAACATGTGTTGTTGTGACGCGATTTCTATAAGATACAATAGATAGAAATCCTATAGAAATCCTCGGTCAAATCATATCGTGGCATCTCATCTGTAGGGTTTGGGACAATCCAAAAAGCAAGGGACTTCTTGAGATGTTATTCCTTACATTTCTTTAGTGAGCATCCTGATTTAAAAAGATTACCTCTCTGTCCTTGAAGCAGATAATGTTAGAACCTTCCGGGAAAGATCCTTGGTCCTTTACTGGGCTTGCTGTCAGTCATGAGGTGCCATCAGAAGGGAAAACAGAGTGGAAATTTTCCCATCAGCTGTGTGCATCTGGAAGAAAACTACAGAAGGTATTGTTTATCTCAGATTTCCCTCCTAGCAGCTGGATGGCCACAAATTCAAGCTGAAAGGTATGGAGCAGGCAGACCGTGGGGATGCGTGCAACTCCCTTCATGCTTATGGCACAACAATATAGATGTGGCGAAGTGAGACTTGCAAAGTGAGAACACTCCTGGTGGGGGGTGCACAGACCCACAAGATCTACCTGCTCAATAGGGTGCATACAACCGTGCAATCATATGCTGAAGGAAAAGCAAGCTAAATAAATGCAAAGGATTAATATGCCACTTGTAAAAGTCAAACAGCAGATAAACAAACACATTCTATTTTAAAGTACTTGCACCCTCCAGTGTAAAGATATAATCTTAAAGTTACTCTGGCAATAACAGGAACATTTACATACCTGACAACTGAACTGGATGAGCAAGTCAGGTTTTTTATTGACATAGCACACGCCTTCAAGAAAGTCCTCAAGCTAGTGCACTTCAGAACAGAACTACAAATTTTGTCTATCGCTCTCTTTCTTAAAAAGAAAGAAAAAAAAATACACAATCTAGACAGACAGATGACATTTATCATATAATGATCATAAAGTTAGTTGCTAAAAAGAAATATTTGAAGATTTGAAAACTACTAGCTTTTCTTCCTTCACCCATCTTCCCATATCACTTGCAGCTCTGACTTCATTTTGAATCATACAAGCAGAGATACACTACCAAGGACTTTGGCCCCTTGTGTTCTCTGAACATAGGTTATAAAAGTCTCTGCTATTCTGCAAAAAGTCAACAGAGGGAAAATTAGCATTTTACTCCAATTCTGTTAGCCATATGCTACATTAAATGATACCTATAGCTTAAGGGATGGAATTATTTCTGGTATGTTGCATTCTACTTTATTGTTTTTAATGCAGTTTGCATTAAGTCATGACTAATTAGGTGCCTTATGCAATGCTGTACTGCCACTGAACAGAAACATGTGATGGAATATCACAGGGTGGAGATGTGAGAAAATAGAAAAGAAAAAAAAATTATTGTTATTTGAGCCAAATCATGAGCTCCTTATTCCTATTGATTGTACTGGAAATATTCATATTTGTAACTCCTTGACAATGGGAATAAAAGAATTTCAACCTAGGGAAGGGACAGTTCTATATCAAGCGATGTATATAAACTCATTTGAATTTAGTCAGGTGTTCTGGTTGGGAAAGGCCAGAATGAACTCTGAGAATTCAGTCTTTCAGTAAAGATTTTCAAAAGAGTTTTAGGACTGATAACAGTTTTTACCTTACCTTATTTACCTTTATTTTATTATTATCAACTTTTACCACTTTTGTTGCAAGAGGATTTAAAAGAACTAGCTTTGTTGAGAGCGATGTGTGTTTGTGTGTGTGTGTGTGTGTGTGTGTGTGTGTAAAATTGCACTCACACAAACAGATACGTGTGCACACACTGTTATGTATATGAAAGAGGTACGTATGTGACAGAAGGGAATATCTTGAATTTTGCCGAGTACCCATGATTTCACAAGGGGCCCTGCTGAATCTGTTCTTGTGGTAGAGGGTGTGACTTGGCATCAGAATGGTACTGTACTTGCTGACCCATGCATAAACCCCCCTTGCTCTACAGACCTTAAAAATTTAAAGACATGACATTATAGGAGGATTAAAAAAAGAACAAGAGTGGGATGCAAGAGAAAGGGATAACAGGAATAATAGGATTTGTAGCACAGACACAATGTGTGCACAATTTGTAGCTAGTCAATAGCAGTAATCACAAGTCACCACCTAGTTAGCCATTATCAGAATGCGGGGGGGGGGGGGGGGGGTATGCATTCCCACAGAGGTGACTTTTAAGGAGGAATTTGAAGGTCCAGAGAAAAAGGCATCCGTCCAGAGAAAAAGGCATTTTGATCACTCTTCAATACCATATCCATGCAGTCTGCAGTCTAGTAGGGAACATTTAGGCTGGAGACAATGTCATTATGGACTGCAGATCTAGGTCCTTAAAGAAGAAGTGGGAATGTCAGCAACTTCAGATAAACATAGCCAGAGTTCTGAAGGAAGGAATGTGCTGTTGTCCGCTTGCGGTAGGACAGAAGTGAAATCAAAACAAAAGAAAAAGCTACTGTTCTGGTAGATAACCCCCGAGTCATGATCAAAAAAAAGAAGAAAATAATGTTTTGTTTTCATCCAGTCCAGATATCCCTCCAGGTAGAAATTATTAATTGCCATGTTCCTAAGTTCCATTGTCCCGTGGAGAAGAAATCTTGGAGTTATTCCAAGTTATGGATTGCCTGCTGGTTTCTGTAGAGTTCTATCAGCCGTTCCTCCAAGCCTGTTTGACTTTTGAAGTGCCTGCCAGGGGTCTGCTCCCAGACTCTGCACACTGGAACAAGGACACCCACTTAACGAATGTCTGCTGGTTGGAAAATAGATTGGCTGAGCTGCCTGTGGATGTGTGTTTATCTGTCTGTCTTCACCATTCTAACAAGACATGGGGACATTAAATTGCTGCTTGTGGCTCTTGTTACAGTAGCCTGTGGGTAAAGTCTGAAAGTATAGATGTAAATGCAATATAGTATTTGTTAATATATTTTATTTTTATTGTTAGTCTGGATTCTGAAGTACTTAGTCTTATTAGGTCATTACTTTAGATTTCAACCCAACTGAATAAAGAATTTAGGACTTGGTATCATCAACAACCATATAATTATTGTAGTTTTAATGAAAGCTATTTTACATGTCATAGTGGTTGAAAATCTGGCATCACTTATGTCAATGAGGCTGTTGCTATTGATTTCACTGTGACCAGAATTTCACAAGTGTCTCTCATTTTGATGAGTTGAAACTTAAGTTTTAACTATTAACAGGCTTTAATAGAAGCCATAAGCTATATTCACTTCATTTGCTGCTGAAAATAGGCCACCTCAGAGGCAATAACTACTTAACAGTATGTTGTTGCACTTCACATGAAGGAGTAAAGAACACACTGTCCACTAATATTTCAGGAAAAAAATAATAATAAAAAAACCCAACTTGCTTCAAACCCTCTCTAGCATTTGTGTGATAAAATAAAGGTGAATATGCAGTTCTGGTATTAAAAAGATAAGGCTGACTACTGTTTCTACTTTATTGATTTTCATGGTTGTGGGTTGGCAGTCCTGTGTATTATGGTTAGATAGCAGCTGTGGAGCAGAGTGAAGAAATTATTTAGCTAGGTATTACATAACTATTTAGCAAAATGTTAATATACGGCTTAGATAACATCTTCAGAATGGAATACTAAAGGTCAGACATTTTACAGCCACAGTACTTTATAGTATATTTGAGAAAATAGCTAAGTACCAAAAAGTGCACTGTGACTCTAGAGGATCTTGAGGATCAAAAATGGTGGCCAAGCTATCAGGAGATTTGATGGTCTGCATCAGAAGGAAAGCTGTGGCAATGGGGATCATTTTTATAAAAAGTTTTCTTATTAGCTTCCAGAAGGAAATAGAGCAAAAGTCATTGGCATAAGAAATGTGTGTGTGTTTGCATGTGTGTAGATGTAGAGGAGACGTAGAGGAGGTTATATTGCTTATGGAATTGGACTGATTGTTTTTTGACCATTCGTTGATAATGAAATATAATGAATTGGTAATTTGAGGCTGAACATCTGTGATGATGGAGCTAAAATTGCACTTTGAAATGTGAACAATCTGTAAACCCACAATTTGCAGTATTATGGGCAGACTGTAAATAAACAGACAAAAAACTGAGAAGTGTTTATTTGAAGAAATGGGTAAAAGGTACATTGTGAGTATTTGAAAGTCAAACGAAGGTAAACAACTGCATAATGTCTGGCAGTATTAAAATTAAGGGCAGGGAATCATAAAAGCTGTTAGGGAGCTGGAGTTGATACTGGTATTTTTGCAATGCTTCCATTTAAGCAGTGTTTAAAAATTTGGAAACAAATTATAACAATAATAGAAAGTGTTCCGTCTTAAAAATAACCAAAATAATACATATATTCAAAGTATGTCAAATTTTGCAATCATGTTGTTCAATATTGCAGAGTTTTAATTTTAGTGTACCACTATATGGCACAGTGTAGTAAAAAAAATAACCATTAATCTTCCAGTGACACAGAAATCCCCCATCTGATATCAGTGTCCCCTTCTTAAGTGAATATGAGTTTCTCTCCCAAAAGGTTACTTGTTTATGCTACCAGCCAGAATAGTGATTTTCATTTTTTTTTCTGTATTCTGTACAAATTTCCCAGTGTGAGGGTACATGCCTTTAGAAATTTTGTATACATACATACATTGCTATATAATATGATACACTTTCTGCTATAAAATACGTTTTGCAGATCTGTAGGATGTGGCCCACATGGTATCTAGAATTATACAATGTATTTGTATACACCATTTCATAGCTGTATGATTTTGGGGGACAGAAAGAAGAAAGTAAGAAATCTCAGTATTACTGCCTACCTAGTTCCTTTTCCCTGTATTTAATTCACGGGACTGAAGTAACAGACTCAAAGTTCTACCCACTGTTTTAGACCTGTTTACCCTTTATTAACCTGTTCTAGAAGTCACATAAATAAGAAAGGCCATGTCCATGTATATCCAAAGCCAAGATCTAGGGAACTCACTCGAGCAGTCGATACATCTCTGCATAGCTAGGTTGGAATCTAAATATGAAGTAGTTATACATCAGTATAATTTCAGACACTATACCATAAATATGCATTAAATGTGCCTTTGTGGTCCTGCAGCCAAGAACATCAACAGCTGACTATGCATATTTGTGTGTGCAAATAACTGGTTTGCACACTCTTTTACAGCACTGAGACCTGCTGTGAAACATTAAAACTTTCAGGAAATCTGGTATTTAAAATCATCTGCTAAATATTTTATTTTATTGTAACTTAAATTTCTTAGGAAGAATCATAGTCAGACTTGGCAGTAAGCACCAAGCTGTGTGTGCATTACAGGATGCTTGCAGCATTCAGTTTTATAACGCAAGCCCCACCTATGTAAACAAACATTGCAGAAGAAACAGTATCATCTGTTTATCCTTTGTTTTGGAAATAAAAAAATACATAGGCAGATGGTAGCTAGAAGGACATACAAAGACATCAGATAAATAGCATTTTTTTGCCATCATAGAAGAATTTTTAGATTTCAGAAATCCTTTCCAAATGCCAAGAACAGAGCACCCATGTAAGAGAGAAAACAGTGTTAAAAATGTAATGGAATGCTTCTAGCAGTCTTCTAGAAAGGTGGAATGCAAAGGTGGTAATGGAACACAGCTCAGATAGGTTTCAGGATTGAATTTCTGGGGCTTCAGCACTCTGGGGTCTGTGTTGAAAAGCTCAGAGACATCACCTAATTTAGTTTGAAAACAGCTTTGATGGTGACTTACTTACATGAAATAAATATTAAGGAAAGATTCACCGGGGCTGGAGTTTGCAGAAGGGGAGAAAGACCTCTCCCCTCAAAGGGGAGAGGGGAGGTCTCAAAGACCTGCAGTTACTATGGTCTCCAAGTATGCCTGCTTTGAGTAATGGGGGAACCACCTGGCATTCCTATTAATCGTCATATGTCAGCTATAAATAGCATGTAGGGTTTTTTCTGATTAATCATAGAATCATAGAACCATTGAATAGCTTGGGTTGGAAGGGTCCTTTAAAAGTCATCTAGTCCAAACATCCCGCAATGAGCAGGGACATCTTCAACTAGATCAGGTTGCTCAAAGCCCCATCCAACCTGGCCTTGAACACTGCCAGGGATGGGGCATCTACTGCATCTCTGGGCAACCTGTTCCAGTGCCTCACTACCCTCATTGTAAAATATTTCTTCCTTATATCTAATCTGAATCTACCCTCTTTTAGTTTAAAAGCATTACCCCTTGTCCTATCGCAACAGGCACTACTAAAAAGTCCCTCCCCATCTTTCTTATAAGCCCCCTTTAGGTACTGGAAGGCTGCTATAAGGTCTCCCCGGAGCCTTCTCTTCTCCAGGCTGAACAACCCCAACTCTCTCAGCCTGTCTTCATAGGAGAGGTGCTCCAGCCCTCTGATCATCTTTGTGGCCCTCCTCTGGACTTGCTCCAACAGGTCCATGTCTTTCCTGTGCTGAGGACCCCAGAGCTGGACACACTACTGCAGGTGGGGTCTCATGAGAGTGGAGTAGAGGGGCAGAATCACCTCCCTCCACCTGCTGGTCACGCTTCTTTTGATGCAGCCCAGGATACAGTTGGTTTCTGGGCTGCAAGAGCACATTGCCAGCTCATGTCTGGCTTTTCATCCACCAGTACCTCCGAGTCCTTCTCTGCAGGACTGCTCTCAATCCCTTCATCCCCCAGCCTGTATCGATACCAGGGATTGCCCTGACCCAGGACCCTGCACTTGGCCTTGCTGAACCTCATAAGGTTCATGTGGGCCCGCTTCTCAAGCTTGTCTGGGTCCCTCTGGATGGCATCCTATCCCTCAGGCGTGTCAACCGCACCATTCAGCTTGTCATCTGCAAACTTGATGAGGGTGCACTCGATCTCACTGTGTCATTGATGAAGATATTAAACAGTTCTGGTCCAGGTAGAGACCCCTGAGGGACACCACTCGTCACTGATCTCCATCTGGACATTGAGCCGTTGACCACTACCCTCTGGATGTGACCATCCAACCAATTCCTCATCCACCAAACAGTCCATCCATCAAATCCATATCTCACCAATTTAGAGAGAAGGATGTTGTGGGACACCATGTCAAAGGCCTTACAGAAGTCCAGATAGACAACATCCGCAGATCTTCCCTTGTCCACCAATGTAGTCACTCCATCATAGAAGGCCACTAGGTTGGTCAGGCAAGACTTGTCCTTGCTGAAGCCATGCTGGCTGTCTTGAATATATAATATAATATATAATAATATATAATTCCAACTTAAAAAATGTTAATACTTTGGAAAAGACAGAGAACTTCTGTTGTCAATGAAATAAATTACTATAAAATATAATTAGTATCATGGACTCCTAAATCACCTTTTCCTAAACAAGATCAGGAACCCAGTATACAAGAGTAAGTCCAGAAACTGCATATTGTAGTAGACATTTTTCTGTCTTAAGGATAGGAAAGAAAATGAGAGAAAGGATATATTAATTTCTCTGCTTTATAGATGTGTATTTGAAAAAAATAAAGTTTTATAAATGATCATAGCAATGATAGAGAAAAACTACATCTATACAACCTATTTTTATAAATGGGAACTGGTTTCTTGACTATCCTTTTGTTCAAGCATAAGTATCTTTGCCCGTCTACCTGCATTTTCTAGCTATCTAGAATTCTAATTCAATGTCATAGCATTCTAACAATAAGATTTTCTAGCTAAGACAACCAGCTGGCTTGATCTAGTCTTCAAGCAGTGTTGATGATAAGACTTACAAATTAAGTATGAGCTTAAATCATGATTTAGTCATCCATATATATATACAGCTTCAAAGGTTGTAATGATGGAAGAGCCAACACCACCACAAGTAGCTGCTCAGTTCTTGGCTCCTCCAGTAGAGCTCAGAGCCCCGTGCCCCACAGGTTGTCTCCTCATGGGCTGAGAGAAGTGGGAATCTGCAACACAAGTTAGCTGAATGGAGTTTAGCTGAATGCTGCCTTTGCCAGCAGCAGCACTGGGAATCACACTGGAAAAGGTCCATGTGACTGGGTGTAGACATCTGCAGAGAACTTAGCTAGGCTCCTATGGAAAGCAACGTGCTTATCTGCACATTGAAATGTCATTTCAATGCCATAGCATTCTAAAGAAAACATCCAAAACTGATTAGATGAATTATATACTAAAATTTTGTTTTTTTTTTTTCTCCATAGCCTATAAAGGCAGTCATGAATACATCACATTAAGCTAGATGAGATAAATTCCCCCCACTGGTCCCACCCACTCTGTCTCTCATTTTTCTCCAGGGTTGAGACACTTCTTTCAGAGCTACTGGGAAGCAGACACTTGTAAAAAAGCTTCAAAGCCTTAGATGGCTAATAAAGGGGAGTTGCAGCTTTCCTTATATGTGTAGCTAGAAGTGACAGTGCTGCTATTCCCCTATAATAAAACACATGGGAGAAGGAGGCTCAAAACCCCAGCCAGGAAAAACTTAGCAGTTTAACCTAACTACACCAAACATCCATATTTTTAGACTCAGAACTTGGGTGGCTGCATGATATTTTCCTTACTGATTTTTTCTGGATTGCATGGAAGACACTATAGTACTATAGCAGTCAGACTGTGCACCCAGCTCATTAAAATCCTAACCAATGCAATGAGCACACGGCCAGAGTTTTTCTCTATTGACATGAAAGGAAATAGCATTAAGCCCATATTATATACAGTTTAATGGACTTCTGTGTATAGTGCTGGGAAGGCAGGAGTGACATGTCTTTGAACATAATTTATAGTTCATAAACGTATTCATGTTTGGAGGCTCAGACAGAGTAATTTGCAGCTAACCAGCTCTAACATTGCTGCCAAGAAAATGATCAAAACAATAAAATTGGCATTGTTACAGAAATTTGGATTGTATAGGATTAAGGTTGTAGAAGGAAATTTACTGCTCTGTGGGGAGGTCAGAAGCATTGAAGGCCTGTACACTACCTATGTCCTACTGATGCTGCTGCCTTTTTGCAGGCCCTTTGCTGACTGGCAGCACAGCTTAAGTGTGACTTTTATTCTAAAACCTAGTGTTAGGTTCCATAATTCCCACTGATTTCTGTAAGGAGTTTTAAAGCTTTTAGTAACATGCAGGACCAGACTCACATTACTATTAAATTATGGCTTACGACATACTCTTTGCAATCTGGGCTCAAAGTCCATGTTAGACTTTCATAGGGTTGTTGTTTGTTTGTTTTTGGGTTTTTTTTTTTTTCCCTGTACTCATCTTTCTAAATAAAGCTTCAGTATAACAGAGTTCTATGGGCTGCTGTCTATGTGATTTTTAAATATTTTCCTAGTCATACCATTTCTTTATAGATGTCCCATAAAGGGCTGCACATTCCCACATCAGCTGAACTGTGTTGCCTCTTGGAAAGTTTGGAAAGAGGACTATTTCAATGAGGCAGAGGTTTGCTTATTAAATAAGAATCACAGAATGGTTATTGTTTAGTAAAAAACCACAACAAAAACATTACTGGCTACATAGCTGAGACCTAGGTCACATTAAGCCAAATTACAGGCTCCCCTGCTACTGGTTTACTTATCAAATAGAAATGTGAATACTTCAGTGATGATATTTCCTTAAAGTCTCACTTTCAGCAAGGAAAAGGCTAGCTCCTCGTGTGTGTGTCTGTGCATGTGGGTGGGAATTTTTAAAGTAGGTTGCATGCCTACATTACAAACAAGGGTGCACCCACAGGGAAAGATTGCTATCTGGGGCAGCACCTGGCTGATCGGAGCCAGATCATCATGAAGAGCAGTGCTCCAGGGGTATAAACACTGACAGCACACTGACATGAGGGAGATCTTCTACACAGGAAGTAATTTCTAGAAAAGCTGTAGAAACTAAAAGGGGAACAGAGAATAATTAAAAAAAATAAAATAAAATAAAATTTTACATGCTAGTGTTGTATAATGTTTGTATTTCCTGTAAGAGAGATTGCTAAGGAAGGATTACTAGTTTTAAGGGTTCATTTGAAAGCTCTCCAGGTGAGCTGTTTCGTTAAAGAACATCTTAATGGCAGCCTCTGGGAGTGGTTACCATGCCTTTTTTCTCTCAAAACACCCAACATTGGGTATTAATAGTGTTCTGGGAGTATATTTGCTAAACGTACCCCTAGAATTTACTTTTATGTCTAGGCACAAACATGGGAAAAGAACCCTCATAATAATTCTCTCTGGGTAGCGGAATTACAAAAAAAAGAAATCCTATTCTAAAAAGAGAAGAATATGATGTTGATGTAAGTCAGGAGTAGATGTAAGGAAAATAGAACATGCTGTTGTTATGTTATATATGTTATTAGCTCCTCCCATTTCCTAATCCTCCCTTATGAAAAAAGGAAGGAAGAACAGTGAAAGGAGGAGATATTGTCACTGGAGACATTGCTATCACCACTGTCAATCACCAACACAGGAGAAACAACTAATCACAAACCTCCAGCCAGTAGGGAGAAAGAATTGTAAGGAGAGAGTATTTGGGAAAGATATATAGCAAATTACTTTCTATATATGAGTAATAATTTCCTAGTTTTAAACCTTTTGAAATATGAATGTCTAAGCCATACAGTCTGAAATTATATTGGACAGCCACATCTAGCTGTACTCCAGTACAGCGGTCTCTGGATTAGGTGTTAAAAACATAGTAGTTATTGCACTGGGGGCTTTTCACTTTAACGTTTTCATATTCCAAGCTTTGAAACTTTAATGTTGGTCAAGAAAATACTTAAAAAAGAGATTATTCTTTTCTGCCAAGCTGACATTTATATTACATAGGCAAGAAGACTGTCTTTTTAATAGAGATTTTACAGATGGTTGCAGCTATCAGGTGTTGGTGGATCATCTTCCTGTTAAGTTTCTTGAATATGCTTATCTTGGGAACATAATTTAAAATGGTACCTCTTCTGTCTTTTACAAGTATAGCTCTGGAAGGCAAATAAATAGGCCTATTGTTGTCAAGATAGATTTTACTTTGATAGTCTAACCATTGCAAGTCCCATTTTTTTTCCCTTTGTTGTTTACTGTTGGCACCATCCTGCAAAACTATGATTTAACAAGATCGTTTCTTGAGATTTGCTCCAAAGTAGGTACTTATCTCTCCTCGACATTCTCTGAATACTCCTTGATCATTAATGTAGTTATGCGGTAGAAAGGGAGGATACTTTAGCTTTTAATGAAGGAACCTGAGGAGCCAAAGCAAGAGATTGCAAATGTTCTTCTACATCCAACAGACCATGTAACTGCCAGAAAATATTTCCGTTACATTTAGAGATGTTATCTTTCTGAAATAATATTAAACAACACATATCTTATCATATTAATGCAAACTCTCAAACTTAAAGGGAGAAACCAGTCAACTATCATTGTAGGTGTTTGATTATGCTTCCTCGTCTTACTATTAAATAAATTCTCTGTATACCAGGTTAAATTTCAGGGAAAAAAGTATCTTTTTCTGTTAATATTGTAAAAAGAAGTGAATTGGTTTTAACTCTCAAGGATTTCTGTAAACACTTATTGATTTAATTCGATATCTCTGGGTATGAAAAAAATAATAATATCACAAATGAAAAAAAAAACAGGAAGCATAACCCTCCTAGTTTCAACAAAATTAAAATTTCAGTAGATGAGTCTTTTGGGTGGGTATTCAAGGGTTCTGTTTTTGAAGGGTGCTTAGAAAATACTCTTTCTGACATCTTTGCTCTATGAAAATTAAATGCTAGACTTTTAGAAGTGAAGATTTTTTAAACATTTGAATGAATGTTAAAGTGCACAGTAAACTCCTAAAGTATAATGTATACTTTTTAAGATAATATAAAAGGTATAATTTTTGGAGTAGAAGGTCAACAGATACTGTTAATTTTAAATGAGGTTTTGCAGAATGATCTTTGATTTTTATGCATTATGACTGTAACTTTTGAAACAGTGACAGTTTGGGGCTAAGTTGTGAGCTGGATTACATCTGATGCAAGACCATCAAGAAGAGAAATGCTCCTGTAAACTTCTGTAAAAATAATGCAGGATTTTCATGCAGGTGTATATGAACAGACTATATCTTTGTCCTTCCAGCTGACTCAGGGGATAGTGAGGATCTTAACTTTAGGCCTCTCTCCTTCACTTCGCTATCTAGCTAGTACAGCTGAGAAAGTGTGAAGACAACAATATATAGCACAAGTAAATTGCTCTTTTCTTTCACTGGGTATAAGAAGGAGCTGAGGGAAAGGGATTTGCGTTGCTTGGGCTTTCTTAGCTACCGTAGTTTTCATACTTCTCATTGTTTTGGTCTGTACCTCAAAATCAGAATTTGACCCTCAGTGAGTTGCTGACTGAAGTTAATTAATTCAACTGATACTGCAGGCATTCAGAATCAGGTCTTCTAGATGCGGCTGAAATTGGTTTTGGTAGTTCATACACGCACAAAAATTCAACCACAGTTCCTCATCTCAGCTTATCCCTCAGGCACCTAACAGTTTCTGATGCAAAAGCCTTCCTTGAAACAAGGGCCTTGGGTTTTACATTGACTGTGATAACTACTGTGGAGATTTTGCCATTAAGCAAAGCTGAATTTTTCAGAACATGTTGCTGAACTCTATTTAACCATTCTTCTTCTCCCTTTAACCATGTTGGTGCCAAAGCAGGCCTAGGAACTCCACGCTAGCACAAATACTGCTCATCTGTCCATTTGTATTTCACCTGGCACTCATTCTTCCCCAAAGTTAATTTCTCCTCTGTGTGTAGATTGGCTTCTTTTCTTTAGTTACATGGCTGCTTTGTGCTGGCTGACTCTGCAAAAGTCTCACTTTTGTTTGCATAAATCTCTCATGATTTCATGAAAGAACGTGGTATTGCAAGTCTTAGCCTCCAGTTAAGATGAGCTGCTATCTCTACTGCAGCTTTTAGAAGATTTCTTCCCAGGGCCATTCTATTTTAAACTTAATTAGATGCTTCAGCTTAGTTTTAAAAAAAGAATCTAGAAAAATGACGATTGGGAGACTGGCAGGTGTAGTGTGGCTCGGTGTCAGGAGGCAACAAAGATTTCTGTGTTAAAGCAGGCATTTCGGTCCCTAACGACATTACTGCAGAGGATGAGTCAAGCAGCATTTTACCTTGTGATGGTTCTGACTTGGTCGTTCTAAATAATAGTAATAGAAAATAAAATAATAAAAAGCAATAGAAATATATAAAATATGATACAAAATAATGAAAAGGAATAACCCTCCCCAAATTGTTGCCAGTCGTAAAAGTTTCCTGGCAGAAATATCATCCATCTTGGATATGCTGTTCTTTTGTACAAAGACAGCTCTGCAGAGGGGTGTAAATCTCAAGTGCCACATTTGTAAGAACTGGGTCATACCAATTTTAATTTGTGAACATGAAGGTGGAAAGAGTAATGGTAACTTGAGCTTAGTGAATACCTACTGAGAGTAGGGCCACGGTTTACAAAAGCACCTGACAACTCTAAGTATCCAACTTGCTAACCCTTAAAGGACTTGATGTTCAGAAAGAACAGCATATTCAGAAAGGGAAAAATAAACCTAACACTTTGTCCCCAGCTAAACATGTACAGATACCTAAAACATAGAGGTCACTTTTGAAAATCATGCCAGTGAAGTTCTGGTTTTAGAGTTGGAGTCAACTGCAAGGCAAACCAGTTTGTGCCATACTTTTAGGTTAACTTTATTAAGAAATTTAGTGTGGGTATATTGGCATAATCATGTCCTCAGTAATCAATTAAGTTACACAGCTTATCGCAAAATAATAAAAGCATCAAGACACAACCTGATAATGGCCCAGAAAAATTGTCCACTCCCAAGTATTCATAGAAATGAAATGCAAGCTAAGTAATATGTTTAAACTGTCAATTACCATTTAGGACAGTAATGGGCCATCACATGGGCTGTTTCTGGCCAAAACAAAGTAAAAGTGATCAGCTGCAATGGAAGGAATGGAGAATCCAACTTTTGCCTGAATATCAAATTGTACAGTCATGGCAGTTCTTAGCTCAGCTGTACACATGCAGCATCAGGGGACAGAATACAGTGCCTTTAGCTACAGAACACAGAGGTACACACTGTAAAAGTAAGTCCTGAGTTATTAACTCCAGAAATGCTGGTCTGTGTCATTCACATTCTGTCCTCTTTTCTTCTGATGCTCTTAATTTCTTCTTTCTTTTAGTTTTTTTCCTTCCTGTTTCCTTCTTGTTCCTCTCATTTCTATGGGCCAGAAGATTACTTTTTTTCCCCCTTTCTTTTTGTAACCTTTTCTTTTACTGTAAAGTTAAATTGTAGATGGCTTACACATGGACAATAGATTGATCAGAATTTGCCAACCTTTCTCTCCTGCATGCAGAGTGACCAGAGTGGCTTTGGAAAATATAAAGCACATAACATCTGCCAAGAGAAAAAGGCTGTTATAGCATAAGTCTGCTTTGTTTCGTTTTGGACTTATGGGAGAAAAAATAAACTGTCATGGTAAGATCACATATATTTCTGGTTCAGGTTTATGTCAGGAAGTGAAGTAATACTTGCAGAGTTTACTACTCCTTCATCTAGGAAATCCTAATCTGCTTTCATAGCAGCATCTACACTTGGGGTTTTGTTTTCATTTAGGAACAAGGCCCTTTTTTCTTAGTCTCATTTTTTTAAACCCATAGTGTCTTCCTTAAGATTCAACTCTACTCATTTTTCTGCAAACACTAATTTTTCTTTCTAACCTCTACTGTTCCTTCTCAAGCTGTCAATATCTCTCCCTGAACCTTAATTTTCTAACTATTTTCAGTAGGCCATCCCATCAATATACTTCAGGTGTGATAAGCACAGAAGAGCTAATGGTGTCTCTGTGTTCTGTCGACTCAGAGTTCCAAGTTGCTCTTGAGTACTGTTTATTTCTAACTTTATGTGGTTTTAAACACAGGAAGCATCCACTCTGTGAAAAAAACTAGTATTTACACAAAGTTCAGTTTCAAAGGTTAATTTTTAAATATTCAGATTAAATAAGGATCATGCTGAAGTATGTTTAAAGTTACCAGAATTGACTAAGAAGGATTCTTGGGTTTTGTTATGACAATGTACCTTCAAAGACTTTTTTCGGCATCTTATCTACAGCAGAGAATACCTTCACCTACTAAACCTGATATTTCATCAGTATCTTCTAATAGCCATTTATTTTCGTTGACTCATTTAATGGTCACCATTTTGTGCTTTGGACCTCAAAACATGCTACTAGGGCCTCTGAAGCACAATTACTTTTTTTTCTACACATAGAGCAACACAAACTTCAATCCACTGGAAAGTAATTTCCCCCTCCACGTCAAAAGGCAGGAGTTCCGAAGAGACAAGTGTCAATGTGAAATGAAGAGTGAATAACAGGTAGAAAGAACACATTAGAAAGATTATCCACAGAATCTCTAATGGCTGGAGGGGAGAATTTAAGTCACTGGAAGCAAGACATTATTTTAGGAATGATTGTTATTAATCTATAATGTGAGGTTTAGAATTTAGATTTCTTACTGAGAAGATGGAGAAAGTTCTGGATTATTCAGAAAGGCAGAGTGTGAGAAATGAATAAAGAGAAATTAATCAGCGAAAGAGGTGCAAAACAGCTTTGCAAAAGTTGCATTAGATCTAAACAGAACTTAACTACTAAATTGTTTGAATGCATACCCAGGGGTATTTTCTATGAGGAATTATCCTGTTGACTATCAAGCTATGTTATAGGAGCTCCTGGGTTTCTGAGTTGCAGGTCTGTCACAAGTTTTGTTGTGTTAATGAGTGACAGAGGGGAACATATCATTATGTCTAGCACTCAGGGACTGGAGTAGCTATTCAATTGTAAATGGATTCTTATACCATACTTGTCATTACATCTAAGCATCTTGACTAACATCTATCAAGTACTGATTGTTCCTTCATCATGTCTCTCTCATGAATAGTATGTGCAATGTAGTATCTTGTTTTGAAAGTTATTTGTTTGTCTCCTTTGGGCCTTTTTTTTTCTTTTTCTTTTTATTCCCCCTCCCCCCCCAAATACTGCTGTGTGTTTATGTTAAAGAAAACAAGGTCAAAGAAATGTGCCCTGCATTCAAAACCATGAAGAGTCTCAGTTCCTACAAGAATTTTTACCACACTGAGATTAGAGCTGAAGAACTTTGTCTCCTGCACAGATGAGCTTTACTCTGGTTATGAAGATTATCACCATGCCAGAAAAAGGACAATCACCAACAATCTACTTCGTTCTAGTTCTTGAATTGCATTTTATTTATTTATTTATTTTAGTATTCTGGCTTCTGCCTTCATTTTTTGCTAGAGAAGAACCCCATTTTAACCTGATTAAAACTTCCTTGGATAGCATAGAGAGTAAGAGGCAGGCCTGATGCAATGGTATGAGGAGGCATTGACCTGCACTCCTGTGGAGACAGAGCCGTGGGCCGAGGAGTTCTGAGTGTCATCCTTTTGCTTTCCGTTCAGGAAATTTCGCCTCTCCCCTTCAGTGGTTGGTCACTTCCATGGTCACAGATAGGCTGTCAGGGAGGGTGATTATCTTCTTTCTTCACATTGTCCTCATAGCAGATGAATAGTCCTCTCTACAGCCGCCACTATGCTTCCCATGTCTGCAGATTTTAAGTTACACAGCTCAGCACCTGACAAAGGCAGCATTCCTTTTCCAAACAGAAATTCACAGAAGCTATGTCTGAGTTTAGCTATTTTTTACTTTGATGACTCTTTACCACAGACTTACAGTACAGAACTAGGGGATATTCTCTACAGGTGACAGGATGTTAGTTTAAAACACATCTTTATACAGACAGTAGTGAACTTCTGGAGATTTTGCCCTGGGAAGCTGGGGAAACAGACAGCACCAGCAAGTTCCAGAAGAGATTAGAAAGATTCACAGGCAGAAGGTGTCTTGATGTATGTTACAAGAACTGGGCAAGGATGTACTTTCCAACATCTTTCATAGAACTTTTCTGCATGCTGGGGGAGTGCAAGGAGACTGGACTTCAAAAAATGGTTAGACTTTCATGCTTTCCCTAAATAACATCTTCTGGGCTGGATGAACCAGAGCTAGCCTCACCCAGCAGGGCATTTCTTATGTCCTTAGGATCACTTCAAAGCATTAGATGAAACTGAGCAGGACTCTGAATAGAGTGACAGGAAAGATGTGATCTTTACAAAGGTGTAATGCTTCTTGGTTGATGATGTGCCAGAATACCTCTCTTTCACACAAAATCAATAGAGTTTATTATATATAAACTGTCCTTGAGGTGTATGTATATCTTTGAAGAACTTCAGAAAATTGACTCTTGCTTTCCTCATTCAAGTTGCTCTGGAGATTTTTAAACAACTGTTACCAACCTCTGCTGCTTACTTCTTGCCTCAGCAGTTGTCAACAAAAACAACTTAATGTTTTTTTATCGGGTTCTCACTAAACTGCAGGTTATTATCAGACCAACAGGTGTAGAAAACTGATATTAAAGCAGAAAAAATTTCCATGTAGGTCCTTGGTTCAAATGTAGCCCATGCTGTTCATAAACAAAAACTACACACCCTATAAGCTCTTTGGTGGATAATGTGAAGTTAACTGATGATTTCCATTTACTTCATAAGAGACAGGGTATACATCACATAGGAATCATCTAGCTAGAAAACAAATAGAACTGGACTAATACGTGCTTCACAATGCAACTCTCTTAAGAGTAGCGCTAAGGTACTATTTAAGCAACGTGAAAAAACTTATTCCTGTTGCAGTGTTATGGATGCTTTGTGGCTATTTCTACTTATGATAGTGTCAATTTACTCTCTGTTTTAAACACTAGTATTACTTAAAGAAAAAGGAAAATAAATACATCTAGGGATTCACAGTGAGATACAGTGAAAGGAAGTATATTGTGGGGGTTGAAAAAGGTTTTATGAAATAATGCCAGGTAAGACACTGAGTCTTTCATATTCAGCTGGGATATTCCATTGTAGGTCAGGCACACTGAATTATTCTTTTCTTTCCACTATCGAAATTGGTAACCTACTCCAGAAACACACATAGAATTGAAAAATGAGGTCAAAACTAGCACATGCATACATCAAAGGGTTTTGGAATGATAACAAGACTTTTAATCAGCCCCTGGTTGTTTACTGACAGCAGGAGATCTGAACCAGCCATTTAGCAGGTTAGAAGGTAATCATGCACAGCTAATTGCTGCTCCTAGAACACAACTTTTTAAAGATGTGGTTTTCCACCCTGTGAGTGTGCCCTGTTTCAGATGCTTAGGGTCTGAGTTGCAGGAGACTGGCTATTGATGTAACGTAGAAAGTCTTCAGGAGGTAACAGCAAATGACCAAAACAAAAGGAAAAATAAGTCCTTAAGAGCCAAATACATCAATAGCAAATCAACAGATAATCCAATCTTCAGATACAGAAAAAGTCCTAAAAGATCAAAATGTGTATTCCAATTACATATTGCCTGCAGGTGCTCAACAAGAGATGAGAGCAATAAACACATCAAATCATTGGAACGCTTAACAAATCCTATGTCACTTTGGCAAATATTACTATTAAAAAAACCCCAAACAAAATCACATCTCAAAACTGAACACCTCTTTTAAGACAACTGGTAGGAGAACGCAAAGAATACAAATTCCCACATTTCAGTTCCTCTCTAACCAAGTCAGCAAGTTCAAAAGTGATCTAACTTCCTCCTGCCTACAATGCTAAGCTACTTAATGTACATGGTATCTGTATGTTGTACGGTCTTTAAAATTTTCACTGGCATAAAATAGGATTTGTTACATGCCTAGAAAAATGGGGCTAAATAAATATGTTTCTTGATAAAAACATAAAAAAGGAACAACAACAGCAACAAAGACAGAGCCTGAATTACAGATATTTGTTTTATGCAGACATTTAGTTAGCTCGGAAGCTCGTCTTTGTATAAAAGTCAGTCACCTTTCCAGTACATGAGACTGAGTTTTCAACTACTCTTAAAAAAGGGGAAAGAGGCACTTTCAGAGATCAAGCATAATCAGTTACAATTTGTTTCCATCATTTCCATGTGTATGACTTCTGTGTGTACGGTTCTGTGAAAGCTTTTCTGTAGTGGACCTGAGCTGACAGAAAAGAAAATGAAACAAAAGCCACATCATAAGAGTTATTTGGAGAATTTAAAGTATAGGAGGCCTTGAAAAAAGCTGTACAAAAAATGGTTTAGAAGTAACATAAACCTAGCAAAATACACTAGTTTTCTTTTACTGATACTACTATTATTCCTTTCTTGCTAAGATGAAAGATTTAGATTTTGCCTAGATTACTTCAGAGCAAATCGTTCGCTCTGAAAAAAAAAATTAAAAAAATACATCACAGAATTGGATTCTACTAAATGACAAAGCTTAATTTTTCAGCACCACAAACCTGTATTTATGAACTGAATCAATACTCATCAGTTTTCCCACTCAAGAGACAAGCTTAGCAAGAGAAGCTTGGTCTGCTTATAAAAATAGTGAGAAAGAAAGTGAGGTAACAGTTTTAAAGAATGTTCTTCTCATTATATTTAATTAGAGCTCTTTGGTTTGGGGGGGGGGGGGGGAGTTGTCTGTTTGTTTGTTTTTCCCCCGAAGAAAATATCAAACTTCAAGAGTAATATTGACTACTAAAATTTTTCATTCCAAAATCAAAATATATTGTCCTTGTCAGGAATATATCAAGTAACAACAGAAAACTTAGAGCTTTAAGGTAAAAACTCAGCTTAGAGCATTTACATCTTTTGGTGAAATGAGCAGAAATAAAACATTTCAAGGTGTACTCAAAAAACAGTTGAAAAAACAGTTTTCCTTCAAAATTTAGGTTCAACAGAATTTTTTTATTAATCCTGTTTCCCTTTTATAAATTCCATACATCACTGAATGTCAGCTCTGTTCTTTTATGTATTCTATCAGACAAATCATAATGTCTTTGAATGTACATTCTTTTAAATGTATTTACTCTTTGGAACTTGTGATTTCAAGTCAGTCAAATATTGCCTTGTTTTGTCGGGTACTTTTGTGCATTTTACTGTGATGTCTCACACAATAAGTGAGAAAGCATTTCTGTCATGAATATTTTTGTCTGAATTAAATGTTTGGCCTCTGCAAATACTCATGACTTTTAACTTCATTTTCTGTGAGCATTTGTTCCCATAAAATCTGGTTGTTCAAATGAACATGGAAAGCAAATAACAAAGAACAGAGATCATGGCCAAAGGAAGTCCATTAAATAATGCAAATAAATATTTGTCTATGTTTTTCTTTTATTGTCTATGCTTTAGTGTCAATACTACATTATGTGGATGCTTTATCTTGCTTTCATAGTAAGTAAAATGAGAAATTCATAGCTGTTAAGTTGAATTCACCTGGCTGAGAAGTCGTATCAGAAGAAAAACATAGGGAACCAGTCTCAGATAGGCGAATGGGAGTTTTTTAAAACCTCAGTATCCTTGATGCTGAAAAAATCTTCAAAAACCAGCTAAAAGTGACTATGGTTGTGATAACAAGAGAGAACTTGCAACAAAAAAAAATATAACTAGAGGTGAATGAAGCTCCTGCACTGGTATCCACCAAGTCCGTATGATCTCTGTGCTTACCTGCAAACCTATGGAATGGGATACTCTGCAGGTCTCTGATTCTGCACCAGCAGGTCGTGTTTCAGGGACAGGGATTAAGATGCAACCTGAACAGCTTTTCAGTGGAGATAGTTACTCACTCACTCACAGACTGAGATTTTAAAGCTCTTCACATAAATCCAGGGTTTGGCTCACACAGGCACCTGCTCTGTGTGGAATATATGCACATCTAGTCAAAGGGCATGTGCCGGAGCACACGCCAGCTCCACCCCTGCCCCTGCACACAGACTTTTCTTCAGTGTGTGTTGGATGACTGTTATTCACCTAAGTCTCATTTCACCATGCTGTCAAAATGAAGTAAGAGTGCGTACAGACCGGAGATAGGGAAATGCTCTTGAGTCCTACAGCACCGAAGTAACAATGGAGGCTCATGCACTTCTTCAGTACTTCCCATTAATGTTAAAATTCACCTGAAAATGCTTCAGGTTGTGTTTCTTGTGTTGTAAGGCTGTGGGAAAAAGCATACTGTACCCTAATAATAATAATAATAATAATAATAATAATAATAATAATAATAGGATAAAATTTAAGGGTGAATTACTTACTACATTGAAGTCAAAGGCAAATCTCCTATTCTACTCTTTTCCTTGTGTTTCTAATTTAGATCAGAATCAATGCCTTAATTATGCTTGTAATAGAACGTGCCTGGCACTGAGAACATAATTTTCATTTATCCCCTAAGAAGAAAAATAAATTGTTGAGCCTGCATCACTCTGCATTCTTGTTATCAGACTGACTTGCATTTTCTTGGAATTGCTCCACAATTGAGATTGCAATTTAGTTTTTGATTGAATGTTTTGCACATTGAATTTCACTTTAGATTTTCTCTAGCTCTTTTAGACTGAAGTATGAGTTCGGTTTACTAACTCTTTGAATAGCACAGTATTCAGAGCAGCGTCTTGGGTGATGGAAGCTTAAGGAGGGCTGTGTTGCCAAGTACTCTCTTAGTTGGCCTCACATTTGGATGAATAAAAACAATGGCTTACATTAAAGAGAGCTGGCTTCATACAGCTTATGGGATGGCAATTGAAAGTCCTGCCCTCCCAGGTCATAGGGAGGTTAACTGCAGGAGAGAAGATGTTCCCTCTGAGAAGTCAATCCTTTAATCTTCTCTCAGGATGAAAAGAAAAGGTGAAGTTTTGAGGAGGGGTGTATAGAAGTTGTTATGATCTAGTTGCTTGAGTCAGATCACAGCTACATAGACATTTTTTAATTGGCATAAATTCACGCTGCTGTCCAAAAGGATGGTCACATTTTTCTTCTTGCCCCCAGCTACACCTTCCCATCTATCAGCACAAGTATTCGTGCAACAATGCAAATTGATCTACCCGACACATAAATCAAGAAAACAAACAAACAAATGAGCAGTTTTGCACAAGATAGGTGACATGATCTGTTTGTTTGGCCACCTGGTCGGAAGAATGCTCTTACTCTGTGCAGATACGGGAATCAGATGGCTTCTTTCAACTTCCTGGCAGATTTATGATAGGTTAGAGTGACAGAGTAGTCATGGAGTCAGCGTCCTATTACCTCGTCAGTCACTGAGCAGTTGCAAGGACCCACTTGTATGGGTCTCATGTTAGCCGGGCTGAGAGGATCTCACCGGCACCGATTCCCTCTTTAACAGCTCTCATAAGATACAAGAGCCCTCAGGCTCCTGGGGCTAGAGCCAGAGGAAAAATTAAACATCAAAATATTCAGTGCCTACAACAGAGTCAAGCTTTCAAGTGTCAGCATACATACTGGGATTAATAACATCTGAGTTAAGCAATGTCCCTAAATAACAAATGGATCTCGTTATTTGAAAAGAAAGAGTGCCACCAAGGTCACATGAGTGCATGACCAGGAATTTCAGCAGGCACTTTTTTTGCTAAGAAAGCACTAGAGACTTGCAGACCTTTGAAAGTAATGAAAGTCCTAAGTTGCCTCCACTTTTACTTTTATTTTGTCTCTTTTCTGAGGTGAAAGTCTTCTCTGAAGACTGAGGTGGTGTCTGTTTAGGTGTAATCTCTCTCCAGCAGGAAAGGTCATGAGTAAGAACTGGGGAATTCAAGGCACTACACAGCAAAACGAGAAATATTATGAGGAAATTGCTTCCTATAAACCTCCTTATGAAACTGAAAAATATATCCAAGTGGTTTTAACTATGCAAAAATGTCAAGGAAAATAAAAGCCCTTGAAACTAAGGCTTTACCTTGAATAAAACTGAAGGAGGATGTAAAGGAGTTGGACAAATCAGGAAGCAGAATCTGGTCAGATATTTATGAGCACATAATCATATACGGGCTTGAACAAAACAGGGGCAGTTTTGCAAAACTGAGCCACCTTAACTCTCTGTGTAACTAGTGGTGAAAAAGAAGAATTTCAATGCGCCTGAAGATCTCAGGTGCGCAATCCCTTCTGAAAAGCTAAGGAATTACATCCTTAATTCTAAGGCATTTTTTGACGGTTTCCCTTGCAATTCCTATATATAGGACAGAGAAAACAACTTTCTGCAGAATGCCTTACCATTTACGTTTGTGCAATTCAGTCACTCACAAAAGATTATCCTCTCCTTCTCTGTCTTAGAGAAGAGCTATCCAGCCAAGCCCTTTTCTGACTGCTTCTAAGTTCTGTTCCTCCACTTATCTTTGGCCACTTGACTTCACTTTAGTCTGCCGTAATAACGAGAGCCTTCTTTGATAGAAAGCAACACAAAAAAGACCTCATTTCCTTTTTCTTGATTAATTTTGCATCCCTCAGTACCTATTTACCTTGATAGATCAGAAAATCATTTCCCAGGAAATGAATGAATTTAAATAGCACTTATCTTAAGGAGACAGTAGTGGAATTGGTGCAGTGTTTTTCAGGGTTACATTGTTTGTGGGCAGATTGTGTGTCCATTTCAGTGTTTCAATGCTGTGGTTTAGATCTTTAGAAAATATGTGCCCTAGCACAAGTTTGAAAAAAGAAATTTTTTTTGCCTGACTTGTGAAGGTTAATGCAGTTAAATAGCCACCCTATATTTGTTCCAGATTGACAAGCACAGACGTGTCCTAGTATACTCCCAACTTTATTTAGTAAAAGAAAGCCAGAATTCAAATAACCACTGGAGAAATTACAAATCAGAAGGACAGAAGGATTTTCTTGTTTTATCAAAAACAGAGTCTCATGCAGCAGCAAAAAAAATTAAGAAGAAGGAGTCAAGAGAATTACTTCAAGCTTAGGAAGAGATAATAGATGATAATAATTAATTGTTAGGAAAGGAAGAAAGAATCAGGTTTTTAAAATTCCAAAGAACTGAGACAGGTACTCAGGAGAGATTCCAGTTTGAGAGGCAGAAATTAAATGAAAATACACAGAATGTAGAAAACAAGTGGGAGGAGGAAAAATATTGACCAATAGGAAAAGCTGGGTATTGGATAATATCAACTCTTGCTTACAGATCTTTACTGTGTTACTCATTGGTACTACACGTGTAGAATTTGTAAGTGGGTCTTATGTAGAGGACATGCACACAAAAAGTAGTTGTCCTTTGCATGCTGCTAGAAGAGTCACCTATAATCCAAATTGTCTTGCAAGCAGCTAGCTAGATTTGTGAAAATAATTCTTAAGCAAATGTACTCAGCAAAACCTATCATTTCTAGGAATGAAACTGCATTTCTTTTATTTTTACTTTTAAAAGAAAATCTCCAATACCATTCAGCATTAGAAGAAGAAAGAGCATGAGCAGGCAGAAAGAAATGGCAGAGGTAGAGTAGGAGGTTTACTTTTTCTACAATCGTTGAGCAGCGTCAAGATTTCTAAGTGAATGGCAGAGGGTGGTTTGGAGCTGCAAATTGGGAGCAGAAGTGTTAATTTTGACAGGCAAGTGGTCATGCTGACACTGAAAACTGGTGCAGTCTCCTGTTTTTAGGAAACAGAATTAGGCAATAAGTAAATCAATTCACATCGCGCAATGGTGAATGTGTGTTTCTTTATTGAATTGTTCTGTTTTCCTCAGGTAGCATGTGTGCCAAATGATGTAATAGTTACCATGGGAACTATCCTTGTATAATGAGAAATGTAGAATAAAGCTCAGAGAGCTTCTAAAACCCCACCTGGCATGCACATATTATTTTTCTCCTTAAAAAAAGAATAAATAAATAGTAATAAAAATAATGCTCTGCCACTTAGATCCTTAAGTACTACTTCATTCTTAAAATAGACCTGCTGGTAGTGGTGTCACTGTTTCTGGAGTAGGTGTTACCTAGTGTGAGCTCCAGATATGTGAACACTTATTTAAAATAGGGAAAAAAAAAGGAAAATTATCAAGAAAAAGTATAAATTGGAGAACTGCTTTAGAAAGATGGATATTATAATGTGCTGTTTTAGAACCAAAGGAAGTTTCTAAAATATTACCTTTTAAATACACTGCTTTTCTAGTGACAAAAGAAAAAGTGTTGTATTTATTTATTAACATCAGAAAAGTGTATCCAATACTCCTCCTCCTTCTATTCTATTAATCTGACAATCTTTCTTCTAATGCTGGAAGAGAAGAGGAAAACATTTTCTGCAAAAGCACTTAAAATACCCTTTGGGGAATCTGAATGTTTCACCAAGCCTAATATTTTGCAAATGCTGTAATTTTGTGGCAAAATAACACATTTTATTTTTTATCCAGGGGGAATGCTTAAACCACGGTCCTTTTACTTTCTGTTTTTGTGCCAGCATATACAGAAATCACATCTGTATTACTGCTACTGAGAACCAGAAGAAAAACTGTAGTTCCTGATGTTTCTTTTTCCTTCCTTGTGCTTATATAGATAAATGGAATCAGATGTGATTAATTAATCATCAAAATATCTTTTCCCAAAACTCTGAGTTTACCAAATAATGCATTGGATGGAAGGATTTTCATTTTTATTGTTTTTTGGAGAATGTTTATGGCACTGCTTGCTACTTGGAATCTTCTATGAGTCACAAATAAACATCTTTCAACACTGCGCACAGTAAATTGCAATATAAAAGGAAAGACTGCAAAGTAGGTCTCCTCCAGGCAGCCTTAAGCCATCAGTTAACATTTTTCAATATTTTGCTTTACTTTTGTTTAATATACAGAATACAAATTTTCAGTATAAACAAAGTTTATGTGAAAAAGAAATGTTTCTCAAGTTTCTTAATTCTGGAAACACTGATCTTTTATAAAGTCCATGACTAACTTGCGGAAATAAATCTGATGTTTTAATTACAATACACTGTACTCCCACAACATCTTTCATCATAAGTACTTTACTGACATTTATTAATTAATGGTCTGATCCTGCAACCCTTACTCATCCACATAATTTTTACTTGTGATTGCAATTATTCAGACCTTTTGCATGAGTAAGATTTACAGAGCATATGCCTGTTCAGCAGTAAATGAAGCTCATAAGCATATAACCAAGTGAGGCTTTAGGAAACTAATTGCAGCTTGGCTTGACGGGGGCAGCCATGGGTAAATTAGGGAGTTGTGTGGCCCAGAATATACCTAGCTGTAGCAAAAGACTCTCAGATATGCTCTCTTTGTGCCAGAGCCCTGCTGAACCAGGGTGGCTCCTAATGTTGTATTCAGAACTAGTTTTTAACAAAACCTGAGGAGGGGAAGGGATAAAGAAAAAAAAAGAGAACAAGGAGAAACTAACTGACTATGAGATAAAATAGGACAAAAGGAAGAAGGGGAAGTGTGTCACAGGATCAAAAGTATAAAAGCAAGAAACACCAAGCACAGCACCCCAAGAGCATGCACCCTTCCCTGAAGATATCCAAGGAGTTGCCCATGGAGGCTCTGTCCTGGGATTTAACACCACGCGGGAAGGGAAAAAGGCCCCACAGTGGCTGTGACTCCCCACACCACACACACCCCTCCATCAAGGTTCCTCTTCTTGGTGGGGTGAACCAGCTTGGACAGGGTCAGAGGACTGGGTGAGGAGGTCCTGCAACTAAGTGAGGACTTAGAACATGAGAGTGTAAATAAAAAGGTGAGGGTAAAGTGCAACTACCACCTTGGTGACAGGGGCAGGATCCCAACACACTTGGAGGACGTTTGTGCCTGACTTTCCCTCCTGTTGCAGAGGGAAACCATTAGGGAACCTAACAAAAAACCATGCTGCGAACACATCCATGCTCACCACTTCGTTATGTAGGTTCCAGCTGATGTGTCCAGGGAATCAGATCTGAACATAAGGTGGTCCACTGGGTTCTTACTCTCTCTTCAGGTAGTAAAAGGTCTTTTTACCCTGGATGTTGGCAGGACACGATACTAATGTCATGGAGTCAAATATGAGCTTGCAAAGGCATTTTCATGGTGATTTCATGGCCTGGCTGGATGTTATGCAGCTTGTTCAGGCATGTGGAAGGGCTGTGCAGGGAGGCTTGACACACAGGGAAGAGGCCTGGGAAGAAGTAGTGGAGGGTAAGCATGACATAACCGCCTTCAGGGCATGCACAAAATAGGAGAGGATTCCTGTATTCAAAGTGTCCTTTACTTCCATGAGCAAATTGTGGGGAAATGCAGTAGACGGACCACCCCATGGACTGTGCAAGCAGCACAGAGCCAACCTCTTTCTGTCTGCCATGACCATCCTTGGTACACTGAGGGAGACTCAACCACTGGCAGGGGTTTGTCTAGAAGGTTTCTCCTTTTGTTAGTGTGGAGGACCTGCTCTCTTCCAACTAATTCTAAGCCATGAGGAGCTCCTGGCAGAAGACAAGCAGTTCAGAGAAGACCTCTTAGGCTGATGGCCAAAAGCTGCTAGAGCCCTTGCTGCCATAAACGGTGCTTTGTTGTGTGGGTTGTGACTACTCATCAGGACCATGTTATGGCTTCTCTCAGCAACATTGTTCACCAGAGTTGTCAGCATCCTTCATATCTCAACAGCAGTAACAAGACTGTAAGTTTGACTTTCCAAGGTCCCTCATTCTAGACTGGGACAGGAGTTTCAGTCCTAGGTTTGTGTCACAGCCTATCTCCAGCCCTTTACACCTCTCCTTCCCATGCCTATGCATCTGAGAAGCCTTGAGACAGCTCTGTGCCTCACAAAATGTCAGCAACGGCACTGGATTCTGAGCCCAGAGCAAGCAGAGTGTGTTTTAACCTTTTTAAAAGTAGTTTGGATGCATTTATGTAACACTTCTTACTTACGTAAATGGTCTGAATGATTTCACCAGAACTACTCAGGAGTAAAAATTATTCACATGAGTAAGAGTTCGAGGATCAATCATTTATCAGTAAATGTTGCAAAAATACTTGGGTTTGCAATACGAAATTCTTGAAAGTAAAGACCTGGATTCATCCCAGGGAGTACATATATTTTCCTTACTAAATTATCCAATTTGGGTTGTTGGACAAAGCTCCCTCTAGGGAGAGAGAGTTAGGAGGGAAAGGATGGCATCTACAGATATTTATTTAGCCCATTAAGGTCTAATTCTCTTCCTGGAGAAGCTTTTCTGTCTCCCCTGACAGGAGGGAAGCTTCCAGTAATTAGGCACCTAACTTATGCACTGCTGCAAAGTGGGCTGAAGCCGAGTCGCCGTGCATCAATTCTACTCCATATGTCCAGGCCAGCCATGGAAATTCAACTCTTGTAAAAGCTGTTCTCACCATAAACTGTGCTGTAACCTCCCCCGCCTCTTCTGGGCCTGGTCATCTATGTTACAATGACCCCTGGCCCAGCTCTGATGTAGCTCAACAGCATAACCTTGGGTCAGACTTTTGAGGAAATTGTTAAGTGGTGAGAAAGAGCTATGAGAAGGTGTAGAGAGTGAAGCTGAGAAGGATAAGGAAGGGAAACTTACAGACAGAGGTACAATTATAGATATGGGGAGCGTTAGTAGCTTAAAAATTCAAGACGAAAACCAACAACTTGGCTGTCATTAAAAAAGAAAAAAACAAAACAAAACAAAAAAAACCCCATACAACAACCCAAGGAGTTGGTTGGTGACATTAACGTCAGTCTGTTGCTGATGTCAATGGTCTCCGTGGGGGTGGCAGTTTAGCAAGACCAAAGAATCAACAACTAAGCAAAAATTAACGTTTTAGAGAGCAGCTGAGGCTGTTGCATCCCCTCCTCACTAATGCTTGTCTGGGCAGGAAAGGCTTTTCAGTGCCTTGTCAGGGATGGTGAGCACACTAATGTTTAACCTAGGAGCTCATTAAACCTAGCCACATTTTTCATATATTAGCCAATAAATAATTGCTTTATGCCTTTAGTTGCATATATCCTGCTTGCAGAGCCTCTTTGGGCATGGTTAAATATGCCCAAATAAAATGATCCAAAGAAAGACAACACCACCTTACGTTAAGAGTTGGCAACTTTATAACAGCAAATGATAAAGGAATAGTCCCATTAGTTTCTTAAGAATCTTGCATGGTAAAAGTCATACTTATTTTGACTGACACTGTCTTGATTCTTCAAGTGCCATGGTTCCTGTATTCACGCTGTATTTTTCAGAAAGTTTTTCTCCTCAGTATTAATCTTTTGCAAGTGTTGTGAAAGATCGCAAATACCATTTTATTTAGAAATCAGATGGGAGACTGGTCATCAGAGACATTTGTTTAAAAATATGCTTTAAGGTATTAGGAAAAAACTGCTTTGTAGCATATTTGTTTTCTAATATAATACTAGTACTTATATTTATTTTCATTCTTTTCTTCCTTCTCATCAGATATTCTATCAAATTTACCATTCTGCTTCCCTCATTTCTTATTTCTATGTCCTTCAGGAACCTATGAGTTTCTGATTTCTTTCCTTCTATTTCCCAGCCCTAATTTCTACCAGTTCTTCCAAATTACAGTAATCGTGAACACAGCTTATATTTCTTCTCCTTTTGTTGAGACTAAAATTAAAAGATGGATCCAAAATGGTCAATCACTTATTTTTGTTTATTATTATGAAATAAAATCATAGTTCACTGCTCACAAAGAGACAAATAGGTTGTTTCATTAAGTTAATTTAATACAGTGTTCACTGAAAATATTTCAACCAGCTCCGTCTTTGAAACGGCACATATTTAAAAAGTTATTTAAGAGGCTCTGTGTCATTCTCTTTTACCTGCCTTCATTTATTTATTTTTTTTTAAGACTGTCCTTAGTGAGTTATAAGTAATAACTGAAATATGTCAGAGCTCACTAGCTTTTTTCTGTCCTGGGTGCTGTAAGAATGATTTTCACATTACATTGACCCATTACATTTTTTTAGTGTTGTATTGAAAAATACAAAATCCTCCTGATTTGTCTTTTTATTGAAAACCAAAAGCTCTGGGTTTTCACGGCAGAGAGAAAATGCACCTAAACAGTGAGACTTGTTAATAGCCCTGAGTTCTGTAAATGCCGTATCTTTATAATTGTAACCTATTAAGTTCTCATGTATTAAAACCTCAGTTGGAAACATGACTTGCATAAGGTCAGGTTGAACTGGTTAAGCAACCAGCAAAAATATGTTTAATGTCAATGTAAAAACAACCAAATTATTCTGAAGTTCCAACTTCAGCAGAGAACGGAGAGGAAAAATCTCTTTCTTCCTTTCACTCTCTTTAAAGTAAATATACAAATTTCCAGGGCCTTCCACTCTCTAAAAAAAGTGTTGATCAGATCTTTGAAGGGAAACTACCCATCTTCCTCCAGAAAGGGAATACACAAGCAAATCTAGTCACTTCAGCTACTTTTTCATTTCATCACAAGAAGAACGTGTACACTGTAAAAATGGAGAAAATTCTAGCCTCTCAGGTGAAACAGATTAAACAAAAAGGCTTAAAAATGACCATCCGCCATGTCCTTGTAAGAAATTCGTTCCTCTGCATGGCTTGCTAGTTCAGTGAAGTCTAGAAAAAAAAAATGTCTGTCACCAGTCAGGCTTGGCTGTGGGTTTGATCCGTGTTTCAGGAAAGCCCTCCTGCTGCTTACATCCTATGTTTTCAAGAGGCTTTCAAAACCAGTGTCTCACTTCGGTGCTGCTGAAAGCTTTTCCTCTTCCTCTATCTTGTCCTCTCCTGCTCTGGCCTTGCAGACTTGTCTAATACTAACTGCCCTTTTGCAACAGGATTAATTTTCAGTCTGCTCAGCCAGCGCTTGTGGCTCACCGAGCGGCCAGGTAACCGCTGGCAGCTGCATTCAGTGCGTCCAGCCTCAGCTCAGCTCAGATTAATCACAGCCTGAGGAGTCGGCGAGTCCGAAGCCATGCTGCAGGACCTTGTGTTGGATGGATTTCTCTCTATTTGCCCTGTACTGCACCCAGAAAACATCCCTTCAGTGAGCAGGCAGAGTTACTCTAGAGGAAACAGCAAAGCAATCTCCCCTCCTTGGCATAAGATCCTGCTTCCCCCAGCTGCATTAGCCAAAACAAGGCAAAGGGTCTGCATCGCCCAGTCCCTCCTTTTCTACAAAGCATACAGCACCCGCACAGTAACCTGTGAAAAAGCACCATATATCTCTGCTGCATTTTATGAATGTTTAAACAGATATGCTATATGATATTTTGATAGAATTTAATAAGTAACTGGTTAAGCAAAATGGGAAATACAAAATGGGACTCTTGTTTTTCCTTTTTTTCCCCCTTTTATTAGTACAGAAAGAGGATGGAAGAATTTAGACCTTTTTCACAGTAAAAATTAAACAAATTCAACAAGTGCCAGCAAATTGGTTAGATTTTCATGAAAGAAGTTTTTAAGGGTAAATCATTATTACTTTTATTGTGTATTATTTCTTGGTGGCTTCCTGAGGGTTTTTTTTATTTTATTTTGTTTTGTTTTAATAAATAATTTGAACAACTTCTACTAATTTCCTTGCAATTAACTTCCAGACATTAGGCAAAGAATATATCCTTATTACAGTTAATTTGGACCAATGTTCTACTGATGGTTTTAACAATAATCAGAGATATCGTTGCATTCTTTCTCAAGAGACGTGTAAATGACATAAATTGAGAATGCTTCCATGCGTTTTCTGCATCTGTAGTCTTAGCCACTTTTTTTTCATTTCTCTGCATGAAAGGTAAAAGGATTTTAAGACAAAAATCTTTGAATGTTTAGGAGAAAGCTATGGTTTCTTGTCTGGGATCTTATGGAAGAGCGTTATGAAATACTTTCCTTGTCCAAAGCATATGTGTTGGCAACTGTGGCAGTAGAATAGGACAGTTGGAGTTTACAGCAAAAATTATTTCATTTACATCAACCAGAATCCTCTCTGTTTGCCATTCTAGAAAGAAGTCCCAAGCCATGACTTATTTTATCTTTTATTTTGGATTCAGTTCCTGTCAGAAGCAGTGAAGATGTTTTTAAGCAGGTGTTTGATTTGTAAGAAGAAATAGACAGAAGAGGGAGATTAAAGAAATAAAACCGGGATATTAAAGAAAAAAAATAAATCTAGATTACTTTTGCATGAAAGAGAAAGAAAGAAGACACAATTAGTGCTCTAAAAAACTGCATGATCACTAACTGATAAAGGAAAAGGATTTCATAAATGTCAGTACTCTGAACCCAGAGGGACCAGGCACAATACTTTTGACAGAACATTTTTTAAATATATCTGTGGTACACTGTGCATATTTGGTGAGTACTTCTCCCAGAGAAGAAAGCTGCATCTATGTCTTTGACATAGAAATTTGATATCCTGAATATATATTGAAGGTGTCTGGTTCTATACAGTCACTTCCTACAACTCTGGAGGTACTCTAAGCTCAAGTAGATTAATACAATGCCAATGAAATCAACAGTTCTCTGCCAATTTACATTGGCTGAGGTTTTAGGGTTGCTGGAGGGGAAAGAAATGACCCAGGTCTCCCAGAAAACAGAAACAAATATAAGAAAATGGAATTCACTTGAGGGCACATTGAAAACACACAGAACTAACTAAGCTTGCTCCTCACCAGGTTCCTACAGAAATAGTTGAAGTGGATTACAGCAACTGTAGTACATCCATGCAGGATTGAATTCATATAGTTAACCAATTAATAGAAAATAACAGAACCAGTTTCAACAAGTGTAGTCATTTATTTGTGACTTGCAACCAGACACAAATCAAATCTTCCATAAACAAAATAGTAGAAAATGAGGAGATGACAGTCCTTTAGGGTCAATTCTTACCATACACAGTGTTTGCACCCTCACTGATTTCAGCAGCAGTTGACTGTTTCCTGAACAGCCACAGTTCTGGAAAACAGATCTCCAGCTAAGCAATTAACGCTCTACTTTTGTCATTTATTGCAAAGGGTTCCTTCACCTCCCTTCCAAACACTGTCACCATATCCATCTGGATAGAATTGTTCACAACAAAAACTAATGAAGACTTTAACCCTTGAACACTATAATTTGCTTGAATTGGCCTGAATTATATTGCCTTATCCTTTTTACCAGTTGTCAGGGAACTGTTCTATGATGTTGTGGAAGCAAAGCGAGCTGTTTTGTTCGCTCAAAAGCATACATCTACAGCTGGCCAACTGAACATCTTACTAGGGGAAAAATTCCGTTGGTGTCCAGTGTCATAATTTCTAAAGTCATTTTAGATATCCTAAGGTAGGTATATCACTCAGCCTCCAGCTGGATCAACATGGTACAGGTCTTCCATTGCTCCTGCGCCATATCTGTCAACCCTGTGTTGATGTTTCTCTTACCCTATGGCGTGTGAAATGGCAGCGAATGCCCACAGGTTGGCAACCGCATTGAGTCCTATATCTCCATTAATTATAATCAGAACTTAGACACTCAGCTCACATGCAGACAGATGCATTGAAGACAAATTAATTTGTACATTTGCATCTTGAGTTGATGCCCAAACACTACTTAAACACCGCACTAAGAGGAATTCAAAGAAAATAGTACAGATATTTGGAAAGAATAGCATAGAAGTGCCTTCCCATAGAGCAGTCTGATCCAAAGCCAGATGCTTGCTAGTTTAAAGCAAGTTGAATGACTTGTGATTAACTTAACCCATGGCTGAGAGTGACTAATGAGTCTACTAATTTAATTGAGAACAGAAAAGATGTGGCCAGGAGAGTCACAAAATGAGACTCAGTTAATGGCCAGGGCAATGATAACTGGGATCTCCATAAACCTTTTAAAAAGTGCATTGAGCTCACCCAGTTTTAGACAGTGAGACCTCTGTGCCTGAGCTAGGCATCAAGCTTCTTTTACATCCAACGGAGAGAAATACGAACATATAGGGCACAGTTCATCTTTCCTAGTTTACTAGTCTACATTAGGTTGAAATAAATTTCTTCCTAACAGTGCCCATTTCTCTTCATTGGCAACAAAAAGAACCTAGGGCAACTAGTTTAAATTCAGGCATCTACATTTGATCAGAGGACTCCCACCTGGGTGTCTGTAGATAATAGTGTGTCTTAGATCAGAGAGAAGCTCTGCACCATCTGCTCCAGCCAGGCTTGTCTAAAGCTCCAACCCCGCCAGAGGTAGCCTTTATCGGCATGCCAATTACAGGAACAGCTGTATTTATCCTTAAATTTGCTCTGTAGCTAGAGGTACCAAATCCCACCCAGTTATCTTATTATTATTACAAATATTTTAAAACTGTAGCACCCACAAGCAGAGAAAGTGCAAACAGCTTAAATTGACAAAATTAAACAAACAAACAAACAAATAAATAAATACTAACTTGTTCTCTTCCATTCCACCAAAATTTGCCATTGTACAAAAGACCATATGTGGAAAAAAGTACTATCAAGAGGGCATTTGAGAAAATACTATGCAGCTAATGTAAGAGTCTTAGAGCAGGATTTAGAGTTCAGATTAATTACAGCTAATGCTACCAACAAGCATAACACAAAGCAAATGGGAAAGAACATCGAGGATGGTGAAAAAATATGCAAAATATTATCTTGTTTTGCTATCAGGAAAGCATCCAGCAAAAGGTATTCTTTCTGCTGTCATTGCAGTCAGTGTCATAGCAGCTGAAAAGTTTAAACCTGCTAGCAGGTACCCAGCCTGTTGTTTGGTAACACAGGTTGCCAAGGCAACAGAAGCCAATGACACTTCTTCTTCCTGATGGATTCTGCCACTAAAATACAGAAATCGGGGTCCTGAACTGACCTGATGGCTCTTTGGAAGCCATTTTTTCATGCCATGAATTCCCTATCTCACAATTAAAGCACTGAGGTGTTCTGAAATGCTAAATGTGTTTCTTTATTTTGGCAACACTTATTGATGTGTTGCAGTTCATTTCATTTATTGTGAGGCTGCTTGAATGGATGTTTGGAAGTTTGACATATTGGTCAAAAGAACACTGCTATTCTTGTATTAGCCCCTTTTGTCTTGGTAAAACCAGGTAACAGATATAAATCATAGAGGTTAAAATCTCTCTGTAGTTAACTATTTAAAATCTATTTATAACATTTTGCAGAACTAGGTGCGCATATGGAAAACCAGCAACAGTTTTTGGTATACAGTTTGCAATGTTTAAATAATAGCTTCAAGAGATACTGCTTTTTAATTTTGGTTTGATACAAACAAAAAAACATTCACTGAAGCGTGGAAAATGTCTTAAGGGAACATGTGAAAGAGAAAAAATCCAAACTAGAATCCTTCCTCCCTGTATAATGAAACTCTTGGTTTGTTCACCATCAGGGAACAAACAAACCACTCACTCCTTTCTCTCCTAGGCCTAACTTTGCACACATTCCCCCTTGTTTAAAACCCGTGAGTTTTTTCTTTGTGAGTCATTACTCAGTTCGGTGTAGAAATTCTTTTGAATGTCCCTTAAAGCTATTCTCCCATTGATCTGCACAATGACATGCCTCCCATAGCAGATGGTGTTGCTTGTCTCTTAACAAACGTCCCAAATGTTTCCATCTCCATTTCTGGATAAATTTAGAGAGAATAAAAGTGTTGAATCTGATTAATTTTGTAATCTGTTATAAATTCTAACGTTTTTATTAAGGCATTTACTTTTGAAGGCATTCCAATGTCTTTGCATACTGAGAAGGAAATCAGGCTTTTACATCTTTATGTTAATATGTAAATAACATTTGACTTGAAGATTCAGAATTATGTCTTCACGTTTTAAAATTTCCCCTGGTCTCACTTGATATAATAATTGCTGTTTCTGCATTGCCAGCTCATAACATTATACAATTCTGAAGAAAAATACATTATCAAATGCATGGATACAGCCCACATTCCTGACGTCAGTTGATTCACTCTGTGTATGAGCTTAGCATGTTGATGAAAAGTAGTTTACTCTAATGTGAAGAAAGCAAACCTGTACCAAACAGCAAGAACTATGTATACACTATACCCAAAATATCTATTCAAAATGGAGCTGCAGGCACCATGTGTGCCCTTTGCAGGTCACAAAAACTAAAGGTGCTGTTTTCTCTAGAGATGAGGCTTCATCACTAGCACCTACTTGCTTCTAATTCCAAAAATAAATACAGGGTCATAAAGGAATAAGGTGAAAGAGGAGTTACAACTGAGTTGCTTCTCAGTAAGAAGGAATGATGCACAATTAACGTCACAGACTGGGGACTTATGCATTAAAAAAAAAAATACAGAAAATCTCTAAGTTCAGTGCAGAATTGCTTAGAAAATGAACTTAAGACATACACAGCAACGAAGGAGAATAATAATTCAGAACTCTAAAATAACATAAAGTAAGTAGAACTTGGAAACCTTTTATGATGGTTAAAATAGTCTCCACTTGTAGATATGATTGAAGTTGTTCCTACTGATAAATTTTCAATGTCAGATCCATATACAAATAACCTAACCACATATTTACTGAAGAACAGTTATACTATCTTTTGTACTTTCCTAAAAAGTTCACATATCATTTTAAAAGTGTAGCTCTTGAGGCTTTAAGTAGTGGACCAAAATTTTTAACCTGAGTAGAATACAGTACTCACAGCATGCATTTGGGGGTTTTTTGTTTGTTTGTTTGTCATAGAGTCTTTGTCTATGGAAACTGCTTTTCAAGCACTGTTTGCTGTATATAAAATGTCCAGGAGGCATCATATATTCTGTACCCTCCAACAGAGCATAGCAACCATTCAAATTCACGCAATATCCATCTCAGAGGTATGTATTTATTTGCTTACCCCTGATGGGACACTGTGGGTTTAGTTTTAACTTACTGATTCCTTTTAAGCTATTTTTACCTTGGGAAAAAGATGTTTTATTGGTACCTATGAAAGTAATGACAATGGGAATGGCAGTTGTAGGTCCCCAAAACAACCCAGCTGGAAACCTTTAAGACAAGGAACTGAAAGTAAAAGCTGACTCTAGTAAGGAATATTTGACTTGTATCCAATCTAACCCACTATTAAACAACAATAATGAAGAACTTTTTGAAAAACATAAAATAATAATAAATGGAATAAAGAATGGGTGGTGTGACAAGAAGAGAGAAATATGTGTTGGCAGTGTGAAGATGACTAAAACTGCTGCTTGTACAAGGAAAATTGCTTCTCCATAAAAAGTAGGTGTCTGTAAGGAATGATTAGGGCAGAGGAATGGAAATGAAAGCAGAATGAAGAAGGTTCTGACAACATCATGAAATGCCAGAGGGACACAGATTCCCCTGAAATAGTTTGCAAAATCTGATCAATCTCATTTAACTATAGCTTTGCATATTTGCAGTATATCTTAAATAAATTTATTACATCTTATAGTACGGAGTGAAATGTCCCACACTTGTTGGCACATGACTGGTGTGCAGTTTAGAGTCTCATTAAGTCAGAATACCTATTAACTCTTACTCTGAGGATATCTTTGCCCACTTTTATTTTGACTGACTCCTGGTAAAAGTCCATGTTCTGATAATGATCTGCTGCATTGCCAGCACGTCAAGGAAGGTGATCCTTCCCCTCTACTGAGGACTAAAGTTCTGTGTTCAGTTCTGGGCTCCCCAGTACGAGAGACATGGACTTAGAGGAGCAAGCCCAGACAAGGGCCACAAAGATGATGAAGGGACTGGAGCATCTCTTGCAGGAGGAGAGGCTGAAAGCTGAGAATATTCAACCTGGAGAAGAGAAGGTTGAGGGGAACCTTATCAAATTGAAAAAATACTTGATGGGAAGGAATGAAGAAGAGGGAGTCAGACTCTTCTCAGTAGTGCCCAGTGAAAGAAAAAGAGGCAATGGGCATGGATTAAAACACAGGAAATTCCACCTGAACGCAAGAAAACCCCACTTTTTTTTACTGTGAGGTTGTTTAAAGTCTGAAACAGGTTACCCAGGAATGTTGTGGAGTCCCTGTCTGTAGAGATATTCAAAACCTGACTGGACACAAACCTGGATGACCTCCTCTAGGTGACCCAGCAGTGGGGGTGGAGAGAAGAAGATTTTAGTAGAACAAAAGGATAACATTTTAAATTGAACTCACCTAGCTACTAATTCTGCAACTGTACTGACTTGTAGGTATAATTAAGGTCAACTACTGGATAATTTCTTTTTACAGAATGACTATGAAACTTGATTGTTGGGCTGAACTTTATTTACATTGTTGATTAAGAAAACTCCATCACTTTCAAATTCTGATTTTCATCAGAACAGTTGCTCTATCTCTAAATCTACTTTAAATTAACTAGGGATAGAACATGATTCCTGAAAGCCTTTAACAATTTCTGAAGTGTCACTGTGTTTTGTAAACATAAACCTACATATATGTTCCTATTTTCACAAATTAGGTAAAATATAAGCATGTCCTTGCTTTAATACTGACCTTGCTGCTATTTATCAGTGGTTATACTAATCTCAGTGTGTACTTTATTCTCCACTGCAGTGCCCAGTGCTTATATGGCATTAGTACGAGAGGTAAAATTTTGATACCTTGTACATCACTGGACAACCAAAAAGTAAACAAAAAGCAATTAGCAGAGGTTGATGGGTTAAAGTAAAAATTTCTAATAGTATGCTGTCTGGTAGAGGTTGAAATTTACCCCACCCAGCAGTCATTTAGACCAGAAGGCAATATTCTTGAGTTTAATTGCAAATAAATTTCTGACCATACATTATCCTATTCATGAACTCATAGTAATGTTCCACATATATGGGACTAGTAAGACACAAAGAAAAGTTTAATATTTGGAAGGAGCTAGATAGGCTTATGCTCTTCAACAGCATATATTTTATATGCATGTAAAGGTCTGCTACGAACCTAAAGAAAACATAGTCTTTGAATTGCCTGTGCTTTATAATACATCTCATATATATCAGAGAAAGATGAAGAGGAGATCATACCATCTAAATCTATACTCACAACTGAAGCTTTTGTAATCCAGTCTCTCTGACTATCTCTCCCCTGGGCTTTTCAAGTGGAACATCCACTGAGGGGTTTTATTCTGATAATGCAGTGCTCTTAGGGCTCCGGATATATTAACTGTAGGTAGCACTACTAAAACACTGTGTGAAGTTAAATTCTAACTCTGAAAAAATCTTTCTTCAAAATAATTTTTAAAACTTTTACAGCAGAACATAATACAGTTCCTTCCTCAGCACCACTAGACATGGTTATTGAAAGTAAAAACCTACAGGATTAATACTTTGTTTAGAAAAGTTAGGATCATGCTAATTATGTGTCCATGGGCAAAAGAAAAGAAAGAAAGAAGGTGGAGGGAATAAAGGCAATAGAGGGATCATTTTGAAGCAATATAAAATTTGTGTTGTATTAGCCCAGGTTGAAAGCCCACTTGGAATGACTAGGGCCATGGTAACCACATTCAGCTGGAGTTTTCTTTTAGCATTAGTTACTGCAATAAACATTCTAAAAGTCGCTTGAGTACAGCTGATCCATGTATTATCTGAGTTACACTAAAACAGTTATTGAAATTTAATTTTAGAAACCGACCTACAAATAGACAAGCGATAATAACTGCATTTTATTTTCCTGTGAGGTACATAATAGTATTTTGTGTGAGTGAATTGCCCATTAATAGTCTCAATGTGCTAGTTTTGACCTAATGTAAACAAGATAGCCTTTTAATTATAATTTATCTAACTGTAATGAATGCACCATAAATTAATGTGGTGCATTTAACAAATGGTATTAAAACTAATCATGAAAAAAGGATTTGATGCTGGCAAGAATTCAAGATCATTCTTTCTAAATTTTTCAAAAACTGCAAATTCTTGCAAGTGTCTTTTGTATGAGACTTTTATAAAAAAAAAAAAAAGAAATAAATTTATTAGGTGTCCCTAAAGTACATACATAAAATTTTGATCTTTTTAAGATATCATGAAGGTTTATTTATTTATATATATATATTTTTGGTCCTCTTGAAGGATATTAAATTTACGTAATAAGGTCTACATGCATCAGTAAGATATTTTGCGAATGTTTAAATTGTATGAGAAATGTTTAATATACAGGATCCTGTTGTGTCATCCTTACTTATACAAAGAAAACTTTTGCTATGCATATGGTCTCATTTACTTCCTCACCAATGAGAAATATTTATGTTTGTGACTGTTGCCTTTTTGTTCAAGAAGGAAAGTATAGCATCTCTTCAGTTAGCAGTATATTATCATTGTTACTCATATATAGATCAGATACTTGTTGCAAAATTTTGGAGGGGCTTAGACATAGAATTTCCTAATTAAAATTTCTACAACCTGTAAAACCCTCTCCAAAACAGAGAAGGACACTTATGTCAGAACAGATATCTGTAAAATAATTAACATTATGAACAGATTTCAGTTTCCTAAATATAGGTTTCTGGTGCCAAATATGTACTCTATTATTCTACCTGACCTCTAATTTGAGATATCATGGCTCTTGTGAAGATCATGTCATACCTGCTAAGCCTGTGCAGTTATCTCAGACATCCTAGAGTATCATGAATGACACTAGTTCTTATATAATTATTGAAATGATAATTCAAGTCCCTGCTCAGCAGAGTCACTGGAGGGCAGGATTTAGTTTCTGAAGGGTAGGTGGCTAGAGCCATTTGGGATGCCCTGAGGTAGCTGAGATAAGGACTTAGATCAGGTAGATAAAATACCCAACTTGCAGGAAAATTGTGGTGTACTAGACCATCATCTGGAGGCCAGTTGTTATACTCTAGGGTGTCTTAAATTGTATCAGATGCTCATGTTCGGCAGTTATAATGGCAGCTTAGACAACTAGCTAACACTGATATTGTAGATACATTTAGGTTTCTGGCTCTAGAACTGGGTCCTATACTATGCCTAATAACATGCTATTTATATGTAACATAAGGTCAGAGTTGTAGTCATCTCTGAAATCTTTTTTAGCCTGTTAATTGAGACTCAGGTCATGTGAAAAGCTAAGTTCTCTCAATTCAGTTCAGTTGCAGGAATACAGCACTCTGGCTGAGTGGTGTACTGAAAATCAGTAGTCATTCATTCAAAAACAGATTTTAGGATATCGCAGTTCTCTGGGAGTTGGAGAGAGACAAACTGTTTGTGATTTCTGAAATAAGCAAGCAAGTGTTCATTACTGACAACCTTTTTCACTGACCCAAGAACATTCAGACAACATATGGTGACGACATGTTGCATGTCTCCGTAAGGTATGCTATAGATTTTCTACTCACATGTAGCATTCCCAAGGGTAAGACAGGGGGAAAAAAAAAAAAAAAAAAAAAAGGAAAGAAAAAGACAACTAAATTACAACATATTTTAAGTTGTTGTTAAGTTCTGTCTTATTTTATTTTAAGAGTACCTTTATTTCGGGGAGCAGGATGTATGGTTTGTTCAGAATTAATAGGATTATCTGGTGATTCCTTGATTCACTGTCTCTACTGTAGGAGGGAGGAGTTACTTACAGTGTTTGAAAATAAATTAATTGCTATCTCAGTGGATACTTTGAGTCTGTTTAGAGCCATGTAAGTACAGCATTTATACATACGTAAGATACATTCATTTTATACAACAATCATTGATTCAATGAGAAATCAATTTATGGCCCCTCACTAGCATTCCGTCATGGCTCTACCATAACCCTGTAAGAACAGAATGAGAATCAGGTTGTGATTCAACCACATTTAACCTTTAATTTTCTCCCTTTCTTTTGTGAAGGACTGATGTTACTGTAATTAGCATTACACTTTGTGTAGTATAATGAAGCTCACTTGTTCATTTCCCAATGAAATTCCACAAGCAAAGCCCTGCTCATTTTCCACCTCTCTGTGCCCATTTCTTCCTGCATCTACCAAGTACTTGAAAACAGTGGTCCTTCGAATGTTGTAACCTTTTTTTTTTTTTATTCCCAAGGCTTGCATGCTCTTAGTAGCTACAACTATATTTGAATTCATGCTTTGATTAAGCTGGTTAGAGTCCTAGGACTGTATTAAAAACCCCCACATCTAACAGCTAGTCTGTATGAATATATATCAAGGTGAACTATTGGGAAGCAGTAAAAGGAGAATTTCTTCCCCAGTAAAAGGAAAGCCTGAAAAAAAAAGGGAATATTTTCTGCAAAGTAGAAGAAATCTTCCATATGCTTCCAAAACTACTGTAACACAAATCCTTCAATCCACTTCTGGCATTTAGTTTTAGTCCTAACAAATTTTATAACATGCTTTAGTTTGGCAGTTAAAAAGAATGCTTGTTGCTTAGTATTTTCACAATAACTATTATCACAGGGACCAAACTGAATAAGCACCTGTAAAATTAATATTATTTTTGATTCATTTCTTCTGTTTTCATAAGGTTGCTTTGCCTGCTCTCAGTAAATCTTTTGCTCTTCTCTCAGTAAATCAGTTCTCTGTTATGATAAATTTATGTCTGGCTAACTACAAGATTGTATTGTAAGTGACCTATCTATCACCTTTTTAAGCCTAAATTTCACATAATTTAAAAATAGAAGATGGAGTAGAATGACTAAAAGATACATGGCACCAGGATTTTGTGTATATTAGACTGCTTCTTCAACAGGAATCTGTAATTTGGGGAAACCAAATTAAATCTCTATATATCTCATTTGTAAACAGAAAGTATTTGCTCTCAAACAATGAAATGTGGATTGCCAGAAGCAGACATCAGGATGTTATTGAAAAATTCCCAGCAGAGTTAAAGTTTCACTCAGAGGCTTACTCCTCAAAGCAGTCTTTGCAATTCCAGAAATAGATCTGCTTGTGGCAAGCTAAAGAAAGTTAAATGGTTTCTGAAGTCCCATTTAAAATATAAGCAAAGTGTAAAAAGAAAAAAAAAAGAAAAAAAGAAAAAAAGATCAGACAAGCAAAACAAATATGACATAAGGAATTGTCAAGAAGTGTCCCTGCTAGTTGTTGAGGTATAGTTTTAAAATTATATAATGTACAACAAATTGAAGGAAATCACTGTTTTATGATTCTGATTCAACTCCTGTCAAATAATTTGAAATAGTGGCAAACTGAATTACCAAGAGTGAAATAAAAAGAACTCTTCTCTCAGCATAGAAGATAATAATTCCTCTAAAATATGAGGTGAATTACAATAAATATACTTGGACATCATAATATAGTCAATTATGTTAAAAAATGTCAGGCCAGATTCTGTGGTCTGGCTAAATTTTTTCCACGGAAGAGTAAAAGAAGAGATGGAAGTAAATGTCCTCTCAAAACTAGTGTAAAGCTGAGGCTGAAACCATTCCTGCTGTTAATCAGTATGATAAAAATAACTCTTAAAGGGAAACGTAAAGTTCTGCTCCGGATAAGTTACTGACTTGTCTTGAGAAGGTTTAGCCTGTTTTGGATGTATTTTATTTTAAGTTTTAACTCACACTGAAATATTGCAGATCAGAGCCTCAAGAACGAGCTTAGTAACTCCTGTCAGTGAGAAATACCTTTCTATGAGTGAAGAACTGTTTGTCAAGAAATACCTAGCAATCAGCTGGATTTTAAAAAAGCGGGACTTCAAATCCCTTGAACACCAGCCAGATCTAAGGAACTTAACTTGTGTAAGGTTATCAGTTCTCTTATAAAATGCAGGTTTTTCTGTGTTATGGTTTTAAATCCTGTGTCTCAAAGGAAAGGTTCATATAGGACAATTATTTGCCCCATATTTTCTCTTCCTTGGCACTTGTTTGGTGAAATCATAGAACTGTACAAACATAGAATTGTTGAGATTGGAAAGAGTCTCTGGAAAGCACAGGCACAAGTCCTGTATAAGATTGCATTGCTTGTTAGGGAAGGGAAGAGATATTCCCATTGTTCCATGTGGGTCACCTTCACATCTAACCTATAGGAAAAACTGATTAGAGGGTTTGTTTTAGTATCATCCTCCTAAGTACTTAAAGTTTCTGGGCTATGGAGAGCCATTTCCCTGCATTTAGAATTTACAACTGCCTTTTACAGGCATCAAAGACTTAAGGTATAATTTGTAGCAGACAGGAAAGGGAAGTCTTTTGGTGTGCTCAGGAAGAATCCAAGCTCCACTATCTCATCAGTTTTAGGTGTCCAGCTGTAATAACCTATGCTACAAGCTATGGGGCTTTCTGAGTTGGGGCTTGCTCATTGACTACCTGAAGATGATTCCATTTTGATAAAATAAATATTCAATCAGCTAGAGGAAATGAGCAAACATGATTCTGTAGCATGGCAGATACCATAGGATAAGGAAAACCTAGTTCTATTAAATTCACAAACATTTTAGACTAGGAAATAATGGGACAGCAGGAATAAAAACTAATTGTCTTTCCACTCTGAGTGATTGTTGTAACCACTAGGTCCTGTGCAATCTTGCTTCCTCTCTGACTAAACACATACATGAGGATTTATTGCAAAATGGAGTAGCTTCAGTCAGGCTCTAAAATACCCAGCCAATGCACATTTTGTGAATCATAGGTGTGGTAAATCATGTAGATAATGAGTACCTACCAGACCAGTGTTCTCGGGATGTAGGTGGATGTAGCTTATTCTCTCTTGCAGAATTTGTAGCCATCTTCAGTGTGTTGTCAAAGAAATAGACCAATGATATAGATGAAAGTAATAATAGAGATTTCCTTTTAACAATAATTAAAGAAAATAAAACTATGCAAGATAATTTCTAACATATTAGCTGTAGCCAGAGCTGGGAATCATATATGTAGCTTCTGTTTCCAGCTCTGTTGTTGGACTGCTGATTGACTTTGGGCATTGACCAACAGAATTTCTGCTTTTGTCCTCAGCTTCCTGTTCTTTAAATGGCAACATGATGCTGTTATCCATCAAAAGAACAAGTTTTGAACTACCTGTTAGTAAGTTTCCTGCTGAGTATAGAATTATTATTTATGGAATTCTTATGTTTTGGACAGTGTTATCTTTCATTGCCAAATTATCAAGAAGTGTATGTGGATTTCATTTGCTACCATAATGGTTGGTACTAAGCATTTCTCACAAGCAAATGTGGAGGTACTAGAAGTTTAGTAAGAAGCAATAGAAGGTTTTGACACCATATGAAGTTGAAAACATTTTGATGTGTCAGAATCAAAGCACCAAAGAGATCTGTCTGTCACAAGAGTCAATAGTCCACTCAGATGAGTAAAATAGTTCAGGGTCTTTCACTATATCTGCAGACTGGAGGACAAATTACTATCACCTCATAATTTTATATATTTGCAAACATCTGAAATATTACAAGTTTAAAAAAAAAAAAACCAAAACAAAATTACACAGTACATTCTGAGAACAATGACAGATAGTGAGAGATTCTAATCTGAACTCCATAGTAAGAAAGCCATTGCACATCAAAAAATGCTTTTATTTTTATTTTTGTGAATTATTATTTGAGCTTCTTTCCTGTCTGTGTTCAGGTATTAAACAAGAGTTTGTTTAACTGTGGTCTGTACTAACTAGAACATAAATTGCTCTTTACCTGCAGAAAATATAACACAAGTTAATGCCAGAAAAGTCAATTGGTTATGACAGGTGTGCAATCTCTGAAACAAGGGAGCCTCTGCTTTTTAACTTGACAGTATCAATAAGAATATGGTATACCAATACCTTATTCATGTACTTGATTGTGTAAGTTTCACATATAAATGTTTCTGTAAATTTTCAGATGGAAAACTCAGTACTTCTTTCAGAAAAAAAAAACCCAACATGGAAATTATATGGTCTTGCATTATTGTGTTCCTAACCAGCCAGCACTGTATTTAATTTTAAAACATTACCTCCCACTTGAGACAAAGCAAGTTGCTTCAGACAAAGAGTTTTCAGGACATCCCCACGTAATGGCTAGCATTATCGTACTGTGAGTTGCAGCCTATAAATACGAAATTTCAAGAGCTGGGAGAAGCAAGGCATGTAACACCCTTAAAATTCTCATTTTCTTAGGTCTCCTGAACAACTGAGATCTAGATGTTAGAGGAATTCAAATAAATATGTCATTTTAGTACTCTGCCTAAACTATTTCACTACCTCAAAATAGAAATTTGTTATTAAAAAACTGTAATGAAATGAATTCTACACTCAATCAGTTCTCCTTAATGATGTCCCTTATTGCTTTACTTATTTCATTGTCATCTTAATTAAAAAAAAATAAAGACATTCTTTCTTGACGCCTGGCTTTTTTGAGTACTACATAACTAATAAGAACAGCTTGTTATCTAACTTTTTTGATGTATCCACAGTAACAAAAAAAAATATCCATAGGCATGGAGTTCACTTGAAAGTAGTTCCTGTGATTTTGACCCTAAAAGACACTGCACAATGTTGGAACCCTATCATTGCATACCATTTATTTTTTGCAGTTTGTGATTTTGTAGTAAGCTAAAAGGGCAATCTATTGCTACAGCTTAACTAGTATAACTGAGTCTGGTGGTGCTGGATTCTGTATTATTTGAAGCTGAATACTTCAGCTACTGTAAATTAATCTTTCTAGGCAATATTTTTTTCAAATGCGAGCAACTTCACAGGTTATCTACAGTCTTTGAAATTTATTTCTTTTGTTGGTTTCCACAAAGGACAAAAAATACATAAAAGGTTTTTTTTATTTTGTGAAACAAGTGATGCCTAATCAAGTGAAATATTCCCAGAATACAAACTCATTTTTCAATATTTTTTTCTGAAACACTAAATATATGTTTTTTTAATGTGATTGTGGTCTTTGAGAAATTAACTTTCTTGACAACTTTGACCTATAACACACAATGACCTCATAAAGGATTATTAAGAATTATTAAGAATTAAGGCTCTGGTAAATCAATGACAAACTAATCATGCCTATCCATTTTGTATTGTTTTACCCATAATGTGATTTTCAGTTCACCAACATTTCATCCCATAAAGCACTTTAAAAGCTCATTGTTCCCATATGTTCATCTGCCGGGTCCTCTTTAAGCTCAAATATTAATATATTAAAAAAAAAAAAAGAAAAAAATCTTAGCTGCCAAAGTGCATTATCCCTTCCATCCTTAGTAAAAAAACTTACTGCTTGACTTGTCTGGGACAGAGTCAGCAGTCAGGTCATGAGCTAAGCTGGCTGTTTTCATAAATTGTTGTTAGAGGTGGAAAACAGCATGGCCATTCAGTTGCTAAGAGAGTCTGGGAATAAGCATGGGGTGTGCCTAGGTATATGGAATTGAAGTTAAAAGAGTGTTTTAAGTATGAAACAGAGGCTTCTCCTATAATTGTAGCTGTGGTGCACTGGGGTATCAGGACTGCGTATATATGTGCAGTCAGTGCTCTCAGTCACCAGTTTCCTGGTGGTCCAGCAACTACCTCATCAGTCTCTGATGAGATGAGACAACGGCCCAACTTGAGACCAGGTAGTTGACCGAATGCCATAACAAACAAACTCACAGAAGTCATATTTGAACTTCGTAACAAAGCACTTGTCTAATCCTTGCAAGAGCTGTACAGGTGAGAGCCTCGTGTTGTCCCACGGATTCTCCCCTGCAGCTCCTGCCGTTCGTAGGTCACTTGACAAGCACCGTCTGTATGTACCTGTGAGCTGGTTAACATCCTAGGTGACAGATCTGGCCATCTCGTTGACTCCCCCAGATCCTGCTGTAGAATTTACCAAGCTTTACAGAGAAAATTTTAAAGAGTAGAAGCAGTTCCTGCAGAATCAGGAATGATTACCTAGGACAGCAAGACTATTTACAGGATATTTAGTGGAGGAACCAAAAGCAGAGAAAGGCAGAAATCTAGATGATTTGAGGAGGAACAAACATAAGAAAACAGAGGGATAAGGACATAAAAAGGGTGATTGATATGCTTGTCTGGCCATGCCCTGTGTTTGATTTGTGCAGTCTGTCCTATCTTCTTATTAGACTCTATTTCTGAGCATTTTCCCTGGGTGAGGGACTCTTGGGGGGAGGGGTGTATGAGGGTCTGAGTGTCAGCAGCTGAAGTGGGACCTCAGGTCACAGGGGCCCATGTGTCTGTGGTGCAGAACCTGGAGCGAGTGCAGGTGTGCGAGGCAGTGTGATGATTGCTAACGAGGATCAAGCTGCACTGGCGGGTAAGTGGGTGAAATGGAAATGGCTTGGGAACCGGGGAAGTGTGGGGGTGAGGGGCAATCCTGAAGAGCTTCTTACTGGAGGGACCAGGAGAGTACCAGCTACATGCTGGAGAGACCATAGGCTGGGGTCAGTTGGAACCTCTGTGTGTGTGTACAGGGAGCAACTGGGGAGAGCAATGAACCAGGGCTGGCTACTATATGGACGGTGTGTCTGAGCCCAGTTAGTGAATGAATCCACTGTATATGTGTGTGTGGGGGGGCAAGTGTGTGCATGTGTGTCAGTGTGTGTATGTTAGTGTGTGCAAAGGAGTCTGCATCAGCAGCTGGAATGGGACTGTGCCCTCGGGGGCTTGTATCCCTCCAGCGATGGAGGGATATTGGGAGCCAGAGGCAGTTACTGGGCAGACTGGGTGTCTGAGTCCAGCTGATGGAGGGATCCACATTGTACATATGTATTTTTATTTATATGTTGAGAGAGAGGGGGAGGGAGGGAGCGAGAGAGATATCTGGTGACCACTGGTAGGACACGAGGAAAGGGAATGAAGCTGTGTCAGGGGAAGTTCAGGTTGGACATTAGGAAATGGTTCTTCACTGAGGGGGTGGTCGGTCACTGGAACAGGGTCCCCAGGGAAGCGGCCACAACACCAAGCCTGTCAGAGTTCAAGGAGCGTCTGGATGATGTTCTTAATGATATGGTTTAGTTTTACGTAGTCCTGTGAAAAGCAGGGAGTTGGACTTGATGATCTTTATGGGTCCCTTCCAACTTGAGATATTCTGTGAGTTTATGATTCTATTATATATGAATGTGGAGTGTACCTGTCTGTCTGTCTTGATCTGTGTGGCCACCAGCAAGTACCTGTGTATATGCTTTGATGTATGTTGTGTACATTTGTTTCTGTGCGGACTGGGCATACCTGCTTAGTCTTGCTACTAGTTGGACCTGGGATTAAAAAGTTTCTCTGAAAGAGTAATGAATGTTTGGTGTTTTAGATAACTGTTCTTCTGTTGTGTCAGACTGCTTGTGGCAAATGTCATCGTCCAGGGTATGGTACTACTCATGTATTTCAAAACAATTCTTTCTGCTGCTTACAAGAAAATGGTGTCTTTAACCTTTGTACATGTAAAACATTGAATTTTTTGAGAAACAAGTACTTCTTTCTTTTTTGTATGCTAAAAACTCATTTAGGAAGCCTAAGGAGCCAGGTTATGTTGTTACCTCTATCTTTTTCTACCAAACAATTTAATACCTTTCTCCTTTGCAAAGCCTATAATAAATTAATTATTATAACAGAATTGGTGCTGAAATTTTCACCAGGCTTTGCAGCTGAATTCACTGCATATCTGTTTTATGGACTTGGTAGCTTTTTGTCTACCTTTGTCTCTTTAGGGAACTTAGAGTTTACTTTTTCTTTCTAAAACTTTCTTCATAAAGGTCTATGTTTATGAAGCACAAAGCAGGACACCCCCCGCCCCCCCCAAATCTCCCAAAACATGGAGATATGTAGTTGTCAGAAGACAAAGAAATAGTTAAATAAAACAAACAAAGAAAAACATGATAGTGTTTGAAATGCAACTTCCTTTTGTATATAGCCTCTCAGAAAGACATAACAATGGCAAGTTTTTGATATATTTTCTGTTTCAAGAGAAGTGGAAGATCAAATTTTATTATCATCACACACTTCACTTCCAAAATTAATTTCTTACCAACATAATTGTAACATGTTGTTTAAAGTACTTCAGTCACTAAGTTTCCTTGTTAGTGACAAACTCTGAAGTGAAAACTATGACATGACCTTATGGAAATCACACTATAAATAATTAATATCCAGTATTATAACTTCTCTTGCAGAATCAAGTAGAACACAGAGAAGGAATATAAAGGGAAAAAACAAAAGGTAAACTAGGAAACAGCATGCATAAAGTAAACACTTCTACCTTGCTTGACTAAGCTTTTATCTGGAGGGTTTAAATCATGTTCCAAAGTAGTCTAACTATGTATTTTGTGTTTCATCTCAATATAAGATCATCCACTGTGTACCCGAACATAAACCTACTGAAGTTCTGAAGTGTTTCCTGTGGTTGAACAGATGTACAGATGCACAAACATCTCTTTTTACAAAAATATGTAAGGGGAGGGGGGGAGGAAGCGAGAGGGAGAGGGAAATGATTGCTCTGTCACATTCTTCAGAAATTCCCAACATGCAGTATAACACGTTCATATTGCTAAAATTTTATTCACAAGAAAATAATCAAGCCATGTTCAGGTTGCCCTAAATATGGTGAAATAAACCTCAGAAAGTTTGAAAGATGAATCCATATATCATCTGAGAGATCTGACTCATAATACAGGCCATCAGTTAACAAATAAGAAATTATCATGAATACTTATTTTGACAGTAAAAATATTCTCCACATAAATGTGATAATGACAGGTATTTCTTAATGTTTCCTAAAAATCTTTTTATGTAACTGGCCTGTGTTCAGCTGGGATAGAGTAAATTTTCACAGGAAGCTGGGAGGGGGCACAGCCAGGACAGCTGACCCAAACTGGCCAAGGGGGTATTCCATACCATGTGACATCATGCCCAGTATATAAACTGGGAGCAGGCTGGGGGGTGGAGGTGGTATGACAGCAGGGGAAGCGGTGAGGTGTCGGGTTGTGGGTGGTGAGCAATTGCATTGTCCATCACTCGTTTTGTATATTCTTTTATTTGTACTATTGCTATTATTGCAACTTCCCTCCTTATGTTGTCCCAATAAACTGTCCTTATCCCAACCCATGAGGTTCTACCTTCTTTTTTTTTTTTTTTTTCATCCTTTCTGATTCTCCTCCCCATCCCACCAGAGAGGGCAGGGATGGGGGGAGGAACAAGCAAGTGGCCTCCTGGTGCTTTGGTGCTGACTGGGCTTAAACCATGACAGTCCTTTTGTGGCAGGAGGGGTGGATTGTGTGTAAATTGTCCACTTCTGTTTGCTGTTGTGATGGTGATTATGCTAATTTTGTTGTGGGGAAGTCTTTTTTTTTTGTTGATGTGAGTGAAGTTTGTGATTTTAGTGATAATTCTTAAATATGTGGTTCACAGAGGCAAGGGGTGGAATGTTTTGGGTTTGTGTGGCGGGGTTTTGGTAGCGGGGTAGGGCAGGCTCCTGCTGGAAGCTGCTGGAAGCTTCCCCAGCTGGGAGCCGGACCCGCCTCTGGGAGAACAGATTCCAGAGGGGAAACCTGCCGGGAGTCAGGGGATCGGGGTGGGAGAGGAACCCCTGTGCAGATCCCGAGGGCAGGGAGGAAGGAGGGGATGCCCCTGCAGCCCGTGGGGAGACCAGGCGGCAGGCTGTCCCCCCCCAGCCCACGGAGGGGAGCAGGGGAGCAGATGCCCACCTGCAGCCCGGGGAGAGAGGAGCCCACGCCGCAGCAGGGGGTGGATGCCCCCCAAGATGGCCGCCGCTCCCTGGGGAAGCCCGCGCTGGGGCAGCCTGGGACTGAAGGACTGCAGCCCATGGAAAGGACCCACGCTGGAGCAGTTCGTGGAGGACTGTCTCCCGCGGGAGGGACCCCCCGGCGGAGCAGGGGAGGAGTGCGGAGTCCTCCTCCCCCTGAGGAGGAAGGAGCGGCAGAGACAAGGTATGACGGACTGACCCCAACCGCCATTCCCCGTCCCCCTGCACCGCTCGGAGGCGGGAGGTGGAGAGAACCGGGAGTGGGGCTGGGCCGGGAGGAGGGAGGGCTGGGGGAAGGTGTGTTCAGGTTTGGGTTTACTTCTCATTATCCTTGTTTTCATTTGATTGGTAGTAAATTAAATTGATTTTGTTTCTTCCCCAAGTTGAGCCTGTCTTTTGCCCGTGACCATCAGTGGTGAGTGATCCCTCCCTGTCCTTGTCTTGACCCACGAGTGTTTCTTTATATTTTCTCCTCCTCATCCCACCAGGGCTAGGGGGGAGGAGTGAGTGAGCGAGCGGGCTCGTGGTGCTTTGTTACCGGCTGGGCTTAAACCACAACAGTAACTATGAATGGAGCTAAGGTATGAAAGTAACTTTTACTGCCAACAAATCAGATTTCATTTGCTCCAGCTTTTAGGGCTTTTGGGGGTTTATCTGTTTATATTTTTTAAATAAAATTATTATAGATGAAAAAGCAAATTCTATTACTTTGAATATCACATAATAAATGTACTGTATTTTAAAAAGGCTGCAGGGTAAATACAAATTCAGTATTCTCACGTTATAAGAAACTTGCTTGATTTTATTGGATCTTTTTTCTTGCTATGAAAATTACCAAAAGTGAAGGTTCAATTTAATTTATACAGTAAATTAAGTTCTGATATTTTTTATGAATCATCACCATACTTGTAAGTTATCAGATGAGTTGTACATTCAGATATCTCCTCCTCCACAGCCAATTGTGTTCAAATACCTGGTAAAATTTAACTTCCTTCTCGTGATCTCTTCCCATGTTTAATCTGTAGCATCATGAATACTGCAGTACCTCATTTTATTTACTCTAATGTAAACATTGAATACTGTTTAAATCAATAATCTTGCTATAGGGAGAGATGCAAGTACTTAAATTCTTTCATTTCGTGACTTCTCATTGGGGTCTATTGAATTCCACCGCTCACAGTGTGCAAAAGCAAACACTAGTATGAACCTTTATAAAGTTGCCACCTGAATTTTTTTTTTTTTTGCAAGAAAATCTAGAGTAGTTTTTACCTATTATTTCAACATAACTCAAGGGCTGTATATTGAAGTGTGGTAGTTGGCACATACAGCCATGCCTTAGAAAATGCTTGGACATCAACGGAAGACACAACAGACATTGATGCTGATATCTTTAGGGAAGCATGCCATAATGTCTGCCAATGGAGAAAAGGTTTAGTTTGGGGCAGTGTGAGATCACCAACTATAAGGAAGAGTCCCTCAGTTCTTTACTTGTCTTGGTCATTTATTTACTGTGTGACCTTAAGCAATTCTGTTTTCCTTACTGTATTTTGGTGTGTGTAGTTTGACACATCTTCAGGGCAGAGGTAATTTCCAAAAGCAAGTCACAGTCTTCAGCAATATTAATACCAGTGGTGGTCTGGAGCCACTGAAAGGTGTATTATAATTTTTTATTTTGAGAAGTTACTATAATAGAAAGATCTGTACTTAACTTATTTACTATAAGGTGTGGTTATCATAGAATCACCTATACATAACACTATACTTATTATTTGAAAATAAAAAGTGGCAGAATATGGGGGAGGCTTTTTGCAGCTTCCGTAGCTAGTTAAAAGTGAGGTTGCAACTACTATCATCTAGTTTTATTCCATGGTAAATATTTTCAAATAATAATTTCTACATTATGTGTGGATATACAATAAAATAAAAAAAACCCCTAAGACCCCAATCCAGAAAAGCAATTAATGTCACAAATAGTCCCATTGGGTTCCATGAAAAGATTTAGACGTTCAAAGATAAATGTATGATTCAGTGTTGAAGTGAATTATTGTCTGATGAGTATAGACAAGTGGTTTGTAGACCAAAAGATGTGAATATGGTAGGAAATCTCCAGAAGCTATTTCCATTAAAGTAAAGCTATCGCTTGTTAAAAAACAGTTTTCGTAAGAACTATTTCCTTAAAATCAGTTATATAGAAGACCTACACTACACAAAAAACCAAACTAAATGAAAAACACTGTTTTCACTTGCATTTCTTCATTTGGCTTTCTGAAAGAGAAAATTAGTATTATGTATGAGTAAGAACTAATTAAATTAAGTAACCATGACATTTGTGCTAATGATACCAATTAACCAACAGTGAAAGAACATGTTAAGTGAAATACAGAGCTACTGTCTAAAATATCATTAATATGAGACTTCATACTGCTGTGTTTTATTTAGAGCTGTGGTGTTTATGCAGAGGTTAGCATTTCAAGGGTGAAATTCAGCACAAGACAGGAGGGAAGCTTATTGAGAGCTGTTCCTGTTAACAGGAGGACTCTGATCTGAGTATGTCTGACTTTCATTTGGCATCACTGCTAAGGTCTGCCTTCATATAAATTCTTCATCTACTATTTCAGCAGTAGGAAGTCCTGGCTGAGTACAAGTTTGTACACACACACACAAACACACAGTAGAATCTCAGACATTGGTTATTGCCAAGTAAACAACAGAAATAAACATCTATAGCAATTCACCATCAAATCACACATTCCCATCATCACACATTTAATGGGAATCTGTACTGAAATCACAATGTACAAAATGTGGATTACGAATGAACTGCAAACTGCTGCCCATAGTAGTGTGGACCATCAGTAATTTGCAGACCAATTAGACTATAATAACCCAGGGAGAACTGTCTTCATTTGTGTTATATGAAAGCAAAACAAAAATAAACTCTGCGGACCTATTTTCTCAAATGACAAAGGGCAAAAACCAAGGTAGGAATAAAATAACTAGAGCCACCAAGAGTTTATAAACAATACAGGATTAGAACGTATTTTTCAGTGTTTAAGTTACTCTAATATAAACTTTTTGGTCATTTAGGTTTCAAGTCAGGTAGAAATTGCAGAATATGAACGTTTATTGAAAGATTCAGATGTGAGTATTTAGACAGACCTGAGTATGTAGGCACCTGTTTGAGATGACTGGTGTAAAACTTTAATCTTGCCATAGAGTAGCTTAATTTCACATGTATTTACTATGATAAATAAAAATTAGTTTGCTAGAAAACTTTGAGATGTGAGAGATCAAACAAGATGTTTGGGGGATTTTTGTTAAATTTCATTAATAAAGTTGTATTTTTCTATGTTTTTAGTAGCAAAAGTTAAATATATCTATAGACTTTAAGTTTCTTTAGACTATTGAAGTCTATCACCAAAATCAGATATTTAACTTTGCTTTTGTTGTTTGGTTGGTTTGGTTTTAGATACACATTATCTAAGAGACCATAAGGTCCCATTTGAAGCCGTTGTGATATATTGTATTGCACAGATAGCAAACATGCTAAAAGAAAACCCCTATAAACAAATTTTCAGTTAAATGCTTTTTTAAAGAAACATCTGAAGACTTTTAAATAAAATAAGTATTTACATAAATGTGAATATAAAATATGAGTATGTTAAATATATAAATATGTGAATATACTCTTTTTCAGTAAAAAGTATGGGGGGCTGTTCATACATGTATTGGTTTGGAAAGTGAAATATATAAGGATTTTTGTTTCTTAAAAGTGCTAAAAGATAACATATTACAGATTAAGAGGTAAAAATTACTATTATTGATAAAAGTAAAACCAAAATAACATTGAAATGTTTATTACAAAGTAGCCATCATTCTTTTCTGTGAGGCTCAGACTGTTTTGATATTTATCCTGCAAGTGAAGCTAGCCTGTATTATGCCCATTGGTGCCTGTTATTACTAAATTTCCTCTGGCCAAAAACACTGGCTGATTTGTTTGAAAGCTGTAGACAGTTTGTTTCTAAATGGCTATCCTAAATTAGGTTTAACCAGCTAATAAAAATGGCCTCTTATCCTCTTCAGCTTTGAATGAATCCTTGTTGAGAGAGAGAGAGGGGAAGAAAGTTCACCATGATCAAGATAAAGATGGGGACAGTAAGATTTTTTTAATTAAATCGTCTCGTGTAGATACAACTTTTACCATCATCTGGTATATGATTAGGAAATGGGCTTAATTAAGGTTGTGTACATTATGATCATGTCAGTGAAGATGATTGATATTTTCCCACACCATAGCCAAGACCACAATTAGGACCCAACTGAGACTTCACATGTAAAATTATGGTAACTTGGCACACTGTAAAGCACAACTGCTTTAGGTGTTAGCTAAGATCAACATTGTCAGCTGCTGCAGTCTGCTGCACTTTGTATTATAGCAATCTGATCACGTTTCTGAGACTGAAGTGACTTTGAATAGTGTTGTTCAGAACTTTTATTTTGTTAAGACATTGGGGGTTTTCCCAATAAAGAAAAGGTGGATATCTAGTATATTAGATTTACTGAAGCACTAGCCAAATGAAAGCTGTTACCAAATTTGCATACAAAGATACTACATCTCTTTTAAATATATATTTCCTTAGTATATATCTGTTTCCATTTCTTATATGTAAATTAAACACAAAGCTCTAAGATTGTTCTCAATTTCGGGATATTTTTTCTATCTTTCATTATAATTTTACTTCAATTACACTAAAGGCTGATAATACAATTCATAGTTTTAGTGACAAAATGATCCTCTAAATGAACATAAGAATACATATAACTGAATAGGAAAAAAACAGATTATTGTGGTTTAACCCCAGCAACCACACAGCTGCTTGCTTCCACTCTCCCCACCCAGTGGGATGGGGGAGAGAATCGGGAAAAAAAAGTAAAACTCATGGGTTGAGATAAAGGCAGTTTAATAGGACAGAAAGAAAGAAAATAATAATGATACTACTAATAAAAATAGAATTACAATAATAATAAAAAATTGGAATATACAAAACAAGTGATGCACAAAGCAACTGCTCACCACTTACCAACCGATGCCCAGTTAGTCCCTGAGCAGCAATTCCCCCCTCAGGCCAACTGCCCCCAGTTTATATACTGGGCATGACGTCACATGGTATGGAATACCCCGTTGGCCACTTTGGGTCAGCTGCCCTGGCTGTGTCCCCTCCCAACTTCTTGTGCCCCTCCAGCCTTCTTGCTGGCTGGGCATGAGAAGCTGAAAAATCCTTGACTTTAGACTAAACATTACTTAGCAACAACTGAAAACATCAGTGTGTTATCAACATTCTTCTCATACTGAATCCAAAACATAACACTATACCAGCCACTAGAAAGAAAATTGACTCTATCCCAGCCGAAACTAGGACACAGGTTTATTGCTGATGACCTTAAAATAGACGCTAACAAGCAACTTCTTTATAGTCTTCCACACATAGGAACATTTACACTTAAAATCATCATGACAATATGAATAAGTAATCATTAATGAAAATGTAATTATATTTAAAAAAAAAATAAGGAAACAGACACAATTACAGATGTATCTTGTAGCACTCTTAAAATTCTCCTTTGTTCTCTCTGGAAATTGGCATAACTTCACTGGGGCCATGTTGAAAATGGTATTTTTATGCAAAATGCAAGGGTTGCTGCTAGACTCATCTTAAAAAAAAAAAAAGGAAAAAACAGTAACTGTAATCGTAACAGAAACATACTCATAATAAAAGCTAACAAAAGACGGGATATTTTTTTCTACTTCTGTTTTTAAATAGTGCCTAAAACTAAACCTCCTTAAAATGTTTGTTGCCTGCCCAGGAAATAAAAGATGATATCGATTGTCCACTGAATCATTAGAATAAAAAGTCAAAAAAGTGCTTAGTTTCATATCAGACTGTGACCTTGATGCCATCAATGAATGCTGAGGGACAGCTATAATTCCCAGGAGGAATCATTTTTCTGTTAAAGAGATTTCTTCTGAGCAACTCATGCTGATGCATCCACTGTACAAGTTTGTAAGAAGCTGCATGGCAGCAGCAAAGGTGAAAGTCTCTCCATGTGCCCTTTGGATACCTTGTATCCATAGAAGCCAGTGACATCTCAAAAGATCAGGGTAATTCATCTCATGTATGTCCTTTCAAAGCCTCTCACACAACCTTCATAGGCTTTGGAGCCATGTTTTATTAGAAGAAGAAATTACAGAAATCAGTGATTGCTACTACAGTATAAGAATTAGAGATGCTTATAATGAATAGCAATAGTCTTATTGTTTGGGGGAATAATTGTAATACTATTAATGCGTTGTTATTAGAAATGCTAATTCTGATAAATATGTTATATTACAATAATTTTTAAACAATTTAATAATAATGACTCCTGGAACAGTGGCTGTTATTATTCTAGTTGCATCTTACACTGGATGTAGCTAGACCGTTGTTTGAATAAAAAGATAACAATAAAAAGCTGCTTTCAATTCTCTTCTCTCTTCTTTTTTTTCTGCCTTTTTTCCCCAGAAGATTTAGCTTCTTGGCTGGATACTCCATTTTCTTTAGATTTCCCATAGGGTCTTAAGGATAGACCTAAAGAGGTGTAGTCTGACTGGCATCAGCCATGAGAATTTCATACTGATAATGCCTCATGGACCTTCGTGGTCCTCCCCATTTGATAGGGTATATTTCATGCCCCAGGATTCATCACAACAAGACTTTCAAACATAATTGTTTCCACAACAGGCCTTAATTGTCCCAGTACTCAGTATTAGAATGTCTTATTTTTAGATGACTATAATCCCCAGAACAGCAAGACCAAGATTCCCAGTATAGTGTGACAGAAACTTTAAATTAGCTATGTTACTTCTATACAAGTAAATAGTCACATCTTATATTTCTTACACAGTAAATAAAAAATGTTCCATGTGTACTACCCCTCCTTTTCTTTTTGCCAGCTAAACTTACATGGTTATTTTAATGTGGTGCAAATACAGGTAGTCTGTAAAAAAATGACCAAGTAATTTTGTTAGCAAAAAGCAAAGTTTACACTACTGTTGGTAAAGCAACTGTAATACAGATGGGGATTACTTACACTGCAGTCCAGACCTTTAGTACTGTAAATAAACATGTATATCTACCAAAGACAAAGGAAGCCAAAGCAACTTGTATTCTGGTAGCATTGTAAGTAATACCTGTCAGGTAGGGAGTGGAGCTCTCATCACTGCCTGAATGGGTATTTCTCATCTCTAGCTCTCAAAGTTTAATTCCCAGATGTCCTTTAAGCACTGATGAATCTAGTAGGAGTGCTTTAAAAAAGTGGATCACACCATGTGTTGCAACTGAGGCAGACAAAGGAATTTATAATCTTAAAATTTACAGGGGTTCTGAAGTGAATACGAGCTTCAAGTCTTTAGGTGTCATGAAGGTTTGATGACCATTTTTATGCTCACTGGAAGAAACATGGTTGCTTAGGGATTCTTCAAGTATAAATTTACATATCCTTAAAGATAAAAGAACAGATTGGAAAGTTTTGTGGCTCTGAGTAGTGCCCCAACCACCTAAATTTACTAACTGACATGGCATTTAGGCTCACACCTAAATCCTTTTATGCTAACACTTCTGATGCTCGTGTGGTTGTGCAAAGGACAAGAGCTATATCTTCACAAAAATATCAGTCAGGATCTGGTCCCTGTTGGGATTATTTTTCAAATCTGAGAGCCTTTTCAAGTCATTTTGACTCAGTCAGAATACTACTTTATTTTGCAAGCCTTTCCATTAAAAACAGGAAGACTACTTGTTTGTTTAAAAATACATTTGATTCTTGGCTTGAAAATTGTCGTGAGCTGCTCAGCAAGACACATCACAGGAACTTTTATTACCTGACCACTCTTGAAAAGGCCATTTTTGCATATTATACCAAATGGAATCTGTGTCAGCTCTAAAATCAAAGAAACATTTGGGTTGGAATGTGTCTCTAATAATAACAGTAATTATATTTAGCACTTAGCAATTTTCATCTGCAAAGCACTTACTATCAGCATTAGCTACTTACTTAGTTCTTACAGAACCTCAGCAAGGTAGGCAGCTATTGCACCTCCCTGTAAGGATGCATTGTTGGCTGGCAGATGATTGTTCACAGAAAAAAAAAAAAGAAAGAAAAGAAGAGAAAAGAAAAGAAAAAAAGAAAAGAAAAGAAAAATTCAGCTAATCCAGAAGTTTTAAGAAGAAAAACTTTAATACTAATAGTTTTAGGAGTAAGATAAAGTGTGATGGAATAGTTCGCTGTCTTAAAACACACAGAAAGCTTAGCTTAATCAATAATGATTCACTGGACTCATAGTCCTGTGAAATATTGCCACCATACAAGAAGTTTATTTTCCAACCTACCATCTTGAATGTGAAAGTCAAATGGAAAACTCGATCTTCAGAAGGTGTTCTGGTGAATCATTGTTTTCCTGAGTACATGGAGCATAAGAAAATTTCCCTCAATCTCTCTTCCTGCCTGACAGCCTTACGGGTTCTGCAGTTTCTCCAGTATTTCACTGTTACCCCAAGGCAACATATTTCTGGAGTGTTCTATCCAAGATGCACCCCTCTGTTCCTTACACTCTTGGCACTTAGGAGATTGTTGGCTGCTCTCCAGAGTAACACAAAGAAGCTAGAATCTGCCTGGCTGTCTATTAAAGAATTTCATTTCTCCTGTTGTATCTGTTTTCTATAACTGTATTGGCATTGCCTGTCATTTGTGTAACCACAGGAGATCATCTTCTTGCAAAAACTATTGTATGATCTAAACAGATGTTATTTCCATTAATAGTCCAAATAGATTGGGGATGGGAAATAAGTCAAATAAAGAGCTATGGATTTATCTGTAAGACAGAAATAATAATAAAAAAGTCAGCTTTAACAACTAATTAGAACAGTTTAAAAGTGATGTCTATCAAAGGAAGTGCAATACATGATACTAAGTTCTTAGTTGGTAGACCTAGTTTTACATTTTTCTGCAGGATGTTTTTTTGCATTAAAAAGTGTTGATTCAATAGCACTGGAACTTTACACCAATCAGTTTTTACAACATGTTGTTTCTAGGACTACGTATTTGGAGCATCCTGAAAAGAATACTGTTCCATATTACAGTTATATATTTGAATATAATCTGCTACTATGAAGATAATAAAATATAAATATCTCATAGTTCCTTCCCCCTCTGCCTTTTCCTGCCAGTGCCATCCAAATTTCAGTTAAGTCTTGTTACCTTCCATGATCTGTTTATTGCTGATTTCTGCATGCCTGTATTTCCCCACATTTTGCTGTGCATTGCTCTTTATCATGCTCTTCTACTATCTTTACTTATTCTCATCTTACATGTGCTCTTCTGTCTTATTTTCTTCCCCACTGTACCCCATTTTGTCTCCTGCAAAGTTTCTGTTTCAGTTCCAGTTGCCTGTCATTTATTTGCTTCCTCTAGTCTGCTGCAGGCAGATATCCTTTAACACTTTAAAGATTTCATTCTTCTCCCTCTAGTCTCCTTTTCCTTTTGCTTCTCACATCAGCATGTTTGGTTCCTGCTCCCTGGATGGGACTTTGCATCCCACACTACAGAAAGAAAAATCTAAGTTCGTTCAGTCTATCTATCCATCTGTCTGCTGATCCATTGAAACTTCCACTGTAGTATTCAAGCCAGGCTAAAGAATTTTCTAAAGAAAATCCATCAAATGACTAGACTATATCTCTAAGCTATGTTTACTATGAGTTCTTTTTCACACAACTGATCATGATTGGTTGTAATCACACAATATTACAAAAATAGTCATTATATCAAATAATAAGTGACTAGAAATACATCAACTCTGTTTTCATAACAATTTGGAAAGTTATTCTTCTTTTCAGAAAGACAAGACCTCTTTAGGATCTATGGATTAATTCACCATATACAGCATGTTTTTCTGCAACCATTAGGATACAACTAATTTGGAGAAAGTACATTCTATTCCCAACACACATAACAGAATGAAATAATGCAAGATAAGAACAGTATATGGAATAAATTGTGCATATACTGGTGTAAAAACAGATGATGAATGCAATTTAAATTAAAGCATTCAGTCACAAAGTCAATAATGGAGATAGTGGGAGGGTGAAGGAATTAAAAGAGGCAAATGCGGACAAGATTTTCTTTTTAATAGAGTTGGTGTGAGACAGGATATAGGTAAGGTAGAATTATACCCTTCCCCCAAATGTTCCAAATATTAGGGATTGTATAAAAGAAGGCAGAGGGGCACAAAATTTAGGACACAGAAGTTAATTTAGATATAAATTTGATCAAGCAGGTATAAAGGGCAGATCTACTAAGTAACAGAGCTGGACAAACTACTCAAAGTCAACAATTTATACAACAAATATTTTTTTTTTTCTGTTTGGGAATCTTGGGGGATTAGAACTTGATTTGCATCAACGTAGCTGCAATAAAATATTGTCTGAAGACATAAAAACTTTCAAAGTGCCAAAGCCAGTTAAATCTTGTTTTGTAATTTCTCACAAATATTTGATTATTTAGCATTAAATAAAGCAAGATTTCATTTTCTCTGTAATTGAAAAATAGCAGCTTGCTACCACTACCCACCACCACTACCCACTTTTTTCTCTTCTTCTTTTGAAATTTTCTGAATGAGTAATCCACAACCACTAAATTTAGTTCCTGTCCATAAAAAGTATTTTGGAATTTTCTCTGATCTTACTAATCTTTCCTTCATCTATCAGATGTTTAAGAACTACTTTTCTTTATATTTTAAGGCCTCGTCCTTTCCTTTGCAAATGTTTTTACTATGGGAAATCGTACACTCTTTCTTGTTGCCTTTTGGAGTTTAGAAACAGACTCTTGTTTCTCCTTTTATTTCTCTGTCTTGCTTTTAACTTTTTATTTGTCATTTTTTACATCTCTGTCTCCTTCTAAACTATTAGTTCTGCAGAGAGAAAAAAAGCACAAACCCAAAGTTTCTCCCTCTGCCCAAATATGTATGGCAATAAGGTCCCAAGATTTTTCCTTGGTTTATGTGAAAATACCATCTCTGGAACTCAAAGGTTTTTAATTGCTCAGAAGTTTCCTTGTTCTATTTAAGCATAGCTTTCAAGGGAAGTCCTGCTCAAGGAAATCTTTTAAGTAATTCAGATCAAATCTTTGAAAGATGTCAAACATCAGGACAAATTAAAATATTATTTATGATGGATATATATGTTAATTGTTTCGGATTGGTATCAGAGATTCAATATTTAAAGAAACATATAATTTGTTATATAGACTTTCCAATGAGTATTTCCATTAGCAGAAATTAAGGAATATGTATCTAAATTAGTATAAATTAGAGTAAACAGTACAATTTTCTGAGAAACATGTTTTAATTTTTTTTCTTTTTTCCTGGTTACAATCTATTGTCCCTTTGTGTTATAACTTATTCTAAGACACAAATATCCCTAGAAAATTTTATAAATATTTATTAGTTTGGGGTGTTTTGGTTTAGTTTGGTTTTTGTTGGTGTTTTTTGGTTTGTGGGTTTTTTTATATTTTCAGTTGCTTGAGCATTGCTTGAGCTATGTAGATTGTCTTTGAGGTTACCTGTTGCAACAAGGTTAATAGGACCCTGGTAAAATATTTTAATCACATGTTTAATGATGTAATGTGGTATTAACTTTAAAATAACATTCCTTTGTGATTTACATAAATGTACATTTTAACATTACTGGACAAAAGCAAAAAAAGGCCTCAATAATGGTATTAGATTCTTTCTATTAATTACATACCTATTAAAAATTGACCCTCTCAGCATCAGGCAGTTAAATTTATGCTGGTGGCTATCTTTCCTCCTGGACCGTATTTCCACTGTTTCTGGAGGCATCTGTAGGAAAGGAGAGGGGAGTGTTATTTCTGGTTGGTCTTTTTCTTCCTTCCTTCCTTCCTTCCTTCCTTCCTTCCTTCCTTCCTTCCTTCCTTCCTTCCTCTCTCTCTCTCTCTCTCATTTCTTTGCCTTCCTTGTAAATGCTGTAAATTTCAGCACCAGCTCTTCTGATCTCAGGAGCCTGGCTAGACAATATTAATCTTTCATTTTAACACCAGATTCTAGGTCAAAAAAGATTTTTTTCTTCTGGGAATATTGGTAGCAACAGCTTATTTTTATTCTGAGTCTTTGCTGCTTCCTTTGGAAACTGCAATTTACTTCTCAGGATTACGTGGACATTTTCACTCAAATTCCCTGCTATGGGAAATAATGCCTCAGAACATTATCAATGCCCAGTAGAATGCGTGACTTTTTCTCTGACTGCAAAACTTTTTCAGCTGTTGTTCTAAAGGTCTTAAGTTTGTAAATTCTTGCATGAGACTTGTTTGTATGCTAAGAAGTTGAGAAAGACATGGAGTTAATATTGTATAGAGCTTTCAGAGCTAAATGTTAGAGGTTCATTTCACCTAACATTTATGTGTTAAACATCTAAGTCTGAGCTGTTCACCCCGGGCTTCATTTATGGTTGTTGAAGATAAATATGCACTTCCAGAGGGTGACTGCTTTGATCTAATTTGGTTGCCTTTCATAGGGTTAGACTAATCTCTCTCTGGAGATGCCTACTTCTTTTCATTGATGATAATACAAGCCCAAGATGACTAGCACAGCACTAGGTGTTGAATTTTAAAGCACTGATGTTCAGGCAAACCAGTCCTACCTGACATTTCTTTTATGACTGTCTGCACTTCGATATAATAACTAGTTGTTACAATTCAGCGAGAGTAGGGGATGTTAAATGTCTTTGAAGTCTCACTCTTTTGATTGCTGTAATTTTGCCATTCTTTAGATACAAATAAAGAAAAAAAACCCCAATATAGAAATATAGTTGCAATCACAGAAACATGGTGGGATGACTCACACAACTGGAGTCCTGCTATAAACTCTTCAGAAGGGATAGGCAAGGAAGAAGAGGCAGTGGGGAGCCCTGTATGTTAGGGAGTGTTTTGACTGGAGCTTGATGATGGTGATGGAAGGGTGAAGTGTTTATGGGTAAGAATCAGGGGAAAGGCCAACAAGGCAGATGACATGGTGGGAGTCTGTTATAGACCACCCAACCAGGATGAAGAGGCAGGCAAAATAGTCTATAAGTAGCTGGAAGAAGTCTCACAATCGCTAGCCCTTGTTCTCCTGGGGGACTTCAACTTACCAAATGTCTGCTGGAAATACAATACAGCTGAGAGGAAACAGTCTAGGAGGTTCCTGGAGTGTGTGGCAGATAACTTCCCGACACAGCTGGTGAGTGAGCCAACCAGGGAAGGTGCCCCGCTGGACCTGTTGTTTGTGAACAGAGAAGGACTTGGGGGTGATGTGATGGTTGGAGGCCATCTTGGGCACAGTGATCACGAAATGATAGAGTTTTTGATTCTCAGAGAACTAAGAAGGGTGGTCAGCACAATTGCTACTTTGGACGTCCAGAGGGCAGACTTTGGCCTTTTTAGGGGCCTGGTCAGCAAGAGTCCCTTGGGAGGCAATCCTGAAGGGCACTCTGACCTCGGTGCTGGGGAAGGTTATGGAGCAGATCATCTTGAGTGCCATCACCACAGCATGTACTGGACAACCAGTCGATCAGGCCCAGTCAGCACGGGTTTATGACTGCTTGACTAACTTGATCTCCTTCTATGACAAGGTGACCCTCTTAGTGGATGAGGGAAAGGCTGTGGATGTTGTCTACTTAGACTTCAGTAAAGCCTTTGACACGGTTCCCCACTGCATTGGGGTTAATGAGGCTTGTAAAGCACATAAAACTTGGCTTCTCTTGTATGTAATTTTCTTTTAAAGAATAACAGCTCGCATAACAGAAAATTTGTTCTTTACTGAGATGTCAAAGATTTGAATCAACACCATCTTCAGTGTGCCACTAGTTATTACATTTGACATCCAACAGCCAATGAGGGAATCAAGGCTTCTAGAAGTTAGGTATTTAGTGTTTTGTACGTAGGAAACACCATGGAGATATTTAGGATAAGAGCAGGGTGGGTTTTTTTCTTCATGACTCAATGAAGTTTTTAAAAAATAAGGTTTTTCTATTCAATACAAGCATAATCTTTTATTCAGTAGTGGGTATTTTCCCATTTTGTCCTGGAACAAGCACATATCAAAAATTATTTATAACTACATACAAGTATGTATGAATATGTGTATTTTTATATATTGATATATGTATGAACATAGAGAACTTGGGGTCTTCCCACACACACACATGTAAACAAAAGTGTCCATAAAATCAATGAAAGAATTTTAATGTATTATAAAGATGCCTTTTACTATTTATTATGTTTTTTCTTGGGCTCCTACACAGTGCATCCGATTGTAGTATACTAGTAAATCACATATTAAAATGGGACAGTTTTGCAAATATATTTAGTCCTCAGTGTACTGAATGCATAGTCATAGTGGAGAGATCAGGATTTCAACACCTGTCTCACTGTATTGTGTAATAGTTGTAGGGACATTACAGTGAATATTGAATATATTGACAAGTTAATTTAGTATGGGTGTTCCTGAGTCTTGTGCATTATGACTGTACATTTTTTTCCCTGTGAAAATACCACCTTCCTTTAAAATTTTATATGGTAATGATTCCATGGGAGCTGGCAACTACTCTTGAAAAGTGGAGATGTAAAGATGACTTCCATATCTGCCTAGAACTGTGACTGGTTTTTATGATATACTTGAAATTATGACCATTGGATCAGATACAGAAATAATGTCACATTCGAAGTTGACTTCCCCCTACTACGTATTTTATAACAAAACTTTGTCCTGCCTGCCACATTCTCCTCTGTTCTCACTCTTCACTCATATTATTCAGAGACTGTTGTTGTAGAACAGGAAGTAAATGAATGTTTTATTCTGATCTCTAGTTGCCTGGAGACTAGATCCCAGAAGTACAAGATGTCTCTCCTGTTCAAATTGAAACACTAGATGCTCTGCTCATCTGTCATTTCCAGTTCATGCATTTGTTGTCTAAATACGATTTTTCTTATACACCTACTCTTCTTAAACTTGTAACCTGTATACGTTATGTTCATTTGAGGCACCAAAAGGTGATTATTAAAGAATTCAGTTTATCACAGAGGACTCAAAATATTGCCTATAAATTGTAGGTTCAGAGTTTTATTCAAAACTCAGTAGGAGTGTAAACGTCACATAAATGGCTATTCAAATAAAATCAATACACAGGCACACTATACCTACAAAAATAGAAAATAATACATGAGCTATTATGTGGAAGGCATGCAGGCTTTCTATTTTCTAATTTAAAACACATGCCAACGTAGGTTTTCTGGTTTTCCTCTCTACTGAGGTCAGATGTTACATTTCTTCACTGCATTGTTAAAAAGCATGTGTGTGCTGCCCATCAGTTATGCTGATTTTATCAGAGGAAACTTTTTCATTTGTCTTTCTGTTCTAGTATTTTCAGTTCTCTATATGACTTCAGAAACTATCCAAAAAGGTAAGATGTTTAAGTCAGATTACTACAAGCACTAATTAGACCATTTATCTTCCAGTGGTTGGGATGAAAGACAATTATGACTATTGCTATGAGTATTGAATAATGCAGAGATTAATTCATATACTCAGTAAACAATGAACTGCAGGGATTTTGGATAAGGAGTGGCAAATAACACACATACACACAAAAAAAAGGGGGACAGTAATTAACACCTCTGGTTAGGATGAGAAGAACAGAACTATTTAAATGTTTTTCTCTTAAATCCTTTCAGCACTTGCAAGCAGAACAGCATCATACCGTGACTGGTGGTTTTTGAGATTTGCAGGAGTCATGTAGCAGCTCATGCAGACACTGAAGTACAGATGAATGCCACTTATCCTGGTGCATCTCATCCACTGTAATGTTGAATCTATACAACAGATTGAAGAATGAGTCAAAGCAGACCTTTACTATTAATGTTTCTATTGGATCTCCTTTTTACATTTTTTCTTTCCTCTTTTCTAAATATGCTATGCAAAGTGACTGTATTTGCATCTTTTCTTGCTTTTGAACATTTTTTCCTACTGTGTTGTGTTGTGTAATTGTTTTCATTTCAGTGCCACATGGAAAAAAGATGCACACATCTATGAGGCCTTTGAACAAAAATCCACCAAAGCTAATTGTTCCTGCTTTGTCAGTCTTTATACAGGAAGCAGAAGACTTTCTCTAGTGCAGATAATTAAACAGAGAGTTGAAAACTTGCTTTAACAGAGATGAGAAAAATTTAATTCACAGCAAATAATAAATGCAGTAGACATTCACTTTAAAATTCATAAGAATTCATCTATTTGTGTGTCTCCAGAAAATGAGGGAAAATTGAGACCTGTCTAGATTTTAATCCCTTGAAGTCTGGTCTTTAGACCAAAGGTAAATATCATATTTAAATGAAAGTAAACTTAAAGGTTTCCCATTTAAGAAAAAAAAAATATTGCTATATCTCTGCTAATCTTTTTTACTTGCATATATACTCATTTATATACCTTTGACCTAAAGAGGGTATGTTCTAAGTGTGATACTACTGCTTAAAAGTGCTAATGAATAGTTTTAGTGGAAAGATCAGAGACATAAATCTAACTTTTTTTTTTCAGATGAATAATATCAGTGTCTGTCAGCATAGATCAGGCAAAGGTGTCCAACTGAATTTCAGCATGAAATCAAAATATAAAATTAAGTAAAACATTGAAAATAATAGAAAATAATCATAGAAGAGACATACAGACAAAAATCAAGATGAGTAGAAGGTCATCTAGTAAAGGAAACAAGAAACAAAAAAGATGGGTGAGAAAACACTAGAATTAAGAACAAAAAATCTAGAATAAAAAAGGCATGACACAAAAATAAAGAAAAGAACATACACAGATTTTATATATATATATATATATATAAAATTGATGAAAAGTCCTGCCCATAGCCATTTTTTGCTGTGTTCATTGCTGTTATTTTTATGTTTTCCTTCTGAAGTTTGACAGGATCCTTACTTAACAATCATGCAGTTTTGACGCTATTCAGAGGCACTACGACTTTTGCCTTGTCTATGACTAGATTTTCTTTCTTTGGAAACCAGAGAATAACACAGAAACAGGAATGCAACTGCATTATAGCTGAGACACATACACTACCATGTGCTTTCAGTCATCTTCAGGACAGCCCTTAACAAAGGAGATACCTTTCCAACTTTTTAAAGGTCTGCTTTGCATGTTATGCTAATTTCCTCTTTAGCAGCTTCTAGTTGTACAAATCAGTCCGTCCTTCACAAAGGCGATCTTCATGAACTGTGACCAAATCGAATCATGAAGCCACCTGTCACATTCATATTTGTCCTGCTGAAATGTATTTTCACTGTACATACCTTACAGAGGTATATGCATTAAAAGGGATATTGCACCTGGAACTACAGCTGGTGTGAATTGGTTATATTGGATCACAAAAGGATAGACTGCACAAACTAGCCTTCAAGCTGAAACCATGCAACTCTTAATGAAGCCAAACTCCTGTGAAAGTCCTTGATGTTTTGCCTGAGTAACTGAGTCCTAAGTTGTTAAAAAAAGCCCACATATAGAGGCTGTGAAAATCTGTCTATTTACAGAAGTAAATCAGAATTGTTCCTAACTGCATATGCACACTGATAATACCTACAAGCATTTATTGAAAAAGAAAATTCTCATTAATTTGGACTTCTGCTTTCACATCTCAGAGAACCTGGCTGTTATAAGAAGGAAGAGTATCAATATAAGATTGAACTTCTAAAAATATTGCAATAATTGACAGAATGTACCTTACTAGTTTGCCTCCAGATGTGTTCTATTAATTTAATTAGCTTTGCATCTGAAATAGCGTTTGTGTGGCCTTTATGCCACAAGCTGAAATCACTGTAAAGCTTCCTGTATTTTTAGTTTTCATGGGCTGTCAGTGTAAGCAGAGTGAAGAGAAGTATGGTAAGTGAATCATGGTGTCACAAATGAACGAATGCATTTTTTTCTTTTGTTAACTTTGACAAATAGCATTCAATGAGGTAGAAATTTTACCTCTATTTATTTATTTATTTATAATAGTGCTGGCAGTTATATAGTGGGTACGGCATGGGTGATTAACATAATGTTGGCAATATTGTATAGAAAATTCTTTTTTGTTTTAATGAATTTTCTTAAGGTGACAGGATGTTGTCCTCTTACAGGTCTATATAAGGGATTAAGGAGTTATGAAACACTTCTTAGACCCTATGTTCACCTTTGGACACAACTATATCACTTAGTATAGCTTTGAGGGAAACATGCTGTATTTACATGTATTATACACGTAAACCTGCTGCCAACTATTTTGTTGTTGGTACAAAGGGGGTTGCGATTCTGAGCGCCACACAATAACACAATAGTCCTGGTCAAGACTGATGTCAGACAACACAACAGTTTGCACCATAAACACTACAGTTTGCAGCAAGATCTTAGGCATCCACAAGATCTTCAGTGTCTGGTGGCTTATGGGTGCTCTAGAAAGTTATGATTGTTTACCCACTGATGTTTCAAACAGTGCCTAAATTGTTAGGAAACATCATCAGAACTGAATTTCTTAAGTTTGCTAGATGTTGGTAATTTTAAGGCTTTGCTTTAAGGAAAAAAAATCACCATAATTTTTCTTCTGATTGATGTGGGGTACTTTATTAACTTTTCTATTCTTGCTATCATTTGTAAACTGCGTTTATTAAAAAAGAAACCAAAATCACACACGCAAAAAAGAGACACTTCCCACCCCCCAATATTGGCTTGGGAACTTTTCAGGGGAGGGATAGCGGTTCTAAACTGTTATTTAATGCCTTTCTTTAATCTTTTGTTATTCTTTGTTTGGGTTTTTTGTTTTGTTTATTTTCGTTGACAAGATTTCGTAAGCATGGCATTCCTTAAATTTACAGTTGTCTCTCTTGTCTAGTTAGCCATCTGATATGCACTCTAAAGTATTAAAGACAGAATATTGCCTCTAGACAATTAACATAGTTCCAATTTGCAAAGAATTTTCAGATCACGAGAGGAAAGATGTTCACTAATTATTATTATGAAAAAATCCTTATTTCAATGTTTACACATGAACGCTTCTGCCCTTAAGGATAGTCCTAAGGATAACCATAAAAACCTTCAATGAAAGCTTTCTTATGCTGAAGAATATGATTAAATGTGGCACTTCATACACTGTGTAACAAACAGTTGTGGAAGAGAATACATGGAAAAATAGTCATTTAAGCATGTTTTTTTCCATTTAATAGTGCTTTTACCTGGAAAAGTAGCAGAAGAAAACTTGAAGCAGTAGGAGAATGGCATTCCAACATCTCCATTATTATATTGGAAGGTTATATTTATTGCTATGTGGGACGTTTATGTTTAAGGTTGACACAAAACTATTAAAATGCCACAGTTTCTTCTAATAAATACGTAACGGCAGAGCCGCTGTGGAGTTCAACGAATTACATCTTCCTATATCGTGCTTCTAGGTGGGATTGCAATGAAAGAGAAAAAAAAAAAAATCCCTCTCCATTATCAGGGTAATTAGTTCCATAAATTCCTTTATGTCTTCAGTGAAGAAATGGGGTAATTACATTGTGAAATTTCATTTTCCTAAGGGGACACATTAATTTATGGCCACATGTAATATTTGTTTCAGCACAAGGTTTCCACATTCTGTACATGTAGTTCATTATGCAGAAAAGAAATATTTTAAAGCGCACAAGATTCTACATATAGTACAATGTGTATTTTTTTTAATTTAGGCAATTTATTTTTAGCAAATCTGTTGGATTCTGACCTTCACTAAGTACACTATAAGGCATAAAACAGAAAAACAAGTAATTTTACTTTTATTCCTTGAGAGAAGAAAATATTCAATTTCTAGATAGATATTAAAGTTCATAAAATATCATTAAAAGCAGTAAGTGTGGTGGCAACTTAATTATTACAAAACACTATGAGTAGGGTCAGGGCCCATGTTTTATTAAATTTTATTTCATGGGAAATATAGTATGTTAATTACTAACACAGCTTTATCTATCTTTCTATTATTCAAACAGTAATATCACCTCTGTTAAAGGTTAATAACATTATTATTATTTAATCCACTAGATTTTATTGAATATTTTGAGCCCTCTGAGGTAGATACTAGTCAATCCGAACAGAGTGTTTTCTTATGTCCTCTTGTTACACTCAAAATCTTGTGAATGGACAAAAAGGAAACACATCTTACAAATAAATTCGGGAATTTAGTGTTAATGTCATGGAAATCTTCACAGTCTATTTCAAAAATTATTGTTAGTCTAGATCTGATTATTATAGAAAAAGAAAAATTGAATAGTAATGTAGTTAAAATTGTTGTTCACCCACTCCTTACTTTCTACTCCTTCTCCTGGTGTCATGCTCACCCTCTCCCTTCTCCTGGTGGTTGCATAATGGTAGTAATGGTGGAGATACTATGGTGAGTCATCAGCAGTCGGAGTCCTTTGCTATGAGCAATGTGGTGCTCGTGTTCATGGTTTCTTCTTCCTCACTCTAGGGTCCACTTCTGTCCTTTTTATGTGTTAGTTAACCCACTTTTACACTTCTTCTGTTTCTTCAATGATTTACAGTTCCATCTTGTATCAAAAATTACTATATATGATGCCCTTTATGCATGTCATATAAAAAAATATGTCTTTGTTCTCTTTTTACTGCCTGTCCTGGTTTCAGCTGGGATAGAGTTAATTTTATTCCTAGTAGCTGGTACAGTGCTATGTTTTGGGTTCAGTATGCGAAGAATTTTGATAACGCTGATGTTTTCAGTTGTTGCTAAGTAGTGTTTAGTCTAAAGTCAAGGATTTCTCAGCTTCTCATGCCCAGATGGAGGGGCACAAGAAGTTGGGAGGGGACACAGCCAGGGCAGCTGACCCAAACTGGCCAACAGGGTATTCCATACCGTGTGACGTCATGCCCAGTATATAAACTGGGGGAGTGGGGGCGGGGAATTGCCGCTCGGGGACTAGCTGGGTGTCGGTCCGCGGGTGGTGAGCAATTGCACTGCACATCATTTGTACATTCCAATCCTTTTATTATTGCTGTTGTAATTTTATTAGTGTTATCATTATCATTATTAGCTTCTTCTTTTCTGTTCTATTAAACTGTTCTTATCTCAACCCACGAGTTTTACTTCTGTTCCCAATTTTCTCCCCCATCCCACTGGGTGGGACGGGAGTGAGCGAGTGGCTGTGTGGTGCTTAGCTGCTGGCTGGGGTTAAACCACAACACTGCCAAAACCAGTTTTGCACCAGGTCTGTGTTTCTGTAACTGTCTGTTGTAGTTGTGGAGTCTCCAATGCCAGCCTGTGCCCCATCCTTTATGGTCCCATTCCTGTACTCCTCTCTGATGCATCCTGAGTTCCCACCTCTCAAGGACATTATTGTACCAGGCCTCTAGTCCTCTGCTCTACATCATTATGTTAGAGTCATAAGCCTCTCGTTCTACACAGAATAACTAATAACTGCTATAGATACCAAATGATGTTTTTACCATACAAAGACAACAAAAGTAAAATAAACTAGCCATAGATAACTGGTCTATGAGAGAAATTGGTGTTACAGATAAACCAAGTAAAATAAAACTGCAGGCAGGTCAAGACAAGTTCAGGCAGAGCAGACCTGACAAGCATCAGCCCTGAGGCCGTGCAAACTCAGTGCAGAGCTTATGGCCTGTTACTAGCAATGGCAATATGATATTACAGGGCTACACAGTTACACCATGAAGTTAGCAAATAGCTGTGCCTGAAATAATACTAACCTTACCTGGGAAGCAAGTAAGGTGGCTTTATGCCTCTATGCACAACGAGCCCGAGCCTGTGCTATGCAGAGTTCCCTGTGCATGTGTGATAAGGCTGATTCATCAGATTTGCTGCACAGTGGCAGCTGGCTGTTATTTTCAACTGGGACACCTGGACCCTAAAAGTCCCATTGCTTTCAGTGGTCTTTGGGGCAATGAGTAGTGAGGCTCTGATCACTAGTGGGTTTCCCTTGCAGCAGACTCAAACTGCTGTTGAAGTTCTGCCCTGTTTCAAGAGCCTGAATATCACCCCAACAGCAGTTGTAAGACCGAATAGGACAATTCCCTCATCGTTAAGTGCACACAGGTAAAACAGATGGGCAGTAGACCCAGGGACTTTTTTTAAGAGACACCAGATTATTAGATTTCTCATCATGGAAATGAGTCAGTTGTGCACACATTTCTGGCTGTGTTCCTGCTTCCTAGCTCTTATTCATATAGCTCTGTTCCCACACTACCTTGCTCAGGGGAAGACACCTCAGCAGTATACCTTCTAAGACAGTTTATTTTATAAGGGTTAAGAGACTTATAAGGGTAGCACCATCTGGTTTTGCAGCACCATGTTTTATTACAATATATTATAATGCAAATGGCTTTAGCACTTTCCTCAGGTTAGTAGGCAAAATTCACAATTTATCTTGGCAGGAAAGCGTTGACCTTCTCTGAGGAGTTGGCTGTTATAGTCACTGTTGGTTAGCACTAAATTGCTGACCATCTTAATAGGTACAATTGATTCCAGGAAAACCTCTCACTGAGAGCTAACTAGGGTGTAGATCTAGAGTACACTGGAGCACTACATGGTTATAGCCTGCAGGCTTCTGTGTATATCAGCACTGCATAACCACTGTATAACCAACATACTACTTTTGGCCTATTAGGGCGATGATTTTGAAACAAACATTCATGCACTTGTATGTCCTGTCTCCTCCAGGACAGAACTGATCGGATGAATCGCATTTTTCTGTCTCACTTAGAAGCAGATTGAGAACTTATCTGATGTTATGCATATCCATAACTGTTCTGCTAAGCCTTTTGCTGTTAGGCTACAGGTAGAAGAACAAGTGTCAAGATCAGACACTTCCAAATTATTGTCATGTTGAAATGGTTAATTGCTATTAAACTTCTCCACAAAGACCTAAGAAGTCAATGCAGAGTGTGTATGTTTAATATTTTCATCAAGTGTGATTATCAGGTTATGTTCAATGGAACAGCAAATCACAATAAAACAGTTGTACTGAGTCAACAAATGGTGAAAGGAAGTGCTCTAGGCTCCTGTTGTCTAAGACACCATTATATAAAATGTAGGCAGCATTTCCTCTGTTGGCTGTATTTAAAAAATTAGATCACCATTTTTTTGAAAGAGGCCTGATTCAGTGAATATACCATGTTCTTATAACAGCATATTGGTCTGGGCCTGTCAGGGAGCCAAAACATCACCCTACTTGGTTTCTATATCCTGCATAGACCCTGCCAGGAGCAGAGACCCGTACTGAACAGTATGTCACCTCCAAAGTCTTACTGAGCCTCCCGGCTTCTCATTGAGTGCAGTGGTATCCATTCTAAAAAGGAGTGGAGACCACTACTGAAATTTATACACCCTGACCCTCAGCCTTTGAGAACTTGCAGATCACACAGGTGCTTAGACACTGTTTGTTTTCAGACCTACATTTTTATTTGGGTCTAGCCTTTAAGTACTTTTAACATATTTTTTTTAAAGCAACTTATAATTTTTTGTTTGAGTGGAAGATGTGAGAGGCACTTCGAGAATCAAAGTACAGTGAATTATGAGCGCAGTGCTTCAGTGATTGTTTGGTTCCCCACCACGCAATGAGTTAAACCACAGCCCAGACTAAACCTTCATGAGAATTTATCAGACAATGAGACATTTCTAGACACTAATGAACTTGAATTGTATTCTCTACAACTTGTGTCTATGAATAATTGAGCAATAACAAGTACATTCATGAACTATCCACAAACACTGGAAGTCTGAAGAAATTATACCAGAAGGGAATTATCCATGACTATTATTACATGCATTCTCATTCCTAGTTAGAATATATTTTTATTCTTGTTCTTAGAGGTATTCCTTTTCTTTTGAAGTTTCAGCCATCAGTCAGTAATCAGAAAGATAATCAAATGATCAGGAAGATCATTTTACTGCTCAAATTCCAAATATAATATCTGACGCGCTATTAACTCTGTGATGAGAAAAGAGCTTGCCTTTAACGTTCTGTGTATATGAAACTTAGGATGCATCCACAAAAAAAAATTAGAAATTGTTTGTGAAATAGTCTCATAATCTCCAAGTTTTGCAGAATCTCACTTTTGACCCTTATTTACTCAAACTTGTTCTAATCAGCAGAAATAGCTCTGCTTATATCTTGTTTCTGCCATAGAATTATTCTTAGAGAAATAATGCAAATGTCAACTGCAACAGTGTGACTCAGAAGTGTGGGAAGCAGCATCTCAGGAAATGGGCCATAGCTGTGACTCTTAATCCCATAATGGAATAACTTCAAACATTACTGTCAGCAAGCTTAAATCCAGAATTATTCATTATAGCTTAGGAGCATGATGTTATAGGTAGTTTTATTTTTCATTTGTTTGCTTTTTTTTGTGGTGAAGGCAAAGCTACAGTGGCAAAAGAAAGAAAACCAGGTCTACATGTGGATTACAGAATCCATAGATTCTTCTTAGTGTTCAAGCTGAGAAGATTGATTGCTTGATTCTTCAAGATGTTCAAGCTAAATGTCATGTTAGTATGTCCCACCCAGGCACCATCTCAGGGCAAATGCTATGTACACACACCTTTTCCCACCTTTCCTTCTCTTTTCAGCTACTCTTCATTTCTCTTTTGACAAATGGAAGACAGAATATTTTTGTAGGTTAATCCAAATGATGTCTCTGTTAAAAGATTAAAAATAGATTCCTACAGTAAAATTTCTTTGTATTTTATAATCATTTTAGATTAGAATATAAAGAATGTTAGAAACTGAAACTGCTTCCAGGAAAGTCCTGATTAGATTTGATAGTCAATCTGCAGAATTCTTATTGACTAGAGGGGGTAGCTTTCCTGAACTTTTGCAGGAACTCTGTGTAAAATGGGGCTGAAATTATCATGAATAATGATGAGCTTAAGCCTAGTTCAATAATTTCACCCATTGTCCTGAAAAACTGTTGGAATCACTGATTTCCTAACTTAGGAATCAGAATATGAGTGGGGTAGCAATTGCTACTGCCTGTATGTTTACTATTATTAAACACAATATGCATTACAAAGATAGAAAACAAGAATATGAATGTAGTTTGGGTTTTGGGATTTTTTCTTTTTAGAGTTATTCTTGCCTCCCAGGTTCATTTTCAGAAGAAACCATATATAATAACTGTATACAAGGCAATCTATACCTTCAATTCTATAGCTTGTTATGTACGGTCTACCAGATTGGTCAAAATTACTTTATGTGTGCTCTAAAAAAATTGCTCAATTATATTTTGGAGAACATTGGCACTCAAGCAGAGTATTAATATTAACTCAGGCTTTAATTAAAACCTGCAAAGGAGAAATAAAAAATTTTGCTGAAGTCTTTGACAAGTTTACTATACAGTTAAATGTGAACAGAATTGTTTATTAATAAAAAAGGAGTCAAATGACTGAGAAACTGCTGACAGTGTATATAACAACACAGTTCATCAAAAAAAGAAAAAACTATTTAAATTACATTTTGTTTTTCTATTACTTTCAAATACTTCAGACTAGCTGCCTATGCCCTGGATATCCACACATATAAATCATAGCCTGATTTATCCTGATTTTCTGAAGTGTAGGTTGCGGAGCAAATTCTATTTGTTTTCTGTAGTCTTAAAGTGATTATTAAGTAAACACGGACAGAATGTATTTAATTGTTCAGGGCTAGACATGCCAGAATGCTCAGGCACCTTCTGGACAAGGGCCGGGGGTTTCCTGTGATAGTGTTGCTGAACTCAAAAGCCATATGTGTACTACTAAATAAAACTGTGTCAGGGAGTGTTCCTGAACACAAGAACTTTGTTGTCTATGCTATTAAATTGCTAGAACAGTCTCTGTTATGTTTTAGGATGTGCTGACTAGTAGTCCTCGGAAAATTGCCAGTTGCTGTTTGGGAGTTGGCACAACCTGGAGACTGTTCCCCATAGACATTCCTGGAGGAGTCCTGGGGAATGGGCTATTCCATGCCGATCGGCCTCAGTTTCTAAAAGAGTTGTCCTAGGCACATTTATCATGTTCCTCAGCTTTCCTCATAGACTGCTGTCAAGATATCCAAACTGAAAATCCATTTGTTTTTATGCCAGCTGAGGAACTGAGGACTTCTGGACAGTTGTCTTCAGAGTCAGGTGTCTTAAAGCTCTGGGGTTGAGTTACTCCAAATTGAAGTAAAAGCATCTTAGGGAAGGGGAAGGGTCAAGTTCACCCAGAAAAGCTTAGTCAGGGTTTTAAGAATGAATCATTTTGTAATGATAATTCACACCACAAGAAGGAAATTTAAGGAGTGTCAAGTTTTATTTGAACAGGAGTAAATATGTAAACCAGCTAAGCTTCAGATGGACATCTGAGCACATAAATCAGATCTTGACTAAAGATCAACAGAAGGTTCAAAATCTGCAGAAAGCCAAACTGAAACTATGAGTTTCACTACAGGAAGGCTTTCACTGAGGAAGGGTTGAAGTGGCGCTTCAATCAAATTCTGTTCATCTTGTTCTCCCTGACAAATAGTTCAACAGGCTTAAATAATTTCAGCAGAATAAATTTGTGAGCAGAACCTGTTGCATTTATGAGATTCAGTTGTATCACATTTTATTATTAAAATATCCCACAGTCAATTAATAAAATATATTAAGAGAAACTAAGTGTCTAATCTTAATGAAAAAAAAAACAATGTGATGTTTCATTTCTAGCAAAAAATTTAAATATCTTTTTCAATCTAATTAGCCTGTTGGTTGTCATTATATCTAAGAAAACAGAACCATGGTCCTCATTACTATTACTAGTTCAATACCTGTAAGCCAGATTCAGGCAAAGACTTAGGTGGTATGGCTACCTTCTTCCTGTGTGTGGATAGTTAACATCTTGGAATAAGAACAGAAGCATAGGGAAAAGGAAGAAACCTAAAATCAGCTTTTCCAGGTTGTAGTTCATTAGAAAAAGACCATGACAACAGCTGAGGAGAAATAATTTGTTTTGGTTTGTTTTTAAAGTCTTTTACTGACGTATCTTTACTCCAGACTGCTAAGAAGCACTTCATTTATGCAAATCCAAAAGCATTTTCAATCATTCTTTCAAAGTAAATGGAGATATTATTTTTTAAAACATATCCAGCAGAGGAAATTCAGTGGATGTTCTTCATGCTGACATTACATTTTATTATAAATATTGTGTTTTCACACAGCTGTCAGAAATTTTGCCCAGAAAATGAGACCTGTTTCCAGAACCTGTCATGCTTTTTCCAAGGGTATTTCAGCCTGTATAATTCTTCTGTCTACTGTGTGTCCCAACCACCCAGGTCTTGGTTGTTTCTTTGAAGTGAAATTAAAATTATTAAGAAGACAATTAATGTACAGGTTATTGTGTTATTCCAGTGTTTTGTCTTCTCTTGTCCCCCATACCTCCTTCAGCAACAATGAAGGTAAGAAAAGTTAGCTCTGGGTTTTTTTGTTTGTTTCGTTGGTCTTTTTATGAGAAGACAGATGAATGACAGTTCAAAATCACTGTACAGTTTATGCCCCTCTTATTAGGACTGAATTAGATGACCGGTTCAGATAGTCACAAAATACGGCTTCCTTTCATCTCAACCCTTGTAACAGTCTTTCTGTCCATACATCATGTTAAACTCATGTCATTTCTGAAAAAATAATTGGTGTAAGAGGAAAAAGCAAATACAGCATAGTATCTATACCAATTACTAGGGAGGCCTTCTACCCACAGTCTGTTTTTATGTTATACACCAAGGACTAATTTCTGATAACTCCTAACATCTTTTCTTTCAACTGTCTTTTGGAAAAGGAAGTGACAGCCACACTTGCTATTGAGCCAATCCAGTCACTGTTAGAAATGACTGTGCCTAACTGGACTGAGATTTTTAGAAGACCTTGGCCTAGAAAGGAAGAATGACTGGAATACTGAAGAGTTAAGCAAGACTGAGGAAATTGTGAAAATGTGTTGAGAGTCAAATTTCAGTTTACTTGTGAGATTTTAAATTAAAAAAAAAAGCAAAGTCTCTTAGGGGCAGAAGTGCTTGCAGAGGTAGCTGACAGTGGAGCGAATGTTAGAGCAAGATTTCAATTTTAGACATAGGAACCAATGTTTAACATAACTCTCTGTTTGCAATGTCTAAGTCATTTTTCTAGACTAAACCAATACCTAAGAATACACAGCCCCTGTGTATTCTTTGACAAGTTCCAAAAGGCTCAATGAAAAGGAATGTTAAAAAAAAAAAACCACAGAAAAATGCACATTTAACTTTAAAATTGCTATATTTAAAGCTTAAACAGAGTAAGGACAAATGATCCCAACTTCCTATTGAATTAGAAGTCATAAATGACTATTTTCTTATAGATTTCATGACAGAGATACACTGCAAGATCAGTGCAGTGGAGAAGTTTGTGAGTTATAGTGTTTAAGAAAATAGTTAAAGAGGGAGACATATAAGAAAGTTCTTGAAGCTGAGAAATGATGCTATATGATATGTTGAAAACATGTTTATTTAAAGAGATAAAAATGTGCTCATTATGTGCATAGCATACTGAGTTTACTACCTTTTCTTTAATTTATGGTCTCAAAATGCATTGCCTCAGGGCAGGAGAGCCTCCACAGATGACTTGTATACCTGTTAATTTGATGCATCTCTAGAAGTGATTTGCTGTGATGTTTGATCAAGGACACATCTAGGAAAGCAATTAACCAAAGAAATTGAATTGTTTCTGAATATCAAAATTTTTTATTAAAAGAAATCATGCAATCTTTGAGAAATATTCAGGCATTGTTATTGGGTGTAAAGCCAGTTAATAGTTTAGTAGGTGTTATTACTGTAACAATGTGTGTGCATGGTTTTATGCTTTTCATTTTAACTATGAGGCCATGCTTTATTTATTGCATTCATTTTTCTAATCAAGTGTATATTTCATAAGGATGCTTTCAAGAAAAATCAGAAATAACATCATGTAGTCATAACAAAGATAATTTCCTTGGCATGGACTTGTGGTGTGCAATTTTGCATGACATTGCAACTGAAGTCAGTATAGGAAAACTGTTGTTTCACTGCCATGAGAAACAATGACAAACAAAATATCGAGTCCTTCAAAACTGGGACATAGCTGACACATTAATTTCTTCCTCCCTCCTTTGAGTTTAAAATCATATGTACACATACAGATGGAGGGTTTTTTTTTTTCTATGCAATTATGTTGTTTACTAATTCAGATTTCAGCAGCTCATAAGATTTTGCTACAAAAGAGTGCTTTCTCTACATTCAAAAGTGAAAAAAAAAACCCAACAACCAACCCACAAAACCCAGAAGTCCTCCAAAACCATTGCAGTTACAATCAATATTCAACCAGTATGATCAAGGTTTTATATAAAATGTAAATAAAATAATTCCCTTATTTACTGGCCATGGAACACTGATTTTTATTCTTTTCCATACATACTCATCAATTTTAAGGTGGATAGATTAGGATACAATAACTTAGGATAGTTTCTTCTTCAGGAAAAAGAGCAATGTACAATATGTGAGGCTCTGCTGAGAACGTAAAGTCACTTTAAAAGCATACAGACAATGGAAGAAACAGTGGGCATTTCTAGACTTTTAGTAGATACATAATTTAATGGTAGACCCACTTTATTTATAAGAAAATTTACTATTTTTAAGAAATGCAACCATTTTACTGATTTCATAAAATTCTCTATTAAATTACATCTTGAAAACACACAAACTATCTGTCCCCATTCCTGTTGACTGCGACTAGCCATTCAGCTGCACATTCCATAACTTGTCTGTGTTTGCAAACTGTGCATAAAGGCACATTACTGACAAAAGCGTGTCGTTAATGCTGCATGTTGAAAACATTTCCACTGAGAAGTCTGGAGAAGATGTCTTTTCGCAGCAAGGTGGCCATGGGTGGAATTCATCTGCCCTAAGTGAGAACTTCAGCAAATTAGGTGTCCGAGCTGGTCACCTACCTGAGAGACATAATATAATCCTGAGATATTATGTCTAGTAACCCTAAAGAGGCATTTAAGACAGGATGACTTTCCTTCTGAAGATGGCTATTCCTCACTGTTGACGGTGTTGTAACCAGCTCACAGGTTGAACCTACTGTCCAGAAAGTTAAAGTGGGGGCATAGCTATCAACTGTTTTACAGGAGCTACCATGCCCTTGATGGAAGCAAATTTCAGTAACTGATGACTCCAAAACATCAACAGTATCAGTCCAGGAAGGAAGCTGGATCTGCTGCTGGTGGTGATGATGCACATTTTCCACAGCTCCAGAAGCATCCAAATTCTGTAACTTTCTGACTCCTGATGCAGGGAATTACAGTTAATCAAGAGGCTGATGCTATTAATATTGACTGAGGGAAAAGGGCACAGTAGAAGAAATTGTTTTTTCAGGTATTGGGTCACAAGTTTGGAATCCAGTCTTGTCGTTCACTGAAGTACTAGTTGCTTCCAGTTCCTATGGCTGATGGGAAGAGGCACATTATGACTTTTGGTACTCCTAAGACACTCAGTCCCATGATGACAATTTTTGTTTTAATGATCTAGCTATGACAAGTGACATATTGCCTATTGACCAACTCTAGAACTGTACAGTTATGGTAAAGTAGATGCAACAGCTGGAATGACCTTCTTGATATGCATGAAAACTTAATCCACTTTAAGCAACTAAGAACAGTTTCCTCTTTACATCTTCTTGGGCTGGCTAACATAGCTGATCAGAGTCAATGTTCTATGTTACAAACAGATATGGTGGGAAAAAAAAAACAGTAAACATTGCCAGGTCATACGCCTTAACACTGTGCTTTGTTTAACAGTTACACAGAGCTCACACATCAGAGGACAGAAATGAAAGCTTGAGAAGGCTAAATATAAATATGTTAAAGCATAAATAATTTATGCTACCAAGGCAAGAACATAATTAAGGTGACATTACCTTTCTTCCAGCCAGGAGGCATCTTTGTGAAAAGGTAAACAGAAAGTCAGGTGAATTTATCCATGGACAAAACTAACATGATCACTCATAAATATTTGCAAAAAGGTTCCCAAGATTGCTTATTCTGCTGTTATATGAGGAAATTGCTAACAATGTTGCAATAAAAAGATTTTGTGTGATTTACAGACCAGAGATTTACTTGTCAATGGATATGAAGATCATTTTAGATTTTGCTTTGATTATTTCTATAAGCTTATGTTGTATGTTTATTGAGATCTCTGTTATTAATTAAAAATAATACACCTGAAATTGCTATTAAATGTAGGGTTTATTGCCATGATGCACCTACTTTGGACTGAACTTTGGAAAATAGTTCAGTAAGTGGAAATAAGTGGAATTTTATAATGCACTGTCTCTAAGCAATTTTGCTATTAAAAATGAATAGGGCTTTTTTTATAATTAATACTAATAATGTAATGTTGCATAAAATTCAGGAAAAGGTGAACCTCAATAACTATAAGCACTAACAGAAGTCAATGGGGTTGCTCCTGGTTATGTGGCTCTGCTCATGAAGCTCTTAGCAATGGATTGGGGGTCAAACTAGGAGAGCAAAATATAAGGATTGACCATGCAAACAAGTTTTTCTCTGTATTAGATGAAAAAGTATTGTAGTGAGACACTACTTTTTCTAAGAAAGAAATTACTCATTCTTGGTAGGAATAATCATTTACGATGAGGATGGTGAGACACTTCAGAGCCCAGAACTAGACCCAGCACTCCAATTTCGTCTCCCCAGTGCTGAGCAGAGGGGAAGGATCACCTCCCTTGACCTACTGGCAACTCTCTTCCTAATGCAGCCCATTACCCTTCTTTGCTGCAAAGGTGTATTGCTTGCTCACGGTCAGCTTAATGTCCACCAGAACACCAGGGTCCATCTCTGCTGAGCTGCTTTCCAGACAGTCAGCCCCCCAGCCTGTACTGCTGCCTGAGGGAATTCCTACCCAGGCACAGGACTTTGTATTTCCCCTTGTAGAACTCGAACAGCTTCCTCTGAGCCTAATTTTCCAGCCCATGCAGGTCCCTCTGAATGGCAGCACAACCATCTGGTGTGCCAGATTACATCAGCCAGCTCCCTCTATTATTCATGGGTGTATCTCATCAGATGCTGTGGATTTACGTATGTCCAATTTGTATAAATGTTGCCTAATTTGAGCCTCCTCCACCAAAGGAAAGTCTTCACTGCTCCAGACTTTCCCACTGGTCACAGAGGCCTGGGTGGGATTCCTGAAGCCCATCTTCTCAGTAAAGACCAAGGCAAAGAAGGCATTGAATACCTCTGTCTTTTCTGTTTCCTTTGTCACCAAGTCCCCTGCCTCATTCAGTAGCAGACCCATATTTTCCCCGTTTTCCTTTTGCTGCTGCTAAACTTGCAGAAAACCTTTCTTGTTGCCCTTCATATCTCTCACAAGTTTCAACTCCAGATGGGCTTTGGCTTTCCTAACCTCATCCCTGCATTTCATTGACAGTGTCTCTAAATTCCTCCTGGGCTATGTGAACCTGCTTCCACTTCTTGTAGGCTTCCCCTTTATGTGTGAGTTTATTCTGGAGCTCCTTGTTCACCCATGCAGGCCTCCATCTGCCTTAACTTGATTTCCTACTATTACAATGTTCCCCAGCTTGGAGGAGGGAATTCTCTGAAAATCAACCAGCTCTTCCGGACCCCTCTTCTCTCCAGGACCATACCCCATGGGACTCTTCCAAGCAGATCTCTGAACAGGTCAAAGTCTGCTATCCTGAAGTCCAGGATTGTGATCCTGCTTTTTGTCTTGTTTCCTTCTCTCAGGATCCTGAACTCCACGATCTCGTGATCACTACAGACAAGGCTGCCCTTGACCTTCACACTCCTGACCAGTCCTTTCTTCTTTGTAAGTATGAGGTCCAGAAAAGCATCTCCCCTTTTTGCTTCTTCAGTTGCCTCTGTCAGGAAGTTGTCATTAGCGCACTCCCAGAAACCTCCTTGATTGCTTCTGCTCTGCAGTGCTTCCCTTCCAGCAGATATGAGGATGGTTAAAGTCTACCATGAGGACCAGATTCTGCAAACATGATGCTTCCTCCATTAGTTGGAAGACACGCACAGTGATGACACCCACATTGGTCTGGCCTCTAATCCTGACTGTATTGGGTCTGGCTGAGATAGAGTTAATACTCCCCATAGCAGCCCTCGTAGCGCTGTGCTCTGCATCGGTAGCTAGAAAGGTGTTGCTAACCCACCAGTGTTTTGGCTACTGCTGAGCAGTGCTGGCACAGCATCAAGGCTGTCTAACCAACATTTCTGACCCCCTCAACAGCAGGCTGGGGCTGGGCAAGATCTTGGGAGGGGACATAACCAGGACAGCTGACCTAAACTAACCAAACAGATATTCCATACCATATGACGTCAGCTCAGATATAAAAGCTAAGTAAAGGGAGACGGAAGGGGAGCATTTTTTGTCTTCAGGAGCAACCACTACACGTACCGAAGCCCTGCTTCCCAGGAAGTGGCTAGACATCGCCTGCTGATGGGAAGTAGAGAATAACATCATTTGTTTTTCTTTGCTTTCATGCGCGACCTTTGCTTTCATTTTATTAAACTGTCCTTATCTTGACCCACGAGCCTTTTGTCATATTTTCTCCCCCCTGTCCAGCTGAGAAGGGGGAGTGATAGAGCGGCTTTGGTGGGCACCTGGCACCCAGCCAGGGTCAACCCACCACACTGACCCATGACCTCTCAGCTTGTTCATCACCTCTTCCTAGGCAGAGCTTCATGCATTCACACTGCTTTCTCACGAAAGGGCAGCTGCCTCTCCTCACTGGCCTGCTCTGTCCTTCCTAAAGATGCTGTATCCTCCCATGGCATCACTCATATTAGCTACCCCACCACATCTCCATGGTCCCACTGAGATCATGGCCCTTCAACTGCATGCAGACCTCCAATTCCTTCTTTTTGTTCCCCATGCTGTGTACAGGCACTTTAGAGAGGCACCCAGTCATGCTGACTTCCCAGAAAAGGTACAAGATCTTCCCCTATAATGTTGTCATGTAGGCATTTCCTTATTTAAATGTAGACTCTTGGGATGGGCCACTTTCAGCCCTGCATTGGTGATTAGGAGGTCTCTCTTGTCCTCCTATTCCACTGTTTCCTCACTTGGTCCAAGTCACCTTTTTTTTCTGTTTTTTGCTTTTCTTGAAATAGATGGATTTTTTCCAACTTATTCTGATCGTGTCTTTGCAGCCACAGACTTGATGATATAAGAAAAAAAATAAAATCTCACATTTCTGACAAAAGTTTACTCTAGGTTACTCTAAATCATCAGTTTACAGACAGTGTAGTAAAGAAATCAATATTTCAATCACCATGGTTCAATCCACAGCATTTATTTCAAAATCTTATCTTGCCTTCTACTTGAATAAAGGAACCTAGTCCAAAAAACAAAACAAAACTGAAAAACCCCATGGTCTATTCACTTTTGATCCACTGCTCTGTATATCTTCAGAATTGTAAAGAAAGACATCTACTTTTCTTTCTTGGATGTTGGATGGTTGTTAATTCTGTCAGAACTGGAGAAACACAAAGTACTAGCATAATTTTCAAGGGATTATATCTCTGCTGAATATGAGCTACTTCTATTATCCACAGATAGTTTACGATAGTGAATATTTCACTAACCGCAGGACTCTGGAAGCAGTTAACTGTACCCAGGGATCTGAATAATTCAAAATTCTTGATATCCTTTTGTGAACCTATAGGGCTTTAGCTAACTGAGGTAGTATATATTAAAGCAATGTTTCAGCTAACAACTGTCTTACTCTCTGTTAAAATTTTCAATTATTTGTGCTACGACTATTAAAAAAATCATTTCAAGCATCCTTTCAAAAAGAGCACTGAAGATGCATTACTGCACTGAGAGGTGCACAACACAAATAGAAAATTGGAGTGCTGAGCTGCCTTATTCCTTTCTGTTCTCTTCAATGAAAGGAAAATGCATTTCCTGCTCATTGGCTTTTCCAAAAACTCAGTACAGCAATTTGACGACTACTGGGTTTAGTGGAGCTCTAGCCGTGTGCTACATGACCACTTCTTTGCAGTGGAAGTTTCACAGGAATTATTATACTGATTCAATATTATCAGAAAATCATCCCACATTTAAATAATATGGTCAAGGAGTCTGTAGCACAGGGAAGCATGTTACTTACCTGAAGATGAGTTGTGCTGTAAGAAAGAGCAAGGCTAGGACTTCCTTCGCAAGTCTTTCAATCAGGTGCACTAGATTCTGTTGGGTTTTGAGATCCTGCTTGATTGCAAGTAAAAAGAGATTTATGCCTACAAGAGATAGTCAGGAAATCCATTCAATTTTACATGGTCCTGAAAGTCCAACTGTTTAATTTGTGGATTTCAGTGAAGTTCTTGTCATCCCAAACAAGAGACGCTAGCCAATTTCAGTCAGGAATACACCTCAGTTTGCTTTGTTTTGATGTAGAAGAGAACTAAAAGGAAAACAAACTTCTACATTGTAACTCATAGGAGAATTTTTATAAGGAATAATAATAACAATAATAATGATAATAATAATCTTAGAAAATAATTTTAATAAGTAAATATTTAATAGATTAGAGGGTTTGGGACCTCTTCACTTCAGAAAAAAATGTAGAATAAACATTTAGTATTTAATTTAGAAAGATTAAAAATGTATAATTTTCATTAAAAGTATTCAAATATAATAAGCAGAAATAAAGAAAAAAATATTGATATGTGTGCACAGCTTTGCCTAATAATTTCAGATCTATGTTATGGGGAGATAGTTTTAGGTGTCATTGAAAATAAATCTTTAAGACACACCTAATACCATTTATAAAGAAATGAGATGAAGGTAATAAGTAAGAAGATGATTTTCATTTAAATTGCCATGGAGCAAACAGATGAAGAAAATATTGGCTTATTGTGGGAGAAAAAGCTACAAGTATCCATGGTTGCTGGCTTGTAGAATTTTTAGAAGCTGTGCAAACTGCTGAAGGAACTGAAGCTACGGACTGTTGAAAGCATCCTTTTTAATAGAAGCTAAATTCTGTTAGGATGGGTTGTGTGCTTTGATTCTAGCTTCTTATAAACTGCATGATATTTGAGTTCCCAATACATGGCATTAGTCGCAGGCCTTCAGTTGGGAGTGACATTCATTCCAGATCAAATCTGTGTTTGCCTGTGATCTTTCCCTTTGAAAAGGCTGTCATTTTAACTTCTTTCTTAGTAAAGATGGAGAATAAAAGCAACTAATATTCAGGTGCTTTATTACACTTGTATCTGAACATTTGCTCATTTGCTATTTTCCTAAAATGTGAGGGAGTATTTATCTACAGCAAAATATGTCAGGCGGTCATAAGGAAAATGCTGGAAGTTCCCAGACTGTTCTGTAGTGCTGGATCTATTCAGTTCCTGTTTTTTTTCTAAGCAAAGAATTAGAGTTTATTTTAAACAATTAAGCTGCTGGGTAGCTTGTTTCCTAGATAACAAGGCAAAGGAAAAACGTTGTGCTGCATTCAGAAATTTAGTTCCTGAAGCATATGTAGGCACTTTGAGAGTAACAGAGGTTGGATAAAAAATACCTAAGAAGACCAGAATTTATGTGTGCTGTCAGGTAATAATTATTCAGGAGAACAGTTTCAACAATGCCCTAAATTCCCTTAATCAAATGGATGAGATTACTTAAGCCCATTATCTGAAAACTGATTTAAAAAATACACAGGATCATTTCCAAATACAAATAGATCTACAGATCAACTGTAGGCTTTACCTTCTATCATAACAAAAGGCTGAATTGTCTTGAAAAGACAGCAGAGTCTTCAGGTTATCCCCTCAAGGTTCTTCAATAATTTTCTGACTCCAGTTGGCTTATGGATATATAATTTGTTAGAATTCTACTAAATACTCTTTTGACATTATTTCAAAGAAGGAATTCACACAATTCATCCCCTAAGATATGTTCTCTTTCCAAACTAAGACACACAACAGCTACAAAACGTAACTTGAGAGCTTGCTCAAGTAAAAGAGTAAATTTTAAAGGAAGAGGTATCATTTTCTCATAGTCATATTTCAAAACAAAACAAAACAAAAAAACACACCACAAAACAAATAACGCTTCACTTTTAAAAAATTATCTGGAGGAACTTAACCTCATTTTTAATTGGTAACAATTTTTTTCTGTAAGTGATAGCTTCATCTTCCTCAAAGTATTTAAACAGAGGTGGACACATTAATATATGAACAGTAATAGTCTCACTTCATACACAGTACTTAGACCATCTACAAGGAGACGTTTTGCTTTTCTTTTTCATTACATGTATTGTTAAAAAAATAGCTGGCTAGTGAGTAGCAAATGGAAAGTGTCTCTGAAGGCTCGTTTCAGTCTGAATGTAAAATTGGCAATACATTGCATGAATTGTATTAGATTTTTTATATTTTTTTAAATGATATCTTGACTTATAAGTTTGGTGCCTGCTAATAAAATATCATTTTAATACCAGGTGAAATTTCATTAACATGCAAAACCCTGCTTAATACTTAAATTGCAGAACTTTTATAATCAAGAGGTAGTATGTATTGTTTGCTTAGTTACCAGAAAAAAGGAGGAGAAAAAAGGCATACTGCTCAGCTTGGGTTTTGCTGTCCATCTCAATTAGGTGCTATCTTTAAGTACTGAATACTAGACAGCATACTTTATGCTGTCCAGCACACTACTAATATTTTAGTCTGCTATCCTTTACTTTCCAATGAATTTCATACAGACTTGTGTGGCTTGTCCCAGTATTATTGTATCATTTCTTCTCATGGTCTGTGTGCTGAAAGATAGGCTGCTAACGGTTCAGCTTGCTAAATCATAAAATCCAGATCCTAAAAAGAAAGTGAAGTTAAATGCCAGGGCTTTGAGAGTGAAACCACATTCCCAAATTGCACATGGCAAGGAGTTCTAATCTACTGTTGCCCAGATAAATTCTAGAACTGGAGTCAATATCTGTTCATCAAGAATGCAGTGAAAAATTCAAGCAAATAAGCCATGCCAAGTAGAGTTCCAATGAACCTGTATCATTTGGAATAATGCAGTAGCATCTCTGTACATTACTGCCCTGTCATGTGACTAGAATGCTACTTTTGGAGCAGCCTGGAGGAGATTTGTATCCTATGGTATTATGTAGGGAAAACACACCCTTGGATCTCTCTTCTGTAAAGTGGCCCTGTGAGCTGATTTTCTAGGTGGGAATATGCTGTACACCTAAGTCAACCATAAGAAAAGGCATAGAGAAGATGTGCCCCATAAGAGTTCATTCATCACTGAGCTACAGGATCATTTTTGTTTTTTTTTCTAATTCATTCAGGATCGAATAAGGTACATGGAATTCTACTTATGCAAGTTCACAAGCACAAGATAATGCTTAGATGTTCAGATCTCTCAGGATTTTGGCAAGTTTATAAATGTAATGTTCTAAGTAGGTTCTGTGGTGACAACAGATTGGCATACAAACTTGCAGACTTCTAAGCCAGTAAGTGAATGTTTGCTAGGATGCTCAGTTTGGATTTCAGATCTCAGCTGAGTTATATGTCAGCCACATTAGCTCTTTGGATTTCATCCTTAGTTACAAACAAGAAACTCTTTGAGGGACAACTTTTTTACTACTAACCTACCAATATAAGTGGCATACTTTAGGAACCTAAACATCATCTGTGACTGTAAGTCTGGCACCTTAAGATTGTGACTGAGATTTTGTGTAGTGTTAATGATTAGCTAGAGGACTCTCTTCTCTTTTGACTATTCAGGGAACTTAACTTTCTACTCCAAAGTGTAATTCCTAATTTAGGAGTGCCTAAAGATAGGTGCCATGTTTCTAGTTTTCTGTCTGGTGATGTGTTAGCAGTTAAAAGGATTTACCCACTTGGGAGGTAAATAAAGGAAACACAGTGGTGCTGTTTCTAGGAACCATCAAATGCCTGTTTTCTCTTGCTTCTATCTGTGTTTCTTGTCAGGTAGCTTTATATTGAGTTGGAGTCTAGACCTTGACATTTAACAGAGAAGTTGCAGTTGGGCACAAATAGAATATTGCTATTGTAGCTTATATGCAGCATTTGCAAAACTGTTCATTCCTTGCTTTATTTTTGTCTGATGTCTCTTTTCATACCTATAAAACTGAACAGATTTCATAAGAAACAGAATATATTTTATAACTAATCCCTCAAATATTTCTCTGCCCATTCGTGAGGAACTGAATTCTAAAACAAGAGTCAGTTATAAACACAGAATCATTACCATATGTTTTCCTTTTACTGGGGGACAGATTATGCCTTTTGCATTGGGAGGGACATTTTGGTGTCAATAAAATCCCATCACCTTTTCTCTCATATGATGTTACAGATTTAAAAGCTCAAGAAGAAAGTGTAAAAAAAAGATAAAACTGCAGAGTTCTTTCAAAAAATCTGCATTCGAAAGTGAAAAGAAATTTCAAAAAGGTTTTCTGTAAAAGAAAGTGTGTTACAATGTGTTGACTTTAAACATAAAGGTTTAATATTGATAATTATAAGGAGTTTACTACTTGATATATTCATTAGAAATGAGGATAGGCACAAATATATCCTTGACAGCATAATCAATTTTTTGATCCTTCTACTGGAAAGAAGAGGTGATAAAGAGCCTCAGGATAGTTCCTGAAGTTCCATAGTTTCTGTATGGGTTTAACAGGTACTACAGAAAAAAAAAAGGTCTTTATTATGTCTTGTCTTATGATAGTATATATAAGTGTATACTAATTATGCTGCCAGACTGGTCCTCAGAAAAGGTCCCAAAATTACTTATTTCTTGGGATAAATTTTCCTTTTGCAAATCAGCTCTTTTAGGAAGAAAAGTGAAGCCAAAATCTTTTGGATTTGACACTTACACAGTTCTTTGGGTCTCAAAATTTTGTGATTGTCATAATTCTATTCTAGGATATTCCCAGGTGGCTATCTATGCATACTCTGAATATGTTTCAGGATTGGAACTGGATTTGGAAACAAAGAGTTTTTCTGAAGACATTGTTCTCTAGTGTGAGGTGCTGGGGCTTATTCCTGTGGACATTTGTGAAGGATTTGAAAAAACTGCATTTTTTTTGCAGCAGGATGTTGTCTAGCTAAAGACCAACACTGCTGATCATGAACTGATTCTGTTATGCTTACTAAGGTTTTGGGGGGATGTTTGACAGGATTTTCAAAATAGCTAATTCACAATGAATTAAATAGAAACTAAATGTTCTAGCATTTCTGAAAGTACCTCTAGACATCTGTCTGTATACTTAGAGATTTTGGAGAACTGTGACAAATGGGATAAGTCATGGTAAACAGACAGGAGGTTTGAAGAAGAACAAATAGCTTAGAAATTCCCAGTAATCAAAGTAAAGAAATCTCACTTTTCTTTGACCTAAACTTACACACTAACAGCGTTGTAAGTGATGGAAGCTGTATTAGTAGACACTAGAAGTGTAGCAGAGCTATGTAAGTATATAGATGTATACTTTCATAACATGCATCTAAATCTTTGTCTGAATCATTTTTCCAGAAGCTCTCTATAAAGTTCATAAACAGAAATAGTTTGCTGCTGAGCTGCACAAATCTGTTGTCCTGACAGGTGTCTAAACGTAGGCAGACAGAATTTCTCTCTAGGTACCCATCTATCCCTAATACTTATGTACTAATCTGGTGACTTCTACACTGCCTAAGGCATTAATGGCAGGATCAATCCTAGCCTCCAGATACAGAATGGCTTGCGTGTAGGGCTAATCGCTTCTAGACTGACCATATATACAATACATAGGACACGTTCCAGCTCTTTTCCACATCCTCATGTCACTAAAAATTAATCACTATTTAGGCATTTGGTTTGGGGGGGGGGGGGGGGGGGAGTTTTCAACATTCCTGAGATAAAGTGAGCTGTGTCGTAACTGGCCAGGGGGATTTCTATGGAATAAATCAAAAGCAACCTCAGTCAGACTAGGATTAGAGAAAAATTCTAAATGAGTAAATGTGGTAAAGGAACAATTTGTTATGCACCCAAATTAATTACAACTTTCTGAAAGGTAGCCTCTAAGGTCTCTGGGCCTTGAAAGCGAGATGTCTATTATTTAGGCGTCTACATCTGAGCTTTCACCCTAGGCTGCTGTTATAATCAACAGAGAAAAACAGGAACTTCAACGGCACAGTTTATCTTATCTTAATGTTGATGTCTGAAATAGAATCCAACTTTCACTCCCTAGAAGTGTCTATTCCTCTCCCTTTCTAATTAGGAAAGGAGCTTATGGGGAGCAGTTCAGTCAAAGATATCTGTATGGTGGGTCTCTAAGGCTGAACGAGAAGAATCCTTCACTGGCTTTCACCTCTTAAAGGTAGAAATTCACATTCTTCTTCAGCACTGGGACTTCAAGCTACAGGCAGTCCGCAGGTTTCTCATGTGCACTCATTCAAAACACTCTGTTGTCATAATACAATTCATTTCACATGCGCTCTTCTTGAAAACTTAAAATTTCCTTGTCCTGTAAAATATGATTCCCTACTTATAAATGTTGGATTGGGGTCTAAGCAAATAGGCAAGAAATTGCATTATGTATCTAGCTATTTTTTTGGTTTTACTTGTCTTTGCCTGAATCTCAGCAGAACTATAATAGCACATTTTAACATCTTGAAGTGCATGCAAAATAACATGATTCAATTCATCTTGTTTGCCTGTTCACAGTGGTCACTGAGTACTGTGAGTTATTTTACATTTTTATTGACATGTCTAGAAAATAAGTGCATTTCTAAAGTAACAAAATAGGGGCAAATTAAATAAACTCACATATCCAAAGGAATAAAATGAATTTCTCCTGATTTCATATTGCAGTGCAAAGAATTAAATGTTAAATTTAATTTTTGATAGTTGTTGTTGAAAAGCTGAATAATTTCAGTGTCTTTGACATCTCATACATACTGAAAATTCTAATCAATATTAAAAATGAAAAAGGAGGCTGTGTTGGAACTTGACCATCAGATACAGTCACTTTAACAGAGGCAAGAAAATTCAAGATAGATAAAAAGTTTCCATAAAAATAGCCAGCGGATGCTGTTACTACATGGACCACTAAAAGCCCTGCTTAGCTGAAAGTATTGTAGCCAAATAAATATGTTGAATTAGACTGCTTATTTTTGTAGTATGAATTCAAAGCTATGTATAGAGCAACAGATAAATCAGGTGCAACAGAATGAAAAAGTCAGCAAGGTAATAGTTTCATGTGTAATAAGTATATATTAGAAAAGGAGATTTAAAATTTGCATTTGCTATATCTATTTTCTTTGTGCACATACAGTTTAAGAAACAGAGTTCTGAAAGCTCTTTTTTTGAACAAAACCTGCTTTTTAACTGAAGTGTTACTCAGGGCATTATAAAATGAGCATTGGATTTTTATACCTTTATGGAAATAAGTCATATTCATCTTCTTGATGCAAGAATGAAATACATATATATGTAAAAATTTAATTCACTAGTGTGCATCTCAAAATATATATACTTTTGAAAAACAAAGCTTGGATCAAAATAATACAGAAAAATAACTATTAAAACCATATCCTTAGAACTTAAAGAAATTATTTATTAATCAACACACAAACATTTTAGTAGTGGAAAGAAAAATCTACTTAGGGAGAATTAGCTACATGAATATTGACTAGAGCTTTGAAATTATGAGGAGGACTTTGACAAAATACCAAAGAATTAATCATTAGTCACACTTTTATCTTGGGTTTTACAATGTAATTTTGTTTAATTACTTCTGATGTTTCAGTATCATGCTAAGAGCTACAAGAGACAAAGAATTTGAGGGGACACGCTCTTTTCAGTCTTGCTCTCCAATGGAAAATAATATCTATTAGAACTCATAAACAAAAGTTGATATTCTTGGCATTTCTACACAAAGGAAATCAAGGATTGAGCTGGCATAGAAAAGCCCTTGAGAAAGTGGTCCTGCCAGTTCAACGTTAAAAGCCTTTGTGAAATGGCTTGCATTGTTACAGTTCTGTGCACCACAAGTCATGCATGAATAATATGAACAGAATTCTGGCTTTGCTTCGTCTCAAAATTTGTAGGATACTATCATGCATAACTAACTTTTCTCAAATGGTAATGTATATAGAAGACAATGGGGTTGTTCTGTTGTATAGCAAGATTTATCAAGCAAGTTCTTCACTAATACTTGACTGTTAAATTTTGGACATTAAAAAAATAATTAGGCAATGTGGTCTCCTTTAAGGAAAAGGCTTAATTCAATGAGCTTCTTAAGTTAAAAAAAAAAAAAATTAAAAGGAGGTTTTATTTTTCAGTTTTTTCCCAGTCTGAAATTACATGCTCTGTAATATAAATTAGCTATCATTATTATCATTCCATGTAAAATATTTGTGGATCATTCAAAGAGATAAATTAATTTGATCAAAACCTTTTTTTGTTTGTTTGGTCCATTGCCATATAGAGTACTACTTTTGTAATCTGAGAAAAAAAGACAATTTTCAAAATATACATGGATGACAACATTCCTTCTCAGTTCCAATCTATTAACCATCATCAAATAAATAAATGTAGAGTATAAAAATTGTAAAATAAAAAGTCTGAAATTTTGATACAAAACCAAACTTTATTTCCCCCCCCTGATTTGTATGTTTTCAGATTTACATGTAATGATGTTTAAAAACATTACTGCTTTTAATTTCTCTAAAATTGCCAGTGTTGTGGTAATTCATGTTGCTACTTTGAGGAGAAAAGACCAACAACAAAGGTTTGAAAAAAGGAGAAAAATTGTTTGACAAGAAACTAGAGGAAGATAAAGAGTTCTTTACAGAAGAACAAACCAAAATTATATACATGAGAAAGCAATAATGACATGAGTAGTAAAACAAGGACAGAGGAGGATGAACTGTGGAAGATGAACAAAGGACTGACATGGAAGAAAATGTAGAAAAATTGATAAGTAGTTTTTGGAAGAGGGATAAATGTGTCCATAATGGTTATGTGAAGTATTTAATATAATTTTGGATAAACTTTAAAGAACAGTGTGTGTGTCATGAAGGTCTTTTTTTTACACTGAGGTGGTGCTGATTCCTTTGGGATCTCAGTAAGAAAGGCACAGACATGCAAGACTATGTAATGATTTATTCTATAAAAAACAGAATTGGTAAGAAAGTGATAGAAAACTTACATCTTTTCTGATGCTCCCATAGCATCTGATGAGCCCCTCGTTGTTGACCATGGCATGCTGTGCAGGGTTACCATCCATGGTGAAGTTTGATGGTGAAGTTTGAAATGAGCTCTTACAAGTGGTTCCCTCAGCCCAGGAAAGACACGGACCTCTTGGAGCGGGTCCAGAGGAGGGTCACAAAAATGGTCAGAGGGCTGGAGCACCTCTCCTATGAAGACAGGCTGAGAGAGCTGGGGTTGTTCAGCCTGGAGAAGAGAAGGCTCTGGGGAAACCTTATGGCAGCCTTTTAGTACTTAAAGGGGACCTATAAGAAAGATGGGGACAAACTTTTTAGTAGGACATGTTCTGATAGGACAAGGGGTAATGGTTTTAAATTAAAAGAGGGTAGATATAGATTAGATGTAAGGAAGAAGTTGTTCCTTGTGAGGGTGGTGAGGCACTGGAGCAGGTTGCCCAGAGAAGTTGTGGATGCCTCATCCCTGGCAGTGTTCAAGGCCAGGTTGGATGGGGCTTTGATCAACCCAGTCTAGTGGAAGGTGTCCCTGCCCATGGCAGGGGGGTTGGAACCAGATGATCTTTAAGGTCCCTTCCGACCCAAACCATTCTATGATTCTATGACATAGAGGTGGTATCATTAAAGGCAGCCACAGTATGTGCTCAGGTTAAACAGCAGTCACTCATGCTAACATATGGGTCTCTACAATCAAAACCTATGGTTAAACTTTGCCTAAATTCTGCTTGATCTCACTGTCTCCTCATTACGGTCTGCCGCATTGGTTCACTACAAGGTCGGATCACATTTCACTAAGCAAACAGATAGTCCTCTGAATGCCACACACATGAATAATTATATCAAAATAATTTTCACCTTGACTAAGTCATAGTTATTCAGGACTGATGGTGAGGTACCATTCTATCTTAAGATTCTGGCAGTTTGGATTTTCCAGTCCTTTCAGGAGTTCAGAAAATTCTTTAATGAGGCTAGCTTTTTCTCAGAAGATTCGGGAAAAAGCTGTAGGAGAAATGCTATTGTATGTATTATTCAAGCATAAATTATAGGTCTCAGCTGGGTAAAATTCTGTGGGGTTATAGCACAGGTCAGACAAGATGATCTGATGATCCCATCTGGCCCTGCATTTCTGAGTGTCTGAATAATGTACAATGAATTTTATACATTCAAGTCAAGCTGGGTGCCCAACAAACTGAAACTATTTACTACCTCTTGTCTAGATTCATGATGGAAGAGAAAGGATTAGCAAGAGGTTATTAAAAATAAATTCCTCAATCTCCTTAACACCTATAGTCTCTTCCTTTGCTTTCTTTCTGTGTCATGGTGAAAAACAGCAAAATCCTCCTTTGGACTAAATCAATAAGCCCTGACTTTTTTAACTCTTTATTGTTTCTTACCGCTCCTGCATAGTGAATTTATATGGTTTATCACTTCTTTATGTACCACACCTCCATAATCTTGTCTCTCCTTTGCACCTCTGCAGTTAAAACTTTCGTTAATATTCTGAAACTATCCCACTTATGAGGCGATACTGACTATTAAAGAAACTGAGTTTCTTATCTTTTGCATAGTCCCACTGACTTCTGTGAGTAAAACTGCACATTTTCATAAGTATTTCTTTTCTGTTCTTTAGCAAATAACTCTCATTATTTTTTCTTAAGTGTAATTGTTATTTATTTCACACTATTTTTCAGGAATTTTACCTTTAAGGGAAAGCAACATATTTTTAAAGAATAAACAAAAATATCCATAAGGGTCAAAACCTGAAACAGTTACTCAGGTAAAACTTGTATGGCTAGCAACAGGACCTTTAACTGGATAAATACACCTAGACTGTCTCCAGTGGTAAAAGTTCCTATCTTGGTAAATATTCGCTAAGAATTCATATGTTTTAAATGTTTGGTGGGCGCAGTGTAAGTAACAAGGAAAAACTATGTTTTCTGAAATAAAGATTGATCTTTCATTGTGTATTTTTTGTCACCTACCTCTGTGGAAACCTTTTTCAAGATGAGACCTCCTTAACACTGTAATTTGCTGTAATAATACTTACGGTATCAGTCGGCTTCCACTTTTGAATTGGAAAAAAATGAAAGCAATAACCCAGGCATTAGTGTCAAAGGGTTAGCTTCCAGATAACCCTACCTAGTCCTGGGCAGGCTCTTTAGTTCTGTAGTGACTGGCACATTAGACAATGACAAAGATAGATAGCATCATCAGGCTTAGAGATGAATTTCCAAGGATCTTCTTTAAAGATGCTGTCGTTTTGGTCAACTTCCATAAAAATTCGTTCCTTCGTAGGTAGTCTCCTTTCAGGCCACCCTTACTGTTGCAGTGCAATGCTATTCAGGTGTCTATGTTGTGAGCTGGGAGAAAAAGCAAAAACCTTCCTCCCATCTCAAGCATCATGATTACAGGTTGGGCAGAATTGTAGACCATGAGGATTTCCAAGAGATTTGAATCAGAAGCCTCAAAGGCAATAAAGCATATGGTGTAAATGTGCCAGGAAGCAATGTAAAAACTCTCAATGTAAGGAGAGGGTGTTTGCATTTCACTTAATGTTATCAGATCAATATAGTCACCCAGACATAGTCTCATTAGAGATACCTCAGGTATACCAGCTGACGTCCAGCTGATTGTCCAGAGAAGAACAAACATAGTGTAGGCTCATAATTGTCTTTCCCTTGCACAACGTCCTTGATGAACCTGCATGGCATTATGTACCCCTGTTTAACATAACTAAATTAAACCCTCAATGTGAAGGTGCCCCACAGATATGGCCACATGAGGCTAGTTGTTTTGAGCTTCCTTTATAGTCAGAAGACGCTGCAGGGCAGGATCCATCTGATCTATTTTACACAAATACTTCATGGTGGAAAAAGTGGTGACCAAAAAGTGCCCATTTTCCTACAGTGATTTCCCTATGACTAGTCGAGATGTAGATGTAAACACATTTCTACACCAGTTCAGAAAAATTGCCACCCAGAATGCTACAAGTACTCTCTCTCCCTAGAAGACTACAGCTTTCTGCCATCTCAAGTACTTAGCTACACTTATGTGACCAAACATTAGGAAGCAAGCCTGTACAGGATTCAAAATTCATTTGCAGGGCACACTGAGTTTTATTGAACTGCTAACTCCTCCACTCTTTGATAAAAGGATTCCTGGAACTGGCTCAGAATTGGTCCCTCATTTTTAGTAATTAATAGGAAATTTGCCTGTGAGATACAATATAATTAGACAATTTATGTACTAAAATAACACTCTGTAAATTAGATTCATTTCTTTATCAAGGGGATTTTTCTTCCTAACTTCCTAAAAGCTTTAGTCATCTTTGCCCTATAACTCAATTACTTACATCCACTTGTGAAGCTCTTGACCTTAAGGGAATAAACTAAGCCACTCCCTTGAGATCCCTTTCTAGCAGTTTAAGTAATGAGGAGTCAGCAAGTGTAATCATGAAAAGAGAATTATTTTCATCAAGAAAGTGTATGTTTATGCTTGTCAAAATGATCTCTGTATGGACTATAAAGTAGAGATATTCAAAAAGTTGATCATAATTAAAAAGTAAGACTGAATTATTTTTTTTTACAGAAGCACAAAAATTCTATCTTCAGAAAACTCATACAGAATTATAAAACTTACTTTAATACATTTTTTTTCTTGTTTCTAGGTAACCAACATTGAATCTTCTGGCCTTCTTCAGGCTTCCCAAAGGGAATTAGCTAATTAGCTCACTGAGCCACTGTTAATAATTATTCTGAAAAGTCGTGGACATTGGGGCAGGTATCAGAGGATTAAAAAAAAAAGAGGCTGGAAAAAAGTCCAGGTATGGCACTGTCTTTTAAAAATGACAAATAAAATAATCCTAGAAATTCCTACCAAAAAACCCCTGATCCTCGTTGCCTTGGGGAGAAAAATACATAAATCATGAAATAAATACTAAGGGGAAAGAAAAATCCTCAAAGACTTGATATTGTCTAAACGTAGGCATCAATTAGTATGGCTTTATAAATAACACCGATCGTCCATGGTTTTGCGCTTTAGGAACTGATAGGAAGGTTCCCATTGATTCAGACAAGAGATGAGGATGCACAACACTTTACATGTTTCCAAATGCCTCACGGAACTACTGTTTGATTGCCAAAGTGACAGGCAGAATTTATCCCTGCTGGAAGACATTTATAATTCTTACACAAAAGCAAGGGCAGCTCTTGCCTTGAGGTGTTAGGATCCATTCCCAGCGGAATTTTATAACCCTCAGTAAAAATCTTTGTGAGCTTTTCTCCCCTCCAATGCTAAGCACAGAGAGTGCACATGAAAGGACAAAGCCAAACACTGTCACACACCAGGCAGGGGTACGCATGGGGATGGGAAGGAAGATGCGCCTTTGCCCGCACAGCAGCCCTCAGCAAGGGGGATCCCCACCGCCTGTAAAGCATTACAATTTCTTCTGCTCTAAAGAAAAGGAGATCAAGACAGGATATCATATGTTTAGCCAGTGACAGAATCGGTAGCAGAGAAATGGTAAAAATCAGAACTGAGATCCTGCTCCATGTGTGGCTCCTTGAGCTTAGATTATTTTTCTTTTTTTTTTTTTACACAGAACACATCTTTGTGGAATAAAACTTTAAAAAAAAAAGAGTAGAAAAAATATATTAGAGTTTTCTAAAATAAGCAGATTTTTAATTTGGTTTGATTTTTTTCCAGGTAATATGTGGCAAAAAAAGGCAAAATCATTCCAGTTGTATTTAATGTTTAAAAAAAGAAATTTTTTTAATCATTTTAAATTAATGGGGTGGGGAAACCTCTTTTTGGAGACCACCGATACGCCCCTTTTCTTGGGGGATTTTGATGAGAGCCAAAATTAGCCTAACAGTAAAAATTAGTTTTAATTATCAAAAAGCTGCACTCTCCCAATAATTTTATATCTTTACACTATGAAAAATAAATTATGGCATTTTTCTTTTTTCCCTTAGCATGTGGTTGTTCCCAAGATTATTTACGTATTTTAAAAAGTATAATAATTCTCTCACAGAGGACAGATTTGAAATCAATAATGATCAACAGTCTAGTAAAAGAGAGGAGCCAGGAAACTGCAATAGGAATCTGGGTGTGCTAGGGAGCATACAGAAAGACAGTGACAACTTTCCTTGGGTTAAGAAACAAAAAAACTCAAAATTAATTACTATTTAGGCTAACTATTTTATCTTATGCCCTTTGAACAATAGTAATAGTTAGCCACAGAGATGCATAAAAATATTCACACTCAAAGGCTTAGATGCACTTAGACACACTGTGGTTTGCTTTGTGTGATTGCTGCTGCAGAGAAGAACATAGTGAGGACTAGCAGAGGCCACGCTAATGGTTTAAACGGTTTTACTAAATCACTATATATCATGGCTAAGTTTGCTCTGTTACCAGTAACATAAAAAACATTAGCTGAGTATCCTTCACTAACAAAACCGTGAACTTGATCCAAAGCCAGCTGAAAACTCCTGTTGCCTTCCATGAGTTCAGATCAAGCACTTCATGCTTAATATCTTTTTTTTTCTTCTAGCCTGAGGTTGAAATCCTAGCTCACTCTAGAACAAGCTGTTTGTATGAAGGTCACAGATTAAAATCATATTGCTTTTCCACAATCTGATAAAAGGAATTTTAAGAAATACATGCTTAAATATAAATTATCTTCTTTAAATTTATTTATTTTTGAAAGACTGTCTGGGGAATTAGCATGCTGAAGTCAAATTCCTTAAAAATATTGGGTATTTCTGTACTCCTTAATAGAACTAGCCAACAGAAGCAGTGGCTGGAAGAGAAGATCCTGTAGACTTATGACAGAAGGTAAACTTGCTTCGAACTGCATGCCAGTTGGTAATGCTTGAATTACAAAGTTGCTATTAAAGCTCAGAAGCAGGACTGGGCAAATGCATGAAGCTGCTTAAACAATGCATTTTCTGAGTAGTGGCACTACAATACCTATGTACAGAGCAAATGGCCGGTTTGTAATCAGCGCAAACTAAAAGCCGTTACTTTTTCTATGGGGAGTGAACAATTCATCATGTCAGACCATAAGGTCATTATATCGTGTAATACACCATAATGTCACAGTGCTCCAGAATGATGAAATACCAGCTCCCAGCCAAATATTTAGAGTCATATGCAAGAAGCCAAATTACTACAAATTGCTGGCCAAAGGCATTCCAATTCAAACGAAGATGCAAACTGGTGTCTGAAGAGTCCGTTTTCAGAAGACAGCTTTTCATAGCTCTTGGACAAAGAAATTAAGTAATATATGAATTAAAAAAAAAAAATTATACTTATCCAAGTTATATCAAAAGACAATTGGGACTGTCGTGGTTTCAGCTGGGATAGAGTTAATTTTCTTCCTGGTAGCTGGTACAGTGCTATGTTTTGGGTTCAGTATGAGAAGAAAGTTGATAACACACTGATGTTTTCAGTTGTTGCTAAGTAGTGTTTAGACTAAGTAAGTCAAGGATTTTTCAGCTTCTCATGCCCAGCCAACAAGAAGGCTGGAGGGGCACAAGAAGTTGGGAGGGGACACAGCCAGGGCAGCTGACCCAAAGTGGCCAAAGGGGTATTCCAGACCATGTGACGTCATGCCCGGTATACAAACTGGGGGGAGTGGGGCTGGTGGGAATCGCCGCTCAGGAACTAACTGGGTGTCAGTCGGCAAGTAGTGAGAAATTGCATTGTGCATCACTTGTATATTCCGATCCTTTTATTACTACTATTGTCATTTGATTAGAGTTATCATTATCATTACTGGTTTCTTCCTTTCTGTTCTGTTAAACTGTTCTTATCTCAACCCACAAGTTTTACTTCTTTTCCCGATTCTCTCCCCCATCCCATGGGGTGGGGGGGAAGTGAGTGAGCGGCTGTGTGGTGCTTAGCTGCTGCCTGGGGTTAAACCATGACAGGGACAAAGATTGACAATATGACTGTGCCATTGGAACAAATAGTGCTAATTCTCTTTCCCCCTAACCCCCCTCCACTTGATTGGAAGTAAAGAAAGAATTAAATTATGCATGAATGACATCAGAGCATTACAGATATAAAAACCCCTACATACATAAAATCTAATGGTAAATTTAAAATACACAAACCATATAAGAAGTTACTTACGTGCCTTTTTACCTCTGCAGAGAATGCTTTGGTTTTCGATTACCAAAGGTAAATATATATATATATATATATTTCCTGAAATGTAAATGTTACTGTAATTAATACATTGTACCTATGAGTAGCCTAAACAAAGGCTGTCAGGAAAGCTTAAGAAAGAGGATCAAGGCCATGAGACTAGATTTGGCTAATATATACACAAAAGGAATAGTACTTGCCAAAAAGTCCTGTTTGTCTTCATTCATCTCCCTGTTACACTTTTACCTTTTTTTTTCCCCAGCCTAGTTTGGAAGTATTGCTAGCTTTTACTCAAACACTTGCCTTCACTGTCAACTGTCACTGTCATACCCATCTGAAAATACCAGCTTTCACATCAAGGAATTGACAGAATTAGTGTAGGAAGGATAAATGCCTTATCTGGATTTTATGAAAACAACCATTTATAAATTCATACTTTGGAACTTAATTCAAAATGGCTTAATTTTAAGATCTAATTCTCTGAATGGCAACTAGAAATAAAAGCAACAGAAACTGCTACAGAAGACTCAACATTATTTACTTACCTCTAAACAATAAGGTCCTCATCCATGGGTGTATCAACTTACCGTAATTCTCAGGCAGCATCTCATGTAATAGGGGAAGCTGACTATTTCAGCACTTCAAGGGTTTATGCCACATTATCATCAGAACTGGGTAGTCTTTGAACAGCTCACTGAGAGTCATGGGTAATTTTTTTTCACTGATAGAGATGTTCTTAAAAATAAGAGTATTTCTTAAAAATAGAGATGTAAACAAATAATCAAAGCCCCTCAAAAATCTCAAAATGTCTAATTTAGTATCTCAAAACATTTTAGAAATCAAGTAGAAATATGAATGCAGACCTTGTGGTATACAAAAAGACAATAACAATTTATTGTTAACATGATAGAGATGTAGTATTCTGACAGCTAAATAAGTATGAAGGCAAAAAGAGGACAAAAAGAACTCTGTCTGGAAAACCAGAAAAAAATAAGGAAAACAAAAGAATTCTCCAAGGTCAGTTACCTTAGAAGTTCTAATATCCCAGTGGATCCCTTAGATATTTAAGGAACTTTTCTAATTAAATTATGGATGAAAGTAAGCAATTGCTTTCATAATATGTTTCTATTCTATTTTTCTTTTTGCATTACTTCTAAAGTTTTTTATTACTCCCAAAGATTAATTACAAAGTATGGGGAAGGCAAGAGAAAGACAAGAAAGAGGCCTGATTTAAAATGCTTTTGATTTGTATTTTCAGAAACATTTAATGATTCCAATGAGGATTACATTATTAAGGGTGCAGGAAGCATTGATTCCTAAAGGGACAGATGAATTCCTGAAAATGAGGCCTTAATATTAATTTAATTCTGCTTTACTTTATTTTTGCTTTATTTTATTTTACTTTATTTTGTTTCAGTTTATTTTACTTCCTCTTCTTGTATTTTATCATTTCACACTATATCTTCTTTTATAAATGCAAGGAAAAAAAATCACTTGAATACAAAAATATCTGTGTGATACCCACTTCCCTAGGATTCAAAGTGCAGGGGTGAGAGCATATATATCTGAGCTGGCCACAAGCAAGCCTCAGCATAGAGCTATGCCCAGAGCGAGGGACTCATACAGCTGTTAAAAGCTGCACAAAAGTGGGCTTATGCCTGGATATCATGGAAGATCAGTGAGTGCTTTTGGATCTGTTTGCTCCTACCCACGTGTACAGATCCTATTTTACAGCTGCAGGTTTCCCTAGGTGTTGTATTGGGTCTGGCTGAGATGGAGTTAATACTCCCCATAGCAGCCCTCATAGCACTGTGCTCTGCATCGGTAGCTAGAAAGGTGTTGCTAACCCACCAGTGTTTTGGCTACTGCTGAGCAGTGCTGGCACAGCATCAAGGCTGTCTCTCCAACATTTTTGCCCCCCCCTCAACGGCAGGCTGGGGCAGGGCGAGATCTCGGGAGGGGACATAACCAGGACAGCTGACCTAAACTAACCAAACAGATATTCCATACCATATGACGTCAGCTCAGATATAAAAGCTAAGTAAAGGGAGACGGAAGGGGGGCATTTTTTGTCTTCAGGAGCAACCACTACGCGTACTGAAGCCCTGCTTCCCAGGAAGTGGCTAGACATCGCCTGCTGATGGGAAGTAGAGAATAACATCATTTGTTTTTCTTTGCTTTCGCGCGCGACCTTGGCTTTCAGTTTATTAAACTGTCCTTATCTTGACCCACGAGCCTTTTGTTATATTTTCTTCCCCCTGTCCAGCTGAGAAGGGGGAGTGATAGAGCGGCTTTGGTGGGCACCTGGCATCCAGCCAGGGTCAACCCACTACAGTCCTTTTAGGAGTGATAGAGCGGCTTTGGTGGGCACCTGGCATCCAGCCAGGGTCAACCCACTACGGTCCTTTTTGGCGCCCAACGTGGGGCGCCAAAAAGGACTGTAGTGGGTTGACCCTGGCTGGATGCCAGGTGCCCACCAAAGCCGCTCTATCACTCCAATGCGTTTTTCTCCATTCCTTTGGCAGCAGAGTGCAGGCCACAGTTTGCTTTCACATGGAGAGGTGTCCAATACACCTGGAATCGACTGCCCCAGGGGTGGAAGCACAGCCCTACCATTTGTCACGGACTAATCCAAACAGCACTGGAACAGGGCGATGCCCCTGAACATTTACAATACATAGATGACATCATCGTGTGGGGCAACGAGGCAGAAGAAGTGTTTGAGAAGGGAAAAAGAATTGAATCAGACAATGGGACTCATTTCCGAAATAACCTCATAAGCTCCTGGGCAAAGAAACACGGCATCGAGTGGGTGTACCACATACCCTATCACCCGCAAGCATCTGGAAAAATTGAGAGATATAATGGACTGTTGAAGACTATGTTGAGAGCGCTAGGCAGTGGGACATGGAAGCATTGGGATACAAATTTAGCAGAAGCCACTTGGCTAGTTAACACCAGAGGGTCTGCTAACCGTCCTGGTCCTGCCCAAACAAAACCCCTACATACTGTGGGAGGAGATAAGGTCCCCGTAGTGCACATGGGGAAGTGGCTGGGGAAGGCAGTGTGGATTTCTCCTCCCATGGGAAAAGGCAAACCCATTCGTGGGATTGTCTTTGCTCAGGGACCTGGGTGTACTTGGTGGGTAATGCGGAAGGATGGGAGACCCAGTGTGTGCCTCAAGGACATTTAACCTTGAGGGAAAAATAATCTGTGATGTGAGTTGTATGTTGTAGGAAGTAATGTAGCAGGAATGACCTGAACTGCAGAGGAGTGAACTTCGTAAGGAACCAGACAAGTGTATCGGTGACCCAAACCAAGCCGGTGTTGGTGCCCAACGATCGAACATACTGCTTCTCCTGTCCTGACCACTCATCCTGATGGATGGGGCCCAAGTCATAACCTGTGTGTGAACATCTGGAGGAGTGGAAGAAGCATCTTTTCAAGCCAACCAGCTTTACTGCAGTAAGTACTGACCTGTCCAATAGGAAGCATGTTGTTTGCACTGCTAGCTCCAAAAAACTTCCTTGAAACATGACAAAAGATAGCCAGACACACATGAAAAGAAAGATATCCATGTGTCTGTGTTGTGGTAGCTATTCTTGTACCTATATGAGGGTAGCATCTCATACTGCTCCTTATAAATGAACGGAGTTATGTGGTAGACTGTATAAATACAGACCAAAGCAAGACTTCCCATCTGAGAGATACTACAGTTCTCACTTGGGACACAGAGTAACTGGTTAAAATCTCTGTTACTCTCTGGAGACTTTTGGAAAGAATCACTCACAATTGCTCTCTTTAAGACTGTTCCACTTTTTGTGTAAATGAGTGCATTTTTATTGGAGTTGATTTTATATGTCTATATATCAGCACTAGTTGCTGATTAGTGAAAGTCAGAGATCCTTGTATAGTGGTCAAAACAGCCTTTGGCTTTATTCTATATAGAACTCTTTTCTACTGTCATTTATGTTCAAAGTTAGCCAAAGGTGATGGACAACGGGTTGCACAGGGTTCAGTCAGACATGCTCTAGGATGACATAAATAAGTTCCTGGCTGCAGAATCCTAGAGATGGACTAGAGAAAGATATGAAATCAGATCCTTCACATGGCATGTAATTTATCCTATATCAGTTTCACTACTGGAAAAAGGTCCCAACAACTATGTGAAAGTGTCACATCTGAAAATGATGGCTTTCTGTTTCACGTATTTTTATGCCTCTTCTATTTGTCAAGTGGTGGTGTCGTGGTTTAACCCCAGCCAGCAACTAAACACCACGCAGCCGCTCACTCACTCCCCCCCCCAGTGGGATGAGGGAGAAAATCAGGAAAAGAAGCAAAACCCATGGGTTGAGATAAGAACGGTTTAATAGAACAGAAAAGAAGAAACTAATAATGATAATGATAACACTAATAAAATGACAACAGTAATAGTGAAAGGATTGGAATGTACAAATGATGCGCAGTGCAATTGCTCACCACCCACCGACCGACACCCAGCCAGTCCCCCGAGCAGCGAATCCCTGCCCCCACTTCCCCGTTCCTATACTAGATGGGACATCCCATGGTATGGAATACACTGTTGGCCACTTTGGGTCAGGTGCCCTGGCTGTGTCCTGTGCCAACTTCTTGTGCCCCTCCAGCTTTCTCGCTGGCTGGCCATGAGAAGTTGAAAAATCTTTGACTTTAGTCTAAACACTACTTAGCAACAACTGAAAACATCAGTGTGTTATCAACATTCTTCGCATACTGAAATCAAAACATAGCACTGTACCAGCTACTAGGAAGACAGTTAACTCTATCCCAGCTGAAACCAGGACAAGTGGGAAGGATATTTTCACTCCTTTTATGACACACAGCTTGCCAGTGACACCTTTAGGCACTGCTGGAGTGATCAGCTGCTTAGGGGATCACATCGTTGGAGATGGACAAACAAGTCATTCCCCTCCTCTGCCTTTGCCAGAGCCCTAGAAAGTCAAGCTGGTTGCTGCTACCAAAGATGTGGTAGGGAAACAGAAGGTGGCAGATGCTCTGTGGTTTAAGCATCCTTTGTTGTCTTTATCATTCCATGGCAATAGTGGGAAAAGTATGACGGGGTTTTGGCATTCCTTCCTGTCCCTCCTCCTTCTTCTCTATTTGTTCCACAGCTTCCATGCTTTTCTTTTCTCCCTCTCTTTTCTCTGGAGAGGAGCATTCCAGTTTTGGCTGGCCCTCACCCTGGAAATTCAGGGGGGCAAAATTCAACTGTTTTGCTGAGGAGCCTTGGAGCAATTTCTTGCTTTGCGGTACACCAGTAAAAGCCTAAATTTGCTGGAAATCAAAAAATATAAGACCTCTCAGATTGCTGATTTTCTGGTAAGCCCTTCATTTTGGGGCACAGCTTTCCTTACAATGTTACTTATCTTCTTTCTTTTTTAAGTCAGTCACACTGATGGTACAATCCCGCTGTCACTTAAGTTTAGCTCTTTGATTGTGCTAGTAAGCCTGAGGTACTAACCTAAATCTTTCTTCTTGGTAGTGCCATGTGCTAGCAGGCAAGTCATCACACCAGCTTTAACTAAAGTTTTGGAACCATGTGCTGAGAAAATAGTCACAAAACAAGAGTGTGATTATCTGGACTTCAGGAATTGCTTTTACATAATCACTGTCGGTGAAAAAAGTAATCAGCCTGTGATATTTTGAAATATCCTGAGATATCATTTTACTCTAAGCTAACACAAAGCTGTTTCACTTCTAACTCAGAGAACACAAGGCAGTGATTTTTTAAAGAAATTTGATTATTACAAGGGGCTTAAAACAACATAACATCTAAATTCTTTATAATGTTGCAGCTAAAACAGCAATATAGTGCAAACTTTGTGAGCATAGTAGAAAAAATGGCAGAAAAAGTCGGGGAAGAAAAGTAATTTCAAAATCCTTGCTTGACATTAATGACCTGTTTGGGGTAACAGCTTTCAGCGTGTAAACTCAATCAGAAAGGAAAACAAAGTTGCTTGAATGGACGCACAGTGCACATCCGTTTCTATGGCTGATGTCGCTGAAGATAAAGGTGTACTATTGCATTGTTTGTAGTGTGATTGCCCCTCAATGTTTTATTAGCCACACATTATATTTTAGAATACAATCATAGAATCATAGAACGGTTTGGGTTGGAAGGGAACTTAAAGATCACCTAGTTCCAACCCCCCTGCCATGGGCAGGGACACCTTCCACTAGACCAGGTTGCTCAAAGCCCCATCCAGCCTGGCCTTGAACACTGCCAGGGATGGGGCAGCCACAGCCTCTCTGGGCAACCTGTGCCAGTGCCTCACCACCCTCACAGTGAACAACTTCTTCCTTACATCTAATCTAAATCTACTCTCTTTCAGTTTAAAACTGTTACCCCTTGTCCCATCACTACAAGCCCTTGTAGAAAGTCCCTCTTTGGCTTTCCTGTAGGCCCCCTTTAGGTACTGGAAAGCTGCTACAAGGTGTCCCTGGAGCCTTCTCTTCTCCAGGCTAAACAATCCCAACTCTCTCAACCTGTCTTCATGAGACATGCTCCAGCCTTCTGATTACCTTCATGGCCCTCCTCTGGACCTGCTCCAACAGGTCCATGTCCTTCTTATGTTGGGGGCCCCAGAGCTGGACACAGTACTGCAGGTGGGGTCTCATGAGAGCAGAGTAGAGGGGCAGAATTCCCTCCCTTGACCTGCTGGTCACGCTGCTTTTGATGCAGCCCAGAATACGGTTGGCTTTCTGGGCTGCGAGCAAACATTGCTGGCTCATATTCAGTTTTTCATCCATTAATACCCCCAAGTCCTTCTCCTCAGGGCTGCTCTCAATTGACTCATCGCCCAGCCTGTATTTGTGTTTGGGATTGCCCCGACCCATGTGAAGGACCTTGGATTTGGCCTTGTTGAACTTCATGAGGTTCGCACAGGCCCACCTCTCAAGCCTGTCACGGTCCCTCTGCATGGCATCCCTTCCCTCCAGCATGTCAACCGCACCACACAGCTTGGTGTTGTCGGCAAACCTACTATTTTAGACATGCAAATAAATAGTAGTACGGAAAAGCTTTCCTCTTCCTTTGTGTAATGGAACGTAGAATTTGCCTTGCCTTAAAGCTTCATATTATTTAGCTGAGGCATATTTTTGGAGGTTTTTTTGGCACCCTTTTCTTTCTGAATATAAAATATGCATTAAAACTGAGCTCATATCTTAATTGGTTGAGTTACCCATCCCACCAGAACTGTAATTAATGCATAACTTCTTGTCATTTCACTAGGGTATCATTTCATGATGCAGTTATCTATTTTGATACCATTCTCTGCCCTGCCATCTGTAAAGTAGAGTTTGAAGTAGTGTGCTTAGAGTAATCTGCACATGGCTGTCTGTGCATTAGAGAGAAGAAAGAGGCAGTAAAAAAATTAGCCTCCTCCTTGGTCCATTTTCTGACCTTGAAATGGCCATAAAATTGTATGGTTTTACATTATTGCTGTAATATTTATATATTTTTTCATTAGCTTTTCCACTACCATTGGGGGCAATTTTCCTGAGCCTGAAAGACAGCCCTAATATCCTAGCACAGCAGAAAAAATGAAATATGAGATTACTCGCCACATATAATATCTCTTCTCAGATTAATTTGATTATTCATCAATTCTCCTCCTCCTCCATTTAGATGCCTGATACTTTCCCTCAAACTCCTGACCCTTCTCTCAGCTCAGTATGTTAAGTAAAGCTTATCATTTATTCACGCTTATCTCAGTATAATAAAACATTAATTATGGTATCTAGGGGGTTACACAACTTGATACATGGCTTAGGTTTCTCTATCATGTTCTTGAATGCAATATTTGTCTTTACTCACCCCAATATGCAGGCTGAAATCCTCTAATTCACACACTGAGACAGAATTCCAACAAGAAGCTACAGAAATACTTGCTTAGACATGAAGACCAATATTTTTAACTGCCAGAAATATCTGATTAATGACTCATACTAATAGGATACAGTAACTGGCAACTTTTTTATTGTATGCAAAACAGTGCCTTGAGAACAGTATTAGGTGAGAGTCACCGGAAGTGATCCTGTTATTGATGCTGAGTGGCAGCATCCTAGTTCAGGGCTCTCACTAGCAAGATTTGGCAGATCTAGATGTAGAGAAAAAAAAAATAATGTTTTGGGTTACTGATACTTTTATTTCAGAATTTTAGTTTCTGTGTTAAAAGAGCACTATTTATACAACAAAATATAAAAGATTGAAGTAAGATGAGATGACACCCAAAATGCCTGTGTTTGAGAAAATGAATCCCTCCTTGAAGATCTAGGCAATACAATGAATGGAGTCTAAGGAGTTTTATATCTGTCCACAAGTAGGCAGCTGTTTAGCTAAATCGCTCTCCAGACATCACTGACTGTAATGCTTGAAGTATTAGATGCCCACCTTTCATACATATATCTGTGTGAGACACCCAAATTTTGTTACATAGGTCTGGAAATTAATTCCTCTGTTAATCTTTGGTTTAAGATTTCATAGAGGAAAATAACCTTTTGTTATTTTGTATCAATGGTTAATGAACCTTCCAGTTTAATTTGAAAGTCATATCTACACCATACAGTTAGTTAAATGATATATGAATCCCTGATATGGGCTTACTGTGGGGGTAAAAAAAAAAGGGGAAAAAAAAAAAAGGAAAAATGTGTTAAACTTCAGTTTTCCAGAATTTCTCTGAATGGTTATACAGAGCATCCACACTTGTTTTGTTCTTTGATCTTTAGAACTGCCCCTTTTAATCTGCACTGTGAGTACTCAGTAGCTCTGATTTATTTGTTTTTCCCAATCTTAAATATACTAAGGATCATTTCATTCTGTGAGAAGCCCATCTGGAACTAGTGGAACTTCTAATGGATCAAGTTGTTTCCATGTGTGAGGAAGGATGGCAGAATTTTGTGTTGTATTGTCAGTACTCCATTCAAAATGTTTAGATAGATAATACTCACAAAACCTGACAGGCACTAAACTAACAGCTTGAATTTATCCTCAGTTCTTTTTTAGAGAATGGTATTTAAATGCAGCACTGAATGACATGCAAATACCAAAATATACTATATACACTTCAAGTACCATATAACTTTGTATGAATTAAAACCTAAAAGTAGATTTTAAAATGAGTTTAGAAAAATAGGAGTTGAGACAATTTTTCTATAATTAAGGATATGATTATAGGGCCTTTTTCTTTTCATTATTTTGTTGCGTTTATCTCAGACATTGCCTTTTATTGTTACTGTACTGATATAAAAATGAAAGGTTTATTTATTTATTTATTTGCCTTATTACAAGGCTGTTTTCAAATCATTATTTTTCTGATAAATGTTGATTTCTTATTACTTTATATGCATTTTAATGACATCATAAAACTTCAGTTTCATGGTATAATGAATTATAAACTGAGCAACATGTCATGGTCCCATATCGTAAAAGTATTTCTTCATTGATTTGTTATATATCATTAAAAAATTCAGTTTTACTCATAGCTCTATGCACAGATAGTTTTGTTGTCAAAGCCACAAAATCCATTTGGGTATTTGGGAATATTCCAAAGCTTTGCAAATTTCTGCAAATCTGCCTTGATGAGCAAATTCCTTGTAATTTAAGAATATGTGTATGAAACAAATTGAAGTAGCTATAGCATTTCAGTGCAAAAGGAAGAGTGAAACTCAAAAAAAAAAAAAAGAATACATAAGAGGACATAGAGACATAAAATAACCATACTCTTAACTCAAATGGGAATTTTGACATTAATTAAAATGGAAACAGGGACCAGAACACAGTCTAGGAAAAGATAGAGGGTAACAAGCTCATTAACAGTGCTGAAAGCTTTCTATTTTCTGGATGTGCAGATTGTCTACTTTCAGCCCTGCCCAAAATGATGATGGAGAAAATAAATTTGATTCCGCTCTCTTCTCCCTCTAGGGAGACAAATGACTTCTGTTCTAGACTACCTGATGGTTACTACTGTTTCCTTATTAACCCCAGCATACAGGATTATGGGGAAACCATAGAGCCTGGTCTCTTCTCATTCCTCTACTCTCTTTCTCTGTGTGCTCAAGATGAGCTAATAGGATGAATATCATTGATTTAACTCTGCATATTCTGACCAAGAACTGTTGCCTATTGGCATATTTAAAGAGGGTTCTTACTGTGTCTTTATTCCCAGTATATTTGTGCAGTCCACTTCAAAAACTAGTTTGGATTAGAGATCAGAGCTTTAGACCTCTGAAGTGTTGATACACCCAGATGCAAATTTTTCTCTTGAACTTCACTGGATCAATTCCCACATTTATACCAATATTGAGCTGGTGCCAGATCTGGTCTCCCTCCTCTGTGGACTGGTGTTCAGATATAACTCCTTTTTTTTCCTCTCCTTTTGTGTTTAATTCCGCAGTGTTCTAAAGAGAGTAAGTGAAAATGCTCCAGTTTCAAAACAAAACAATTGGAAGAATTTGACCCTATTTTCTGTGAGTTGTTTAACCACTTCCTTCTTAACATTAGTGTTTCATAGTCTGAACAAATTTACTTCATGCCTTGATTATGATGTGGGCCTTCCCCACCCCTACTGGTAGGCTACACATTTCTGTTCATAAAACAACAGTTATTAAATCATAACTTACTGGAGAGAAAATAAGAATATTAGAAAAATATTTACTCTAGCTTTGCTTTGAAATCATTAGAACATTTGTCAATAAATAAATCGATAACTGACCTTTAGCCAGTCCTCTTCTACTCAGAAACTCCAAGGCTTTTAAGTGATGATATGATACCCTGGGAGGATTCATGATCAGAGAACTTCTTTTGCCTTTGCACTCACTCTTTCATGTTGAGCTGACATTAGTCACTCGTCACACATCAGTGTTGGGAGCTATATCTGCATTTGTACTAGAAGTGATACAAATTCTCATATTTACCCTTAAGAATTTCAGCTGTGCTATATTCTCATTACTCAGGCTTGCTTATTTGTTAGTATAATATTCCCAGCTGCACCAAAAATACATTCTGAATAAACATTGGAAAGAGGACATCTTAAATACCTGACAGCAGTTTTATTCAAGAAGGCTATATATAGATTGGATCTCATCTCTTTACCCTTCTACATGCACCTGTGACTTAACCTCAGTGAGAGATAGACCTGCAAGCTTACTGGAGAACAGAATTTGTCCCCTAACATTTTGGGATTTTTTTTGTGTGTTTTTGGTTTTTGTTATCTATCAAGAGATAATAGGAAAGACACAGCTTTTCTCTGAAGTTCTGTTATGGTCCTCATTACAAAGCTCTGATTAAACTGCACAATGTTTGGACACCATGATGACAGGCAGAAAAACAAAGCTATAGCTAGACACAGGTAAATAATTTTTATTAATGGCAGGGACTACTCTGGTGGTATGGCTAAGAATAGGAATGTCACATATTTCCCATTCCGTTGACTAAAGAGAAAGCAAAGGGGACTACAAAAGAATTTCTTTAGTTATATTTTTCCCTGCTGGTTACTCTCACTGTCCTTCAGAGAGTGGCCCTCTCCATGAATATAACTGATTTGACATGCCTTTTTTGCATTATCACTGCTAACTCTTTCTAGTGTGACAGGGTTCATTCTTCATGTCCAAAGAACCATATGAAGTTAGATGGTTTGAAGATAGGGCTATGGAGAGGATTTCCAAAGAGAAAATTTAACACAGCCTCCAGGCTTCATTGGCTAGGTCTACATTAGGAGGTAATTACTTGCTAATGGTACAATAGGAGGAGTGAATAAACTGAAGCTCAGTCCTTACATCACACTCTATGTGGTCTGGGGTTTTACTTCAGGATAGATTAGGTCTATCTCCTAGACTTCATATTTCCATCTTACATGTGATACAAAGATATAAAAAGTAAAGGTATTCCACAAACCCTCACCACACTACAAAGTGTCATACTGGCCTTTTTTCTGTGTCAGCCAAATGACAGTAGCATATCATAGCCCACTCCAACATGGCTCAAACAAAACCTCACAAATGGAAACGAACCTAGTTTCTGTTCCTGCCTGTATTCTTGCCTGTTTCTATTCCTGCTCATGTCCAATTAACACACCAGCATTCAATTGTCTTGGGGATATGGGATGACTAGCAATGAATGAAATACTCTTTTTGCAGGGGCAGCGTAGGCTTTCTTCTGCGAGTTGACAGCACTGTGAGCTACTACTACTTCACTATCATGGCTTAGCATTTCAGAAAATCATACCTATGTTAAAGGGAGTGACTGTCTCTCCCTCCCTCTTGTGAAGCCCCGCAACACTGAACACCTACTGATCAGCGGCCTGACTAGTTTAAGGCCAGCAAACCCACTACTGGTGGGCAAAATAATGGTTTAGATGTCATTCTCCAAACATTCTTATTTGAATAATGTGGATAACATCAAGAAAAATTTCCAGGCTTTGGTTTCCATGGGTTTTTAAACTGTGTGGGAGCTATCTATTGCATTACCCACTGATAAATTTTGTGGGTTATTTCAATGTGGTTAATTACACATTCCTACTCAAATTTGAGGGGATTTTCATACTTTCTTTGAAAGGATGGACACAATAATTCACCATATTTGGTTCCTGCTAGTTCACTGGGAAATGCTACCTATTCCCCTCACTAACAGATCATAAGGTTGTACCTGGACAAGGAAGATATAAACCTTAACAGGCTGGAAACGGCGTGTATCTTTGGTTGCCGAAATCTAAGGTAGTTGGGACTGCATGGCAAACTGGGGGGTGGAGCAGGATATTCCAAGTGCCTTCAGAAATATGGTGCTTCCTATAAAAAAAGGTAATGAGGTAATGCCCACAGTAATAGTGATCTCTTACTTTTTTTGTTTAGCTTGCTCTATAAGAAGAGTACGTACACACACAAAAAAGTAAAAAAATAAAAACGTCTTGCTCTGAGCACCCCCAAGTACAGTGGTTGAGGTCTTAGAAGGTAGCAGGGTCAGCCAGCCTGTGTTTTCTGTGACTCTGCTCCACACCCTGTAACTGCCCATCCAAGTCTGGGATGTGTGCCATAAAGACTGTGCAAAACACCATAATGATGACCTTTTCAGAATCAACAGCCTGGACTTCTTACTGATAATAGTTTGCTGTTTCTGATTTCAACCCACGTAACAGTAAAGCATACAGTGAGACTGTGTTCCATCAGAAGTGATTGCGTCTGCAAATATGGCAAAACATGCCTTCTTCTTCCTGACTGCAAAGAAGCTCATGACCCACAGCTGAGCCTCTACCTGCAGACTGCCTACTAAAACTAGAGACAAAAACCTGCACCTGATGTGGTTCCTGCAAACCGTTAGCCATCTGAGCCTGAAGTGGCTACTCAAAATGACATTAAGAGAAGTCCATGACCCAGTGAAGTCCCAGGAGCAGGTTTGCTCTGCTGCTGCTTACTTTCAGTAGCCCACTTAGGACTGGAGTGCCCTGTGAGACTTTGTGAATGATGAAAAAGGAGGGAGGGGGAAGGAGGAGCATTACAACCACCAAACATTAACTCTACCACTAACTGCTCTGTATCCTGAATAAAAAGACCCTCTTCCCTGCTTGTCATTTTAGTTTGTAGGCAGAGAATGAAAAGGCCATATGACAGAAAACCATCCTATGTGTGGCTCTTCAATCATATCATGAGCTCACAACCCACTGCTATTCCAAAAGGGAAAGAACCATGTGCTTAGGTCTTTAGAGGAGCCTGTGGTGACTGCATTACTATAGCTTGGTTAGTACTGGGGCTGAATTTAGACTCACACAGGGCACAGGCTGGGCAGGCATTTTCTGACATACCTATATGCCAGGCAGAAGATCCCCTCACAGCTCAGAGCCTCAGGTCAGCTTTTAAAGACAAAACAGCCTTTATGATTCGGTGCTATGTGTCATCTCTCTGCAACTCTGAGACCAGGGCTGTCGTTCCCCCCTCCCTCTGCACATGTAATAATGACAGGTACAGAAGAACGTCACAATTTTTTTCAGGTTGGAAACTAGAGTGCTAACACAGGGCGTTCCTGATACAATCTGTGGCAGGGAGCAAGCTGGAAAGGAATCTGTAGATGTGCTCTTGTCCTCAGTGGGAAATGGGAATGATAAAGCAGTGCTACATAGGCTCCTGAAACTCTCCTATATGGTGATCCCAGGACCTCAGGTGTTAGCATGCAGTCAACCAGCAGTCCTGGTAGTACTTTTTCACCTGAAGATCAGTTCAAGAGCTCTGTAATCAATGAACATGTCCTGCATTGTACCCAAAGTGTGGTGGTTGCCCTGAGTCTTCATAAACAGTCTTCATCTTCTGGTATGAACTGAGGCATTGTTTGCCTACCCTCTTGTTGTGGTTTAACCCCAGCCAGCAACTAAGCCCCACACAGCTGCTCACTCACTCCCCCCTGGTTGGGAGGGGGGAGAGAATCAGAAGAGTATAAGTGAGAAAACTCATGGCTTCAGATAAAGACAGTTTAATAGGGAAAGCAAAAGCTGCGCACACAAGCAAAGCAAAACCAGGAATTCATTCCCCACTTCCCATGGGCAGGCAGGTGTTCAGCCATCTCCAGGACAGCAGGGCTCCATCATGCCTAACAGTGACTTGGGAAGACAAACGCCATTACTCCCAACGTCCCCCCTTCCTTCTTCTTCCCCCAGCTTTACATACTGGGCATGACGTCATATGGTGTGGGATATCCCTTGGGTCACTTGGGGTCAGCTGTCCCGGCTGTGTCCCCTCCCAACTCCTTGTGCCCCCCCCAGTCTGCTCGCTGGTGGGGTGGGGGGAGAAACAGAAAAGCCCTTGGCTCTGGGTAAGCGCTGCTCAGCAGGAACGAAAACATCCGTGTGTTATCAACACTGCTTCCAGCACAAATCCAAAACATAGCCCCATACCAGCTACTATGAAGAAATTTAACTCTATCCCAGCCAAAACCAGCACACCTCTTGGTACCCTTTGGCAGTTAGATACTCCCACAAGGTTATCCTCCTGACACGTAAACTTTTGACACTGCCACTTCCTTAGGAAAGAGCTCTGTCATTTCCTTGGGAACACAGCTGGGATCTTGTTGAATCTTTGCAAAAGACAGTAATAATAAAAGGGAATTAGTAAGAAAGAGGAAGACAGAATATGCAAGATATTAATCAACTACAAATGGAAGAAGACGACAAAAATGAATTTGAGCCAAGAGAAGTGCAGATGAATTAAAAAGGTGCATTAGTCAAAGAGCTGAGAGGTAGTGGGCAACAGCATATGTGAAAGTATGTACACTTCTAGTGGGACGTGTGTTGAAGAAACTCATAGTAGTGTGGAGCAGCTGGTACAAAACCTTATGAATCTGTGGTGCACATTTGGCAAGCAACTGGAATGGAGATCCCAGTTTACTTTCCTCCAGAAGGAATCTTGGTTGCTTTCGCTATCAAACAAGCATGTTTTTTGTGGTATGACCAGGGAACTCACTTCAGAACTGCTCCACTACTCTGAAACAAAATGTTGATGTTGTTTGTTTGAATCCTCCACATAGCCCGTATAGAAATCAGCAAGCAGTGAAGCAGTATTTTCAGTGGTTACAATAGAGAAGGAAGCCCACAGGCAGTTGCACGTATGTATGGACAGGTGGGTTTGAAAAGTTAGTTTTCCTCTTTACTGAACAGTGAAGCTAAATCTGACACCTAAAAGAGATGATATGAAGTAAATCTCACTGCTGCTGCTGCTGAGGTGGTGATATGGCATTGAAAAGTGCATTGTTATATCAACATTTTTTTGAAACACTGTCCTTTTAGTGTCATTAAGACATATGGCATGCATACTTTTAGTACATCTTTGTCTCAGATGTTCCCCTTTTTTCAATTTTAATTTTTGCAATGTTATTCTTATTTTGATCTAAAAAATCTGAATGGCCTTTCTCTAGAGTATGGTCCCAAATATCACAAACATGCAGTAGCATCATCTCCTCAAAGAATACCACATCTAACAGTACAATGGTTTTATTATTGCTCTGTGCTCAAATACAAGTTGTTTCTTTTGCTGCTCTCAGGCAGACAAAACAAAACATGTCTTTGAGGAGGAAAAACATACTTAAAAGGAAAGCATACCGCTTTTTCTCAGCACAGTACTCTGAAAAGGCATAGGGTAAGAAAACAATAACAAATACATAAACTGAAGAGAAGCAAATAAAATAATGAGTAATACTATTCAGATGCTTTTCCTGACATAATACTTTCCATTCCTATGTCTCTGCAAAAATCAGCCACAAATTATTCACCAGCTGATAATGGTTAGATCAAGAGTTTAATATTCACTATGAATCACTTAGTTAAGACCTGCTAGTCCCATATTCTTTTTTGAGCCCTTTTAAAAAACACAGCCCTACTCCCACCCCCCTCCCCCCCAGATTCCTTGCTCAAATTCTTTTTCATTTCATTTGGACATCCAAGGAACTATTCCCTGGTACCACAGCTACAGTGAGCATAAATACTTTTTACCTCTGTCTTTTAGAAATGCTTTAGAAATGGATGCAAACATTATTTTTCCATTTCTCCTGTCTTCCTTTCTTTGCTCTTTTCCAGGTAAAGAGGCAGCTGCAGTCCAAGCAGTGTATTCACAAAATAGGATTCACAAAATAACTGACCTTCATCTTGGTGTTTGTCTATATATTGAGAAGATAATGGAATATAATATAGAATTTAAATTGGCAAACCTAGCTTTGTTATTTTGTTTGTAAAATTATTCAGATAAACTGACATAACACTCAGTTCTTTGGGATCACAGACAACAACTTTCTTTCAAGAAATCCAGAATGTGAATTGTTGGGTGCCTCTTATCTTCATTACAGCTTTTTACCTTTTCCCTTAACGGGATTTTTTCAGCTTTCAGATCACAAATGACTTCAGAGAGGTCTAGTGTGATCATTAAGGACTGTATTCAGCAAATGTCAGACTTACATAGCTTTATCTGTAGAGCCTCTGCAGGCTCCCACAGCATGACAGCTTTAAAGCTGAAAAGTCTCAGTGCACCATCCCAGTGAAACTCAGGCACCATCTTCCCTTCTGACGAAATTGAAGCAAAGAGGCACTCCTGAAATACATTTAATTCAGGACAAGTCTGTTCTCAGGAATAAGATTCACAGGACCGCTAAAAGGAGTCCCATTCTGTTTTCTGCTACCTAGTGACATACCTCTGCATTTTCTCTGTCAGACACACAAGACCTGAACTTCAGTTACTATCGGTTAGACCTACATTCACCAGTAGGATGGTATGATAGATGGACCACATGTGCCCCCTAAACCTTCCAGTAACTGATTAACCTAAAAGGTACAGCTTGTTGGCCAAAGCAGCACTCAGAGATTAAACATCTAACCAAGAAATCTTCATTCTGACTTTTCTTCACTTGTAACTTAGTTGTTAGAATGAAATGTTCTTTTACACATTGGTGTGTGTCTATCTGTAAAAGTAACAGTCAAACAAAACCATAATAACCTGTCTTGATGCAGGATGGATCTTTTTAAACCTATTGCATAGAATCTGGAGTATTTTTTGCCCTGTATGTACAGTGTAGTGGCAGTTAAATAAGCAATAATGAACCATTTTGCTCTCCAGACAACTTCATCCAACTTTTGGTAGCAAGTGAAATATACGCCCTCCCTACTGGAGATGGTTCTGGACATAAAACCAATCATATGTTCAGCAGTCATCTTTGTACTGTGTGATAGTACTGCACCAGCCTCATAGGGTGAAGAATCATATAAGATAAGGTCCTTTCTGACATCAGAATGCACTACTGATTGTAATGATCTTAACAGCTTTAGAGCAGCAATGACAAATTGTTTATTTTTGCCTTGAGCAAAGCTCAAGTTCTTGCAAACCCTTCTTTTTAACAAAAAGATAGTGTGGCTGTGCAGATGCTCCAGACAACAGAAACTGAATATTTTGCTCTATAAAGACTCTGGCAGCTGCAACATCCACATTAATAACTTTAATTTTTTTTTTTTTTTTTTTTTTAGAACTGGATGTAAGTATAGACATTGTGTAATTGCCTAAAAATCATTCCTCTATGGTTTAAAAAATATTCCTGCTTGGTTTCAGTTACAAGAACCTGAGAGGTATGTTAAAGAACTGCAAGTATCAATATAGACTTAACACGGTGAATTGTATGTTTACCGATTTACTGGTATCACTGCAGTAGAGGCAAATTTAATTAAAGAAAAACTGTAGATACAAACATCTGAGATGTATGAAAGTGTACATTAGATGTATAGGAGTGTACATGTATTTGTAGCTGTAGATGTTCTCTTAGAACATTATTACATGCATGGCACTGAATCATGATAACACTACACAGATTTCTGTTTGTGTTTTGTCCACAGGGAAAACAGAGACATTTGCAATAGATCACAGAACTAGAAAGCTGGTCTATACTTCTATCGATCTGGGTGACCTAACTTTTAAGGAAGGAATAAGCTCCAGCAGTAATCTCGTTAGGTCATTCAATGAATGGTGAAGCAGATGTGCCTTCATTAAGAAAGGTCCCATCTCCTCTCACATCTTGTACACTACATGGAAAGGAAATAATCTGTCTTACATTCTAGCAGAAAAAAAGTGGATAACCTTGTTTCTGTTTTCTTGCTTGTTTTAATCATCCTTTTAGAACACAGGAAACAAATAGAGAAACTGGATGGCATATGCCTGATTTTCAAAGGGGAATATACTGATAATGGAAAAACATTAGGAGATGTGGAAAATCAAAGAAAGTCTAGATAAAAGTTTAAGACTGAGGATTGGCTGGGTTGTCTCAGCAGACATGGAAAATATCACACAGTTGTTCTAAATGAGAAAAATGGAGTTTCCTCATTAACTGTCAGCTAGGTTTGAATGGCAGGCCTCCACTGTAACTGCCAGCCTTCTTCAGTAGGATGGAGAAAACCTGTTGCAAGACTAGAAAATCTCTGTAGGTAATCTTACAGTAAAAGTCTGATAGATATTGGCTACTCTGTCCATCTTCTAGCTTATTAAAACTGAGGGACCTCCTTGAGAAGGATTAACTAGAGGTAGTCCTTTTTTCAGCAAAAAGTAAACTTTTTATTTTGGAAACGGCTGTGTCTCTGGTCATGTTCCTAAGTAGAGATGTAATTACAGAAGGTAAGTACTTTGCCCAAGGCCGGAGGAAGACCTAGGCTAAGCTGTCTTAGACATTCACCCTAGTGAAGGATACGTGTACCCTGGGTCTTGAATTGAAAAACAGTGTCTTGCATTTAAATTACCATGGATATGTATTTGCAGCCTAACAATATGTGTCCACTTTGCTCTACACACGCCACAAGTTGTGATTATGAGTGCTCTCGCTGTGGCCTTTAACGATGGCTGTTTTTACAAGATCATTATTTTGAGAGGTCCTATTCTGGACTACACCTGAATCCCTTGTTGCAGTAATGCTAAGGAGACTGGCAGACAGATTTTACTTCTTTCATCCTCTTTGCTACACATCTTAAGCTCTAAAATGACAATTCAAAGGCACTGAAATTCTTTGAAACAAACAAGACACCATAAGGCAAGTTGTAGACCTCTGAGTCACAAACTGGTTCCTTTGTGTGTGATACCAGACATTGCCTCTTATTCAGGGCTTGATAACTAAATTAGGTGACTAATGAGAAAGGAATGGAAAGGGTATAGCAATGTTTTCCTCAGTGATCTACCAAAGTTTTCCTCAAGTTTTTTTATAATGTCCCTTCCTTTCTCTCTTAAGAGCCCCTAAAACATTGAAATGAGAATTGTTTAATTCTTGACAGTTCAGCTACTTTAATTAATCACTTATCACATTGGTTGTACTTACTTAAGGGCCCATCAATAGCTGCCTGTTGTGATGACTGAATGAGGCACATGCTCTGTGCCATGCTTCTGTGCACACTTTCTCATTAAAAATAGACACACAACTCTAGTAACAATTATTTCTGTCTTCACCTTCCAGTGCAATTATCTCCCTCAGTGTTTGTTTTGTAAAAGGTACTTCAATACTCTGACCTCTTCATCTTACATATCCATGTGCAAAGACCAGTATCTCTTTTAAAAAACTGTTTACTGTAACATTTAATTTAAATTTCCATAGTTCATGTAGTTCATAGCTCACTCAAGAGTCCACCTCTCACCTTTCACTTCATTCTTCTTGGGTATCCTAGGATTTTTTCTTCCTTTGAAGAACTACATTTACTTGAACTTCAGTCCTTTTGGAAATGTTCTTCTGAAGTCATGCTATAGGGTATAAAATTAGCAACTGTTTACTGGAGCAGGTAATAGACCTTAGGATTCAGAAGAATGTGTCCTGGTCTCCAGGTAAGAGTCTTGCTACTCTCCCAGTGACGTGAAAACTATTTTATATATTGACACAACTTCAGCATGATAGAATGTCATCACATAATACTTTCATAACTGGTCCTTTGAGTAAGAAAGAGGAGAGTCCTGGTATGAGAGCTGACTGAAGCAAATAAGAAGCTGATTTACACTATGTACGTCGCAAGCAAGTCTCTAGCCATGAAATTTCTCTAGCCACCAAAAAAGATCCACTTTTCCACCAATCCACTTTTTTTTCTTTCTCAGATTTGATCTCAAATGAAGCTAACTAAGACCAATTATCCATGTACTAATCTAAGATAAAACTCACAGGTAAATATCTGAGGTAAGGAAGATACCTAATTCTGAAAGGAATAAGGACACATATATATAATGTGTTGGCCTTCATATTTTGCAAAAGGTGGGTTAGGCAGTCACCTACTGAGAATACTAGTTTCTGTAAAGCCAGTTTTTATGTGCCTTATTCTCTCTATGTATTGGAACAAGAACCTGTAAATCTGACTTGGGGCTGTGGCTTCCACTGTTTAGCAGGAAGGCTAAAAGTTAGGTTTTCCGCAATAGTCAGCATTGTGATACTTAAGTCTCTTTATGGATCCAGACTCCCGAAAAGCTATGATTAAATTGGTAGGTGGAAAAATAGATGCTGACTCTACCAGAAACTGAGAATAACTGTTGAATTTCAACAGCTACATGCCTGTGAAAGGCCTGAACCTATAGCTATAAGCAGGTCAAATGTGAACCCTCAAGCTCTCCAGATCCATTAACTTTCAGATCATTTCCTAACACGTACACTAAAAAATGACACTCGGTTTTTACCACCTTCACCTCCTACTCATGTCTACTAAGGGAAAAAAAAAAAGCAGACAAGGTAGTTGCTGAATATACTGTTATTTGATGGTCTGAGTGGACCCAGCACAGTAAAAGCATTAACTCATTCTGTCTTTGCACAAATTAAAAGAAAAGAGAAGAAAAGAAAAGAAAAAAGAAAAGAGAAGAAAAGAGAAGAAAAGAGAAGAAAAGAGAAGAAAAAAGAAGAGAAGAAAAGAGAAGAAAAGAGAAGAAAAGAGAAGAAAAGAGAAGAAAAGAGAAGAAAAGAGAAGAAAAGAGAAGAAAAGAGAAGAAAAGAGAAGAAAAGAGAAGAAAAGAGAAGAAGAGAAGAAAAGAGAAGAGAAGAGAAGAAAAGGGAAGAAAAGAAAAGAAAAGAAAAGAAAAGAAAAGAAAAGAAAAGAGAAAAGAAAAGTATTTGAACTAGAGTAGCTATTGAACACGCACAATGTTTGTAAGAAACACCAGGCTTGTTTCAGAGAATGGACCTCAGTTTCTCGTATTTTATTAAACTCCTTTCTTTTACCACTAAAAGGATAAAATTCCTTCACTGAATATGGACATGTTATTTTGAGAGTTATTTTTGTTTTAAAAAAGGAAACAATAGAAAAACAGAATGAGAAAGATTCGGAAAATGCACTTTCTATTTACTCTCCACTGGGGTCACTGTAGGTCAGGTATATCTGCAAGCCTCGAGTAGGCAGGTTGGCATAATAGGTGCAGCTCTGGGCCCTGGCCTGCTTCCCTGGTCTGGGATACCATCTGGATGAGTTTGGCAGGTGTCTTTCTCCTCCTGGTTCTCTTTAGTTTGGTCAGGGGTGGATGAGCTGTCTCATCTCAATGTGTTAGTGCCATATGCTGTAAGATACAATTGATTTCAGTCTTAGGTCAGAAGCCAAGAGAGAAAGGGAATGGAGAAGAGGAAGAAAACAGTGAATGCAAAGAGGCACATAAGGAAATAAAGACAGAGAAACCATCTCTGAAATGCTAAAAAGAAGTCCTTCCTACTACAATAGTCATGGCATGAGATTTTTCAAAGCTTGTTGGGATTGAGCCATCTCTGAAATACCTCAAGTGCAAAGATACTGTCTAAATACTTGCAGTGATGCAGAAGCCCTTCAGACTTTTGTAAGGTTACTTCTCTGGAGACCTTGGCATTGATCACCAAAGTCTAATTTTAAAAAATATGAGAAGAAAGACCTATGAGATGTGATGACTAAAAAAAAAAAAAAAAAAATTCTGCCAATATTTATAGTCTGCTCACTTTTTCATCACTTAAAAATCCTATTGTTTATAATTTTCAGTCTTCTCAAAGTAGTAGAGTCAGCTTAATTACTTACATACATTCAGACTCATATTTACCATGTCACACTTTCAGTTTTTTCTTCCCTGGCCTTGAATTGCTAGAAATTACTGTGATTCTTTTTTCCTCCCAAAATCTTTCATTTGCTTACTAATAAAGACACTATTCAAAAAGACTATATTAATTCTGTTTCAATTGAAATAGCAGATTTCCTCTTTTTCCCTTTAAAAAATTCGTAACTTCCTACATAGGGCTACCGCAATCCACTTATCTTTGTTACCAAAAAACTTAGATATGTAGAGTGAACATTTTATTAGCAGACAGAACCCATGGTCCTAGCCACTCTGCAGGCAGCCTTAACACATGTTGCCTCATATACAGTCTCCCAGGAAGAACAAAGTCTGCTGCAAAGCTGTAGCTATACACAGAGAAAAGAGCAGACAAATCATAGCATCTAGACTACCACGTTCCCCTGCCCACTTTGGCTACCATCAACTTACACAGCTCGTTAACTTGGGGAAAAAAAAACAAAAACCAAAAAACCTACATTTCATCTTCCTGTGAAAGTAATAAAACATGCTAGGAAAAAAGAAAGGCACTATTATACAATATACAAATATTTCTCATACCTCAATCTAAATCAGAGCAGTCACACAAGAGTGCTGTTTTATACAAGAGAAATAGGAGACTGACCATCCCCAGCCATCCTTGAACACCATGCCCACAACCGAGAGTAATCAGACTGAAATAACGTTATGATCAGTGGTGTCAAATGCTCCTTAAATATTCAAATATTTCATTAGGAAGGAAGAACTTCCATCAGTTATAACTGGGAGACCTTTATATACTTTAACATTGCCTCTTTCAGCAATAAGCTTTGTCTTTCTAAGAAATTTCCATTGTGCTTACACTCAAGATTTGTTTACCTCTCTGCTTTCCAGGGCAGATGATTTTCTCAGCAGGAGACAGTCACGATACTCATTCTATAGATGTAGATGATACACATATGCATGTATAACCCTCTGAATATAACCACACCTTTCCTCTTGTTTACCAGCTTACTGTTTTGCTGAAAGCAAGAGGAGGGCAACTACTGTACCCACATGTGGCAGAAAATGTTCACTTGTCCAAAAAGAGAAGCCCCAGATAGGGCTTATTTTACAAAAGACACTACTCTTTCACGTTTAAGTATTGAACATATACTCTCATGTGGACCAACACAATCCCAAAACACCCATACATACACATATCTAAAGATGGAAATTTCACTTGGAAACAGTAATCATTTATTCTTAGACAAAGTCATACAGGTAAAGTTGTCAGCACATGAGATCTCTATTCACAACATATTGTACTTTTTATTCAGAACAGCCAGTTATATGGGAGTGGTCCTTAGCATATTTCCTTCCTGCCTCTTCAACATAAGACATATAGAAAACAATTAGAAAAGGTAGAATGTATTTTTGCAACAGTGACAAAAATGCTCATGATCAGATTTCAGTTCTACTAGCAGTTGTTTAGGTTAGTTTTAGGTAGCTGGTGTGCGGTATATGCTAATGGTTTTCCTAAGGCCTTTGTTTTCTAGTTGATGTTAATTCCTGTTCCCTACCTTCTACTTTATCTGTTTGTGGACACTGAACTCCTCAGTCTCTGGAAGTGTTATTATAGCTCTTTTACTGAAGGTACCTCTTGCTCCTCCAGAAAGATATGTATCTACTATAGGAAATTTACAGAATATATCTAAATGTATTCTGGTGTTTAGCCACGATCTGTGCATTAATCTGCGCATTATTTCTGTCTTTGCATTTGATCTTTCAATATGCAGATTCTAAAAAAAGATATAATTGGAATTCTCTATTTGTGCTACCATCTTTCCTATTACCAGTGTTATTTCAGTGTACAAAAATTAACTTGTTTGTATCACTGACTCCTTCTGGTGGTCCAAGCTGTCAGTGAATGAAAATGTTCTTGAACTGCATTTTACCATCATTCACACCTCCACTAGGAGATCCTGCAGTTGATTTTTGGTGGAACAAACTTCAGACCTCTCTAGCTATTTCTGATGAAAAAAAGAGAGGCCTGCATCTCCAGATGATAAGTAAAAATAGGTCTATTAGGCTGTGTGGATATTTGGGTTCAAATACATGGTCCAATAAGAAATCCTATCTTCTGCATCTTAGGTAATTTTCTGAATGATCTCCTTATTCTGGAGTATGAGTGTCTCCCCTCCTTTGTCCAAAATATTTGGAAGTTTTTAGATTTTCCACAGTGTAAAAAACTGTTCAGGGATAACGCTTTCTGATTTTGGTTGGAAAAAACATAGTTGACATTTAAATCTCTACTCAAGGAAAACCTTTCTGAATCCAAGATATTCTTACAACCAGTTTAAGTTCTCTATCAGCTGACTAAATATTTCTGACTTGTGTGTGTCATTTATGCCATTTCAGATAATTGTAGCTAGGTCATAAAACCAACAAGGGACAGAATCATTCATATGAGAATTGAAATTTGTTGCCTGCAAACATGAGTAGATCTTACTGTGGGATGGCTCTACCATTTATTTCTTTTCTGAAAAAATCCCTGTATTGTCCTTTCAGAGGTCCATTTAACATAGTCATTTTAGGTCTGTGATCATCAGAATGCTATGTTACACATGCCATGTACAAGCTGTTTTTAACAGATAATTGAATATAGCTTGAGAAGAACTATTATAGCCCAGCCAACTGATATTTTCCATAAGAAGGCTAACCATTTAATTCCAATCAGACCTTTCATTCCCTCTCTCTTTAAAAAAAAGTCAAAACTACACTTAGAAACGCACTTCAGAACTGCTTATGCTCCTTCAGATACTTTTCTAAGTACATTAGTAATTAACATTAAAAACTTTAGATACGGCCTCACAGTACAATTCCTCTGATAGCAACTCCAGCTGAAGACATTCCTGCCTTAGCCTTTCCCTGCTGATTAAATTCTCTTTTAAATTATCCCAGTATAGCAACTTGTGGTCCAAGATTGGGGGCGGGGGGGGGGGGGAAGAACAAAATGTGCATCTTCTTGAGAGGGGGAGGATTGCTCTGAGTCCATTTGCCTATTCAGATAGCCCATGGAATCAGATCAGAAAAAGTTTTACTTTGTGCAAAATATTCAGATTTACGTACCATACAGGTGTGGCACACCAATAACATTGAATTTTAGACAATTATATGTATACACAAAGTCAGAACTTTACAAGCAAAAAATTTAGCTTCGCTGGTAATTTTTAGCATCCAGTTGGAAGGCAGGGAGTTATCAAAGTCTTATGTATAAATCTTCCTGCAATTCTTTTGATAGTCATACTGGGGACAGGTCTTTTTCAGCACTAGTAAGCTGCAACACTGAACCATAAGGAAAAATCTTGGCAACATATTCTCTGGACACGCGGGACAGACATAACCTTGTCAACTTATTAGGGCAGAGAAAACTCATATCTAGAGCATGACATAGTAATTAACTCACATTAAGGTACGGTGTGTATCTCTGTAGATCCAAAACCAGATCTAAACATCATAGTTGAATCCAATGATCAGAATTAATTCTTCAGTTTCTCAATTCTGCAGAGGTAGAAATATATGTACCATATCAATACACATAATTCATACATCCCTGGGGTAAAGCTGAAGCTGTCTTGTACTTTGTTTACTGTTTCTGGGCTAACTTGTAGCAGAAAAGTAGTACAGTCCTGTGGAACTGGCTGCTGTAGCAGTGAAACGCTGCCCACAAAGGTAATTCCTGCAGCACAAGTGTAAAAGCACTGATGGTTTCAGATTTGTGGAAAAAAAATCCCCCTCAAATTTCTTCCAGTTAATTTCTTCCCAATACAGTACGCAAACTCTGGTGACCAGGAATGTTTGCTGTTAGGTGTGCCTGCAGTTGATTCCTGAACATACTACAGGAGTCATCCTGCAGTATCAGGACATATAAACAACATAAGAAGATTCAAAAGGAATGAAATACATCCGTTTCTCTTATCTCTCTTTTTTTAATACCCTCAAACTTGCGATAATGGAGACTAAAAGCAGACTATTCAGAAAGATAATTCTAAACTGCTTACTGACTGACCTCTTGTAGAGCTCAAATACGCAATTAAAGAGAGCAAAAAAAATATTGACCAATTTTATGGTGTGAGGGAAAGGTTACTCATGACAAAGTATGCCATCGTGACAAATGATTGTTGAAACAATAGCATCTGTGATTGCTAGGTGTTCATTATATATTCTGAATAAAGCATCAATTTCATAAGCTATTCTAAAAAAAATAAATTTTAATATGCTTCAAAAATATTATCAGTTTCTATTTTACATTGTCTGCAACTTCAGAGCTAGTCTTAAAGGATTTTTACAAATACCTACTTATTTGTGAAGTATAGTTTCCACTTCCAGTCACTCTCATTCTTTTTTGTGAGCTGGGTTGTCTCCCCACATCTGCTTTTTCTTAGGGGTCACCTAGGTCACCAGATAGTTTGTGATTTAATATGGATTGATCTGTGCTTATCCTTTGAAAGATGTTCAGCTTTGTTTAAGAACGTGGCTATGACAGCAACCCGTCACACGCTGTGTGTGAGCGTGCTGATGAACAGCCAGTGAAGGCAGCTACCGTCCATCTCTTTAGCCCACTAAATAACTAAACCATCCCAGCGTCACCAACACTGTTTTGATCACAAATCCAAAACATAGCATCACACGGGCTGCTATGAAGAAAAATAACTCTATCCTAGCCAGAACCAGTACATCGTATCACAGCCTTTTGTGAAGGCAGGGACTCCAGCAGCCACAGTCTCTTTCCTTGGAGAGGCCTAAAAACTGTGCAGAATGACAGAATGGTTGAGGTTGGCAAGAATGTCCTGAGATCATCCAGTCCAACTCCCTTGCTCAGGGCAGGGTCAGTGAGAGCATCTGTCTCAGTGCTGTGTCAAGTCGGTATTTGAATACCTTCAAGGACAGAAACCCCGCAACTTTTCTAAGAAACTTTTTCCTACGCTTGATCATCCTCAGCATAAAGAAATTCTTTCTTATGTTTAAAGGGATTTTAAAGTAGGAATTAAGTCAGGTGTAGTAGCCCAACCAATAGAAGATATTGGTTTGTATGTAGTTCTACTATGCCCCAGTCTCTTCTGACCAGGATCAAGACATTGATCCTGCCTATAATAATCTAATTGTGTCCAATTGCCCCATTACCTTTTATTACCACTGACCTGCCTAAACTATCTGCAGTGGATTTGCCACCTTCAAATGGTATTTTTTATTACCTTCATAATTTCCAGGTTACTTGATTTTTCTTTTGGGTTTTGGGGTGGCTTTTGTTGTTGCAGTGTTGTGGGGGTTTTTTGTTTGTTTTAATTTTTGTTTATCAAGAAGTAGAGCAGGGGAATGGATGATAACTCATGGCCTTTTCAAATTTAATGTCAGCTTTCTTTCTATTGTTAAGCCTTTTCTAATTGAGAATTTGGTTCTTCTGAGTTCTGCATGAGGCATGTGGGAGTTCAGGACATTTACAATAAAAGCTTAGGTTTCAAAGTTATTATTTTAAATTTATTGTTAGCCTGCATACTGCATAGATATTCATTAATAATTCATTAATAATTGGATTTCTAGTTTGAACTGTTGGTTTGAATGGTAATAATTGAACTTGTAACCATGGTAATTGTTCAATACCTCTCTCCTGTTTTGAAGCACTTTATAAATATGAAATATCATACTCGCTTTCCATATACCAGTCATTCAGTCTTGTAGGAGCTAGAGACATTCATAAAGTACTTATTAAACTTAACAAGAAGCAGGGGCATTTTGAAGTGAGTGACATTTTAGAGTTAGATGTAGTCAAAACTAAACCATGATTTAAGAAATACATATTTTAGGAGTTTCCTGATTTAGGTAGTAATTCTGGTTTTGAATTATGATCAGGTGTGGGAGATATGGAGTATATATCCAGAGCACTGTGGAGATAAGGAGTATAACTCCAGAGCACTGTGGAGATATGTGGGGACCTGTATTCTCTAAGTGTAGCAGAGCATCCAATTAGCTGTTAAACAATCAGATAAAACACCACTATATTATATAGCAAACAATTTATTATTACAGGTATTATATTATAACAAACTATCACCTGAAATTTTCAGCAGAGAAAAATAAATGGACTAGTTGAATGAAGAGGCTAATTTTTAGTTATTCATGCCTAGATCTGGAAATTGCCTTTCCACTGGATAGTGCAAGAAAGCAAAACAGATGGTTTTTAAAAATAATATTTCTTACAAGTAATGTACTATTTTACCTAGAAGAAATAGAATGCAAAATTTGCTTTTACACGTGGTGAATCAAGGGAGAGTGAACAGAGTCATGAATGGGAAAAGAACAAGAAAAGCTGAATTTTGATGCATTTATATGTTTTGCTTTCAGTTCCTTTTCTACTGTAAGGAACTGCTCCTAAAGTAAAATTGTGTGTAAAATAGTAAAACACTCTGAAAATCATGTATATAAAAGCAAAGAAGAAAACAAACCCAAATGTTGCAGCCTTGAACTCAGTTCAGGAATTTGTACTATATGGTCAAAATAGATCTTCTGACCTTTTTCTCTATGAATCTGTGTATGCCATTGTGTTCATCCAAAACTGATGCACAGAAAGCCATTTATATTACCCTGGACCCTTCCTCAAAAGTGTAAGATGAAGCACGCTATCTGTTTCTTCATGTAAAAATACTATTTTATTTTCATTTGTCAGGTGCCCCTTTTTTTCAGTGAATCAAGTAAGTAAGTGACATTTAATAATAATTTGCATAGTTCTGAATATGACCAGAAAGAATATACTGTTTCCCTAACTGTTTTTCTGTCCTCTCCCCCTTCATCCAAAAAGAAAAACTAATGACAAATATTCAGTAAAAGATGGCCAAAGACAAAAAACCCAAAAGAATCCATTTCATTTTGGATTATGTTACAGAACATGTTATTTTTATTTTAATTCATTAATTATTTTATATAGGTTTTTTTTAATCAGACATAAGTTTTTGACAACTCAGCTGATCTCTTTCAGTACTGAAAATATGTCTGTTCCAGTTGATTTTTCAGTGTCAAACAAATGGATATCTATGTTACTAGGTAATTTCTTGTCTTAGTTTCCTTTAGGTATTTTGCTGAGATAACTCAAGATTCAATGTTCACTTGATCAATGGCTGTCTGTAATATTTACTTATCAACCTGACCTGTGTTGTCATCATACAGATAACTACAGGCTGTGCATACTGCAAACTAAAACAAGCAAGAAAAATTTAAAAAGCATGTCAAGCAATTTTTAATGTATCCAAAGGTGTTCTCTGATTGTAAAGAACAAAGTTGTAAAACTTTTCTTTTGCTCCATTTATTCATATAGTTGTTTTGCAAACCCCTTTGTTTTCTCAACTTGTTTTAACATTTCTCAAATTCATCTCCAAAATCAAAATCAGCATCATACTGATATAACACACCATGAATTATGAATATTTAATTATGAAGTAAAAATTAAGGCATAATCAAAGCAAACATGTCAACTACAACACATTCATAGAAATTGATGTATTAGATTATTTTTTGAATAAGTTATGCAGCAATTTAATAAAAGATAAATTGTTAAGTAATTCCAGAATAAGGAAGAAAAAAGAAAGTTTAAAATCCTCACTAAATGAGTGAAAAAGCAAACTGAAATTCACTCAGTAAATTATTTACTATGAATAGTTCACCCAAATTAACCAAAGTATGTAAGAATAATCAAAGTAAAATTTCCACCACTATGTAAAGGTGATGATGGTTGGGTTTTTTAGCTAATATCTACAAAAAATGGAAATCTCAAAGCCTTCCTTACCAGAAAAATTTATTAGTCTTATCTGTCTTGGGTTTTGGAGGATTCAGTTTTATCTTGTGAGATTAAATCCTGCTTAGTTATGAGAAAAATCTTGTGAAACTGGTCTTAGAGAAAGGGGAGTATGAATTATCCTAAAGAAATATTTTTTTTAAGATCTCAGATACTATGTCTCTCTTTTTGAATGCATCTGGCTTTTTCAAGAAGTAACAAATATGTACAAAAACCTCAGAATATATTAAAAATGACAACATAAAAGCAGAACTTGTATTCAGTAACTATTAAAATAGAACCAGTTTGATATAAAGCGAGTGTCATTTGATTCTGCATTCTAGCTGAAGTTCATATTTATAATGTCATTAATGTTTCTTTAGCTGACTTCACATTACTTCAATTTTATCATTTTGTCTTATCAGCTCAGAGAGAGTTGCTTAGGCTTATGTCATTGCAAAAATTAATTATTGTAAAGTCTTATTTGTTTTCATTTCATAATTATTTCCTGGCAATTTCTTTCCAGTACAATAATTTGCATCCAAAGCAAAAAAATGGAACACTAAGGAAACAAATATTAAAGAAAAATAAATTAAAAACTGAGAGTCTGATATATCCAACAGAATATTTTTCCTATAAACTTCAGGATGGCATAAACCCACATGCTAGTCCCAAAAATTTATGTATTTAAATCATCATTACTTATGTGAATGAGCTATTTGATGTCAGTGAAACTATTCATATGTTCACAGACCTTTACTGTAATAGTTTTCTAAATGCTGGTTCTAGCCAATACTGTGTACACATTACTTTCCCTTTTCAAAAGATTCTTAAAAACACCTGAATGACAAAAAAAATCCAACAAAACTTGCCCTAGCAATGACACAGGCTACCACAGATATTAGTTCTTTACCATTTATAAAAATGTCTACAGTTCTTGTTGTTGCTTGCTTCTTTGTTTTAATTCTGACTTTCTAGTTTTACAATCTGTATTCCAAAATCCCTCTTTAATTTCCCACCCAAAGTAGATGAACAAGATTTCCGTTTGAGCCTGTGTCTCTTCACTGGTAGTAGAAATTCTGGTGAGCAATTAATTCTTACAACTAATACACAGACGTTTCATTAATAGACATTACAGCATTACATTGCATACTCTGCAAATGGTAGAATAATATCACCTTGTCAATGTCTCCTCTACCATTTTTGTAAATGTCCAGGTCAATGCACTGTAAGCAGTGAGATTAACTCTTTCCAATCAGTAGGATATTCCAAAAGTGCGCAGCTGTCTTTGCCTCAGTTTCCTTGTCTGCACATTAGTGCTAAAACGATTTTCCTAGCACCTGAAGATGTTGAGACAGTAATTATTCAATGTTTGTAAAGTGCTGTATACTCTAAATGTCAAGTATTGCTAAGGACTATTAACTATCCACAATTCATAAGTTTGATTAACAAATCTCTTAAGGTTCTATTAATTTGCCTGCTTTAGTGTTAATGAAACATAAAACTGTCTTAACCATGCATCAAAGAATGTGTTTGGAGAGTAGATTCTAAAACCAAAGAGACTTATCATATTGAGAAATGAAGGAAATTTTGCATTAAGCTCCAGGAAGTTGGCAAAATCTTCAAAAATCTAACTATCCAGATTTAGCTAATCTGGACATAAATTTAGAAATAAATCTGATTAAATTCCCCAAATGGATTATGGAGTTGGAAAGAATCTACTTGCTGGTGCAAGGTCCTGTTTCAGGAATTTTATTCTAGTTTTTCCCCTCATCAAATAATACCCTGCTACAACGATGTTCGCTAGTTGCCAATGCTGACTGCAGTCATTCACTGTCAGTCACCTGTCTACTAGTGCAACAATCAGCTAAAACAAGAGACAGCAATGACTCGAAAACAACATTTGTAACAGTATGCTAACAGTATTTATCAGGTGCATATGCAAAATGTTAATTGCTTACAGTGCTTTTGCTATAGGTCCACAATTTCTGTTTGAAGTCTCACACAGCAGTGCTAGAAAATGCAGTTTAGGACTCAAAATACCTGTCACCTCCTTCAATAGTTTGGGTTATGATCTAGATCACTTGCTGTGGTCTGAGCACACTTTATAAAGTTTGAATTCTTTTTCAATACTATTTTAAAGTTACTTTGTAAAATGCCCCCAAAATAAGGCAAAGGCAAGAGTCTAGCAATTTGATCTAGGTTGGAAGGTCTGAGGAAATGCAAAGAGAGACAGAAAAATCACTACTGTGGGCAGCCATTGCTTTTTGTGCATAAGGAAAATTCCAGATAAAGAGAAAAGATTCAAAGCATCTTCAGTGTTTCTCTTTGATGATTAGTTTAACTTTCCACAGAGTTGTGAGAATGTCGTGGTTTAAGCCCAGCTGGTAACAAAGCACCATGAGCCCGCTCGCTCACTCCTCACCCCTGGTGGGATGAGGAGGAGAAAATATAAAGAAACGCTCGTGGGTGGAGGCAAGGACAGGGAGGGATCACTCACCACTGATGGTCACGGGCAAAAGACAGGCTCAACTTGGGGAAGAAACAAAATCAATTTAATTTAATTTACTACCAATCAAATCAAAACAGGATACTGGGAAGTAAACCCAAACCCTAACACACCTTCCCCCAGCCCTCCCTCCTCCCCGGCCCAGCCCCACTCCCGGTTCTCTCCACCTCCCGCCTCCGAGCGGCGCAGGGGGACGGGGAATGGCGGTTGGGGTCAGTCCGTCATACCTTGTCTCTGCCGCTCCTTCCTCCTCAGGGGGAGGAGGACTCCGCACTCCTCCCCTGCTCCGCCGGGAGGTACCTCCCGCAGGAGACAGTCCTCCACGAACTGCTCCAGCGTGAGTCCTTCCCGCGGGCTGCAGTTCCTCACAAACTGCCCCGGCGCGGGTCCCTCCCGCAGGCCGCGGTCCTTCAGTCCCAGGCTGCCCCAGCGCGGGCTTCCCCAGGGAGCGGCGGCCATCTTGGGGGGCATCCACCCCCTGCTCCCCTCCATGGGCTGGGGGGGGACAGCCTGCCGCCTCACCACGGGCTGCGGGGGCATCAGCCTCCTCCCCCACTCCTCCTTCCTCCCTGCCCTCGGGATCTGCACAGGGGTTCCTCTCCCATCCCGATCCCCCGACTCCCCCGACTCCTGGCAGGTTTCCCCTCTGGAATCTGTTCTCCCAGAGGCGGGTCCGGCTCCCAGCCGGGGAAGCTTCCAGCAGCTTCCAGCAGGAGCCGGCCCTGCGGACCCTCCCCCGCTACCGAAACCCCGCCACACAAACCCAAAACAGAGAATTAACACAATTTTAAGTTACATGCAAATTAATAGATTATTTTTTGTTGTGGTATTTGTTTCTTTAAAACCAAAAGAAACACAGCATTAAATTAAAGGAGAAAAGGGCATTAATATCCTCTCAAGAGGGTAAGGTCTAGTGGCTTAGCCTATCATTCATAAGCAATTAACCTAAGGGTTAAATGATAATACTAGGAAGCATATGTGTTATTTTCAATTTTGAAATAACTGTATAATGACAGATTATCAAATTGCATTTGTGATTCTTTTAACTTTAGTTATAAGTTTAGAGATAAGATTATTGTATATGGGCAGGTCCTTTTTGGACACAAATAGCAGTATGCTAGCATTGAAAAATATATCTGTTCATTATTTGGGGTTTTCATGCCTTAAAAGATTTGTATATTTTAGACTGTTGTAATACTTTGAATTCTTAACAGATGCGTGTTTCCCCTTTTGAGCTAGACTCCTGAGTAAGACAGGATATAACTTAGTCCCTGTCCTAAAAAGCTGACATTCAATGAAGACTGAGAGAGGACATGGAGAAAGATATTTCATTACATTCTTTTTACATGGAAGAAATGGGAAAATTAGGATTGTCCATACTTAAAAGTTTTGCTGCTTTAACTGTCTGTAAAGAGTTATGGCAAGCACCAGTATCAGACAGTAGAAATATTTATTTTAGCTTACTGTGGTCCTGGTATCTAAAGAAACAGTTTCTGGCATCATAGAATTGCTCCCTGTCAACTCATTGGGCAAATGAATATAGTTTTTGTTTTCTTTCTGAGAAGAGTCTTTGATTTGGTTTAGCCCAGAGGTTCCAAAATTAGAGATCATGACCACAAACAGGATCCCAGTAGTTAGGAGTAGACCACAAGCCTGGAAGAAATCAGACTGTTGTTCACTGTAGTACGCACGTTCTCTAAAATTTATATTCAGGGACCGACAGAAAGATACTGACAGAGTAGACCTGAAGGAGAAAAACAGTGCAACATGGAGTTCTCAAGATAGGTTTGTAGGGTAGGCAAACAAAGCGCTGTTAACAGCATAATAATATCCACTTTAGTTCAGGAGAAGGATCCCTAGTCAGGATCCTAACAGTGGTCACTGGGACTGCCTGGAGGAGAGTAAGAAAGGGCCGTGTTCCAGAAGAGCAGGGTCGCAAAGCTGCATAGAACTGAAACATAGGTTTGAGGGCTGGTCCTTGATTGTCCCAACTCCCCAGTTGATGGAACACGGCCGGGCATAGCTGTGCTCTGTACCAACCCACACTCCCCAGACAAGAGCTGGACACGGTTCAGGGGATGTACCGGCCAGGTGCTAGTCCTGGGGTGCAGGGTGACTATCTGTCCTGGTTTCAGCTGGGATAGAGTTAACTGTCTTCCTGTTGAGTGGAAGAAAGATTAGCAGTACATCTGCGACCCTTGTTATACCACCTGTACTCGCCGACGAAGAAAGGGCCTGGACCATTTTATTTTCTTGTTTTAAAGGTAGTCAGAGTGGCTAGACAAGGAGCTATTTAGGAGCAGCTATTGTGGTTTTAATTCATGTTATATTTTAATCTGCATTAATATCAAGCATAGAAAAAACATAAGTTACATCGGTATAAAAATGTTTTAGAGACATAACTTCATGTATAGTAAGTAGTCCATTGATGTAAGGACAGTTACAAAAAAACCCTAACAAAAATCTGTGCTTTATGTGCTTTATGTTCAGAAAAGTTTAAAGAGTAGAGATGGTAATTTTTTTACAAAGTGCCTACAGCAAATTAACAAATGAATCCTTTGAATCTCAGTTATGTGCCTTTATACACAAGGGCAGTCACTTCCTTTGCTATCACTGAACTAGGTTTAAACATAGTTCTTCCATAAACAGTGGCCAAACTCCTGTAAGTGTTTGAGCTTTCTTACAAAACAACAACTGCATTTCTGTGCTATGCTGAGGCTGCCCAACACCAGGTAATGTGGTGAATGAGATAGCTACAGAATGAGGGTGAAATTAAGGTGTAATAGAAAAAAAAAAAAGGCATTCCAGCATTTTATCTCAACATGCAATTTGTCTTCTGACTTCCCTTGAGAGAAAGTATGTCAAGAAATAGCCTCAAGACAATGACAATAACAGCAAAAGTGGTTGCATTAATTTATGGGGAGGAGGACAATGAAACATTTCATGAATTACTTTAACTTTCTTTCTCCAAATAATGTTTCAGCAGGGGATTGATGGTTGACAGCTGTGTTCACTGATAGGTAACCTTGTTGCAAGTTTCTGAAGAAAGATGTTCTTCTTCACTGGACTTGTCTCCGCTTTGTAATTTTTTTTTCTCTCCTTAGAGCCAACGCAGCTATTGTTACATTTTAAAATATTTCTATCATGTATTTCTTCTTTGAAATAATTAATTTTTTCTTTGCACTACTTGGCTGATAACATGTCATAATGTAGGCTGCCAAGTGCCAAATGACTCTCAGATTCATTCAAGCATTCAAAGCAAGAAAAACCATTCATCTAGATAAGATCTTATCTGACAAGTCAAGCTCAAGAAATCTCAGTATAATTATATAGTGTTAATGAAGGCCATGTATACAGGCAGTTCTCAATATTAACCTCTGTGTTAGTCTATCAACAGTAATGTGAATCAGTCATTTTAAGTTAGAACAAGTAAGTAGATTCTTTTAAACAGCTAAACAACCCTCTCCCACGGAAACACTTTATAGGAGAAGTTTTGATCTTTTGCAAATGCTCACTAAGCCATACTTTCCACAGAGTTATGATTATCCTACTACTGTTAACCCATTCTTCTGAACAAGTCTTTGTTTAGAAACCAATGAACAGGCATTTTTTAGTATACAAGGACTACTGCTTGATACAGCATAGTGATATAAGATTTACCATCGTGTGTATTTTTCAAAAATCTAAACTTAAAAAAAGTGTAAGGTTGCTTTTTAACAATTGCTGTCATTAACAGTCCTATGTTGGAAAATATTCTTAATGGCAAGTGTAGCGCTGGGTGACTTTTGTATAGGATTATAATGTTTATTGCTTGATCTCAAATTTATGCAAAGTGTGTTTATTTATTTTTATGTTAAGATTCAATATTACTTATTTATAATAAATAACTACAACTAGCCAAAATTAATTCAATCATGTAGTGCTGGTTTGCCTGCTTTAGAAAAGACTGAATTACAAAAAATGAAACATTTAAAAATATTTTTTGCATTGCAACATTTTCATAAAGAATATTTCTCAGGTGTAAGCCTCCATTTGCTGAAAGACAGACCTTTTCTCCAGAATGTATGAGAATGTATAATTAAAAGATTTCATGTAAGATGCAAAAGAACTGGGTTCAGATCCCTATAAGGCATTGGATGCCACAGCACGTGAATTTCCTGGTAACAAAATTGTAGTTACAGTCACCAAAGCATGTGTGCATCTTTTTCCCTAAATTTTTGTGTTCCCAGAGTTCACAGCTTTGCTCTAAAAAAACCCCCATTTTTCCGCCAACAAAATGATCACCTATAGTACTTTATTTCATTTGTTTTTTACTATTTCTTTGTTACTGAAGGACTATTTAAAAAAAAAAATTACATGTGACAGGTTGTTATGTTTATCTTCCTGGTCAGAACAAGACTCTGTTTTTAAACTGCATTTGAACATAGAAGAATTGGCAATGGAGAACTGCAGAATAACTGGAGGAAGCTTTTGGAGTCTGTGTGAAACCATATGAAAAATGCATTAAAATTGTAGAACTTTACTAAATGGCATCAAGAAATACTGCATCGTAATGGAGAATAATCGCAGTTGGCATTGTACATATATTTATGTATGTATGTGTACATATGTGTAGATAGGTACATAGATAGATAGGTAGGTAGATAGATCAGTCGATCACCTTTTATCAAAACCAAATATATCAACAGAAAATATAAATAGAGAGAGTATTTATCAATTAGGTAAGGGTTTGTAGACCTAGGCGATGAAAATGGTTTGGTCCCAGTCCTCTACAGAAAGCAGTCCGATGCTTACAGAAAGCAGTATCAAAATTAATCCTCTGTCATAAGCAGAGGAACTGTTCATATCGACACAACGCTGGGCTTAGGCACGGGTCTTTTTTTCTGCCCTCCGTGGTCCCCCTGTGATGCTGTTTTTCTGCGCATGAGCCAAGAGCTGTGGAGGACAGCAAGGCAAGCAGGAGCCTCATGAAGGGGGGTCATCCCGCTGCACCTAAACAGGCTGAGCAAGAGGAGGTGGCAATAACCAGTTTCAGCCGCGACTAACAAGCAAGCCCAAACTTGGTTAAAGCTGGGTGTCGTGGTTTCAGCCCAGCCGGTAACAAAGGACCACGCAGCCGCTCGCTCACTCCTCCCGCCCCCCTCCGGTGGGATAGGGAGGAGACGGAGGAGAGAAAAGAAAAAAACCTGGAACCTCGAGGGTTGAGACAAGGGCAGTTTACTGGGACAACACAAAAATAAGGTTACAACAACAACAACGGTACTAATGAAAGAATATACAAAAAGAGTGATGCACAGTGCAACTGCTCACCACCCGGAACCCGACGCTCCGCCACCGAAAGTCCAGAGCCCTCCCCCCGGCCCGCTCCCCATTTATATACTGAGCATGATGTCACATGGTATGGAATAGCTCCTTGGCTAGTTCAGGTCGGCTGCCCCGGCTATGCCCCCCCACCTCCCAGGTTCCTGTAAAAATTAACTCTATCCCAGCTGAACCCAGGACACTGGGCCATAATCAAGCCAGCCAGTCCAGTTAGTGGGTCAGCGTTTGCAAGGCACGTGGCTGGGTGCAGGTACACCTGCAGCGTAGATCAGGCAAGGGGCAAGGCTGTGAGCTTAAAGGCAATTCTGAAGCAAAGGATGGGGGAATGCAATTAACGCTTCTCACAATGCCTTCTCACACAGCTCTTTTCGCAGCAGTCTGACCTAAGGTTACAGCAGCGCCGTATTGGAGCTGGGCTGGAGCTCAGGCAGCCAAAACCCTAGGAGGGAGGAAGAGGTTGCAGAGTCTGTTGGTGTCCTCAGGGCATGAAAAGTGAATACAAATTTCCTTTTTTTAAAAACAAAACAAAACAAAACATTTTTCTCATTGTGTGGTTGGTTATCCTTTCTCCAAAAGTTCTAAGATTTTTTTATTTTTTATTTTTAAACAACATCTCTTTAGTTCTCTAGGGCTTTCATTTTTTAACAGCTATATATAATAATCCCATCTGTCTCTTCCCCTCTCCCCCTCCCCATATTGCAGAATCCTAGTTTATTCAATCTCTCTTCACGTGTAAGCTCTTCTATATTTATGGGCATCTTGTGTTTTGTCCCTGCACTATCTTTGTTCTACCATATCCTTTTTTATAGGCAGGAAAGTCTTTATTATAGTTGGTAGACAAAATGTGAATCCACCTTAGATTTATGCAGTGAACTAATTATGATTTCTGTTTTGTTCCTTCCCTAATTATTCATAGCATTCTAATTGTATTTTTGGCCACTGCTCAGCTTCAAGCTGATATGTTTTGGGTTGAGTTTTTTTTAATAAAATGATTTGCAATGACTGCAAGATCTCTTTCATAAGTGCTAATGGCTAATTTAGAGCAAATAATTGTTTACATGGAGTTTCTGTTGTTCTTCCTCATGTGTACTTTTTTCACCTGTCAACACAGAATTTTGTCTGTCAATTTATTTTGCAGACACTTAGCAGTGTAAGATCCTTCTGCAACTCTTTGTAGACAGACTTATTTTTTCATAGCTGTCAGTAATTGCACATCGCCACTAAGCTTTATCACCTAACTATTCATCCTCTGAATATATTGACCAGCACAAGTCTTAGCAGAAATTTCACTGTTAATTCTCCTACACTTAGATTCAGTAGGGGAAAGATGATATATCTAGTCCTTTGTTGCCTCTTTTATGCAGTTATTAATCCTTCTGTACAACTTCTCTGTGTTACTATGAAACACAGTAGTGACTTTTTCAAGAATCTTTCCAGAAAGCTTTCTGGAATTCCATATACAGCAAATAAACTGATAACACAAAGCCAGGTGTTATTTGACTCCATTAATGAAATTCAATAGATTTAGCAGTCATTACGTACACCTGCAAAAATATTTTTCCCAGTATTTCCTACCTAAGTGTTCCAAGGTGTTGATAGTACAGCCCTGCTGTTACATTATTCTATTTGGGCACAGGATTTCAATACAAAGAAATTTGATGTTCCTTGTCGGTAGTTAATTTGCTCCGTGTATTTCCGCATTTCAGTCTAATCTTTCTTTTAACATACAGTGCCACTCATCCACACATACAACTTATTCTGTCATTCCTAATGTAAATTGTAGGCTAGCATCCAAGCTACAGTGCTGCACTGGTTATCAGCCTTCCACCATATTTCTTCAATCCCTAGTATGACAATACTGTTATTTAAAATCAGGACTTTCATCTTGGCCAGCTAATTCTTTACATTTTTGTAATTTGTATAGAACCACTTATATATTTGGCCTTGTTCTGGTTGTCAGTTTTTCAGGTGCTCTGCTTCAATAGATTCTTATTTATAGAGATTGCTCCTATTACCTTTCTGAATGTTATTGACTACTGTTCTGTCAGGTTTTGTAATACTGCAGAGATTTTATTACTTCACCCTTGTACACCTGTTGGATTTTCCTCAGTCTTTAGTTTAAAACTTCCCCATAAACTTTATTTTAGGTTTGAGTTTTATTTGCTTTAGATGGGAACTCATCCTTCCCTTATAGACTATTTCAAATGTTTCCCCAGTTGCTAATAATTTGAAATTTTACCTCTCTGGTTGGTTGCAAATGTGGCATAAAGAACATTTCAAATAGTGGAGTATGAGTTTACCTTGCTCTTCAGAACCTTTCTCACACATTTCTCCCTGTATTGTTCATCTGCCCAAGTATGATTTGCCTCCCAGGACTTACTATGAGGCAGATGTCTTGTAGTATTTGCCACCTACAGGCAATTTACCATGACATCCTCTCTGGCATCATTAGTTGAGCACAAATAATGGTGGACAATTTAATCATTTATTTATTGTTGTGTCTTTACTGGATATTAGCTGGAATCCTGTCTTGCAAAAGGATCTATACAACATATGTTGTAATTTTTCAGCTGAGGAAAAAAGAGAATTGCAGCCATTGGATTGCCTTCCCCACAGGTACTAGGGCATAAGTTAAACATATTACTGATTGCAAAAGTACTGAGAAATGGGAATTTAGCTGCTAGACTCCTACTAGTCTTTGGTTTTATTAATAGGCTGTTATTCTACTGCGAATGTGGGGATGAGGTGAGGAAGCACAGGAGAAGAAATTAAATGCATCTGTGTATGTAGGGTTACAGTTTTGTATTTGTACACATTTGTATGAAATTTGTAGATCTGCTACAAATATTTCCAGAATGGTAGATTAGTGAAAACAAAATAGGTGAACTTTTTTTTTAAGCAGCATTTTTTCACATATTTATCATAAGTAACATTTAAAGTATCATACTGTCCTGGTTTCAGCTGGGATAGAGTTAACTGTCTTCCTAGTAGCTGGTACAGTGCTATGTTTTGAGTTCAGTATGCGAAGAATGTTGATAACACTGATGTTTTCAGTTGTTGCTCAGTAGTGTTTAGACTAATGTCAAGGATTTTTCAGCTTCTCATGCCCAGCCAGCGAGAAAGCTGGAGGGGCACAAGAAGTTGGCACAGGACACAGCCAGGGCACCTGACCCAAAGTGGCCAACAGTGTATTCCATACCATGGGATGTCCCATCCAGTATAGGAACGGGGAAGTGGGGGCAGGGATTCGCCGCTCGGGGATGGGCTGGGTGTCGGTCGGTGGGTGGTGAGCAATTGCACTGCACATCATTTGTACATTCCAATCCTTTCATTATTGCTGTTGTCATTTTATTAGTGTTATCATTATCATTATTAGTTTCTTCTTTTCTGTTCTATTAAACCGTTCTTATCTCAACCCATGGCTTTTGCTTCTTTTCCCGATTTTCTCCCCCATCCCACTGGGTGGGGGGGAGTGAGTGAGCGGCTGCGTGGTGTTTAGTTGCTGGCTGGGGTTAAACCACGACACATACTTAGAGGGTGTATGCCACCCCTCAGCTCAGAGAGGCACCATATCTATATTATAAGAGACCTATACATACTATACATGTGCATGTTGCCATATTATTTGTCAGTATGGTCCTGATTAGTATTTTTCTTGAAACCTGAAGACTTAGACTGAGATTCAGGTCAAGAGAATAGGCACCTACAGATCAATTGAATTGTCTAGTGCTGGATGTCTAGTGCTATTTGACTACCCTAGGCTGTCACAGACATGATATATCATAATAGCTGTCAGAGTTGACATAGCACATACAGAAGACTCAAGTCCCTGAGCATCAGCTGGACACTGGATAGGATACCACAGGTCATCTGAAATAGCACTAGATGCCTATGATGAGGGGACTCAGTCAAGTCTTTAGAATTTATCTGTTACACTAACTACATCTCCACTGACTATAATGACACTTAGACAGTTAGACAAATGCTATGACCGAAAATGTCCACACTCTAGAGGTGAATACCACTCTTGCAGTCACATAAGTATTATAATACTCTAAGTTTTCTTTTATTTTTTTTTCCCCCTCCCTGCATAAATCATGTTTATAGAGAACTAGCATGATCTGGGCATGACTTAATGTGGACTGGCTTCTGAGATAGATAGTTTGAAAAGCATTCTCATAAAATGTATTAAAAGCCTAAAGGTGTCTTTATTATTGTTAATAAAAAGTCAATTTCGTAATTCCAAAGAGACTCAACCATATGATTGGGATCGGGAAGGCTATTTATATTTTTTTAAAATACTTATGTTTGGTATTACATTATTTTTTATGACATATATCCATATCCATGTATCTGGTTGACAGTCACATCAGAGTACTGAATGTGATGATTTAGGAGACCTTGTCCAGTTCCTTTTTCCTAGTTACATCAACTAAATTTAGAGGTCTTCTTTCCCTTTCCTTTGTTAGCAGATATTATGTTTCTTTATAGTTTGGATTCTTTTCCACTGTACTTAATGCTTAATAATCTGAATATGATTCAGAAAAATTAGAAAGAGGAATTTTGCCTTGTGTCTTCTATGCTGATATGGAAAGTTTTCCTTCGATTTGGGGGGTTGGTTATGTTAATTAAGGCATTTGATCAACCATGATGTAGAATTAATTGCATTTTTTGTAGAACTTATATTTTGCCATAGCACAATTTCTGCCTCCTGCTTTATAGATTTGTTTAAAAGACTGTATGAATGGGAATGAGAATCACGGAGAGGTAGCAAAGAACTTTTCCAGAAAGAGCTACAATTTTACCCATTAGATTTCACTATTGGTAATGTCTTTTACTTGATAATTCACATCACTGCTTCGAACACAAAAAAGATATGACAGTGAACTTTTAGTAAATTCATATGATAATTATTCTACAAGGTAGAGTGTCTTCAGGACATATGAATCATAACTTCTGAAGGAGTAAATTCAGTATCTTGTTCAAGAAATAAAGCCTTGTAGTAAGTAGAGATCATATATATTACAAAAGCCCAATTCATTCATTTTCTAATTGAAGTAATATGAAGCTTAAAAAACTCTTATTATCAGGAATAGATTATGCGATAAGAACATAACAACTGTAACTTGTTTTAAGTTTAAAATGCATGTAGTAGGGGAGAAATGCTGTAAATGAATGCAAAAGTTGCTGTCCTTCATGTAAATTTGTCAGTCATTGTGATTGCCTCAAGCCTGCTTTGATTTTAAAGATTGCTGCTAAATGTGTGTTATTGGATTTTTTTTCTTTTTTTCTTTTTTTTTTTTTCTTTTTCATGACATATAGTCAAGATAGATAAACCGAGATGTCAACATTTGCTGGAGACAAATTTCTCCTTTCCTGAAAGACAGAAAAAAAATTGTCATCTCCACTATTGTAAAACAAACAAATTAACAGTCCAATGAAGCCATAGAGGAACATAGGAACAATCAGTGAAATACTACAAGACCTTTCTTTTGGTGTTTTCTCTAAATTCCAGTTAGTATTTGAGCTGAAGCCGAGCTTACCCCCTGTCTTTCCATGTGCTATTCAGACCTTTCACAGATGCCAAAACTCACATGTACATAAATAAACAAATCTAAAATGTTCCTTCTTTGTTGTAGCCATCTATTCTGTGATTTTTTTACTTCCTCTTTCCCCAGGTAATGATGTGGTACATTTAGCGTTTTCATGTTTTTAAGGCTTAATTTCTGTGAAGGCTGCTTGTAACAGTTCCCTTTCTTCCCTGTGCTCATAACCAAAGCACCTTTTATCTCTCATCCAGCAAGCTGCAGTCACTATTTTGCAATTCATTGATTGCTGCTAGGTGGATCTCAAATCTCAGCCATCCTGTTTGGCAAAGGAGAAGAATGGGTAACCATGTACCAGAAATTCACTCTTCCAGCTCATGTGACAAAGCAACATAAGGCTCAGACTACAGTAACCATTCCTCACCTCAAACTCCAGACCATATTTTTGGCCTTTTGGTTGAGGCAGATGAGGAGTACTGAAATCAGAGGCAAGTGGTCAAAATCTTGGAGAGCTGAGCTGTAGTTGCGATGTTAACATGTATAACTGAGAAGAATAGAAAAGGGATATCAGGAAGATACTGCTATGCAACGTCTTTTTCCCCTTTTCTAACAGTACTGGATACAGAGAAAAAAAGATATTAAAAGAAATAAATGGTAATATTTCATTTTACAGCATCCTTTAGTTTTTCACATTATTTGGTGATATATCCCTTTCTTGACAAGTTTTAGAGAAGCACCCCCCAATCAAAAAAAAAAAAAGAAAATAAATAAAGGTTCAAATTGATGCAATTTTTCTCAGAAAGTATCCTCCTTTTACTGTATTCAAGAGTAATAGAGGGGTAATTAGAGGGGTTTTGTTTGGGTTTATTTTTGCTTTTGTCTCAGTCAACACAAAAACTGCCTTTCATTTTTGACTGGCTAGGAAAAAAATCTGTGTTGCCCACACAATGGCAAAAAAGTTTACATTTAAGTTGTACATTGTGTACAGTGTAGATCCATACTCTTTTCTTTCTTTTTCTTTCCTTATTAAATGAGCACCCAGATACTCTGGTGATAGGCACTTTACATAATGAACACTTATCCAGAAACACTTTTCCCCCCCCATTTAATTTACATGTCAATATATTATTTATTTTAAAATAAAAGCAATTTTGTATGAATTCCTTTTTAAAATGCTTATTGTATTTAAGTTCATGGATTTAATTGCTATAATAGGAATAATTTTTTTCTGTAACAAATTAGAATTATTCTCAGTATGAAGGAATAATTCTGAAAAATTACTTAGGAATTTAAAAGATAGTTGTTGCAATAACTAACTTCTATGTTAGTCATTTAAGCAGTGAAAAACAGCATTCCAAGTGAGCCACGTACCAAGTGAGCAGGCGTAAGCTAGTTCTGATCCAAAAGTTCTTCAACTACGCAGGTGCCTCTCTAAACAAGAGCTAATAAATCCTGCTGAAAGATGGCAATGATGTGAGCCACTATTCCAGTTTTACTACAGAAAGGGCTGTCATTTTTAGATGTCACTGCCCACCAGTTACTTATTGCCACCTCTCAACTGGATGTTACCACCTCACATAACAGCCAGCAGGTTTCAGTATAATGCTGTACAGTTTCATGTAAAGTCTCTGAACGGACTTTAAGGGGATCAGTCTGCCATTTGCTCATTGAAAGAAAGGCCATAGGAACTTACATTGTAGAGAAGATATTCTGAACCTTGAGACAGAGAAAATAAAAACTACTTCAGTATTTGGGAACCAAAAGAAAATCTTCTTTATACTTCTATTTTTTTTTTAGTTACAAAGGGAAGTAAAGTGCACAGTAAATCTGGCCCAGTGACTCACTACTGGTAAAGAAAGTGATTTTTACCTCCTTAAAATTTTATATAAGTAAACTTATATATGATTTATATAAACTTTGCTATACATGTTTGTTCTTATACTAAAGAAAGTGAAAACAAATGTATATACAATATAATACAAATGCTCAACAAGAATGTTTTGCCACTTCTAGATGGAAAATTAAAATACCATCTTTCAGACAGGTTATCCTTCTGAAATTCCATATGACAAGAAGGTGGCATTAATCTAAGAAGGACTGAGCAGGAGGGAAAAATGGTTTGACCCCTTTTATGGATTTTTCATAGCTCTGGTACGGTTTTAGATTCTGCTCGTGTAACTTTGTACTTCTACTAACATTTTAATCAACAGCAGAATGGAACAATTATTTATTTATGATCAATATCCAGCACAATCCAGAGAATTGATGGCGTGAGGCACAGAGCTCTGGGTCCTCTTGTGCCTTTTATTACTATTGCACCTGCTGGTTTGTTGTTACTGACATACTAACTGATCTGCCTCGTGCTGGCTCACTCATGTCACCAAGGCTTTATGACTGCTTTTTTTTAGAAAAGTCAGACCCTTTCACCTTTTTACTGAGACTTTTCTTTTATCTCATTTGGACATCATTTACAGATCCACTATGTCAACCGGTGAAGTTTTATTCTAGCAAGGTGAACAGTATGAGAATCCCTCAGGTTTCAGAATGGTGGAGCAGAACTCTCTTCTTTCCTTCCCCTTTCTACTGAAGTCAGGAGTCAGATATTTGGAAGAGGAGAGGTGGAAAAGCAAAATGTGGAACTGTCCTTGTTTCTTTACAAACTATTAATCTGGGAACATTTCTATGAGAAGCCTATGCCCAATTTATCTTGTATTCCTTCCCTACATAAGGCTTCCTCAGGCAGCATCCTGCTATTCTGCCCAGTTGGCTTGATTTCAGTCAAGGTTGCTTTATATTAGATTTCTAGATTCAGTGAAAGCAGTATTTCGTATTATTTGTTGCTGACTGAAAAAAAATTTCTCCAAAGTAATAGGGTGAGATACTTCAGATGGATGTGTTTCCACATCTATATGCTGGAGAACTAGTCCAAGGAATCTCATTGTCTTTCTATTGAAACTGTTTTGGCAAGTATTCTGTGCTGATGGCTAGCTAGCTAGTCTGGCAAGTCAGAGATTTGGCTCAGGTTAAAGTAGACCTTTAATTCCATTTATCCAAACGAAAATGTTGACTTTGATGTTAGCATTGGACTTACGTTAACTGTGTATCCCTTGATATTGCCAACTTTGTGTTCCAATGTTTATTTTTACCTTCTATTTAATTCTGAATTACCAGACCTACATTTAAAAACAGAACTAGATTTCTACTCAGTGAAAATGTTAACCAGGTATATCTTAGAACCTGGATTCACAAGATAATAATAATAACAACAACAACAACCACAAAACCAGCTACTTCTAAACAGTCCGCCAGGTATTTGTCAGGCATGTGTTCATTGTGAATAGCTTCAGAGTGTTCATAGCCACTGGGAATAGGCTAAGCATTGGCTAACAGCCCCAAAAGCAGAAAGCTTGGAAGTGAGGCCAAGAAATGTGGCTGGGGAGCTCAGAACTGAGACTCAGAAACATAGAGGCAAGGTCAGGAGGAGGATCAAAAGAAGTATGAAAGGTTTGGGTAGAGCAAGTTCAGTGTGGGTATATGAGGGATGTTTTGGGGATTGGAACAATACTTCTCTCATTTTTATCTTCTCTCTTCCTGATCCAACTTCTAACCTGCCTCCGCCCTCTTATGCTTGTCCCAGAAATTCCCTGCTTAGCTATTAAAGTCAACTGGGGCTACTCTACCTGGTGAGAAGGTGGGAACAGTGATGAAGGAGTACCAGCAGGTTAAGCATGGGCTTCAATATCAGCTGTCATTTTAAACAAAAGTTTGAGCTGAGAAAAGAAAAGTGTAACATTGCCTGAAAACTTCTGAATTAAAATCTGATGTTTTCTGATCAAAATAAAAGACAAGAATTTTCTAGTTATGTGGGTAGAAGATTGGTAACCTTATCAATAACACATAATTCCATTTTTTCGTGACTATGACTGAACAAACTGTTTAAAAAACATAGACAGGAATTTATTTGTAAATTTAGCCTTTTGCCCGTTATACAGCTATGATGTATTTTTTGCTCTTGCTCATGAACGTAATATTCAAGAGCTGTTACACAGCTTTCAACTCCTCCTTGGTGTGTTCTTTATGTTATAACAAATGAGGAAAAGTTCCTGATTTCAATTAACAAGGATATGTACCTATCTGATCCTCTGGAGGTATTCTCTATTTTCTATTGTACGTGTGCGTTTCCACTGACTTATGTCCTTGGAAAAGCTGACAGAAACTACTTCAGCAAATATCTGTATGACCATGAAAACTTTATGGGCCTTTCTTCAGCATGTTTCTGTCAGGCAGAAAGAAGCAATCTGTTAGGGGAATAGGCCTGGATTCAGCAGCCCGAGAGAGGCAAGCCTGCCGTAGCTCCATGTCCCCAAATCCAACCAGTAGTGAGGCTGGGCATGTATTCCCAGTAGGAACACACGCACGTGTACACCTCAGATACACATATATACATGGCTGGTAACACCGACCAACACAGACATACACATTTAGCACTCACCTGAACACAGACAACCCCAATGGCTCCCCTCACTGGCTCAGCAATATGAAGGTCCACTGGTGAGAATATATACATACATACATATGGTGTGAATCCTTCCAGCAGCTGGGCTCAGAACCTCAGTCTCCCCAGTTGCTGTCTCTGGATCCCAGTCTCCCCAGTTGCTGGCACATGGGCATACAAATGCCAGAGGCAGCAGCCCCACTGCAATTGCTAGTACGGACTGCTTCGTTCATCCCCACGCATGTACATGCACACCTGCAGAGCTCAGTGGGACTTCCCTGGTCCCCAGTAGCCGGCCCCTACTTATCTCAGTCTGAGACACACACAGATACACACACACACTCACTCGTCTCACTCCTGGACACCCCCAGACCCTTCAGTCTCTCTGGCCAGGACTCCTCTGGTCCCACTGATAGCCAGATCCTCCTGTGGTCCCACCCTTAGAGTTGCCCTTGGCTCTCAGGCCACTTGGCCTCTTTACCAGCTAGTCTGCCTTGACCTTCCCTAGCTGGACTTGGTTTGGCTGGGATGTAGTTAGCTTTCTTCGCAGCAGCCCCATATGGTGCTGTCCTTTGCACTTGTGGCTAAAACAGTGTTGATACCACGTCTGTGTTTTGGCAGTTGCTGAAGGGTGCTTGCACAATCATGGAATCATAGAATCGTAGGATCATAGAGTAGTTTGGGTTGGAAGGGACCTTTAAAGGTCATCTAGTCCAACCCCACTGCAATGAGCAGGGACATCTTCAACTAGATCACGTTGCTCAGAGCCCCATCCAATCTGGCCTTGAATATTTCCAGGGCTGGGGCATCTACCACATCTCTGGGCAACCTGTTCCTGTCCCTCACCACCCTCATCATAAAAAATTTCTTCCTTATATCTAGTCTGAATCTATTTTAGTTTAAAACCATTACCCCTTGTCCTATCACCACAAGTCCTGTTAAAAAGTCTGTTCCCATCTTTCTTATAAGCCCACTTTATATACTGAAAGGCTGCAATAAGGTCTTCTCGGAGCCTTCTCTTTTCCTGGCTGAAAAAACCCAACTCTTTCAGCCTTTTCTCATAGGAGAGGTGTTCCATCCCTCTGAGAATTTTCATGTCCCTCCTCTGGACCCGATCCAACAGGTCCATGTCTTTCCTGTGCTGAGGACCCCAGAAATGGACACAGTACTCCAGCTGGGGTCTCACCAGAGCAGAGCAGAGGGGCAGAATCCCCTCCCTCGACCTGCTGCCTACGCTGCTTTGCCTGCAGCCCAGGATACGGTTGGCTTTCTGGGCTGCGAGTGCACGTTGTCAGCTGACATCCAGCTTTTCTTCTACCAGTGCCCCCAAGTCCTTCTCTGCAGGTCTGCTCTCAATCCTTTCATCCCCCCAGCCTGTATCGATACCTGGGGTTGCCCCAATCCAGGTGCAGGACAATGTCAAGGCTTTCTGTCCCCTTCCCCACCAAAAGCTAATAGGTTGGGAGTGGGCAAGAGGTTGAGTGGGGACACAACGAGGACAGCTGACCCAAAGTGACCAGAGGGACACTCCATACCATATGACACCGTGTTCAGTAATAAAGAGCTCAAGAAAAGGAGGAAAGGGGGACATTTGACTTCCCAAGTAACCATTAGGTGTGCTGAGGCCCTGCTTTCCAGGAAGTAGCTGGACATCTGCCTGCTGATGGGAAGCAGTGAATTAATTCCTCTTGTTTTGCTTACACACACAGCTTTTGCTTTCCTTGTTAAACTGTCATTATCTCAGTCCACAAGTCTGCTCCCCTTCCTTCCATTTTCTCCCCATCCTGTGGGAGAAGAGAGTGAGGGACGCAGGGTGGATGTTCAGCTGCTGACCAGGTTCAACCCACCACACTAGCACTCGCAAACTCCTTTGCACATCTATACTCACTCCAGTTGCTGCACTCACGGACCCCTGTGATCTCGTAGTCATATATTTGAGTTAAGGCCTAGCCTGGTGATACTGCTCAATTTAGGGTTAAACATGGTACATTGTCCTTTAAGAAGGACCATTACTCGATAGCTTCACTATGCAAGCCAGATTATGGTGTATAAAGGATGCATGCTTTGCTAATGACTATGCCCTTGAAGAGGGAACTAAACACTGATAGAAAGCAACATCCTGCCCCAGAAGACAGGAAGGCAGGATGACTGCCAAAGCAGCATGAACCAAGGGAAAGGGAAGGGTGGCAGAGGAGGATCTAGACCTCCCACTCAATTCCAGGCTGGAAAAACTTGTCCCCCCACTTCAAGGAGCATGCATGCTAATTTACATAGCAAGTGAGGCTAATTTAAATATAACTGGCCAGTAGTAGATGAGATGGTGACTACTAACCAATGAATGTAAATTTAGGTGGGTTTTTACTAATCATGTGACAGAATAAATACGTTGTTTTTCTTTGGTGTGGTGTGCCAGCTTTGTGGAGTTACCGCCTGGCACCCACCTCTGCGCAGACATAAAATAAAGAAAGATCTTGGCTCTGTGTGTAAGATTGGCTCATTGCACACCGGGTACCGAACCCCGCTTGTGGGACAACAATCTGAGGTCCCTCTCCAGCTGCTGACACTCAGTCCCCCATACACATATGCATATCAAATAGAAGGTTCCTTCGCCAGGGAAAGAGTTAGAAGTGGAGTTTAATAAGAAGATAGGACAGACTGCACTGATCCCATGCAGACAAGTTTACCGAGCAACAAATGTTTACATGTGGCATACAAGTTTAAGGAGCCGCAAACAGTTTACATGTGACAAACCATTTCTGTCCCCTCATCCCTCTATTTTCCCATGCTTGTTCCTCCCCAGATGAACTAGATCCATCCCTTTTCCTGCCTTTGTCGCCTCCTCTAAACATCCCATAAGAAGTCCTGTGCGATCCTAAAATGCTCTTCCCCTGTACCCCATACTGTGTCCCATACTTGAAGGCAGTGACCCCCCTCAGTCCAAAAAGTGCTCTGGCATTCATGCATCTTGATGGATTTCACCCCTGGACACTGGGTCTGAGGGTCTTCTGGGATAGCCCTGGCAGGAGCCCAGACAGACTGCCTGTTCCTCTGAGTCTTTAATTTGGGTTCCCCACATCTGCCACTGTACCCCCTCTGTAGAGATGAGGTTTTTGGTGGGCTGATGGCTCCTGTAATGGGCCTGGGAGTATTCTGGCAGGGTATTAGTTGGGTCCCACCTGCCATTGTGTCTGTCTCTGCTCCTTTGTGGGTTTGCAGATGAGCATTTATCACATAACCTAACACAATCCAATTGTAGCAAATGGATCCAGTCTTTTGGGGTTTGTTCCTCTTTTATTGTCCCTAGGGCACTCTTTCTATTATAATACAATTAAGGAAAATGAGTTTCAGGGGCCTTTATCAACATCAAAGCAGAAAGAGAACTGTTAGATTAAGTAACAAAGGTCCTGCCCAAAGCAGCACCTGAGTGAATTGCAGACTACTGCCAATCCTCTTAACTAAATATGATCAATTGGAAAGGGAAAGTGTTCCACTGTCTCCACTGGAATACATTTCCTTCTGGATTACTGTTCAATTAATTAACCTGCCAGATACAACTTGCCCCTTGGGCTATAAAATGTGTGTATTTTTTATTATTATTTTGCATCCAAATGGATCACACACATATTATAATATTTAGCATTTGTACAAGATCATCATGTACACAGTTATACAATTCATGTATTAACAGACTCAAACAATTGTATAAATACACACACTAAATTTTTAAAAATAATGTGCCACCATTTTTCAGAAAGTTCTAGCTAATGTTGGCTAGAGGTGTTTGAAAGCATTTCCCCTGAGACATTTTGATCTATTTTTTGACACCACTGTGACATCAACTTAAGGAATGATGTGAAAGGCAGATTTAGGTTACACACACAAAACCAGAAATCTCTCTTAGCAGTAAGAATAGTGAAGCACTCAGATCATCGAGAGTTGCTGTCCGATCCCCATCACTGGAAGTTTTTGAGAACAGATTGATAAAAGCAACCGTCCAGAACAACATTGGCACAGTTGCTACTGACTGTGGGCAGAAATAAGCTAGTCAACCTGTCAAGACTCATTCCCATCCTCTTTTTGTCAGCAAATGGTATTTCTGTGATCCTCATGGTTGTACCATCATTTCACCAAACAGTGACTGTAACAAGATACTGGACCCCAGCCAGCAACCAAGCACCAGGCAGCCGTTCACTCACTCCCCCCATCCAGTGGGATGGGGGAGAGAATCGGGAAAAAAGTAAAACTCGTGGGTCAAGATAAAGACAGTTTAATAGGACAGAAAAAGATGATGATGATGATGATAATAATAGAATTAGAATATACAAAACAAATGATGCACAATGCAATTGCTCACCACTCACCAACTGGTGCCCAGTCAGTTCCTGAGCAGTGGCCCCTGGCCAGCTTTCCCCCAGTTTATATACTGGGCATGACGTCACAAGGTATGGAATACCCCTTTGGCCAGTTTGGGTGAGCTGTTCTGGCTGTGTCCCCTCCCAGCTTCTTGTGCCCCTCCAGCCTTATTGCTGGCTGGGCATGAGAAGCTGAAAAATCCTTGACTTAGCCTAAACACCACTTAGCAACAACTAAAACAGCAGTGTGTTATTAACTTTCTTCTCATACTGAACCCAAAACATAGCATTGTACCAGCTACTAAGAAGAAAATTAACTCTATCCTGGCCAAAACCAGGACATTCTTATAAGGGGAAATGACACTGGAGTTTGGATAGATCTTGAGATTTATTTCCACGTGAAATGGCAAACAAGCTAGACTGGTCTGACAAGGAATTAATTTGCCTCAGAAATTTCAATCCATCAACTGAGAGTTTGTCCCCAAAATGACTTCAGCTTCGGAAACTGAATTTAGATAATGAGATAAACAGGGTACTCCTTTTGTGCAGATACATTTTCCTATTTTTGTAGGATGCCTCTCCAAAGAACTGAGATCGCAACTTCTACACCATCATCATCTGGTGATATTTACCACCTAACAATAGCAAGAGAAGAACCAAAATAACCTAAAAGACAATACTTCTACTCCTGTGTCGAACTTTTCTGTTAGAATATTCCTTGATGATTAAGACAGTCTCAAGTTACAGACTATATGTTTGTGGAAATGCCTCTGTTTGTGGTCGGATCACCCTTTAGGCAGTTATTACTGACAGTGCTGGCAAGTCTGAAGGTGTGGGAGGGGATGTTTATATATGTAGTGCTATTTATTAATATCAGTTAAACAGAGAAACTTTCACAAATGTTAAATAGTTACAAAAAGGTACTGGCGTCTGAAAGTTAATAAATATATCAATTAATACTGATGATTCCCCCCCCAAGAATAGTAGAAACAGAATTGCATTTACTAGACTAAATATAGTTTCACTCAGGGAGGCTTAGTATAACAAGGACTGCAGCTGGGTATGGGGCTGTCATGCTGCTGTTGTGCGTACTGTGAAATCACTTCTCTTCTACTGATGTTTTATCATCTACATACAAGGGAACAATATCACCCCAGGAGAAGCTCTGTTTCTCTGTGGATGAACTGTTCCTGGAAACCAAGCTGACATTGTGTCTTGGTGAAACATGCAGGTACCCCTTTGTAGAATCAGTTTCTGAATCCTGAATATAGGGCGACAGGTTTTGGTAACAAAGCATCTTATGTCTACAGAGGAAGGGACTTCAATCAGAGCTGTTCCCAGCATTTCCCTGTTGGGTATATTTGGGCTGGCCTCTTGTTGTTCTGAAAGGTGTTCCTTTAGAAACTGGGTGTGGAGCACAGAAGTTCAACTTAAGGCTAGAGATTGTGCTCCAAGGGGCAATTGTGGACTTCTGCCACTAGTTCAGCAACATTCAGAGTCTTCACTGAATTTGGGCCTCTGCAAGAAGAGAACAAAAGGCTAAATGAAATGTACGCGGAACTATACAAAATAGAAATAGAGATAATATATAGTATACAGTATACAGCATACAATATACAGTATATAGTACATAGTGTGTAATGTGTAATATATAATATGTAAAGTTTAATACGTAATATGTAATATATAATACACATGGAAAAGGAATATACTAGGAGAATGCTGGATTCACATCAATTAACAATGGCATCCTTTTCCTTCCTTTGTTCTGTGGCTCCTTGTAGTGTCTTTCAGAATTAGGGTCATAATTTTCCTACATTTCATCAGAACATACCAACTGATTAAGAAAAAAAAAAAAAATACTGCTTTGGGATTTGTGCTTCATATGCATGGGAAATCCTTAAATGAGGTGCTTCAGGCTGTGTTTGATTTTCTGGGCTTGCAAAAAGGTGTTTAGTCACTTGTGTTTGGCCAGCAGGGACTAGATTCCTTGTGTGTAAATGCATCCTTATATACGCAGATGAATGTATGTGTATGGTAGGCCTGTATTCCTCCAGTGATTTGGCCTGACTTGTTTGAAAGCATGTATATCGTTCCTCTCACTTGTCTTTCTTGCTTTCAAAAAATGAATGTTTTAAAAAAATACAAACCCCCCAAAACCAGTACATTTAAATCAGTCCATCATTAAAAAATCATGGCTTCTAATTAATTATTAATTATTGAGAGGAAAGACAACATGCAGTAGCCTCAGGCTTGACAAGCTGTCAAGAATGCCTGCCAAGGCTGCCAGGCTCACCAAGCTCCTGGGTAGTCACCACATTAAACACAGAAAGTTAAATGACATTTCCTGGAATCTGGAGAATAGCAATTGGACATAAAAGAAACTTTTTTCTTTTTTTTTCTTTTTAACACTGATATCCTTTATTGTTTCTTATTCTTGGCAAAAGATAGAAGACAATGGAAAATCTGTTAAGCAGACAGCAGCACATAAGTGGTGGAGCAGCTAATGGTTTCCTGCAACAGCACATAAAGAAAACAGTTTGGAAAGCCAGTTATCACAAAGGGATAAACTTCCTCCTCATAAATATATTTTGTGTAAGTGTAAAAGATAAAGTGGCTGAAGACAAGAACAGAAATCACAGGGTGCAGAACAGCATGCGGAATTGCGATCACTTTAGTTTACAGTGCAAGGTAATTTTAGCTGGCCATTTACCATGCAAATAGGTTTTATTAACCACCTGAACAAGGAACAGGGCTATACCACAGAAGTCTTTGACTTGTTGTAGTGTTCCATGCACTCTGTCAAAATTGTCTTAAAACATTACAAGATTGTGAATGGTTAGGGAAAGAGAGACCTTTTCTTAGAAATCATAATACAAGCAATCTTTGTGAAGAAAAATGTATGTTCTGTGAATCTCTTTGAAAGGAAAAGCATATTAAAGGAGAAGAAAACACCATGATACCTCTCATGTTTAAACACCCCTAGCAGAAAAGAATTTAGTAAACCTTCCAAAAATGTATTGGTCTTGGGGACTTGTCAGGCTAACTACTGAAAGATTATTACTACTAGAAGGAGGCAAATCTATTTGAATTGAAAAGACTGTTTTTCAGTTAAAAACACATGTTGAAACAATCTTTTACTGCACCACGCTCTTAAGAAATTAATAACAAACACGAATATTTTGAAACTTTCCAATAATATTTGGAAATCTTGAAATCGTTACAGGTAAAAGTATTTTCTTAAAACAGCCTTTATAGATTCCTGGAATTTCTCTGGCAGAGATCTCAGACTTGTAAACACAATCCTGAATGAAAAAGCAGAAAGAGACTTTTTTTTTAACCCTAGTTACATACATATTCAAAGAGCTTTAAAACCTGTTTCTTAAGTACAATGTCCATGTAAATTGTATTATAACCTAATTTTCTGTAGTCTGAACAGAAGTCAAAATGTTTCAACATCAGTTGATGAAAGATCAGAGGTGATCATTTTTGTACGATCAGTTTTACCTTAGATAATTGTATTCAGAAAGAACTAAAGTAGAGATTACTGTACATTGCCATGGTTAAATGTTTTGTTGGGAAATTATGCTTACTGATGGATTATTATAGAACAAACTTTCCCTATACAAGGATCTAACATAAATGAAAGTTCTGTTGTTAATTTGAGTGGGATCATGCCTTTAATTTCTGTACTGAAAAATGAAAAAAAAAAAAAAGGTGGGGGAATGCTGTAATAGAAGTCAGTATTTGCCAACATCATTGGTCTAGAAATTTCTACTTGTACCAAGGATGTATCTGAAAATTGAAAATATTCTAACCCATAAAACATAAGCTTTTCTCCTCTATTTCTTTAATAGACTCCAAAAATATTATAATGAAAAAAACCCCAAACAAACCACAAAACATAAGTAAATCTGGGAATAAGCATGCCATATGTTTATTGTATGTGCAATGTTATAAAAAAGATAAAGATGAACCAGTTAAACAATCTCAGTAAAAACAATTATATACATCTAAACCCAACTTTTCAGTTCAGCATACAGTAAATGATCAAAACAATACAAAAGAACATTTCATAAAAGCCCTAGAAAAATAATAGAAGGTGCATATTCTTCAGGGGACTTCAAGATTACATCTTTTTTTAGGGACTGTGTTAGGATTGAAAAACGAGGGACACAAAAGTCAAAACAGCATAGCCTGTATTTTTTTATTAAGGATGATATATATAGATAATATGGATTATTATTAGATATGTTTTCTATAGTGTATCATAATATATATACACAGAATAGTCAATAAGAGGCCAGATTCAGCAGTGCAACTAATTCTGGTCTAGTAGGATTTTGCCATGCACAGTACTGTGTGGTATTCCCTCCCGCCTGCCATTGCCAAAATATTTCATCGTGTTTCAGTGCTCTCCTGAAAGGCACATACACTTTCACTGTTATCGCTCAGGTATCTGTAAGTTAATGGATGGTCATTTCAGATTTAAATCACGAATTTGAGTGGATTTGTACTTTGCCACAAAAGATTTACTATGGGGTGCACATGATTTTTCCCAGTCTGTCTTTCTCTCATTCCTGTTTAGAAATGTTGTGAATTTTCTGTTCCCTAGGGAATTCCTCTTTTATTTTGAAGGCAGCCCTGAGCCTTCAGCTCTGCTTTTTAACCTCTCCCAGAGCGATTCAGGCTACATCTATGAAACATGTGCAGGACTACTCTTTCTGGCACTGTGGCCACCTGGCTTAAAAGAGCCTATGTCCCCACTAATAAACTCTTTTACACTCCAGAACAAGGTGCCTGTATCCAAACTACGTCCTGGGAATGATCCTATTTCCATGCAAACTCATGAGCCACAGCCAAGAATCCTTTGGCACAGGAAAAAATCATGCCAGAGACTAAGTTAAAAATTTAACAGTATAAATGATTATGTTTCAGTACCTGGGAACATTGCCTGGCATTGTTTAATTTTCTAGTATGGTTATAATGTCAGAGTTTTCATAGGATATAATTAGACAAGACTAGGTTCTCAAAGGTATTTATGCATCTAGCTTCCTTTTCTTTCAATGAATTTAGGCCACAAAACTGCCTTTAGGAAGTGGGCCAAAGTGCACAGAATAAGCATGTACACCTCTGCAAACTGATGTAGATCCAAGTCCTGTTTGGTGCAGAAGCAGCTTCCTGGAATTCTGCACAATGGCACATACGCAACATCCACTGCTGTAAATCAGCTATCTGTTACTCCTTGCTCATTTTGGTTTGCTTTTTCTACAGCCTCCACTTGGACAAAAGAAAATATTTCTGTGAGAACATCTTACCCCTCGCTCTTGACAGCTCATGTCAAACAAACGGTCGTAACTTATGTCACTAGCTAGAATGTTAGATTTATTTACCATTTGGAAAATACTGCAAGCAACTAAAGCAACTATGTTTAAAAGCACAGTCTTCCCCTTCCAGCAGATTTTAAGTGTATAAAGATGGCTGGCTACTGTTTAGATAGAAGTATAAATGACGTGAGGGCAAACTATTGCTGCCACACGCAGGCATTTGAGAGCAGCAGTAACGTAGAGGGCTGTGCTTTGAACTGCATAATGCGTACCCTGTTTTCTGTGTGGACAGCAGTGTCCTGAGAAACTCTCTTAACAAATTTCCACACTATCACTCTGTTGTGGCTGGCTGGACCTGCCAACTGAGATTACTTCTCACGTTCTGTCTTTGTCTCACCTTCTGGCTGTTGTTCCTCTCCCTAGGCATTTCTGTTTTGATTCTTTGTTTTGTAAGAAGCTTTAGCAGTAGCTCTAGCACATTAAGCTACAAAAAAACCCTGTGCTCAGCATACACTAAGGATTTGAATAAAACCCACAAAAGCAAGCAGACTCAGATCCACAGCAAGGCTTCACTGTACGTCTACCTGAAATTACTTACAAGGTGGCAATTAATGTTGTGCATGTATAATATTTATTTATTACTATACAGCATTCATACACATGCACAGCTGTATTCATAGACACATACATAGCAGGCCACTCCTGGCATTTCTGATGTAGGGGAGACATTCACTGAATAGATCATCTGGACTCCAATGTGTTTCTCCCAGTGGATTTACTGTTACTGAGATGCCATTGATGCTGTTGTTGGTATTATTGACTCTGGACAAGTCACATAAATTCTCAGTGTGATAAGTTTAGCCAAACTGACAATGATTTTACCCCTTGAAAAGTATTTTGAGATCAATGGATAAAAATGGTGGTACTGTAAAGCAGTTTGTCCCATCTGAAATCTCAGGGACTATTCAGGTAAAATACATCTCAGCATGAACAAAAATGTGAGATGCAAATAAAGTTACACATTATTACCAGAGCATATTTATTTTTTATTAGTCTTTCACTGAATGTGAGAAAGGCTAATAAACCCAATAAGCCTAAGATGTGTGCAGAAAACATGATCAGTCATCAAATAAACCAAGTATTATTATGAGAAACAGAATACATGAAGGCTTATATCCTGTGACTTTCCAGCTTTTAAAGTTTGTATTAAAAGTTTTCTGTCACTAAAAACACCGATTTTGGTCTCTCCTCCAACAGATGCTTCCTTTAATAAAACCTGTAGGAACTTCAGGTCTATACTTGTAATTAAAAGAAGCTTCTGGGAATAAGTTCAAGTATTGCATCCCTGATTAGTTAAATAGTAGCTCTCCCAAAGGCTCTCGTTTGCATTGCTCCACCTAGATCTCCCTGCTATACAGATATGCTCTTGATGAGGTTAGTTATAGACACGGTACACGTGAGTCAGAGCCACTTGGTCTTACAGCAAGGGATTGAATTCTAGCTTTTTTTTAACTTAGCTATATAAATAAAAGAGATCACCATCGTCAGATTTGGCCTAAATTGATAATCCAATTAAAAACATGCTACAGACAACTGACAGACAAATACAGAAATATATGCACTCAAACATCTAGACAATCTTCTTGTTCCACCATTAAATTACGCCATCAGGACAAAAGCTGATTCCTGAATAAGTAATATTGTTAGTATCAATATTGCTGTCACATGCAAAGTATCTTACATTCATGGGAGAGAAGTGATCCCAAAATAAACATCAGAAGAAAACTTTGAGACACCATGGTCGAAAAAGAAAAATCTTATTTTTTCATAACTTCTTAAGAAAAGCAGCACATTTCTTTTCAAAGACCTTTCTTTAAGATTTAGTTGTTTTCACTTAGTGATTATCTGGCTAATTCATTAACTCACTTTATGTGCAGAGGAGGAGGGCAAAACTCCTTTTAATTTGCTAATCTAATGTAGGATTCATCTCACTAACTTTAGAGCATCTAAAAGTCATTCATTTTAGTCTACAGTCATCACACAGTTTCTTTCGAGAGTCAATGGAGAGGAATTGGCATCATCACAGAGTGATTAATCTGCTCTAACATCGGTGTCTAAAATAGGTGAAAGAATCACCCTCTGGAGATGCCTGCTTTTCTGTATCATCTGTAAAGACACCTCCAGTAAGTTGCTAACAATAGACATCTAACTTTGAAAAGCTTACATTTAAATCTGATCAATTCCATCTCAACTGATTTTTCTTGTAACAGACCATGATTACTTGAACGGTATTTCTACCGGTGACTAGGGTAAAGTGTTCTTTGTTTCAGCATCACAAATCATTCAGATTCCCATTCTGCCATTCTGACCTACAAAGAATCATGCTTTATTTGTAGTGGAGGATGATGCTCGGCATTGAGGAAGGGTGGAAGAGCTTGATGCGAGGTTACTAAGTCCTTGTAGAGGAGGCTGAAGCATTTACCTGCTAGAAGTTCTTTTTCACTGTTCAACTGCACTTTACTGATTGGCAAGTACTTGCATTTCCTGATTGCTTTTGATTCAGATTGCCACACAGAGGATGATTTTTCCATTTTTCTTTCCTGATACTACTGATGGAGGGTTTTTTTTTTTTTTTACAGTGTTCTGCCTGGTCTTCTTTGCCTTGTGTTCAGCTTCAGTTTTGTGACTTCATCTATGGCATCGCCAGATCTCATATATGATACTACCTGTCCCGTGTTAGACAAAATACCCTAAATTCAGGTTTCTTTCCAACATTCTTCTCTTTGTGACACTTGCAGGTTCTATACTACTCTTCTACACTTGCAACCTTTGGGACACTAGACTTAATCTCTGCCTCTGAGATTGTTGCTAGTAACACAAGCACTTTTTTTTCCCTTTACAGTACATAAGAAATTCCTGACATCTGCACATTATTTTGAGCGTTGGAAGTGAGAGAATGAGTGATTAGAAAAATCCTTCAGCATCTCTCATCCTTGTTCAAGGTGTGGAAAGCATACCTACTGCATTCTCTTAGTACTCCTTTCACCATGCCAGAGATTCTCTCTGTTTATCTCATTTCACGTGGGATCTTTTTCTGATCTGCTAGCTACACCTAGTACCTCGGGCAGTTTGCCTCACCTTTCCGGCCATATACATGGCTTGCAGTTCACACTCAAGTACTTCATAAATTATTTCTGAACTTATCAGCTTTATGGTAAATTGTACTAAATGAGCTTGTGGTGAGTACTAAATAGAGTTTTATATATTTACATATTTGATGATGTAGCGTTCATATATTATTTAAGCTTTTACTGCTTTGGAAGGTTTTCTTTTTTAACTAAGCCATTAGAGGCTGCAGTCCTCTTAAGCTCATTTGATCATCCAGAATTTCTTATTTGAGCTGCTCTGTGGTCAGCCTACTTGTAAAAACATGATGGTTTCATTTTTCTAGAAATAATGGTCAGTGTCATATCCCTGAGTCCCCTCCTCCCCAGGGTACCGTTGCCTGGGCTCAGCGCCAAACTAGAGACTGTTGCTGACAGCTTTGAAAGAAAGAGCTAGAAGATGCTTCACTGGGGGCTTCCCCAAATATCTCTGCTAGGAAGCCTCAGAGAGGCTCCCCTCTCCTTCTTTGGGAGATGCTTTTAAGATGAGGCTCCTGTGCTCCATGCCCACCTGAGCTCCCACCCCTGCCACGTCACAGCCATTGCTTTGCCCACCCATGGGCCTGATCCCCCACCAACAGGCCCATTGCCTGGCCCGGCTTTGGTCTGTCCCCATCCTAATGGAGGTGCCCAATGCCCCAGACAGATCTCATGGGGACATCCCCATCCCAGCCTCCCCTCCCTCGGGGGGCCTCCAGCCCCCCCACTGCCATGGCAGTCAGCTCCCTAAAGTGAGCAAAGCCATGTCCTGTCCTATCCCACCTGTTGTTGATAAGCAAGATAATCTGCTTTGCAACACTACATGCATCAAAACGGAGCAGACACCCTGTAACAGGCCTTGGAAAGAGTCCTAAATACCTGAGCCATCCAAAAGTTAAAAATGTGAAGATAAAGCGAAAGTGAAGAAAGTGCGGAAAAATGATTTGCTATTAGTCAGAGGCATCACAAAAGAGAGTACTTCTAGAAAAATTAAATAAAAATCCCTCAGCCTAAACATCTTTTCTTTTTTTTACTAATTTCAGGATTTTGTAGTTCAACTCGCTTTGCTTCAGTGATTCACTTCATTCTTAATGGTTCACTGAGCTGGGACAATAATAGACTGCACAATAAATGTTCCTCATGTGTTGTACCAATTGCATGCGTGGGGATGATTTTGATGAAATGTACTGCTTATGAAGGGAATCAATAGGCAGTAATAGCCTTAGCTGGGCCTGGTACATGGAAGAAAGAGGCTATACAGGCTTTCCCAAGTAGGTCTGCCGATATATCTCCATTACTTGCAGCAACTTGACTCTTCCAGTCCAAAACATGCTGGAAGGAGTGTTAGGGATCAATTTCTGATTGCTAAACTGCCAAATACAATCTAAACCTTAGGAACCACCCTGTGAACAAACCTGACCCTTGGGATCTTTAAGAGTCTGCTCAACTAGGTGATGGAGCTGCACTTTTCACATTTTGTGAAAATACTAATTGAAGCTGCACTAGTCTATGATGTTTTCTTTTTTTTTTCCCCAACTATTCTGAATATTTCCAATTCATATTTATGCTATGTTTGTATTTGTGTTTTTGTGTGTGTATGTTTGTATAAATATGCATATACATAGCTTTTTGAATGGGAAAATAGTTGGCACAAACAATGTGAAGTACAGTTGACACTTGGTAGGTGTATAATCATACCTAACCATTGCATTTATGTCTCTCTTTGAAGAAAAGGTCTTTTGGAACACGTTACATCACAAACAATAGTAGAAATGTTACATCACAAGCAACAATGACTCTCTAGTGAAATATGGACAGAGGAAGATCCCTTTCTTTTCTGACTGGTGAGAACATGATAATTTTTTCCAGGCAATATGGAATCACAACTGTGTGGTGACTGTTAAGATGGAGCACTTAGTTTTGCAGCAGCCAAACTCTTTAAAGTGAGAGATATCTTGGAAATAGAAATGAATGAAAATCCTTACAAAGAAAAAATAAAGAAGAAATGTGTTGCATTCTATTTTGTCATTTTTTCTTTTTTGTACTTGGTTATATTGTGAGAGGGAGGCACTTTGACTTCAAGAGATTTCAATCGTACATCTTCGTGGTTAAGTCCAATGGCTTAACCTACATCCTTGCATTGTGTGAGAGGAAAAGAAAACCAATTATTAACAGGCTGGTCTGATGCACAAAGAAAACCAAGCAGAATTGAGGCATATATGGATACAAAAAATGAATCAGGCTCGCCCTTCTCATTCCAGCCACTCATATTTTGGGGTCATTTCTAACACATTGTCAATTAGAAAAGTATCTGTCTGTCATAACCTTTGTTAAGAACTGCTAATAAACTACATACATTGTGCCAATTTCTACGTATGTATGTTTGGAATAAATAATTCCAAAAATATTTGTTAGTTAATCACAAACAACTATGCAATGAAACTTATTTGTATTCAGAACCCAACTTTATCAGACTATGTGGCCTAGAAGTTTGCTAACTGAAGAAAATAAATGGAAAAAAGCATATCTGTAAACAGCCTGAATAAGCTGTGTTATGCTATCATATCCCTGTGTCCACTTCAAAATCTAGTATCAGATTTAAAGAGCTGCAGATTTTACTATAATAAAATTTTTGCATTTTGGTTGTCTGGTGGGGTTTTTTACCGTTCAGGTTTCCTTACAGCTAAGAAAGATTTTTTTGAAATTATTTTTAGGTAAATCACAGGCCTTTCATTTCACATGGAGAGATAATGCAAAATGAGACACTAATATGGCATGAAGCTTTTATGTAGAATACTTCCTTGTGTCCTGCATGCCAGGAAAAAGTCATCCCACATCTTCTTTCATGAGGCTGTGAAGGATAAAAGGAAGATGGTAAAGGTCTTGGTACCTTCTTGTAAACATGTTAGGCACTGTGACTTCAGCATATTGCATTACAGTGCAGAGGGGCCTGAAACATGGATCTTCTTTACCATATAGCCACAACAGTTACTGTTCTGTAGACCCAAAAATAGCAATAGCTTCATATTTGTTTGTTTGCTTGGTTTTAACTTGGCAAACATACACCTTTGTTCATAGAAGAGCAACGAAGCTGGTGAAGGGTCTGGAGAAATCTTATGAGAAGTGGCTGAGGGAACTGGAGTTGTTTAGCCTGGAGAAAAGGAGGCTGAGGGGAGACCTTATCGCTCTCTACAACTACCTGAAAGGAGGTTGTAGCAAGGCAGGTGTTGGTCTCTCCTCCCAAGTAACAAGCAATAGGATGAGAGGAAGCTGCCTAAAGTTGTGCCGGGGAGGTTTAGCCTGGATATTAAAAAAATTTCTTCATAGAAAGGATTGTCAAGCATTGGCACTGGCTGCCCAGGGAAGTGGTTGAGTCACCATCCCTGGAGGTCTTTAAAAGACGTGTAGACATGGTGCTTAGGGACATGGTTTAGTGGTGGACTTGATGATCTTAAAGGTCTTTTCCAACCTAGACGATCCTATGATTCTATAAAGCTGAAGTCAGAGTAACATTAAACAGTATGATCTGGAGAAGGGAAGAGAAGATCAAATTGGTTTGTCAACTTACTGCCAACAGCCAACACCAGGGTAGATTTGAGATGTAAGCCCCGTTAAATATGTAATCACCTACGAGACACAACAGCTGCATTTTATTGATCTCAATGTTGAAAAGTTGAACTTAAGACTATATATTGTTGGCACGCATACAAAAAATGACAGCGCAAAATTCTGGAGAAAAATCTTCCTGAAAAAAAGAAACCTGCAGTTTCAAAACAACTCTATGCAGGAGGCACCTGACTGGGAGCAGCCAAGAATGAACAATAGTTTAAATAGATGTTGCAGACGGAGAAGATGCATTCATCTCTAAATTTCAACTCTCCCCAAAGTTAGGAGTTAAGTCTCCACTAGTGATCCAACTTTGTGGCCTCCAGGGCATCTCCACTTTGATGTGAAGGGAGGATGAACTTGTATTACTGCACTTGTCTCTGTATCATCAAAAGGCTTCCTTACTGATCAAAACTCCTTTTCTTGTTTGTTTGGGTTTTTTTTATATACTACTTCTAATATTTCTGTTATTAGTGACATGAAAGGATGCAAATGTATCAGAAGACTAAAAATAATCCTCAGTCCTCAGAACACTGAAGTGTTAACTCAAATGCCTAGCAGTAACCATTTTACTGCAAAGTCAGTGTTTGTTTGTTTGTGTGAAAGAGGGATTTTTCACAGATCTCTACACAATTTACCTTTCTAGTAGTCACATGAGATGGGGTGTACTCATGTAATGCTGACAAAAAATTTTAATTCATCTGAAAAGGGGAAGATCCTGGTCCTACATTCCGTCACACCTCCTCCCAGTGCCTAATCTTATGATCATGAATTTTCCCACTTGCACAAGTTTCTGTTGCTCATCAGTCACTTCTCAAAACTGTTTGGTTTCCTTACAACAGCAAAAAATAATGTAGAAAACTTGTAGGTAAGTTGTCTGCCATTTTGATGAGTCATGTAAAAGGAACCAATTTTTTTGATAAAAGATGTAAGATTACTACTGCAGTTTTCCTCATATATAGTTTTAGTGAGGTATCAGCTTCAAGACCTATAGAATTGACAGTTCTACCAATGAACAATTGGTAGTCCAAAATCATGTGTTGTGTTGTAAATTGATCTGTATGAAAAGTAAAGCATGTGGAGAGGATGGTTGAACTAGTGACAGTTTTCTGCTTCATGTGTATTTGCAACAATTTTGTATAGTTTGCTTAATATTGGGATCTTGTTCAAATATACTCATAATCACTCCTGTATTTATAAAACTCACATTTTCTGTTGATTTTACTGGCATGTTACAATACTAATAACGTAAAAGGTTTTACTTTCAATCAGTTGCAGGATTCACATTCTTAGAAATTATTAAAATGTTCTATTAGATACCTGTCTGCTACTGAAAATAAAATAGTGTTCATGCATATAAATGTAATGCCCAAAGGGACATGTTTTTGTAGAAGCCCAGATCATACCACTTCTTCCATAATCTCACAAATCTGTCATTCCTGCCACCAGTACTTTTGGTTTGAATCTTCCAGCAAATAAGCTAGCCTACCTTCTCTGTCTGATTTTCTTTATTTATTTTTTGTTTTTCTTTTTGTATTTTTATTTTCTTTTAGCTAGGGGCCAAATAAAACATTTCTATATTCAACAGTATTGAAGGTCAGTCCCCAGTTCAGTCTGCAGTTGATAGACCCAATCTGTGAATCATATTATCAATCCTTTGTTGCCTCTGTAGTGGCAGCTTCAGATTTATACCAAATCACTGACAAAAACCCGCTCCCTCTGAAGCAAGCTGTAAGGGGTAGAAGACACTGTACAGCACATCAAGTTAGGGAGCATGATGCATGTCTACTATACTTTAAGCAGAGTTTCCATTTCAAGGTCACTAGTCTGAGATTCAAAGTTATCTATGGGCAGGCCTTTACTGGTGGCTATGAGGAACTTCTTAGCTTTGATTGTCCCAGCTCAATCCCAGGGCAAGTCTGTGGCTACGGCAGCATTCTCCCTTCACTTCACTGTGTATCATGATTTCTGAAGTAAGAAAACAGTAAGTATGAGCTGGAAGACAGTTTTTTGCACTTTGCTCACTTCCTCAGTCTGGATGAATAAATACCGTGATACAAGGGCACATGGTACAGCCAGTCTGTTTACCTTTATAATACTAAGATAAGTCTGCGAGAACAATCCTGATGACCGCTTGTAACTGAGAAAAAAATATTTACAGAGTAGCTGAGTTAAGATTAGACACTTCTTATAACAAAAATGGCTTTACTTTTCCATTTAAAAAAAAACACCAATGAACTATCAATTCTCATGGGTTTGATGTATCATTCTCTTTCAATCTCAGGTAAAACACATGCAGAATTTTTTTTTTCTCCAGAGAATTGGGAAAAAAGGAAAAGAGAAAGACAAATAAGTTATTAGTTTTATGTTTATTTAAAAATGAAGTCTTCCTTTAAATAGAGAGACCTAGAACTACAAGGTCAATATTAGGATGTGAATATTCTGTAGAGCCTTCCAAAAAGAAAAGTCTGTACTTTGATCTTGAGGTGCCAAGGTCAAAAGGAAGTTAATGACCCTCACACTCTTTTTCTGTAACTTAATTGTCATCAGCAGCTTGCTTCTCTAGCCAGGACTATATGTGAGATTTTTCTGTCTAAATTTGGTACATCAATGGAAGTACCGCAGAAGCTGTCGGAGGAGCAGTTTGCTGATCTCCTGATACAGCTGTCATTTATTTCTCAAGATCTTGCAATTACAATGAGCATTGTAGTACAGACACAGTTCAATGACAAAACTGGCAGCCTTGCTGTAAAGTGGAAGATTATTTTGGAAGCTAGGAATACTGAAAACATCCTAATAGATTGCTTTGTGAACTCTGAAACAATCAATATACGTCCATATTTTTTGGCCCAGAATATCTTTCCAATCATATTATGGGGGGGGGGAGAGTCAATCCAATTTTCACAGGTGAACAAGACACTTGTTACTGGAAATATGGACTAATTTATGCAGTATGCTAACAATTTCAGGATTAAGTCCTTGGAAGCATAATAGGGAAGGTAATATGTTGGTGTTGTTACAGAGGATTTATGTACATTGATGCTTGACTGTCAAAGTCTGTTCTGTGGCCAACACTCCTGCCTCTGCTTTTCAAGAGGAAAGATTTCCAGGAGAATATTGAATAGCATCAGCTTACTTTTTGCTTGTTTGTTTTTTACTTTTAAAAAAAGATTAGATCTTTAAAAAGAGTAGTCTGTCAGTAGAGACTGCTTATGTGACAATTTTTCTATGGACTGTTGAATAATTAGCACTGGATGTTACTGCTCTTGCAAGCTCCATTTTGCAATCAATAGGCATTTTAGTGTTCTGTATAGCTCATCTTTAACCCACAGTATTTATGTCACAAGACAAGAAATTAGTAGCTTTTTGTGCTTCTCTTGCGTTGCATGGAAGTACAACAGCAAGCCTGGAATACAACTGGCTAACTGCCACAGGTTAGAGCAGTCATGTAGTATATCACTTGAAGTCCTCATTCTTTAGGGTACACAATGTAAGCACAAAACTGTTTTTCTTCCTGCTTAGCAAGACATTTGTCATGCAAAAATTCTGCAGAGGCACATACAATGGACATGCAGAAGTGAACAGGTGGCAAGGACCTACCTGAAGAAGGAAGCTACTGTTTGCCCAATTGCTACCTGGGTGCTTAAAAGCAGATTGCTTGGATTGGTTTGCATTATCCACATTTTACAAAGTCCTCCACTCCAAAATAGACTTGACAAAGCTCTGATGAAGAAGGATCTCAGCTCAACTTTTCTGAAGGTGACAGCTACTGACAGGACAGCTCAGCTGAGCAAATGCTAACAGGATCATTGCACAAGGTGCAAAGGCCAACCTGCATCAGCCTTACTCTCAACTTTGGGGGAGCTGCAGCCTGATGGATGACCTTGCTTTCCCATTCACAGGTCTGAGTCCACATCAAGAAGGAAGCCCTTTCTTGAAACACATAAATGCACAGAATCTCTACTCCTGGTGAGGAGAAGACCCTGTACATTGCAGCCTCAGCTTTACATCAGGAGCTATAGCCTCATGCACAAGGAATGTTGCCACAGCGTTTGTGGACCTGACATATCTCTGGTGTTTCTGCTTCAACTACCAGTGCTGGCAACTCCCTGGCTGGTGCACTGGAAAGTCCAGCCATCTCCTCCCCAAAGAGTTCCATGCTGTTCTCGATGCAAAACTGCACCAGGCCCATCACCTGCACACATCGAACCATTGGGTTCCAACCCAGGTGTGTGAAAACAGATCAGACAGCCCTTCCCACTCCTGACCCTCACTTTTGTGCAGAAAGCTGCAGCTGTGGGGCTGCTTTTCCTGGAGCATGAGCATTTGTTCAAGAGAGGAGGCAGCCAGGTACCTCTGAACAGCAAAGCTTGGGTGGGCCTGGAAGGCTGCAGCCAGCTGGTAAATACAGCATACATTCCCAGTCACCTGAAACAGCTCTTCCAGGGGGAGTGTGTGCTCCTCAGCAGGGCTGAGTAAGTTTGGCCCCATACAGATGGCCAGGTTGCTGGCACTCATCCTGCAGGTTGCAGTTTTTGCTGATATTAAGCAGCAGGCCAAGCAAGCGCTTCCAGAGGAGGAGGGTGGTGTGGGGCAACTTGTTGGCCACCCTGAGGGAACAGGAACACATTGTTAATAAAGTAGACATTGTCAACATTCGTCACCTAGGCTGATCTCACCCAAGCCCATCCAAGGGAAGGCTCCCTGGCCACGCCGAGTCTGCAGCAGACGGACTGCCTTCGCTGAGATACTGTCACCTCCCTCCCTGCCCTTCTGGCAAAAGTCCCTTAATGGAGAAACCTCCAATGCCTTCAGGAAGTGCTCCAAGGAGAGAAATGCTTTTTCTATGCCACATTCCCCCAAAATCCAACCCCATGGCAGCAAGAGGTGGCTGGCAGAAAACATGGCTTTTTCAAGGAGGCTGTTGCTTTGCCTCTACAAGTGCCTGGGCTCTGCCAGTCCCTGTGGAGCAGACAGGCTGCTTGCCACACTTACTCTCCCGTTCTTGCCAGCTTCTGCTGCCTGCTGGTCTTCTGCATGGTGCTCATCCATGCCTCATACAGGTCTACATTGAGGAGCTTGGCAGGGATGTTTCGGAGGAAGTCCTACAATGCCAAAGGCTCCAGGTGAGGCTTTGAACATTCCTTCTGGGAACACAGGCAGCATCCCCAGCACTCTGACTCATGAGCAGGAGGGTGGGTTTTAGCTCCCTGCTGTGACAGGTACCCATCAGCACTGAGAGAGCCTGGAGCTGCTGGGCTCCAGATCAGGAGAATTTGCCTTCAAGATGACAGCCAGCAAGTGTGCAGGCTGGCTTTGCAGGTTTACTTCCATGCCACCATCGAGGGCCTCCCTCAGTTCACCTGAGATACGGTCACCAGCCGCAAGCCAGAATATCCCGTGTGGAGGGTCCTTGCTCTTCCAAGACAGTCAGCAGGTCCTGCAGGGGACACGGGAGGACAGTTGCCTGGCTGAAGACAGGTCCTGGGGCAGGTGAACCTGCCTCAAGGATAGGAGCAAGTGTGGTCGATTCTGCTTTCAATGGGGTGGGATGGAGGGGTGGCTGCAGGTAGTTGACACGAGGAGGAACTGGTTTTGTCCCCAAGCCCCACCTGGGGTCCCTGTGCTGGAGACAGCAGCTCTCAGTAGGAGCCAGAGGGATGAGGACCCTCTGGCCAGCTTTGCTTACCTGGAGGGGCTGGGGCCCCCCTACCACCAGAGCCCAACTGCCTGGGCACCTTTGCAGCAGCTCAGGTCCCTTGCTGTGCAAGGGGCCAGGGCAGCCCCCTCCTCCTCCTCCTCCAGGTCCTGCCTGCTGCCAAGGAATACAGAACAAAACCCCTTGATGAGAACTGCCAGGCGAGTGCTCCCAGGCCCCCTCACCACTGTCTCCCCACGGCTGAGCACAAGAGAGAGATGCCATTTGGGAACCAGTGGTCCCCAGGGGCTCAGTTCTCTCCTGCTGCAGAGCAATAGGGATGGACATGCCCTGCAGGAAGGGCAGCAGCAGCCCCAGTGCAGCACAAATGCCTGCCTGCAGGAGGAAGAGAGAAGGGCCATCCTACTTCTCTTCTCCAAAGTCATGTCCATGGCAGTTTCTCACTGGGGAGCCCAGACCTGGGCACAGAGCAGAAGGGGAAGGGTCATCTCCCCACCACAGCCCAGTGGCCCACTTGCCACCTTTGTAGCAAGGTCACTTTGCTAGCTCCTGTTCAGCTTGGTGTCCACCAGGACCCCCAGGGCCTTTTCTGCCAAGCCGCTTTCCAGCAGCTTTACCAGGTTGGTTTTGGTCACAGGTATGCGTGGATGTTTCCCCAGATGCTTCTTGCCCAGACTGGTGCCACCCACAGTCGGTCCCACCCTCTTTCTGCAGGTCTCCCTGTGCCACTGCTGTGAAGTTTAGACGAGCATGTTTTCTCTAGCCAAAGCAAGTGGAAAGGCTCTCTGTTGTTAGGGGACAGGGAGAAAGAGTGTAAAAGGATGAACCTTGGTGACAGAATCCAGAGACAGAGTTTCCACAGACCAGCAAGTGATGGCCTGGGGTTATTTACAAAACAGAATGTTTTGTCAACAGTCAGCAATACTGCCATAACATGAGGAAAAGAAACAAACAAGCAAATAAATTTAAAAAAAACACCCAAAGAAAGTATAAGGAGTGCAGTTAAAAAGAGAACAAGTGAGCAAAAATGGTTCTTCAATGGCCTTTGCTGTGTATTTTTCAACCTCTAAATGTTGAAACTGCTCTCTCATCCTCCAATGCTACTGAGAAACTTGTTCTGCACGTGAATCAATATCACCTGGGAAAAAATATTAGATAGGGCCTTTCATTAGTGTATCTGTTACTATATTTCATTGTTTCCAGACAGAATGGCATATGTATAAGTAAACACACATCCTAACCATTTTTTTTAAGAGGTGTAGTAATTTTACAGATGAAGATTAGAAATACTTTTTCCACCTACTCCTACCTCCTTTGCAAAAGCAGAATCACTGACACATAACTCTTGTCTATCCTAAAGACACGTGCTACTTTTTCAAATGGAATAGACAGACAGAGGCACAAGATGCTAAACAACAGCAGCTCTGTTTGGTAAGGGAAAAGACCCAACAGTAAGAAAGGATTCCAATTTTTTCAACATGAAAAAAAGGATTACAGGGGCTACATCATGGGATGTATCAAATGGAGCACCTTTTCAGAAAGTGTCATCTAGAAACCAGCTATATGTAAGCTGGTCCAAGAGGCCACGCAGGATCACTGCCTACCTTGGAAAGTTGTATCAATGCTCTCAATCAAGGCAATTTGGAGTTAAGAAGACTTGAAAATTTTTAGACTTGAAAGCTTCAGAATGGTTAAAGTTTTCAATTTAAGCCAACATCAAATATTTTTTATACTTGGGCACAGGTGCATAAATGTATACATTTGCCAAATACTATGTAAGAATTTAGGCATGAGACTGCTTTTGAAGAATTAATTATTTCTAAATACAAATAAAACCCCCTTTTTGATACCTTTTTATGCATATACAACTTTTATAGGTTCTTAGTTTGATGTTTGTCCTCTTTCAATTTGACAGTAATCTACTTGTCAAAGACAGGTTGAAATCTTTGCTAGACATCATGTGTAGGATCTAGTTTGCCTGCTTTAGACTGCAGCAATAGAACTGCCTGGAATTTACAAGACTTCTCTACAAAGCTAGGGAATATGACACAGTACTTGCACGACAGCTACAGACTTTGGAGTATTAGTAGTTACTCTCAATTCAGCGATGTGATTCAGTTTGGAAAGAGGATACCTACATTCAGGCACCTATTACAGAGGTCTAGATGTAAGTTTGGTATTCAAAAGCTCCAATTATAAGCAAAGTCCAAGTCACTGGGCTTCAGTTGCTAACGATAATAAAGCACAAAAATTTCTGCCATCATTTCACCTTCAGAATATGCTCCCATGCTATCATGAAGCATAGAGTACAGCTGAACAAATGTAAAGATGACATTCAGTTGTTTCAACAGAGATGTTTAGCCAGAGTAGGCACGCTAGGGTGTCTTGTATGGATTCTGATATACTCCAGAAAGGAGATTGTGTCATTTCTGCCAACTCTGTCATAGAATCCTCAAATGGCAGTGCACACTTTTCTTTTGTAGCCCTCTAAATGTAAGTTTGCCATTACTTATAAAAGGACACAGGCTTCATGTTGATCTGGCAGCCTCAGGACTTCTTCATGGCTTGTTTTGGCCTGAGATGTTTTTAGCTTGGTTTATGTGTAATCATTTTCTAATGATCAAGTCTCTTAATCATAAAAGCTATTATAAGTAACAACTATTTTAAACCAACTAAGTTTTAATATTTTAGTAGTTGCAAGGATACCGCAGGGTTGGCAAAACCTGTGCTGGCCAGACCAGGAAGGGGTTGCGGTGAGTTCCAGTTCCCTTAGGCTAAATTAAGGTAAAGGCACACCAAACGATCAGTTGAACGTTTTATGCAAGGCAGAATCAGCCTGAACTTGGAAGGTGTAGCAGTAGGTGGCGGGGCTTCTCACAACAGGAACTGGCACGAAACTACCTCAGCAAACCGTGTAACCCCCCGTAACCACACGTACATCAGTTCAGGGAGTAAGGCGAGCCCTCCCGCCGGGTCAGGAGGTTCAGAGCGGACCCCCTCGCTTTCTGGACTCCTTCTCGGAGAGGAGCCCGGGGGCGGCTGGATCCACTCCTAGTCCCAGACTTGGTCAGCGGTTTGTGTCTGGAGGGATGAGGTGTAGGGATTACGGGGGAAAAGAAAGAGAAAAGAGGAAGATCTCACCAGCCCTGGGCCCAGCGTTGCTCCAACCAGCCCAGAGGCCCAGCTCCAGAGGGCACGCGCGGGGCTGCTCCCACCTGCGCCTCGTGTAGCCCCGTTCCCGACTTTTTTCCCCCATCCATCCCGCCCCTCCGGGCTTTCTGCGCACCGCCCCGAAGGACTCCTGTCCCTCTCGCTCTCGCGCGCAGGCGCCATCGGGGGCCGGTGGTGGCGAAGGGTCCCTGGGGCGGCCGTGAGCCCCTTCCTCACGTCAGCCTCGGGTGACCTCTGGCCGGACGGCGGGAGCTGCCCTGCTCCGCGTAGCCGAACCCGGAACCGCGCACGGCACGGCACAGCACGGCATGGCACGGCACGGCAGGTCAGGCCCTCCGCGCCCTGTCGCTGGTGTCCGCTGCTGATGGATCAGCTCCTCACCTGCGGTTCCTCGCTATGCGGAGTTCGTCCTTCTGCAGAACTTGCCCCACCTCAGTTTGTGAGACATGAACTCCTTCAGTGTCCCTCACAAGGGTACTGAAATACCATATTGAATTTACTTACTAAAAGACTGCAACAAGTTCACCACTGAAAACATGTAAGGTCTTTTTTTTCAGGTTTTTTTTTTTTTCCTATTGTGTTTTACTCTGATAGCAGAGATTGTTGCACTTTGTTATCATTATCAACTAAAATTAACCTGTACCTAAAGGACACACCTAAACCCCTTTTGTCATGGAGCATAAAAAAATATCATTGGATCATTTTCCCTGCTTTTTATGAAGTGTTAGATATGCACGGTTTCTGGAATTAACCAGTGAATATACTTACTATTTTTTATGTATTTGTTTCATTGGTATGAAGTGCTGAAGTTCATTTTCTTTTCTTTTCTTTTTTTTTTTTTCCTATCAGACTGATGGAACAGCTCGAGCTTCTACCGAATGCTGATAATTTCTTCTTAACACTGATGGAAAACTTTGATCCTTCTGGGTGTTGAAATGTGTTGGCTTTGGTATTTGAAAGTGAGGAGTGAGGACCCTTCACCTTACAGAGCTGTTTTTGACTTGGAGAGCAGTGGCCCAGGGGAAGTAATAACTCTTTCTTTTTTCCCTACCTATACCCATAGGCAGTAAAAGAGTGAAGTGTGGGCACAGCCTGGGCTGACCTAAGCACAGTTGGAAAGGAACATAATTTGTGATGAGTCAAGCAAATTCTTGCCTCCTGATAAAGGCTCCTCTCTGGAGTAGAACTCCATTATGTCTTTCAGAGGCATGATTCTTCCTCAAAACTACTTAAATGAGAACGACATAAATTTATGCAGCATTCTTCACATTCTTTCCCAAGCCAGGCCACTTCTACTCCTTTGCTGAGTGGCAAGAAGAGCTTAAGGCTTTGCAAGTCAGCCTCCTATTTGGACAGAAATGATATAAAGTCGCATATCGTCCTACATATTTATTTGTCAGCTGTGCACAAGTCCTCAGTACTTCTATACAGGTGGTAAGAAACAACAGGTGAAACCTCTGTGTTGGTATAACTCGACCAAGACTTTTAAGCTATGGATGTGTGCAGCCAGAAAGGTGACCTGGTTAGAAGGGGAAAGTTACTGAGCAGAGGAAAATGTCTGCTGAAATACTAGCAGAGAAAATGCCTGCCAGCCTGGGAACTTGGCCTGTGAACCAGAAGCAGCCTTGAAATGTGCAGCTGGCATCTTTGAGGTACATCTGGGTACCTAGAAACCGGAGACATCCTGGGTTAACATCGATAAGTGTAAAAAAAAGGAACTATAAGGGCAACTTACCCTCTGAAAAGAGGAAAAATAGTCTGGAAAAAGGGGAAAACATTCTGAGAAAGTAAGAGTCTGTAACTGCCGGTAACTGCAAGAAGAGGAAAACAGCCTGGAAACGTAAAAATCAGTTTGAGAGAACAGAAAACATCATAATCTATTGGCTGTCCCAGGTGAAAAATAGAAATTAACAGCATGTATTGGCTGCTTGAAGTCGTGGTGTTCAATGCCCTTTGATGTCTCTGTGATATAAAAATGACTTAATTTTTGCCCAAAATGGACTTTCTCTTGCTGAGAACTTCCCATGCTGCACATACTGTAATAAAGTGGAGAAATTTAGAAGGTAAACTCCTCTGTGTCGGTGTGCGTTAGGGAGCCCACGCATTGTAATGTCTCACGATGGTGGTCAGTCATACTAGGTTTTCAGGGCTTTGGACTAACAAACTGAGCGTAGGCCACTTTCTGTTTTCATCTGCTCAAAGAATTACACTATTTTGACAATGCTAATGTCTGGGTTTCACCGTTGGCCTTACCAAAGTCCATAGTATTCTAAAAAAACTACCTCTCTACTCAGAGCAGGCCCACGTTGCATAGTACAAATTAGCACAGACGTATCTAGCCTAGCTCTAAACAGGTATGGATGTGTTGAAAATCATTTTAAGCAACACTAGCATTAGCGAATGTAACATTCACTATTTTTGAGTTTTCAGAAACCTTAGTCATTTTAAGAGTACACTGAAAAATATTTGTATTACGAGAGTGGTAGGATTCAAGCTTTAAATGCCTACGTTACAGAGGTGTATGTGACCGGCAATCCAAACCTTCCTACCAGGCAGATGGAGAGAAATAAGTAAATTTAGGGCAACTATTTGTAAGACTTAGTTCAGACATCTACTTCAGGATTAAAAGACCCTTGCTGTAAAAGTTCCTATTTTTCTCTGGACTAGGAAACTTAAGACAGCTAGTTTAGATGTGAACATTTGCACCTTAGAGATGATTTCCACTGCAGATGTGTTTTTGGATTATTTTCTTATCCGTACATGCACAAACATATATACTGTTAAAACAAGCATAATTCCTTTCTATTTCCAACTGGGCACAGAAAGTCAGAGTGCTGGCTTAAAGAAATTGGTGGCATATTTAAACTGAAGAAAGAACTGACAGATAATTAAGATTAATGAATGTTGAGCCTTTCAGATTATTGCTAATCCATTCTCACAGATGGAATGGGTTTGTCCAAATTATGAATGATATATTCAGAAATTTGATCAAACTTGTTTCTGGGTGCTGGCTCTAGAAAGAAATGTTATGAAGCCAGGTTATTTACCACATTAAGGATTTCATTGTTTCAGCAAGAAATTATGCATGGTGTAAACAGGTTTAAGGATGCATTTAGAGTGGAGTTGGCAAGAGTGTTCCAGATGATTGTTCCTGAGTTTCTCATGATGTAAAAAAGTAAAATTTGCATTGACTTCCAGAGATGACTTTAAGCCAATAGTAAGTACTTAAAAATCTCAGCACTAAAATGTGATAAGTGTTAAAAATTAAAAGTTCAGTCTAAAATGAGATTTCCTTGAGAGTTACTATAGTTTGAATTACTATCATAATTTGAATTTTACACCTTCCAGTTATTTCTAAAATTCACTTGAATTATTCTCAGCACATTTCTTATCAATCTTATTATGAAGTCAGGGGAACAGATTAATTTCCATAAATTCAAATGCTTTCCACCTCACTTTAATATTGAATAGAATTTGGTTATCTAAGCCTAGATCTGTACTTGTAAATTAAAAGAGGTCATGTTCTCCAGCTGTAAGACTAAACGGTATAAAAAGGCTCAGTCCAAAACAGTTTAGGATAAATATTTCCTCCCCTACAAACAAGTAGTTATACTACTGGCTGAAAACAGTGCCTATATCAGTCATTGTCAGTGAAAAGATTAGCTGGAATAAAGTAAAACGGTAGAAAAAAAAAAATGTGTTAAGCCATACAGGGTTGCTTCTGTCAATTATAAAATGATTGTCTATGAAAAGACTTGACTCTACTTCAGTGCCTAGTCAACTGTGTATGAACATGAGACCCTCCATGCGGTCGAGGCCTGCACTCTGGCCATGCTTAAAGACTGAATTTACATGCTTACAATATTTGAATGATGTCTGTGGGCTGACATTTACATAATTTAGACATACCAGGGGAACTTTCACCATTTACATCAGGCTTATGATATACCTATTCTGAAAAACATACCCAGAAAGACCATACTATAAGACCATATATATGAGTATATGAGACCATACTAAGTCCCATGATTCTCTGGCTGGATCTCCACCCTGCTCTGAAATTCAAGCTAATTAGCCAAATTAGTTTAGTAATCAGCAACTGTCCTGCCTATGCTTGCATTTTGGGTGGTAAAATCTTTTGAAGAAGGACTGTATTTGTTTTGTCCTTTAAAAGGTCAGTTTTGACTCTTTAGGTCAGCGAAAAGACTTCAAATGACTAAACAGATTTTTAGATCAAATCTACTGCCAAGCACATTGTCCATGCTTTGCAATAATCATGAAAAAGATCAAAAAGACAATCCCATCCAGTGGATGCTCAAACAAATAACAGAGCACTCATTCCTGCTACTATGAGACTCACTACATGAAAATTAATCCATATTTATGAGATTAATATGAACATTTTTAGGATATTTAGATCCCATGTAAGAAAAACTTTCCTGTAATTAATATTAATACTTGTTATTTTTGCTGTTATCTTTTCCTTTAAGTGTTAAGCCTAGGCTCTGTGGTCAGCCTATCCAATTATTTCCTCTTATTGATAACACTGCTCTTAATTCTACTTTATAGCTCAGTAACAATGTCTAATATTCAAATCTACATAATGCACATTCTTTTTTTTATGTTGATTTTTATACAAAAAAATACTTCTGTCAGCAGGAAAGATGTTTTATTTAAGCTTTCATCTCTCCTGAGTGTGCTTCTCAAAAGAGAAGAATGGGTTATTTATTATTTGAAAGACAAAGGTGGTATTGGAAGACTCGACTATTACTCTTTCCTTCAGCTTCTATATGGCAATAAAAATTACTTCTAATGTCTTTGATGTTTCTCTGTGTAGTTTCAGTATCTTTGGTACTTTAGGGAATATCTTCCTAGCTGCATGCAAACTATTTTGTTATATGCAGAGAAAGGTAGTGAGATTTGCCTTTGGTAATCTTTCCCTTTATGTTTCTAGACATAAATTATTTTGATAGAGTTAACTGCCCGTCATTTAAAGAAAATATTTTGCTGTGACACTTTCGTTTCACACAGTATATTACTGCACAAATTATTTAGCCTATTCAATTAAGTTATCACAGCATGCCATATGAAGTAAATATATTAAAAATAAAAATCTAAAAACCCCTTCAAACAGAGATTTCAGATTCTAACTCAATAATGTAGGCAATTGTTCATCATTAAATGGATGACTGAATAGCTACATATTTAAAAGAAACTTAAATTCAGAATGTGATATTCATAACTAGAGATTCGGTAGGAGATAATTTTACAAATTAGGCTAATGGAGTAGTAAAAGTGAATGCCTTGTCTTCAGAGAAGTCTAAATCAGGATTATTAATGGGGAAAGAAAACAAAAAAGGACTGACATGTAGTGAAAGGAAAAAGTTTAGGGTCTTCACCACTAAGGATGGATTATGCCTAATAGTTATAAACAAGTAATCATTAAAATCAAAGAGAAAATATCAGGTCTGAATTTCTTAACATAGCATAGCATCCCTTAATTTCAACATTCTAACAGATAAATAGGCTTTTGAAATTGTAATAAATGTATTGTAAAAATTAACACACTTTTTCCTGTCAAATAATCAGTAATTCTTGTGATGCAATGTGTTTTAGTAAGAGGGAAAGATTGCATGGATAATGAAAATTCTGCAGTGAAAGATTATTTAAAGCTTGAAGAATTTACCTTTTTTTTCCTAGTAAAATACTGGAAAATAAACCACACAAGTAATTTCAGCCTCCTGAAAAGCAGGGCATACCAAGTCACTAAGACTATAAACAAATGTTTCACATCTCATGGTAGGTTTTTTAAAAATAACAAGTATTAATTCATGCTCCAAAAGTGTCTAAAAAAATGTATTAATGGGGAATAGTGTATACTGCCACAACCTGCAACTGAAATTTGCTGTGAAAAAGAGTCAGCACACAGAGTCAAATGAGTATCAGGAGCAGAGAAAAAAATCCTGTGTTGGCAAAAGACTGGATAGGTAACTCACTTGTATCTTCCACTGCAGAAAACGTGCTAGAAAATGCCTCTTCATAACAGCATTTAGGGTGAAATCTGTCTTCCTTGTTTTTAAGGTCTGATGATAGCAGGAAAACTTCACGAAAAGGTAAGGCTTTCCATTTACTATAAAAGAAATTCTTTCCTTATGTGGAACTCATCTCTAGCATGAAAAGGGCCTCTTTCAAATTTCAAGAATAAACTGATGTTACTATTCATAGCACTATATTCTTCAAGCTGGTCAGTGAATTCCAGCAGCATACTTCCAAAACTGCTCTGAAATAATCTTACCTATCCTCTACTTCAGTTTTACCGAAGTCTGTGCTCCAACTGGATTATATATTCCTCTTCCTATCATGAAGAAAACAGGTGGCTGCCTCATCCACAAAAACTGCAACCACACTTGGTCTTTGGGGGCTTATTCTGTAATTTTCTAACTGTCTTTATATAAGTAAATTAGAACTGAGGAGAATTTATTTAAAAAAAAACATTTTCCTGTTTTGGCACATCTGAAGAAAAAAGTGTTTATCTTTGGTTGAAGTGTGTCATCTTGCCTTCAGTGCTTCATACATTGTACTTTTCTAAATGGCAGGAAATCTGATGTTTGATTCACCATGGCTTGCTTTAGCCTTTCAAATCTGCCTGACACTGCTTGACACTAGTTATCTGGTTGGGCAATACGTTATCTAGTCACTGAGAATTTTTTATGTCTTACTACTTTTAGTTGTTTTCCATTAGAAAAAGAAAATCTGTCCTACTGACATTAAAAGCGTTATACCTTTGCCCTCAATTTATCAAGATTTGGTTAAAATCCACAAACTACCACTGTACAAACTTCATACATACCAATAACATGACAGATTAACTAATTCTTTTTACTTACCAGCTTGACACTGGGAATCTGTGAAGGTCTTTTTTTTGTTCATATGAACATTTCAACAGGATGGACATATAAATTGTTGAGCTAAATAGTAACAGAGCACAGAGACACTTCTGATGGTTAGTACGCAAAGATATTTCTCTGTGAAACTCTTAAGGATGACAGCTAACGGTGTGCAATCCTGTGATTTAGACCACTCTTAGTACAAGATTGATGTACAAAACCCTTCAAAACTCAAAGATGCTGAGAGCCTTCCAAAAGCAACAAGTTTCATGCTGCTCCCATGAAAATCCTCCAAAGGCTCAGGAAGCCTTCGTTTACTATTAACGGGTCCTCAAGTAACACACAAACCCATTCTTGTTACTGTGCAGTAACGCTTGCTCCAGTATCTTCTGGACCTGCTTCCCCTGTCAACACACATTCCCAGCTGCTGGGTAATTGTCATCAGCTATCTGCTAGGTGCTTCTCACTTGTTTTTTAGCCCTTGTTAAAAACAGTAAGTTCCTTCTATCCCTTAAGCTTCTGGCATTTTCCTCTTTCTTCCTTTCCATCCTTGTCACATCTACCTAAATTAATCATCACCATGACAGTGCAAAAGGCCTCACTTTGAAAGGCTCAGCTAGTAGACATATTGCAACTTTTCCCATTAATCTCTCCCATTCAACTACTGTCTGTCTCCGGGATCTTAACTTACTTTTTTCCTTTTTAGCCTTATTCTGCATCCTTCTGAGACTACTCAGCACGTAATACGTTAAATCTTTAGACACTTGTGTTCGGAAAGTATCATGTAAGATGAAGATATGCATAGAACTGGATCTGAAATATTAACGTAAGATATAGCTGCATCATCAGTTAACCTGGTATGAGTGTAGACTACCAGGAAAAGGGGTGGCTTTTTTCCCTCTCCTCCCACATTGCACACTCCCTCTCCTTTCTTAGCAATCATGAGGTCAAATGGTGATCACTCAGGGAATCTATCCCAAGATACATAATGCAAAACCCATACTTATCAAGCCAATCAATTCCCTCTTGGTCCTCTCAAGGCCATTCAAATACTCAAATCTGCATAACAAAGGCACTGGGAGCATGTCGCTGAGGACAGAAGGGCAGAATGGGAGTGCCTCTTTCAGCAGCAACCATATTAAAGGGAAACAGGATGTGTTGTGAATCTTTTTTTTATAGACCTGCTGGTTTCAACACTTTCATCACTTTCATCACAATCACTTCACTCATTTGACTACACAAGCCCAGAGATTTCATATATGAGTACTCTCACTGGGTAATGTACTGTCAATCGTTATTTTCATTTCACTGACAATGGAATGTAGGATCCAAATTATATCCATACTGTATATTAAACAGTAGGTTAAAATTACTTTCTAATGGTTGTCTGCTGAATCAAGAGAAGAAATCATAGAATCATAGAATCATAGAATGGTTTGGGTTGGAAGGGACCTTAAAGATCATGTAGTTCCAACCCCCCTGCCATGGGCAGGGACACCTTCCACTAGACCAGGTTGCTCAAAGCCCCATCCAACCTGGCTTTGAACACTGCCAGGGATGGGACATCCACAACTTCTCTGGGCAACCTGTGCCAGTGCCTCACCACCCTCACCATAAAATATTTCTTCCTTCTATCTAATCTGAATCTACCCTCTTTTAGTTTAAAAGCATTACCCCTTGTCCTATCGCAACAGGCACTACTAAAAAGTCCCTCCCCATCTTTCTTATAAGCCCCCTTTAGGTACTGGCAGGCTGCTATAAGGTCTCCCCAGAGCCTTCTCTTCTCCAGGCTGAACAACCCCAACTCTCTCAGCCTGTCTTCATAGGAGAGGTGCTCCAGCCCTCTGATCATCTTTGTGGCCTTCTTCTGGACCCGCTCCAACAGGTGCATGTCCTTCTTACGTTGGGGGCCCCTGAGCTGAACACAGTACTGCAAGTGGGGTCTCACCAGCAAGGAGTAGAGGGGAAGAGTCATCTCCCTCGACCTGCTGGTCACGCTTCTTGTGATGCAGCCCAGGATACGGTTGGCTTTCTGGGCTGCAAGCACACATTGCCAGGTCATGCTCAGTTTTTCATCCACCAATACCCCCAAGTCCTTCTCAGCAGGGCTGCTTTCAATCCACTCAATGCCCAGCCTGATCTTCTGATGGATCGTCTTACACTTAAATAAGTTGATAAAATGATGTACATGTGAAGTTTAAACAGGACACTCTCCACCTTCCTTTAGCTATAATGTACTATCCACTCATAGTTTCTTTTGTGTACTTCAAATTATTTGTGCTCAAAAATGTTTGAAAGTATTTTGGATGAAGTATGGGATTTGTTTCACCCGTCTTTAACAATCCAAATGCTAGGTGTCTGCTCTAGTCACACAAGCTTGTGTTCTAATCATTAGAAAGAAAAAAGTATGTGTGCAATGTGCTTCAGCACATCTTAGACACTTTTTCTTAGGATTGGATACAGTATTTTTGTTAGAAATTCTTTTTTTTTCCTTCCTGGTTATGGAGAACACCTAGTATAATAGTCCAAAGTGTAACTTTTATATTGCTAAAACTGACAGAGACAAGTATCTCCACTGAGCATTTTCAAATTTTGTTAATGAATTTCCAGAGGTTGTTTGACAGTTCAACATTTGTTTCATGATCTCTATTTTGAAAATAACTGTTTCACAGATATTTACTATGATCTCTGTGTTACTAATCAAGCCAGGAAATTGTGTTTTTAAAGAAAATCTCACCCCATAACTTTCAAGCTATTTATGTCTTTAAAAATTGAAATTTTCTTTAGAGACCAAACAGCAGAATAACCTTTTTAATTTGCTTTTCATAAGCTTGAAGGTAGCATATGAAATGGATTACATTACCATGAACTGCTTCAGTATCTCCAAGTGCAAAATAATTTTCACTGTCAATAAGTGGGGTCAAGAAAATAATATAGTGACATCATAGGATATAGTGACATGGCCATGTCAGTTCTTGTCTTGTCTTCTCTAAAACTGTGTTGTCTTCTCTAAAACACAATGGTACATGATAAAGTTATAACACCAGGACAGCTCTGGGTTTATTTTATGCTATTTCATGCACTGTCCTTTGACAAACTACACTAACAGAATGCTGTTCTTCCCAGCAAATAATTTAACCAATCATTTTTGATCTAGATTTTGTCACATATAAAAGTGAATGGCAGCTGGACAAAGATCTCATCTTTTTAATGATAATGGTAAGAAAATCTAATTCAATCCTTCTATTTAAAATGATATATGGAAGTATTTAAAAACTGTAAGAAAAGCTAGTACATGTTATTATATTGAAGTTAAAAGTTTTGTAACAAGGTGCGCTCTTCTTCCTAGTAAAATCACAGGTTAGCATGACATAAACCAAATGTAAACCTGGAAACGTTTACGGATGAAATTGCCAAACGTATTTCAGTGGAATAGTATTAATGGAAAACACTTACCATGTTTTCAGGCTTTTCATTCAAATGCATTTTCATTTAATAGGAATTTTTCATTTTTAAGGATTTCTTAAGTAGCTGCCAAAATTGCTCTCTCATAAGGTGCCTAACTGTTCCAAGTGCCATGGTCGACATTGGTGCAGTTCCCCATTATCTAAATGTCTTTAGATTAGGCATTCCAAAGCTTCTGGACTCCCACAGCCAGCTGGCTCCCCTGTTTTCTGGCTCTTGGCTCAGTCAGCTTCTGAACTCCTAATTAAAAAGGCAGTCTTAAAGCTCTCTGACTTTTACTCTGGAAAAAAGTAAATAATAGGATACCCAGTGTCCAAGTTCCAGGCTCTCAGCTGTTTTACAATGCCTGTGATTTATACATCCTCTGGGAATAGCTCAGCTCCCTAGACAAGCTTCAGTAAACTAGATTTCCAGGTATTCTGAGACCCACAGCTGCTTCTGTGGTGAGAGCTGAGGAAAAATAGATTCTATTAATTCAGTAATTAGGGGTAAGCAGCCATAAAATTCTCAAAAGTCACACCAACTCCTGTCACTGGTTACCAGTGCTCCTCAAATAGGTGGCTGTGCCGTAGTGTGGCAAGTGGGTCAGGAATTCCAATAAGCCTGTGTTATCTAAGAAACACCCTCAGTATTTTCAGATTAAATGGTGTATGGTTGTAGTTCCAGAAATATTTTCTGATTCTATTCTTTGTTTTATAAGGGATAAAAAAAAAGAATAAAATTGAACAAACCCCACGTGATTTATGTATAAATATAGTTGTGTTTCCTAAGGATGGAAGATCTTGGCTGAAAAATGTTCTAAGAGTTTGTGAGTACAAACTGTGTTAAGTGTGTTAAGTCACTGTTTTTGTCTCTTGAGCTATAAACAAGGTTGGCATCAAAGACCATGTTTTTCTGTCTTCCTTGCCCTTTCTATCCTTCAGAGAGTTTGCCTGTGTTGTTCTTAAAAAATTAAGATCTGTTTTTAACATGTTAGATCAGACAGGGACATTTCCACTGACTATTTTTCTATTTCTTTCCAAATGAATGGTTTACACCTTCTATAAGTGCATCTGAAAAGGCAATTAAGCTCCATACAGGAGACAGTGAAGTTAAAGGGAATGTGAAATGGAAAAAAAAAGTTAAAAATAAATAGATAAATTCCAACTGCTTCCATAATCTCTTTTGTTTCTTGTAAGTAAAAAAAAACCCAAAACCAACAAAACATTGAAAATGTTTAATGAAGGTTTATGAATGAGGCTAATGCAGTTGATAAATTCATAGATCTCATATTACTCTTGTTAAAGGAAACAAAACATGTATATATCTCAAGTAGCTTCAGGCAGCTGGTGGTTAGGTGGCAGATGTTCCAGTATGTGAGGTGGCATTAAATCTCTATATTTAGCCAACTTCACTGAGTGACTTGTGAAAACAGTCCAAAAAGCTTAGAATATGATTCAGCTGACCAGACAGCAGGAAATAGATTCTTTTGTCAACACACATACGTGAGTCCAGTGCCATTTGGGAAGTCTTAGAGTGCTCTGCCTGTCTGCCATTTGCCACTCCAGAAGGGCCTGAATATCTCAGAGGTTGTATGTCATCTCTGTCAAGTCCATCAAAATATTTGAGATACCTTAAGTCATTTCAGATGACTCTAGATGCTTGTATAGAGTTAGGTCCTCAGTGTCCACTTTACAGTGAGCTGAATTTCTCTTCAGGTTACATTGGTAGTATTGACTATGGTCAGAATTAATTGAGTAAACACACATTTTTAGTGGTATTTTAAGGTGTTGTGCAGTACTTACTAGTCTTCAGCTGCCCCGTAAAAAAATTAAGTCCTGTTTTATAAATGCCAGGTCCATAGAAGCGTCTTGAGTACTCTACATGATCTCAAAGAGCATGGGCATCTACATTTAGAGAACTGTATCCTAGGACTGCAGTCAATTGACTTAAATAGGTCATTAGACCCTTAGTTCAAATGTTCACACCTACATTTAGACATCTACGTTTAGTTATCTTAATTTTAAGGTGTATCCGATCTATTGTATTTTTTTTCTTTATAAGTACAGTTTTACTTGGCAGTAGATATTTTGCAACTTATTAGCTATTTTCTGCTGTTTGCAGTTAGAAGTGAAAACAAACCATCATTGTGGACAATGTCACATGAAGCATTCGATACCTGCAGCGGAAACAAGAGCTTCAGAATTTTACACTAGTAATCTTCAGCTTAAATAACCAAACTGAAAATTTTGAACAATGTACATAATATTATATAGACTTGCAACACATTTGCTGTTATATGAAACAATGTTTTGTACACTTTCAAATATGACCACCTTCCATAGATTCATCAGGGCAATACTATATAAATTATACCAGAAGCAAGTAAAACCAAATCTAAAAGAAAGAATAAGGTTCAAACACATGAAACAACAACGAAAAAAATTTATAGAATAAGTATTAAAATCTCTAACCCATCTCTCAAGTGCAGGACACAATAAATGATGGGACATGTCATAAGAAAAATCTCAGCAGCTGCAATATTTTGCTATCACTTACTTGATAGAATTAGACCACAGATCAAAAACTGGAATATCAACATTGTTTAGTCAGATAATTGCATCCAAAATCTTCCCTGCCTTTGATAATTTATACAAAACACAGAGAACATACTAAAGGCAAGAATTTTACTTTATGCCCTGTCATATCTCATAGACTTAGTATTACTAGGTATTTGATTTAATGAATATTCCAGTAACATTTTATCCCTAAACAAAATGCTTGCTAACACCTAATTTTTCTCACTGGTGTGCACTAGCCATGTATAGTAGTCATGGTATTTACTTCATAAGTCCACTTTGTTCCATGGAGCTCTTTTTTTTTTTTTTTTCTAACTTTGACCACTGTGGTCACTCTTTTACACTATCCATCTTTTTTTTTCTTTAATTGAAATTTTTAATTTCCTGTTTACTATGAGGAAGCTAGTGATTGAACACAGTATTTATCACTCCTACTTTTTAATAATGTCATGAACATTGTAGTCCTTGCAGTTGGGTGTGGTTTTGGCTTTTTTTTCATACTGCTAATTTAATACAGGCTTTAAGAATGGATTCAGGAAAACATCTTGCTTTTTGAATGAAATAACAGGTGCTGAATGCAACAGGACTTTTGATTTTCTTGTTCATCTTTGTTATATAGCCCCAAAAGTTCTGTAACAAATTGATATTTATTAATTTTTAAACGGAGCTTTATTATTATTAGTGCCATTGCACAATCATATGAATTTCAAGGTATATTTCCAAACTGACAGAAAATTCTCGGCTATCTTAGCTGCTTTTCTTTCCGTGTAAGATAACATGCAAATTATGAGTGTGAATCCTCTTGTGAATGAGGCAAGTACCTGAAGGCAAAGTTGCATCTCTTTCAATGTCCAGCCTTTTCTGTGTGAAAATATCAGAAATTTGGCCGTTTGATAAAAGTCTCTCTGAATGAAAGTCACCCCAGGGTAAAAGGCTGATATAAGACTTCTCCCAGCATCCCAGGAGAGATGATTATGAGGTCTGCGCCTATCTTCCTCAAAAAGAACTTCAGACCAGTCACACATATGTTATAGCAAGATAACCACAACAGGGAAGTCACATCTGTATTCCTGAAGCAATCTTTGTATCTATCGTTATTCAAGAAATGCTGCCAGAACTTTTACAGCCTCCCTGTGCTAGTGTATCTAGTTAAAGCAGGAATGAAGTATTTGGACAAGAGACATACAGTTACCAACTGCACGCTTGGAGATGGCTCTCACAACACTGTTCTGAACATTTTACCAATAAAGAGGACGTGACTCAGACTTTCTGTAGCCTAGAGCTATAGTATGATTCCCATATAGCTTCCTACTCATTTTACTATTACTTTCAAAAGAAACAAAATATTTCCCATCACTAATGATCATAATGTGCACTGAAAATTGAAACACAATACCGCATTTTTAAGTTTATTTGTAAGAAATGCTCCAAGTAATTAACATTGAATTAATGTTAGAAATTTGTATGACATCTTCACTAATTTCAAAAGAACTCTTTTGGATTAATGATAATACAGTAAATATCAAAAGAATTAATAATGATTAGGCTATCATTTTAAAGTGTCATCCTCACTTAAACAAACAGCAATCTTCATATATTTTTAGCAAGTTTCTATGGCAGGCCTTTATAACAAGTTACAAATCATCATTATTCCTTTTCGTATTCATGTGCTAACATTAATCAGGGTAGCTACTTACGCATATGTGTAGACAGCAATGCAGCAGTGGATCTCCCAGAATTACAGAGTAATTGAGTGTCAAGTATTATTACAGCATGCATTCTTTTGAGATTTTTTTCTGTCGTTCATGCTTTGCTTTTTATTTATTTATTTTAAAACCTCCTTTTTCTCTGTCGTATTCTGGTTTTGGATTTGAAAGAAAAGGCACAAAATATCAAATGATCGCCTTCAGGAGAAAACTTAGATATGCGTTAAAATCTATCAAATTAAAAGGAAGACAGCTTTCAGAGAACTGAGTGATTGTAAGTGCCCAGCCTGAAATATCCTGAGGATAATCCTAAGGAGGTGAGTGCTCCGCTGCTTAGCATTTTCAAAATCCTAGTAATAGCAAAGGTATTTCAAGCCGGTTACCCAAAAATGTAGGACACCTTGAATATCTGAATAGCGGAAAGTAGTCAAGCACAGTCCCTGGCAACTTTGTAAGTTTTGTTTCATGACAGCTAATGCTCTCCAGACACTGCTTAGGAACAGACTGGGGGATAGCCATGGATGGGCCATGTTGCTCCCAAGTGTCAGTATAATAGCAATTCTGTTTAAGGAGAGAAGAGAGTTTAACTGTAGGTAGAAATTAGAGAGAAACGCTCTGCCACTTGTCTTCAGGAGCCGAGAAAAGGTTCTACTGTATTTTATTTTCAACTATGAATATAGCCATTACAAACAGCTGCAAATTCTTCAAACTATGAAGAGTACTTATTTAGTCTATTCACCCTTCGTCATGCCTGGACTATATTTTAGGATATGTCATGTTGATATTAACTAAGTTCTTAAAGAGATTTGGCATTCTGTTATTCAATTACAATAGTAAAATAAGTTATAAAACATTTCATCAAACCCACAGCTTTTAGGTATTTTTTTTTTTATGTAGAAAGTATGTCTTACCAGAGCTAAATGATTTACACAGCATTTTAGACACAGTATTTTGAGCAAGTTGTTAACTGTTCAAAATATGGTGAAAAACTGAAGATACAACTCCTAAGTAAATTAAAAAAAAAAATCCTAAGATTTTGTTTGGCTCTCCTAGCTATTAAACAATAGCATGACCTGAAATGGTAAACCATAAATCTTCTTTAAGTTAATAGAAAAACAGCTTCCAGTTATTCTTATTATTGCTGTTTAAAGAAAGACAAAAGGAAAATTTCCATTTTTGAACTAAAGTCAGTCTTTCAAAATGTGTTTAAATAAAAGAATCTTGTCAGTCTTGCAATCATAGAATCACAGAATGGTTTGGGTTGGAAAGGACCATAAAGATCATCTCTTTCCAACCCCGCCCGCCATGGACAGGGACACCTCCCAGTAGACCAGGTTGCTCAAAGCCCCATCCAACCTGGCCTTGAACACTGCAGGGATGGGGCAGCCACAGCCTCTCTGGGCAACCTGTGCCAGTGTCTCACCACCCTCACAGTGAACAACTTCTTCCTTACATCTAATCTAAATCTACTCTCTTTCAGTTTAAAACCGTTACCCCTTGTCCCATCACTACAAGCCCTTGTAAAAAGTCCCTCTCTGGCTTTCCTGTAGGCCCCCTTTAGGTACTGGCAGGCTGCTATAAGGTCTCCCCAGAGCCTTCTCTTCTCCAGGCTGAACAACCCCAACTCACTCAGCCTGTCTTCATAGGAGAGGTGCTCCAGCCCTCTGATCATCTTTGTGGCCCTCCTCTGGACCCGCTCCAAGAGGTCCAGGTCCTTCTTATGTTGGGGGCCCCAGAGCTGGACGCAGTACTGCAAGTGGGGTCTCACCAGCAAGGAGTAGAGGGGAAGAGTCATCTCCCTCGACCTGCTGGTCACGCTTCTTGTGATGCAGCCCAGGATACGGTTGGCTTTCTGGGCTGCAAGCTCACATTGCCAGGTCATTTTGAGCTTCTCATCAACAAATAAATTATAGTATCATCAATTTAGCAATAATTGATCCCTCCAAGGATGATGACTTTTGCTTATCTCAGGCTCAGTAAGTCAGTGGGAAAACCTGGCAAGCCCACCAGGCTTTCTGGCCTCCAAGAGCAACTAGAGTTTTTCAGGAAATTAAGTAACTAAAAGCAGTTGATGAAACCACGCTGTTGCTTTTTTTTCATGAATCGCACTGTTAATTCCACTTGTCTGGCACATCACAACAGTCATTTTTTTCCTGTCCTTGTGGTTTTCCATTTTGACATGGGTGACAAAGCTATGATTCTCACAGCACCTTCTCTGAAAGCTGTGGTCTATCTCTTGTGGCGTGTCAGTTCCAGGTCTCCTGTGGCACTTGGCTCTCTGAGGACTGTTTCAGAGAAGAGATGGTACACTTGTTTGGTAACTTCACTGTGACACGTGTCTATACTGTCCACTGAGAATAAAGCATCCATTGGCATTCCCCTTAGCTGAAAGAAAACAGCACATATAAATGCAAACAAAATCAAGAACAGTAAAATGTACTGCCTGAAAGATTTCAATGACACTTACATTTCCTTCAGCAGTATCACTCTTGGATTTTTTAAAATGCTTGCCTGAACCATTTTTTTTACTATAATTTCTAAATAAAATGTTCAAAACATGGCAGGTAATTAGAGATTATATTTAATTTTGTCTGAACTGGAACAGCAGTCTGAAATTTTACAATTTAGTGAAAATTCTGACAATTCCAAGAGAAAATATTTAAAATGAAAAATTCCTGCTCATCTTTAATATCCAGCCAATCACTATTCATTTTCATGTTTCGTTCATATGTGAACTAAAATTAACCTGCAACAGTTGAAGAAGAAGAAATAGAATGAAAACATTTTAAATACCCCTTCTAAATTTGTGTTAAAGGAGAGAGAAGAGGCAGAAAATGTGCAGAAAAGATTAAGATAATTTATGTATAAAAGAATAAAAGACACTGAGAAGATTAAATTTAGTCTTTTCTGGCAGTTTCATAGCAACAAGTTAGAGATGGAAAAGGCCTATTAGATTATTCATTTCATCTCTCTGTCAAGGCAGGATTTTCTCCAACCATATTTTTTTCCTGTGCTTTGTCCCATCTAGTGTTGAAAACGCCAAATGATGAACCTTATACCACTACCTTTAGGAGACTATTCCAAATCCTAATACGTATCCCTGTCAGGATATCTACTGTTATTCAGTCTAAACTCTCCATTTGGTAATCTCACCTCATTACTTCTAGGATAGCCTGTTTTCTGTATAAAATAATTTCTCTTCTTTTCTCTCCCTCTCTGTCTCCCTGTTTCTCTCATCCCCCTTAGTTACTGTTTAGCTGAACTCTTTTATTTTTAGCTCTATTCATCATTACTCCAAAGTTATTCCCTTCAGCTCCCAATATCACTTTTTATCCTGTTCCCTGACTTCTGCCAATTTGTTGTTATTTTCTTGGTAACATGATATATAAAATTTCCTGGTACTCAAGACAGAAAACTAAACCAGTATAGGGTGAACCATAGATATTCTGTTTTCTAGCTATACTAATACCTAATGAAATTTATTTTCAACTGTCACCTTTCAGGAACTGGGCAAAGGAGGAGAGCCGTGACACTGCAGAAATGCAGTTTGTAGGAAATGCAAAGTCAATGTAGATAAATAAGGAAGATGTTAAATAAAGATTAAAATACTTAATTTTGATATTGTCAGCACACATTAAGACCATTGGGAGAGGCTTAGTCAAATCAAAATCCCTTCTTAAAAGTTTTTGTAAAAAAAAAAGAAGAAAGAATCTTGCAGAAACCCTAGGAGGAAGTTTACATGGAAACTGAAGTTTATTTTAAAATAATCTACAAAAATGTTATTTGAGAATCTTCTTTTTTTTAGCTTGTGATTAAAATTATCGCTTTCATCATAAATTAATGAGTATGTTTATGACTTCTCATATCTAGATGTATATGTAAACAGTGTAAAAAATGAAAGTTTAAACTTGAGATCATCAGCTTTTCCATGAGATCCATGTTTTCCATGAAGATGAATCTTCTTTTTCAATAAAAATTCCTGCCATATTACATTTTCAATGATCCTGTATGTGTGATAAAACTAAAAGCTAAAACTAAACCACAGAGAATAGATGTGCCTAAAGCTAATATAACTGATTTATTTAAATGTTCTGTTTTAATCAGATTAAAGATAAATTACCCTTCTAGAAATGAATAATAAATCCTTTCATATACTTGAAATAATCCTACTAGATTTAACACATTTTGATGAATTATGTATTGTCATTGTACAGCAGTGGACATCTAAACCAGATGAACTGCTTATCTATGACATGGCTGAACTGTAACATGAGGACATAAAAGAACTTTCTCAGATATGGCAGAAACACTGTTGTGAAATGCGGATCAAAATTAGAGGCTGTCATTTAATAATGAAGCCAACAATTTAAAATTCCAGACAGAAAATTAGTTCAGACTGCTAGTTTTTTATATAGTCTTAAGCAGCTGTTAATACTGGGATTTCTGAGTCTAGGTGAAGGAAGGGTTTTGATAATGACATGACTAAACACAATGAGCACAATGGGGACATCTAACTGTAAAACCAACAAAAGTGTTTCCATGTTCGGCTGTATTGAAGAGCATAGGCCTTTTCAGTAACACTCAGCTCATTTAACTCAATGAAAGAAACTCTGATAGTGATCTAATCCCATTACTTTCTTTCCATGGAGTGGATTAGAGACTGTGAAGGGTTCTTGGGGGTTTTTTGTGTGTTTTTTTTAAAGTGATACCTTGAAGTGCAGGAAAGGAATATTTTTTTCTTTTTTTTAATACATTGTGGTACTTCTGTAGTATAATACTGTTTAAAATACTGTTTAAACTGTTCAAATTGGAAACAACACATTAAGACAGGGGAATTACTAGAAAATGTCTTGTTTAAACTGACTGTAGAGATGTAGGCGTGCACACTGACATCCATGCTATTTCTCCACATCAAAATTTTGGCTTAAAAATTAACTTCTGAATGGACATTTGACCTTAACTTACTAATTTATTTTGGCTTTTTTTTTCCTATTGTTTTATCTTTCTTCTTTTATGATTTCCTTGCTAGTTTCAATGAAAAAAGGGCTTAGCTTTAATTTTTCATTTAGTGCTATTAGAAGCTGTGAAATTCCATGGGAAGAGGAATGTCCATCTTGAAATCTAAGTTCAGTTCAGGCTGTCTATTTCAGGCCCCCATCTCAGCCTCTTCAGTACCTTTAAAGTAGGCAGCAGGCAGCAGTTGGGTGACAGAGAGAAAGTAAGTTACAAAATGTTCCAACTCATTCCAAATGACATCTTTTTTCTGTCACCTGCTTGGTCTGAAGAGGCTAATGCATGTTATTTTCTGAGTCTAGGTTTTATGTCTTCACTGTAGATATTGCAACATGGGATGACAGCTCCTACTTCCTCTGCCTCTCCTTTTTTTTTTTTTTACATTATTTAAACAAAGAACATTCATTTAAGTTATAGCTGGATGCAGAAGATAAGTGTATCTCAGGATCACCATTGAAAAGAATATGTTTTAGTCTTTGATCAGAAGTTTTCTTTAACAATGGGCTGCCGCTGCTACATACTTTTGCCTTCTATTGTCTAAACAAAATTGAAATAGGGAACAGAATTTTTCAGATGACATAAAATAATGTTTAGATCACCCAAATAACAGGTCTTACTGACCATCTCAAGTACTGATCAAGCAGGGATGTGTCACTCTCAGATCAACCTTTTTTGATATAAAATTAGGGTCTATACTACTAATCTTATCTTCTTCAGAACATATATAAATTTTCCATCACACTTTTGTATGTTCCTCCTTTGTGTTTCCAGTTCAATTACATGTTTTACTATATGATATATGCTTATCTCATATGGAGTTCTGGAAGAAATGCTCTTCACTATGATAATTTCTGATTTCTACTTGTTTCTTGTATGGCTATGTGAAGCAATACTTTGGCTCTTTTTAAACCCGAAAGCTTTTTTTTCAACAGTGGTTTTGCTTTAACTAGTTTTACTTTATCTTTCTCCTAACTGGTCTAAAAATAATGGCCTAGCTGTTCGCTTTTGCCTATCTATAGATTAAGTAAGATGTAAGTCTATATAGAGAAATGACTTACACTTAGAAGTGACTTAGTGACTTGGGTGTCTAAAACTGAAGCTGTAAATGGCTATAGTCATTTCTTAAACAGAGGCAAAGGAATGGAAATACCTGCTACCGTGAAACTGGAGAAAGGTTCTCTGTTATCTTATTTTAAATATTTAGTTTCAAAATGACACTTTTCACCTGCACAGAAGTAAACAGAAATTCTTGTAAACTGTTTGACCACCTTCTCTATGTAACACTATTTAATCCTTCTTAACAGAATGTCGTACTGGATTATGTTGTCTTTGCTAATCAAACGCAAAATGTCATGACTGCAGCGCATCTTTTTCAGATTACTTAATAAATCAAAAGAGTTTGACATTTCAGCAGATTCTGCACTCTAAATATATATCTTTTTTTAAAGTAGTAATACAGAAAATGACCAAGCAGCTAAATAATTTACTAAGAAAACCAAAAAAATTATTTTTTCTTCCTCCCCCCCTCATATTTCACTGAAAACACAGCAAAAGGAAAATTAAGTGTTTGTGTTTTACCAGGCTTTATAAAAAGTTGGTAGTGTAGGAGCTTTCTTTAAATGACATTTAAAATAGGAAAATTTGTAAGTCATAAGAGGTATATTTTATAACTGAGGCAGGTCTTACTACTTCTTTGGACCACTTATCACTAGTCTTTTTCACCTTTTCTCATCCTTTTCTCAGAAATCTTTTCCAATTTACTCAGTGTTTGTATTTTTTAAAGTATCCTAATGTTCAGTCTTCTGTACAGTTCTGATGCACAAGACTGCTCATTCCAACTATTTCTACATTGTTTAGAAAAGCTAAAAAGGAGAGAAAAACATGCTATTTGCATAGAACCATATATTTTTGTGGCTTCCTTTACATGTTTTTCTTTTAACAATCCAGCCCTTCCCCTTCCATTCCATTGTTTTTTTAAAAAGTGCCTTTCTTAAATTTCATGCATTTCTCCTTAAAATGACAGATTTCTTTTAAATTAAAAATAATTAACTAACCAAGTTGCTATCAACACATGTTCTCAGGTTTCTCCCCCCCAGTTTTTTCTTTTGAGTACTACTCAGAGGTATCTAGGTTTCTATGTGTAGATTTCAGTGTGCTTCATTTAGAACAAGTGGTGTCAAGTGTTAAGAAATATTCCTGATATTTGTGTGAAGAGGCAATCTCTAAAGACTCCTTAAAGTGATTTTCAGAGAATAAAACAAGGAAATAAAGGGAGAAGAAAGATTACAGTAATCCCATAAAAAATGTACACTAAGGATATACTGCTCTTCTGGAAAAAAAATAGACTTCTGTCTCCAAGGCATTTATTAATCCAACATCATTCACAGACTCAATTATAAAATCTAAAACAGTGTAAAAGGAAAGTTATAAAGTGAGTAGTCAGTGAAGGAGAAGAAAGCAAGGACAGGGAAGTTATGAAAAAGAATATAAAACTGTACATTTATAGACAGCCAATAAAAGAGCTTTCTGCATTGTATGTATTGATCAAAAGTGTGACATTAATAGGGCTTTGTATTTTTTAAAGTATGACCAAGCCCTTGCAACTTAAAAAAAAAAAAAAAAGTAGAGATGGAAAAAGTGACAAAATTATCAGAAAGCACAACAAACTCAAAACACAACAACTCTCACTGCTCTTTTACTATTATCATTTTGAGGACAAAACATTCAAATCTGTGGGTGCAATAATAAAACTTTTATATATGAGCAAGACACATTTTAATTATTTTCTTTATGAAAAATAATGAACAAAAAACTGAAAAACATGCAGGAAATCTATATCTGTATAAACAAATACAGTTATTTTTCCATTTTGTAAATCTTTGTAATTAGGTTGGTAAGGGGAGGTCCCTGTTCTCTAAATACACATTTTGGGGTTGAGATTAGATAGTGAATTGTTTTGTGCTCTGCACCTACAGAAATAGCTCAAGAGCTAAAGTCCAGGTCCTTTACTTTGTGAGAGTTAATTAGTTTTATAATTAGAAAATCACAATCCTTTGTTTTATACTGCAAGATGAAAAAACAGTACAAAATAAACAAGACCAAGACAGTCTTTTTGAACAATATCTGAAGGAAATTCTGATGCCATTTGATGAGGACTACAATGAATTCTCTTGCAAACATGTGTGGTTAAAAACCCCAGCTCTTAAAGGCTTTGTATTCTATACCTTTCTCAGTAATACTATAATTCTAGATACATTACTTAAGATGGGAGTTTTTCAACTAAAAGGAAAAAATTCATATCTAAATTGGCTTTAACCTTTTTTGCCTATATTTGACAGTCTTAATTGTAACATTCGTATTCCTTTCCAGTGTCTTTCTTCCACCTTGACAACAAAACAGTTCTATTGACCTTACTCATGCAAGTAGTGGTCAGCATATTTATAAAGCACTGACTTAAGATATCCTGAGAGTAGTTGGTCACAGCACTTACTGTTTGACCATAAAGTATATTAATTTTTAGCAGTATCCTTTATTTTGGGAAAATTATTTTTTGGCCATATGAACCAAGGAAATCTAAGCAATCTGAACCCTGGCCGGTGTGTGGAAGAGATGACCAAAAGTGGTCTTTCATTCACCGAGTTCTTCTTTTGTCTATCAGGCAATTCCACTGTGCGAGCAGGGAATTCCACTGTGTTGTAAGTCAAGCAAGCAGGGCAGAAGACCAGCTTGGCTGAAGAGGGAAATCCTCTTGGAACTCCAGAGGAAAAAGAAATTGTATGATCCCTGGAAGCAAGGTCAGGCTTCGCAGGAAGATTACAGAGCTGTGGTTTGTATATGCAGGGGGAAGACACAAAAGGCCAAAGCTGCATTAAAGTTGAAACTGGCCAGTGTTTTTTCAGATAACAAGAAGGGCTTTTTTAAGTATAATAGCAAGAGGAGGTCTAAAGAAAACATTGGACTTGTTGAAGATGGTCATCAGACTAATAGGGGTGAAGAAAAAGTGGAGGCATTCAATGCGTTTTTTGCCTCAGTCTTTAATAATATTGATAGACCGTGGGCTGCCCGGTCCCCTGAGTTGGAGGACCACGAGTGTGGGAACAGTGACTTTCCATCTGTGAACACTGAAATTGTAAGGGACCAGCTGTATCAGCTGAATGTTCACAAGTCCATAGGGCCTGATGGGATTCATCCTAGAGTACCGAAGGAGTTAGCGGATGTTATGGCAGGACCCCCCTCGATCATCTGCCAAAGGTCTTGGGAGTCTGGGGAGGTCCCTGCTCACTGGAAGTTAGCCAGCATTATTCCAATCTGCAAAAAGGGCTTGAGGGAAGACCTAGGGAACTACAGACCTGTTAGTCTAACCTCAGTTCCTGGAAAAATTATGGAGATTATATTGGGTACTGCTGAAAGGCATTTAAAGAATAATGCAATCATCAGGCATAGTCATCATGGGTTCACAAAGGGAAAGTCCTGTTTAACCATTTCATATCCTTCTATGATAAGGTCACCTGCCTAGTGGGTGAAGGGAAGGTGGTGGATGTAGTTTTTCTGGATTTTAGTAAGGCTTTTGATACTGTCCCTCACAGCATCCTGCTGGACAAGTTGCCCAACTGGGGGATGAGTGGGTTCACGGTGCACTGGGTGAAGAACTGGCTGAAGGGCAGAGCTCAAAGGGTTGTAGTGAATGGGGCTACATCTGGCTGGCGACTGTCACCAGTGGTATTCCTCAGGGCTCAGTTCTAGGGCCAGTCCCATTCAATATATCTATCAACGATCTGGATGCGGGAGTTGAATGCACCATTAGCAAGTTTGCTGATGATACCAAACTGGAAGGTGCTGTTGACTTTCTTGAGGGACAAGATGCCTTGCAGAGGGCTCTAGATAGACTGGAGCATTGGGCTATGATTAATGGGATGAAATTTAACAAGTCAAAATGCTGGATTCTGCACCTAGGATGGAGTAACGCTGGCCACAAGTATAAATTGGGAGAGGAGTGGCTGGAAAGCAGCCCTGCAGAAAGGGATCTGGGGCTGCTGGTTGACAGCAGGCTCAATGTGAGTCAGCAGTGTGCCCTGGCAGCCAAGAGGGCAAACTGCATCCTGGGGTGCATCAAACACAGTATAACCAGCCAGTCAAAAGAGGGGATTATCCCGCTGTATTCAGCATTGGTGCAGCCTCACCTTGTGTACTGTGTGCAGTTCTTGGACCCACAATTTAAGAAGGATGTGAAGGTCCTTGAATACGTCCAAAGGAGGGCAAGAAAACTGGTGAAAGGGCTGGAAGGAATGTCCTATGAGGAGTGACTAAGGACTCTGGGCTTGTCTAGTTTGGAGAAAAGGAGGCTGAGGGGTGATCTCATTGTGGGGAAGTGGAGGAGTAGGTGCTGATCTCTTCTCCCTGGTATCCAGTGACAGGACATGTGGGAATGGTTCAAAACTGCACCAGGGGAGATTTAAACTGGACATTAGGAAGCATTTCTTTACAGAGAAGTTGGTCAAACACTGGAACAGGCTTCCTAGAGAGGTGGTCAATGCCCCAAGCCTGTCAGTGTTTAAGAGGCATTTGGACAACACCTTAATAAAATGCTTTAACTTTTGGTCAGCCCTGAATTGGTCAGACAGTTGGACTAGGTGACAGCTGTAGGTCCCTTCCAATTGAAATACTCTATTCTATTTTGTTTTATTCAAATCTAGAAGAGACCTATTTGAAGTAATTCTTTAATCAAGAATACTTCTATGGACAATTTGACTAGGTCTAGAATTCATATTTTTCACACATCGTATCAATTTATCAGATTAAGATCTTTTCTCCGTTCATACCAATGGCTTTTATGCTATGGTCCATGTCTTATACTGAACTTAATCATAGCCTTCTTCAAATGCCTGTTTTCAAAGTTAAGCATTATAAATTGGAATACCAATACCTAAATATGAAATGAACATGCCAGGATTGGTTCCTTATTAAAAGTTCCTTATTATTGAAAAGAAGGTATTCTCAGTAGCAACAGACCCCACAATCTGATATAATAAACCTACTTCAGTATTAGTATATATCCCTTAATTTTGCTTGGAAGAGCATATGCTTTAAACATATTTAAGGAGACAAGGCACCAGAAGGATCTAAGACACTATTGTTTCTTATGAAAATATCCTAGAGAGAGTTCTTAGTAGAATTCAGCATGATCTGAATGTTTGTTTTAATCATCAGTGATGAACTCAGTGTATTTTAATGAACTGAGGCTACAGCAGTATTTTGCACAGAAGTATAAACTGTTACTTGTCTGTAGCATTCTTTTTCTGACTGAGACTCCAAGAGTAACAAATATTTTCTACAGGAAGGATGTTCTTTTTCTGTATCTTTTATTTTTTGATGCTTATCCTAAATGCATCTGACATTCATGTGCAATCAGATGATAAAACATACCCCCACATCAGTATGATTGCATATCTTAACCTGGTTAAGTCAGTTTTCACATTTTTCCTGAGGGACACAAGGAGGTCAATTATTTGTCAATTTAGACTGCTACTAACAGACAGTTTTATGAGAAGGAGCAGCATCAATGGCCTGCTTTGTCTCTAGTTAAATTAAATTGATAAATTTATTTTCAGAATATAAACACATTCAGCAGCTCTAAACAAAAGAATGGCCTGATTATAATACCAATAAACACATTGAATGTTATCATAGTCCCATTAAAGAGTAAGGAGAATGGCGAGAAGTAATAGTGATAAGTTTAGAAATAAAAGCCACCTGAACTGGTCTTTCTTTTTTTTTTTTCCCTTCAGTCTGCCTGTTTTTCAGTCATCTGTTAAGTATTTGTATAGGGAAAAAAAAGAAAAAAAAAAAAAAAAAGAAGTTGACTCTATTTTGGATTTTTTTTTCCCTCAACAAATACCTCATCTCCAACCTCCCTTTAAAGCAGTATTCTGTAAGGGGAGCCAGGAATCTGGATAAAAAGATGTGGATAAAAAGACAGTAACCACAAAACTTCAAAAGTCTCTAGATGAGACCCAAGATTTAGTTGTGGTCAAGCTAGAATATGAGATTACATGTATTACCTTCAGAAATATCACTGTACTTGTGACTGTTCTTGAAAAATAGTATGTTGATTAAAAATTGGTTTGGCATAGTGAGACCTAGGATTCCCGATCCTGCTCCCTGGATTATTCTAGGTTTTTTTCCAAGACTTAAAACTGCAAAGCATTAAGATCTTGTTTGCCACATCTAAGAAAGCTTTCGATGATTTTGCAGGTGTCCTTTTGTACTTGCAGTTGCAAAGATCTTAAAATAAACTTAGCGGGTTGCATCTAACTGCAGGAACAATATGATCTATAATGTGGTCTATAGTTCAACTTCTCCATCCAATCTTCTACATCAATGAACCAGCTGGAGCAAATCACACACACTTTCTTGCCCTTTCACTTGGTTTCTCTTCCAGTAGAAACCATTGTAAGGAGACCGGGGATGGAAAACAAAGTGTGCAGAGGAACAAATTTCCTTTGAAAAATACTAAGGATACTTTTGTTGTAATCACTTGTTTCCTGGAGACTGGAAGTGCTCCTGGATCCCATAATTTAGATGTAGATCCATACACAGTAGTCTGCATTGGCTTCTAGAACAATCTGCCATCACTGGAAGTCAGGCTTTCCTGTTTCCTGTCCCATTTTTCTAGAAAAAGACAGTGACTCCACTGTGATTTCAGGGAAACTATCACCTCAAATATAAGAAATTCAAGTAGGGGTAGAGCTGATAATATCCTATGTCTGTACGCAAAGGTTCTCTCTCTCCTGATCCAGATCTAGTGAGTTGAACTTAACTTACACTTCATCCAGTGAAGTGTATCTATCAGATATGTAACATGTAAAGAACGGCACTCTAAGGACGTTAGATGCTATGAAAAAATAGTGGGAGACTAAAAAGACTATAATAATGGGAGACTAAAATGATTTTAAAAGGGATTTCTGAGAAAGATTTTGGAGTCTTATGTGTGACTGCATCTGAGTACGCCAGAATCTTGAAATGCTATTTCCCAGTGAACAGATCTGAAGAAACAAAATGGATTTGTCTAAAGTAACATGTTACTGGAACCATTATACCAACCTGTAATGGTATAATGAAAGAAATGGAGATTTTTAAGGAAAGTTTAGACAAATATCTGACAAAAAATATTTTGACGTATTTTGTCAACAGTAAGATAAGATATGATTTTTAGAGGTAAGATTCATCTTGTTTAATGTTAGTTATCTAAAATACATCAGACGGTCACCCTTTGGTGAAACAGGTTTAATGAGATGGAGATACATGCATATTATCTACCTGTTTTTTTTTCTTAGAATATAATGCATTGTGAGTGTATATTTCATTCTGCTAATTACAGAGGGACTTCAGCATATGTAATGCAGATTATGAACCTTTAGACATCAGCCTTAAGGCAGAATAAGCCTCCTTCTCTAGATGACTTCTCAAACTCCCTTCTAGCTCTGTTTTATGTTTTTATGCTATTTAAAATCAATTTTCAGGATTAATCAAACTTATATTTTGTCCTTCAATGCAAGTGTCTCTACTCTTCATGACTGCTTACTATATATAAATTCAATAACATATAACATTGCACTTTAAGATGGCTAAAACTGCTGAACCAGATATTTACTCAGTATAAACAGCAATAGCACCCTCAGCTTAGACCCACTAAGAAACTGTCTGCTTTAAAGGATTATAGATTTTCTCAAACACATATTTTTCACTGTTAAACCATACTGTGATTTCACTGTTAGTTATGGTTTTCAGAATGTGAGCTCTTTATTTAGATAACACAGTTACAAATTAGGGAAAATGAAGCCTGCTGTTGCCTGTCTTGGCTGGAAGAATTTTTCTTTTTAAGCTTAGTGATTTGCCTTTCCAGATAAAGTTTTTAATTATACCTTGCACTTCTTTGAAGCCCATTAGATATCTAGAAATGTAGCATACTGTAAACATAATTATACTTATGAGAAGTAATTAATCTAATGGATTTTCAGTCTACCTCACCTAGTGAACTGCAACCTGTTCCAATTTATTATGTTGTTTCACAGCAGTAGTACAAAGGGGTAAATATTGTCTTTCTTCATAATTTTGAGTGTTTATTAAGGAGATTCCCTGCATATATCATACAATTAATTGCAGAAATTTACTTAGTTTAGAAGACCTCATGACTGCTGATAATAGTAAAGCAATACTTGATTATTTTTGCTAATTAATTCAGTGGTACACAAAAATCAGTATCATCCTTAATATATTTAGGCATCAAAATTCTGATCTAGCCAACAGGGATCCATCTGTCTGGAACAGACTGCAGTATCATTCCTGGAATACATGGCAAGATCTTTGTTTTTTCCTGGAAAAACAAAGAGTTTGTTATCATATTAAACTATTTTCTTTGTTCTTATTCCTGTCCTAAAGTCCTTCATCAATTGCATTCATTTTCGCACTTAAAAGCAAAACATATTTCTGAATCCCAAAGTAATAAAGAGCCTATCGTGAGGGATGGGGAGGTGGGGAAGCTGGGGGAGAGTCCAATATACATGTTAGAAAATTTTGAAAGATATTTCAATACATTAGTTATACATAGGAAGTTTTATACATAATCATTTGATTATGTCTAATGTTGCTTGTAAACCCAAACACAATCCACTTTGTCAAATGCCTTCTTTATACTTACAGACAGTGGGGAGAAAATTGCTAAAGAATTCTTTAAATCTTGTTTGAACATTTTCTTTTCCAAATCCTATCTATACTGCTTAAAAATATGAGGAAGTTATGGACCTGTGTCTTCTCAATTCCTTAATAATTTACACATAAATATGAAAAGGTTGAAAAATTAAGTGCTTTACTTTCCTTTTTTAGTCAGAAATATATTCCAAGTATACATCAGTGCAAAGATTTATAGTTACTCTATTGTCTAATTAGGTTGGCACAAAATCCTTTTCCTGCTGGTAACTTTACTGTGCAACACTGGTAACTCTGCATTCCCTATCAGCTGCGGTTTCAACTTTTTATTTTCTTTTGATTTCCTGTTGTTGCACAAAATTCTCAAAATCTCATGAGTACCCTGGTACCTATGCGCAGAGACCAAGAGCACAAATGAAGATTGTGTCTTTGTACATAAAGATGTGTTATAACCTAATGAGTTGTATTTTAAGTAAGTGAGCTGCTGACAGAAGAACACAGAATAAAATCTCATGGAGGACACTAGCTATGCACCATCCTTCTTTCACTCAGATTGATTTGGCTCACAAAGGTTTGGGGTATGTCTCTATGCAAGGACCCTGTGGTGTGCCCCTAGTCCAAGCAGATCAAGAGATGTTTTTATTGGCTAAAAGATACAGACAATACCGTAGTTAGCTTTGAGGTAATGTGTGAGTAAATAAACTACTGGAGATTTTTAAGTTGCTAATTTCTGTCAAGCTGAAATCACTTATTTTCTTATCAAAACACACAAAATCAAACCCAAATTTATTGTCATCTTTACCTTTGTAGATGTTAAAATGCATAAACATGGACCTAAAAAGTAATTGGGAATGTATTTATTACCCTTTTAAATCTTACCATGTAACCATGCATTGGTACATTATAAATAACAAAAAAATATACTTTTTCAGTAATGGTTTACATGGGAAGTTCTGTATAATTTGGGAGGGTTTCTGTCTTATTTTAGAAGAAAAAAAAAAACAGATTCAGCAGAAGAAAAGCCTAGCTTTTCAAAAAGGCTTATTATGGATCTAATCCTGTATCAATTAGTCCATGGCTCTGCTATTAATTGATTTTTCTGGAGCTGGTCTAAAACATGACATCTTTCAGATTTTATCCCACTTATTCCTAGAAATTACATGTCAGCAATGACATGATAGCTAGGAATTCTGAAGGAAATAGGACTTAGGTGTAAGTTCAGACTCTTTCTTTGCTGTTGTGACTCAAGTTTTCTTTGTCAAAGGCAAGAAAGGCACTGCAAAAGAGGACTAATTTAAATAGAGTGAAATTACTGGGCAATGGTTTTTTGACTTGCAAGTCAGCAACACTTCAGAACTTCCATGGAGTTTATAATATGTCATAGATCAATAAGCCAGAGAGATGACTCCAGTTATTACCCCTTTCCTACTGTGTTGGAAAAACACTCAGAAACATCAGAATCACATCCTTGGATGTAGGTCGGAATGGAAGTCTGCACCCTGGGTTGTTCTGTCTTTTGCAGCCTGCTCAGTCTTCCTAAAAAGGAGCAAGCAGGCTTTCCTCTGGCACTTTGTAATCTTTGAAATCATGGCTGTCATGCGCTGGACTATATAGGCTTTTGTAACTCTGAGCTGTTAGGATAAAGTAAAGACTGGAGATGCATCCACATAGGTTATTTCATTTTGCCTGTAAACCATTTTAAATCTGTTTGGACAGATTTGTCCTAGCTACTTTTTACACATTTATGCAATTTTGAGGTGAATGAACTCTTCTTATTTTTTTTCTTATTATAGAAGATCAGCTATTCAACCAAATTTCTCCTCTCTAGTAATAACTGTTCTATTACTAAACTTCATGAAGGAATTTAGCTCTGTATTCTGTATTGATTCACTTTTCTCTACTAACTGGGATGCCATCTTTACAAAAGAAAATTATTCCAGCATGATTGTGCACAAAAGCTTACCCGGTAATTCAGAATTCAGACTTCGTTGAAAGCATGTATTATGGGGGAAAAAAAAAAAAAAAAGAATAAAAACCCCCTTAATGAAACCAGTATGCTTACATAAAGGCTTTGGGCAAAAAGACTGTAATGTTAATAAAGTCAGGTAAAAGAACTAGTTACAGGAACAAAAAAAAGTTTTATGTCTCCTCTCAAAAACTTTCCAAGAGCTTAATCAGATGCATTGCTGTCAGGGGTAATAAGCTCCAAATTAATAGCAGTGGCCCACTTCTGGGCAAAAAAGTATCTATTACACGGCATACTGTCTGTGTTCTGTCTGTGGACTCTCAGAAATATTCTGGTGAGCAGTGGGATCTGAGGCAGAAAGGTAGTTCATTCTCATTGAAAATTACAACACCTACTATTCAGTATAACGACTTTCATTCCCCCATTCTTTCATCACATCCATTAAGGAATTCTCATTATTTCTTTGGAAGCTCTATCTAGCACAGAGGTTACTGAAGAAAACAACCAAATAGTCAGAGATTATACTTCATATAGGCCAAAAAATACATTTATTGATGAATATCCCAAGCCTTTAGATTTCTAATTTTCTTTAAATACTTCATCAGCTTCACATGCAAAACTTAACTTCATGAAAGTTTATGGGATCTTTTTTTTTTTTAATCTCTGCTGTTTTAAATTGTGTTGGAACTCTCTTTGCCTTTGTTTCCGCTGTTTTTGAAGTTAACCTAGTTTATTTCTCAGTGACTGCTTTCTCTAAACAAAATGGACCATATCACATCTCTTAATCGAATTTCTTTTATGTTAACAGTAGCTAATTTTCCTAGTTTTACTGTAGTTTGATAAGCATAGATCTTTCCAATGTTGTTCTACCTTAGGGCTATTATCTCTTACAATATATTGATATGTTTTGAAGTGAAGGTGCAACAGGGAGAGGTCAAACACAAAAGGTAACAGCTCTTTTGTAACAGATCAGTTTAATCAGGTACAGTTTTGATGCTTTAAAGTAATAATAAAAAAGTTCAAGTAATTTAGAAGGTTCCAAGCTATTTCTTGAGAGGAGAAGCAAATTGCAGGGTGATATGAAGTGATGCCAGCTCTTGAACTAACACAGACAGGCTTTGGTAGTTGCAATCAGAGGACTTCTGAATCAAGAAAATGAGTATTTGTATTACCAAGACATAATGTGGTTCCACAGTTAGAAGTAATAGCTGACTACCTAGAGGGATGATTATGCAGATGAGAGCAATTTTGTTTTGTGAAAGTAAAGTCTTTTTTTAAACTTTTTTTTAAAGATAATAATCTCAACTCCACAGACTTCCTGTTGCTAACTGGACATAAATTAGACACAAACACAGCTAATATGAAATGAAATTTAGAAATCTAATTAATCAGGCATCTCTTATTTTTAACACCCTATCATATGTAAAGTTCATAGATTTCTCTTGTTCAAATGTTTTTAATGGTTTCTCTTAAAAGTATCAATAGTGTAATTCTGATACTGTTCCACATACTTTGATGAAAAAGAGATAATTGATCTGGTATATGGGTGACTTAAGAAGTATTGCCCCTTTTTGTTAGCCACGAGCAATGAATGTGAACATGAAAAGTGACAGCTTCAGTTCAACTTGGTTGTTTGAAATTGCAATTAAAAAAGTCAGACTAAGAAATGTGTCTTGTGGTAGGTCCAATGCTTTCTGAATTAATGTTGTACAACAAACAATATAGCTTTGACATTCCTTATACAGAGGCTCATTGGCTTCACTGGGTTTAGGGTCTGGTAAAGTGTGTAAAGCTGAATGTCCTGTTTTAGAGGCTGATATTTGTTCCTTTTTCCTTTCTTTTGCATTCTGACTACCATTTCTGGACCACAGTTTGAACTCATTTACATTGATTAAAAACTGTGTATGCTATAAGGGCTCACCAGCTTTGAACCTTCTAACTGCTTTGGATCTGTTTTCTGTTGGGCTAATACACCACCTACAGCTATTGCAATATTAACATGTTTATGTTTAAAGATGTTTCCCATTAAGTTGTAAAGCTCAGTAACAATTTTCAAACAGTCCAAGGCATAGACTTTATTTCAGTGTGAGTGATTTGTTCCCATTTAGATCAAAGGCAGATTATTTCAAGTAGAAATAAAGTACAGCTATTCTAGAATAGGAAATGTTTTCACATGTGTTTGTTCAGGAATAGTTATTCTAGAATAGCTGTTCATGAATAGCTAATTTAGATTGCCTCCATTTGCTGATTGGTGATAGGGAATACAAAAGAGCAGAATTCAAAGGGACTTTTCATTCATCATTCTCTTGGGGAAAGAGGAGCAAAGTGACTTTATGGACTTTGTAAAAGCATTGATTCTCAAGCAAGTTTTTATCAAAAAGTCTGTTTTATAGCTTTACTATCTGTGTGAGGTTACTACAAGATTTTTTCAAGTGCACTGGAAACTTTTAAATCCTTGTCATTCGGTTAACCATTTAAATCTTATTATCAGAGAAATCCATAAATACAACAAATGATTTAAATTACAACAACTAATAGAGAAAGTATTTTGTGTAGCAAGTTTAAAAGTTTATGTTACAAGATTTGGGAATGTGTGTATAAAGTATGAAAGGCTTTTTTTTGGTGGAAAATTACTAACGCCTCTTCTCTTTAAGGCAGACTTTAAAATAAACCTCATCCTCTGAGTCCTCTTTAAATCTCTCTTCCTTCTGCTGTCCAGTTCCTGGTTCTCCCAGGTTCTCTTCAGTCAAGACAGGCTTTGACATAGCCAAGAAAAGCTAATTCCCACAGTCTGCCCCATTAACTGAATGGATAAAAAAGGCAAGAAGCAGCCTAGAGCTGATGGACCTGTATATGCTGTGCAACCATGCATCCTGAAGCCTTGAAGTGAACAGTGAGGTCTCCACGATAAAGTGCACCATTTGAAGCACTCTGAGCTTCTTAATTTGCTCTCACAAGCACAGTTTTATGTGAGACAGGCCCTGATAAGTATTTCTGTGGGACAGTATCTGAGCTGGTTAACATGAAGATGGTTAAAAGCCTCCCAGCATTTCCAAGAATGAAGCTGGCATATACAGAGTCAGATCTGAGTTATCAGTGTCTGCACCTCTATATTGCATCTCTGTTTGCATGCTATAAAGATGGGGCAAAAAAATTAATGTGTGTCCAGCCACATAAGTCAACAGAACTGTACTGAATTTACCTATTAGAAACTCTTGCCCATTAGTTCCATATGAACAGTTCTAGGGTAAGAGCGTTTTGTGCAGCTGCCTATCAGAAAACACATATTTTCACCCATTTATTTGACCTCGTAGCTAGCATATCAGTCTTCCTTTGCTCTTTTTGTCTGAAGCACTCATATGTACTGGCAAGTATAAATAGCTGAAGAAAAAGCAAGCCCCCCAAAATAAGGCAGAAAGTTCATAGATCCCATCAAAAGCAGAAAATCACCAATAATTAGCAATGTTTTAGTTATTTCCATCTCTGAAGCATTTAGACAAGAGCTAATTAATGTTAAGAAAATTAAAGCAATAAGCATCAAAATATTTGTTATAGTGGTTTCCTTAAAAATGTATATTTTGTCAGAAAAAAAAGTTTAAAAATATGTATTTTATGCAAACTACTGATGGTGACAGCAAATAAAAGAACATGGATCAAAATATTAAATAGATTTTTTTGTGTGGAAAATCGTTAATCCAGGATAATAAAAAAAAATTCACCTTTACTACATGTATCTAATGCAAAGCATTCTGCATTACTTAAGTTTGTGTATTCCTTCCTTCCTTCATCCATCCTTCCTCAGATTGTCATTGTATTTCCAGAAGACATCAGACTAAGAAAGGAGAAAGCATGTAACACCTTACAGGAGTAATTGCTGAAAGCTTGGTCAGTAGTAATAAAAGAACCGTTATTCAGCATTGTCCCCTCACCATAACCTTCCAGCATATGTAAACTTGCACTCAAAATATCAGATGCTCTGTTTAAAGTATAAGAAGTGGAAAGCTATAAATGTTAGTGTGGCTATCTGGAAAAAAAAGATCCAACATACCTATTAAGTTATGACCTTAGATTTATATTTAACCTTCCATTTATGTAGAAACATATACAATTTGTATTTACAGTTCATATGTAAAGTATAATTTATAGAAAAGTAAGTATACAAATACCTACAAAAGGTAACAGATGCAGCTACACTGTTGAGAAATAGAACTGTATATTCATTAATTCCTCACCTGAGCAAGAATGAGCTCTACTGGTTAGTTTAAAGGGAAGGATGCAGAACTGAGGGATTACAACTACTGAGGGATGTTGTTTTAGTCTCTTGTAGTCTCCTTGATAAGCCTCAGTGCTTCAAAGATTCTCTTCATTACTCACTGTAATGAGTGCAGACAAATTAGATGATCCAAGCAGTATCTCTTCCATCTTTAAATCCTCACACTGCAAGTCAGGAACAGAGGGCTAGATAAGAAGTGCTAAAGCTGTCAGACTCTATGCAAGTAGCAGTGTATGTTTGCAACTGACTCTTGTATTGTAAACAGTAACTGAATGTGATTATGTGATATCTAAATATGCCACTGTGGATTCTCCACTTACTACTACACAGAGGTCAAAGACATACAGAAGATGCTTTCAAGTAGCTTCTTTTGGATTCTGAAGTTTCATCTGTTCCTACCATCACAGTGAATATGAATGTTTGCTATTAGCTATTAGCCTGTAGCTCAGTCAGGCCACCTTGACTTCTAATCCCAATCAATCCAGTACACCAAACAGTGCCTGGATGTTTGCTCAGTGAAACTAGTTTCTGAAATGACTTGTCCATTCGGCCTCTGTTTGAGAGTCTATTAATCATTTCTTATCCATATTTAACTCTTGACTTTTCCATTGTGTGTCTAATCTTTTGAGCTTAAATATCTACCACTGACTCCAGGCACTGGAAGAACACATTTCAAGAATATGAATTTTCAGGGAGGAGGGGGAGTGGTGAAGGAGAGGACAGGAAAGTTTTTACTTACCTCTTGTCAAAAATAGAATAACAAAAAAAGAGAGGTTAGATATGATCTTGACGGGTCATTTTTTCCATCCCCAAGCCCTAAAGCAGGATCACGTCTGCCAAACTGTTCTGGATAGGAGAGAAATCCCCAATTGCTCTGCCCCTCTCCCTCACAGTCTATTTCAATTCATCCTTATCTTCAATACCAGAAAGAAATTTCCTTATTTCTACCTTGAATATTGCCACTACTTCTTGTTTTGACTATCTCAGTAATAGTTATTGAGCTCTTTCTTTGTTAAAACCCTCTATGTTTTACAAACTTGCTCTAAAAGAGCATGGAATATGTGGCTCTCGATTTAGGTTGAATTGTTGTGCTTTTTATCTTAAAAACCAAAAACATCTGAGATGAAAAAAACCTTATACAACAATTCACAGTTAGAGAAACAAGTTATAGTTGTCATCTTTGCTTTATTTCTTTCATGTGATATTTTCAGTTCACAGCTAATGCTTCTGATGTATAGAAAATTATCCCTTTTTTAATTTTCAAAACAAAAGTTATAAATTAAAAGCATTAGAAATTACAATTAGAGCTAGTGAAAAATAATTTAGAATTAAGAAATATTTTTTCTCTGAAGAAAATAGTATGTGTTTGCTCATATAAAATACTTTTTTGAATCTTTACCAATTGCATAAAACTTTTTGAAAAACGTTTCTCAGGGTTTTATTCATTTCTCAGAAACTGAAACAACCATCTTATTTCACATGTCTAATTTTAGGCTGGTGTTGAAAAATTTGATTTCTCCCACATGTGGATTATTTTATATAACTGATTTAGTTCACTCATTTTCTGCTAACTTTTGAAGGACTTCAGACAGCTAGCTCAGTCCAGCAGTCCAACTTTCAGATGGCTCAAGTAGGTGAGATGAGTGCCAACTTTGAAGTCATAGATCATGCTGGCTTCTCTGTGTGACTAAACTTTTGTTTATCTGTTTGATGTTGTCTGCAGTCCCTGACCAGAACGTTACTCATCTTCAGTGAAAGCACACAGAAAGCAACAGACTTTGGAGAACTTGCCTAGCACAGCTGGACAGCCAGGCTATCTCCCTCAGAGTCCTTGCAGTAGCTGGCTGTAATATTTTTATGAGGCAGTGATTATACATCAGGTTCACTTCATCATTGCAATAACCATCTCCCTTTCTATCCACTCATCCCGGTATACAACACTTGTCCCAGGCCCCAAAAGAAAAAAGAAGAAAAGAAAAAAGAAAAAAAAAGAGAAAAAGAAAAAAAAGGAAACAAGATAAACCCTGTTCTTGATACGACTCATGAAAACATTAAGGTGATGATACCTTTTCCAAAGTTTCATTCTAAGAACTGTACTGAGGCTGGGATATCTCACTATAAGGCTGCTTACCAGCTGTTTTCTGATGGAAAAAAAAGCTGGAGAAGGAAAATAACAAAGCTTGTTCTTCTGAATTGTCATCATGTGAATGTGGTACTGAAGAGAGAAACCTGTCTCAGGAACAGGTTGTTACTCTAGGAAGAGGATGTAGCAATATTAGTGAAGAGGAGGAGGAGGATGAAGATGCTGGTGTAGGTTCTGTCTCAAAAGCCTGCTGCTTTCCAGAGTATCTTGCACTCTAGAACAGTGATGGATTTTGTCCATCCTGAAAGTATGTAGATATTTCCCAGTTTTAAAAAAGTTATTGTTTCTGCTTATAGAGGGTATGGCAGAGTGCAGAAAATGCTCCCATCGCACATGTAATTCAGCAAACAGCTTTACTGTCTCAGATCTCAGAAAACAGATAGTCCCATCGGTTTGGAATAATTTCCAGTAGGAAGGCTGTGGCAATACTACATCCATTTCTGGATATGCAGGTGCAGAGTTTGTCTTGTGCCCCCAAAAGTAAGGACATCCATCTTGTGAAACAGAATTTTACTAGGAAGAAAATGAAAAAGGTTAAGCTTATTTACAGTCTTAGGAATAGTTGTGAGGTGTGTTATGAGAAACAGAAGATGATGCTGATCACCTGCTAAGGTGGCTACAACACCTTCTCTAAGTCTCTGTGCCATATAAGAAGGTAATTAAACATGTTCCCACGTTAATGAAAACCAGTCCCTTGACCCTCTAGGTCTGGAAGCAAGGGGAAGGGTTTAGAAATATGCCAATAGTCTATAATCACAGAAAGAAACATAATGTTACAGGAAAACAAATAGGTAGCTATAACAGAAAACAGAATAGTAGCCTGAATGTCAAAGTTTTGTTTGAGCCTTAGGCAATGTCTGGCAGTACAGGAAAGATTCAAATTCAGCTATTTCTTTGCTATTTGGGAACCTGGGACTATAAGATTACTGTCCTTACTGGTGTATAATGCTACTTCCCAAATGCACATATTATGCCCATGAGAGTCTTATATTACTGGAATTCACCCCAGAACAAAAACTCCGCTTTGGTTTATATTTGCCTCCCCATATAAGCATGCCCTATTCAGTAATCTTTAAATATAGTCCTAAAAACACTTTATAGTAAATAATTATTCTTACTCAACAAATTTTAATTTCATTGAAGAAATTGTTTCTCAGAACAGTAAATGTAACTGTAAATATTGAGGCATGGGTTAGCTTGCAGATATGTTAGAGATATTCCAAAACCTTCAAATTCCCCTGTAGAATTTCCTTGTACTCCTGCTTAACTATTCCTACAGTATGGCTTCTGTACTCAAACTGGTAGCAAAGCAGAAAACAGAACATTCTGAAAACTCTATGTGGAATTGTTCTGTCAACATAAAACTAAATGTTGTGCCATTTCAGTTTCTGCTTCATGTTATCAGTGAGGAAGAAAAGTTATGTCTCTACCTTGCACAATTACTCCAAAGTTATGTCCTCAAATATCCAAGCAAACAAAGCAAAGAATAAATCAAAGATGAAAGCAATATTCATTCGGTGAAAATGAACACCAAGTAAACGGAATAGAATAGTAAATGGAATAGAATAGTAAATAGAAAGAGCATAACACTTTCTACTCCATAATTTGTGAAATTAAACAGCTAAAAGAGTGAGGATTATTTTTATTAGTTATTATTTCCTGCACCCCATGCAATATAAAACACTAACTAATTTTTATATTTTCCTTAGAGAAAACAAAACAGTGCATTTTTCCAAACTGATCTATCTGAAATCCTCGCTTCTCTACATAATTTTATGCTAAGCATAAACCAAAAGTTTTTTAAAGTTTCAGAAAATTTGGAGGGTTTGCTGATCTGTGATAGCTTCTGAACAAGTATCACCCTGGACCAAGAGCTTGGGCAGTTGCATTCTGTAAGTATTTGCTTGCCCTTCTCTTTGACCCAGACACTAAGAAGTCAGTCTTCACTGCTCTCTGACCTCTCTGCTTGCCATCTGCATGCTCAGAGGAATGCGTCTTAATGATCATTCCTGTTCGTTATGTTTTGTCTATGTTCAGCTGCAAGCTGCTGGCAGTGGAGTTGATCGGAGACTCAGTGTTTACTATCCTGATAATCATTTTGTTCTTCTGAGTGATACTGATGCTCACATCTGTATAGAGTTCATTAGGACTAATAGAGCTACACATGTAAATGATACTGGAAACCTTTAGGAAATATGGAGGTTTTGGGTGTTTTTATTCATTCTGCTTTATTGACTTTCAGCACTCTTTCTGCTTCAGAAACAGTACAAAATCACCATTTCAAGAATGCAGTACTGTGCAGAAGTCATTGCCTTGACTCTTCCCCATTCTGTAATTCATGAACACATTAACTCATTTCTAATTTGAGATAAAGAGTGGAAGACTACTGTGAAATAGAAAGCAAATCTATGAATTTATTCACTAATCAAGCCCTCTGAAAAAAGTATGGAGCAGCAGCTGTGCAGGTTACAAAAACCCAAGGACTGACATGATGTTTTCCAGTCAGTTCTTTTGGCACTCCACAGCTACAGGATGGAAGAATCCATCTATTTTGACCTCTAAAGAGAAATTCTTCCCAAAGCATTTTACTGAGATTTTATGCAAGAAGGGAGAATTTGTCCGTTTGAAAGAATGCATCCTACTACTTCTAGTACAGACAAAAGACCCTGCACAAACCTCAGCTTGTTCTTCTCTGTCTGCAAAAACCAAATTCATAACACATTTTTTTCTTACTCAGTAAATAAATTCACTCAGACCTGTAATTTATCAGAAAAGCAGAAACAATAAAATTTTGTTACCTTAAAGAGAAGCCTGGGATAACAGTGTTATTTTTAAAAGGAAAGAACAAGCAGAAGTTTAACAAAATCTTAAAGGAGCTGACATTATTTAGATATTTCAGATAGCCGAGAATGAGCAGGAAGGGAAGGGAGGTAAGCTAGAACTAATATAGCAAAATATTATTAACATTCATACACACAAACATGAAAGAAAAGAGCAAGTTAAGGTTTTTGCAGGGTCTTTTAGATTCCTGCTGGGTGCTTCTCAGTATGACTAAGGAAACCTGAGGGCTGAAGAAACTTTTGAAATGGCATGGTCAGGATTTAGCCTATAAAATAGAATGATGATACACTTTATCCTTGTACTAATTGCTCCTTAACCAATTGTTGCCATATATTGTTTTGTGAATCTCAGAGTCTGGGAGATTTTTCAGAAATATTTTGCTGAAACCTCCAGTGAAAACTTAGCTGTTCCTGAAAAGGAACAAATTTCATTACCCCTCAAAACTGCAAAGAAATGGCTGAAAATGTTAATTATTTAGATTGAAAATGTTGGGCCGCTAAAGACAAAGACAGTTGTTCATCCATTTTTTTTTTTTTTAATTTGCAATCTTTTTTGTTATCTTACTTTATTTTGTGATTTTCTGGTGTGAGTGTTGAGCAGCGGTGCTGGACAACTCTACCTCTTGATGCTGTCAGGAAGGCAAGCGGACTATCTCAATCACTTTCTGATTTTCTGAGTGTGTACACACTCACAAACAAATAAAAAGATTCTGCGTCTCGTTGTGTCTCTTAGTGCACAATAGCAGACTTAGGCTGCATTGTCTCCCCCTCTGACATGCTGATTTATATGAATAGGAGTCCCTTTCTCACGAATGCAAAAGGCTGCCCAGGAAGATATTTACTTGTGAGAGAAAATCCATCTCTCCATTGTGGTAAAACCAGGCTTAGAATATTTTTAATCACCTGGACAAGTGACACATTTCATCCTTGATCTTGTCACACAGAATGCAAACAGTAATTAAATGGCATTATTATTATTATCAAACTATGATTATTGCTGCCTTGAATGACTTGATTAATGTGAAGGTTTCTGGGTGATTATTTGAATATAACCTTTGTTGGTACCTTTTTAGTTTATGAAGAATTTCAGATAAAAATATTTTATTTAGTTAAAAACATAAATAAACGTATCTAGCACATCAGTGCATTATACAAATAAACATTAATTATGCTATGGTAGATTGATAAGTTGTAAAATACCTTCTTTCATTTAAGAGATGGCTGAAATGTTTAAAATGAACATGAAAGTATTTTCCCAATCTTTTCTTTGGGTTTTTATTTTCTTTCAAATCACTGTAATTCTGAAGTTTTATATTAGGTCGATAAGACATATCTGAATTTATTCTGCCATTCAAAAGCATTTAAATAACATCACCAAAGTTTTTTGACTGTCATTAAAAGCAGAGTTCCAGATAGCCATTGATCCACTTATGCACCAGTTCAAAGCTATTGATACCTGCTTCTGTTATCTCCCAAACAGAGATTTGTAAACTGGTCTTCCAGCTTACTGCAGAAACCCTCAAATGAATTCAAAATACAGACTCTTAAATGGATTAATTAACCTCTCCACCCCATACTTTACAGGCACTACTGTGAATACGAGTAAAGCATCCTATTGATTTTAAGATTTTTGCTTTGCATTATAAATCCCTTCACTGGCTTTTTCCACAATATGTGGGAGACTTACAAACACCATATTTCACTTCCTGCTGTTTGAATGCTGGCCCAGTAATGGCTCCTTTGATCTTTCTAAACCTTCTTTGAGCTGTATATTATTCCCTCTCACTCAAGACTTTATTCTCTACTATACATCAATGTCTCTTGCTAGCCTGAAAATCAAGTCTAAAATCTGGTATGTTACATGGAGACTGCTGGCATTATTCAGCTCCACTAGCCAATGACTGCAATAGTATGATAATAACACAACATTTTTTTTCTGTGGCAGCAAGAGGCTTGACATTTATTATTTCTTTTGCATGACTTGTTTTATGTATTTATTTATTTATTTATATTGCAGGATTTTGAGGCACTAGTCAGAAGTATTTTATGAAAGGTTTACCTGTTCTCAGAGACAATGATATGATGGACAGGAGAAGAAAATATTTGTGAAGTAAGACTGAAATTTTAGACATTTCCTTGACAACTATTCCCTTACACAAGGGCATGTAATTAAAGAGGACACATGTTGCAAGAAAATTAGGAAGGATAAGGAATCACAAAGTTCAAATTTCTCATTTTTTAGTGGGGGAAGAACTGCAGAAAAGAAACAAAACCATAAAGAACTGTTCATGTTATTCAATCAGTAATTACATAAATCTTAACTCAAAAGAGACTAATTTTTTACTTTTAAAATCTAAATTAAAGTATCATACAATCACCCCTGTAAAGTATCACAGTTTGTGTCAGTAGATCAAAATGACTATTCCAGATGGTGTCAGAAAACCACCTTTGTTTATATTCAAACAATATCTTCTACAACTTTCAATTACACACACAAAAAAGATGGAACTTAACTTTAGTCACTGTTAAGGACAGTGTTTTCATTTTGCTTTCCTCTTTTCCAAAGATTTGCCTTTCCAAATTCTGTTTTGTCTAGTACCAAATTATATTCCGGTACAGACTCAGCAAGGCAAGGGCAAAGACGACTGATTGCAGACATACATAACCTCTTTTCTCCATTCCTGTTTATCTGCTTTAGTTATGTTTATAGTAAAATCAGTTTTGATGAAATACAAACATAAAAACAATTAAATGAAAATTAAGAACAGGATATTTCCAGTTTAAATTCACAATGATTATAACTCTACAGATAAAGAAGTTGATGTACCGATGGAAGTAAAATGGCCAGGATGATGCCTTCCCCTTATAAATTAAAAATATATAGCAGTCACAGAAGTACTTTCTGAATTAAAACAGTATTGCCATGGTATGCGAGTTCTACTTCTTACCTACAAGCAAAATTAAAGAACAGAACCCTTCAGAAAATGGAACAGTTCTAGGAAAATGTGAAAATTTAGTAGTGGTAATTTTTTTCCCAAACTGTGTATCACAACCGTGAAATAAAAAGGGCTAATATCTAAAAAAAGGGGCTAATATCAAAGTTAAGTCACAGTAGTATATACCCAGATAATGTCTTTAGTCATCAGCCATGCTTACTATACAGAGTCTTAGGGCAAAATAATTTGGAGAATAACATTTTAAAAAATAATTCTAACAAAATCACATGACTTTTATTATATATTAAAAAAAAAAAGATGGAAAAACGTCTCTGTACACACACACACACAAAATAAAATTAAGAATCCTAGTGTCCATCTAGATAAAATGCATCTGTGGATTTAAGTAGCAGAATCAGAATTTAGAGCCAGCAGAACAGAGTACATGACTTTATTCCTGAAATTGCAATTAATCAAGAACAAATGCATTTTTACAAAGGACCAGAAACTTGCCATGAGAGCTTCACAGGGAAAATTATCTCAATAAATTAAAGAAACTCATTTTTCCCTCAGAGACAGAGCAGTAGACAGTAATATGTTTCATTGCTCTTTGGAAGATACTTTCAAAGAGAATGAAGAATCTAAAGGTCATGTCACTGAAATAATGCAGTCCAGGGTAACTAGTGTCATCTGTACAATACAGTAATCTAGCTGTTAAATAAGGTAAGAATGGGGTTTTTTTCCACTTTCTAAAGCTGACCTGCACATTAGAATGAACCAACCATCCACCCGTCATTTTTTTCAATGCTAATTACAGCTAATGAAATGTAAAAAACTTGTATGGGACTTACCATGTCAGCTTTAAAAGAATACACAGATACACCTACATTAACTTTCTAACAATAGGGAAATGATACCTGTTTTAAGGGCTTACAAGCTCCTACATTTGCAATAAAGAAAATGGAAAGAAGTACCTCTATGGGCAGAAAACTACCCACAGTATATATTCATCTCCCTTTGCTGGCTGTGGAGAGAAATGCTAAATACCAGCCTCCACTCAAGACCAGTTTTCCCATATTTTTTGGAGGACACAACCATACTGAACCAGAAGATAGCATAAGCAGCATCCCGTATAGTGTTTGTGCAATACAGATGTGATTTGAACACTTGTCTATTCAGTATAATATGTGAGTTCCAGGTCTCTCCCATCCTAAGGTGGTGTGAACCTATATGCTTTAGGGTATCTTCAAAGCTGGACAATACTGTAAAAACAGGAATGCAAGAGTAGCTGAAAGAGGGAACAAGGAGAAAGAAACTTAAACTCCATGGCAAAGAAGTGCTTGGTAGAAGACAAGTGCCTGTACATGTATAGATTACTGAAGTTACACACGCAGGACTTTCACACCATCAGAGAAAACTTCCAGGACTTCATCTGGGTTCCTACACTGTGGCATATCATGTAATTTGAAGCAACCTAGGCTATCAGGCCAGCCACACAGGGTAGGAAGTCATGACAGGGGACTCAGGAGGATCTCATAACCTCCTGGAACAACTACACTTGGAGTTCTAGATTTACACTGACTATAAAAGAAATTTAGACACCTCATTTACGTGAAGACACTGACATGCAGTAAACACTGACACATAGTAGACCTCTACATTTAGACACGCAATGCCCTGATGTCTATTGGCATTTGAGATACCTAAAATGTCCAAGACCCTAAAGAACACTCCTGAAAGACACAGATCTCCTATACATTTTTTGTCATATCTGTCAGCCCAGCTAGGATATTTAGGATACTCTAGAGTTTCTCAAAAGGCACTGTGGGCAGCTGAATGTCATTTCTTAATGTCAAGCTGAATACCATCCTCAATAAGTTTAATTACTTTGAGGGCGAACCAGTGCTAGCAAGTAAGCAGCTTGAGTTGCTCTTAGAAACTCAGGAGAAGGTTTAGGCACCTAAGGCACTACCCCCTGGTATTCTGCTAAAAGAAGATGGAACAAGAACATCAATGCTGATGTCCTCTGTCTTGTTAGTGTCCAGTCTCATTCTGAATTTCAGTAAGCTATTTGGGTCAGTCTTCTACAGCAGTGAATTTCACAAGTTAACTATGTTTTGCTCAAAATAGTGTTTTCTTTCCTGCAGAGGTAAGGTAGTGTTCTAGCTGGAACACGAGACTTGAAGTAGAAAAAGGGCTCTATTTCAGGAACCTGGTCAGACAGGTCATTTATTCAATTTCTGTATGAGTCTCTCCAGCAGTAATACAGGCATAGCAAAGCTTACTTATTTCAGAGTCACATAATGCTCTTTCTGTTAAAAGACTTACGCATGGGCTTATCTTAAATCCCAACTGGGAAATTCATGTGCTTAAAGTTAAAAAAGTTATTGTTGTGCATCACAGACAGACCCTCAGTTCACCTTTTTTTTATTTTATTTTGCGTACTTTAAAGGATGCTAGGAGTAGATTTTACATTGCATATCATTATTGTATTATAAATTCAAATAGCATTTAAGGGAAAAATAATATTGTATCCTTTTTCACTTTTATTTTGAACTGTGTTTTGCAGTACAGTACTTGTTAAATAGAAACACTACTATCTTCCTTCTGTACAGTGCTTCCTAATGTAGACTGTTATCCCATACACTGAAGGTCATGAAGGTTTGCAAATTCTCCAGCATAAGCCACAAAGTGTTAAGTTAGCATAAGAAACACTTAGGAAAAAGAAACCCCAAACCAAAAATCAACTCACTGTTCATGGCCTCATAAAGTGGCACGAAAAGAGATAAGAAAATAAGGGAGGGGCAAATTTTAAAAACGTTTGAAAAATATTTCTCATTCTTTCCTAGAACAGAAAAGCATGTTGAAATAATTCACTGTAAAGTCTCCAAAAATGTTCTGTTTATATTCCTTAGGCTGGATGTGGTCAAGTTACTTAAAAATCTATCCAGTGCCATAACATTGTGTGTATGTTATAGTTTCTAAATAGCAAAGAAACCTTTATTTATGGAATAGCAAATTTATACTTTCAATCAAAGAGAGGAACAGTAGTGAGGTACAGTTTGTGCAGAAGCAGAGAGAAAAGCACAACCACAAATACATAGAGCTAAGCTAACAAAACTTATAAAAACCTGCAAATATACTTGTGAAATAGCTTAAATAATCAAACCCAGATTTTAGTTATAATAGTTTAAACCAATTTCAGAACTATCTTTGTCTAAATTTAAGCTATATTTTGGCTATCATGTACAGTGCTTTTAGACCATATTAATAGGAATATTAAATATTCAGAGGATGTACAACCATTTCATGGAGGCCTGGGTTGCTTTCTGGTTGTTTGTGGTGCATCTATAGGTTTCTGAAAAGCTTTCATAAAGTTATGAGGCAGGTTTGTCTTTTTTAACGTGCTGGATAGAATTACCACACACAAGCAATTTCGGAGAAGTTACATACACTAATAACTTCCTATGAGATAAAGAACATGGATGTCCCTTGTCTATGCTTCTACATATTTTGGTATTCAAGCCTCTGGTAAGAAAAGTAAAGGAATGGCTTAGAAATTAGAAAACTAGAAAAGATGAGAAATTATGCAGACTGAAATATTACATTTGTATTAGTGACATTTCCACCTGCACTGTTAAGAAATACTAAAGATATTGGATACTTTTTAGGACTCTCAAAGGACGCAAAATAAACTCAGTAAAAATAGAGGACATTAGATAATAAATGTTGTCCAAATGAAATACATTCTGTCTCTAACCAGTCTTCCAAGGGAATGTCTAAGATGTCTGGTAAATTGTCTAAACGATTTGGAAAAAAATGCATAGAAAAGCTGGCTATTACTACTAAGTGAACTATTTGTGATATTAAAGAGATTGATGTGCTTAGAATTCCATGAGTGCCAAATAAATAGTAAAAAATATCAGAGGCTGAATAATAGAGAGATTTTATTATTGTTAAAAGCAAGAGAGAACAGAAAGAGAAGCAATACATAATCACAGATCTGGTAGGTTCAGCATCAGCGTTCCTCAGGGGTCGATATTGGGACCATCACTGTTTAACATCTCTGTCAGTGACACGGACAGTGGGATTGAGGGCACCCTCAGCACGTTTGCCAACACCACCAAGCTGTGTGGTGCTGTTGACACACTGGAGGGAATGGATGCCATCCAGAGGGACCTTGACAGGCTTGAGAGGTGGGCCTGTACGAACCTCATGAAGTTCAACAAGGCCAAGTGCAAGGTCCTGCACATGGGTCGGGGCAATCCCAAGCACAAATACAGGCTGGGCGATGAGTCAATTGAGAGCAGCCCTGAGGAGAAGGACTTGGGGGTATTAATGGATGAAAAACTGAATATGAGCCAGCAATGTTTGCTCACAGCCCAGAAAGCCAACCGTATTCTGGGCTGCATCAAAAGCAGCGTGACCAGCAGGTCAAGGGAGGGAATTCTGCCCCTCTACTCCGCTCTCATGAGACCCCACCTGCAGTACTGCGTCCAGCTCTGGGGCCCCCAACATAAGAAGGACCTGGACCTCTTGGAGCAGGTCCAGAGAAGGGCCACAAAGATGATCAGAGGGCTGGAGCACCTCTCCTATGAAGACAGGCTGAGTGAGTTGGGGTTGTTCAGCCTGGAGAAGAGAAGGCTCTGGGGAGACCTTATAGCAGCCTGCCAGTACCTAAAGGGGGCCTACAGGAAAGCCAGAGAGGGACTTTTTACAAGGGCTTGTGGTGATGGGACAAGGGGTAACGGTTTTAAACTGAAAAAGAGTAGATTTGGATTAGCTGTAAGGAAGAAGTTGTTCACTGTGAGGGTGGTGAGGCACTGGAACAGGTTGCTTAGAGAATTTGTGGATGCCCCATCCCTGGCAGTGTTCAAGGCCAGGTTGGATGGGGCTTTGAGCAACCTGGTCTAGTGGAAGGTGTCCCTGCCCATGGCAGGGGGGTTGGAAATAGGCGGTCTTTAAGGTCGCTTCCAACCCAAACCATTCTATGTTATGATTCTATGATGTGATATGATAATAATTTCCAAACCTTAATAAATATTGTCCTCAATAGTGATATGGAAAAAGAATTTTAAAAATTCTCCAAAACATGAATCCTGTGCTGCTATAAGAAAAGATTGATAAAGAACCAAGTTATTACTTGATTGCATTGATTTGTGGAATAAAGTTAACATTCTATTTCTAAAAACTGTAAGAAAAACAAAGAAAAAAAATTATGTATTTTTCCAACTACCTCATTGCATATTGTTGTTATGTGTGGAAGAAGTTTTTTGTGTTATTTAGCCAAGTTTCAGTGCTATATTGCTATCATTCAAAAGTTAACAAATGCTCTGTAGTGTAAACTGGACACAGCATTCTCATCGGCCCACAAGCCAGCTGCATTTATTATCCTTAGGTTTTTAGTATCTGCGGAGCATGGAGAAACTGCAACAATATTTATTCTCCTTCCTGTTAACAACATCTATCAGTTTCCAGTGGGATCAAACCTAGACATAATATTTTTTTTAATGTTTTTTTTTTCAATGTTGAAAGATACAAACTTACATTTGTACATACGTTTTAAATATTGTCATCCCTGATCAAGGTAAGAAACCATTTCAAGCATGTTGAGAGCTCTGTCTGTAACAGCAGAGGTGACCCAAAATTCCAGACAAAGGCCAACTTACTTAACTTTTCATATGTCACCTCAGCATGAATAACTGAACAGCCCTAATGAAAGTGTAAGCAGAACACAAAGACTACTTGTGTGTAGCTTACCTATAAATGGGAGAATCCTTGGTGATTTACAACTGAAAAAAATCAGCTTGTCTTGAAGTCTTTGGATGCTTTGGTAAGCCTCATGTCATTTATAGTGTATGAAGTGATTTCATTACTTACTATGTGCAAAAAATAAAATTATAAAAATAAATATGTTATTTTATCTTTTTTTTTCTTTACTTGGGATATAGATAGAGCAGTATCTGTGAGGTTAAAGCATATTATTTTTATTTATCTTGACAGACTTAGAACCCAATGTAATAAATGAGACACTTTGAAGTATGAGTTAGTACATGTAGATGTGCACTTGGTGGTATCTTACTCTCATAAATTATACAATAATTTGGGGGGAATGAAATATTCATTTATGATAATGATGATGAAATACATTACTATAGCCAAAAATGACTCCCCCTCAAGAGATAAATTATGAACTTTTATGGAACTCTGATGCTGATATGTTAAAGAACTGATACTTGCCAGAATTTTAATATAATATACTTAGCAAATAATCTTCCAGAGCCCTAAGGCTGTATATGAGCATGTTCATTTACCCACCCTGAACCCTGATGACTTCTCTGCGGCTCTACACAGGCAGCACACATCGTAGCACTAAATTATTTTGCTTTTTTTTCCCAAATGCAATTATCAGTGTTATATTACAAATACATATTATATTATAAAGAATATAGGTTAATTTTTAAATTTAAAGATGAAATAATAGAGAGAAGGAAGCTAAGACTTTATGGGTGAAACATGGTGCATGTCCACTTGGGATCTATGTAAAATCATTATAGGAATTTGGCAGTAATACATCTAAATGATATTATGATATAAATGAAAATAGTAATTAAATAGCATTTATACATTTCTAGATGCATTTTCATTTTGAGCAGATATTCCTCAAAAACAGCACTGGATTTTTGCTTATCTAAGTCTAACTGTTAAAATGTGCAATTATGAAAAGAAAGGGACACACCTTTTATAGATATATGTTAATAATTTAGTTTAAAGCTTAAAGTATGGATTGGGGAGGGGGGGGAAACAATAGGAAAAGCAATCCATTTCCTTTATTTCTTACTATGTAAACAGAAAAATTACTATTGCTGCAGCAACCATATACAACAGCTAGTATCAAGACCACAGTTAGCATAACAATTTCGTATTATTGGCTGAAATAGATAAGGATTAGTAGAGAAATCCTTATATTTTCATATTCTAGAGCATAAATGCTACTTTTATGCGTTAAAACTAAGAAGGTAAATGAAAAATGTTTCAGGCTAATCATCAAATTCTGTTATTAACAGAAAGTCATTAAGTAATATTTGTAGTTTAGAAACTATGATCTTTAAAACATTGAATTGAGCTTTTATCTACATAAGTAAGTTCCAGTTTTCTATAAGTCATTTGTAGTGTAATATCTCATACAAGGTCCATAAGGTTCATTATTTGCTATAACCTGCTAAATAAAGTGTTGCAAAACTTACTTAAACACACATTCACATGACAGACTGCTGTAATGATCCATGGCAACATATATGCATCCTGCACAGTGATCTTTTGAACAACCCTAATTCATCACAGGGAACAGAATGTTAACTTTCTGCTTCAGAAAATATAGACAATTAATACTCGAGTTAAAAGAGAACACCCTCAATTTCTAATGTTCGCTGTCTTAGAAGACTGTGCTCTAACACATCATCATAGAAAACACTTAAAACTTTTTTCTTTGTCAATAACACATTAAAACCTCTGAAATAAAGCCTTTTGAACCGTTATTATTTATTGGTTATGAAAACTCTGTACTAGCAAATGTGTAAATCTATGTGATGGATAGGAAGGATGAAAAGTGAACTATTAAAACATGTTTGGATGCACATTCTAACCTCCTCTATTTTGACCTTGATAAGACCTGAGATGTCCATTAGGAGTTGAAACTCTCCTAGAAGTTCCATTTTGTTATTGACTGTGTGTGTGACTTACTTACTTTATCCAGTTAGTATTTCCAGTCCCATATATTCAAATAAAGTTACAATCACTAACATGTAGGGTTTCTGAAGGAGGGTAATATTAGAAAATGTATTTGTAAGATAATTTTTAATGCTATAAAGTTTAATTCTGTCACACAAATATTCCCGCAATAGTAAGACTTCTTTTTAGCATCAAGGTTGCTAACTACAAATTATATCTAGCAAATAGTTATGCATGCTAGTACCTTTATCCTACTGATTTCATGAAGAATAAACATGAGCAAAGTTATCCGTAATGACGATGACTATCCCTTTCCATCTTTTATTATGGGTTCCCTTAAGTTAATTTTCATTAGAATGTTTTTCTTTAGAGCACTAAAATAAAAGTTGCTAAATACTATCCTAAAAATGGCTTAAAATTACTGTTACTCCTCATGCAAGATAAAAAACTTCTGCTACCTGAAGATAAAGTTAATCTGTAAACTATGACAGCCTAACAAAGTGTATTTCAAGACAGAACACCTCCTTGATGGCAGCACCAAGACAAAATAATGCAATGGCTTTATCTTGAATAATTAAACACTCCACTTGCCTTTGAAAATCCCTGGAAGCACCTTTTTTTTTTTCTTTCTGCCCTCCCACTTGTTTTAGGCAACCCCATCCTAAACAGTGGTGTTTTTGTGTGGTAGTAGAACAAGAAATAGTTTCAGTGAAAAACACTGATCCACATCATCACTCTTATTTCCATGTTCGCAGCTGATTTCCACATACATCATTTCCCTGTTTTCTTATAGAGGTCTCAACAGTTCCATGGCACCTTTGTCATTCACATTCTAGGCTGGCAAAGCCAGAATTGTGTGTTATGTGTCTATGTGGTTTTTTCCCCCCTTGGTGAATATGAAATTTATGAAAGGACTTGTTCAGATGAGACTGAATTAGAAGACTCTTGCTCAATACCCATCTGCCCAGTCTAGTTTAAACTCAAATATGAGAACACAAGGAAATAAATCAAGTTCATCTGTAGAGGTCTTCTTTCAAGTGATGTTTGTGAAATCCAAAGTAAAAGATGTTGGAGCAACACCTGTCTTCTCGGGAGGCAGAAGGCACATCTGTATGCAACCCTACTACTTAGTGTGACTCCTCTGGTACACTAAGAGGATTTTACTGCTTTTCTATCAAGTTATACTTTCCCATCTTGCCTCCTAGCACCCAGCCACTAGTTTCTGATGCAACTCCAGTGATGGTATATTTTTCTACAGAACAATGTGGAAGGAATGTGAAGTGGAATTCAGTCAGAGATTATGAGCAGCATGAATACATGGGAAATGTTCCTTTATTTTATATTTTTAAATCCTTCATTAGACTAAAGGATCAGTTTGAAAAAACCATTTATTCTCTTATTTCTATCCTTTGCCCAAGTTTACTGTACAATCTGCCGTATCCAGCTATTTCTATTCCTACTGTTCATTTAAATGTTAAAAAGACAGATTCATTTCAACTGCAGAAGCTGTTCAAATACCGTAAATTACCTGACTTAATGCAAAGAAATTCAGAGCTTAGAATGAAGCTCATCATGCTATGCATGCATGACCCCACTTCAAGCATTAAGCTGGTCTCAAAACAATGACCATTCTTTGTTGCAATATTGAGGTTTAACTAGATGAGATGTGGGGCCCAATTCTGATCCCATTAAAATCAGTGGGATTTCATTCTTAGCAGGATTTGAATATAATTATTATTGCTTTCATTTTTCATAAAACTTGCCTGTTTTTTTTCTTCAATCCTTTCATATGGCTATATCTATTTCAAAGGTTATGTCAGAGCAACGAATTTAAAAGAATCAAAGAAAAAATAGAGAAAAGCCCTGTTCTTGCTCATTTCAGTATTCTTCAAAGTGGAATGGCTAAATATCTCAGGAGGGATTTCTGGGATATGCTTGGACATGAGTTAGCATCGTACATTGCTAATAGAACCTGAAATAAAGAAGACTCTTGAGGACCAGGCGACTTAGACCTAGACCTGCCAAAATTAGGTCTCTCATTTAAAAATTCTGCTTGTGTGTGCTGCAGTCACAGGAAAGACTTCATTATGTAGTAGAAATAGAGAAAAGTACCAAGTTTGACAAGCTTATTAAAACTCTTAAATATCTTGTTTAAATAATAATTCATTAAAGAAACTTGCCACCTTATAAAATAATTTATTTCTTGAAAGTCAGAATATAAATACTGTGAAAGAATACTACAACTGAGGGCTTAGCTTATAGGCTAATTAGTGCTTTTTGTCAGTGATCAAGGTTTACATCTCTTAGCTAATTCCTCTTTCCTATCAAATTTTAAGAGTAAAATTTCTAAAGATACTGAATCCTTCCCCCCAGTTTCAATGGTCCATGCATATCCTTCAAAAATGTGGCCAATAATATCTATCACCATCTTTGGTGAGGTCCTGATCTTGTAAACAATTTACTGTAAGCAGGATGCTGAATGCACTACCAGTCCCAGTGAAATCATTCTTATTCTGCATGAATACAGATTGGGGTCAGTTGAAAGACTGGGGCACCAGAAAGTGGCACATTGGTAAATGTAGTCGTGCCAGTGCTTGCAAGGCTTTTGTACAGTGACAAAAGGTCGTACTGCTTCTAGTGTGCATGTGATACTGCATGTGATATCTGTTAGAAACTGATGCTATTAATATTATAATGTAATAAGACTTTAATATACAATAATATTGTAGTATAGTAACATTTTCACTCCTTTAATGATTTAGTCATGCAACTCAGTGTCCATCCCTCATGCTTGATGTTGATCTTTAGCTTGAATAAGCCTGTATCCCATTGTAAATTCTTTACATTGAATATTTTTACAGGAAAACTAGCTTTTCTATTTTAATTTAAAACCACAATTAAGTGTCATGAATTCCCTTTCCCAAAGTGAAACCAAAGTCAATATGTTGGGAAAAAGTACTGAAACAGGTATTTTGGGGATATGGAAACAAACAAACCATAAAACCTCCAAATCCCACAATTCTAAACTGACAGAAAGATCATCTCTTATGAACTTTTAACCAGTGACTATCTGCTCCTTAGGCAGTCTTATAGAAATGCATCTATTTGTGATGAAGAGGTTTTAAGGTATGCTAAATTTATCACATCCTTTTGAAAGATGAGCCGGTGGCTGACTGCTTTTAAAATTAAAAATATTTTATTGTGCTGATGAATTGACTTTAACTGTGGCAGTACTGCACATAGCTACCCAGGTCAGGACATGGGAAAGATTTTGCTTATACACCAATTCATTACCTGTTCATCTTAGAGCAGTTGCAAAAAGCTAGCCTTTGGCTTTATTACTCATGCTTTAGAAGACACTAGTTTGTGCACCAGATTTCTTAGCATATCCAAATGAATGACAAATCCTTCCACCTATTTATTATTCATGAATTGTCATAAATAATGTTAAACATATTGCACTTATTAATTTAGCCCTCTTTTAAAAGTCAGAGGTACAGGAAGGAAGGCTGAACATAAGAGGCTGTCAAAGATTTCTCTTTTTCTGTGGTCATTCCTGTAGCTCTGATCTATTCTCAGTGGAACCAAAAAATGAGTAGAAAACATTTAAGCAACTAGGGTTGTATCCTGCAGCAATACTCATTATATAAATATTTTTCTTCCAATACTATCATTTTACTGCTTTGAAAAATAAATAGTTGCAAAAAGGTGGAAAAGAACTCAAACACTAATGAACTACAGAATTCTGAGCAATTGTAATATAAAGAACTCTGAAAATTACTACTCTGACTCCTTCAGAATTAGGTATGGCTGGAGAAAGGCCCTTCCAGTACTAGTCAGGGTGTAGTGGTAGAAGATTGTTAATGATCTTTCTTTACTCCATTAGGTATTTTTGGAATTTAAAATTTAAAACTGTTTAGTGCAAGAGGTGAAGCTACATCCTTCAAAACTCCTAATGCAGATTGAGTTCTTGAAATAGGCAGTATAGACCAAAAAGCTGAGGATCTACAAAGCAAAACTTTCGGTGTAAACTGTCTAAAATCCAAATGTATCAGTTTGATTAGCTCTAGTGCATACAAGGAAAAGCTGAAAGAACTGAATTTGTTCATTCTTAAGAAAAGAAGGCTAGGGGAAATCTCATTTTTTTCAACTATAATGGGAGAGTATAAAAAAGGGAGTGCCAAATCCTTCACAGAGATTAATAGTGATAGGGCAGGAAGCAGCATGCACAAGATGCAACAAGGGTAATTCTAATTAGTTATTGAAGACTTTTTTCCTTTTTTTTTCCCCTCTACAAAAAGGGTAGTGCTACACTGAACAGATTGGGATTTCCATCCTTGGAGATATTCACTGGACAAGGCACTGAGCAATCTGATCCAAGTTGCTACAGCTTTGAGCAGGAGTCTGGACCAGATGACATCCAGAGGTTCCCTTCAACCTATATCATACCATGATGCTACCCAGGTCTGAGGGACTGAATGACCATTTCTAACCACAGTGCGTTAGGTGTGCTCCTGGAATGCACTTTCATGTTTAGTTTTGTCTGAAAGCAATCCTGTTCATGCATGTTAGAGCGCTCCATTGTGTGAACCAAACCAGAAAAAAAAAAGAAATAATTGGAATACTCATTTCAGCGACATACATGTGATGTGGATTAAAACTGCACCCTGGATAAACCTTGAGAAGGAAGTTGGACAGATCCAAAAAATATCACGTGACCAGATCAGAGACTGTGGCATGCACTTACACATTTTAAATGTGTTAATCTGGGTATAATTAATATTAGTTCATCTTGGCCCTATATATAAAGTGTACAAGAATAGTGTAACTAACAACAGTGCATACGTATTTTGTAATACCTGTGATGGCAGAGTCAGATACAACATAGAAGCATTTGGCAGAAGCATACGAGTGATTTGACTGCTAAAGGGGCAAAGAAAGATGTGTGTGGTCAAATGAAAGAGACTGCCAAGTGTTAAAATGTTCCCTCCCAAGTGTTAAAACATTGCCAGACAAAGGACAAGATGAGTACAAGGGAACGAGAATGAGCAGAACATCCTTCCAAATACATTAGGATATTGACTGACAAAACCACAGGGGAAGCAGCATCAGGAGCAGATGAGCCCTCCCTTTATATTTTTGGCAGGGTCGGGGAAGGGAATAGCATAAAAACAACAGGCATAAGGAAGGAAAAGCTGAGGAGAAAGAAGGCAAGGCCACTTTCGGTTCTGGCTTCTTTCATCAATGAGTTCTCAAGTCTGATCACCCTGACCTTGGTGACCAAGGACCACAGTCATCAGCACCAACTATGCAGCATCACCTCTGTGGCATTTTGTACTCACAGGTAATTTGAGATGTTAAAGACTAGTAATTTCATCTGCATAGTAATAATTATTAATGACATATAAGAATTAATTATTGGCACGAAAGGTGCTGTTAATGAGTGAATTAAGTTCTGTTTTAAAGTTTAAAACTGGCCTGACTTGTCAGTGTTCTGAAGATTCTTGTCACAATGATCTCTAGTTCCTTAATTTATGTAACACAGACACATATTCAGTTACAACAATGAGCAGAATAGAATGGTACCTTGTAATTAGTTTTCCTAGAGTTTTGCGTTTCTCAGAAAAGATACAATTACAATGAGCTACAGCAACAACCTCTATTACCTGGTATTTGAAATAAGAAGTCAGGAAACAGACTTATGATTTTTCAGCCCTCCTTCCTAATTAGTATCACTTGTGCCCAAGCCCATAATATACCCCTAGCTTGTACATGCGTACCATGGAACACATGAATACCATTGCATTTAATAAAAAGTAATTTCCTACTGGAATTTTATCCCAGTGTGTGAACTTTTGGTAAGGCTCAGAAATTCCTAACCTTTCACAAAAAGTTATTAAATTCTCATGAAATACCACTGATTTTAGCCTAATAAACTGCATAGATTGGTCCCTACAATGATTTTATCCCCATTAAGAAGGATTTAATACATTTTTAGTCTAGTCCACGCATCAGAACAGAAAGTCAGAACCTGCACATAAAACAAGGGCTTACATTGCAATCTTTACATGACTGTAGAGTTCAGTTCAGTGAAAAAAGAAGATACATCACTTGCAGACAGCTAAATAACCTAAACATTTACCTAATTGATTCAGGTTTTCAGGTGTAAAACTAGGTGTTCCCTTCAGTGAAACTAGGAAGCTTGATCTTTAAATCAGTGTTAGCAGTGTACAGACTCTGACTTAATCATTAACTGTTTTGATTCCATGGAGACAAGCATGTTTAAGAAAAAAAAAGGTCAGAGAAAAAGAACAACAATAAGCAGTAAAAAATACCTAAAAATAAAAATCTTTAGGGATCATGGATCATATATGATGACCTTCAAAACCTGCAAGATGATTTATGCCTTTAGATATTTTCAGTAATGCTTAGGGCATGATCTGTACCTTTAGATATAATCACAGTAAATCATTGAACACGCTCTAATAAACTTTTGCAACTAAACATGTTTTGTTGTGCCTCAGCATCATATGTAATCAGAGCTTCCATCAATTTAACAGAGAGCAGTCATGACTTACAGAAAGCAAGTAAGATGACAGTAGGGGGCAAATAGTACCTTTTATTTCACAGTTCACCATTAACATCACATAGGATTTTTGTTCTAGCTGTTCTAGTTTTTTTCTAGAACTTCTCTTGTGTGGGGGGATATATCTTACAGACTCTGTGCAACAACTGAGTAAACAGCTTTATATGTTTGTAAGTGTGAGAGAAACAGAAAAATGGGAAAAAATGGAAAAACTAGTGTAACGGGAACCTAGTACTTCATCTCTATCTCATTCTTTAATTTGGTAAGCAGTCATATCATATTTCAAACACCTGCCAACTATTTTTTGTTAATGTCATTATTCTATAACCCAATTTGAATCTTAAAACAAAATTTATTGTAAGAGCTGTCTTTAAATTGATTATTAAGAAAGATATTTGGTGGATTTTTTTATCTAAAATGATGCAAAATATTAAAATAATTAAATAAATATATTTTAATACAGCTTGATAAGTTATTGTAGAAGTCTCATTCCTGGTAATCTGGCTGTGCCACATAACTTAGGTTTAGATAAAAAGAATCAAATAATACAAACATTTGGTTGCATATTTTTAGTGCATATTCAAGGTGCGTAAGAACAATATAATGTGTAAAGTTAATTTATGTCTGAATTTTGAAATACATTTAAAATCATAGAAACAGTAACCTGGGTGATATCAAATACCCATCTAGGTCAGTACTCTGTCAGTAGCAGAATTCAAGTACTTGGTAAAAGAATGCAAAAACATCAGACAAGAGTAAAAGAGCAGGACAAGTGTTGGGTGGTTGTTTCCCAGAACACCTTTCCAGCCTCCAGCAGCTTGGTATATTTGTGTTTAACAACTGTTGGGTTTGTTCCACCATTTTGCCCAATTCCTTTCTGAATCCACATAAACTTTTACTATCTACAGCTCTGAGCTCTGTAATTTAACTACACGCTACACATAGAAGTACTCATTTCTGCACGTCACGACCTGGGCTGGCCAGACCAGGGAGCAGCCATGGTGAGTTCGGAATTCCCTCGGGCTAAATTAAGGTGAAGCCACACCAGGCAATCGGTTGAACGTTTTATGCAAGGCAGAATCAGCCTGAACTTGGAAGGTGTAGCAGTAGGTGGCGGGGCTTCTCACAACAGGAACTGGCACGAAACTACCTCAGCAAACCGTGTAACCCACCGTAACCACGCGTACATCAGTTCAGGGAGTAAGGCGAGCCCTCCCGCTGGGTCAGGAGGTTCAGAGTGGACCCCCTCGCTTTCTGGACTCCTTCTCGGAGAGGAGCCCGGGGGCAGCTGGATCCGCTCCTAGTCCCAGACTTGGTCAGCGGTTTGTGTCTGGAGGGACGAGGTGTAGGGATTACGGGGGAAAAGGAAGAGACAAGAGGGAGGTCTCACCAGCCCTGGGCCCAGCTCCAGAGGGCACACGCGGGGCTGCTCCCGCCTGCGCCTCGTGTAGCCCCGTTCCCGACTTTTTTCCCCCGTCCATCCCGCCCCTCCGGGCTTTCTGCGCACCGCCCCGAAGGACTCCTGTCCCTCTCGCTCTCGCGCGCAGGCGCCATCGGGGACCGGTGGTGGCAAAGGGTCCCTGGGGCGGCCGTGAGCCCCTTCCTCACGTCAGCCTCGGGTGACCTCTGGCCGGACGGCGGGAGCTGCCCTGCTCCGCGTAGCCGAACCCGGAACCGCGCATGGCACGGCACAGCACGGCATGGCACGGCACGGCAGGTCAGGCCCTCCGCGCCCTGTCACTGGTGTCCGCTGCTGATGGATCGGCTCCTCACCTGCGGTTCCTCGCTATGCGGAGTTCGTCCTTCTGCAGAACTTGCCCCGCCGCAGTGTGTGAAACATGAACTCCCTCAGTGTCTCACATTGCATCTTTTGAACCTGCCACCTGTCCTATTCATTTGATATCTACTGCTTGTTTTAAAGGAAGTGAGCCATTTCTCTCTATTCACCTCCTCCATGACATTCATAACTTTATAGATACACCCTCATAGTCTTCTATTTCCATACTGAAAACTCTTTGTTTACTTAATCATTCCTTCTGCAGAAGCTATTGCCTATATATGATCATTTTTGTTAACCTTTTTATACCTCCGATTAATATTTTTTGAGGTGAAAGATCAGACCTGAACATATCATCTAAGACATTACAGAGAATTTTTGAGGGTTTGCCTCTATGTGTATGTGCGTATTGTGTATATATGGGTTTTATATATATACGGGCTATCTGACTAAAAGCTAATCAAATTAACTAGACAGACTTTGTGAGGATCAAATGAGCAATGCTTGTCAGAGGAACCAAGAAACCTAATCTGTGAAGGAGTACTCTGACTCTGTCACTCTTAACAAAACCAAGAAGAGGGATCAGACCGTTGTGCCTGGAGTTAAAGTCACCAAAAAGAGTCATGCCAGTATGTGCTCAGCCTCACTGCTGACCGCATCAGGGCACACGGAGCCAACACAACCTTGTATCTCCGGGGCTGTGACAGGAGGACTGCCCACTATGGGACTGGATGCTCCAGTAGCTGGCTGAATTTAGGTACCCCAACACTATTTATATGTATTTCAGTAGGTTGATGTACACGCACAGACTCCTCTCTAGTTCTTAATACATATGGTTTTGTGTATGGGTAGGAATTTGTATGTATGTGCATGCATGTGATGGTGTGTCATAGAATAAGAATAATATCCAAACTTTTCAAAGGATTCTGAGCACAGAAAATAGTTTTGCAAACAAATAAATTAGAAAGAAATATTAAATAATTTAAAAATATGTAACTTGAAAGCATCTGAAAAATATAAAAAAGCCAACTTGAATTTTCAGTGCATAAAATAAACATCTATACAAGTTAGATGCTTTCTACTGCTTTTCAAAACTGCAGGAGTTTACTACCATTCTGTTCTACCAAACATCATTTTATACACCCCACAATGGACCAGCACTGGTTAGGAATCGGTATCATTCTAGAAGAGGAATCAGAACAGAACAACTTTCCTGTCTTTTTTGCCTCACAGCCCTAACCTATTACTTTTCCTCCTTCTGGCTTTATGGATACTGGAGTCCTGGCTGAACAGAGACATAACTTCAGCAGGAAAATATTTCTTTCCAGTATGTCCTGCGGTGTGGGATGTTGTGTTCTACAGGCATTCACTTTTCTGACTGAGGGGCAAATGCTTTAATCATGCACTTATTATGCAAAAAAAAGTGGCCATCTCTACTTTTAATGAGTTTCAGTGCAATCATATTTGCGTTCATCATGCTTAGAGTAAGACTAGTGATTCAGGCTATACTGGAGATGCAATCAATGTCTAAGAAAGTCTGACTAAATATAGATTGTAATCGAGTGTGAGAGTGAGATAGGCTCCTCAGGAGGAGGGGAAAAAAAAAAAAAAGGATGCAATAATACCTATCTTTAGTGGTCTCGAAGAACATTTTCACTTACCAAAGGAAGGGCCTCTTGATTTTTGAATGCCTTCATTGTCTGGCAGGAAGTCTGAATTTCTGCCTGAGGTGTTTGGATCTTAGCTCTGCCTATATTCCAATCTGAGACAAATACAGGACATTTGGATTTGTCCCTCTCATTTAAATGTAAATGCTCAGACTAAAATGTGATATTTTTAATACCCCTTTGATACATGAACTTTAAGCTTTATGCTAATTAAATTAACCTTTGTCATTTTAATTAAATGCTATTAAAGATTTTTAAAATCCCTGTAAACCTCAATAAAAAGGAGTAAAATGACAATATGCAATTATCTGAATGACACAAAAATAAAAAAGGAGTTCAAATAGTTTTTCAAAGCAAAAAGACCTGCCGATAATATGGTAAAATTTTCAGTGCCTTGAAAGATTTCTTTTAGGATTATCTAAGAGCTGATGCTTTCTTTACATCTGTGAAGTAGTCATACTGAAAGTAATGTCAGGAAATAGATTGTAGAAATATTTAAAGAAAGAATAAAAATAAATCAGATAGATACAAAATGCCTTGCTTTTAAGACATTTCTTTGCTGGTTGTCTGTATGCAGGTCTATTGTGACTGCAGACTTTCTAGAGGAGTGATTATTCCTATGCATTCCTGTAATATCTAGAAAGAAAAAGAGATTCTTTCCTCCGTAGGAGATTCTAAGGGATTCTTTAACCAAATTTTGAGCACATACAATCAAAAGTACTTGAATGTAACAATTTAACTCTTACAGATTATAAGGCTTGTGCTTCCCATTTCATTCTTGCTATAAACAGTTAAAGTGGCACCAGCTTGCGAAGAACATTTCCACATGAAGGATTGGAACTTTCTCTGAAGAATTATAGGACTTTCTCCATTAAGCCAAAATCATAGCTGATTTGCATTCTGCATATCCCATTGAAGATGGCAAGATTAATAGAGCTATATATGAAGAGTAGATGAATGTTAAATTTGTCCTATTGTTTAATATTCAGTTTGAAAAAGGTAAGAAGGTTGAATATTTAAATAAATTGGTTTCAGTACACCTTTGCACAAAATGAATGATCATAATAAAGCTACCAGTGGTATTTTTTGACTAGCCTGCCTTACAATGATAATGAAAAGTATTCATATATCCAGTTTTACCCATCAAGAAGCTGGAATATAACAGTGAATTTGGCCTCTGAGGAAAGTCACACTGAATCAAATCAAATTAAGATCTAGTTTTGATCCTGGAGAAGGGGTTTCCAGAATTCTGTTAGTTGCCCTTACAGGGAACAAAGGTCTTTTAGACTTTACTTTCCTATCTTCTCGTGGGATCAGAAACTAACCATCACACACCTATTTATCTTTCTTGCTGCTAATATGTCATCTCTTTTCATAACAATTTCTTTTTCTGCTCACCTCTTTCATCCCTTTTTCCAAGCCTGTTTTTCTCTAAAAGCAGTACCCATTATCCTCCCTTAAATTCTGTTTAGATAGGTCTCACTTCCCACTATTTCTTTCCCTCTAACTGTCTTCTGTGCTTTCCAGCTTTTCATTTCCTATAATAATAATAAACACCTTGAAATACAGCAAAAAAACATGTTAAGTCACCAGATCCTATTTCCTTTTTTTTTTTCTCATGGATGCTTTCAACAATCTGGTCTCAAGGTATATGTAGACAAAGGCTGTATTATGAAGAAAATTACACTTGCACCTTTGTTTTGGAAGGTGGGTTATTCCCTATTCTGAAGTTGAATAGTGAATACATCATGTCATTACTTCACATCATTGATTTCTGCATGGCAAGGACAATAATCTCTGTTTCTTTTGACATAACAGTGTGTTTGTAATACTGTGAAATAAATAAATACAACTCTCCCTGCCTTCAATCTCTTTTTATTTTTAAATGTCTTTTGTATGTCTTAAACCAAATATCTAAACATTTTATATTTGTCAGGAAATCTAAAGAAAAAATATTGTTCAAATGGTTGAAAACTTTATCAAACACATTGTTACATGATCTTGATGATGGAGCAGAGTGCACCTCAGCAAGTTTCCTGATGACACAAAACTGGGAGGAGTGGCTGATACACCAGAGGGTTGTGCTGCCATCCAGAAGGACCTCGACAGGCTGGAGAAATGGGCTGATGGGAATCTCATGAAGTTCAACAAGGAGAAGTGCGAAGTCCTGCACATGGCGAGGAACAACCCCAGGTACCATCTTCAAACTTTATATACACTTTATATACATTTTAGACATTGTATCTGCTATATCTGCAATTTTAGTGCCAGTTTCAAGAAATTAAAATAAAATCTCTCCTTTCACAGTATACCACTTTTGAGAATACACCTTGAGGTAAAAGACCTTGAGAAATGCAACTTAAGAACGAGATCCACAAAACAGCCCTACATGTGCAAACTGTAAAAGAAGATCATTACCAGTACAATGAATGAAGAGAACGTATACTCAGGTATGAATCATATTAGATTTGAACTGAAAAATGTGAAATGTAAGTAGAATGAAAAGAAAATATGAATTGAAAAGTATGAAAACCCCTGTATTCTATGCCTCTTCAGATTAGCTGAGTGCTAAAAACAGGCAAACAAGTGGCAGTGTACCTCAAAAGAGAATTCTACATTCAGGAGAAAAGAAAAACCCATGAAAGAAAGAGTGAAACATTAAGAGTCCAGAGTTGAAAATTCTGTCCGTTGATACAAACAACTATTTGGAGTTTACTATTACTGAAGGAACATACAGTACTACTAAAAATGTTTGGTTTCAACAAGATTGATTATCTGTCTTTTAAATCCTGTCTCACAGGGGCAGAAGAAGGAGGGAAAAAGGGGGAATGAAGCATTAAACTGTACATTATACCAAAGGACTAGGCATATGATTCAATATTAATGTAATTAGGACGTGCTTTGAAACAAACTTTGCAGTTACTGAAAAACTTGCCTGTTCCTCAATACAGAAAGATATTAAGAAATATGTAGGTACATGCCTATCTGTACATTAATCGTGGTGATATTTGAATCCTTCACAGAGACTAAGTTTTGTCTCGAGACTTTCATCTCTAGGAAATGAGTTCCCATCCCCACCAATTGACTGGGATGCAAATTTAGTCAGAGACTTCTAATCCTGCAAATTAATGGGCCTGGGCCTTTAGTTCAACCAGGAGGAGCTCATGATCTTAACCCTAATGGTGAAATAGCTTTCATGATGTTTAGGCATATTGATTATTATCTTGCTTATTGAGTACACACAGCAATGTCAATTATTAACCCCAAGCAAGGTACACAATTTTACTGTCTTTGTTCATGAAAGATTTCTAAATAGGAAGAAAACTTTCAAAAACCACTAGTTTTGTGGGCCTTTTAAAAATTATTTTTACTGTTAAAATAGCAAAATATATTTCTTGATGGAAGGTTTTGGTAATTATTATAGCTTTTATGTTATGTATACACACACATATTCGTATCACGACTCGTACAATTTTTTTTACATAGACCAAAAGACATTTTCATTAAATGCCCAGTGAACTTTTCATTAAACACAAATTTTTTTCTTGTGGTTTAAAATAAAAGATTAAAAGAAACCCCTAAATTAATGAATTATCATAATACAGGTTATCTGTTTAGGAAAACAGTCCTTTTTTACACCTTTCAATTGTAATGAGATTGAATACTGGCTTTCTAAACTGAGGCATATTCATCACAGACAATTGTCAACATATAGCAAAATCTAAAGCACAACTTAGGAAACATAACATCGTATTTATAATGAAAATTACAATTTACTCTGTTTCTCTTTGCAGCTAGTCTCTTTGAAGATGATGAATCAGGCTATTTTAATGTACATACTTAGTTGTTACTTTCCAGTTGCAGACCTATGGAGTCAGAAGTAAGTTGCATTAGTTTTGAGTCCTTTTGTCTGACTGTCACTAAATCCAGTTTAGGCTACATCAGCTGAAAGTGGACAAATAATGATTAAAAATCAGTTATTTTTTATTGGGGTGTGGCAGAAATAATTTCTTTCTGTAGTTTTGTGAACTATAAATACACTGGGCTAGAAGTACATGAAAAACTCTGAAGAAAACTTCTTTTCTCCTGAAAAATGTACCTTTACAAAATGAAAACTAGCTTTTTCTAAATACATATAGACTTATTTATAGCAGGTAAAAAATTGCCCTTCACCGCCCCCACAAAAAACCCCACCCAATGTTTAGAATTTTTGTGTATTATTTTTATTTTTTTATTTTCAAGAATATTAAAATACTCAAGAGCAAGAGAAAATGTTTGCTTTGATGTAAAAAAAAAAAAGAGAAAGAGTGAGAAAAAGAAAATTGACCTAAGCATTTTTCTTTAGTCTTTTCACTGAAATTTTGATGAATTTTTGCTTTGAATTGGCTTGAAATACTTTTGGATGTGCAACAAATAATTTTTGTTTTAAAATCAGTTCTTCACTCAGGTTTGAGACTAATTTTGCTGGAGACAGTGATAGGTAGCCAAGCTCCTGGTTTCCTACTTCCCCAAATGAGCTTCTGACTGTTGTCATAGTTACAGAGATATTTGCACTTGTGAACTTCCTCTTCTCTCTGAATGAAACCTCTCAAGCAGCAGTTCTCCTCCCTTACTTTCCTCATGCAGAAAGATTAATCTTTTTTTTAAAAACTTCAGCTGTGCTGACCAGTTATTTTTGGCTATACTGTTTGGATTCGACTTCTCTTTCTTTTACCAACATGTCAGTTGTTGTATTTCAATTGACACTCTTTACAAATCTAGTAATTTTATCCCTTTTATCCTTTTCTCTAAGGATTAAAATAAATAAATAAATAAAAAAAGAGAAAAAAGAGGAGTTTTTTTTATAGAAAGTTTAATCTGTCCACTGCCTCCTTCAACATGTCCCCTTGTCAATACCAGGGCAAGTCAGGCACGATTTAGTATGGTTAATACAACGGGTTTATTTTGCTGTTCCAGACTGCTTTGATCAGGGGCAGGTCTGCCTGGTGGGATGGTTGCTGCATAGCTCCAATCATGTAGTTTGCTTTACCATTTCCTCCTTTCTCCCCTTTCTACAGCAACAATCTGTCTGAACTGTAATCTTTCTCTACAGACCTCAATTTTGTTGATAGCATGGCCTCTTAGAGACCCTGTGAGCTAGCACCCTCTTTTGTTATCTTTTGAAACTCTTTGCCCAAGGTGACTTTCTGATCCTTCTCTTCCACATCGTTTGTCTTATTTTTATAATTTAATTATATTCTTATGTAATTTTACTTTCAATGTAAGCTATGTTTCAGTTATATCTGTAGAAAAAGCCTGGTTTATGAACATTTTTAGAGCAATAGAGCTCTTGATAGCCCTCTAAGTGCCAGCATGTTTCTTAGGGTTTATCTTCAGTAATATCCTAGTAGCTGTAAGAGACAGGAAAAGTAGCAGGGGTGAAATTCAGTTCTAGGTTGTAGCCAGTTGTAGGTTCCTACTTGCAACATATGGACTTGACTCAGCTATCTAAATCTGGGGTACCCTATCTGGCCTTTGGCTGCCACTCCTCAAGTGTGTCTTCTGGAGGACCTGAGACAGCTGTCAGCTGCATGAAAAAGACTTGGATATTGTAGCGAGTCCAAAATGGCACTAAATGTCTAATTTTAGTCAGTAAATCAAGCCCAGTATACTATACAATGGGCCAAAATATGTGTCCAATCAATGTCATTTGACATATGCCTGGGTATTGCGTCAGCCCCTGCCTGTTCTGTGTCAAGTCTTTTCCAATAATTCTTCAAACTTTTGTTGTAAGTATAAATATGAGAAAGGTTAAAATATTAGATACTGTTTAAGATCAGTTATATTAAATGCTGACTCTTTGTCCCTGGGGCTGGTGCCTACAGTAATTGTTATTCCTAGTTGCTAGTCATACTTCTGAGACCTCTGAAGGCTGGTAGCTTATTAATATATGTAATGTGTTTTCTTTATATTAATTTTGAATATCTCCAGTGAGAAAAAGCTCTATAAACTGTTAAGGTTAAGTTGTCTCTTATCAAAAGAAAGCTTAATCACTATGAACCTAAAACTTGTACGCCTAGCTGTGTAGTTATTTACAGGGTTGGTGATAATGGAAGTATTCATATTTTTCAGCTTAAAGATGTATTGTTTGGTTTCTAGCATGGATAACTCTCACCAAGTAATTTCTAACTTTCTATCCCTAAATACAAACACCATTTATAAAACCACATATTACATGTAGGACGTTGTCAAATATTTCCTTGTCAGAGTTCATCCTTTGACTGCATTTGCATTGCAGGATTCAGTTCTGAAACGAGTTGTTTTGGCAATGTGCATCTCACAAACCCATCTTTATTTTCATTCATTTTACCTTAAATTTCCCTTCTTCTTTCCCTTCCATTTCTCTTTTCCCAGTCAGTGTAGTTTCTTTCAGTGATTTAATAGTATCCTGTCACAGCAGGGTGTTGGTAAGAGCACATTTCAAAAAGTGTAAGAGAAGGACCCAACTGAGGAGGCAGTTAAAACATTTCACTAGCTCAGTTCTGCATTCTGTGCCTCCATAAAATGTTTTGTAGGATACAAACAAATCCGAGGTTTGAATCTGTGGAAGCTCTCTTTTGTTCCCCTTTAAAAAATGAGGAAAATGAGGAAAATTGTTTGCTGTTATATATACCTGAATATTTCTGTTGTATTTTTCCAGCTGCCAAAAATTTCTTCATACAGTTTTGGCCTTCAAGAAATTCCCAAAGCTGATCACTTGCCCAGCTGTATATTACCATTACTATGTCCTTTCCTGATAGAGATTACTCGTGCACTGATGGAACATAATGTTCTATAACATGACATAAAGCAATAATAGCATGCAATATAATCCTTGTTATATCTTTAATAATGGGATAAAACTAAATTACAGCATTTGATATTGCTGACTTAATTTCAGATGCTCATCTTTTACAGGAAACTTAATCTATGCCAGAAGTGGTCATTAAGGATCATCAGCAGTGCAACTAAAATATAGAAAATAGAGTTCAATTACATCTTACCGTTAAAACTGAATTTAAGGACTGTAAGCTCATTTGCACAGAATATTGTTATTTTTCACCTTGCAAGTTTAAATATGCTTGCATAGTCTTTGATAGATTCTCCCACAGCAAACAGAATACTTGCATACAATTCACCCTTGAGAATCTCATCAGCCTTTAAATGATTTTTGTACATTTTCTGAATGTTACAGAAATTGTTTAAAAAGCAATTTCAGACATCATAGGATTAAAAATAACATCACAGGGCTTTATATTTGTTTTCCTCCCTGCACACTCCTCATTTGTTATTATTTGTTTGTTTATCGTATTACGGAAATTTATTCAGACTCCAATAATGAAAGGGATCTATTGTGCAAACACTGTACAAATACATACTTAGGAACAGCCACTACTTAAAAGATTTTGCTATAGTAAAGACCAAATAACTGTGCCAGCAGTTATTAATGTTTCTTGGTACTTCCCCATAAGACCCTGTTACTTGAGGTTTTTAAGTTCTTCATTGTTTCACTTGGCCTGAATTCCTGCATGCTGAACTTTATGTTCAAAATTTATCTTTTCAGGAAAGCTTCCTTACAGGTAGCTCTGGACCTAACATGGAAGAGGAAAAGGAAAACTAGTGTTCTGGCATTAAAAGAAAAGAAAATATACAGAAATTTTGACACTTTGAAACCTCTAAGCCTTGGGGTGAAAACCTGAATTCTTCCTTGGGAAATCTTATGCCATTTCTTATTGCTGTAAATGTTGACAACAATGACCTCTTCAGTAGTGAAAAGCTATCTTTCAGTGTGTTTCCAAACTTCATGCCACTTTTGCTTGTTGGACTTGATTTCAGTAAACACTATATAGCATCTTTTCCTTTTTCTGATGTTCTGAGTTAATTACGGGGTTGCATTTGGGAACAAAGAGCTTACTAGTAATTCAAATGTTAATAGATTATGTAAGTATGGCAGCTTAATGTTTTTCTCTTTATGAGGAAGGAATGAATCTTGCAAGAGAGAACAATCATTAAGAAATCATACATATTGAAAATATATTAAAAGAATTTTGAAATTCTTTATCAAGAGCTTAGAAGTTCTTGATCAGTGCGGCTCAACTTCAAATAACTTATCAGGCAAAGATTTTCAGGTCCATAAAGGTTTTTCAAACAGCTGAAATGAGCTGTAAACTAACAGTGAGGGCTTCCATTCTTGACATCAGAGACCAGGTCCAATTCGTTTGGTTTTGCAATCTGCTTAATGATAATCTGAGTATTACTTATATATCTAAGAAAAAGCACTTCCTGACTCTTGGACCTGAAAATGCTTTCTATGTAACTGCACATCACAATCTATTTTGCATACATGTAATGTGCATTACTCTCCATTTCTGCCAAAATTATGATTTGCTGGGACAGGTTTTGTGTATCCTGGTCATGTGCATTTCAGCTGTGACTGAAGTTATACATACATGTCTTCAGCCCCTTAATATTGTTCATTCTTCTGCTGCAAGACTTTTAGTTCCGTTTTAGTTTTTAGCTGAAAGCTAAAGGAGATATTGATCTATGTTATAATTTTTAGATGAGGAAGAGACACCAAAAACATATTTAAGATATATGCACAGTTTTCAACAAGTTAGTTCGTATCTTAAAAGTACAAAATGCCAGTAAGTGGGGGTTTTATACTTACGAATTTTAGATGTTCTTTTATTTTGATTGTGAATTCTATTAAAGAAATCGTGTACAAGACACTTACAAGAAACTATTTCCTGTACCCCATGTCATGGTTTAACCCCAGCCGGCAACCAAGCACCACACAGCTGCTCGCTCAGTCCCCCCATGGTGGGATACAGAAGAGAATCGGAAGTGTAAAAGTGAGAAAACAACTCATGGGTTGGGAGAAAAACAGTTTAAGCCAATGGGACTCAGTTCTATAAATACAGTCTATTACAGCAAGACCTGGTTTGGAATATAAGAGCTTTCCTTCCGTCCTCTTTTCTTGCTTCTCTCTCCTTTCTTCTCTCTTCTTTCTGTTTTTCCCTTTTTTGCCTAGTTTTGCCTCGCCTTGCCTTGTCTCCCCTCCACCTCTCCCTCTCCCTTTACAATTTAGCTTAGGTACTAAATGAATAAAAGACTAAGGAAGTAACCACATAATTTAAATTCAAATTTGTTATTTCCTCTTGACAATCTTGTCTCAGTTCAAAAACATCTCATACAAGGAATATCAGGTCTTACAGGTATATTTGCATTTTATCACTGCTGAATCAGAGTAAGCTATATTTCAGTCATCACATATGGAAAAGCTAGCAAGCTTCTAAAAGAGAAAAGCACAGTGTTTGCTTGTTCCAGAAAAATGGATGTGACACCAATTAAGAGCTGACATAGTGGACAGAGCTTAGAGTCCAACATAGAAGACAGTTCTTTGTCATGCTATCTACCAGCTATCTGAAAGCCCTAGGCAAACACAATATGTTTATGTTTCTGTTTTCTTACCAGCTTGGGCAGATAGATAGGTTAATTTTAATGTTTAGGATAATTGCTGAGGAAAAAAAAAAGCTATAAGTTTATTTTCATGGGAATTCATTACTGTCACCTTAAAGCAACCAAAATGGCTGTAGTTTCTTTCTAATATCATTCCTTTACAGTAACATACCAGTTTGTGGGGAATCAACTTTTTTTCTTTAAATTTTTCGCTTTTCTTGTTTACACCAAGAAGGTTTTCTGGGGTTGGGTTTTGGTTTAGTTTTTTTTATTATTCTTTGTTCCTTTGGCCAATGCCTTGGAATTTACTTTGAGTGATGTTTCGATCAAGTTTTGGTGACTGGAATTTCCTGTTGGTGGCTTATAGGAGCTTCCTTCTGAAGTGGACAGTGTAAGGGTATGTGGGTGGAGACTGTCTGCTCCATTAAGGGTCTCTGGTCAAAGGAGCGATAAACAAGAACCCACAGAGACAAACCTGACCAACACATGATAAGGGCGGTCCTGAGAAGAACAAACTTGGTCATTTGTATTAATTGGTATGTATACCTGGAACATGAGAAATTCTATCAGTTGGAGAAAGGGAGGAGGAAAAGGAGGGAGACAAACACACAGAGACATAAACCCCAACCAATTAGTGTTAACAAAGACAACAGCCAGAAACAAATGTCTTTGGTCATGCTACTTGGTCAGTATCTTCTCTGCTGGTTGAATCTGCAAAAAGGAGAGCAGCAGCCACATCCCTCAGCCTGGGCAGAGACCCTGGGGCACTGGGGCACCAGGCTGGGCTCCAGCATCTGGGCAGGAGGGTCCTGGGCTGAAGCTGCTGGAGTCAGTGGCCTTGTCTCTTGACATCAAGAAAGAAAGAAAGAGAAAAAAAGAAAGAAAGAGAGAAAGAAAAGACAGAAAGAAAGAAAAGGAAGGAAGGAAGGAAGGAAGGAAGGAAGGAAGGAAGGAAGGAAGGAAGGAAGGAAGGAAGGAAAGAAGGAAGGAAGGAAGGGAGAAATACAAAATCTCTGTTACTCAGAATCCTGTTCATTTCTAAAAACAATTTCAGTGACCAGCCTTAGGTTACACTATGGAACAGAGAACCATACATCCACATATTGGCTCCTTGACTAATTTGGGGATTGCTCTGTGAAGAAGAAAAGCAATGATAAGGGCCTTCTTTTTCAGTAGTGTGCTCTGAGTTCTCGACTGGTGTAGAAGTAACAGATGATAAATATTTTTCTTTCCCAGATTTTTCATCTGAGGCATGAGACAGCTTTGAAGAATTCCTGTGTCCATTGGGTGACAAATACAATTCTGAGTATCATGCAGAAATGAGGTAACACCACCTTTTTCTAACTGGAGTGAAGTTCATTTAAGTTTTCATAACACACTTTTGAATTACTGCATTTTCAGAAATATTCAAGAGGATTCAGAGATACTGCTGATTGCCTCAGGCACTATATGTTTTGCCTTCAGCTGCCCCCCCCCACACATCAAGCTTTTCTGCTTAAAGCTTCTGGGTTGCACAGAGAAGGCTTATGTTCAGACCTACTGTGATGTGGAAAACTACATCAAATGACTTCTTTCTAAAATGTTCTTGTTCACTTGTTTATGCTACATTTTATGCCTACTTTTTAACTTCTGACTATGCGAGATTTGTGGTATATAAAAGGAGTTAACACAGCATCTTATTATCCAAATCTATTATATTGCATGCCATAGGCTATCATTCCAAAAGACTTCAGGGTTTAGCAATTACTTTAGTAATATATCATTTACCACAGAAAACCAGTAGCCAGAAAACTCATTTCCTGTCCCTACAATCGCTTATTTTCCCTGGTTAAGACAAAACCAAGGAACAAGCTCTTCCCTGTAACTCTAATAAAAGATTCCATCTGTAGCACTTTGAAAAAACAGAAGTGCTCTACCAACAGGATAGAGCTGTGTATCTCAACTTGAACCGTTTCAGCTTTCATGTCCATTAACTCTCTGGCTGTCCTGCTGAGGCAGTCATCAAGATTGCCAATTGTGATGGTGTTTATGCTGAGAGTGTTTGTCCACAAGCAAACTAAAAACATTAACTAACATAAAGGCCAATGATTTTGAAACTGCAGTTCTCAGACTTGTGAGAAATATGTTCTGAAACAATTTCTAAGCTTTGCAGTGGGATCAGAAGAAAGGTTTAAAAGGCATCCTTAACTTCTACTCTGATTAAATGCTGAATGTTTTGTAAGTCCTTTTCTTTCATTTTGACTAGCATTCAGAAAGGTTTTCAAAATTTGGAGCATTTTGAAGTGAAGATCAGAAAAATTTCCTGAGAAGGCAGGAAAGAGATTGTAGAGCCTGTGAGTGTACTTTGGGCCCTGACACTACGATCATAATTTTATTAATCATATATATCCATTTCCAGCTACACACACACCTTCTATGAAAGCTCTGCTTTATCTAGTTTACAGATAACACTGTAATGAGTCACATGGATACTTTAAAAAGTCACAAAAAGAAAACAAATGAAAGACAATGATAAAATCAAATCATTAGCAAAGCCCACTCCAAACAGAAATGGGAGTCATGAGACACCCTGACTCCAAAAATTCTTCATCACAAATACTTTGTTCTCATCACAGCCCCTCAATTAAATTACCTTTGCAGCATTGCCTATGGTATGGCATATATGATCCAGGGCATGGGAGTGTTAGGGAAGTGCATTAGAGACCTGTGCTGGGAAAGGATACCATGAAAATCAAGACCTTTTTTGGGAATTTTAATGAAAACACCAGTGTCTAACCAATGGTGTCCTATCAACCTACATCTGTTGATCACACCAGTATTAGTATAATGCAACAGGGGAAAAGATCATTTGGAAGAGGTGGTCACATTTAGAACTAGGTGGCACATGTTGCTGTAATGTTGTTATATACACATACAGTTTAGACACACATGCATACATGCGTATATGTATTTTATATATCAGTACTCACATTATGTAGAGACATAAATATAAAAACTGTATAACTTTGGAAAATATTACTTTTCACATGCAAATTTCAAGACAAGTAGATATGGAGTGTCAGCCTAAAACAGCCAGTCTCCAGTTGTTAGCAGATTTATTGACTGTGTTGTAGACTCAGGTTCATGTGTCTTTTGTGACAACTGTGCTCATCCTCTAGGGGAACTAGAATTAGGAAACTATACAGTACAACTTGGGCCAACAAATTTGTCTTCCTAAGCAATGCAATTTAGATGAATGATTAAATGTATATGCAGACAAGTGAGCAGGAAAGAAAGACTCCTTAAATCAATGTGTAGGTGAGTTTTCTAGCCCTTTCCTAGCCTTGTCTTTTTTGATTCTGAACAGAAACTCTTCAATCTGAGAAAATCCTTATAAAAGGCACATTCCCCTAAAAGTTTTTTTTCAATCAATCAATTAATCAATCAACAAATATTTCTATTTAATATTAATAGTCTCCCAAATAAATTGATGGAAAAGTATCTATCAGTTAAGGTCCAAAGGCAGTTAGAATTTCAAAAGTAGAAACCAACTCTATTAGATGCACATTTCTGAAGTAATATGCTACTTATTAGAATTTTTACTCTAATAAGGCTGAATTGCACTTGAGCTGCAGCTAAGAAAGGATGAAAGATGTAGTTTCCTGTGGAAAAGATAGACAATGTTTACTATACTAGGCCAAAAAAACCCAAACAAACTACCTATAATTGTGGAAGAAGATGGAGAATGCTAGTAATTACTGAAGTATTTATTACTATTGACTGGGAAAAAATTAGTTTCATTTTCTGGATATAATATTTACTAAGGGGTCGCATTTATTTACTAGTGTTGTCTGTATCTCCAGATACTGTTCAAAAGGGCCATACCTAAAAACATTTTGTTTATATTGCTTTTTTTAAGTAATAATTGCTCCAACCAGGATCGGAAGCTTGTTTTGCTAGTAAGAGCCAAAGGAAGAACAAAACAATATCCTGCTACAGAAAATCTTTTTCTGGGCTATATATATATATATATACACCCCTCTAATCCTGGTTGTCAAGAACATCCTACTTGAAGATGAAATTCATATAATGCAAATGCATGAAACTGTATGTCATCTATTGGGAGATATTTGCATTTCCCTGAAAAGTGCTGACTCTGCATTTCTCAGTCAGTACCGAATATCTACACCTTTATCACAGCTCCTGGCTTTACTGTTTTGTAAATTAACAAATAGCCTGCTGATACCACTGTCTATGTGTAAGAATTAGTCATCGCTTGTACTTCAACCTTTTTTCCAGTATTCAGATAGGACATTATCATTGTAAGAAATGGAAGGATTTACATTTATTGTGCAGTTCTAGAACAAGAAAATTATTCCAATAAACTTTTTCTTTAGTGATTTTTTTATATAAGTATATACACCCACATATAAAATGCATATTTTAATTTCATTGCTGTTGTTAGTAAGCAGTTTTAGTAAAGAACCACAGTTTAAATGATTAAAAAAAAAAAATCAGTCACATCCTTGACACCAATAGCCAAGGAGTGCTTATTCTCTTCAGTCTGGCATGTCGCATTCTCCCAGGACAAAACAACCAGCACAGAGCTAGTCTCACAGTCTTGTTTTTGTTTCTCATGAATACCCATAAACAAACTAATATAATATCAGCCATCATTTATTTAAGTGACCAAGTTAACTAATTACATTCTGCTAAAGGACAGCTATTCAGAGAAGTACACTAATTCATTTTTTACTCATCAGTCTTTCAGAGAGGATCTACTTATTCTTATCCACACAGTGGTTGATCTGTTAAATGCCTCTGTAGTTTTACAGCAATAGTAGACATCCATCTTGCTTCAGGAAACGCTAGTTCAGGTCCCTTGATAACTTGAAAGATTACAAGCATAAGAATGAGTATGCAAGAAACTTGCATAATTAAACAAAAATAATTAGGTTAACAAAATGCATAGGATTCGTCTTTACTCAGGCTATTTACTTATTGATCTTTTAAGTTCAATTTCAAAAGGAAGTGGAAAATGCGATGAAAGCCAAATGTGTTCTTCTTAAATCACATTTTTATAATGTGAAACAATGCAATGATATTAATAAAAGTAGATTTTGAGACAAGCAGTCATGTAATATGTCAGAGTTAAGTTCCACATCAGATATTAAAACAACATCAACAAAATGGGGAATTAATTTACCCATCTCTGATAGCTGGTTTGTCATAATACCACAATTTTGCAAATGTAGTGTATTTAAATCTGCAGACTGAGGGATACAAATCACTCCAAATTCAAGTCATGGATGGGAGCATAAATCTAGAAATGGGGATCAGAGGAGTGTATTAAAACCCCAGTGCCTTCTGAATAGCATCTAATGGGAAACTGTACTTCTTTCTTAGCATCACACCTCTATCAACCTACACATACTGTTTAATGGAGAAATTTACACAGTGAGTTTTATATTAAGCACTCTATAGGGCTACTAATTTTCTTTGGTAACAAATTTATATTTTTTGAAACTATAGTATGTTAATACTTAAGATTTTCCAACCTGCTCAGCGGCACAAGACAGTATTTCTACTCATGTGTTGCTACGTGATCTGGAGATCATCAAGCTGCTATCTTTCAAGTTTTAAAAAGCTAGCTGCCAATAAATATATCTATTTAAATTTATTTTCTTTACTGTTACATTTGTCAGCAAGCTGAAATGAGGCTACAATAATGTATATTCCCTGCAAAAATAATAAAAAAAGAAAACAAACAAAACCCCCCAACAAGCTGTGATATGTACTTTTTTTTCTAGTTGGGCTCTGATTCCATGAGTTGATAAGGACTTCAAAGTACCAGCTAAACAAGCCTTATGTTTAATTAATATTTAGACAACACTCTTTCAAGAAAAAGTAGGCTTGGTTAACTTTCACTGCTGTTTTATAAGAAATAAGTAGATACCAGTAGAAATACTCAGATACTCCAAAGATTGGATTGCCTTCTCCCAGTTTTGGAAGCTTTGCTATCAAACTGAGTATTCTACATTCATCAGTGCCCTTTTTCACTCTCTAAAGCAAAAGCATATCTACAGAAACTATCTCAGACAAGAAGAAGAAGAAATAAAAATCTGACAATACATAATTTTGGGGTTGGGTTTTCATTTTTTAGCCCGGGTCAGATCAAAGTCAGTAGAGCCCTTTGATTTCTTCAATATTATCCCTATGGATGACACTATCAAGAGACAGCTAGATTACATTCTTCTATGCAGCAGACTGTGGCAAAACAGTTGAAGAAGGACTTCTGGGAAATCTATAACAAAAGATGTGAACCTATTATTCCTTCAGAACAGTACAAACAGGACCAGGAATTGAATGATGTGTGACTTTGTAGTGAGAGTGTCACATTTACTTTTTGATGAAAGCCAAAAGCCTGTTTCAGCCATGAGCTGAAATGCTCAGCTGCTGGAAGACCCACTTTTCTTACATTAACATTTAATAATCTCAAAGCCAGACTTTGAATTTCTGGATTATCCAAATACAGAAAGTCTTCTCTGTAGCCCTTGTCTTGCTGCTTTCTTCTTACAGCTATATACCTGCAGGATTGGTACAAGGTCTGTCAGTCTTCTGTGAACTGCTAATCTGTGATGCTAAATAGGTTTGGGGTTTCTGTGGAGAACACCAAGATTTGAAGACATCCTACGTAACGAGAAATGGAGGGAAAAGGCCATTATTAGTGATCCGTTAGTTAATGAGCCTTGATCTTAGGCTGCACAAACATGAACCCTGAAGTGCCTATTCCATTTGTTGTAGGGAAAGAAATCAATTAATTGGGAAAAAATGTTAACATTGTAGTAAAGTAATAATGAATCAAGAATTTAATCAAAATAATCTGCCAAATCCTACTTAACAAGAGAGTCTTACTGGAGATCTAAAAATGAAAACCAAAATCAGGAAATACTGTCTGTAATTCCTCAAACACTGCTTTTTCAGTATAGAAAAAAAAAAAAGAAAAACAAACAAGGATATGTGAAGTATGCCTTTTTCTCAGGCAAGTAAAGGTTATTCATTTCCTCAGATTTTAGTTATAGACTTTTCTTACTATCACTTCCTTCTCAATCTGACCCCCAGAACTAGTAAACTTAATTTATTACTGTCTTACCCAAATGCCATACTTAAGTGTTTTAACTTCAAAACACATATTTATAGTGTAGAAATGAGTGTCAGGAGGATTTTTGTTCTTGTCATTACCATTTCCAAAGTTGCAAAGCTGTATCAGAATTTGTAGATAGTATTCTTTCCTACCAGGGACTTCACTGTAATGAAAAGAAAGAAAGAAAGAAAAAAAAAATTGTATACATCACAACAAATTAAAAGTCAGAATCAGTGTTAGTACACTGGGATTTTTCACTTCCACTCCAGCTATTCTTCCTCCACTGCCTGCCTACTCCCACCCCTTCCTAGTCCTTCCTTTTCTACTTTGTTTTAAAAAGTAAAGCTGCAGTAGGATAAAGTAAAGGTAAACTTTATAAGTTAAAGGAGAGGATGTATCTGGGATTTTCTTTCACCAAGTCTCTATAGAATTGTGTCAACTTAATGTGCAGCACTTGCTCTGAAATGAAGATTAATGGTTAGGTGAGACATTTGAGTTGCATAAGCTTTTATTAGCCATCTGTTTAAACATGAAAATAAAATGTCCAAGCTTAGAAGCTGTTTTATTTCAGCAGAAAAGAGGAAGGCAGGAAAGATAAAAATTGAACAAAACAACAACAAAAATTGCTTTTTTATTTAACAAACTGTTTTGTTATAAGTCATTATTACTTTTAGAAATGTTTATTCTGAAACTTGGTTAAATTACCAGCATTCTGCAAGCATCCAATTTCCTTGTAGAGCAGTACACACGAGGCTGTGTCTGATCCGGGATTATGCTGCTTTTTTCTTCCAAAACTTGGCAAGATATTTCAGAAATTTTAGAGACCCAAGATAACAACTTTGAAGTTGGATGAACCATAATCCTTGAATAAAATCAATATAAGACCTAAGGTTTTGATACAAATCATACACAATATATTTCAGAAAACATACTAAGGAAGGAAAGAATACACAGCTAATCCAAAACCTTAAGGATTCTGAGAACAGTTGTTTTATTCGTTAGGATAAACATAAAACTTTGCATTAAGCTATACAGCTTTTCCATATAAAAATGCATATAAAGTTGTACTATATGGGATGTCATTAATTCATGACAACTAAATGTGCTGTGCTATCCTGTGCTATGCCCACACATGCCTTAAACAAATGTTCCTTATAAAACATATTTGGTTAGCTTGGGCAGATGAAATAGGTAACAATATACTGATTACATAGCTCAAAAATAAATTGTATTATCTTCTGTGTGAGCACAGGAGTTTTATTTTACATCTATTTTCTTACACAGGATATAAATTCAGTTTGGAAATCCATTGCCAATTAAGGGAAAATGTATTGTCTGAGAAATAACATATATTTTCTACTATTTTCAGGTATTCTTTTTGTTGTTGATGGTTTTGGTTGGGTTTTTTTTGTTTGGTTTTTTTTTTTTCTGTCCTTAACATTTTGTTTTCATTCTCTTCTGTCTTTGGATTGTATATGGACAGCTGCAGTCTGAGTCCTGATTCATTCTTCACATTCAGGTGCAGTCTAGCAAATTCCAGTAACTGAGTTGTAAGGTGGTAAAGACATAAGTTAAAGTGGCTAGAATCCACATGGAGGAAAAAGAATCAAGTTTGTTGGTAACATGAGAGTAAAATTAGATGCGTTCACAAACATAACAAGCTTATGGAAGCTTAGAGACAAGTCAAAAATTATGTTTCTAAACTATTTTGATGAATGTGGTCTATACGGCCTTACTGAAATCTTTCTGTCAAACCATTAATATTTCAGAATTATTTCATTTTCCTGACCGCCACTTCAGCCTTTTGCAGCTTCGTTGCTCTTCTTTGGACACTCCAGCACCTCAGTGTCTTTCCTGTAGTGAGGGGTCCAAAATTGAACACAGTACTCAGGTTGTGGCCTCACCAGGGGGACGATCACTTCCCTGCTCCTGCTGGCCACACTATTTCTGATACAGGCCAGGATGCTGTTGGCCTTCTTGGCCACCTGGGCACACTGCCGGCTCATATTCAGCCAACTGTCAACCAGCACCCCCAGGTCCTTTTCCACCGGGCAGCTTTCCAGCCACTCTTCCCCAAGCCTGTAGCGCTGCATGGGGTTGTTGTGACCCAAGTGCAGGACCCGGCACTTGGCCTTGTTGAACCTCATACAGTTGGCCTCGGCCCATCGATCCAGCCTGTCCAGATCCCTCTGTAGAGCCTTCCTTCCTTCAAGGAGATCAACACTCCTGCCCAGCTTGGTGTCATCTGCAAACTTACTGAGGCTGCACTCGATCCCCTCGTCCAGATCATTGATAAAGATATTAAACAGAACTGGCCCCAATACTGAGCCCTGGGGAACACCAGGCCACTGACTGTGATTCAACTCCATTCACCACAACTCTTTGGACCCGGCCATTGAGACAGTTTTTTACCCAGTAAAGAGTACGCCCATCCAAGCCATGAACAGCAGCCAGTTTCTCCAGGAGAATGCTGTGGGAAATGGTCTCAAAGACTTTACTGAAGTCTAGGTAGGCAACACCCACAGCCTTTCCCTCATCCACTAAGAGGGTCATCTTGTGATAGAAAGAGATCAGGTCAGTCAAGGAGGACCTGCCTTTCAGAAACCCATGCTCACTGGGTCTGATTGCCTGTTTGTCCTGTACATGCTGTGGTGATGGCACTCAAGATAATCTGCTCCATAATATTCCCCAGAACCAAGGTCAGACTGACAGGTCTGTAGTTCCCCGGATCCTCCTTCCAGCCCTTCTTGTAGATGGACATCACATATGCTAACCTCCAGTTAACTGGGACCTCCCCGGTTAGCCAGGACTGCTGATAAATGATGGAAAGTGACTTGCTGAGCACTTCTGCCAGCTCCCTCAGTACCCTTGGGTGGATCGCATCCGGCCCCATAGACTTGTGTGTGTCTGAGTGGTGTAGCAGGTCACTAACCATTTCCCCTTGGATTATGGGGCTTCATTCTGCTCCCTGTCCCTGTCTTCCAGCTCAGGGGGCTGGGTACCCCAGGAACAACTGGTCTTACTATTAAAGACAGAGGCAAAGAAGGCATTAAGTACCTCAGCCTTCTCCTCATCCTTTGTCACTATGTTTCCCCCTGCATCCGATAAATGATGGAGATTCTCCTTTAGCCTTCCTTTTTTTTGCTATGTATTTATAGAAACATTTTTATTGTCTTTCACGGCAGTAGCCAGATTAAGTTCTAGTTGGACTTTGGCCCTTCTAATTTTCTCCCTGCATAACCTCCCAATACCTTTGTAGTCCTCCTGAGTTGCCTACCCCTTCTTCCAAAGGTCATAAACTCTCCTTTTTTTTTCCTGAAAATGAATGGGATTATTAAAAATCCAGTGTTAAAGATCTGTCTTGAGCAAAGGGTAATCCAACAGAATTATATCTAAATCAAAATCTAACTGCAGACTTAGTGAGATTTCTTGATGGACATTTGAGAAGATTCAGTATACGTGATGTTTTTAACTTTGAGCCTGTCACAGGGACTAATCTTTAATGTACGTGACAGGTACTCAATCTTCTCTGCATCAGCCCAGAAAATCTAAGGCTTCTAAAGCTTCCCTTAAACAGCAGTAACACAATGTCAAAACTTACAAATATTTTAACACCTGCATATTTCCAGTCACAATAAAAATGATTTAAATGCTATAAAAATGTTTATTTTTATACAGAACTTTATTTCTTTTTCATATATGAACTTTGGATTTTTTACTGCATTACTGATAGTCAGATCATTGTTCTCACATGTTGATAACTGCAATGAAATACTTTTCTTCTATAATTCGCATAGTTTTCCATGACCCTGGAGCTCATTTTCTTCCAGTCATGCTCTGCCCCCATGATATTTTTTTTTGGAACACTCAGCAAGTTTTGTGTTCCGAAGGCTCAGCTAATTATATTTCAGTAACAAAATAATAAAGCTTGTACACAAGATAAAAATATTAACTTCTTTGATGCTGAATTATGCCCTTAGTATCCTTGAATACTTGGATACGCTGCACTTGGATAATGCAGTGTGTCAAGTCTTACTGTACAAACTTGCTCATTACAGATATTATTAGTATTATCCAGATTTATTTATGTAGTGTAGGTACTCATAGAGTGTTTGTGCATTGATTAATGGAATAATGCAAAGGGGGAAAGAAAGGGATTTGATTAAAAGTAATTTGTTACGATTTTAGAACTGCAGGTCTGCATTGCCTCTTTAACAATTGTGAAGTTCAAACCAACTGCTACAAGTAACAGAACCCTATGCATGAGCAGAAGCCTGGAGGACCTACTAGCCCCACTGCAAGGGAGTTGGTCTTGATGGCCTCCCAGTTTGCACTGCTACCTTGGTTCCACACCTTTATACCTGAAGTGTGGATGCAAAGCAGATCTTCAAGAAAAAGAACCTCTCTTGTGCTGTAAATTGCTAATGAAGATGTAGTCTTAGATTCCCTCATGCCATCAACACCAGACTCAGGGCTGGACTGTTCTGCTTATCTTCAGCCTATTCCAGATCAAATTCTGCTTCCTGGAAAATGATGGTGCTTTCTTCAGTTCACCTCTTCAAGAAAAGTTTTTTTTAAACTTTCAAATATTTTTGGTGCTGAGGAAGTAGTATCAGCATGTTGCAAGGTTTGGATGACTGTAGTGATGATGTAGTGGCAGACTGCGAAACACCAGGTGAGCATGTGGATGTGACAGAAGAAAATAAAGTCTGTCCTTCCAATTCAATTTACACTTTTTTAACTGCAGCATTTTTTTTAATGTGTTCCCTGAGTTCTCCACAATAAGATTCTAGGCTATTTTTACCTTGACTCTCAGGTCCAAACTCTCATCTCCAACATGCTTTGATTCACAATTACCAACAACATATTCCCTTATAAAATTACTCAGAGTACTCAAGTCTTGATTAAAATAGGAGCTGTGTATCATCATAATAATGTGCAATACTCTTTTTAAATATTCTTAATATTACCATTAAAATATTACAAATTTACCATTAAAAGAGATTATTGAGACCCATCACTATGAGACTACTGGCAAAGAGAAAATGGACTACATATAGCTTTCTGTTACATAATTTCTAATCTATGGAAACCATTTGACTCATTTAACTTTCTTAGCAGCCATTTTTAGTGGCTTTGTTCAAGACTGCATGAAAAATAAAATACATTGCATTACTTCTTTCTCATTGTCTAATGTTTTTGTTGACAATTAAAAAAAGTTATTGTGTCTGGGTTTAGGTAAATGAGTGATAAAGTTTTATAAACATTGTGGAGGCCTAGAAATTAGAGAACCCTCACTTCCTTTTTCACAATCTTCATGCTGGCTTGTGTTATATTATATTTTTTTAGGTGTTTCACATTTCCCTTCCCTTCCCCTCCTCTTGTCTCAGCTAATTTAGACATAACAATTGAAGGTCATCACCCATTAACATTCAGTATTCCTAAAGTATTAGTAATTTTGTACTAATTCACACTATATTGTCAGCTGAAAATGTTTGCTACTTTATTATGCTTGTATCTTACATTGTTTAATAATTGCATTTTCTCTCTCTCACTCTTTTTTTTTTTTGTCAAAGATACAAAAGATGGGATTCAAAACACTGAAATGTTTTGACTTTTTTGTCAGTATAATCTTCTCTCCCAGCAACTATCAGCTGGAAATGTAGGTCTCTGAGCTAGTACACACGACACTATAATCATACTATAATGCCCCTGTGGGGAAGTTATTTATTATTTCATCTATGAAAGAAAACAAAACCAAAAACTTGGTAGTGTGTAGTTTAGGGGTTTTTTTCAGTGAGTTCAATTTCTTAGAGTTAAGTCAGGAGTCTGTCTTGCACTTTGGTCTCCTAGGAAGGCCAGGGTAGTGTTTTAAGATCCTGTTCTGATCTCTATTAGTCATTTGTCAGCCTGTTACATGACTATCCTGGTTGTTATGTCTCAGCAGAAAGTGTCTAAGCAGAAATTTTACTACATTCACAGTTTTGTTGTTTATTAGTTAAGGGCTATTTCGGGCAACAATTAAATAGACGTCTAAGCAATCATCCATTATGTAATAGGGATTTATCTGGCCAACACAAGTAGCTTGCTCCCAAAGAAATAGTTATAAAGAAGTAATCTGAGAGTGGGAAGACCTGATTGGTCTTTTACCACTGGACTTTTGCCCAGTCTTTGGCCTTTGCACACTTGTCTGTTTGTCCTTCTAACCCTGACATGTCTAATAATGCTAAGGCAACAAGCATCAGTTCATCTCTGTCTCTTGACATCGGGAATTGTAACATACTCCTACTGTCATACTCTGGAAGATTGATTTAAGAATTCTTTTCTGTTCTTTTGGCATCTTTCTTTAATTGAATCTTAGTAACTTTACCTGCTGCTTCAGTTTTTCCATTTGCCCGGAGTGGTAGATGATGGTGGAAGATAATTGAACTTTGACTTGATAAGTTTGACCAACTCGGCATAAGAAACCTGAAACTTGTCGTGTGCAACTTATACCTCATTTCATATGCCATGTCCAATGAAATGCTCCTTTGCAGTGATCACGTCTGACAAATCACCTAGCTGTCATGAGCCTGAGAAGTAGTCTGCATAATGAGATGGATTTGTCAATTTTAGTGAAAGGAGCCATTCCTATTTTGTTCCAGGGCTGGTGAGGAACAGTCCACTCCTCTTTCTGCTTTCTGCTTGTAAATTTTCATGTATTTCACAGCTTCTCATGAGTGTTGGTTTACAGTACTGCTACCAGACACAAGTTTTTTTCTAGCATCAGTATATGCAGTACGTGTGCATGTACAGTCAGTGAGATATATCTCACACAGTCTTGATTCATAACAACTTTGCATTTCTAGGATAGATTCAGGCCATTTCGTTTGTCTAATGAAAGCTACATGGCATCTCTGGGAAACACTGTGATACATTACTGTATTCATCTACCTCATCAGGGAAGACAGAGTCAGAATCTTCTCAGAGGTGCACAAAGACAGGGGGAAATGCAATGGACCCAAGCTAGACTAAGGGAAATCCTAATTAGGTATTGGGGGGGGGGGGAAATCACACAGAATGAAGTCAAAAGAAACACATTGCTCAGAGAGGCAGTGAAATCTCCTTCTTTGGAGATATTCAGACTGAAAAACAAACTGAGCAACCTGGTCTAAGTGAAACCTGCCTTGAACATAGAGTTGTACTTGATAGCCTCCAGATATATACTGGAGAAAACTTAGATGAACCAAAGAAATTCAAACTTGAATTCAGAGTAACTGGTAGCATGAACCCAAGCTCTTTCTTCCAACATATTTTGGAATACCAAAGTTGAGTTACCAAAAGTTTGAAATGAGACAGCTTATGGTTTGAAATTAGATAATTTAGAATAATACAGTTGCAGTATTCTTTAGTTACAGTTTTCTTTTCTGATATACAGTCTTAAGACAATCATGAGCAAAAGTAAAAGCAGTTTTTGTCTCCAAGCCCTTCACTTTTTTTCCCCCATGTTTACCTTGGAAATGACACACAACAGCTTATGTTTTCTATGGTTTTGCATTTCTAACAGTTTATTTGTTCGGTACTATCTGATCTTCCTGCAAAAATTTGGGTGTGTGCATGCAAGCTACTAGCAGTGTTCTTAGGTTTAGCTCAGAAATCAAATCAGATGGATTCTTCTGCTAAGAAGGGAATGGTTAAGAACTAGCTTTGCTGGTTTTTTTTATGTATCTAATGACTTTATTGGACATATTTTTCTTCTTTTTTTGCTCCTTTCTCTTTCATGTGAGAATTAGCTTTTTGGGTGATTTCATTACATTCTCTCTTGAGAAATTATTCTAAAAACTATCTTTGTGTAGATCTGTAAGTCTTGCTAAAGTAAGTGCAGGGTGTCTGAACATTCTCATCCAAGCTGTGTTTTTTTTTCTTTTTTTTCCTCTCTATTGTGATTTAATTAATTTTAAAAAGATTTGACAATATATTGATCAGCTTTTCTTTTCCTCTTAAACCAAGAATCACTTTTTAAATGGTATGTTAAGATTATGACAAATTTTGCTCACTGAAAATATTTCTGAACTATTTATAAAGGTTTTGTAGGGACTGATCCAGGATTACCTGAGAGCGCACTTAATGACCGTTCCTATTTTAACTAATAAAAGAGTTGCTGTGTGTTCTTTCTTTTCTTGCTTGTGTTTTTTTTTTTTTTAATTTCTAATCATTTCATAATTTTCACTTGGTGAGAAAAATGCCTACTTCCAAACCATTGTCATAAGTAGTGAGTCTGTCTGCTTTGCAAACAGCATTAGCCTGCAGCCATACTTGTGTCTTTCTTTTTTGCAGTACTCATCATGTTTTTATTTCATGCATATTTCTAATTTATAAAATCAGTCATAATGAAGGCAAAAAAGTAAAAAATAAAAAAAAGGAAAATGAAACATTCAGGGATTTTTATTTTCCTGATCATAAAATATAATAAAGGATTTTCTGAAGGATTATAATGAAGGATTTTCTGATTGTCTGAAGAATTATCTAAATTTATTCTCAGTATCTCATATAGAGTCAGCCAGTAGCTTCTTTCTTCCTTTTTACTACTTATTGTTCCACACCTAAGTCTGACCAAAGAAAGGTTACCTTCGTTTAGTAAAATATTCAGACAATGTACATAGCTTCTTCTCTGCTTCAGTACAAGAAGAAAGAAATGTATAATTACCTACAAGTATAGAATATATATATAAAAAGCAGATGGGTTTGGTTTTCAAACCTAATACTCTGAACACAGTATCTAGTTATACAGCATGGCAAGATCTCCTCTTAGTCTAACAGAAAGGTCTTTAAACCCAGATTTTGAACAATATGTATACTCTTTTCTTGATGAACAATATATTTCGGTGAAAGAAAAAGATTTAAAAACCCCAGTTTTATCAAAACAAATCAGCTCTTTTGACAATGTTTTGTGCGTTTGGAAACATTGTCTCCCTTTACATGTATGAGTAAGGTAAATCCTTTGTAGTTCGTTCCTTTGTTGTAACATACTAGGATTTTTCTCACAGGCAACTGGCTCCTTACTTACTAAAAGAACCTATCTGTCTTTTTTCAAATGTCTCTATGAGCTCTTTTTCTTCAAACCTGCACATGTTACAGTGTACTGCATGTATTCTTTCCTAGAGAGGGATATAAAATGTTGAACATGGTATCAAGCAGTGGGTGTGAATTTAGCACACAATGTTTTAGATGAACTGCATAACAGTCTTCAACAAAAATCTTGATATTTGGCTGCCATTAGTACTACATGTTTCATAAAATGAAATATAAAGTAAGTAATCTAATGTAAAATATTGTTTTCTTTTTTTATCTGTTTATGATTCACATGGCGCTCTGTTTGATACTATTATATATCAAATTGTAATAAATAAAGTAATTCATTAGATGCTAAGTAGGATAAAAAAATACTTTCTAAACTAAGATACTTTCCGTATCTGAATATTGCAGGTGAGAATTTTTTTCTTTTTTTTCTCCTTGCTGCCTTCCACTATTTGCATGATTCAACTGGGAGTGTTCTTTCTAAAGCCTCTAAGGAAATGGAGAACATAGCTCAATTTTTTTTCTTCAAATCTAAGATACTGTATAATTTATCTCTGCCCTTAGTGAACAAAATACAACTTTCAAATCAATTTATTATTTTCCGTAACTCCTATGGTATTAAATTATATGATAATATCCATAACAATTACTACAGAGATAAGTTTGTGGACATACAAGAGAAAATGCAGAGCAGAAATGAGATGATCCAGGAACATAAAGAATCATACAGACCACAGGAAGGGTTTTGCTGGAAATCTCTGTGAGTTGTGGGGCTCGGAATTAATCCTTTCCTCTTTGAGTGGTATGTGATGGTAAGTGCATAATCCACATCCCTATAACTTAGTCAAACTTAGTCATGGTATAACAGTCTTCTGAAATTCAAACCATTGTTTTTGTTTTTAATTATTTTTACTTGATTGAAAAGTAACTAGATCTGGGTGAAGAAGAGCTGATTGAAATATTCATTGTTTCCTGTTTTTGACTTAACAATTGAAGTGGAACATTAAAAAAATATTGAAAATGAAATGTCTTCTTGACATTTTAGCATAAATGTTTACGGCAGCGTGGCTGTTTGAGAAAAACATGACTGTCCCACTAACACTGTCACATGCTTTTAAAGAAATAACTGCAGGATAAAGCTGTACCTGCTCATCACATTAAGAGATGAGTTTACTCAAAGACTAAAACAGTGATTACCTTTTACTTAATGAAATATGCTAATATGCGTGCATCTTTTTTCTCCAGAGCCTGGCTAAAGAGTGGATAATGAGTTCAAGAGAGGGAAAAAAATATTCCCAGAGATTGGCAAAGATTTTCTCACTTCCTAAACTCAAAGAATATTCTTTTTTAATTCATTCAGGGGTTATGCTTCTATGTGTTCTTTCAATGCCATGTTATGTCTGGGGCTGGAAGCAGAGGTGCCAAAATATTGTGAAAAGCTGTTCTCATGGCATTTTCTTCTAAGACTAAGACTGCTAAAAAATGTGACAAGAAAGCCTGTTTTCAGATTTCTGCCCCAATTTTGCAGACTCAAGGGGGTCATGTAGTCCTAATAAGCTTCAGGTAAGCCTGTGAACATTTAGATTCTCATCTCAATCAAACTGAAATTCCGAACCTTCTGAGTCCCACCCATCACCAATCGAAACCTGAAAGCTACAGTTCTACCTCTGGCAATAGTTTTTAAATGAACGTCCATGCATTTGAAGGAAATGTCAGAGTACACCAGGTATATCAGGCTGTACTAGAGAAGCACATTTCATTGATGCATTGTATATGGCACATCATTCAGCAGTTGAAAGATTAATCATCTAGTCTCTAAGTTCTTTTCACTTTCCAAAGTTTGCTAGCTGTGCTAGCATGCATAGTTATACACTATGCAAGAGGTTGCTTGCTTTCCTGTGAACCCAGTGACTATCTTATTTTTGTCCTTTTCAGACAGAAAGAAAAGCAATGGAAGTTGGTCTTAATATAATGGGCTAGGGAAATATTTTTAGCCTCTTAAACTCCAAGTATCACATGCTGGTATTTAAAAAACACAGAGGAAGGGATTAGCAAGTATAAATAAAGAAATCTAATGCATTTGCATAGCATAGGTGTACCAAGGAAAGAGTTGAAGAGGTGGAGCAGGAAGTGTCAGAAAATAGATTTCAGTTCTCTATTACATATTCACAAAGCCAGCAGAAATAGAAGCATAACAGAAAAGTAAAGAAAGTAGAAAGAAATAAATTATACAAAACAGTATTCTTTATAAGCAGTGGACTATGAGTAGCAGCTGGGGAGATTATTCTGGTGCCTTAATAGATTTTTTTCCTAGAGAGAAGAAAGTCACACTTGTTAAGGGTGAAATTTTACCTTACTACTCATCTTATACACAAGACTATATATTCCTTAGAAACTATAGCATTTATATTTTTTATCCATTTGTGTAAGTTTCAACGAATTCCTGAGGGAGTAAATGTTACTATCAGTCTGGACCTGAAAATACCAAACAGAGTGAGAAAAGTAAGACATTAGAACAGCTTTGCTCATCGTTCACAATATTTATCAAGTCTAACAAATGTGGATCTGATTTGCAGCAATGACATCCTAACACTAACTACTTACTGAATCTGAAAGACGCATGTGTTATTCATTGGATAATGATCTGTCTAGAAATGTAGATTTCTTTTGTAAGGTGTTTGTGGTGTAAAAGATATCCAAAATTAATCTTTTCAGTTCTATGTCTGATGACATAGAACACCAAATATAATTCTGTTCTCTAATCGGATGCCTGGGTTTTTTTTCTTTCCTAAATTCAATTATTTGTCATAGATAAGTTTTAGGTAAACAAAGTCTTAGTTACAGGCCTGAAATCTCCAGGACATCTTAACGTACTATTATGGTGTGAAAAAAATCAATGAGATATAAATAAAAATACAGTGCAGTAAGTGTTAAAAACCCCACCCATGAATAATTTCTCTATTGCCCAGGCAGCTCCATTGCAGTCTCCCATCAGTTTCAGATGGTGCCAAATCAACCATAGTTCAGTGTAGTTTACAATGTGCTCTCCCAGCTGAGGGACATGAATTGCTTTTACCTCTTTAATGAGAACATAAGCTTGTGCTGCCATGATTTCTATTGCCTATAGAGAATTTTAGCAACTTTTATTGTTTGCAGGGAGTAAAACTAAAGCAGAGCATCAAAACCAGCTTTCTATTTTCTATGACTACTTAGGAAAATGATGTTTTACTCCCTAGCAAGCAGCATTTTGATTGCTGCTATAAGTGACCTGCAGTAAAACTGGACCAGGTTGGCTTCCTTCCTAATCTATTGCAACTTTCCTTTCTTATTTATACCAAAGTTATCATGCACACATTAAAACTTAAGTGAAATAAGACATGAAAGAAGACAATAGTTTACATGAACCACAGAATAGCAATGTAGCACGCAATCCTTCATAATGAAACAATACTAATGCAGCTGTACAGAATGAAATATGCATGCAAGTGAAATATATCCTTGTTACACATTAGTGGAATGCATACCTTTTATAAACTGGTAACTTCAGGTTTCAATTTATAGGACACATCCTATTTTTGTGTGTCATAGCTCATGAGACTTTCTCTTGAAGGCTACTGAATCGCACCAGCATTAACGCAAGTGCTAGTCTGGTAGAATAAGATTTCTATTTTTTCTGATACATAGAAGTATACCACAAAATGTGTTTTTCTGAGCACACAAACCATTAGTATATTAAAAAAAAAAAAAAAAAGTTGTATTCTAACAGTAAACTGGGTAAGCCAACAGCCACAAATTTGTGATAACATTACATCACGGTACAGAGAACTGGATGTTTGTTTAAGAGTATGAGTTGTAATACAGAAACCAAGAAACATTCTAAAATAGAAGAAAATATCTCTAGCTTAATCAGCCACCATGTTAAGAATCACAGAAACAAAAGCACAGGTTTTATCTTTCTGTCACCCTCTCTTTCTGTGTCACTTATTTTCAATCAACTGTATCCAAACAGATGCCATAACCAGGATATATACTGGGTAAGAGTATAAAACACTTATTCACTAGCTGATACACAGACAAGACAGGCAGGACTAACAAGCTATTAGGTTAAACATTAATCTTATCATGCTCTGACAAGACACTGCAGTCCTTTTTGGTCAGGCAGCTAATGAAGAGGTTCAAACAGGTTGATCCATTTTGTGAGTGAGATGTTCTTCTTCCGACTCTCTTAGGATTTGTAACACTTTTCATTCCACTATTTTTTATTTGGAACCTTGAGCTACTATTATGTCATGGTTTAACCCCAGCCAGCAACTAAGCACCATGCAGCCTCTCACTCACTCCCCCCCCCCCCCAGTGGGATGGGGGAGAGAATTGGGAAAAGAAGTAAAACTTGTGGGTTGAGATCAGAATGGTTTAATAGAACAGAAAGGAAGAAACCGATAATGATAACACTAATAGAATGACAATAGTAATAATAAAAGGATTGGAATATACAAACGATGCACGTACAATTGCTCAGCACCTGCTGATCAACACCCAGTTAGTCCCCAAGCAGCAATCCCCCCAACTCCACTCCCCCCAGTTTATATACTGGACATGACATCACAAGGTATGGAATACCCCATTGGCCAGTTTGGGTCAGCTGTCCTGGCTGTGTCCCCTCCCAACTTCTTGTGCCCCTCCAGCCTTCTTGCTGGCTGGGCATCAGAAGCTGAAAAATCCTTGATATAGTCTAAACATTACTTAGCAACAACTGAAAACATCAGTGTGTTATCAACATTCTTCTCATACCTAAGTCAAAAACATAGCACTGTACCAGCTACTAGGAAGACAATTAACTCTATCCCAGCTGAAACCAGGACATATTATTAGCAATTAAATATCTGCTATTACTATCTACACTGTCTCATCTTTATCTGCATTTTTACCTCTGTTATTTTGCCTGGCTCTAGCTTGTATACTTTCTCTCTGCTTTTTCTAATCTCTGTCTTCTCAGAAGTCTAAGCCAAAGTTACACAGCTGTACTGTGCCCAAACCACATTTTGGATCACAGACAGCTGAAACCCTGGGAGAAGGATTACAGGATCAACATACTTGCTTCAGGTGGTGAAGATCTGTTGGCAACAAACACAGCTCCACCTGTGGTAGTTCAAATAATTTGATTACAATGATTCTGTTGAAAAAGAAATCCTTGTCTTCCTTGAGTATTTATTATTTCTCTAGAAATACTACCTACTGGGTAAGCCAATTTCTTTGTGGCATTTATTTCATGCTGTGAAGTAATAAAATAATGATGCAAGGATCCAGTTTATGTTACAATGGCTCCACAGAACAAAGAATACAGGACATTCGGTGCCACTCTTACCATTACTCATCACAAAGGAAAGAGTATGAACAGATCTATAATGAATAGATATGATTAAGTAGGGCATGAACAAATGCGAGAAATAATGAAGCACACTATGCTAAAATGATACATCTCAATGATCTTCAGTTGTCTAAGGAAGAAAAATATTCCTTATGAAGAAAATTATCTTAAATTATTATTTTTATTTTTCCTTCTTTTCCACGAGTTCTTTAACATATAAATGTTATTAATTTAAGACACTATTGTGCCCTAAGAAAAAATATGCAGCTGAAGCTGTTGTAATTGTTACCATCCACAGGAAATCTTTGAATATCTCATTTTATTTGTTCTGTTTGTAGAATACAATGAAGTCTATACTTCTTCATCAAAAAAATATTTTCCTTTAGCACAACTTGCCCTTTTAAAATAAAACTGTCTTTTCTGTTACTTCTCTATCCCTTTAGGGCACCCCCTCCCCATAAAATAATATATTAACTAGACTGTAAAGTGCCTTTTGCAGTCAGTAGGGCATAAGACTGGGAAAGGGGCATCCTGTACTCATAACACTGTTACACATCTTGTGATCATAGAAGCATACTTCATTTTTATCTTTAGCTGTGCATCTTTTCCCTCTTCTTTGTTTACACGCGAGATTCCTCATAGTGGAGACTGTTTTTCATTACGTAGCTGAGTTTCCATTGCGCTCAGCACCAAAAAAAACCCGTTTTTCTGCCTTTTAAGGACTACAAGTGTTCAGGTATGCTAAGGCATTAAAAGGACCAAGCATTCATCTACTATTTAGCTTTTCCAAACCTGGGCCCTTACAGCTGTTATATTATTTTGACATAGATAATAATTAAGGATAATCCTTCAGTTGCATAAAAAACCTTATCTATCTGGTAAGATATAGTGATATTAATGTAAAAATTAAAAACAATCAAAAGGCAAATAGCGCAAAGCGTAAAAAAGGCATCATGAAACAGAAAAAGGCTTTAAACATAAGTAAGTAAAAGTGTTTGTCAGCAAAATACTAGGAACAAGACAACAATTTCTGTTCATACAAAAAATGGACTGAAGGAATGTGTAACTAGTAATTCCAAATATCTTCAAAAAAGAGGAAAATAAGGTATGAATGCAAATAAGTAAACTAGAACAGGAATTTTCAATCTTTTAGGTTTGTGAGCCATTATGATTATGATTATCACGTATTGGTTATTCCTATATGCAACTATAAGCTTGGTGATTTTCTTAGTTACTTTTGCAGACCATATAAATGTCTTCTAGGAATCTCCAAAAGCATTTGGGGATCATAGATTAAATAAAACAGTGCATGAGAATTCACAAAGCAATCTCCCTTGACTGGACTCCACACCTAGCCTCCATAAAGTCCACTTTAACACTTACACGTGTATCTCTGCTGGTTTTGACTGGGATAGAGTTAATTTTCTCCATAGTAGCTTGTATAGGGCTGTATTTTGGATTTGTGCTGAAAACAGTGTTGATAACACAGGGATGTTTTCGTTCCTGCTAAGCAGTGCTTACCCAGAGCCAAGGGCTTTGCTGCTTCTCCCCCCATCCCACCAGCGAGCAGGCTGGGGGGGCACAAGGAGTTGGGAGGGGACACAGCCGGGACAGCTGACCCCAACTGACCCAAGGGATATCCCACACCATACAACGTCATGCTCAGCGTGTAAAGCTGGGGAAAGAAGAAGGAAGGGGGGACATTGGGAGCGATGGCGTTTGTCTTCCCAAGTCACCATTGGGGATGATGGAGCCCTGCTTTGCTGGAGATGGCTGAGCACCTGCCTGCCCATGGGAAGTGGGGAATGGATTCCTGGTTTTGCTTTGCTTGTGCACGTGGCTTTTATTTTACTTATTAAACTCTCTTTGTCTCAGCCCACAAGTTTTCTCACTTTTACCCTTCCAATTCTCTCCCCCATCCCAATGTGGGGGGAGTAAGCAAGCAGCTGTGTGGGGCTGAGCTGCCAGCTGGGGTTAAACCACAACAATATCTTATTGGGGCCTTTGGAATAAGTATTATGCACACATATACAATGACTGAAAATATTAATAAATAAATGAATTAATGATTGATGTCCACAATAATAATATGGGAATGAAAGATTCATTGAAAAGATCTTGTTCTGGGGTGAGTAATCAAAAGAAGCAAGTTCTCAAGTAGGATCAGTGTGGAATCAAGAACTAAATCTTCAATAATCAGCTGCTACAGACATAATATGGAACGTACTATGTGGTGGACAGATGCCATATGGGCAAGGATATAGTTCATAGTTCATATATAGTTTAATATAGTTCATAATACATAATCACAGCTTTATAGTAGCAAACAAAGAAAAAAGAAAAGGGAGAAAAAAAAGGAAAACTCATCTTCTTGGATAAATTATGCTGTTTCTTTCAACATAATTTTTCACATATTTTCCTTTAAATTTTTACATGATAAACTCAGTGTCTACTATTTAAAATTGCATGCAATAATCCATGCCATTATTATAAACCAATACCAGACTCTCAGAATGTGAAAACCAGATTATTTCCTAATTATATGATTCTATTAAAAGTCAGTTTTTAATGTCCTTTAATCTCATTAATTCCATACTTCAATGTATGTTTAACAAATACTTGAGAAATAAAACAGGAAATTAATGCGCCATTATAAAGAGCACTGCATACAAAGTAACCAGTATTTTCACTCAGTGCAATTTGTATCTGTGGCAAAAGTTTGGATTATGGAACATGTTAATTTGGATTTGAAACACAGCTCTGACAATTTGAGAAACAAAAAACACATAATAATATCAGGCAAAGGGTGTCCTACTTCAGTCTATTAGTTTGTCCCTTTGCCTGTTGATTGTGAGAGTAATTTTTTTTTTTCTGGTTGTGACTGATTGTGGATTTTTTGCATTTGCTCGTGCAAATATAGCCACAGAATAAAAGTAACATTTTAAAAAATCCAAAATTATTTTAATATTTTCAGTAGTACAAACCCCCCCAGTTTCTGTCATAGAAACTAATTTATTCACACCCGTTAGACTGGTTGCTCTTATTTTTATTTCCTTTATATACACTTCAAATGATGCTAAAATTGCTATTTAAGCCTTTTCATGTTAGAATAAAGAGACTGTTCTCAATTCTTTCATAGCTCTTTCATTTTTCAGTCACTACTCATTTAGATGTTTCTCTTCTGAATTCTCTGTAATAAGTGGATTTCCTCCTTGATACGGTGAGAATGTGGTCTCGTAACTCTTCGCACTCTCAAAAATCTTAATACTCTTTATTGCTTATTCTTATATGTTATTTTAAGTTTATTGATTTAATATTCTTAGTTACCTTTGTAGCCCCTATAAAATTATTCTAAAAATCTCCAGAAGAATTTATTGCTTACAGATTGAAGACAGTGCAGGAGAATTTACAAAGCAATCTCCTTCCCACAATTTAGCTTCCCCTTAGTCTGCTTTTTATCAGTCACACATATCGCACTCATAGACACATACAGGTCTTTTGCAAATACTATCTTGCAAATTCAGAGATAATATAATTTGCCTCTATTATAATTTCTCTTATTAATACATGTAAAAATTGGGAAGAAAAAGCTTCTTGGCCACTGGCTCCATTGAGAACTCATGTTCACCTGGTTATCTGCTATGCACAGTTTATGTCTTAGTAATTGCAAGTGTTGCCCTAATTCTTTGCTCCTAGACATCTGATTTGTATATGGCTATACTAAAGTGCATAATTCATTTGCATGAAATCCACAAAATGCTCAAAATTGTTCAGTACCAGTGATCATCCTCTATTTAATTTACCCTAGTCTTTGTAGCAACTTAGTCAGGAAATTGTTGTCTTTTTTCTTCAGATAAATATTATTAAAAAATCCAGTGATATGGGGCATATATTAAGACTGATGGTCCAAGAGTCTAATTGGACTCCTTTTTTATCGTTATAAGATGCAACTTAGACTCACATATGCAAGCCTGTTTAAATTAACAGATACTCTTTAATATCTTCCACAGTTACAGTTGGAAGGGAAAATACTTCATCATCCTCTAATATGAATGCAGTATCCATCTCATAACATAACATATATAAAATACAAGTGACTACATAAGTTGGAGATTTCTACAAGTATTTCAGGACATGTTTTGCCTAATTTACTCTTTATTCAGATGGTATTGTAGGCTTTAAGAACTACTTAGCTACAGATGGTAAGTTTGGAAATGGGGAAAAAGTAGATCTCTAACAAATGTGTAACGTTGACTGAATTTAATTTAGTCATAACATAACCTACACTCAGAAAGTTTTGAAGACTGTGAGTTGGAAGGAATATAAAGTTGAGAGTTAAATCCCTACTGCAGACCCTATGAAGGCCTTAAGGCCCCAATTAGGTAAAAGAAATGCCTGCTTAGCAACTGTGAGTTTATACACAGTAGATGACAGAGTAGTGCACTGGAGAGAAGAAAATAAAGTAAAAGACCTAAAATTAACAAACAACATTATATCACCAAATAAAGCATAAAATCAAACAGTAACAGTGAGAAACAGCACAAACAGCATTTCCTCAGTCAATTAGTGAAGGTAGCAGTCCTCAGGTAGCATGCAAAATAGCCTATATTTTTTGTTTATTCTATTTCATAGAATCTAGCAACAAATCAAGATATCATATATAAATAAAGTGGCCAGGAGTTTTTCATATTAACACTGCCTTTCCATATGGTTGGTTTAACAAAATGAACAGACAATATTATGCTTAAAATACAGGAAAGCACACTTAGTTCAGATGAATAACATAGTGGTCAAACTCAAAGGAAAAAATCTATTCCTCTTGTAGGACAGTTAAAGTGAGGTATAATTAATACGTTTGTGTTCATCAGCATAAGTGGCTACCTCCACATCTCTTCTGGCTGTAGTTTTTTGGTGGGTAGACCTTGGCTGGCTGCTTGGTGCCCACCAAGCCACTCTCTTACTTTCCCTCTCTAGCAGGACAAACGCCTTAATAATATCTGCCCTTCTCCTATGCCCATCCTCCTTTCTCCTAGCTTTTATTGCTGAGCTTGAATATCCCTTTGGTCTCTTTGGGTCCGCTGTCCTGGCTGTGTCCCTGCCCCGTCCCTTGCCCACCCCCAGGCTCTAGGTTGCAGAGCCAGCCCTGATGCTGGGCAAGCGCTGCTCAGCAGGAACCAAACCACTGGGGTGTTATCATCTCCAACCAGAGAAATGTGCTTTTTTGTCAGTGTAGCTAATGTTTTCACAAAACCAAAATCAAAATAACAAAAATCCCCCATACCGTGTTGCTTGGATTAAGGCAGGTTCCTGCTAGACTGAGTAACAGGGAAGGTACTTTACTGATATATATTTCCAGGACTGTTTGCAGAGAAAAAGGTAGAATTTTGTTAATGAAACTATAGAGTCTGTGGAAAAGAAAATGTAAGAATGAAATATTTATAGCAATAAAGTATGTTAGATAATAAAATATTATTTTGAGCTTTCCACTCCAATAGTACACATAAATTGAAAAATTGTAAAAAATAGAAGTGATATTTAACTGTTTTTCTTGGAATAATAATTAAAAAAAATAAATAATAAGGCATGATAACGAGTTTTTCTTAAAAGAACTATAATAAGACAAGGTGCACAAATCCCGACAGCAAGAGCAAGAAGGAGTATGAGCTAATACTTAGCTAATGTCATGCTTACTAACAGCTTCTGGCATTGTGTTAGGAAACTGCACCAAAAATAAATTTCTCTCTAACATCATGTGATACCCATTGGTTGAAAACCATAATAATCGGATGAATGTGATTCATTACTCTTAGAACTGTCTGTGGCTTTCTTTCACATTTTCAAGCTTCAAGTAGATAAAGTAGGACAGTACAATCACTGTATCATAAGGAAACCTTTGCTATTCATCCATAAAAGCAGAGCTACCATGTTTTTAATTTACGAGCAAATTTGCTATACATTTTCTTTCTCAAAAAAATATTACCTGAAATGGTACCATTCTGTGAAGTTAAAGTTAATTCCAAACTGCATTAAAAAAAAGTAATTAAGTCAGAACTGAATGAATTTTTTCTTATATTATTTTTATTTTATTAACTGTTATTCACATATACTTTATTTTCTGAAATAAAATGTTTTGCCGTGATGCTATCTCATATTCCATTGAATCGTGTGGTATAATATATTTCAATGGAAATCACTGATCTCAATATCCCTTACTCAAAAACTAATAGGCAGAAGGCTATTTGAGACTGCATGATTAGAAAAATGCTTTTGACAACAGCAGTTAGAACTATATCAAAAGCTCTTCCACAAAATAATTCCAGAAAGTCTCTCAGCTTTAGGTTTATTAAAATATTTACCCATAATAATGTAAACATTTCAGCTTACAGGCTATGTTGATGGCATTGTAGATGACAACACTGAAATAACAGCAAGTACACCAAAGGAAGACCAAGACAAGCGAGTAAGAACTTACAATCAAAAGTTCTTCCTCCTCTTCCATTTTCTTTGTTTCTGTGCTTATTCCTGTCTTTTGAAGGGAGAGTGGGATAATGTGCAAAAGAATTGGTACACAGCTATAAAGAAATACACTTGCAATGTATTTCACTCAGCCTACATTCTATGAAAAAACACAACTGAAATACAAACTTTGCATCAGTCAGGATACTGTTAGTTTTTGTACAATATTCCAAGTATTCTTTTAAAACAGTTACATATTAAATTAGTAGCTAAAGAAAACATAGCTGTCTACTCTCATACCAATTGGAAAAAAAAAAAAAAAGTCCTAATATTAATTCTAGGTCACAATACCAGCAAGAATAATAATCTCAGAACTTCAATACTTTATACCAAGTTAACCAATTCTACTTAGTCGAAATATTGAGATAGAAGTCTCATGAGGACGGCAATGTTTGAACAGACTTCTTATTTAGATTTTAGATGGAAATGCAATCCCATGAGAAACACCACTGTTTCTCTGATAGTTTCTACTTAAAAAAAAAAAAAAAAGTTAAATTTCTAATGCATATGAACAATATATAGGAAAAAGAAATGCTATCACCATGCTAAAGTAAATATGAATACTATTTAGTTTGAAACAGGGACCATCCTTATAAATAAGAACACACGTACGAATAAAAAAAAAAATCTGGAATATAACCTCATAAAATGAAGTTACAAGAGTTGATGTCATTCACTAAAATTCTTTCTCACATGCCTTCTGGTGTAGGACAGTGGTATGCTGAACCATTCAATAGCTGAAAGCCTAACTCCCAGGTACCACCGAGGAGTGAGATACTTTGTACCAGGCTTACATTTTCCTCATTTTTCTGGTTTACAGACAATGGCCCCAGCTGGGAAACCTTTATATGTGAAAAAAAGAAAGAAGCCAATGTTCTGCTCATTTCTCAGAGGCACCTGGCTAATGTCGAACAACTCGTGGGAAAATCTTTGGTTTTATGTTGCCAATTGTTGGATGTCAAAATTAAAAATGGGGGGAAAATTGGTTAGATAAACTGAAGGAATATAAGTTCATTAAGGCTGTTAAACACCGCTTTTATAAACTTTTTTGAGAGCTCCCTTGGAATTACATTTTAGGAGCTACTAGGGGAAATATTATTTTGGATAGTCTTAATTTAATTTTAAATTCTAGCAGAGATATTAAAAATGAAATATTTAAAAAATGAAAAATTTTTAAAAAATTTTTTTTTCAGGATTTATAAAATAAGTATCATATGAAAAAGTTAAAATGTGTTGTATGCTGTGTCTTAAAGCCAGCATAAGAAAAACGTCCTTAGTATACATCCCATACAGTAACTGTTCCTCTGCAGTTCCCTCATGTAGTAGCAGTGTGATTTTTTATCAGTCAGACTTGACCTTAAAGAGGTTTTTGTTTTTATTTTGAGTACATGCTTTATGGGAATTTCTCTATTTATTAGTTAATATCACACTTGTTTGGTGTTTAACCTATCCCAGCAGGCTAATCACCCATGGGCAATTCAGACCGGGCTATGGAAGGAAAAAAAAAAAAAAATCAGTAAAATTGACCACAGATTAGGAGATACTTCAGTTTACTATTCTGCTTGTTATCTATGATATCTGAATTCACTGCTGATAAGAATGTTTTTATTTTGAAAGTGACCGGTGATGAAAATTATTTGTTTTCCTTTAAAACTCTGTACTGAAAAGATTCTTGTGATGAGGGAAAAAGGAATTTTGACACAAACTACACACATCAAGCATGTATTTCTTCAGAACTGGATTATATTTCATTTATTTGCATAAAAGAAGATGCACTGTCACCTGAAAAAGCTTTTCAAAGTCAGATTGTGTTTTCAGTATGTCTACAGACACCATAGAAAACATGATAACCAGCTCATCAGAGTTGGCTAATAAATTATTTTAAGTAGTACAGTCTAGTGCCCTCAGCTCCCACTGATATAATCAATCGGAAGAAATGCCTTCATATTTCCTCCTATGTTAGGTCAAGTTTATTTTAAGGTTGAGCTAAACAGCCCATCTGATACTAGGATTTTCACCTCCGAAACATGGGAAAAGTCTGAGGGGTGTGAGTGGGCTGCACTTCTTGAGAAAGAATTTGCCTCATTTCTAAATATAAGCAATGCTAACAATCAGTACACATTCAGAGAGGGATTATTAACATCTTCTTTCACCTTAAAAATGACATGATATGCACACTATGTATGTAGATCTTTTAGAGCTGACAAATAGCTCTCCTTCAATTTGTAGATTCCCTCATGTCCACGTACTAGCACAAACAGTAGGGAAGTAGATAAGAAACTGGCTTTACTAGGGGGAATTGCTAAGAGAAAGATTATTTTTATCTTTTGTTTTCATCTTAAAACAAACCTTCAAAATCTTATTGACACCAGATGTTAGTCTTAACATAAAAGCCTTTTTGTTTGTTTGTTTGTTTGTTTGTTTCTGTTTACAGAAGGAGTAGGAAGTTGCATTTGTCCAGCAGTGGAGCCAGCATGTCGTTTTAGACAAGGAGAGAAGGAAATAAAAGACAAAAAAAAGCCTTGGGGCAAGTTTTAATATACAAAAGCAAAGAGTTACAGCCATCTGGCATTTTGACAGAATGGATCAACTACCTCCTGTAGCTCCTTCTTTCTTTTTAATCTGCAAGGTTAAATGCTGGCCTGCATTGCAGGTATTCGTAGTGAAAACATAGAGGTTTCTGTCTGCTGAGTATGCTGTATGTTTACTCCACTTAAAACAAAAATCTTGAACAGCTTCACTGTCTGTTTAGATCACTGAACATTACTAGCGTTGGTCCAAGCTTGCAGTTTTCTCCCATACAAAACTCCCATTGAATTTCAGGGGATTTTGTGCAAGAACAGTGGGATCAGCTTCATATTTGCATTCTGTCTTTACGAGATAAGAAGTGTTCACAAACTGTTTTAATGGGAAATACTAAACCACTATTAGGTGATTGCATGGGCTTTCTTTTGCAGGACAGAAGGATTATTATATCTTTGGCTAAAGCAAATTCTACAGGCATTTCATCAACATGCAGCACGTAGTCAGTAATTTGTTTATGTTACAATGCCTGGTTTCCACTGAAAAAAATAACAGCCACTACCAAAACAAAAAAAGGCTATGTTTTTAGGTGGTTCATTTTCACTGCACACAGAAAAGTAATATATATGTAACAGCATTTGTTACCTGCAGGTCATTTAGCTCTCAGTGCCCACACAGTTCCCTTAGGCTCCCTCTTGCTACAAGAACTCTTGAAAAACACAACCACAAAATTCTTCATGACGAGAACAGTTACAGCAACATATAATATGTCTTCCCTTGTGCACACTGTGTTATCTATAGGAAGACAGAAGTATCATTTACCTGTAAAACAAGACCAGTTTGTTCATAAGAGACCAAGGGATACAAGCTCTATGTCTTAAAACTCAGAAGTAGCTTAACTCTGAGTTTCTTTTAGAATGGCAACGAGATTTCCAAATTCCATTTACATTAAGATGTCTCCAAGTGTAGTAGTCAAAAGAATTTGGATTAAGGCTACTCTGGATTTTTTTGGTTTTGCGTTTTTTTTTCATGTTTTAAGTTTCCTTCAAATTATTTGAGCACTGGAAAAAGACGTTAATATAAATTAATATGTACCCCACATTTCCAAAGGCTAGCATTTCTTACGTTTTCAAGGTTGTTTTCTGGAAGCTGGGTAATGGGTGAGATTTTTTAAATTTAGCGGCAACATTTTTTTCAATTGACACCTGCTTTCCCAAAGAGTACATTACAAGGTGGTTTTGAATTGTCACAGACACTTATGAAATAATACATATGGGAGCGTAGGTGGTGAAACTGATATAGTTGTTCTAAGCTGAAAAATATAAGAAGGAAACAATGTCTATTCTTTAATAAAATTGTAGCTGTAACGGAAAATGTCAAAGTGTCTTTGCTTAACTGGCCTGATATAATAAGATATAAGAATACTCAGAAAACATGCAGGAACTTGAAATTACTTCCAATAGTGGAAACATGGCACTATTACTACATACTAGCACTAGGAAGAAAGGTGACCTAGGAAAGCAAAAATCATCCAAGCTCATTAAAGCTTTCAGCCTCCAGTGAAAGAAAACTTGCTTAAAATGCCTAACAAACTGAAAAAATTGCATTCCTGGAAGTTTTTAAAAAGCATTTTTATAATTATGGAAGCTAAGTGTTGTTGTTGGTTTTGTTTTTTTAATGTTATTTTATATCCCCGGTGCTACTTAGGCATATCGAATTAGTGTTAAAATAAAAAGAAAAGATGTTTAACTCAGATCCCTTCATTATTCTAGCATACATTTAATTCAGGATGTGGAGAACTAATCTGAAGTAACATCCACTTTCTCTGCTTTTTGAAATGTACAGTCACATCCTCAGGAGCTTTGCAGCAGACCATAATCAGAAGGGACATTCCAACCTGAACGCCAGAGGCAAAAACTCACAAGTTCTGCTGAAGAATGTGCACAGTGCCCTTCCTCCTCCCCCAAATTGCTCCCTGGACACTGAGCCACAGCGCCAGCAGTGACCAGGAAATTAAGTGAAGGTGCAATCACGGACCTAAGGAACTCATAGGTCAGATTTTGTTTGTAGTTAATGCCATTTTAAAGGAGCATTTGCAGTTCTACGGTTCATGTGGAAGAAATAAAGACACAAAAGAGAATCAGGCATAAGGGAAGAGGAAATTAATTACACATCCCTGATTCAAAGGTATTTGGATAATAATATTTTGCCTGTTTTCATATGTACATATCTGTGTGTGAGTATACACCTCGCATTTGCCCTTTCCTCTACAAAGGACACTGCTAGAATAATGGAGGAAATTGAGCTAAGCATTTTTTTTTTTTTAATTTTATTATCAAGCATGTTGACAGAGTGGAACTGCAGATATAAAACAATTATTTGGGGAAAAAAAAAGCTCTAGCTGAGGATAAAAAAGAATTGGTATTATATATCTACAGAAAGTAGTGGAGATACTAGAAACATAGAGCTGGCTGTGGATTTTTTTGCACAATACGTCTTTTATCAGAAAATTCCAAATCTTTGAAAGAAAACTTTTCCAAGGAAATTGAAATAATGGTTAAATTGATATTAGATTAATTAGATTTGGGATTGCTTTTCTGGGTAAGAAAAGAAGACTTCTATTGTAGCAAAGCAATAATGAGATCAACAAACAACAAAGGCATGCAAGTGCAGAATATGAAAATATGGCTCAAGTTGTTATGCCCTTTGATTGGAACTGTCTTGCACCTTTTCCTTTGCAGTTCATTAACTTCTTTTAGCCAAGACCATACTGGCCATGCCAAATGTACTGCTTCTTTTCACTTTTCACTTTCATTCCTCTGCCTGAGAAAGCCACCATAGCAAGTTCCATTGCAATCAGTTGAACAGTGCTCTGCCTGATTTCAAGTAAAGGTGTGAAACTCTGTCTTTCCTGTCATGGTTATTTTCCTTGCGTGCAGGACATAATTCATGTTTTCCAACCATCACTACTGATATAACATACAGAGTCTTATATTTTGGCACTCTGTATTTGTGTAATCTGTGTTCCTTGCAACTGTTCTTGTTTCTTTAGTAGTTGACTTCACTGAGAATTTCCCCTAACCTTCTGTGACGTGATGTGACATTGATCAACATTTATGGGACATTTGGGGAAGTGACAATTCCTCATTCTTGCCAGTTGTCACATGTCAGGTTATAGGCCAGAAAAACATCAAACAAACAAATAAAAACCTCTTTAAAAGTGAAAAAGAAAATAATATTCTTTTTATAGGGAGGTACTGTGATACTATTAATACAAGAACTAAAATTATTTCACAACTAACTGCATGGTTTTCTGGTACTTTGGTTTTCCAACTGTTCTGTACCTAACAACTCTAATTTATTGATCTTATATTTGAAATTAGGAAAGGACTGCCTTTTTCCAGTGCTAGTAAATTACTGGTTCCTGCTAAAAATGACTAAATGTGCTAATACTGTGCATCCATAATGCAGGCTTGCTGTTTTCTTGGGACTAAGGAATTTAGTTTGATTAGATTTCAGGTTAAACTCAGTGATGACTCTGATGAAAAATGTCATATTTCAGAGCTGAAAAAAATATAGATAATGTAGCACACTCAACCCAATCAAGCGGTAGTTCAAAGCACCGGATGGTCCCTTTCTTTCCTTCTGTACACACATCGCATGTACATCTGCATTCTTTCCCATTTCCCACCATCTGTCCCTCAAACAGACACCTAATTTTTGAGCAGACAAGGTGAGGGATATGAATGTTTTAACCTGTATAGCTTGAAGACATAATTTCATCCTTTAATTAGTTTCAGGAAACCTAATAGGGAAATTCACAGAATATTGAATATTCTAGTGTACCTGTGCTTCTTGCTGAGTATAATGAAAGGCTGATTTACAGCTGAAAACAGAGTTTTGTAATAGAAAAGCAAGTTGATAGGAGCAGTTAGTAGAAGAGGATAAATAACATTTTGCTATTCAGCAAAACTTTTACCTCCTACACTACTAACGTGAATAAGAGGAAGCTTTGATTTGATATTTTATAGATTCCATGGAAAAGTGATCTGTGAATTCACACCTGACTAGTGGTGGACACACAGACATTTCTCTTAAGCACTGCCGCTTTCTTAGTCATTTATTTCCTGCTCACCAGGCTGTTCAGAGACGCTGTCAGCTTACCACCTCACTGGTCAACTCTGCAGTTTAAGGAAAATACAGAAGTGCCTGCCATTCATTTCAGGAGGAAAAGGTAGACTTGGCACTGTTGCTTTGTTCATCTTCCAGTTAAATTCTACTTGTAATCTTATTGTGTTATTACCATTTAATCATATTTCTAACCCAATGGAGTTACAGTAAGTAGATTTTATGCACACATTTATATTGAAAAAATAGTCAAGAGCTTTCCTAAGTCACAAATCCCCAAAAGATGCCTGGAATAATTTTATATTTGCAAAGCTAGAACTTCAAGTGTGAGTTTCGAAACTGAACTACCACTTTTGCTACTTCAGCTACAGGTACAGTTGCAAACACAAAAGTAAAACATGACGGTAAAGAGTCAGTGGCATGATGACTTACTGGAGAAAAATGTAAAGTACTTGCAACAACATGGAAAGTAGGAGCCATATGAGTAAATAGATTATGTAGAATTTGTGCAGTATGGCTGAGAATAACTGGATTGTTTGGGCTACTTAATGTCTTATATTATAATAAACTGATGTTTACAGAATAGCTCGAAAGAAAGTAATGGAACAAGCTGACAGAATGCTAACACTTCTCCTGTACTGTGAAGTGGCTGGAATTATTGCTTGGTTCCTCTCACATTATAGCCAGAAACTGTTTTAATATCTGAAATAACATTCTCACTATCCTCCTACACCAGCTTTCTGAAAGAGCACCAGCTGAATTGAGAGAACTGATCTGCTTGCTGGTATTCAGAAATAAAAGGTACCATTTAATCAAAGGTGGTGGTCTTTAGAATAACAGGCAACATTAAGAGAAGGATTTTCTGCTCTTCAGAAATATTACAGAAGAGCAAACCCAGGGTTTTGTGCGATGATCCTGCTATAATAATATGACTGTTGCCTCACTGGAGATCAGGAGTGACTGCCGCTGTGTCAGTCTATATTTATGACTTTTTACAGCTTGCTCCTTTTGGTATTTCAGTGAGAGAGAAACTCTTTCCCTTTGTAGTCTAACATCATCTTGTTTCGGTACTTTTCCTTTTTTCCTTAACTTTAAGTCACTGACACAGTAGGTGGTTGAGCCAACTGAAACAGAGCTGTGTGTGTTCTCTCATGTACTTAGGCAGACGTTTACCATAGCCCTCAGATCTCACAGCTCAACTATAAGACTCGTTTTTTTCCTCTGCTAAAGAAAACCTTTTACCCTAGGTAGAAAAAAAAAAAAGAAAAAAAAAAAAAAAAGCAGCCAACCAGTATTGCTCTGGATAACTTTATAGGTAGCTGTAATGAAAAAGTGCCATCTTTTTGTTATTGGTTATGACTGCTGACATCTTTGTGTTTTTTAGTTCCGAGAAGTCGACGCATAAAGAAAGGACTTTCTCTCAGGTATTGCTACTAATAAACTTTGAAAACAAGTTTCAAGAAAAAAGATTTTGAGTTATGTATTAAAAATTTTAAGTTACAACATAGAGCAGATAGATGAAAAGGATAAAAACTTTCATAAAACAGTTGTAATAAGAATATATTTCAAAGCACATTAGATGATTGTTATTTATTTTCACCTTGATCATGCCAGTGATGAATAAGGCTTTCTACAAACCTGAAGCGGACAGCTTTGCATGCAAGCATCTAAGATGTCCTGTAACAATATTCTTTGTGTTGATTATGATGTTTGTGAATGTAAGAACAAATTAAAGCAATTTACTTAAGGACAAATGTAAAACAAGAAATGCAGACAATAGAATGATTTAGAGAGGCATAAACTTTTACCTTTCTATGTCCTGATTCAAAGACCTCTGGAAATTATATTAAAAAAACCCCAAATCATAAAGGATTTTTGATTTCATACATCCTGAATTTGGATTTTTTTTTTTTTAAAGACATATTTACCCAAGTTAAAACAGCATCATTATTTATATAATTGCTTAAAGAACCCAACAGTGTCTTCCTGGTTGTTCTGAGTGGTCCTACTGGTCTCCCAGCCTGGCTTCTCTTCAAATAATAATAGACGTAAATAAACCAGTAAAGAAATATTCTTAAGATATAGCATGCTTTTTTGGCTTGGAGCATATGTGGTAGAAATCCCAGAAGGAGATGGAGTGATGGCACAACTACTGCAAGGTAAGAAAAGCAGGGAATGTTTCTCTTTGCCTTCCATCTTCAGGTGCATATTTCTTTGGACATCAGTTTTGTCAGTTTTCTTTCTCTTAACCTAGGTATGACTAATGATCTTAGAAGCTATTATTAGGCCTAACCTATACAGAATAAAAGTTTTAGTAAGTCAAGTAATGTGTCACATCTAGAAAATGTGTATGAATCAAACACATTTATTTTTTTGTCTGCATTATGTTCGACTAAACCCTTCCTTACTCTTCAACAGACAAAGGTTACGTGGCAGCTGAAAGCTGCTCCCTTCAAACTTTTCTGGAAGGATTTTGCTTTCCCTTTTGCCAGCTACTGAAGAGAGCCATACAGGGAAGAGAGACCCTGGCTCCTGGTTCCAGCCACTCGTCCTCAGCAGTCCAAAATCAGCATGCTGAACCATTCAGCTGTTGCTGCAATATGCCCAGAAAAGCTACAAAATGAGGGACATTTCCAATATCCTCATACATTTCAGAGCACCACCCTGGCTTGAACTTTAACAGTATGTGTCTGTGTTTTAACTCAGGCCTCCTGCTGATGTATCAAATTTACCTTAAAATATACTATCTTGTTAACACAGCTAAATAATGCAGATTTGTTTCTTTTGTTTGCTTTCAAATGCTTTTATTTATTTATTCTATTTGTTTGTTCATTTTAAAGGCTCAGTAATTCAGTGGTACACAAATTGTCTGTCCAAGGTGATATCCTGGACAAGGGAAAGCCAAATACATCATTGGCCTAAAACAAAACTGTCATTCATCACAATCTGGGAAGGAGGCAAGGCCTAATTCCCATTTTAATTAACTATTAAATGAAATTCAGAAGTCTGGATAGAAATTCACAATGCAATGGCAGCTGCTCGACTGCTGCTAGGGTGTATCTAGTATCACTTGTTCTCCATAATACTTCGCTTTTTTAATAATAATGAAAAAAAAAAAACCAACATAGTGGAAGAAAGTACTCACCAGCTGTTCCTTTCACAACATAAGTAAAAATGAAAGGCAGAAATACATGACGAGTTTAAATTAATCCCAGTTGGCAGAGGAGAAAGTGTTTCATGACAGCTGAAACTCCAACTTTATCACTTTTCTCCACCTCAGCAATGAGACAATTTGAAATGGCGTGTTTCTGTGGTACCTTGAACACCTCTAGCCCTTTAACTAATTTGTGAGTTAAGCTTTGAGAACATTTTTACTGTGAGTAAAGGAGAGGAGAAGGGGGTTGTCCTGGGAACACTGATCTAAAGAGTTGAAGTGCTTTGGGCCTTGAAGAGCATGATATTCCAGTTGGAGAACCAAGGGCCAAGTTGATTATTTTATGGCTGACAGACTGAAGTAAGTCAGTGAGTGCAAAACATACAGAAAAGTATTAATACAGATACATGTATACTTTCCCATAAACTTGAGATAAGATATGCAGTATCCCCAAAGGGGATTTTAAAACAGGAGAAGGTCATACAGACTTGTAAGAAAAGTGCTTATAAGGAAATGTGTGTAATATAAAGTCATAAAATACAGTAAAAGGTTTTTGAAAAGTCTAGTGAATCAATGGTTTAATGTGATGGCTCTTTTTAAATGCAAAGAAACCAAGGCCAAACTGAGCTATTATATGACAGGGCCATTTGTAAATATGATTAACTAACTCACTTGAGTTTTTTCTCTCGTAATTTCTGTGGTAACCTGTCTTAATTGATATTCTGTGAAACTAATGGAACATTAGGTTGCACAGTCAGTTCTAGTGGACCCATCTAATATATTTGACACTGCTTACCTTGTGAAAGTGAATTGAAATCCACAGGAATGAAGTATAATATTGCATATATTTCTTTTCTGCGTAGCTTGGTTACTGGTGTGGCTCAATTTTTATTTTTTTTTTATGTAAGCAAAATGGAAGTTTAGAAAGTCAGCTCATGTAACTGAATTGATTGGTCTTCTTCATGTTTCAAAATGACTAATGACTTCATGCTTATAAGTTTCTACTGACGCATGACATGGAAGTCTAACGTCATAAAAGTAACAGAATAATTTCAGGCTCAAAGTTCTTCCAAATTTGTTTTGCAGCAGTCAGTTTTTAGCATCTTAACATTTCAAAATATTTTTAAAGACTCAAAAAAATTTCAGAGGATAAGTCAAAGAGACAGACGGGATTTTCCCTGTTGCAAACTACTGCAATATGAACTTTTGTTGTAACCACTGTGAACAGTACCTGAAGGTTCTTGCAGAAATAGTCTTAATTTCAATTTGAGATATGATAACTATATGCTTGTTCTTTGTTCTAGGTATCTAGCAAGTAACTGCACAAAATTAAATTTTGTAGCCTGCATGAGAGGATTTTCCTTCTCTCTAAGTTTGTAGGTGTGGAGTAATGTTTTATGCAGACAGCTAGTCAGCTAGCTTACACACAGATGTCTACACTCTAGGTATCTATGATTCTCTAAATGAGTCCTACCTAAAATGTACATCTTGGACAGGATTCATCTCATTTAACTCTAAACTTCTGAAACTTAGACATCTGTGACTGCGATCATCACTCTAACTTTCTTCTCATTATAGTTAATGGAGATGAAAAAGAAATATTGAGAGCTAGATTTTTCTCATCCTAAGAGAAATATTTAACATAGACCAAACGAAACACTCTCCAGAGGCCTGCAGTGAAGACAGCTTTGTTTCTATTTTGAACATGGTCTTTTTTCCTTTTCAGTCAGAAGTGATAAAATTACTCCTGTACAGTTCAGAAATACTCTTCTAAAATCCCTAATGAAACCAATTGTTTTGACTTTGTTCCAAACTAAATGCGTGTTTCTATTGATGCAATTTAGGAAATCAGACATTGGCTTTAAACCAGCTGGCAATTGATTTGGAACTTGGTATTTTCAATTAAAATAATATTTAATTGATCTTTCAAAACATTTCTTTCCTGTAGTTTTTTGTTGTGTTGTTTTGTTTTGTTTTTTCCTTATTTTTACCTAGAGCTGGTAAAAACATCACAGAACAATGATACAGTGACATATTAGTATCTTGGAAAAGACACTTCTATCTCTCAGATGGTGAAATTGTCTTTATGTTGGGTCTGTTTGTATTCATTATAAATGAACTGTTTCACCTCCTCATGCCTCTTTTACTTCAGCATAGCAATGTCTGGGGAATATAAGAGTTAATCTTACTGCTTAATCTACAAAGCTTGTATTAATAGACTTAGGAATTAGTGTTGAGACTACAGTGTAATTGCAGAGGGGTTATTTGTTCAGTTCCATGAACAGTATGGGTAGAATTCAAGCCTTTACAACTCTGACAGAGTTTTGTCATTTAGAATTTTTTACAAGATCCAGGAGTATTTCCCGTTCTTATTAAGGCAGAGTAATGAAGACAAGAAAGAAGCAGTTATTAGTTCTACATGTGAGTTTTAAGAAATCTGTGAGCTGTTGCGTAAGATTACATCTGAAACCTATCATCTGCTTCAATCTTTTATCACTGGTACTGAACTGCCCTCACTGGTTTAAAAGAAGGTGCAAATTCTCCTGCTGTACAGAGTCTTTACCACTGAGCTTTAACATTTAATAATTAGAAGTTGACAGTCTGTATTCTAAGGTTTCACACATCATCCACATTATATATCCTTTAAAAATTAAAAAAAAAAAATCATATTGAACTTTTGATATACAGTTTTATAAAAATGACTAATTGTAAACTGTGGGAAAGCTTGCCTTTGCATCAGTTTTGGTTCAGAAATCCTTCAGCTTCTCTGCTTTCTGAGACAGAAGAATAAGACTTACCTTTGGGACAACATTATTATGATTTTTCCTATTTGGTACTAATCAATTGTAAAGGTCACACAGATGTCAAGGTAGTTTTCTTGCCATGCCTTTAACTGATTTAGTTAAATGATTTTATTTATTTAATTTTATTTACTTATTTATTTATTTTTAAGCACAAGAAGGTACATTTGGTCACAGAGTTCATAATTCAGGAAATCAAAACTGGAAAATTTGTTTTTTGCAGGGTGTTATTCAAGAAATAACAATATTAATTTTAGAAAGGAATACTAAGTACACAATTGTTTCCCTTACTTCAAAGGTCAGTGTTTCAACATTTCCAAGGACTCTTCCTTTTATTCCAGTCTCTACAGTGAAGTAGACTATAGCTCCACAAAAGGAGTTGATAGCACTGTCTATGAGGGGAAAAAATGTTAGTGGAAGTCAGTTTCTCGCTTATAAGCGAAACAACTCCTCTCCTCATATATCCAGATTAATTAAGATTCTGTTACAAAGCACATCATTACTTTGGCAATGCTATGTCCCTTGGCAGCTTCATCTCAAGTTCAGCCTGTAAAACATTCAGTGTAGTTTTTAAACATGTTTCCACTTTTAGAGAAATATTTCTTAATTCTTTATTTAGGAAATATGACTTTGCACTAGTTAAAATAAGTAATTTGTTTAATAGCTTTCATAAGGTGGTAGATTATCTGTACCATGGTTATCAGCAATTGAGACTGAGGAAAAAAACAATGACCAAGTGGTTTCTCATTGTTTTTAAAATATCTAATTACAACCTTAGCAATGAAATCTGCATTACTCTAAGTAAGTCATAACTCTTTTATTCATTAGTAGCTGACTGACTGACTTAGAAACCACCAAAATGTGGAGCTGTGATTACTATTGCCCTCACTGAGGAACTTGATGTTCATGTTTAGCAAGAGCCTTCTGCCAACTTTTAGCAGAGTTATTGCAAGATCAGAAAGATCACATTAATTTCTCTGTTTATCCCCTGAGCAGAAGATGGACCTGAAAGTCTGAAAAACGTTCCTTAAAAAATAGTGTCAACTTAGTGGTTGTAAAAGTGTGACATTTCTTTTTTCAAATTGCAACTGTTCCTCTCTATTTGCAGTGGAGTTAATTTTGCCTTTATTATGACCATGGGTGCATGACTGTTTCAAAATATTGGCAAAGGGCAATGAGCCAAAGTCATTATCTTCACTTGAAGTGTTTAATACCAAATGTAAATATTGGAGGGGCTTGAGTGCCCAAGCCATCCCTCCAGGCTTTATGCATCTGATTATAAATGTCCCTGCTGCACTGTCAGCTAGTCCCCCTCATGACTTCAGTCCAGTGTTGTCAAGGAAATAATAACCTAGAGTCTTCCATTGCTTATCAGATGGGGACAGTGCTTAGAGAACACATGGGTTGATTTTCCCTCAAATACTCCTGTATAATTAAAATTATTAATAAGCAACCAGCAAAATTAGAAATAGAAATAGAAATCAGGCTGCTTTAGATGCAAATTCCTCCTGTATATTTCATGTAGCATTAAAACCTTTAGTGGCCAGTGAAATACTGTTCATAAAAAGAGAAAGTAAGCTGATAACTACCCTCTACATACACTTACAGTGGTCAAAGTTTTTATACTCTGGTCTAGCAGAACGAAAGGAGCTAATGCCTTTTTTCACTTCTTCATGGAACAGTAGCACCTGAGGGAGACAGAATTTATTGCAACAATCCATTGCCAGGAATACATTAAGCACACAGAGGAATAAAGGGCATATGAGAATGCTCTACTTTCACAGAGAAATGTGGGATACAAAAAATACAGCATTTTCCCAAATACCACCCCTTAAGATTTACATTTTTTTCAAATTAAAGTCTTCATGGCCATTACTTGTTCTTGCTTTTCTAAGCAGTGAAATGTATTTCTCAAATTATTTCCAGAGTTCCATGAAGTAGATATAATAAACTTTAAAAGAGCTATGGTGTTTGTTCTATACAAATCTAACTTATTACTATGTGCTATTCTCAGCCTAGAATCTTGTAGAGATTTTAAAGACGTATATATTCTTCAATGTGGGACAAACATTTGTAATTGAGCTTCTAATCTCCAGGGACTGGGGATTTATGATTTTTAGAGCTGATGTAAAAAGGTAAAGCTATGCCAGACTAGTACAGTCCAACAGTTAACTTCACACTGCATAGTGCATATCAGAATGCAGCTTCTTATCAATATATCTCATCAAAGCTCATATTTCACCAAAAGCTGGATTACTTCTGTATTAATATTGTCTTTCAGCAATTTTTAATTAAATAGGTATTGGAGTAAATTTTGAGTTTGTGGTTTTGTTTTTTGTTTGGTTTTTTTTTTCTCTCCAGTTTAGCGAATATATATTCAAATAAAATGTGTTATATCTTACCAAATCATCAGCTCCATCTTGGGTTTCTTTAAGTTTGATGTCTGCAACAGAATTAATCATAGCAGGCCAAAAATAGGTGCCATAGTGTTATTTTCTCACAGCTTTGGCAGACATGGTGTGTGACCTACAAACACTTGTGTTGTTCTGGACTAGCAACTAGAGCACAGGAGGCATGGCATCTAAATTGGATTAAACAGGTGTGTATATGTGTTGCAGATTCAACTAGTCAATGGAGAGAACTTCTAGAAGACAATCTCAGATAAACAGGGCTTATGAGGAGTGGCTGAGGGAACTGGGGTTGTTTAGCCTGGAGAAAAGGAGGCTGAGTGGAGACCTCATCGCTCTCTACAACTACCTGAAAGGAGGTTGTAGTGACATGGGGGTCGGTCTCTTCTGTCAGGTGGCTGGAGATAGGCCAAGGGGAAATGGCCTCAAGTTGCAGCAATGGAAGTTTAGATGGGATATTAGGAAAAATTTCTTTCACCAAAAGGGTTGTCAAGCATTGGCACAGGCTGCCCAGGGAAGTGGTGGAGTCACCATGCCTGGAGGTGTTTAAAAGACGTGTAGATGTGGCACTTAGGGACATGGTTTAGTGGTGGACTTGGCAGTGTTAGGTTTATGGTTGGACTCGATGATCTTTTCCAGCCTAAAGGATTCTATGATTCTATGGTTGTAGGACCTTAAGGCATGTCAGAGCGACTGCCCGTTAAGGTTGCTATTTCTCTTCACTGAGTAAACAGGATGACTAAGATGTCTAGCTCATTTAGAACCACAATTTCCAGGTATTTAAGGTAAGCAAATGAGCTTGATAGTCAATATTACCTCAGTCTAGCTCATTTATAAATGCATAAACATGTTTTTATGTTTTATTTTCCTAATGTTTCATTTATGCAGTCAAGGAATAGAAACAATACCACGACAGAGTAATGAGACCAAGAAAAATGGTTCGGTATCATCATCAGACTTGATGATACAAGGAATCAAGTCATCATATTAAACCAAGAGAATAAGAATTATTCATAGAAATAATTCAAGACAATAAATGCCAAGAAATCCTAATTTATTTTTTGTAAGCAATGCAGAAACAAGGAAACTAATGCCAGCAAAGTTTGTTAAATAGAAATTTCCATGTCTCTGATCTGTATCTTGTATATTCATTGTGACTAGAGTCAGTGTTTTGAACTGCGGTTGTCTGAATGCATCACAAAAGGATGAAACAACAAAACTTAACATTTATTTATTTATTTATTTATTTACTTACTTATCCAAGGCATTTATCCATACAATGTTAAATTCACTGCTGTGGTAAACAAGTGCGGTCATATTCACGTTAATGGAATTCTGCTTGCTTAGCCCTACAATTATTTTGCCCCACTAGATAAGTGATCTGGGTAACAGTACTTTCAGGTAAACATTATTCTTTTCATATTTCTCTGGAGAAATGCTACAGAGGATTAAGGGTTCTGTCCAATACCACAAAGGGTATCTGGTCCCAAAGCTTGCATTAAAACACTGTTTCTTTGCTCACAGGCCTGAATTTAAATCACACTTCTGTCTAAAGAAAAGGTTCTGCATTGCCTTGTAAACTTCTCTTTTTGTGACATTTTGGGACTGCTGACAAGAAGTTTTCAGGTTATGCTTGACATTTTGATAAGTAACATCACATGAATGATCTTAACTTTGCCTAACTCATGCTGTGTTGCTTTTCCTTGCTTTTGAAGTGCTCTGGAAAAGAGGCAATACTCATAATATCTTTCTTTAGTCTTTTTCATACTATGTGATATAACACACGATTCATTTACATTTGCTGTAATTAGAATTAATGAAGTACCATCATGATTTTTTTCTCTATCCAAACCTATTAGTTAATTACTGTTCTAGATTTTGCTTTCAAACCTAAAATGAAGAGAAAGGAAATGGATAGCTTCAACTTAGACTGACCATCTTCTCACTAGTTTTAAAGTCAAGGTGAAGTGGATTTATTTTGTTGACCTGCTTTGGTTTACTAACTTCTGTATATGTAAGAGCTGAAAGACTTCAAGGTGTATAATAGGCAAATTTGTGTTTAGAAATCACTTTAAGACCCTTCTTTACAATGATTTTTCCTCATTATAATGAAAATTATTACTAACTACCTGTTTTTATCATCTATTTCTGTCTCATATTTACCCAAAATATTCTTCACCCCTGAAAAATCAACCAAGTCATTATAAATTCCCTTTCCTAGATAGTGTAATGGAAGGCAGTGGGGTATTATGGTGATTTTCAGCAGCATAAAACCCTTAAGAGGATTTTAGTGGGTTGCAGGGAAGAAAGCAGCTGAATCAATGGTTTGCTAACGTTTTACTAGTTTTTATAGTACTGCAAAGACCATACCTCAGAAGAGTCTTGTCTGTACTGTGACACAGAGAGAGGTAATAACTGAATTTGGAAGGAAAATAACTGGAATGATGGTGTGAACTTCATACATTTTAAAATAAAGAGGTCTGTGTCTTTGACCTTTAATTACAAGGAAGCAAAGAGGATCCACACACCTGTAATCATCAAAATAGCTGTGAAGTAACTGTCTTTTTTCCTACCAGAAACAAAGTTGAAGAATTCTCATAAATTTTTTCAGTGCATTTAATGGATGTGTTTACTTGGAGTTGAACCACATAGGCTGTCCTTGAGTTAGGGTGGGTTGGAACAAATAGGCAAGAAGTGGAATAGTAAAATTTGATGAGAATATGTGTCCTTTCTTACTGAGGAAGTGCACTGTATGGATAAGACTGAAGGAAAATATGTTCAAGTTTCTGGAAATTAAGTGCAAGACAACCAAGGAGGGTGTGATAGTTACTGTGACCATCCAAGTGGCTCAGTATTAGTGTATAATTTATAAGTGCAATTGAGCATATGAATAGCCTGAACCTTCTATCGTTAGATCAAAGACAGGCTGCTCTTCTCAGTCAATCACATTACTTCTTTATCATTTGTCTGTGATAAAAGGTTTAGTAGTGTCAGGGAAAATCCTTTAATGTGTTGGTAACTGAAGAGTACACTGTGACTAGCACTGGGGGAAAAAAAACCCAAACAAAAAACCCAACCCTGCTCTAAACTTGAGTTACTTGCCAGCTGATGTGTAGTAAGAGAGCAGGTTCGGTGCTGCAATGTGCTATATGAGTGGTATTTGCTCTGTACATGGTACGTATTTATTCATTTGATGTTATGAAGTGATGTATGAAATGAAGAATATCCCTTACCCTGTGCACAATAGGTTGTTTAGCACATGCTGGTCATAGAATGATTCACTTTCTCATAAATGAATCTAGAGTACTTCCCAAAATAGAACTGCCTCTCAAACATGTAAGTTTGGCTGACAGTGCTGAACTTCAAGGAAAGAGTGGGATATTGCCTCTCTGTGCAATGCACATTTGGGATTCTCCATCCTCCCAAGAGATTTTTTGATTGCTTCTTGCTGTTCAGTTCTGAGGAAGGAAAAAAAAAAAAAATTCTTGTGTTCTGGAGTTTTATGACTGCAGTAGATACTGGGTCAGCTTTATGTCTATGTGTGTAATTCTGCTGGTTTTCTTGTGATGAGCCCTGCTTGGTCAATTGTTCCAGCAGTGCGTGACTAATATTTTTACAGAGTAGTTCCCGAGTTAATTGATACTGGAGAAATGAGTCAGATAAAGAGAAAATGAATAGTTTGGGGGTTTGCTTACATCTTTAATCTCCACTCTCCACTTTTACCCACGTTCTTTTAGCAAATGAATAATAGTTTAAAAAAACCAGTCTAAATGTGTTAGATTTTTGCCCTTCAGATTAATTAATAAACAGCACTGCTGTAAGCCTTATTTCCTTCCTGAGTACACTTTCAATTTTCTTTGAGATTTTACATTTTCATTGTATTTTATAACATGGAAAAATGAAAATGTGAGAAGTCGTTGAAATTTCCTCTGCAGAGATTCCTATTTAGTTAGTTAAATACTAGGGATTAACGGATTTTTCAGTGAGTGCAAATTCTGACTAATTAAATCTAGTTCCAATCCCGCTGCCATGGGCAGGGACACCTTCCACTAGACCAGGTTGCTCAAAGCTCCATCCAACCTGGCCTTGAACACTGCCAGGGATGGGGCATCCACAACTTCTCTGGGCAACCTGTGCCAGTGCCTCACCACCCTCACAGTGAAGAATTTCTTCCTTACATCTAACCTAAATCTATTTTCTTTCAGTTTAAAACCATTACCCCTTGTCCTATCACTACACTCCCTGTTAAATAGTCCCTCCCCATCTTTCCTGTAGGCCCCCTTTAGGTACTAGAAGGCTGCTATAAGGTCTTCCGGGAGCTTTCTCTTCTCCAGGCTAAACAACCCCAACTCTCTCAGCCTGTCTTCATAGGAGAGGTGCTCCAGCCCCCTGATTATCTTCGTGGCCCTCCTCTGGACCCACTCAAGCAGGTCCATGTCTTTCATACGTTGGGGGCCCCAGAGCTAAACACGGTACTGCAGATGAAGTCTCACAAGAGTGGAGCAGAGGGATAGAATCACCTCCACGGACCTGCTGGCCACAATTCTTCTGATGCAGCCCACGGTGCGATTGGCTTTCTGGACTGCAAACGTACATTGCTGGCTCCTATTCCGTTTTTCATCCACTAATACCCGCAAGCCCTTCTCTGGAGGGCTGCTGTTAATCCACTCATCGCCCAGCCTGTATTTGTGCTTGGGATTGCCCCATCCCACGTGCAGGACCTTGCACTTGGCCTTGTTGAACTTCATAAGATTTCCATGGGCCCACCTCTCAAGCCTGTGAAGGTCTCTCTGGATGGCATCCCTTCCCTCCAGCGTGTGAACTGTAACACACAGCCTCATGTCATCAGCAAACACGCTGAGGGTGCACTCAATCCCACTGTCCATGTCACCAGATTGCTGGTATCTAAATGAAGTTGTTTAAGTGCAGATGCCTGTGTTACTTATGGACTCTATTCAGGTGTCTAAGTTTCTAGTGCAGTCTGGTCAACACAGTTTATGGAGTCTGGAGAGCTATTCACCTCTCCCTGATATAAGACACCTATGTTTTTTGAGCTGGATAGCTTTCTAGAATACATTTACTTTATCAGGCTCAATTCAGTTACTTGTATGTACCATGTCTATCTATCTCAGATGCTTTAAGGTATCCTACTTGATCTCCAACTCATGCTCTTAATGTTTTGATTATCTTGTAGGTTCATTGAGGTGTTTCCAAACACATGAAGATGTCCTGGATACTTACCCTTTGATGTCTAACATGGTTTTGGATGCCTCTGTTTAGGTAACTGACCAAGAACCCTCACGGTTTTTCCTAGACACTGACACCCTCACTAATGCAAAGAGACCACCATCTGGATACCTAATTTTTTAAGTTTCTAGATTCAACAGCTGAATCATATAATTATGGACATTTTCTTGAGTGATATAGGAAGAGGTTTTGAGTAAAATTTTCAGAATATTTGCATGAATCCCCAAAATCAATAAAGATCTCCACATGCTGCTCTCTGAGGGCTGTTTCATTACTCAATACCAGCATGAGTTGCTCCATCCATGTAACAAACTTGGGCAGTATGAACAGTAATGTCCATCCAAAAACTGGCTGTGAATTTTTTTAAGATGTTTGAGGTTCAGAACTGCAAAAAAACCCCAACCCCAAAACAAAGGAAAACCCAACCAAAACAGGAGTAGTACAATTATAAATGATGCAGTGACCTTGTCAAAAGGACCAGACCCTACAAAGCCTTCTACTGAGTAGCCTAATCAGACACAGTCTTCAAAGCCAGTATACTAACTATGAAGAAATATGAGGGACAAGATTCTCCTGTTTTCTTCTTCTGTACAAGTAGTCCAACCCTCATGCTGTTTCTTATACCCAAGTCCTGCAACTTTCACCCTGCTTCTCCCAGCTGCTCTTCTGTTCTTTAAATAATTAAAACTTCATTAGTCCAAGCAAAATTTTTTGTTTTCAAGGTCTAATCACTAGAAGTTGGTTCTCTAGTCCAATGTAAGGAGAAGTGTGGTTTAGTCCATTTTCATGTGTTGAGTATGACTTGACCAGAAACTCCTCCTTTCCCTCTCCTAGTAAGTCCTTCAATAGCACACACTCTGCTTAGCATTAGTTATGAGATAAAGGTATTTCCAAGTGTGTGCACAACGAGAACCTGTGTATGTATTGAAATTAGTAGTTGCAACTGAGGTTTTTCAGGAATTTCTCAGGAACTTTCCAGGAACCTATGGAGAATATGAAGGACCACAGTTTGGGTGCCAAAATTCCTCTTAAGTCCCCCTTTAGATCCATACTTACTTTTTTTGTCCTGGTTTGGGGGACTTTTTGCATTATCTCTGAGGAACTTTTAAGGAAAATAATGGGACAATGAAGAAGATCATGCTGTTGTTGCCTCTGCCATCTTGATTTTATGAGTCAAAAGACACTATTATCAGGGTCACATTTTTGTTATCAACTCATTAGAAAAGAAAGAAAGAAAGAAAGAAAGAACGGAAGAAAACCAAGTCCATATAAATAATAAAAGCAGCCCATTTTGAAACAGAGCAAGTGTTTGCTACCTATAGCTATGCAGCTATTATCACAGACAATTTTCAATTCTCACAGAATTATATAATTTTTCAATTGTAGACCTTTCTCAACTGGAACTGCTATTTATTCATTCCATCTGGGAAAAAAAAAGAAAAAAAAAAAATAGAAATTGCCTACATTAATCCAATAGCCTGAGATCCATGAAATAATTTTGGAATCAATGAAAAGGTACCAGATGACCTAGCAGACTTGGAGAGAATCCCCAAACTTTTAAGTAGTAGTTTATAATTAGTACTTTTTTTTTTCTTTAGATACATAAGTAAATGCTTCAAAACGATCTTGTGAGGCTGAAAGCTCTTTTGGAGAAATGAACCAAACCTAGCACTAAAAACACATTTCACAGTATTCTATTTCCATGTGTGTATATATACATAATTACTAATAGTTTATGTTAAAACATAAAAGTTGACATTGTAAATGTCTGTTACTATCAACTAATTATGTTAAGCTCAAGCCAAAACCAGTCTGGTGGCATAGTGGTTGACAGGTGTATATATATGAGCCAAAGTTTTAAACCTTAAGTTTGGGAAAGTGTCTTCACCTAGATGCTATTTAGATACATGAGGATGGAAACTGGGTTAGTTTGCACCACTAAGTAAAGCAGGAGAACTGTGTTGGCTTCAGGCAAGTGCAGAGAACAGGAGGTTTGCCCTGAGGATATGCACTAATTTAAGCTTGCCTTCTGTGGTCAGTGGTTCACTCCCTTTCAAAAAAGCACACCCCAGAGTATGAAGAGCTTCCCAAGAAATAAACTTTTTCAGATTAAGGTCGTCCTTGACCCCTGCAGTTGTGAAACAGAAAATGCTAATAACACAAGGGGAAATGAATAGTTACCAAAGTGATATATTAAGAACCAGAGGATCTCTATGCAAAAGAATATCCAGGATAAATCATTTCTTCAAAGTCAGTCTCCACAGTGATACATTTGGTAGTTATAGTACCAGATTTATATGGAAAAGAGGTGGTAAATGTGAGGAGTACATAAAACTGTTATTTTAAGCATTTGTCGCACTCGGACAATTCCTAAGGATGTTTAAGAATACAAACAGCCACTCATTGCCTAGGTCATGGTCATGCACAGCAGATCTCATGCACCTGCATATGACAGAAGTTAAGTTCAGGTCCTGTATTTCTGAGGACTAGTAAAACAGAAGATTGTTGTGAAAATGGATATGTCAACTGACTCTGTTCGAAGTCAATTTCATTTAGTTTACAGTCTACATTTTCCTTAAGGCAAATAGTATATTCCAATTTTCTTCTTGGGTGGGCTTTATTGCACATAATTTAAACCATCCAAACATTAGACATCCCATTTGAGTAGTCTCCAAGACCACTACTGAACTGCCCTCATGTGGGTGCCTGGTGCCATTTGTAAATCCTCGGAGGCTTTGGTGTCTTACAAGGGGATTCTGTGCCAGCTCCCTGAAGATGTCCTGAATACCTTACAGTATCTCAAATGGTCCTAGATACCTGTGAACAAACAGCTGAATTCTGGTCTGAGTTTCCTATATAGTTAATGAACACAGAGTTAATAGGTCAAAAGAGATAGCCACATGCAGGAGCCCCATCTCTTATCACAGTACAGGATGAATTATCTAATGGAGGTACATTTTTCCCTCTACTGACAACAAAAACATCTAGATTAACAATTTAAGCTAGATGAGAAGCTCTTAGAAAACCAAAATTAGGTGAGAGGATTACCACAACAATTGTGAAATATCACTGACTGTGTATACAGAGGGTCCACATTTCTGAAATGAAACTCATGAAAACATGAAGTTCAGGCTCTACTCTTGCTAGCCAATAATAACACTTCTCCACTGAAATGTTACGGCATTTTGTTCACACTGTTATCTGTTCCCAGTGTATCTGTTCACACTGTTATTTGCCACACCTCAGGCAGGCATTATTCCAAACTGGCTTGAGTATAAAAGTATTAGAGAGCTTCTCTCCTCCCTAACTGAAGTGATGAAGAAACTACATGAGAGCCTAGAGGATTTTTTAAAAAAATACCATATGCTTAAATATGAAGTATTTACAAAAAAATCTGTGATGATTATTCAGTAGTTTATCAAGATCTTTTTATTTATTATTAATGTTTTAAATATATTTCTCTAATTATATTTGTCCTGAAGTAGTATTCTAATTATACTAATTATACTACTAATACTATAGGGTTAACATACTTAAAATACTTTAGGAAGTACAAATGTGAGTATTTCTTACAATTATTTCCTACACTTTAGTGTATTTCCTCTGTTTAGCATTTGTCTCAGAACACTTCCCAGATATCTTAACTAATTTCACTTGTTTTTCTATATTTTATTTATTTATATTTTTTTCATAACAAAGATGATGGTTTGGTCTAGATTTTTTTAATTCACACTTTGAAACTGAATTAAGATTGCACAGTATGTTACTGCTGAGAAATTGTAAAATAACAAAAAGTATAATGCATGGTAAAACTCATCTAACAGTACAACCATCTTTCAGGGGTTTTTGATGACATAAAGTTTACATATGTTTTGATTGTCCTTCTGTTTGATTGTCGTCTTGCTTATTTCTGTCAAATCAGCCACATTATAAAAGGTCCATTACTTTTAGTACAACAATTTCTAATTTAAAAAAGTAGTATTGGGGTGAAGAATCTCTCTTCCTTTTGATCAATGAGTTTATTATAAAAAGGTAATAATGCAAAGGATTATGACAGGTAGCCCTGTTAAAATTGCAAATCTGTATGTTGCCCACAGTTCAAATTCTTTGTTTATTTCTTGATCCTTTCTTACCTAATGGCAGATGTTTTCAGGGGCTGTAATAGATGAAGATTTTAGTTATTCTATACTTTGAAACAGGGATGTGAGATTTGACCTTTGTTAGTAAAATAACAATTTAAAAGTGAAGTGAGCAAAGGGTATAACAAAGATTTAGTCCTCATTGATCCATACCAACAGCAACACCGAAACAGGCAATCCGGCACCTTTTATACTTTAGTTCCACTACATTTAAACTGGGATTCTTCTTATTTATTTATGAGGATGCATTGTAACGTGTAACCATCTGGTATTTGAAATCCAGCTTTGCCTGATAATTTTCTGGTGTCTATGTCTCTGGATGGTATACTGAATTATAGGAGATCTGAAGTATGGAGATTTAACAACTCTCTAATTAAAGCTGCAGCATTTGTGCAACAGATGAAGACTATTTCAGAATAAATTAATATCAATAAAAACCAAGAAACTAGCCTGGGTGTTTTGTGGTAAGCTGCCAAAGCAGTCATGAGGGGTAGAATAATTTGCTTAGCTGCAGCAGCAGTACAAAAAGTATATCTTGAGTACCAGTGTAAATTAGAAAAGGAAGTTAATGAGATGAAAAAAGCAACATAAAAAGCAGGTACCCTAGGACCCTCCAACTTTTGATTAAACAGAGGGAAACTAAATGCTTTGTGGTGAATAACACAGACAATGTGTTTAAGCTTAATGAACAAATGTACGATGAAAAGGGGAATAAATCCGACAAATTGTTTGCATATGATTGGAATGGGAAAAGAAAAGAAAACTTTTTTTCAGTTTGAGAAACAAGAGACTTTGCAACAGATCATAATCCAAGAACTGTAATGAGATTTCTTTCATGTTCTTTATAAAACAGATTTATCCTAGCTAAATATGGGTCACAAGGAGATAGTCTCCTTCTTATCCGAAATTCAATTGCCATGGATTAAGGAAAGAAGTAATATGAAGTTGGTTCTTCTGGGATCAGAAGTTAACAACAAGCCATTGAGGATTCTTCTTTCATGAAAAACAGCAGATCAGATGGAATCACTGTTATTAAAAAAGTTGTCTTTGTTTCTGTTTGCGTGATTGAGAGAGCTTTTATTTATTTGACTTCATTCTCTATTACATAAATGGAAGCATTAAAATCTGCAGTGGAAAAAAAGCTGTGTGATAGATCATACATTGTTTAATATTCACCTTGGTACAAGAAAATTTTCACGTATTAAGATGATAGCCATTTTCCCTGTTATGTAGTCTATCATTCAGCGAAAGATAAGCATCTTCCTCAACACAGATACTGGGGCTTGCTGATGTTACACTTAATGTTACAGCAGCATATTTGAAAAGGGGTGTGAACATCAGTAGACTGTAATGTGGTGTTTTGTAGCATCCTTTATTCAATACCGTAGTTGAACTATATTGTAGTGTGTGACAGAATGAGGAAGCACAGAAAAAAGCATGAAGTAAAACATAGGAAAAAAGAGACAAAAATGGTATATATCATGCATGAAGCAGTTATAAGTACAAGGAAAACCAAATTAAAAAGTTAGATCAAAGTACATTTTAAGGAAAAAAGATCTATAGTGTGATTTTCACAAAGTAAAGTTTTTCACAGAAGTCAAAGGCTTTGAGGGACTTCTATCATTTTAAGATCTGCTCTTCCTAAGGGACTGCCTCCAAAGTTGAGTATAAAGTTACACTTCTAGAACTTGTCATTGTAGATTTAAATCATTTCCTTGTTAATTGTTTGAAAACCTGCACTTGGTTTACGGTTCTTGTAGGAAATGTTTTGTGAGCACAGAAGCGTCGCTGAAACAATTTATTTGAAGACGTATTTCACTTTCATGTGTCCATCAGAGAGTACAGCTGAGAATCTAGACTTAAGGCAAAGCAGATTTAAGGCTGCGCAAGGGTTACCTGCCCCCATAGATAACGTGTATTATCCAGATGATGTGTAGGAGCTGCACACACGAAGTGAGTGGTTCATAAGAGACTGCTGAATTAAACCTGGCAGTTGGATTCACTTTAGTTGTCAGTGATCCAGCTCCTGCAGATTCAATTAGAGGTTTGGGTTCAATTAACCAGAACTTTCATGTGAATCTCCCATGTTCTCAGAGCAGAACCTTATTGCCTTCCTGAGCAATTCTTCACAGGCATGTAAAAGTCACGTCTGCCAGCAAAACTAAATGATTTGACAGGGCAAACAAGACCTTAGTTATTTCATGGGGGAAATCAGAAGTGTAGTTGAGAGAGTTCAGGGCCCACACACAATGTGTATAGGCTTATCTGAGCTCAGTGTTGGCATACAGGCTATCTGGCGTCTAAGGTCAGATGCAAATAGCACAGCAACATCACTTACCTAATTGTTTTTGGGTCATACTGAGCCAAGTACCCATCTGGAGAGAAGGAGGCAAACAAAGGAGTTGTTTAATCATGCAGCTAAGTGTTAGTAACACAGGCAAAAACAGTACTAAAATCTGGATAGCAGTAACCTTATTAGCCACTGAAATTGCTCTGAATAGAGTAAACTGTATTGATTATTAACGTTCACAAGAGTCAATGCCCTTTGTTCCATAGAAGAGACCTCAGAGAAAGGAGTATTAAATGATAATTATTGGTCTGGCACATCCAGAAAAGGATATCTTGTCTTTCCCAACTCAAACACTTCATAGCAACAATGACTGAAACATAAATCACTAGGACCAGTTCTCACCCTCCGTTTCCCTCCCAACCTATTTCTCTCAGAAACTGCACCACTGAGAGACCTTAGGTGGATGTATGAGTTAGAGTACATCATGCTTGCTACAAGGGAGACATTGTTGTGCGCATCAAACCTGGAACTGAATGTAGGGGAAAATACAATCTTCAAGCTATTCCAGCCTTTAATTACAGTCTTTTTTATTCTCTTTTAAAAATTTAGTAGAAAACCCACATTTTAGAAGTTATTACATTCTGTTGTTAAGGCTGAGCTAATTTTTCTGCTTAAAAAAGGGACTCAGGTATTTTGCTGTAAATGAAGATTGCACTGTAATTTTCCTCTTTACAGCTGGATATCAAAATGTGACTTCTGACTTTCTTTTTAACTGGAGCATGATTTCTGAAAAGGTTTAGGCATGTGTCATGGTCTAACCCCAGCCAGCAACTAAGCACCATGCAGCTGCGATCTCACCCCCACCGCCTCAGTGAGATGGGGGAGAGAATCGGGAAAGAAAAAAAAAAAGTAAACCTCATGAGTTCAGATAAGAACAGTTTAATAGGACAGAAAGGAAGAAAATAATTGTAACAGCAACAATAATAAAATGACAATAATAATAATAAAAGAAATGGAATATACAAAACAAGCGATGCACAATGCAATTGCTCACCACTTGCTGACTGATTCCCAGTTAGTTCCCGAGCAGCGATCCCTCCCCCAGGCCAACTCCCCCCAGTTTATATACTGGGCATGACGTCACACGGTATGGAATACCCCTTTGGCCAGTTGGGGTCAGCTGTCCTGGCTGTGTCCCCTCCCAACTCCTTGTGCCCCTCCAGCCTTCTTGCTGGCTAGGCATGAGAAGTTGAAAAATCCTTGACTTGGTCTAAACACTACGTAGCAACAACTGAAAACATCAGTGTGTTATCAACATTGTTCTCATACCAAACCCAAAACGCAGCACTATACCAGCTACTAGGATGAAAATTAACTCTATTGCAGCCAAAACCAGGACAACATGAAAACTGAAGATTATGGGTATTTTAAGGAATAGCTCTATCATATCAATATAAGTATCCCTTGGATATGGTGAAAGTGGAAAAACAGACACTGACAGGCATAAATGCCAGTCAAAGCACATAACCACACATGGTATTGCTAGAAATTGTCATATACATTTTAGTGCAAGGTACACTTGATTTCTCCACTACATATATTCATCAGATCTGATAAATATTGTAGGATCTTTGTCCTGGAAATTAAGACAACACTGGGTGACTGTTAGGGGATTTAAAGGATTATGAAAACCTCGCCTGCTAGCAAGTTGGGAGATGCCAGAAACATTCAGGTGGCATTCATATGTTCAAGTTATTTCATATCACCATCCGTTCACAGACTTCCTAAGGACCAGGTGTCTTTAACATTCGAGATGTGTTGATAGGCATAGCTTTATCATCTTAACTTGTAGATAACTCTGTGAACACTACTGATTTTTCTCCTTCCTGATTTTCCACGTAAGCCTTAGAGCAATAGTAAAGAACTGTATAAATAAGTGATATGCTCACTGAAATGAATAGAATTTATTGAATTCCATGAACTAAGGCTTATTTGAATTTTCAGTTACCACTGGTTTCAAGGATACCTAAAACAAGTTTTTAAAACCTCAGACCACATTTAACTGCTCTTCTACTGATCAGAGGCACATGCTTAGCCATTTGTGTAAAACTCCCATGCTAACTTCAGTCACAGCCATGTCATATACTTGCATTTCTCAGGTCCTCATTTCAACAGACTTCAATAACAGCGCTTACCTTAGTTTTTACAAAGGAAGTTAATTCTGAAGGAAATTAATCTTCTTCATGTTTATAAATTGCTTTGTGCATCAATGCATAAGTCTTGCTCCTCTTTATAGTCTTCTGGTTATTTCTGAGAACAATATGCTTAGACTTGTTCTTGTGGGTCTGTGCTGGAGAAGTGTTCCCTCAGGGGTGCCATCTTCTTCATGGATGTTTCAGATTATTCTCTTCTACCCAAAAAATAAAATAAGAAATTTTCATTTCTATACATTTCCTTTTTCACTTGATACTTTTGATTTCTCTCTACAATCACCTTCTGCTGTTATTTTTCTCATTTCTGCAAAGCATTTTTCTTCAAGGCTTGCCTTAATAAAAAGACTGTCCCTTCTTGTTTTCTTTTTCAACCTATTTCAAAAGACTTCCCCCCAAAATCTCCTTTCAGTTTCAGAGTATTTAACTTTTTTCTTAGTCTTGAGGTATCACCATGAAGTCATACTACTGAAAAGCTATAAAAGATCATATAGTTCTAACATTCTAACATTCACTTTTAGAGTGGTTTTTTTGACTGTTAATAATGTAGCTAATATGTATTACAGACAGTTTAAAAGTCATCTGTCACACTAGCAGCCAAATCAGAAACATAAATGCAACAATATGGCTTTGCTGATTGTTCTTTTAAGAGAACGAAATGATTGCCAAATAGCAATATACATCTATGATAAAAATAAGATCAATGGTTTTGTCTTTAGTTTATTTTCTGTGGGTATTTTGCTGTTTAATATATGGTCCAGTCATTATGAAACAGTTAAGAAACAAAAAGTTCTCTAACTGAAACATCAAGCTGCAAACAGTACATCTGAAACAGATGACATAATTCATACAGTTTTGATACATAACTCATAACTTTTGTAAAAACAGAAAATCAGAAAAGAAGTTCAGTATTTTATATAGAAATTAAATAACATATTTAATTTAACATAATGGACACACTTTATAGCAGACTGATTTTTTAGATCTGAAAAACTTTTGAGAGAAACAATGATATTCTCTCAGTGTAAATTAGGAGATCACCAAAAGGTTTATATCAAATCAGATTTGATATGTGGATTTCCTTCTCCCTCAACTTCATTGGACTTTCATAAACGTGAATTAATTTTTTTTTTTCAAGCATCTAAGATTATGTAAATGAAAATTTCTGCATGTTAAATAATTTTATAATTACCTTTGTATTGTAAAAAAATAAATGAAAATATTTTTACTTGATAGGTAAGATGATATGTATTTGCTGGTTTTAATGTAAACATGATCAGAAGTGAGATTTAATTGAATATTTCCAATTTTCTTTGATTTAAAAAGTGGTTCATTGATCTAAAAAATGGTTCATTGATCTAAAAAAAAAATTATTTTTAAAAGAATTTATGCTAACAATATCCTGATTTACTCTACCTCATTGTAATCTTCTAAAAAGAGTCACTACATCCTGTCAAGGTTTTAGCAAATAGCATCCATATAAAACTATCTATTAAACTAGTGGAACAGTACCCAGAGGAAGCTCACTCACCTCTTTGTAAGCAGCTGAGTTACAGCAATTATTTAAAAGTGCCAAGTGAGGATCTAATCAAACCTTTGCACCTCCATATGAAGAAAAACATTCTCCTTCTACAACATCCTCCTACCAGCTGAAACAAGGAAGAAAAGGACAACAGTGAAACAAAGATGTTCTTCATTACTGTATATTACTTTTCCAATAAATTTTGGCATATCTATTAAATAAAAATTAGCAAAGCAGAGGTGAAATAAATACTTTAGAAAATAGCTGAAGATGCAGAATATTCTAATATGGACATTTCTACTCCCTTGTTATTACTCTGGCTTTCTGAAAGGAGAAAACGGAAAATGAGATGGAGTGGAAACAGGATAGACTACAAACAAATAGGCTACATACATATAGTCTTGTGCCTGTGGTTACTAATATTCCTCTTCAGGATACGTATGAGAGGAAGGGAAAAGATTATCTGGGATGAAGTAAGATGGCAGAGACTATAGAAGAAAAATAGTTGTCCACAGACAAGTACCACTTATTTAACTATTGTCATAATATCTCCCAATATTACAAACAAATTCTAGTAGATATTTAGAACTCTTGGACTTTGTACAATATCTTTGAGTTATGAGAGGAGAAGGCATAATGTAATTTTTCTAAAGTCAAAGGGAATTTAACTGTTCACTTCACTGAAAACAAGGATTTGATGTTTGATCCAAACTGCAAATATTCACTAAAACAGCACAAGGTTGTCTGCCAGTAGAATCCATCCAGTGCCATCAGTATTTATAACTAGTTAATATTTTTGACTGAACGAGGGATTTATTCAGTGTGGAGTTTCCTGACCTGCCACATTCATTGTCGTGATGAGAATCGTGCTGCTTACCATCAGTCACCTTGCATACTTCACCTGACAAAGCCTGGCAGGATGCTTCACAACAGTGAGAAGCCAGGCTGGGAAATTTACAGTAATCTGTTCCCTGGAGAGGAAAAAATGCTTTTAATAGGATTTTTTTTTCCTTTTTTTTTTTTTTTTCTTTGTTAGGGGGTGGTCTGTTTGTTTGTTTCTAGATTTTGCTTTAGAGGAAAGGGTATCAGCTGGCTGAGCCCTAAAACGCATACTGTGTAGTTCATTACTGGAACAGGGGCTCTGTTAGGTACCATACCTCTTTGGAGTAAAATACAGAAATAAATCTCTCCATGTTCTCTGAGACACAGGAAGAACCTATGTGCAGCACTTCTGCCTGGAAGGCTTCAGCATAGCCTCCTGTCTACAGGGGAGAGCTATGCTAAGCTAGGGCAAAGAAGTGGAATTAAGGGCTGGAGCACTGTGATACGGATGTGGACCTGGAAGAGGCAGGCCATGGGCCTGACTGCTAAGGAAAAAAACCCCCAACAAATCAGGAAAAAAAAGAAAAAAAAGATTACTAATAAGCATTGAAAGAAATGATCATAAAATAGACAAATACAATGCAAAAGGCAGATTTTTACTTTAAATACGTATTAAAATTAATGTGAGGTGAATTTTCTACTTAATTCACAGGTCTACTGTTATATTTTTAAGCTAGTACAACTCTGTCAAGTTCAGCATATTCAGCTGTTCATAAATTTAGGAGTCGCTGGCCTCCTGCACTAGTTTTGTTTCTAACATTGAAAGGTCTGATTCATCACTCTATTATTCTAACTTTAAATGTAGTGCACTTTCACAGGAGCATAAGTGGAACAGTCTGGCTTAAATCAGGTTCCACTATATTTTCAGTACGATGAAAATGTTAGAAAATTGGTTTTGTCCAGTTCAACTCTATGCATTCCTTTGTGCAGACCTGAGCACTCAATTTCTGTCAGCTATAGCTTGCTCTGGACTTTTTAGAATCAGGTTCCATGTTAACAAAGAGTCAAAAATCAGTTCTGGTTAGTAATTAAAAAGTAAAAAAAAAAAAAAAGGAGGAAAAAAAATCTATGCAGAGTAACAGTAATGTGCCATGGAAACCACTCTGCTGTAAAGGAGTTAATTTGAAAGTTCAAGACAGCTGTGATTCTTTCTGTCTGCCATATCTCTTTACTCTTGTCAGTCCACTCTTGCATGGTAGAAATTTCTTTCCACAGCCAATGCAGTGTGACACATTTTCCTTGCTGCTTAGCAAGTGCTTTTAATCTATATTGTAAGATATGTGTGGTGCTACGAAAAACCGTGTACTACTTCTACATTGAAATTCCCTCTTCGTTAGAGATTAAGTCGACATTAAGATATAACAGTTTAAAATATAATTAGGAGTAAAAATTATGAACATGCATAGGTTTATCATCTTTTTCCTCTAAGCTATCAATTTAATCTATTTTTAATTTTTCCCTTAATATGTTAAAGATGCAAGTAATGTCCCTACTGCTCTGAGTTATGCTAACGTGTTACTCCCAAAAGAAATTCAACTTTAGTAAAATGTACCTGTGCAAGTAAGGTTGAAGGTCTTCTCTGAAAAAAAAAAAAAAAAAATTGGTTTCTTATTTATCTGATATTGCTATAATATAAAGTTTGTGGTATTTGTAGAAAACAATTATTTCTGAAGAAATAAAAGTAAAAAAAAAAAAAAACCAGCACTGTAAATTCAGAAAAACATAATCATCCTCAGCAGAACTAATCTAGATTTATATCACTGTGACTGTGGTTAGAATTTATCCTAATCTTATTTAATAGCTAACTTACCTAATAGTGGTCCATTACTCTTTCATGTAGCTTTTTAAAAAAAATTTGTAATATCAGAAGCCCAGCTCTGTTCTTAGAGAAACTGAGATTGTAAGTCAGATTTTAAAGTGTAGCTAGATGCCTAAAATATTAGAGAGGTCCCAATAGTATTTTCAAAAGCCCTGAATCTCCACTGAAATTAATCATCACTGAAAATTAGTCTGGAAGTGAGACTACACTCATGTGCCATGAGATTATAGAGTGACGTTTCTTTTCCCTCCCTCTAAACCAATGAATTTTTAATTATTCCATGAAAAGTAGAGCAGTTGCAAAAGAAAACATTTTAAAAATATCCGAACCCTGTTTTATTTGTCTGCTGCCTACAACATAAGGTAAAAGAATCACATTTGAAAAACCTTGTAGAGGAAAGCAATAAAATCACAGGTCAGGAAGGACAACAGATAAGAAGGAACCTGACTGTTCAGACTTGAAAACAGAGCTGTCTGTTTCCCTGCTAAGGGAAAAGGACACCAGTAATCCCACTCCTGAACTGTTTATGAATTTTACCCCAGTCATTGGATAAAAAAGAGACACAAGTTGTGGAAGAGGCAAGACCCATTTTTAAACAAAAATTGTGCAGTTTTTCTAAAAGTGGAAGATGTTTTGATCTTTTCATTTTTGTTTCAGAGAGGGACCTAGCTGTAAACCTAAGGCGTAGGCACCCAGCTTCAGGAGAGGAGCAGTTCATCCAATATTTCCTATAAGCAGTCTTCTTTGGCTATTATTCATTCTACATTTGCATCCCATCTCTCTTATGTTTGGTATCTTCAAGTGTAAATTCATGTGCTCAGCTCGATGTTGTAAACCTCACTACCAAAATAAAGCCCACACTTTTTTTGACGATGAGCCGTTTAGCGTTATCAAATCTAATCATCCTTGGAATAGAGATAAAAACATGACTTCACAATTAAACCTGAAACTGCATCACCATTAGGAAACTTATTTGACATTAACCTACCTAAACTTTAGTCAGATCACTTAAATCACTTAAATTTTAATAGCAAAAATAGCAACAAAATATATAACCTGTGACCAATATGGGACTGCCATCTGTAAGTAGTTGATTCAATGCATGCCATCACAAATCTGTTGTGCAGACACTAAGTTGAAAATGTTTTATACCTGTGAGATATACAGTGGCCGCACAATATGGTTCTATATCACATATATAGTGAATCTGTTGCTTTGAGGACAAATAAAACTGACTGAACATGTGCTGCTTACTGAAGAGTTGCTTACTATGTCATTCTGCCACTTTGCAGGATTTCCGGACATCCAAGAAACAGCATGAAAAATCATCGGTCAGTGCAGCAGGGCAGTGGATTATCAAGAAAAGCAGCACCTGCAAAAAGATGTGGTATTGGCACGTGAGTCAGTGTATTATTCTAAAACTCTCTACAATATATCTGTACACAGATTCTGAGAAATGATAGTCTTTCAAAAATGATCCACTTTCATAGCTTTATGCATGTCTTTATTTACAGGAAACCTTCTCCCTGGTCAGAACAGTATTAAGGAAATGAGCAAAAGGACACTCCTTGGATATTCAAAACTCATCAGTTCATAGCAGTACACAAACATCTCTCTATTCCTATGCAGGGAGCTCTGGATTAAAAGTGTGTTTATAATAAAAGAATCATTAACATAATGCCTACATAATACCTGCATACATATTAACATAACCTACGTATGTAGCCTTGTTTTGATGGAGAATTCTCTTTAACTTCTTCTGCCCACCTAAGAAATAATTCAATTCCTGTTTATATACTCAAAGTAGCCAAACTTTCCAAGTCATGCATGTGGAGATCACAGGAAGAAAATCACAATAAAATAATACATAGTAACATTAACAGACAAAACAATCAGCGAAAAAAAAACAAACAGCAAGCAGAACAAGAAAAACAAAATTTGGACAAAGAATGGGAAAGACAAACCTTGGTAAGATTAAAAGAGGAAAATGAGTAAAAATATGTGATGAGCAAAGGAGAAGGAAAATGTGAAACAAGAAAACCAGATACCACCTCTGACGTGTTTTCCTTTAGGACAAGAGAGAACGATGGTCATGCGAGCAGCTATGGGGAGAGAATGGTTACAAGAAGCTCACCGAGAGCTCTGATAACAAATTAATGTTGCACTAGAATGAATAGGTGGAGTGCTAGAGCCGCTGGTACTTCGAGAGGCATGGGCCCACTGATAAATTTCTATACAGCTAAATACAGACAACAGTCAAATCTGGTTATATTTACGGAATGTGAGATTAAGGTTTACCGTGATCAAAACTTTTCAAAGTTCTTAGTGAATTCTATGGCAAAAAGAAATGGAGGGAGGAAGGAAGGTGGGGGAAGGAGAAAGTTTCAGACACTTAGGATATTTAGAAATTAGGTAAAAAATTGACAGAAGTCAGATCATCAAAACTGTTTAATATTGCTAAACAACTACAATGTTGTCCTTTCAACATTATTAGTTTCAATTCTGTCTTTGATTATGTCTCTAATGGCTTCTGAAAGCCTTCATTTTAAATAATTAAGGATTTATAGGCAAGGCCTCTGCGCTGCAAGAAGTATCACCTTGGAATGTATATATACTTTTTTTTTTTACATATATATATGTGCGAGGGGATGTGTAGGTGTAGGTGTGTATGTGAGGTATGTATATATTTAGCTACAGACCAGGACTGAGTGGCTATTAAGTTCTGAAAAGTCACCGCACTGACATTCCACCCTTATCTTTTTCCATGAGAGCTATAAACACTGTAGATTATGAAAGCAGAAAAAAATCCAGGGTTAGAACCAAACCTGTACTTTTAAAACTTCACATCAAAGTAATTTAGAAAGTTGCTTTGCTATGAAACTGCCATAACTTTCTCATCTAAATGCTATAATTTCATGATATGGGTCTTTAATGTACCTAAACTTAAGCATACCGGCTCCACATGCACAGCTTTTCATATAAATGGTGATGCAGCTATTTATATTGATACTTAGAGAGAAAATCATCTCACCTAACTTTAGTTGTCTATAATGTGGAAGTCTACACCTGAGACACTCTCCCTAAAATCTCTTTATAGTTCCTCCAAGTGAAGCAAAGAGGCATTTTGAGGAAACAATTTGTTCTTTCTATTTTAAGCTGAGATTAATTGTTCCCTACAGTTGGTTCTTTCTCTCTCTATAGGAGCATAAAGGAATATATTAAGAATGCTTAGGGAAATTAGTTTTGGCATCGATATTCAGAAGGAGATGTCGACATTTAGACAGAGAAAGCCTGCCTTCAGATTCTGCGTAGACTAACGTAACAGAAAAGGCTGTGATAGTTAAGAAACATGCTTCCAATTCTGTCCTTGCTTTGTAAGTAGGAATGCCATATTTGAATGAAGGTTTTAGCTAACAAAGCACTGCAAACGTGTTAATGAAGAATGCTGCCTATAGGACATGTATATATGTTTTTAAAGGTAAGCACAGATTAGTGACTCAGGTTTCTAAAGAAGTGTTAATTGCTTAAAAAAGTTCTTTAGTATAAAATGATTTTATCAAGTGTTTTTGCTGCTTGGTTTCTCAGTTATGTTTTCCTCTTGAGACAATTTAAAGTTGCAAAGTAGCTGGAGATTATATAATTTAAGGCTTACTGGATGGGATTCAGTGAAGACACTTACACATTCGTATTTACATGTGAGATGGGTTTCTGAACTTCCACTATGACCAGTGGAAATGTTGAAAGTGTAAAATACCGGCATTTAAATTTAAGAATATTAAGTCCTGAAGAGCATCTCATGACTATGTTGTCAGAGATTACATAAAATTCTAAGTTATGGCAGATGACACTTCACTAGATTCATTATTCTCTATTTCAGAAAGCCACAAGGGCCAGAGTAGCTGGATGTCTAGTGTTCACCTCAGAACTTTTAAATGTTTGGGGTTGTATCAGTAAGTTAAGTTGGTATGTGAAGTTCTTTGCAACTGTCCCTGTTTCCAGAAATTAAAATTTCGTAAGAAGTATGTTTTAATCCTTAACATGATCATCAGTGTCATCAATTTAATAACCATTCTGTCTAGAAAGTTTTCTACTGTTTTTATGTGTGTTCATGGACAGGTACATTTTAAGAAGCAAACCCAGCAAACTAAATAAATCATCACTTGGCCATATGACTACCTGTTTTAATTATGCAGTTGTGATTTATATTTCTGAACAGAGGTGTCCACAATTTTTCTGGTTCTGCTTAAGGAACACAGCATTTTTCCCAAAGTTAACTAAAGATATAGCAGTGTCACTTTGTATCAGAAGCTATGCCTACAAACAGATGTTTGTTCAAAAAATAAAATAAAATAAAAATAATCAACTAAACATACGTTTAAAAAGGAATGCTGCTCCAATTTCCAGTTTTGCTCATATAATCACACAAATCCTTTAACTGTGACAACTCAATAACAAACGCATGTCCTATAAAGGTATGTTTTATCGTTAGCTCCGTACACTGAATTCAGAGCATGGCAGGAGATGTGCTACTTGCGGATACTGGAACGAAACACTGGTGATAGCTATCAACAGGTGCCTGCTACAGAGTGAAACAAATCTGACTTCTAACACAAAGCAAATACAAAGCAAACCCTACAGCAGTTCATTAGTAAGTGTTGGGCAATGGTGTCTTGGGCAGTTTACCTCCTTTTGAATCTCCAGTTGACAATATTCTTTTCTGCTGTGGGGTATCACGATTATTCTAGTTAAATTGATCATAAAAGAACCAAAACAAAACATGGATGATCTTTCAGGGAGAAGATTTTTAACTTCATTGTATCTACACTGTCTACCCAGGGCAGCTCTGAGGTATTCTGAGTACTGCATACCCAAGTTGTGTAATTCATGGGTGTTATAGCTCAGCTGGCCTCTACTTGCATAGGACATAGGTTCTGTATATCTAGTGGCTTAATGTGCTGCTAGGCATGTCTAAATACCTAGATGCAGTCGTGTAGACTAGACATAAGTGGGAAGCAAAACAATCCATACTTACAGCTGTTTTGGAAGCTGTCCTACACTCAGAAATTATGGCAAACTTTTATTTGTTTTAATTTTCAGAAGAGTAATTTATAGGTTTTAAATTAGCATTTCATTTCAGAAGTTATGAAGGGTTAGCAAATAAACTAGCTTGATTGCCTAAATACAACACGCTTTTGACAGTAGAACAACTCATTCAGATTCTTTAGTGATTGAATAAATGTCTTATTGTTGCCTTGGGCTGTATCTAAAGAGTATTGTCCTCTGTCCCACCGCCCTTTTCCATAGAGGGAAAGAAGAATATGTTTACAGCAGTCAGCAACCTAATAAAACTACTCAGACATGAGAATGAAGTGACTGAAGGAACAGAATTACTGCAGTTATGTGAAAATAGCCTCACATTCAAATAAGTTCATCATTTCGGCACAAATGGTATGCTCTTTTTCTGAGATAGTGAGGTTTCTATATACTAGAGATAAGCTAGCTTCCTTCAGGCTCGTCAACTGAACAAGACACAGAAAAAGTATAACCCTATTCATGAATCTTAATTTTAACATTCCTTAGCTGAAATTTCTTTAACAGTTGAAATTCTTGTCCGCCAAGGGATCCGACTAGCATAGTTACCCTTAACAGTGTTACAGACACTTTTACAAATACCAAATAGATATTACGCAAAATAATGTTCCTTTCACCAGATAAATGGTTGTACAGATGCAGATACAGTTGCTATCTGAATTTAAAGTGTCATGTGAAGCAAGGGAAAATATCACACCGACTGGTATCATTGAGAGAGGAAACTAATCCACTTGAACCCACTGGCATATATTTTCACTGCTCAGACTACTGATCAGTGTTTCAGAAGCCAGTCACCCCAGTGTGTATTCTGTACTCATAGCTGGAAAATTCCTCTTTCACAATTTAGACAGTTTATCTAAGTCTATCAGTTGTCCATTCTTTTTTCATCAATGTTTGAAACATTCAGATGACTTACACAAAGTGGAGCCAAACTAACAGGAATAGCTAAAACCTAAATTAGAACTTAAAATGTTCTAATGCACAGGCCCTTTAACTTCACCAAGCGAAGGGCAGATTGCATAAAACATTGCCACAGAAGGGGGTCAAAACTCTTTTCCTCCACAGTGACTCCATCCTAGTTCTGAAGTGGTTTCTAGGCAGTGCACCCCACTGGCTGCTCCAGACAGCAGGTTAATGATAAAAGAATAAGAACAGAAATAAGGCTGAGACTGTGCTCTGACACCTCTTCCTTCCTTTTTGACCTCAATACAATACCAAAGAAATGGCAAAAGGTCTGTTTAACACTGAAGCCACACACTTTGCAAATCTGAGATGCTTTACTACTTCTCACCTGACCATATAGCTTATTAAATATGTGCCAATATAACCCTTGAAGCAGAATCTTGAGTATCACAATGGTCACAGTCACGCTGTCACATAGGTTAATGTCTTCAGTCCCCTCTTTCCTTGTTTACTTTACTTTAATAAGATCTCCTCAGTATCTGCATTTACTACAACCTTTTTGATTTCAGTTCTGCAGATAGCACTTGTAATTTAAGACACCCTCTTCAAAGGTCTTGCTGATGACCTCAGGAAGCACCTCAGAAGGCGGTTCCTCAGTGCTCCTGTGGTTGGAAATATACTAAACCTGAGTCAAATGAATCTTAGCCTCTAATAAATGAAAACTAGAATGAACCAACAACCTAGGAAACAATTCAGTGCCATTGTGCTATCCACAGACTACCAGTTTGTATTTTTTTTTGATGTGGTTTTTTTTACACCTGAAATGCTTAGTGCCCTGACATGAGTTTTATCTCCAATTATTCTTGCATAAAAGCCATGCATATCTAGCCAAACATAACAGTGCTTCCCATACAGATGAAGTGCATCTATTTAATTTCTTCCTTCAGAACAGATATGAAGAGTAATTTTATCTCCAGGAAGCTAACCTGTTTCAAAGATACAGTACATTGTTAAAGATCCATGCAGGGTAAAATTAGGAAAAAGCGAAATAAGAGATATCATGCTCAGGATCAAACTCGATGCATTCCATTACCTAGCCTGCGAAAACATCAGATGGACAAATCTGGAATAAATATTTTTTACCTGTATATAAACAGAACATGATCTTACAGATTGTCTTCTAGAAATAAGAGATTGGTCTCATCATTGCTAATATTTTCAAGACAGATGTTGAATCTATCCCAGGCACTCTTCAAAGCTTTGGTGTCAGCCAGACAAGCGGTACTTTAGCAGGTGCAGGCTGATCTTCTGAGGGCTGGCTGCATGTGTCAATACTGAATGCCCTGTGCCCAAGCTGGAGCTTTAAATAGTTTACAGGTTCCATAAGGCCATTCCTATGACCTATTCAATTTAATATTGAGGTATCAGAGCTGGGCAAATAGGAAAAAATCCAGCTGCACTCTCTTGTCACATCAGACATTTGGTCTTGCACTTAATCTCCCTAATGAATTTTACTCTTGGAAAGCTTAAGGGATCAGATGAAGGATATGCAAATCCACAGAGACCCTCATTGCTCACCCACCCCCTCATCATGTTTAATATACCAAGCCCTCAAGCTGCCATCACAATTCATCTGTCAGCATGCCACCTGGGCTTTGTAAACTTCAGCGTCTATGCTGGATCCCTGCCATAATTCAGCAGGACCACTTAGGCCTCCTGATGACTATGGGGAAGTAAAAAACCACACACACAAATTTAAAAAAAAAAAAAAAAAAAGAAAAAAAGAAAAGAAAAAGGAAAACCACCTGCCCATGCACTGCAGGAAATGATTTTATATTTGGGAAGAAATCCAAAATAAAGCACTTCAACCTCTTTTTTCTATTAATTCCTGAATGAAAATAAATATCGATTCCAGAAAAGTGGTCAAAGACGAGGAGCAGCAACTCAAGACAGCTGAGGACTGGAGAAAAGCCCCCAAATCTTTCTTCAGGGTGAGCTACCACATTTCACACTTCTGTCATGGTACCTTCAAATACATATGCAGAAGCCTGGGACAGAGGAAAGAGAAGAAAAGAAGCTCCCGTGTCCAGGAGAAATTCACACACGTGAATGGGATGAACATTATCATTCTTGCAGCAGTAAAAGCTGACACGGTATGAAGAGGTAGGCTGATGAATGCCACAGAATGCCAGCTACTGAGATGGAGGATGAAACAGATATCTCTGATTCAGTCTTTGTGAAGAAATTTTCAACCATATGGCAGAATGTAGCTTACTTCAGAAAATCAGTATGGCTATCATAGCATCGCCCCATGCCTCAGCTTGTAAACTTTGCCTGTCGCAATTCTAATTAGGATTAGTTTTGATACTGTACTGAGTTCAATTGAATAAATTGTTCTCCACAAGCTAGTTCCAGAGTTAGCTTGATCAGTAATGATTTAAGACTGCGTGCACAGTTCTCCATTCTGAAAAAATTTATTAACCAAACCTGAAGAACAGCACAAAGGAATTTCAGCCACGCCAGCCAGTAAATCAGCTTCATCAAGGGCCCAACTGAAATGCCTCTATGCAAACACACATAGCATGGGGAATAAACAAGAGGAGTTAGAGACGTGCGCATGCTTGCAGGGCTATGATCTCATTGGCATTGGTAGGATGGCTCCTATGACTGGAGTGCTGGAATGGAAGGATACAGGCTTTTTAGGAAGGACGGGCAGGGGAGACAAGGAGGCGGTGTCACCCTCTATGTCAGTGACCAGTTGGAGTGCATGGAGGTCCACCTGGGGATGGATGAGGAGCCGACTGAGAGTTTATGGGTCAGGATTAAAGGTAGGGCAGGGACAGGTGACATTATAGTGGGGGTCCGCTACAGGCCACCCAACCAGGAAGATCGAGTGGGTGAGGTCCTCTATAGACATGGACAGTGGGATTGAGTGCACCCTCAGCGTGTTTGCTGACGACACCAAGCTGTGTGGTGTGGTCGACACGCTGGAGGGAAGGGATGCCATCCAGAGAGACCTTCACAGGCTTGAGAGGTGGGCCCATGGAAATCTTATGAAGTTCAACAAGGCCAAGTGCAAGGTCCTGCACGTGGGATGGGGCAATCCCAAGCACAAATACAGGCTGGGCGATGAGTGGATTAACAGCAGCCCTGCAGAGAAGGACTTGCGGGTATTAGTGGATGAAAAACGGAATAGGAGCCAGCAATGTACGTTTGCAGTCCAGAAAGCCAATCGCACTCTGGGCTGCATCAGAAGAAGTGTGGCTAGGAGGTTGGGGGAGGTGATTCTATCCCTCTGCTCCACTCTTGTGGGATTCCACCTGCAGTACTGCATTCAGCTCTGGGGCCCCCAACGTATGAAAGACACGGACCTGCTTGAGTGGGTCCAGAGGAGGGCCATGAAGATAATCAGGGGGCTGGAGCACCTCTCCTATGAAGACAGGCTGAGAGAGTTGGGGTTGTTTAGCCTGGAGAAGAGAAGGCTCCGGGGAGACCTTATAGCAGCCTTCCAGTACCTAAAGGGGGCCTACAGGAAAGATGGGGAGGGACTATTTAACAGGGAGTGTAGTGATAGGACAAGGGGTAATGGTTTTAAACTGAAAGAAAATAGATTTAGGTTAGATGTAAGGAAGAAATTCTTCACTGTGAGGGTGGTGAGGCACTGGCACAGGTTGCCCAGAGAAGTTGTGGATGCCCCATCCCTGGCAGTGTTCAAGGCCAGGTTGGATGGGGCTTTGAGCAACCTGGTCTAGTGGTAGGTGTCCCTGCCCATGGCAGGGGGGTTGGAACTAGATGATCTTTAAGTCCCTTCCAACCCAAACCGTTTCATGATTGTGTGATTCTATGAATAAAACAAAAAGTCTCTGCTTGGACCATCCAAAATATTCTAAGCAGCTAGAAGTCAGAAACATTCCAGCAAGTTTTGCACCATTGTTGGGTTAATGAGTTGAGAGAAAGGAAGGAAAAAGGGGTAAAAGGAAAAGGAAAGAAGGCAAGTGAACATAAGAAGGCAAGTGAGCATAAGAAGAATGACAAAACAGAGAAGTCTTCCATGGTATACCAACTGGAACTTAACCAAGTCATGCATCTGGTAATCCCATGGCTGATAGGAACTGTCTGCCTCAGAGAAGCTGAATGCCACACTTAGCTCCTTAGCAGGGAGAATGTACTTAGTTGTTATAGGGTGGATTTTTTCCTGGTTTTGTCTTGTTTTCATGATGCCTTCTCCTATATTTCCATTTTTCTTGGCAAGCAAAAGAGAACCAGGAAGGGACCACAAATACAATCTCTTCCTAATGCTATGGGAACCCTAAGGGATAGGACCAGAGCAGACAGAGTCATGAGGAAGCTACCCTAACCTTGCATATTCTGAGAAATAATAAATAAGTTCCTTACATTCTCTGTTTTACTGGATGCTTTTTTATATCCAGCAGAGTCTGTCAAGAAACTGTAATGTGTTTAGCATAGTAACACTTAATCTTACACAAATGTTTAGCTCCTGTTTGCTAGCTAGCTTGCTAACAATGAGGTATTTTCATGAGAGACACTCACCTGTTTTCTGGAGCAGGAAGGTTGGTTTTGCCTGCCTTTATTTTGTTTTTTTGGGGTTTTTTTTTTTGTACAGAGAACGTGTCATGAGCTTCTAGAGATATGAAATTACTTAATCTTACACAGTATTTCTTGTCAGCTTCACCCTTTGAGGTGCAAGATAGAAGGAGAGATTTAGTTTTATAAGTAGAAAGGCATCAGAGTCCTCTTTAAAGTGGGGTGCGGAACATAACCTGAGATAAGAAAGGCATCTTTGTATATGCTAATAATACCACCAGTACCCAAGATGCAAACTGAGAACATGCAGAGTAGTAGAAAAATCTTGTTTGCCAGTAACATACTGTGATGCTGAATCACTCCTTTGACATATTGAGCTTCATGAGACAGCATTTCTGCAGTTTTCTGAAGTCAAATAATGAGAGTGAAGTCTCAAAGTTGCTCAACTAATGCTTATACTAATGCTATACAAAAAGCTGTGGACAGGCTGGAGAGGGTCCAGAGAAGGGCCACAGAAATGATCAAAGGACTGGGAAGCCTGCCATGTGAGGAAAGGCTGAGAGAACTGGGTTTGTTCAACCTTGAGAAAAGAAGGCTGAGGGGAGACCTTATCACCATGTTCCAGTGTTTAAAGTGTGGCTACAAAGAAGATGGAGGCTCCCTTTTTACAAGGAGTCATGTTTTAGGGTGGTTTCGAGGATTCCCGAGAAGGAGAACACACACACACACAGAGACTATAAGGGGAAAAAACAAGCATTTATTAACTACAGATGTGCGTTATGCTAAGGGTATCTTGTAAAGCAAATTAACATGCTGACCCAGGGACTGTAAGGAAGATGGACCATCTGTACATTCTTGTGCCGTCTTGCGCCGCGAGCTCAGCCCAGCAATCGGTAGGTGCCAGCTTTACGTGGGTGTCCCCACGGAGACAATGGTGGCCTCGCCATACACCAGCCCGATGCTCTTCGGAAAAATCCCGGTATTTATACATTTGCAGAGGAACGGGTTTCGGCACACGTGGCCAGTGGGTGCCAAAACACGCCTCGGTTGTAACATAGGGAGCCTATGACGTATGCGCTCGCTGGCCAGGGGCGCTGCACGAGCCACAGCCACCCTGTCTGTTGGTTCATGGGCTTTGTACATGCGGCATGTTGTCATCATCCAGCAGTCACGCGCCAATCATGCACACAGCTGGGCTGTGCAATTTTTCTGTGCTGACTGCGTTTTCCTCGGCTATCTACCTCTCCCCCAGTGTTCATCCACGGACCAAAATCCCATCTTTTAACCCGTCCGTATACAAGTCATATGGAAAAAACAAGGGGTAATGGGTACAAGTCACTCCTGGGGAGATTCCAGTTGGACAAAGAGGAAAATTTTTCACAGTGAGGACAATCAGCCATTGGGATAATCTCCCCAGGGAAGTGGTGGATTCCCCAACATTGGACACTTTTAAGATTCAGCTGGACAGGGTGCTGGGCCATCATATCTAGACCATGCTTTTGCCAAGAAAGGTTGGATCAGATGATCCTTCCGGTCCCTTCCAACCTGGTATTCTATGATCCTATGATATGCTGAAAATTAAACTGTTTTTTCTTTTTTTTTTTTTTTTTCTGATCAAGCCTGAATTTTCCTAAAGTAACTTCTCTATAAAATTATTACAGTTGGAATTGCTTTTATATTAAAAATGACATTGCTTTAGATCTCTGAAGCTAAATTTCATTATTCTACCTTTACTTTTGTTAACAAAGAACAACAAATCAGGTTTGTGTGGAAAGTAATGCATTTTGGTATCGGTACATGACATATGATCCCTGCTAGTGCAACTATTATTATTCAAGGAAGCATGGCAAATTTGCCAGTATATTTTCCAAATATTCCAATACATTTGAAAAAAAAGAAAGGGAAAGGGAAAAAGAAAAAGAAAGGGAAAAGGAAAAAGAAAGATAAAGGAAAGTGACACATATGTTGGCCAATAGCATCTAAACTCCCTTTTAATTCATCTGCAATATTGTATGTATGTAGATAAATACCTGCATCACTTTGAGAAGCAACCAATAATGAACTGCAGGAATCAACACCTAAAAGGAATTGCAAGGAGTTCTGACTACCACTAAACGTGTGAATATATATTACTGAGTGCCTGTCTTTATCTGTGAGAGATTTATGAGGACAGCTAAATGTACATGTTGCAAAGTCCTCAAACAGCACGATAGCAATAACTGAACCAAAATAGAGGTCTATTTGCAAACATGAAAGAGGAAAAATAGTTCTTGGTCTCTGCAATTAACTAGAGTAAGTCTTTAAAAACTGAAATAATTAAATACAGTATTGTAGTTCATAGAATTATTATTCTCTTCTAGTCATTATTAAGCAGAAGTTATTGCAGTTTCATCTAAGTATAATATGAAGCCTCATTATGCATTGTGCAAATACATAATAAAAGACTTTATTACCTAAATAAAAAGACATATATTAAGCACATTGTCTGTGTTTTTTTCCAGAACTAGTAACGATTTGACAGGTCATCCCATCTCTTTTTCTCAATTTTCTTCATCAGCATAATTGCAAATAATAGATCAGAACATAGGGAAGCCACCTTAGTGTTGAGGGGAGACAAGTAAATCCTTAATACACTTCTGTAGCATCTCTAAACAAACAATCAGCAAGGAACAACTCGATATTCTAATTTTATGTCAAACAACATACTATGAGAACACTTAGATGAATGTTATAGGAAAAACTTTTTATTTTCCCATGATAGAGTTAAAAAATCAAAATATTGAGAAACTGTTCTGAAATAAATCAAAATGCAATAATTTTAATGTAAAAGTATGAAGTAAATATATATACTAATATGTGCTAATATTAATTTGCTATATTTGGATAGGTTTGGATGAAAAGCCTTAGTTTGTTTGAGCTTCATCACTGTGTCTATTAAGTTATAACACTAGTTTTGAACTGTGTTACACTATAAATATTGCAGGACATAGATAATAAAACAAAAACCTTCAAATAATTTTGAATTTTACACTGGAAACACACATTTCCATGAAAATTAAACAAAATCAGTGTATTTCTGTGAAATTTTTGCTGTATTGAATTGATATTTTGACAGAACATTGTTCCATCATAAAACATTTTTCCTGTTCTAATAACAGTGATGATTATTGTGACGGCATGTCATCAGGAACACTCTCCTTACACTGTGCCAACACTCAGTGAAAACACTGCAGATCACAGCAGAGTTTAAAGCGTGATTAAGCATAATCAAGGAGCTAAGAAAATTTTATTACAGTTTTCACTGGCTGTAAGTCTCTGAATGGTCATCTCAAAACCAGTATTTTTATTAAAATGCTAACATTTAAGTTAAGATGATGGCTGATAAAATAATACTAAGAGACAGTCATGAGCAAGGGCAAAAATGAAATTTCCTAAGGAGATGTCACTCTTCAAAGGGATTTTTAGTGATATCTCTGAAAAGGTTTAGAATACAGCCTACTGTATGTGTACAGATATACACACATGCATGTATATGTACATATGTACACACACACATAGGTAGAGATATATCTATAGTATACTTAACAGACAAATGGGGACAAATTTATATGAGAAACAAGATATTCATTGCACAGAGAATTTCTGATGATTTGTTCTCTTTCCCTCTCCTGTGTCCCTTGCTTCACATGTATACATAGTACATCTGGCTGTGTTTGGCAGAAGTGTCTCTCACTTTCTTGAGGCTTTCGTCCCCTTCTTATAGGCCTTCATCTTGGCAAGCTGACAGTTTCCTTTGATTCTTATGGAATATTCCAATTTCATCTTTTTTTAAGCACTTCACTTTATGTCACAATGCAATTCTGGATAGCTTTGATTAAACTGGATTTAATTTGAAAATACCTGCAGTAAAAAATAGTGACAATTCTGTCAGTTTTGACTAGTAAAAATAAATGAGAAGTAGACACCTCCCTGAACATGTCTAAATCACTCCTGGATTTCTTAGGTATCTATCTCAACTTCAATGCTTGATGGCCTTCTTTGATGTCTGTAATTACCCTCTTTATTTTGATTAATGACATTTAAATTAATTATTTTATGTGCTTTCCTACCTCTTTAAATGAATTATTAACAAATACGGACTTTCCAACACACATAGCTAAAGCATATAAACGTAAATCAGTAAAAAAAAATTTTGCACATTTTCCATTATCTTGCTTGAAAACAAATTTGAAATTTTACAATAAATCCTTTCTACTAAGCAATTTGAAACTGCACAGGGGTTCATTAATTTTCTTATTAGCTAAATTTCCATAGCAGTATCATGCTGATAAATATCATCAGTGATGCCATAAATTTTACTTAAATTAATACAAACCATGATGCTTTATTAGTATGTAAAATGGAACACATCTTAAATAATCATTAGATTCAAAAGACTCTATTTTCTTCACTCTTCTAATTTGCTGTATGCATGTCCAGAAATTTGTCAAGTATCTTTTCAAATAAGCAGCACACTGAAAGCCGTCTCTGCCCTGTGTTCTGCCCTTTTATGATTTAGAAAGCACAAAGGCATAATAGCACTTAGGAAAAGAGTCAGATATTTGATTTCAGAACACTTAAACAGGGAGCATGGCAGGGAGAAAGCCATCTGCAAAAGATGTCTCAGATTAGCCAAGGGAAAGAGAGGGAATAAACTATTTTTTTCAGAAACAAGTGAAATACTTAAGCCAAAGAATGTTTTTATCACTCAGAATAAAGAAGTAAACAGATTGTCTAGTGGGCTGTAGGGCAGTTCTGAGAAATTTTTACTCACACATTCTCACAAAGAGTGCACTCACATTCTTTGGTGCACCGATTAGACTTTGCGAAGCACACAGCACTGAAGGTAACTCCTGCCCTGCCCTGCCTTCTGGTCACACCGAATGACTGTCAGGAGCTTAGCCTTCTAACTGATGCATCCAAGTGTCTCCTCACCCTAAACTTCCCTCCCCACCCAGAGATGGAAAAATAATTTACTGTCTTAAGAATTTGTTGCTTTATCACAGAAGGAAACTAAGAAGAGGCAAAGAAGAGCAAGAATGAACTCAGAGGGAAAAGACAGGCAGCTAAGATTGGCTAAGCTCTGCAATTGTCCTGTGAAGAAGTAACTGAACCTTGCTTTGAACCACTTCAAACAACTGCAAAAAAAAAAAAAAAAATCCTATCAAATCTGCCATGAGGGAAGCATATGTGAACTGCACATGGTCTGAGAAATGAGATAAAGGATGTAAATAGGTCTTTTACTGTCTTTATGCCCTGATTCATGGAAACAAGAGAGTACTTAAACACATGCTTACTTGCAGGCATCTGTTTTACATTTATTGTCTTCAAATGAGAAAGCCAATAGTTAAGTTTATACGTGGTCCTGAATGGAAAGCAACATAAACCACTCCGTCAGCATGGTTCTGACTTGGGTCCCTACTTTTGCAGTATAATCCAAGCTAGCTGCTTAAGTTAATTGCAAGTTATTTTTAGGCAAGACACAGGTAAACTGTCTAGATCAGCTCTCAGATGTGAAATACAAAAGCTCCAGGTGTATACTGTGGTTTGCTTAGTCTAAAAGATTAGGTTTCATTCACTTGATAGGAGTAAAATACTGTATAATTTCTTAAGGTGACGCTGCAGAAAGAAGTTTTTGGATATGTGCAGGTGAAAAATTATCAATAGTTATACTTGAATGTTTGGGACATTCATTTTAACACCTCAGCTCAAGGTAGGTGTTTCATCCCTGTTAACATTTTTCTGTGACAATTCTGTGACTCACAGTAATCTTTACCTCATCTGTGTGACCCTCTGTGGACTAAATAACCCCCCAAGTCATGGAATGCTTAAAAAATAAATAAATCCAAAATAAAACACTCCATTGCACATAGTTCTCCCCCTGGGGAAAGGATGAGAGAACAAAATATGCTACAGATGTTAGTCACATTGCTTAATGCACTACTGGAAGGCGCTCAGATGTTATGGTGATGAGTGTGGTATAAGAACCTATATAGATTAGAACCATTTAGTAAGATGTATCCTAAACAGACTCATTACATAGCTATTGCTGCAAAAAAAATCTGTGAGGAGGTGATGCATGAGTTGTAGAATAGCAGACTTGTAAATGTCTTTGAATATATATGTTCTCTTAAAAAAGCCTTGTGTTTATTATTAAATGATAAGTAGAACAATTGTTTTCAATTTTGGATCATTTATCTATGTTTTAATTTCACATTCTGTTCATGAAGCATCAAAGATGCAAAAGCAAAGCCTTTGGAAAAGCTGCTTAGCACAATAATTAGCTTTTGCATTGAACTTTAAGGGCAGACACGAACCCAGAATAGAACACTAATAGATGAACCAGAAAAACAGAATGCATCTGCCAGAAAAGACGGGACAGTAAAATTGCTTAAAATACTGGCCATTTCCCTCTGGATGCATGCAAGTAAGTTGGCTCCAGGTCACACGAGATGAACTGCAAGTTTTGGTATGTCTTTGATTGGATATGAGAAATTTGCTTAAAATAAACTCTATAGTTTAATCAACAAGAATTTTGAATTGTGTCCTCAGCAAATATCTAAGGGATTTGTCTAGGGTAGAAATTAATAGTATAAACATGATGTTCTTCTAACAAAGATATCCTAGCAAGCGACAATTTTCAGGCCTATAGATCCCACATCTACAAAACAGAGGAAAAATCAGGTGGTCGAAAGCCACTGTTGCTCTGCAAAATTTTGTAATCAACTCAGTATTTCAGTAGTAAGCTTCAGTTACAACATTCTAATACATTTGCCTATTTGAATTACCGGAATTGGAAAATAGACCTTTCTTCTTTTGCTTTTATTTGTTGCTTTCTCTGTGCTTGTGGAATAGAACGTATTCATCACATATGATGATACAGTACCTTCTCCTTTTTCTTTGCCAGTTACTCCAGTTATCCCAAAAAACGTGAAATGACACTTTATCAAAAGACAGGTATTACATAATGGCTTGTAAATGAAGCAGGACTGCCAAAGTCAATGGCAGCTATAAATGAAATTTGGCTATCTCAGATACTAGAGATAAAAAATGTGCACTTCAGAACCTGCAATTTCTTAAAATTGTGCAATAGAATCTTAGAAAGTTCATGAAATTTTGGATATTTTTTTAAGATCTACCTGTTTAAGTTCCCATGTTGCCAATAACACTTTCTTCCACTGTGTCACAACTAACCATTCATCAAGAACCTTCTTGGTACATTTATTCTTTTCAGCTTCAACTTGCTTAAATTTACTGAAAATTTTTGCATAGAATAACCTGAGTTTAGCTAGCTATGAGAATCTAGTAATGAAAATTTCTCCCAGTATCCTGGCACTCACCTCAGCGTAGATGATTGTCTACTAAATTGGATGTGTGAGATCTCAACAAAATCCAGATTTCCTTTAGTGAATTCATAATAAAGGAATGAAATGCTATTAATAGTTTTAGCAGTCATACTACTATACTACAAAGTATAGATTTTTAATTTCAGAACACTTTGCAAATTACAAGTGATATATCCTCACATCACTCCTGGGAAGAGAAAAAAAATGGTTACTACCCTTTTCAGAGAAGTTTCTTATTGAGAAACTGACAGTGTTAAGCATATTGTTGCAGGACACAAATCAAGCCTTTAAGAGAGACGGAATTTGAAGTCAGGAACTCCAAACCCTATACTAACTCCAGTGGGCCACATTGTCCCTCATGCCTTGCCTGAAGCACATAAAGTATAGAGTGCTTAACTTACTGGATGTCAGTAGTAAAGATAATGCTCCCTTTCCAAGGTGAGCTCATATTTCTGAATGAACATTCAGAAGTAGTCAGGATAGACGGAATAAGCTGGACTTCTTACCGTAAGTCCTTATCATAAATGTTGGATGAGATGTCTCACACATAGGTATGAAATTCACTTCCCTGAACTTCTGTTTGAATTGATCCTCACTAAGCCAGTCCTCACTGAATTCCCATCTCAGGCTTTCTGATCATCCATACACCTGTGGCTGTCAGGCAAAATAAGAGATCTGACAGAATAAAACACTACTGCACCCTCTAGAAGACAGCCTTTTAGAAAAATGTCCAATAGTCCCCTAAGAGATAGGAGTCATTTAAAACCAATTCCCTTCACTTCTACAAAGAATGTGTAAGACTCAACAAATTTTCTTTGCCACTGCAATCATTTAGAAAGCTCGTCACCATAGGTCCCTGTAAAGTCAGTAGAGTTCTAAGAAGTTCCAGAGATAATTCAGCCAATCCCAACATGTGAGTGACACGAATTTGCAATGAGACAGAGAAGTAAAGCTGCAGCAAATGGACTTTTTGATCATATACTTCACATCAGAGGTATTCCTTTCAAAAGATGATCCATGGCTTAAATGGGGTGGCTGCCATATGTCCACCAAGTCGCTCTCTAACTCCCCCTCCTCAATAGGACAGGGAGAGAAAATAAGATGAAAAAGCTTGTGGGCTGAGGTAAAGACAGGATGATCACTTACCAATTACTATCATAAGAAAAACAGGTTCAATTTGGGGGAGATTAATGTAATTTATTGCCAATTAAAAATATAGTAGTATGGTGAGAAAACAAAGACAACACTAAAAATACCTTCTCCCCACTCCCCACCCTTCTCCCCAAGCTTGTCTTCACTCCTTTGTTCCTGTTCCTGACTCTTCTGTCTCCTTCTCCCTCTCAAGTGGCACTGGAGGGATGGGGAATGGGAGCTGTGATCAGTTCATAACACTTCATCTCTGTCACTCCTTCCTCACGCTTTTTCACTGCTCCAATGTGGGGTCATCCCACAAGCTTCAGCTTTTCACAAACTGCTCCAGCGTGGGTCCCTTCCCCGGGCTGCAGTCATTCAGGTGCAGACTGCTCCAGCGTGGGTCCCCCATGGGGTCGCAAGTCCTGCCAGAAAACCTGCTCCAGCGTGGGTCCTTTCCATGGGCTGCAGTCCTTCAGGCACAGACTGCTCCACTGTGGGTCCCCCGCAGGGTCGCAAGTCCTGCCAGCAAACCTGCTCCAGTGCGGGCTCCTCTCTCCACAGGGCCACAGGTCCTGTCGGGAGCCTGCTCCAGCACAGGCTTCCCACAGGGTCACGACCATCTTCAGGGGAATCCCCCTGCTCCTGTGTGGGCTCCTCTCTCCCCGGGATGCAGGTGGAGATCTGCTCCCCCGTGGACCTCCCTGGGCTGCAGGGGGACAGCCTGCCTCACCAGGGTCTTCCCCATGGGCTGCAGGGGAATCTCTGCTATGGCACCTGGAGCACCTCCTCCCCTCCTTCTCCATGGTGTTTGCACGGTTGTTTCTCTCACATTTTTCTTACTCCTCTCTCACAGCTGCTATCCAACATTTTTACTCTTACTTAAACGTGTTATTGCAGAAGTGCCACCAGCTCAGCTTTGGCCAGCAGTGGGTCCATTTTGAATTTGGCTCTGTCAGATACAGGGGCAGCTCCTGGTCTCTTCTCACAGAGGACACCTCTGCAGCTCCCTCTGCTACTAAAACCTTGACACATAAACCCAGCACATCCATAAACATTTGAAAACTTGCTTTCATCTGAACTTAGAGCAAGTCTTATGGCTCTACTTCTGACATAGGTTAGCATCAAGCCATCACATCCTTTAAATGGAGAATGTAGGGTAATAAAAGCGGACTTAGATATTTTATGTGGTGGTGTCTTTGTTTTAAGCATAGATTTCATAATGGATGTTAAATTAAATTTTATTCAGTTGATTGGTTTTTTCAATCACAGTTGATGTAGTCATAGCATAACACAATTAGAACATATGAGATAGTTGTTTAGATCTGCGTCTATTTTGCAGCCCTAGAAAAAATCCATTTAAACTAGGATGCATAAACGTATATTCACAAAAGTCTCAGGTATATGCTTGAATGGCTGTAGCATCCATTGGACGTGCTTTCTTCAGAGGAAATTACACTAGCCTATTGAATTTCTTCTTGTAGTGGAATGTTTTCTTCAATGGTTTTCCCAGAGTTCTCATATTTTCTTAGCATAAGTATTATTCTTTTCCCCTTTTTTTTTTTAATTATTCAGGTATTCAGAGTTGTAAAGTTGTTCCACTTTGTTGTTAACCTATTTCTGCCTGAGCGTTTCTTGTAATTACTTCATGAAATCTAAATTTTCCTCTGGCAGGAAATAAGTGTAACATAAATAAAAGCATACTATTAATAATAATAATAATAATAATAAAAGCATAAGGTCTATTTAAATTAAAACATTCTTTCCCTAAGCACACTTATTCATTAACACTAGAGACCAATCCCACTGTGTCTTCTGCATTTGGAGGAGGCCATTATGGAAGCCTTGCTGTATGCCAGAGAATCCACAAAATTTTTTCTGTTTCTTTCTCAGCGAAGGTAAGGCCCCAGTAAATGGAAATGCAGGGGTGGAGGGATGCTACTATGACAATCAGCTTTTTCTAACAACTTGCAAGGGCAATGGCAGCTTACAAACAACACTTCTTCAGCAACATTTTCCCTATCATGTACTGTACTGTCCACCTGGGAACAGCACCAGCTGCTTCAGTGCTACATAGCACCAAAGCACTGACATGTTAATACTAACAAACATCTTTTGTATTGACAACAGGTCCAACTAGAAGCTGGCCTTGGGAGAACTGATAGGTTTTCAAAGATAAGAGTGTGTCCTTGTTTGTTTCTCACATTTCATGTTTTCCAGTCTATGCCACTATTATGGACTTTGTTTAGGTGGGCTCCTTACAGAGCAAATCACTGCTTTGTTCAGTTATTCATATGGGAGGAAGTGAACAAGGAACATCAGATTTGTAATGATTTATGGAAGCAGATTCCATTTTCCCTCTGATTTGTCTGAATTAGAAGGGAGTTTATACAAATATGGTAAACGACTACTTGCTTTTTGCAAGCATCTCCTGAGCAGACAAGAATAATCTGAGATTAAGAACATTTAACACCCTAATGCTATTCCTAGAGAGTTAGGGTAGGGTGACATTAAAATTTCTTGACAAGCACCCTAGGCCATGCTCACACCCCAACTAGTCATGCGGAAAGCTAACTGAGAATCAGTGTTCTTGTCTTCCACCAGTCTTCAGTTAAATGCTAAAATACACTCATCATAAGAAGAGAAATCTATAGTTAAAAGAAAGAAAACAACCACAAATAGTAATAAAGCTTTCCAAGTTTCACAGCTTTATAATAAATGAACAACATAGGGAGAGTTTCTTTGGAAACACGTAAGCCTGGTAATCATACCTAATGTTCAGACCCCTGAAATGCAATTTCACCTGTAAGGACTATGGTCACATAATGAAAAAATATTCTGCCTTCCCTTTGGAGGTGCCTATGCTCTTCTACTCTTACATTCACTCTGTCTTATGTAAATGGGAAGTGGCTGCTATCAAATGAAATAATAACAACAAAGAATTTCACTGTTGGTGATGGTAAATCATGCAGAAAGAAGGTTATGTTCTTTTATTTTTCTTGTTTAATTCCCGTGAAATTCAGGTGGCAGTGCCCCAATTATTGTTTCATGAAAAGTGTAGTCTATGTATTTTCCTTTTGCTATCAAAATATTTCCCCTGTTGATTCTTTGCAGCAATAATAAAAGCAGGTTGTGTAGTACCGAATGAAAAAGAAACTCACATAAACAAAAATAGTTGACATACACTAGGCGATGTATGGAGGCAACCAGAATTAGCCAGCACATCCTTTTTATAAAGTAGTCATTTAAAATATTCATAACGTTGTTATGTTGTTGATAGTGATGATATGTTTTTAGACACAGCTAGTTCCAGTTTACATTGACATACTGTCATCAATTATGCTTCACCATCTGTGGACATAATTAAGTTTACCCTTAAATTTGATTTTAGAACATATCATTCACAAGTGACTCTTGTTTACTAAACACACTTGGAATAAGCAAAAACTGAATAGCATGCATTTTGAATAAACTAGAAATAATTTTGCATGCAGGTCTCATAGGACCATAAATGTATATTTTGCACATTCTCAATGTATAACACACCTGAGCCCTTTCTAGGATTCAAGATCTCACTTAAGCTTTGTGTGCCATTATCCAAATCTCATTTATACTGTTGTCATTTTCTATGATTCTGAATTGTAAAGAGACCTTAAAATAGATGTAAGAGACATTGACACCACCTTGATAGTCAGGGTCTTGCAGTTCAGAATAATGAGAAATTATATATGCTTTTATTCCAGAAGTAAATGATATCTCACATAATATTTTGTCAAATTTTCAAAATCCTGTGAAGTACTGAGCTCTGTGGGAGGTATACAACAGCATCTTTTGTGAAGTACTCTAGGTCTAACAGATGACCTCAGTATTTCACATTGTATGTATTCTGTTCCCTTACTGGATAAGCATAATATTTATAGTCAGTGTAGGGTTGCTTCCTGTTTAAACAATTGTGAATTTGTGATTCATTTTCTGTATATAATTAACTATTTTGCTGGATGAGTCTTCCTGTTAACCTGTTTTCTAAAATACATGTGGAAAGCAGACACCACAGGGATTCAAAATCAGTCAAAATGAATTCATTTAAAAATTCAAATGAAGAGCAGTGCATTTTTTTTTAGTATTCTCCAAGCTCTGATCTTGTTAATATATTAAGAAGAAAGCTAGCAACCTGAAGAAGTTGTTTAGATCTCCTAAGTGGAAGCCTTTCGGAGGGAATGAGAAAATGAGACAAAAATCTGTTATTAATATGTTATTCTGTACCACCAACCCAGTGTGGCACTCCTGCCTTTTCTACAAGGTCAAAATAACAGAGTTGATAGCAAACCCATCAAAATCCCCATTACCATAATGTCTTAACACCTCTGAATCTTCATAGTATTTATCCATGCAATACCTCTGAGAGATAAGAATGTATCTTCATCCCAGTTTGCATAGGAGGAACTAAGACATATAAACTAAAGACCACATTTCAAAATGTATTTAGACATTTAAAAATACAAGAGTCTGTAGAAAAGTAAAGAATACCACACTTGATAGGTGAATGTTGACATCCTCCATGCCTGTGCAAAGACAGGGGAAACAGGCCAAAGAGAAATCACTGACCCCTGCCAAGCAACCTTCCTCTGTAGGCTCTCTTGAACACCAGCTTTTCACGTGGCCTGTTTGGGCTGTTGAGCTTTGCTGTGTTTTCAGGCAGGACTAGGGTTTAATGCTTTCTCAGTTGCTATATAAGATGGCAGGATAATAGGTATGGAGTATAAAAAATCTACTGGTTTGGGTGGGATTTAATCAGCTGCATGGGGAATGGGAAGAGGGTGTAAATGAAGCAGTGTGCATTTTGTGATAGCTCTTGAGTACTATAAGCCAGAGAGATATCATATCCTAAACTTACCCCGATCAGGTTTTTTTAAAATCCTTGATGCTAGTTGTATGATGAGAAGTTGGATGAGAAGTAGGTTGAAAATTAAAACCAGAGGTTGTAGGGATCTGTCTGAATTGGATGCCCTGCTACTTTGGCCCACTTGGTCCTGGCACTGAGTAACATTCTAGAACATCTTCATGGCCGGCAGAACAACTCAGTCCCATCAGGTTGTGTTGGGCACAGTCACTCCTGTGGCGGATGCTGGGATTCTTCATAAACAATTCCCTAGCTGTGACTAGAAGTACACATTCCTGTTTGGCCAGCAATATAAGATGAGAGTGGGAGGAAAAGTTTTGGAGTGACTGGAAGGAGAAACATCAGTCGTTAGAGCCCCTAGGACATGCCGGCAGTGCATTTGAGAGGCAGTGCAGCTCGTTCCGACCAGAGCCAAGCACAGCAGTTCCCAGGGCTGCTCAAACAGTGGCTGAAAACAAAGCTCTGTGGGTTTTTTTAAACTTTTGGGGCCTGTGCCTCTGTTCAGTATACCATGAACCATAACTATCCTGGCCCAGTGATGGAAGACCTGTGTGTTTTTGGAGAAACATTTACAAGACCCCAGTGTGGAGGCATTGCCCTGTCTGGAAAAGCTGCTATGATCAGAAGTCATAGGGATGAGCATCTGAGTATGATTTTGAAAAAAAAGTAGCAGAAAAGAAAGGTATTTGGAGCAAATGCTTATTCTGCAGCATGAGAAGCAGATTTATCAGAGATACTGTCAGTAACGGTTAAGGTACCTGGGGGACATACCAAGGGAAACCTGCCAAGTCTCATAATAAAACACCTGAGGCTAGATACCTCCTGAAGCCTTTCAAACTTATACCATTTGCACACAGCAAACGTATGGCCAACTCAGTGTGGCCCATCCTCACGTGAGAGGATTTTGGTCCGCAGGTAGGCAAACTTCCTTCCAAGAGTCAGAGAAAGACAGCCAAGGACAGAGGTTAGAGGCTTCAGGAGAAGAGGATGTGATATGGCAAAACAGTATCATTCTCACCCCAGAGTGAACAAAGAAATGCTTGATTAATACCTTACTGATAGGACTGTACTTTCTCTTTTACGTCTTTGTGATTGATATATCAGAAATAGAACGGGAGAAGACCTGACCTAAATGGGATTTCATATCGGTTTTTTACTGCTTACACAGGCTTTTAAAAATATTTCAATTTCATAAAACTGGCAACTTCAGTATGAGGGAGAGTTTTTATTAAAACTTTTTGAATATTGTTGCATGGTTTTATCCTTCATGTTCTGAGGTTTATGATTTTGCATTTGATAACCTTGTATCTTATATAATTTGTCTGATCTCAAAAATGGTTTATATATACCTACCCTTAAAGATATTGACTCCCCCCCCCAGGATATTAAGCACATAAGCATGAGTCAATAAGGGAATGCTGATGATAGAGACATCTGAAAAATCTAGGTGTTTTTACATGAGCCTCTAAATATAGACTGAAACAGCTACTTTTACATACTAAAGCCATAAAATTTTTTGGCTACAATGAATTTCTGAAAAAGATGAAATTTACTCAGCTCATATATGACATGTAAAAGGTAAACAAAAGATCATATAATTGCTAAAGGGAAAGTAAGGTCAAACAATTATTAGTGCATTCTAGTCTTTAAATTCCTAAACCTCTCCTATTGTGAGAAAGTAGGAAAGGGAAATCCCTTTATAGAGATTAAGAAATCTGTAAACAGTCATTGAAGATTAGCTGTTAATATGTTTTAAGAATGGATTCCAAATGCTCACAGACTTACTCTCCTTATGTTGCAATAAGCAGAATTTTTTCAGTTGAGGTAGGCTTTGTCAGGGACACTATCTTTGTTTTTTCCATTAGCAGTCTCTGTTTTCCAGCGTTTATCATAGAGCATGTGTAAGTATGAGATACAGATATAGATAGGTTTGAAAGAGAGAGAGAAAAAGAATACAGGCCGTAACAGAGAAAGATCTGTTCAGAGATTAATATTTTAATGCTTTGTGTTTGAAATGACAAACTAAAGAAAATTTTTTCTGCAAAAAGTACATTTTGGTAAGTGAATGCTGCTCTTTAGAGCAGGGAGTGACAAGGATGAAATTTGAGACTAATGGCTTAACTTATCAACTCATCTTTCTGTCAAGCCTCTGTCATCACACCACCTTATAAATCAAGTCCAAATGAATCCCTCCTAAGTGAGATTCTTCTCAGGAAAATGACAACCTAGGATTCAGAGACAAATTTCTAAAAGGTCTCAGGCCTCATAGGGTTTAATGTGCACATTAAATACTGAGGAGGACTAATCTGAATTTTCCAATGGTGACGATATCACATTAAAATTTAAATTATAGTATTTGATACAGCTTCTGATCTTAAAGAGACTGTTTGCTTAGTTTACACTGGAGAGATGCTGTTTTAAAGTAAGTGTAAGGTGGGATGCAAAAAACAAGCTGTTTTCCTTTTTGCCTTGTTCATCCTCAAAAGAAATAAAGATTGTATGTTTGAAAAATAATTCCGGCTTTTCCAGTTGATGTATGAACATGCCAGAATCTACCTCATGCCTTTTGACTTTCAAAGGAATGCACATGAAACTGAACCACGTACTAGTGAGTAGGGTGTTCAGTATAGCAGTAGGCAGTGATTCAAAATACAATAAGCAAGGTTGGGAAGTGATTTGTATTTTTTTTTTTTCCACACAAGACTATAAATTTTAGTTAGTATGTGAGATAATTAAAACTTACAAGATAGTTGTAGTTTTTACAAGGCAACTGTACCATATTACAATATGATAGTAGTTTTGTTCCTGGCAATGGAAAGGGGTTTTTTTATTGTGTTTGTTTTAGAAATCTCTGAATTTATTAAGCATCAAAGTCTTTTTATAGGAAAATCACTTATTCTATCAAAGAAATCCAGAACTCAGTGAAGTCCACTTCATCTAAGTGTGAGATAGCTGTCATACTGTAATTAAAAATATCAGTTTAGGTTGTTGGGGTTTTTTTGACACAAATGCACACAGAAGTAACATACTAACTCTTTTAGGCAAGGAATACAAATAAAGGAGCTTTGATCGTAACTGAAAACACCAACTCCCAATTATGAGAAAAAACTATTTTCCAGTCGCTGATTAGAGAAGTGTAGTGAATTAAACACCTGCCACACTTCTCACTAATAAAGAAAGATTGATTTCTTTGTGATAGCTACTTGGTCAGAGTCAGCAGGTCAGATGTTGGGTACCAGATGTATTCAAAGGGTCTTGGCTATGGAATGGCAGTCTTTGGATTTGATTTTGACTCTGAATGCAGCAAGTGTTTCAGAGCCTGCTTGCTCTCCCCTAATGTTCTGTTCATCTCTAGGCTGATCCTGACCTTAGACATCTTCTGACACTATGTCAGATATCACATTTACTGCTTCATAAATGTTTTACTTCAGCCTCTTCATAACACATCACATTTAGGTAATATCTAAATAGCTGTTGGACTTCCAAGTTTGCTAATTTAGGCTTGGGCATTCTTAGATATAAGAAAAGAGATGCAATTCTGAGAAGAACCATACAGAATATTTTTCACCTTCAGGTAGTTCATGATATTGAAAAGGACTCAGAAGTTCTCCTACCATATGACAAAATATAGCAATAGGATCCATACGCATTGGTTAGGAGAAAGGAGTTGTAAACATTATATTACATGGTCATACAGATTTATCTATACTGTTTCTACTATGAAGAATATGAAGATTTATCATTGGCAGAAGATGACCAAGTCACGGAGCACTTAAACAAACTGGATATACATAAGGCAATGGGGCCTGATGGGAGCTGGCTGATGTCATTGCAAGGCTACTCTTGATTACCTTTAAATGGTGTATTGGGTTTGTGTGGCAAGGTTTTGGTAGCGGGGGGGCTACAGGTGTGGCTTCTGTGAGAAGCTGCTAGAAGCTTCCCCCATGTCCAACAGAGCCAATGCCAGCCAGCTCCAAGACGGACCCGCTGCTGGCCAAGACCGAGCCCATCAGCAACAGTGGTAGTGCCTCTGGGAGAACATGTTTAAGAAGGGGGAAAAAAAATGTGCAATTGAAGACAGAGAGAGGAGTGAGAATATGTGAGAGCAACAGCCCTGCAGACCCCCAGGTCAGTGCAGAAAGAGGGGAGGAGGTGCTCCAGGCGCCGGAGCAGAGATTCCCCTGCAGCCCGTGGGGAAGACCCTGGTGAGGCAGGCTGTGCCCCTGCAGCCCAGGGAGGTCCACGGGGGAGCAGATCTCCACCTGCAGCCCGGGGAGAGAGGAGCCCACACCGGAGCAGGGGGATTCCCCTGAAGATGGTCGTGACCCTGTGGGAAGCCTGTGCTGGAGCAGGCTCCCGACAGGACCTGTGGCCCCGTGGAGAGAGGAGCCCGCACTGGAGCAGGTTTGCTGGCAGGACTTGCGACCCTGCGGGGGACCCACAGTGGAGCAGTCTGTGCCTGAAGGACTGCAGCCCATGGAAAGGACCCACGCTGGAGCAGTTTCTGAAGAACTGCAGCCCGTGGGAAGGACTCATGTTGGAGCAGGGGAAGAGTGAGGAGTCCTCCTCCTGAGGAAGAAGGAGTGACAGAGACAACGTGTGATGAGCTGACCGCAACTCGCATTCCCCATCCCCCTGTGCTGCTGTGGGGGAGGAGGTAGAGAATTCGGGAGTGAAGTTGTGTGTGGGAAGAAGGGAGGGGTGGGGGGAAGGTGGTTTTAGGATTTGGTTTTATTTCTCATTACCCTACTCTGATTTGACTGGTAAAAAATTAAATTAATTTTCCCCAAGTTGAGTCTGTTTTGCCCATGGTGGTAATGGTTGAGTGATCTCCCCTGTCCAGCTGAGGAGGGGCGTGATAGAGCGGCTTTTGTGGGCACCTGGCATCCAGCCAGGGTCACCCACCACCATAGTGATTGGGAGAAGTATCTGAAGACTAGAAGAGAACAAATATCACTCTTATATTCAAGAAGGGTAGAAGGAAGATTTGGCGAACCACAAGCCGGTCAGCCTCACCTCAATTCCTTGGAAGATGATGGAGAAAAAGCTCCTGGAAAGCTTTTCCAAACAGATGAAGGACAAGGAGGTAACTGGAGGTAATTACAATGGATTTATGAAGGTGAAATCATGCTCGACCAGCTTACTGTATGTATGCGATGATGTGAATAGCTTGGTGGATGAGGGCAAAGCAGCGCAGATTGTTTACTTTGACTTCAGAAAAGCCTTTCATTCACAAAACACCATCATAGACAAACTGACAAAGTAAGGTTTATTAGGTAATTGGACAGTGAGGTGGATTAAAAACTAGCTGAATGACTGGACCAGAGGGCTGTGATCAGTGGCACAAAGTCCCACTGGAGGCAGTTGCCAGTAGTATACCCCAGGGATCAATCCTGGCTCCAATACTCTTCAACATCTTCATTAATGACTTGGATGATGGGATGGAGTGAAGTCTCAGCAAGTTTGCGGCTGATACAAAACTGGGAGGAGTGGTTTATATACCAGAGGGTTGTGCCACCATTAAGAGGGACCTAAATAGGCTGGAGAGGAGCCTTGTGAATTTTACCAAGGGTAAATGCCAAAACCTGCACCTGGGGAAGAATAGTTCCATGCACCAGCATACACAGGAGGGCAACTGGAAAGCAGCTTTGCCAAGAAGGGTCTTGGGGTCTTGGTGGACAGCAAGCTTACTATGAGCCAGCAATACACCCTCACAGCAAAGGATGCCAACAACCTCCCGGACTGCATCAGGAGTGTTGCCAGCAGTTTGAGGGAGGTGATCCTTCCCCTCTATTCAGTACTGGTGAGGCTGCACCTGCAGGGCTGGGTTCAGTTCTGGGCTCCCACTACAAGAAAGATACAGACTTAATGGTCAAAGTAATGCTCCAGCAAAACTGATTCAGGGACTGGAGCATCTTTCATATGAGGAAAGGCAGAGGGAGCTGGGACCCTTCAGCCTGGAGAAGATTCAGGAAGATCTCATCAATGTATTTAAATACCTGAAGGGAGGGAATGAAGAAAAGGGAGCCAGACTCTTCTCACTAGCGCTTATTGACAGAATACAGGCAATGGACACAAATTAAAACATACCCAATTGGACTTGGTCCTAGACAACCTGCTCTAGCTGACCCTGCTTTGAACATGGGGAGTTGGAGTAGATGACCTTAAAAGGTCCCTTCCAACCTAAATGATATGGTGATTCTTATTTCTGTCTCTAATATACACACTTATTTATTTGTTTGTTTGATTGTTTATTTAGTTCAGTGAGAAGTAAAAAAAGCCAGTCAGAAGAAATATATTTGAAGACGTGGAAAGGAAGACAGAAGAAAGAAATTAAATTTAATAGGCAAGAAGTGGCAGTAAGCATAAGGATGATTTAAATATTGCAATTATAATATTGTAAGGTGAGTAAAAAATGATGGTTTTAATGTTAACTGTTTTTACTGGTTTTCACTGAGGGAGTTAGAGAGAATGTGGTGGTACTCAGACCTCTACTGCTGTGAAGGAATGCAGCGTATGGTATCAGCTGAACAGAGCAGCGAAAGTCTCTGAAGGTTCACTGCAGAGCTGTGAAACCTGTCAGTTTTGTCCTTCAGAGAAGCTAGAGCTTTTAAACTCTGCCCTTCTCAGGCTGGATAATCTGGCACAATAAAGAGTCCATAAGGCCTAACCACTAACTGCTTATAGATTTGAAGAAAGAGCCGGGAAAAATAAATCAGAGGTAATAGTCACCTGTCTTTTCAATCCCATTATAACTGGCTCGTTTCTGCAACTGGTCCTGTAACCTGCAAACAAGGTTTGACTGGCTTGGTATATGAGGGGAGAGCAGTGGATATTGTCTACCTGGACTTCAGTAAGGCCTCTGACGCTGTCTCCCATAAGACCCTCATAGAGAAGCTGATGGCGTATGGGCTAGATGAGCAGACAGTGAGGTGGGTTAAAAACTGGCTGAGTGGCCAAACCCAGAGGGTAGCGATCAGCGGTGGGAAGTCTAGTTGGAGGCCAGTGACTAGTGGTGTACCCTAGGGATCAATACTGGCTCCAGTCTGGTTTTACATTTTCTTTAATGATCCGGATGATGGGGCAGAGTGCACCAAGTGCAGCAAGTTTGCTGATGAAACAAAAGTGGGAAGAGTGGTTGAACTCATGAAGTTCAACAAGGAGAAGTGTGAAGTACTGCACCTGGGGAGGAAAAACTCCATGCACCAGCACACACTGGGGGCTGACCAGCTGGAAAGCGACTTGGCAGAAAATAACCTGGATGTCTTGGTGGACACCAGGTTGAACATGCGCCAGCAATGTGCATTGCTGCAAAGAAGGCTAATAGTATCCTGGGCTGCATTAGGCAAAGCATTGCCAGCAGGTGAAGGGAGGTGATCCTTCCCCTTTATTCAGCACTGGTGAGGCCACACCTGGAGTCCTCTGTCCAGTTCTGGGCTCCTCAGTACAGAAGAGACATGGAAATACTGGCAAGAGTCCAATGAAGGCCACAAGAGTAGCTCACATATGAGGAAAAGCTGAGGGGGCTGGGACTGTTCAGCCTGGAGAAGAGAAGGCTCAGGGGGATATTATCAATGTTCATAAATACCTGAAGGGAGGATGCAAAGAGGACGGAGCCAGTCCCTTCTCAATGGTGCCCAGTGACAGGACCAGAGGCAAGGGGCACCAGGAAACACTTTTTTACTGTGAGGGTGACCAAGTGCTGGCACAGGTTTTCCAGAGAGGTGTGGAGTCTCCATCCTTGGAAATACTGAAAAGCTGTCTGGACATGGTCCTGGGCAGCCAGCTCTAGGTGGCCCTGCTTGAGCAGGAGGGTTGGACCAGATGACCTCCAGAGGTCCTTTCCAACCTCAGCCTTTCTGTGATTCGGTGAAGGTTCTCTGCCTTGTCCAGGACAAATACTCTGCAACAGCCTAGCACACTCTAGTTCAAAATGAGATTCAAACAAGTGTAGCCTATAAAAGTGCATTATCTACGTTAGATTGGCCCAGATAATAAAAAACAAACCCAAAATATTTTGGTAAACCATTATGTGGCCAACTATTAAAACTGAAAGATCTAGCGTGAATAAGTAAAAGAACTCAAGCATCTATCATGCCATGGGAAGACATCTTTACACATCATCATCATCATCATTTTCTGGTTTACAACAGCAATACAGATTTTGTAAAAAAGTAGCGTTGGTTTTCTAACTCCATACAATAGTCTCACAGGCCTTAGAAACTATGGTTCTGGTAACAGTTCATGAACATTCAGTTTAAATCTGGACATCTGCTCAGTTCTACCATATATTTTTCCCCTTGTTACTCATTATTCAACACCAACCATGTATATAAATACAAAAGAATGTAAGAACAGCTGTACTGGATGAGGCTGAAGGCCCATCTAGCCAAGTATACTATCTTCAACAGCAGTTTAGAACAGATGGTTAGGGAAAGGGTGAAAGGAGCAGGGCAAGTATTAAATGACTCTTTCCCTTTCCTTGCTTTCTGCGATCAGTGATGTAGGAACTTCATGAGCCCAAAGTTTTGTCTGGACGTTAATGTGGGATAGTTATCTAGAGACTGATCTTTCAGCAATTTGCCTAACTCCTTATTGAACTCTGGGATATATTTTACTACTTTGGAAAGTAAATGTTATAATTACAGGTTTTGTGGAAAATGTTTCTAAGCATTCTGACTAAAATTTCCACATGGTATCCCTAGTTCTGCAGTTATCAGAAATTCAGAATGATCATTTCCAATTCATCCTCTCAGTGCCATTCTTGATTGGATCAGCTCTACTCTTTTCCTTTACCTCCTTTGCAAGATAAGCAATTGTAATATCAGTTATTTCTCCAGATGGAATCCATCCCACATACCAGATAATCCTTACTGCATTTTGTACCAGTTTTAGTTCTAGATGTACTAAAGGCGGGCTGACAGGAACTGCATGAAGTATATAAGATGCTGACGCACCCTGCATTAGGTCCATACAAATTATCATTTCCTCTAGCTCATTACTTTGGATTATTTATTTCATTTAATTTTATGTGTGATTTTTAGTCACCTTTATATTGTGTGGCCTTCCGTATGATTAAGCATAATTACTTATGTTTCCATAAATGATTTACACTGCTGGAAGATTTGGGCTACCTTTTGATACACATCAATCAAGTGCTGTTACCCCTCAGTAACCTGAGCAATCGATTGTGCAAAAGGTCACTGATCACCAACAGGGCCAGCCCTGACTGTCTAATTGGGAGATAATTTATCACCTAATAAACAGACTAGCTGATTGGGGGAACACTTTCAGTCCACTCACCATTCAGTTTACTACTTCATTTAACAAGAGGTAGCTTAAAATAGCTAGGCAAGTACATTTTCACAATAAGAATATATAATTATTCCAGCTTAAAGTTGTACTCTAAAGAGCAAATACAGTGACACCAGGTCACCAGTCAGTAGATGTATGAATTTATTATAAAAAACTACAGGTTGTACTAAATTTATGAGGAATCTAAATATGCAAATCTACAGGTAAGCAAAGCTATTTAAATCTTGTGTGTAACTGCAGCGGAGTCTGGATCCCCGTGTTCTTTCTCAGCTCCTGTGTGTTTTCTTGCTGTTACTAGACTAGGACCTTCTTCTGTTTTTATCTCCACCCTCATACCCTCATCTGTTCTTCTATATAGGTTCCCAGTTGCTATGTAAAATCAGTATCTGATGTCCAGACAGAGGTTCTGTCATGTCCACCACAATGGCAACTTTATTTCTCACTTTTTGCATTTGACTATCACTTGATCCTTCTTCCTGCTTTTTTGTAGCTTTCAAGCTGTCTTACTGTGGTCTATACTAATACTGTATTAATCTAAATACAAGTTGTATATTCTTTATTACAGATACAACTTTTGTTCCTAATTTCTCATCTGGCAGCTAACCAAGCATTGATTCTGCAATCCCAACTTTCCCTTGTTGTATTCAATGCTATGTGAATGAAAAGAGTATAGTAGTCACTTGGGAACTTTGAGTAGGAAAAGGAAAAAGAATCTGTGAACCACAAAAATGTATATGACTAAATTCTCAGAGTTCGTTATGCGTTATTTTTACCCTGCAAGCTGGATAATAATTCTGAAGCCTTTTAAGCCATGTATTAAAATAGTCTATGTAAATACCTATAAAATAAAGTCAGTAGAGAGTACATATTGAAAGCACTAAGGCTCATGAAAACCTTGGTGATCTGTTGCTATGTGATTTGGTTTCTATGAAGTCTGCAGAGCTTTTTTTTTTAATTTTATTTTATGGCTAAAGGCAGGCAAAATCTTGAATAAGCTCACAACTGGGAGACAGGATTAAAATCATTTTAAAAGGTTGGATAAAATATTAAAATAGAAAAGGAAAAGCAAACACACGTATCATTCCCAGGATACTTTAGAATACTCTCACTCTCAGGTTTCTAGAAGAATATTTATTCAGTAGTCAGAATTTGCTTACATTAAAAAATCTAAAGCAGACAAACAACTCCAATTACATGGCCACATGCAAAAACTCTATGACTATTTCTGGATGGAAGGAATAAAAGTCTCCAACTTATAGACATATTTCCAGAAACTGATGTGGCAGAAGCTTTTGATTCACTGTTCTGCAACTTTATAAATGTGTTATTTGGTATTTGGAGCGTTCCCTAACCTCACTGTTAATAAGGTTACCAATGGAAAGCAGTCAGTTAAGCCAGTCTTGCATTTGTTCTGTAAGGCAGTAGAGGTACTTCATCAGGGTATCTACACACATACATGACACTATTTACCCTGGCGCTGTGTTGAATTCCTGCATCAGGACCATCGATTGTTTACTAACATGGATACCACAGGATCCTGGATAGGAACTCCATAATCTCTCCTCAGGTACATGATTAAGTAGCAAATGACACCCACCAGCATCTGGTGAGCTGTCAGGTGCCAGAAGGTGTTTGTAGTGGTAATTTGGCCATCTGCAATCTGTGTTGTCAGTGCATTGTAAGTTATCACTGTCTCAGGCAATATTAACTTGCAATGTTCTTCTGACATTTCTTCAGTGGGTTGTGAAGCAGACATATGGTACAAAATATTTCCTAGCTGGCTCCTCCTACCTTTCCAATAGCAATGATTTCTTTTGCTTATCAGTAAATCACTGTAGATTGTGCTCAGATTTCTCTTCAAGGTATTTTAACGTTAATACTGCTCAGGTACTTATACCCTGGTTTAGGTATTCTGAGTCACTTTTGTGACATGCTACCACATTGCACAGCACACAAGACATAGGAACATATGGCCCACTGTAATTACATATTTTGCAAATTACTTAGCAATTATACCTGAAGTTACTGAGTAGTTCAAAACCAATTACCTCATAACTTGCTTTCAGGTTCTGTAATAAGGCTCTCAGTTTATATGGAAAAATAACTAGATAATTATTTTGTGGTTATATGGTCATTAAACAATGGCTTAAATAATTAAGATTTTTAAATTTTTAAAAATTTTTTTTTTACAAAACAATGCATCTGGCTAACAACTTCTGTGCTAGTGTTAATTAAAACAGCTAAAATATATTTTTGAATTACAGAGCTCACAAAAGAAATGTCAGATGACCGTTGACTGTAATTAGTTTGGACCATTACTGCTATCTATTCTTACTGAATCCTGTAAAAAATACTTTTTTTGTTAGAGTTTTTTCTTTGATTTTTATGATATGTTTTCTCATAAAATGAATATCATGCCTAGAAACTGCTTAGAATTTAGAACAAAATAATAAAGATAGGAATCCTCCAACCACTCATTTGCAGTGGAAAACTTAACTGACCATAACTGTGGATATATTAATGTAACATTGCAACTGGAGGAAAAATTACCTGATGGATGCAAATACAGTTTTATTTTTAGACCAACATCTTCTAATATGGAGAATTAGAATGAGAAGATAGGAGTCCTAATGACAAATACATTGTGCATTTATTTAATGGGAACTGAGAAATTCAGGGAATTGCTAATAGTATTCAAGGGCTTTCATCACTGAGTCACTAGGTTTGAATCTGGCTCAGGTCTGCAATGACTGAAAATCATTACGATTTGATAGTTCTTCAGTGCCCTATGCAAAATGAATGATGTTCGTACTCCGAAACTGATGGTCATTAGAAAAAAATTACTACCCACTGGAGAAGAACAAGCCAGATAAGTAAAAGTATGGTAGGAAAGGAGGTTATACAAAAGTAAGACTCCTTATCATAGAAAGAAAAGGGCTTACATGGGCTATATCAATTAAAGAATATTAATGTAGACATTATCAAAAGCTTTTCTTCTGAAACGTTTTATTCAGGAACAATGAGGTGTCTTTTCTTGTTTTCTCTCTTCTTTGCAAAACAAATTATAAAAAAGTTCTGCCTTTTTGTCTTTCTTAAAAAAAACCAAAACAGTCTGAAAGTTTGGTTGCATTAGTTTTAACACTGTAATCCGAACTAATAAGCAAACCTCCAATTGTTCCTAAAGCTGTAATGATTAGTTCAGCAAAATGGAGTTAGCACTTAACTCATTTGGAACAGTTAAAGCTACTTGTGAATCTGGCATATTTGAATGATGATAAAGAAAAAAATAACACCTCACCAAATCTTTCTTTTATTCATTTTCTCTTTATTTCTTTCACTCATTCAATGCAATAGAAATCATTATGTGCAAATATGTTTGCAGGAATTTTTTTTTCCATTTTTGTGTGGCTTTTTTTATTTTCTGTTCGCAGCTTTGTAATTTTCCAACATTCTAGAAATTTTAAACATTTTAAAAGTAGTAATTCTGTCTACTGGTAAGTGAATAATGAGTTCTACATATCATTTATTATCATTTACTCGGTGGTAAAAAGTAGGAAAAGTGAAAGAAAGAATGTATATAAATCACAGAGTTATTGATTCCTTTGGGAAAGAGAAAAAGAATCACAAGAAAGGAAAATGGTGTTGCACTTCAAACATTGAAAAATATAATCAGCTTAAATATTTCAATGTTTCATGAAGATTTTCCTTATTGTCATCCATCTCTATGGAGTACTTTGCTGAAAGCAGATCAGCAGTTTCTTTATTCAAGAGAAAGTTGATTTACCAAATAAAAAAGAACACAAAGGCAGAAATTTCTACACAGACACACAAAGTGAACTCAATGGGCATTACTTACTAAGATTCATGTGGTTATCTATATGCTTAGTACATCATGGGATGGATACTGCCATCTCAAATGGGCATTTTATTATTCCTTACTCGGTAACTTTTCATGTTTCACTTCCTCCTTAGCCTGCCTATAAGCATTTCTTTACAAGCTCCTTAAAACTCATTAGAAGAGTAAACCAATGACCAAATTTTCTCCCAGAGTCCCACACTGGGTAAAACAGAGAGGGGAAAGTAAACTATCTTACTCTTATATAGAAGTTTTCTCTGCTATGGTACTTCAGCTGTATAGGGGGTGTCCCTGGAGCTCTGCTATCGTACTCACACTTGCAAGAAGATACGCAGGTGGAATGGTTCACAGAAGTAGATCTTGACCTTGCACATACAGGCCAATGTCTGTAGCCTTCACAGGAAAGGTAAGGGCAAGGTAATTTTTTTTACTTTCCAGAGCTGATGTGCTGACTTTCCCTGAATTACTCCCAGAATGTAACTTGAAGTGTTCAAATAGCATAGTAACGAGAGCACAGTTAAAATAGAAAGAAAGGAACAACAACAAAAGCCATGCCATAAGTTCAAATCTCAACAGTAGGGTGAATTGTTCTTTAATTCTTGGGAAAAAAGAGAGAGAGCAACTAGTAGGGAATTACTGCTTTCATTCTTTCTTCAATGCCTAAGGGACTCAAAGCAACATGGAAGAGTTAGCTTCCTAAAATCAATTACATACAGAAAGAGACTTTATTATAGATATGTGGGAATATTGTTGATTACACAGACTCCAATGGGAACCTAAATTATAAATAAATCCTTTATCACTATATTATACTTTCTTACAAGACTTATAAGAAGTCATCTTATAGGACACATTATGTCAGGATATTATAGTCAGATATCGTATACATTTTTTTTAGAAGACTGTACATATATTTGACACAAAGAAATGTGAGAAATACTACATTGAATAAAACAAATCTGCTACAGGTAAAACTTTATATAACGTAATTCTTTCAAGAGGAAGATAGAAAGATATACATGCATATAATATATTTTCAAAATTTATTTAATTCCTCTACAGGAAGGCTTGCTTGTGTATCTTTGATGATTTTTCCAGAAGTATTTTTACTGGTAGATATAATAGAAAGCATTTCTGGTTTCCACCTGTATTTGTAGCTGTATTATCCAGGCCCAAAATTTGATAGCACAAAAGCAAACAGACTGATTATGACAATTGTAACTACTTAGAGAGAGTAGGGAGATTACAGACTAAAGGGAGTTACATTTTCAAGAACTTCTTGTGCAACTTTCTTCTGATCAGTGTTCAAACTGTGGGCAAATTCAACTTTTCAGAAAACAGATAGTTCCATCAGTGCAGCAAACAAAATATACTTGAAGTCAGTCCAACTGCATTTATGTAATTCCCTAAAAACTTCTGACTTGTGCAATTCAGGCTGTATTCAAGTAATTTACTTTCCACGAACAAAGGTTGAATTCAGACCACCTACTGTGCTGTCTCAGGTAAAGCAATCTATCAGTGATTTGTATCACCTCCTTTGCAGAATACTGTGCCCTGTTCAGTAAATGAGAAGAATATCAAGAACTGATGCTATTCACAACAAATGCAGTCGTTTTTGCTTTGATCTAATATGCTGCACACAAATTACAGCTGCATCGGGAGTGTACTGTTATAAAAAATATTCTCCTAACTTCATAGCAGATAACAATTACGCTGATACATGCACTGAATGATGGCAACCAAACATGCCCCTGCTCGCAACTGTCTGAATCTAATCAAGCATTCCTTCTTGCATTTGATGATGTATGAGGGACATGCCATGTGATGACATGTACATCCTATGGTATCCCCTGAATTACCATAATAGCTACGAGCTGGCTAACAATCTTTTGCTACATTAGCTCACGGAATAGGTGTTCACCTGAGAAAAATAAAACCCTTTGGTTAGTCATAGATTGAGAATTTTGGGAAGGGAAATATCAGTAGGTTGCTCTTTCTTGCAGTCAATAGAGTGATTCTGACACAAGTGAGACTCTTTGGATCACTGGGGTATCAACAATAGCAGGTATTTCAAAGGAATGTTAATGAACATATTCAGATAATGAAGAGAAAATTAAGTACTTCTTTTATCGAATTTTCTAAAACAGCTCTAAGAAATATTGTATACAGTAAAACCTTTTCAATTAAACAAATGAACAGCTTTTATTAATGGGAATCAGTAATTATCTTAGGTTAATAGGACTTAATAATTGTTTGGACATTGTTGCTAGGAAGAAAAGAACCTGACGGACAAACCATGCTCCCAGGAAAGATCCTGGCTGTACAGCAACAGGTTGGAACTGGCCTATAGGAGGTGCTCTCGGCATTCCTTAGTGACTTGGAAAAATACATTACGAAAACCTAACTTCAGTCTGTGTCTAACACATCATGTCGTAGCTATGTAGAGAATGAGAACAGCTATACTTCACACCTCCTGTTGAACAAATCGCAGCTGGCTGGATTTTCTGGAGTTCAGAGTGTCAGCTTTTCCTATAGCCTTGAAACTTAAAGATTAAATCTTTTACAGAGATTCATAATACATAAAATCAGTCATTCTTTCCACTGACTTCTTTTCATTGGATCCTACTAAATCTTACATGCATTGAAGGATATACTTCTTGTAATTTCTTAATTTCATGTTAAACACATGGTTCATTTTTACCTCTTACTCATTCTTCTGACACAGAGGAAGGGCCAATGTATGTTTTGGGAAAAAATAGCCCTGTTGCTATAAACAAAAGAGAATATATACATAAATGCGGATAGCACTCAGCATCTATTATACCCTGCTGATAAAGTTACTATATAATAATGAATCTGATAGTAGGCCAAAGACTTGAAAGTTGAAGACTCAGTGGCTGCCACAGACTGTAGCTCCTCTATACAGCATGGGACTTTCTGAAGACAGGTATGCTGAATACTATGAGGCATAGAAATTTAAGAAGAAAAAGGAATTAAAATAGGTGTATTGTGCATTGTGCTAGACAAAAACAATAAGTATATCTATTCCCAGCCTTTCATGTCTTGAAATTCTACAGCCTAAAATGAGCAAACTGTCTCAAATGTCCTTGACATTCAAAAGCTCCCCTAAATAAACTCGTTGCCAAATATTACACATTTTTTAAATTACAGCCTTTCTGTGGATATGTCAATAATACCAGCTAACTCCGATTCATGGAGAGAAAGCAAGCGCTTCTGCTAAAAGATTTGAGGCAAAAGCACAAAACAAATCATTGATTTCCATGCCCTGAGAACTAACCTGACAACTAATTTTTCTTCATATTCTTATTTGGTTCTTTTCTCCCCTTTTGCAACGAAACGAGAGTGGAATATGCACTCATTCATTGTTTGAAATATTTGTTGACTTCAGGGAGTGTAGATTCTTATTTAAGTATACTACTTAAAAACTTGTTGACTTCCTGTCATCCCTTCAGTGCATGTTTTAAAAATATATGCCTTTACTTAAGCTAAGGAAATAGTTCTATAAAGTAAGCAGGCTCCATAGGCTCATACTTCTGAGTGGTTATATATGTTTTGCTCTCTCCAAAACCCTCTTGGCTTGGCTTGCCTCTTTTCTTTTCTCTCTTTTCTTTTTTTTTTTTTTTTGGTCTTTCTTTTTTTCCTAATTACACTTCCAGACTCCACTTCTTTCAAGCTGTGTCAGTGAAGGTTTAGGACCCTTCATGAGTAGGTGGAATTTCTACTCTTTGGGGAACACTGTTTGGGACATAATCTATACAGAAAGCTGGGACTTCATGGCTCACATCATTGCAATAGAGCATCCCACAGCAGAACTCTCACAAAAAGGCTTTTAGATATTATTTTTGAGCTTAGGAAACTGGGGGACATTTCTTATAGAAATACAGATAAGAAAAATAAATAATAACAATAAACCCCAAATATTCAAGGTGAAACATAAAATTAAGATAATTCAAGAAAATTTGTTTAAAATAATGTCTGAAAAATCCATCCTATTAATATTGCTTTACAGTCCTTGTGAATGACTGATTTCTTTTTTTTGATTCAGGTTTTCTGGGATTGCTGATGCTTTTCTCAAAAAAATCTTTTTTGGATAAAGGACTTACTTAATGCAAGTTTTGTGCAATAACTTGCTGAAAGTTTCTGAGTGATAACCCACGCTAAAACATCCCCACTACTAGAAGTAGTACTAGGTACTCAAAACTAGACAGCTATAGAGCAGAGGTTCTGCACAGAAAACAGAGCAAGTACTTGAAGGTAATAACAAGTGAAACAATGTTACAGCACCATGAGTTTTCTGTAGCTGATGGTTACTGAGTATGAGCTAATACACAACATGAACTTTCTGGATGTGAAAATAAATGTGTGTAAATTAAAATGTACCTTTTTATACTGACAGTGTAGCATGCTTATATGTTTCTGATTAAATATAGCAATGGATAGAGAGCCTATTGTATGCAAAGATATCACTTAGAACTGCAATTGCTATTCAAATCAAAATCCAATTAATTTCAGCAATCAAACCTTGGAAAAATCTGAACTGTGTTGTGGAATCTGTTACAGTATGTAGTCATTTCCTTACAGCTAACTTTTATTTAAGGAGGTTTCATTTATTAAACTTTTCCATGTGATGCAATACCTAAACTAATTTAAGATCCACAGCACAGGGACAAACAGCAACTTGAATACAACCTGAGCCTTCTGAACTCTGCCATTTTTCCAGGGAAAACATATGGCAAGTTAAGGTTCTTAGTATATGAAGATAGATCATTTTTCTTAGTGTCTAGGAGACAAAAGCTGATACAGAAAGAAACAAGGAAGCTTCACAGAATCACAGATTCATAGAATGGTTTGGGTTGGAAGCGACCTTAAAGACCGTCTATTTCCAACCCCCCTGCCATGGGCAGGGACACCTTCCACTAGACCAGGTTGCTCAAAGCCCCATCCCATCCAGCCTGGCCTTGAACACTGCCAGGGATGGGGCATCCACAACTTCTCTGGGCAACCTGTGCCAGTGCCTCACCACCCTCACAGTGAACAACTTCTTCCTTACATCTAATCTAAATCTACCCTCTTTCAGTTTAAAGGCACTACCCCTTGTCCTATCACTACAAGCCCTTGTAAAAAGTCCCTCCCCAGCTTTCCTGTAGGCCCCCTTTAGGTACTGGCAGGCTGCTGTAAGGTCTCCCTGGAGCCTTCTCTTCTCCGGGCTGAACAACCCCAACTCTCTCAGCCTGTCTTCATAGGAGAGGTGCTCCAGCCCCCGATCATCTTTGTGGCCCTCCTCTGGACCCGCTCCAACAGGTTCATGTCCTTCTTATGTTGGGGCCCCCAGGGCTGAACGCAGTACTGCAGGTGGGGTCTCACAAGAGCAGAATAGAGGGGGAGAATCACCTCCCTTGACCTGCTGGTCACGCTGCTTTTGATGAAGCCCAGACTGCAATTGGCTTTCTGGGCTGTGACCACACATTTCAGGGTCATGTTGAGCTTCTTGTCAACCAATACCGCCAAGGCCTCCTCCTCAGGGCTGCTGTCAATCCATTCTCTACCCAGCTTGTATTTGTGCTTGGGATTGCCCTGACCTTGCACTTGGCCTTGTTGAACTTCATGAGGTTCGCACAGTCCCACCTCTCAAGCCTGTCAAGGTCCCTCTGGATGGCATCCCTTCCCTCCAGCGTGTCGACCACACCACACAGCTTGGTGTTGTTGGCAAACTTGCTGAGGGTGCCCTCAATCCCACTGTCCATGTCACTGACAAAGGTGTTAAACAGCACCGGTCCCAATACCGACCCCTGAGGAATGCTACTCGTCACTGGTCTCCGCTTGGACTTTGAGCCGTTAACCACAACCCTTTGGGTGCGACCATCCAGCCAATTCCTTATCCACCGAGTGGTCCGTCTGTCAAATCCGTGTCTCTCCAACTTAGAGACAATAATATTGTGTAGGACAGTGTCAAACACTTTGCACAAGTGCAGGTAGGTGATGTCCTGTCGTGGTTTAACCCCACCCAGCAACTAAGCACCATGCAGCCGCTCACTCACTTCCCCCCCACCCAGTGGAATGAGGGAGAAAATCAGGAAAAGAAGTAAAACTCATGGGTTGAGATAAGAACGGTTTAATAGAACAGAAAAAAAGAAACTAATAATTATAACACTAATAAAATTACAATAGTAATAAAAAAAGGATTAGAATATACAAGTGATGCGCAATGCAATTGCTCACCACCCACCAACTGACGCCCAGTTAGTCCCCGAGTGGCAATCTCCTCGCCGCCCCCACTCCCCCAGTTTCTATACTAGATGTGACATCACATGGTATGGAATACCCCGTTGGCCAGCTGGGGTCAGCTGCCCTGGCTGTGTCCCCTCCCAACTTCTTGTGCCCCTCCAGCCTTCTTGCTGGCTGGGCATCAGAAGCTGAAAAATCCTTGACTTAGTCTGAACACTACTTAGCAAAAACTGAAAACATCAGTGTGTTATCAACATTCTTCTCATGCTGAACTCAAAAACATAGCACTGTACCAGCTACTAGGAAGACAACTCCATCCCAGCTGAAACCAGGACACATCCATTGCTCTTCCCTTATCCACCAATGCTGTAACCTCGTCATAGAAGGCCACCAAATTTGTCAGACACGATTTGCCCTTAGTGAATCCATGTTGGCTGTCACCAATCACCTCCTTATTTTCCATGTGCTGTGGCATGGTTTCCCGGAGGATCCACACCATGATCTTGCCGGGCACAGAGGTGAGACTGACTGACCTGTAGCTCCCCGGGTCTTCCTTTTTTCCCTTCTTAAAAATGGGATGCTTCAAAAGCATCAGTGCTCCTAAAAGAAGCTAACAAAGAGGGATTTTGGTTAATTATTCACTTAAAAAGACCTGTTCCTGTGGAACTGTTTCCTCTTGCCTGATTATGCTTGTGTTTAAAGAATTCAACCTGTACATTCGTTGCAAATAAATGAAATTGCTGATTCACTTAAAAGTTTATCTTAATATTTCATCATTTCTCCTCATAAATAAAATACTGATATGTGACAATATTTTGACAAAGCATTCAAACTAAACAAGGATTTCATGGAATAATGAAAGAAGAAAAAAGAATATAATAAAAAATATGTTTTTACATCAGCCTTGTTAAGTAAATATTAACATAAGACTAGTCATATAGTCATAAAGCTAAATAGCTTAATTTCAACATTTTTACAGTTTTAAGAATTTGAGAATATACAGGCAAAACAAGGACATAAGTTACTCAGAAAAATACCTCTGCCTCTTCTCTTTTAGTCCCAAAAGATGTGATTTACATTCTGAGCTAAATAATGAATATATTTTTTAAAATTCAAAAGGGGTTATTCATGCAGCATTGGCCTTATATAATAAAATCCAACATCAAGATTACAAAAAACAAGTCAAACTCAAAATCTTTGATACAGTTCATTACTTGAGCTTGGAAAATTACTCCATTGATATCCTTAAACATTTAAAAGATTTTACTCATACTTCAAGTATACTCCCTTTCCTTTCACATTTCATGATGATTATTGCTGATGTACCCTACTCACAATGAATGGGTGAACACTGAATCAAAGGAAGTCAAGGAATGAATAAAATTTTCAGAAAATTCTCAAGATCTTTTGAATATATGAGAATTTGTTCATTTTGGATGTATGAGAAAATTAACTTGATTTTGCAGGACATCTAAATATTACAGTGATGGACACAGAACTGAAATGTAGGGCAGAAAGTGCATGTATTATATAGGATTTTATTATTATTGTTGTTATTATTATTCCTGATAATTTGATTTCAAACATTACAGGTAAGCAGAAATATTCTACAGGATTTATGTGTCACACCAAAACAGCTTGAAAGTTAACTGTTTACAGCAACTGGCCACAAACTAGCTACAGAGAAAGAATTATTCACAGGAATTATTCACTGAATGATTGTGAATAATGAGCTAATTTAGGAAAATCACAATCTGTTCATGGACAATTTGTGAGCCAAAGAGAGTTAAAATTCATCAACTAAATTATTTGTTATAAATTATTCACCAAGCTCTAATGAGCACCCGGAAATATGGCTGCTTATCTGAAACTTATTCAAATTATCCAAAGTGTTTCTGTCTGTATAAGAAGGCCAGAAATATTCTTTTGTACTTTTCAATATCTCCTGGCAGTGTTTTCATTTTACTTATGTTCCAAGCTAAAATATGAAGTACAGAACAATGCAAAACTAAAAGATAAGAGAAAGGAAGAAAAAAAAACCAAAAAAACAAGTATTATTTTCACATCTAAAAGATATTTTCACTGATTTTAATTCAAGCTTGTGGTGAAAGCATACTATGCTTTGGTTCATTCTTTTAATGCAGTAGTTTACATTTCTGTAGTTCAGCCTTCTGATTCTGAGATATCTAGTAAGACTGATTGATTGAAAATGTTATTGGAAAATAATTTTCCATATTTTGTATTCCCACCAGTGTTAATTCAACTTTCTAAGAAAAAGATGTTCCACCTGTTGCTGTCTTTGCTCTTAATAACACTGCTTTTACTATATCTTTTCAATCACTCACCACATAAGCAGTGAATACATCACTTTTCCCCTTTATCTAGCAATGCTGACAATAAATGTTTCAGTAATTTGTGACTTTTATTTATATCTGGTTTACAATGGCTATGAAAAATAATGACAAGTACCACATTACAAACAATAACGCTCCTCAATTTCAGTTATATGGATCAGCCTAACTGCTCAAAGTGTGTTAGCTATTAGATAAAGCCCAAGCACTCTGTGCACGTTACACACAGGTGCAACTGTGTCTGCAGTCAGCAGTGAACAAGCACCGCAATAAATAACATTCTAAATACTTCGAGGCCAGACTTGAAAATTAGTGAAGAGAGTGAAGAGATTTTAATTGATTTTAAAGGGAACTGGATAAAAATTTTGGATAACAATTGTGGCAGGTTGACCTTGGCTGGCCACCAAATGTCCACCAAGCTGCTCCATGACTCCTCTTCCTCAGCAGGACAGGGGGACAAAATAAGAAGAAAAACTTACAGGTCGAAATAAAGACAGTTTAATAAGAAAAGAAAAGGGGAAAAAAAAAAAAAAATTATTCTCTACTGCCCACCAACAGGCGATATCTAGCCACTCCCTGGGAAACAGGACCTCAGTACCCATAGCAGTTGCTTTGGAAGACAAATGCCTCAGCAACAAGCACCCTTCCCTTTCTCTCCCCCCCGCCATTTTTTCTCCTTGCTTTTATTGCTGAGCATGATGTCATGTCATATAGAATATCTCTTTGGTCAGTTTGGATCAGAGATCCTGGCTGTCCACCCCCCCAACCTCTTGCCCACTCCCAGTCTACCAGTCCTAGGTTGGAGAGAGAGCCTTGATGCTGTGTTTGCACTGCTCAGCATTAGCCAAAGCATTGGTGTGTTATCAACTCCATTCTAGCTACAAATACAAAGCACAGCACTATATGGGCTGCTATGGGGAAAGTTAACTCCATTCCAGCCAGGTGCAATACAGCATTTTATCTTACATAGTTTTAGCCACCTAACAGAAAGGCAATATATTTCATGTAATTTTCTATATCTATAATTTTAACTTTGGGCTAGTCACCATAGGGTCCCTTCATATTCAGTGACAAGAAAAAGGCATGTCAAGAGGCTGATTTGTCAGACCTATTTTAGATGTCCTTTTTTAGTATGAGATTAATTGCCTTAAAGAAGCACACACTGCTCTACAGTGGCTACAGAAGGACTCTGGATTGATTATCTCAGACCTAAGCATCTAACTTCTAGACACCTATGATAAAGGACATGTGTCTCACTATAAGCTGAGACTGTAGTTTCCTTAACTCTTTTTCTGTAGTCAGTGGAAAAAGAAAGAGGCTCATCTAGAAAATGACTTCAGAATTTAGCTGGTCTGACTAACATCTGAAGATGGTTTTTTCTCTCTATTGACCTTATGGTAACAAGACTGCTAGATGAGGAGCTTCAGTGATACAGAGAAAGTTATAAGAGAAAAATAGGGTAGAAACATCAAGCTTCAAGTAGTTTCAGTTAAGTTTCTAAAGTTAATTAAGTGAATGTGGGCCTTAGTAACTGAACTTTGACAGCATTGGTGGATTTTTCTTTCTGTGAGATTGCACACACAATATTTTTTACTTGTTCCGTAGTGGTAATTACCTGTTAGACCTCTGGGATTTTGGGGTTTTGGTTTTGTTTTTTTTTTCCCTAACCTAGACTGAGAAGAGGTTCACTGCGGCACTTACTAATATACACAAAACTACTCCTCCTAGGACACTGGCCTCCGATTTAGGCTGGCATTCATTTGTCTTAGTCACCTAAATGTACGACTCCTAATACTGAGTTTGTTTTCCAAAAATCATCTGTTTTCACCAAAGTGAAGCAGGTATTTCCAAAGTACAACTCACGTCATGGTGAAATTAGAGACATGCAGGTGAAAGCTCTGCTGATGGGCTTAATGTTGACTCAATATCTGCTCTGATATAGGAAGTCCAGGATAATAGTTCAGATTTGGATACCTAAATTTTAGATGTCCAAAATAAAAATCCTACTTTTAGTATTTTGTTCTGTAATTGTATAATGGGAAGAGTAGTGCTTATTTGCCTCACCAGACCAGTGAGGAAAGAGTGAGGACAGAAGCTTATAAACACCTAAGTAATACAGATTTTCTCACTATCATACCCCTTTCTAGCTATTTTGATAAACTTCCAGTAAAATAAGCCATGTATTCTGAAACATGCATACTTCTGATTTCTTCTATAAGGTCCCAGTGTGGTTGTGAGACAATTCTGTGCATCTATTCTTTACTATGATAGATTCAGACACTCAGACAAAAGAAATAAGGTTGTCTAAACAAAGGTGAATTTTACTGTCATGATCTGAAACTGGAAGAATTGCCACCCTGGGAAATTGCTAGACCTTTTTGAATGCCCAGATTTTATTGAAACTTTTAAAAATGGTGACAGAAAAGCTGAAACATTGGGGTTTTTTTGAGCAATAAAAAGTTTCCTTTGTATTAAAATGCAGAACACTGGGATAAAAAATGGTAACATAGAGGGAAGCTGAAGGAAATATGAAATTGTTAGCAAGAATAAAGATCTCTTTCAGAACAAGAAAGAATTTTCAGTTTTCCAGAAGGAAAAAAAACAAAACAAAACAGGAGAGCTTTTTCCAAGCTCCAGCTCTTCTGATTCAGTTGTGATTTCTTTTTCTAAGTTAGACGTTGAGGAACAAAAGAATGGAGTTGACTGGAAGCCACATTAATAAAATTGAGAGCCACTTTTCCCAGATCTATAGTAGATCCACAGTTACAGCTGTTAAACTTGGTGCAAGAATACTTTATTCAACCTTTCTACAAACTGAAAACAACAGCCTCACTTCCACTTATCTCATTTATGCTTTGATCTATATGTAATTATAAATAACTACATAAGGAAGGATGAACTACTGGTTAAGTAACAAACTGAAGTCTCAGGAGATAAAAATTCAATCTAACTAACTGCCATATTTTACCTAAGTAATCTATGATAAAAAAAATGATTTATTTTTCTATCTCTTATTTCCCACCTTTAAAATGAGATTATTGACACTTCACAAGGGCATTATACAGGTGAGTATTCTGTGGCATTCAGATATTATTGTGATAGGGCAATATAAAGACAGATAGATAAGGGTTGCACAATAGAACATTTCTACAGTAACTGCTCAGTATCACTGTTCCCACCTGGATTCTCCAAAATACATCACTGTCTACTAAATCTCATACTCTCATATGTGCCAAAGATGAATAAATAAGATAAAGTATCTCTCACTGAGTAAACCTTTATTTGGTATCGCTTAGAGCCTTGCAAGCTTTGACGTAACACTTTTCCACTAAAGTAATAATTGTGTCCTACAGTTTGCATTTTAATGGCTTATTAGTCAGAGCTCTATGGTTAGCACCACTGTCATTTCTTCTTTAATTGGGAAAGGTGAAGATTTTATGGAAAGTCAAAAATGTTTCCTCCATATTTACTTTCTAATTATCAGCAGCATAAATGCAGAAGGCCTCAAGTCTTAGCGTATTTTACAAAGGCACACAGACGTATGTGCTCTGTAATAGAATTCATTTTATATATACATCAACTTGACTTTCCTAGACAATGACTATTGAAAGATCAACATTATAGTGACTACAAATTGTTTTGTAACTTGACTATTATTATATAAATAATGCTGAACTTCTTTTTTCCTTAAATCTGTCTAATCAGTTTTGTTATAACAGTTTTATTTCAGTAACTCTGACACTGGAAAAGCTCATCATGATTATGTTTCAGAAAGCTGTAATGGTGATAAATTGTTCTTCTATTTGCTTTAGGATGATGTCTATGTAAATGGACTAAAGAAAGCTAAACTTTAATTGGAAAAGTTAATTCTTTAATGAAACAGTAGATTATTTTGTTCACTTCGAGCTCAATTAACACTGTAATTGTTGAGTAACTGTTGGGCTGATAATACAACTTTAAAACAATGTAAGTAGGGTACATGCACCTTCCAGGTCCTGTGCTGTTGATTATGCATGTCACAAAAGATATGTAAAAAATGGGCAATTACCAGCTCTCTAGCTGCACAATCTACCTCCAAATCTCAGTTCTGTAATATCTACCTATCTATCTATTTAGGAAAGTGCTTTTTTTTTTTTAAACCTTGTAAGTACTGCCATAGCTGCAAGCAAACCCAAGCTCTCAACAGTCTGAGGTCCAGCACATGTAGAGGTTTTGCAGCCATATAGGCACATGTAAGAACTTGGACAAAATCAGTGGACAACATGAAAATATGGGCTTATTGAAAGCACATTCAGGTCAACCATTATGAGCTATTAAATATATAACTGTATTAGGCCACAGTTCCCTAGCACATTACAGTCAATCTCACCATCTCCACTGAATTCAAAAGACAGACCAGAATGCACCAAGTGTCTATCTTAACCTTGGAGTATGACTTCCTACAAAGTTTTATATCAGTTATGCTTACATGAATATATATGCTCTGTTTTACCCTGCCTATAGTAAAAAGTCAGATGTATCTAGAGCTTCAGTTGTATTTCTCCCTTTATTCCTGAAAACATACAATCAACATATGTTGTCAGTTCTTCAACATGTGTTGCTGGCCATTAGGCAATTGATTCTTTACATGGATTCTCACCTGGATTTTCAGCTGGATATCAAGTATTTGCAGTGGCTCATCAGTCAAGTCACTGACAAGTTAATGGCTGTGTTTTCATCTTATAGTACTTTGCTTTCATTACTGTGACTAGGCAAGAAGCTGCTTTGATTCTGTTCTCTCTTAGGAGAATGCCTTACTTGTACAGATCTCATGTGTGCTAGTTTTAACTATGTCATCTATACAAACTTCAGAAAACATAACTTAAATGGGTTCCAGCTCTATCCTCGAAAATGCCAGACCATGGAAAGACAGGAGCCTTCATAAGGCTTGAATGATATACTACCTCTTTCAATAGGGCTGTGCAAGTTAGAAAGGAAGTATTCCAAACAGAATTTACCTAGTCAGTACGAGTCCCTTCTCACCCTGTCCTTTGCTTTACATGATGCCGAGCTTGTTCAGTAAGTGCAGATAAAGTAGCCTATTAAGCAGTAACAAGTCTCCATACCTCCACTACATACATATAAGCACAGAAAAGTCTGTCCCTTGTATCACCTTACTGAATATGTCCAAATGACATAAGAGAACAGTGTCAAAAGGGGTGAGTGAAGAGAAGTAACCACCTACCAGGATAAGTGAATTCCCTAACTCTAGCAATTGTCAATGGGTTGCGCTTTTTGACCTACTGCTCAGCATGATCTTTACAAGCCTCCTCAGCAATAATTTTTAGGTTTTTTTTCACTAAGCTCTCTTAATAATGGTTTTCTTACAGAGCTTTAAATTTAGGTGTGACTTTAGGTGGAGAGTTTTTGAAACACTCACTGCTAGCCTAAGTTCTTATGCTAAGTAGACATATAATTAAAACAACAAAGGGACTGCTAAGAAATCTTAAAATCAAAGCTTAAAAACTCCAAGGAAAGAAGACAAAAAAAGAGTTCCCATTACCAACCTTTAACAGGAAGAGTATATATTTTTACTTTAAAGAATATATAAACTTAGACATATGCAAAAATATCTTTCCTTCTCTAAACTTTCCTTTCAAATCTAAATTGAGTTTAAAAATAAACAAAATTAACCTATCGCATCCAAAAATCAGACCCTTCCAGTCCGGTTCCACCCCATTTAATAGAAATATCTAAGTGAGAAATGGAGATACCCAAGCTTCTTTGCAGTTGATGCAAAAGAGGAACCACAAAGAGGTGAACTATAAAAGGAACTGAATCACCAAGTATAGAAGTATCTCTATATATTTTAATTATACAGGAAGCCTGGGCTTCTACACATCTAACTTGAGTATTTAAAGTTGGCATCCCTTTAATCTTTTATGGGACTCTATTTTTCACTTTATTCAGAACTACTCCTAAGTGAATTGGAGGACAAAAAACAGACACTGAAAACTCAGTTATTAGTATCTCCCCAGTAGCAGGATGTAAATCTGAACATTTCAAAACTATTCCAGGAACTGAAAAGTCATTTTGGCCTTTAGGAGAATTGATCCCAGTCGTTTCAAGAGCCCAAGCTATCTTTGCCAACTACTGTACCTTTCCTTACATTGTCCTGTAGGGTCTTCCTTTAAGTTTCCTATCTGCCCCATTTTCTTTAGTGCCTTTTAGTGAATGTCAAAGTTTAGTTTGCAGATAAATGGCTACAGAACCAGGAAACAGATGACTGTGATGAGCTACTGCTATTTACAGTATAGATGTTCCTTCTCTGTGGCACAGTTCTCGACTGAGATTGACTATTTTCTTCCTTGCTTGCTGCAGCTCTGTCAGCACTTGAAGGTGCATTCTCCTCTAATTCCTGTCAGATTTGAAAGTGTCCAAAGTACAAGAAATAATCTTTAAATGCAAGTTTTGTTTGATGCAGTTTAAACTAAGGTCAGTGATTAGTGATAAACCAGCACCCTTGGTATAACTCTAGAATAAAATTTAACGCGAGGAATCTAATATTCCAGTATTAACAGGGGAAAAAACACCTCTCTGTGTGACATTTTTCTAAGATGTTTGACCTTATGTTGTGCTCAATCCAGCAATGGCGTAAGGATAAAGACAACACCCAGTGACAAAGTAGAATACAATGAATTACACTGCAAAAGAACAGATAACTGCACCATCTCCAGTGTGGAAGAGAACTCTCCTTGCAGATGATTAGCATGTGAATGTCTGCAGCATGGGACCTGGGAGCAGTCAGGCTGGTCTGCATTTTTGATAAGCAGCCTACAGTCACTACACTATTACTGACTTTTTTATGTTGTACTAGTACCTCAGCTCTCAGGGCAGGCTGGAAGCTTTCGATTTTGCTAATCAGGAATAAAATGCCTGTTGTAGACAATGTATATTTTAAGTGGGTCAGCTATAAAAAAGCTGGAAAAAAGATAGATATGAAGCCAAATGATCAAAACCACACCACAACAGAGCCCTGATCTTGGCAGAAGTGCAGTGCAAGACAGGCCACGGTGGTAGTTTGGCAGAGGGTTGGGCCCAGTTAAACTCTGTTTCTGCTTAAATGGCTCCCCTACAACTAACCTGTTGATGGCGAAGTTGTTGCCATGGTGACAATGACATCCAATCGTCAGGCACCGTGGGAATTTCAGCCAATAAGAAGCAAGTGTTCTGAACACACACTCCCCCCGCACCCCTGACTGATGTGAAGCAGAGAAGTCATGCACACATCAAGTATATCTGTGACTAAATGTGCTTTAGTAGCCAAGCCTAGTTAGTCTCTATGCTCTCAATTAGTTTTCAAACCGAGTGCATAAAGTAGTAACAACCACTTAATATCTGGCAGAGCACATGCCAAAAGTGAATCCATATAACAGCAGGCAGCACATGGCAGCAGAAAGAGGAGATACCAACGAGCATATAGGTATATATGTCAAAACAAAACTAAATCCCAAGAAAAACAAGATTTTAAAGACTTGTTATCATTAGACAGAAATAGCAACCATCCCCTGCTTGCCGGCTCAACTTTCCCTGACAATAGTTTTCCTTGTCCAGGTTTATGTCAATATTAATACTCATTAATTTGATAAACCTGTGATTTCCAGGCTGTTAAAACCAGATTGCACTGAAATAGTGCATACTAGCCAACAAAAGAGTGTTAGCAAAGCACTGAAAACATTAATTGGCTTCTGTTACCCCATACTCCTGTGGATTTCCCCCCTCCCTTTCCAGCTTCACCTTCAAAATATTCTTTGGCTGTTCTTTTCCCCTTGTCTGTCTTTTATTGAGATTTTGTCCTTCAGAGCTTCATTTTTTCTTCTCTGCCTTATCACCGTCTCGAGCTATACGGCTTCTACCATGATGATGACTCACAAATCTATTTTCTTAACCTTGATTTCATTTTCATCCACGATTTCCTGACACATTATAGAGTCATAGAATCGTTTAGGTTGGAAAAGACCTTTAAGATCATTGAGTCCAACCGGCAACCATGCCCACTAAACCATGTCCTGAAGTGCCTTGTCTACACGCTTTTTGAATACCTCCAGGGATGGTGACTCAACCACTTCCCTGGGCAGCCTGTTCCAAAGCCTGACAAGCCTTTCAGTAAAGAATTTTTTCCTAATATCGGATCTAAACCTCCCCTGCCTCAACTTGAGGCCATTTCCTCTCGTCCTATCTCCAGCCACTTGACAGAAGACACCAACACCCACCTCACTACAACCTCCTTTCAGGTAGTTGTAGAGACCGATGAGGTCTCCCCTCAGCCTCCTTTTCTCCAGGCTAAATAACCCCAGTTCCTTCAGCCACTCCTCATAAGACATGTGCTCTAGACCCTTCACCAGCTTTGTTGCTCTTCTTTGGACACACTCCAGCACCTCAGAGTCTTTCCTGTAGTGAGGGGTCCAAAATTGAACACAGTACTCAGGTTGTGGCCTCACCAGGGGAACGATCACTTCCCTGCTCCTGCTGGCCACACTATTTCTGATACAGGCCAGGATGCCGTTGGCCTTCTTGGCCACCTGGGCACACTGCTGGCTCATATTCAGCCGGCTGTCAGCCAGCACCCCCAGGTCTTTCTCTGCCAGGCAGCTTTCCAGCCACTCTTCCCCAAGCCTGTAGCGCTGCATGGGGTTGTTGTGACCCAAGTGCAGGACCCGGCACTTGGCCTTGTTGAACCTCATACAGCTGGCCTCAGCCCATCGATCCAGCCTGTCCGGATCCCTCTGTAGAGCTTTCCTACCCTCCAGCAGATCAACCCTCCCACCCAGCTTGGTGTCATCCACAAACTTACTGAGGCTGCACTCAATCCCCTCATCCAGATCACTGATAAAGATATTAAAGAGAACTGGCCCCAATACTGAGCCCTGTGGAACACCACTTGTGACCAGCCGCCAACTCCGTTCACCACAACCCTCTGGGCTTGTCCATCCAGCCAGTTTGTTACCCAGCGAAGAGTACACTTGTCTAAGCCATGAGACGCCAGCTTCTCAAGGAGTATACCATGAGAGACAGTGTCAAAGGCCTTACTGAAGTCCAGGTAGACAACATCCACAGCCTTCCCCTCATCCACTAGGTGGGTCACCTGGTCATAGCAGGAGATCAAGTTAGTCAAACAGGACCTGCCTTTCATGAACCCATGCTGGCTGGGCCTGAATTCCATGATTGTCCTGCACATGGCATGTGAGCGCACTCAAGATGAACCGCTCCATAATCTTCCCCAGTACTGAGGTCAGGCTGACAGGCCTGTAGTTCCCCAGATCCTCCCTCTGACCCTTTTTGTAAATGGGTGTCACATTGGCAAGCCTCCAGTCATCTGGGATCTCCCCTGTTGTGCAGGATTGCTGATAGATGATGGAGAGTGGCTTGGCAAGGACCTCTGCCAGTTCCCTCAGTACTCTTGGACGGATCCCATCTGATCCCATAGACTTGTGAGTGTCCAGACGGCATAGCAGGTCATTAACTATTTCCTTCTGGATTATGGGGGGTGTATTCTGCTCTCCATCCCTGTCTTGAAGCTCATGGGGCTGAGTACCCTGAGGATAGCTGGTGTCACTATTAAAGACTGAGGCAAAGGTGGCATTAAGTACCTCAGCCTTTTCGTCATCTTCGGTGGCAATGTTCCCCTCTGTATCCCATAAAGGATAGATATTCTCCTTGGCTCTCTTTTTATTGTTAACATATTTGTAAAAACATTTTTTGTTGTCTCTTACGACAGTGGCCAGATTGAGTTCTAGCTGAGCTTTTGCCTTTCTAATTTCCTCTCTGCATGACGTAACAAGGTCCCTGTACTCTTCCTGAGTTGCCTGCCCTATCTCGGTTGTCCTTTTAATTGTCAGGACTCAGCATTTGAAAACCTGAGCTTTTCTTTTTCCTAACAGTACTCCATTTCCTTCTTCCCTGGTCTACTCATACTAACCGACAGCCATTTGGTCTGTCACTCAGATTCACTGCACTAGAGTGATTATTATCCACTCCTTCCTCCTCTTCAGCCTCCTTAAAGCTCGGTTGGCTCTTTTTTGCAACATACACTGGAAAAATCCTTCCTTTAGATACCCACAGGTGTAAATGGAAGTGTCTCATACTTCAGTGTCTTCTAAGTCATAATGACAATGTGCCTAGAGGTATTACTTGAAAAAATACCCTTTCAAAGGGTTCTTAAACTTATATATGATGTTCTGTACATGATTAAATCTCTAATCTTTGTTTTAGAAAAAGAAATAATGTGTAGCATACGTTTATTGAATCAGTATCTTTTTTAGAGTAGTTCTTGTTGAATCTTGATGTTTCATCCTGACTCTTATGTATCTTTTCATCAAATGTGCCATTTTATTTCATCCCCCTCCCTGCCTGACCATTTAGAACTGTGACAAAAGCTTTTTTACTTAGAAGCAATAGACTCTCCTTTTTTTTTTTTTTCTAAATGTCTAAGTCCTTTAGCAGTTATGTATTACCTACTGTAATGCATTCAAGTTTCATACGTTGGTACAAAAAAACCCCCAAGAATTTCGCTTAATGGATTCAGGGAGGATAAAGTAGACTGTAGAAAAATAACATTGCAGAGTTTATTTTAGATTACAAGCTTGACAAAGTGTACTTCGTGTTGATAATCTTTAGCAAGTAGATTTTTAGATTTTCAAAAGAAGGAAATATTTCTAATCCAGCAACACCTGCCATCCAGTGGGATTTAATATCATTTTTAGATGTTGCATGTATAGAAGCAGGCACTAATTCCCAGTGCAGTTCTAATAACTGTAAAGAACTGTAACTCAGCTCCTGTCACAGAAGCCTGGATACTGTGCAAAATATATGACTTGGCCCTTATTCTGGATTTGCACATCCATCTGAGTCTACACATTCTACATTCATAACACATTCTACATTCATAACAACTGTAACATAGAGTTTTCTGTTTTCATACAGCTAAAATCATATACTTCGTGTCTCTATGACAGCTGTCCTTCATGATGCTGACACTCTTGCAATACCTACATGCTTTAAAATTTGTTTTATTTTTCACAGTACTACTTAGATAATATCACTTTTCCTATAGCCACCTTTTGGCTTCTTGTTCTCCAATACATGGAAGCAAACTACCCATTTCCCATTAAGGGAACATACAGTTTACCATACGGGATCAAGGTGTTAATTCTTAACTTTGCTGTGTCAATGAAGCCAGCCTTTGTTGCTCTCTAATTAGCTTTTCAAAGAGCTTTTTTATTTTCATCTGTTGTTCACTGAAACATCTGTACATGTCCACTGCAACAGTTTATTATAATGTATAACAAAAATGTTTGTTAAGAGACACATGAAAGCCTTGGCAACAGATAGGAAGTGAACCTAGTAAGACTATTACTAACCTAGACTATTACATGCTAAACAGTGCTATCAAATTGTTTACTTGTGCAAAAATTGTTGATCTGCTGCATCTATTTCTCTCTTATTCTGTTCTTGCAAAGGCCATCATTTTGTCATGTGTTGTTAGAACAGCACAAAAATGTGTACTTACGCTATTGCTACTCTCCATTCCTGTTACTAATAATAATCGTAACAGCAAAAAAAAACCATGCAGTGACATTATGAGCCTCGTTGTCTAGTATGATTCAAACTATGAAATAAGACATGATTCACCTTGATACCTTTCAAGTCTCGGTACCACTGTAGTTTAGAAGAAGGAAACTGCAATTTAGTTGATAGGAAAACAAAATAACTGGTCTTTAGAAAAACGTCAGTACTTCAACATTTATCTCAGCTTGAAACATGAATGATTCACATTCTACATTAAAATATTATAGTACAGTAAAAAATATGATATATAGAGTATTAGATGTTTCTCACTGTATAAAATAATGTAGAACAATACCATTAAGTGATGCATTTTTACTTCCTTAAAATGAAACATTTGCCATTGCAAATTGGGATGATAAAACAATTTACTTTTTGATAATTTTCTTTCCTGAATGTACTCAAAATGAGCATGTTCCTGTGAAATATACTTTCTGACAAAATCTTTCATTAGAAATGTGGATTACTGTGTACCTGTTTAGTAAATAATAATAATTTAAAAATATAAAATATAATTTAATAAAGTTTAGTATAAACGTAGATAAATCAATCAATTTGGAGAAAATTTTCATTTTCTTGAGTTGAACATCTATATACATATCTGTCTCAGGAATGATGTCTTTTAGGTAAAGTTTTACAGAACAATTAGTGTGAAATTTAGTACTTCAGTTAAATACACCATAGACTCTGTACAGTGTTCATAGGGTCACAGTCTGAAGTAGCTCATCAGTTGCAAATTAGTTTTCAAATTACAGGGTTGATATTGTTGAGATCACCATCCTGAAACAACAGTTGTTAATACTATAGAACTATGCTCTGAAACAAACTAGGTTCTTTCTTTCATCTAATCATTGTACACACTGTAATTTCTTTCATAAAAATCATTACACATTAAGTAAGTACTTTAGAAAGTCAATAAAGAGGAAGAATAATATGTTTGCATGAACACAGATATACATATATGAAACATATACACATATACACACAGGTATGTATGCATGTATTCTTTTGGTGTTTTAAAGCTAGCATACAATGAAAATAAATTAAATTAAATTCTGTTTATTATACTACAGCTATCTCAGATTCTTTTTTAGTTTTTTACCTAGGTGCTGGGAGTTTAGCTGGGACATTCTTGTTTGATTCTTTCTTATTAAGTTGTGCAGCAAAGTGTGATCTGAAAGGAAAAAAAAAAAAAAAGCCAGCCTATCAGGCTTGGCTATTGAAAAAGAGGGAGAGAAAAGAGGTTGCATTAGTGAGAGCTAGCAGTTTACTTTCAAGGTAAATTGCATGCATTCATTGCTGAAAATATTCTCATGAGACTGTCACCTCTGCAAACAGTGCAGTTCAGGCTGGTAGATTTCATGACATTATGCTACATTCTATGCAGTCACATGCCAAAAATATATCATGCCTAATTAATTCAGTACTTTGTAGATACAGTAATTTGGAAATGCTTATGACAACAGCCCCTGGCCAGGATATTTAGAAACACGTTTTTGTCAATATGGCTTGCAGAACTTGTCCCAAAAACTAGGCTGCAAGATGACATATGAGGAAATAAAATTTCTACAGGTGACCTTGAGCCTTTATATTTTGCTTTTGAACACTTCTTTTCCTCTATGAAAAGAGTATTAGAAGTATTATTTTGTATAACATTTCACAGCTATATTATTCTGCTTTAAATGGCTAAAGAGCACAGGAACTTGATGGAAGTAAAGATTGTATCAGAACTTTATGCTTCTGAAGGCATAGTTTCAAACATGCTTCTTGTATACCTTTTCATGCTACCTTGAAATGTACCCTCCCTTCCTTTCATTCTATCCCTCTTTTTTTTTTCCAGTTAGTTTGTACCAGATCATTTCTCTGACCTAGTTTACCATGCAGCACCAAAGATTTTTTTTTCCCAGTAGAATGAAGGGCCAAAAAAGGAGGCAGTGTACAACTGGCAATGAACAGTTAAGGAGCAGTATGTGTCATACTGATAGAAAGGGATGAGCAATTGTGTCATGAGAAAATGCTAGTCTTGAATTTGTGGAGTTCAATAAACATAAAGGAGACAATATTCCAAACAATTTTCAATCTCAAACCTTTATTAAATATAGACTTACTTGAAAAAATGCAGAATGTGAACAAGGGTTTAGTTCTATGTGTGCTGCCTAATTCCAGAAAGCACACACCAGCAGAATTTTTACAAACATTAGACAATCACTTGCAAAGCAGAACCCTGAACCTTTTTTGCAGTCTGAACTGCTACATGAAAGGAGATCTTTGCAGTTTACAGAATACATGACAAGCACAGGAAAGAAGATGTGAAATAAAAAGAATTTCCATGGCACCTACTTTAATTTCTTGTTAATTCGTATCAATTAACACCATTGCTTGCCGAGAATACAAATTACTATAATTTTCTCATAAATATATTCCTTTGTGCATGGAGTATGTACCTCTGACTGCTGTGCATTCTATTATATTTCCACTCTAACTTACAAACAAAACTTCATTTTGTCACCATTTCATTTGATGCAATGCCTCCTTTGCCTTTTGCTCTTGGAATTAGTCACTTGAAATCCTCCTTGGAATTACATCTCTTGCTCTGCTGCACACTGTGCAAGAACACCTGTCTTGCCAAGAAAATAATAGTAGTCAAGGGCAATTTTCAGGATGATGGGGGTCTGGCCAATTAGAATAAATTGCAAAAAACGTTAAAACCTCGAAAAATTATTTTAGCCAGTTTAGAGATGTTTATCCGAACAATACAGGTTGGAATGTTGATGACAAGTATCACATCTGATTTTTTTAATTTTTGATTCAGAGGACAAAATCTTCCAATGCTATTATTGAAATATATTTAACTATTTATCTGAACTCCTTTATTCATCTTTCTCATCCTTTCTGAGAGCACAGAAAGAATGGAAGGGAGCTTATATGAACAAGGAGCTGATAGGATTGGAATGTAATTGTTTTGCTTTATGGTTCAGCAGGCATCCTTCATTTTACAAATGCAGGTACAGAGCTAAAAATGGCTTCTAATAAACACTGAGATCTGACCAGTGCATTAGAAGTATGCTAAGTTAGCAGTAAGAATGTGATAAACACAAATTGTCTTTCTTTTAAAAAAGAACATTAAAAAATACATTATTTTTCAAAAATCTCAATAAATATTATTTGCAGCGAGGTGAGACATATATCTAGAAATTGTGCCACTGTTTCAAGACACTAAAAGTCTCTTTCCATTCTCTTTGTGTTTTGAACATGAGACAATTCAACCATGTGCTGGTTTTGACTGGGTGTTATGGAGTAACATACTGCTGGCCACTGTAACAGGGTCTGACCCTAGGATCCCGCTGAGAATGCCAAGTCCAAGGGAAGGTTTCCAATTAGTCTTTTATTAGTTCTTAGGTTACAGCTCAAGCTGGGTACCTCTGGAGAGGAAGCCTTAGCCAATTCACACCCCTCAATTATACCTGCACCACACATCACCCGATCTCCAAGTCCAATCACTTAATTCTGGTCAGTGGTCTCTTTGTTTTGACTGTTGCTGGGGTGGCCTTCTTCTGAAGTTACTTTCTTCTCTTGGAATTGTCTCCTTGGTCCTTATCTTCTTAAATCCACTCCCATCTGCTAAATTCAGCTAGTTCTTTGTTAGCAGCATTAATTTTCTCAAAAATGTTTACTCTTGGTCAGCTCTTGCAGTCTAAGGCTTCAGCTACTTTAGCTGCTAATGCTAAGCCACTAATGCTAAACACGACTATTCAGAGAGAACACAGTTAATTAAATTTCTTCTATAACACTAGGATAGAGTTAATATTTTCCATAGTATCTGGTATGGGTCTGTGTTTTGGATTTGTCCTGGAAACAGTGTTGATAACACAGGGATGTTTTAGTTACTGCTGAACAGTGCTTACACAGAGTCAAGGCCTTGTTTCTTACCCCACCCCACCAGCGAGCAGGCTGGGGGGGCACAAGGAGTTGGGAGGGGACACAGCCGGGACAGCTGACCCCAACTGACCCGAGGGATATCCCAGACCATACGACGTCATGCCCAGCATGTAAAGCTGGGGGAAGAAGAAGGAAGGGGGGACATTCAGAGTGATGGCATTTGTCTTCCCAAGTCACCGTTAGGCGTGATGGAGCCCTGCTTTCCTGGAGATGGCTGAACACCTGCCTGCCCATGGGATGTGGGGAATGAATTCCCTGTTTTGCTTTGGTTGTGTGCGCAGCTTTTGCTTTGCCTGTTAAACTGTCTTTATCTGAACTCACGAGTTTTCTCACTTTTACTCTTCTGATTCTCTCCCCCATCCCACTGTGGAGGGTGTGAGCGAGTGGCTGTGTGGTTGCCAGCCGGGGTTAAAGCATGACAAACCATCACTGAAGATCCTGAAAAAGCTAAGTACCACTCAGTTGAAAAACTGCCTATTTATAAGCAAACTTATGAGTTAACATATTTCTACAATCGAAGCTAATACTTGGGACTCAGCATGATCTGAATTAAGTTAAAAACATTAATGACACTGATAGATGATTCATACTGTCAATACATAGAGGGCACTCATCCATTTTTGTGCTTGTGGATCCCTCAGCAATATTTGACATTGTGATAGCTAGCTCATTTAAGAGATGTGTCAAGTTCAAAGGAGAACATTAATATTATTTGATTTATTTTTGGGTTTGTTATTTGTGTTCACACTGTGGGAAAAGTGTGTAATTTTCTCTGTGCCTTACAATTTTGGTTCTCTGATCATCCAGCCAGGATAAAATATAGTTCCTTCCCAATGGCTCTTTCCTATAGGCACCTTCCCAATGACCCACAGAGGCTGTTTTCCAAAAGAAAGTGCACATCCAGGTTTAATCCTTGTCTTCAGCAAGACATACAACTGTGAAGTGTCGAACTCTGGGTCTCTGTTGTATACCATGACATACATATGAGTTCCAACTTACATTCAACCAATACTTTCAGATTGCTTTGATCCCTGTTTTACCACAGTTTTCTCATCTCCTGACTATCCACTCTGTACAGAGATTAGTTTGCACTCAGTCCGTATGATGACTTGGACTGCACTATGGACTGCATTTAATATTTCCTTTCAGAAGGAAATGGGAGATTGACAGAAAGATCTGCTCGTCATTCCTCAACCCTTCCTTGGGCTGGGAGGAAATGTTTTCCTGAATGAAGAATAACTGAATGAAATTCAGCCTCAGAAATACAGAGATGAGGAGAAGAGCTTTGGAAACCTCACACTGATAGTGAAGCCTTGGTTTTTTCAGGTACAAAATCACAAAAATTAGCTGGTTCAGTTAATTCTTTTCAGAAAACACCTGTATTTCTTGGTGATCATCATGTCCTACACATTCCATCTTTTCTAGCTGTCTACAAGTCTCCATCCTAGCCAGCAATATGCCTCCAACCCATCAAGCTTCAACCAGTCCAGTATATCTTCCTAGCAAAACAAAAAAAATACAAATATATTTCTTTTTTCCTGTTCTGTGCTTTCCACATAATTTTAAATGAAGTTATGAAGGTTACCGCCATGGTTCTGGGACTAAGATAGGTAAAAACAAAATCACAAAACCACAAAAAAGTTGAGGCTAGAAGGGACTTCTGGAGGGTCATCTAGTCCAACCCCTCTTACTCAAGCAGGGCCACCTAGAGCTGGATCCCCAGGACCATGTCCAGACAGCTTTTCAGTATCTCTAAGGAGGGAAACTCCACAAACTTCCCAGGCAACCTGTGTAAGTGCTCGGTCCCCCACAGTGTAAACAGTATTTCCTGACGTTCAAATGGAACCTCCTGTGTTTCACTCTGTGCTCATTGCCTCTGGTCCTGTCACTGGGCATCACTGAAAAGGGCATGGCTCTGTCTTCCCTGCATCCTCCCTTCAGGTATTTATGGACATTGATGAGATCCCCCCCCGAGCCTTCTCTTCTCTAGGCTAAACAGTCCCAGCTGCCCTAGCCTTTCCTCTTACAAGAGATGCTCCAGTCCCTTCACCATCTCTGTAGCCCTTTGCTGGACTCTCTCTATGTCTATTCTGTACTGAGGAGGCCAGCACTGGACACAATACTCCAGGTGTGGCCTCACCAGTTGAGATAAATGTGAGCTTCTTTGCAATAGCTGTGGTCAGCCGCATCCTGTACTATGCCCTGACCTTCATGGCCCTTGCCCATCTTCTCTGAGCCTTCTTCCATTTTAGCAGTTTATCCAGTGAGTCACATTCTACCTCTAGGGGTTTAGTCAGTCACAGGGGATCCCTCTGGATGGCAGCATGACCCTCTGGCATATCAGCCACTCCTCCCGGTTTTGTGTCAACAAACTTGCTGAGGATACATTCTGCCCCATCATCCAGATCATTAATGAAGATGTTAAACAGGACTGGAGCCGTTATTGACTGCTGGGGTACACTGCTAGTCACTGACGTCCACTAGACTTTGTGTAGATCACTACTCTCTCGGCCTGGCCGTTCAACCAGTTTTCAATACACCTCACTGCTCATCCAGGCTGTACATCAACATCCTCTCTATGAGCATCATGTGAGAGACAATGTCGGAAACCTTACTGAAGTCTAGGTAGAGAGTATCCACTGCCGTCCCCTCATCTATCAAGCCTGTCATTTCATTGTAGAAGGCTATCAAGTCGGACAAACATGATTTCCTCTTTGTGAATCTATGCTGGTTATAGACTAGTAGTGTTGGTCATAGACTTATGGAATCATAGAAAAATTAATGCTGGAAAACATCTCTGGAGGTTATCTGGTCTGATGTCTAGTTCAAAGCCAGATGAGCTTCAAAGTTGATTCAGGGACAGTTGGCTAATGGCCTTGCTCATCTGTGTTTAGAAAATATTCAAGGATGGAACTATTACAAGCCTTCCTGGAAAATACTCTAGTGCTTAGCCATTATTATTGTGAAGAACTGGAATTTTGTTTATTACAATTTGTGACCATATTCTTGTGTCCTCTTCTCTGCAACTCTGTGGCAAGTCTAGCCCTTTCTGTGCTATAACTCTCTAGGCAGTAGAAGGCCATGATTAGGTCTTCCTTGAGCCTTCTTACATCCAGTCTAACCCAGTTCCCTCAGTGTCTCCTCATATGAAATGTGCTTCAGCTCCCTAATCATTTTATGTATTGGGGGGCCCACAACTGGAGATAGTGCTCTAAGTGAGGCATCACAAGTACCAAATAAAGAATCTCTTCCCTTGATCTGCAATGTATGCTCTTGGTAATATAGCTCTGTAAGTGGTAAGTTTTCACCATCAAAAGGATGCACTGCTGACTTATGTCTGACTCACAGCCCACCAGGACATCCATGTTCTTTTTTGCAGAGACTGATCCTTAAATCAGCACTTAGTCTGTACTGTTGTAAGTTATTCTGTCTTACCTGCAGGACTTGGAATTTTTCTTTGCTTACTCAAGAATAATGGAGGAAAATAAAAAATCTGAAGCAATGGGAAAGTATACTGAAAAATAAGGAAAAGTTCAAAACAAGTAAAAAAGCAAATGAAGAGATAAGCTATTGAATACATGAGCTAATGAGAACAGAATAAAAAAACCAAAAACACCTAGGATGATTTCAGGAAAGGAAAAGAAATACATGACTCTATTCTGTCTAGTGTCTAGACTGTTTTCCTGTTCCTGAAAGGAACAGGAAAAAAATAAGAAAAGAAGAAAAAAGCTAAAAAAGAGAAGTCACTTTCTTTCATATTGTTCTTCTACTTGAAAGAAAGTGGTAGAAGGTGGGAGAAGTAACAAACCATGGAGAAGTCATACTGCAAGAAAGGAAATGGCCAAAGTGAAAGAATGGACAAATATAATTAGGAGGAAAAAGAAAGGAAAAACTTTAGGAAAAGGTGGATTTGACATTCAGATTACTGACATAAGATGGGCTTGACCTTTAAATTACTGAATTTACGTTTTAGTTATCTCTGCATTGTACTTAGCTCTAAGGGAAATTTTACATTTTAAAACACTTTGGTCAATCCATCAAGAAGAACTATTTATGTACCCAAAGAAAAACAACTGCCCTTGTTAAAAAATGTATTTTTTCTGAATTTGTGCATTGTAACTACCAACAAGGAACTAACCTGGTGCTGGAGTTAATCATGGATGTTTTTGAGGAAGTACTTTTTGATATTTCTCAGAACAGCGGTTTAGATTTCAGTCAATATGGTCCTTATTAAATTACATTGCACACATGCTGAATCCTTTGTATCACATTTAGTTAGTCCCAATGTTGTGAACAATACCAAGGCAAATGATATTTAGATTTTATATACACTGATGATATATATGATTTTTTATTTGCTTGTTTTTGCAAATGCAGAGATCAGGAATGCAGCTAGGTAAATTCCTTCTTTATGCTTTTTCTTCTCTTAATTCTCTAAATAAAACAGAACAAATAAAAAACAAACCTAGAAAATCCTCAGATGTTTGAAGGAAAATAACTATGTTAAGAGTACATTATGGTTAAACAATCTGGCATTTGCAGCAAGCAAGCTTATGAACCTGCCAGCCTTTAAGTTACAACCCAGCTTGATTTTACATTACCTTGAAGCATTTCTCAGGCAATACAATACTAGTTCTATACTTTGGGGGTGGGTTATAATAAAGAATATACCCATGTAACATTATGTAATATTGCGTTTCATTCTGTCTAGTAGGGTCTATAAAAGTTACTTATTTGAAAGAACATTGCAACCATATTTAAATAACAGTATAGTTTCAAAGATTGAACAGTTCTGAAAACTTACTGGAAAATCCAAAGGTTGTCCAAGGTTACAACTAAATTAGTTTAGACTCAGTGCCTGAACTGAAGCTTTGACAGTTCACACTGCATATACATTGCTAGGTAATTTCTTTTCTACTGTTATATAATTTAGTAATCAGGCTAATATAAGAATTACTTAATTTAATTTGTCTGTCTTGGTTTCTTTAATTTAGATCCCAAGTCTTTAATTTTGCACTCAGGGAAAAAAAAAAGTCAAGGAAAAAAAAAATAAGATGAGCAAATAAACAACCATGTTCTTCGCAGTCCCTGCTTCTTTTATCCCTTTTCTTTTTATCATTGTGATGGGTGACCTTGACTGGCTGCCAGATGCCCACCCAGCTGCTCTCTCACTCCCCATCCTCAACAGAACAGTGGGAGAAAATACAATGAAAAAGTTTGTGGGTTTAGATAAAGAGAGGGAGATTGCCTACCACATGGGCAAAACAGACTAAACTTGGGTTTAGGGAAAATAAATTGGGGAAAATTAATTTAATTCATTGCCAATTAAAAGTGTAGGATAGTAAGAAACAAAGACAAAAATAAAACAACACCTTCCCCCTATCCCTTTTCCAGGCTCAACCTCACTCCTTTGTTCCCAACCCCTCTACTTCCTCGCCCACGGGCAGTGCAGGCAGGATGGGGAATGGGGGATTGGGGTCCCTCCATAACAGTTCTTCTCTGCTGGTCCTTCCTCCTGACACATTTCCCTTGCTCCAGCGTGGGTCCTTCCCACAGGCTGCAGTCCTTCAGGAAATATTCAACTGCTCCAGCATGAGGTCCTCCACAGGCTGCGGTGTGGATATCTGCTCCAACGTGGTCCTCTCCATGGGCTGCTTGGAAATACCTGCTCCACCGTGGTGTCTCCCACAGGCTGCAGGGGAATCTCTCCTCCAGGAGGTACCCGGAGTACCTCCACCTCCTCCTCCCCTGACCTCAGCGTCAGCAGTGTTGTTTCTCACACATTTTTTTCCCTCACTGCATGCAGCGTTTTTTACCCTTTCCTGAGCACGTTTTCCCCAAGGAGCCAGCACCTTCTCTGTGGGGCTGAGCGGTGCCCTGGGGTGGGCGGGTTGGAGCCGGCTGGAACCTGCTGGAACCGGCTGGAACCGGCTTTGTCCGGCACGGGGCAGCCCTGGCTGCTCCTCACAGAGGCCGCCCCGCGGCCCCCCCAAATGCCAGCGCCTGGGCACCTGCACCCAATGCAGTCAACATATTAAAGTGAAAAAAACCCTTAATAAAATCTAAGACGAGACAAACAAATAAGATAGGATATTCGCACCATGATGGCAAAGCAGGACAAAATTTGCATTACAGTCAAAATGGATCCCATTGACCTCTGCTGATTAATTTCTTCTATGGTTTTGCAATTGTGTTAAAATAGATCTAATGCAATGATAGCCCCAGTAAAAGTACCCAGTTAAGAGTCTAATTAATCAAAAAGGGGAAAGGATAAGATTCATTGCCTTTATCAATAGCTATTTAAATTTAAAACCTTAAAAAGAAAACTAATCACACAGACTCCTTATGTAGTTTATAGGGAAAAAAAAAAAAAAAGAAAGAAAAACGAACAACAGAAAAAAAGCAATTCAAAGATTGGGTGATTCAGCCCTCAAAGCTGACCTCTCTTGTTCTGTTGATTATGGGTAAGACCTTGATTAGCAGAGTCTTACTAGTTGTTAGATGCCTAACTAGCCTAAATATCTATTCTGGTGGTGCTATTAATTGAGATTAATCCCAACTCAAAGGTCCAATTTCAACATCAGTGAATCTGAGTATTCATATTCTAATATACTTTATGACTATTACCATGCCAAGATATGCTGTTCATCTTGTTGTTTCTTTTCTTCTTTTTTTCCTTGTCTCTTTTTAGTTGTTTCATTCATTTTTGTTCAACTGTAAAATATTTAATAAGTACTATCTTCCTCATAATTAATTGTGCTGTTCTTACAAGAAGGACATATTAGTCCCTGATCAAGATTGTGGAGTCTCCCCAAGATACAAATAATAAATTTTACTAAATCTCCATACATAGAGTCTGACAAATATAAGTGGTAGGTACTCCTTTCAGGTTTTTCATTAGCAAGAAACCAGCTTTTTCAGGGATTGCCCTGTACTTTTGTTGAGACTGAATGCTAATGTTGTAATTTTTAAAATTTATTTCTCACTATCATAACAAAAACATTACATTGTGTGTACAACACAACTAATGAAAAATTTCTGCTTGCATCCAGCACAAAAGCATGATTTTAGGAAGTGAAATATCAGTCTTTCAAGGGCTTTAAAGATTTTGTTTAGTGAAGAACCCAACATTAGCATACCTGACTTGTTTGTGACTTTAAATCTTGTGACTTTAGACCTTGTGACTTTAGACTTTTTGAATTTAGATAACTTCCTATAGTAATATAACCGCTGACATGAATTGTTCTGGGGAACTCACTTGTAATTGAAAGAGATTTGTACGTCACTTCCTTTCATAACTTATCTTTTCCTTAAAATGTTTGCTGGTTGATCTTTTTTAGGTTTTATTTTTATTCTATGTTTTATTGCAAGATACTGTTCTGCACAATCTAAGTTTGAGATCATGTAGAACAATACGTATATGTTACTGGCAAGAAGTCAATCTACGAATTTGATGGACAGAACGTTTTCTCGAGTGCTGAACATTTTTTTTTCTTTTCTATTACTTTGTGTACTGCAAACTGAATTTAATATCTGAAGCACTGAACAGTACACAGATTCAGCACAGTTCCTTCAGTTGAAAGCTTTGGCAGAGCCTGCTTTAAAATACATCCAATAACAAGCTCATATTATCTAGCTTTATGCAGTGTAGTTTTAGTGTGTAAATGCTTCTGACATGATTCAGTCCATTGCTTTTTTCCTTAATTCTGTTTTGAAGGTGCTGAATGTTTTCCATAGGAAGTAACATAAATTAATACCATGCCATTTTAGTTATTCTTCACCTGTATTAGTGAGAAAAGTAAGACAATTTGATATAACCTGCCTGGAGATCTTTCAGTGATTAAGGTAAAAAGCATTTATAAAGAAACTAAATGAGATTTTTTAAGTGAACAAAACTAGTTTTTCATAATAGCATAAGAATTATGATTTCACAGGATGATCCTGCTACACAGATGCCAAGAACTCGTATAGATTATTAAAACACAAATGAACTTTTAAAACTCTATAATGATCTATGCACTACAAAAATGTTTAAATGAAAATAGAAAATTAAATTTAAAGCATTACTTCATGAATGAACGTCAAAGCTAAGGATGCAGCCAATTTAAGAGTTTATTACATCTGAAATAACTTACCAAGTAATTTCATTCTCAAAATCTCTAATGTGGGGAACTGCTCTTTGCAGAGCCCAAACATGATTAAGTGAGTGAATAAGGACTCTACATATTCTTTTCCACCCCACCTGGAGATGTATTGTAAGCCCAGGTTGTTAACAAGAATAGAGTTTGTCCCTAGTAGTTACCTCTTTCGTATAAGCAGTTAAGAAGTAGATGAGGTGAGGAATGAGTCATGCCCTACTACAAAAGGGGTAGTAACTTGTTATTACTAAAGGTCAGCAGAAAAATTACACTTACTGGATCCTATGGTTGCTGTCTTCTATACTGTAGAGATGCTTAAATGACCTCATCACCCAGAATCTAAAAATAGGACTCAGCACCTAAAAGCTTTTAAATGAGGATTTTGTCATGCAAGGTATGTCTACAATGCATTAAGAAGTAATGATGATCTTGAGTAAGATCAGTTGCCCACACATTAGGTGTCTAATGCCATTCAAGTTGTCACAGAGATGGTGACCTGGCCACGGGAGTAGCAGTTATGACAGAAGATCTACAGGAGGCCCATCTGGTATGACAGACAGAAGCCTAGAGCATCTGACATAGCACTAGACTCCAATTTCAGGCAACTAAATGCTAATTGTAGTCAAGAGAGCCAGTGTTGCCTGTCCAGTTCCTCCTAATATTGACATTTATATATGGCAGCTCAATGAGTGTCATTATCTGTAAGACTGATTCTACAAGAAGGGGCAGAAGGAGGATCTAGGGAACTACCAGCCTGTCAGTCTGACCTCAGTGCTGGGGAAGGATATGGAACAAATCATTTTGAGTGCCATCTCAGGGCATGTACAGGACAACCAGGTGATCAGGCCCAGTCAGCATGGGTTTATGGAACGCAGATTCTGCTTGAGTAACCTGGTTGCTTTCTATGACCAGGTAACCCTCTTAGTGGATGAGGGAAAGGCTGTGGGTGTTGCCTACCTAGACTTTAGTAAAGCCTTTGACACCATTTTACACAACATTCTCCTGGAGAAACTGGCTTCTCATGGCTTGGACAGGTGTACTCTTTGCTGGGTGAAATAGTGGCTGGATGACTGAGACCAAAGAGTTGTGGTGAATGGAGATAAATCCAGCTGGCGACCACAAGTGGTGTTCCCTAGGCCTCAGTATTGGGGCCAGTTCTGTTTAATAACTTTATCATTGGAACAGGCTGCCCAGGGAAGTGACTGAGTCACCATCCCTGGAGGTATTTAAAGGACATGTAGACATGGTGCTTAGGGACATGATTTAGTGGTGGACTTGGCAGTGTCAGGTTAACAGTCTGACTCGATGATCTTAAAGGTCTTTTCCAACCTAAATGATTCTATGATTCTATGATTCTGTTGCAGTTTGAAAATTGAGATCATTTTGAAATCAATTTCATATCAGAGGTGTCATGCTCCATGTGGATGCCTCAGGTACTTTACGGGTCTCAGATACAAAACCTTTTAGCCCACTGAATCTAAAACAAGAATCTCATAATTTTTCCCCCTCAAAGAATTTAAAAGAGCTTCCACCTGCACTCTGGTAACACCACATAAAAGACTGGACATCTGGTGCCAGTATGGGCCCATTTGTGTAATATCAGCACTAGTGGGCAGAGTAAGTTCCAGTGCCTCAGTCAGTGTGAATTCTTACCTCTTCACAACTAGTGACAAGAGAAAGGAAAAAGAGAAAGAAAATATGGTAATAAAAGGAAAATGTGCCAACCCCTAAAGACAAACAAGCAAACAAGGAAAAACAAATTAAGTAGAAGAAAGGAGTGATGAAAAGGCACATCAATCACTACCTCCTCTCTACAAAGTTCATATATCTTCTAATAGTACCAGTTTCATCAAAGCCATATCCAAGTTATTGAAAAACATTAGAAGAATCACTGTTGCTTATGTTTCTCTGATAAAATCTCCAGGTTTTTTATTTCCTTGAATGAGAATTTGGAAATGACTTGTTTTGGCACAGAATGAAGTCAAATGAAGATAGTATAAGCACTGAGCATGAAATACTGGTCTGGAAATTATTTTAACTTAGTAGGAGCTATCAGGAGTGCAGTAATCCCCCAAACTGACAAAGGTCTGGATAACCATAAGGAAATGTTAATGCTCTGCATACCAAATATGCACATTCATGCATGCACCACAGTCACAAAATGTGCCAATATGACATTTGCTTTTGGGAGAGAGGGATGGGCTAAAAAGCTTAAATGTATTAGGTAGGATGCCAAACCACAGATAGGATTTTGCTTTATTGAGTGGATTCATATCTATATGACTTTTCATGATTTTTCCCCATTCCATATTTATAATTTACTTTTATTGTATATAGCTATTTATTTTTAACTTGTTCTAATAAACCCTTCTATAAGCTGTATATAATTGATACTATTGTTGGTATTTGAAAAAAAACCCAATACTTGGTTTTTGTTTCCAAGCCATTCTTACTTTCTCTCTGTGTGTGTTATTCTGGTTTATACCTTTGAAGTGATTGTCATGTAAAGAAAGATATGACATGATACATGTAATTAGCAAAATGAAATTAACACAGTTTGATGCTGACTACATTGTCTTTATGTAATGTTTAGATGCATATCAATTTGTTTTTCAAGATGCATTAAATTCCAGCTGCTTTTAGACATTGTTCCAACTAAAATATATCATGTTTGATACATATTGGTCATTATTTAATGCTTCATCTACCGTTTTGCAACTGTTTGATGATTTTTTTGTAAAATAAAAAATGTTATTAGTGCAGGTAAAAGTTTAACTTACACGTTTTTGTCATATGTTACTAATTTCAAAAATCTACTTTTATTTATATGAAGATGAAAATTACTATATTTTCTTGTGGGGAAAATGTTTTCTAATTGCTCTATTTAGAATCATAGAATCATAGAATAGTTTGGATTGGAAGGGACCTTTAAAAGTCATCTAGGCCAACCCCCTTGCAATGATCACAGACATCTTCAACTAGATCATGTTACTCAGAGCCTTGTCCAACCTGACCTTGAATGTTTCCAGGGATGGGGCATCTACAACCTCTCTGAGCAACCTGTTCCAGTGTTTCACCACCCTCATCGTAAAAAATTTCTTCCTTATATCTAGTCTGAATTTACACTCTTTTAGTTTAAAACCATTACCCCTTGTCCTATTGCAACAGGCCCTACTAAAAAGTCTTACCTTCCTCAACCTGCTGACCACTTTTCTTTTTATACAGCCCAGGATACAGTTGGCTTTCTGGGCTGCGAGTGCACATCGTTGGCTCATGTCCAGTTTTTCATCCACCAGTTCCCCCAAGTCCTTCTCCTCAGGGCTGCTCTCAACCCCTTCATCCCCCAGCCTATATTGCTACCAGGGGTTGCCCCAACCCAGATGCAGGACCTTGCACTTGGCCTTGTTGAACCTCATGAAGTTCACATGGGCCCACTTCTTGAACATGTCCAGGTGCCTCTGGATGGCATCCCTTCCCTCAGGTGCTTCAACCACACCACTCAGCTTGGTGGTGTCTGCAAATTCGCTGAGGGTGGACTCAATCCCAGCGTCTATGTCCTTGATGAAGATGTTAAACAGTACCAGTCCCAATACAGACTGAGGTGTCCCCGAGGGACACCACTCATCACTGATCTCCGTCTGAACATTGAGCCGTTGACCACTACCCTCTGGATGCGACCATCCAACCAATTCCTCATCCACCAAGCAGTCCACCCATCAAATCCATATCTCTCCAAATTAGAGAGAAGAATGTTGTGGGGTAGGTACCATGCCAAAGGCCTTACAGAAGTCCAGAAAGACAACATCCGTAGCTCTTCCCTTGTCCACTGATGTAGTCACTCCATCCTAGAAGGCCACTCTGTTGGTCAGGCAAGACTTGCCCTTGGTGAAGCCATGCTGGCTGTCTTGAATCACTTCCCTGTTCTCCATGTGCCTTAGCAGAGCTTCTAGGAGGATCTGTTCCATGATCTCCCCAGATCCCGTGAGGCTGACAGCTCAGTAGTTCCCAGGATCCTCCTTTCTACCCTTTTTTAAAATGGGTGCAATGTTGCCCTTTTTCCAGTCACCAGAGACTTCACCTGACTGCCATGACTTTTTAAATCTCATGGAGAGTGGCTTGGCAACTACATCAGCCAATTCCCTCAGGACTCTGGGATGCATCTCGTCAGGTCCCATAGACTTATGTATATTCAGGTTCCTCAGGTGGTCACAAACCTGATCTTCTCTTACAGTGGGAGGGACTTTGCTCCCCCAGTCCCTGCCTTGCAGTCCATCCACTCGAGAGGTGTGGGAAGAGAGGTTGCCAGTGAAGAGTGAGGCCAAAAAGTTGTTGAGTACCTCAGCCTTCTCCTCGTCCGTTGTTACCAGTTTGCTAGTCGTGTTCATCGGGGGGGTACACTTTCTTTGTCCTTCCTTTTCTGGCTGACGTACCTGTAGAAGCCCTTCTTATTCTTCTTTGTGTCCCTTGCCAAGTTCAGCTCCATCCATGCCTTGGCCTTCATGACCTCATCCCTACACAACCGGGTAACATCCCTATACTCTTCCCAGGATACCTGATTTGAAATAGATTGGTTACCTATTTAAAATAGATTTCCTGTAATGACAATATTTGTGATATATTAAGTAAAGAAACAAGGTTTTAGAAAAGTGACTATATGACTACAGGAAAGGTAACTAAAATAGAGGCACAATAGAGTTTTTCTAAAGCCACTATTATGCTACCTAGAGCTAGCCCTTAAATAAGTGTTGCCAGTGTATTGGGTGTTAATGTCAAGGCATTGGCAGCAGGGAGGCAGCAGGGTAGTGTCTGTGAGGAGAGGCCAGAGGCTGCTGGCTGGAACCGGACACAGCTGGTTCTGGCCAGTTCCAGCCAGTTTCAAAGGACACACTGCAAGACACTTGTGATGTCAACAGCCAAGCACCTCTAGGAAAACATACTTAAGAAAGGGCAAAACATTACATGACAGTGAGGAGAGAGGGGAAAAAAGTGTGAGAGACATTCCTATAGACACCAACCAAGGTTGGAGAAGAAGGAGAGGGAGGAGGTGCTCCAGGTGCCAGAGCACAGAGTCTTCTGCAGCTCATGGAGGAGACCATGATGGAGAAGGTATCCATGCTGCAGCCTGTGGAGGACACCGCACTGGAGAAATGGAAAAGTGTGAGGAGGAAGGAGCGGCAGAGACAACTGTTATGGGTTGACCACAGTCTCCATTCTCCATCCCCCTATGCTACTCATGGGGGAGAAGGTACAGGCATCAGTAAAGAATGATTGAAATTGAGCCTAGAAAAGGGGTGAGGGTAAGATGTTGTTTTATTTTTTTTCTTTGTTTCTCACTATCCAAATGTACTTTAAGTGATGATAAATTAAATAATTTTTCCCCAAGTTGAGTCTCTTTTGCCCACGACAGTAAATGGCAGACAATCTCTCTGTCTTTATCTTGACCCACAAGCGTCTTCATTTATTTTCTCCCCCTGTCCTGTTGAGGAGGGGGAGTGAGAGAGTGGTTGGGTGGGTGTCTGGCAGCCAGCCAAGTTCAACACACCACAGCAGGTTTCAGTATTCAGGTCATGTATTTCCAATAGGCTATACACGTATATTTTACAAGCTAGAAGTATTTTGGTTTTCTTACTTTTAGTTACTTGAAGCATTGTGTAATATTATTATACAATCATAATTACTTTATTTGGTATCTACTGATTTAGCAACAATAGGTTTTGACATATGGTCTTTGTTTTGGTTGGTTTGTTTTGGGGGGGTTGTTTGTTTGTTTGTTTTTTCTTTTAAAATTTCAACAAGTTCTTCTACAAAATATGCTAAAAACTTCCATGCTTTAAAGACAAATATGATCTAATTGGGTTATTTGAGACTAAAACCAAGTGAAAACTGGAATACAAAAATGTGAGGAGAAACAGTATACAGGGAGAGAGTTTGTATTTCACAGAAAAGAAGAAAAGCCTAGTATATCACGTCTCCCAACTTTGCATGTCACTCATGAGAATTTAAGATTAAAGATCAGTGTACTGGCACATATCCTGTAATACCTTGTCACCGATAATGGTCAATACGCTTCAGAAAAAAAAAGTACCTGGAACACTTGGGACAAATATAGGATAAAGTTCCCTTTGGAAAGTCTTTATTTAGCATATCTATCCTCTTTAACATGGTTATTCAGAAATCCTGCAAACACGTTAGCGTAGTTGCATCAGAAAGGCAGAGATGTGAATAGATATTAATGGACTATCATACCTTTTTATGACAATACAGGAAATTATTCTTTATAAGAGACTACATTCATGGCACAATCATATGCTTAGCTTTATAGTACAGATGCCAAAGCAATTTATTTCTCCATTATTCCAGGCTCCTTTATGATCTAGTGTATAAGTGTGTGAAGACATTTCACTCACTCCTCTTTCCTCCCCACATAAAACATATTTTAAAAAAAGAGCTTTTAGATATGGGAAGAGTGAATCTTTTTCACTTTTTGCGCTTTATTTCCATTAACAATTCCTTTTTCTTTTAAGATCATGTTCTTTCTCCCTTTTACCTGAAAAGACTAGGAGGATAACAAAGCAGATGGTGAAACCTGGTATAGGCAAAGTATTTCACCAGTCGTTAAAGTCTTTAGGCATGGAACACACTAAAAGTATAAAATATGCACTAGAACTAGAACTAGAAAATTGTGCCTTAAAAATAACTCTGCTAGAAACAGCTTTTAAATTTCATATGAAAACAGATCTACAAAACATTCTTCCTTTCAGATGATTCATTGCCTCTAGGGTTAGGTATTATGGGCAAGATAAACACTTCCATTTTGAATTTTTAGATTTCATTAGTTAAAAGCATGGTATGCAAAATATTTTAAAATTATTTTTATAAGTTTCCAAATACTCAAAACTTATTATTTGATTTAACTGAAGACCTTAGCATATTTTGAGCCAGAAGGAGTATGCAACACGTAGTTATCAAGGTAAACAAGCAAGTGGTGGAATCAAAATATGCTGCATTCTAAAAGTGGCTTGGTATTAACAGAATAGCTCTGAAATGCCATATGAATGGTCATGCGTTTGAAAAGGGGAAAAACAAGATATTTTTAAAGAGAAGAAAAAGGACAAGAAAAATAATCATAATAGGACATCATCTTTATGACAAAGGAATAAAATAAGTAGGAAAAAATCTATGGGGAGGTAAACTGAAAGAGACAGAGAGCAAGAGACTGAGTATGAAAATCTAATAGATTCTTGCTGTGAAACAAAAATGGTATCCTCTGAATAGTTCACAGGTAAGTTTTTATAAAGTCTTGATTGAGCAATGTACTTATTTTTCACACCACCTAATTTGTTGTGATAAGAAAGAGAAGTAGGGTGAGAAAAGTGAAATTGAATATCCATCATAATATCAAATAAAGAAGGTATCAATGTTTACATTAGTAAAGGAGGAAATCTAAGTCACAAATGACTGATTTCTAACTCTGATTGTCTTCCAGAGGTCAGAGAGCAAAAAGGTAGTACTTCTTTCTGAATATCTCCATTTGTGATATTGTGGTATAACGTGAACTCAGAATAATCTTTTTCATATTTTAGTCTATAAACAGATTATGAAGATTTTTTTTTTGATGCTTTGTATTACCATAAAAGTTTTTTAGTATCAAATCACACATTTTTTCTTTGTTTATACAGGTAACAATGCAACTGAAATTCTGAAGGGAAAGGCACTTTAGGAAACACAGAAAGTTAAAAATTGTTAAGGCTTGTGCAGTTTTAAATTTACTACAAAAAAAGTATAAAGAAATCCAGAATATAATAGCTAAAACTTACATAATCCTGGATAACCACAATATGAATTTGAAAAAAACCTCCCAACCTCCTAGAGTTTTTGTGTGTATTGCATGTTCTAAATGCTCTCTCTAAGTTTATGAAGATGGTGTTACATATCTCTTACCAGTTACTGTCATTGGCAACATCAACATACTTTTTCAAGGCTGGGGAATTTGTGAAAGAGATAATCCTGTGTGGATGCCCTTGATTGTTCCCTATAGAAAAAATGCATGCTACAATAAGTGTTTGTTTTATCTATACTTAAAAAAACAAAAAGGCCCATTGTATTTTTACATTAGGACTTCTTTTCTAAACACTGATTTTAAGTATCACTTCTTTTATGGTCCTTATCTCTTGGAAGGGAAAAACAAAGCAAAAGAGCACTTGAAGTTTAGTCCTGGAACATAGCCTTTGCAAGACAAGAGAGAGTGATGAATAGACCATTCTATACCCTATTCTCTCTGAATTAGTACCTTAAACCTTATTTTTAAAGCATTTTTAGCAAAAAACCATATATTTCTATATGACATGATTATTTATCAGGTGAGCTGGCTTGTTTTGACAAAAGCTTCACATTTTCTGCAAAAAAACACTGGTGAAGTATTAGGCGACCTGAATCTCTCAGGCACAGAAAGCTGTTCCCTTGAGGTTGATTATTTGGCTTCCTGAATATGTCATTCTAAAGTACAGCAGATACATCTTCCAGATTCAATTATGGAGAGGCAACACCATCATTTCCTCTTAATACAACAGTTTATCTTGTATTGTGATAATCAGGAAAGCCAATCCTAATGAACAAAATGTCAAGCATATGGGGGTAGGGAAGATAGCTGAAATGGCTCATCAGGTCAAGATATGAAGCAATCCAGCCCAGGAAAATTAAACAGCAAGTGATTATTGTTTGCAAAGACTGGGCTCATCTGTGCACACATTAAATTTATTGTTTTAATTTACTTTTAAGTAAAAATATAACTTCTTGGGTTTTAATACATCACTTGTCTTTAATAAATCTGTCATGATTGTGTGTTCATCATATACAAATTCGAGAAGTAATGTTACAGTCTAGGGAAAACCCAGCTAAATCATTGTTTAATGTTTGTAATGTACATAAAATATATATGCAATAATATTTTAGTATTTGGTTATAGCATTTGCCTTGAGTGAAGGTATACAAAAATTACTGCATCTTTCCCACACTTTATATTATAGTAACATGTGTGACTATGTAAGTCCATATGCTATTTGAAGTGGTTAATATTCCATAAATTCATGATTGGTGTTTACAGAACAGGACTCAAGTGGCTGGAATTTAACTTTTTGAGAAGGAATTAGCCATTATTCAATAATCTGAAATTAGGGTGACAGTTATAAACCTTATTGTCCTCTGATCTGCTGTGAGAACTGGAGGGAGGAAATTAAAAAAACAAGACAGAACAGGCAGTACTCAGACGCACTAGGAACCAGTATTGTACTGCATTGCCTACACAGCTTTACGTAACAATTAAGAGTGTGGCAAATTTTTTTTTTTTCTACAGACAATACCTGTAAAGTTTTATAAATGTTCTTGCTCTGCAGTCAAGTAAAACAAAGACCTTTAGAAGTATCTTATGACAAACAAGACACTAGACTATTCAACTGACTTAAAACTTTTCCTGAGCCACTTGTCCTAAATTTTAGCACTAATTTTCCCATTTTTGACAAAGGAGAAAGATCAAATAATCTGTCTCCTGATAGTACTTCTTTTCTGAAGGGTAGGAGGAGAGGGAGGAGAAGGAAGAGCTCAAGCTTGCTCTCTCCGGAAGAAAGTATTCTGCCTTGTGTTAATGTGGAATAAATACACTACTATAGCTTTGTCTTGAGTTTTCTATCTCATGATTGAGAGTCCAACCACCAGGGTATAAAGGACATTTGTCATTTTGCAACCCAGTGGGTACAAGTATTTACAAAGAAATGTAACTGAAAAGCCCCCCTTCCCCCCCCCAATAGGTTGGAATTCAAATCAGTTAGGAAGAAATAAAAATATCCAGGTTTCATTTTGATTTCTGTGAAGAACCTTGAAACTTGGACTTTGCTCAGGCATTTAGTAAAGTGATTTCATGTCTCCTCAGCTACTGGATTTTGAGTCAAAATGGGCTGAGTTTTTTTGAGGAGTTTTTGTTGTTTTAATTAACAGTTCTATCTTGAAGCTAAAATGACAAAAGCCACTGAAATTTCACTGAGATACCAGTGCTTCTCTGAGCAAATCTTCCTGTCACCATTTCCTGCATAAAACTTTAAATTAACTCAAGCATCAAATTGAAGCACAGAAAGCTGATGTAGATGGAAGTGGTAGGGAACACTGTTTCCCACAGAAAGTTTCCTACTAACTCAGATCATGACACAAGCATCTAGTCAGGGATTTCCATAATCTCAAGAACCTTTATTTTCTATCCATGCCTTCATCTTGGAAGTTTGGGGAAATTATATATGCCATGAGGGTTTCTAACATCTATGTGTTTGCCAAAATTACTGCCCATTGAAGGGAACATGAATGAAAAACTCTAGTCATGTCCCCATGGTGCTTGGCTTTAACTGAATCCTTGTAAGAGACTAGGTATGAGCATTAATTATTTGTTTTAAAAATTGTTTAATGTTCATTTTAAAAGTTCTTGGGGACTAAAGAACTAGCAGCCTCTAAAGCTTGTAGATTTTCTTTCTCATGACTTTCTCCAGGAGTATACAAATTATGAATTTTAAAAATACTGCAGTACAATAGAAAAGACAATGAAGTTAAAAAAATAATAAAAACAATCAAGAAGTTTGTGGAAAGAATAGCATGCTACTGCTATTTTATCACAGTTTATTTTCTACCTTGAATGACGTTATAAATGCAGCAGAAGAATTTTCTGAAGTTTGTATGCTACTTATTCAGTTGCCATGCCTGGAATGCCCAATGTTTTATTCTTCTATTGTATTTTAGTCCTTTCATTGTTCATATCTAGACAATAAACACATCATTACCATTACAATCCAAGCTGGGAAATGGGTAAGTCAGAAATTGAAAAATCTTTGATGTCCATTATTCTGTACAATATGTAAAGTTGTGAAGGAAGACGTGTCTAAAGTACCTTGATTCAATTTGTGCATAGGAAGTCAGAGACAGAGCTATCATTGTGATGCCTAGGGGAAGGTCATGTTAGAAGTGCACAGCCTGATTTAGAGCTGAAGGCCATCACACATCTGGACTTATTGGAGTTTCAGAGTGGAATGATGGAGTGCATTTCAGGCTGCAAGCACTGCAGTAAGGACAGTTCTTTTTCCGATAAAAACTGAATAAAAGGTTGTAAATTTATAGTGCCACCTGTTCTCTTTCTCTTTCATTCTCTCTAACTTTCCCCTCCTCTATTTTTCCTCCTTCCTCCTAGCAAAAATAAATGCAGGGTAATTTTTTAATAGAAAAGAAAGAAAAGAAAACAAAAAACCCCATAAATTTAAATTCAGATGGAATCCTTAATATTTGGACCTGATTTCACTCCTATACCATACAGATTTAATTTTTTTCTTTTTGTTTTTTCTTTTTTTTCTTTTTAAACAGAACTCACTGCAGATCTTGGATAATTAAACACTGTCATTGGTTAAGTAATTGCAAAACATTAGAGGCAGTGTGAAAAGAAAGCAGGAGAGCTCCAGTGTGTTTTGTTGTCTTTTTCAGGAGCATTATATTTCAGGAGCTTATGTATTGTGTATGTGCACAACACAAGCATCTTTCATGGTCTTTCTCTTCTCATAAATACTAAATAGAATTCGCTATGAAGGAAAGAGAGGGTAATTATTACACAAGTCAATATATGCAAATTCCCATTCCAAATGTTATAAGGTATGTGGTTTTTTCTTCTTTTGAGGTAACCTACATTTTTAATATCTTGAAATGTTCTTGCAACTTGGTATAATTATTCTAATAAAACATAACACCAGATGAAGAGCTTACTAAACAGTATAGATGAAGCAATATGGTTTTGGGGTCTGCTTTGTTTTGTTTTGTTTATTTCCTGGCTTCTTTTTCTTTCAAGGTCAGTTTATCAGAACTATATCTCTTTTTATATATTAGTGAAAGTTTAACAGATTATAATCTTCCTTAGGTTTGCTGCTCATATAACTACAGTATAGAGAATACTGATAGTCATTATCTACTACATAGGTTAGTACTCCAGAGGGAGGTATGAGTGATATTTTTTCATAAGAAAGGTGACTGATTATGTGGCTTCTTCCATCAGCACAGTCATTGGACATACCATTTTTGGGGTATGCACTTTTTAATATGTATGAACTTTTATATACATCAGTAGGCAAACTTTTACTTGTGCTACGACTTCAGTGAATGTATTTTGGTAAAATATGTGGAGACCAGAATCAGGTAAAGAAAAGACACTGTAAAAATCAAAAGCCTTGAGTAAAGCTTTCCAGCTCTGCCCATGAAATTGTTGATATGTGTATGGATGGTTTTTGGTTTTAGTTAGTAGAAAGAGCTTCACAATAGCAGGTCCAAAATACACTGTTACCATTAATGTCTTTTACTGCAGCAGACCTTCTATGTAGCTGTTAAATTTTGACAAGGGGAGCTTTTGTGTTTAATAGGAAACTATGCAGGTTTATATATTAATGGGGTAATATTTACACAAATGAATTATTTGAGAAAACATATTGTTGAGATTTTATTCCTGTGTGTCCCTATAAACAAGAGGAAAAAAACCCAAACCAAATCAAACCAAACCAAACCAAAAAAACCAAGGCACCCAAACCAAGAAAAGTTGTATATTATCCTTTCTACTGAATTAATTAAAGATTACAACAAAGTGGGAGTTTTGGAAGACCATTAACCTTCTCTCATCATAAATATGTATTTAGTATTGCTGTGTGGATCAATGCAGTACTGGGCGGTAAACTGATGTACTGCATACAAAATTGAAGCTGATACAATAAAAATTTACTGAGTATGTACATGCACAGTGAGCAATCTTCATGCATGAAAAAGCTTTACAAAGTGTGCATGAGCATGAGATTTTCCAAATATCTCCAAACTGAGTTTTCCCAAACTTTTTTAATATAACTTTTTTCCCCCTCTCTCTTTTTCTTTTCTTTTTTTCTTTCCTTTTTTTCTTCTTTTTCCCTTGGGCAAAATACTCTCTTCTGTGCTTCCTAGTAGTCCCTAACAAATTAAATTTTAAGCAATGCTTTAAAATATGTATTCAAAATATTGATGTATTTCTATAACAGGATTTTTTTTTCTATTCAAACTCTGAAAGCAAGCTTAAATCAAGAACACATCATAGCTCCTATCCTTAGAATCAAACTGTAATACTAATCTCCCTTGAAGAAACTGTTCCTTACTGAGAGGAAAAGATGGCTGCTGAACAGCTTCTGCCTGCTACTAACACTACACAGTTTGCACATCTTCAGAATGAAGAGACAAAAGACTGGGTCTATGAATCATGCTTAACTCTTTAATTTTCCTTGTAGATGGTTAAATTATTATAGAATCATAGGAAAATGCTAATAATGATAACATTTTTCTTCTTTCTCTTTCAAATATAATAAGTTTTTTTAAATAATAATTTAATCTAAAATTTGGCTACCATAATACTGGGAATATACTTAATTTTTATTTTGCAAACAGATAGTTCTTTTTCCTGGCAAGCAAATACAGACAACTTTCCAAAGCAAGAATCACTACTCCCTATAAGAGATATCTGAGAGAAAATGTGCCTTATACACCTCAAGGCTTTGTAAAAGGGAGCCAAAACTATCTTATAAGAAAAAAATATACTAAATAGTCAAAGCTTATGCATTACAAATACAAGACAGCAGTCCTAGTTCTCATTTACATATGCATATTTATTTGATACTCTTTAATTGCATCTAGCCTTATAGAAAATTACAAGTTTCCTTTATTTCCTTAGTTTGGTAGAGGAATGTCATGATATGAAATCATAACTGCATCTACTTGATCAAGTTAGTAATGAATTTTGGCTGAACTGAATTACTCGACATTATGAAGTTTACATCTTCAGAAGTATTTCAGACTACATTTTTCTATTAATACCTTGTTGGAAATCATGCTTATTTCATCAGAAAAGACCCATCCCCTCTGCTTATAGCACTCTAACCAAATATTTTTCTCATTTTGTGACATTCCCGAGTCATGTAAACAATATCAGAAATAAAAAATCTCCTTTAATGTTTTTTGACACATAGCTTCCATCATTCTCCAATTTAGTTCTTTAAATTCTTTAAGACAAATTTCAACTTGCTTATTTATGGTAATAAAATGGTCTGTACCAAGGAGAAGATTTTCATACCACTCATGACAGAAGACAGTTCATATTACCACATCTTCTCTTAGACCAATTAACTACTCAATTAAAGAATGTGTGAACATGCTATCCTCCAATCTAATGATAGACAGATAAAGCAGAAATGTGCTAATACACTCCGAGTTATCTTCTACACATCAGTGCAGGAAATTAAAGATAAAACACTTGATTACACAGACATGCACATGGTTAAGATATTGAATATGGCACAGTCATCAAAAGCAATGCCATATGGAAACCCATATGGCTCCATAGACAAGTACTAACAGATTTAAGAATTGCTCTGCTTAAAAAATGAAAAGGAGAAGCATTTTCCCTAGTAAAGAACCACCTCACAGAAAAATGCAAGGGAAAGGAAAGGAAGGAAAGGCAAGGCAAGGAAAGAGGAAAGGAAAAAGTAAAGGAAAAAAGGAAAGGAAACACTACTGGTAAATAATCACTTGTCAAAATTTCCCACATATTCTACAAATAATTTACTGTAATTCATGTTTGCTTAGTCACTTAGACCTCTTCAAATCTTCTGACTATACTCAAAGTAATTGAGAAAACAAAGAAAAACAGACCTTATCTAGAACATAAAGAGATTACTAGATTCCTGAGAACTCTTTTCTTGTATCACAGCCACACTGAATTTTTCTACTGTTGGAGACATCTTACTACTTATAACAGTAGTGTCCATCATATAGAAAGAGTATGTTTGAAGCAGTCATTTTGGATGGTATTAACCTCTGCTAACACTAGTATCAATATATGAGCTAAAACCCCAGGATCTTTTCTATAGTCAGTGACAGAAATAAACACATTCAGAAGCTTACATGAGAACTATCCTTAGAAATTACATCTGATTTTGTTTTGGAGGGAAGTAGTGATTTTATTCCACAACAGTGTACAAAAGCAAATGAACATTTATATGCTTAATCAGAAGAACAGGATCTGGGATTAAAATGACACATTATTTGACAGTATAGACAGCATACCAACTCAGCTAAATTTAGGTTTTTACAGCAATAATATAATACAGAAAAAGCTGAATTTCACCCCTTAGTTAGATTTCCTTTTGTCTCACCAACTTTCATCTAATCTTTGATATAAGAGTGGAAACCTGTGGGAATCATCTGGTTCATTTTGTTCAGAGCAAGCTATCAGGGACTGCCATAAAACTGACCACAGTCATCCCTGGCAATTGCTACAGAGAAGCACTGAGACAGCCAGGGAATGGTTGCTATCTCCTATCTGTAAATTGCTCCTGAATCCCACCACTGTCATCATCAGCTCAGTAGGATGTACAGTTTGTACCTTCTATCTCCAGACTCTGCGAAGATTTTGGTATGCCTACAGTTCCTCCCTCATCATTTGTCATGCATATTAAATTGTGAAACCATAGAATAATTTAGGTTGGAAGGGACCATAAGCCACCTGATCAAATCAGGGAAAACTCTTACTTTAAATTAAGTTTCTCCAGTCATTGTCCAGCAGAGTTCTGAAAATCTCCGAGCAAGGAGCCTTCAGAGTCTCTGGGTGAAAGTCGTCCCAGCGTCTGACCACCCTGTGGTGGTGGTGGTGTTTTCTTAATAACAAGAGGAAATTTTCCTTGATGCAACTTGCATTCATTCTCCTCATCCTTTTGCTGTGCATCATCGAGAAAAACCTGGTTAGATCTTCTCTATAAACACACACTCAATAGTGGAAGACAATGTTAAGTTGACCCTTAGCCATCTGTTCTCTGAACTGAACAAAGCCCGCTCACTCAGCCTCTCCTTGTAACACTGCGCACTCCAGGCACGTCACAATCTGGTGGCTCTCCAGTGGCTTGCTCCAGTTTGTCAATGTCTTTCTTGTACTGGGGAGCCCCCAAACTGGAAGATGATACACTCCATTTCACAACAACCATATGGGATAATAATCACTTCTTTTAAACTGCTGGCTATGCTTTAGCAGTGAAGCTGAGGAGGAAGTTGGCCATCTGTGCTGCGTTTGGAGGGAAAAATTGGACTAGATGACCTCATAAGGTCCCTTCTAACCTTAAGTATTCTATAATTCTGCAATTTAAAATGTATACCAAATGATGTGAGGAGGCACAAACCCCGTATCTCATTGGGTTGAGGACAGCAGTTGAATTTAGGACCAAATCACAAATTTGAGATGACTGACACCTTCCACTTCTCAGGACAGGCCTGGGCAGAAAAAAAACTTCTCACATGCCTAAGTTCTGCAGAATATTGTTATTATTTATTCTCCAAATGTTAACAATATAAACAAAACAAGGTAATTTTTGTAATACCCTTTCCCAACATCTCTCTATGAGTTACTCAAAAAAGAACACAAAATCAAATGTAAGTACAGAGCTGCTGACTTCTGCAGTTTATGAAAGTTAAGTTCTTTTAGCAATGATAATTAATAATACTTTAATATTGATTTTTACAACATACAGTGGATAACAGCTATATAAAAAGATTATTACATGTAAGTCAGATATGAGAGGTCTGTAATATTTGTGCTCTGATTACCCATTATCTCTTTAGTTTAGAACGATAATTGCTTTTTAACTACTGCTCATATTTTTTATGTTCTTTTTTGCGAAAATATTTTTAAATTATCATAAATATTATTTTCAGAAACGTGAAATTTTTGAGTGCCCTCAAAAATATGGTTTTAGTTCTTAAACGTAGACATAATAACAAGAAAAAAAATGCTGCTACTGTTACCCCTTACCAAGAAAGCAATGCATACTTAGAAGAAACACTTTTAAACAAAAATTCTGAATAATATTTTTGGTGTCATTTTCATTCAGCTTCTTGCTCAATCCAATTACTATGAATTTTAAAGTCTTGCAATGCCACTGACTGAAAAAAACAGTTTTATTCATCTGGAACTGAGTATTTTCTTCCCTGAATGATAAGATAATCAAGCAATTTGATACAGAACAGTAAGTCAAGGAGAGGAAAGGGTCAAGAACAGCAATCATTTCAACTTGTTATTTCAAGAACATACAGTCCATATTGAAGAGTGAAAGGGGCATTTTTTGTGGGAAAGAAGTCATATACTTCATAGAGTTAAACATAGATTTTTAACTGTATGTTTCCTCCATTTTATGTTTTAGTTTTTCCTTCTTACTTTACCTGCATGTTGTAATACAAGACATTTAGGAGAAGAAATATTTTAAAAATGTTCTATGAGTGTATGTCAGGCATGGTATAGGAAGTGGTGGTGGGTGGAGAGTATTTTGTGCACTATAATAATCTAACTAGTAAATTGGAGGAAAAAATACCAGAATGCTAAATTAAACATTAGAGATACAATAAGATAATCTAGAGCTCTGTGGTAATAGTGATGATGATTTCATAGGAAAGACATAGTTTATTTACAAGTAAAGTATACAAATATGAACTGTGAGCATTTTGTGGAAAATGAATGTATTAAAGGAAATGGTGCATGTTATGAGAAGGAATGCACTTTAGGGACTTGTCCTGAAGCCAGAAGTCAACAGATTTTGATGTTGTCACCAGTGGGAACAAATTCAAGCCTTTATAGCCTGATCTAAACACCCCTGAACCAAATGAGAAACTTTCCATTGACTTTGATTTACTTAGAACATCCAGGAGAAAAAAAGAGAGACTTTCAAAAGCATGAAGGGCAGCTAGGCACCCAACTCCCACTGAATACCAATAGCATGCGTGCTGTCTCTAACTTTGGAAATGTTCCTTTAAAACATAATTTAAAATATTTATTTATATTTTACCAAAAACATTTATTATAGGAATGGTTCCATAACTTCCCAAACCCCGCAGCCACTGTATAAGAAAGACAATTATGTGAGGGTACTAAGTGAAAAAAATATTTTTTTATGTTAGCACAATTATTCTGAAATCTTGAAAGCATATAGGCAGCAAGATTAGCTTTCTTTGTATGGAAGGGATAAATGGTTTGGGTTTTAATATAAAGGTACACAGGTACGTACATATTTGCACTGTATAGGGAGACTATCTCATTCTGTGAGTTATAGCTCCAGGATCAGGTCTAACATATTTGTTTGTAGGATTTTACATTCAGTAAAAGTCATAGAAGCCCCTGAAACCATAACAACCTCTGCATCACACTCATTGCATATTACCTTCGAGTCACAGACTACTATGTTGAAGATACTCACAGACATGACAGTGTCTGTACTTTAGTCCTTAAAAGCAAAATGCTTTTTGCCTGGCATTTTCAATTTTTCAGTAATATTTTCTCTACACAATTTGATTACTCCTTTTTCCTATTTTATGGTCTTAAAAAAGATAAACATTTACATCAAAGAAAGATGAGTTATTAAGTGAAATAGAAGGGTTGAAAGAGGCTGAAATAGATTTACAACAAAAAAAGGTGATGAGAATTGGGTGTTGAGTATAACTCAGTGTTTTTTTTGTCATGCTCCTACACTCTTTGGAAGAATTATAAAGCAATTTCTAGGTTTAAGTCCCCTAGATGCATGCCTGTATATTTTGGTGTAAATAGAGCTGTGTGTTTCCCATTACTCTGAAATTCAACACTCCCTAAAAATTTGTTTTCCATGATTCTAAGTTTTTTGTGTTTCTTTATTGTATTTCTAGCCTCTATGGTTTCAAGAGATATAACCTCAAACACGTGAAGACACTGTAAACTGATGAACTGTCTTCTGCCTGAGGCAAGTAGAAAAACAGAATAAAGCCTCTGAGATGTATGAATTGCCCCATTCATCTCACTCTGAACCTCAAGACTCCTTATTTCCAAGGAAGTAAAATTTGCCACTTTTTTCCAAGGATATTGTTTCCAAAGATGAACTTCAACGGTACTGCTGTGAAATCAGCCATATATACATATAATGTATATATAAAACAAAAATCTATCTATATAGGTTTATTGCTTCCTGTGTTTCTAGTACCAGGTCACAGATTCTTCTGCTTTCTTAGTTTTTGTGTGTAGCAGAAAATGTAGAGTGTTACTGAAAGTAAATTGGGGCTTGACCTTCAAGGAGAACTAAGAATAAATAGTCAAAAACTTCTGAACTATTAAAAACAAACAAAAAAAGAAAACTGAAGCTTTTTTCTGTGAAGGTGGGAAAACGGGGCAAGTAAGCATGGCCTCACATATTTTATCCTAATTTCCATAAAATATTGATATTGAATATAGAAGATTTTTTAAAAAATAAGTTTACAGAATCTTGGAGCCTAAATTAAGTGAGATGCATCCAAAATTTCCAGTTCTGTGTGCTATACTTACTTACATTTAACTCCTAAACATCTTTAAAATTCCCGCTGCCAAACAAAACCATGCACTAATTTCTCACTAATTAGCATTATAGCCTAAGATTTGTAGCTGTGTGCTGTTTGCATTGGGGTTAAGAATTCGGACTAAATTCAATATAGTAATTCGAAATGATAAAGAAGTTATCAGGTTCCTTCTACAAAATTTGTACAAGCTCTTGCTTCAAAATCTGTACCATTTTGTTGCTACAGAGCCCAATGTTGAGGGTAGCCTTATTTTGAGTGCAGAGGTGGGCTAGGTGGCCTTCAGATGTCCCTGCAACCTATATGATTCTATGTTTTCTTGATGCTGATCATAAGTAATATGTACACTGCAGAAAAAAGTTTTGTACTTAATGTAACATGCTTTTTTTTTTCTCACATTGGCCAAAGCTGTCAAAGGTGTTCCATAGTATCAAGGATTTTCTTCTTTTTTGTGAATCTTTTAATGCCAGCTATGCCTTTTTCAAGTATTTATCAAATAGTTGGGCCAAATGACGTTCAGTTATTTACTGTGGGTTGGTTAATTTTATTGCCCCTAGATGGGTGCCTGAAAACGAAATTAAAAGTAACAAAGAAATGCTTGAGTGAATAGTGAAGAGTCTTGCAAATACTCCTGGCTTTGTCTTTTTCTATGAAAATAAGAGTATTTTCTAATGAAGGGCAGGAATTACTTCACATTTTTGCTAATAAAGTCTCCTTTGCACTGATGTTCATGGTTGGATGCTTCTTTCAGCATTGTCCACATCTGTTCTCTTCTATCCTTGAAACCAAAGGTGGATTTCTGCTCCACCTACACAAAGCAGAATCAGAGCTGAATTCCTAAAATTATGTACAGAACCTAACTTCCTCAAAATCTAGATTTCAGCTTGGTATCTTTGCCTCAGAACAAATTTTGGTGTGAAAAGTTATATTTGCTACACAGATTCAAAACCTATTCATATGCTACTTGAAAATGTGATTCAGTGTATTATTATCCACCCCATAAGATGTGCTGTATAATTTAATTTTCTTTAGCTTATGGAGAGGAAAAAAACCCACAACAACCAAAAGCAAACAGTTATTTTACTGCAAAACCACACTGAATGACTATGAAGTAGAGTATGACTGGAGCCCCTAAGCAATTCTTTTAAGGATGAAATTTTTTCTTTTGCCTATCATATTAAACTAATTCATGTTTTTCTGTACAGGTGTAGTAACAATGCATATAGTTCCTAGAGTATACTGGGAAGTTTAGCTACAAATAAAAGAAGACATTTGGAAAATAATTAAGGAGGAAATCAATGACAACTGGAGTGGAATTGTTTTTCAAGACAGATGAGTTTCTGGAGTTTAAAAAAAGACAAAATTATTAACCACATGAAACTCTTTCAAGAGATAAGATGAAGTTTTGTAGGCATGAAGAATTATGGAACAATGAAAAATTAGGAAAAATTATTGAGGGAGAAAAAAGGTGAGACTTCAAGAATTAAACCTAGGTAAAGGCAACAGAAAGACACTTGGAATGTTTAACTGTAATTTAATTAGTTGCATTCTATGGAAAATATTATCGTTTAAAAATATAACTTGAATACAACAACTGAAATTTAGTTTGAGCTTGAAGGCACCTTAATTTAGGGGTCTAGATGCAGGTGTCTACATGTTAACTTGCCTAAATTTCTATTGTCACTATACTCAATGGAGACTCAATTCAGGTGAAATGAGTGTGTCACACATGACACTCTAGTTGTGCACATTGGACATGCTTGCTGTTATACACGATCTAGAGATTCCTATCTGGTCTCCGTCTACCACACAAACATAGTTCTTCTATAGGTCTTCTGTCATATCTGCAAGCCCTTGAAGATGTCTCAGACATCGGTACCTGAAATGGTACTTCTTGCCTATGTGAGGGCTATCAAACTGGGAGGTAGTCAGCTGACTCAATGTATATATCTACAGTGAGCTGTGTAGATGTACAGATTTCCTTTACTGTCTTACTATATAATTAACTGTCCTGGGAGTTTTGATACCTCTGGAGCTAAATCCAATCAGATTGCTTGAAGTGTAGTTCACACACAAGGCAGAAGACAGAAACCAAAGGCTTTTAACTGTAGCATGTGAAGCAAACAAACAAATAAAAGCATGCCACTAAATGACAAACTCACTCCAGCTAGCTCTTTATTTCATTAATTTTTAAGCACAATGAAGAATATGTGAAAGCCAAGTTTTTGACACACATCTCCTTGATTTCCCATAATGTGAACATAGTGAAAAGAAAGGAGGGATGAAGAAGATTCTTTTTCAACAAGTTCTTCATCATACAAACAGTATGTGATAGTTTAATCAGACTCCTAAAGTGAAAAAGTGTAACTGCTTTTCATGTTGGTAACCTGTGGAGTACATTAACAGGAAGAATAGTGATTTTGGTGCAGTGGGTGTTCCTTGTGTAGGACTCCAGCTGCTGTGAAAGCTTAAGCCAGAAAAGCTATCCTGAAACTGGATTGCTTGATGACAGACTGTCAGAATGTATTAAGGTTCTTAAGATAACAAGAAATGCTATGTGATAGGTAAAATTGCCTTGTGTTTCTAACTTACTGTGTCATTTTGAATGTTGTGATGGGAGATGCCTAATATCACTGTGATGTGCTTGATTCTGAAAACTGACTTATTAATTGCAGTACTGATATTCTGTATCATGGGCAAGCTAGTTTTCTTCTCTTAGTTTCCCAGTTCTGCCTTAGCAAAAAGATATTATTCTCATTCTTCTTGGATTAGCCCAACATTAGTCAAAAGTAATATAGGCTCTCAGTTATTTTCAGAGCCAATTAAAAGATTATCATCATAATAAGTACCCAGTAACCACCTACATCTTTTGTTTTCATTTCTTCTCAGGTATTTTTCCCCACACCTTCTCAGTTTTCCTGAATTTACTTGCATGCAAACATATCGCTAAGAAATGCATGTTCTTATTCTTGCCCATCATATGAAATATATATGGAAAACCTGTTCTTTTATGAGAAAAGTTCACTTGTTTAAAAAGTGTACTTTGAAATTTGTCAGGTTGAAAAGGCTGCCCCAAGGGCAACCTTAATTAAAGCCAACAGAGAGGAAAAATTAAGCAGTGAAAACTGCTTAGCTGATACTCATAGAACTCCAAGTTAAAATCAGAAATAATAAGGGTAGGTAACTTTAAGGATAATTTCATGAGCATTTTATTACTCCATCCACCACATACTCCACCTTTCTGTACACTTATTTCAGAACTGTGGTTTAGATAGATAGTTTCCTTTGTTTCTGAGTAAAGTTTCCATGTTGTCTTTCAGATATATGTTCTTCCTTCATTTGTTGTTTAGCCCCATGAGAACTGCCAACCTTTTTTCTGTGATAGTAAAGTACCTCAGTCAGAAAAGCTGTCCCTCAGAGTATGAGTTGAATTTAGAGTACAGTTATTTAACTATATTAGTAAATGACAGAAAGCTAGGGAGAAAATTGTTTAATTAAACAGTATTAATCTGTTAGCTGATTTCCTGGCTCTATTTTGGATGGCTCTATTTTCTTCTAAGTAAGAACACTGCTGCTTCTCAGCAGCATGATGCGAGACATCCTGTATCCCTTGACCACAAGGCAAAGTTTGCTTCGTAGCCTGTTTTTACTTTGCAATCTAGGTATTTTTAGGCTTGCCCTACAGTCAGGGAATAGAGACAGGAGTATACAGGAGTGGTTGGGCTCCTAGGGAATTAAGCAATTTCTGGGGGTGGGGAAATTTTTTTCTGCCTTGGGGGAACCTAAAGGATACAGCCTAAGTTCTCAAACAACTCATTAAAGAGCTTAAAATAAGGTAGAATGAGTTTGGACTCTCTTGACTCCATCTGATTACTAATCAGCCCTTTGTCCTGAGTTTAATCAAGCTCTCGTTAGAAACATTAACTCTCCACATTGACACTGTCAAACATTTTCTGATCTCAAACCCTGTGGAGTTTTTGGCTGGGTTTTCTTTTCTCCTGTTTTGTTTGTTTGGGGAGGGGGATGTTGTTGCTTTGTTTTGGGGGTTACTTTTGTTGTTGGTTTGGTTTGGTTTTTAATATACCCAGAATACTATGATGGCTAGGATTTTGGGCTGAGATTTACATTAGGACACTAACAGCTGAATCTCATGTGCTGTCTTTATGTCCATCCATAAAATACCTATTAGAACTGGCATCATCATAATAATGATTTCCTTCTACTAAAAGAAAATGACAATGTGGTCACTGTAGATAACTAAGCAGCTTTACTAACCTTTAGTTACTTACATTAATTTACCTGAAGGATTGTTCTTCCGTCGTGTCCTCCCTCGCTTGATCCCTCCCTTCCTGCCTCCCTTCTTTCCTGCCTTGTTACCCTCCTGCCCTCCTTCCTATTATAACAATCTATTATGCAGGTTTTAAAATACTTAACAGTAGTTATGATGGCATGTAGTCTAGTTCACCAGCAAGAAGAGATTAACATTTGAAGACAATGCACTTTTGGTATGGGGTTGAAGCAACTTATGCAAGTAACTGCATTGCTCTCAGTAGACATCCCCTTTCAGAGAAAAGCAAACAAAATATAAGCTCAGTGCACTCTGAAAGAAAAATACATCTTTGCCTACTACTTATAAGATTACACTGCTCTTTGTCTTTTTTTTTTTTTTTCTTTTTCTAGTGTCCCTTCCTTTCTTAGTAGTGATAAATAGAAAGCGGTCTGGACTTCTAGAGAAGAAAAAAAAAATAATAAAAGGCTGCTTGCTCAGGTTAGTAGACAAACAAAAAGGAAAATCCCCAGCTAACATTTATTACATTTCTGGTTTTAGTTATGTTTTCTATTTTTTTTCCAGCTTTTTTAAAAATTATTTTTGAAATTCTTTGTATGTGATGAGCTCTGATATGGTAATATATTACCTCAATCAAGCAGCAAGTATCAGTCATAAAAATCCCTATGCTGGTTTAATTTAGCCCCTGTTGATGTAAGAAATATAACCCTATAAAAAACCCCAACACTTCTGTATCAATTTCTACATGAGATTCACACTTTTATGTATTAATGTATCCACCTAACACAGGGATCCCAATACACCCTTTTCTTTATGAAATGGAAATGCTTTAGACAAACAAAGAAAATCTTTATTAATAAAAATATCATAATCAATCTACCACTGCTTTGGAATTTGGCTTTTAGTACATAAACTTTGTCCATATAGTTTGAATTTTCGTCCAAAGGCTGAAATTGTTTTCTGAACCGAAGCTGTTATCATTGTTCACAGTTTCAGTGAAAGATTTGCTCCAATAGATTTTTGGTGTGGAAGGATGAAAAAGAAGGGTATCAGCAACTAGTGGTCGGCTCCTACAGGCATAAGAATTGATGGTGCAGAAAAGGTTGTATCCAGCAGCAGTGGAAACAGCTGCTGCCTCCTTGGGTTAAGGGACTTTTTTTGCAAACATGACAGGGACAGCCTCCATTTACTACAATTAAATTTTCCAGTCTGACCCTAATAAAACTCATGCTTCAGACCAATAAGCATATTTAAAATTCAAATACATACAATTACAATTAGACTGTTGTTAATAATTTTGGAACCTCTTTCACAATTTCATGCTGCAGCTCAAATGGTAGCAGCCCATAAGAGTAATTATAGAGGCTTCTGTCTCAGAGATTTGAGTAAGACCACTGCAGGGGAAGCCAATGGGCTTTTGCATTTTCCACATGTGTTTGTGGAGATTTTGCTATGCATACCTAAGACTTCCACACGTAGGCACGCATGCCAAGCATGTTGTTGCTTGATTTTGTGAAATTTTATCCAGTAGTTCTTATACATGCAAGTATATTATCGGATGGTGTACATTATGTACAACTCAGACACATGTTCAAACATTCCATGTTTATGGAATCAGACACATATGTTTTAGCTTCTTAGGCAAGGAGAAAAGAAAACAACTATCTGCTTTATCTAAGAAAAACATAGTCTGATCTGTCCTCAATTAGTCTTGTTCATTGCTATGAGTCAGAAAAAAGTATTTAAAAGCACAGACTTCAAGAGAGCAGCTGATCTTTTCCACAGGAGTCACTGTAGGAAAAAACAGAAGCAAGCATCTGGGATACTCAATTATCCAGGGAATGTGAAAGGTAAATGAGAGGCATTTTAGTTCCTCTAAGTTAGCTGAAATATAAATAATTTCTGTGCTTATGTATGGTGAAGAACAGTGGAATTAAAAAGGGCGAGTATGGGTGAGGAGTCATAACTGAGGCCTCTATGTAAGGAACTTGGCACTAATTTCCTGAGGAATCTTGGAAAGTCACATTGAAAGAGAAAAGTAGCTATTAGATCTTTCTTTTTTTGTTGTTGTTCTGTTATTGTAAGCCAAAAATCATATAGCTTGGCTGTTTGCCTAAACTATATCAATAAACCATGATGTGTATACAGCAGCATTTGCAAACATTGCAGTTAATTATTCTTTTGTTGTTGTTTTTCTTTTTGTGAGAAACTGGGAGCTATATCCCTGAGTGTTTCTGTGTCTGCTGCATATTCTTCTCATGTTTAAAAAGGAAAGGACAGAGATAAATAGCATTCAGTAATATAGAGATTCTAAACGTCTCTCTATAATGCTAAACCCTCCAAGCACATTCTCATGCCAGAGCCGTACACCACCAAATTTCACAAATGTCTGCATTGCATAGGCTTAAATAACAGAGTGAGTAATGATTTACCAAAAAATAAACTTCTTGCTCTAATGAACATGTTAAATAGGCCCACAATTAATTAACTAAAACAGCTTTTGATCCCACAGTTCAGCCATTTTCCCTGTACACTGAACATGAGTAACTAAAGTAGCATGCCAAAACTGTCTTATTTCCTTGAGTTCCATAGTCTTTTCAGTGTCCTAATTTTTATCTCTTTCTCATTTTTATGATCATTGCTGATAATGTTACAATGATGTTTAATGTAGGTCTAATATTTTTGTCCTGGCAAGAATAAAAGAAAGGAAACCAAGGCGTTCTATTATTTTTAATTCTCTCTTCCACCTTTTTCCTTTACTTTGGATTATACAGAAAGGTGTCATCACATTAACCTCAGCCATCACCTACTACATAATCATGTGCAATAAAACAAGATCATTTGCACCAAATGAGAGAAATAAAAGAAATCCCAGCCCAGCCAAATCTGAACAGATATGAAACCTGTATTACCTAATGGCTCCTATAACCTTATTAGGAGTACTGAGATTGCTTCACCCCATGGCTCAGCAGGATCTCCAAAATTCAAAATGCAGCCACAATGAGACATGGCCACCGGAAAAGCAAGAGTGCTGAATAGTGACTTCTCTTTAGTTTCTTAAATCAAAAGACTGGCAAGATCATTCTCATGTCCAAGAAACTGTTTTTTATCTTCTGCTTACAAGCTGTATGGTGTTAGGTAAATCTCCTCAGTCCATCGTTTGTTTCCTCCACTTACTTGTTTTGGATTATGAACTATTTTAAGCAAGGCCTTGTTTTTACAAATACTATGATTATTAGGAAAATAGATTCCAAAAATGGTGACACCTCTAGATATTACAGAAATATTATTACTACTGTTACCCAAAAGGACACAAAAAGAATACCATACAGACTGTAAATAGTTGTACCAAGTTGCCTATAAATGAGCATAAAATATGGTGTAATAATGCTGACAGGCCTGACCACTGACAGATTAGCAAGAAATATGGGCTGCAACTAAGAAAGAAGTATAATCATAAGATAGAGAATGCTGTGGAGAATAAAAGCCTTGAGAATTTTCAGTGATTGTTCTTCATGAAGTATATGTTAGGCAATCATATATAGTAGCTGTTAAAAACAAACAGACAAAACCTACAAAAACTAAATACAAGGCAAGAGCTTCCTTGTGAACTTTCCCATTTGATTGAAGCATTTGGCTGAAAATGCAGGAATGACCTCATGTATGAACAGCTACAGCAGGAACTGCAGAAAAAAATGAAGCTTCACAAATATAAACACCGTTTCCAGCTTCAAGTACGGTACAAGATTTTGATCTCATTACAGGCATCCAATGCCATTCAATATAGCAGAAACAAACTCCACTGTCACATTGTGGGTCTTTCCAAAAAGTGTTTTGTACAGGTACCTCTAAAAAGTAAGGAAATAACAAAATCCATGCATTCACGTCTAGATTAGTAATTATGCAGTGCCTGGACCCTCTGTCTCAAAATACTGAATGGAAAAAGAAAACATTACAACAGTAATAGTTATTTTAAATGTATATCTTAATAAAACTGTGTCCCAGTTTTTCACCTGAAAAAAATACATACCTTTGAAGTACTTAATCTGGCAAATAGATGTGGTGACATTCATTAATGCTACATAAAACTCAGAAAGGTCAGAGCTCCTGAATAAGGACTTACTATCTTCTATGAATCCTGAGCAGTCTAACTTTCTATGGGCAAACAGTGTGAGGTATTCCTAATAGGCTTTAACTACATACATTTGAAAAGTCCATTTTAAAATTTGCTTTATATAATTGGAATTAGGAGCTGTCGTTATAATGTAATTTTATATGACCCATTATTTTGAAACTTTTGGTGGTGGTGGTGTTTTTTTTGTTCATAGCACTGGGTTCTCTTTAACAACTTAAAACCAGTTGCTGAATGGTGTGATGACTGAACTAGTGTAGCACAGTATTATAGGCTCTGTTACTGAAAATATCCTCACAGAAAACCTCTCTGACTGTGCAGCTGGGTAATTAATGTACCAGATATCTGCATTAAATTCTTCCAATTTAAATGTCGTGGTTTAACCCCAGCCAGCAACTAAACACCACGCAGCCGCTCACTCACTCCCCCCCACCCAGTGGGATGGGGGAGAAAATCGGGAAAAGAAGCAAAACCCGTGGGTTGAGATAAGAACGGTTTAATAGAACAGAAAAGAAGAAACTAATAATGATAATCATAACACTAATAAAATGACAACAGCAATAATGAAAGGATTGGAATGTACAAATGATGCGCAGTGCAATTGCTCACCACCCGCCGACCGACACCCAGCCAGTCCCCGAGCGGCGAATCCCTGCCCCCCCCCCTTCCCCGTTCCTATACTGGATGGGACGTCCCATGGTATGGAATACACCGTTGGCCAGTTTGGGTCAGTTGCCCTGGCTGTGTCCTGTGCCAGCTTCTTGTGCCCCTCCAGCTTTCTCACTGGCTGGGCATGAGAAGCTGAAAAATCCTTGACATTAGTCTAAACACTACTGAGCAACAACTGAAGACATCAGTGTTATCAACATTCTTCGCTCTGAACTCAAAACATAGCACTGTACCAGCTACTAGGAAGACAGTTAACTCTTTCCCAGCTGAAACCAGGACAATTTACTGGACACATGAACATATCTATGAAAAGAATAGAAAGATGGTAAACTGGATTAAATCTCACTGGATAATTTAACATTTCAAGTAGCCAAGCTTGGCCTGGTTACTCCCAAAGCAGAATTCACTAATGGTGCCTTTGCAGTCTGCTCTTATTAGATTCCTGGAAGACCTTACTATTTACATAGCAAAGATCTAATGGCTGGCATGAATAACCTGATGTGTTGTAGTGATCCAGGCAACAAGGTACAGGGTTTTTTTTTTTTTTCCATATGAAACCAAGTATGTGCCTCTCTAAGTATGTTTAGGTGGAATTGAATAATGGTCCAGCTGAAGGCACGAAGATGAATTTATCAATTTATTACATCTGTCCTAGCTAAAATGTATTGCAGTTTCTTAAATTTACATGGAAAATCATGGAAATACACATTTCATCTCTTTCTGTTTTGTATCCAATGAGTCAATGAAATAGCTGCAGCAACACAATCAGGATCAGAAATCCAGGATTTCTCTTTCCCAGATGACTACTCGCATGTCGTATGTCACATTTCTTTTGACTTGCTTAATCTGTAGCCCTATAATATTTGTATTGCTGCCTATACAGTAACTGGAGTTCAGATGTAGGAGAAACCAGTATTCACTTTTTAAATGCTCCCAAGCAGGAGACGAACTCTCCCTTGTAGTGAGCTAGCCCCAAAAGTGATTAAAGCACGATAAATGTATGCAGTTAAGCAGAGATCAGGTTCCCTTCTACTCATCTCTGAACTGTACTTAGGTAGTCATTTCATAGCTTCCATCTATGTTTTATAAACATGAGACAGATCATCATCACCTTAACAGCCTAAAGAGCACTGTACTTCAAAATGGGTGCAGAGATAATTGTTAGGTGACTCTTGGGATGAAATGATGCTTGACACCATGGGTGGTCTGAGTAAGTCTTAAGTTAATTGTTTGCCTAGCAATGTGTAGTAACAATTAATTTAATGTTATAAATTTTCTTGGACAAATTTCTGCATTTATACATCTTCTGCAAAATACAGTCACATTTTCAAAATGTCATGTTTCTTAGTCACTACTATGAAAAGACTATGTAGTGCTCTTTGAAAAAGCAAAGAATAATCCTGGTCCAACCCATGTTCACATGATCTAACAGTTCATTATGGGCTTGTTCAAATCTGTGTGACCCAGTGGGAGCTGCATGCAGACTATTTAAAGTAAGGTAAGTCAGAATCAGAATGAGAGCTTTTTGTCTTGTGCCAAAACTCCATGCAGAAGTATTAGACAATATTGGTGTTTGAATTGGTGTTCATTCATAACACAAGTTTGAAATTAGCAGTCTTCTATCCAGGAGCAACTTTGGGCCTCCTTGTAAGTTTTTCTTTGTGGTTTATCTCATTATAAGACAACTGAGGTTATAAAGATCTCTCTGTTGTCATAAGATCCTCAGTATGAAATATCCCTTTCACTTCAAAATTGTACGCGCTGCATAGCGTGCTCAGTGAAGCTTGGACAGTGATGTCAGGTATTGTCTTCATTGCCTGCAGGAATACAGCCTTTGACTGGTGACCTACTGCCATATATCAGATTAGTTGCAATAGTAACAGTGAAGGAGTAAGAAACAGCATTTTTATTTTGCCCACAGCAGCATCATTGTACTGCAGTCAAGAGTCTTCAGTAAGAAGAGACATCTACATGGATATATAAAAAACAGACTGTATAGTAATTTCAAGTTGACATGACATAACTTACATATTTCACTTATTATAAACTGTAGAGATAGGAAACTTTTGTTCAATAATGATCTGGTGTATCTGAATAGTTGTCCAGATTTGAATTCTATATCATCCCATGTTATTGTTCTCCATGAAATGTGCATGCACTGTGTCTTCTCAGCTGATCAAAAAAATCACCAAACTGTAAACTGATGCAGCCCTCAGTCATTCAAAAATCCTTTCTGGATTGTCCTCTTGGCAGCCTGCCATACTGAAATTTATGAAAAAAATATTTCCCTTGGAGTTTCTCAGGTAATATCCAGCAGCAAGGTTTTCATTGCCATCAAAAATAGAAATAGATGTGTTGGTTCTTGGTGCAAACATTGTTTCTGCAGTTTCATCTCACTACTGTTGTGTTACTTTCATAAATATGTAGTGCATATGTTTATGATGCTCTAAACTGTAGGGAATGAACTGTCTGTTCTCTAAAGACCAAATCTGAACATTCTAGCTGAAATTCCTTGTATGTACTGTCATATTCAGGCCACAAATATTTATCTGTTGATTCTTCTGGCAGAAACTTGCACTGGTTCTCACTTTTTTAGTGCCCCAAGTTCTCATGAAATATTTAAGATAAAAACTCTCCAGCCATTTCACTCAAAATTTAGGAACTACCATAATCTTAAATATCCATAAAGATGAGGATTGATGTGTTTTCCTTAAATATATTGGGAGTTTTCTAATTTAGAAGCTTAAAATGGAGAAGTTCATTATGACTTGCATAACTCCATGACTTCAACACTTATACTTAATTTTCTGTGCAAACTTGGAAATATTTTTCATAGTCATTAACTTTAGTATTATGTTTCAACCATGGTGACAAGTTTGTAAAGTTGCTTGCAAATTTGTGTCCTCTGCCCCTTTTTGCATCATCTGGTACTACCAAGAAGAGCTGGCTCCATCATCTTTGTAAGCTGCCGTTAAAAAAGTTGTGAGAAACATTTAGATTGCCCCTTGTTCTTCTCATCACCAGACTAAACAAGTTTGCCTCCTTTAATATCTCTTTACAGAGCATGTAGTGTGCCTCCACCATTTTGATAGCAGTCCTTGGGTCTTCTCCACATCCATCTTCAACTGAACTAACCCAAAATCATGCAGTACTCTAAAGGTGGTCTCCATAGCACCATGTAGAGGAGAATAATAATTTGCCCTCTTCTTCCGTACATTCCTGTTAAAGTAGCCACGTATGCAGCTTCTCTTATTTACACTGAAAACACATTGTTGGCTCATACTTAAGTTGTACTCATCCATAACCTCTAAACCTCCTTTAGCATGGACAAATCAGATATACACAACAGAATTTTTGTAATTAAGAATGCAAAACATTTAGGGTTTTTTTTCAACATAACACATAGAAAATTCAGACCAGGGGATAAGAATATTGGACAGCAATGATACACAGGATGGCTGAGGTTGGAAAGTACCTCTGGAAGTTGTCTACTCCAAGCTCCCTGCTTAAAGCAGGGTGAGCCAAAGCGGGTTCCTCAGGACCATCTCCAGTCAGATTTTGAATATTTCCAGGGATTGAGACTCCACAGGTTCTCTGGCTATTCCAGTGTTGATCTCCCACAGTATTTTTTTTTCTTTTTAAGAGTAAATTTTTTCTGTATTTCAAGTTGTGTCCATTGCCTCTCATCCTGTCACTGGATGTGAACAAGAAGAACATCTTCTTTGGAGTCTCCCCTCAGGTATTTATCCTTGTTGATAAGATCCCCCTGAGCCTTCTCCTGAGCTCTCTCTCAGCCTCTCCTTATATGACAAATCCCTTATTTATCTCTGTGGCCCTTTGCTGGACTTGCTCCAGTATGAGAATGTCTCTTTTGTGCTGTAGAGCCCAGCACTGGATCCAGTACTCCATATGTGTCTCACCAGTGCTGAGAAGGGAAGGATCACCTCACCTGAGCTGCTGGCAACAATCTTTCTAATGCTGTCTAGTTTTTTTGTTGGTCTTCTTTGCTGCAAGGGTGCTGGCTCATGGTCAGCTTGTTGTCCATCCCCAGGTCCTTTTCTGCAAAGCTCCTTTCCAGCTGGTCAGACCCAAGCCTGTACAGTTGCATGGAGTTATTCCTCCCCAGATGAAGGACTTGGTATTTCCCTTTTTTGAACTCATACGGTTCCTGTTAGACTATTTCTCCAACCTTTTACAGTTCTTCTGAATGGCAGCACAACCGTCTGATATATCAGCCGCTCCTCTGAGTTTCAGATTACCTGAAAACCCAATGAGAGTACATTCTGACCAATCATCCTGTTCATTAATGAAGAAGTTGTTAGTTACACAGTTCTGGCCCCAGTATTGACACCTAGGCCTCCAGTTAGACTTCGTCCCACTGACCACCACCCTCTGGGCCTGGCCATTCAGCCAGTTTTCAACCCACCTCACTGTCTGTTTATCCAGCCCATATAGCAACAGCTTGTCATGAGGATCTTATGGGAGACATTGTCAAAGACTTCTGTTAAAAGTTATTTTTATTGTGTTGCAGTAAAATTTCCTCCAGAAACTGCATTATTTTGTGTTCTCTCTGATGTATCAAGTGGCCTGTAGGCAATCCATTGATTAGATATTCATCAAATGTACGGATCATAAAGCCTGATTATTCTAACTCTATGCTGTATATCAGCATTAGAAATGATTTATAATTATGATTCCTATCTAGGAGAAAGCATAGTGCCCCTTGATTGACAAGCTCTGTTCTTGGATTTGTTTGTGTTTCAGACATATTACAGACACGATAATTCCAGAAAATGTCTGCTGTGAATGTGTTTCTATTATCTATAAAGAGAGTTCCGATGATAGTAAGCAGGTAAAATTTTTAAAATCCCCTAACAATTACAAAGATGGTTAGGCATCCTTTTTTTAACCTTATCATATCTCTTTCCCTCTATCCCATTTATTATATAAAATCTTCAGTGATATTATGTCTCTTCTGATGTTGTTCATGAGAGACAGTCCATTAAATGAAAGAACTCTAAACACTGGTGAAATGCACTGTAGTTTTAATATGGCATTTCAGCCATTTGATGAATTCTTAACAACTGCTCTTCAAGTAGATATGGACAGATTTGGAAATCTTCAGCTGGTTGCAGACAATACATCAAAAGCTCTCCCTTGTAGAGGGGACACAGGTTGTTATCCAGCAACACCTATCATGCATCATTAGGTCTCCATACGATGAAGTTATGCCCTGGAAACATACTGGAAACAGGAGCCAGATGAACTTGCAAAATTCTAGGTACATTAATAATTACCTAAGGCTAATAACATGACCACAACTAGAATGGAACAGTTAGGTCAATTTTTATAGTCTTCATTTCCACTGGAGATGAATTCTAACATATAACACACTAGTTATTCTTCCACTGAGAAGTCTCCTTGAAAAAAAAGCCTTTTTACAAAGTTGGATAAAAAAGCTGTGTACCAGCCATTATTCCCCATGGTGCACCCACATTGAAAAGTATCCATTCTGGAGAAAGAGAAATTTCAGATTCTCTTGCTTTCTACCTTTTTTCAAACTATGTATGACTCATAACAGTACTTATCTTCTAAACACAAGCCACTTCCCTAACCCTTGTATTGTTTTTGTAAAGGGATTAATCTCTCTGTATTCCTTCCATTGCAGAGGTTATAGTCCTTAGGTTTTGCACAAAGCTTTGATCCTCTGGAACAGAAGGTGCTTTAAGATCAGGAGATATTTTTGCTATTGTATTTTTTTTTTCCACAGAACTTAGTATTACTGATAATAAGACTTAAATAAAAACCAGTACAGGAGAAGATATCAGCATGTTCAGTTCCCAATTCCCCATTCTGAAGTACAGAGTCACTGGAACTAGTTCTTTTGGTTTAGGACTTACATATGCAATCTAATGAAAACTACATGGTCAGTTATGAAGAGTTTTGATAGGTTGATACACAGTTCTGTGCATGATAAAACTATGTGACCACTATGCACTCCATGCCATTAGCTCCTCTCAAGGTTGCATTCAAACTCATAAAAAGTGGCCATCTGTGTTGATAGCCCATTTTTGCTTTCATTTTCAATGCCACTGATAGCATCTTTTGATGGTATATTGGAAATCCTTCATCAGGTGGTCCCCAATGATGTTTTCTCATATGTGGGTTCCTGGCAATCTCAAAAAATTGTTATCACACGTGATATAGGGTATAGAAATGGTTTATTAAAAGGCAATGTGTATCTGTATCTGTATCTGTACATACACATATATATGTGTGTGTTATTATTAATATTTCTGTAATAATTTGTCATTAAAATTTATATAATTACAGCAATACTATTAGTATGGGTTTTCCTTGGCTCTTTTCAAGTTATACAAATCTGTGGGAAAATAGAAGTAATACCTGTTCAAGAACCCTCTATGTTTAGGACTAGTGGTCACATGGAATTAAAATAACAGTTAAATGTTGAATATCAAAATTGGAGAACTATAGACCAGTGAGTATCAGACATCAAATTTTACAAACAAAGGACCTACAATGTCAAAAAGAATTTTTCCACTTCAGTATTATCTTTGGGCATGCGGAGGATTCAATGTGAATCTGTTACTGAATGACAAACAGAAGATGAATCCATCCAATCCCCAAGCCACTGTAGTCATATGCCAAGTGTCATTTTTTGAGGATAAGGACAGAAGTCTCAAAGCAAGATGCTGACAAAGAGAAATGTTGTACAAAGGATCTAACATGTTAATATTCCCCTAAGTGGGAATATTACACAGGCCAAAAGAAAAACCATGACATATCCTACTCCTGGGGCAGCCCTCAACCCTTGCTGACTCTCAGAAATCCTGATTAAAATAAAATAGAAGCAAGCTTTGTTACCTCATCAGAACTAAATCTACCATATGAGATAATCACCTTTTTATTTTCTTGTTTCTGATGCTAAGCAGAAATTCAAGGTTTGTTGGTATCTGTGATACATGAGAAAATTCAAGTGGAATTTGAGCAACAATATAACATGCATGACAATGCCTAAAAGGACCTTAACAATTAAGTAAAATAAGGAAAGGCATAAGTAAAATAAGTAATGGTATAAGCAAAATAAGTATGGCACCACATGTTTAATTCACTAAAGTAAAAACGTGCAAAAGAAGCTCCCTGTTGCACATTATAAGTAAGTTCTCCGGGCTATTATGTAATCAGTTTTACATAGATGCATAACAGAAGAGGTCGTCTACTAGGTAATAATGGACAGAGGGATCAGAAGTGGTTGCCCCAGATCACATCTGCAGGAATCAGCAAATCTTAATCAGTATCTAATAGTCCTTCAGATTGGAAAGGCCTACAACTAGACCAGAATAAGGAAGTCTCCATAAACCTCAGAGATACAGGGAATTTTTTTGTCCACCAGTAGTTTTGACCCAAATGATGATTAGAAACTGACAGAGGGTGCAACGCGATTCCGCCCTCTGAAATTCTTAGTCCTTGCTGAATGCTTTGTTAATTGTTTTATGCATCTGTATTGGCAGATAGCCTCAGTGATCCCTGACTTTCAGGCAGTACACATATCATGCAGACTTCAACTGTAGATGTTGAAGTCCCTAGATGGCAATCTATGTGGGAACCTTTGGAGCCACAGATCTTGGAAGATCAACTCCAAGTAGCCTAGCAGGTAACATTTCCTGACAAACCAAACCAAACCAAACCGAACCAAACCAAAGAAAACCCAGTGTTTTATCAAAACCACCATACATTTCTCCCCATTAGATGGAACTGCATTTGCAGAGTCAACAATATAGAGGGTATATAATAATCAGAAATCAGCAGCCAGCAATTTATTTTTTTCCATTCTGAGGACGTCATTTTGTTCTCCATTCTGGACATTTACTTTGAAAGTTCATCGGTATGTCTTATGAATAAAGTCCTTTGCCTCTCTTTGAACTGAACCGTTAAAGGAAGGGGAGAACCAAAATATTCTTAGTAAGAGTTATAGGGATATAAGCAAGTAGTGAAGCATAACAGGAGCAGATGTCTTGGGCAAAACAAATGATGCCAAGGACCCAATATCTGCACTATATACAGTTTGGATGCTTTACTTCAAATTAGCTCTTGTCTGGTCTCCTGGACTGAATACCATCCTGGAGTGGGAGCACATTGAGCTTCTGGAACACAGTTTTGAGTTTATTTTTATTTGAATAGATCAAATGTGCATTCTCCAGAATGAGAACCTAAGTGCAGGAAATGGATATAATCAGGAGATTTACTGCAGAAGTATTCCTCTGATCCAAAGTAAAATACTGATGTAAGGACAGGCAATTTCTTCTTTGGTTATAGTGACAGATTCAAGTAGCTAACAAAATATGAGTTATAGTCACAATATGGAGTTTTCCTCCTCACTATATAAAGTGATGAAGCCTATTCAATTTTTTTTAATTTTCTTTTATTATTTAATAAATAAGATACTTTTATGAGCTGTCACTCAAGCCATCTTTTTTGCGTGTGTGTGCTATGAACATTTTGTTGGGTTTAGATATAATTATTTCTCATTTGAAAGAATCCAAGCATGAGCAACACAGAAAAATACACATAATTTAACCTAAAAAAAATCTACCATGATGTGCTGGATTAGGCTTGGCAAACAGCTAAATGCCCACCCAGCTGCTCATTTGCTCCTCCACTCCCCCAGGGGGATGGGGAGGAAAAGTAGGAAGAACAGGAGCAAGGAATGTCATGGGCCAAGATCAAGACAGGGAGATAGCTTATCAATTACCATTGTGGGCAAAAGTAACTTGACTTGAGGAAAATTCAATATTGCCAAGTAAAATAAATATTTAATTACTGTTTGGGGTAGCGGGAAACAAAAAGACAAACAGTAAAATAATATCTTTCCCTCTCTTCTTTCCCAGGTTCAACTTCACTTGCTCACTTCAGACTCCTCTCACCACCCCAAGTGGTGCAGGGGGATGAGGTGTGTGGGGGGGTTACAGTCAGTACACAGAGGTTTCTTTTTGCTGCTCCTCCCTCCTCATACTCCTTTCCAAACCTCCACTGTGGTCTCTTCAATGGGCTGCAATGAATATCTGCTCCAGCACCTGGAGAACCTCCTTCTCCTCCTGGAACCAGCTGTGCTTTCCCACAGAGGCCGCCCCTGCAGCCCCCCTCTACCAACACCTGGGCATGTCAACCCAATACACATGAATATTCTCTTTTTCTTATATCTCTAAAAGGTAGAGGTTAGAGAACTAGCATCACTTTTCCCCCACCCTTTTCAAGTCCTCTTAAAAGAAGTATCATATAAAAATAAAGGAGAAGAAATGGTTATGCTGTACTCCATGCTAGACTGGACTGAGCTGGAATTCTACATGCAGTTTTGGGCAGCAGATATTAAAAAAAAAAAAAAAAAAAAAAAAGAAAGATAATTGGAGAGAGTTCAGGGGAGAGACAAAGAAATAATAAAAGGTTTGAAAAAGAAGACATTTGAGAAAAGGCTAAGTGAACTGGGCATTTTCATTCCACAGCCAAAGACGACTGAAAAAGCATATAATTGTCCTTGAATCTGAAAAGCTGTGTTTTAAGGAAGACAGGGACCAATTACTCCCCTGAGCCACTAAGCACAGAAAGAGGAATAATGGGCTCCAGTTGAGGAAGAGAATTTTGAGTTAAATATTAGGAAAAACTTAAAAGCTATGCTAATAGTCAGGGGAAAGATGGAGTTGCAGGGGGTGAAATGGAATTGGTCTTGGTAGAGATACTCGAGGTTAGGGTTGGACACCCATTTATAAGTAATGTTTTAGGGGTCCTGGAATCAAACTTACTGGACTGCAGTAGTGTTGACCAAATGAAACTTCTAGCCCAAATTATTGCTGTATGTGATTCCATGCCTTGTGAAAGGAAAGCATTCTGTCAGTTCCAAAAATAAGCTTTTTGTTTTTGCAAAACAGAGTGTGCTGTCTCTGTACACTGGGGGAGGGAGTTGGAAATAGGAGGCGGTGCAATCCTGATACGTCTGTCTACTTTCATGAAATGGTTGCTTTAATGCACATTCTAGGCCAGTATGTTGCTTGAATTCTTTCTTTATTTGTTATTAATTCATGATGTATGTAGGGTTCTAGAGACAAAGTGGTAAATAAAGCTTTCTATTTAACTACAGGATGGAAAGAGCAAGAACTGACAACTTTTTTATATTGTCTCATCAAGGTATTACATTCCCAACTGAGAAGGTAAGAGGAAAGTTAAGTGTCCACACTCAGCCAGCTTCCTACTGGGGATACATGTGGATAACTTTTACTTGTTGTAGCATGCAGTCTACCATTTTTTCTAAATCAATGTTATTAACCATTTTCTTATCATTATTGTCTTTCTTCCCCTAAGGATAGAAAGGAGAAATGATTTTAAAATACCGTATGATTTTGCATACAAACACCTCTGTTCTGAAATGAGATCCGCATATATATTTAACCTAAAACCCCATAAGAATCATCAAGTAGTCATTAGGGATACATATGCACACAGAAATATATCTGCAAAGATATTGCCAAAAGACTAGGGTCTTAAACACAGTTTCTGGTTTTGAAATTACTTCTTTCCTCTGTGTATAACCCAGTGAAACCATATTAAATAGGCTAACTAGTACATATAAGCCTCAACCAAAAGCTGGCATTAAGCCCTTGCATGCTGTTGTTCTGTGTGACTCAGAATCCAAACCCCAATGTAGATGCAGAACTCTGATTGTATTCTCATGGGTAGTGATACTATACTGATGTAAATAGGTTGTTTTCAGTGGAGTTACTCTTTAATTATATTGGTTATTTATATTTATTATCACAATAAAGCCATCCTCTCTGAAGATGATACTTGTATCTGATAAGGTAAACCAAAACCCCATACCCCTGAACTGATTCTTGCAGCATAAAGCCATCTGTGTTAAAATATATATTTCAGTTATTGAGTTATATTTTATTTCTGACATCTGGTCCATACAGTCTGACATTTATTGGATGATTTTATTTTACTTCATATGTGTTAACTTTTTCAATTGCTACCTTTAGGTTTTCTTACCTTTGCTTTCCTTATCACCCCCAGCTTTCTCCTTTTACATTTGGGTACTGATGCAGTTTCACCCCGGTTTGCCACTCTGGGTGTTGTCCTTCTTGTAGGAATTTTGTCAGTGCTCCCTGAGGCATGCAATTCTCCCTGTCAGCTTGCCTCACAGACCCTGCAGAACTGAACATTTCAGAAGCTTATTTCAACCAATACTTACCTCCCAACCGTTCATTTTCATGACAGACCTGGAATACGCTGAAGCACATTCTGTTACGTTCTTCTTATTCATCATTCTGCTGCATGGTCAGAGAGTAAACTGTGGCTTCTTAGATTATGCTTCACCCCATCAAAAGCTAGAGAAAAATATAAATGTATTTCTTTGTATGGGCATCTTTGGCTAGATGCACTCATATAAACCAGGCCCAAATGAGACTTTGGATTTCTTCTATTGCATTTTCCCCAGGCATTAAAAATATCTTTGATTTTGATACAAAGACCCATTTTATCTTCACATATAATACATTTCCAACACTACTGCCTCTCTTCCATTAGTTTCTATGCCTACCTTGCTGCTTGTAAGGCCATGTGATAGTAAAATTGCCAGAAATGGTATATCTCACTCTGTGTGAGGCAATATTGGTATTTCCTATCAATAATATATAGTTATTTGGTTCCCTCTCTAAAGACAATCTACTATTACTATATAAAATAAAAGATTACATGGAATAGGTATTACTCCTCTCATATTCTGAATGTTTTCCTTGCTTCACCAGTTTCCATAATAGCAAGTATAAGAATAAAAAAAAAATCTACATTATTGTGTCATGTGCTTGGCATAGTAACTAACTGTTAAACAGTGTGTGTTATAACAATTATAAAGGAAACTGTCATGTTTTGTTCAGCTCTGAAGCTACAGTAAAAACAGCAGCCAAAGGGTTAAGCTGAAAATAAACTGTAAGGAGAAAGGAAGGGATAGGAAGGAAAAAGAAACTTGGGAAGAATCTGGGACGAATCTGTTCCTTGGAGTTCTTCATAGACTTGCTGAGAGTGGGTTTTTTTTGCTGTTATTCCCCCCCCCCCCCAATGCAGCCTAATCTTTGTGGTTTGGAACCTGAAAATTAAGAATTATATTTTCTTCTGTTGTTTTTCTTGTTTTTATTGTTTCAAAAGCCTATTAACACTAGTAGACTCACTGAAAAATGGAACAGTTTAGATTTCTACATAGGACAAAAAGACTAGAGAGAACAAATAAGTGAAATTAGTTGAACTAAGACAAAGTTTTGAGATGTGATGCTGGACAAAGCTTTGTCTCTCTGTTAATGGAGCTGTAGGTCAACACTTACAGTACTGGAAGAAACAATGCCCATAAACATTCCTGACACTAATGCCAACCAGCACAGAATAACCCACATCCTTACTATTGCATTCCCTGATCTCCAAACATAGTGGTCCCATCTAAAATACCTGTTAGAAATGATCTCTGTGCTAACACATGAAGTATGCACAGAAATTGTTTAGGAGAGTAAACATTTACTTGGGCCAAAAGCTTATCAGAGATCATTCCAGCAATTAACAGTAAAGAAAGCTGAACTCAGTACATTAGAATGCTCCCTCACAATGCATGGCTTACTAGTACTTAATTTTCCTTAAGGAATGCATGTGCTGCTTGCACACACAATTTCCTGCATTTTACATGTAAAGCTCGGTATTCCTGGAATTCTGCATCTAATTTCTTTCAAAATTAAGAGAATATGAAATATTTTTTTTTTCCACCAAAACAGAAAAGAGTTTCCATTGCTGTTTTGTATATCTACAGTCATTCTGTATACACACATATCTACACTCCTACCCAGTATAAACTCAGTTTCTTTTTGTCAAAGCACATCCAAAGCCCCATCAGACATCAGAAGGCCACAGTAACCATATTATGGATCAGTTTGGACTAACTGATTGGTTTCCTGGTCTGGGTCTGGCCCTTGCCCTCAGGACGATTCCATCTAGTGTACAAGGTATCTTGGAAAAGATAGGAAGAACAGTCTGATCAATATTCCTTATCTTGGCATCCAAACACTACCACTTATCCAGCCACCCACAACCCAACACAGAGTCACACTGTTGTTGCTGCTTCTTTGAAAGCACTGCTGATGGGATTAGGATGCGACACTTTGCAGAAGTTGCATTATCCCTACATCCTTATTTCTCGGAATTGACAGTGGCTGCCATCATGTTGCCGTCATGCCTAACTGTCTTCCTTGTGTGGCCTTCATTCAGTAGCAGCATGACTCTCCGGCACAGCCTTGAGACTGCAAGTTTGGTTGCTATTCCTGTCGCTGCTATTTCCTCTGGCTCCTTGTTTCAGATTGGGAGAAAATGAGTGTATAAAGGAGAGGAGGTGGTAAAGAAAGGTTCATTGGGAGATTCAGTAGACTTAGCTATGGAAAATTTAGAAATCAGCAATAATTGATGCTTCCAAGGTTGGAAGTGGGTTGGAAGCTGGAATATTGATATACATTTTGTACTTAAAGATGGGTCCAGTACCTTGTCCTAAATTCTTGTTCCAAACTCTGCTCAAGTCACTGTAAAGCTTCCCATCGAACTCAAGCAAATTTTATTCCCAACTTTAAAAGTAGTATAGCCATTTCCTCACTTGGTCAGTATTGAACTAGTGCCTCTCAGGGTGCTATGAGGCGTAGTGCATTTTTCTGCAGCGTCCTAAACCTAATGCTGGTTGAATTATAGCAGATATAACAGATAATACATAAGAGGCTGAAATGCTCCCCGCCTCCCTTTTTTTTTTTCTCTGAAACTTCACAAAAAAGGTTGATTGTGGCCAGACATTCAACACAACTAAAATTAACATGTAGCTACAGACATAGGCAAGAATGGAGAGAGACAGAACAGTTTAAAGAGTATTTAGATAAAACTAGAAATATTTAAGACTGCAGGGCTTGAAGAAATTTATACTAGAGCAATTACAGGACTTCTTATTGTTATCTCTCAACTGCTACTTATAATCTTTGAGAAGTGAGGAGGTTTGATTTAGGTATTAGAGAACTAGTGAATGATACTCCTCAGATAAACCAGCTTTCAATAAAGGGGAAAAGAGGAACCTGTGAAAATCGATACTAAGGAACATAAAAACAACACACAGAAAGGTGCTGCTAGCCAATTATTAAGCAAAGTGTGGAAGAGCAAAGAATACAACAGTGAAAGAAGAATCAGAAATTACAGATTTGTCAATAGCAAACTACGTAGGACTATCTCAATTCCATTTTTTGAGAGGTGAGAAGGATGGGGTAGAGTGGATAGAATCCACAGGAATCTTTATTTAGTAAAGGATGTTGACATAAACTTACAAGCAAACCAGAGAAATGTGTTCTAGATGTAATGATTGTAAAGTGGATGCACAGCTAGTAGAAAATAAATAAATACATAAATATTAAAAAACCCCCTCTTCATGAATAGCTATCTTTACAAACTGGAAAAATATTTCAAGTGAGGTCTCCCAGGGCATACCTCTACTCCATAATGCAGTGCTTTGTTACAGATAGCTAAGTTAATGCAATACTATTTAAAGGCATTCACAGGAATGCAGCCTCTCCAGGGTTGATTACTTGCTTTACAGATACACCTGTTCTGATTTTGAACATAATTTACTCAAACCTAATAGCAGTATGTCTATCTAGCACTGCATTACACTGCATATCCAATGAAACTGTCTTGGAAAAAAATACTATTTATTATTTACATTAATGTCTTGTATGGTGAAACAGAAAAACCCACTTAAATATGTGGGCTGTCACCAATCTTGGCAGGAGTATAAAATATATGAGGAATAAGATTAGAACTTGGAATGATCATGATCAATTGGAGAAATGGGCTGAAACTGATAAGAGTAAATTCAATATAAAAGTAGGAGAAATACCACATTAAAAAGAAATCAAATGTGGAAATCTAATATGGAGATATAGATGAATCAAGCTGAGCCTGAATAAAAACATGAGGTTAATCAAAAAAACAAATCTCATTTTGAAGTATGTTAAGGAAATGGCTGTAAACAAGGAAGCCGAATATTTCCTCTCCCCTTAACAATAATAAATCCTTAAAACGAAACCTGGGAATTATTTGTAATCTCCATAAAGTCTCATTCTTAAAGAGTATCCATTGTTCTCAGAAACTATTTTCCTTCCTTATATGATAAAGAAAAGAAAGCATAGGTGCTCTGAATTGCATTTCTAGGATATGTGGAAGGTAAACCTTTTAAGAGTATCATTTCATCTTGTTTTGGAGCCCTTAAAAAAAAAACCCAACAAACTTGAAGCAATTGGAGAAACTGCATAAACTTATAGGATACTTAGATACTGTGGTAAAAGACAAATCTTATCTGCTTATAAAATGAGATCTATAAAAAAAAGATTAAAGAAACTGGAATTGTTTGATCTAGAAAACTGAAGGCTGGTTTAGACTATAATACCAGTTTCAAATGCATGAAGGATAGCTACTGAGAGGACAGCAACTAGTTGTTTTCCAGATCAACGAAGAGCAGGACAGCAAAATGACGTATTTAATTTTCACTCAAGCAGGTTTCCATGAAACACTGAATTATCTTATTCCGGGAGCCACGCATATAAAACTGACAGAGTAATTTATTATTCAGCACACAAAGAAAAATGTATCACAATCACATCCATTCACTTCTACTGGACTCCTTGTAAAATAAAGTGGAACTGTAAAATGACTGTGTGTATCAAAGTCTGGTCCCACTTGAGCTATTGGCTTCGCTGAGATATGTCTCTGAAATTATCTACTTACATGGTGGAAGTGCATATTTTTCCCTGGGTCAAATCCCCAGTAATCTTGTAAGTTTAGTATAAATGCTGAAAAAAGAAAGAAAATTCAAATTAAACTAACAATCATTTTGTGAAATCAGAATACAATTTGAAGCAGAAGTTCAAAATATACACTTCAGAAAATCAAAAGGGACTACGTAGTTTAATGCAGTCTCATACTGGGATAAAAATAAAAAGAAAATACAAAGGGAATCTCATCACTTTGATGTGAGAAATATAAACTTCTACCAAAAAAACAGCATACACATTTTCATGTAACCAATGTAACAGTAAATGACATACCCACCATTGTGATACCCCACACAGGTAAAATTACCTGTGCTGCTACACAAAGAATAATATATTTCTCACGTTTCCTTAAAAATGAAATTGAAATGTTTGTTAAAATTCTTTTCATCTCTTTCTCTCTCCTTCTGTCACTGCCTGTTTCTCTTCCCTATTCTTTTCTTCTTCAGTCCCTGCCCGCCCATACTGAACTCTTCCTGGCAGTAAAAAAAATATGTAAAGAGATAAATCTTTAATCCAATTCTGAGCACAGAGAGATTTCCTGATCAGGCTTATGTTTGGCACAAGGTAAGTCCAAAACAAAAGAGCAGACAGAAAGATGGCTTAGCCTCTTACTGTCCTGAGGTCTCACTTCTGAATCCCAAATTGTTATGACTTCTTATTGTCACATCACAAAGCAGTCCTTAAGAAACCTGGCAGTCTAATGAGTCTCACACACTACTACTGCAGTACACATTGATCGGATGATAAGAAGGGCCAGTGTGTTGTGTATGATATATAAAATGGTTATGGTAATGTGGTTAATTCATTTTTTTACTCTACTTTTCTGAATCAATTATACTTGCCCTCCACCTGTGTAATCTGCTCATTTTGCTTACCAGTGCAGATCGTCTTGATGCTTCCCATCTAGCTTCAGGATCTACCTATGTAAATACAACTCTTTGCTGAAAGGAGTAACTACCTCAGCAGAGAAGCTAATGAGGTCTATATAGAAATTCGTAGCAAATGGCTGTTAATTTAAGGAAACAGAGACCAAACTATGTTCCTCTTTTTAATGATACTTTCTCAGCCAAAATCGTGGTAAATCATGATTGTTAATAAGTATTGCCATTTGTTTACTGCTGAGTGTTCAAGTCCCGAATGAGATGAGTAAATTGCTTCAGTTATCAGAGTATGTATGTGTTTTCTGAGATTAGCAGAAGGAACAGATTGCTGTCGCCCATTCACAGGGACTAGAAACATTGGTCATTTAATTCCTAGTGATACATCTAGTTGTCAAGGCCATAGTTTGAAAACCCGTGCTTCCAGAAGGGGAACTTTTTTTTTTTTTTTTAATTGTTTCATCTGTAACCAGGGATGTTGAAAGCAGTTCAAAGTAGAAAAATGCGTAGGAGAGGAGATCATCCCCCATGCTTGTGAAACTGAAGTTATTTGTGGTGACAGCACTAAATGATCATCTCCACAGTGATGGGATGGAGTGCTTGTGGCTGAGCCGGGGGCTGAAATGCACAGGAACAAGCTTTTCTAATTCCAGGTCCAGCTGCAAGCAGCAGTAAACTTTTCTCCTCCCTGACTTGTCCTTTTGTTGCTTTTGAAGCCCTACGCATACATAAAACGGGATTCGGATAACATAAAAACTAACTTATAGATACCTTACCTTGCCACAGGCTCCCTTTATACACATTGGAGAGAAATAGATACCTTCAGAGAGCAATGTATTTCATGAGACAGCTATCTAAGACTGGCCAGATTATAAACTTTTTGGAGATGCTAACCATAGATTCGTTCTGAGAGGATACAATTTTCCCTCTGAAGATGCATATTTATGTACACTAAATATAAAGGAACTGTATTAATATTGATCTTATATCCTTACAAAGGTAAAAAGTCTAGGTAATTTTTGTCACTTTAAAATGATGTATTTCATTCGGGATTGTGAGACACTGAGGGAGTTCATGTCTCACGCACTGCGGCGGGGCAAGTTCTGCAGAAGGACGAACTCCGCATAACGAGGAACCGCAGGTGAGGAGCCGATCCATCAGCACCGGACACCAGCGACAGGGCGCGGAGGGCCTGACCTGCCGTGCCGTGCCGTGCCGTGCGCGGTTCCGGGTTCGGCTACGCGGAGCGGGGCAGCTCCCGCCGTCCGGCCAGAGGTCACCCGAGGCTGACGTGAGGAAGGGGCTCACGGCCGCCCCAGGGACCCTTCGCCACCACCGGCCCCTGATGGCGCCTGCACGCGAGAGCGAGAGGGACAGGAGTCCTTCGGGGCGGTGTGCAGAAAGCCCGGAGGGGCGGGATGGATGGGGGAAAAATGTCGGGAATGGGGCTACACGAGGCGCAGGCGGGAGCAGCCCCACACGTGCCCTCTGGAGCTGGGGCTCTGGGCTGGCTGGAGCAACGCTGGGCCCAGGGCTGGTGAGACCTCCCTCTTGTCTCTTCCTTTTCCCCCGTAATCCCTATACCTCGTCCCTCCAGACACAAACCGCTGACCAAGTCTGGGACTAGGAGCGGATCCAGCCGCCCCCGGGCTCCTCTCCGAGAAGGAGTCCAGAAAGCAAGGGGGTCCGCTCTGAACCTCCTGACCCGGCGGGAGGGCTCGCCTTACTCTCTGAACTGATGTACGTGTGGTTACGGGGGGTTACACGGTTTGCTGAGGTAGTTTAGTGCCAGTTCCTGTTGTGAGAAGCCCCGCCACCTACTGCTACACCTTTCAAGTTCAGGCTGATTCTGCCATGAATAAAATGTTCAACTGATCGTTTGGTGTGCCTTTACCTTAACTTAGCCCAAGGGAATTGGAACTCACCGCAACCCCTTCCTGGTCTGGCCAGCACAGGTCATGACAGGGCTCTCTTAATTATGTCAGTAAATTTTGAAAGGTATGTGAATATATACATCTTAACACTATCTTCTAATCTCTTTGTATTGGGTCTGGCTGGTATGGAGTTAATTTTCTTCATAGCATCTCATATGGTAGTGTGTTTCAGATTGGTTACCAAAACTGTTGGTAAGACACCAATGTTTGAGCTACCACTGAACAGTGCTTCCACAGCTTCAAGGCCTTTTTGTTTTTCACTCTGCTGCCCCAGTGAGTAGGCTGGGGGTGATCAAGGGGATGGGGGTGGACACAGCCGAGACAGCTGATCCCAACCGACCAAAGGGATATTCCATACCATATAACATCATGCTCAGCAATAAAACTAGGAGGGCAGTTTTTCTAAAGTATCTGTTGCTTGGAGACCAGCTGGGCATCAGTCTGCTGGTGGTGAGTGAATGCTTCTGCATCACTTGTTTCTTTCTTTTTCACTTTATCCTGATCCACAAGATTTCTTGCTTTTGCCCTTCGGATTCTCTTCCCCATCCCTTTGGGAGGAGTGAGCGAGTGGCTGGGTGGAGGCTTTGCTGCCACGCATGTAAACCCACCACATTCTCAAAACATTACAAAATTCTGATGAAAACCTGAAATTTAGAAAATAATTACTAACTTGTTTCAAGTTTTTCCCAGCTACATAAGCCTATTTAAAAATATTCATTACTGTAGTCTTAAAAAACCCAAACACTGACATGAGTATTAATTGCTTGGTCTGCAACCCCACTTTAACTGTAGACAATGGAAGAGTATTCAATGTATGTAGAAAAAGCTCTTAGGAAGTACCATAACATGTACAAAGATCTATCCTATCATCATTGCATTTATACAGTTTACTTTTTTTCACAACACAGCGAACACACAGTATCTCCCTTTATACAATAAAAAATGGAGCTTCAGACCAAGTCTCTTAAGTAAAAAATTTTCTTTGCATACTGACCTCTTAGTGTACAAGTTACAAAAATGTACTACACCTCAACATTGTTTTTTTATAATTCCCAAATCTGAATAATTTTCTGATATCACTGAATTATTTTACATCATCCATAAGGATTTAGGTTTTGGTTTGACATCTGCAGTGTTCTGTTGAAGCTCTAGAACAGAATAGAGCAAAGAAAAAGGAAAAAAAAAGCCAGCAAACAAAACCCCTCAGGTATATATTAAACTGCCTGTGTAAGAGCAGATTTAATACATTCCTGAAAGACAGAGAAAAAAGTACAAGGTCATCTGATTGTATCCAGATAATTGATTAAGCTGCTCATTGCAGCTGGGTCACTTTGTTTAAGCAAAGAAACCAGTGAATTCCACTGGGAATATCACAGCATCAATAATACCCCCTCTAAGAAGCTTACAGCTCATACCTTATTTTCAAAAAAAACCCTCGAACAAATTGATCTCAGAAGGGTGCAGTCCTGTCAGAACTTCTGCCCATATTAACTTCAGGATATGAATAATCCCATTTGGATCTCACGTTGCTAATATTAAGAACTAGGCTAACATCTGCAACCTTGGACAGAGGTGCCTGAGTCACTGAATTCAGTGGGAATGGCTGAAGACTGAAATTAATCTCACCACACTTTGCATACTTAACAGTAATCTAAACAAGTTGTATAGTTTCTCTCTTCTGCAGAGTGTTAATGAGTCTTTTCTGGAGCATACTTCGACTCCAGCAGAGACACTGTAAGCTAAGTTTCAGTATCACTTGACTTGAACCTAAGAACAAGCTGCTACTGAAAGCGGTTCTTCCAGCTCTTCCCACCTTTCCCTGTGGGTTTCTCATTCTTGTGCCAGCAGAAGGATTTAGGCAGCCAGTTTGACTGAGCAGCTTGAAAACTAATCACTGTTCTGCTGAGTTACCTTTAGGCTGAGCCTCTTCCCTGGAGCAGTGAGAATTGATTCTGGAGCCAGAGGTTAAGGGTAAGACTGCCCACTTTTTGGCAGAAGCCCTCAGTCAGGCTGGCTTAAAATTTTATGGCATAGTTGCTTAATTAATTGATTTTGTTAATTTGGTTGATTTAAGATCAGGCTGTTCCTGACAGTGATTTTTTTTTTTTTTTCACTCTCCTTCCAGCCTTTGCCATGTTTTCTGCTACTTCCTTAATACTGGGCTGTAGTCTTGTGGAAACAGGAAGGTGGTGGGGAGAAATACATGTGTGCAACGAGATCACCAAATTGTTCAATTCATTCCACAGGTCAGCAAGTGTTACATCGAAAACCCAGGAGAGAGAGAAAAAAAGATTGACCAAAGGGTGGGGTACAAAAAGTGCAGGATCATAACTTCCAGTGGAAATCTAGGTTACTATCAGCTTCTGCTGATAACAAACCCTCAGGGCAAAGTATTTAGGAAAAATTGTTCTGCGGAGTTACCTTTCTCTTCAGTAATTATAAAGAATGGAAAACTACCTGAGATTATTTACCTGAGTTTTTTGTGATATGAATCCCCTCCTACATGACAAGAAAAGCTGTCATATAGTGCTTTAACTTGCTTTTTCTATTTCTTTAAAAAAACCCACAAAGATAACTAACACAACAAAAAAACAACCAAACAAAAAATTTTCATTACAGGCAGAATTGCCTCTATCTGTCTCTTATCCTTATTTTCCCGACAACCATAAAGAGATAAAGGAGAGTTTATTTAACATCTCTTTTTTTTGAATGTATAAACAACTTTAAGACTGCAGTTATTAACAGTCAGTGACTAGAGATAAATCATATCTTACTCTTTCATTAAATACGCAAAATGAGGATACCACAAATCTGATGTCAGGTAGAAAATGTTTCCCTGTTTCCATGTTAAGATCACTTTGATTTTCTTACTTTACAGATGATGATTTTCAATAGGATAACATTTTAAACATGTCCATGACTAAAGCTGCCTTAAAATTTCTGCAGTTGTGTCACATGTGGAATAACAGAGCTAACACATTAAAAAGGATTTGGAGAGAAGAAGCTTATGAGCTGAAAAGTGGCTCATGGAGTTCAGTCCACAGGAGTGAAATGTAGTAATGAACTCAGGACTGATAATATTCACTGGCAGAGGCTACTGTCTAGAAAGAAATGCAGTGTATTACATGGGCTAAGGAAAACGATTTTGCACTCATCTGTGAAATATGTAGATGCAAAACAGAGCAAGTAAGATCTTCCGCTGGATTTTTCAGAAGGATGTTAAGAAGTGGTTTCTTAGCAGCTGGATTTTCAGAAGATAAATCAGGATGTTTTTAAATTAGAAGAATTCTCCTACTAAGGGTTCTCAGGAAATCTGGGTTTAGCTGTGCCAGAAATGCTGTACGTGATTTTGAGCAAGTCGTTTATGTTAAGATTTTCAGAAAAATTTGAGTCTCAGTTATAAGCTTAGTTCCATTTCTGTTAGTTATAAAAAAATACTTCATTTCTCTAACTCTTTTTGCCTATTTTAAACAGCCTTGTCCCCTGACACTCTCTTTTAAGGGAGAGAATATTCTTTCTTATCTTTCTACAGAGTTTGAGTCTTTTTCCTCATTTGGGGTCTTGCATTGACACGTAGATCCAATGCAGGACATAAATCTCTTCTATTGCCTACACAAATAAGTCTGGTCTGGATTTATCTGTGCCACTGAAATAAAATGGAAAACAATAGTATTAACACTCTCAGATTACGGAGGTTTGATATTTTTTATTCTGGATAGTCGAATTCATACAGAAAAATGATAAACAAACTTACTTGAAAACTAAGAGATCATGAACTAAGCTACAGTGTATCTTTAAACAGAACTTCTTTCTACCAAAGTTATACAAATATTAAAACTAAAACCTACACTTCGATAAGAAATCCTGAGATTCACTCACTATGGGACCTTTCACACTACAGTTCTAGTGCATGTGTAGTGTGGTAATGCAGCACAGTACTAGCTCCTCAGAAGACCAGACAAGTTATGCAAAACAGAGTATGTACTAACAAAAAGGAGGAAGACTTACATTTGACTAAGGTGGGTAGGAAATAAGAGTAAGACAGACAGATTTTAACTGACCATAACATAGAGGCAAGATATTATCACGTCAGATGTAAAGCTCTGTGCAGAACTTGATAGTGGTTCCTAAGCAGAAAGCATCTTAAATGAGCAGTGGTGAAAGACCAAAGTATGTAAACACACACAGCCGCAGAGTGGTAGCCACTAGGTTACTGAACCTTCATAAAAATCATACATAGCTGGAAGAACACCCAGCTAGCTCAAATTAAAGGCAGTAATTATGCTGTGTCACTACTAACACTTTTTGACTCTTTATATATTTACTAAATTTGCTATATTGCTAAACTTAATTTCCTTGAGGGACTTGATACTGGTATTTGAGCATTTATACGTGTAAAAGGATATATAACTATGTTAATATAACAGTCTGGAAAGGAAAAAAAGTATCAATAATACAGCATTGGAAGTAAGCCATTGCAAGTAAAAATATATTTTTTAAATTGAAGATAAATTGTCATATTTTTCTTCTACTGTATTTCTTTATTTTATCATCAACTTCTCTAGCCACCTGTTCCCTGATTCCAGTTCTTGCCTTCTTACAGAGTTAAATCCATAGATGATACTCATCTTCATCTGCTGCTGGTGCTCATTTGCCCTCCTGCTTAAGACCTGGCTCCAACTCCCTTCTAAAAACCTGTGAAAACACAATACAGGTAAAAGGCCAATCAGTTCAGGCAGGAACAATTACTACTTTGGCTTAAAGGTATGGCTGCCTGCCATAAGCACATCTGTCATACTGCTTTGAAGAAAGTGAAGCTTCATATAGGGCCAGAGAGGCATTTGCATAATCTCTTTAACAGTAAGTGACAGAACTACAATAAGGCCTATTTTGGACTATAAAAAATGTGAGCTGTGAGGTGAGAAGATGCGGTGGGAATAATAAGACAAACATTGAAGCAGAAATAAGAAAAAGTAGATGGGCTAGGCAAGTCAGACATCTTAGCTAGTGGAGAAGAATATTGTATACAAATGCATTTCTGAAAATGGGTATGTTTCTACTGATGTAGGTATTTCTGAGCAAAACAAGAGCACTAGAAAATTGAAGTAGCAGAGGAAGATCAAAAGATGCAGTATTTGGGAGTATAAAGGTAACTGTAAGACAGTGCATAGACTTCTGCTGAGGAAAACAAGGAACACCTTAATTATATAGAGCTCTTAGCATGTGCATATTGGGAACATTGACATGTGGGACCTATAGCCGGTGTATGACCAGAGCTACTTTGTATTATGTAATACTGTATAGATACAAGTGATTCATGCACAGCAAATCAATGTTTAAATGTTTAAAGAATTTATTCTGATAATATACTTACAATGAAAATATTCAGAACTGTATGTTGTCAGTATATTCACATCATGCGTATACTTTAAATATATTGCTTATAACACTGAAATGTATGTTGTCATTATATTTAGATATGATTTAAATATTCCTTAGATTTACTGAACACATGGTTGATATTCATGTTGTTTACACTTTGAATTATTGGCAAACGTTGCAATTCGATTTGTCTCATGTGTGACTGGTCAGATAAATTAGATGCTTTTATTTCCAGAACTTGATTACCAGATACACTCAGAACAGATTCTTTCACAAGTACAAACAGAAAGTTTCTGCAAAAATGTGTGTTAGTAAAATACAATTGTCCACAGCAGATATAATGTAGTTGCATTTTTATCCATAAGTACTTTGGTGTGTGTCCTGGTTTCAGCTGGGATAGAGTTAACTGTCTTCCTAGTAGCTGGTACAGTGCTATGTTTTGAGTTCAGTATGTGAAGAATGTTGATAACACTGATGTTTTCAGTTGTTGCTCAGTAGTGTTTAGACTAATGTCAAGGATTTTTCAGCTTCTCATGCCCAGCCAGTGAGAAAGCTGGAGGGGCACAAGAAGTTGGCACAGGACACAGCCAGGGCAACTGACCCAAACTGGCCAACGGTGTATTCCATACCATGGGACGTCCCATCCAGTTTAGGAACGGGGAAGTGGGGGGGGGCAGGGATTCACCGCTCGGGGACTGGCTGGGTGTCGGTCGGCGGGTGGTGAGCAATTGCACTGTGCATCATTTGTACATTCCAATCCTTTCATTATTGCTGTTGTCATTTTATTAGTGTTATCATTATCATTATTAGTTTCTTCTTTTCTGTTCTATTAAACCGTTCTTATCTCAACCCACGGGTTTTGCTTCTTTTCCCGATTTTCTCCCCCATCCCACTGGGTGGGGGGGAGTGAGTGAGCGGCTGCGTGGTGTTTAGTTGCTGGCTGGGGTTAAACCACGACAGTCCTTTTTGGCGCCCAACGTGGGGCACGAAGGGTTGAGATAACGACAAACCTGACCAGAGCTTGTTAAAACAAATTTGTTATAAGCATTCATTATATCGGTCTAATAGTCGCTGGTCATTATGTTGATTTATGTGTTCTTAGAGTTGTTGCTCTGGTTTTTAAAGTTCTGTTATGTATCACCTCGCTTGCTGTATGTAGTCCCTCTTCTGCTGCTTATCATCCGTGGGAGGTGGATTAAGGTTTTCGCTTTGATGTATTGTATAACACTGGTTTATGGTATGATAAAGTCGTCAGCTGTGGGATTAATCCGGTACTTGCACCCAGCATTGTCACCTTTATACTGTGGAAGCCATCTGTGGGAAACTATTAATAATTATACCATTTACCTTTCCTCCTTGGAAAACCAGTCTATGGGTGGGATACCTTTCTTCCCCTCTCCTTTCTCCTTCAGTCCAGTTACAATGGTGTTTGAGAATTTTGAAAAATTTGAATACTATTGGGATGTTGGGACCAGCACGGTCCTAGCCCTACTGCTAGGAATTAGCATGCTTCTGAATGTGGTTCAGCTCTCGTTTAAGGTTAAACAACTATTTAAGAAAATCACCCAGAGATCTGCCCCAAGGCTGGATAATTATGAGTGGCAGGGTGTGTGGGGTAGGATGGGCAAGTACCTAGAAAAGTGGGCACCTCCAATGTTTTGGAAATTCACCCCTGAACAAGTGCAGAATCCAGAAGAACTAGTAAAATATTTGGAAAAGGTATGCTGTCACCCCGGCAGCTCCAGAGAGATACAAATTACTGCAACGTGCTGGGGCCTGGCCCATGCCTATCGAGCCCTGTTCGACACCACTCAGTACCCTCAAGGGGAAGAGAAGGTCTCTGGACCTAACAACAAAACGATGAGCACTGCGGTCACTCAAACCTCGGCAACGGGCACTGCGGCCCCTCCAGCCCCGGCGACGAGCACTGTGGCTACCCAAACCTCAGCGACAGACACTGCAACCCCTCCAGCCTCGGCAATGAGCACGGCAGCTACCCAAACCTCGGCAACGGGCACTGCGGCCCCTCCAGCCCCAGCAACGAGCACAGCAGCTACCCAAACCTTGGCAACAGACACTGTGGTTATCCAAGACCCGGCGAGCGGTACTGCAACTGAACCAGCGGACCAACCTGCACCAGTATCAGTTGCCCCCGTACAGAAAAAGAAATATACAAAAAAATCAGTTCGCTTAGCGAAGGATGAAGGCGAACCAGGGTCATCACGGGAACAGGAGGAAGAGGCAGAACCAGAGGTAATAACCCGGTCCCTATCCTTGAGTGAGCTGCGGGATATGCGAAAAGATTTTGGCCGCCGTATAGGTGAGCATATTATCACCTGGCTCCTCCGATGCTGGGACAATGGGGCTAATAGCTTGGAATTAGAAGGTAGGGAAGCCAAGCAGCTGGGATCGCTTGCCAGAGAAGGTGGCATTGACAAGGCAATTGGAAGAGGGACACAAGCCATTAGCCTCTGGAGGCGACTCCTGTCAAGTGTGAAGGAAAGGTACCCCTTTAAGGAAGATGTTATATGTCAATCAAGCAAGTGGACAACCATGGAAAAAGGTATCCAATATCTGAGGGAATTAGCTGTGCTAGAGACAATTCATCATGATCCGGACAACCCACAATTACCCAAAGATCCAGACGAAGTCCAATGCACACGACCCATGTGGCGGAAGTTTGTACGGAGCGCACCATCGTCCTATGCCAACTCACTGGCAATAATGACCTGGAAAGACGAAGAGGCACCGACAGTGGATGAAGTGGCTCGCCAACTCCGTCAATATGAAGAAAATCTCTCCTCCTCCCTACAAGCCTGCATTTCGGCTGTGGAGAAGCTGTCCGAGGATTTCCAGCAATTCAAAGAGGAGATGTCCTGTTGCCCACCTGTAAGGACCAATGTCTCAGCTATTAGGAGTGAGCGCTCCTCTGCCCAAGAGAGAGAATATAGAAGGTACACACCGCGAGGTGCCCTGTGGTTTTACTTATGTGATCATGGAGAGGACATGAGGAAATGGGATGGAAAACCTACCTCGGTCCTAAATGCACGGGTACGTGAGCTGCGAGGAAAAAACACCACAAAAGGGGATTCTACCAGGAAAAATGCCGCTCCGGTTTCCAAACAGAGTAGAAGGGCTGATCTTATTTCTGATCCTCTTGAAGGGACTTCTGAGCCAATTTTACGAGAAGTGAATACTGGATACTCTGACCAGAATTAGAGGGGCCCTGCCTCCAGCCAGGTGGAGGAAAGGGATAACCGGGTCTATTGGACTGTGTGGATTCAATGGCCTGGCACGTTAGACCCACAGGAGTATAAGGCTCTAGTAGACACCGGCGCACAGTGTACTTTAATGCCATCAAGTTATGAAGGGGCAGAACCCATTTCTATTTCTGGTGTGACAGGGGGATCCCAAGACTTAACTGTATTGGAAGCTGAAGTAAGTCTGACTGGGAATGAATGGCAGAAACACCCCATTGTGACTGGTCCAGAGGCTCCGTGCATCCTTGGCATAGACTATCTCAGGAGAGGGTATTTTAAGGACCCAAAGGGGTATCGATGGGCTTTTGGTATAGCTGCCTTGGAGACGGAGGGCACGGAACAGCTGTCTACCCTGCCTGGTCTCTCTCAAGACCCTTCGATTGTGGGGTTGCTGAGGGTTGAAGAACAACAAGTACCAATTGCTACCACGACGGTGCACCGGCGGCAATATCGCACCAACCGAGACTCTCTGATTCCCATCCACAAGTTGAGTCGCCAACTGGAGAGCCAAGGAGTGATCAGCAAAACTCGCTCACCTTTTAATAGTCCCATATGGCCCGTGCGAAAGTCTAATGGGGAGTGGAGACTAACAGTTGACTATTGCGGCCTGAATGAAGTTACGCCACCGCTGAGTGCTGCCATTCCAGATATGCTAGAACTTCAATACGAACTAGAGTCAAAGGCAGCCAAGTGGTATGCTACAATTGACATTGCTAATGCGTTTTTCTCAATCCCTCTGGCAGCAGAGTGTCGTCCACAATTTGCCTTTACTTGGAGGGGTGTCCAGTACACTTGGAATCGATTGCCCCAGGGATGGAAACACAGCCCCACTATTTGCCATGGACTAATCCAGACTGCACTGGAAAAAGGTGAAGCTCCGGAACACCTGCAATACATTGATGACATCATCGTATGGGGCAACACGGCAGAAGAAGTCTTTGAGAAAGGGAAGAAAATAATCCAAATCCTTCTGAAAGCCGGTTTTGCCATAAAAGAAAGTAAGGTCAAGGGACCTGCACGGGAGATCCAGTTTTTAGGAATAAAATGGCAAGATGGGCGTCGTCAGATCCCAATGGATGTGATTAACAAAATAGCAGCTATGTCTCCACCAACTAATAAAAAGGAAACACAGGCCTTCTTAGGTGTCGTGGGCTTTTGGAGAATGCATATTCCAAATTACAGTCTGATTGTAAGCCCTCTCTATCAAGTGACCCGAAAGAAGAATGATTTTCAATGGGGCCCTGAGCAACAACAAGCCTTTGAACAAATTAAGCGGGAGATTGTTCACGCAGTAGCCCTTGGACCAGTCCGGACAGGACAAGATGTTAAAAATGTGCTCTATACTGCAGCTGGGGAGAATGGCCCTACCTGGAGCCTCTGGCAGAAAGCACCTGGAGAGACCCGAGGCCGACCCCTGGGGTTTTGGAGTCGAGGATATCGGGGATCCGAAGCTTGCTATACTCCAACTGAAAAAGAGATATTGGCAGCATATGAAGGAGTTCAAGCTGCCTCAGAAGTTGTTGGTACTGAAACACAGCTCCTCTTAGCACCCCGACTGCCAGTGCTGGGCTGGATGTTCAAAGGGAGGGTCTCCTCTACACATCACGCGACTGATGCCACGTGGAGTAAGTGGATTGCACTGATCACACAACGGGCTCGCATAGGAAACCCCAGTCGCCCAGGAATTTTGGAAGTGATCACGGACTGGCCAGAAGGCAAAGATTTTGGAATGTCGCCAGAGGAGGAGGTGGCACGTGCTGAAGAGGCCCCGCTGTATAATAAACTGCCAGAAAATGAGAGGCAATATGCCCTGTTCACTGACGGATCCTGTCGCATCGTGGGAAAGCATCGGAGGTGGAAAGCTGCCGTATGGAGTCCTACACGACAAGTTGCAGAAACTGCTGAAGGAGAAGGTGAATCGAGTCAGTTTGCAGAGGTGAAAGCCATCCAGCTAGCATTAGATATTGCTGAAAGAGAGAAGTGGCCAGTGCTCTATCTCTATACTGACTCATGGATGGTGGCAAATGCCCTGTGGGGGTGGCTACAGCAATGGAAGCAGAGCAACTGGCAGCGCAGAGGTAAACCCATCTGGGCTGCCGCACTGTGGCAAGATATTGCATCCCGGCTAGAGAATCTGGTTGTAAAAGTACGTCATGTAGATGCTCACATACCCAAGAGTCGGGCCACTGAAGAACATCAAAACAACCAACAGGTGGATCAGGCTGCCAAGATTGAAGTGGCTCAGGTGGACCTGGACTGGCAACATAAGGGTGAGCTATTTATGGCTCGGTGGGCCCATGATGCTTCAGGCCATCAGGGAAGAGATGCAACATATAGATGGGCTCGTGACCGAGGGGTGGACTTGACCATGGACACTATTGCACAGGTTATCCATGAATGTGAAACATGTGCTGCAATTAAGCAAGCCAAGCGGTTAAAGCCCCTGTGGTATGGAGGGCGATGGCTGAAATATAAATATGGAGAAGCCTGGCAGATTGACTATATCACACTCCCACAAACTCGCCAAGGCAAGCGCTATGTGCTCACGATGGTGGAAGCAACCACTGGGTGGCTGGAAACATATTCTGTGCCCCATGCCACCGCCCGGAACACTATCCTGGGCCTAGAAAAGCAAGTCTTGTGGCGACATGGCACCCCAGAACGAATTGAGTCAGACAACGGGACTCATTTCCGAAACAACCTCATAGACACCTGGGCCAAAGAGCATGGCATTGAGTGGGTGTATCATATCCCCTATCATGCACCAGCCTCTGGGAAAATTGAGCGATACAATGGACTGTTAAAGACTACATTGAGAGCAATGGGGGGTGGAACTTTCAAACATTGGGATACACATTTAGCAAAAGCCACCTGGTTAGTCAACACCAGAGGATCTGCCAGTCGGGGTGGCCCTGCCCAGTCAGAATTTTTACATACTGTAGAAGGGGATAAAGTCCCTGTAGTGCACATAAAAAATATGTTAGGGAAGACAGTCTGGGTTACTCCTGCCTCAGGCAAAGGTAAACCCATTCGTGGGATTGCTTTTGCTCAAGGGCCTGGGTGCACTTGGTGGGTGATGCGAAAAGATGGGGAAGTCCGATGTGTGCCTCAAGGGGATTTAATTTTAGGTGAGAACAGCCAGAATTAAACTGTATATTAGTTGCTATATAACCCTGCTACTGTATGTTATCCTTACTATAATTATGTGCTATATCCATAGTATTATAGTAAGAATCACTTAGATCAAGCAAGAAAAGAACTGTGATAAAACTGAGCAAAGCGCAGTAGTGATGGAACCAGAACTGACTCCAGCATGCAACAATCCAATGGTACACACCATCCTCCTGCTGCGCCAAATGTCACCTGCTTGTCACACTGCACTGAAGCCCAATTCTGCTCTACCGACTGAGAGGACTTTGCACCATCCCTCCTGCCCAGAAAAGACTGGTATGACAGATGGAGCCCAGAGTCGGAAACTAAATGAACTCAATGAACATTTTATGAACATGACCCATGAACTAAAGGAATGATATCTCTGTGTGTGTATACATATATATATATCATTGCTCATATGTCTTAAAGGAATGGAAAGGTGATGATTGATCAGGATGTAACTAAAGGTATGGGAACTGTGCATGACGTCAATGGTATAGAATAAGGGGTGGATACTGTCCTGGTTTCAGCTGGGATAGAGTTAACTGTCTTCCTAGTAGCTGGTACAGTGCTATGTTTTGAGTTCAGTATGTGAAGAATGTTGATAACACTGATGTTTTCAGTTGTTGCTCAGTAGTGTTTAGACTAATGTCAAGGATTTTTCAGCTTCTCATGCCCAGCCAGTGAGAAAGCTGGAGGGGCACAAGAAGTTGGCACAGGACACAGCCAGGGCAACTGACCCAAACTGGCCAACGGTGTATTCCATACCATGGGACGTCCCATCCAGTTTAGGAACGGGGAAGTGGGGGGGGGCAGGGATTCACCGCTCGGGGACTGGCTGGGTGTCGGTCGGCGGGTGGTGAGCAATTGCACTGTGCATCATTTGTACATTCCAATCCTTTCATTATTGCTGTTGTCATTTTATTAGTGTTATCATTATCATTATTAGTTTCTTCTTTTCTGTTCTATTAAACCGTTCTTATCTCAACCCACGGGTTTTGCTTCTTTTCCCGATTTTCTCCCCCATCCCACTGGGTGGGGGGGAGTGAGTGAGCGGCTGCGTGGTGTTTAGTTGCTGGCTGGGGTTAAACCACGACAGTGTGACAGGGAAGTAAAAGCCCAGCTAACATATCTGGTATGTCAGATTGTAGCTACCATCAGCTCTTGAGCCCTTTTAGTGTTTTACACTGTGGCAGAGAAAACTTAGATGTTGGCCTATCTCTTGAAAATCTAGCCAGCTAGGGATGGTCTCTCTAAGATTATTTGCCTTGTTCTTTGCGTCCTAATGTTAGGAAAATAATACTGATATAATCTGCTTCCAGCATGCACATCAACTTTTCTTCACTCTTGTGAATTATTTTTCTGACCATTTTATTGCAAATTGTTGGAAAGATCTTGCTGACTGGAACAAATTCTGTGTAATCAAGGATAATTGTTTTACAATGGCAAATGAACCTTTATTGGAAACTTGTGTGACCACAATCCAAAAAATGAGTTATCAAGACCTCAGTGTAAAAAAAGACAGTATTCAACTTGATCTGCAGGCTAGCTTGTTCCTTTTACTGGGCAGTCAATGTGCAAGCATTGATTGAAGGTAGTTGAAATAAATAAGAATTCAAGTTGTTTAAAGCAGAGGTTATAAGCTATGTTAGTGTTATTAATCAATCTATCCTTTAAACAGTGTGAATAGAAAGAGTTACTTTCAACTCAATTATTTCAAGTGTCCTAAAAAGACAAGAAATTGTAGGTCATATACTTGCATCATGATGAGGACTTCCTGCTTCCCTTCTGGGCTTGCATAAAGTTGGATCTTCTCAAGTGTTACCATGGCTTGGGTCTATAATTTGGTTACCTTAAATTCCTATTTTCTCTTCAGGTTATACCTAGTGGCCAAATTAAAAAGATTATATTTATATTATATTGAATTAAATAAATATTTTGTTATTTTCATGTTTCCAAACTGAAGTGTTTGGCTTGCAGCTGAAAAACAAAACCAAAAATATCCCAAGCAAAATAAACACTTTTTATTCAGAAAGAAGACCTTGGTATTGGTTTATTCATGATTTTCTGCAAAAAAGCACGTGACCTTTACAACCATATTCTGCTTCTAATGTAATCTTCTAATGCATCTAAGTAATATTATGCTATGGTTCTTTGTATTTTACTTGATGTCATTTTTTTTTTATATAAGATTTTATGGTTTTTTAAGTTCTAGAATAGAAGTACCCAAACAAAGTACTTTATGCCCTCATTGTCCCTGAAGGGATCCTCATCCAGATGACACCTTACCTCCTTGCAAGGTCAGTTTAGAGTCTTTGTAGCAGCCAAAGTAAATGAGAACAGCATGCGTAACATATTTATACTTAGTAGAATAGTACCGGTTGGATTGTATTACTGTAGTCATCATATCACTGATATGAATTAGATTTCTCTTGCCTGCAAATGTCTCCAAAGACACAATGCACACATCAGAGTGGAAGAAACTGACTTGTGCACAGTGCCCTTCATAGACTTATCTGTTTTTCACAGAAAGAAAACAAAACAAAACCCTGGCCACTGCCTATTCTTTGTTAAGCATTATTTGATAACTGCTTTACTTAGCATAAATGATTCATTAGAAAGTTTATTTCAGTAAGAGAGAACACTCTTACTGTCCATCAAGTGGCAAATTGTAAATAACTACAAACAGTGCAGCCAAGGAGTTAATCAGATCTCTAGCTTCCCACCCTTTGTTGGAACAATATTCTTTAGTAACCTCAACAGGCTGTCTACAGACAGCATTGATATTTTTTCAGATCCTCAAGCACTATTTGCTTCTTTCTCAAACCCTTGTGATATGCAGGAATGCTCTAGGCACTGAACAAGTCAAGAACCCCTCCTGGTATTTGCTCAAGAGTATTTTCATTGAGAGATTTTCCTTTAATCAAAATAAATAGGCTGTTTCACACCAAAAGTGATCTTATTGACAGATCCTAAAAATGTTAAATGAGCAACCTGTTCTGTAAATGTTGCTTTTCTAATTTAAAATCATTACAGCACTGGAGCATTGACATGGTGTTATTTGTTATAATTTCTTGTTTGGTTAGTGTAAGTTATTCCAGTGATTTCTTCTTTGATTTTAGCTTTATTTAAAATCATTAGCACAGCATTTACATTTATATTTACAATCCTCACAGTGAACTAATACATGGAAGTGATGGAAACCAATACGGTTTTAATACTGGTTTTGGCATTTGCTAAATTAAATCTCGTAACTTTTCAATATTCAACAGATTCATGTTTCTAAGTTAGTTCTTTAATAGATTCTGTATTTCTCTTGGTATTCAGCTACTTCTATTTTTCCGTGTTAATTCATAACACATAATGAAAAATGAAGCAACAGTCATAAAATATAGTGAATAACGAGGTGATATAATTCATAGATAATTTGAACATAGCATTTTAGCATAAAATCCTTGGATTTTAAACTTTGCTATGTTTCCAAGAGAAGTCAGAACCCATGGTTTTGCACTCAGATTTTTTAAAAATATCTTTTTATACAAAATACATAGAAGTCATCCTATAGTGGGATAAGTAGTACTGAGCAGAGCAAGGTCAGGATCTCTTTCAGAAAATGTAAAAGTTAATTAGACAGATATATAAAGAAAAGCCATTTCATAGATGCACTGTCCAATGTCCCTTATGCACACATTACACATTGTTCTCATATGGAAAATTTCAAGGATTAGTTTTGGGGGGAGATCTAAAGCAGAACTTGAGGACCTTTATGCTTATAATACTGTTGATTCAGCTAAGAGCCTTCCGAAAACTTTCCTCACTTTATGTTTAATTTCAGCCTCAGAGAAATTGAACAGTTGTAGTTTTTAGGTGCAGGTAAAAAGCATTATCATTGTATTAGTTCAATTCTGATGTTCCAATTCAGTTTCATTTCTTTAAATGCAGTTATGTCACTGGTAAATAATATTTAATGAAAATAAGGGTCTATCAGAGTCTCCTGTCATATAAGCAGTAAGTAAAACTGCTCAAAACATATTTTTGAAAATTTCAGAAATCTGAGTCTGTTTTATAGTATTTGAATCAAGACTATAAGTCATCTGACAATGCGTATGTATTTATTTTTAAACAACATTATAAAACTGAAGTATTTATGATAGTTGATGTATACATATCATCTCCATACATTCCAGGGGAAAAAAATTCTAAACATGAAAGTTACATATTTTAAAAAACTCACAATATCACCACATTTTTCTTCTCCAAATATGATTTTTTCCTATTTTTATAAATTTCTAATGCAACCTTTATTCCCCAGAAAAAGTTTTCATTTGCACATTTGTAATACTTCCTGTAATGAGATTTGGCATACAATCGTATAGGAAATATATACCCTAAATATAAATATATACCCTGAATAGTAATTAATATAGACTTTCCCTGTTAGTAATCTCCCAGTCTTGTTAGAGTCATGGCTGATCTCCATCAATTTTTGTTTAATTGTTACAAATCTTCTTGGAAGCTTCTTATTTTCATAGTCATTGGGATGAACCTTACAACTGTTTTTCCTTTCTGTCTTTTTTTTTTTTTTTTTTTTTTATTTCACAGTTCTGTGTGTATAACATTGTAAGAAATATCTGTTCTCTACCATGAAATTAAAAGGACATCTTGTAAGCTTTTGCTGCTGAAGTGGGTACCGAGCAATCCAGGCTCCATCCCTCCCATTTCTGAGAATTATTGCTTTCCCTTCATTTCTGCTGCTGCTTTAGTATAAAAAGGTGAGAGTGTTGCCAGGACCACGCTTGGCCTGGGTAAAATTGTGACCCATTCTTCTTCCATGGATATGGAAGGCACAGGGACATATTGAATTATACTATATCAAATTAATTTATTTCTACTTTCTGCACTAACTGTGTGTCATGGTTTAACTCCCATAGGCAGCTCAGCCCCACACAGCCACTCGCTCACTCCCCCCGTGGTGGGATGGGGGAGAGAATTAAATGGGTGAAAGTGGGAAAACTCATGGGCTGAGATAAAGACAGTTTAATAAATAAGGCAAAAGCTGCACACGCAAGCAAAGCAAAACAAGGAATTCATTCCCCACTTCCCACGGGCAGGCAGGTGTTCAGCCATCTCCAGGAAAGCAGGGCTCCATCACGCCTAACAGTGACTTGGGAAGACAAACGCCATCACTCCCAACGTCCCCCCTTCCTTCTTCTCCCCCCAGCTTTATATGCTGAGCATGATGTCATCACAAATCCAAAAGATAACCTCATACAAACTACTATGAAGAAGATTAACTCTTTCCCAGCCAATACCAGTACACTGTGAGATCAGGGATATTTATGGTTTGTTTTGGCTGTTAATTTAGTTTTGTTCTCCTATATTTCCACATGTATATTTTAGGGTTTTATAACTGTCCCTTCTCAGAGTGTAGATGTAAAAAATGACTATATGTTGGGATGTCTGTTTCCCTTGTCTATATACAGATGCACACACCGAAAAAAAACCAAACGGAAAACAGTCTTTATACATGGTGGTGGGAGCCATTGAATGAAACACTACTCAAGTTTTCAGTACTTTCCTTGTTCTGCAAACATCTCAGAGAAAAGGCATACTGTGCTTCACTTCAGTTAAAACAGTATTAAAAAAAGAAAAATCTCTATTTGACTTTCAGAGGCACAGAGCAAAGGAGCTTCTTTACTCATTATTCAGTAAAGGAGAATTATGTGCAAGCAGTGCACAAGCAGGAAAGCACAGGAAAAGCTTGGTTGTGTTTGTGCCCATCTTAATTCTCTTGTTGTTTTCTTTTGACTCAAGACATTTCTAATTCTAACCTCCATTTCACCCCCTAAGAGTGTCCGGCAGATCTAAATTTTAGCCTTCAAAATGTGTTTTAACAACAGGCAAACAGGTTACAACAACTAGAGTGGCTCGAAGACACCGAGAGGTCTCTGCAAAAAGGCCTTCTCCAGTCTGGTATGAGCTTCTCAATAATCTGACAATCTTGTAACAGGAAAGACACTCAGCTTTTAGCCGCCGTCATTCAAATTAGGCTAGACTGTCTGTTTACTGCCCAGGAACCCTAGGGAGAGCCCTGATGAGGGTTTTGGAGGGGACATGGTTGGGGAAACTCCTGCTGAAACCTAGGTGTGATCATACCCCAGCAGCTAAAGAGAGGTTTTGTACCTTTATACTTTCCCAGGGAAGCTATTTGTTTCAAAATCCTTAACCATCTTTCACTGAGGTTTACAAAGAAAGAAAATACATAGGTCACTTACAAATTCAGTGGGAGGCAGACCCCCACCGCTTCCATCCTGTATTAGAGACACATTTCTGAGGGCCTGAGGGTGTTTATACACTGCCACCTGCTGCTTTTATCTCCTTGATCTGAGTTTGCTCTGCTCCCAGCAGGGCTGGTGATCTGCTCCTCTCTGTCTAATTCTGCTCATCCTCCTGCAGTTTGATCCAGAGCCCAATGGAGTCAAAGACTCCTAAGACTTCCTTTGGCTTCAGTGGATTTTGGAGTCTGCCAGATACATAATTAATTTTTTTCAATGGGCTATGAATCAGGCTTTTTGTACTGCCAGATGTATAATTAATATTTCAGGATGAATTCCAGGTATCTTGCTGTTTTGTAAGGTTCTTCCTACTGTCTCAGTTCCTGTCTCCCATGTAACAAGGTCATAAATTAAACTCTTACATTCTTAAGTCAACAAGCAAATCAATAAAATTAATAAAACCATGATTTGATGCTTTTACATACCTATCAGTTACACAAGAAAAATATCTCAAAGGACATTCCAGTCTCAAAAACAATAGCTTTTTCACCCTGAAGTTTCCAAATGAGGGTTATTTTTACATCATCGGATAAAATACATCACTGACTGCAGTTTTATCATTCCTTATAACTTGAGAGAGAATTTGAAGTTGTTTATATATGAAAAAGCACAGGTGAATTTACTGAAATATTCTGGTATCACTAGTTCTATGCATTTCATCAAACATCTTTTTTACACTAATGATTAAAAGTGGGCAAATAAGGCAACTGGAGTATTTCATTCCTATATGAGGGCTTGTCTTGAAATTAAATACATACTTTTTCTATTCCCACACAAGCAGCTTTTGCTTCCTTTGAAGTCTTATATAGACTGCAACGCAAGCCTGCCATATTCTAGCCTGTTAATAGACCCTCACTCTTCAAAACAGTATAGCCTGTAGTCTATGACTCCCACTGTTATTTCTAATGCATCCTCTCACCTTTTCACCCTAAGGCAAAGATATATTTTCCCCAAGGATCAGTTTTACACCTGAATACAGTGTCTGCTCTAGCCTTATGAATTAAACGTCAATCTAAAATAAGCATCCTGTTAAAGGTTACAAAGGAACTTGGCTGTATACTAATTTTATTTCATACCATTGGTCCTGCTTTCTCGCAAAGTACCGAGCAAAAATCAGTGGATATTTGAGATAGTGAAGAATTATCAAAACTGTCTTGTGAACTCATCAAACCAGTATTGTTCTTTCACTGACCTGCTCCCTGCCTGTCTTTTGGTTGAATGACGCTGACAGTCTTTTTAATTTCAGATCAATCCAAAATATTAGCAAAGCTGTGCTCTGAAGTTTCAAGAAGTATTAGAAAAAAATAGAGTTTTGCATTGTATTTCCATTGATGATTATTCCTGATTCCCACATGATGGAAAATTGTATATAAAGAGTAACTTGGAAACCAGTTCTGATGAGCCCTAATGGTGTGATCAACTTAAAAAGGATATCTGAACAAAAGCTTTGAAATTCACTGCAGGAGTTTGCTTTCCAATAGTAACTTCTTTTGATTTCAGAAGAAAATCATGAGCTTGGTAAATTAAGTTCATTTCTACGAAAATAGGTCATTTTTATTTAATGAGGGCAGCTCCTAAGCAATGCATGATCATCTTAATGAAATTCAAGAACTGCTTCATGAATCACCAAGTTTTGAAAAAGATGGAAGCAAGAGTGAAAAAACCCCAACCCTGTTTCTTGGTAATAGTATGATTTATGTTAACTGTATGAAGTACTACATGGTTATTTATTAAAAAACTGGGAGGTCATCAAAAGATTGTCAGGTTCTCAAGTATTGTTTTAAATCTTTTGGCAGTTGCTATTAACTTGTGTTTTTTTGCTGCTCTGTGCTTTCAATAGACAATATACAAAACATCCAGAGCTGTTACTGGTGCTTGAGGATGAATCCTATCCACTATTGCATTTTCTCTAAGCTTTAAAGAAAAGTTGTTGACACAGTTTAGCAAAAACACTTAGTCTCTTAGATATCACTCTGCTTCTGAATAATCTTTTTGGTGTACAGATCAAAAGGAAAGCTTTCATCATAGATCTTGAATTGGACTCTAATCAGTGTAGGAGTTCATAAGCTTCAGTGCAAGACCTTTTCATTTTCCTCATGTGAAGATCAATTAGTTCATAAGCTCTTCAGAACAAACATCAGATTCTTTCAGTGTTTACTGTACTAAACAATGCAAAGCACCACAGTTTTGGCTTCAAGAAAACAAACTATAATTGACATGTTTGTCTCAGAGTATGGAATGATCAAAACCAGTGAACTACTTTCACTGTCGACGATGCAAATTGCATCCAGACTAAACTAGCCATAGTCAATCCCGCGGATCAAGATGAATGCACAGGTGTTACATGCTCTTTTAAAATGCCACGTTTTTATTTTCAGTGTTACACAGGCAAAAATGGTTTGTCTTCTCTTTGATTTTAAAAAGGCAGAGTATTTTTTTTCCTTCATTGTAGCACAGCTTTCTTTTTTCTTTTTTTTTTTTCCTTTTTTTTTAGCATAAATGGACAGGAAAGGTATAAGGAAAAAGGTGCTGTGCCAGAGTTTTGCTAAATGATATCTTTGGGAGGAAATATGACTACATCTTTTAACTTTTCCCCTAAAGCACAAAATTCTTATTAACCATGTATGATGAGGCACTGTGTGGCTGGAATATTTACTGTAAATAATATCAATTGCACATTTGGGGAACTTACCAAAAGTTATTTGAAGCCAATGGGCATCTTTCCATTGATTTTAAAGGGCTTTGAAATAGGCCTTTAGCCTTGTTTTCTGTTCATGAATCATTCAGAAGCCAATCCTGATGCCTAGTTGTTTGTAAGTATTGGACAAATAGTTTGGACAAACAACTTCTGGTCTACAGGTTGTTTCCAAAATGTTAATTTAGACTATTCACTGTTCAATATTCATGATGTGTGATTAGTCGTCTACATCATCATGATATTACTTTGTCTATCTAATTGACGGACTGAAACTATTTAAGCTATAGCATCTATCCATTTACATTCTTATAATGGAGCAGCTCATCGCTGTAGTATATGAATGAATAATGAATAACAAATGTTGAATAGTGAATAATGAATAGTAAATAATTTATGCACTCTGGTAAGATTTTTAAAACAAATATTCACTCGTGCTAATGCCTGTGAAACTTGGAATTGAGAACATTTTCACAAATGTTCAGCAGCTCAACAAGAATGTGGAATAACAAGTAATAACTTGAATAATACAGGATAATATTTATGATTATATTTTTAATGACAAATGAACTTTTTTTGTTTTTTTTTTAAGCATTGGATTATATCTCCAGTATAAAAGAAGAGGAAGGAAACTATTGATAGGAAAACTGACCAAGAGCTTTTTTGGCTTCATTGCTTTCCTTCCACCCATCAGCACTCTGCACCTAAGAGAGTAATAGTGTGCCATATTTTCTTCTTGACATCTTCTGAGTTAAATGTGTCCTCTGATTCAGCATTCTAGTACCCAGGCTATTCCTCATTAGCTTGGGAGAATCAACACAAATACTATGACAAAACATAAAAAAATCCTTTAAATGACATTTCTTTTGAGACAATTGCATCATAAAATGTAAACATCTCTCAAGATCTCTCAGTCTCTTACTTATTCATCATCCTCACCTGGCTGTTAGTTTCTTTCACATCCATAGTTACTTTTAGTGTTTCCTTTCTTTCTCTAGTTACCCCTTTCAGCATTTTTTTTTCTTCTTTGTATCTTAGGTCTTTGGATCTTCTAATTATATTTTTATCTCCTCATTTTTCCACTTGTAAATTTTCTTTTATTTTTCTCTGTTCTTTTTTTTTTTTAATTCTCTCATTGCATTTAGTCATCATCAGTCTTCTGCATTTTCTTATATTTTCTTTGCCTATTCTTTAATATTTTCAGTTAGCACTCACTTTTATTCAGCTCCTCTCTTTTCCTGTCGATCCTTTTCTTCATTACATTTTCTTCTTATTTACTGGCCAAGTTGCCTCTTGCAAAAAGCTGGCAAGTGATTCTGATGTAAGCAGAACACTTCTTGCAAACCTTGTAAGGCACAACATGTTATCAATTATATGTTCTAATACTCACAGATCTTTTTCTACCCTTTTCTGCTGCAAATCTTGTATTTCTCATTTTGGCTAGCTATCTGATCTGATCCAGGACTCATTTCCAGTAAATTCTGGCACCTTCTGACTCATGAGGGTATTATTTTTCTGAATACCTATATCACTCCTAACATAAACTCAGAAGCCTCCTCCACATATAACTTCAAATGTGTTCTATCATAATCTGACAATTAGAACAAAGAAAGATAAATTAGAAGAGAATGACTGAAAACTAATCCTTAAGTCCAATCAATGGCTGGCTTAATGAGAAACCACTGCTGTGGATTTAGAGACATTTCATGTTAAATAACATCATACTTAAATTCTGTCCGTTAGAGATAATTAAATCTCATTAGTAAAGTGACAATACAAAATATCTTTTAATTCTCCGGTTTGTATGTGTCACGGTCCAATACTCTCTGACCAAGTTCTTTTAGTTTGTACTAGGTCTGGCTGAGATGGAGTTAACTTTCCTCACAGCAGCCCATATAGTGCTGTGCTTTGTATTTGTAGTTAAAACAATGTTCATAACCCACTAGTGTTTTGGCTACTGCTGAGCAGTGCTCACACAACATCAGGGCTGTCTATCCGACCCACAACATGCCCTCTCCCACACCCTCCCAAATGTCAGTAAGCTGATGATGGGCAAGAGGAAAGAGGTTGGGAGGAGACACAGCAGGGACAGCTGATCCAAACAGACCAAAGGGATTCTGTACCATATGATGTCATACTGAACAATAAAAGGTAATAGAAGGGGGGAGGGGGGAGTTGGTTATTAAGTGATTTATGTTCCAAAGCAACTGTCATGCAACTTGAGGCCCTGCTTCTCAGGAAGTGGCTGGATATCACCTGCTGATGGGAAGTAGAGAATAACAATTTTTTTTCTTTGCTTCTGCATGTGACCTTTGCTTTTTTCCCTTAAATTGCCTTTATCTTGACAAGATTTTCATCTTATTTTCCCCCCTGTCCTTCTGAGGAGGGGGAGTGTGAGAGTACCCTGGCAGGCAGCCAAGGTCAACCCATCACACAGATACTCCACATGCGAAGAGTTTAATATTTTAATACCAAATTTACTTATTTGAAGATATTTGATGTTACATAGGATTTTGATTTAACAGAATGATACAGCAACGTACTGAAATCACAATGAAAGCATGATATAGCAATTGCAGTATACAGTTGGATCACAATATAAATTTGATTCCCATTTCCCATTTCTGTATACTTCCCATCACCACACTGAGTGCCCTCAATTGCCTGGAAGGAATACATGGGTTGAAGCCAGCTCAGTCCTATTGCCCTCTTCAAAGATCATTTTGTTGGTTGCTCAGTTTTTATACTTTTTGTTGTGCTGAGCCACGTACATACTTGCCCTATGTTGGCTGGTCAGGCCAGTTCAGGAAGATATTGACACTTTTTTAGATTAATTGAGGGAAGGCCATTTACACAACCAGTTGATCCGCACAGCTGATAAAACCATTTAGCTAAAACATAGGCCAACCTTTGGTCCTCTTTGCGTTGAGATGCTTTCCGTCATCCTTAAAACAGCTGTGGTCACTCCCTGTTTTATTCCCTGAGCTTCATGAACACATCACCTGTGCCAATCTCCTCTATGCCTTCTTCCATTGTAGGCGTTCACTGATCAGTTGTACTTTAAATGCCCAAGATTACCAAATGCTCAAATCTCCGGTACAGGAGATATATTCAAAACTACCAAAAAGCTTATGTACCATCCTCATCATAACTACTGTTATTTTTGAGAGGAATAAGGTGACAGACTTCATAAGTCTGTCATCAGTCCATAAAAGACTGTTACAAAGAGAAATGGAATGATCTGTTTTACAGGTCGAGGGTAGACAATTAAAAAAAAAGTATCAAGACTTCAGTACAGCAAGGAAAACATTGTGACAAACTTTTTAATGGTAAAGATAGAGAAGTACTAGGAGAGATCCTGAGGAGTATCTGTCAATGCAGATCTTGGACATTTCACAGAAGATTGATTAAACTTCTATATATGATGAAGGTATCCTTACAGAGGAAGGACATTTTAATAGAATCATAGAATGGCTTGGGTTGGAAGGGACCTTCAAATATCATCTAGACCAGTTGTGACGGTCTGACAAATTATAGTCAATGTCTCAAACATTCGTTAAAGAACTTTGGTGGAGAAAACGGCCTCTGTAAAAATGCTGGAGTTTTGTGAACAGGACAATGTGGCTGGAGGAGAGGGCCCCACGGAGGGTGGGACCACGCTTCTCCAAAGCCGTAATTCCTTATCTTAAGTGACCAGGAGAAGGAGCACAGCATATGTGCCTGGAGGAGGAGGCCCTGAGGAAGATGGGACTGTGCTTCTATCTTAAACGGTCGTGCCAGTAGGAAAAGAGAGGCAGCTCTGCAATGAACCCACCCCCCAAGCTCACCGGCCAATTCCAGAGAACCCCGGGAATGGGAACTGCGCATGTTGAGACCATCAACTAACACGCTATAAAAGAAGGGAGAACGAGTTCTCAGTGCGTGCCCTCTGGAACTGGATCTCTACACTGGCTGGACCAACGCTGGACCCAGGACTGGTGAAACCCTTTTCTTCTTTCTTTCTTTCTTTCTGAGACTAGGAGTAGATCTAGCTGCCCCTGGGCTCCTCTTTGAGAAGGAGTCCAGAAAGCAAGGGGGTCTGCTCTGAACCTCATGACTCAGTGGGAGGGCTCACCTTCTGATACATTTCATGTTCCTTTCTCCATTTCTTTTTCTAGACCTCCCTTCTCTTTTCAAACAGCAGCTTAATGACATGTTGCAAGGTTCATATTGATAAGTTCACTTGTACTTGGGCAAGGTTAGCTAGGTTGAATAAATGTTGACTGTTGTTTGAACTCCCCTGGTGTCGTTTCACCTTAATTCTGGCAAAGGAAATCCACAAACCTGAGTCGCTCCAACTTTGGGACGCAACACCAGTCCCTTGCCATGGGCAAGAACATTCCATTTAATGGTCATGGTGGTTGTTATTTAAGCACTGACATTACAGTATAAGTTGGGAGTTATGATTCTGTGATCATATCCTAGTATGCTGGTGTACTGGGTTTGCATGGAAAGGGTTGGGTAGCAGGGGGGTTACAAGGGTGGCTTCTGTGAGAAGCTGCTAGAAGCTTCCCCCGTGTCCGACAGAGCCAATGCCAGCTGGCTCCAAGATGGACCCGCCGCTGGCCAAGGCCGAGCCAATCAATGATAGTGGTAGTGCCTCTGGGGTACCACATTTAAGAGGGGAAAAAAACCCCAACTGCAAAACTGCAGGGAGAAATGAGAATATGTTAGAGCAACAACCCTGCAGACCCCCAGGTCAGTGCAGCAGGAGGGGAGGAGGTGCTCCAGGCACCGGAGCAGAGATTCCCCTGCAGCCTGTGGGGAAGACCCTGGTGAGGCAGGCTGTCCCCCTGCAGCCCAGGGAGGTCCACGGGGGAGCAGATCTCCACCTGCAGCCTGGGGAGAGAGGAGCCCACACTGGAGCAGGTGGATGGCTGAAGGAGGCTGTGACCCCGTTGGAAGCCCGTGCTGGAGCAGGCTCCTGGCAGAACCTGTGGCCGCGTGGAGAGAGGAGCCCACGCTGGAGCAGGTTTGCTGGCAGGACTTGTGACCCTGCGGGGGACCCATGCTGGAGCAGTCTGTGCCTGAAGGACTGCAGCCCGTGGGAAGGGACCCACGCTGGAGCAGTTCGTGAAGGACTGCAGCCCTTGGGAAGGACCCATGTTGGAGAAGTTCATGGAGGACTGTCTTCCATGGGAGACACCCCACGGTGGAGCAGGGGAAGAGTGAGGAGTCCTCCCCCTGAGGAGGAAGGAGCAGCAGAGACAACGTGTGACGAACTGACCCAAACCCCCATTCCCTGTCCCCCTGCACTGCTGGTAGAGAAAATTGGGAGTGGAGTTAAGCTGGGAAGGAAGGAGTTGGGGGGAAGATATTTTAAGATTTGTTTTTATTTCTCATTATCCTGCTCTGGTTGATTGGTAATAAATTGAGTTAATTTTCCCGAAGTTGAGTCTGTTTTGCCCATGACAGTAATTGGTGAGTGATCTCTCCCTGACCTTATCTTGACCCACGAACCTTTCGTTCTGTTTTCTCTCCCCTGTCCCGCTGAGGAGGGGGGAGCGATAGAACGGCTTTGGTGGGCACCTGGCATCCAGCCAGGGCCAATCCACCACATCTGGGGACTATACATCACTGAGAAAAGAAATAAAAACCAACCAACCAACAACAAAAAAAAAAGAGAGAAGAGAGGAGCTTGCCATCCATCTTTTGAAATTCTTACTTTTAAACACTGACAGCACCTGAGTAAAATCAAAGAGTGTAAATTTTTTTTCTGTTAATTGTGCTTATAAACAGTGATTCTCACTAGTAGCTGAAAATAGCAATTAGTCAACGGTTTCTTCAAGACGATCTTTTACTTTTTTGTCGGACCAGCACAATTTTTCTATAAACTGTTTAGATTTACCCATGACTTGCAGAAGATGTACTTGGAACTTTCACACAACTTCTTTTTCCCCTTCTATCTTAGGCAAGAAACTGGTTCAAGAAGAGAGGAGAAATTTCACCTGATTGTTTTCCTGAGATACAAATCCTTTGTAATTTTGTCATCCCAGGTAAAGGAGACTTCATTGCTGCACTGTTCAATATGACTACAGGAGAAATTTCTTTCTTCACTGGAGACAAGATTTCTTGAAATTTCTTGTTGATTAGGGGTTTGAGAAACATCACCTACAAGAAAAGATTAAAAGTACTGGGACTAATCTTGAGAAAAAATACTGAGAGGAGTCTCCAAACACATGTGAAAGTTGTTGCAGGGAGGAAGCGGATAAACTATTGTCCAGGTCCTATCCTCTAAGATTAGAGCCAAAAGCAAAGGGCTTAACGGGTAACAAGACAAACATATTTCTATTGATAAGGATAGTAAAGCACAGGGACAGCTGGCTTCTTGGGAAAACTACGTTCTCTCATGAATAGGCACAATAGGATAATTTTTAAAGCAGGCTAAATAAATATGTCAGGAATATTGTAGGCATATTAAGCCTTCATTAGGCTAGAAGAAGCAGACTATGATGCCATCTCACAAGTTCTTTCACAACACTTTTCTATGACTCTATAACATAACTCAGTTTCTTCAGGATTGAAGATCATGTAGGGACATCCTTGTCAGTTTTACAATATCAGTTCAGAGCAGAAAGGTACTGTAACAGTGTGAGTATGGAATAACTGTTCAACCTCTTTCCCTTCTGAGGCAGGGTCTTTGCTGCCTTGGTTTAGGAAGAGTTCCCCTGGCAGGTCCCTACATAGTTCAGGTATTACATAGCCAAGCATTTGTTATGCCAATATAGATGTGCTGAATGAGATACATTTCCTTTTTAACTACACTAATCATCTGAGGATTTATAGACAACAAAGGGAAATAGGCACACAAAGCATATGATTCATCCGACCTGCTTTAGATATCTATTTGAGGAAGTGGATTCTGTCCTTAAAGCACCTATTAATCTCCAAAAGAGCAAGTAGGATTGCTATCTCAAATGAAAATGCCTTAAATGAGATTCCCATCCACTTTTGCTAACCTTATGATGGTAAGTGTGATATGAGTACTATATAAAGAAGAATCAATGATATAGTTATAGATAAGACTTCTGTCTGATGATAGTCTTGATGGACAAAGTAACTATCCTCACAGACGAGGGATTTATTTCACGTCTGTAGTGCAGTTGGAGACAGCCTGACTCACAGCTACACCTTTCTGCAACTTCAGTACATTTTATACAAAGTTTTAGTGCTTTGCTCGTATTTTTTATCTTTTCTTCTCATACACACAAACTTTCACAGATACAAGAAGACCAATTCTCAGACTGGATCCAGCTACAGTCTAAAAACGTTGAGAGGCTGTTCCACTGTACAGCCATTGCAACCTCATGACTACAACAGAGGACCTCAGGAATTGAAAGAAGTAAAAACACTTACAAAAAAATGCAAACATCTTAGAACCTAATTACTAACTGCATAAACCTCACTGACTTTTGGGGAAGTCTTACTGTTTTGTATTAATAGTAGATTAAATCTTGTACTGCCAAAATTCATGTTCCTCTTCTGTACATTAAATAACATGTACTTATAAGGAAGGTGAGATTTTATTTTTCTTCTTTTTAGAAAGAAACCCAATAATATTCTACTTATTTACTTTCAGCATGGACATAACACTTTTTGTCTTTTAGACTGTTAGAAAGACAAATAGTATATCTTAAATGAACTTCCTAATCAGAAACTTTTCCAGTTCTATGTGGTTACAGCTACCATGATTCTGGAGAAATGAAATACTAATTATAATTTTATCTCCTCCCCACAAAATAATAAATAAATAAATATTTGTATGTTTATAAAATACTTGCCTAGAGCAATTAACACGTTGAATTTTACAAAGCTGACTCAGGCAATGTAGAGACTTCATGGTTCACTTCTTATGACCAGACCCCAAATCCAATTGTCTTAAAACAAAATAAATTGCAAAGGACAACTTCTAAAACTTTTTTTAAAAGGAAGATTGAGAAAATACACAAGATTTCTAGACGTTAGAGGGTGATGATGCTTATTTTGTATTTAGTACATGCTATGTTAGGAAATATTAGTTAAAATATACCCCTCTCCCTCTCTTGTAAGATTTATCCCTTCTGGGTCTCCAGGATTTAGCAGAATTGGATCCCTAATCTCCTGTAAATCTGTAACAGTACCTTGCATTGCCTGTACAAAATTAATAGAATTACATCAGCAAATCCACTAATAAGAACACTAATGAGAATATGCAAAAAACAGACTATGAACACTACAAAAAATGCAAATTTTATGCCATCAGCAAAGAAAAGAAAAGTAGATAATTTCTGCTGCATTAAGTGTATTTATAGTGATGCAGAGGTCATTGGAATCAAAGGAACTTCAGCATATGCTTAAAATTGAGCTTCAGGGCTACTTCAGAAGAGAGGTTGAAAAAGATAATTAGTTTAAACGTAAAGATGCTCATTAAATACAACAAAAAAATTGACAACAGACTCTACTGCCCATTTCAATGTGTAACGTAGAAAAACAAATTGTGATTCCTACTAAGATTATACATGTGAAATGATACCAGTTGCAGTATCCAATAGAATGTACATATCACCAACACTATACAGAGTAAGAGGTGCTGTGTCTTTCCAACCAAAAGAGTTTTGATGATAGGATCATATTCAGCATCCACCACTAATTTCCTATGCCATTCTCATTTCCTCAGGCTAAGTGTAATGCAAATTGACCTGAAGTAGATATTGAACACTGTCATTTTCTACAGAGCATTGCTCATGGCTATGCGTTGTTCTTTTACCTTTATATAAATTTATGGTTGGATTTAGCTGATAAATAACCTTTTGAAATATTTCTCATGACCACCAGGTGCTCCTTTCCTGTAATTTCACCTGTAAGCAGATCAGTGGGCAGTTCCGTATATTGCAAATACTGAAGTTATTCAGTAGGGACCAGATCCTGAAGCTGTTGCCATTTCAGCACCTTCTTCACCCAAAACATAGAATGATTACAGGAATGGTTGCTTTGACCAGCTGAGGACTGAACAGAAGCTGGTAGGGAATTTTATTGCCCAATATTAAATGATTTTGCTCTATGCATTCTTCATAAAGCTTTAGAGAATTTCTGTGCCAGTAACTTAAAAATATTACTTATTTGATTAAAGTAAGTCCATTAAAGCCAAGTTAAACATTAATGTTGGAGCTGAATCTGGCGAGGGATGTTGAGCACAAAAAGGCTTCTCTAGCACATAATGTATTTCTATAAGTGTATATATAAGGGAAAATGGGGGTCCACTATTGAGTGGGGCAAGGGCCCTGATGACACAGTGCATGGAACAGGCTGAGGTACTGACAGCTGCCTTTTTGTCCTAGCTTTCACCAGTAAGACAGTTCTTTGGAAAGCCAAGGCCCCAGAGACAAGGTGGAAAGTCTGGAGCAAGGAAGGTTTAGAGACTGATCTAGATCCAATTTAATTATATGATCTAACCCAGCCAATAAATCTGGCCCTTATTTTACATCATCTACATCACAAATAGTAGAGGCATTTAAAGACAATGTACTAGAAACAAACTTTAATAGTCAGTGATCCTAATATTTTAAATTGTTTCTGTGCAGAAATCCTATTATGATTGACATGATAAAGGTCTTAGGTTTTTAATTTAGCAGAACAACTTTCTCACAACAAATATGCAAGTTGTAATTAATTAACTTGCTACTATCTTTATGTCAAAACATTGAAGCAAAACATATGTCTTCACTAAAACCTTTCAAGACTTACAGATAGCATGGATTTTTGAAATAAATTTAACCCTATATTCTACAAAAAGTGGCAATAATGAAATCCTTGTCTATTTAAACACATTTTTAAATGAAGTTAATTCTAAACTAAAAATCTACATCTACCTTGTACGTTCAATTTCTGGGGAAAAAAAATGGTTTCCATGGCATCATAAAATGTAAACATCAGAGTTAAATTTCATTTTAAATTTCAATATTTGGCTATTCATTGAAGTAATTGATTACTAACATATACATATTTTATAAATAATTATTATAGATTTCAAAATTTTATCCAAGTCACAGTTTAAAACATGTTTATCTGATATTCTGGGAATATTGATTGTACAGTAGTTACAATCCATCTCAGATTCATCTTGACTCAGATAAGCTAGAACACTGGAGCCTAAAATATCCTTACTTACTTAACTGTTCTCCTACACCTTTCCCCTGTTTTACAGTTATTTGTGTCCAAGACATACTTACTACAGGGAGAGAGGGCCCTTAGCAACACGGGCTGAACCTATCAATGCCACTTGATCTTGTGGCTCTTGATCTGCCTGTGGTACTTTTTTTCTATTTAGCAGTAGGGCTCCATTAGTAGGCCTCTAATTGAGAAGAAACACCTTCTGGTCACTGTGTTGAACAGTATGTCGAGGTAATTTGAGGTAACACATGCCCATTTATCAGAGCTTATGATAATCTTTAGAATGACACCAAGCTGTGTGGTGCAGTCCACATGCTGCAGGGAAGGGATGCCATCCAGAGGGACCTCGACAGGCTTGAGAGGTGGGACTGTGCAAGTATCATGAAGTTCAACAAGGCCAAGTGCAAGGTCCTGCACATGGGTCGGGGCAATCCCAAGCACAAATACAGGCTGGGCGATGAGTGGATTGGGAGCAGCCCTGAGGAGGACGACTTGGGGGTATTAGTGGATGAAAAACTGCATATGAGCCAGCAATGTGCGCTCATAGCCCAGAGAGCCAACTGTACCCTGGGCTGCCTCAAAAGAAGTGTGGCTAGGAGGTCGAGGGAGGTGATTCTCCCCCTCTACTCTGCGCTTGTGAGACTCCTCCTGCAGTACTGCATTCAGCTCTGGGGTCCTCAGCACAGGAAAGACGTGGACCTGTTGGAGTGGGTCCAGAGGAGGGCCACAAAGATGATCAGAGGGCTGGAGCACCCCTCCTATGAAGACAGGTTGAGAGAGTTGGGGTTGTTCAGCCCAGAGAAGAGAAGGCTCCGGGTAAACCTTACAGCAGCCTGCCAGTACCTAAAGGAGGCCTACAGGAAAGATGGGGAGGGACTTTTTACAAAGGCATGTAGTGATAGGACAAGGGATAATGGTTTTAAACTGAAAGAGGGTAGATTTAGATTAGATGTAAGGAAGAAGTTGTTCCTTGTGAGGGTGGTGAGGCACTGGCACAGGTTGCCCAGAGAAGTTGTGGATGCCCCATCCCTGGCAGTGTTCAAGGCCAGGTTGGATGGGGCTTTGAGCAGCCTGGTCTAGTGGAAGGTGTCCCTGCCCATGGCAGGGGGAGTTGGAACAAGGGTCCCTTCCAACCCAAACCATTCTATGATTCTATGAACTGTCTACACCTAGGAGCCCCAATCACCCTGCTGCACTTCTGCCAGGACAGAGTTATCTTTCTAACCCACATGAAATTTCAAAACTCATTCTAGCCATACTTCTAACAATTCTTCATTGCTTTTATTCTGAAAATCTTATAAATAGCAACAAACTGCTTTAGCTTGTGGCCTTATTATTTTACAAACATGTCACTTTCTCAGCTTCTATTAGTTCTCCAAGTTTATTCATCCATACACTTAGACATGCTGTCCTTGGTATTGCTAAAGTATATAATACTAATATTAATGTATATGTGATTAATTTTGTCTTTCGCTTACACATTCCAGTACTTGGGAAACCAGTAGCTGAGCACTCTTCAGTGAGTTTCTTTCAGGTGTAATCTGTACTACTGTTTCAAAAACTGCTTGACCTTTGGACATTTCCACCAAATGGTTATGACTCTCTTGTCATGCTGTGGCATCTGCAACAATTAACCAAGCACACTGCTTATAATTTTAATATTGACAACACAAAGTATATTTTCTCTAGGATCACTGCAGACTTGAAAGATATAGTTATTAAAAAGCCATCATCTCTGCAATAGCAGAAGTAGACAAATATATACATAGACTGAAAACAATCAAATAATCATTATGTTGACCTTCATCATTACTAATGAACAATCTTCTTAAGAGTGACTTTTTTTCTTAGAAGTTTTATATTTTTTTAATCATGTTAGCCTTCTTCCTGAGAATAGTACTATAATATGGGCTAAATGGTAAATGGGTATAGATGCTCCAGTTTCATTCTTAGAGAAACTGGAAAGAAGAACTTACAGTAATGGAGATGGGTTTTGCTGAGAAGGTTGTGATAAGGTTTTAAAAGATAAAAATAAAAAGACACAACTCCTCTGAAAAGTTGAGATGGAGCAACTTGACGCAGTTTGTATGCATATGTCTCAAATGAGAGGGAGGAGTAGCCCAGGGTGAGAGACTGTCTGGCAAGGAGGAGTGTTATGTACTGGACCATATATATGGAATAAGTAAAAATGTATTCGAAGCTCATTCACTGAACTTGGGTAGGGACACAAAAGGAAAAAAATCGCTAAATGTCTGTCTCCATGTATTGTCATTATAAGCAACAGTAAGTACCTTGATAGATGGTTTCTGACACAGATTCCTATCTAGATATTCTTTGCATAGGTTAAACATGTGTTACATATGCAAACCTATATACTTTATAGGTTCTTATGCAAAACTTTTAGTTGTGTAAACTTCTACAGATTTAGTGAACCATTGATATAAAACCCTTGCATGTGATCAAAAAGTAAAAATAACAGTAAAAATAAAACAAAACAAAAAAACCCCTTCCATAAAACTTACCTTACTTATCTATGTGTATGTGTCCTGGAGAAAAACATTGTTAATTTATTGTAGCCACACAATTTGTCTTTTGAGATATTGAGATCATAAGCCTTACCCAGAAGCATTAGACACAACTGTAGGGAAAAAAAAAAAAAAAAAAAAAGAAGCCAAAAAAGCTGTTCTACAGTGCCAGTGAAGCACCCCATGTTCTGTATGAGTGCAGTCAGCTAGAAAATCCTGCCTGAGCATGTTTGAGCCAACAAATATTGAACTATTCCATGGACAGCAATTGCTTCTACTGGAAAAGTTCAGCACAGTCACCTGTGTAGCTCCCTAGAAACTATGCACTTTTCTGGAAAACAAGGAGAAGGATTTGAAGCATCTCAAGGAAAAAAGGGAACTGAACACAGGACGTCCACACTCTCCATGGACAAGGAAAACCTGGACACCCAACGCAGACTTGTTCTCCCGTGTCCCAAACAGAAAGACTAACCACTCTTGGAATTGCCCTTTGGTGCTTGTTTATTAAAGGCATCTAATTCTGGGAGAGAACTTTGAAAGCCAAGTGAATGGAGGTGTCTCTAGATGAAAAGAAAATGCAGCAAATAAATTTTGGAGTTAGAATGAGCCAGATGATATGTCCAGCTCTATAGCAGATTCATGTCCAGCTTTCAAAATGTTTATAGTTCCTGGCTTGTGGCCCTGACTTGTCTAAGTTTTTGATTACCCAGTTGTGGCATGAGGCTTCCTCCAGAACCAGGAGATTTGCTGTGATCCCAGTCAGTACAGAATTTTTTTTTTTTTTTAATTGTTTATCATTTATGCCAAAGATGATTTTGGTGCTTCCTTTCCAATATACGTAACAAAAATAACAAACAGCTTGCATGACCTACCACTATATGTGCTGATGCTTGAATGCCATCAAAAATTCCATCAACTTTCATGTATTTATGACTCACAAAACTTCTCTATTACTATTCCAGACAAAAAGATTGGTCAGCCTGCCTGACTTCCCTTCATGAATATCTATCAACTCAAGCTCATACCTAGAAGACAGCCCTTACTTTCCCCTCTGAAAACACTACCTTCTACTTTCCTGAATTTGGACAATACAGCCTCCAGCCTGTCAGTCAAACCCACAACCTGGATGTGATTTCACTGCTTTCTGGATTCTGCAGGTTATGTCTCTATTTTTCTGTAGTAATACCTGCCTTTCCTATGCAACCAAACAGCTAAAATTCCTGTCCAGATTTTTATCAGCTCCAACTTAACTAGCTTTTTATACCTCACTTTCATTTGTCTTGACAATTGATTCCTATTTATATCCATCCAGAATTATTCTCCTTCCCAGTGATATTATTTTGGCAATGTCACCTCTTTTTGTATCCCTTTTCCACTCCTTTCTTTTCCTTGTTACATCAAGCATGAAATATTTGTTGTTACTTTCAAAGTTTTGCTCTGTTTAGCCTCACTTGATCATCATTTCTCATTTAAAAAGTCACATCCTCCTGCCATCAATCCATTATGTCAGCCTTCCTTCCCTATTAGTTCAATTTTCAAACACTGTCTTTCTGAATATTTGGGGGTGCATTTGGTTTGCATGGCAAGGGTTTTTTGGGGGGGGAGGGGTTCAGGGGTGGCTTCTGTGAGAAGCTGCTAGAAGCTTCCCCTGTGTCTGAGAGAGCCAATGCCAGCCAGCTCCAAGATGGACCCACCGCTGGCCAAGGCCGAGCCCATCAGTGACAGTGGTAGTGCCTCTGGGAGAACAGATTTAAGAAAGGGGAAAAAAGTTGCTGCGGCACAGAAACTGCAGCCAGGAGAGAGGAATGAGAACATGTGAGACCAACAACCCTGCAGACCCCCAGGTCAGTGCAGCAGGAGGGGAGGAGGTGCTCCAGGCACCGGAGCAGAGATTCCCCTGCAGCCTGTGGGGAAGACCCTGGTGAGGCAGGCTGTCCCCCTGCAGCCCAGGGAGGTCCACGGGGGAGCAGATCTCCACCTGCAGCCAGGGGAGGACCCCACGCCGGAGCAGGGGGATGCCTGAAGGAGGCTGTGACCCCGTTGGAAGCCCGTGCTGGAGCAGGCTCCTGGCAGGACCTGTGGCCGCGTGGAGAGAGGAGCCCACGCTGGAGCAGGTTTGCTGGCAGGACTTGTGACCCTGCGGGTGACCCATGCTGGAGCAGCCTGTGCCTGAAGGACTGCAGCCCGTGGGAAGGACCCATGTTGGAGAAGTTCGTGAAGGACTGTCTCCCATGGGAGAGACCCCACGGTGGAGCAGGGGAAGAGTGAGGAGTCCTCCCCCTGAGGAGGAAGGAGCAGCAGAGACAACGTGTGACAAACTGACCCCAACCCCCATTCCCCATCCCCCTGCGCTGCTGGTAGAGAAAATTGGGAGTGGAGTTAAGCCGGGAAGGAGGGAGGGGTGGGGGGAAGGTGTTTTAAGATTTGGTTTTATTTTCTCATTACCCTACTCTGATTAGATTGGTAATAAGTTAAACTAATTTCCCCAAGTTGAGTCTGTTTTGCCCATGACAGTAATTAGTGAGTGATCTCTCCCTGTCCTTGTCTTGTCCCACAAGCCTTTCCTTATATTTTCTCTCCCCTGTCCAGCTGAGGAGGGGAGTAATAGAGCTGCTTTGGTGGGCACCTGGTGTCCAGCCAAGGTCAACCCATCACAAGGAAGAGCTTCATATAAATGTATTCAAGATTATTTCATTATGTTCCTTTGAAGCTCATCATCTTTGTGCCCTCTGTTTAAAAAACTGCTGATGAAGATGACCAAAGATGCCCCTTTCTTTTACTTCTCTAGCTCATTGTTTGTATTCCTCTTCTGTAGTACATCCTTGAATTACAGTGGCTTTGGTTTGGGAGATGGATGGTTTACCAATACTGTGTTTGTAACATACCTATCACATCAGAGTCCTACACTCTCCAGGCAAGATCTGAACTATCACCTAACTCCTACCATATATCCAAAGTAAAGCAAAAGAAAAGCCACAAATCTCTACTCTGCTTAATCTGTTTAGGGCCTGGGAGACCGCAGACATTGTAGCTTTCCCTAGAAATCTTGTCGAAACCTCAGAAACTTTGCTGCTACATATGGGCATATCTGGTATCCTGGCTGAACAAAGGATTTAAATGGATATTTTACAGTTAAAGCCACATGGGGACCACAAAATGGTACATCTGTGCTTGAGAGTCCTGCAGTATTCCAGACTGGAGGGGGAAGTTTGCATTATTTTCTCTGAACTGGAACCTAGACACTTCTTTGCCTGATGGGACTCAAACTTCACAAAAGTATTAAACTATTAAGTGATTAGATTGAGAGTAACAGTACCCTTCACACCTGTTAAAGAGAGTAATGTTAGCTGTTAAAAATGCCAGTTCCCAGAAGGACAGCTAGCTCTCGAATACTGTTGTTCTGCAGTCTCTGCAGTCTTACATGACCCACAATAAAACTGAAAGAAGAGCCCTGTGTCTTGACAGCCATAGGAAGACATCCAAAGTACATGGGAAAGACTATGCGCTCTGACAGTTTTTTTAATCTAGAATCCTAAGTTCATTAAGTATTTTAGGAGCCTGGGTTTATTTTTGTATAGTCCAACACGCTGCTTTCCTGGTCCTTTCTTAAGTTCTGATGTCACCCACTCCTCTTTACCCATCTGTAATCCCCATGTCCTAGCTAGTCTAAAATTAATTCCCAGGTGGCAGTTTCTAAGGTAAGGATCTATGCCTTAATTTCTGCATCCTCTGAATAAATTTGTCCTCAATTATCTTGACTCTTCTTACGTGGGCTCTTTGACTTTGTGTATGCTATTAAAGCATACTTATACTCCAATAAGCAATCTGTAAAAAATATATAATTGGATTCTCTGTGTGTTGTCTCTCATTAGCTCTGTCTTAAGTGTACTCTGTTGACAAGTTTTTTAAAAAAACAAAAACCTATTCTGACAGTCAACCTTGCAAATTCGTCCTTAGATCTGCAAGTCAAATTCTGACACTATTTAAATTCTACAAGTGGAGCTTTGTTAATAATGGCTTGATTATTTGTGAGCAAAAAAAAAAAAAAAAAAATAGAGCAACCTGGTTCATATTCTCACAGCTTTATAGGCACTAGAGTGCGGTGCTAAGAAGAATAAAACAGTAAATATCCAATCAGTATAATAAGCACATCTCTACATAAATAAGTAAGTGTAAATCATACTAACTACATGGAGGAATGCAACATTTAAATGTAAAAGAGTTGTCATTTTAAACATACTCACTATTTCAGATAGAAAATTTAGACATTTGTTCATGTTCACTATGAAATTAACAATTTTTATGTGACTGCTTTGTAACGTTACCTCACCTAAGTAATAAACTACTCTGTGACATTACAGAAAATCCTAATGTTTTCAGTAACTTTTTGAAAGAAAATGTGTGCATGGGCAAGGGATTAATAGCAAAAAAGTTACTTTATCATATATATTATATAAATTATCTATATAATGTTACAATAGAGGGAGGCAGAGAAAGAGCGAGACAGTATTTTAACTCCAGTTTTGAACTTCTTTCTGTGTTTTAAAGTGCCAGCTGCTGCTGGCAAACTCTAAGTAATCATCCGTCCTCCCCTAGTCCTCAGTACAGCTGGGTCTGAACCAACCCCAAGCACAACTCAAAGCAGCACGAGGGCTGTGCTGCCTCGGCTGTTTCCCACAGGGACTCCTCTGGCTGCTAACGACCGGATGGAGCTCTGCATATTCTAGTCCATCCTCCTTCTCGTGTTTGATCCTGGCATGTCCCTGACATGCCCCGCACCAAGGGACGGGGTAACAGATTGGCTGTAAGGGCATTTGTCCAACAGAATTTTCTATTGTTTAACAAGAATCCCCCTGAGCGCTTTCTAGTCTGTTTTCTTTCATGTCTGGGCTACATTGTTAATAAATGCTATTTTTAATGAATATTTCCATGCTATTTTTTTTTAACTAAGATATATACAGTATGTTCAGTATGTTTCCTTCTACACCGTATATACAAGCAGACAAATGAGCTAATGCACATATCTGTTCTCAGTGTCCCTAAGGTACTTGGAAATAGAATCAAATGTTATCATTCTGTTTATCCATATAGTTTCCTCTGTCCTTTTGTTGTGATTTATAACACTGTATGAACTATGAATTAATACTTCAGTCCCTCCTGCAGTTGTTACCATTCTTTTGACCGGGGTCAGTTGTCAGATGAGATTTTCATTAAGGTTTTTGGTTGTATTAAACTTTTCTATTGCAAACACTGATAAAATGCTTTAGGGGGAATCTTTTACATTAATCTAGTTTTTTCCCTGTTAGCATTTAAGATATTTAAGAAGTTATTTTTTTGTATTACGATGTTGTTATCTGTTGCACTGTCTGTTCATTAAATGTCCTTTTATTAACTTTAATGGCATAAATAAACTTTTCTGGGAATTTTTATTTATTCTAGTGGAGATGAATTGTAGTTATTTTAAATTTCTTCTTTAACTTGTCCCCTGATTTAAATGTTAATCCTGTGAGATGTAGATTGAAAATATTTTTTTTTCTCCTACTGTCCAGAGAAGAGAGTTTAAATTATAGTCACTTACTATTTTGTGGTTTAAAACCTATATTTACATAGTACCTGCTTTGATTTCACGTACTCTGCCAATGCCAAAATGAACAGTACTTGATAATGGCAGAAACCATCACTTTTTCTTATTAACCACCTTTCCTCCTTCTTCCCTAAAATGAACCAAAGTAAAACAAAGCCTCTCTTTGGATGAAAAGCAGGCTGTATTGAATTCACTCACAAAATTGTTGCTAATTTCAGTGGAGTCAGAATTTTATCTTTGTTTCTTGTCATCATGTTTTATCTTATTATTCCAAAAGGGCCTAATTCAAAGTCAGCAGAAATCAATGTAAAGATTCCTGCTGATATCATTTTGCTCACAAAGTTCAATATTGTTTTGTGGATACCGTTTAATATTTTTCTTAGGTGTTAGCCAAGGAAATGTATGGAGGAGACCGTGTATCTTCATGTATATGCACTGAAGTTTACATCCAAAACCTTAGGTTATGGAATTATTTGAGTTTAAAATATGAACTGACTGCAAGTGAAATGGAATCACATGCCTAAAGAATCTGGTAGCTGCCGAAAAACATACCCTATCTTGATTTTTAGGGGAAGAAGAAAATTATACTGTACTCAATTAAAAGGACAATTGTGATTTTTTTAAATAGAAGGAATATAAGTACCCACGCTGGATTTGGACAAACAATTGAAAATTAACACTCTGCCTCTTATAAAAGTATCATGGGGCTTTTAACAAGCAAAAGTTGTCACAAGCTGGCTTTTCTGTGTTCTCTGAAAACAAAGACAGTCTGGCTTTGATAGCACATTAATTTTGCATAGGACTGATCATAACATTGGATGTTTATTTGAAAATATTTTCAGCTGTAATTTTCAGAGAACTGGGATTAACAAGTGATTGTATCTCTTGCTGAGGGTTATTTGTGCTCCCAGGTACACCACTGAAATTAAATCTACATGAACATTGAAGCTACCTTTTAACTAGTATTACAAGATCAGATTGGTGTTACTAATAATGTAACTGATATGCATTTGTGGTTCTTCAGTTCTTTTCTAGGTGAATTTTTCTTTTTTTAATCATCAATAGGTATAGTAATTTAATTCCCAAGTGGTTCAACCCCCTGGATCTTTAATACAAATGCCTCTCCTTCTCCCTAGAAAAATAGTATTTTCTTAAGTAGACTTCAGAGAAATTCCACCTCTTTCTGTCTTCAAGCCCCGGGGACCTTTGCACCCTCAGGGGTTTCCTATGGAAGTATAATATATATTCAAGCATACTGAAGTTGTGAAACACTCCTCCGCAACAGGAACCTCTTACATTTTTACTTTCACAAAAATTTCTCAAATATGATGAAACTGCCGTATCACTAGCATGAAATAGAAATAGATGTGACAAGAACTCCATGAACTTTCAAAAATACAAACTGTTAGGATGAATTCTGAAAAGCTTTTTCATTAATAGATGATTATGCATCATTAAGGCAGCAGAGAGGTTGTGTAGTTAAACAATAAATAGAGCAGATGACATTTCAGCTGTACAACTGACTCAAGCAGGTTGTTCACTCGTATCCATTATGCTATGTGGGATCTTCAGTGCCACGTTGCAAGAGTGTCGTGGTTTAACCCCAGCCAGCAACTAAACACCATGCAGCCACTCACTCACTCCCCCCCACCCAGTGGGATGGGGGAGAAAATCGGGAAAAGAAGCAAAACCCGTGGGTTGAGATAAGAACGGTTTAATAGAACAGAAAAGAAGAAACTAATAATGATAATGATAACACTAATAAAATGACAACAGCAATAATGAAAGGATTGGAATGTACAAATGATGCGCAGTGCAATTGCTCACCACCCGCCAACCGACACCCAGCCAGTCCCCGAGTGGCGAATCCCTGCCCCCCACTTCCCCGTTCCTATACTGGATGGGACGTCACATGGTATGGAATACACCGTTGGCCAGTTTGGGTCAGGTGCCCTGGCTGTGTCCTGTGCCAACTTCTTGTGCCCCTCCAGCTTTCTCACTGGCTGGGCATGAGAAGCTGAAAAATCCTTGACATTAGTCTAAACACTACTGAGCAACAACTGAAAACATCAGTGTTATCAACATTCTTCGCTCTGAACTCAAAACATAGCACTGTACCAGCTACTAGGAAGACAGTTAACTCTATCCCAGCTGAAACCAGGACAAAGAGGTAAGTGGTGGTGGGATTCCACAATGGAGACAGAAAACGATGTATGATTCAATGACTACATTTTACAGGTGCTTTATCAGCTGGTAACACAGAAACCGTGGGTAGCAGTTCAAAAAAGAAGCCTGACAAGCACAGATGCACGTGTGGAAATTCTTCAGTAAGTGCAGCTGAGAGGTGGAATTACACAGCGCATTTTCCGTTGCGCAGAAGCGTTTCCCTGAGTGCCTCAGTGCTGCCTCAGCAACTGGGTTTCAATGCAAGTTTTCTCTATTCCTTGCTGCTTCTTTGTTCATTTGGGTTTTTTCTTTCCTCTTGTTTTCTTAAAGTGGATAATCTGTCTTGCAATACTGCTAAGGGAACTGCCAAGATTGTTGTAACAGAAGCCCATAGCTGTTGTTTTCATTTCAGACCCAAAAGGGTGAATTGGGCCCATTCTGCTCGATTTTTAGTTGAGGCTTATTGAAGTGTTCGTGGACAGGAGAAGAAAGTTGACTGAATGATCCAAGTAATGTTGATAAAGAGTTTAATTAGGAATCTGTGGGTGAGTTCCTTAAAGTTCCTAAATGTGGCTAATGCCTATAATTAGATTCTACCATTTGCATTAATATACTCAAAATGGATACTGTCCATAAAATTACATATGGGTGTGTACAATAATTGAATAAAGGAATACATTTTTCTTTATGTTGTCTGTGTCTTGTGGTTACAACTGAGCAAGACAATGACACTTAATAGGTAAACACACAGAATTCCTACTGAATGCAAAAGGATGTGCACACTTAATTAAGAATGGACAAAACCCCTGATAAGATCAAAGCTTGATGTACTATCCCATCCTTTTCTTTTGTACTATTATGAGCAGGTTTTAACATTATGTGCTATAAACTGACCAAGAATACTTTTGATGCTAAATATTCCAGTGTAATGTAAAAGATCATTCTTTTTTTCTCCATCAGCTAAAACTCTTCATTTTCAAATTATTTTTCAGTTTGAACAAGCTACTAACACTGTAGGATTCAGAGGGGCCACAAGGAGCTTGATTGTGTCCCTTTGGAAACAAAAATTTCCAATCTGGAATAAATTCAAATTGGACAGCAACATCTGAATTGTTAATCTCACCTTCTTCAAACCAATTCCTTGTGGACTGTAAGAAGACATGTCTTTCTCTTCACCCAGATCTTACTAGCAAGGTATGTTGGTATTCATGGAGATTTTAGTATTTGTTTCTCTCTGAAGTTGACTGCCATTTTCCATTGCCTTTACTTGTCCATTGCTTTATCCTGAAATATTTAAATATGAAATATTATGGCTCTGTTTCAGATTTTCTGGAATATTTTTTTCATACTGCATTTGAAAACAATACCTTGTTTGCTGAATAGTAGTAAAAATATTTAAATAGCTCTGTTGTTGTTTACAATTTTTTCCTCTGTAATAAAGCTGATACCTTTTGGTTATTAGCTATTTTATATGTTCTTAATAATTGTATATAGCAGTTATTTCTGGTTTTTTTTGTTTTTGGGGGTTTTTTTTGAAACAGTAGTCTATGAACATTGAGTATGGAGAAAAGCTGCATTACAGATCCATTAGGATGAGAAGGAAAAACATGCATTTCACAGACTTCAGGGTTAATTAAGGCAAGCAGAATGTAATTGCCTACTTCAAATTTGGCCAAGAGAACATTATGAGAAATACCATACAATTTTTAATGGCCAGTTTTGTTCAGGACCTTGTTTTTATGTTTTATCTGAAAGATGACATCTCTAGCAATAGGGTTCCATCTAGCATGATACCTGGGCAGTACTAATACAGGGAAAAAATGTCAACTACTGTATCACTCACTAATAATATCTCCTTAAATACTTTAGAGGACCACGGAGGTCTTCCTTCCATCTGTGTACAGACCAGACTGACCTCATTTAATTTAGGGGTTCTTGTGTGATTACAATTTAAACCTGTTTTTCTGCAGCACTAAAGATGATTGCTTTATCTCTCTCAGCCAGCACTCTGAAATGGAGCAGCACTCTAGAAATAAACCCTTTTCAGGACAATCTATGGTTTGATTAGCATGGCAGTTCAGGGGCAAAGGGGTGCCAGGAGTACCTTTTTAATAACCCTCTGCAGTAAACACAGCAGAGCAGAAGATGGAGTAAATTTGTCATTGGTGTTAAGGCTTTCCTCCCTCACGTTGAAGGAAGAGGGTGACAAGGCTATAATGATACAGGGAATGAATGGAGTTTTGGCTCTATACCCTAAATATTGGCAAGCATAAACATGCTGCCCGCAAAGCAGAATAGTCTGCACCACCTTTAAGCCCACTTGAATGTTTTTCAGTCTGTTTACCTCTTGCTATCTGGCTGCTCAATGGGCAGTATGTTTGATTCAAGTTTTACAGTTAAGCCAGAACTTCAGCTGCCTGCTTGCAGCTCTCTCTAAGCGCATATAGGCAAACTCAAACAAATATATAAAATATTTTTCTTAGAGCTGGTCAACAATTTTCAGTTGAAGTGTTATTTCAATAATAAGTGTCCTTTTAAATGAAAAGAAAAAATGGTTTTGATTATTATTATGCCAATTTTCATAACATTTTCAACTGAAAGTTTCTTCTAATATTTTTATTGACAGCATTAAACCAGTACTACCCAAATAGATATAGAAGTGCTTCAACTTGTGCTTTCTCTAAAGGGAAAACAGTAATCGTCCTCTGAATTGTGTGAATAATTTTTTTTGTTATAAAAATTTCATGAAACATTTGAAGACATGATTAAATGCTGTTTTGAGTACTGCCCTACATAAAGGTCAAAGTCTGTGTAGTAAGATTTCTTTCCTGCCTTCCTATTCCTTCTTACCTGTTCTTTTGCTTGTATCTAGGTCTGCCATTTTTCCTACTCTTTCTTATGAATCTTAGTCTTCATAAACCATCAATGGTGTTACTCCTGCAATAGTACTATTTTACTTAAGGGTCTAAGCATTGATCTGACAAATCATTACTCATATTGGTAGGTTTACTCATATGAGAATATCTACTGAAGTCGATGCCATTTTTTTGTGACAATAAATTTACATAGGTATTTGTATTTATAAAATGAATCCTAATTTTTAACAGTTATAGACAAATTAGCAACAGGCTCGCATTCTACAGTAAGTGTTTTTCTGTCAAACTGTTTTATTGTCCTTTCAGTCCACAAAACTTTAGTGCCATTTCCCAGGAGAAAGCCTTCAGCAAAGTAGAGACACTTCAGAGCACAGCTAGGTACAGAATACAAGAATTATAAAACTGTCATAAATGTCAGAATGTATTGTAATCAGCAGCACAGTAGCTGTGCCTGGAAACCAGCCATTTATTCTAAGGAGTTCTTTATGGTCTGGTAAATTGCATTAAATTTAAACAAAATTGTAATGACATTTTATACAAAATAATATTTTAATAATCCAGCACACTGCCAGTTTCATGGGATTTTTTTTCTTTTTTTCACCCACATTATCTTTCCATCCTTTACTTTATTCTCAGACTTTTCTTTTACCGTACATAGCCAACACACATTCTCTTTCTCTGTTTTACATAGACACTTACCTGCACACTTCTCTATAATACCAGCACTCTGAATTTAATCTCCCACATGCCAATTTTGCACCAGTGTGACTTCATTGACCACAGTGGAGTTTCCACAAGCTTGGATGACTGACTGTACAGAAGATCAGACTGAAACTCGGCAACTTTACACAATTATTTAACTGGAGTTTTCTGTTGTATGAAAGCTAAAGCTCCTAAAATAAAGCAACCCCCTCTACACACAGTAAGGAAGCAAAGCCAAACAACAGAAGAAAATCAATGTGTTGGAAAAGAAAAAAAAAAGAAAAGAAGGCTTCTGAAAGTGAATAATTAAACAAACATAAGGTAAAACAACATAAAGAAATTCTATATTTCTCTATAGAGAAATAAAAGAACACACAGAAGGCAAAACTGTTACAAATATTTAATATTTAACCATAAATCAGTATGTAGTCTAATATACACTACTTGTGCAACTATAAAAAGTTAGCCATGTTAACAGAGTAATTGCCATTCTGTGGCAGACTGTATTGTTCGTCTGTCTCTCTGACTCCCCCTTTTCTTCTGTCTCCTCTACCCATCCTTGCTTCAGTTCATTCTCTGTTACGTGCCTTAAACTTGCATCCATCTTTTCTGTTGCTTTTGACACTTTCTGTAGTCAAGTAATGGTGAGCACAGGTAATATATTATTTATTTATTGAGCATTGTGCACACTGGGAGGCAAATTAGTATTCTGTCCCTATCACTCACTGCTAGACGCTGCACGCAGATGGAACACATTACCACATTAGACCAGTTACGAGGCTTTAAATTAGATTTGTGACTTGAAAGTTTGAATAAGAAAACTAATAGAACACAAAATGAAGCAGAGGGAAAATTAGATTAATTATCTACAACATTTGGAGTGAACTGTTGCTGATGCACTGTGTTGTAGAAGGCTATTTTTGTACTACAAACAAGCCTTAATTTTGCCTACATTAAGCTACTTGAATGGTTGTGAAAAAACATTTATTTACAGTTTTTAATATCCTAGAGTTATTTTTTAAATTAAAAATAGAGATTTTAAATGTGCTGCATCATTTTCACCTCAGTTGTTTTGCTTTACTATTCTGAGGAGATAGGATGAATTGTAAGCACCACAGGGACCGTGGAAATTAATTGTGGAAATAAATATTTGAATCTTAATGCTGAATTAGAGGAAAATTAGGTAAGTATTTTTAATGTAAATTTGTTAATTTTGCATCATGTTACAATATAAGACAAAATTCTGTATTCTGTGAATGCATCAAAGCAGCTTTTGAACAGGGAACTGTACACACAATGCAAAACAGATTTTTTTTTTTTTTCCTACTCTTCCCATTTTCACTCTCACCCATAAGAAAGACTCTTTCACATTCAGTCAGGAAAAAATAGCAAAGAATAACACAGGCAGTAGCCAAATTGCACATTTACAAGTCTGTTTTATCATCACCTCGGCAAAGGCTGAGCTCTCGTTTCATTCCTAAAACTATCTCCCAGTGATTTAGGCAATTTGGGTAGAACAAGACAATCCACCTGCAAATAGGATTGAGTTCAGGGACCCTACATTCTTGTGTCACTAGTGTTTCTTTTACTTGTTCCTATCTTCTTTATTAAGTGAGACTGCTGATATTTAATAAAAGCAATTTATGTTGGAACATCAAAAAATGTTCAAACAAACCATAGCCTGTTCCCAAATGAATTTCACCAGTTTTGCTGTGTATTATTCCCTCTTCCATATTTGTACATGTTTTTTTCTTTACACGAACAGTCTCCATCTATTGTAAACACTTATTTTTTACTATTTCCATATAATTTATTTCTTCTAGGTTATTGGATCAGAAACATATTTTCTACAGTGCTTGGACTTTTAGGAAGAGTGGTTAAATGAATAATGTCTAATTCCTGTGCTTATGCAAAAAGAATATATATTAAGAAGTACTGTATAACCCTGGTGCATTTTTTAAATGAAGTATCCAAAAACTGGAAGAGAAGTTGTGCATGAAGAAAAACGAGAGAAAATCTCTATCTTTTGTATATTCATATATGCAGTTACACCGAATACACCTACACACATACATGTATGATTGAAACATGTTTAAGATACTTTGTCAGGTGTCCCAAACACATGTTTGTTCTTCACAAAATATTTGTTTTACTGAAAATATCTGAATTAAAAGGACGGTTTGTTGCATCTTTGTGTTGCTGTATTTTTAAAGAACAAAGATATATAAAATTTTTAAAAAACGAGGCAGTAATGTGTAAAATATGATAGCTAAGAAATGCAGGCAGTTGACAAGGGTAGCTAAACAAGTATCAGAGAAGAAATATGGCTACAAGAAATAAGTATGAAATATATGTACTTCTGTTCTGACGTTTATACATCAGAACCACATCTAGTGACATTTACTGATAGTGTTACGACTGATACTAAAGAGAGATGCCAAAATTATGTATCATGATGCAGAAGAGGCAGAAGTATTTAATAAATGTTTATGTTGTGCATCAGTGGGGAAAAGAACAACAATAACAACAACAAAAAAACCCTCAGAATGAAACAAAAGAATCGGTATCAGATTTTATATTGATAATTAGTTTTATTACAAAGAGTATTAAAAATGTAATGAAGTTAAGCATTTATTACAATGCAGAACCAGAACACTCAAATCTAAGAACATCCAAGGAATTATCCAGAAACATCCGTGAGCTGTTTAAAATAGGTGTTTTTAAACAGGAACAATGGAAAACTCACAGAGGATTTGAAAACAGCTGAAATGCTGTACTGATGTTTTAATAGGTTATATGAGAGGAAGTTAAAGGACAGCTAGGTTGGTATCAGTCTCACACAGTTATCAAAAAGCTGACGTGGATGCAATCAGTAAATAATTAAGAGTCAGTAACATTCAAAACTAATGTCAGCCAATGAGGTTTAATGGAAAATAAGTTTGTTATACAAACTGTTTAGTGGTTTTTATGGGATTACAAGCTCAGTTGATAAAGGTCAGTTTGCTGAATAAAATATTCAAATTTCTGTAGGATACTTGGCTTCACATCACGTGACTTTCTGGTTTTAAAAAAGATCTATTATAAAAGGAAGATATCCATATTCGATGTACATATAATTGTCTCTACTACTAGGTTGCAATAAGAAACTGTAGATGAGAAATTATTAGTCACTATGGATGGATTTCCCTGTGATTTCATACAGGGATTTATCTCAGCCCAAGGTTATTCAGGGTCTATATTGGTAGTTTAGAAGAAAATATAAATGTACAGTAAATGAAATTACTGAAAATACCGGAATTGGTAAAGTGGCAATAAATAAATAAAGAGGTAATTTAGGTAACGACATTAAGGTAAGATGTATTGTTTAGTAGAATGACGTACATTTTAATGCTTTACTTTTTAACATGAAGGGGTGAAAGACTGTGTCAGAATAAACATCAGATCACACTGGTAGGGTTTGAGCTGATCCAACAACTAGATGCTAGATGCTTATCCAAGTTGGAATCTCCACGGACTTTGAAAAACAGCAGAGGTCTGCTTTCTCCTTTACCTGTGCACTGGAACGTGAGGTTGGTTTCTTCCCCTGCTGCTTCCAGGAAGAAGAATGGAGGAAGAATATATAATAGAGGGTACAGATGCCACGTTTGAGAAGTAACCTTTACACTTCCATGGCCACCTACAATCCTGCCTTCCCTGTTGTCACCGGCTACTGCTAACATGATCCTCCTAAGGTTTTCACTCTAATCCTTATTTTCAGTTTGGCTTCTCCCTTTGTACCTCCCTTTTTTATCCTCATAGGTGTCACAACCTCCATTTTAACTTCGCATGTGAGAAACCTTGAGGCAGTTCTGCTCCCAAAGATAACCAACAGATTTGATTACCCAGATGCAATTCAGAAATCAAACTTCATCACCTACTATGCAAGGAGAAAAGTAGGATTATTTCTGCACTGCTATATGATATTAATGAAGCTATTAGTTGACTGCTATGACAAGTTCTGGTGCTTGGACTTTAGAAAAGATGTTGACAATTTTAGAAATGTTTGAAAATAATTACTGGAATTAGGAAGGCTGGGGAAAATGCCTCATGTGGAGAAGCTGCAAAAGCTCCATGTATTGAATTTCTTCAAGGACATAAGTGCATCACAATCTACAAATACCTAATTGAGAAACTTTGTGGCATTAGGCATAATGAGATGCAGTGGTTTGAAGGCAAAGTTAGGTAAATTAGACTAGATATAAAGGTCATTTCAGAGAGATCTTAACAGAACAGCTTCCCTAGGAAAGCAATGACTTCTCTATTGCTTTTAGTTTCAAAATTAAACTATTAAAAAAAAACTCAAAGAGAAGTTAGTAACAGAGTCACTAAGTGTGCTTCTCTGGTCTGTATTGCATGAACTAAAACAGATTAACTAATTTTAACAGTCTTCTTGGTGTTAAAATCTTAAAAATTCTCTATATACAGCCTTTGCTGTCTTTGTATGCCTGGCCCTTTTTAGCTAATGGCCAAGAACATTGAGACGGGCATTTGACAAAGTAGCTAAACACTTACAATGCATTTTCTATGGAATTTGGAAACTCAGCTGAAGAATTTTTCCGGAAATATGCTGCTGAACTGATATGGGCAACTACTTAAGGTGAAGAAGTCTTCCTAGTTTTAACATAGTGTCCTTGGCTGAGCTCAATGTTTATGTGCTTACATCCTGCATGAGGCCAGGAGATACCCAAACCAGCCATCTTTGACAAATAGCTGCTACATACGTGCCATAGCTCTAACACCCATAGTAAATCTGGCCAGCTGGCCACTCTAGACTACTTAATTACCCATGCTAATTTCAGAATATGAGCTTTCTTGGCTCTGGATTGCACCATATTGGGTAATGCTTTGGTGTCGTCTTGATGATCAGTAATGCAGCATTTCATCCCAGAATCGCTTCCCAGAACAAGACACATTTGTTTCTTGAACTTCTGGCTAGACACAGATCAGAGAAACACCACATTACAAGGGTGGTTTGGATTATTTTCATCACTCAGATTAAACTTTTCTTATTTTGCATGATACTCTATAGGGTTTCTATAGGGTTCCTCAAAAAAGTTAAAAAATGGTGAAATCAGAGACTATTTGACAACTCCTATTCAGTGTGCATGGAGTCCCACTTGTCCACTGGGAGGACACATCACTGCAAATTAACTGCCTGACTTTTTACTATAAGTGTTGAGTTATTTTGGCCAGTGATCCTTCTGTCGCAAAGATTAGGATTCATGAACTACTATTTCTGTGTTTTATCCATGGCTCCCATAGTAGTGCTTTTGGCTTCATTTGGGATTGACACATGTGCAGGTCCTATTTATTCTGTAATGCATGTCTTTAGTTAAGCTGCTCCATCTATGCAGTACATCTGCATGTCATCTTTGAAGTAAGAAAAAATAATTTCTGGCATCACTCATTGATCTGGTTTGTATACAATGGTTTCAGAAATTATGATGAGAAGTGTGTAAGTACCTGAACATCTAAACAGAGAATTTTGATCTGCTTTTCTCCATTTTTACAATTACAACCCTTTTTTATTATTATTGATACACTACTATATGCACACTTGAAGTACATTTTGAGAAGAGTTTATTTTGTACTAAGAGATCTGTCAGAGACCACACATACTCCTTTCTATTTGTCAGGTTTACGTGATTCAAGATACAAAAGGCCATTGCATCTATTCATTTTGCTTCTGCTCATAATACTCATTGGATACTAAATTTATACTTAAAATTTTTAATCTAAGATTAACCATAAACATGCTTATTTTTCTACCTATAATTTTCAGTTTTTCAGGGAGATACATTACTACAAAAATGAATGTTTAGCTATCACCAGAACTGCAAAATATGTATCCTGTTCAAGAAAAGAATCACACCTACAATTCTACTGACAAGCACTGTTAAATAAGTGATACAGGCAATAGTACAATACACATAATGGTGGGGGAAATCTGTACTAAATAATGTAGGCCACACTTCTAACATTCAAGGTTCTTTTTTTATTGGCCATTATTATCACTTGTTTAAATGTGAAATTTAAAAGAAAACTCCATAAAACTCAATGTGCTATCATGATAATCTAAGAAAACCATTCTGATCTTGGTTTCTTATGTGATGGGTTGACCCTGGCTGGATGCCAGGTGCCCACCAAAGCCGCTCTATCACTCCTTTCGTCAGCTGGACAGGGGAGAGAAAATAGAACAAAAGGCTCGTGGGTCGACATAAGGACAATTTAATAAAGCAAAAGCAAAGGTCGTGCGTGAAAGCAAAGGAAAACAAAAGATTTATTCGCGACTTCCCATCAGCAGATGATGTCCAGCCACTTCCCGGGAAGCAGGACTTCAGTACATGTAGCGGTTGCTCCAGAAAACAAACATCACTAACAAATGCCCCCCCTTCCTCTTCCCTTTACTCAGCTTTTATTGCTGAGCTGACGTCATATGGTCCGGAATATCCCTTTGGTCAGTTTGGGTCAGCTGTCCTGGCTGTGTCCTCTGCCAAGATCTTGCCCACCCCCAGCCTACTGGTGAGGGGGGAATGTGGGAGAGCCAGCCTTGATGCTGTGCCAGCACTGCTCAGCAGTGGCCAAAACACTGGTGGGTTAGCAACACCTTTCTAGCTACCAATACAGAGCACAGCGCTGTGAGGGCTCCTACAGGGAAAATTAACTCCATCTCAGCCAGACCAAGTGCAAGGTAATTATCAGCAAGCAGAGAAAACAAGGAGAAAGAGAGGAGAAAAGGGAGAAAGGTCGTGTTATGTGGGACCATGGGTTAAAGGAAGCACCTTATTCTTACATGTCATGAAGAGAACTAGAAGATTGCAAGAAACATTATACCAAGCTTTGGTGCTGACATTATTGAAAGTCACCTGGAGTAAAGGTAATAACAAAATGAGAAAGAAAAGAGCAAAACAGGAAAACCAGACTGTATGGTTTGCAAATAAAAGAAAGGGGTATGAGACCAAAACAAAGTGAGACACATTCAGAATCAGTGAAAGATGATTTTTGGGTGAGGGGTAGATGAATGGAAAGGGTGTTATAGGCTGAAGGGAATTAAACAATTTTCAGTAAACAAAATTGATAACTACCCTTAACATTGTTACAGTTACATAGGCATTAAGATGTTAATAACAAATAGTTAGAAAGGTATTATAAATATGTATAATGCTTTATTATTGTTATGCAACTTGACAGAGACATGGAAAAGTCTTAACCTAAAGTAAGAATGCATGTGTGACCAAGAATGTATTAAGACTGTCCTGAGCAACACTTGGAAAAACATCAGTAAGATATAATTTCTTAAAAGAATATAAACCTGCATCTGAAGAATAACAGGTTATCTGAGAAAGTATGTCCGGCTTATCTGGGAATAGGTGGTTACGTGATGAACAGGTTATTTAAGAAAATATCCATTGATATGTTCAAATTAAAGAAAACAGAAAGTTATTCATTGCAATTGGGATCACATGATTTCACCTTGTGGAAGGTAACTAAAATTAGCCACAACTACTTGCATATGTGAGGTTACTGCTACACTGGGCATGTCAGACTGTAACAAACCTCACTCAGTTGCAAAAGCACCACTTTTCTTTAGAATCAGGGATGACAACTTAATCACGCTGATATCTTGAACTGTATTGCTACTTCTATAAGGTTTGTCTTATTATTGTCAAAAGGAACAAAATCTTAGTATCTGGCCTGAAGTTCTTTTGGCTGTGCTTGATTGGTCTGCTTACCCACCCTTGAGGCTTAGTCTGCCTGCTAAACTGGATGCAAAAGTTACTGGAGAATGAAGCTTACCTAGCTTGCAATTTAGATGCAACAAAAGCCAGAACTATTAGCTAATTCTTAGCACCACTTCAGGTGGAAAAAGAAAATAGAAAACAAAGAAACAAACTAACGCAATCTTGAAATATTAAAAAATGTTAATAGTTCGAGACTGAGACATTCAAACTTTTCAGGTGAGCGCCACAAATAAACCTAGATCATTCTGCAATTACTTTCCTCTGGGACTGGTTAATTTGCCCTTGCTAAAGTCATTTTACCTGGCACACGCATTTTAGATGCAAGTGAGTGAAAAAGAGAATGATTCAATCATCTGGTGATTAAGCACCTTCACAGACTGGGAAGAAGCATATAGCATCCGCGTTCTACTTTTCTGAACATACAGTAATGTAAATCAAAGCACCTTATTTAAGAGAGAAGTTAAACTTCAGTCCAGTCTGTGTTTCAGATTAGGTAAAAAGGAGGTTTGTAGTTCTATCCTCCCAGGAGAATAAGCGAATTAATGAGCTAGAGAGTAAAAAAAAAGAGGTCCTTCCGTCTCTGGGTTTTTGGGGTTTTTTTTGTGTGTCCTCTAATGATTTTTATTCTTTGTCTCTAAATTCAGTTCTTGGGTTTGTTTTTTGTTTTATTTTGTTTTGATTTAGTTGCTTAATAAAAATAGGGGGGGTTAATTATCCAAAAGGCATAAGACTTAGCATGTAGGCCCATCCCATTTCCCAGTACTTTCCCAATCCAGCTGAGTTCCTGAATATGTGTGTGTGTATATATCTATATACACACACACACACACGCACACATATACACTTATCTATGCATATGTATCAAAGGCCTAGGAAAACTTGTAGATAACTGCAAATCTGTGATTAAAGAACAGCCATACGATGGCTCAGATTATTTTAATTCTTTGTTTATTCACATTCCCAAAGATAGGCCCAAGAGCTCCTTTTCTTTTCTTCCAAATAAGCAGCAAAAATAGTGAGAAGGCCCTAGGAAGAGTATACAGCGTAGAAGGACCTTTTGACTTTCAAGTATAAAGATTCAAACCACAAACATGAAAGGCAGCAAGGTAGGCCTAAAACTGACGATAATGATGAAAGGGAGGACTCATTTAACAGAAAATGTGGTATGATATGGTGAGGAAGTAAAAGGCTATCACTGGTATTTGTATATTGGAAAGGTAAACAGAGACATTTGGAGACATAAAGGCAGAGAACTGACAGTCATGGAACTGTAAATACTGAGAAGAACCAGGAGAATTAGAAAGAAAGAGTGAGATTAAACTGTTCATTAAAGATAGGATAACAGTATGCAAAATACTGCTTCAAAGAGTATAAGAAAAGGGACATTTTTAGAGTGGTGCAAAGAGTATTAAGGAAAAAGAATAAAACTGCATTTTCTGAAAACCGTGCAAGAGGTACTCAGTTATAAAGTTGTGTCAAATGTGTAATAGGGCAGCTCTTATCGCTTAAATCATTTAAAACAAGACTGAATAACATATTTTGAAATAATATTGTACCAGAAAGAGGATGAACTAGTAGACCTTACCCATTTAAGATCTGTCACTTCTTCACTCTATCCTAATCCATTTAATTAGTTATGAAATCGTTAATCAATAGGGTCTCTTCTGCCAGCTCAAAAATGGGAGCTTCTGAAACAGTTATTACAAAAATGCTATATATATAATGTTCATAAAATTTTTATTTCTGTTTTAATAGATGGTACTACACTCTTTTCTTAAGTCTTTCCCCAGATTTCTTTTTTCGGAACTAAAAAAGTTCTTAACATTCTTTGGGGAATAGTTTCAGGTCAGTATTACAACTACAGGAGTCTCTATTGGACTTGCTGTGGATTGTGGTCCTTGGCATTCTTTCTTTTTTTTTTTTAAGGAAGCAAAATATTAATTGTAAAATAAGAATCAGAGGTTCTGCTGTTCCTAAGACAACCAGCTACCACAGAAAAGACTTTCTTACTTGTTTTTCTTTAAGAAACACTGGCAATAGAAAGTATATTGTAGGATATATTCACATGGCTGAACTTGTCTGTAAATGACAATATGAGAAATGACAAAACGTCTTTGAGAACATGAAGCAGCAGTGCGTGTACAGGGGTTAATTTTATACAGGAATCCATTTGCATTACAAACACTGCTTTTGGGCAAGAAAAAGGAAGATTATAAAGATGTGGTATAGTCAGAAGGACATATACTAGTGTTACTGAAACAACTGATGCTAAGAAGAGAAAAAATTGGCGAGTGAGTTATTTAATATTATTGGGTTTTGAGAGGGACATCTGAATTCCAAAAAAAACGTTATTGTCTCTGATATATTATAAACAGACAACTTTAATGGTAAAGCACCATTAGTCCTGTGCAATCTTGATTTTAAGCTTCACATTGTGTGCTTTTGCATAATGATAGGTTTAAAATTGGCTTTTCAAAATTTTTAAGAGCAATCATTTCCAGCAATGACAATGACAACCACTACTAAGTAACCATTTTATCCCACTGACCTAATCATAAAAATAGTTTAGCAGAATACATTTAAAGAGCTAGTCCATATGATCCTGATTTAATAAATACTGACACATGCCTAAACATATTCTTATTTTTATATACTAAAGAAAGTCTTTAACTTAAAGGAATAAGTTAAATTTCAATTAATCAGATAGTTAAATACAGGTGCTCTGCTGAATATCAACTCTAAACAAATGTCCTCTTGAAAAGGAAAGACAAAACCCATTTTTTATACCTGTGGTATGAATCTATGCTTAGTTTGCTTAACAAAAATTAAAAAAAAATCTTTTTTACCCTTAATTTTAATCCAAATGTGTTGTCATAGACTTCAAGCAGCATAACAATTAAGAAATGTATTTTAAAAAAGAATCTTAAGGCATTAGTCTTTTTTTTTTCATTTTGAGAGTAGATGCTGAATCAGCTGTTTACACTCCAAGAAAGGCCTTAGCCTGTTCTAAAAGTTATTAATGACTCTTGTTGGGTTCAAAGATCTTGTGATGTGTCCTGCATAGGGATTTGATGTTCACCTGCTAAATTGAAGAGGATTTGAAAACTGAGGTTTGGACTGGGAGATTGTGAAGATATTGCCAAGTGATATGTTAATCAGCTTTACAGTTATTGTTTATATAAGAAAGTTTTTGTGGAGTTCTGCAGATAAAGAGTAAACTTTCTGAAATATTCCTGAGAAACAACAAATTCCTGCACAATATTGATATGAATGTGTGTAAGAGAAAAGGTTGCACATTACTTCATAGCACTCACTGGCTTTGCACTGCTTTGACTGACAGTGATATCAATTCAGCAACAGTGTGTTTTCATATAGAGGAGACACTCCATTTTCAGCAGACTTTCCCAATGTAGTCAAAAGTTAGAAGCTTTGAATCAGGGACACAGCCAGGATTAAAAACTTGGTTCTTCAGGTACAAAGAAAATACTGCATAACAGTTTCAAACTGGCTTTCTTATAAAATGGCGATGTTAGAATTATAGTGGACCATCAGCTGTGTAGATCAGAGTTTCTAGAGCCAAAATGTCAGTTTTCTCTTCATGAATCAGTTTTGATCCTGAAATAAGTAGGCACCTTTCCAGCAAAACTTACTGCGAGTGACAGCCCTGGTCTATGATGAGGCACATTGGTCAGCATTGATTGCAGCAAATATAACTGAGATGCCTAAAACAGGCCAAGTCCAGTTTCTGTGTGTTTCTTCAAACGCTGATAGCGAGAGAGACGGGACCCTTCCACAGGCATTTTGTGAGGGTGCCTGCACACTCACCCTTGGCAGATAACCTGGATAACATATAAATAAGACTGTGAGTACAAGTGGTGTGTATGGAGACTGAACATAGACAAAACGGTCTGGAGGGTGTTTCACTAAAAATGGTCCCATTAAGGACCTGACCCCAGCCCAGACAGGGCAACGCAGCCTCATGATGGGGCTCTGGGAAGAGCCTGTACCCAGCAGTGGGGTGTCAGGATGGGGCCCGCACCCAGGGCCACCCCACTGCTGGGTGCGGGGGACCTTTGGGGTGGTTCCTTCCACACACCGAGCTGGAGGGCTCACATCTCCCGCAGGGTCTGAGCAACTGGGGACCCTGCATTGCTGGCGAGGGGTGCCGGTGACCTCTGGCTGGGGGGCAGGGGAACTGTGGGGGGATATTAAAATTTTCTAAGGTTTAGCTATGGAAGGGTGTTTAGGAACTTGTAGGTGCTTATTAGCATTTTGTAAGCGTCTAGCATTGTGGTTTAACTGTTGTATTATTGATATTGATCCTGAATGTATACCTCACTGATTGCTGGTTAATTACGCGTCGGTAATAAATCACTAAACTTCTTTGATCCTAATTTAGTTTAAACTATTTGAACTGAGCAGTTTTTCCCTGCAATACAATTCAGTGCGTCTAAAACTTGAATTATCTCCTGGAGTTGCTGTTCCTCTCCATTAGCAATAGCGTTTGACTGCCCTAACTTAGGAGCCTTAGAAAAAAGATTGAACTACACCTGAGTTATTGCGACCAGCAACATAGAATCTGAATAGGTAGCAGCATTGCAGAGAATGAAGTTACAATTCTTCATCCATATAGTAAAGAAATTATCACAACTGGAGCACCAATCTCTGGGACACGGATAACTAAATGAGAGAAAGTGTGTTTTTAAAGTCCTGTTCCGGAGAGCCGTACTGTTTCCTGACAGAGTAAGATGGTTGCTAAAATCTTTCAAGCTTTATTGGAGCTGCTAAGCAATGATCAGAAATATTTTGGTTTTGTTTCTGTTTTTTCCCTCAGGGGTGAAGAAGGGCTGCATGATCATGAAGGAGATGTGCTAACTGATAGGCTTTTTATTGCAAAGCAAGGACTAAGACAAGTGTCAACATGGCATGAAAGTGCTTCTATTTTATGTAGATCAAGAAAAGAAATGGAAGAATTAGGTGGGGCAGGCTGTAAAGGGACCCAATAAACAAGTAATTTCAATTATCTCATACAAATTAAGTAGGTCTGGTCTCAGTCAGGACATGTAGCCAGAGAGAGAAGAGGTGCAAGGGCCCTACGCAGAGAAAAAGGTCTGTTAATTATGAAGTCTGGCAAAGGATCTTTTCTTTTAGATCATCGCAAGCAAATAGCTTTTAGTGTTTCCCCTACTGATTTTTATTTTACACTTTCATGGTGCTACACAGCGATCTGGACGAAATTAGGCTACAAAACTATTTTGTGCAGCGGTCTCTTTTTTTTCCTTTAGTCTGGCTATCAACATCTCGTGAAGAAAAACAACGGGCATGTTGCCCCAAGCTCTACCTGCTGTGCGCACAGCCAGCCCTTCTCCCCCTCCGCTGTCACTCCTGCTGAGGCTAACAGCAACCATGTGTCATCCCAGCTCCTCTTAAACTCGTTGATCCTCCTGAGAAGATCCTCCTGTCTCTGCAAATCTGTTAGCTGATTGTCTCCTACCATAACTAACTGACAACACTTAATACATTTCCTTACCTGTTCCTTCTTAATATTCATGTGCACTGCATATACAATATGCACTAAGTGCAACTGGTGGCATAGCAGATGGATAGAACAAAAAGTGTATATATTACAGGGGAAAAAACATCATGGGGTTTTTTGTCCTTTTTTTTTTGCCCTTCTAAATAAGCAATACACTTTTTCCATTTTGTTTCTATTCAAAGCCCCTTGGTACCTAAACAAGATAGCACAGTTTTAGACATAGATTTCTTTGTATTTATTAAATTTTAAAGAACTGTAGCTTTTTATTGCTCACATTTTTCAATAACTATTACATTTCAATTCTGCCAGAAAGACTCACTTCTATCTGCCAATCAGTGTCAACAGCCAATCTCATCAATGTAACTGGACATTTATTTCAGAAAATTAACTTACATTCTGGTAAACATTATTGATTATGACAAGTGTTACTGTATGATTACTAACTGGGTAACTTCAAACATATGGAAAATCTCATTTCTGATTTCTTTACAATGTGATTATCCAGGAGAGCAAGTCATAGTGGAAAATGGTGTAGCATATAGTAGTCATTGAAATATAAAATAATAATTGCTGCTCTAGCGGTACCTCGATATTTAATTACACAATACATATTTTAAGAAGTCTCAGATTGCATATCCCCATGGCAGGCACCTACTTCCACGGGGAGCATTTCGTAAATGGAGGAAATTAATGGGCTAAAAGCCAAATTATGACAGAAACTGACAAAAGCAAGGGGAAAATCAGTGTGAAGGATAATACTCCAGGCTTGACTTGTTCCATTATACTTAGCCATTACAGGGAGGCTCTCAGGTCACTGAATGATTTGTTCTGCAATACCTGTAACTGTGCACAATAGGCTAAGTGAAAGGCAGTATCCATCATAACTTTGAATTGCCTTGCTTTTGTCAGTTTGTACTGTGCCTTTAACATTATTTAAGTATACTATGGGGAGTATTATTATTAAAGCCAGATTGGTACTGAATTACCCAACCTCCCTGCAGACCTAAAAGAACAAAAAATGCCAGGTGTGTGGTACCTATGCTTATTATCTGAAACTGAGTTCCTAATCCTGCACTTAATTTTGCTGTGTCATTTAATTTGTTTCACAGACATCAACTGCAGTATTAAAGGAAGGAACCTGGTCAAAGAGGTATGAGGAAAATATTAAGCAGAAAAGCATGCTTTTTTTTTGTGAATGATTTCATCCCTGTCCCTCTTTTGCTATAATTCAAATAACTATTATACAAATACAATGGTTTTGTAGTTCAGGACATAGATGGATGATGATGCAGGGACTAGTGGATAAATGTACACTGTGACAGTTCCGTTTTCAGGGTGTGGGGGATCACCCTGTGACTTCAACTGCAAAAATGCAAAAATCTTTAACTAATATGAAGTTATCATGGAGCCAAAAACTTTAAAATTGGGTCAATTAGTTGTTTAAAAAAATGACTGTCTAAATCCACCAAAGATACTGAATGTCAGAACACCTTTCTGACAGTGGTTTCCCAGTGGGTTTCATAGATGCATAGAGAATGCTTCCACATACCATTTCAGGAAACCTGGGGACTTGAGATGGGTCTTAAACGCCATAATAAAGAGTATATATGAAAGTAGTGCTGCTGTCTCCCAGGTGAATGTTCTGTTTAGTATCTTTATCAATGATCTGGACAAGGGGATCGAGTGCACCCTCGGGTAGGAAGGCTCTACAGAGGGATTTGGACAGGCTGGATCGATTGCCTGAGGGCAATTGTATGATATTCAACAAGGCCAAGTGCCGGGTCCTGCACTTGGGTCACAACAACCCCATGCAGGGCTACAGGCTTGGGGAAGAGTGGCTGGAAAGCTGCCTGGTGGAAAAGGACCTGGGGGTGTTGGTCGACAGCCAGCTCAATATGAGCGGGCAGTGTGCCCAGGTGGCCAAGAAGGCCAACGGCATCCTGGCCTGTATCAGAAATAGTGTGGCCAGCAGGAGCAGGGAGGTGATCGTCCCCCTGCACTCGGCACTGGTGAGGCCGCACCTTGAGTACTGTGTTCAGTTTTGGGCCCCTCACTACAGGAAAGACATTGAGGTGCTGGACCATGTCCAAACAAGAACAACAAAGCTGGTGAAGGGTCTGGAGCACAAGTCTTATGAGGAGCAGCTGAGGGAGCTGGGGTTGTTTAGCCTGGAGAAAAGGAGGCTGAGGGGAGACCTTATCACTCTCTACACCTACCTGAAAGGAGGTTGCAGTGAGGTGGGTGTTGGTCTCTTCTCCCAAGTACCAAGTGATAGGACTTGAGAAAATGGCGTCAAGTTGCACCAGGGGAGGTTTAGATTGGATATTAGGAAAAATTTCTTCACGGAAAGGGTTATGAAGCATTGGCACAGGCTGCCATGGAAGTGGTTGAGTGACCATCTCTGGTATTTAAAAGACGTGTAGATGTGGTGCTTAGGGACATGGTTTAGTGGTGGACTTGGCAGTGTTAGGTTTATGGTTGGACTCAATCTTAAAGGTGTTTTCCAACCTAAATGATTCTATGATTCTATAACAACTGAACTACCTGGTACATATAATCTATCTCACTTCCATTGGCTCCAGCCCATTCCAATTCAAAGAAGAATTTTGATTTAAAATCCTGCTAGTGTTAAGGCTCTAAGTAGGACACTATTGAGACTCAAGATGTTGTACAAATGACAACAGGCAGGCGCTTTAGGTGTCTACAGGGCTAGATAGCCAGCTTAGTAGGAATGTTGAGGAGCTAATTGATATTTCAATATTCACAGAATCACAGAGTGGTTGAGGTTGGAAGGGATCTCTGGAGGTCATCTGGTTCAGCCCCCCTGCTTCAAGCAGGGCCGCCTACAGCAGGCTGCCCAGGACCATGTCCAGATAGTTTCTGAATATCTTTAGAGATGGAAACTCCACAATCTCCCTGGGCAACCTGTGCCAGTGATCAGTCACCCTCACAGTAAAAGTGTTTCCTGATGTCCAGGAGGAAACTCCTGTGTTTCAGTGTGTGCCCATTGCCCCTGTTCCTGTCACTGGGCTCCAATGCAAAGAGCCTGGCTTCATCTTCTTTCTACCAGCGTGTACCTGTATTTCGGGGTTAATCCTCCCTAGGTGCAGGACTTGCCATTTCCTTTCGATGAACTGCATGAGATTTCTGTTGGCTTTCCATATTAAAAGAAAGTAGTTATATCTTGCTTCATCATACCTAACTTTGGGAAGCTAACTAACTTCAGGCCACTCAGATAAAAGTTTAGATTAGAAGGAAATAACCGCAGTTCCCTGTATAACCTGTGGCAGTACCTAGTTGTCTCCAGCATGTATAGAGAAAGTTTACCATGATCTGAACAGGCTGACACATAAACATAATTTATAGGTTTCTAAATCAGGGACAGTTTGGGAGACCCTTTACGTGCAGCTTAGATTTTCATTATCCCAGAGAGCAGCAGTCTTCAGAAGGCAGAATAAAATTAGTCAGAGAAGTTAATGCTGCAGCCACATGTTTCTTCTGGGTTTCGAGTGGTTGTGTTTCAATACCCCAATATGTCTGGTAAGGGTCAGTTTGGACCTCCAAGCCTTGCTGGATTTAGTCCTAGGCCCTTGTGTTATCAAAAAAAACCCCAACCCAACAAACAAAAAGAAAGGTGTTATATTTGGTGGATTTCAGTTTGGAACTAAGCCTCATGAGCTTAAAAACTTATTTCACACTGGTTTACGTAGGACAATTGTCCTGGGTACAGAACATTGAGCAAATAAAAAATTGAGAAACCAATTGTGTATTTTTATTACTTTTTTTCCCTAAGGGGGAGCGTAGTTTCCAAACTTGATATTGCAGGAGTTGTTGCTAGGAACAAATTAGTACTGGTAGCCTTGTTCATCAGTTCAATTCATTATATCTGGAAAAGTGTGCAAGCCACACATGAAAATCACCTAAGTACTTAATGCAACAGAGTTGGAGTCGAGTAACAGCGATGACTGCTGAGAATTAACAGAACAGTGTGATAATATGTTTTGGGACTAATAAAACAAACCATGACCGTTCCATAGGATTGAGAACACTAGGAAAAGGTTTGGTAGGTGGAGAGGATTAGCTCTCAGAGAATATGTCTACCTGATGTATTGCAGCACAGCAATGTAGCAGAGGTGCTAGAAGCACTACTGATATGAGGTATGACACATTTCTTGGCTAATACACCTGTTCCTCAATTATTCTGCATCAATATGGTTTCCTCTACATGACACTGTATTGTGTCATATAAACGTATCTTTACATTTAAGATAGAGAAGATACCAGAAAAGAGGCTGTGGGAGAAAATGCTTCACCAACAGGAAGGGAGCTTTTATGCTTTGTTTGCACAAAAGTCAACAGCACGTTGCCCACCAACTTTGGTGGTGCACGACGAGATTGCTGGTGTCCAGGTAATTCATAGAAAAAGTACCAATATTAGTAAAATATGTGGCTACATGGATTATAAAGGTTGTTTCATCCATCAAAGTAAATTTGGGTTGATAAACTAAATAAAGCTGAAAAGCCTGTAAAAGTAAAGCCCCTATGAGTAAATATATGAAGAGTAAATTAGCTATTTGTCATTTCTGCCTCTGTGACCAATTCTTATATACGCAAGTCCTCCTTCAACAACTACCCCCTTATAACTTCACTCAGAGAACATGCATGAAAAATATAAACTACAAGCTTGTAGCAGTGGAAATGTAATTTTAGTTTATTTCTTTGCTGAAGTATGGAAGTGTAGATAGCTTGTTTTGATACCACAAAATCAATTCACCTCTTTTGCTGTGAAAAACTACCAGTTTTTGCTTAGCAAGTACTTGTGAATTTGATTTATTGTGAAATTTTTCTATTTCACAGCAAAGTAGCTTTTTGCTTTTTTTTTTTTTTTTTTTTGGATATGAAGTGGCAAGTTTCCAAGTCTAAAAACTGCCTTTCATTTGTATGGAAAATAAGAAAACACTTGAGGTGAAACCAAAAGTATAGATCTCTTTTTCCATACTCTGAGAGCTTTTTTTACACAGATGTCACTCAGATACCTTCATTGCTTCCTTTCATGTTTGTTGAGTGTTTTTTCTTCTTAATTTCTAATATGATTTGCCTCACTTCTTTTTTTTCATGTAAACTTTTGGAAATGAAAACTCTATTGTAAATTACATTCCTTTAATTTTTTCCTTATTATTTTTATATTTCTTACAAATGTGTTAATGGCAGATTCTTACTCTTTGTGCAGTCAGTCATTAAAAACATCCATGTATTGCACAGTAGGGATAAAGGAAGGCGTAAACAATTCTATAAAGAATATAATTTATAGACAAGCATCATACCCACATATAACTTTAATGGCAGGAGATCTGCCCAGGGAAAATACATGAAAAGACTAGCAATTTTGGTGTTGCTCATATAATGCTTGATATCTATGGTTAACATAAAACACTATTATAATCTTGAAATTAATGGGATGACTTCCATTTAGGCAATGATGTTGCCTAGTTTATTAACTGTAATACATTAGCAATATATTGCCAGAATTGACTCAGTAGGCACAATAAGTGGTAAAACTGCAAAAACTGAGAATAAGTACCCCCAGAAGCATATCTGAGACTCAAGAAATAACAGCTTAGTTTTAATGGATTACAGCCCATAACATATAAGACAGTAAACAAATCTCATATAAAGCATAAAAATATACATATCTGTTCATATCAGGTATAGTTTAACTTTTGACACTGTTACCTTTCTTCAATCAATCCCACCTGGAAGCTGCTGAGGGATGTGAAGGGCAACAAGAAGGGTTTCTACAGGTACGTTAACCACTAAAGGAAGACAAAGGAAACTGTGGGCCTGCTGCTGAATAAGGCAGGGGTCCTGATGACAAAATACACAGAAAAGACCAAAGTAGTCAGTGCCTTTCTTGCCTTGATCTTTATTATTAAGACTGGCCTTTAGACATAACATGCCCACAGAACTGCTGGGAAAGTGTAGTACAAAAGATTTACCCTTGGATGAGAAGGATCAGGTTAAGGAAAAATGTTTTCCAACTTCAGCCAACCTGTGACTCTGTGATTCTAACAAATATATAACTTCCCTTTTTTCCTTATGTGCTGTTAAAACTTTAATAAATAATTTCGTTGCCTGAGGGAGAAGAAAAAGCTTCATGTCCTAAAGCCTCTAACAGTTTCAGGCATCAGTTTCTACCCCAGACATGTCAAAGCATACATATATGTACAATGATTTCTTCTCTCATTAAGTTTTTAAAAGTTACTTGCTTTGTTGAGTTACAGCATCCATTTATTAATGATGTATGGAAAGAAATATATTTTCCTATGTACAGTGCACACTGAGAATGCAATGAAAGCACTCATTTGTGATGTGCTATTTGCTGTAATTTTAGATGGATTAAGAGACATCCATCAAGAGGTCTTGCCAGCCCAAAAGATATAAAACAATTGGGTTTTTTTTTAACTTTTAGGAAGTAGATTGCCTTTTATTAGTTAAATTGATATTTTTTCTTCTGCTGCTGTGATCTCTAGGTAGTCTTTTTGTTGTTGTTGCTGGGGGGGTTTGTTTGTTTTTTTTTTAAACTAACTACAACTTTGACAAAAGTAAAGACTGACCAGTGAGACAACTATAGTAATGGTTGAATCCTGACAGGATTCAAAACTGGGGTGTTTTTACTATCTGATTGTCAGGGCCCAAGTTCCTAGGGTACAGAAGAAGTGATAATACAAATAAAACACAGGGGGAGAGGGAAAGGTTTCCTTTTTACTGCATTCAGTCAAACAAACCATGATCCTATAAGAATTCTATTTTCCATTCCTGACTGAAGCTGTTCATCTATGAGTTAATAGTTACCAACCTCTAATTTGTTCAGATGCACATCAGGTGCAATTCATCCCACCTAAACATAGAAATCTATACTGAAAATATCTTTGCAACCCCCCTTTATCACAAATGGAAGGTAATTTTTTTAAGCCCTGAGTCATCTCACTGATTTTGGGATGTCTAATTTATGATGAAATTAATTTCACCCTAAAAGTGCCTATTAAGTAATTTTAACTACTACTGTTAACCAACTCCGTTAACTAAAAATTTACTGACCATAAGTTACTGGTGTATAGACAACTACAATATAAACATTGAGAGTTAAAAAGTTATATTCCAATCCCCCTTTCAATCAGATTAATCTCGCCCGTTCAGCCAAGAATGAAATTAGGGTGCTAATTTGTTGGAGCTGAATCTAGAAATATAGATGGCTCTCTGTGCCCCAAAGTAAATGTTGCAGCTTCTAAACCACTTTTCAAATGTGTGTATGTTTTTCCAGGGAACTTGGAGAAGAGCAAGGCTTAAATGTTGTTTCTCCAGTCAATAGGGTTTATTGTTTAACCCTGCGCTTTTCTTGCTTATATTGCCAATTTTAGATTGTTTCTAGCAAGAAGCAATGCACTCTTTGAAGCTTAGTTTTACCTGCCACATTCTAAGGGAAAGCGAGAATCCTCACAAAGGGTTCCAAGTTCAACTGCAGAACAAATTTTTCTTGGAGTCACTATTATTTTATCTAAAGACTAGTTAAAATCTGAGCAGTGCAAGTGCTGTCCTTTTGTGTACATAACCCCTGAGAAACCTATCTGGGAACTACAGAGGAAAATACAGTATAAATCAAACTGCAAAGCACAATTGATAGACCAAACCAACCAAGTTGCTTGTCTGGATTTCTGCACTCCTTTTGCAGGGGGAAAGACAAGTTTTAGATACAATATAGAGTGTCTTAAAACTGAGGTAGACATGCATATGGGATTTATAGCATGCCTGAAAAAAAGGTACATGTAAATTTCAAGACAGAAAGATGCATGCTAACTGGCAGAAAGTAAATTGAATGGTCCCGATACAATGGAAATTCATAAGTTTTTCCTCATTATCTTTGGTAAGAGCAAACCAAGGCTTGACAATGGCTGAGGTTGGATTGCAAAGACATGAAACGTGGAAAAAATACAAACAATCCTTTTAATTGCAGAGAAGCATCAAGCCAGGCTGTCTGTGACTTCAGGAGAAAATATAAATTATATCTTAAAAGTTGATCCAAACTCTCTTCTTTGTTGGCAACTTTGCAACAGTAGTAGTTCATGACCTTGTGACCAGAAGGGTTAACTGTTTTCATCCCTCCATTGTCGGTCTCCCTGTACAACAGCCTGTTCACTTGTGATTTGTTCAGTGTGCTGGTGTGAGTACTCAGTGTTTTGATACACCATGCTGCTATAACAAACCATATTGACACTGGCTGAACTCCAGGTGACATGTCCCTTTCAACTGGCATTGCTGTTCTTTAAAGGCTTTGGAAACATTAGCTTTAACCCGCTATTTGATATCCCCTTTCTAAGTCCTGTACTGATGTGTGCCTCCATTTAATGCATCCGCTGTTTAAGGTTGCCTTCGTTCTACATTAATTCATTAGCTTGTTTCATCAGTATTTCAGATCTTAGAGCAGCTTTCTAATGAAATATTTTCTACTTTGGTGTGGGGAGTTTGCTCTCAAACTCACTGTAAGCTAGTGGCATCCTGTATTTGGTATAACTGGCAAGGTTTTGGTAGCAGGAGGGGGCTGCAGGAGTAGCCTCAGTGAGAAAAGGCCAGCAGCTGCCCTGTGCTGGACCCAGACGGTTCCAGTCAGCTCCACAGCAAACCCACCACTGGCCACAGCTGAGTCCATCAGCAAAGCTGGTGGCAGAAAGCATGGATAAGAAAGGGCAAAACCCTGGGAAAAAAAAAGGCACAAAAAGGCCAGAGCAGCAGGAGGTGATCCATGGCAGAGCAGGTAACAGCCCCAAAGAGCTTGTGGTCCATGGGTAACCCCCACCAGAGCAGGTCTTCCCCAGAAGGACTGCAGCCCAGGAAGGACCCACAGCAGCGCAGAGGAAACAAATGAGAAGGAAGGAGCAGCAGAAGAAAAGACAAAGGCATGAGGACAAGGCATGGCAAAAAGAAACCATTACACCCTGATCCTAAACTCCTGCACTGTCCATCACCTCACCAAAGGGACTGGACATAGTCTGTGCAATAACAATACCTGATTTGGAGGGGAAGGGGGAAGGGGGGAGTGTTTGCTTTTTGTTGGGGGGGGGTGTCATTAATTGGCAATAAATTAAATTCCCCAAGTTGAGTCCGTTTTACCAGTGACATATCCAAATTATGATCTGTGTGGCAAGTGGTCTAGAATTTGTTCTTGTTTCTTCCTCCATGCATCAAAACACCCCAGACGTGTAGAGGACCCCCCATTGGACTATCAGGAAAAAGGATAAAACAAATGCTTTATCCCAATATGGTGGTTACTGTTGTTAGCTGTGTTTTCACCCCTATCAGAGTAGGTATTTTTCTGAGTGGGGGAGTCATAAAAAAACATTGGTTATCTTAATAGATAAACCCTGTGCTGATGGTTTTTTTGGGTTTGATTTTTTTTTTCCTCAATGAAGAAAATAATGAAATGTTCAAAAGTTTTCTGGAAAAAAAGCCAGAAATTAAATTAATTATTGCATTTGAGGTAATAAAACTTAATTGGTAAATATTTCAAGAGTCAATCCATTGTCTCTACCTTTGATACTTTCTGAAAACTGAAAGTATGTCAAAGCGATATGTAAGGAATCAATTCTAATTTAATTTCCTTCTTTCTGTCTCTTGAATGCCTATTGAGAAATCTGCAGTTAAACCTGTAGCTGCAGGAAAAGTTTTGTATGTAGAGAAAAACAAGAAACTTCTTTCTTTTTTTTTTTCCTTTTTCTTGTTTTCATTTTTTTTTCAAATGGGTGTCCGTAAAAGATGACAGCAAAATCTCCCTGGCTAATTTCCAAAAAGGGAAGACAGTGACATGTGTCTTAACATTGAGTACATGACAAAAAGTCTATTGTATTGCTCCAGATTCTCTCACTACCCCTACCACTCCCACCACCTATGTTTCTAGATGAAGCTATTAACACATTGTCAGCCAATAACATGCCAAGAAGCTTGTGCAATACTGAAAAATCAGTGGATACATATTAAAGAGTTTGTCATTTATACAATACCTCTTTTTAGTTCTGAGACAGCTTTTAGCTGCCTACATGGGCATCACTATTTGTGATCTCATGCCAATATAGGTGCCCTAGAGTATGCAACACATCAGTATGGCTGAAGATGATAAGGGACCTTCCAAATGTGGGAGGCCAACATCATTCGGAGGCAGCAGCTGGCATCCAGGCAACTAAAATAGACACCTGTGTTCAGGCAACTGGATTTTAGGCTGTCGTCTCCTCTGTATGTAAATGACATACTAGCCTGGGGAAAGGAGCTTAACCAGCACAGTATTGTAATACTAATGTGCCACAATATAATGACAAGTGAACTCCTAATCACAGCTGCAGAGGAAATAGTTCTCTGGCCACTGAGAGGTACTGAAACAAGGAACAAAAAATTGTGACAACAAAAAATAATATCTTGCCCTAAAAAGAGATGAAAAGTCAAAACATTTTAAATGTAAAAAAACCCCCAAAGTACAAATAAAAACTTGTGTCTGAATCTTGAAACATTCTGGTTTTGAGGGGTTTAAAATCTTTTCTTATCTTTTACTTCTTTGATGAAAAAGACAGAATAAAAAAAAAAAAAAAAGGCACTTATCGTTTTAAAGGTCATAATGAGATGGGAAAATTTTGAACCTGAAAAGACATATCATTTTTCACTGCTCCAAAGTCCTGTAAGGAGTGGTATTTTTTCAGAATCATAGATTAACATTAACATTTTCATTTGAATTATGGATTAATTTCTGAAGTGAAGCACTGATGTTGTGTTCACGATGAAGTTTGGTTCACATATTTGAGCATCTTACAGAACATGAATGATAAAATTAAACCTGGAGATATGCTCACCTAATACGCTCTTCAGTTCATGGGATCAAACCAGAGCCAGTCTGAAGAAGATCTCCAGAAATGCATACAACATGGATGTTGGGAGCTCAACACCAAATGCTTCCCCTGTACAGATAACTTCAACTGAACCAAAATAATTGCTGATGTCGTAACTATAGGCAATGTGGACTGTATTTCTTCTGTTTCTCCTGTTTCCTTTTCAGTTAGATGCATTCCTCTCTGGGTTGAATGAAGGGTAAAATACCAAGGTAGTTACAAAGAGGCAGCCTTAAACTTCAGAGGTTTCTGCTGTTCCTATTCCCTAAATCTTCCATTGGCAGGGGGGGAGTTTAAAAAAAAAAAAAAAAAAAAAAAGCATAGTTCATAAAATCCTTCAAATCTTTCAACTCCTGAGTTGTTGTTGATGTTTTTGCATGATGTTATGTTAGGTAGGAGAGATAGTTCAGGTCTACACAGGTTAAAAGGCCTAGGGCCAAGCTTGGCATCATCTCTGCATGTGGACAACTTCTCTCCCTTGGGAATGAGCCATCAATGACAATTAACATTGTCACAGATCACAAGCTAATAACATGCTGACACTTTTTTGGATTCCTCAGTACCATCCTATTTAGGTCCCACACCTCCTCATGTTACCTTTTAAGGGGGTCTAGGTCATAGTGTTACTTTTGCTGCAAATCAGGCTTTTAGTCTGTAGTCCTTGCAAGACTGTAGTCCTTACATTTACTGTCAACTCCTTTGCAATCCTGAGTTTAGTCTGGTGTCTGTGGCTCTGCAGACAACAGTTTCTCAGGGAGCAGCCAGCCATTGCAAAGCACAAACATCTTTATTTAAAACTTAAGTATGACAGAAGGAAGCATATTATAAAAACTAAACAGCATAAACATGTGACTACTAGTTAATACCCATCTAACTGCAAAGTCTAGCAGGATCTTAAAGCGAGTATGTGACTCCAATCCCGATTAGGAGAGTGTGTCTCTATATTCCTGTTTCTGACACATTTTGCTGTCAGGCTTCCTAAGCCAGCAAAGCTGTTCCCTTCAGGAAGGAAAAATTTAAAAAGAGCTCAGAATTTATACAAACAGTATTGTGAATAGGGTAGTGATTTTTGTTCCTGAACCCTCAGAATGCTGTAGTACTTGGCAATCATTAGGAATCCTGTAGAAAACACAGATCATATAAAAATATTGAAACTTCAGCTGTCAGATGCCCTGTGCTGTGCATTTACAGTGTTTAACTTGAAACATCTATTGCAGATTGCTAAATCAGGAATGCCAGTTCTTTCACAGTGCAATTCACAGCACCTAAAAAGAGCCTACGTCTCTGTATTGACTAAATAAGAGCTTAGGCTCTGAATGGAGAGGCTTAATGTTAGACATTGTGAATACCTCCTCTCCCCTCTGTTGATAGCATTTATTTGAAAAATAAATTTGAAAGTTTTCTTGTTTCCAAAGGAGTAAATTTGTGCCATGTGAGGTCGTAAGCTTTTCTTAAAAAAAAAAACAAAAACAAAACCAAACTCTTTAAAAATAATTCATTGGGTATATATTCATCTAGTTACTTTTTTGTTTAGTATGAAGGTTATGTTTTGAAGCATAATGAAAGGGCTTTTGAAGGCCAAAGAGCAACATGACATTATCAACAGCAAGGTCTTCTTTTAGAAAACCGCTTTCATACTTTGCTCAGCTTTTTCCCCTTTAAATGAAAGGAAAATAGATTGTTTAGTGAGGAAGGGAAAAAGGAAGGAGTACAATGAAACTGTCTACTATTGATCCTGTTAATGATCAGTGAAGAGGTGGCGTTTACCGTGAATGTGATTGCCAAACAGAAATGGAGAAAGGAGAATCAGTTACAAAAGAGATATGAACTTATTCATGCAATGCCAAAATGATGACCCCCAACCCCACCAAAAACGTTGTGCCCATACCATCTCCTAATATTTCACCTCTTTCTTTCAGGGAATAGGTGGCCTTCTGAAATATGAATTCCTATAATGGCCAATAGCTTGGAGGATTTGTGCAGGTTACTTCATTTGATGAAAGCCGTTTAGAAACTTCAAGTATTAGTATTATTATTAGTGCAACAAAAAGACTGAATATATGCTCTTAGAAAGGGAACATGAAATACTCCTCTGTTTATCCAGCCCAGAAAAGTGTTGGGTTTTTTAAATTTTGTTTTATTCTGTTTATGGGGGGTTTGTTTGTTTGTTTGCTTGGTTTGGTTTCCTTTTTTTAAATTCCCTTAGAGTTTAATCCCATTAGTTCTACGCTAGAATTTAGTGGGGTTTACAGCACTAACGTTTTATTACTTTGTATTTGTCAATATTACATTTAATTCCCTCTGTGACAACCTATTTACAAATCAAATCTAAATCCCTTTTAAGTTTAGCTGTCTGTATGGCCTTCATTTATCATCTTCCATTTTTTCGTCCTCAGAAAATGCAACTAGACTGCAGTTGTTCTTTGTGTTTGTAGATCATCTTTCTAAATTAAAGCACATACATGCACAGCAGACTTAAAAGCACTAGCCCCTGTAGACCTGAAATAACACATTCTCTGCTTTGACATAGCTTCTTTCACAGGATCTATCTATAGCCACTGCTTTGCTATTTTTCAACCTGTTCTGTATCTCTGCCCATGTCCTGCCCTGAATCCTTGCTTCATCTTGGAGATTAAGCAGGAACTTGTCATGTGGAATGTTACAAAAGGCTTTCTGAAAATCCAAATATATTATGTCATCTGCTGTGCCCTTAGCAACCCTGTCAGTACCCCTCTGTGTAAATTCTTCTCCCCAAAAATGCAACAAACAGAAACACTGAGAAAATTATTAAAGACACAATTAATAGCTCTTTATTTACAGACAACTGATTATATAGGACACGCACTCTGCCAGAAAGTTATCTTGCAAACTATCCCTACTAACAGTAGTGATGACAGTAACAGTAATAATAAAAAATAATAATAATTCAGTGCTTCTTATCTACTGCTTTACAGTGTCTAATCTGTTCAATAACTCCAGAAAAGCCCTATTTGCAAAGGTAGTCCAATTAAATACATATAAACATATTCAAATGTTTAATTGGCTGGCAACTTGGTAAGTGTCCATAAAACATGGCTCCTCCTTAATGAGAAGACAAGAAGGAGCTGTCATATGTTGTTATCCCCTTGCTGTTTGAAAACCAAAGCTCTGAGGCAAAGAGGATGCCTTTCTTTTATTACCATGCCCCAACTCAGAATGAGCAAAGAAGAGAGACAGAGCAGATAATGGACCCCATTCATGAATGCAAAAGGCTATTTCTGAGCAGTTATTGCATTGTTTATGCCAGCAAAGATTGCATAACTCCCATTCTCTACACAAATTACATGTTTTCTATGCTTCATTGGACATTTTACATAGAACATAAATGGAGCTTTTGCAATAGGTGGTACAAAGACTGCTATCAGAGCCAGTCTAAGCCTCATTATTAGGGCTGGATGAAGCATTTGGCTTTCTTCAGGTTTTCAGCAAAGTCAACAGAATCCAAAATTCCCTTTATGGTTTCTTTTTTTATTTCCTTTTTGCGCCTAGTTTCCTGAGATTTTTAATGAAATGAAAATGGAGTTTTTCCAACCAAAGTTGTTCTAATTGCTTTAAGACACAGATCAGAGCTCAATGCGATCTATTAAATATTGCCAGCCTGGGACAGGCAGAGGGCTTCATGTGCTGACTGCACAGCAGGCCAGTCTGGCCAAAGAAAAGGTCAGGCCGTTGCATAAAGCCAAATCACAGCACAACAAAACTTGTCAGCTGTATTGCTGCTGTGAACATGGGGAGGTCATGTGAAAGGAACTTCCATTTCTCCATCCAAGTGCTGCTAAAGTGGTATCCATTCACCTCCACATGATGCTATGGATTAACCTTTCGAAAGCAGCTTTGGACGGGGTTTTTTGGTGCTTGATTTGAGCCTGAAGTTCAAAAGAGCTGGCTACCCTGTACTTGTACAACTGAATTTGAAGATAGCAGTGAGTGCTGCCCTTGCAAATCGTGTTCAATGCATGTACGAGGCTCAGCTGAAGCTACATTTGAACAAAAGGGCGTGTATTTTGCACACATCATTATGGCAATAGAGCTGGATTAATCCTGACTGTGCTGCTTCTGTTAAAAGAGAGGGATTTACAACACTATTACTATCTCTAGTTATAATTACTGCATAGAAGTAATTGTTTATGTATAAAGAAGCTTGTACATATAGAAACATTTCTACCTGTGAGATTGCCCATATGCATAAACAGATTAATTTTACTGTATTCCATTGTTTATTTCTCTTGCAAGAAGACTACATAACATTTATGCCAAACCTTTTTTCCAACATTTGATTCAGAGTGGATGCATATTTGTCAGTTTGATGAGCGTCTCTCTTTTCCCTTGTTGATAGTTAGACATGAAAATATTGCTGTTAGGTCCCATGGCTCTTTTTACAATTATTCCCTGAATAACTAATACTTAAAAACTCTTACAACTGAAGCAGTTTGTAAACAAGGAGACTTGCCAAAGTAGCAGCAGAAGTCAAGATGGATGCCATAAATTGTGTCTATCACATCTAAATCCTCCTTTTCACCTACTGATCAGACACAGTACTGCCCATCCAGGAGCAAGACTTTAGCTCTCTCTCTCAAGTCAAAAAGCATCTCTCCTCTCTCTTTCTAGTATTCAACTCAAGGAAACTGCATTCTAAAGCACAGAAATCACCCATTAAAGTTATTTTTATTATTAGCTTTTGCTTGCTTGGGTGGGGTGTGTGCCATGTTATTAGCTGCTGTGAATCAGCCTCAGACCCTTTGGTGCCTTCTCCAGAAGTACTACTTTGGAATCACTACATTTCATTCACTGATGAGGTAAAAAGAACGTAATTATTCTGACAATTTTATCTAAGGCTTGCAGATTTTATGTACTGAGTGCATAAAAAATAACTTCTTGATGAATAATGCTCCAGGAGTACATTTTCGTAACCATCATCTGGAAGGGTCCTTTTTACACACAGATATGCAATTCTTCCAGTGGATGATAAATGCTAAATTTGCTTTACTTCAGGTATCTCTGTCCCAATATACCTACATAAGGATAAATATACATATATATCTAAATTTTAATTGAGGTATAGCAACTTCTTTACGGCACTGTGAATGCCAGTGAGACAACAACCAAAGCTTTTTAACTTTCTCTAATTAGCCACGTAGTTCCTGTCTTATGATTCTCTGTCCTTCAGTTGAAATTGTGGGTAGCTTTTACTGTCGATATGCAAGAACCAAGAACTAATGCAAAATAAAAGCCAGAAATGCTTTATTAATGGGTTAATATAAAATATGCACTCAAACAATGCATAAAAATAAAAATAACTTTAAAAAATTATGAGTTTGCAAAGTCAAACTTTTAAAGGGGGAAAGTGCTGGTGAATATGGTTGGACTCAATGATCTTAAAGGTGTTTTCCAACCTAAATGATTCTATTATTTTACGATTCTGTTAAAGTTTTGCCGAATCTGGTAGCACGATGGAGGGGAGGCTGCTACAGCTTTCTGTTCCCAGGCCCAGCCAGTAGCAAGGCTGAACATTTTGCAAAGGCACACACAGGAGCATTGGCAATACATACTGCAAGGCACACAGAACAATTCAGACAGAAACCTGCAAACACAGATAGCACAAACAATTGCCTAAACTTGTCCCCTTCTCTGCCGGTTCAGGATAAGGGTCTGTTAGTGGGAAATACTGTGCAAAGGTACAAAGTGGATCTTTCCAGTAGCATGGACTTACGCACCAAGGGCAGGAGCTGGCCCTAGATCCTTGCTTTCCCCACTTGCTGGCACCCAGAAAGCCAGCAGTTCCCCTCCAGCTCCTGGTACCTCAGAACACTTCACAAACATATTTGTATGCACACACACATGCACGAGCGCACACATACTGTTGATCCCTGCAGTAAATGGCCTTAAATGTTCAATCTACCCAGTAGCTGATCTCTGGGATCCTCTTGCCTCCAGTACAGCCACATACATGTAAACAGGTTATTATATCAACCCCCAGACCTCGTGGTCTCTCCACTAGCTGATTTGAATCCCTCTGATCTATCCAGTTGCCAATTTTCAGGCTTTCTAGTCTCTCCAGTATGCAGCCCATGCTTCTGGCTTCTTTGATACCTGGCTCCCAAGCTTCTTATCCTACCCATGGGCTGGTCTGCCTTGATATTTGCAAGCAATCACGCTGACACATGTAGACACACAATATGCACCTACTCCAGGTGCTGGAACTTAGACACATGGGCCTCCATGACTGGTGGTCCCACATCAGACATCCATACACACACATGAACACAAAATAAGGAACTCCTCACCCAGGAAAATAGAAATGCAATTTGATAAGAAGACAGGACAGACTGCACTGATCACTCACAGGGCATGGCCAGACAACATGCCAATCTGTCTCTTTCCACGCCTTTGGTTCTTCCCCTAAACATCCCATAATAAGTCTTACATAATCCCAAGGTGATCTTCCCCAGCATCCCATAATAAGTTCCATACCCCTAGGCAGTGACACCCCATAAACCCGTGACATGAGGCAAAGAGCAGCTCCCATTGACCGATCTTGATGTGTCTCACCCAACGCCCATGGGGCTGATGCTGTCCCATGGCAGCCCTGGGAGTTGGGGCCGGGGCTTATTTCTCTGATCAGCTTATTGGGCTTCCTCTGCTAGCTACTGATTCTCTGTGCTCCTTTGTGTTTACGGTGGTGATCCTTTAATCAAGTAACCAAAAATGTATAACCAACCATATTCTTCTTTTCTTCCAAAGGATAGAAAACCAGGATAGAATTAGGTTTAAATGTCAGAGTTTTCAGTTCTTTGAATCAATAAGACCACTCTGGAGGGGATCCACGTAATTTTAGTTCAGCTTTGTCACTCTCCTTCAGCTCCCTCGGTTTGCCTTGTGTTAAGTGGAGAGTCCCCCAAGGGATGAAGATCACGTAACTGAGACCCCCACTTGGAATTATTCTCTGAAGAAGATTAATCTCCATGACTAAGATTAGCCTCCCCCTTGCCATTTACTGTCCCCAAACTATCCTCTCTATTTTCTCGTTACCTATTGCCTAATTAGCTGTATGTCCTGTATTAATGACACAGAGCCTGTTTCAAGTGTTCAATACAAGAGGCTCAGGCAGCAAGCCTGAACATGGGACTCCTGCACCTCCATTCCACCTAATTGCTACCCAGCTCCTTCTTCTATCTGGTCTCTTCTCTTTAGGTCAAGCCAGGACAATACTGCTTTAGAAGAATTTAACCCCAAAGAGATGGTGCCAGTGGCCTTGAAACTAGGGTTTAGTGCCTGGCTTTCTTTTATTTATCAGGATAGAATACAGTTAGTAAACAAGAAGTATGTGACCATGTCATGATGGGTAGTATCTAACTGTTTGTTCCTAATTTATATGTTGTAGTGGTTTGAAAAAAGGGATGACTAGGTCACACGAAAACCTCTAATAATGAAACTGCTCCTTCCCTTTAGTGCTGCTGAGTGTGCTTGGAAGGGAAAAGCTCCAAGGATATTAGGAGGGTTGTGTGAGGGAAGGATGAGAAGCAAGCCTAGAGCACAGCAATGAGACTGAGCCAACACTGACAGGGGCTGGAATCTGATAGGCAAGTCTCCACTGTAACAGAAAGTCTTCCTAAGACTAGAAAGGCTTGTACCGAGTTTGCTGCAACTCCTGTGTTCATAAGGTTAACTGAAACCAAGTGTGAAAACAAGGAACCATCTTCTAAGAATGCATGGGAATAGAAAGGAGTTGTCATAAATATTTCTTATATCTCTTCTGTCAGTCTGTATTTGAAAGGTAATTATGATTTATATTCTAATAAAAATTGGCTTTCTATTGCAAAAGTCCTTCTAGTCTTTTTTTTTTTTAAATTATTTTTTAAGAAAATGCTCTAGAAGGAAAATACACCAATTTCATACTTAGTTTCAAACATAGAATACAAGACTGAATTCCTTGCCGAGGACCAAAGTGAGGATGTGCAGGTAGCAACAACAAGAGTATCTATGTGACTGTTAAAGAGAGAGAATAGAGGGGAAAGCTGCAGAAGAAAGGATCATAAATTAAACATTAAGCCACTATAAAATTATCAGCGACAAAGAGGACACAATGGGAAGCTGAACTGACCAGGTGGTCTGAAGATCAAGTATGATTTTAGAGTTTTGTTTTCATCTTTGATATTCATGGAAGCAAAGTAAAGGAGATATACCATGGGTGCAGTCTCAAGAAATCAGCAACTGTAGCAACCTTCACTAAAAGGTAAATATTTTGTTTTTTACAATGAAGCTGATAATACAAAATTGACAAAACTGGAACTCTATGTTGATGATATTATGGGACTTTTTTATTAGAAACTGTTAAAACTTGAAAAAGTCTTGACAAACATGGATGATACATTATTTTACACTTACTTTGCCATATCCACTTATTACTAGAGACATACAATTATATTAATCCAAACTTTTACAAATAAATTAAAAATAATGTTCCATTTCTTTGTACTCCTCAGATAATTTATTACAGTTTGTGAATAAAGTGGGTTACAAAACAGAAATGGTGGAGTGGAGCAGGGGGAAGAAGAAGAATAAATGGAAATAGATCCTGATTTTAGCTACTGCCACCAGAAATACCATTAAGTTCACTTCAACATTAATTTAAATACAATTAAATAAAAGTGGGTTAAAAGAAAGACAAAATAAGGAAATGTGGAAAAAATATAAATCTTGGCCTCATCATCTTGCTGCCTTCAAACTTTTACTACTAATAAAGAAGTAGTAGAGGTAATGAGTGAAGTTTTCCCCTCATTATCTACATGTGAACTAGATGTCTATGCTCCTATTATAATTAATAGAGACATAGGGCAGGATTCAGCTACATAAACATGGGTATATGCTACCACCTCAGATGCCAATACACCTAAATGGAGCTGGCAGGTTAGAGACAAAACTTATGAAAGACCTGCAGCCTTTTGGAGATCAGCAGCTGGAGTTTTGGCATGACGCCTTGTCTGTCTTACGTTTTGCTACCTGAAGCCTGCCGAAATGACTGCTGTAGTTACAGCTGCAGAGATATTCAGCGAATCCTGATCGCAGAACCTGGCATGCTAGTTGTCAAAAAAACAGGTGTCTATTGTGATTTGAGGTACCCTAACATATTAAAGACATCTGGGTTAACATGCAAGACACAGGATCTATAGGAGGCCTATTCCCTTGGCAAGTGACAGTTAGAGGCCAGGCAAGCATCTCAAATAGGTGAATATTTTTAGGGAAGCTTAGTAAGCCAAAGTATCTTTTTTTTCTTTTAGTGTGATATGTAAGAAATACCCAGTGATAAGTAAATGAAATGGATCTAAGCATACTGGCATTCATATAATGGTGTGCATATGCATATGCACATGTACATATGGATGTGCATATAGCGTATACTTTTATGTTATGTAATGATTTTTCTCTAAAGATAGTTCTTTTCCTGTAACCTTTATTCTTAGCTATTTCAGAGCTACTTCCTTTACTTGAGCACTCAAAGGGAAATGAGTTTCTTTGTTACCAGTGTGGGTATAAGCTCTTCTGTCAATCTGAATGTACTTCCCTGTGACATCCTGTAGTCAGCATACCTCAGTGTCCTTTTCTTGGTAGTCTATAACACAGTTTTAATGCTATCTTTCCTCTCTCTTTCTACTAGGTTTATGAATTCTACTGCGTTTATGAATTTGCTACTAGATAAATCAAATTTATTTCATTTCCAAATTGTATTAGCCTTTTAATCCAGGAAAATCAGGGTTCTGTAATTACTTGGGAAAAATTAATAGGACATGAATATTTGTAAATGAGATTCAGAATCTCTAAATTCCAAGTTCAGACTTGTGGCAATTTGGGATCCTTCTTTCAGACAAAGATTAAGCTGTCTGGTCCCTGGGCTCTGGATTATTGCTGGAGAAGCCCAAAATTGATTTATACTGCCATTCTGGATCACAGAGTTCCTTAGATGCCTAAACAGAAGCGCTCAGACATCTTTAGATCAATCTTTAGCTAAGCAGTTAGATGCCTGGTGTTTTATCTAAGCTCCATCATGATTCAAAGACAGACTGAAGAACCACATGAATTCTAATTCCCTGGTGAGAACCCCTCTATTGACAACTTTTGAATCACCTTGTGAACATATTCCTTCGTTTCAGCTGTTTCAACGTGCCAAGTAGGTACTTAAAAATAGCTGGATTCTTAGCATTTGATTTAAATGCTCAAATGAAGTTTCAATAAATCCTACAAATCCCCTTTAAAAATCTGATCCCACTTCTCCCTCTCATATCTGATAGAGTCTTCAAAGTGCATATGTTCTCCTCATCCTCTTTGAAGATAGCTTGGTAGGAAAACCTGTGGACTTGTATTTTCTGGTCTTTTTACTTTCCTCCATTATCCTCGCTCACCTCACACTTTCAGGGTTGTGAGTTTTAAGGATGGCAATCTGTTCTATATTTATATTTTAAAGGCAAGACAGGATACTGAGAACCAGAAGCAACTCACAAAAGTGGAGCTAATTTGCGCTTGTCCAAAATGTGCATGCCTGTACGTGAATGCAATAACCGTCAAATAACAGTTACCAAGCAGGTACAGGTAAACTGCAGGAGGATTTTTCTAACCAAATTGCCAGTACTTTTATAAGCATATGTCAGAGTCTTTTGTTAGAAAATGTATTTTGTCCATATGTGTGTTATCAGAATTTGTTTTTTTTCACTGAAACGTGAATTCCATGTTTCTGTGTTCTTTATAGATATAATTTTGTAGCCATTGTTAGAAAATAGAGAACCTGTAGGCCTGCAAATGCATCCATTTAGTTTCAGTGGCAAGTATCTTAACCTCTGTATACTTATTTTCTGTCAAAATAATGGATTAATATCTGAATTGTGTGAAACAGGATATTTTTCACCAGCTGGACATCTCTCTTTCTTACAAACAGAGTATGTCTGCACAGATAATTTACACACTGCAAGATGAAACTAGCATCCCATCACTCTGAGAATAGGTTAAGTTCACACAAATTTTAATTCTCATTAAAATCATTGTACTAGAGATGGAGAAAGGTGCTGTTTCTGTTTTCTAGCTTTTAGGTTTTGTTGTTGGTTTGTTGGGGTTTTTTTTCCCCCATTATATTCTTGTGCACTTAAAAAATAATTCAGGTTATTTCCATGCAAATTATACTTTTCCTGGATTCATTAAATACTCTTTGCTGAGACCGTAACTGGACTGTCTTCTCTCAAATTACCTATGCAGAATATTGAAAGGGTCAAAACAGTGCAGCATGCTACTGTATTTCACAGAATAGAAAAGCATACAGATTGCTCTTGTTTCTCATTCTTGTAATAAGGGATAGTAACAAGAAAAGAAAATGGCTGAAAATGGTTTTGTTCCCATGTGTCAAATACCATAATTAGAATAAGAAATGCTACAAATTAACCCATTCTCATTATAGTCACCATATTATAATTTCATGGTCCTCTTCTGATGCTGTACTCTTGCTAAGCACATTTACATCTCATCAGTGAACACAAGCAGCAGATCTGCTGGCGGTGAATGCTTGATTCACTCCAATTTATGTCGTCTTTTCAGCTGGGGAATCCATTGTGTGAGCTAATAGCAGGTTTCCCATTTGAAATGACTGCAGATCTCTTCACATTTGGGTACAGTGCAAGCATTGTCATAATTTTTTTTTTTTAATGTGTCACATAATTGTCGCATTACACTACGTGCAAGCAGAAGAAAGGAAATTTTCAACATTAAAGGAAACACAAAGGGCAAGACTATGCTTTGCTCTCAGTGATGTGTGGGGGAAGACAAGAACCCTTTTCTCTTAAGCCAAGTAGCGAGTATACCTGCAATCTTTGTGCTCACCTGCGTAAAAGATTGAACAACAATTTCACCATCATTTACCCTACTTCTGCAAGGCTGGTTGTCAAAAAAGGGGTTTTTATTAAAACAATGAAGTGGACAAATGTATCCTCTTATAGGGTGTTTAAATTGCCACGTCCCTATTACCCGACCGATTTGGGGACATTCCTGAAGCACAACTTCCATTAACTTCTCACAAAATTTTCATAGTATTCCTATTGCTAATACAGTGCTGTACAAGCAAAAATTGAACTTGAGTGCTTGTCTTATCTTATCTAACAATATTAAGTTGTTTTCCCAATTCAAGGTGTGTAGAGAGGAAAAGCTGTATTTGAGGTGTTTTGCTTGTTCTTTTGTGCCTGGTCTGACAGCTAGAGAAAGAACAACCTACTGAAATCTAAGGGAGGTTTGCTGTTGATGTTAATGGGATAGGATTTCATGGAAAAGATTTTGTCCTACCAGACAAGAGTGCTACATGCATTACCTTTTTAAGACCTTGGAGATTGACATAGGAGATGCATGATCAGTGACTCAAAACATGGGGTTATTTCACCTGTCCTTAATCATTAGTGCTTGGATTCACTTAATCTAAATTTAGACATTTCCAATACGAATGTTGACATCTGGGGTAGGATTCAGTTGCCTAAACATAGGAATTTAGTGCCACTTGAGGTTTTCTAGGATATTGAAGGCATACACAGGCCACCTAGGTAAGGCACAGAACTTATGGAGACCCATACACTCTGCTACTGAAGCTGAGCATCAGGTCTGATACGATATAATACAATGCAAAAAAAATGTCACTATATGCCTACATTTAGATGACTGAATATCACCCCTAACCTCTCTCTTTGGATGTTCTAGGGCCAATTCAGTTTATACATTGGTGTATTTGAGATGCTCTGTTGTATCCTACCTAACCTCCATCACTCATGCCAAAGGGCATGAGCATTCTGCATGTACTGTATCATATCTGTTTACCTTCGTGAAAATGTCCTGGACACCTTAAAGCTCTCAATGGAACCATTCCTTGATTTGCAAGTTAAATCTAGCTAATATTATAATCAATGAGAGAAATACTTACTTCCAGGTCATGATTCTTCTCATCAGTTTTAGATGTTTACCTTTGATGAGATGAATAATAACCTGTTCCTCTTTTTTTTTTCTTTTTTTTTTCTTTTTTCTTTTTCTAGAGCCAGATTGACATGTCTTCTTGCCTTGCTTTTCCTTTCCTCACATTTCCTTGCCTTAGTTTTCCATATAACTGAGAACTCGGTAATTCAGTTATTCCATAGTAATGTGCAGGCCAGGTTGACCATTGGTATGGAAGGAAGATTAGAGATGAGAATCTGCCCTCACTTATGCCAACAAAATTACAAGAACATATGAGTCACAGAACTGAAGGTTATTCTATTCCATGATCCTATCTTTCAAAAGACTAGTCATAAATATCTGGAGAATACTTCTCCAGCTTCTGACATTAAGCTGTTTGGGATATACTGAGAATTTAGTTGCGTTTGGATTACTATGGGTTTAATCACTTGATCAGTGAATTTGAATTTTTCTGTTTCTTTGTGGAACCTTTGTACTTTCAACCTTCTTTGCCTTTGAGTTCCATGGTTTAAACTACTAATTACAGGAAAAAGAATGCTATCATTCACTTTATGATTTATAGACCTCTACCATTTTGGTTGTGCTTTCTAATGGTGAAACGTAATTTTTAACTCTTTCTCATATAGAAGAAGTCCCATACTTCTTATCATCTTTATCACTTTTCAATATACCTTCTCTCATTCTGCCTTTTTTTAAAAGGCAGTTTTTACAACTAAAACAAATATAGTAAAGCCTTTGTGGAATTTCACCAGGATACTTGAGAATACCACTGAACCTGTGACTATATTTGTACTTGTCTGGTGAAGACAGCAAATTAGTGTCAACTTTAGTAGTGTGTGTCCAGCTGCAATATGAACTGTTGGAACCTGAAGTAAGGACCTAATTATGTAATCACTGAAGGAGTTTTCAGCACTTCCATTAACTTCAATGCTTCAGACTTGGTTTTTTTGAGACACTGAGCCCCTTTTATGCACATCACTGAACAGCAATTTTCAGTTACCACTGACCCAAGTTAGATTTCAGTGGGTAACCTCCAAGTGAAAGGCTCTCTGCTGCATTTCAATACCCTGAGCGATCCAGCCCCTCCTTGTTTTTATTTTTAATGTTAATATTAAAAAAAGCCAAAAAAGAACAATCTGTCATGGATGTGTATGCTAATTGACATAATAGACCCTAACGGCTACTTTGGAGCATAATAGACCATGACAGCTCCAGTGGAGCTTACTCAAAGATTGAGATTAAAAGTTTTATTACTATAATACACATTCACACTTAACATATTTTGCTATATTTTAATTAAAAATAAAGTCTAGACAAAAATATGATTCATTTATATACAGTATTATTTTTCATTTAAATATCAGGCTGTTACACACACACACACACACAATCAGTATCTTAAAAGAAATGGCAAGCAAAGATTTATCAGAAAACCTTCCCAGAATTTACCCATTCAGAATGACAGAGTACTTGCTAGGTGGTCTTCTTACTTGTCTAACCTGGTTAGGTGAATGAGATAGATGATACATCATTGTGGTAACTGCAAGTTAAAATCAAAATTTTTGTGCATGGTAGGTATAGGAGAAGAGAATGCAGATCCCTCAAAGTGTATCTTAGCACTTTGGCAAGCTGACCAAACTGAGAGCAAAATTTGGTTTCCTGTTGTAATGGAGAGAAGAATGAAAACTAAGAGTAAACCATGCACAGAGTGGGTCATTTTCCAATGGTTCTAAAATCTGTTTTGGGGAATTGTCAAAAATTACAGGAATGTGACAAACTGGAAGCATTATTCAATCTCCCTCCAGGAAAAGGAAAAAATTCTGCATCATTAGTAAAAGGATGGCTTTCTGTACATTGTTCATTTCCTAAAAGGCAAAAAAAATCAGTTTTGCTGGTCTGGGAGGTTGCTGCAGTGGGTAGGCAAATGTTACAAGTATTTGTGAATTTTTTTCTCTTTTTTGTCAATGCATTATCTTTTGGAGACAATTATCCTTGTGACAATGTTATGTTTTTCACCCTAATACCTCAAAACTCTGAAGAAAAAAAAAATAACCTGGACAAAAACACCCACAGCCTTGATTATTTGCTTACATACTGAATCTCATTCTTTATTTATTTTTTTATCTCATTTTTTGAGGGTTCTAAGTCACTATTTTGAGTGCTTAGAAATGGCATACAGTAAGGAAACATGGTTGAGTGAAGGAGTGCAAGGACAAAGCTTGATCATCAGACCTTTGTTTATCAGCATCGTTTACTGTTGTCTCACATTTGACTTGAGCCATGAGGTCTGCAGTGATGTTCCATTACACTCCAAGGGCCCATGGACTCCACTCCATGGACCCCAAACTAGGAACCCAGGTCCATTGGCTTCAGTGAAACAGTGCTCTGGGACAGCTGTACACCTTCTTGTAATGGAGGTAGCTGAGTCAGAGCTTGGTTACTGTGTGGTGTTCCTTGTGAATGTATACCAAGTACACAAAACATATTTTAAGAAAACAGAAGCTTCAGATCTAGGAGATACTGATGAAGATTCTGCTGCTGGGCAAATCTTGTAACAAAATGGGATACATCTCCTCTAAGTTAACATAGAAGATTTTAGTATCCCACATCTGTACTTTGGAATCTCTCTGGAGTCAAAAGAAAGTGATCAGAACCCCAAGAGACACCTTCCTTATTTCAGACCCCTCCTTTGGCTTGGGAATGCAGTTTTTCTCCATCAAGTAGAGAGGAACTCTTAATTGCTATCTTCCACTCGGTGACTGAAATTTATCTCAGTGACTAAGGACGAACCACGGTTGACAAGATTAGACAAGTTGCAGAGCTCTTAGGAAGCTTCAGAGAGATTATTCCCTTTATGGAGACAGACATTCTGAATTGCCTTCCTAGGACTCCTGATAGTTTTTTTAAATAGCCTATAGGAAGCCATTTCCAGCAGGAAATATCTTGCCTACCTCGCATGTAAGGAAAACACTTCAACAGGAGGGCTCGTGGTCAGGCTGTGAACACCAGGCTGCATGTTAGCCACCGCTGAGCTCCAGAGTTGGATTGAAGTTCAGACATATCTCTCTGATTAGCTTTTCCTTCTTGTTTGTTCCATAAACAATTCAGAGGCTTAAAGTTCACTTAAGTAAATTTAGAAATCAGCTGTGTATTTCCTACAGCATTCCGAATCAACCAGATGCAGCCAAGATTCAGAGAAACCTGAATTACATTTTTAAAAATAGGCAGTGTCTCAACCGGCTACCTGCATTTGTCAGCATATAGCAATACTATTACTTATCTACATAATACAGTTATTTATTATTAGACTTTGTGAAGGGCTTTTATATACTCAAAAATAGTCTGATAGGAACAGTAGACATGCTATTGTGAATTACCACTGCAATCATTTATGAAGAAGGGGAATGTTTTCTTGTATTTCTTTTCTCTGGTTATTTTGGGATCAAATAATTGTAACACTGGCAGTAGGAAAAGCAAGAGTCATGGAAAAATGTTTGACAGAACTAATGTCTCAGGTAACTGAATTGTTTAAGAAAATTTCATGCAGATCACTTTTTTTTGGAAGACAGAGGAAGTGAAAAAATAAATATAGCTAAGAACCTCATAGGGACATCAAGATAGGTTTGTCAACCAATGACCAAGCAGTTTACTACTTCTCTCTCTCAGTGAAATATGAACTAATCCAGTCTCTGTTCTGTCTAGGGCTAATCAAAGAATAGGATGGAAACCTCCCATGTGTCCTAAACAAAACTCACTGTTATGTGTAAACTATGTACTGTAGCCAAGAATGCTAAATATGGACTTTGTTAAATTGTTAATTATATCAGGTTGTTGAGTGTTTTTTTTTTCTCACTTATGTTATAAATTTAAATAATTTAGAAAAAATGCAGTGTAGAGATCACATAAATATTTTAGTTGCTCATTTGAAGGGCATACTGTTATTGAAATACATATGGTGGTACATGTAAATGTAGACTTTGGACTTGCATCATCACTGTACTTGCACAAAGTTGTCTTGGAATTTATATAATTTAGGATAATGGATTGATGTTGTAATATTTCATCACAGTATTAACATTTTTAAGTGTAATAATTTCTGAACAAAGCTTTCAGAACATCCAAGTAAAATAAAAATCTTTTTATATAGATATCCTTTTTCAGAACCAGGCTGTCTCCTATTTTTGACCAACACTAGGGAGTATAGTTACTTGCTAACTAACTTGAGGGGATTGTCAGTCAAACTTAAACACTGAAATGTTTGTGTCTAGTAAGTTTAGTTCTGGTCACAGCTTTGAGATGCTCTGGTGAAAATTGTAAATGGACCTGTCTCTTCTCAGAGACAGGGTTCATCTGTGCTAATGGGAGAGGTCTCTTATCAGGGGCTGATTGAGACAATTAATTAAGTACTTTTGATGGAGAACTTCAGCAACTATGTTCTAAACCTATTTTATGGTTGCTTAGATCTTTCACAGTGCAGTGATATCATTTTGTATCTTGGACTTCTATTGGTACTGTGCAGCATAGCTAGTGCATGTAATGCCATTTTTCAGAGTTTTTCTGAGACATTGTGTTCTTTGATGTCTATATGTAAGAGTAATCTAATTTACCAGTTGTCATTTGAAAGATTGTAAAAAAATTTAGAAAATATCAATATTCAGGTTTCTCTTTTTCATTTCCATTTCTGTGAACAGTTTCAATATCATACAAAGTATGTTTTTATTATTCAGAACAGTTCTTTTTAAGGAAAAGCCTCAGAAAGACTGATTTGAAAAAGTTCTCTATTTCTATTATGATAGTCATCAGATTTGGGTTGAAATGTGATGTTAGGGCTTGTTCTTATTTTAATACAAGAAGTGTATCTAAAATAAGTCACAATCAGTTAAATTTTGTACCACAAAAAACCTGGGGTAAAACTGTTTTTTTTTTCCAATCTCCTTTTAAAGATGATATTTATTTTTTCCGTGTTTAGGCTTTAGATATTCTGATCCATGCCTATTGGGGTTTTTGCAAAGACACAATGAAAGGAACACCTTACCCCCAAGTATCCTTTTCTTACAAGCTCTTTCCTGTCATCAGTTTTTAACATGTTTGCTACTACATCAAAATCTGACTACTGTTATAAGCTGCAACTGAGACTTCTATAAATCAGCACCTGAGCACTCTATAGATCCCTCTGGCCACGTAATTTGAACATGTGGTTTACATTTCAATGAAACACAGGCATACAAGAGACTATTTGCAGCAGCCTAAGCAAAGCCACCTTTCTTCCAGAATATAATGTCCAGGTCTACCCATGCATTTTTCTTTCTACTCATTTTGCTAGTGCATTTTCAGTGCTGTCAAAGTGTTACCCTTTTGGAAAATTATTTGGTGCAAGTTTCTGGTGGTTTGTTCTGTTCTGAATCAATAGATGTAGATGCTGGGAAGAAATCCTGGGGATAGTAAAATTGTGCATCCATAAATGCCTCTGGTGCACACACCTGTAATGTCATCAGAAGAACTACCAGATGGAAATCCCTGCTTATTAAAAGCTGAGCTTTGTGTTTTTATCACCTCCTGTTTAGATTTATGAATGTCATTTGATTTCTGTGGGCCTTGTGGACATTTATCAGATAAATAGCAATTCTCAGAGTACAGCAGTGTGAATATACCAAGCTTTCAGGTGACACCATGTTCCATGACCTGAATTAATTACCTGAAAAATTTCACAGGGCAGAAATTTCCTGTCATAAGCACGTCCTGGCCCCTGGGTCTTCCCACTCAGATCCCTTTCCCTGGCTGTTTATTTGCCACTGTGAAAGTTTCAGGGTTTTCGCAGCATATGAACAGCTTCTGCACTCTCCCTACTTTTGAATGCAGCAGTAGCTCTGTATATGCAAGGGGTAAAATATGAAGACTGCCACTGACATCAGTGAGTTTTGAATTTTGAGTTCAAGGTAAGTTGGACAAAGGAACAAGTCTTGGACAGGAGTATTTCACTCGTGCTACACTTGTCAGACTCTGTAGATTGTTAAGACGTCCAGCTGGCTAGTTTGATTCTCTCATATGGAAAACAACAGTTAAGCAATTACTTTTAGCAATAGTTCCTCCCTAATTCATTGCTTTTGTTGCTGCATGACAAAACCCAGATACTTTCTTTAAAAACACCACCAAAAAAAGGCTTCCCTTAGGCTGTTCTCACTGGTGCTTCAGCTGCCCCTTGTGTCAGTGCCACTCTAGAGAGCACAAACTTTCTTCTGCTTTCTGAGAGCTCAGAATTATTAGTGCTCTGATAATAACTGTAGTTTAATAAAAGATATTCTTCTACAATTTCCATTGGACCCCAGGCTGCTGAAAGAGGAGATCCAGTCAGAGATTAGAGTACAGATGAGCAAGCCCTATTCCTTGTGGTAAATTAAATCCAACACTGCCCTCTTTCTTAGGAATCAGAAAGGGAGGATCAGCTCTGGCTTTCCCATTGGTAATAAATGTGTTTTATCCCTTTTTCAGGGTGGTGATAGCTCATGATGTTTCAATTTTAATAGCTTAGTCTGATGAGTTCACAGCTCCACCATTAGTATTAATTAGTTACCTAGCAGCATGTTGGAGTGATGGATCTTAACACCCTCCTCCTCAGGGGTTAATATCAATTAATGTAGAAGATGACTGAAAAAGAGACGGGAGAAGGATAAAATTTGTACTTGGATATTCCTTCCTCCTTCCTTCCCTTTGTGTTTTATTTTACTGCAGGAATTATATACAATTGAATTGCATGACTCAATGGTTGCAATAATAATAATAATAATAGAACCCTCATACAAAGTACAGATTAAAAGAAACGAGCACATACCTGAATTGTGCCTAATAAGTGGATATGGTGTCTGCAGTGAATGTGTGATGACTACAAGCTATAAAAATCTACAGGATCACAGATCTTGTAATAATAACATTTCCCCTTCTTTTCTGATCATTCTCATAAAGAGCAGAACAAAGTTTAAGTACTAGTAAAGTGAAAAGTTAATCTCAGTTGTAAAAAATTCTCTTTTATTTTTGTTATTTCTTTTTCTGCTGCCATCCCAAATTGGCTGTAGTATCTTTTGACACAAATTTAAAGTAATTTCTGATATTCCCTGAGTATCTGAACAGAAGGTAAAAAACAAGATTTCACCACAACCAGTTCTAGACTTCTGTAATGCAAAGACCTATACATGAACTGCATGTTTAGACTTTTTTAGAATATTTTTTAAGAAACAGACACTTTGAAGGTATCTTTCCATTCGTGCTACAATGATTGCCTAAAATGAGTCTGCTGAATTAGACTCTTAGAATATTTATTATTATTTAATGATCCAACTGTCCTGGAACAAAAGAGTGAGCAAACCTAAGGGTGAACAGTGAACAGAGAAATCATGGTTCAAGTCACAGCTCCAATCAAATCTTCTTCTTACTGTCCATCATATAACAACAAACTAATCTTATTGCTAGTCTATTTGATTAGCTCATCAAGCTGTTGAGTTTATAAGGTTGCTATATTACTCATTACGGAGCTGGGAATGTTTCTGAGATGACTTTGCTTTTGCTTAGAAATTTCTTGCCTCAAAGTAGAATCAAGATAAATCCACCATCTACTCTGAGCTACTCATGTTACTTAGAGGTGATCCTTCAAACATTTTGATTTTTTTAACAAGAGCAAGTGCCACATTCTGCACCTGGGACAGGATAATTGTAGTTATACATACAGACTTGGGGACGAGAGACTGGAGAGCAGCCCCGCAGAAAGAGATCTGGGGGTTTGGGTTGATAGCAAGTTAAATATGAGACAACAGTGTGCCCTGGCAGCCAAAAGAGCCAACCGTGTCCTGGGGTGCATCAAGCACAGCATAGCTAGCTGGTCGAGGGAGGCGGTTGTCCGATGTTGACGTGGAAGTCACGGACACTGCACACAATCAATGTGATCAAGCAGATGCCACTTTATTGCCCTAATAGCTCGGTTTATATACTCATTTTGGTTCCCGATCACGCATAAGCTGATTAAAGATTGGTCAGCATGTGCTGTCCACACGCCTAAAGCAATAGTTTGATTGGATAAGACTTTCTGATCACGCGAATGATTCCCTCCACCTGTACTCTGTTCTGTGTCCTTCTTTCCGTCATGTAGGCCCAACTTTGTCCTGCTTTTTTTGTGCTTGCTCCATCAAAATTGTAGCAACAATTATCCTTAACAAAGCGTCCTTGAGGCCAGCTGCTTGCAAAGCATCCTTGAGGCCTGCTGCCTACAAAGCGTCTTTGAGGCCTGCTGCCTGCAAAGCGTCCTTGGTTCACAAGTTAATCAGGTCCATCGTGCCTGGATTGTTCACTATGTGTCCATTACTTTCCAAGTATCCCACAGTCCGACTCTACACTGCACTGGTGTGGCCCCACCTCCAGTACTGGGTGCAGTTTGGGACGCCTCAATATAAGAAGGACGTCAAACTGTTGGAGTGTGTCCAGAGGAGGGTGACCAAGATGGTGAAAGGCCTTGAGGGCAACACTTATGAGGAGCAGCTGAGGTCACTTGGTTTGTTCAGCTTAGAGAAGAGAAGGCTGAGGGGTGACCTCATTACAGTCAACAACTTCCTCACGAGGGTCAGTGGAGATGGAGGTGCTGATCTCCTCTCTCTGGTGACCAGCGACAGCACATGAGGAAAGGGAATGAAGCTGCATCAGGGGAAGTTCAGGTTGGACATCAGGAAAAGGTTCTTCACTGAGGGGGTGGTCGGTCACTGGAACAGGGTCCCCAGGGAAGCAGCCACAGCACCAAGCCTGTCAGAGTTCAAGGAGCATCTGGATGACGCTTTTAGTCGTATGGTTTAGTTTTAGGTAGTTCTGCGAGGAGCAGGGAGTTGGACTCAATGATCCTTATGGGTCCCTTCCTACTTGAGATTCTATGATTCTTTTTAATTGTCTGGACATATTAATTTGAAAATTCAGGAATTTAAATTGAAATTCCTGTTTGATAAATGTGTTGGTTTGCCATGATTCTATTCTCCTCGGGAATTGGCCAAGTATCAGTTTGGTTCCGGAGGAACAAATTAGTTCTGTTTGTAGTTCAGTCCTTAAGGAAAGAATGATTTAATCTATATTCCAGCTAGTTCTAGTCTTGTTCAACTATCTCACCTCTAATGTATCACTCCTAGAGTGTGTGTGCATTTCTAAGAACTCTTGTAAATCGTCAACTTTTATATTCACTTTTACTTGACCTCTAGATGCACATAAGAACAATGAGGTCTTCAGGATTCAGAAGAGAAGACATTTTAAATATTACTTGTATATCATAAAAGTGATAGGTTTCTGAAATATGTCTATTATTTCTTGTGCTATTAGTTCAAGCACAAACAAAAGGATGCAGTTTACCAGCTGGGTATAAATAAGCACAGGTCTGTAGAACAGTGGGTTTTTAGTTTCTATAGATGTTGCCATATTGATGCTAATTCTATAACTAAGAAATTGTACAATGCCTATTCATACTGATTAGGATGCTACTTCATGTGTTTGCTCAATAATTCTGATTGGATAAATTGAACAGTACTGCTCAGTATTTGTAAATCACAGTGGGATTAAATATACACACACACGCACATGCATATAGTCATCTGTACTCTACATGCTTAAATTAATGAATTTAGTAGATAATATTTTTTTATGTCAGGTGTGTTAAGATGATGTTTTGTTTCACTGTTGTACACATGATTTAATAAGTTCTTTGCTTAGTTTATATGTTTTACTGGATTAGATGCAATGTTTCAAATGAGTAAACATTTTTAAAGTCTTCAGAAACAGGATTTGGAAGTGTAACATTCAAACTCCTCCTTAAAGACATTTTTTTATCAAACAGAATAAGACTTTTCAAAGAACTTAGTTGTCATTGAAAAGACACTGATGAAAACTAGTTGAATAACTAGGACATTTTTGCCAATCAACATTTTAACAATATTTTTTATTTTTAATCTCCTGACTGCAAAGTATAGCTGATGGGCTTTTGTCATGTTTTATGTATAAAGTTGATATACATCAATTATTTCAGCAGCAAATGTATTATATGCTAAGCTGATTGCCAAGTATCTCTTGCCTTGCCAGAAGAAAAAAAAAAAAAATTAAAAAAAAGAAAACAAAGAAACACAGAAAAAAACCAGCTTTAAAGTTGGTTCACTCTTTAAGAAATTATCAACAGCCTACAAGGGAAAATATCAATTCAAAAAACATTGGAAATAGTTCAGTGTCATCTTTGGAAAAAGACATAAATTAACTTCAAAACCCAGAAGCCTAAACTTCCAATATTGAAGGGTAAAAAAGGATTAGTAAGCAAGAGAACTGGGCGTGTGTTATGCACACAACCACCTAATAGTGCAAACCAAGTAACAGGGCTCTTTACAGAGCAAAACTAAGACATTGTGTCACACACCTGTTTGTGTTTCCACTGTTAGAACTATAATTCAGAATTGCTTGAACTTATAGGCATAGTGGGGAGGAGTGGCAGCTAGCCAAACCTGTGGGAGGTGGAAGTTACACATTGGAGACCGTAGTGCTGAGATCAAAAGTTAGTATCTGTTATTGATACCCAAAGCTTGATCCAGTGCAACTTCCACTGGAAAATTATGTTTTGAAGAAATTGAAGATTTAAAGACCCCCTGTCATAAGAAGGTATGAAAAATACCCGTGAGCATGGCCACAGGGAGGGACAGGAGACTTCTGAAAATGGTCGTTTGAGCCTACTGCTTCAGAAGGACCTAAATATGCAGTTGGAGGAAAGACAGAGTTGGGGCTACAACTCACCCTCTCTCAAATTAGGATCATGTGAAGGAACAGATTTGCTCTGTGCCAATGGGATGCCAAACATGTCGGGGGAAAAAGAAAGAGGAAAGCAAGTGATAATACGAGTTTAAAAAGCGGGTTTCCAAGGGGCTGGTTTCCAAAGATCAACCCAACTTTAGGCTCTAAAGATTTTAAGGACCTGAACATGTAGGCTCTGAATCCAGCATGCAATGACAAAGCAGGGGGAGTTGGGTCTGAGTGAGACATTTCCTCATCAGCAGTTTTAGTGCTTGATGCTGACACAGATAGAACACTGCTAAGGTAATGGTGAAGCCATTGCTGCAATGGAGAACTTAAGAAGTAGTAGAAGGTAACTTGAAGTGACATATTTTTCCCCAAATTTTTTTTTCAATGAATATTTAAACAGACCTGGGGGCTGACCTCTAATTAACATGGATCAATGCAATATGCCATGTGAAATTAGACAAGCTCTCCAAATGACCCAGAAAACACAGATAAAATAGGTACATAAAAACAATTCTTTAAGTGTGGGTTTGTAGTAAGGGAAAGGACAATTCAAACCATTTAGCTATAGGTGCCTGTGCTAGTCACCTAAAGGACCCTTACAGAGTCAATGGAGAAAGGCAGACCCTTCCAGATAACGGTTCGGACTACAGGTGTGCTGAACTGGACTCCAGTGGCTCTTCTCCCTCTGTGATGTCTATATATGAAATACAGACTTGGGTGATTAGGCACATATAATTCAGACATAATTTGTGCCAGCATCTTAGTCTATATTAAATATATGGTTACTGTAGTTAACCCATCACAGTATGTAACTCAATTGCCATTTTTGCAATATTCATCAACAGTGTAGTCGCAAGCCCTGCCACACCAGACAGCTTCAACACTATTTCCAATTGCTGAGAAGCAGGAAGAAATAAAGGTGTTTTATTATTTTATAGCATCTTTAGCTCTTCTGTGCTGACAGTAAAGAGCCAGATTGTTTTTTTAAGATGAAATCTGGTCTGGAATAGTGGTATGTTTTCTTTAGTCAGTATATAGTGAAACTGTCAAAGGAAGGACAGTTGATGTCAGAAAGGTTCATATTTATTCATGTTAAAATTGAGGTTGGCTGTGTTTGCTCTCATTACTGCTGTCATAAATGGTCAAGGACATCTAGGTATGTGTTTTCATAAATGATGTGATCATTCCAATACAACAATTCTGAATACTGAGTCCTATAGCTCCATTATAGTTTCTAAAACGCTCCTGATGCAGCACTATTTAGGAATCTGAAACCTACTTATCTCTTTTAGAAATGCAATTGCTATGACAACTCAAAGCAGCTCAATATCACTTTTTGAAACTCAGATTTGAAAATCAGAATTGTATGGTCAGCCAATCCATTGTGAAAGCGGTTAGTGTAGCGGATGTGAATGAGAATTGCTTATGCCTTGGGGAACACATTTATTTATTGATACTGAAATAGTTTAACGGTGAGAACAGAGAGAAACTAAAGTTAAAAATCCTTTATGTAATATTTATCAATTTTATACAGACATCTAAGACCACACAAGATTTGACTCGTTCATTACAGTGAACTTTCTCTTTGCTGCATGCAGTATCTGCATTTCATTTCAATTAAAATATAAAGGCACACATCAAATCATTCCTGCTTACGAAGACAAGACCACCTAGTGTTTTCTGTATGCTTAACTCACTCTCTCCTGCCACAACTGCTTGAGGCTTTGATTAGCTTTATCTTACTTGCAAGAGGCACCCCATGTAGAAGGAGACAGAGTGATAAGCTTTCCTGTTGTCTCTGCAGTTCTGAAGGAAGCTTGCTCCATTCTGATCACTGAGCTACCTGGAAAATACACTTTAGAAATCAAACAGGCTCTTTTTCTTGGTAACCACGTAGTCTATTTCAAACACCAAAGCAAAACTTGATGAATTTTCTGATGACTGACGTGCTGAACTAAACATACTTCCTAAGGCAAACGCTGCAATGACCTTCTTTTAATCCTTTAAGTAAAGATTCATCTTCTTTCCTAATGCTTCTCTGTTATTTGTGTGTGCGTGCCAATATGTGTGTCTGCTTAATTCTTTTTAGTTTATTTAGCAGACTTTCATAAACTTAATAAGCTCATCTTTTTCTTTTTCCCATGGGCATTTAAATATTGAAGGGGAGAGGGCTGAGCCTGAAAAGGAGAAGGAATGTTGAAGGAAGAAGTAAATTTATATTTTTGAGAAGCCTTGGGTTGGGACTAATGTTTAGACTGAACTGTATGAATACACATTGCCAGGGCTAGGTATCAGCTGTGCTGCAACTTAGAGTTATGTCAAGGTTGTCTGCAGCATGTGGATCAACTTTCTTTTTTAATGTATACACATTTAAAGAAAAAAGGTTCCTTTCAAATTACATCTATAGTGTGGGTTTAAATAAAATACTGATAATCACTAACCATTTACAAAGAATCTTTAAATCAGGAATGAAGCCTATTATGAATCCAAAATGTTTCAGTGTTCACAAAAAAATAAAAGAAAGTAAAAAATGGTGTATTATTAGTACTCATTTTTCCTGTTTTTTGCCTGCTTCTCAGGTAAAGTATAGGTACCATGTACAGGGATCAAGATTTTACATTTGTCGTAAATGTATATATGCATGGCACTGGATATGATAGTAATAAATGATCTTAAATTGTATGCTTAGAAATAATCTCTTATACTAATATCAATGTTATCATACATCAAATTGACTGAGGAAACTGTATCCATAGCCTGTAACTTCTCTTCTTCACAAGCTGTTTGCAGATTCCTTGCCTTGCAAAGAAAGTTTCTTTTTTTTCTTGGGTTGTTAATTACACTTGAAGTTCTGTCCATCCCGTCCCCCCCTTCTTTTTTTTTAACTTTTCTTTCCTTTGGTGTAACATAATAATAAGGTAAACACAGATAGATCTGCCCCTGGAAACTGTTTTTGAATAGGTAAATCTTGCATTTTCCATAGTGACAGGCATGGCCATAGATAACTTTCCCAAGGATTCTCAAAGGAAAAAAAGTCCCTTACACACAGATGCATGCACCATTATTACTGATTAAATTATTAAAACACTTGACCATTAAAACAGCAATAATGTGCCATGTGTCTTCTAAATTAGCTTTATTTAGTTCAGAAAATTATTAAGAAAACAAGATAGATAAGCATTTTTCCTCACTCTCATTTGGTTACGCCACAGAATCAGCAAATAAGTTAAAGGTCACAGATCAGAAAATACTAATTCCAGCAAACTGAAAACTGAAGCCATCAGAATTTAAATACAGGAAAGTACCAAACTCCTCATACACTAAATATTCTATATTAGAACATAGAATAGTGAAACTGTTCAACGCATGCTGTACTGCCAACTGGAAAATCTTAACCTTTTCTAAAGGACATTTGAGGAAAGAAAAGAGAGCCAATATAAACAAACTTGCCTGGTCCATGGGAATCTGAGAGTTCAAAACAGCTTCAGATGTCAGATTTTAATTTGCAGCATGTCTAACTCCTAATTAACCTAACTATGAAGCTCAGCTAGAAAGTGTATTGGGGAAAAAAAAAAAAAAGAAAGCATGTTTCCAGTATAGCAGATAAATAGGTAGCTATTACCTAGGTGTTGTTTCTGGATAGTTTACCTCCTTAGAGATCTTAAAATGGGATTGTTTACCAGTAATGAGTTTTCCCTAGGTGAGCAATTGTTTTTGCAGACGCATAGTATGTCGAAAGGCCCTATTTGCTTGTAGCTTATATATACCTGTAATTTGCCTGTAAACTATACAGAGAGTGTTTGTATGAAAAAGCGAAATAAATATACTTCATTCTGAAAGCTTTTATTCTGGTTTTGGCTTCCCCGTCTGCATTGTTTTCTTTATGCATTTACGTTAACATTAAAGTTCATTAAGATGCTTAAGCTTAGTTGCATAAGGGGTATAAGGAGTAGGCCAGATAGCTTACTAAAATTGCAGCTCAGCTGGAGATTTCATTTCAGTACATTTCAGAAAAATAATGTCCATCTTGCAAGCTTAAACAAAATATGGCCCTGTTTTTAAAAATCTTTAGCGGTTTTAGAATAAAGCAGCCAGCAAAGCTTTCTGCCTCCCCAGATGTCATGCCCCATATCATCTAACAAGGGAAAGAAATGGGGAAAGGAGGTGGTCTGGTGCATGAGGACCATATGTTTTGTAGGGTCCCACAACACCGCACCAGACATTAGAGAGAAGAAATGGAAAGAGGAGTTACTGTGGTTCCAGTGCCTCTGAACACGATGCGCAGGGCGGCCCTTTCCAGGAGCCCCAAGCTGCGCTGAAATATCAGTGTAACGCTTGAGGAGGGGGAGAAGGGAATAAAGCCCCGTGTCCCACTAGATCTGTTCGAGGAGGTACATTTGGGGAAGGGGTGTTTAAATAGTGTGCATATCTGTGAAAGAGCTGGAATGCAATCCAATAAAATGGATGTTTACAACAAACAAATAATACATTGAATTTTACTATCAATATGCCATTCACAAAACTATAACTAAGGTTAAGGTTTGCATTAAAAAAGGATTTCTATCTTTTCATAACTTACAGAGATCCCACACAAATTAACATTTCCTATTTGTGTATAGGATGATATTTTTAATGGTGAATTAAAATGTGCAGAGAAAATGAGATTTAAAAAATCAGGCCTTAAAAACATAGGGTCTAGTATCAGACAATTCATTTGTCCTGCCAGATCTTAATAATGCACTCAGTTTTCTTACTTATAAGAAAAATAAAAAGAAAAAAGAAAAAAAAAAGAAAAAAGAAATCTTGTGAATTTCTCATTTGAATATATCATGTGAGGTTAAGATTTTTTTTCCTGTTCTGCATAAATACAAGTCTTCTTTTCATCATGGGCCAATCTAAAGACAGCACTGGGGTATAGCATGAAAATGCCGTCTTGCACTTTTAAGCAAATTAACTCTTCCAAAAAATGTGTAGTCAGTGCATGAGAATGAGAGAGAAGGTGAAAAAAATGTAACCAAATGGGTTTAAAATCTGTCACCATAAAGTGCAGTTCACCAAAACAAAAGTACATGTTTTTTTTACTTTAGAGACTGGACACAAAGTCTGTTAAGGTGAAAGTTACTTTGGCATTTTTAAACATTTTATTTTTTTGGTTGCATAATTTAAAACATTAAAATTCACATATTATAGGATGCATTGGTTCTGAAAGCCTATTTATATACTGCTGTATTTAAAGTGGATATTTAAATCTTAAAATAATGTTAGTGCCTAAGCTTAAAGCTGTAAGCTGTCAACACAGACTACCTTTGCCCTAATTGAAGAAAGCCATTAAACATTGCCTCATTAAAGTTTATTGACTTAAGCACATGCTTAAAGTCAATCGTGCTTAAAAGCTGCTCCTCAAATAGAACTGGTTTCCCAAATGCTGAATTTAATTCTACGATGTATTGTGTTGAATGGATCATTGGCAATTCATACAGTCACACTCTGTATCAGAAAAAGGAAAAGTGAAAGACACTGTGTTCCTGAAATAGAAAGAGATCCCTGGATCCCAAGAGATCCTTGGGATCCAGTGGTGGATTCAAATAGAAGGGAAGTTATGAGGCAAGATGTCCAAACTAAAAGAAAATTTGTTGGGGTTTGGTTGGTTGTTGTTTTTTTTTCCACATATGGAAAAAGTTTCTTTTTTGAAGGGGATGGAGATTTTCCTTTCCCAAAATTGATTAATCTCTGACAAAGGTCTGTAATTCCTCTCCTCTTACCTGCATTAATACCTATCTATCTCCAACCTCGTACCAGTAAAGGTCTTCTAGAGAAATTTAAACTGCCCAGCCTGTTTGCACGGCTCATAAAAAAACCCTGTCTTACCTGTAAAAAGGTGCATACCTTCATACCGTGAGTGGTTATATCATACAGTTCCTCACCCTGCTCTGCGCCCAGTTGATACCAGCGCTGAAACGCGCGTGGGATCCGCGCAGCCCCATGGCCCTGGGCAAGCCCTGTGCTCCATCCTTGGTGCCAGGATTAAACCCAACCTGTTCTCCCGCCCCGGTAATGCATCATCACAGCGTCTTACTTTGATGATGCATTGCACCAATACATCACCACAGGACTGTCAGTCAGAAGATGGCACCAGCTCTGATAAACAGATCCAAGAGCAGGTTCAGTTTAATTACAGGACAGAAGGTGTCCTGATGTTCCTTGGAGACAAAACGCTTGTGCCAAGAATTAATATGCTTTGCATTGCTGTGCAGTGGTCTGACAAATACGCTGAAGCATCTGAAGACAGCTCATAGAGACTTTGTCAAGAGAGTAATTCTAAAACAAAGATGAAAAGTGAAAATCCTAATACCTTCTTCATAAAAAAACCCACGGTCTCTAACTATAATCTGTATTTCAGTACTTCAAAGAAGCTTTACAAGGACACTGTCAGGTCAGATTTGGCTTATCATGTAAGCTATATAAAAATAAGTTGCTATTGGAGGAAACAGTTTCATTATCTTTCTTAAGGACAAACATTCTTTTTGTGCAAAGTTACACCAAGTAGCTACAGCAAGCAGGTCACTGCTACTTGTGGGAACCAAGTCACTGTAAGAAAACCAAAAAAAAAGGTGGACATCAATCCTTTTTAAGATTTAATTTGATTTATGAGTCACTACTCTTTTTATTTGTTTATTTATTTTCTTATTTTGTTCTACAATTAAACAGACAAGATGTTCACATTCATTCCTATATCGCTGGTGGTCAAAATAGTCTTTTATTACAGGGTGTTGTGTTATTTGTGTTACTCTTAGTTATTTTTCTTATTTGCAACCTGAACACTGCAGCTTGCTTCTAGTACGAGAGCCTCAAAATGCATAATTACCTTTTTCAACAAGAGTTGTGGCTTCCTTTGCCAAAGTCAGTCCACCTTTATGGCAAGTTTAAGCAGTAAGTTTATAAAGTCAAATACAAAACAGTGCAGTATGTTTACATACAGCATATATACACATACATTTATATATATGTAGGTGAACTTCAGCACTTTCTCCCACATATGCTTTTTTTGTGTCTATGTATATGTACATACACCTATATACATATGTATGTGTACACATGTGTGGCAGTTAATACATAAAAAATAAAACCAGTGTAGTTTTCCACATGCTATCATCTTTATGTGAAATTAAGTTCATTTTATGTCATTCCCAGAGTGTCTGATGTTAGATATTTGTACTGACAGCGCATCATTGCATTGTAAAGCTGTTAAGAAGAAGCCAGAACTTTTGGCTTCTGGGTTACATCCAGGTTTTGGAGGGAAAGGTTTGGCCTTTTGTTACAAGCATTCTCCTGTGGTATTTGTAAATGTGGAGCTGGAATTTTAATTTTTTAAATTTTTTTTACCCATAAAAATAAATGGGTAAAAGGCTAAATTGCTGGGATTATCAAATCAGATGAATATTCTTTATCAGAGAATTATCAGTGAAGGAGTGTTAGATGTTTCTATTTTATCACGCTAACTATCAAAGTCCTTAGGAATCAAACAAAACACATTGTTCTGGGCTCTGTGCAAGCAGAATAAAAGCTCTGGTGCATTTATAATCCGGATAAGACAGCTAAAAAATAAGAGAAAGAGGAAAGCACAAAAGCAGCAAGATCAGCTCCACCGTGTTTTATTGCGAGAGTTCGGGCTTTTTTGTTTTGCTTTGTTTTGTTCTCTGAGTGGTGCTTTTCTTTCCTGATTTTTTATTTTAGATTTCTTTAGTGGGGATAATGTTAGGAGGCAGATAATGGGAGGAAAAAATAATAAAGACAGAGAGGTTAGAGATTTGGGGTCATGCCCAAACACTCTGGGCTGCAGGGAATGAACCACACAGCCAGTTACTTCAGGGACAGGATATTCTCTATATAATCTGCAAGAAAAAAATAGAACTAAGACCACCCCCCCCCCCAAAAAAAAATCTGTTGAGAGATGAACTCTGGTTTTTTCCCCTTAAAATCTTTCTGCGACAGCTGTCCTGGTTTAAGTTTTTGCCTGGCTTATCCCTGTAATTCTTTTCTTGAGCATCACAGGGCTTAAGGAGAGCAGAAGTAGGGGGAAGGGATTGCCCCAGAGATCCTGATTGCTCCTAGAACTTCTCTAGTTAGTGAAATAATGTACACAACACAAAATAAGACATTCTTCTACAAAAACAGCTATTGGGGGGGTGGATTTCAGTATCATTATGCCTGTAACATTGCCTCTCTGTTACTGTATATTGCAGACTAAATCCCTTTCCATGTGTAAATGAGTTAGATGTGTCCATTTAAAATCACAGTCTGAATTATACTAAAAATATTGTCCTGTGTAGGACAAAGTTGTTATTGACAGAGAATACTTGTCTTACTAAAATCCAAATTTAAAACTCCCTTGCACTTGAGAATAAGGGCCATCAGACCTGGGGGGTAGGAGTTTGTCTCTAAGAAGTCCTACAGGTACATTCCCTGCAGCCTTCTCACAGGATCAGCAAAATCATGGAGCTTCTTGGAACACACCACTGATCTCATCTGACTTGTCCCTCTGGGTCACTGTAGAGAGCAGAGCATGTGGAAGAGAAGAGGGGAGAGACTCGGGCATGCCTTACGATGGGTTGAAGACATATTCGGTGTGTCCGTCCAGACCTGTTTGCTTGGAGGTGTCCCTCAGTCCCTCAATTTACACACAGCAGGAGTTAACCAGGCGTTGAGACAAATGGGCCAGATCACCCACTGGACTAGTTTTTTTCAGAGCTATTGTTTCAAGCTGTCGGCAATATACAAAAGTCATCACTGTCCTGGTTTATACTCAGTTTATGTTTTCATGGTTATCTTCATTACCATCTGTGCTAGAAAAATAGCTTTTTAATGAAAGCTTAGATTCTGGAGCACAAATTGCAAAGGATATTCAAAAAGGGACAACAATTTAACTAAAAAGAAAACCATACCTGTCTATATTTCCATTATCTAAATGGAAAGCAATAGAATCAATAGAGAAATTTTGGGGGGGGAAAGGAAAAAAATGTTGAAAATTACCTCAGTTTTGGAATAATCTAAGGTGTGATTTTTAAACACATTTTTCCTCTTTATTTCTTTCCCCCACATACACATCTTTGATAATCTAACCAAGATAGTGAAGCTCCTACTCTACTTTTGTGGTTTTTTTCTCTCTCTGGATATTTTTTTACTGTTTGACTGTAAGGATTTCTGGCACACTGTGTTGCTCCTATCGTATGGTTTGCTTTAACTAATAGAGACATTTTGTGTGCTAAAACTCTGCTGCTGCACTGCTGTCTGCTAGTCTAAAGCTCAAAGAAACAGACCACAGGAGGAGGGAATACGTTATAATTGTATAACTTTCTGGGTTGTGCTGCTTTTTTTTAATATATTTTGTTTTCCTGAGGGCTGGGGGGGGAAGGAAAGGGCACAGAAATAGGAATACTAGCATGGTTCCTGATTTGTTTGTATTCAGGTCAGTAGAGAGTGGCAGGACTGCTTCTGAGCGTTTCTCTCCTACTCTTGTACCCTATCCAGCCCCGTGACAGGAACATCAAGAAAACTTGGTTTGTATTTCTGTTTTAAAATATCTGCCAGAGTCCTGCTCTATTTTCATCCTGAAGCACTGAGCAGCTAGAAAAACAACTGAATTATAAGCAACCTTTCCCCAAACAAAGATTCTGCGCTGTTTGAAGAATAATTGCCAGCAGCCTTTCAGCTACCAATATATGCAGAGAAAGGTAACATTCAAATTGTATTAAATATTGCGTATCAAACTGTGGTGCATCAGGATACACATGCACACTCATTTTGTACTACCACACTCCTCGATTTGTACGACCTTGGACTGACTTCAAAATATCTGATCTGGGTTCTGTGTCAGAAATGCAAAACTAACTCGGCTGCCCGACTGATACAGAAAAAGTGAAGCGCACAAACTGGAAGAAATTAAGATCTATTTGTACAGCTGGGAATTTCTCAGTAAAATCATTTGGTGCATACTAAACCTCTGAGAGATACCTGGCATGGTCTATATTTTTTACCTGCCATTTGTTTTGTTGCTTTTTTTCTTCATTTTAGAGACCCTATTGTAAAAGCAGTTTATCTACAGGTTACCAAGATTAAAAGTACCAGTCTTGGGAACAGCGCCATTTTCATCGTATCAGACATATCATTCTGTCTCATACATTACTCACTTGAAGCAAAGAGACCAGAACCAAGGAAAATCTAAAAGCATAAAATGGAAATTATTGGTAAACAGATGAAATACATTGCTTTAATGGAGTCTATGGGGTTAGTCTGGCAGCCTTTCCCTAAAATGTTATGAGCCACCTGGAACTTGGGGGAATTCAGGGAAAGGATAATAACAGTACTTTGTAGTTTTTAGTACCTTTCAAATAAGGGTCTCAAAACACTTCACAAACATTAATCAAATGTCATAACAGTTCTGTGAGTAATCCATTATTATTCACAAACAACAAAAGATGCTTTAAAAACAAAAGCAAGTTAATGTTTCAAGTCTATTTGAGTGCAATCCAATTAAGTAGTCTCACTTGATGTGTACAGTTTTAGCAGTAACTTTCCCCGTATCGTGGCGAACAGCTAAGGGATTGGGTCAATACTGTGCTAAGAACCAGTACTCCCCCATATACATTGTACACTTTGCTGGGATGTCATGTAATATCTTCTTGTGATACTTGTGAGTCGTCAATGACTCTGGATCCTAGGATTTTATCTTGGTACCCACATTTGAAAAATAGAGAATAGCACCTTTGCACTCAACCAAGTCTTTGAAAATGTTTGCCTCAGCTTCCCCAGTCATAAACTGAAGCAGAGATCCACATGAAGAAAAGAGAACTAGGCCCAGTTATGCATGCAAAACAGTCTGACTGGGGAAAAAATGACTAGGATAAGAGGATTTAATGAAAAGAGTATATAATGTGATGGTTAAGCAGCTATCTAGAGAGGGCTAATGACTATGCAGTGTTTTACTGTATGACTATGCATGTTTTATCATATAGCTGGTGAATCTAAAAATCTTTTTATGAGTGAGTATTATTTAACTGTCCAATGCTAATAATTACTCAGCTCTGGATGATGTATGTACTATAGCTGCTGTAGTTAATATAAGTTGATTTGATTATATATTAGAAGATGGACTCAAGTGAAAAATTAATTATAACAATAAAGGTTATATGAAATGCCTGATTGCTTGATTTGTATCTGGTTGTGGGTTTTAGGTTGTTTTTATTATTATATCTTACTTCATCTTATAACTCAGTTAAAGCATTCATAAATATGTCTTGGAATGTTAGTTCATTACTAGAAACAGTTACAAGACAGCTTAGCAGTCATATCATATCATCTATCTTATAATTAAAACTCAATTAATATGTTTGTAGCAACCATTTGCTGTTTAGGATGTATACAAAAATTGCCTAATGGAATCTAAATTTAATCCCCATTAGAAACACTTTAATTTAAATTTGATCACAAATCTTTATCTCCACTTTACATTTTAAACATAAAAAGAAGCTCAAGAAGCCACAACTTGTTAATCACAGAAGATCTTTATCTCATCTAGATCAATACTTAAAAAGTTATGTTATTCTGGCAGTCTGAACACAAGGGCAAAAAGTGTAACAAAGCTGCTGAAAAAAAAATTAACGATACCAACCCACACATACCCAAACAACGTGTAATTGCTGTGCTTTTAAAATGCAGTCTCTTGTTTCCCTCAGTTGTGTGGGGAAGCATCAGATTCTGCTAGACAGGCAGATTCTTTCATCCACTGAGAGCCTCAGAAAATCCAGGCAGTCCTGCCTGTGAAATCAGGATTTAACAGAGTAAAAGCAGCAGGATTGGGCCCAGGACTAATGTGTGCTGCTGACAGCCTGAACTGTGTCCCTGGTGGACTTCTGCATTTAGAAGTTGATGGTGATGGTGACATTACTGAAAGGCAAAAGGAAGTATAAAACATCTGCTGGGTAAGAGAGCAAAACAAAACTGGTATGTGCCCCAGAAGGGTTGTAAAGTGAAATGGGGTTAACATCCATAGCAAATGCAAGAGGAAATAATTCTCTCAAAAACTAAACAAGGTGAAAGTTAGCCTGATTCCAGCACTCTGCATTAACATTAGGGATAAGAAAACACAGCAGAAAACAGCTTTTCAGGTTTTGTTGATGGGGGGGGGGGGGGGACAAAGCAAACAGACAAACAAAAAAAGAACCACACACAAAACCCCAAATTAGCGAATAGTGGCAGACTTAAATTTCAGTAGCTGCTTTTCAAGAGCTGGATTCCTTCCAGCCAGAAAGAAAGGCAGAGTGATTTCACCACCTTCCCACCTCTCCACTCCTCACCATTACACTACTGGGATGGAAAGGTTCAAGCAGTAATACGAGGCAGGTAGGGTAGTACAGCTTTTCTTCCTAAGCTCATACGTGCACTGAAACACTACCTATATACCTATACGTGTTGTGTGAAGGACCTTGCAGGACCTGGCAGTCCTCATTGCCAGTCTTTGCAAACCTGGCCAAACTGAGCACACGTAGGATGTTCCTATGTCACACATGGGGTGAATAAATTTGAGGTTGTAGTTACCATATACTTTATTAGACTTGCTCCATGCATGCACAATGTGTTGAATAGCTCTACCTGAGAGTAGTCACTTTGCCGACTTTTAGGAAAAAGGTAGGAAAATCTGCAACATGTCATTTGATCTGGTAATATGAGAATGCCTGAACTGCAGGCAATGCCTGGAAATCACAATTCTGGCTAATGGCCTTAGGGACCTCTTTCAAATGAAAGTTTGGAGCCTGGTTCCTATGGACTTTTGCCTCACAGTGTCACTGATTGACACACAGCTATCTCATCTTCTCTGCCACTGACCCTCAACACTACAGTGAACTACATGGTTCTGACTCATCCTCACACTGTTAAACGGCATGTTATGGGCCACTAACATGTTTGAACAAGCAGATGACGAAGGAAGCTGCTGAACTGTTGTCTTATTTTCCTGCAGTCTCACTGTCTGTGTGTATGACTGCCCTCTTTCTCCAGGCTCACAAAATTGCAAACACAGGTGTAATTGGAAAGATGGAAGAACTGTAGACCTGAAACTTCTGAATCAATCACTGCCCTTGTTTTAAACCTTATGTTTTCTCAGGTGCATGATAGGGGCTAGAAGCATCTGGCAAGTATAAAATAGACAAACATTAGGTCTTCACACACATTGCTGAGTGGCTTCAGGTATAAAGTAGGACTTCTGCCACTTTAAAGTATTTGAAAATTTGTGTTCTATCATTGCAGGCATTCAGATAATAAAATTTTGTATATTTTTCAGTGCTTAGGTTAGGTTTTTGCCTTAATGAATGTAATGTTGGGGTTTATTTGCAGAAAATATGTATAAGAGCTATTCTTCATATGGAAAAATCTAACAAAAAACTAAAAGAAGTATTCATCTGTCCTAAAAACAGGTATGCAATCTAAACCAATTGTGTAACTCCTTTTATATTCACTGAAGAGAGATAAGCACTGCCAGAGAGCTATATATATCACCTGTCTTAGACACCTATCTTAGGATACAGGAATTACTCTCCAGAGGTTGTCTGCATCTCTCCTTCTCATAGAGGGAAATTTCAAGGCTAATTTTAAAAAACGCCTACCATCTGAATGGCAGAAAACCAAGGTGAATCTTGCCCTTTGTGTTGGCTTACCTTGGTGAAGGTCCATTCACCTCAGTAAAAGGATCTATCCAGAATTCCCATCCAAGTTCTTTTCATTCCTTAATGTAATCAGTAAGCGTGTCCAAAATGCAGTGTGGGATTTTCCAATCTGTTCAGTGTTCAAGCATGAAAAAGTAAGTACCAAGACAGTGACACCTTCAAAACTTCTTCCTTCCTCCACACAAGCTGTTCAATTCATCATTTCCTTACCGAAACTTGTTTTGTCCTAGAAGCTACTGAATAGATTACAGTGCCCTCATGGAGAAGTAAGTTCTCATAATGGGATCATCTACCTGGGAGTGAATTTCTCTGTCAGTATTATGATAAATAATATTTGCCTTTCTACTATACCCCATTTATCTGCAGTTACAGTTTCTGATTTGCTGTTCTTTGTCACTCACCGTGGTAGAAATATTTGGGCAGCAGACAATAAGATCAGTTTATCTGAATGATCTTCCTGGTTATTAGATCTTTTCATTGGACTCATAAACAAGTCGCTAAAGAGCTCTTTCCTCTCCTACTTTTCATATTTATACACTTGTTACAGTCCTTTGCCTCTCTTATTCTCTCAATGGAGCAGCATAAAGGTGCTGTGAGTACAAAGAGCAGCTGTGAGGAAGAAGAGGAGGCAGTGTCAGCAGCATTAGGTGTTTCACTTTCATGCATCTACTTGCTCCCCGGCCCTGAATGCATCATGTTGTCGATGTGTAATCACAAATGGGTGTGAAAAGAGTCGACGGCAGGCAGTGAAAGGAGACGGCATGGGAAGAGCGGTGCTGAATGAGGGAGCATGCCTGGATGCACACTGGGTGTAAGTGTGTGAAGCCTGCATCCTCACTCATTTCTGTAGTCTTAATATCCTTCTTGCCGAGTTGAAAATCGGAGTAATGAGGTGTAATTCTGTGTTTGCTTACCCACAGTCAGAAGACTTCATTTAATAGGTCCTATTAGCTTTAAAAGTCGGGAAGCTATGAATTTTAACAGTAAGAACAACTCGCTGCTTCCATGAGCAAAGTCAAGACTGAGGACAAACAAATATTTGCTGATGTTAAATAAATTATATAGAGATATATGTGAGAATACACACATATACGGGTATGAACTCATGAACGTTAGGCAGGAAATTTTAATTTCCCTTGGATTATTGAATGATTTTATCTTCACCATTGTCTTCTTTCATAGTTGATTTTCCTCTTATCACTTCATCAGCTTTCTGATTGCAGCAGTTAATTTTCACTTTTAGAACAAATGTTTAGTACTATATCTGCTGCATACTCTTCTCAATGGGATCCCAAATTTTTGTAATGAGTATGTCATGGAGATTGGTATATTTTATTTTTACTTATACATTATGATTTTTTGTTCCATGGGTAGAGAGATGGAACTGTTAAATGCAGTATGCCTTGTAGATGGTCACCTTTGCAAATGGACTCCTCTGTATTTAATTTTCTTTATATAATAAGTATAATAATAAATATAAATGTAACATTCAAAACCATTGAGTCATTTTCTCTTTTACCAGAACAGTATACATCTAAAAATCCAATCAGTTTAATACAATCTTCCAACTGTATTCTGCTGCCAAGAAGATGTCTCCCTTATTATTAGTTCTGTAATAAAATTATGTGCACACTTACATAAGACAATAGAAGGATGTTATATCATACGAGCTGTAGGTCTTTGTCCTTTCCTCTCTGTTTCAACCCAAATATGTTTCAACCTAAGTAGGTTGAAATACACATACCCGTCTAATGTATAGTCAAATCACTGTCATTGCAAGAATTAAAAATAGCCAGTTTTGAAAAAACAAAGTAGTTACATGAAAATCAGAACAAAGGAATCCTAATGTCCCATGGCTCTGTGTTTCACTTTATGGCACATCAAAATGTGCCCTCCCTTCTCTTGCATTGCCCTTTTTCTTTCTTCTTTTTTTTTTTTTTTTTTTAAACAAACATCAGCTGCTGTGACTAGATCTGAATTACAGTTATATTAAGTAAACAGTACATGTGAACCTCTACCTTCTGCTTGCTGGAATGCTAACAGAACAAGCTTCTCTTATACTGTTGGAAGTGCAAACAAATTACAAATCCTGTCGGTAGCCTACACACTATATTATACAGGGCTACTGTAAGAACTTTACACCTTCGAGATCTCTGTCATCTTGTCTGAGTTGAATTTGGACAGAGGGCTTAGAAGGACTAATATGCTTTTTTTTTCTTTAATAGTATGATATTCAAAATGCACTTTTGATGGCTCCACATCCAGAATTTTCAACATTTGCTTAACTAAATGATATGTATTTATTTTATTGATGTTTAACCCATTCAAAACTTCTCAGTCATTCTGTTATTTTTATTTCAATATAAAGGACACCTTAATAATACACACTTAAACACACTCTTTTCCCAGGCCCTTATCAACATGGTTTCTCAGATACTGTGTTGTGCCATCAAAACCACTTGTGCATTATCTAGACATTTCACTATATTTTAGATTGCAAATAGATGTCCCTTTTACAGTAAACATACAATATTAGATTTTGCAAAGAAAAAAATGTTTCAGATTCTCCAGCCATGAAATAAGAAGTAGGAAAAGAATGAAGAAATGCATCAATGATATTGTAAGCTTTTTTTTTTTTTTTGAGATTAAATATATTCTTGGCTTGACCTTAAAATTACATGAGTATTATATGTGAAGACAAAAGGAGGTGAAATGTAGTAATGGATAATGACAACTAATAAGCATTTCTGCAAAAGCTGAAACATTCTCTGTTGTTAAGAACAGTGGAGGAGAGACACTGGTGTGTATTAATTGGCTGCAAGATTATTATGTTTCTCTAATATAATGTCATTATGAAAAAGTAACTACAATCACAAGAGGTGCTTTCAGCAAAGAATGAGAAATGTAAATACTATTGTTCAGCACCCTGATACGACCTTATATGAAATTCTGGACACCATTCTGTTCATCCATATTCAAGATGCCCAAACTAAACAGGTGTGGAGAATAAGGATTAAAGTGATAGAGGGACAGATACTCAATCATACACAAGAAAATTTGTCCAGAAATATGAATAGTAAGCACCGACATAATTACTTACAAAAATGGAAGTGGACTAAACTGTCAGGTAGCCACAAGAAGCAAATAATCTAAAGATACTATTGATGCAGAAGCAAATGGGTATAAATTAGATCTGAATAAATGGAGTCTGGAAACAGAAGGTTCATACAATGGAAAAAGGTACTGGATTGCCCTAACAGCAGGAGTGAAAAGGAGGTATCCTAACGAGCTTTAACCAGCCTATTCGTACTTATAGTAACAGGTCACCTACTAGGCAATTGGACTGTACGTTCTAACGTTCCTCCGCAGTTGTGCGCTCCAGCTATATTTCATAAATATGAGATAGCTGTTTACATTTTTTCTCAGTGTGAACTGTCAAAAAGCACTTGGAAGAAAATTTAGATTGTCCGGTCATGTACTATTTACGAAGTAGTTGAAAAAACAGTTCAATTTTTTTCATCTTGTTTGACTTGTGAAAGGACTGAGCTCCAGAGATGCTAGAATGCTGGACTATGTAACACCACGCCGTACATAATTAACACCAGACTTACTTAAGGAAATCTGACAACTGAGCATAGACCCTATATCAAAAACTAAATCTAGAAAAGTGCTTATGGCCTTCCTTCCTTCATTTATTTTTTGTTCATTTTATTATGTTCAAGGAAGAAGAAAAAATGCTGTACAGGGGCACTGCTTTCCTATGAATTTAATTGAAGTTATTTATCACTCATTAGGCATGGGGGGAAAAAAAAAAAGCCTCTTATACATCTCCCTTGCAAAAGTTGATACTTTGTGGAAAAATGTTTTGAAATGGCATTATACTGAAATACTTATTACAGAAAGATAAGCAGGAAAGCAGATAAAAGAGAAGCGTCATGTTCTCTGCTGGTGTGCCTATGCCTGCTTCCTTCTTGGTCAGCACAAGTGTGGTCCCCAGAACAAGCTAAAATCTTTAAGCAGTTTCTGTGAAAGCCTGAAAAAAAGAACATTCATGAGAACATTCAGGAGAAAAACTTTACTAAAGGGGACCTTGGGCCCCAGTTCTTCATAAAGGTTCACCTGGATGTGTCACATTTGCACAACCAAAGGTGCATCAGTCTCATTTCCAAGCAGCTGTCTTGTTTGTTCTTTCTGCTCTGTGAGAGGCATCGGTCAAGAGTGAGACTAGCATTAGTTCAGTCAGTGACTACCTTATGCTTGCTAACTGTTTTAGAAGAAAGAAAAATAAAATGTGTTTACTACTAAGCAATGTTAGTTCAACTGACTTTAAAATAAAGATTTATGATTTATGATAAAATAATGGATAACTTCGTGCCAAACATTCATCCAGTCCAGTAGGTATCAAATCTACTGGAAGATTCAAATGTTTGTCAGTTAGGGAAGTAAGAGGACTGTTGAGAGAATTTGGGGAATTTTCTCTTCTACGGTATTAGTAGTGGACCTGCTCTAGGATTTCTCTGTGACCAAAGATGCAGGGATGCAGAAACACTTCTCTTCACACAGAACTTATACTGGAAGTGTAGCAATTATTGTTGACTATAATTTTTCTATACTCATAATATTAGTTTCTCAATATCTTTGTCATGTAGACAAGTCTTTAAACTAAAATAAAAATGTCCACTCATGGAGCTGGCATGAAATAACTGTCTTGTAACAGCTGTTTCATGCTGTTTCTACATTTCTAAAAATCCTATATGACATTGGTTACTGGGATACAGGACAAGACAAGAAGGCCATGAAAGAGATTGATAGCTTGTCTGAAACACAGGTTTACTTATATGTTGTCGCATAATTTATAGCTGATGTACTTAGAGACATATTTTGTTGTCATTTATAGTTATCAGTATTATATCAAGATAACTTAATTGAACCCATTGGTATTTTATCTCTTATATATAAGAATAAATTCAATTAGAGTCAGGCCCTACGTTTTGAGAATGACAATAACAAATGTAATTAAGTTACATAGATATATATTTCAGCTTTCTTCTTCCTGCTTCCTGGGGAGTCTATCTGATGTCTCACGCAATATGGAAGTCAATTCCTGACTATAATTTCCTACAGCAAATTCATTAAAAAAAGTAAATCCAGAGAATAGTATTTTCTCACTGAGAAAGCTGAGACCAACAGCTTTTTCTCTTTCAGGATTCTGAAGTTAATAAAAATTACAAAGCAAAGAACCTTGCTCAGAGGTTGAGCTGACAAGTCCTAACATGGCAGTCAGAGAGGCTTCACAGTGTGTGTAAAGAACAGCATACCAAATTTAAACATCCAGGGCATAATCTCCAGATGCACAGATGTGTATCTGTATAGAAAGATGACAAGTATGGTACCACTTTTACCATTTCCTTGCTCTCGAGGACAGCTGAAAGTTGAACTAGTCCCTCATACAGTCTAGAGCTTGTGGCTCAGACCTGTGCTAAATTGATCCAGGGAATGGCAATAATTGAGATTACATCTATAAACAGTGGATTCAGAGACATTATTCCAGCTATTCAACCCATCCTATGAGACATGTTAAGGTACCTGGAATAAATTGCCCTCTGCGGGTTGGTTCTCTCCACTGGCTACAAAAGGAGATAACTTTAGGCTAGGCCTTAACGTTTGGAGCTTAAAGCTAGGTGAGATAAAGCTGTCCTTTAGTGGCCGCTTAATATTGCTTAAGATCAACATGTGATGCTAATGCAATAGTGCCCTGCCTCAGCCCAGAAAGCCTCTTCTCACCCTGACTATAGAGAGCACCCTCTGCATTTGTAGAATAAGGAGGATGTGCCGTAAAATGTAAGGGAATTTAACATTGGTTTAAGGCAATCTACTGAAGACTGAAGACCCACTCTGCGCTTCTTGTGGGTGATTATTATGTGGTAGTACCGGTTGGTGTGTTATGAGCAGACTTGGGTTCATTGTATCAACACCCCAGGGGACCTCCTGCTGAAACATCAGTCAGTGCTGTGCTGAGCCCAAGCTAATATGCCTTAATTTAGCCCAGTGGTATTGAGAGTTGCTTATCTGCTAGATTTTCAGTCCTGTTCTTTTCCTGAGCTCTGGCAGAGCAAGCTCAATTTACTGGTCAGACATCTCTGTTCTATATCCTATTCCATACTGCCTTTTTTTTTGGTTAATATGAACTTTCTCTTTAGAGAATGGCACTCTCCTGTCTCCTGTAAAATCACATGAGTACATTTGTACCTTGGCTATATATTTCCTACAAATTAACTGTTTATTCACTGTGAAACAGTACAGTTTAAAGATTTTCTGAGTACCATTTTAATACACATGCTCACTGTGAAGATGATGGTGGGTGAAATGCATAGTTATGCAATGGATCTGTGTTTCTTCTTTAAGACTACTAATTACTGTAATTGAAGCTGATTCTAATTACTTTCTGGATAAGGCTTAGTTTAATTTATGCCCATGCTGTTAACTTTCCCCTGCAAATCAAACTTTTTGGCTGTGGAATCAAATAACTTATAGCTCATAGACAGCACTTTTAGACCTTCTCCTTTCAAAAATTAATTAAACTGTAGCATACCGTTTTACATGTCAGTATGTAGAAGGGAGGTTAACAACTAACAAAAAGTGCCATACATATCATGGATCTCATCCTGCCTCTCTTAATCATCTTTAACATCAGATAAAGTTCAGTGAAACTCTTCACTACCTTGGATATTAACATCAGAATTAGAACCAGTGACACAATCTTGAGGAAAAACCTTGGTGAAACACCCTGCACCAGCATCAGTCACTGCTAAATATTCTAAAAAACCCAGATACTAATGACTTTTTCATTTAAAGGGGAAAAATGGTAGCTGCTGAGGTCAGAGAATGTTACTTCTCTGAGTACAACAATGCCAAGATTTCAAGTTGCATATGCTTTACCAGGACTTACCAACTATCATTAAGGATAAGGAAGTTTGGGAAGTAGGGAATATTTTATTCTTCAACCATATATTTGTTCTTTCAAACCACAATGCTCCATAAGTCCTGCTGTATGCTGAGAAATAAGTGGCATCAATAATGAATACAGCATTTTCAAAGGCAATCTTATAATTTTCTTTACCATCCTACACTTACAAGGCCTTTCTTAAGTAGCCACATGGGAGAGGAGCTAAAATATAGTTTTGGAAGCATATTTTATTACTCTATGTCTACAAACATGCATTACAAAAGACATTCTACTGGAGCATGTGGTTACTGTTAACGTAATCCACAAGTCATTAAGTGCAGTAAATAATTTACACATCAGAAAATTGATTGTTACTCAGAAATTATTGCAACTCCTGTTTATTAGATTTTCAAACATTTTTCCCTTTCAACAGTCAAATACACTCACTTTGAAAACCTTGAATTTGTCTAAAAAAGAAGCCCAAGGTACATAAAAGTGTTAATAACCAGTCTTTGTGCGCTGCATTCATCCAATACACTACATAGGCTGATGGCAGAGACACTGGCTCTTCAGGGATGTGAGGTAGCTGTTTTCATTTTCATCTCAGTAGGAATTTTGCTTGTAAGAGACGTGAGAGGAATAAGGGTTAAAACGAGCACAAATCTCTCCCTGTACCTCCTATTTCCTTCTCTAGCTTAAAATCACAGTGTTTCAGATCAGTTAACTTACTTGACGCCAGACTTCAGTCCAGATATAGCAAACAGCTTAAAATAAAAGTTATTATACCCGAGTATGACCTGGATTAAATTAGTGGATCATTTGTCAAGTTGCATAGTAGATTAGGAGCAAAAGGATGGATGAATAACATTAATGCCTTCAGTTCTTTTTCTTAACTTACTGCCTGTCAAACCTATTAAAGTTTAATGTGTATTATTGGCCCTTTTGACCCAAATGCTTAGCTAAATTCAGGGTATTGAGGTTGTTTCTGTTAGGAGAAACTGATGATGAAATCAAGTGGGTTTTTGCCATAATTTTTAAAATTAAGCTAAAAGCTTTTTCTCACATATCTTTTTCTCAGTGGGGATGTCACTGCCTATGTGGATTTCTGGTCCTTCTTATTCACTTTCTTCAGATTGTCCCCCTCTCTTTCCTTGGTGAACTGACCACCACAAAAAAAAATTCTATTCATGAAAATTCTCTACCTGCTTGTTCAACATGTATCTATATTTTACATGGTACTAGGTACAACTTTTCTGTGGTGGTAGTATCTAGTTTTCTTAAGGAGCATATCTGTTTGTTATAACTATAATAAAACTAAAGTAGCAGTTATGATGTATTTCAAGTATTTTGAGAATTCTGACAAACTCAAACCAGCCATAACGTATAAATTTGTATCTTATTTTCTATTTATTTAAATGCAAGTAATAATAAATATTAATAATCTACTGAAAAGTATTCTCAAGGTTTTATATTTCAGAATAAACGTGACAGTGGTCTCAATTGGAAAGTCTCACCTTCAGGAATCAAGGAAGATATTGATTGTTCCAACCAATTATGCCACCATCTGAAAATGTAATTAAAAAGAGCTTTTGCATGACTTACTGTCTGACTAACCATGAACAAAGAAGTGCACACATGGGGACATATTTTGCAGTCCTCAATCAAATGAAATCCTGTTGTTTTCAATGGTAGTTCTGCTCAATTAAGAACCACAGATTTAGGCCCATGTGTTATAATGCACAAGGGCAAGTAGTGGCGTCAGAGATAATTTCAGGATGACAATTAGCTTATTTTCTATTGAATGTATGTGTGAAGAACATACAAGAAGAAAGGACTGATTCTGTACTTCATTCTACATGGAGTTTTACATATTCATCATCACATCAGAGTATGTTTTTACCTTGCTGTGAGGATTTATACAATGCTGGAAAATAAGAGAACAAAAGTTTCTTGCCTTCTTGCCTTTTTGCTTACTTCAACTGTTTGTAATCTTACCTTCAGTTATTGCTCTGAATTGAGTTTTTAGAGTTGTACAACATTAAACATCTCCCCAAAGCATTAAACTGAATACCTCCCCTTAGCTCTCCAAACTCCATTCATTAGTTTGACTAGAGGCTGAACTGAACTGCTCGAGACTAGACACCTACTGCCATACCTCATAAAATGAAAATAATCTGCATGTGCTGGTAGATATGACAGCAGGATCTATGGGAGTCCATTCTGGAGCAGACTGGGAAGTTTTGCCTAAGATATGGCTCTTCCTTTTCCTTTATGCAACTGAACTGAGCTCTAGTATTTCACTTGTTATCACATTCCAGAGAGCAATCTTTCTCCAGGCTTGATACCTTTGAAGAAATAAGAGCATATCCCAGTGTTTCTGTTACTTAGTGGAAATACTTGAGTACAGTTTAAGGGATCATCTTTTAGGGGCCTCTGTCAGCAGCAGCAGCATGGGTCAAGAAGCTGGAGCGGACACCACCGAATTCATCACACAGATCTCTACCAGCCAGCAGCATGTTCTGAATCCCCTCTGAATGGAGGAAACAGCAGAGTTTGAAAGTCACTGTCCTTCAAAGGTGAAGAGCTCTGTGACTTTTTCCCATTCCTTTGTACAGTTCAGACGTATGTTGTGTCATGGCAACAGTATCGCTTTGATACAGCACTTAAGTCAATGCAGCTACTGAGTGAAAAGATGGTGCAATTTTACAAGGACCCACATAAAAGCTGAAACACTGTAATAACAAAAAAATAAAGAAAATGGCTAAGAACTGATAACTCGTGAATTGGAGATCATGTTTCATCCTTGACACCTGAGCCAATACTACTTTTGGGTAGCATCAAAAGTTGAGTTGTATCAGAAATAGTGTGGCCAGCAGGAGCAGGGCAGTGATCGTCCCCCTGTACTCGGCACTGGTGAGGCTGCACCTTGAATACTGTGTTCAGTTTTGGGCCCCTAACTACAAGAGAGACATGGAGGTGCTGGAGCGTGTCCAGAGAAGGGCAACGAAGCTGGTGAAGGGTCTGGAGCACAAGTCTTGTAAGGAGCAGCTGAGGGAACTGGGGTTGTTTAGCCTGGAGAAAAGGAGGCTGAGGGGAGACCTTATCGCTCTCTACAACTACCTGAGAGGAGGTTGTAGTGGGGTGGGTGTTGGTCTCTTCTCCCAAGTAACAAGTGGTAGGACAAGAGGAAATGGCCTCAAGTTGCACCAGGGGAGGTTTGGATTGGATATTAGGAAAAATTTCTTCATGGAAAAGGTTGTCAAGCATTGGAACAGGCTGCCCAGGGAAGTGGTTGAGTGACCATCCCTGGAGGTATTTAAAAGACATGTAGATGTGGTGCTTAGGGACATGGTTTAGTGGTGGACTTCGCAGTGTTACGTTTAAGGTTGGACTCCATGATCTTAAAGGTCTTCTCCTACCTAAATGATTCTATGATGCTATCATTCTATAAAAAAGGAGTTTCCAGCTGAATACATAATTGCTGTTTGAAAAGGGCTTCCATTAAGACTCACCTATGCTTACTCAGTTTATAGGATTCTTTGTGGTGAGAGAGAAATGCTTTGATGGAAGCAGCTATAAAGAACAATTTCAATTCATGGTCCTGAACAACTGCAAAAAATGAGTCAAGTAAAACTTTCCCCAAATGTAAATCTTATTTGCACATTAAAAAAAAAAAAAAAGAAAAAAAAAAGAAAAAAACCCAACAGATCATTCCCAGAGTATAAGCAAATGAGTCTGCAGGATGAACAGCTAAAAGTAACCTGTTGTGTGTGACATGATTTTATCACTCCCTGAGCTACTTGTTTCTTACTTTTCAGTTGGGAAACGCAGTACCATTACAGATAGCTGCCACAGTGGAATAAGTCCATTGCACCAAATTTCTTATAAAAAACCCAAAATGTTGACAGGTGTGTCTTAATTAGTTTTGATATGTAATTAAGTTATTTTCTTGAGAAGTGTCGTCCCCCTTCAAGTTTACTGTCTCTTGTGTAATTTCCAGATGTATTCATCATATGTTGGAGGAAAAAACATCTATTTGGGGGTTATATACAGCTTGACATGAACTCACATATAATCATATAAATACCACGAAAAAAGTACATGTCCCAGAAGCTGTAGAGACATGAGAATTTATCATCCCAGGAGTACATTTGATTTTCTATTCAAATCTATATCTGGTCAATCTATAGTGGTAAGATATTGACCTTACATTTTAGAAAATTAACCAAATGTATAAACTAATTTGATCTCAGCACTGTCAAGACCAGTATAACATGGGATTGCACACAACAAATCACAGAAATAGCACTGCATAGTGGAAGAATGTTTTCTGAGGTACTATTTATGGGGAGCTGGGCCCGACTGCATTGATAGAATCTGATTAGTTAGCAAGAGAAGATGAGGTTTTTTCCTCTTGAGAATCAGAGACTGTAGTGAAGAAAGACGTAATGTAAGGAAAAGGAGCATTCTGGCCCCGTTGCAAAGTATTAAGCCCAGTAACAATCTGTGAAGCTACTTGATTCCGTCTTCCTCCTAGGCATTGACCTGTGTGGCATCAATCTAACAATTCAAATCATGACTAACTTGATGAGCTGTGAGCTTTGTGATGTTATATATTCTGTAAGGCTTCTTCACATCATCCTTAAAGGACTAGAAAGACACTTGTACAGCTTGAGCAAAACACCTTTTCTTTTTCATATTATTTCATCGGTCTCTTCTTCAAGATTCATTAGTGAATTACTAAGTAGATAATAACCATGTCAATAATAAAATGAATATGTAACAATGACAAAATCCCTTTTTCTTATTACTTATGCTTATTATTGTTGCAAAATGGAATTATCTGCATACATTTTGCTAAAGACAGTGAAGAACAATTGGTAAATGTTCTTTGTGACAATTAATGTGCTGTAACTTCAATACCTATTTCTGTTTCTAAATGCTTTATCTAAGGAAAAAGGAATAGCATATAGTTATAATTTAATAGTGATAATTTGGCTTTACAGTAACCAGTCACCAGGTCATCGGTTGACTGTCACTGTCACGCATAATTATGAAACCATAATACATATTCTGCAGTGTTCTCTTAAGATGATAAACTATTACTTTTCTGAGAAAATGTGGTCAGTGTAAATATCTTTTAAAATGAAATAGTTATTACTCAATTGAAAAATAATAATTTAAAAAGCCTGTTTGACTTTCAATACCAAGTTAATGCACACAATTGAGTTTTCAAAGGTATACCTTTGTGTGCTTGACCACTTTTTTGGGGAATGAGTGACTTTAAATTTTTTTCTTTTAATCGGAAACTATTAATTCATAAATTGAATAATAACCTGTCAGCACTGTGTACCTGAAAGCCTAGATATTCAAGAACCAAGAGGAAGCCTGGCTACCATAATCATCAAAACAGTACAAGTGCTTTATATATCTCTTTCTTGTCAGTGTTGCTTTTCTACTTGTTTCAAACTGTTGCATACTTGGTCCTTTCCCGACAGGTCAAATTTACAAAGAAGCCCTCATCTTTTTTACTTCTAGACCAGTGATTAATCCCAGTATTTGGCATATGTATCACCACCTTCAGTTGATGCTGCTGTTCAATATGCTACTTAGCTGAAGTTCTGCCCAAACTTCTTGTTGCCTTAACTCTGATCCCTTTCTTACTTCCTTTGCCTTAGTTTTGGTTCTTTCTCAGTTTCTCACACCCATCTACCTGACTGTCATCCAGCTTTTAACCTACCTATTCTTAATTTCAATCCAGTTTCTGATTTCTTGACTTTTATCCTAAGTTCTGAGCATAGTCATTGCCTAGATTTTTGTTTTCTCACAATACCCAGTTTCTCTTGTATTTTGGTTATCTAAATATGAAGAAGGTTGGGAGAAAATGCTAATGGCACATAAGAATGAGGAAATCTAACCCATACATTGTGAAAATTCTCTAATCTAACAATATCTTGGGGGAAACAAATATAATCTCATAGCAATTCTTTTCAGTTACAGTAAAAAAGCGGACTGCAGCTCAAGTGAGTGCTTGCTCATGACACAATTATTAGAAACAGCTAACTGTGGGTTTGTTTTGGAAAAAGGAAAGATTTTTCATCCAATACCAGAGCAACAGAGAAATATCATATGGGAAATTCTTTGCAGATTAATATGTGAAATAGGCTCATATAGAGATTCCAGTTGATTTAGTTATTAAAACTGTGTTTAAGGATAGATCTAAATTTTGAATGTCTTCCAAAAGTCACAAGTTTTTTATGAAAGAAAAATTTCCGAGGGAAACACATTTTGAGTTTTTTGAAGAGTTTTGCTTTTATGAAATTAAAACTTTTAAATTTCATTTACTTTTTTGACATTATTTTATAACTCTTATAGCACCACTGTTGTATTTGTTTGATCAGATGATATGTGTTTGCTCCTTTGTTGGTTATTTTGTGTTATGTTTTGGGAAAAGGTTGTGCTTCAGCAGGAAGCAAGGCTGCCTATCTGCTTTGTCTTGCTTGCTGTCCTCTTAATCATGCGTGATCTTCCATTCTTCAGAGGAAGACAGAAATTGTTCTTCTAGAGCAATAGGGGACAAATTGAAATAATAAAGGTTGTAGAGTGGTAGGTGATGCAGACAGTATATTCATGACAGACACAGCAAACTATAAGGTTTCAGCAGATGTAGGAACTAGGATGCAATTTATCTCACCAAAGCAGCACAAATTTATCTTGCCCGCATGAACAGATTTTTTACAACTTAGTTCAGCTGTTCATTCAGACATCTAGGACTTGATCCAGAAACACAAACATCTAACCCAAAATATCTAGATACATGTAGGTATGACACAGGATACATGAAAGACCTTCTAAAGTGACAGCCAGAGATGATGTGGAATCCCCCAGTGCACCCGTGCAGCATGAACAAGCCTCCTGCACTGCGGTCAGGGCAGATCAAAGCACATTTCATCTATCTAAAAGTGCATGTTTGCTGTGGTATAAACTGAATTGATCCTTCCACTGTATTGACCTAAGGCTTGATTCAGTTACATATAAATAGCTAATGCTTTTTTCCATGACCTAGCATATCCCAGCTACCTTCAAGCTTCCTACCCAGGAGATCATGGATCTCTTTTAGTCCCTATGTCATAAATGCCTATATTGCATAGATGCCTTAGGTGCTCTAGAGCAGTTCAAAAGGCATCCAAATGGTGACTGAAGTCAAACTTCAAATTCCTACTGACTATAACAGGACAGCTCAAACCTAACAGATATCTGAGGAAGGATTATGCTACATTAACAAAATCATCTAGTGCCATGTGTGAGCCTCTGGTTCTCTAAAACATCCACACCAGGCTGGCAGACATGACATGGGATCAATAGGGGACCCATCCTCCTCTGGAGTGGCAGCTGAAGGACAGACAAGTGACACTAGGACATCCCAGACAAGATTCCACAGCTGTTGGAGGGTGACTGGATTGAACCTCAGCTGCCTACATCTGAGCTAGCCAGCCTGGATTGTCTTTGTGGTTTGTAGAGGGAATTAAATGCTTTCTGGGCATGATTCATTTCATCATTAAGTAGACAGCTGAAACAGGTCAGAGAAATAATGGCTGAGAATGGCTATTTCTCATCATTGACTATAATGGAAGCCTAAAATGAACAGCTCAAATTAGACATTTGCTATATGGACATCTAAAGATATGCATGATGAATATTATACCAGAAACCCCTTGAGAAAAGCAGGGAGAAGACATGCAATGAAGCATTACAGAACATCCCTATGGAACAAAGGGCCTATATAGAGATACTGATAACGCAAGAAGTCATTTAAAGTTGAACTGAAAATAAGATTTGAGGACAGAAGTTGTGCTGCAAAGACAAGGTAGGCTAGATGTAGGTTTAGTTTCAAATTCTTCTTTCTTTTTCTTTTCTTTTCTTTTCTTTTCTTTTCTTTTCTTTTCTTTTCTTTTCTTTTCTTTTCTTTTCTTTTCTTTTCTTTTCTTCTTTTCTTTTCTTTTCTTTTCTTTTCTTTTCTTTTCTTTTCTTTTCTTTTCTTTTCTTTTCTTTTCTTTTCTTTTCTTTTCTTTTCTTTTCTTTTCTTTTCTTTTCTTTTCTTTTCTTTTCTTTTCTTCTTTTCTTTTCTTTTCTTTTCTTTTCTTTTTTCTTTTCTTTCCTTCTCTTTTCTTTCCTTCTCTTTTCTTTCCTTCTCTTTTCTTTTCTTTCCTTTCCTTTCCTTCTCTTTTCTTTCCTTCTCTTCTCTTCTCTTCTCTTCTCTTCTCTTCTCTTCTCTTCTCTTTTCTCTTCTCTTCTCTTCTCTTCTCTTCTCTTCTCTTCTCTTCTCTTCTCTTCTCTTCCAATCTGCCTCAACCAGTAAATATGATTTTCTCTACATTCCAGGACCAGTCTTTGATTTGTTTTCTACTCTAATAACAGAAAGCATGAGAGAGTTAAAGCCATCTTCACTTTAAGGGAAAAGTGAAGATAATTCTACCTTAAAGCTGCAGCTGAATCAGGCTCCAGACATTTATTTATTTTTTTAAATTTGTAAAGAAGACAGACCTTTTAAAGTGGCAGATTAGAACATGTCATTCCAAAAGTATTAAATATCCTGAATTTCTATGCATGTATTTTTTCTCACATTTTCTGCCAAAATAAAATGTTGCTAAACTTGACATGATTTTGGAAAGCAGTTTGATTTTTGGTCAAACCATATTTTCAAAGAGAAAACTGATCTATTTAAGTTTTTCTAATGAGGTCTAATAACAACATGTTTAGAATTTGACGTTCTTAGATGGTAATAACAGATTGGTTAAGCATTAATTCATAATTTAAAGGTCAAAAATAGAGTCAAAATATGTTCGTACTTACCAATCTAAATGTTTAAAGAGGATTTTTTAAAATAATAATCATAATTATAAAAATATAACAAAAAAAATCTATAACTTTTAGAAATGGAATCTGAAAGAAATGACCAAAAAAAATTCTGCATGATAGCCTCGTCAAAAAGCATACGGTATCTATATAAGGTGAAGATACATGCCCTTTCCCTATTGGCATGGTTGCAGTCAGTCAGTCTGACTACTGGAAGGATCTTAGAGACAAGAGATAACCTTCTTATAAAACAGACAGACAAACACTTCTTGAAGTGGAATATATGTGCCACAGTTACAGCAAAGGCTTAGTTTGGGCTTACTAAAATAATTTCCTGTGAGTTTTGTTTCTTATTTTGAACACCATGATACCTTGATTGAATTTTTGCCACAATCAGATCCAAGTAGCTTTAGTTTAAAGCTAAAACATTTACTTTGTGCTGGATTGAGATGTAATTACTTTACCAGCAAGTTAAGAAGAACTGTGGAACATCACCTGGATTTGAAAGAATCTTTCATGTAATATATATATATGTCTATACAGTATGTGTGTGTGTATATGTATGTGTGTGCATGTAGATATATATGTCTATACAAAGTACTCCTAAATTTTTGGAATTATCATCTCAACCATCTTCTTGGCTTAGGTTGATCAGTACACTGACAAACAATTCCCAAATGTAATTTGTAAATTAACCTGAACCAGAGACCATATAAAGTAGGCAATAACTTGATTTTGAAAGATATACTAGATTTTAAAAGTTTGGGTATGGTTTGTTTGGTACTATTTGCCCTCAGTTACAGAGAAAATTCTCCGAAATATTTCATTTACTAAAATATAGGTAGCCAGCATGTACAATGCAGGTGATTCAAAGCTAACTTGCAGTACTTCCACTTAGAAAGAGTTGTAAAATATTTAGCAGTACAAAGTAGAAGGTATGTTTTATATTTTTTAATAATAAAAGCTTTATGTTTGGAAATAGAGGTAGCTTTACTTTTCAGATTAGAGGTAGAGAACAGAAAAAGACAACATTGCACAAGTGGTCTTTGAAAAAAAACTTAAAGTGATTTGCAGTTACAGAACTTTTTTTTTCATCAGTTTGTTCAAACTTTCGAATGGTAATATAAATTTCAGGTAGGCAGAGGTTAAGATACTGTAGCTGATATGCTGTACAAAAAATATAATGAACGTAACCAAAAAGAAATTCTTAAATAGGTTTTTTAGAATCTGTGAAGGTCATTAGTGGGGTATGAAATCAAGCTAAAAGAGCTCTAATGACAATAATTAGGAATGCTAGAACAACCCCATGAGTTCTCTATGTAATTGCCAGTATCTGCCTGAAGTTTAGACACTTGCAAATACTATGTCTAAGCTATTTTCCTAATTCCTTGAGGAAACAGAATAGCAGAAATTACAGAAAGTGTGTAAAAATCTCTTTATCATAGTGATGCTTTGTTAATTTTTCAGTTACTGGAGCTCAAATAAATTTTAGTTTAGGGATTTTCTATGCAGCATTTTAGAATAATTATTGAGGAATTGGAGTAACCATTCCCCAAATAATATAGTGATTTAGACACCTATGGAGACCTTTCTTTATGTATCCTACTTACCTTCCAGCCACTGCTCCAGGTCTTGCACACATCCTGGGTCAAATCTGCTAGTCCTATTCAGATGTCTTGTGTACTGCAGTATCTAGACAACAGACACCCATGGGAGGCATCTAAAGCCTTCCTTCTTCCTCCAGAATAAATGTTCATTGTTACTCATCTGCAGAATTCACTTTGAAGGTCCACTTCTAAACTAGTGTTTGTGGGAACAATTCCTGGCTCTCCACAGAACTAGAAAGCAAGCTGGAGAACGTACCTAACCAGCTGCCTAAAATACAGAAATTAATGATATTTGAGTGTTCCTTCTTACTGGGACTGATCCAGTAACTGCGTTACAGACATTCTAGTGCCTGTGGACCAGGTTTTCTGCAAAATCTATTCTGCTTCAAAAATACAGCAGATGCTGGCTTTCTTGTAAAAAGAATGGCTGTGATGATTAGTGACTTAAATCAGCTTGGGGGTGCACACCCACCCTTGGCCAATAGCCTGAATAACACCACCTGTTGAGATAAGAATATGAGTGCACACAATGTGTGTGGGCATTGAATAGGCAAAACTGTCTGAATGGTGTTTGTCCAAAAATTTATCATGTTAAGGAGGAAGATGGCTGCCCATCCCCAGCTGTCGATGTTAGGCAGGAAAGCAGCGATCAGCTGGATTAAACACTACCCAAGAATTTTCGGAGACTTTTGAAGCAAAGAAGGAGGTAAGCTGAAACGAAGTATGATAAAAAGTTAAATAAAACCCCAACCAAACAAAAACCACCAGGCAAATTCATTACAGGAGGGAAAGACCTTGGGGAAGAAACAGCAGCAATCACACTGGGCTTGTGCCTGCCACGCTGGCCCCCCCAGCACCCCAACCTCAGCCCGGACCAGGCAACACAGCTGCCCCGTGGGGAACCAGGAGCAGCTTGCACCCAGCAGTAGGGTGTCAGCACCCAGGGCCACCCCACTGCTGGGTGCGGGGAACCTTTGGGGGGGTTCCTTCTGCACACAGAACTGGAGGGCACACATCTCCTGCAGGGTGTGAGCAACTGGGGACCCTGCATTGCTGGCGAGGGGTGCCGGTGACCTCTGGCTGGGGGGCAGGGGAACTGTGGGGGGAGGATGTTGAATTTTAGAGGGTTTTGGTTAAAGAAGGGTGTTTAGAAATGTGTAGGTGCATAGTAACATTTTGTAAGCATCTAGAGTTGTGGTTTGTCTGTTGCGTTGCTGATATTGATCCTGAATGTATAGCTCACTGATTGCAAGTTAATTATGTGACATTAATAAAATTGTAAACTGTTTTCCTCCTGATTTTGGTTAAATTATTAAAATGGAGTAGTTTTTTTCTTGTGACAGTCAGGAAGAACAAGTTCATATGCCAAAATGCCCTATACAATCCTGGCCTTGTTAGTTTCTCCCATTTGCTTTGTGAGCAAGAGAAAAAAAGACAAGGATTGCATCCATTTTTCAAATAGCAGACATAGGTAGACACATATTGAGGTCCAAGGCATATATTTCTGTTTGATATCCTTTCCTGTATGTCCAGGATAGCCTGTCCCCTATTTCCAAGAAGTACATATTAACTCTAAATTTAGATACTTTCAATATAAGCATTTTTGCCTGGTTATCTCCATAGTCAACACAGAGTAACAGGCTGCAATTCATTTGTCATGTTTTAGAAATCTATTTGGGGATCAGATGAACTGCATCTTAAAATACCTAATTTTTTCAGTGATTATAAAGGGATTCTAATGGATTAAATTATATTTGGTCAAGTGAATACTACTTCTACTGCTAATAAAATTTTTCCACCACTCATAGCCTGAATGGAAGAAGGTGTCTGCTGGAAAACTTGTCTTGGACAACTAAGCATGGGGAAATACTCATGAGCACCCTTCTGTGTAGTGTTTCCTTTTAGTGATTTCTGGGCATAGGTTATTTGGGTTGCCATCCTCCAACACTCCCGAGTTTTCATTCACCATATTAGGAGTGGTTTGGATTGTGATCTATTGTACAGATGGCAAAAAGGCAGGCAATGTGATCCTTATAACCTTTTTGGGTCCAGTCAGTGCCTGCCACTTTAGCTTGAAGATTAGGATACACATTTGGGATGTACTGAAATCTTTTCCATTTGATTTTCTGGCTAATCTGAACTAGGAGCTTTATTATAGGTCTTCCATTTCATATTTGGCATGTAGTAAATTTTTGAATACTTAGTTATCACTGCAAACGGAAAAGATTCTTTTTCCATTCCGTTCCGGGAAAAAAAATACAATACTGCAGTAGGATGCTTACACTTACATGTGGAAACCCAGCTTCAAGCTGCTGCCCTGAATCAGGTGCAGTGCAACCTGAAAAACCTTCAGGTATTATAAGCTGTGTTAGCTCATCTGCTTAGCAGCAGAGGTCATGATGAGCACATCACCCCAGTGGTCCATTATTTCCTCATGAAATTCAGAGACCAAATCAAGGATTCTTCTCTAGTATTAAGACTCTCTACAGGATTGGCACTAACTGGCAGAAAAATTGTCTTTCCCTGCATGATCCTGACCTCCCAAGGCATTACATTCAAGTGAGGCTCTGAAACTCTTGACCAATGGAATAAAGTTCATGGGAAATATCTGACAGTATCTGGACACCTAACTGTGAAAAAGAATTACTGTCATGTAGGTATATATTTGTATAAGTAAAGCAAGAGTAATCGCTTCTCTTTAGCTTTAAGTTTCTTAAATGTGTATAACTTTCATGTAGAAAAAAAAAAGGCAAGCAACCTCCAGTCTCCTTCCCCCACCCAAGAAAAAACAAAACAAAACAACCAAAAAACCAAACTCACAAAATCAATAGAAACACACTATAGGCCAGATAGAGAAGCAGAGGGAAGAGAGAGATTATTGATATTTTTCTCTTTATACATATATGATGAGGATCAGAAAAATATATGAGATATAAAGGCTCATCCACTGGATTTTGAAAGGAACTAATTTTAAATCAAAACTCTCTATTTTTATTTTTATAAATAAACAAGTAAAAATGGCAAAGTATCCAGGTTGTGGGTGCTGAAGAAGTGTGTTCATTGATTCATGTCCATTTCACAAAGTGTACTACATAGTGATGTAAAAAATACCCACATGTATTACACTGAACTTTAAGGATTAACAGCTAGATTAGCAAAGTCCATGTCTATACACTAACTACTTCAATGTGTGTGTACCTTCTGTATTGAGGTGACACGTAGACACAGACCAATCCATAGTGCTCTCTCCACAGCCTGGGCTGCACACAAAGCAAATCTAAATGTATTGCTAAAAAGTAAGTCTGAGTGAGAAAGGAACTGAGTCCCCAAGTCACGCTGCTTAACAGAAAGTAAACAAGTAAACTGCTGAATTGATCTGTTCTTGTATCCACTATGACTGCATCCTTATAATCTTCACTGGTGCTCCTTTACTGTCAGTACCCAAATTTTTGCTGCTTGTAAGCATATGCAAACCAAAAACCAGGTGTCATTTTGCTGGTCAACACCTACAGCTCAAATTGTCAGGTTGGTGGCTTTCCCTGAATCTCTACTTCAAGGTCAGTGAAGAAAGGACTCCTACAAAATGCTTACTAGTCTCTGCCAAATAATAGTTGACAGATAAGACCTTTTAGCTATTACTTGTTCTCTGTTAAGGTTTTAATTTTAAGGTAATTAATATGAGAATTACATATCTATCTGTTTTTGTTAGAATCATAGAATCACAGAATGTCTCAAGTAGGAAGGGACCCATAAGGATCATTGAGTCCAACTCCCTGCTCCTTGCAGGACTACCTAAAACTAAACCATATGATAAGAGCATCATCCAGATGATCCTTGAACTCTGACAGGCTTGGTGCCGTGACAGCTTCCCTGGGGAGCCTGTTCCAGTGACCAACCACCCTCTCAGTGAAGAACCTTTTCCTGACTTCCAACCTGAACTTCCCCTGGCTCAGCTTCATTCCATTCCCTCGTGTCCTTTCGCTGGTCACCAGAGAGAGGAGATCAGCACCTCCATCTCCGCTGACCCTCTTGAGGAATTTGTTGACTGCGATGAAGTTGTTGTTGTTTTAATTATTTATAACCAGAATTTGAACTCAGGTCTGCTAAATGCTAGACTGTTAGATATTCTGAAGCAACATACATTTCATCTATTCCTCTACTAAAACTTTTGCAGTCTGTATATACTATTAACTGCCATCAAACTAGATAGCAAACATTCAAAGGTCTACTTTGCAGTTAGGTGGATAAGATGTTCATCTGATATAAGGTGATGACCAGGTTCAACTTCTTACTCATTTAATATTCATTTGCAGTGAAAGACTGGTGCAGAGCTTCACAAATTAAAGATCAAGATCATCATCTTCAGTAACTTAATTTTAGCATACTCTTCTAGAATGTGGGAGACCTACATTCACATCTTCAAGTCAGCCCAGGCAGTATAGAGATTTGATAATGGGATACCTCAGGGAAGATGTCATCTGGCAATTGCAATAAGGGCATGGATGATAGCATTAACATTTTTGGCATGTCCAAAGAGAAACAGGCTGCAGAAGATGGTTCCCAAATGACAGTTTTGCATGAAAATGGAAACTGTTTTTGTCTTGCAATTAGGGATCTAACTCAGGGACAAGAAGGGGTGCTAGAACATGTTTCAGTGGCCTTTCCTGTTATCCAGCTCCTCCTTTTCTTTACTGAGATTTATAAATCTCTTTTTCGGTGCTCAAATATTCCACAGCATTTTGTAGGGAATCTAAGTGATAAATTAAATGCTGAGGATTCTATCAGAGAACAGAGTGCCTAAAGTCAATTTCTGCAATTCATACAATCCCTTCGAAGATTTAGTCCTAAACACAGAAGGGTAAGCTTTCTTGAATCTTAGTTCTCTCTGTAAGCACCAAAAGAAGAGCCAGTAGGCAAATTGAACTACTTCACGATTTGAGAATCACAGAAAAGGGAAAAATACATTGAAATACATCAGCTATTTGTTATAAACTGAAGTATTTTCACTTCTGTTACAGAATCATAGAATCATAGGATAATTGATTTTGAGAGGGACCTCAGGAGGTCTCTAATCCAACCTCCTGCTCTAGAGTAGGGTCATTTATGGAATCAGACCTGGTTGCTCAGGGCTTTGTTCACTCATGCCTTAAAAATATCCAAGGATACATGCTGAATATGTGAGTGTGTATGTGCACACGTGCACGTGCATGTGTGCATGTGAACCTGTACCAGCAACTGAAGTGGGGCTGCAGCCTCAGGGGCTCATATATTCATACACCAGCAACTAGGGAGACTGAGATCAGGTGTAAGCCCAGCTGCTGGAGGGATCCACATCGTATTTACTTACATATGTGTGTGTATCCTCATCCTCCTCACCTAAAGAGGAAGCAGAGTGAGGCCATAACTGCTGTTTGTGTTTGTGTAAGTGCTGAATGTGTCTGTCTGTCACTCTGTGTGGCCTGTTCTGTGTATATGTGTATATTTGTGGTATAAAGGTGTGTTTGTGTGGTTTTGTGTTTGTGTGCCTACTGGGAATACAGGCTGAGGTACTAAATGCCTTCTTCACCTCAGTCTTTACTATTAAACTTTGCTATTTAGTTCTTCACTTCAGTCTATTAAGGCCATCCTCCAGAAATCTAAGGATTCAGAGATTAGGCAGAAAGTCAGGAGCAAGGAAAGTCTTCCCTTGGTGTAAGAGGATCAGGTTAGAGGATACCTAAGGAAACTGGACATACAAAATTCCGTGGGATCTGATGGGATGCATCCACAAGTGCTGAGAGAGCTGGCCGCTGCCATTGTGAGGCCACTCTCAATTACCTTCAAACAATCATGGTAATTGAGAGAGGTACCTGAGTACTGGAGGAAAGCAAACATCACTCATATCTTCAACAAGAGCAAAGGAGAAAGGCCTACGGAACTACAGAGCCATCAGCCTCACCTCAATCCCTCAGAAAGTTATGGAAGAACTAACCCTGGAAACCATTTCTAGGCACATAAAGAAGATGAAAGGCATCAGGAGTAGTCAGCATGGATTCACTAAGGGGAAATCATGCTTGACCAATCTGATAGCCTTTTGTGATGAAATGACTGGCTTGGTAGGCGAGGGGAGAGAAGTGGATATTGTCTACCTGGACGTCAGTAAAACCGTTGACACTGTCTCACATAAGATCCTTACAGAGAGGCCATTGATGTACAGACTGGATGAGAAAACAGTGAGGTGGGCTGAAAACAGGCTGGTCGACTGGGTCCACAGGGCGGTGGTCAGTGGTACAAAGTTTAGTTGGAGACCAGTGACTAGTGGTGTACCCCAGGATCAGTACTGGGTCTGATGCTGTTTAACGTCTTCATTAATGATCTGGATGCTGAGGCAGAGTGCACCTCAGCACATTTGCTGAGGAAAGAAAACTGGAAGGAGTGGTTGATGTGCCAGAAGGTTGTGCTGCCATCCAGAGGGATCCTTGACAGGTTGGAGAAATGGGCTGAGAGGAACCTCATGAAGTTCAACAAGGGAATTCCAAATCCTATATTAGGTGACAGAAAATTTCTTTTGATTAAATTGCATATTTTTCAAGGTTTTTTCAGTTTTGAATGTAGTTTTCAAGCAATTAGCTCTGAAGTAAATCAGTGTCTAAGTATTCCTTTACCAAAGACAGGTTATCAGCTTTCAACAAGCTGTAAAAATATTTATATGTTTGTGTACACATGGGTGTATAAACATAGACAAATAAATGAATTTAACAATATATATAACCCTGTACAAGTACACACAATCCTCAATGCATACATACACACATACATTCAGACATGAATTTTATAGAAAGATGTTTGTGTGTATATGTGTATATACAGAGGCTTATTGAAAGTTAAAAGATCAGGCACTACAGCGATGTAATTTAGACAAATAGGATTTGAATACAAATGTCAAAGTAAAATAACTGTTTTAACTTCAGTCCTATCTCTTGTGGTTTGTATGGATAAAACCTCTTTTCTATGGCTGGAATTGAATTTCTGCTGAAGTATGCTAGTTTAAGTTCCTTGTGTTTCAGTCTTATGTTTCTTGTGAATAATCATTAAAAAAAAAGTAAAATCAATAAAGAGATTCCTTCTAGAACTCCAGAAATACTTGCAAATGCTGTGGCAAATATTGTTTACTAGAATAGAGATAAAAACATAAATATAGCTTAGAAATAATGGAATTCATTGCAGAGTTCTGGGATCAGAGCTCAGGACTGCACAGTAAACAGTTCCAAAAGCATTACCATAAGTCAGAGAATCAGAAGACTTCACAGCTTAATATCCACCTGGGAGAGCTTTTTAGATAGGGGTGTCAGGAAGGAACAGCAGATCTGAAACACTAACACAGCAGTGGGAAGTAGTTCAGTGTTCTCCTGGACAGAGCTGAACAAACTCCCCTTTCCTGAACTTGACACACAAACTGTAATTTCTAAAATATACTGGATACCTTGTTTTGGTTTTACGACAGTAATCTACAGGTATTGCATCTTAATGGAAAATTCCATATAATGCAGGCATCACAACAGACCTTTGGTGGTTCTGAAGGGCCCTTTACTCACAACACCATTTACTTTTCAAAGTAGTACAAACCCACTCTGTTGGACCACACTACCACTCATGTCAGATTGCCTTCTGTCTCCTCTACAGCAAACAGTTGTCTTTGAAAAGTGTTTTCTTCCAAGAAACTGACAACCTCATTTTCAGTTCCACTATGAAATTCATGTGAAAAGGTTTTGGTCAATGTTTTTCTTTCAGCACCTCCTGCGTTGAACAACCAAGGATGTCGGCCGGAAGAAGCAACCAATTAAAGGGACTCTGGAGACTCAAATAACTTGTGTTATCCTTTCACTGCTCATTGACTTTTAGCACACATTCGAAATCACAGACAAAATCGATGTAAGTTTTCCACAGAGAGTGTCAGAATACCTTATGGATGTGCTTACTAAATTGTGTATGCAATGTAATTTAATATATGTGTATGTAATGCATACATTTTCATCTGCCACACAGAAAGGATAAAATGTATCAACTTTTAAATTATGCAGAATCAACTTATTTTAGTGGTTGAATGGGGAAAAATCAGCACAAATTTTCCATTTATAAATACAAGTAGAAATTGATTCCATATAGTGTAACTATACTATTATCGATAATATGTAATCATCAAACAATAGCATTTGGCCAGAGCGCTGAGACGTTCAGACATGCGTTATGATAGTGTCCTGGTTTCAGCTGGGATAGAGTTAATTGTCTTCCTAGTAGCTGGTACAGTGCTATGTTTTGAGTTCAGTATGAGAAGAATGTTGATAACACACTGATGTTTTCAGTTGTTGCTAAGTACCATTTAGTCTAAAGTCAAAGATTTTTCAGCTTCTCATGCCCAGCCAGCAAGAAGGCTGGAGGGGCACAAGAAGTTGGGAGGGGACACAGCCAGGACAGCTGACCCCAACTGGCCAACGGGGTATTCCAGACCATGTGACGTCATGCCCAGTATACAAATTGGGGGGAGTGGGGCTGGTGGGAATCGCCGCTCGGGAACTAACTGGGTGTCAGTCGGCAAGTAGCGAGCAATTGCATTGTGCATCACTTGTATATTCCGATCCTTTTATTACTACTATCGTCATTTGATTAGAGTTATCATTATCATTACTGGTTTCTTCCTTTCTGTTCTATTAAACTGTTCTTATGTCAACCCATGAGTTTTATTTTTTTTTCCCAATTCTCTCCTCCATCCCACTGCGTGGGGGGGAAGTGAGTGAGCAGCTGCGTGGTGCTTAGTTGCTGGCTGGGGTTAAACCATGACAGATAGAGATCCTTAATATTCTACAACAAGTAGTTACAGCTTTTAGTATTTGGAATTTTTTTCCTCCTCACATATTACCCAGAAGAAAAAAAAACTTGCTACATCAGAAACACAATGCAATATTTATTTGGAGCTGGTCTAGGAGGAAAGATCTTTTGAAACACCAGAGTAGTTTCTGGCACACTTGGTTTTCTTTCGGAATTTACTTTACGAGAACTGATCCTGTCCAGTCATCCTCAATGAGTTATAGGACTGACCAGAACACAGTTCAAAAAGCTACGCCTCTGCATCCTGTAAAGGCTGGGTTGCAATGACAGCATTGCCACTTTATTACAGCATATAGAGCACTGGTAGCTGATCAAACTGCCTTCTGACAACCTTCAACATTTATTTTTGAGGGCAAGTGCCTCATTTCACACCATCTACACAGCACTGGGAAATGAGGTTTTGTGGAGAAGTATTCTGTGTGATAGTATTTGAAGTGACTAGGAAATGAGGCACAGGGAGATTGCTGTGCAATAGGATTGGTTACTGTAAGTATTTGAAATGTTTGCCATTATACAGTACATTGACAAGCTCTTTACCCAGTTTGATGTCTGTTAATTCAGCACACTTAACAAGCATATCTGTCCTAATGCTGAATAATGAAATAATTTTTAATACGTCTAAGTTGACTAAAAACCAAAATTCCAACCAGGACCATGGAGTCTGTAGGTTCTTGTGCATTTAAAGTCTTTCTTTGGGTTTAGTCCTTAATATTTAGCTTGTACTATAGTTTTTAACTCAACAAATATAGTTGCAGTTAAGAGCTAAATGAGAGAGACACATTCATTTTATACACAGAAATTCATAGTGAGTGTGGAAATAAATCATTTTCACTGAGCAGCAGGCTACAGGGAGTGACATATTAAGATACATTTGCAAGCATGATTGTTTTCCTATGCCTCATGAGTTTGAAGATGTTGCTTGGCACATGGCAAATTTCTACACAAAGCAAAAATCCTTGAGACAGTCTTTTGTGCATTACGCAGGGCTGGCTAGAAACTTCACAGAAGTTGAGTTATCCTAATACAAAGAAAAACAGTCGCTGTATTAACAGGTCAAATTATCTAAAGTAACTTTGTGATTTTTCACATTCCCAATTCATTACCTATAGAGCCGCAGTTCCCACAGAACCAAAGGCACTCACATACTGGCAGACAGCTAGACAGGCTTGTGGCAGCACAAGCACAGCATCACACAAGCATCAGCAAGGCACAAAGAGCGCACCCAGTTGCTTACTTATACACCTACGTAAGGCTTAGATACGGTCTTAGATCTGCATTACTTTTCTCAGAGCCACAAGTCAAGAACAAATTTATTCACTATTATTAAGTATATAGGGAATATAGTTCTCATGGAGATAATAAAACGTAATGTTTTAGACTACTAGGGTGTTTATAGAAGATCTCGTCTTTGAAATTCTGATAATGGCAAAAGTCCCACTGGCATCAAGGAGAATTTTGCCTGCCAAAAGACTGCAAGATCAACCAGACACTATTTACAATAAATTTACAGTACATTTAAGGGCTTTTATGACTTCAAAAATCATTTTGTGATTTCCCACATAATAGGTCTCTAGACTTCTGATGAACTAATTTACGGATTCTTCTTCATGGATATTAGTTTACACACTTGAGAGAAAGGTACAAATTAGAATATCTTAAAGTAATGAATTTTGCCCTATCTTAAACTTCAGGGATTTAGGATAAAAATGAACCATCAGCATTTTGTTTGGTTTTGGTCCAACTCTCCACATAACCAGACAGACTCATAACTCATCAAGAAGCTATTTTCTGCTGGAGAGAGAGCTAAATTTTCCCTGATTATGTCATAGTAATCAGAGTTACTTACCTCTTTTATTTGCATGAAGAATACATTTGTGCCTTGTGCAGTATCTTACTCTACTTTAGTTAATGCTAATAATCTGAACATATAATTTCTAAATTTGCATGAAAAGGGGAATATTAACAATATCCTACTGTAAGAGTCATTTGAAAGACTCCTTGGTGTTCTGTATTACCCAGGGAGGGAGTGGAAAAGACACAGAGAAAGAAAGAGATAAAAACAAAGAAGGACAAAGAGAAAGAGAGAGGGGAAAAGGGGAGGTGGGGAGGAGGAAGAAACCTTTCCAGATGGTGATTCAGAGCAGAAACCTTACTGAAGTAGTCTGATTGGAAATTCCCATGTCAGTTGCCTATGTTTAAGCACTATTAATAACCCTCAAAATGTCATGAAGAAAGAAAATAATGGAGTCGTTTTTACTATACTTTGCACACTGATGATTTTATTCCGACTAAATGATATGGATTTAGATATCGTGACAGATGTTTTCTGATACAGTAACATAAGGTGGCTTTTAGTCACTTGTTAGTTTTGTTCCTTTGGCCTCTCAACAACATCCTAGCAAAGTCAAATCTGAAGAAGACAAAAATACTAGCTTACAATTATTATCACTGTTTCATTAAACTGTTACAATTCCACTTTTCATATAAAGAAGTCTAGAATTGGATAATTGCAGTGTGATTGCAGCAGTGATTTTCTCCTTCTGCCAATGACTTTGTACTGCAATTCTATTGCTCATAACCTTTGAATACCTGACATGTAATTTTGTTCTGATTTATTATACTTTAAATAATATTTGATTGGTATGATCTACATGATGATATCACTCTCTCAGGGCTTTACAAATGCACCTGAGTGTTTGCCACACTCTTGAGAAATTCATCATAGGCATTCTCAAAAAGGTTATGGACACTAAATAGAATGGTTTATTTCATAAAGTGGCTGTTTTAATAGATTTCAAAACTTCACATCACTAGAAAAGTCAGGTTTAGAAACATTTTTTTTCTTAAGAGAAAAAATAAAGCTCCATTTTCTATGTCTAAATATACACTTATAGATTACAGATGCACTACTAAATTGTCTGCTTTTGAAAATTATATACAGATCCATCTATGAAAGGGTACAATGTAGTTTCGTAACTCACCTATCCAATATGATGTCAGTGTACTTTCTATGAGATCACATAGAGGAAACTTACCTTACTGCACTTATTTTGATGGGGGATGCAAATGTGAACTGCTTGAAGGAAATTGTCCAAAGGCATACAGAAACAGCTACTGTTTTTGTGTAGAATGGTATAAGTTTCTTCTTCCACTTAGCTCCTCTGATTAGTTCATAGGAAGATTGACCATGGGAAAACAGACCAGTGGAACAGCAGGGATAAAAAATAAAAAATTATCAGACCTATTCTTTCCTCAGCACTGTGATACCAGTACTTTGTAAATACAAAAGATTCCTCATACACGTCCAACTTTACCTAAGATACAAGAGTCATCTGGTATTTGTATGAGATCAATTCCTTTAGTTCAGATGAGATCTTCTACCAGAACAATGTGGTTGAGGCTCATTTGCAGAAATAATATTTGAATCTCAATACAGGCTTTTCACAAAACTGTGAAGGTTGTCATAGGGGTTTTGTGGGAGAACAGTCCTTATTAGATAAAATCAAACTGCTTTTTTAAATGGTAATAGAGATGAATAACAGAAAAAAGAAAGTTCCTCTGCTATATATTTTCAGTGCTTGATAGTCTATCTCCAAGTGGCCTACCAATGCATAGGGAAAGGTGTTTTCACCCTATGTCTATACACATACAGACATCTACACAGAACTTTGTCTCATATTAAGAAACATGCCACTTCCCAGTCCACTGGTATAAATCTTTCAAAATCTTTGAGTTTTACTTAAGTTTGAAAGGAAAGAATTATGTTGTAAAGTTTAGAATTTTATCTTCACTTGGGAAAAAAAAAATCTATAAACGAAAGAGGTGTTTTCATGTTCTGAATGACTTCTCTGTCTTTTAAAAATTTTACATATATAGTTGCAGCACCAGAAAGATTTATTTATAATGTTAAAAGTATAGATCACAACTATCTCATTTAAATGCAACTCTACAGCCAGCTGAGAAAGGAAGGCAAATGTTATCATGATTTAAACTTTAGGAAATGAACAATATCTTAGCACTGGGTACCCAAGCTTATGGGTAACAGAATATATAATATGCAGAAACTGAAAAAGAACTTTTGGGAAAAGAAAAGAATTAAAAAAATGTACAGTGGTATGTCTGATCAATCTCAGTGAACTGGCATTTTAAATATCTCATATTTATTCTTCTTTAATTATCATTCTTCACAGACATGGGGCTTAGGCTGAACTGAAGTGTGTGCTATAGAACTAGCACTGCTACTAGCAACTTGCATTATACTGCCTGTCAGTCATTTTATTAAGCACCTACCACCTTGAGTTTTATCACAGCGGACAGCACATGAATAAGAGAATTTTAGGAATTTTGAAAACATTATTTTATTCACTTTTATAGTACAGATTTCCACAGAAGCTAAACATTTTAGTTTAAAAAATTAAAACCATATAAACTGCATGTGCCATTCTCACTAGCAAGAATAAATATGACAAGTGTTCCTGCTAGAAATGTCATTTAGAGGCATCATTAGAAAACTCAGTAGTAGTTATCTGAACAAAGCCTAGCAAACCAGGAAACACTATTCATCAAAAAATAAATGAAATAACCGTCTCACCCTGAAGGCAGGTAGGTTTCTCCAACAGCTATCAGAGGAGCAAATTCTAAAGGCAATGGGGATCCATACAGAGTCCATTTTGCTCAGCCTACAAAGATGATGTTCAGTGCATCACAGCAGTGTCTTAAAAGCTGTACTAAGCCTTTTTCATAAGTGACAGGTTCCAAACTACACAGAGTTTTAGAAATTACTTCCAATTTGAGTAGTGTACAGAGGAAAGAAAATACTTTAAAAGCATGAGTAAAGGTGGAGGATGCAAGCTTGCCTAAAAAGGACAGGGAAGTTCATACAGTTTTCTGTTCACCTCTTTCCCCCTTGGAAAATAATATGTTGAAATCATCTAGTCTTCAAGGACTGGATACACTTGATCAAATATAGACATCTTCAGCACTGAGGTCATCAATCTCTTCCTCTAAATGGTCTGACCCAGGTTAACCAATGCATGGAAATAAACACTCATTCTTAGGAAAGAAATCATCTCATCTTAACAAAAACATGTAGAACAATTCAAATGAATTGTGTCCTAAGAGTGCCATTTTTGTCCTCGAATATGAAGAAAGACTTGGATGACTAGTTCATCTGTGGTTCCTGAACTGCAGGTGTTTAAGATAACTGCATCCAAGAGAACAAAATTATGTATACATATCAGAAAATGTGAGCTATGTTGAACGGGCTATAGACTTCTAGTTAGTCCTCTGTGATAAAGGAATCTACCAGAAGGTACTGGAAAGCTGCTGAAATCTACAGTAAAAAAAAAACAAAACAACAATGCTTTTTTGTCACAGTCTAATTATCAGGGAAAGAAGATATGTGAAAGATCTTCCATGAAGAACCAAAAATTCAGATAATTTTCTTCACGTAATACCTAAATGTGGCAGATTCTAGTCATAAATGTTTTGAATCCTATGTTTTATGACACCTGGGCATCCTTAATAAATTTATATACTATATGTCTCAAATTTTTTAACTTACAGTAATGACCTTCATGAAAAACTTATGCTATAGGATTTCATTCTTGAAAAAAAATTGATGGCATAATATTCCTCCAAGCTTGCTGTCTGATTGAATATGTAATGTAACTCAAAATGTGAGCATGTCATAGGGCATCAGAGGAAAGGAGCTAGAAATACACAAAAGGACATATACCCTTACAACTTTGAAAATAATAGATTTTTTTTTTTTTTATGTTTATACTCAATTCCATCCTCCTTTCCCTTTTCTAATTAGCTTTTGTCCATAACTTCTCTTATAGCTCTTTAGCCTCTGGCTGGGATGACATGTGGAAAAATTCCTCTGAGGCCAATGTTAATGTCGTTCTCTGGATTGCCCAGTAATAATCACAAAGTATTGTTGATAAAATGTCTCAAGCACAACACCTCCAGGATAACAGCCAGTGGCCAAAAAAGTAGGATTGACCTGAAGTTCATTTCCCTTTTTGTGTGAAAAGAGAATGACCCTATCTCTCCTCTGCTGTTCTTCATTTCAAGGTCAACTCAACATACTATAACTGTGATTGATACATGACTACTCAGTACATACCCAACATGCTTATATTTTCTAACCATTATTGTCTATGGTTAATCATTGATACAGAAAATGAATACCTTGCTATCATATGTATAAGTAGAGAATCTGCGTACCAATGACCAATCAAGCAGTCCTGGTTGATTGTTGAATCTGATGGATGTTTTAAAAATTAATTCTTTTGAAGCCTCCTGTGTTCATAAATAGAGTTTATGAGAGAGAAGAGCTACATCTCTGATCCTAACCCTGAGAGTTCAGAATTCAGAATACTCAGTGTTGTGCAGCACACCGTGTCAGTGATTAAAGAAATACTTAATGTGTAATTTTTCGTTTATTTTCTGGGAAACTGCTTCATTTTACATTGTCCCATTATGGAAACCATCGTGTAGATCCTGCTGTAATATGCAGAACATAATTACTCTCTTGTTAAAATTCTTTTGATTCCTCAGTTATGGTATTCAGATTAACAAAGGGATGTGCAACATATAGAAGAGCCTTTCCTTGTTTCCTAAATGTCATTTATTTTAAAGTTTCATTTTAAAAATAACATCAGCCATGAAAGTTCCTTTTTTTATTTAAAGTTCTTTACAGAATGGAGCTGGGATCAGAAATGCAGATGAAAGGTATTTTCAGGTGAAAAAAAGGAATCAGTCATCTCTGAAATTCCTAATGAAGTCTTAGTACGTACTGTATGCCTTCAGCACACAGGACTAGTGAATAGCAGCATAAGAAAAAAATCAAGCAGCCATTATCATTACTAGCATCATCATCAGTCATCAGCTCCATCACACAGATTTGTGCATATGCTGTAATGAAAAAAAAAAAACAAAAAAAAAAAAAGAGAGAAAAAGAGAAAAGCCTCTTGCTAATTCTACATTGCTGAATAATTTAACTAAGCAGCAGACTATCCCTCTGAATGACCTCTTAAAAGAGGTACAACTGTCGTGGTTTAACCCCAGCCAGCATCTAAGCACCACTCAGCCACTTGCTCACTCCCCCCCCACCCCCGCAGTGGGATGGGGAGGCGAGTCAGAAAAAAAAAGTAAAACTCGTGGGTGGAGATAAGAACAGTTTAATAATTGAAATAAAAAAAAATAAAAATAAAAATAAAAATAAGATAAAAATCATTATAATAGTAGTAATGAAAAGGAAGATAACAAAAAGAGAGGGAAATAGAACCCAAGAAAGACAAGTGATGCACAATGCAATTGCTCACCACCCACTGAGAGATGCCCAGCCAGTCCCCAGCAGCAATCAGTACCCCCTTGGCCAACTCCCCCAGTTTTTATACTGAGCATGACGTTCTATGGTCTGGAATATCCCTTTGGCTAGTTGGGGTCAGCTGTCCTGGCTGTGCTCCCTCCCAGCTTCTTGTGCACCTGCTCGTTGGCAAAGCATGGGAAACTGAAAAATCCTTAACTTAGGATAAACACTGCTTAGCAACAACTAAAACATCAGTGTGTTATCAAGATTATTTTCATACTAAATCCAAAACACACTGTACCAGCTCCTAGGAGGAAAATTAACTCTACCCCGGCTTAAATCAGGACAACTCATCATCAGCTCTGTCATTAGTCTAATCAATATGATCTTCTTGTATTTGCTTCTTATTTATAGAAGCACTCATAGGAAAGGTTATCAGCAACCCCTGTGTGAGCATTCTTCTGTTCCCATGGATGCACAATATGTCACCAACTGTCAGTCAGATCATCACACACACGGACAAGAAACAGTGGCAGTGTGATTGGCCTATGCAACATACTATATTCTTCCAGAAGAATGAACATGAGTCCAAAGGGACCATCATAGATGTTGTCGAGCATGGAGATTTGGTGTGAATTCCCTGCTAAGTCAGTCAGACCAAATTATTTTTATGATGTATTCCTAAGGAGGCCCTTAGTAAAGATAGTGGGTTTGCTACTTTTGTTTTCTACTAGGCTGCTTGTCAGGAGGCTCAAAAATACCTTTTTATAATTTTCCCATAATCCTTACAGGAATACAAATGAGAGCTGTGAGCCACTGAAACTTGGTTGGAAATATGCTGGGCTGAGCATTAACATTGCTATTTCCAACATACTATACTAACAAATACAGAACTTCATTTTCCTGTAACGACAGTTCTTTAACCTTCCTGACAAATCATAGTAAGCAGCAGGGGTAAAAATGTCATTGTAGCTGGCTTAAAATTTGATTAGAGACCATGTGATTTTGAGAATAAACTATAGGTGAGAAAACTCCCATCCAAATTGTGGGAAAATACTATTTAGAGGGAGATGTTCACACAGTGATGTTTTGCTTTTTTGCTTTAGTATTTTCAGAAATCACAATCTTTCTGTGTGTACTGAGAGGGAAAATAATTGTGCAAGAATTAGGTTATTTCAGAGTTCAAGAAGCAGAGCTATGTAAAGTTTATGAGATATTCACCTACAGAACTCCAAGAAAAATCATTTACCAAGCTTGGTGCAACCTTTATGTCCCAAAGTTCCCCAGAGAAGTTGGGAACAATATTTTATTAATGTTATCTAAACATTTAAACTTGCACCAAAATGAGATAGGAAGAAATTAGTTTATTAATCTCTCAGAAAGCATCTAACATCTAAATAAACACATTAAAAAAATCTTATCTATCAATGCCACTGCACTATAATCCGTTATCTTAGACATCTGCATGTACTTCAGAATTAGACACCAATAGTTGTTGATGACTTTATGGGCATGTCATCAGTTAAAGCTGATCAATACTTTCTTCTGACTTGCCTGGAATAGTTAAAAAATAGTTCAACATAAAATGCCCCAGTATTAATATGAAAAGCCAAGTGTAGCAGTTTATGTTATGTATTTTCTCAAGCCTCAGCTGTCAAACCAGCTCTTGCACGGTTTGATGGCTTTTTTCTTTTGTTTCATTTTCAACCTATGTATGAGGAGCCATATTCTGTGTAACTTTCCTCTAAAAACATTCAGCTTCAAAATCTAAATACAATGTTTTAGCTTTTCTATTGATTTAAAAAAAACTAATTTATTATTATATGATTTGTAAAATACCAAATTACTTCAAGTCTATGCTGTGATGGCTTATATAGGTGTCTTTGACTTCTTATTGATTTTCTCTCAGAAAAGAACTGAGCACAAAGACTTCTATTTTTGCTTTTTATCATTCCGGTGAGAGGAAATTAACTGCTATACCTACAGAGCAAGGCTCTTCCTATGGATAAAGTATGCCTTAAATATTGTCAGAAAAGCCAGAGATAGAAAACTGGCAGCCAGTGGATGGCAGACAGCCACTTCTCCAAGTCAGTCCAGACTACGTATGCTGAAGAACTCAGAAAGAAATGATTGGTATAAAAATGGTGCTGAATTATATTTTCTAGAGCCTGTTAGAAGACAATATTCATACCTTGGACAGCGTTTTACTATAGATACATCTTCACCAATGCACTTCTATATGCCTAATAAGCTGATTTATCATAAGCTAAACTTAAGACCATTTAATCAGGAAAATTAGTCCTTATTATCAGTCAACAAGATTCTTATGAAAACTCTAAGTCCTCAGCGAAAGGAAAATAAATAGAGAATTTTAGGGTAAAAAGGGTTCTAAATGCCAGTTACTTATATAATTTTCTCAAGAAAGAATCAAGAAATTCAACTTCTATGAAAAAGAATAGATTCCTTTCCTATGTGCCATTAGGAATTAACTCAAATCTTCGTCACTTTCCTGAGTGAATTAGGTCAATGTTAGCAATGGGTCAAAACCCAACTCTTCATGAATAAACATTAATCTACTAAACCCTACAGCAAAATTTCTACATCAGTAATATTTTATCAATATTTATGTACCATTTGATGGTGATTGAAATAGGTTCTTAGGCCTTCCTTTTTAAAATATAATTTTTTTTTTTTTTAGAAACTTCCAGACAAAACATAATTTTTATTCAGGTTCTTTTGTTTTCAAAGATACACTGTCAGATTCAAAAAGATTCTACAGAGTTTTTCTCAAGGGGAGGTAACAACGAGACAGTTAAAAAACCAAACCCAAAACAGAATAATACAAAACCTTTTAAGGCAATTTTTCATTTTCTTTAGATTCCCTGCATTATGTCCTATACTCTTTGCATTCTCAACAAATAGATTCATACAAACTGTTTCAGCTCTTTACTCCTCTTGTACAACCACAGTTACCAAAGTAAAACCCAGAGGAAAAGGAGAAAATCAGACAGTCTTAGCATGGCATCTCATTGTAGACAAACATTGGAGAAGGCTTTCTATATCAACCACATCCCTTGTCAATATGGTATTACCACTGACTTTGGTTTGACCCTTGCTTTATATATTGTGTGTATGATAATATGAAGTATCAAGACTTAGCATAATAAAGCCAGATGAAAACTGAGCAGAGAGTACAGCTATTCTTTTCATATGCTTATATAGCAAAGAGTTCTTCCTCCTCTCTTTCATTAAATCAGCTTAAAACACACTCCTGGGAACTTCCAAACGAATTAGTGATACCATTGACCCATAGTAGTCTATCAAGATATTTATCTAGTTTTCATCAGCAAAGGAAAAGAACATAGAAAACCACCACCTATATAGAGTTAGGTTTCCCCAATTCCTACACCTATTTTCAGAGAAGTGAAACCTAAGCCTGTGACTAAAACTGGAGCAATCTCTGAAAATTTGCATGCATACATTAGTGACTATGAAATCAGCTGTTTCCAATATATTTAGTTAATGTTGGATTTCATTACTCAGAACAGGGAATTACCTTTTCCTAGGCTTGGACAGTACTGGCAGAAGCGTGAGCGTAATAAGCCCAAATCGCATTCACACTGACCTGCATTTTCCACCTGACTTTGAGAATTTTTTCTTATATTGTGTCTCTTCTGTAGCATATGATTTGCAAACTCAGAGGAGATAGTAGTCATACACGCCTAATATCTTGGAGGAAACAAGGTAAGTGTAAACAGAAGTGAGCAAATTTTAGCAATCAAGTGTTTGAAAGAAGACTGTTACATAGTTTTAGAAAGATCACTTAGTCTAGACCTCAATAACTGTGGTAGGCATTTTTTCCTGGGCCTAAATAATGCTCTTTAGAGCTGAACAGCTGTAGACATAATATACTCGGAATCAGGTTGTTAGCCAAAATAAGAAATGCAATTAAAATCCTTTTAAAGTCCTTCTAATGAAAGCAGCAAAATACTCATTGGCAACTATGAAACCTGCTTTAGAGATGACCCCAGCTGTCTTTTGATGCTTGTAAGTTATGTGTTTTCCAAATAAGGTTTGCAGTTCATTGTTACCCATACTTTTTCTATTATAATGAAGAGTGCAACAAATTGACATGTACAATGGGTTCACAGGAGGAATGACCTCCTGTAAATGTATTTGTAAACACCACAGAGTGCTGCTATTGTTCAGTACTATTTCATTTCTTCAGTGGTTATTAGAGTTTAAATGAATTTAGTGAATCTGAAAGTTGCCAAACTGACCTCCAGGGATGGCTGCAGATTCTTGTATATAGAGAGGGAAAAAAAAAAAAAAAGGATGCAAGTGGGATATTATCCACTCCAATATCCTCTGACCTTTTTATGGAAGGATTGTCTCAAATGTGCATGTCTAGGCAGCATTCATTCCATTACTCAGTTTATTTATTTCCTGTGCATAAATCACAATTCTTTTAAAAATTTGAAAACTTTCATACACAGGCCTGTTTTTATACATAGAAGCAGACTTATGATGAATATGAGAACACAAAATGTTGATCTATTTATTTATGAGTGTTATATATGACTATGCACAACTGGGTGATATAAGAAGTAAATCAAACCTTTTTTTCATGCATAATGTAATTGGAATTTGTATATGCCAACAAAGTTTCCTCTCAGGTGACATATTCTCATTGGAGAACTAAAATTAGTCTTTCGGTATAAGTAAAAATAATTAACTCTTTTAGAGATGATGATCGTGTCTTCAGATTCTGTTAACAATGGTCTTGAAAGACTGTGGCATTTGCCAAAAATTCATCCCAAGTTAAGCATTGAATTGTCATGTATCTCAGAAACTGAAGTGGAGGAATTTGTAACACACTGACTATAATGTGTCTTTCCAGTCGGTATCATACGTTAAAAGATGACAAAGTATTTTATTATTACCACTTAATGGAGTTATTTTTTCATTGAATTATTTGTTGTTCTTTTGATATCTAATTTTTGTTCCCCAAATTTTGCCTTTCTTTCAGTTTTGTAATACTTAGTGCCCACAGCCAAACTCAGTTGCACCACTGTAGTTACAGCCAAACTAATCTCACCATATACTGTCTATACTCTCTGTAGTCTCAAGTCTGTTTTCTTTTTCCTCCAGCTCTAGGTTTCTTTTAAAATTACATCTTTCCACATTTGTTTCTCACAGTGAATATATATGCATTACATAAAATCTATCCATTCTCTTAAAACATTACACTCAAGCATGTCTTTAAGGACTAGATTAATCCAATCTAATTTTAGCCATTTACTGCCTCAGAGAATAGCTGTCACCCTGGAGCCAATGAGAAGAGATAGGCTTTTCTGGATCAGCTCCTAGAAAACCTAACCTAGACTCCTCAGAGAAGTTCATAAAATGGAATGGGATGAATCCACCGGTTGTGACTGATGGTGGCTCATGAGACTTTCCCCTAGGAATTGAAAGGAACACCCCACCTGAACACAGGCATGGCACAGTAACCAGTTCTTATGATTAACCAGTTTTTCAGGATTAATGTGGCACACACTGAACACTAGGTCTGAGTTGACAAAATAATAGTGCCGTATAAAATTATGATGTACCACAGTGGTTTTCTATTGGTTAGATTATTTCTTGTAATATTATGCCTGTTTGGATTTTTGGGTTTGGGTTCATTTTGATTTTTTTTTAATACAGCTGAAGGTATTTTCTACTACACCTCATTTTGTATATGTCTCATAGGAGCACAATCAGAATTTGTTGGTGACAATAATTTATTGACAGAGCAGCACCTTCTCATTTGTAACTAAAATGATCACCAGAAAGATTCTCTCACTTTTGATGGATTATTTAGTAATGTGACCAAAAATATGATCCGTAAATAATTAGTTTGACATGCAGGGGTAATACGCAATTGATGGTATATGTGCAGTTAATCATAAATTAACTGGATAACTTCTGCTAACTCAGTATAAGCAAGCTGGTTGCAATAACCATTCTGATGAATTATGGATAATAGGAAGCTTAAAGCCTACCTAAAAAGAAAAAAAAAAAAAAAAAAAAGGCAGTGGGAAGTCAGGTAACTATAGCAGAGAACTATAGGTAAGTTACCCTAACTTCAACTTTCTGAAAAATTCAATAGCAAATAATAAACCAACCTATCTGCAAGTACATAGGAGACAAGAATGAAGTACACAGCACACAGAATGGAGCTCTGTGAAGAACAAGTAGAGTCAAACCAACCCAAACACTCTAATCTTTCTACAAAATGACAAATAGAAAGGGAGTTGTGTGTCATATAGTTTCACTTTTGTAACGTATCTGCTGCTCTTTCATATGACATTTTCTTAAGAAAATGGGGAAAGTGTAGTTAAATGACATTGGGGTGGATGTAAACCAGATTGGATATCCATATCCACAGAGAAGGAAATAAACTGTCCTCCATAACCAAGATGCATCAGACAAGAAATAATGAGTTTCAAAAGCAACACAGAAAATTCAGAATAGACACTGGGGAAACATGTAAAGGTAAGGTAGTGAATTACAGGCATAGATTGCTGGGGGAGTCTCTGTCATAGAAGTCTTTAAGAGAAGTGGAAAAATGTCTATGCAGAATCATAGAGAGAGCTGATTCTGCTTTAGGGCATGGAAAAGGACTATATGACCTCTCAATGCCTTCTTAGTCCTGTTTTTCTGAGATTCTATTATGTAGATATCTAAATGTGAATACATTATTCAAAATGTTGTAATACCATAGTTAATATTTAATAATGTTACTAAAATGGTTAATACTATCCAATGAATGTTGATAATGACACTTGTACTTTTTTCTTTTTTTACTTATAGTTTAAAATATGATTAGTAATTGAATGAATATTACTAAGTAAAAGTGCCGTCTATTACCTAAGATTTAATTTGTGAATCGATATCCAAAGAAAAGGTTCAAGGTCACCACATTTTATTATAATTTCATAACTATAAATTTTATTTCCTGATAGGACCGTTCAGATTGATAGATACAAAGTTTTTATGAAAAAAGAACCAGTGGAACAGTTCCAAGAATTAAGGATGCATCTGCTCTGGTCTATTTTATTGTCAGTGAGATGACTTCTATTCATCCGTACAGTTTCTGTGTGGTAGAATAACAAACTTGGGCTTCAGCAGTGAAAATAAGAATGAAATTCAGCTTTTTCAGGGGACTGACTGATAGGCAGGATCCCATGGGAGGCTGATGTCAACAGCAAAGCGACTGATGAGATCCAGTATTCTTCATGGAAAAACTCCTTAAAACAGAAGAAGGTCCATCCCAATATGAACAAGAAGGTGTGGCAGAAGGCCAGCGGTTGAGTCAATGCAGAAATCCTGGATGAGCTCAAGCACAAAAAGAAAGTATCCAGAGTGGAGCCAGGGACACTCCACTCAGGAGTAATACAAAAACAGTGCCTAGGTCTCTAGGAAGAGAATTAAGGAAACCAAAATTCATCTGGCACTGAAAATGACAGGAGATGTGAAGGGGAGCAAGAAGCAATTCTGCAGGTAAATAGAGAAATAAAAGGGAGATGAAGCAAAATGTGGGCCTGCTGCTGAATGAGACAGACATCTAGCTACATAGGATATTGAAAAGCCTGAAGTACTCAGCACCTTCTCTACCCAGCAAGGTTTGCTGTCAGACTACCCAAGTCTCTGTCCCTACTAGCAGACTATAGGGTAAAGAAGTGCTATGAAAGGTACCAGAAGATCAATTAGATGGAGGATGTCTTAGTGATCGCTAGAGCAAACTTTACATATACAAGTCCATGGAACCAGACTGGATGCATCAAAAAGGGCTGATACCATTCTTAGGCTGTCTTTATCATCTTTGCAAGGTTACAGAGATTAGAAGACATCCCCAATGACAAGAAAAACACAAATGCGATGCCTGTTTTCAAGAAGGAGGAAAACTGTCAGGCAAGTCTGTCTCACCTCTGCCTGTGAGATGATAGAACAAATCCTGCTGGAAGTCATTTCCAGACACATGAAGGACAAAAAAGTCATTGGCAACTGTCAATATGTTGTACGTGACCATAGTTCATGTGTGACCATGCCAATTAGCTTCTGTGATGAGATGATTGACTCAGTGGACAAGACGAGGGTGGTAGTTGTCCTTTATCTTGACTTTAGCACTGATTTTGACACACTATTTCAGAGTGTCCCTGTAGCTAAATTGGAGAGTTATAGATAGGCAGACTATGAGGTGAATAGAAATCTGGCTAGGTTGCCAGACTGCCAAACAACACTAACAGACATCATTTCAAAGTCCCATTGGTGTTCAGGTATCAGTGGCATTCTGCAGAAGTTGGTACTAGAGCTGATGCACAACACGGATGATGGGATGGACTGCACCCTCACCAAATTCATTCATGACATGAACCCAAGAGAAGAGGAAGATATACTGGAGGATAGGAGTGCCATTTTGTCAAGCTGGAGAAACCCAGAGAAATTCAATAAAACCAAATGTAAAGTCCTGCACTTGGAATGGAGTCAAACCACGCAACAGGACAGACTAGAAACCTGCTGTGCAAAGAAGGAGTCCTGATGAGTAGCAAATAGAACATGAGACAGCAGAGTACCCATGCTGACTGCAGAGAAGACAGTCAGATTGTCCTCAGATATGCTCAGTGAAGGACTGAGATACAACAGACAGACACAAGTTACTGCAAAGAAAATTCTGATTAGATATATAGAAAAAAAAAATCTTCATGGTGATGGTAGTAAAGCATTGGAACACCAGAATCTGTGAAATATCTATCCCTGTTAGATATTCTCAAATCTAACAAATCTAACAGAGCAGTCTAAATTCAAAGTTAGCCCTGCTTTAATCAGGAGCTTGGGTAAGGTGACCTACAGGGTCCCTTCCATCCTAACAATTTTTTGGTTGTATTTTTCTTACCGTTTTTTTCAAAATGATAAGAAATCTACTTGTAATACCATATTTGTTGATTTAATCTTAGCTTCTCCTTTCAGAATCTCCTGTTCTTTCTTCTAACTTCCTTAGCTGACAGAATTTAAAAAAACTCCCGTTGAGATTTATTTCCTTCCGATGTTATACTCCACTATCATATTAGCCACTGCTTGGCCATGTTGTGATTATTTCTTTACATTTCATTCCTTCTGAACACTTAATCATTTTTGTTGCACTTTCCTGAACTCCCTCTGTTTTGTTAATATATGTGTGATATTGAGGTTCCCAGAACTGAACTTATTCTTGCAGGTGTGATCACACTGGGGTCACATAGAAAGAAACTGTTGTCTGCCTGCTGTGTGACATCAATGTGACAGATTCCTTGGTCTCTAACAATAATTCTCATTTCATTTAAAATAGGAAGAGGAATGATCATTTCTGTATCTTTGCAAGCCTGGTACACACAGACATGCACAAACATGCACAAACACGCAGACATACACCGATGTATACAGACACACACAGTTCAGAGAGATTGAGCTAATTTCCATCTAAGATCTCCTGTCCAAAATGGTTGCTATAGAAAAAAAAAAAAAAGAAAAAGAAAAAAATATTCTCTTGGCCTTTTTACAGTAGAAATAATGGGGAAAATGGCAGGAAATATGCATAATTAACAAAAACCATCAGAACAGATGTAGGGGTATATTAGTCATTGATTAATTTCCCTTGAATGATACACCTGGTCATATAGTGATCTGGTGAAATGCTTTCATAAAAAACTTTCAATATGACAGTAAATTACAGCACTTGTTGATTAAATAAATCACAAAGTATAACTGAGCATGAACTGGAGCAAAATATCTTGGAATTCAGGGAGTAGAAATGTTCTCAAAAGCTGTCTGCACTTAAAGCTAAATCTGCCTCCCTGGCAGACTATCATCTGGTTTCAAACTAGCAGTGTCATATAAGCCATCCCTTCTGTTTTAGCACAATTTTCTTTCTCTGGTCTTGATCAGTTTGGGAATCTCTCTCAGACTGTCCCAAGAGAATCATCTTCACAGCAAAAGCTTCTGACTCCACTTCACACCTGACTCTCAGTGAGATGAACCATAGACTAAAGGATCTTCCTCCCCCTCAATTATATTCCTAGACAAAATACAGTTCAGACAGGTCCACAGGAGAGGGTTATGAACTACAAGCAAGAAGTGAGTTTGGAGGGTAAAAGTGACAATTATTTTTCTACATGAGCAAAACTGAAAAAAGCATTGGCCTTTTCCTTAAATATGTATCACACTGAAAGTCCAGTACCAATGTTTTTATAGTCTTGCTTTGCAAAAATGTCCCAAACTAACCCCCTAAAAAAAAAAATCTGACAAGCACCAATTTTTATACTATCATCTGATTACATTTTTTTTAAAAGAAATATCTAGAAAGTACTGCAACATTTCATGACAAATAATTCTTTATAGATGAAGCAAAAACTTGAGATAATCTATGTAGAGGTATTTACCCTTATCCTGGTATCCACCCATTTAAAAACCATATTTTGTGCCTCCAGGAAATTCGGTTGAAACATGACCTGCTTAAAACAAATCTGGACTGCATTCCATGTCATAAAATTACAATCTTTGAAACCAAAAGGAGCACAAAAAGCTGATTTTTTTTAAGATGTTTTTGCATGCATTTTATCTGCTGGCACATTTGTCAGCTGATCCTCAAGGGGTATACAGTGAAATTAATTTCTGCAAACATAGCTAGTATGGCTTCAAGGCTGATCAAGGAGTTGACCTGCAGAAGAAGGAGACCAATATGTCTTTCTCCAAGAGTTTCTGCCACTGAAAAGCAGTTTTGAAATTAATCTCTTGTCTCAGCTTGCTGAAGAGAGTCTTTAAATCAAATGAAATTATTCAGACATAACTGAGTGTCTTCAGGTAGGACCTAATAGGGAGTTGATGAGTTACCGTTTGACCCATTCTGCTCACATTTTGGGTTCATAGTCTTCCTGTGTTTTTTTCCCCAAAGTCCCTAAATACATTGCTTCGGCTGTATATCATCATCATGACTGTAATTTTAACTGCTTGCTTAGGCACATGAACTTCACTCTGAAATCCTGCTAAAGGTCTTCTAGAAGTTTGCTGAAGAAGAACACCATGGAAAAACAAAGCATGTAGAAGAGCAACTTCTGTTGCATGAAACGGCTGTAGAAACTGCAGCCTAACTTGCCTGCATAACTTTTTGGTTGTGTTCATTTGCACAGTCATTTTCAGTTTTCTGTTTAGTGTAATCCCTTAATTCTGTCCTTTTAAAAAGCAGTCTCCACTTTTCTTATGTTTTGGGTTTTTGGTTTTTCCCAGATATGTCAGTTCTGTAAAAAAATTTAAGTGATTAAAAGTCACCTGACTTGAAACAGAGATTTTGCTGACTGGATTCGCCTGTTTTCTGTTCAGAAACGGAGGAAAATCCCATCACATTTTTCACTGGTTTGGCTGACATGACACCAGACAAATCTTGTCTTGTTTTGGAGTGTGTCAATGCCATTTCTAGCATGTTATATTGCCAATCTTTCCATAAATATAATTTTTCAAAAAATGTATTAATTTATTTTCCCCTATCATAAACTAATCCAAGGGCATTTTGAGTGTGACCATACTTATTATGACAATGTTCTCAAAAATGCTTGTGGAATAAGGCACTAGTAACTAACAGTATTTTACTCATTATAATGCTTGTGCTAGAGACATCACAAATATATCATCATTCTTGTTTCTCGATCATGAGTGTAACGATTGTGTCTTTTTTCACCAAAGCTCATGCTTTATTTGCCCTATTTTCCTGCTAAAAACACAGAGGCTTTAGTGGGTATTATTTATGCTTTGTGATAAAGGATAGGCCTCTCTTTGAACTCGAGCTCTCTTCACATGAAGAGACAGACAATACTATACAGGACAAATAGAATTAATTATAACACCAGCTATGAATATTAATGCATAAAACATAGTCTTACATTTTAGGATAAGTATTCTTATTTGCGACTAATAATCAGTATCCTTTTTTCTAATGATGGGGCTCCCTAATCTCTTTTCAACAGCACTGCTGCTAATCAATATGAACCAAACCACCACATTATTCAGAGAACAACCGTGCCTCCTTGGTCTGAACTGTAATGGTAATGGCGTCTGACAACACGTTATAAACCAAATATTACTGAGGCAGTAAGAAAGATAAGCAGCAACGCATCCATACAGCAATTCACCTGATCACCGATAGCAAACACACGGTCATAAGCGATGCCATGGCTCCGGTGGACTATCAGGGACACTTAACGTCCAGGTCATCTGAGAGCAACAGTCGACTGTGCAAATGGCTTTTGAATGCAGATAAGAGTTGAGCCACTCCTTGGCTCCACCAGTGGTCGTATGAGTTGAGCGAATCCTATCTTACATGGTGGTAGCATCACAGATGCTGTGGGTGGCATCCTGCCTGTGTGATGATGTTGATCGGGGGGCAGAGTGTCAGCCTCTAAGAAAAGAGACTTGCACAAACAGAACAAGCTCGCAATAAAGACACTCACATGAAATTCCCAACAATTCTCAGCTTCTGTTGTATTGTTGAGATTAGATCTGAAGGTACAAAATAATAAGAGTGAAGATTTTTTTCGAGCCTGCAGAGAGTTTTCTTTGATATGGCAAACTAAATGTTGAAGACAGAGTGAAGTTCAAGCTACAAAGAAGATGGAAAAATAAGGACAGCATATTATATGAACTGATTGTCTACAGCACCAATAGATATACATCTGGAAACTTTAGATGAGTTCTGCTCATTTTTCCAAACAATATCCTCTGGTTCATTCATTGTTGATTGATAGGAACTCTTCACAAAATGAAAACTGCTTCTTGCCAAGTGTCAGATGTCTAGACAAAATGTCCATCAAGAAAAAAATCAGATATCAACACAAAATTTATGGAATGATATTTTCTGAACATAATGTTTTAGAGAAGCAAGTAATCATGATTCTTCCCCCCATTTAATTACAAACTAATATTCGTGTGCACAAAAGGTAGGTTTAATTGTCTATCAGTATACTATTATTTTGTTGGTTGTGGGAATACGATTTTGCAATGAAAGCAAATAAAGGTGTGGTTCATGATTATGCCTCCTAAAAGACTTTTTCTGTTTGTTGCTCTGTGTATGACAGAACAAAACAACATACACAACAGCTTCTTATACCTTTAAAGCCCTTTCTTATTATACTGCACTGGACTTCAGTCTCTCTCTCCATCTGATTTACCTTCACCTGAAGCCAGTTCACAAAACCAGACCAGTACTCTATCTGCAGACTTATTAGAGCTAAACAGTGCAAAAAGATTAATTTACATACCTTAAGCATAGCACATCCATTTCTATACTCCAGGATAGTAGAACAGCATGACATATTCAGTTCAAGTTCAATTTGGGAGTGAGTATGCTAACCAGATACTTTTCTTTAGAGCATCTTCCTGCCTATTTTTTTTCTAAGCTGTATTTGTACAGTTCATTCATTATTCCTGCCTAAGAGCAGAACTTCAAAACTTTCTTTGTTGAATTTTATCAGCTTATCTGTTTGTCTGTTTTCTGATCACTTCCCCAATGGATCATTTGTGAAATTAAATAAGTCTGTTCTGTATTTCACCATTTAAGTCATTCATAAAAAACAGAACCGTACAAGATGTGTGAAAGACCTCCACAGAACCTGTCTAAATACTATGTTTCAATTTGATAGACAATCACTGTTAATGACTTTCTGGGCACATCTGATCATTTTGCACATGTATAATACCAATCATCTTAATCTTATCTTTTACTTATAAGTGTCATGTAAAGCAGCTTCAAAAGATTTTGTAAATTCAAAATGTCTAACACAGCATATACATTTCTTCTCCTTTATCTGTAAGGCCGTTATCCTATCACAGAAAGGAAATTAGATTATTCTGACAAGCTTTGTTCCCAAGAAATCTGTGCTGGCAGTTACTCTACTCTTATGTTATCTCCAGGTGCTTATAAATTGTTTGATTATTTGTTCCAGCTTGTCATAAAAGGAACTAAAGCTGACTTATGTATACTTTTCCATTCCTACTTTTCCACTTTTTTGAAGATGAGAACTATGATTTTCCTTTTTCCAGCTCTCCAAAACTTCATAATCTTTTATGAATTCTATAAGGTTTCAGCAAGTCTTTAAAGTTTTCTGAGTAAAATTCAATTGGACTATCCAATGTAAAACTTCTAACTTACGTTAGAGCTCTTTAATGTACTTTTCCTTCCTCCAGACTGAATCTTTATCCCTTTCTTGTTGATTATGCGTCTGTTGCCTGATCTCAGACAATCTTTTTAGCAAAATATGAAGCTAAAAAGAACATTAAACACTTTAGCATTCTTGGTATGATCATGAGTTCTTCCTTCCCCTGATCAGCTTTTCTCTTTATCTTCATCTTGATACTAACATGCTTGTTGAATGTCTTCTTGTTGCTCTTTGTGACTCTTGCCAGTTGTGTCTTATTTACATCTTGGTCTTTTAAGATTTTTTTGCCACATGTTTGTCTTTAATAATTTGACCTCTTTTTCTGTGTTCTGTATACTCTCTTCAGGCAACTGAAATCACTGAAGGGACAATACTTTATCTAAGCTGGTTCTTTTTCTACACTTTCTATCCTTCCAGTATTTGCATAGTCTGTGATTATGCTTTTAATATAGTTTCTTGATTAAGCTGCCAAATTTCTTCTTCTTTAGACTTGTTTCTCACAGAATATAAGTTCTCAAAATTCTTAATTATTGTTCTAATAAATTTACATGTTCAAGGTTTATTTAATCTAACGACTGAGAGTCAGGAGTTTTCCCCAAGGGAAATCTAGAAAGGCAGTTGAAAGCATTTTAGTTTTCCCTGTTCTGTGGGCTTTGACCTATTTCCCACAATCATCCAGATATTTTCATCTAACAAATCCCCTGCTATTGAAGGACATACCCTGGATCTCTCCTGATCTCTTGCTGTGACACATTGTAAATTGTTATTATCATTGTCATTGGTCTTAATTTTTTTCTAAGGAACTAAAGATAATCTTGGGGTTTGGGTTTATGTAGAAATATGTGCCGTAAATATTTAGAACAGCCTACCTATTATGCACTTAGTCATAATTATCCAGGGATATTGACTTAAGGGCCAACAGATCTTCATTAGTCTATGTTCCTTTAACATTAAATTAATGTGTGCTGTTGTTAAATATTTTTCTGCATAAAAATTACCATTTAAATTTTTACTTCAGTACTGAATACTTGTATGTAAAGCTCTAACACCTAATGAGTTCTTCACCATTTGTTAGCCAATTACTTGCATTAAAACAGAGAACCTTAATTTGTTCCTTTTATAAGTTACTTTTATCCTCTCTCTCCAAAGATAACTAGAAAACAAAGGGAAGCTCAGGAAAGCGAAAGTTTAACTTTCTAATGACATGCGAAAACTGTATGTTACGGGTAGCTGATATCTGTACTTCTGCTGCAGTTGCATTTATACTTTGTCTTGGCCAGGACTCAGAGACTGAGAGGAAAGAAAAAAATCCAAATTGTAACTTCATTAAAATGAAATAATAGTTGAAGGTCTTCTTATCCAATTCAGACATATCCACCCCAAAATGCAACATATACTTGACCTAGAAAATGTATTCATTATCACATAACCATATGGCGTATTTCAAATCTATTTGTAAAGACGGGATACTGCCGCAGAAAATTAATTGGATATGATGCTCATAATGCAATATGAATCACAATAACAATCCTAAACAGCCATTGTGGTAAGAGCAGTGAAACGGAACTCAAAATAAACAGCGCATATGAGAGTGTATCAGTTAGTTTGAAAGGATAGGAGCTTTCCAATGGAGGCAGAATGACCAAATACAGTATCTATTTAAGGACTATTACATGCAAATGGAAAGTGTCTCCCTAAAGCCAAGCACAACTATTTGCCATATGAGTGGGAAACAACAAATAAATAGCTTTGTTGCCGTGGGATGTTTTCCTATTCATTTCCTAAGTCTCTCCCCTGTAGGATTCTTAGGCATCTAATAACATGGTTGAACTCAGATTGCAAACTTACTTCAACGCAGGTACTAATCTGTCTCTATTCTGTGCATGTTTTCAGTAAACTTGTTCATCATGCTTTCCTACTGTGAAATCTGTTTTTTCACTTTTTGCAACTGACCAAAAGATTCAGTTGTTACTGGAGAATAGGGATGGTCTATCAGAGAGAAATACAGACAAGACAGTGTGACTTCATCATCTGCATTTGAAACAAAGTTTAAAAAAAAAAAAAAAAGAGTATATCTTTTTGTCAGGGAGATAGGTTAGACATGGAGTGAAGACGAATATCCTTATAACCGGCTTTGTTATTGTGCTGACAACACAATAGATACAGGCACAAAACCTTGAGGACACTTGTGGCCTCAAATTCATGTCTTCAACTTAAATGGTTGTCTTATATTTTCAAATAGATCTCCACCCAGACAAATTAATTAGGCATTGCAGCACAAGGAGACATCTTTAAGTGAGTGAGAAAGGGAAGCAAAGAAAGAGTATTTGTAAAGAATAACCTGGTCTTGAACATAGATTAGCAATCTGGCTGCTAACCTGTTGCATTCATGCTTCAATGTCTTCACAGCTATTTTATAAAAGTAGCTTGATTAAAGCTGCTGCACAGTAAGCTGATTCATATTAGTCATGCTAGATGGTAAAGGCAAGCAAATTTATTTTCTTAATATTGTTCATTCTTAATGGAGGACATTAGGAAGTCATCAGTTTGCAATCAACACCACTGTGATCTGGTTTGTTCCATTGTATTCCCATCCTGTCTCCCCTTTTGGTAAACTTTTACAGGACTTTGTGGTGCAAAATAGGAATGAATTACTTATACACAAAGTTGTATTTAAGTGAAACCTTTTCAGTATGATTTCTTAGAGTACTGAAATATTCTTCATAAGAAAATGCAGGTGTTTTAGCAAAAATAATTTCTTACAAAAATGTCTGCTTCTTCAAGTTAATAAAGATAAAAATTTCTTTTCTGTCTTTCACTTGATGACTGCAATACACGTTATGGAGATAACATTAAGATATGCCTCACTGCTGACTAAATTATACAACTTTTTGGAGGGATATGAAAAGACTAAATTTATCCAAATTTTCACTTAGCCTCTGAAAATGCTCAAAGCAGACTTCAGGAAAAATATTGAAATATGTAAGCTCATTGCAACAACAGATATATGGGACAGGAGCAGAATGCACACACAAAATTATTACTATATATATGCTATATTTTGACTGAGAATAATAAACCTGCCTAAAATATACTGCTCTATTCTGAGACCCAGCTGTGGAAATATTTCACCTATGCCCAACACTGGTTTGGTTTCCAAGACTCTCTCTCTAGAATCAGACAGACATGTATAGGTAGCATGCAATATGTAAGTATGGCCAAAGGAAAAGAAAGACGATTGTCATTTATATTTATGTTTGACGTATACTGTGGGATGAGGATTCACTTCTTTAGTGAGGAGTTTATCTTTAAAAGAGTTTGCAGTTTCATTCAGAAAGGAGTAAAAATTCTGGCTTTCACCATATGTTACCCAAGTCACTGCTGTCTGGATGCAAGATAAGATCTCATGAAAACAAGGCATCTTACAAGCTTTGTCACACCTAAAAACCCCCACAAATATTGCAAATCCATCAAAACACTTTCAGACTGATTAATCTGATTTATTTTAGATGTCTACATTGGGGAAGCATAATTCATTTGCTGCAAGTGTCTACCTCTTTCCATTGACTATAAAAGGAGCCTGAGGCAAGTAGCTAAGGACTAAACATTTACATTGCCTAAATCTAGATTAAATGCATTCTATTTAGATTAAAAATCTAAATTATTCAGAATTGCTATCAGTTAACTACCTGTATAAACAAAAGATAATTAGAGATGCATATGAGCATTCTTAATAGTGAGAATAAATTTGAAAGTAAAAAGTGTGCCTGAACTAAGTTTGAACTCTGAGGCCCTTCCCAAGACCACATATTCAGCCAGTGAAGCTAGAAATATAGTCTAAGAAGCCACCATGAGACATACTCCAGAGGCTATGTACCAAGTTGGCTTGTTGAATGGTTTAGCCAGTTTTTTATACCACATTAACAGCTCAGGTATGTTACCAGCCAACCTGTCTGCAAAAATGTCTTCCAGACATTTGTAGGTCACCTGGCAGCCTCCTGGGCTTTGGGATGTAACCAGGTTATGAAGTTTCTAGTGTTTTGTTTTGGGGCTTTATTTTGAGATTTATAATTGATTCCTACTTCCCTCTTCTCCTTCTCCTGGGCAAGGTTAAACATTAAAATCATTGTTACATCAACATCTCCAGCAAGTTATACTCAGAGCTGAACTTCATTCCTGTAGCTCTATGGTAACTCCATCGTTCATAACAACTTTACTATGTACCTAATCAAATAGTCTATGAAGTAAAAGAAACCAATCAGCCCAAATCTCCTCTGTATTCCCTGTGTTGCCATGTAAGCCTAATACATAATAATTACTATTATATTTGCTGAAAATGCCTAAAATGATTCATATAGCACATCATTGCTGAAACCAAAGCGATTTGTTTACAGCATGGTGCCCACAGGGTAGGGGAAGAGCTGCCCTGGGAAGTCGCACAACAGTGAGATGTTTGAGGGTGAAAGGTCTGCACAGGGTAGAGGGAGTTTAATCCCATCCATACCACCTAGAAGGAACACTTCCTAGAACCTCTGGAACTGGACCTTATTTTCACCTCAGAGGACACTGGATGGTTCCCTACAAAACAGAGCCTGGGCACTCCATCTTCAGCACGGAATGGGAATATGGGTCTGGAAACTAAGCCACAAAATTATATGACATAGAAAATGAATCTTATGTTATTAATATCGAAACATTATGTAGTCATTTCACATCACTTAAAAGCTAGGCATGTAATTTAAGCTTCTCATCTTGCTTGTTGACAAAACTAGTCAACAAAGACACATGGGTTCCTCCAGAAAGCAACAGAAAGCAATTTATCCTATCTGGCTTAGACATCTATGTTCAAAACAGAGGTACTGGAGTGGAGGTTAACTCTTAATCTTCATTGCCTAGATAATTACATTAAGTTTGTTTATTTTTTTAGGTGAACTTAAGGCAAATCAGATAAATCCCAGCCCTAGCCCTTAATTAATTACAATTGAAATTTAACAGTAACTAGAGCAATTTTTTCCAAACCTTTTCATTCCTATCATTACAACATAATGCTATTTAAAAGCTACACTATGCTAGGGAAGTTTAATTCTGTATTTTTACTAAGCTAATCACCTCCCCAAAACCCAAGAAAAAAACCCTTCTTTTCTTCAATCCAGAGACCCAGTAAATAGAGAGTGCTAGACCACAGCATAAATGGTCATCTTCCAGATTTTCAACACAGGCTACTTAAATGTACAGTAAAGAAAATATTTTGCTAAAGTGAAGTAAGTATTTGTAAGTCAACACATAATTTCAGGATTAGCCATGCTAAAGCTGAAAAATGTGCATTTATTTACTTTTTTTTATTTAAGAAAGGGCACACAATGCTGAATTTGAGAAAAAATCTCCTGGACCATCTGATATCTGTTTGAATGTGCTACAAGTTTATCACAGAAGGAATGAAAAAGGGAAAATAACCTTTTAGGTCACAGAGTCCACACCTTGCTATTGCAGTTTTTCAATTTTACAGTATTTTTTTTTTCCTGTTAGTTTTGCTAACTCCAAAATCCCTCGTGTTGATTTGATGTTGCTTGTTTAATATATATAAATATGCAGTATATGTACAAACACATTTAAACAAACATATGGGGGTTTTCAGCACGATGAATTCACGCTAGTGTATTTGGCAGTTCTCTTCTCCTCCTACATTCAGGCTGTTCTATGTAATGGGCTTAAATCTCTGCTCAGTACAGTAAATTATACCAGTGTCAGCCTGCATTACTGCAATTTAAAATCCCTCTTTTAGTTTCTCTTTTGACCGTTTATGATTTCTCCCTCTTATATACACGTAAACACAGCCTCTCAGCTTCTCTCCCAGGCTTTGTCTCCCCTCTCACCCAACAGACACAGAAACACACACACATCTAACAGATTTTTCAGTTGCCTGAGATTTTTCAAAGCTCTTCTGCTGCAGAAATCCTCCTGCGTTCACCCCAAGTCTGGTGGGTTAATTTAGTACCACCTCGACCTACTTTTCATCTGCAGAAAGGGTCAGAGACTGCAGTGCCTAGGGAAGGAGGACAGGGTGGCCAGGGTAACCTCCGAGAGGAAGGAGGAGAAATGGAGTGAGCTCTCTGCTTCACGGCTTTGAGGAGCCAGATAAAGGGGTTTGGATATTGGCTGTGAGTTTCTCGCATGGTCAATAGGGTTCCTGATTACAGAATAGCATCAAGATGTTATTCCCCTCACAGATATTGCCAGAACTCTCTAGATGTTTTATGCAAAATAAACACTTCCAAGTTCTGTTCAAAATGGGGTGTTGCGGTTCAGACAGAAGATTCTGAAATGAGCAGATCCTGTGATCAGGAATACCTGATCATCCTGAATGACAATTCATGAGCAAACAGAGTGAGTACTGTGAGACAACTTCCATTTGAATTTCTGTCAATACACAGAAAAAATCGTGACAGTCTCTCTAAAGTCTTATAATAAAAAGAAATAACAAAACAGCATGTTCAGCTTTGCTTATTTAAATTCTCTCAGTCAGAGTCAATATGATAAGCAAATGTATACCATGATGAATAGGGGTTGCACATTCTGAATTGTGATCAGATTAGATCAACAACAATTTCTGAAGTCCAAAGAAAATACATTTATTAGAATGTGCTGTGTCACCAAACTAAAGCATGAACAGGGACATATACCAAGATTATAAAGGTTAACAGTTTGAATTGTTTACTTATTAATTAAAAAATACACTACATTCAATGCTTTTAGGACAAAACTACTCCTTGGATTCAAGAGTTTGACTCTGACAATATGCAACAATGGTATTTTTACTACTGATATTGCCTATCTATTAAAATGTACCTATCCCCTAGCTAGGCTTAGAATACTTTAGTCTTGTGAAAAGTATATACACATTTTTTTTTGTAGATAAATATAAATGGTATGTAAATATGCAAAATACCATGCTGAATTAGAACTATGGGTTAGGAAATAGAGTTTCTATTAATTTACTTTATTGGAAATATAAGCACTCAGGCAAAGTTAGGCCCCCTTGAAATTTTCCCCATTGGATTACTTGGTATTAAAAATTATTTTGTTTACCTTTTCTAATTCAAATAAATGTTGCAGTTGTTGTCCCCATTTAAAATATAGATGTAAACTATTGGGCCAATTTCATTCTTATTGTAATTCCACAAACTGAGAACTGAGTTTAAAATATGTGTATACGTATGTATTTGTGTGTGTCTGTGCTTGTTTATATAGATATATATGTATGTGTATGTAGTGTAAAATTACAAAGAGAACTGAAAATTGCCAGTATTATACTCAGTTGCTACCTGCTTTCTGGAGATAGTCACCTTGCAAGAGGAATGTTACAATAGAAAGCTAACCAGGCTCTTCTGCTGTAAACATCTGCTTATATTAGTTAAGCTCATCAACAGAAGTTTGGTGCAATTAATGTATGCAGCTTTAATGAAACATACAAAACAGTAATTGCATCCATAATTATAATATAATTAAATTGCAATCATATAATTAAAGTAAGCTACATAAAAACTTTGCCTTTGAAACAACTCAAAACAGCACTGTACCTTTTTCAACATCTCATATCTACTTCTTTATAACTTTTTCTTCCAAATATATAGAGAGACAGTAGGATAAATTTAATAGGAAAGAACAACAGCAGCAAAACTACATAGTTTACTTGACAACCTTGCATGGGTTTTCTCTGCATTTAATTTTTACTGAGCAAAGAGATATACTCAAGTGCAGATACACTACTTATAGCTGTGGCCCTGTCAAATTTCATTAGGAAGGCAAGTTTGGGTCTGGTCAACACTTAGGTAGCAGGCCTCCAAGGAGACATCAGGTGCTTCAGGGAGCAATATTACAGACTCCAAACCCAGCATCTTCTAAGCTGATCTCACAACAATGTTAAGTGACATTGTGATTTGCACCTGCTGCCATTGGAGGATATGACAGGATATCTACTGTCATTTTTGAATACCAAACAAGTTATGGCATTATCATATTGGTAGAGAAAATTAAAAAAAAAAAAAAAAAAAAAAAATTCAAGGGGTCAGGGTGCCTCTGAGGAAACCTGGTTGTTTATTCTGTTAATCTGTTCTCCTTGCTGTCTAGTGACCTGTCCATCTTCTCATGTTATCTGTGTTCCTGAAGGAGAAAAAAAAGATTATAATATGAGCCATTTGTTTCAAACACTGGAAAAAAAGTATTTGGTTTTGATTTGTTGACCTCCTCCCACTTTTTACAAGGAAGAAAATATTTAAATTGAGATGTTTTCTTGTGGACATCTTTCATGTACAATCACATTGTTTGGAAATTTTTCATTTGCTAACTAGATGTAGTTAGAAAATGCCTGGCAACTTTTTTGCTTCTTCAGAACATGAAGCTTTGTTAAAAACAAGACATAACAACACTACCAATGTGTTGTTAAGAAGGATCTTTGCTCCCAGGGCTGTCTGGTTATTACTGAGTCATATAGTTTCTCCATAGGTCTGCTTTGGAATGATTTAGAGTGGAAATCAAATGTCATCTCTTTTGCCTGCTTCTTTTCCCTTTTTTCCTTTCTTTTTTTTTTTTCTTTTCTTTTCCCAACTGATTGCTGAGAGTCACAGAGTCTAGCTTTGAAAGCAATTTTTACTTTATATAATCAAGAAAACATAATAAATATTAGAACTTTTTATGGCTTTGTATTTTTATTTGAATGAAAGCTATGAGCTGAAACAGGAAGAAAAATCAGCTTTGCATAATGAATGCACAGTTTATATCAGGTTTGAAAAACAGAAAATCATCAAGTCTTTTTATACTGTCAAGCATTTAAGTAAGAAGATAGTTGCAGAAAGTTACAATACAAAAGCAAATTTCAGGAAAAAGCTGTCTCACAGAACTCTTCAAACCTTTTTCTTGAGTGTTCATGTCACAGGGTGTTTTGGTCAAAATACAAGAATTGTAACAGGGTTAAAACACTAGGATGGGACTCATAAGCCCCATCTTATACACTGTCCTTTTTATCACACTAGCCCATTTAACTTCAAAACTTCGCTCATAAAACTACTAGTGGCTGAAGTTCCTTCCATGTATGTGATTTATATGTGTACGGTTTATAAACCAGGAGCAGTTGCAAACCATTGACAAGTAAACATGCTGAAGATGAATGTAGGGGTGAGAGAGTCAATTAATTGGCAGGTTAAAGATCCTTATGGTTTTGGTTTGAGTTTTGTTGTGGGGGTTTTTTTATTATTATTTCTAGTTATTTAAGCAGCATTGTACTGGGTTTGTGTGGCAACGTTTCGGTAGCGGAGGGGCTGCAGGGGCGGCTTCTGTGAGAAGCTTCTAGAAGCTTCCCCCATGTCTGACAGAGCCAATGCCAGCCGGCTCCAAGACAGACCAGCCACTGGCCAAGGCTGAGCCCATCAGCAATGGTGGTAGTGCCTCCGGGAGAACAGATTTAAGAAGGGGGGGAAAAAACAACAGCAAAACTGCAGGGAGGAGTGAGAATATGTGAAAGCAGCAACCCTGCAGACCCCCAGGCCAGTGCAGCAGGGGGAGAGGAGGTGCTCCAGGTGCCGGAGCAGAGATTCCCCTGCAGCCCGTGGGGAAGACCCTGGTGAGGCAGGCTGTCCCCCTGCAGCCCAGGGAGGTCCACGGGGGAGCAGATCTCCACCTGCAGCCTGGGGAGAGAGGAGCCCACGCCGGAGCAGGTGGTGCCCAAAGGAGGCTGGAGCAGGCTCCTGGCAGGACCTGTGGCCCCGTGAAAGAGACCCACGCTGGAGCATGCTGTGCCTGAAGGACTGCAGCCTGTGGGAAGGACTTACGTTGGAGAAGTTCGTGGCGGACTGTCTCCTGTGGGAGGGACCCCAGGGTGGAGCAGGGGAAGAGTGAGGAGTCCTCCCCCTGAGGAGGAAGGAGCGGCAAAGACAATGTGTGATGAACCGACCCCAACCGCCATTCCCCTTCCCTCTCTGCTGCTCAGGGTGGGAGGAGGGAGAGAAAATTGGGAGTGGAGTTGAGCTGGGAAGGAAGGAGGGGTGAGGGGAAGGTGTTTTAAGATTTGGTTTTATGTCTCATTACCCTACTTTGATTTGATTGGTAATAAGTTAAATTAATTTCCCCAAGTCGAGTCTGTTTTGCCCATGATGGTAATTGGTGAGTGATCTCTCCCTGTCCTGAACTCGACCAATGAGTCTTTGGGGATTTTTTTTCTCCTTCTGTCCAGCTGAGGAGGGGAGTGATAGAATGGCTTGGTGGGCATCTGGTGTCCAGCCAGGGTCAACCCACCACAATCGTTTTCATTAGTCTCTAGAACTCTTCTTTTTTTAATCTGTTTACATGCAGGTCTGTACTCCTGAATCCTTCATTCTCTTGACCAAAACTTGAAAATTATTCTGATACAAATGTTTGCATAAAGAGCATTTTCTCTGTGACATCTAAAAACTGTAATGATATTCTCATTGTAAATGGATCATTTAAATAATACTGTGGAACATTAAAGAAGCATGCAGTAGTGAGCTAACAATGATTGCTGAATTTTCCCCAAACAGCTTCTTCACATTGTAGTTCCATTTTACCTTGTTATCTATTCATAACTGAATTACCAACAATATTAAACTAAAGTGAGAAGTAAAATTGATATGTATTCACATGAGGAAACTTTTATCTCTACCTACCAGTGACCCTTGTGTTTATGGCATCTTTGATTCTTGGATCTTACTTATCTGTGAAAACTATCAGTTACTCTCATCCCAAAGCTGTCCTTTAAATAATTTAGAAAATATTTTCAAGCTCATAGTTTCTTTGGCTGAAGAGAGGCCTGCTTTAGGAGTAGTAACCAGTAGCTCTCAAAACAAACAAAAAATGCGTATTTTTCTTCAGTCTGTAGATGGGAAATTAAGGAAACTGAGTTTTAACTGTTTATTCCAAGGTAATGTATACCAACTACCTTTGAGGTGTCTTGATAACCTATATGATATCTACTAGATATGCTTGATCTCTTAGTGCTAGCAGACTATAAAAAAATATTAAGATTTTTGAAGGTGCTTAACTATAATACATTCACAAGTGATTTTCAGACAAATTATTATATTTATTTACAAGATGAAATTAGATGTGGTGCATAGTTTGCAGTAGCATCACCTTTTCAAAACAATGATAAGTGGTCCTTACAAATGTTTTCTCTGTGGAGGCAAAAAGAATAATTTCAAAATGCATGCTAGTCAGTTTGTACGTGCCGACATTTTCTTACAGGACCTGATCTGAAGACTTTTGGGGGAAGAGTCTTTATGTTATGATCAGCAACCAACTATTAATAGAGGCCAACCACTAAAGCAAATATTCATAAATGTACACAGGATGTTGCTGACTTTCCAATAAAATCAGCATTTGACATATGGTGTCTATATAATTCATTGCTAATCCAAAATGTTTTGTGAAGCATTCATTTAAAAAGCACAGTATAAATACCAATGAAGTCACAACAGGAGGCAAATGATGAATAATTCCAGTTTCAGAATAAAAGGAAAGCATTAGCAAGAGAAAGAAGTAGTCTTAAGCAGAATATAAAGGCTTTAAGCTTTTTTTTCTGTTTAGTTGTGTAGTTTTATCATAGGCTAGACAGTTCTGATGATACCTTTTAATTCTTCAAAACATACTGTAATAATGCAAGATTCCTTGCCTATTCCAAGATGCAATTTCAAGAGAAAAGTCTGATATCCTAAAACTTTTCCACTAGTGATCAGTGAGTAGGTCTATGCTAGTTCTGGAAGACAATAACCTGCCCTGTGGCCAAAAATAGTAGTATAGAAGGAGAAAAAAGGCATGAAAATAGAAAGAGCAGAAAACAAATGGTCAAACAAAAATTTGCACTGTAAAGTGCTTAATTAGACAAAAAATATTTTTCTGCATACAATATGCAAAGGCACTAGATTCCTGCAGTTGGACAAGTGCATCAGCTCTTACTTTCTTTCACAGTTTTTCTTTCATTGACAATACGACTTTGTGTTGTTTAGCAGTGGGGTGGTAGAGCAGACTGAATTTTTTTGCTCTGTATCAATTTTTCCACCCTAGATGGGTGGTAGAGATGAGTGGGTGAATATCATGGAAACATACAGACTGAAATACTTCACATTTTCAGGGAAAGTTTCCCTTGTTTGTTTGTTTGTTTAAAGTTTGCTAATCTCCTTTTCCAGAATCAAAGGCAACAGTGTTCTAGTGCATGATTTGCTCTTCTAGGCAACATTAGTGGTTACATGTTTCAGCATGGTGTGAAATTCTCCCAGTATATTTCATCCAGCTTCCTATGCTTTCTCTGTGCTATCTGACGACCCTTCTGCTGCCTAATTATCTATTTTAATGAAGTAATGTACTTTTAATATAAAGGAAATTATAAGAAGAAACTCACAGACCCAAATGAACCCATGTGAGGTCTGTAGTAGCCTCACAGCAGATGCTGACCTCTCTTCACTGAAAGGAGACTAGGGCAGGTAAGTAGCTGGAGTTAGGTAAAATTTATTTAGGACCCAAAGTTCCTTTTGTTGTGGCTAAAAATTTCATGTCCTCTTATGTGACACATCATTTTCTCTGCAGAAGAGCAAACCTCAGATAATCTGATGTAATATAATGGATAACAGGAGAAAAAAACATATAAGGGTGTTTTTCCTAGTGTTTAAATTCTGCATTGTCTACTTTTTTTACTTGATTTCCATCATAATAAATGTATAAATAAGTCCTTTGTCCTCAGATTTAAAGAATGTTAGTGGAAAGAAGAGATATTTTACCTAAGAAGCATTCAGAAGTCTCCTTAACTTACAGGCACACTGGACACTGATTTCATTTTCACTGTAGGCTACTGATAGAAAAGTAATACAGTAATATATCCTTAACCTCTACCACAACACACAAAGTCAGGAAGAATGAGATGAATTTTCTAATGTTGTTTTTCAAGTGTTACATAGTCTCTATACACAATAAGTAACAATCCTTTTCACCATGCAAGAAACTCAAGTGGTAATATAACATATCTGTCCATTTAACAAAATAATTATAATTTGAAAGAAAAGAAGGAGGGGGAAGAGGTGCTCCAGGTGCCGGAGCAGAGATTCCCCTGCAGCCTGTGGGGAAGACCCTGGTGAGGCAGGCTGTCCCCCTGCAGCCCGGGGAGGTCCACGGGGGAGCAGATCTCCACCTGCAGCCAGGGGAGGACCCCATGTTGGAGCTGGTGGATAGGTCCTGAAGGAAGTTGAAGCCCATGGAGACCCCATGCTGGAGCAAGGGGAAAGTGTAAAGAGGAAGGAGCTGCAGAGAGGAGCTGTTAGGGACTGATTACAGCCCTCATTCTCCATCCTCCTGCATTGCTCGGGGTGGGTGTAGAAGGAATAAAGCTGAGCTTCAGGAAAAGGGGTAGGAGTGGAGAATGGTGTTTTTTGTTTTGGTTTTGTTTCTCACCATCCTACTCTTTTTGTTGGCAATAAATTAATTTTCCCCAAGTCATAGAATCATAGAATGGTTTGGGTTGGAAGGGACCTTAAGCAACCCCATGGGCAGGTGTACCTTCCACTAGATCAGGTTGCTCAAAACCCCATCCAGCCTTCCAAGGAAGGGGCATCCACAACCTTTCTGGCCAACCTGTTCCAGGGTCTCACCACCCTCACAGTAGAGAATTTCTTCCTTACATCTAATCTAAATCTATTTTCTTTCAGTTTAAAACCATTACCCCTCATCCTGTCACTACACTCCCTGATAAAGAGACCCTCCCCATCTTTCCTGTAGACCCCCTTTAGGTACTGGCAGGCTGCTATAAGGTCTCCCCGGAGCCTTCTCTTCTCCAGGCTGAACAACCCCAACTCTCTTCACAGGAGAGGTGCTCCAGCCCTCTGATCATCTTCATGGCCCTCCTCTGGGCTCGCTCCAGCAGGTCTGTGCCTTTCTTCTGCTGAAGACCCCAGAGCTGAACACAGTACTGCAGGTGGGATCTCACCAGAGCGGATTAGAGGGAGAGAATCCCCTCCCTCGACCTGCTGGCCACGCTTCTTTTGATGCAGCCCAGGATGCGATTTGCTTTCTGTGCTCTGAGCGCGCATTGCCAGCTCATATCCAGTTTTTCAGTCAAGTCTGTTTTGCTTGTTACGGTAATTGGTGAGTGATCTCCCTGTCTTTATCTTGGCCCAGAAGACTTTTTGTCTTATTTTCTCCCCCTGTCCTGTGTAGGAGGGGCAGTGAGAGAACAGCTGGGTGGGTGTCTGGCAGCCAGCCAAGGTCAACCCACCACACAAATTAAGAACAGGGTGAGGATGTTAAGGGATTTTAAGAACAGCCACCTCCTCCAGCAGGTCCAGCCCAGGACTCCTTCTGCCCAGTGCCTGCCATCTCTGCTCAGGCTGAAGGATGCAGCTGCCGCTTCCGTGTTTTCAAGTTCAACCAGTAGCAAAACTGAGCACATTTCCCACACGCAGACACACGCAGACAGAGGACAGGGCCGCGGCCGGTCAGACAGACGGCCACAGAGCAGGGGGTGCCTCCAGCAGCCCCGCCACTCAGGACTCAGCCCAGCCACGTCCCCTCCTCCTCTGGGGCTGGCAGAGGCAGAAGGTCCCTGCTGCAGCACACACACCGCACTCTCCACCTGCACCAGCACCTTCGCCGATCCCCCCAGCACCATCACGGACCCTCTGCCCGCCCGGCACCCCTGCCCGCATCTCATTCTTAATGTGGTTATCTTGACGTATCTTTTCTGTCCATACTTATTTTTTCTTTGTTCCTTGGTGTGTAGCCTTAATACTCAAACTGTCTGCAATGCCTATTTAATCTCAGGTTACCTACTGATCTCCCATGGTTATTTTAGCTTGATCTTCACTACTGCTATGGACATAGCTCTTCAGATGAGTGCTAATTATGTTTGAGGAGCTAATGCTGGTTTTGTTATTAATAGGAATGATAAGGATGTGATATAGTGATATAATTCTGGCACCTTGATGTACCAGTTCTTAAATGTTTTCTGCATTGCAATGATGTATTTGTTTGACTTGGGCATGAATAACTTCTATTATTTAGTTATCACATTTTCAAGGCCATCCATAATTCAAAAAATGAATTTTAAATCCAAATTGTTTCCTTCTAGACTTCAAGGAAATTGGGTTACTTCAGTAGTGTTAAAAGAGAATGTGGACCCACAAAGACATTCATGACTTACTGGTCACATGGTAATTTCCATTGACAATTGCTGTGTGAGGCAGCTCACTTTGTCCATTTTTAATACTTTAGATACACTCTTTATTGCTCATAAATCCATGGTCACAAAGAAAGGGAAGGCTGGTTTCATAACGTCACTCTATCATTATCCTCAGTCATGCAAGTACAATTATCCATTTGTAAAGAACAGTCCCAATCTCTTAAATCTGCACATCTCATCATGCTACCATCAGCTGTGGTCATCTGCACGAAGGTGCCCAATCAACACAAACATAGAAAGCTTTAAGTCTTTATTGAAAAATGGTGACATTAATATATTAATTAAAGTTAAATTTGAAGAAACTATGTATGAAGAAACTTTGATACTTTTAAGAAATAAGTAGGAAGTCTAACCCATAGCAAGCAACTTTGGGTTTACATCATTTTCAGTGGACTGTGGAGAACAACATTCTGGAGCCAAACAGGGCACAGTGTCATGAACCCTCAATTCTCCAGTTCCACCCACAGAACAAACAAATGGGCTTCAATATTCCATAACCCAACAAGAACTGCAACTTATATTAGTTAGGAAAATGTCTACAATATGGAGTTCAGAAATACTATGTTTTTAAGACTGACAGAACACTGGAATAGTCTGACATTCACAAAACCCCTCAGAATTTTAGCAGAAAATATTCATAGAAAAATTAAGTTCCGATCCTTATAGGAAATGGATAATTCTCAAAGAATTTAGATACTCATTTCAAATAATTACGGTGCTGAAAGGCTAAATATTTATGAAAGCTTCTCTGATCTTGGGACTTCCCCCTCTTAGCTGTATATCACTATAATCTTATTCCTTACCCTAATAACATGCCTTATAACATTATACCTCCTCTGTATCTCCATGAGAGACCTGTGACAATTTATTTTTCCTGTCTGACTAGTGAATTCCTATCATCATAGTTAAATCTGCAGAGTTAAGAAACACATGTTAAAAATGAAATATTTATCCCATTGTAATAAATATCTCACCATGCTGTTATAGTCTAGGAATAAAAAAAAATTGCAACTCATTAAAAAATAATATAACAATAAATATTTCTGTTAAAATATTTACAACTACATGCAATTTTCTGCATCACAGAAGTAACGTAGGCTGCATAGACTGCACAATGTATTCAGTGATATTTTCAGCTTTGCCTAATAAAATAATAACACAATTTATTCTCATTTAAAAATTGAAGTCCAGAGACACAAATACATTTAGAAAACGTTTTCTAATCTAAATCAATGGAAGCAGGTCCCTAAAAGACTTACTGCCTATAATTTAGTATAGATAACAGTACATTTTAGTTATATTTGACATCTGATGTTAACCACTGTACAACATTAATATGCAAGATCGATATAATTTTCCATTTTTGACTCCTCATGGTGATCTTTACTGAAGACTTAATTTTCCTCTAAAAAATAAATTTGATTAAATGGAGTTGGTAATGTATGAAAATATGTCTTTTGCAATGAAACAAATAGCACTTTATTAAAGAAAAAAACACTAAATTAAGCAAAAAAATATTAAAATTACTGTTTAAAGAGAATAATAAAATAAATTTCCTGAATGAAGAATTTTGGGATAACTTCTGAAGCTTTAGGAAGTCAGATTCCAAAAGGAAGGAAGAGGAACAAGACACACTGAATTTCAAAGTTTTTTTTTATTCCTGAGCTATTAAAAATAATTGTGTTTATATATATAAAAATCCTGGCAAATGTTACTTTCACCTTGACATTGATTACGATCTTTAGAATTATTTCTGATACGGGAAGGAGATTTGGTAATAGTCTTGCAACAACGCTGTTTAACTCCTACTTTGTACTGCTAAGCATGAGAGATTAATATAAAACAAAGCAAACTCCTAAATTCTCTTCAAGGCATTCACTGTCTATAACACAAAAACAAAACAATAAAAGAGGCAGTAACAGCAATGTGAGGAAAATTACTATTAAGTGATGACCTAAAACTTGATCTCATTCTTCTGCCAACACCAGTGGAATTGAAGAGACTTTGTCACATTCTCTAGACACATTGACTGTGAATAAAACACATACCTTAGATAACTGAGGAACTGGTCAAGGATTAGACCTGACATGACATAATTGACTTTGAAGGCTTGAAGAGCAATTTAGACCATTGTAGCTAAACAGGAAAACTGTCTGAGTAAATCAGAGTAACAAAATCCTGTCTTAAATGAAAGGTCACTGTTGATAAAGGATACATGCACAACCATTACCTTAAGATTAGTCACCATAAGTGAATTCATAATATACCTAAACTTTTGAGAAACATATAGTCAGTTGAATTTGAGTTTACTAGGGAAACAAAACCCCCAAGCTCTTGTGGTCTATTTAGACATTCTGTATGGGTCTAATTAGACATTCTGGACTATACAGTCCACAGAATTTTTTTGAGGCATAAGCCCTATGATTGTGTTAGGAGATGTTTTATGCTTTAACAGTGCCAATTTCTCTACACCTATGCTAAAAACATCTCAAGATGACTTTCTTTTAGATGGATTCCCAGCTGAAGATCCTTTCTAGAAGCAGCAGCTTTCAAACAGTCCTGGGGTAGGTGTGTAAACACTGGTAAGGAAATGGCCTATACACTCTTCTTCCATGTTTTCTGTTTTCTGCAGTTCAGCATGCAAATCTGTTTTCTTGTTGGTTGGTTGGTTGGTTGGTTTGTTTTCAACTGCCTTCTCAGACTTCTAATACTCTCCATTCAGTGGCCGCTGCAATAGTTAGCCTGAAAGGTCCTTGGTTTTCACCAGAACTGGCCCAGTAGACATCGAAATGCTTGAAATGAGACTACCTCACAGACAGACTACAGAAGCCCTGATTTATCACCTGCAACACTGACAAAGAATCATGAAGATGTGTTTGCTACCTCACGTACATCTGGTGAATGCAAGGGTTTGAGACTGTCTTGCGTACAGGTAACTGTTCCTGCACAAGGGGATTATTTTAGAAATTTTCTGAACCAATATAAACTTGAGTCAAACGCAGCATTAAGCAGAATGATGAAGATGGTATAAGAATCAAGATGACCCTGCATAAAAAAAAAAAAAATCTTAAACTGATTTTGATGTTTTACTCCTGCAAAAGCCATCCTCTTCTTCATTACTGTCCAGAAGAAATATTGGACTAGGCCATCTCTGGTTGCAGAAATAGTCTAAAGGGAGAATTTGAAAAAAACAAATCAAAACAAAACTATTCAGACTTTTCCCTTAATTTGCCCAAAACTTAGTTCTGAAGGTGTGTAAATAAATATCATCCCTCATGAATGATCCTTTACATAGAAAGTAGTGTTAATCTAACTCAAAAGGAGTGCGACTGGATTAATGTACAAAGGTTTCTTGCTATAGCTTTCCTGTTGCTTCATAAGGGACCTTTTGCTCCCTTTGCTTCTCTTTTTTTGCACACTGTAAGTCATTTTTTCTTTTTCTAGTTACTGTTCCACAGGATGATGCCTTTCTTTTGTGCTACAGCACAATGGTTAGAGCACTCAGGATGTGGGAGAGCAGGTAAAGAACAAAATACAGTATGTGGCTTAACAACGTGATAATTTATTTGAATGAAGCTTGCCAGAGATTATTATTATTTTATTTAGTTTAAATCCGGTTCCTGTGTCATGAATTAGAACAAAATAAGATTGTCTTTATCTAAAGAAGATATGGCTTTCAGGAATCTTCTCAGGAACAGAACTAACAAAAAATGTGACTTGGAATCAAATAAACTATTTGGAGTCTGTCTGTTTTGTAAATCTGTTAGGAGTCTGAGCCTTGTATTTTCTTTGAAAGCTGCATCAGAAGTGATTAATGTTTAAACATTAACATTGCCTTATAATTGCTAATGCTGTGTCAGAGGAGGTAGAAACTTATTTATAGCCATTTGCAGTACTGTAAGGGTTAAAAAAAATAGCTACAGTTTTCTTTAAAAATTTTAGCTGTGCTGGGTTACGTAAATTATCCGCATCATCCTAAGCAAAGATTGCTTTTTTAACTCAATAAATACAATGCAGCATTTTCCAAAGAATCAGCAATTTTCCCTCTTGAGTTGTCTGAAAAAGACTCTGAATTCAGAGACCATCTAGCAAAATCTTGCTTAGCTGTGAAAATAAGCCTGAGGATGCTCTGCCAAGCATTACAACAAGCTAGCTAAATCATTGACTATAACCCACAACAGAAAGCCTTCTAAATGGAAGACGATATGGGCTGGAAACCTTTTTCTGACTAGCAAAAATAGCAGCAGGACAGGAACAAATAGATAAAAGAATAGATTTCCAAGAGCCATACTCTATTCCACAGATGAATGAGGGCATCATGTTATTCACTTTCTAATGACATTTTACAACATGCCACTCCAGTTTTATTTCTGAATATTTTATTTATTTTGAAATATTACTTAAACATATACAAATATGACCTAAAATAGCTCCTCTACTCTTCAATCGGATAATATTAATATGTCAATTTAAAAAAAAAAAAGAAAAGATTTGAAGTTACACAACCATTGCTTTTGCAAGGCATATGTTTGTGGTTTTGTGTTTCAGACCTGACATGTTTTTTGGATTCATCTGGCATCTAAAGTATAACAATAGAGACAGGTAGGAATCTACATTGACTTTTTTGTTGTTCCCAGCAGTCAAATGGTTTCCTGAGGGCATCTTTATCCTGTTCCTGTTTCACTGAATAAAAACCCCTGGATCTGACCAAAAAAGAGCAAATGCAGGTGGACATGCTTTCTCGTCTCTGACTCTTCTGCTTTGCTTTCCTTGCTGAGATTTCAGTAGAACACTGACAGCTTGTTTACAGAGCAATGAAATCATTAGTTTTGCATTTATCACTATTATTTTTGTACACAGAGACGTCTATAAAATTACCTGGGGAAAAAAAAAACCCACTTGACATTCTAACCTCTAAACTCACTAGATCTAGTAGCCATGCATAATTTTAAACATTTCTAGCAGTCTTGTTATTTAATGAAACTACATATTGTGTCTAAACTTAAGCCTTATGCTTGTAGGATCTTGATCTAAACACCTGAATATACTTAAATGTACCTAAATAAAGTATGAACCTGTTCATCAGTTCTAACACTCAGCATTGGGGCTTTTATAAGAGAATGTAATTTAAAAAAAAAATAATAATACTGTTCACTAGTGTGTGTATTGCAAAGTACTTCATGAAGATAAAAAAAAGAAAAAAAAAGTTAGTTCATTTTTACTTCTGATTCTACTAGTCATACAGAGATTTGAGAAAAATCATGATGCAACCAAAACTCTATTATGCCTTGTTCCAGCGTATTCTGTAGTAAAAGAAAGGAAATCAGTGTTCTTGGCAGACCATAAGTAATTCCAATGAAAGCTCCACTAATGTAAAAATGCTTGGAGGCCGGGGAATAAGACTGTGGCAATGCCTAAGATGCAATGTTCCTTTTCATGACATTTACAGTCACATCCCAGTTTGCATTAAGACCTTCTCTTACCTTATCTTCTCCCCAGAGACAAAATTTGAACATGCTACTTCCACGTTTATGCTTCTGCCCATTTTTGAGGAAACAAACACAACACAGCAAGTTGGTTTTTTTCTTTCTTTCTTTCTTTTCTTTTCTTTTCTTTTCTTTTCTTTTCTTTTCTTTTCTTTTCTTTTCTTTTCTTTTCTTTTTCTTTTCTTTTCTTTTCTTTTCTTTTCTTTTCTTTTCTTTTCTTTTCTTTTCTTTTCTTTTCTTTCTTTCTTTTCTTTCTTTCTATTATTTTTGGGTCCCATGAACTCTAATGGAAAAGAAAAACATTTTTAGCTTGAGAAAAGTGTTTGAAGGTTGCTTCCTTCCTTTTTAAAATCTCCTAATTTTTACAGATAACTATAAAAGCCTCATCCCAGCCTCACTGAAATGAAGTTTTAATGTCTTCCATTAATTTTGTAGCTGACCCATATTTTTCTTCTGAATTTTTCTGATTGTAATTTTTTCAGAGTTAACAAAATTAAAGTGAAGAAACAGCAATGCATAAGAACTCTTGATAAAAGGATACATGAAAAGAAATTATAAGACTCAGTTATGTAATCAACACTTATAATAAACTCAAGAACTATCTCAAACTTGTAGCTGCATCACTGGGACTGATAGCATCAGTATCACTGAAGATACTTGATTGTATGTCTTGGATTCTTAAAAAGCACTGTTTAAAAGCTTTTCTTTTTTTCTTTTTACAAAAGTAGCATCTTGCTCATTGCAAATGACGTTTCTTTTTCTCACCATAACATAGCAGTGGGAAAAGGGTATCTGTTATTAAAGGAAAGATGTATTTGCTCAGGATTAATGACTCTTTAGGCAGCGTGACCTGAGCTGCTAGCAATCTAGGAAGGAAATCAAGGAAGAAAAGAAAAGAAAAGAAAAGAAAAGAAAGAAAAACATGAAAGTTCAGGCAGCAAAGCAGCATACCTGTAACATTGTTGGAGACAGAGGGAAGAAAGTCACTGCTGTGTTGCATTATGTCACAGGTCCCTGGTGGCAAAGACCTTGGAAAGGTACCATATGAAAAACTGTGAGGTCAGAAGAAATTCCATCCTTACTTTTTCATAAACAGAGCTACTTCTTGCAGTGAATTACATTATGTCCCCTCTGCAGAGGGAGGATTGGCAACATCTGAGGGGAAACAATTGTCATCAAGCAAATGAGTGATGCAAAATGGGAGAATGTCATTAGTGTTCCAGTAGGAAGCATGTCCACGTTTTCACCATTTCTCCTGAGTCATTCACTGTTTCTTGCCTGAGGGGAAAAAGAAGGAACATTGTGTCTCTGCCTCTGAAGCTACTTTTCCTCACTGGGGAACATCTCTCTCCTTTTCAATCTTTCCAACCACAAATGCTTTATTGAGTGACTCTGGAAAAACCAAACCAATACAAAGAATTCCAGAAGGGCAGGAGCATCTCTTGAGTTTAATGCATACTACTGCAAAAACATCCCCCACACCACCACACACCTGCACAAAATAAATACATTCAACATAGAAAACAGAGACTATCAGTATGAATTTCATGGAAGAAAAAAAAAAAAGAACAAGATCTCATTTTCTTCCTTTGTTGTGATACCACGATGCTACATGCTGCCAGATCCTTCTCTTAAATTGCTCTCTAGCAGCTAGATGCCCTCCACAAAGCTGTCACCAGAGAAGAATAGGAAACACCAAGGTTGTTTTCGTTTGTTTAAGCTCCTGCTGTGCTGCTTGTCTCTAGTATCAAAGCATTCCTTTTTCAGAACAAATTTCTTTTAACATATTGTTCTCCCTTTCTAAGATTCTGCTTCGTTCACATAACAAAATCTCCACCAAACACTCATTGATTTATTGAAAGAAGTTACATTTGCAAAAAAATGCTGCTGAGATATAGTTTCTCACTCATTTAATCAGAAAGCAAGAGTTGATATATTGGTAACGTATGATCCAAAATCGTTATTATTAGCTTTTCTGGACTTTGCTACCATGAACTGATACTGTGGTCTATTTCTGTTGCTTCCATAGCAGAATTAGAACTTTAAACCTTCTGGTTCCGAACTTTGAAACAGGTTCTTTTTACCACCTACTTCTACACAGCTTAGTACAATGAGGACCAGTCTCTGAATATATTTTAAGTTCTGCAAATACACATATATATATTACACTTATACATATATAAAAGCAGTAATGTCAGTATAAATAAGTAGGCAGTGTTCACTGTTAGAGCTAGTGATATTCCTGGCTTCAAGCCCTATGGACCTTGTGTTTTTTTCAAGTTTTTCCATTTATGGCATATTAATAAATATGCAACACAGCACAATATACTAAAGTTACTAATAAGAAGTGAGGTCAATGTTGTTTAAAAACACAGAAAGAATAAGTAATTATTTAATAAGTATTTAATTGCTATATTATGTTCATTAATACACACTGTGGAATATCAGATACATTAATAAAAAAATGGAACCAGTAAGGAGATATACCCCAGAAAGGAAGCATCACCCTACCCACAGTTTATTTTTCATCTCATAAAGGATGTTTATAAAGCAGCACTATTTATTAAAACTGTAGCGAGAGCACACTGCATGATTCAGTCAATAGTGTCCTTCCTCCCAGAAGCTTCAGGGCAATATATGCCATTGTGTTCTCCTACCCTTATCATTAGTCTTCCCTTTTTTCGATTACGTCTTGCCTACCTTACTCGTGACCGGCTCATCAAGTCAACATGATGAAAATGAATGTTATTAGACCTTCATTTTCACACTGAAATCCCGGAAGGGGAGTTATCCTGCTTACAGCTCTAATTGCTTTAACAGCACATCTTTCAGCACTTGTTCTTGGGGGTTTGATTCTGCAGCCTTTACTCAGCCTGAGCAATGCTATTCTTCTTAGTAGTCTCATTGATACCCAGGAGCCTTCTCTCACGATTAAGTGCTACTCAGCAGGAGTAAGGATTGTAGAACTGAGCAGTGTGAGGTTATTTCAAAAGGGCAAAGCAACTAGGTGGAGATTCCAGTGAAAGGGAATACAAGCTTTGCTTATCTCACGTTTGCCTTCCATGCACAGCTATCCCCCCTACCTGCCCCCACCGCCCTTCAACTCCCAACTCTCTCAAGCACATAATAAACAGAGTTCTAGCAAGTTGGAAACAGCCAATTCAGCTGATGCTGTAGCTGTAGTTCGTTTTTAAGCCAATGCACGTTATTCAGGATATTTCTATAGAGTAGAAAAAGTACAGCTTCAAGTGGCCGCAAAGGTTCTGGTTTGCTCTCTTCAGATAATTTTGTTGAGGTAGTCTCCATTAAAGTTGTTAATTTAGACAAACAAATGAAAATAATTTATAAAGAATGAAAATAGCATTGCTATATTATTTTATATATAGTGTTTGACTTTTAGAAGGATTTAAGTCAGTCTTCCAGCTCCCCTTCAAAGTTTAATAGAGTTAGGTATCTAATTCTAATAGCACCAAGCACCTAAAGGAATCTATGCATATACATTTGACACAAAGATAAAATTGGTCCTCTCCCATGAATTTTAAAAGCCATTATATAAACCAGAAAATTGCTGAGAATGTTTCCTCCAATAAATAAAATATCTTTAGCAGGAAACATAATCTGTAACAGAAACAGATAGGGGTGAGAAAGCAGCATGATACAGACCCATACTCAAATACTGGGTGCAACACAGCAGTATTAGTGGATTGTTTTCCCAGTCACAGGAAAATAAAGGTATTTTGGTGTAGAAAGAGTACTTCACTAACAGAACTGCATGGCTTCCCCTCTCATCACAAGCTCCCTTACCTTCACAGAGCACTGCACTCTGTCAGCTTCATATATTCAGAAATTCACAAATCCATGTCCTGATGTCCAGATTTGTTCCTCAAATTGCAACATCAGGGACATCTCAACATCAAGAAAAAGAACGGAATGATAGAAACACTGCTTTATTGACTAATTAACACAAACCATATTTCACAGACAGTGCATGATTTTCAGGTGAATTTCAGATTGCTTAGCTAAAATAAAATCCTAAAAATACAGTGACTGTTTGTTTCCTTCATCAGAAGAGACTTTACACTTACATTAAAAATACAGATCACAAAATAAAATATATCATCTGATAGGGTTTAGCACACAGTATTACAATATTACATAAAATAAAAAAATATCATAAATACTCATAGACATATACAGGTATAAGCTCATTTGAATTCTGCATTGTTTTGAAGAAGACAACATAAATAAAAAATATCTGAGCTAATGCCTACTGAAATCAATGGAGAGATGCAATGGATGTTGTGAAGATACATTATATATTGGCATATATAAGGTATACCAATTATTATTATTATCTAGCGCTCTGAAAATGCTTAGGCATATTTTATGCTTCCTTCTTTGAGCTCAGATCAGAGGATAACTGTCTACTACAATCCAGAGCCTAATTCTTTGCCTCAAAATGTCATAATTCAAACCGCTTAGCTCAATAGCTGTTTGATTCCGTTTCTGAAATTCCCCAAGGGATTATGAACCCGCAGTGTTTTCTAAACTTGCATGGCACAGACCATAAAGACCAGTAGTGAAGTTGATCATGTTTTTCTTCCTACATTGTTTTTGTAATGAGGAGCTGTGGATACTTCATACCATTTTGGGTGATCAATCTCCAAAGCTCATTGTAGATCTCTTATCCAGAGCAGATGTTTATGTCTTCTACAGGAAAAGCCTGTGTAAAAGTCACCCATTTTGTTTTTTTTCAGTGCTGGTGGCCTGACTAATTTCCAAAAACTTATATTTTATCTACCGGCAGCAAGAACAATGTCTTCTGCATAGATTTTGGGGTTATTTTGTTTGTTTTTCAGATACAGATACCTGAGGCAGTCATATCTCAATCAAGGAAAGGTTTCTTGGCATCCATTGTTATTTTCATGTTCATAACATTCTGGGCTACTCACATTTTGTTCTTTGAATTAGTCTGCTTACTAACAATAATATTTGTTATGGGGTTTTTTGTTTGTTTCTGCGTTCTTCCTTCTGGCGTTATGGGCCTTGCAATGTTGCAAAGCTTTAGCAGAATCACACTTCTGTACAGAATTTCTGATTAGGCTTCCTTAATTAATTTTGCATGATCCTGTGTGCCTTTTGATACTGTAAAGCCTCTCTTTTCCAAAATCTATTTAATTTTTTTTTTTATCTTTCAAGATCTCTCAATTTAAGTTTCTCCTACATGGTTGAAGCTTTTACGATGTTTCTGTAATTAGTTAATTAAATTACAATATAAGTCATTCATCTCCTATTCTCCAGCAGTATCAGCTTTGTTCAGCACCAGAATATGAAACAGATATATAAAAATACAACCTTTGTTTAGAGTTCTTTTTTGATTTATAATCAGAAATCAGGTAGTATATTTCTAATTAGGTTCTTAGCAATTCTTGTGACCACTCATTTCTCATAACTCACATGAGCTGGATTTATCTTTCATAGTAAGGTAGTAAGCCCTCTTAGTATTGGATATTCAACATAGATACATTTAGACTGAAATTTGCAGCAGTGTCCAGCTTTTAGCTCCCCACTGGAAGAAATGGAAGTTTGATCATGGGCTCCAATTTTGAGTGAATGTTAAAGCTGCTACCTGAAATGTTTCACCTGCTTCTTTAATATAACCTTTCAAGTACAATTTGTGGCTTTGTTCACTATCTACTAAGTATATTAATTAATCAGCATTTTATGAACCTAACACTTTGTGGGTTTTGTTGCTTAGCAACAGAACTTCCTCCAACAAGGGGTTATATCTAGAGTCCTTTAACCAGATTTCATCTTCCATGGCATTTTTAAATTCGGTTAATCCCTTACTTTTAGAAAACAATGTGTTTCTAATTTAAAAGGATAGATTCTTTTATTTATTTTTCTACTTCCATTTTAAATAATAAAGTGACACTTAGGAGTGACTATAGCTGCATTAAGATATTATGCATGGTAAATACGTACAATAAAATCCAAACACCAGTAATCACATCAGCCAAATGCCGGCAGTTCTTTTCATTGCTGTGGGAAACACGCTCTCAGTCTTTCCAAAATCCCTATCAAATCTGTATTAATTTTCTCCATCTCTGGACACAAGCAACAGAGTACTAAATTAAACTTCCCTGTAAACTAAATTCCAAAATTGACAACAGGACCTTTGTCATTTAAAGACATTTTAAGTTCTAATTGTTGTTAAAATAGATGTTTCTCAGTCCGTGAACTCTTCTGTGGCATAAATAACAGCTCTGTTTGGTGTATCAAGGGTTCAGTTTTTAATTCCACTGTTATGCATAACATTATTAGACTTAATATTAGTTTCTCTATTTTATAAGTCTCATCAGCTTAAAGCTAAATTTATCCCCAGTAATGCAGACAGCAGTTTCAGAAGGTACCTTCTAATTTTTCATCCTTTGCAAGGAGTGTACACATTTAACAAATCTTTGGTCTGATTCTTTGGAAATTTTGTATATCCACTTTATGTCTGCACCAGATGTCCAGGACTGGAATTATGCCTGTGTCAATTTAGGAGTAGTTATAAAATCAACAGTGTTAGCTCTTTACAGTAAGGTAAAGAGGCCGTATAGTAGATGAGAATAAAATCAAGAAAATGCAATTTACCCATTTTTAGCTTAGACAGTACAGTCTTACCATTTTTTAACACTTGATTCATAACACCAAGTATGTCAACTTACCCATTTTTATATACATTTACACCACCATAGAAAGGATTTGTTTGGAGAGAAAAGTTAGAATGCATAATGCGGTCATTTAGATTCTATGCTAATGAAGTTAGCCTTTGACAGGTGCTAAATAAACTAATATATTCTATGTGTACATTTATGAATTATAATTTTTTAGTTTTTTAGTATGACTAGGATTTCATAATGGTGAAAGCTATGTCCTCTGATACATATGCGCCGCTAATTTTTAATGGTTTACTGCATGTGGTTATTTGAATAATGATGTGATCCTGTCCTTTCTCTTTTCACATGATGTGGAATGATTCCATAAGCACAATCTTTCACATCTGTGGAGTGTGTCCTTATAAGAAAATCAAATGGGAATATTGAGGGATACAGCTGTTTCCAGGAAAGTACCCCATCTGATAGGCATTCTCTAAAAATCTGTGTGAGACACAACTTTAAAGTTGATAGGGTCTTTTCTAGTACTGTGCATGCTTGATATATGCTGCATAATGTACTTACACAAGCACTAAACAATAGTTTGGATTACAGCAGTTATTTTTACAGACAGCTTTTGAGAAGGTTTTTGTTTTGTTTTGTTTTGTTTTCCCTTTGGAGTGGCTGAATTCTGTTCTTATTTTTGATACAGATGAAACGATGGAACATGGAGAGAACAAAGTTACATTGAAATGAAATATGACTCAAAAATCCTTTGTAATTCTTTCTTTTGGTATTGCTCCTCCTTCAGATGCTCATTGTCTCTGTTCTTCACACTTTGTCTTTGGTCAGAACATTGTGAAAGATCGAAAGAACAAAGGATAAGTCTTAAAGTTTTTTCCCTGTTTCACTTGAACAAGCTTGTTCCTCTCAGCTATTCAGCTAATGTCACAGGGAAAAGTCCTGAGGCCTAATTCTCAGCCACATGACATTAATATAGAAAAAAACTTCTTGCTAACTGAATGTATTGCATGGGGATGATAAAGAATAATGTATCTGTCTGCAGTTTTTTCCATGTTGTTCTGTGGAATAACTGCTAAGGAGAAAGAACTTGTGAATGTAGTTATGTTTTGTCTTTTTTTTTTTCTGACAAAACAGCTACAAGTGTTGTGCCATTTTTCAAATAATTCATTTTGCATGGTAACATCATCACTGCATAAGGTTTCTTAAAATGTTAATAGGGAATAAATAAATTTGTGTTAAACAATGATTTTTTTTACAAAAACCAAAAAATATTTAAAGCTTTGAATCACTGCAATGCAGTGATCTGTTGAAAAACTATTTTGCACATAGAAAAGAAGAAAAAAATGCAGGATCTCATTCAGTTTTTGTGGCCTGGAGTAGATATCTCAAAATTTTGATTGCATATATGTAGAAACGCAATCAGTTATCTGGAGGTGGAAGTCTGGTCAGACTAAAACTATAGAAATAACAGTGTCAAATAGACGTTATTACTGGACCAAGCCGTCATAATCATGGAGGTCTCTGTTGTCTCTAAAGTAAATGTTATGAGCTTCCTACTGCTGACACAGTGGCATTCTACATCATTCTATAGACCTACTAACTGCAGTTACCCAGTCTGGGAACTGGGTAGAATCTGTCTGCCTTGAGGCACAGAGAGAAAAGCCCGCATCTGCCTGCAAAATGACATGTAGATTTTCCTAAAGAAATGCTAACATTCAGGAATAATTAATTAGCATAATATTGAGAAAAGGAAGAATTTTCAGGAGTTAGTCATGAAGGTATTTAAGACAAGTTTTGCTGATTTGCCTTTAGGAAATTAAAATATTACTCTTTACACACTGCCAAAACGAGGCTGAGTGTATTATAAGATAAATATTAGCACAGTGTATCCTCATCATTGTGCAACGTGTTTGTTAGATTTTTTTCAATTTTCAAAAATACTGAACCCTAAGTTGCTTCAGTTGAAGCTATGGGAATCTTTTAAAGGTCAACACCTTTTGAAATATATCCATGTATTAAGAGACCTAAACATAGATTTTAAGTCTAATGTCATATTTAAAGGTATCTTAGACTGCTGTTTGTTATGAGAGACTCTACTCAGCTGACTGAACTTACACTTCTGGTGCCATTTCAACAGTGCTAGTATACCAAAGATCCCCAGAGAGAAAATGACACATGAAACATCCATGCATCTAAAGAACAGTCAGGATACCACTAGGCATTTCAAATGACAATAGATGCCCATGTGAAACTAACTGAATCAAGTCCTATATATTGATTGTAGACCCATTGACTACAGTAAGAGCTCAGAAACAGTACCCAAATCTTCCTGTAATATGGAGCTGAATCCCTCTCTAAAAGTGAATATCTGTCAACTTAACTTAAGTGCCTAGAGCCATTTGAGTTAATGTAACATATTTCAGCTGGCTTCGAGCTGCCTCTCCAGAAAGGTGTCTCTGAAAGCTCTCCTTCTGTCCCTCTGTGAACGTTTTGGATAGTCCAGCAGATTTGATGTGGCACCTGACACTTAGGTTTAGGCAACTGAAGTCCACCATGGTTAGACGTTCAAGAGTAAAGGGAATAAAGAGTACAGGAACGAGAGATTTTAGAGTGACTCATTCCATGATAAGAGCTCTTTCATAATGGTAAATCATCCCACCGATGCTAGATACTTGTGTTTCATCAGTGACTACAGACAACCTCCCTTTAGGGGGTCAGGGTTAGATGTGATTAGTCCAACTGCAGACTGATTTCTGAGCACCTTTCATCCATTCCATTGATGGCCAAGCGGACAGGTCCTTTTCAAAATTTCATGACACGTTCATCTGCTTCTGCAATCATCCATTCACTCTGAAATATCTGGCAATTAGCTGTTAGATTCTGTTTTTAATAGTCTTAGTCAGGATGAATACACTGTCCTAAACAGAAAGAAGATCTCAAAAATAAATTTAGGTTCATAGAAAAAAAGGGTAAGGTGTAAAAGCAGTAGCAAGTGCAATGAATCTTTTAAAGTGTTATTTTGAGTTATTGTGATATTTATGGAAGCCAGAAGCTGAGAAAAAGCTGCCTGTATCTAGAAGCTACCTTATTTTTTCTTGTTTATCAAATCCTTATTTCAGTCTCTAGCAAGTTCTGAATTATTGATTTGCATGTTGATAAAATTCACCCTAAAGTGAAAAAATGATGAAAAGAGAAATTTGAATTGTAAATATTTCTATTAAAGTAATTGTTTAGAAAAATGAATTAAAAAAAACAACAAAAAACACAGAAATTTAGCATATAGGTAAATCATGCATATTATACAAGATAATAGCCTTTCATCTCAATAGCTTCTGTAACACTGAAGAATGAGATGAAAACAGAATTCTCAGTTTTTGTGAAGTTATTTGTGTAGGGTTTTAACAATGTTCCTCTGAGATGTATGGAGAAGAGCTATGAACTACTCTCTTGTTTTTGCCTTATTGACTTTAACTGCTTACAGAAATCTCTTTTTTTCCATACTCCCCTGAAACATTATTCCTTAAACCTAAACTTGTGAATGTGCTGGATACTAAACCTGAATGATTGGGACTTCTCTATTTCGTCATGTTGATGAAAAAAGGTTTGATCAAATGGGCGTTGATTTTATATTTTTATTCTTTTCCCCTTCTGTGGTGCTTCAAAACACAAAAATTATCTCTTTCAGATAGACACACAGATAGAAAAACTTTACCCACACCATAAAGACACACTATGTTATCTTCTTTCACCTTTTATTTATTAAATGGTGAGATGGGTAGTGATTTTAATTTAAATAATTTCATTCAAGAAAAATCTGCTGAAAGATATATCCAAGGACACCTTCTCTGGCCCAGGAAGTCTCTGGCGTATAAACCACTATAAGCTCTAAGAAAATGTTTATTATGTTCTTGCAGTGGGTTCTTTGGGACTCTCCACTGGCGGTTTCTGCATGTCAGACACCAGACAGGTCTTTTCTCTAATGTAATACAGTTTTAATGACATTAACAGAATGACCTAATAATATACTGCAGATCTTTTCTACAAATTTTCTCAATTCTAAGGCAAAGAAGAAATTCTGAAATCCACAGCAACACCGGGATATTCTGGCTTACACAGCAGGCTGTTAAAATAAAAGGCTTTAAAACATGTTTTAGACTTTGCACATTGCTTTACTTGAATGCATGTCACCAGATAAAATGAATTACAGTTTATGATGACAGCCAGTGTTTCTTGCCTATGTTTTAGTTGATAAGACTGTAGAAGGACATTTCCTGTGCTTCCCTCTCACATTCAAATTTATTCTTCTTTCCTTTCATTCGTGTAACAAGGTGTCTGCACAGTAGAGAAACTATGATGGAACAAACATGGTCTTTCCTCAAAAGGATGCTCAGGCATCATTTGTAACTCATCCAACATGTAAATAAATTTACAAAAGTATAAATCAAATTATTTTTGATGATGGAGTGGTACAGCTAGTCTTGTGACATTTTCTTTGTTAAAAAAAATAAAATTAATTAAAAAAAAATAAAATTAAAAGGGGTAAAATCAACACCTTGAGGTAAGCTGACTGGATGATTAAGTCATAGAAGAACATTTAAAACTATTATTACACAAGTTGGTAAATTCATTGCATCCTTTTGTTGTTGTTATTATAAAGGCTATGCAGAAATTGGATAGCATTGATAGAACTGCGAAGACCAGTAAACGTACAGATATGCACAAACACAGGCATAGAAACCTGGACTTAAGTATTCATTTATGAACTGTTTATAACACTACTCGTATTATATTAGAAGAGACTTCAGTGGCTCCTTGGGATTTTCCATTGACTGTTCCATCCATCCATAACAATCTACAGGACCAAAACAATATCTAACGGAAAACCTAAAAAGCTTTGATAGTTTAAAAATGTTTTAGCTTTGTCAACAAGCCACAAATAACATTTTCATCCAGCCAGGCCCAACCTCTTATGGATCTCCAAAGAACTGCTCTAACTGCTCCCTTCATCCTGGAACTGGCAAAAGTGAAGCTATTAATCTGATAAAGGATGTGATAATTAGAAAGACTTTATTGTGACCTTATTTTCTTTAATGCTCAGACAGACAGAACTAAAATATAAAGAATTTACAGATTATTTTCAGAGAGATTGTAGGAGTAAACCATCTGGTATTTCTTTTACTACAAATAGGTGCCTTTCCTGCACTCAGCTCTTTTCTGCCTAAACTACTAGAAGTCACTATGAGCTCCTGATGCTGAAAAAATAATAAAAGTTTGGCTAGACCACTTCTTATTGACACTAAACAAAAAATAATAATAAAAAAGAGTTAAAAGATCTTCATGTCTCTCTGTTTTTCAATATTCTATCTAAATTTACTAGAAATTGTCATTCCCAAAAGCAGTGCCAGTTTTTATTTTTTTTGCTATTTTTATTATGAGTACTTAACTGTTTGTTTAGAAGCTAGCCACCACTTAATTTAAAAAGTTTTCCTTTTTCTTAGATACATATTTTTAGGAGATTTACCAGTGTCAGATTCGAGTATTAGTGCAGTAAACTAGTAAATTTTCAACATGAAAGACATAGCCATACAACTGTAGCCTAAATTCTCCTAGTTTCTGATGACACCATGAGTTGAGAACTACTACTTTTGGCCTTCAGATTTCAGTTCATTACCAGGTTGCTTGGAGTAATTTTTTTAGATCTAGCTGTTTCTCTTTCCTATAGTATATAGTTATTTTACATATTTCTCAAACTCTTTTGAAAGGAAAGTGATGTAGATTTCTTTATTGAAGCATTTTAAGACTTAATGTATAGGTTTATTTTTTTTTATTCAGAAGTATGAATTCCCTTTAATTTCTGTAAATCACTGACTTGTCTTCCCATGAAAGGACTGCATGAATATTTTATAAAGCAATCTATTTTTCTTAATTTGTTATTTCAAGATGTTTATAGGTGTTCTCATTTCTTCATACAAGAAAAACAGAACAAGAGACAATTTTCCCCTGTATTTTATAGTGGGAGTCTCATTGCAATATATCTGGTGCCTTCAGTCATATAATGTTGCACAAATGTGATTGTGCTTGTCTGCCTCAGTAAAATGTGCTGGGACTACCAAGGAAAACAACCTTCCAAAAGCTACTCAGCAGCCATATCTGGGAAAACGCAGACTAAATAACCCCTCACTTCTGTGGTTTGCCGAACTGAAGTAAAATAATATATTCTTTTAGATATCTGTTCTTGAAGAAGGTTGACTTTGATGACAAATCTGGTGTTGAGTCAGCACCTGAAACGTGTTTAGCTATGTGCACTAGGGTTATTTGACAATGTTCATAGGTTTGATATGGGTAATTTATTTTCTGTCTGGTGAGTACAAGCCAGAACTACCAGCACACTGCTTGCTTCAACCTTTTCAACTTGCAATGCAGCTACAGAACTTTCATGGAAGGGCAGATGATCCGTTCCTTGTTCTTCTGCATTATCAGAGCAATACAGAAGTATTGGTGCATTAGGCTCAACTTTCCGTGCCTGCACAAAAAGTTAGAAACAGGTGTGTCATAGGTAAAATCCTGAGCTATAATTCTGTAACCATGTAATATGGTATTGCCAGTCTGGTAACAGGCCATAAGCTCTTTACTGGGTTAGTAAGGCCTCAGGACTATCGCTTGTCAGGCCTGCTCTGTCTGAACTTGTCTTGACCAAGAATCATTTTTAGTCAGAAGTAATTATTACAGAGAGAGAAAGAAGACATCTACACAGAAAAAGTTTCAGTATGAATAATGCAGTTAAAATTGCTATACCACACTCCCTAGGTTATACTCCTTTTCCTGGATCACTCTTCCCCTGCCTTCAAGTACTGGTGCAGAAAGGCACAAATTTTCTACAAGTCCTGGTATCACATTCTGGGCCATTTCAAGTGGTATGAGAATGCTATCTTCAGGCAACCACATATTGCCCACAAAATCATTTTAGGCATTGTAGACACCTAAATGGAGTGTGTTCCTCAACTTCATCGTCCACTTCAAAGGGGCAGAGGACACCATCACTCCTGAGCTGTTACCTGCTAACCTCATGTAGATGTCTTGGATACCCTACAGTGTCTCAGACGGCACTCCGGTTGAGTCTTATCTCCATGGACTATAGCAGGAGCTTAAACACATCTACACCTACAGGAAGATTTCAACATATTATTATATGTTAATAACAATTAATCTAAAATAGAATTCCATCATTATAGAAAAATGAATAAAAGCAAATGGAATCTACTTTAGAGTGAAGATGTGCTCAAAAAAAAATATAAAATCTCTTCAATTAAGATACGGGGAACCTCAAATCAAATCCACTTTCTGAAGCAGACTGGAGCAAAGGCCTGAATCTGTGTTTCCTGTTTTCCAGAAACCATTTTTTTAAGCACTTGCCTAACTAGTTACTTGCCTACCACTAGTTAAAGTGGTACTTTTTCCTTTTTTTTTTTAAGCTGAACCAATTAGTCAAATTCAGCATAGATTTGTCAGTGAATCTAGCTTTACCCAAACTGATTTATAATTTGGGAGCCTTTTATCAAACACATTATGTGTTAAAATAGAAGCAGAGATAACTAACTTTTCCTGTCCTAATTAAAATAACTGCACCACAGTTCCTTTTAGGATTAGTTCTCTAGGTGCTATTTTGTGAAATACTGTGATACTTTAACTCTCTCAGTGATTATATTTACACTGTATTAGCTGTCATCTTACTTTTCAAATGAGATTCCACTTGCCACATCTTTAACCCTTAGTATTGTTACAGAGCATGCTATATCAGGTTTGGAAGGAGGAAATAGTCTTTTTCTTTTTCCTTTCTTCTTTTTTTTTTTTCACCTTTTTTCCCCCTTTTTACTTATTTGAAAAGGAAAGGATTAATAATGCATGGGAATTAATACTTTCTATTTCATTATACCAGAGGGTTTATGTAGAGAAGAAAGCAAATATGTCATACATACAATCTGTAACATCTGACACATTGCACCAAACTCATTCACATTACTTACCATATCATATGCCAAATAGGGCTAGGATATTTATTGATAACCAGCTTAATTGCTTATCACTCAGCAAAGTCAATCGAGCCACAATTTAATCTTTTAATTATCACTTAGGCACACCATCCTGACACAAAGTATTCACAAAACATACCTAACTAATCACATTGCATACAAAGGTAGCAATTTAGAGTTTTGCCACGTATTTCATTACCGTGTATTTGCCAAGATATTAGTTGTTATTCGGGTGTTGTCACCTGTCACTCAGTGAAAACGCTTGGCTGGCATTATACAACATCATTGATCTTACCTAGTGTGAAGGAGGTGACATAGCTTATGGCTTCTTCAATCATTTCCTGAATGTAAAAACTTTGCCAGGTTGCTTTAGATGTCTAGGACATCAGGCGATAGCTGACAACTCTTTTTTGGAAAGCTAGGATATTAATTCCTACCAAGACGTTAACAGCAAAAGAAGGAAGAATTTTCCTGTTCTAATAGCATACCCGGGATTTTCCAAGGGTGAAAAAGTAAGAATACATTAAAAAAGGAAGGAATATTCCAAAACAAGATGCCTTCTTGAAGGATGTATTAGTGCTAACCCATTTTTCTTGATAAAGGGTGTAGAACAACTTAGTCTTGAGGAATAACAAGAAAACCTTTTATTTAAATAAGAATTAGCTCAAATTCTGCTCATGCACAAAATGAATGTTTTTATGTTTTAGATCTATCAAGAATGTACTCTAATCAGTACTAATATTTATATAACTTTACTGAGTTCTCACAGTTTGCTTTAGGGAATCAGTGTTTTGGAGATCCAGACTGTTTTCTGTGTCTAGACATGGCTAGATTAGTTTCAAAACCTTGCACTACATATTTTTTTAAAACTAAATTGCTTTATCTTAACCTGAAAAGCTGTCACACTTGGACTTTTATATTTTTATAGTACATACGCATTTGTTTTATAACAATATGAAGTCAAGAAAACCTTATGTCAAAATATTTTTGAAAACAACTCAGTTTAAATAAGAGTAGGAGTATAAAAGTTCAATTTTCAAATATTAGTTAAAAATTGTTGAAGACAAATGACTTGGTGACCTTCACCACTGTTGCTATGATTTTTAATGTGTTCATTTGATACCTTAAATGCAAAAACATTTTGTTAGTTTTGTTTTATAAGAAGTTGATAAAGCAGCTTTTGATGTAAAAATACTCAATAAATGAAGAAAAGGTATACAATAATGAAAAAATCAAGATCAGAAGTTTATTGAAGAATAATGAGATATGAAAGAGACACTGCAAAATTTAAGGGTAATAGGAAGGCAACTATGTATTTGTATGTAATACATTAACTTTTTATGCATATTTACATTTATATATGTAGATTATATATGTTTATTACATATATTTATCAACATATATGTATCTAGATAGACATATGTATATAGACACACATATACATATATGTACATAAATTTATATTGCATGCTGGTTTTCCATTTGTGTTTTCTTACTTTAAAAGTACAAGGAATCAAAATAGTCCATCATATTAATAACATGAAAGAAATATCAGTATTAAAAAGGGAAAAAAGGAAGACCCGGGGAACTACAGGCCAGTCAGTCTCACCTCTGTGGTCAGCAAGATCATGGAGTGAATCCTCCTAGAAACTCTGCTAGGGCACACAGAAAATAAGGAGGTGATTGGGGACAGCCAACATGTTTTCACCAAGAGCAAATCATGCCTGACAAATTTGGTGGCCTTCTATGAAGGGGTTACAGCATTGGTAGATAAGGGAAAAGCAATGGACATCATCTACCTGGACTTGTGCAAAGTGTTTGACACTGTCCTGCACAACATCCTTGTCTCTAAATTGGAGAGGCATGGATTTGACAGATGGACCACTCGGTGGATAAGGGATTGGCTGGATGGTCGCACTCAAAGGGTTGCGGTTAACGGCTCAATATCCAAGTGGAGACCAGTGATGAGTGGCATTCCTCAGGGGTTGGTATTGGGACCGGTGCTGTTTAACACCTTTGTCAGTGACATGGACAGTGGGATTGAGGGCACCCTCAGCAAGTTTGCCAACAACACCAAGCTGTGTGGTGCGGTCAACACGCTGGAGGGAAGGGATGCCATCCAGAGGGACCTTGACAGGCTTGAGAGGTGGGCCTGTGCGAACCTCATGAAGTTCAACAAGGCCAAGTGCAAGGTCCTGCACATGGGTCAGGGAAATTTCAAGCACAAATACAGGCTGGGCCATGAGTGGATTGGGAGCAGCCCTGCGGAGAAGGACTTGGGGGTATTAGTGGATGAAAAACTGAATATGACCCAGCAATGTGGGCTTGCAGCCCAAAAAGCCAATGGTATCCTGGGCTGCATCAAAAGCAGCGTGACCAGCAGGTCAAGGGAGGTGATTCTCCCCTTCTACTCTGCTTTCATGGGACCTCACCTGGAGTACTGTGTTCAGCTCTGGGACCCCCAACACAAGAGGGACATGGACCTGTTGAGGCAAGTCCAGAGGAGGGCCACAAAGATGATCAGAGGGCTGGAGCACAGGTTGCCCAGAGAAGTTGTGGATGCGCCATGCCTGTTAAAGGCATGTTAAAGGCCAGGTTGGATGGGGCTTTGAGCAACCTGGTCTAGTGGAAGGTGTCCATGCCCATGGCAGGGGGGTTGGATCTTTAAGGTCCCTTTCAACCCAAACTATTCTATAATTCTATGATTCTATGATTCTATTAAGGGACAAGAGCTGTTTTGTTTTTTTCATAAACCACGGTGTTCTGTAAATAGGAAAAACATTGACATAAAATAGATTTATACCAATGACAATGATGAAATAATTTATATCCTAACAGTACCTAAGGGACATTTTAACAGCGGCTTCTAACAGTACTTCCAAACCTAGCAATTTCTGTAACCTACCTAAAAGGATTCTGAAAATGCTAGCTGAGGAGCACACTGACTCACTAACACTAATTTTCAGTTAGTGTTATAACACTGGGGAAATCTTAGAATGAGAAGAAAGCTAATGTTAGATTAACACTTTAAAAAAGAAATAGTATAACCTGTGTCTGCCAATAAGAAATCAGCCCTGGGCAAAACAATACACTACATTTTATATTATTTAATTAGTAAAGAAATAAAGCCATATAATTTATTCCACTGAATATTGGCAACTAATTTGCTATCTTTCTTTGATAAGGCTACAAATGTGGTATATGAAATGACATATATTTTGGATTCTATAAGGAATCTCACTCATTGCCAAGCAAATATGGTCACTATGATCTTACCACCATAAGATGTTAAATAGATTAAGAACTAGCCAACCCATAGATCTTGGCTTGGTGCTATTTGACACTGATAATCAGAGGGGAATGGAGGAGGGGTGAGATTTCACACAGCTTGGTACTAGTGTGGCTGTCTCAGAAAGTTCTGTTCATTCCCTAATCCAAAAAGAGTTCTGATATGCTGGAGAGTCGGTCTACATATGTGAGGAATCAAAGTGGCACCACACATTAACACATCCATAGTGCTCTGATTTTATCAAAGAAGAAAACTACAGAAAGAACTGACCAAAACCTTTTTTTTTTTCTTTTTTTTTCTAGAGGAATACTCTAATTCAGACAGTAAATGATTCTTGAAAGTCCTATTTAGGAGGTTATAATATCATACTGCTAAATCATGGAAAGCACGGCATCAATAACAACTACTGTTATTATACATATAATGCAATTGGGCATAAAAATGTTAATTCAGAAAAGACAAAGAGTTTAAATGTCTATAGTGATAACTGTAGGAGATAATTTTCATACAGCACAATTTCACATTTGCTGTGCATTCAGTTACAAAGGATAAAATGCAGAGAAGAGAAGGAGAATAAATTTCTAACATTACCAGGAAAGGGAGAGAGAATATCTGAGGAGATGTTATGATAGATGAAAGCCAGAATTTGTGGACCAGATTGTCAAAGAATTCCAGCTTCTTTAGTGAAGAAGAGTGGCCATAAGCCTAAAGAGCCAGTTAAACCAGCATTATGTGTTCTTTGAGTTGTGCCTACGGTGCAGAACAGCCACAGGAGCTGTAGTAGCTGCATGACTGGATTTGTCCCTGTAGAACAGTGAGCTCTTTATTCTTTATTATAGGAGTTATCAGAGGTAAGTACTGACAAAGGCTACCTCAGTGTATGCCTACATATTACTGATATTTACCTTCCAAATGACCTTATGTAATTGCCTTCTATCCATATATATCCTACAGAAATCACAAAGTTTAATGACTCTTCACTGTCTCATTTACATGTCAGAGTGCCAGGTTAGTTGCATATCTCTTTCAATAGTGCACAGAAGGATCTTGCCATTGTTAACTAAAGACTGAATTTAAGCCAATGTAAACAACTCTGTACAAAGTCTAAAAAAGTAAAACTACTTAAAATGCATCTGCTTGAAGGAAATTATCAGTAATGAAGACCTAGATTATTTTAGAAGGCACTTTTCAAGATACGCTATTATTACAGTATTGTATTCTCTTCCAAAAGATTTATGTAAGTTATGTGCTTTACATTAACTCTTTAACTACGTGTAAACTCCTTCCTTTTCATCTTCACTATAGCGCCCAGAATGATTGATTTCTAAGGTGCAAGGAGTATATTTTCAATATATGATTGTTAAAATATCCAAAGAAAGATCTGGTTTTCCTTCAATGAAGCAGCTATGTGCTAGGATTTGGTCTCCAAATCATGAGGTACTTTAGAGTCTAGTATCAATGAGGAGTGTATTTCATATGATACATGTATTTCATTCAGCTACAGCCATTGGGCAAAGGAAAAAGTAATAAAAATTCTTTATTAAAATTGTATTTCAAGTTCATCTGTAAATTCTAGCTACTCAAATAGTGAAAGCAGCTTTATGTAAATAAATCAATTGTCTTCTCTGATGTTTTTATACTAACCAGAAAATTAAGTTAAAAATATGCAAAGAAGCCAGTAACTCCAGGCATCAATGTCCACCATATTCCAATTTATCCAAAACCTAATAAGAGAAGAGCATCATAAATTCCTCAGAACTTAAACCATATATCCTTATCCACCTTATCCAAAGTTACAGAGGTTTCCAAAATAATTTAATCTCTCTCTCCTTATGAAAGCAGACCTCTGAAATTGAAACCTCTTTTTGTAGGGCAGTCCTTGCCCACCAACAGTCCTAGTTTCTTCCTCCTATTACACTTCCAGAATGTGAATGTATATTATTTTTCTCCTCTGACTTTTGAGATACACGTATCACTGAGTAGGTGAAATAGAAGTTTTCTCAAATACAGTCAATATCTCATCTGAAATAAAAATCCTTCAATGGAATAGTATTCATCTACACCAGGCAAAGGACCAACTCGGAGCACTGGAGGAGGCACAAGGGGTGAGACTGGGATGCAAAAATAAATTTCCAGTGCCACAGGTTCTTCTGACTAGCCTCCAGCTATGGCTCCAAAGGGGTGTAACTCATTTACACCCCGCTGTATCAGCCATCACCATGCAAAAGTCTCAGATGTCATCAGGCGTATGAAAATCATACCATATGCTAGATAACAGGCGGATATATGTATTACCTTAGAAACGTGATGTTTTCTGTATTCCAGGACATCTTGACCTGATTCTGAATATAATTTGATAAACTGGCTGGGGCTGTATCATCTGTAAGCTTTTCATTCTATGTTATTCTGAGACAGATGCTGGGAAAGAAAGATGTCGTACAAGGTTCTAACAGGTCACAAATATCTCATAGAATTACTGTCTCTCTCTATGTACACTGCTAAGCTGTAAAATGTGAAGCATTCTTGTGGACAGAAGAATACAATTAGTACTAAAATGCTAGATATAATATGCTCTTGAAGTGAAAAACTCTTCAAGCTTTCATTGTGGACATTGGTGTCTTTTATGATTTTATAGTACTTTCTCATTTTATTGTGCTTTTCTCAACAGCTATTGATGGTTAGATGTCTATTAAATATATGTTTGATATGACCAAACAATGAAAATTGAGTTTTATCCTATAATGAGGTTTGAAAATACAATCCAAACAGCAAATGTGTAGACAATAGCTGCTGCTATATCACAAAAAAGAAAAAAAAATACCCCTCATTAAGAACCTGAACTCCTTCACTACTTTCCTTTATTAATTTGTACTTTAAGGAGAAGTAGTCCATGGACAGCAAGATGTACTGGAGGAACTACTGTGTTTTGGCTAGCTGTAATCTCTGTCATTTAATAGGTCTGCTCCGTAATGAAAAAACAGCATTCTCCTTCATGCCAGCTTTTTAATGGAATGATGTGTCAGGAATGTGGAGCAACAGAAGAGATGTTTTGCTCCACTCTGACCTTTTATAGTAGCAGTGATGCAGTTAAACCAAATGAAAGCTTGCAGTCCTAATAGCGTAGCTTCAGAGCAGAAATTCTTGCCAAATAGTATCTAATTATCTGCTGAATGTGTTTCAGTATAAAAACATGTGTTAAAACCTTACAATTTATGGATTTCTCAGCACAGGAAGAGTAAAGCTGATAGCGAGAACAATGGTAAATCTTCAAATAATATTCCTTGAAAGTGTGATACAGGGAAATCAGTACATGTAACTGCATAACCAAATAAAGCCCTTTGCTTCTATGTTAGAAAAATATTTCATGTTCAGCTGAAAACAACTGAATGAAGGAACAATCTTTTTTCTAAAAATCATGTGATTTGGAAACACTAAACAAAAATAAAGATTCAAAACACACTAAGAAGTCCACTGTTGTTTTATTGGCTTGATTTTTCCCCTGAAATTGATGCTTTGATTACATCATTAAATATTTAATATATTCTGATTAAAAAATGTCCACTTTTATTATTCTATTATGAAATAAGAATGAATATATAAGTAAAACATAAGGCAGGAATGACTCTCTGGGAAAAAAAAAACTAAGCCAATTATCATTTACCTCTGATACCAGCCTTCCGTTTCAGAGTGACTTGTCTACTATTTCCGTAATTAGTTTTGTCTACTTTGCCAAAACTAGCCCCAGTGCCCAATAGTATTCTATGTCAGGCAATATTTTGCATTATTGCAAAAAATTATTCTGCTGGTGTATTGTATTATTCTTGGCTGAAATGTTACCATTAAAATTATGGGAAAATAACAGCAGGAACAGTTAGCAAAAATTTAATCTGAGAACATGTCCTGAACTCAAACAATAGCACTATCTGCTGTCACTTGCCATGTTTGAAATGCTATGTTGAATGTGGCATCATATATTTCTCCCCTCCTTTCCCCCATTAACTGTAAAATCAGGAAGGAAATTGGAACAAATAGAAACAAGTAAGTGCTGTGCAGCATTAGAATTATTTATTTGCTCTCTGGTAGTGCCTACATCTCTCATGTGTAGTTCAGCCATACCAAGGTCCCACAGCCTCTGTCCATAGTAGTTTATGATCTATTCACCTAGAACCTGCAGACACAAAAAAGAATTATTTATTTAAAGTTTTCTGGGAAACTAAAAAAATCTTATGTTTGGTATGTTACGCAGATTTCCAAGTTCAGGTTCTCTCTCAAGATGTGTCAAAATGACAGATAGATACCATCTGCATAAGACCCCAAATCACTTTTTTTCACAAGAGAGTTCTAGCCTACATGCAAGAATACAGTGCAAGGGGTTTTGTTCTGAATTGCTCTTTCCTTCTAAACAGATTTCTCTGAATCTGTTCCACGTCATTAAAAAGAATTAAGTAGTTATTGTTACAGAGATAAACAGTAAGACAAACATTAAGACACTTGTTCAGATGGATAAACATCTAATATAGGTTTTACCTCAACTAACTCTAGAGAACCAAAAGATAATTATCCAGTCTACAATACTCACTTTTGGTTAAACTATCAATACAGGCACTATCTGAAGACAGTTACCTTAAATGTCTCTCTTAAAATGGGATGTTGCAACCTCTGAAGGGTCTGTTCCTTTCCACTGATATGAAGGGAGTTTTGTTAACTACAGTTCAGACATTAGCTTCAGATAGCTGAGTTAACTGGAATGAAACCTACCTAAAAATACCTATCTCCGATGTAAGCTGTCTTTATTAACAGCAAATCAAAGAGTGTCATTCTGAGGATTTTTCACTCCTGAATATGTCTTCCAGGGGGAAACTCTGTCACGTAGTAGATGTCATTTGAGATACTCCCCAGATAAGACTAATATCCTTATTAGTGTAAAAATCTCACCTTTGACTAAATGATGAACACCTCCCTCTCAACCAATTTTTGTAACATGTCTCACATCTCTTCCTCTCTCTCCTTTCTTTTCCTTATAAATATGCCTGCAATCTTTTGTGCAAATAAACACCAAAGCCCTTGATTATTTTTTTTTCTGATTTTCATTAAGAGAATGGTAAATACATATTAAAATAAAACTGTGCTAGGGGTGGGGTCTTCCACTGATTTTATGTTCATCTGCCATACTGAACACTTGATTGTTTGCATATGGTGTGATGAAAGAGTACTGCTCTAAGTCCAGAGATGTGGGCTTCCTTTCCTTTCTCCATTTTTCTTCTCCTTTAGCTTTTATAGATACCATACAAAGGTGAAAGGGTGAGATCACATTTAATCCAGATAATGTCTCAATGTTAGAGACTGTGATATGAGCACATGGGCTGCAACTCATACTTACGTTGATCTTAGTATAGCATAGGCCACTAATGGCTCTAAAGACAAAACTGTGTCAATCCTGTTGAATTTTTTTTTTTTTATTAAGCCAATTACCTGCAGTTCATCAAGTTAAATGACAGTCTCCATGCTATGGGAAATTATGTCATGCCTCCGTGTTGTTTTGGGTTTGTGTGGCGGGGTTTCGGTAGCAGGGGAGGGTCCGCAGGGCCGGCTCCTGCTGGAAGCTGCTGGAAGCTTCCCCGGCTGGGAGCCGGACCCGCCTCTGGGAGAACAGATTCCAGAGGGGAAACCTGCCGGGAGTCAGGGGATCGGGGTGGGAGAGGAACCCCTGTGCAGATCCCGAGGACAGGGAGGAAGGACGGGATGCCCCTGCAGCCCATGGGGAGACCAGGTGGCAGGCTGTCCCCCCCCAGGCCACGGAGGGGAGCGGTGGAGCGGAGGCCCCCCAAGATGGCCGCCGCTCCCTGGGGAAGCCCGCGCTGGGGCAGCCTGGGACTGAAGGACCGCGGCCTGCGGGAGGGACCCGCGCCGGGGCAGTTTGTGAGGAACTGCAGCCCGCGGGAAGGACTCACGCTGGAGCAGTTCGTGGAGGACTGTCTCCCGCGGGAGGGACCCCCCGGCGGAGCAGGGGAGGAGTGCGGAGTCCTCCTCCCCCTGAGGAGGAAGGAGCGGCAGAGACAAGGTATGACGGACTGACCCCAACCGCCATTCCCCGTCCCCCTGCGCCGCTCGGAGGCGGGAGGTGGAGAGAACCGGGAGTGGGGCTGGGCCGGGGAGGAGGGAGGGCTGGGGGAAGGTGTGCTCGGGTTTGGGTTTACTTCCCAGTATCCTGTTTTGATTTGATTGGTAGTAAATTAAATTGATTTTGTTTCTTCCCCAAGTTGAGCCTGTTTTTTGCCCGTGACCATCAGTGGTGAGTGATCCCTCCCTGTCCTTGTCTCAACCCACGAGCGTTTCTTTATATTTTCTCCTCCTCATCCCACCGGGGGGGAGGAGTGAGCGAGTGGGCTCATGGTGCTTTGTTACCGGCTGGGCTTAAACCACGACACATGTGTATGAGATTTTTCATGTCCATGCTAAATGAAAATACTAACATGAAAATGCAAGCTCAACAATGAAGAAATTTTACAAATACATTGTCCAGCATTCTAAAAAATAAAGAAATCGCCTAGCATAATCCCAAATCTGCAAAGATTTTAAGCAGTTTTTAGCACTTGGGGACAACATTCAGACATTTAATTTTGAATGCACGTTTGTTAAAGCCTATGTTATTACGGTACTGCATAACTGTTCTTTCAGCTTAAGAAAAAAAAAGGGTTTATAGCCTTAGGTTATTTGAATATTTAACCTTTCCTTGTGATACTCCCTACTTCTTCTTTCACGGTGACTTCTATAACAAATTTCAAAGTCAAGCGCAAACATAAATATGAAAATCACATTCAAGTCTCACTTTGATTTTAAAGCTATAATCAAGTTGTTGATCATAAATAAGCTAGAAGAGAATTCAATTCTTCTGTTTCCTCCTGTCAGTTAAGGAGTCTCTTTTTAAAGATATCCAAGATACAAGGATGACTAAGAACATTGCTTTTTGTAGGTTCAGTTTACGTATTAAAGGTTCTAAAATATAGCCAGATCCTTTAGAGTACAAAGCTGCAATCAATGCAGTGACATTTAATAAATGTTATAATAAATAGCATTAATATATTAAAATCAATAAATATATTCACAGACAATATCTTATGAATTCTTAGGTAGAAGTAACATGGTGGACAGATCAATAACATGACTGAAATTTCCTTATCTAACTTCAGATCGCAAAAATAATTTAGGTAAATCATGTACATCCCCTACAGTCAGTGAAGATAAAAGATACCTACTTGAGAGAAAAATTAATACCACATGTTATAGACACCTGTATAGGGTGGGGGACAATGAATCACCTCTTTCAGTATATTATTTTTGACTGTTAACTGTAGAAATCCCAGATAGGTAGCTTAAACACTATAGCAATGTTTTTGATGGTTGTAATTCGGGCTGATGAGCTGGCACCGTCTGACTGCAGGACCGCTTAGCCTGTGGTGCACAAGTAGTACTGAGTGCTATTGTCAAGCTAATAAGCTTTACTGTATGCAGCTAAACTGTTGCTACACTGTGTGGCTATATTTGCTCAGGTCAATAGTGCTCGGGTCAGGTGCTTCACTGAGCAGTGCAGTCATGCCAAGTGTGTCCTACAAGGGGGTGTTAGTAGAGAGAGGACAGCAATTTGATCACATAGACCTGAATAACTGTGAGAACAGCATTAAAAAAAAAAAGTACACCCTTCCCCCCCAAATAACCAAAACCAAACCCCAGTCTAAACACAATAGTGTTTCTGATTGCTGGAAGAAATATATTCTGCAGATATTTTCCAGCCTGATTGAAAGCTATTGCTTTATTTCATTTCAATCAAAGAGTATTAAACAAATAAAACTTCTTTATTTAATCTTTTAAAAATTGTGTTCTCATATGAATCCTAGGTGTTTTGTATTAAAAAAATGAATCTTGACAATACTTCTGTGATATGCAGAAATCCTTGCTTAACAACAGCACCATTAGAATACAGAGGAAACAGAGGTGAGCAAATGCTTTATATTAGGCTACAGAACAATCTAACAATAGTTAGATGTCTCCTTAACTAAGTTAGCTGCCTGTCAGTGGTCCTTATGTTGCCTTGGATAGAAAACAAATTCTTTATACTTAGTTGTCTGTACCTTTGACAGCTAAACTTCCATTGCAAACAATGCTCCTTCCTTCCTTCCTTCCTTCCTTCCTTCCCTCCTTCCCTCCTTCCCTCCTTCCCTCCTTCCCTCCTTCCCTCCTTCCCTCCTTCCCTCCTTCCCTCCTTCCTTCCCTATTTATCCCTATTTGGGACTCTGTTTTCTCTTAAAGTCTTTGCAAATGAATAGTCTTCAGCTATTTTAATATTCTTGTATAATTTGTCTTAAGACTTTTACAATTCAATCTCAATGATTTCTGGGAAAACAAAACAAAATAAACCTAATTTTTCTCTCTTACATAAAAAGAACGCCAAGATGAGCTATAAAACAGAGGGTGAGAGGAGGTGGTATTTTATAATGGAAAGAGAAATCCATCCTGTTTTAAGAGCCTTAGTATAGCACTATGCAAATCTTATTAGTCTCAGATCAACTATACTAAAAGGTTTTGTTTGGGTGATGTATAAAGGATTTAGAAGATTGGCACAAATGAAATGAGTCACAACAGATTTTGGACAAAGTGTACACGCAGAGCCAGGTGATCATCTTGATGACTCCTGAACAACTACAAAATATACACAATGAATGGGAGATGGACACTTTATCCACCATGAATGGGTAAAGATTTTTATCTATCTTAATCTAGACAACTATCTAATTTAAACTAATGTTGCTATGGGTACAGTGGGTAAGTAAGATGGAGTGTAGAAAGAATGAGCTGCCAAGTCGTCTTTAAAAAGAACCCCATCTCTGAAGACAATTTTGCTCCTTGTTAATATGTGTACAATAGTATCACCCCAAAAGACTATGGGTATGTACAGGTGGGGTATATCTAGCTTCCAGTATTTAGTGTAGCAATAGGCACACTTTAATTGGCTAAACACTACACACTTAGTAACTGCAGTAAACACAGGACAGTAAATGCATATAGAGTTAGTCCATCCTTTTGATTAAAAGAACAGAAGACACTATCTGATTAGTGCATGCAACAATTTCTTTTTCTAAGCTCAATTAAAATTGGAGTTGTATACTTCTTTTTCTTTAGGTGGCCTAAAGGGCGATACTGTTGTAAGCAACAGCTAGGAATCTTAACTACAGAGACTAGCCTATTTGACCTCACTTTAAACAAGAACATAACACTGTTCATGAAATTGCAACATGGGATACATTCCCACATAAAGCAGTTCTATCTATCAGTTCCCATTCAATTTGAAAACAACACAACAGCAGATCATGACATATAATTTATGTAGGAAATGAGCCAAGTTGTGATTTTGTTAATTTAAGACCATCAGTGGAGTAAGTTTACCCACAGAAATCATCCTAAAGATAATTAATGGATATAAATATAAATAGTATTAATGTGAAGCTGTTCTCCAAGTGTTAAGTGGTTGTTATGGTGGTAACATATTAAACTAAAAATTACTATGAAAGTTACTCAATATTAATTCTAAATCTGCAAAACTATCAAGAGAGGTAGGAAATGAAGATTTTTAAAAAATTATTCAAAGCACCTGCATGTGTTTCATGTGCAAAATTAATTGCCATATTAAATTAGCAGAATGACATTAACATTAAGGGACCGTTAGCATCATTCATAATTATTCATTATCTTTAAGTTGAATCATATGTCATTTCCTTGACATACTGTTTTTATTATTAAAAAGGTTAGCTCTGCAAAACTCTAATTATGGGTATAGAGCATATGGAAGATATAATATACATAGTAAGGAAACCTAAAGATGAATATTCTTAAGCAATTCTTCAGTAAAGAATGGAATATTTTATCTAGAAACTTAATCCAGTTGGAATGAAACCTGAGAGAGAGACAGTAAGTTAGAATACCATATAGTGATGGAAAATGAAGAAAAAGGAAAAGCAATGGCATCAAGGCAATCAGTCACTCTTTTCTATAATAATCCAGATGTTACATTTTTCATTATATTCTTTAAACTAGGGTGTGGCAAATGACCCCAAAGTGCTATTAGGTGTATAGCTTAGTTTCAAGAGCTCAATCTTTGATTTTTTCATTGATTTAAATATTTCTGTTGTCTATATGAAGATATTTGCTTCCTTTTGAGACCCTACACATCAGCTGTGCAACCAGTCTGAGGTGTAGTTTGATTCCGGATTATTGGCTTACACACACATACAAATATAATTTAAGATTTATTCCGGTACAGATTTCTGCTAATATAAACTAGAGGTTGTAGAACCATGAGTTTAATCTTTAGTCAAGTGCTCTGTGACAGATGGATTGGCTGCATGGTCCCAGTTCTCTCCTGACATACCCCTAAGTGGCAATTAGTCTGTGTCTTACATAGCCTCAGCTGTTCTGCACTGGCAATGATAAACAGTAATAAAAGCTCTACTGGCTTCAGTGGAGCCACACCAGCTGAAACTGTGACGCTGTGTTCCCAAACAATTAATATAGTGACAGCTACGGATAAAAGCAAAACCATATATTTTGAAATTGTCTTAAGGTTTTGGGGGAAAAATACAATGAAATAAGAAAAAAAAAAAAAGTAGGCACCCTTAAACAACATCACCAATTTCTTCATGTCTATACACGTGCAAATAGGTTTAATGTGTTTAGGAGACTGAGGTGAAGTATTTTCTTCTCCTCCCAGCCTTCTCACATATACACAAACATCTTTAGATACTTAACACCTGAGTCTTGTCACCCTCCTGGAGACAGCTCTGACTGTGTCAGAACAGGAATTCCAGAAAACAGTATCAAACCCTAGCCTAGGAGTTACATGCACATCTTGAAAGGAATGGCAAAACCCGTCTCTTGAGCCATTGCACATTCTTCTGTCTTGGATCTTTTACCTTAAATCTACTGTTTTCACATGTTTCTCTGACAGAGTTAGGCACTATTCTTTGATTATTAGGCACTAATACTAATGCCTTAGTATTTACAGGAGTGCACAAAACTTAAGAAAGTTGCCAAAACCAGTGGATGAACTGTATCTTTCCCAAAATACACAAGTATATCCACAGAGTTCAGCTTTGCATTGAGGGTTGCTTGAAAATCATGCCTTTTCTTATAAGTCTGCTGTTTGTTATTAAAAATGGACCCCAGAACAGCATCTATTATTCAGTTTTTCAATTAAAAAATAAATTCATGGACATCAGTTATTTGGCATATCTCTTCAGCCCTTTCTCCGTAAAGTCACAAATACTGCAAATATAAGGGCAGCAGTTGCCGCAATTAATTTCTTTTGATTTGATAGCATTCAGCAAATAGGTTGTGCTATGTCTGGGTCACCTTTGATGATCTTGTTAAATAAAAAGAAAAAAATCATTATTTTAAGATAGGAAAAGATTGGGTATTGCATCACCTAAGATGATGCACCCAAAGAAAAGTATCATAAACTAACAAGCTGCAGTCAGCTTGATAGTGGTAGAAAGATAGTGATAGCTTATCATATCGTAGTTTAGCTTCTCAGCCTCCTCTTTCTCCATGTCTTCACCCTCTTTTTCCTCAGGAGCTACTGGAAATTAAGATATTTATCTAACCTCCTCTTTCACAGACGTTCTGCAGCAAGCCCACTGTCTGTCATCTCCCCACTTTAACCCTAAAGGTGGACACTTTTTTTACTGCCCATGTAGCCTCACATGTTCTATGCATCTGGGTAAGGGAAACTAGTTATTCCATAATGATCTCTGTCCTGAAATAGCTGGAGTGTTCCTGGTACCCAGAAGTGTGCCTCTGAGACAATTCAGTATCTCTCTACTAGAAATCTACTCTCTCCTTACTTGGAGTATCCTCTTTTGGCAGGACAAAAGTACCACTATTAGTTTGGAACAGCAAGCAACACCCATTCAACAAAATCAGTATGTATGCCCCATCACTTGCAAAGTCCTATTTCCAGCTCATCCCAAGGGCAGGGACAATGTTGCTTGGTTTTTTTCCCTTTCCTTTTTCTCTGTAACTGAAACATCTGTCCTTAAATTCATTCCTTTTCAAGTTATGCTGTGCACCACAAGTTAAAAATAGCAAAATGTTAACTCAAGTAAAAACTAAAACCCATAAAAATGAATCTTGGATGTTTCTCTTCAGATACCTGGAGTTTTTCAGATGAAATTGCACCCCTACTCCAACACATAAATTTTGAACTATCTTGCAATATTTGGATCAATGATTTAAAAAGCTTTCTTTTTTCTTCCTTAGTTGTACAATTCCCCCCCCCCCCTTTATTGTGATTGACTCTTCTCCAAAGTATCTCTAGGCATTAAGTAAGCCAAGTGGAGTTGGTGAATTGGAATGGAGTCATTGACTGGAGTCAATTGCCTGCACACAATTAAATTACTAAATTACTTTGTAAAATTATTTTACGTGTTTCCTGCTTAAAAGCCCAGTTACTTCTTTATTCTTGACCTTTCTACTATTAGTTTGAACATCCTTTCAGATGATTGACAATAGGTTTTTTAACTACTGATTTTGTTCACAGTCAATTTGGCCATTTCATACTTCTGTTTTCTCACCCACTTGGATTCTGAACAAACAAGATTTCTAAAGACCTCCCAACTCATTAACCCTACACCCTTTCTTAGGGAGAAACCACCTCATGTAATCCAACTCCCAAATCTTTAAAAAGAAATGGAATCGAAGTGGTTTCTTTTGCATAATAATAGCAATAATAATAACAATAACAATAATTATTTATTCTGGGGTGTCACTGATGAGATGATTGTATGACATATTCTGATTTTCATGCTAACTATATCAATTGGCAGCCCATCCCATTTAATTCTTATTCTAACATTGTCCTGTAGAAAAGTTGTTATTTTTCTCATTTTTTTTCTCCATATACTTAGACAGCTGTTTCCCCATCAAATTTTTCTAGACCAAAACTCAAGTTTTCTATCTTTTCCAGATATGATATACTGTTCATTCCTCCAATAATTTAGTAGTTTTTCTTTACAGATGATCACTTTTGAATTGCTTTTTCCTTGCTAGAAACATGCACAGTATTGTGGCCTGAGTCTTATCACTGTTTTTTTATGGATTTTTTCTCTCTTTTATTTTTTGGGGGAATATATTGACAAGGGAGTCATAACAAGTATTTATGGACACCTAACTTTTCTTCCCCCAGTAGAACAGCTTTTGTGGTATTTCTCCAAAATAATCTTTGACTCCTTTAGTTTTACTGATATCTTTGCTTTGTTTCTATAAACCTTTGGTGATCTTATTAATAGGGTGATACTTCTCACTATTTTGCTTTTATTTCTGTCTCTCTGACAAGATGGTGCATTTCAAATGTGTTCCAGTCCTTACTGTTGTTCTTCTAGGTTTCTGCTGACATTCCACTATCCCTTCACAGAGTAGGTATTAGTACTGCAAGTTCTTCCTTTTAGTTTTCTGAGTTTCTTAGATTAACACAAAGCTGATGATAATTTCTTCCCGACAACCTTCTCTATCTTATTATCACTCCTCAGGATCTCAGCAATGGTGGTATTTGCTTTCTTCCTGGTGAACATTCTATAAAATCATAGAATCATAGAATCATTTATATTGGAAAAGACCTTTAAGATCATTGAGTCCAACTGTTAACCTAACACTGCCAAGTCCACCACTAAACCATGTCCCTAAGTACCACATCTGCACGCCCTTCAAATACCTCCAGGGATGGTCACTCAACCACTTCCCTGGGCAGCCTGTGCGAATGTCTGACAACCTTTTCAGTAAAGAAATTTTTCCTAATATCCAATCTAAACCTCCCCTGCAGCAACTTGAGGCCATTTCCTCTCATCCTATTGCTAGTTACTTGACAGAAGAGACCAACACCCACCTCACTACAATCTCCTTTCAGGTAGTCGTAGAGGGCGATAAGGTCTCCCCTCAGCCTCCTTTTCTCCAGGCTAAACAACCCCGGTGCCCTCAGCCGCTCCTCATAAGACTTGTGCTCTAGACCCTTCACCAGCTTTGTTGCCCTTCTCTGGACACACTCTACCACCTCAATGTCTTTCCTGTAGTGAGGGGCCCAAAACTGAACACAGAACTCGAGGTGCAGCCTCACCAGTGCCCAGTACAGGGGGACGATCACTTCCCTGCTCCTGCTGGCCACACTATTTCTGATACAGGCCAGGATGCTGTTGGCCTTCTTGGCCACCTGGGCACACTGCTGGCTCATATTCAGCCGGTTTTTGAGCATCACCCCCAGGTCCTTTTCCATTTTCTGTTACTGATAATCTCTATCTGCTACTGTTCCTTATGCAACAGCTTTTCTCTCATCATAAGTATTAATACCAGGATTGAAAGTTGCCTTCACCACTTTCTCATACCCAGTCCTTCTCCCATTTTCTAATCTCCATTATCCTGTCTTAATCTCCAAGGACTGAAGACAGTCCAGTGGTCCTTTCCAAGCTCTACTTTTCTATGATTCGATCATCGAAACCTCAGTCTTCTTCAGCATCTTTTCGATCTAGACAGACTTCTAATTAATTCTTGAAAGAATTTCTCAGTGTAATGTTTTCCAGCTGAAAAGTTTATTCATGATTGCTCAGGTCTTTCCAGCAGTCCTTAGTCATGTAACACATTTTTTCAGTCTCCAGATTTACTGCAGTGTTCATTTTTCTTAATAAACAGCCAGCAGCCATGCAGTTCTGACTGGCACCTGTGAATTTCAGCCTTCCTTGTTCCAGTTTGGGTCAGCTGCCCTGGCTGTGTCCCCCCCCAACTTCTTGTGCCCCTCCAGCCTTCTTGCTGGCTGGGCATCAGAAGCTGAAAAATCCTTGACTTAGTCTAAACACTACTTAGCAACAATTGAAAACATCAGTGTGTTATCAACATTCTTCTCATACTGAACCCAAAACACAGCACTGTACCAGCTACTAGGAAGAAAACTAACTCTATCCCAGCCGAAACGAGCACAGGTGTTGATAACCCACCAATGTTTTGGCTACTGCTGAGCAGCGCTCACACAGCATCAAGGCTGTCTCCAACATTCCCCCCCTCACCAGTAGGCTGCCAGTGGGCAAGAACTTGGAAGCTGCTTTGGGACAGCTGACCCAAACTAACCAAAGGGATATTCCATACCATATGACATCAGCTCAGCAATAAAAGCTAAGAGAAAGGAGGAGCGGGTGGGGCATTCATTATTAGGACATTTGTCTTCTGGAGAAACTGTTACACATGCTGAAGCCCTCCTTCCCAGGAAGTGGCTGGACATCGCCTGCTGATGGGAAGTAGAGAATAAATCTTTTGTTTTCCTTTGCTTCCACATGTGGCCTTTGCTTTTGCTTTGTTAAACTGCCTGTATCTTGACCCACGAGGGTTTTTTCCATCTTATTTTCTCACCTCCCTGTCCTGCTGAGGAGGGGAGTGATAGAGCGGCTTGGTGGGTGCCTGGCGTCAAAGTCAACCCACCACAGTTGTGCAGGAGTCTGTTTGCTCCTCAGGACTTGATCCCAAGTAAGATATTTAGTTGACTCTAGGCATGCGCTGCTGGTGCTATCTTGCAAGGAACTGGTCCAACAGCTTTTGCATGAGCCATTAATGGAATGGGCCTGTTACCTGTTACACTATCGTTCTTCTTTTTTCTCAGACTCCAGTACCTAAATATATCACTTTCATCTTCCTGTTATCTCAAGAGCTGGCTGCTCTATTCTTATTAATAATCTCCCTTCATCTTTTTCTTCTCCTGCATCTTTTCCTTTGAACTAACATGAGTGAAAATAACCTTACGAAGTCTCTATGTAAGAAACTCTCAAATCAGTGAGAATTCTGCAGGAATAGAGAATTACCTAATCATCCAAATGTTATTTGGCTGATGTTAAAAAGTCAGCAGGAGGAGCTCACAACATTAATTTTAATCAGTTGTTTAATAATTCTTCAAAACAGTGCCTCTTATATAAAACCTGTTTGCACAAATCCCCTTGGTGTTTGAACACAGCATATATCTGAATATCACTGAACTTGTATTTAAAATTTAACAAATGTGATAGATGTCTCTTGGGGAGGAGCAGCTGGACCTCTGGATGTAAAAGCTGTGAGTCCTTATTGCCTGAACTAAATGACCTAGCTTTCCTAGCTCAAAGGCTAGATTAGATTAAAAAATGATTTGTAGTCCAGTCACTATGGAGGGACTGACAACGACACTAATTGTGGGCTACGTGCATATTCACATAATGTTTTCCTGTATTATTTATCCTAGGTTACTGCCTGGTCTGAGCAGGCTGGTCCGAGTATGGCATCAAAAATCTGTTTAGTTTTTACTCCAGAAAGATCATTCATTTCAACCTTCTTCCTAAGCTGTTTGGAGGAGTCTGCACTTAACTTTCTACCGTAGACACAGCTCTAAACCAAGTCCGCTGACCCAAAAATCAGTTTTATGGAGAAACACACTGAGGAGAGGAGTCAGAGATGGGAAGAGCCTATTAGGGCTTCCTCAACTCACTTGAGGAAAATGGCTGGAGCAGAAAATTGCACAATATAGATTTATAAAGTTCCTGTGTATAGCAGTACATAGGCAGGATTTAAATTTAAAACTGATAAAAAGATATACTTTGTTGCACATGCATAATTAACCTAGAGAGCTCATTGCCACAAAAATATCACTGAGGCCTTAAAGATTAGTAGAATTTTAAAAAGGATTAAACATTTATATGGATAATGAGAGCATTCACATTTGCATGGAATTAGATTTATTTCTTTAAAAAAAAAAAAAGTTACAAACTATCTTATTTCAGGACATAAACCAACAGGTAGCCATTGGGAATAGGAAGAAACTTCCCCTCTCAGGAAAGTTATTGCAGAATTGTTCATTTAAGCTTCCTTATAAGCATGTAGTTTTAGTCACTGACAGCAGCAAGATGCTGGACTACACACAAATATTGCTTGATCAAGAACAGCAATTACCAGCCTCCTATTGACTTATGTTAATGACCGCACAGCTACTATGGTGGAAAAAGAATGTTTTCCCATTCGAATTTGTTCACAAGGAGATAAAGGTGGCACACAGACATAGAAATGTTTTATAAGGAATTCTTGCTTCTTTTGCAGCAAGGAATGCTTCTGGATAAATGTTTCAGGGAGTATTTAATGAGTGAGTGGCATAGAAATAAAATTATTGGCAGGAACAAGTTAATGACCAATTAAGTACAAAAACAAAACTAAATTACTTGCATTGGTACCTAATTTAAAGCTGTGATTGTAATCCAGGTAATGGAGCTCTGCTGGAAGTGTTCTTAGCACTCCCCTAACAAAAAAGTCATTACTGACTGGCTTGCTGCTTCATATAATTGCTGTGATAAGCCACTGCAAATATAATTGGCTTTAGCTGAAAAATATTTCATCATAAAGCAAGAACAACAGTTGTACTTTGATTTATGTATTTATAGCAACTTAAGGAAGATCACAGACACATTTAGTTTAGAGTCATTTTTACTAAGGCAGAAAGTGCAATGAAAAGATCTTAAAGGATCTTTAAGAAACAATACACTTTTCCTTAAATTGTGTTCCTTTTGAACACTGAAATGACTTAAATAAGCACATTTAGTCTGTTAAAGCCAAAAGGGACTTCAGATTAATTTCTGTACTCCTTTGGCAAGTTTTGCTATTATAGTACAGTCCGAGAAGCTTGCTAGTCCTAAACAGATTCTGATGAATTGTGTATATTTCCTGTGCTTTCATGGGTGTTCAGTATCATGCTCTGTTCCCTTGCTTGTCTAGCTCAAACAAACAAGAATTTGCAGTAGTGTTGTCGAAATTCGGAATAAAACTCCTTAACAGCAATGAGAAGTTAAGAAGCAGGCACTCCTTTATTGCAGCGCTGGGCACACGGGGGATCGCTCCACCTATCGTGTGCACCTGTCTTGTCTAACGATACAGTTAAATACACACCTGTTATACATATTCATTAAGTTTCTGGGAAATGTTATACATAATCATCAACTTTCCAGTAAATCATTAGCATATGTATATGTCTCTTCATGCAGGCGCAGCAAAGGTCTCTGGTGGTCTTCAGAAGCCCTCTGGTGGTCTTTCATAGTCTTCCTCACTTGTCCGCTTCTTGACCTCCTTTAGCTGATTCTGCGCAGTATGATTCTCATCACTATATTAGTTTGCATAAAAATGTATACTATGTTCTCTTTTGAAATCCAACCTTTTCAATGATTGGTCTTTCAGTTTGTTATCAAAATGGGAAAGGTAGGGAGTTTTCAAGAAGCAAATCTTCTTGGCTTCTTAAAAGAAAATATAAGCCAACGATAATCAGCTAAAAGTACAGTACTGCACATTCTTTAAGTTCTTTATCTACTATGGTTACACCCCACAACTCTATATTCCTAATATTTCAGTTGTAATCAGATTTGATTTCTTTTAAAATGTAACAGTAGTGATAGATAAATATCTTAAAAATACTGAGTGTGATTATTCAATGGAAAACCGTACAAAACCAGAATTTTATTCTCTTGATTAAGACCCCCAATTCCCATTCTTCCTATGTTTGTTCTAATGAATAAGTTTATCAGTGGGAGTTTTCCTAGAAACATTCATTTTTAATTGAGTATTAAGCATATTCATGACAAGCTCGTTTTAAACAGTGTGTACGCTGGAAACCTAATTATAAAGAGCTGCAGTCAGCCAGTCATGAAATAAACCATCAAATCATATAACATATGACTTGTGTGTCCAATCAAACCTAATCAAAGCCATTTAAAAAAATCAGCACTGGCTATTCCAGTTAGCAATTTAGCGAGACACTTTTGTGTATCCCTATTCCTCTATTGACGTATACAAACACAGATACTGCATATGCTCCTTGCCATTCCAGTGGAAAATTGTATAGACTAGTTTGTGTATTTGGATCTCAGAGCTTCAAAATTTCCACTAACTAAATAAATAAGAAAGAAATGTAATGAATAAATAAATAAATAAATAAATACGTGGTCGTGGTGGGAATCTTGGAAACATATGCTTTTTAGTAACTGGCACACATTATATTTGCCTTCATTAACCAGGCTCTGGTTTTACTGTTCATAGGAACAAATCTACAGCATAAATTGAAGCAAGTAAAATTGATAGATTACAATTTAGGAAAGAGACATTTAACATGATGTTGTGTTTAGGCTGGTTGACACCTTTATTGCAAATCTTCATGCATTTTGACAGGGAAATTACTACATTTTTTTAAATTTTTTAAATATGTTTCTATTGTTTTATTTAATTAAAATACTTTTAAAAACTGCTTTTTCCTAAGCATTCTTTAACAGCACTCTAATATTATTTTCAAGCAAAAATTCAGAAATCTTAGGAGTGTTTTTGTAGATTATAGTTGTCAATGCCAGCTAAGGCTTCTGATAAAACTTTATAGAATTTTTTACTAGGAACTCATAAAATTTTTCATAATAACCTGAAAGGTACATCTGGCCTAGTAATTCAGCCCAGTCTTGCAAATCCATTGAAGCATGCTGACCTTTGAGTATGAAAGAAGTTCCACTGACACTAATGGATTTTGGATCAAACCATAAAAAGAGCAACCATCCAAAGTAGCACCTCTCATCACTAGAGAACTGCATCTGTTCACTTCCTATATCATTAGCACAAAGAGCCAACCATTCATAAAGGTTACAATGTCATTGTGAAGAAATTCAGGAGTCACTGATACTGCCTTATAATCAGTGTGTCTTTGAAAACATTAAATCATACACTGAGTTAAAAAGTAGTCTGATCTAGTGCTTCATCCCATGTATAATATGATAGTACTACTTTATATTTATGTTCTTTTTTGGACAGAGCAAGAGCAGAAGATAGGGAGTAAGTCTGATTATTTTTAAGTTGAAAATACTGAAGTTGGTCTCAAGCAAATAGGAATAAATAGGAATTTTTATCTTAGAACATCTGTGTTTGAAATCCCAACTTTCTCTTACAATGGATAAGATTTCCTTAGAAACAATAACATTTTCATAATGCAAGCAATTGTTTTTCTACTGAACTGCTGTACTGAGTGGGGTACAGTCAGCTTTCTTCACAACAGCCTACCTGATGCTGTGTCTTGGATTTGTGACTAAAACAGTGTTGAAAACACACTGGTGTTTTGGTTGTTGTAGTGCTTGCACAGTGGCAGGGTGTGTTGGATTGACTTTGAGTTGTCACCAGGTGCCCACCAAGCCACTTTATCACTCCCCCTCCATTGAAAACACAGGGAAGAAAAATATGACAAAAAGCTCATGGATTGAGATAAAGACAGGGGGATCACTCACCAGTTGCCATCATGGGCAAAACAGTCTTGATTTAGGGAAATTGATTTAATTTATTGCCGATCAAATCAGAGTAGGATAATGAGAAATAAAAACAAATCTTAAAACACCTTCCCCACACTCCTCCATTCCTCCCAGGCTCAACTTCAGTCCTGATTTTCTCTACCTCCTCCCCCGCAGTGGTACAGGGGGATGGGGAATGGGGGTTGGGGTCAGTTCATTATGCATTGTCTCTGCCGCTCCTTCCTCCTCACACTCTTCCCCTGCTCCAACATGGGGTCCCACCCACAGGAGACAGTCCTTCACAAACTTCTCCAATGTGGGTCCTTCCCATGAGCTGCAATTCTTCATAAACTGCTCCAGCGTGGGTCCTTTCCCTGGGCTGCAGTCCTTCAGGAACAGACTGCTCCAGCGTGGGTCCCCGACTCGGTCACACATCCTGCCAGAAAATCTACCTTTGCATGGGCTTCTCTCCATGGGCTGCAGTTCCTGCCAGGAACCTGCCCCAGCGTGGGCTCTCCACTGGGTCACAGATTCCTTCAGGAACATCCCTCTGCTCCGGCGTGGGGTTCTCTCTCCCCGGGCTGCAGGTGGAGATCTGCTCCAGCGTGGACCTCTCTGGGCTGCAGGGGAATCTCTGCTCCGGAGCCTGAAGCACCACCTCCCCCTCCTTCTTCACTGACCTGGGGGTCTTACATATTCTCACTCCTCTCTACTGGTTGTTGTTGTGCAGCCATTTTTACTCATTCTTAAGTATGTTTTCTCAGTGGTGCCACCACTGTTGTTGATTGGCTCAGCTTTTTCCACTGGCAGGTCCACCTTGGAGCCAGCTGGAAGTGGGTCCATTTGACATGGAGGTAGCTTCTTGCATCTTCTCAGTACCAAAACCAAAAAAAATAGGCTTCCCTACCTCCCCCTGCCCTCTCCTCCTCTCTCCTCTCCATTCACAGTACCAAAACCTTGCCATGAAAACCCAATATACAGGGCTTTTTCTTTTTCTCACTCTCCTGCCCCAGCAAGTAGGCTGGGGGGTGGTCAGGTAACTGGGTGGGGGCATAACCAGGACAGCTGACCCATATTGGTCAAAGGGATATACCGTACCATGTAATGTCATATTCAGCAATAAAAACTGAGGTAGACAAAGAAGAAGGTAAAAGGTTTGGATTCCATGGTGGCTGTGGGTCAGACACTGGCTGGGCATTGTTTTGCTTGTGGGAGGTGGTGAATTATTCCCTTTGCATTATTATTTTTTTCTCTTTCTTTAACTTACTTAACTATTTCTGTCTTGACTCATGAGTTTTATCACTCTTGCTTTTATTGTCTCTCTCATCCCATTGGGGGAAAAGGGGCAGGGAATGAGTGAACACCCATGTGGGTGCTTAGCTGCTGGCTGGGGTCAACCGACCCCAGCTATGTACTTGATAAAGTCATAGTTATTGTATAAAGTCTTGTTGCATAAAAACTTGCAGCCAGTTCTCTAACATAAATGAACTGAAATAGTCTGAAGTTATCAAGGAGAACATATTGCTGCTGACATCTCAGTAGGCTGATACCTGTTGGGTTACATGATGGCATCTACTAGACATGCAGAGCTGGAAGAGCACTGCTTGATAGCACCCAGCATGAAAAGAGGAAAGATCTCATCAACCTGTGGTCTCAACTAGCAGAACCGTCATGTTTAAGAAGTAGGTACTGCAGTTTTCTAAAGTGACATTCAACAAACGTGATGTGAGCAGATAATCTCACTATATTTTTCTGTCTATTTTGAATCAGAACCACAGAATTCATTTGTTCCTTAACCTATTCACCTGACTCTGTGTAACCTATTTAGACATAAAATTGTCACTCAACAGGTAGTGACACAGCTGGAGTTTTGATCACTGCTGTATGTTATCTATAAACAGCATCAGAAAGAAACTTCACCAAAAATCAGTATCACCCAAAAAAGCCTAACCTTTACTTTGTTGCTCAAGTTTTTAAAACAGATTGAACTGTGGTGTTGTTTCTGTGTAACACTCCAAAAATATAAATCCATCTAGAAATTTGCCTTCTCAGTTTCATGCTTCATTTAGTACACAATATGTTCACCCACACAAATCTGTGATCTTTAGAAATTGTTTCATGGACATCTATTCTTTCTCCTAACATTACTCACTGCCCACGGGAAGCTACTACTGTCCTTATGAAATGTCTTATGGAAAAAAAAGAGGAAAAAATTCTGTCTGTGCAAAGTCTGTACAATGCAAGTGCTCTGTCACTTACTTAGTATTGTTGTCCAGGTCCAGAGAAATTTAGGAACTCATTGACCTCAATTCTTTGTTACAGTGTTTCTCAGTCCCTAGAGTGTTGTTTATTCTCTGCTTCATTAGAAATTAAAATAATTTAAGACTGTTCCTGACCTAGCTTTTTGAGGGTTTTATTGGGAAAATGATGCATGAGAGAATTCCAGCAGAATGGAATGAAGAACAGGGATTGTAGGATAAGAATAGGCCACTGGGAGGTACATACATTAGGAATTAACAGATACCCCTCTAACAGTGCAGAAGACAATAATAATAAGAATGGGAACCTTGCTTTACATTGTTATGTTATTTTTGTTACCTTTCAAAAGGTGATTTTGGTTTTGCTTGCTAAATTTCAGGTCATTAATCAATTAGAAGTTTAATTATTAGACATGTCTTTAACAGATCTGAGATCAATGCAGGTTATCTACTTCACAATACATGAAATAAATGCTCTTCTTTTAAGCTAAGGACCCCAGTGTTTATTTTCTGTGAAGAAAAATAATGTACCGATGATTATGTTTTACAAAACTAAAATAATTGGGAGAAGGTTCTTCATGGCTCTGCATGTGTGTGTGTTGGGAACATAGTTACCAAGAGGCTGATTACAGATTCTGATATTTAAAATTCTAAGTGTTCCTGCACTTGCATGAATTTGAACAATTTAGGTATTGCTCTAAATTATAACTGTTGGCTGTGAATCCCCAGGGGATCACACTCTAGCTGGGAATTACCAAAACAAGTCTCACACCATCTCCAGCTTGCAAACAACCTGATCACCTCACACAACAGGAAACTGTGTGTATGCTATCCTAAAGAAAAAGAAAAGCTATTAGGGATGAGTCCTCAGTTAATCTGGTGTGCTAAAACAACCTCATCTTCAGTAAAATTGCCATGGCTGACAACAGCAGAAAATCTAGTGCCAAGAATTCAATGCCATTAAAAATTTTCAATTTGATTGAAATATGCAATCGCTTATACCATAAATATGTCATTTGTGCACAGTAGTATGTGCACATAGTATGGCACAAATCTTAAAACACTGTAAATATATGTTTTCTCTTTAACTTTCATTCCAGCTGATTCTAGATGAAAACTTTCCGGCATTTTCAAAGAATCCAGAGCAACCTGGCACAAAAATCTTCCTTTAAGTATCCTCAAAAAATAGGCTTCCCTACCCACCCCTGCCTTCTCCTCCTCTCTCCTCTCCATTCACAGGTTTAAAATATCAGGCTCCGTGATACTGAGCAACTTTGTCTTTCTTTTTCTAGACTTATAAGAAAATCAGTGTGCTCTTTTCCCTCAGTGCAAATTGCTATCACAAAGCTTTTTACTAAGACTGAAAAAGTTGTGCATATTGCTCCAGAACTGGAGTTTCCACAACAGTTGCCTGAAGCATTTCCAATTTATTTATTTTTTCCCCTGCCTTGTATTGTTTCAGTATCCATGAATTCATAATTTCCCATTGTCCTTCTCAGCCCCTGCAAAGCACAGAGTCTGTGACATGTTCAACCTCTCATTTTTAAAGTCAATGGAAGGGAAGAAAAATTTCTTTATTTCATTAGAATTTCATTATGCACCTCCACACTTCCAGAATCAAAGTCTTTCATCATCAAAAAAATCTGTGTCTGCCTCTTGCTATGGATAGATTGAAATCCAATACTTTCGGACGGGCTTTTGGCAGAGTGTTTGTTTAGCTTCTTGCTTCTGCTACTTTATTCCCCATTATAGAATACCATGAGACATCCTGTATGAATAGCACTGTATAAATATTGCTGTTGTTCTTGAACCAACATTAAGCTCCATGGGTGTCAAGCCATGGTAACACATGGAGCTTTCACAGTTCAGTACCCAGCGTCACAGTTTTGTAGGGGAGAGTTCTAAATGATGCATAGTTACCAGCCCCCTGAAAAATGACTGGTTGCCAAAAAAAGCCCTCATTAAAGAAACACATATGGTCATGAAATATTTTTCAGTTTTTAAACTCATCTAGTGATGAAATAGTGATGATTTGATTTCATGAGCTTGAACCATGTAAAAATCAGCTGCTCCTTTTTTTTAAGAACGGTCACTTCTTATAACATTGACAGTGCATTGTTCTTTGTTTATACTATTTTTGCCAGTTCAGATAAAACAAAGATCATATTAGCCTAAACAAAGAAGGACAAGCTTAAAGAATCAGCTATATCTCTTTGTTTCTGCATTCTTTTTCAAAAAACAGTACTGTGCTACTGGCACAATCCTTTCTTCTAAACAAGTTTTTGTATTCACTTTTATGTTCCTCAGATCAGCAACTCTTTTAATACATGAGTAGATTCATTAGTTACAATGCAACTGTAAGAACCTAAATCTCAGAGTTTGAATATCTTCTACAAAATATAAACTTATAACCCCCCCTTCTAAAAACCCAAACCGACCAACCAAAAAAATCCCAGTAAAATATTAGGCAGATATCCACGGGAAATGCATCTATCAAAAAAAGTTTTTGTTGTCCCTCTGACTATGTATGTCTACAATATACATGGACTACTCCCAAAATATTATAGTAAAATGGGCATTTTTTTCCTCTCCCACTACGGTCTTCTTTACAATAAATTAAGGATCTGAAGAGATAGTGGATTAATGATTAGTTCTCCAGCCTTAGGAAATCCTGTGGTAGAGCTGAACACTGCGTAGGCACCTACTGTATTTACATCTCTGGTGTTTAAGATAGCCCAGTTAGAAGATTACTTCCATGGGACAAAATCACATGCAACAGTCTGGTTGTTGCTCTGAGCCATGTCTAGACTGATGATGATGTTGAGACAGCTTTATATACAAGGAGTCTGCAAGGATAATTGCTGCAATGGAGAATATGTTCTTATTGGTAACAGTAATCTTTGTGATAGGATTCTAAAAGAGCCAATGGACTGAGCAGAAAAAGTACAATCACACAACCGCCAAAATCTAAAATGTCTGTGTACTAAGCATGGTTTGGTTTTCTATTAGTGTTTGTTTTAATCGTGCTAAAAAAAAAAAAAAAAAAGAGGAAAAGTAGATGTAGCAAGAGAGTGGATATGGAGGAACGCATTTTTCATAGGTAAATTGAAAGCAATAGAGATAACAGTATATAATCCATGAAAAGGGAAAATATTGAATTAATTGAATGAGTTATTTGTTAGAAGTTTTCCACTGGCTAACGCTAATGAACTTCATAAAACCAAATGAGAACTTGAACTGTTGCTCCAAATATGAGCTGAACCCTTGACTTTTAGAGAAATATTCTCTTCAGGTATTCAGATCACTTCATGAAATTCAGATTCATAGGTTACTGCAGTGACTGAGATGTTTTTCCCCTGATTTTGGGGGTACGCTGTATGGGTTATTAGCCATCTGGCTGATTCTCTACACTTGGGACCTGATCCAATAATTTCAGCTTGTGTCAGGTAACACTATGAATGCTACAATAGCTGGTGTTATTTTAAATCTTTTTTGCTATGGCATAAATGACTATGCAAAGCGTTAAACCATGCAAAGTGGAAGACAGTGCAAAATCAGTCTCTATATCTTCAAACCTTCTAAAGGTGTCTGTTGTTATACTTATTAAGTTATGAACACAAGTATTGCCATACATATGTTTATCTTTCCATATTATTGAATTTTTTGAAACAGCTGCATATTCCCCTTGTATGTTTATCAGCTTTTCTATAAATCTTTAAGTAAAGCTCTATCAAACACATCCTCGCAGTCTGTTCCAAGCACTTGTTAAACTTAAGCTTGATGGGATAATCACTGGTGTGACTTCTGCCACTCATCCTTGAAGACTGTTTGGTCAGTCAATTGAAATCAGTGAAAAGATGTGGGATTTAAAAAGACACACAGATAGTGCCTGATTTCATAGGAAAATACCCTTCTTATGCAGAAATAATTTAGGTATCTAGTAATTCAGGTACCAAAGAAAGCAATTTATTTTCACCTGAAATATAATTTTTTTGAACTGGAGAACCAAAAAGTTTCATCTGAAAGGTTGAGATTAGCAGACAGTAATTTATTTTTATATCCAGTGAATTGATTTGATAGTTTAGGGAAACTATTTTTGAACTGATGGGTGAAGGTGGGTAATGTTTGTACCTTTCATAGAGAAGTCCTGACTATATGCATTTGGGCATCATGTTCACTGGTGTAATCCATAGGTGCCTTTAACACTAATTTAAACAACTAAGTTGAAATTAACTTTCCTTTTTTTCATTGCAAGCAAACAATTATCTTGAGGGTTGATCCTTCCCACTTCAAGATTGATTTTTGAGATAAGGTAGATAAATCACTCTCCAGATGTGCCTATTTCTCATTATTGATTACAAAGGGAAGTGATTGTCTCAGACTTGGAAGTCTGATTTTCAGATACAGTAAGTCAATTGAAATGAATTCTACACAAAGGAAAGAAATTCAAGATTTGTGATTCCAAAAACCTAACCAACTTACTCTCATGTGCCAAAATTAAATTCTTCTCTTACCATATTCTTTTTGCACTTGTACATGTTTGTTAGGCAGTGTCGAGGACAGACCAGGCTAAGCACATCTGAGTTTCCATCAGTGGGACACTGTTGGACACAAACACAGCATCCCATCTCTGCATGTGACACTACCGTAGGAAATTCAGGCATTATTTCTCCCTATATTATTTGTCTGTTCCTTCTTCATAATAAATAGTTCATTTTAGCTCTCTTTAGGGTGAAATTCTAAAACTCAGCATATCTTTGCAGTGTTTAAAGAAAAAAGAGGATTGTAATCTGTTAAAAAATGAGAACTGTTTCCATTCTGATTTGTAGGGTTTGTCTTTTGGGGTTATAGAAATGTAACACACTTTGAAAAGTCTGTAATTCCACCATAATAAAGGGAATTTTTAATATTTGCATTTTAAGTTATGTCAAGGGTTCCCAGAGTAAAAGAGTGGATATGAAATCTGAGTAAATTAATTAAAGTTCCTTTAGGAAAATGATCCATATCTCCCCAGAGAGATATTTTTATATTTTTAATACAAAACCACCCTGCAATTTTAAAATAAGAAACTCCAGCTTGATGGTAATTTAAAATTTAATAGCATATTTTGAGATTAAGTACTTTACTGGAAACAATGTTCAGTAACAAAATACATTACTAGGTTTGTCATGTGTTAACGTGCAAAATCCTCAGCTGGGACACATTTTCTCATCATTAAAGGAGAAATTAACAAGTCAGTAATTGGCACTCTGAACTTCATTAGTGTATAGCTCACCAACAATCTACCTTAGTATCTGCAGGTCAGGAGGCAGCCACTGTAGAACAATACCCACGTCTTATGAGGGTTTAAGTGAAAGTATATGCATCCTTGCAATAACATTCACCTCTCTATTTGCATACATAAGGTTGGCTCCCAAGACCATTTTCATTTGGTCACAGAGCACTGATCTGTCTTTTGTAAAGGTAGAAAATGAAAATGACTGTCTTGGAGAAAGTCCCAGGAGAAATACTGCTTTTTTTTTTTTTTTTTTTTTTGCTTCAAACTAGTGCAAAGAACCACCACGTTGCAGAAAGGCAGAGATCCAGAGGGGCAAGGCAAGAAAGGAAGAAGACATTGAGAGAAAGAAAGAGAAAGAAAGGGTGAAAATGAACAAGAGAAATAGAAAGGAAGAGAGACAAAAAAAGAAAAAGAGAAAGAGAAAGGACAAAAGGCAGATAGAGAAGGAAAGAAGGAAAGAAAAAAGAAAGAAAGAGAAAGAAAGAAGGAAATTAAAAGAAAGACCTTGAGGTCGAGGTCGAGGTCAAGGTCAAGGAAAATGAGAGGAAGAAGAAGAAGAGGAAGAGGAAGAGGAAGAAAGATAAGGAAATGCAGGTTATACAGTGCCTTGTAGTGTTTAGATTACAGGTTGAATTGCTTTCCTTTTGCTGATACTCATCAAAGAAGAATTTAAATATCATATTATTTAATTATGTTATTCAGATTCAAACAAACAATGTTTTTTCTTGTTGAATTTATTTCTATTAGTGAAGTCCATAGCAAGTAAACTGTCGATTAATTGAACACATATTCTACACTGGATTGTAAAAGGTTATCATGACTGTGTAATGAAATTCAGTACAATGGAATTTTAATTGTGAGAATTCAAGGAAGTTTTAAGGGGTGGTTCTTTTTTTTAGTTTGTTTATGTGGGTCCTTTTTTTGCTATCTGATCATGGGTTTGTCTGTATTTCTTTAGTGTAATTCTTATTCAAGTAGAAATCTGTTCTGTTTATAATGAACAAGGACAGGGCAGTTAGGTTTCTAATTTCTTAATAAGGACATAATTCTCAGAAGGCCAATATAGTCATATATACTGCTAACTCAAATAGCAGGTGACTGATAAAATCAAATGGCCAGCGAGAAGTGTAAGATTTGTCTCATGATAGTTTTAATAAAAGTTGTAAATAATTATAATTATTTCAGAAGAGAAAAATAAAGAAAGATCTGTCACTTAAAACAGTCTGTAGAAAAATACAACTGCAAAATCCACCATTAAGACTTTGGCTATGTTAACAAATAAGATAGTCCAGAGACTTTTTGGACCTCAGGCTAATTGGCACAGCATAGCAGTTTTCTTTACAACTAAGCTCTTTTACCCTCCTAAATAGACCAGCTGTGTTCAAACTGCTATTGAGAATGATCCTTGGCTCAGGCTTTGTCTGGGAGAAAGTTAGCCGGTCTTAACGATGATATGTTAGGGATTATGCTAGCAATTTTGCAGTATAGGTGACTGCATGCCAGTGCTCAGGCCCACGCCATGTCCTATTAGATCAACTGTTACAGAAGTATCTCAAAATCACAAATTGCTCGGTTCACAATACTTGGGTCAGTTTATTACCCACAGTGATACCTACAAGGCTGAATAGTGCAGGTCTAGACCTATGTAAGTTTGGATAATGACAGAGTTGACAAGTCTGCTAGGGCATTTATATGTAAATCTATTTTGTCTATATTTAAATTAAAGTTAGGAATGCATTTACCCTATTTCTTTATACAGACAAAAAAAAAATTGGTTTTGTGGAGGGCAGTGCACGTATACCTGGGCTAAATCACATTTTGAAGTCTAAGGCTTTTTAAAACCTATACCAGCTCTTTCTCTAATTGTTGTGCCTCAAAGTGACTAAAGTAAATGGGACAAATCTGGTCCCTGGCAGTCTTTTTTCTTCCTGAATCTTCCATGAATCTAACTGTTAAATGGTTCATAGTCCTACTTCAGATTTTCTGTTCAAGAAATAGTGTAAAGGAAAAAGAAAAAAAAATGTAATTGCGTATGTTACTTTGTAATTACCTCTGTGTAGTTTCCACTCCATTAAATCTCTTCATACAATTCAGAAATTCTTCTCATTTTTTGAAACTAATCAGGGTGGAACTTTGACACTAATGAAGACACCTGTTCTGCTTCAGTCCAGTTTTCCTAGATGGTGCCTAGAGAGGAACAAAAGATATTTTAGTCTTCTAAAAAATTTCTTGTAGTAAAAAATGTAAGAAAATATTCAGCTTATTCAGAAGCAGGTTTTAGAAGTTGACAAGATACCTATGGCAGTGATGGATGATGAATTCAGCAGAAACAAAAGATGGAATAAATTCAAAGACTGAAAACAGAAGTTAAGAAATTCACACAAGAGTTGCAGTGCCAGGTTTTTAATAGTAAGGTAAATAAAACATTGCAATAACTTGCAAAGGAATATGGGAAAACACTTTCTGTTGGAAACATAGTATTTTCAAAAGCTTATGTTGCAACCTCAGTTTCCCTGGATGCGGTTGTAGCAGCCGGCATGGGTTGGGCCTGGCTGACTACAGTGTTAGCGAATGAACGTTAGTTAAAAATTTAGTCTAATTTTAAGAATGGAGGAGCACCTCCAGCATGCACAACCTGTCAATCACTGAGAAAGCTGCAAACACATGGAGAATCTTCTAGGGAGGCAGATTTTGAGCTCCAGTGATGGCAACAGCCAGGTGTTAAACACAACAGGAACTTGAACAGGTTGGTCGGAATCATGTTTTCTCTACCTGATCCTATCAGTGAAGGTATCCAGATAGAGAATGGAGCAAGAGGCCTGGGGACCCCATGGCCCAGTTCCAGGACCACACACTGCATGGCAGCGACCACAATGCTGACCTGCCCAACCTTCCTTCTGGACTGTGCCATACCTCCCACAAGACAAGGAACTCTTAAACATGTGTGTTTATCTATAGTTAAAATGTCTTGGTATCCAAGTGTCTGCACTGTCCATTGGTGTCAGAAGTGAGGTAATGATTACATAAAAGACAGATAGCTGTGGGAAGGGGAGCAAGAAAGAAGAATGTCTGGTCCCTGGTTAGGAGGCTGAATGGGACCTCTTAATGTGACGTTTGACCCAGATGCATGCCCCTATTGGAAGGGGAGGGTAGAGAATCCTGGGTTATTGGGAAACCAACTTCAGGAGGGGTTCAACCTGTATAAGGGGAACAGGGAAAAATGTGCAACCTTGGTGTGGGGTTGTACCTTTGCACACAAGGTTTTAGTAGAAAAAGTACAGAAACTGGAGGAACAGAAGAATGATCCAGAAAACAAAGCAAATGCATTAGAAAATAGTAAAGACTTGTTGAAAAGAAACTCTGAGAACTGCCCTGTTATATGGAGTAGAAAAATGCAGAGAGAGCAGTGATGGAGATGGCTTGCTCCAAAGTGGAAGTGACTGCCAAGTGAAAAGGGCTGCGTTCTCGCTCTCTAAGGTCATTGCAGCCATGTGCTCCTGACTGGGACCTGGAACACTGGGACAGGGACATCTGGTCTTGCTTTTCCTCCTCCTCCTCCAAGGACAAGAGGATTTGTTGGCTTTACAGGAAGGAGCAGTCCCCATCACAATCATTAAACAACAGAGGTAGGAGTGAGTCAGATGTGTTTGCACCAGGAGCCGGCTGAGGCCCATGACCAGTGAGACAGGACAAGGTACTCAGGCTGCTGCAATGCAGCCTGAGGGGCCACAGTGGCATGTCACCACCCATCCCTGCACCCTAGCAGGATTGTGACAGCTGGGGGGGCAGTGAGCACATGGTTGCTGCAGTGCAAGGAAGTCATCTAATTTGTAAAACTGCATACATCCATGATTAAATGCTCTGCTATCCAAGCCTATTTAGTCTCCACACTGTCGTTTGGTCTTGAACCGTGACAGAGATGGCAGGGGTGTGTGTCTCCTCCTGTCAGCAGTGCTTTGTGATGCTGCAGCAGAGCATAGCTATAAAGCTCTTGCCACTTTCCACTTTCACTCATTAGTAACATTTTTGGCTCTAGTTACAGATTAAAAACAAATAGTTATGTTAATGACATGACTGCCTTGTCTGAAGAGTTGGTGAAGCTGAATGGCCATTTTAGTCTCTTCCACCCTTTGGTCAAAATTTATTCCAGTGCACTGAACTTTCTCAGATAAGCACTAGCTTGAATTGGTATCTTTCCAAAGGCAAATGTCAGAAATAAAACTCTCAAAGCACTATGCAAACAGATCTAAAATCTCAAACCAGACAGCTTGAACTAGGCACCCAGCATTTGCCTGAAGTCAGACGAGGTGAATCCATCTCAGTGTTCTTTGATTAGATGCCACAGTTGATTGCCTAAAAGCGGGTGGAAGGAACCTGAAACTTGATATCTATGAACCTCTTTATTTCAAAAAAGACTTACTTTCAATAACCTAGTGATATTAAAAGGCTATTCTCTCATCACAGAGCTTTCCTCTTCCTATGTCTCTATTGTGAATTTAGAACGAAGACAACCATACAACTCTGACAAGAAATCCCAAGGAGCCCTTAGAAATGCAGAGCTGAGATCAGACCATGGGCTGGGTCCAAATCAGTGGGGCCCATGGCTGGGCAGGGCAGGGCTGTGGTGGAGCTGGAGACTGGCAAGCCTACAGCATCGCTGAGGAAGGGACTCATGGACGTGGACTAAGCTGAAATGGGGCTCCTGCGCCAATGGGCAAGGGTTGGGGAGAGGCTCGGGGGGAAGGCAGGACTAGTTGCCACCAGTGTGGCCCATCAGAACATTCAGACAGGGCCTTGACAATTTTTCTTAATGCAAGTTGTACTTGCAGAGCAAATATGGGATGTTGGGCATGGAGAGGAACCTTAAACTAAGTTTCAGGATGTGATCTTCATTGCACTGATTTTGACTTATGCTTGTGTTTTCCCAAATGTATTTCATCCTCTCAGACTGGAATAGTTCAATAAAAGAACTTATGTGTGTGACATTTTTTCTCTTGATACAGCTGTATGAAAGTCTTAAACTGCTTCCAACTCAAAGCTTCAACGTGGGGGCAGAGTACTTAGCAGTTTCATCTGTAGCAGGTTTTTGTTGCTGAGAATGTCAACATGGTTAGTAAGGGAAGAATTATTTTTTTCTGTTGTTGCTGCTTTTATTATTTTTTCCATAGCACTTTGTTCATTGACATTCATGCTCCTGTTAATGCTTCAGCAGAACTCTGAAGCATTCTTCGTAGAGCCAAAGCTGTCAAAGGAAGGTTAGCACTCCAGTGGAAACACAGCAGAAACATGGACAACCTAGAGATGAATTTCACAACACTGAAATGGTTAAACACTGATCGTAATGGCATGCCAATATAAAGTATAAATGGCTCACAGATATGTGCTGAGTGCCTACTTATCAAGGAAGTCTGTCGGTAGAGGTAAGGATATTTGTGCCCACAGAACCTCTACTTTCCAATTTAATTCTATTGATTAATAGGTTTATCTACTTCTTTATTACCTGGAGGCATTAGATAATGTGAATTTAGAAAACAGAGCAGGGTAGGAGACTGTAGCCCCATCCATGTATTGTGCTTCTTATTGTGTCTTCAAGGAAGACCATGTGTCAGAATCAATACAGGAAGCAAAACTCCACCACAGAAACTCTGGGAGTAATTGCGCTTGAAGCAAGAATAATTCTTTCTGTGACTTTGAAGAGTAGAGAGGAAATGTGAATATCATGCCTTATTTGCTGAAAATTATCATTTTAGTCTTTACCAAACAAGCTTTGAAAGCTAACAAAGGCAGAGTGAGTTTATAGAGCTAGCACTTTGCAGAAACCAGTGACAATTCCAGGAGATACTTGGAATTTAGAAATCTCTTGCTCAAGAAAAATCAAACATTCACATTTTGTCTGATCTTCATTTGATGAAACAAGAAGTTTAGAAAAACCCTTTTCTCTCTCACAGTCAAAGCAAGGACAGTTGTACCCAAAAGCTTTAAGAGAAACACAAAACTACATAATCTCTGTCAGTAAGTGACATGTCAGGTGTTCCATAATGTCAGCTTCTTTAAAATGAAATATTTTAATTTCTATTTGAAGCTAAATGAACCACAGAAAATAATTCAATTGAAAACACATCAAAATAAAATACAGAATGGATTTTGCCTGCAAGCAGCACACAGCTCATTCCATAGTCTAAATTTTGCCCTGAAAAGAAACTAGTTATCATTACATTCTATAGCCATGACAACAGTTTTGCTGTTATTTTTGATCAATTCGTTTAGCTGCTCAGGTTAAAACATGTTACAAGTTAATCCACGGTGTAATGGAATACCAGACCTGCCCCATCCCATTGCTATGACAGCCAAGGCTTTTAGACACTAATACTCAGTGCACAGATTTCTCATCTGTAGGATGAATAGGTAAGAACATGTGAACTCTGAACTATGTCTTACAGTGTTGAAAAGTTGCAGCTTCAGACACTGTTGAGATTTTTTTAATAACAGTTGCTATAGATTAGTATTTTCTCAAAAGATTTTTTAAGACTTCCAAGAATGTTTTTGGAAAAAAAACCCAAACAAACCAAAAAATCTTCACCCACTAAAAAAGCCTCTAGCATTTGACCTTCAGTCAACCAGTAAATCTTCAGTCATTTAGGAAATTCAAGGCCCTTCCAAGGTGTGGTTCCTCTCACTCTAAAATAGAATCTGAAATACGGCTGATGAATGGCACTCTGGTGGTGCTTATTTCTCCTCTCTGACTATAAAAGGGCAGCTGATGGTGACTCTGAGGGTAAACTTTAGACCTCTATGGTGAGTTTAATCCCACCCAAGGAAATTCACTCTTTTGCCGATAAGACACACAATCATGGCTATGCCATTCATCCTTTTTTGGTGAAATAACCTAGACTTAAAATGCTGAGGCATGAAATGAGACCAACAATCTGGTATCCAAACCTCCATTTTACATATTATATGTAATATAACACTGACAATAGGAAAAAGGTGGGTTAAAATGGAGCAATAGAGTTGCTCTGTATTCCTCCTGTGGATTGGTTTTGAGATTTATGGGACCACACAAAGAACAAACTATATGTAACATCTATTAACCAGTAATGAAAGCATCCACTTGAAAAGGGAGCTGTCATCTGTTCCAGGTAGAGCTCAAGCATTTACATTAAACATTCACTGTATAAAATCCAAACAGACATTACAGTAAGCTGTCTGCCTTAAGATATTCACCCACCATAGACTTTAATGTTCATTTTTATTTGTGTGGTTCTGGTAGGTTTTCTTGATCATCTGTATTTTTCTAGCACCCCTTTTAAAATCTGGACTGTAACACTATAAACTATCCTAGCATATGTCTGAAAGTGTTGGCTTTCAGTACAGAATATTTTGTTTTGGCATGAGTTACACAGGAAGTAAGTGTAGGCAAAGTTTCCACTTTCTCTAACCACTTTCTATATCCTGCAGCTCATCATTAAGTGCCCCATTGTCTACCTGGTCTCTCTTGGCCTTCCCGTACAAAACTGCCCTTTCTCTCAATCGTCTCTGCCAAATTTCTTCTCTACTGCCAGAATTGCTTCAGCGTTTCTAACTTACGCACATGCCATTTGGCACTCAGCAAGATCTATCAGAATTTCCAGTTTATTGGATGCCCTCTATTCTCCACTTGGCTCTCTCTCCTCAAATAATACCATGCTTCCATTTATAATCTTACGGCCACAACGCAGAACAAACTGACAAGAGCTTACAAGGAAAGAAAGGGAACAGCTGAGAGGAAATAGGATAAAGAACCTTGTTGTGTTATAGTCTGCTACTCTTCATCTCTCCTCCCAGGCTCCCTATTCTGTTTGGTCAAGTCTCTTACGTCTGTATTTTCTATTTTATAGGGTCTGGATTACTCTACTACTTTCATAATTGCAGTTTTTTCAGTGTATTTTCCTCAAATAATACAGTATCTTCAGTTTTCAGATGGGCATGAATAAAAGGCCAGTTTAAACATCCGAAGCTCTTGACATTCTCTTCCAAGTCAGGAACATATGTACTCCAGGTAGGCATATGCTCACTAGACTTTCAAACCCACCAAAGGCTTATATACAAGCGGATGTGTATATAAGCCTCCCTGTTTGAAATTTAGTATCTTCCTTATATATTAATATGTGGTCTCAGTTTCTACAATACCAATTAAGAGTGAACTTCTTTTAGTATCCCTAGCAAAGATACAGCCAACAGGGTCAATGATTTTTTATGTTCTAGTAAAACATACATTCATGTTCACAAACAGGACTTTATTACTAGAATCAAAGGCTAATCGGCTCATAATCTATTTTTAAGATAAGCTGCAATAAGCAGCCCTTCAAATGGAAGGAAGTCCATGAATAATGGCTTGTCAGCTAGCAGGAGCCAATAGTTATGTACTCAGGAATGACCTTAGTATGTTAATCCATTTTCAAGGAAAGCTGAACAGTCACCTATCTGGGCTGCCTCCAAGGCTGACCCATTTAATTTTCTGCCTGGGAGACATCTCAGCGCTCTGCCTTCTCTTCCAGACCAAAGTGAATACTTACTTGCCTGGGAGGCACTATACCAAGTTTGATGAATTGCCTCACAGGCTGACCCAAACCTATGCCTGTCTGGAAGGCACTGTCTTTCTATTGACCTAATTATTAAGCAGACTGTAACAGTTACATATCCTAAGATGTGTAATATAAATTATATCTAAAAGTGACTGTAGATTTTGATTAATAATTCATACTTAAAGTCATCTTGATTTTTAAAAGTAGCGGTGACTTTTCCTTCAGAAAAATGTTAGAATATTCACTTAACCATTGCAAATCATAGCTCTTTTTTTTTTCTTTTTTACTTGCTCAGTTTAATGATCTTTATGCTGCAAAATGTAAAAGATCAGGCATTATATTTCAGGTTTTCAAGGTCATCGTGAAGCTTAATTTATGATCATAAACGCCTTTGTAATCTTCATTTAAAAGATGTTATAAATGCAAAATAGTAGCGGTAGTATTTCTTAAATCTGTTGTGGAGTTCACTAAACTCTTAAAAAATGAGCCATTGACCTGACAGCTTAGATTTCAAGCTGAACATTGTCAATGACTACAGAAGAACAGACAGGTGAATTTGATAGTAGAAGAGTAATAACATTTAATAACAAATTATGTGCTAAATAAAGAAGATTAAAAAAAAAGACAAGTAAAGGATGATGTGGGTAGTGAGACTAAAGGAAGATTAGAGAATATAAACAAAATTAGCACAGGAAAAATCATGAGTTGAGAAAGTTTCAGAAAGACTAAATTATCATCAAAATGCAATAATCAATCCCTTAAGAAATGTTATTTCCACCATTATCACAGTGAGGTAAATGTATTTTCTCTGCACAAATTTTCAGAAAAAAGAACAGCAGAGAAAAAATAAAAAGAAACAGAAAAAAAGATTGCTAAAATCAACTTCTACATTATTGATAAAGCATTATTTAAAGTGCAGTGATGACCCCAGCTACACTTCACAGGGAAGCCTGATGCTCCTCCCAAGACAACAAGGAAAATCTCTTCTCTTGAGCCCATTTGGAGCTCTCTATTGTTACAGGTGTGTGTCAGAGCAATTTGTCAAGTGAATGAAAAAGGCCAAAATAAAGCAGTCCAACCAGTTAAAACATATATTGATATTTTTTGTTTTTTCAACTCATCTGATCTTTTCCTTGTAGTACTCAGAGATATCTGCTTAGCTATTTTCTTCAACTTTCCATTTAGAAAGAGTATGATTTTGAAATAAAAGTGTCTAAGCAATACAATTTCCATGTGTGATGAGTCAGACATCAAGTACCCGCACACATGCAGTAGGAAGTGTTGTAGAGGGATTTAGAGACACGATAACATAGCCAACCTTCAAAGTAAATAATTTATTTTCAAGGTTATGGACGTGAATATCATTACAGAATACAACAGGCAGCTCAGAAACTGCCTCTAAATCAGAGTATACATCAGAGAGAGGAGGTCCAAGTCGCAGAAGACAGACTATGACAGCTGACTGAGCTGTAGCCTCTCTGTCTGGGATCCAAAAATGAGATAGTCTCTGCACTAAGGACACAGTCTCAAGGAAAACTGCTCCATTCTCTTTCTGCGTACTGTGGGTTAGTCCAAAGAGTGCTCAGGAATCATTGCCGCAGAACCTAGGTGTAAAATGTATCCAAACAACTGACTTCTTTCTCCTGGCCGACAACTAGACTTCTCTTTTTTTGACATTCTGACCCTCCCATTTCTAAAGGCTTTCTGTCCACCATCATGTGAATCTGAGTGAAAAATCTGCTGGTGCTTTCTACTACCTTTTCATGCTACCTCAAACTGTGTACCTAAATCACATTTTTGGATACAGATCACTAGTCATTTTTAATCATTCCCATATTGACCGAGGTAGTAAACACCCTGTTTCTCTGCTTAAAGTAATATTTAGGGCAATTTGTACATTGGGAATAGTGATTTATTCTTACTATTACTGCTAGTACTGTAACCACTAGAATTATTTATTAAATTGTGCCAGTGATTTTATAAACTTCCAGAACATCAAATAAAACACATCAAACAACCTGGCCAGTCATACAAACTCAGTTCAAAGGTAAACCAACTTGACTCTTTTGCTGTTTAACAAAATCTATGAAAAAAAAAAGTAACATAATGCCCAAAGTCCTCTTTCTTTGTCTATGGAATCAAATGTCTAAAGAGGGAGATCTCAGGTTTCTAATGATCAGAACTGTTGAGTAACTGGAATGTCCATCCTACAAAATTTTTCATATTTAACAGACATCATTTTACTTTGAGTCAGAATATATAACTGAAAATATAGCTCTTCCCCTGGAAGGGAAATTTTCACAAATAATTCAGTTTCCTGCTCCCCTATTCTGTTACTGTGGAACACCGATCAGAAGGTTTTTTCTCTTTTTTTTTTTCTTTCTTTTTTCTTTTTTTTTTAAAGCATAGAAAAACAGAAAAATACTAACATTAATTTTTTTTTTTAATTTCTGTGGTACAGACTTTCAGAAAACATATTTAAACAGAAAAGAATACTCCATAAACTAAACACTCTCTTTAAATTAAATGCTCTTATTTGCTGTGTGTCATGGATCTCATGCTTTCTCATTTTTTTTAAGTCTTCCAACTGAAAACAAGACAGAGAGGATCTCGACTTTATGAAAAAAATGATGAAAAAATGAGTTTTGTAATTTTGCGCACATATTTGTGTCCAAAAATACTTTCAGGATTGGGTTTTTTTTGATATTATAGTTAAAAGAAATAACAAAAATGCATAAGGAAAATGAATGAATAAATTAAAAAAAAAAACATACTAAAAGTTCAGGTTAACTTGAAAGATCTGTGTTAGAAAAGGTGTTCTTTTAAGGTGAGGTTAAAAAGCAAAAACCCTGAAGAGTTAAAAAAAATCAGCTTCACCTTGTGCTTAAAAGCCCTAAGGGCTGCACTTACAATATGTCATCTTATCACTCATGCTTGAAGTGTTTTACTGCTTAATCATGTAATAGTCTCAGCTTGAACAACATCTGAGAGAATGAAGAAACTCTTGTCTTCTTCAGATCTCACTAGAGCACCGTGTGTGATAAAGTAGAAGGTTTGGTCAATATACTTTTGCTTTTTTACTGCTTGTTAAAATTCTGCAAAACTTACTGCAAAATTCTGAAAGTAGTAGTGAGAAAACTCTCCTCCACCAGGATTTCTCTCAGCCCACTTTTAAACATGATCCATAATTTGATCAAATGCTCTTGGGCACTATTAAATAGTAATAATGAACTTCACCTAAAGCCCTTAGTAATTTTGTTCCACATTTCCTTCTCTAATTATCCACTATTCCCTATTTATTATTGCTTCATTCCCTGCCTTGAGGCCTTCTAAAAATACTAAGAATGATAAATTAAACAATACATTTTGGCACCAAGTTAACCAGTGGGGAGGGTTATAATTTAATGGGTTGTCTTCTGAATTAATTATTTCTGAATTATTTAATTGCAGCTTCTAAACAAAATTTCTTGCTGAAAGTGTGACACTGAAAGCCAAAGTATCTTCCTATAGTCTCTAGAAAAAGGAAAAGCAAAACATTAGAAAGGCAAAACATTAAAAACATATATGTTTAAATTAAATTCACAATGTGTCTCTATGCAGATCAATAGAAGCCTTCCATTTGCATTTATATTTATATTTTTGCTAATGAGTAGTGTCTCCTCCCAAGAGCTGTACCAGTATTTTTCAGGGTAATCTCACAAGTGTAATCACTAGGCAAATGGCACTCTGGAGTTAATGTCTTTTTTCCCCTTCTTTATTTTTTAAGTAAAAATAGTCATTGGCTGTTATATGACGTCCTTATGCTTTTCATTCAAAATCAATTTTAAATAAAGCTCTGATTTTCTTTTTAATGTAAGAACTCCCTGTTCACTCCCTGTTCTTTTCCAGCTTTATTATTCAGTCCTGAGATAACTTCACTTGTTCTTAGTTTCTGAAATAAATATTTTAATTATTTTGAGGAATATGACATTTGGAGGAATGCTAAGAAGAGGGTGGCATTTGTGTGCTTTGTCTAACCAAGTTCATATGGATTAAGCCATACAAAAATCTTGCTAAGATACAGCACGGCAAACCTATCAGTATCTAGACACATACTCTAGACTCTAGACTCTTTTTTATATTGATACTGAAAATTCTTACTATGGAAATAATTAAACATGCTATGTAGCTTGTCACTTCTCTGGGATCAACAAAAGGAAGAGAAAATCAGGTCATGTGAGCCATTTAGTATGATGCCCTACATTTTGCAGGACTCTGTTCTTTCCTGAATAAATGAATATCATATAATTGCTGCACTTCTTAGGCATGTGGAAATCTGAGTTTTACTCCTCATCCTACTAATTAATGTCTCTGATTCAGCATAAAATTTTCAATATCATTGTGTTCTTCAGTTTTCATGGTTTTATACTTTCATTTCAGACCATTTGTTTTCCTGCTTTTTTGGGGGGGCTATGGCAATGAGGTGCCAGACCAATACTCCATTATTTATCATCCTACCAAAAACTGGTGCAGTGGAGGAAAGGAAAACATCTCCCAGTCACCCAGAAGCCCCAGATCATTTTAGTGTAAATGCATTGGCTCCTGAATGGCTGTGACAGATAAGAATATATTCTAAGAAAGCATGTCCTGCTTTCACCATTTAAACAGAGATTTACCAAAGCTTTTGTTGACATATTTTTTAACATATATTAAGCAGGGCGGTTCCTTTAAACCCATCATATAATTAATGGAGTTTCTCCAAACTATCCTAGGGTATATCTGCAGACTTTTCCAGATTAATTTTAAGACATTCACTTTATCTTTGAATTAAGAAGGCAAAGTTTATGTAACATGTTCAATAAGGGATAGAGCAAAAAAAAAAAACCACAAAAAGAGTGTGAGAATATATGAGCTAAAATTTGGCCTCTTACCATTTTATTTGTGTCCTCACCACTCCCAGACCCATACTTGTTCCCTTTTAATTTACCAGGATACACCCTCCAAATATATATGTGGATTCTGTAGGTGTTCCAACCACTCTCTTGTGTACCGGAGGGGAAGCAGAGAAATCCTCTGACTCAGCTTTTGTCACGCAATATGCCACTTTTCTGGCTCCAGCCTAAGCTGTGAGTGGTGGTGTCTGTAGCAGCTGTCTTCCTGGCCTAGGAAGAAGATGATGATGATGATGATGATAAAGTGACATAAGCTATACTTGCCTGGAGGATCCCAAGCTTTAAGGCAAGGCAGCAAATTAAAGCATCTGAAACTGCAGCACCCTGGAAACTTTCCAGGTATTATCTGAAGCAAGGTGAGAGCCTGTGGGCCAGAGTTCTCACTGGTGGTCTGGCAATTCTGCTCCAGCCTACTCTGAATTTTAGTCTGAATCCCTTAGGGGAATTTTGGTCCAAGAAGATTGGACAAAAGCCTAACAACTCTCTGCCACTAGAAAAATGTCCAAGTATTTTTGCTGCTACCAGGGACAAATCCTCAGCATTATGCAATGTTGTTGAGTCACAGGGCTAAGACGGAAAGTGTGATAGATCGCAGAGGTGTTTATGGTACAAGGACTAAATAGTGCATGCTTTCTTGGTAGGCAGCAGTGAAGAAGGCTAGATATTTGCATTGCCTCAGTTTCTGATTTTTAGATCAAGAGGAAATTAGCTATAGACAACTGTCCATGTCCTGTTGGAAGAACTTTCTGGAGAGTAGGGCAACAGAACCAATGAAAGGGGTACAGCAAACTGTGATCTGCTGGCACATGATGAGGCTAGGAAACTCCTGAGAAGAGTGTACTTTTTTGCATCAAGGAAGATCCAAACCTTAGAAATGATGAAAAGAAAGAAATTATGCAAAACACCCAAAGATGACTGAGTGACTCTTTCTGCTATTCACAAATTCATGGACTGAAAAAGAGTGGAAGATCTGCCTTGTGAAGCTGCACAGGGGTAGGTTTGTTTTTGTTTAACATGACTCCTAATGACACCTGCAGTTTTTTCTGTTTAAAGAATTGTTCTGTTCTAGTATCTTATTTTCTGCTTCAAGCATATCATTGATCTAAAGCCTGGAAGCAAATGGGAGGACTGGCTTGCTGGGACAACTACATAAAATAACCATTTTGCCCATGTTTCTCTGATCTCTATGAGCCACTTAGAGGCAATAGGTTGATGTGTATCTTTTCTTTTGCTGTTAGGCTTGATCATCCAGGACATAATTAGTGATAAAGTTGCTCTAAATTGCAGATCTTCCAAGTCCAGCTGATTAAATCTAGACATAATGGCCTAAATCTCTTTAATAAGCCTCCTTGATATATCTTCCTTAACTCAAAGTCTGGAAGCTGTTAATCATATCTGTATTACGTCTAGGTGATTTAGCTTTCCTTTAGTCATCTTTTTATAAATACTTTGCACACATCTGGCAATGAAGTAGCTTGCTTGATGAAAGCATGCAGTCATATATACTTACAGTGGCATGCAATCTTGACTACAGCCAAAAAAAGCATCTTATTTTCTGGAGACCAATAAAATTTATCTAAAGAAATCAGATTATAAGAATTATACTGGATAAGGTTAATACGTTAATTAGTAGAGAAAATAAAGGTAAAGCAGGAAAAATTGTTTTAAACAACAACAGCAAAAAAAGATTTTAGAAGAGTTTTAATTATTGGTATACTATTATTTCATCCTTTTGTATTACAGAAAACTGTGGCAACAATGTTGCAGAGCATATTTATCCATTTACTAATGATTTGGGTAAACACATATGCACAAAGATGTGTTTCTTAGAAAAAAAATCCTGTTTCACATCTGAAAGTAATGAACATGAAAATCCTCAAGTATTCAATAGGTTATACAAAGTCCAAAATGGCCATGTAATTTTTGAACATGAAAACATAATTTGGCTTTAAATAACAGCACAGAAGATTCACCATGTGGCATTTACAGATAGCTATGCCTGAGTAGCTCTGTTAATTTTGAAAAGATATTTGTAATTGTCTTAGGTTAATTGTTTTGAAATAGTATCCACAAAAATACTGGGTTCTTTCTATCTATTTTACAAATAACATAAGCTATTTTTGTTCATGTAATCTATCATGTAATATTAAAAAATAATCTAGAGTTCATATATACAAAATTAAAATATTTTCAGAGTATTTTGTTTACTTTTAAGAAGCTTTGTATCTGTGTATAAACCACTTTCTGTTTCTTCAATCAAAATCATAGTGCTTCTGATTAATTCTCTAAATAAAATTTTTAAGCTGTTTTGATGCAGTATTTTTCATACTGATTTAGAAGAGTACAAGTACTGTGTATTTGTTTTTGCTAATGTCCTAAGCTGGCAAATGGGCTAATTCTGCTAAAATATATATGTGGGGTATTTTCTTTAATAGAAGAGGATGGAAAAGAACTGCCATTCATAGCTCAGTTTTGAAATAAAGATTAGAGTGTTTCCAGTAGTCAGTATAATCGGTATTCACAAAACAAATCTTTCTTACAGTTTGCACATGATTTTGCCACTAGCTCTTTCAGCACAAGTTTGATTTTTTTCTTTAATGTCATTGCAAGATTCATGAGCTGAAGCCTGCTACATTTTCTGTTCTATTTCTGCATTTTTCATTATCCTACTGTCATGTACCTGACATCCTCATGCAAATGTACAGAGTGACCTCTTCTATTCACAGTCATTCAGAGATAAGTACTGTAGCTGTTTAGGGGTGAATGCAAAAACTGAAGTAGCATTTGTAGTCTCAGTGTGGATTTTTCAATTGAAACACCACAATAACATATATGTATGCTCTCTACTGAGCTTCCTATTCCTTTAGTACAAAATTGGTATTAAAGTTCTTTGATCATTTTAAATCTCTCTATGTTCAAGTTCTTGTACAAATATTAAAGGCGTTTTCAGGTATCAGGTAAATTTGTAATTTTTTGTGTACTGATAAAAGGTAATCACTTGGACATTTTTTCAGAACACATAATCTAATCAGTTTCAAGTATCATATGCAGAAAACTGAGTGCTTATAGACAAGTGTTAGCTAATTCTTTTTTCACTGAGAAAGTCAGAGCCAGATCTTGATACATTTTCTGGCTTTTCTGTCGTGACAGAGCTGAAGAAGAATTCTCATGATAATGGCTGTTATTCCTGAAATGTAAAAGCTACACACTTAAAAAATGGTGACATCCACATATCTACCCAGGAATTCCTGAGCAAGAGTATGTACTCAAGGCCCACAAAGTGCATGTATGTGAAGCGATTCTAACACATCTGTGTAGTGAATTCCACGCTCCAGACTGTCACAGACTTGCTGTCTGTCTGTAGACCTTAGGCATAAAGTGGGGGACAAAATAAAACACACAAAAAAAGGAGTTTGGTTACTACACAAAAGCTACTGCAAATAGTAGTAGATATCATGCCCCTCACAGACTATCCCTATCCCAGATATAAATATTTCATTGAGTATATGTGTTAATTAAAAGCAAATACTGTAACTTGATTTTTCCAAAGAAACCCTAATACTTTTTATGAATGGAGAATGAGAAAGATGCTACATTAGGAAACTGAATCAAAATCCCAATGCTTGGAACTGCTCTTCTTAAAGAATATATTTCTTTTTAGACCAATGTGTGAGACAGGAGGCAAGAACCAAATTTGCTTTCCATCTATACTTTCTAGCTGGTAAGGAAACTTCCTTCAATGCTAGGACAATGACTCTGACTGAGGTATTGGGGGGTCCTGAATTTTCTTAAAGCTTGGAGAAGATGGGCTTCTCACAGCACTGCACGTCCAGCTCGGATCAACCACAGGCAAAACTGCTCGGATCAACTGCTTATGCAAATCCTGAACCTAGAGCTCAAGAGTTAGCTGGTACAGTACGAGTAATGCTGAAGGCCTCTCCATCAGAAGAGCTAGCCTACCTTGGCTCTTTCATTATTACTGAAAATCTTAACAGTGTTCTGCTCTGTAGGCTGCCCTAGAGACACCTCTTTTATATCTGAACTTGTACTAGGATTACCCCTATGTTGTCTTCCTCAGCCCTTGTACTGTGACATATAAGGCAGTTGAGATATAGGGAAAAAGCAAAGTTAAATTGTTTCTTTGCCCTCCTTTCTGCCATAAGGACCTTGGGAAGTCATATCTGGTCTCTGAAGTTTAATTTCTTCATCAGTAAATTGGAATGAGTTCCAGTTCTTCCTTGGCAAAGAGTTTTTTGTTCCCTGGCTGAAAAAGAAGCAACAGTCACTAATTAGGTATTATGGAAATATTAAAGTGTTTAATAGCAAGTACTCCTACATGTACTAGACAGACAGATATTTCTCTGGTACTTTATTTATTTGTAAAAAAGCTATTGTGTTGTGATTTCGAGAATCGCCAAGTGAATCTGTTATTGACATATTTCTAACTTCATTGTATGATTTGAAAGCATCTTTTTTATTTAGTGTTGTTACCCTGAGGGAGGTAGAGAAAAAAAGCAATAGAATAAGATTGACTGTAAATCACTGAGGACTCTCAAAGAGCCAGATCTCTTGCAGGGCTCTGCTGTGGGGAAGACCACAGTGGTATTGTTTTATTATCTCTGCTTTCAAGATAACATGCTATGAATACTAATGTTAAGTGGCAACAATGAGCAAGAGATGAGGTGCAGGTATATAATAAGGAATAATAAAATGTACTTGTCAGCTGTTATTTCCGTCTTTTACAGAATAACTAAGTCTAATCTATAAGCAATTAATTTTGTTAAAAACTGTGTACATGCACACTGTAGTGCATTGATTCCAAATTCCTGAGCTGCCCCTAAACAAGATCATGTTTTTCATTAGGCACGTATAGTGTCTTGAAAGTAGAAAAACTCACAGTTTCCCTTTCAGAGGAATTTAAGCAGCAATGCAGTGACAGTATAATTCAAAAATTCCTAAAAAAACCTCCAAAACCCCCAAACCCTTAGAATTTCAGCATGTCACATAATGATAGTCATGGATAGCAGGCTATGTGACAGGACAAGACATGTTATATTAATTTGTCATTAAAAGTATGCCACAAAACAAAGTATTAAAGGAAAAAAGAAAATGAAGTAAATAATGCGCAGAATTTGTTTTTGTTGAAATTCCATCTTTTTTTTTTCTCTCCAAAGTATTAATAGACTTTAAGCAAAATATTTTACAACTTAAGATAGTTTAGGTTAGAAGTTCATCTGGTCTCACCTCCTCATATAAGTTAGGTCAGGTTGCTCAGGACCTTGTACAGCTGAGCTTTTAATATCTCCAAAGATTAAGATTATCCAGCCTTTCTGGAGAATCTGTACCAGTGTTTGACCATTCTCACTGTGAATTTATATATGCATTTGGAATTTCCATTATGGCAGCTTTTGTCTCTCAACCTTTCACTTTGCACTTCTGAGAAGACTCTCCTCTCTATAACTGGCAAAAGATAGCTGAATGCAGCCAACAGGTTGTCTCCTCACCTTCTCTTCTCCATGTTGAAGAAACCCAGATTCCTCAGCCTTTCTTTATTTCACGTGTTCCTCCTGCCTCTTCATCATCTTAGTAACCCTCTGTTAAGATTACTTCCAGTTTGTCAATCTTTCTCCTATAATGCAGAGCCTCAAACTGGAAACAATACTTCAGCCTCAGAAGTGCCACGTAGAGGAGAGCAATCGCTTCATTTTGCCTGCTGGCTATACTCTTCCTAATGCAGACCAGTAAGTGATTAACCTTCACCGAAACAAAGGCCCACTGCTGACTCAGGTTCAAATTGTTGACAACCAGGTCCACCAGATCCTTTCAGACAAAATAAATCCTCATCCAGTCAGCGTCCGCCTACATTGTAGCATGGTGTTATTGCATCCCAAGTGCAGAACTTTGTGTTTGTATTGGTTGAACTTCACGAAGTTTGTGTCAGCCTATTCCTCCATCTCGTAGAAGTCTCTCTGAATGACAGTGTACTAACTAGTGCCCAAATTTGCTTTCTTCTGCAAATTTACAAAATGTACTCTTTCCCACTGTCTAGGTCATTGATGAAGGTCTCAAACAGGACCAGCCCTAGTGTTAATCCCAAAGGAACATAACTCAAAAGATGTTTTTGAACTGTTGACTACTTATGAGCAAGTTTTTCATCAGTCCAGTCACTCTTACCTACCTTGTTCTTCACCTTTCTAGGCCATTTCTCTGCAGTTATACTGCAACGATACTACAGGTGACCCTGCTGCACTTGCCCACTCAGCCAGTTAACTCAATGTAGAAGACAATCATATGAGCAGGCATGATTTGCCCTTGGTGAATCTATGCTGGCTGTTTCCAGCTACCTCTCTGCTTGGAAATAGCTTCCAAAAGGATTTACTGCATTTTCTTCGCAGGCAGTCTGTATTACCTTGGATTGTCTTTTGGTTTTAGATGGGCATAATAATTGCCTTTTTCTAGGCTACAGGGAACCACTTTGACAGGTACAACCCTTTGAAGATGACAGAGAGGGACCTTGAAATGGCATCTGCCAGGTCTCTCAGAACTTTTGAATGTCTTCAGTCTGTCCCCATTGTATGTTTATACAGTTTCTTAACATGGTCCCTAACTTGATATTTTTCTGCTGTTGTTGTACTTCATTTAGTCAAACATGGGAGGCCTGACAGCACAGGTTGCAAGTACAGACTGACACAAATGAGAAAGTTAGTATCTCTGCCTTTCAGTTCTCCGTCATCAGCAAGTCAATTGCCTTACTAATAGCAAGCCTATGTCATCTTTGGTTTCTTCTCTTGTTGTTGCCAATGTACTTATGGAAGCCCTTCCTGTCGCCTTTCACATCCCCCAGTTTCAACAACAGCTGAGCTTTAGTTTGCCTAATTGCCTAATTCCATCCGTGCATCTCACGTAATATTTCTATTTTCCTCCTGGCAGGCAGTCTCTGTTTCCTCCTTCCATATGCTTCTTATTTGCATTTGAGTTCAGTCAGTTTTTATCCATGCTGGCCTTATGCCAACAACAGGATGGACCATCCTTGTGCTTTGATGAGTTTGCCCTTGAAGATAACCAGCTCTCTTGGGTTTTGGTTTGTTGTTTTTTTCTTTTTCCCTTCGAGGCAGCATCCAAGGGATTCTTCCTACCAATTCCCTGAACAAGCAAAAGTCTCATCTTCTGAATCCCACGTCTTTATTACACTTGCTCTCTTCCTCATTTTCCTGAGGATATTTAATTACATGATCTCATGGTCCCTGGAGTGAAGGCTGCTGTTGACCAATCACATCACTCATTTTTATTCACAAATAGCAAATCTGGCAGATCTGACCTCCCAACTTCTGTCCATACAACATCTGCATCAAAATATCGTCCTTGACACACTCCAGAAGTCTCCTGATTTACTTGCATCCAACCATGTTGCCCTTCCAGCAGATTTGGGGGTAGTTGAAGTCTTCCATGATAACCTTGTATTGCAACCATGAGATTTCTTCATGTGTTTTGAAGCATTTCATGAACTGTTTGATCAGGAGATCAGCATCCAGTGCCTGCCATGACATTGTCCCTGGCTGTCTCTCCTCATCCTCATCCAGTCTCAAAAGCAGCTGATCAGCCTGCCATATGTTCCATAGCAAAGCTCCATGTATTAACTTCTTGACATAAAACACATCCCTTTGTTTTCTTCCTTGCCTCTTTTTCCAGTATGAACCCATCACAACATGCCACACATTCCACTACTGCATAACTGCAGATTTAGCAAGATTTGTAATAACGTTAGAACTAACTTTGTTCCTAAATTATCTGTCTGCCACAAAACCCGTTTGTCTCCTTTACTCTCCTGTTCTCCATTCAATTACACTTCCCTTAGAATTCTGCATTTTCGGGGGATAAGAAGTCAGTTTTTATCTCTGAAGTTTAATCCAACACAACTCCATAATGTACTTCCCTGAGAATAAGCATATCATTTCCGTAATTTGTTCAGGTTTGGGGTTTTTTTTGGCCAATTCACATATCCACATTATGAGACAAATCTGCCTTAACAACACAGTGTGCTGCAATACAAATCTGCCTTTTTGCTACAAGTTATCAGTAAAATGCATTAGGTTTCCTATATTCCTGTGTTCATGCTTACATTTCAACTGTTGTTAAAAAAAGACTTCCTTATTTTAACTTTATATTTGTGCATAAAGTGAGCAATGAAGTGTAACTCCGTGACTTCATGCACATAAATTAATTTTGTTTTTATTATCTGAGAGAATATTAATGTGAAAATACACACACACACCCCTGAAGTCTGTGAAAACGTCACACTAAAGACCCTTTGACAAAAATGTCTTTTCTTGACCAGAATTAGATTACCAACACTGTTTATTGTTATAATGATCCCCGCATATTTTTGGTACATCCAACTTGCACTTTCCAAAGCAATTTCTCAGTGTGATTCAGCAGTCAACATGACTAGGGGACCATACTCAATAAACAGTTTCGATGTGATCGACATGTTTTAGAGAGTAAAGAGTTTAAAATTATTAACAGTCTAGTCTGCGTCAGTTGGCGTCAGAGATAGATAATGGCCATGTACACATTTACTTTCCTAATACACACACATACAGTAGATGGTTCATTATTACTTATCACTCATATTGAGTCCTGATTTCAAAAATTTTTTGTTATGTATTGGAGTCTATAGTCTAAAGATTGTATATTTTATAATTATATACATAATATATATAAATAAATATATATATATAATATTATATATAATATATAATATATAAATGTATATTTGGAGTCTAAAGTCTAAATATAGTATATTTTATAAATACAGTGTAGGAATTCAGTTAATAATCATGTGAGGAGAGTCACTCATAAGTAGGGAAACACAACATAAATACAAATAAATCATGATGGCACTGCAGATGAATTAATTGTCCTCAGTACTTTTCTGTCACATTGATTTACAAGGCTTCTTCTTTTAGCCTTAGGTTTAGGAACATCTTATTTTTAGTCAGCTTGGAACTGTAACTTTATTTTGAGAATTAATTGCAACTATTTTATAAACCTGCTTTTTAAAATTACATGTCTTTTGATGGAGAGTACTGATTGGTGTGGTGGAGAGGTTTTATTGCCCTGATGTTAGCTCTCATTGAAAGATGATTAACTGGATTTAAGACACTCTTCAGCTATTCAGATCACAGCTTTCATCCAAGTAATTACATATTTTCCTTTTGTCAATTTCAATGTTTCCATTCCATTTATGAAACTGTACAGGCTGCCACACTTTATAAATTTAATATATTCACAATCTATCCTTTCCTTAAATCGAAAATGTTTTAAGTTAGACTGGTGGTTAACATGACTGAAATGAATTAAAAAATAACACAACTGGTGTGTTATGCTTTAATTCTAATTCGAAACCTGTTGAAGTGGGTACTAGGCAGGTCTCCACAAATGAGTGAAATTAAGTCCTAGCTTCTCTATTCTAAGATATATATATATATGGACGCAAAACTTTAATGTGAATTTGTACCTACTTAAACAGTACACTTCTTATTTTGCTTCTAATCTCTACTCAACACTCAAGCTATTTTTTACTTTCTATAGCTGTTATATACTACGGCTAGTTTGAGAATTCTTTAGTAGTCCATGTAGCTGCATTGCCTGGCTCATTGGAGGGACAGTATCAATTCTCCTTTTATTACCTTAACCTCTTTTCCCATTCCCCTCCAGTCTTAAGGTAGAGGTGAAACAAATGTGGGTTTTTTTCCATATACATAAATTGTGTGATGCAGGGAAGCATTGTAGGGTTATAGGGTCCCCTTAGATTTCCTGAAAATGACACAGGCGATAGATAAATCTCACCCTGAAAAATAAAAGTTCATATTCTCACCTATATTGACTTGGGCATCTAACAGTTCAACATCTTACAGATTCATGTCATGTGTTGTTTTTGTACTCAGTAAGATACAGTTTGGCACCTCCAGAAGGTAATTCATGTCATATTAAGATGGGCAATAAAAATTACATTAATTGAGCTCTGGAGGTGCCTATTTTATCTGCTATGACATGAAAGAAGACTTAAGATGGCTACCTACAGACATTTAACTTTTAGACATGCAAAATGAGGTGAAATTAATTTTACCCTATGTTTAACAGCTGGTAAAGTTGTCTTACTTTTAGATTACCTTCAGACAAATTATACAGTCACGTAATAACACCTTTTTTTTGTTGTTTGAAACACAAGTCCTAGACAACAGCTTTATACTGAAACTCTTGGCTTTATTTTTAGAACAAATTTGAAAGTCAGATTTTCTAACAAAAATGTGTTCCATGCAAGTTCATAACATAGACAATAATGTTATTTGTTGTGTTTTAGGGTTTTTTTCTTAAGAGGATAAAATTTTAATCCAGCCTCTTGACTCTTAAAAAAACGTATTTGGCAATATTATTACTTTTCTATCAAATATAAGATTATTGCTTAATTACAGCAGGTCAAAATAGGTAAAGGTCTTGTCCTTCAGTGTAGACCCTGTTAAAGCACTCTTTATAGCCAGTCAGGCACTTAGCACATACAAAATACCAGCAGATTCTATATCACGACTACTACTATCTGTGACATTTTTACTGAACAAGATCCTGATTGCCAGATGGGGAAAGAGGGGAACTGATAGTGCTGCAGAAGGTACAGTACTAGCCATATCAGCTTGCCAAAGGGGTCATCTCAGGATAGAGACAGATAAAAATCAAAGAGGTAGATAATACCATCTTATTAATCTGTGTCATACAGGAGGAAAGATCTGGGAGGAAGTCCATGCTCCTTGAACAAAAGGATAGATTTAAAAAAGAACATAGGCTACTGAAGCAGGATTTAATTGGAGTTTGATACAATACCATTTGTAATTCTATAAACTTATATATATAAACACTTAGAATTACAGAATCACAGAATCATAGAATGGTTTATGTTGGAAAAGACCTTTAAGATAATCGAGTTCAACCATAAACCTAACACTGCCAAGTCCACCACTAAACCATGTCCCTAAGTGCCACATCTACATGTCTTTTAAATACCTCCAGAGATGGTGACTCCACCACTTCCTTGCTCAGCCTGTTCCAGTGCTTGACAATGCTTTTGGTGAAGAAATTTTTCCTAATATCCAATCTAAATCTCCCCTGGAAGAACTTGAGGCCATTTCCCCTTGTTCTATCCATTGTTACTTGGGAGAAGACACTGACCCCCACCTCCCTACAACCTCCTGTCAGGTAGTTGTAGAGAGCGATAAGGTCTCCCCTCAGCCTCCTTTTCTCCAGGCTAAACAACCCCAGTTTCTTCAGCTGCTCCTCATAAGACTTGTTGTTGTGGTTTAACCCCAGCCAGCAACTAAACACCACGCAGCCGCTCACTCACTCCCCCCCACCCAGTGGGATGGGGGAGAAAATCGGGAAAAGAAGCAAAACCCGTGTGTTGAGATAAGAACGGTTTAATAGAACAGAAAAGAAGAAACTAATAATGATAATGATAACACTAATAAAATGACAACAGCAATAATGAAAGGATTGGAATGTACAAATGATGCGCAGTGCAATTGCTCACCACCTGCCGACCGACACCCAGCCAGTCCCCGAGCGGCGAATCCCTGCCCCCACTTCCCCGTTCCTATCCTGGATGGGACGTCACATGGTATGGAATACACCGTTGGCCAGTTTGGGTCAGGTGCCCTGGCTGTGTCCTGTGCCAACTTCTTGTGCCCCTCCAGCTTTCTCACTGGCTGGGCATGAGAAGCTGAAAAATCCTTGACATTAGTCTAAACACTACTGAGCAACAACTGAAAACATCAGTGTTATCAACATTCTTCGCATACTGAACTCAAAACATAGCACTGTACCAGCTACTAGGAAGACAGTTAACTCTATCCCAGCTGAAACCAGGACAGTATCCACCCCTTATTCTATACCATAGACGTCATGCACAGTTCCCATACCTTTAGTTACATCCTGATCAATCATCACCTTTCCATTCCTTTAAGACTTATGAGCAATGATATATATATATGTATACACACACAGAGATATCATTCCTTTAGTTCATGGGTCATGTTCATAAAATGTTCATTGAGTTCATTTAGTTTCCGACTCTGGGCTCCATCTGTCATACCAGTCTTTCTGGGCAGGAGGGATGGTGCAAAGTCCTCTCAGTCGGTAGAACAGAATTGGGCTTCAGTGCAGTGTGACAAGCAGGTGACATTTGGCGCAGCAGGAGGATGGTGTGCACCATTGGATTGTTGCAAGCTGGAGTCAGTTCTGGTTCCATCACTACTGCGCTTTGCTCAGTTTTATCACAGTTCTTTTCTTGCTTGATCTAAGTGATTCTTACTATAGTACTATGGATATAGCACATAATTATAGTAAGGATAACATACAGTAGCAGGGTTATATAGCAACTAATATACAGTTTAATTCTGGCTGTTCTCACCTAAAATTAAATCCCCTTGAGGCACACATCGGACTTCCCCATCTTTTCGCATCACTCACCAAGTGCACCCAGGCCCTTGAGCAAAAGCAATCCCACGAACGGGTTTACCTTTGCCTGAGGCAGGAGTAACCCAGACTGTCTTCCCTAACATATTTTTTATGTGCACTACAGGGACTTTATCCCCTTCTACAGTATGTAAAAATTCTGACTGGGCAGGGCCACCCCGATTGGCAGATCCTCTGGTGTTGACTAACCAGGTGGCTTTTGCTAAATGTGTATCCCAATGTTTGAAAGTTCCACCCCCCATTGCTCTCAATGTAGTCTTTAACAGTCCATTGTATCGCTCAATTTTCCCAGAGGCTGGTGCATGATAGGGGATATGATACACCCACTCAATGCCATGCTCTTTGGCCCAGGTGTCTATGAGGTTGTTTCGGAAATGAGTCCCGTTGTCTGACTCAATTCGTTCTGGGGTGCCATGTCGCCACAAGACTTGCTTTTCTAGGCCCAGGATAGTGTTCCGGGCGGTGGCATGGGGCACAGAATATGTTTCCAGCCACCCAGTGGTTGCTTCCACCATCGTGAGCACATAGCACTTGCCCTGGCGAGTTTGTGGGAGTGTGATATAGTCAATCTGCCAGGCTTCTCCATATTTATATTTCAGCCATCGCCCTCCATACCACAGGGGCTTTAACCGCTTGGCTTGCTTAATTGCAGCACATGTTTCACATTCATGGATAACCTGTGCAATAGTGTCCATGGTCAAGTCCACCCCTCGGTCACGAGCCCATCTATATGTTGCATCTCTTCCCTGATGGCCTGAAGCATCATGGGCCCACCGAGCCATAAATAGCTCACCCTTATGTTGCCAGTCCAGGTCCACCTGAGCCACTTCAATCTTGGCAGCCTGATCCACCTGTTGGTTGTTTTGATGTTCTTCAGTGGCCCGACTCTTGGGTATGTGAGCATCTACATGACGTACTTTTACAACCAGATTCTCTAGCCGGGATGCAATATCTTGCCACAGTGCGGCAGCCCAGATGGGTTTACCTCTGCGCTGCCAGTTGCTCTGCTTCCATTGCTGTAGCCACCCCCACAGGGCATTTGCCACCATCCATGAGTCAGTATAGAGATAGAGCACTGGCCACTTCTCTCTTTCAGCAATATCTAATGCTAGCTGGATGGCTTTCACCTCTGCAAACTGACTCGATTCACCTTCTCCTTCAGCAGTTTCTGCAACTTGTCGTGTAGGACTCCATACGGCAGCTTTCCACCTCCGATGCTTTCCCACGATGCAACAGGATCCGTCAGTGAACAGGGCATATTGCCTCTCATTTTCTGGCAGTTTATTATACAGCGGGGCCTCTTCAGCACGTGCCACCTCCTCCTCTGGCGACATTCCAAAATCTTTGCCTTCTGGCCAGTCCGTGATCACTTCCAAAATTCCTGGGCGACTGGGGTTTCCTATGCGAGCCCGTTGTGTGATCAGTGCAATCCACTTACTCCACGTGGCATCAGTCGCGTGATGTGTAGAGGAGACCCTCCCTTTGAACATCCAGCCCAGCACTGGCAGTCGGGGTGCTAAGAGGAGCTGTGTTTCAGTACCAACCACTTCTGAGGCAGCTTGAACTCCTTCATATGCTGCCAATATCTCTTTTTCAGTTGGAGTATAGCGAGCTTCGGATCCCCGATATCCTCGACTCCAAAACCCCAGGGGTCGGCCTTGGGTGTCCCCAGGTGCTTTCTGCCAGAGGCTCCAGGTAGGGCCATTCTCCCCAGCTGCAGTATAGAGCACATTTTTAACATCTTGTCCTGTCCGGACTGGTCCAAGGGCTACTGCGTGAACAATCTCCCGCTTAATTTGTTCAAAGGCTTGTTGTTGCTCAGGGCCCCATTGAAAATCATTCTTCTTTCGGGTCACTTGATAGAGAGGGCTTACAATCAGACTGTAATTTGGAATATGCATTCTCCAAAAGCCCACGACACCTAAGAAGGCCTGTGTTTCCTTTTTATTAGTTGGTGGAGACATAGCTGCTATTTTGTTAATCACATCCATTGGGATCTGACGACGCCCATCTTGCCATTTTATTCCTAAAAACTGGATCTCCCGTGCAGGTCCCTTGACCTTACTTTCTTTTATGGCAAAACCGGCTTTCAGAAGGATTTGGATTATTTTCTTCCCTTTCTCAAAGACTTCTTCTGCCGTGTTGCCCCATACGATGATGTCATCAATGTATTGCAGGTGTTCCGGAGCTTCACCTTTTTCCAGTGCAGTCTGGATTAGTCCATGGCAAATGGTGGGGCTGTGTTTCCACCCCTGGGGCAATCGATTCCAAGTGTACTGGACACCCCTCCAAGTAAAGGCAAATTGTGGACGACACTCTGCTGCCAGAGGGATTGAGAAAAACGCATTAGCAATGTCAATTGTAGCATACCACTTGGCTGCCTTTGACTCTAGTTCGTATTGAAGTTCTAGCATATCTGGAACGGCAGCACTCAGCGGTGGCGTAACTTCATTCAGGCCGCGATAGTCAACTGTTAGTCTCCACTCCCCATTAGACTTTCGCACGGGCCATATGGGACTATTAAAAGGTGAGCGAGTTTTGCTGATCACTCCTTGGCTCTCCAGTTGGCGAATCAACTTGTGGATGGGAATCAGAGAGTCTCGGTTGGTGCGATATTGGCACCGGTGCACCGTCGTGGTAGCAATTGGTACTTGTTGTTCTTCAACCCTCAGCAACCCCACAATCGAAGGGTCTTGAGAGAGACCAGGCAGGGTAGACAGCTGTTCCGTGCCCTCCGTCTCCAAGGCAGCTATACCAAAAGCCCATCGATACCCCTTTGGGTCCTTAAAATACCCTCTCCTGAGATAGTCTATGCCAAGGATGCACAGAGCCTCTGGACCAGTCACAATGGGGTGTTTCTGCCATTCATTCCCAGTTAGGCTTACTTCAGCTTCCAATACAGTTAAGTCTTGGGATCCCCCTGTCACACCAGAAATAGAAATGGGTTCTGCCCCTTCATAACTTGATGGCATTAAAGTACACTGTGCGCCGGTGTCTACTAGAGCCTTATACTCCTGTGGGTCTAACGTGCCAGGCCATTGAATCCACACAGTCCAATAGACCCGGTTATCCCTTTCCTCCACCTGGCTGGAGGCAGGGCCCCTCTAATTCTGGTCAGAGTATCCAGTATTCACTTCTCGTAAAATTGGCTCAGAAGTCCCTTCAAGAGGATCAGAAATAAGATCAGCCCTTCTACTCTGTTTGGAAACCGGAGCGGCATTTTTCCTGGTAGAATCCCCTTTTGTGGTGTTTTTTCCTCGCAGCTCACGTACCCGTGCATTTAGGACCGAGGTAGGTTTTCCATCCCATTTCCTCATGTCCTCTCCATGATCACATAAGTAAAACCACAGGGCACCTCGCGGTGTGTACCTTCTATATTCTCTCTCTTGGGCAGAGGAGCGCTCACTCCTAATAGCTGAGACATTGGTCCTTACAGGTGGGCAACAGGACATCTCCTCTTTGAATTGCTGGAAATCCTCGGACAGCTTCTCCACAGCTGAAATGCAGGCTTGTAGGGAGGAGGAGAGATTTTCTTCGTATTGACGGAGTTGGTGAGCCACTTCATCCACTGTCGGTGCCTCTTCGTCTTTCCAGGTCATTATTGCCAGTGAGTTGGCATAGGACGATGGTGCGCTCCGTACAAACTTCCGCCACATGGGTCGTGTGCATTGGACTTCGTCTGGATCTTTGGGTAATTGTGGGTTGTCCGGATCATGATGAATTGTCTCTAGCACAGCTAATTCCCTCAGATATTGGATACCTTTTTCCATGGTTGTCCACTTGCTTGATTGACATATAACATCTTCCTTAAAGGGGTACCTTTCCTTCACACTTGACAGGAGTCGCCTCCAGAGGCTGATGGCTTGTGTCCCTCTTCCAATTGCCTTGTCAATGCCACCTTCCCTGGCAAGCGATCCCAGCTGCTTGGCTTCCCTACCTTCTAATTCCAAGCTATTAGCCCCATTGTCCCAGCATCGGAGGAGCCAGGTGATAATATGCTCACCTATACGGCGGCCAAAATCTTTTCGCATATCCTGCAGCTCACTCAAGGATAGGGACCGGGTTATTACCTCTGGTTCTGCCTCTTCCTCCTGTTCCCGTGATGACCCTGGTTCGCCTTCATCCTTCGCTAAGCGAACTGATTTTTTTGTATATTTCTTTTTCTGTACGGGGGCAACTGATACTGGTGCAGGTTGGTCCGCTGGTTCAGTTGCAGTACCGCTCGCCGGGTCTTGGATAACCACAGTGTCTGTTGCCAAGGTTTGGGTAGCTGCTGTGCTCGTTGCTGGGGCTGGAGGGGCCGCAGTGCCCGTTGCCGAGGTTTGGGTAGCTGCCGTGCTCATTGCCGAGGCTGGAGGGGTTGCAGTGTCTGTCGCTGAGGTTTGGGTAGCCACAGTGCTCGTCGCCGGGGCTGGAGGGGCCGCAGTGCCCGTTGCCGAGGTTTGAGTGACCGCAGTGCTCATCGTTTTGTTGTTAGGTCCAGAGACCTTCTCTTCCCCTTGAGGGTACTGAGTGGTGTCGAACAGGGCTCGATAGGCATGGGCCAGGCCCCAGCACGTTGCAGTAATTTGTATCTCTCTGGAGCTGCCGGGGTGACAGCATACCTTTTCCAAATATTTTACTAGTTCTTCTGGATTCTGCACTTGTTCAGGGGTGAATTTCCAAAACATTGGAGGTGCCCACTTTTCTAGGTACTTGCCCATCCTACCCCACACACCCTGCCACTCATAATTATCCAGCCTTGGGGCAGATCTCTGGGTGATTTTCTTAAATAGTTGTTTAACCTTAAACGAGAGCTGAACCACATTCAGAAGCATGCTAATTCCTAGCAGTAGGGCTAGGACCGTGCTGGTCCCAACATCCCAAGAGTATTCAAATTTTTCAAAATTCTCAAACACCATTGTAACTGGACTGAAGGAGAAAGGAGAGGGGAAGAAAGGTATCCCACCCATAGACTGGTTTTCCAAGGAGGAAAGGTAAATGGTATAATTATTAATAGTTTCCCACAGATGGCTTCCACAGTATAAAGGTGACAATGCTGAGTGCAAGTACCGGATTAATCCCACAGCCGACGACTTTATCATACCATAAACCAGTGTTATACAATACATCAAAGCGAAAACCTTAATCCACCTCCCACGGATGATAAGCAGCAGAAGAGGGACTACATACAGCAAGCGAGGTGATACATAACAGAACTTTAAAAACCAGAGCAACAACTCTAAGAACACATAAATCAACATAATGACCAGCGACGATTAGGCCGATATAATGAATGCTTATAACAAATTTGTTTTAACAAGCTCTGGTCAGGTTTGTCGTTATCTCAACCCTTCGTGCCCCACGTTGGGCGCCAAAAAGGACTGTCGTGGTTTAACCCCAGCCAGCAACTAAACACCATGCAGCCGCTCACTCACTCCCCCCCACCCAGTGGGATGGGGGAGAAAAATGGGAAAAGAAGCAAAACCTGTGCGTTGAGATAAGAACGGTTTAATAGAACAGAAAAGAAGAAACTAATAATGATAATGATAACACTAATAAAATGACAACAGCAATAATGAAAGGATTGGAATGTACAAATGATGCGCAGTGCAATTGCTCACCACCCGCCGACCGACACCCAGCCAGTCCCCGAGCGGCGAATCCCTGCCCCCACTTCCCCGTTCCTAAACTGGATGGGACGTCACATGGTATGGAATACACCGTTGGCCAGTTTGGGTCAGGTGCCCTGGCTGTGTCCTGTGCCAACTTCTTGTGCCCCTCCAGCTTTCTCACTGGCTGGGCATGAGAAGCTGAAAAATCCTTGACATTAGTCTAAACACTACTGAGCAACAACTGAAAACATCAGTGTTATCAACATTCTTCGCTCTGAACTCAAAACATAGCACTGTACCAGCTACTAGGAAGACAGTTAACTCTATCCCAGCTGAAACCAGGACACTTGTGCTCCAGACCCTTCACCAGCTTCGTTGCCCTTCTTTGGACATGCATGCATTAAGGAATTCAGAGCAGATTTAGCACAAGTCTAAATGCTTAGGTTCTATGCATGGTAGTGGTAGTGTGGACATCTATCTTTGATAGAAAGGCCAGATAGGTTTAAGTCCTATCAAGAAGACTCATTTGGTAGTGTATGATAAATGATATATGATGACTAAAACCTCATACCCCTATTCCCTTTAAGCATAAACCTGGAGACTCCATCAAATCCTGCCTCTGTTGCCCCATATTCTTACCCTCCCTGCCCCCTACTCCTACCCTGAGCTACGTAGGTGCCCTACAATTACTTTTTTTATGCCAGACCTGGAGCTTCCCTTAATAACCATCTATGACCCATCACATATGCAAAAATAAGTGTTGAAACATCACCTTGTATATTTTGAATGAGTGCCTGTATATATTGAGACAGAGAAAATGGAAATATCACAATAATGACAACAGTCTTTTGTCAGAAAATCTGTTTACGGGTATCTTATCCTGGCAGAGGTGTTGTAAACCCCCATTGCATGAGCAGAAGAGGTGAAGACATAATACATAATCTTTTAAACATTGATATCCATATTGACAAAAACATTATCATACAAAGATCTAAAATTCTTTCTTTACATTACCTCTGGAAAGTGCAGATAAATATCCTTACCTGCTCTGTGAAAGCACAGTAAAATATCTGGATAAACACACAACCAGCCTGCGGAGTACTTTTATGTGATTATTTTTTCCAAACGGTATTTTACTATATGTTGAATCTGTCCAATAACATAATAATTTCCAGCAATGCAGTGAAAAGTGTATTTTCCACATGTTCAATGTGAGGAAACTGTTAGCACTGCAAGAAGAGGTTTGTTAGTGAAAGGCTAGCATCCACTCCCTTACAAAAAGGACCTTAAACCTCAACACTTATCAGGAACATTCAGACTTAGAATCAGGAAAATGAGCTTTATTATTCTTACTCACACAGTCTTTGACCTGAAAGAATATTTTTCTTTGTCTGTAACAAGCTAAGGCATATAGTCTTTCTTTCGGTTTATGCCTCCACCTGAATTTCTCACTTCATTCTTTACCTGTATGTCTACAGGATAGAAAGGAAGGTGATAGCATTTCAGATTAGAACAGAGAAAAGCAAAAAAACCACCAGAAATCCTTTAGATAGAGATGTCACAGTATGATAACCATAAGAAAAAATAACATGGATTTCATATTGCCGTATCTTTCCTTCCACTTCATCGCATCTTATACAAGCAGTTTCACACTGAGAAGATCCAACAGTGTATGTCAGAGGTGTGGAGAGATGATTTTACCTCTGCAGTTTGCAACATCATTAAAATATATGGAGACATAGAGTTCTCTACATTATAATTGATAATCTAGCTAGGAAAACCTGTCCTAATGAAATCACTTGTGATTATACAGGTATTGTTCACCTATAGTTTTGACACTACACCCTTAACTTATGCCCTTTCAGATGTCTGGTGAATCAGTATTCATAAAATAAGTGCATAAACTCTCTGTCAAATCAGTGGAGAGGATGTTCCACATGTGAGCATTTTGGTTAGTGCTTCTTCTTTGGATTCACAGTCACAAATGATGCTGATGAGTTTCGCGCTTAAGAGCAATGACTTATTCCTGCAACAGAAACTTTAACCAAAGGGTTCTAATTTCAAAAAAAGTATATTAGCCTTCAGAAACAATAACACTTCCTATCTCTCCAGTTCAGTAAACTTTGTATTATTTAAAGAAAATGGATTAGCTTCTACCTGGGACAGGGAGAGACTTTCCTTTATTTTCCCCCAAGTAGCTCAGAATAAAAAAGATTTGCGTACAACTCCCTGCTATTAATCAGGCACCTGAAAGCATATCAAAGAAGGTTTATTGCTTTTTATCTGTGAGGTTACTGGGAAAAAATGCTGCAGCCAGCATTCATCCTTAACTTTCATGCAAGGGTAGGTCTGGCAGCCATTCCACAGAAGCTCCTCCCAAATCAGATTCCTGATATATGGAAAACTTACAGTCTGCTATAGGATTTAGGCACAGGATAACTAAACACTGGGATTCAGGCAGTTTTCATGTTCAATGTTAAACATTAAATATGTTTTACTGGTGAATACTGAGGAATGTCAATCCCTTTCATAGTTTAAAAGACATTCTGAAGATCCCAAAACTGTTGTATGTTGATGTGGTGGGTTGATTTTGGTTGGTTGCCAATCCTCTACCAAGCCACTCTTTCACTTCCCCTCCTCAACAGGACAGGAGAAGAAAATAAGATGGAAAGGCTCATGGATTGAGGCAAAGGTGGTTTAATAAGAAAAGCTGTGTGCAGAAACGAAGCAAAAAGAAATTTTCTCACTATTTCCCATTGGTTATTAAGTTGGTGCTGAAAAAGAGGAAGGAGAACCAAGATCAAATCCAGTGCTGCATGAGGAGCAGAAACTCGGCACAGAACAAGGACAGGATTCAAGGCCAGAAGTGGGAACTGGAAGCAGGACGCTCGCTGCATAGTCAGGTACGGAAGGAAAGGGATCAGGTTGTACACTAATATGCAACTGGAAGTACTTTGAGCAACCTCCTGCTCCACGCAGGACTGGGATAAAACCCTCTTATTGTATGATGCCTGCTGAGTTGCTTCCTTGATCCTTCCTCTGTTGGCATGAGATTTGCATGCTGGTATTATTATTAGCTGCCTTGTTTTGAACAATTTTGTCATCTACAGCTACTGAAGTTAATGGGACTGTTTATATGCCCTAAAGCATAACTGTGCTGAATCAGTGTCTTAAATGATAAATTGTATTGATTAAGTAAGAAATGATGACATACATCATTGCAGAGGAATTTCTCATGATTGTTCTCCCGTCATCTCCAAATGTTACAGTAATATCTGTTCACTGGAAAACCATTGACAGTTTACGCAGAGTTTCTTAACATCAATTATTTGCTGAAATTATGATAGGAAAATACTGTTTCTTTTCTCTTCAAAATGGAAGCTTATGCTTATACAAATGCTTCCCCTTCAAAATCAGAAGTTTTCCCAAGGAGAACCCTGGATTCCACAAAGGTTTGTCACAAAACTAATAATCAATGAAGCTTATACACATAAACCCCTCCAAAGCATTTTGATAAAGAAGTAAGACATTCCCACTTGCCTGGCATCAGAAGAGGTTTAGCAGAGGAAGCCTAAAGCAGTGTGTTTTCCACTGGGAAGAGGTAGATGTTAGAGATCAAGGGAAAGGCTAATATTTACCTTTTGCAAATTAACAGCTACACGGTAAGTTTAGTGTAAGGTAGCTTTAATTGTGGATTGTTTCTTTTCTCCTCCCTGCCCCAAGCTTTGTAGTTTGGAAAGCTTAATCCTCATTTCTCAGCAGTTGACAACATGGAGTGAAAAACTAAGCAGAATGATAATAGCTGCTGAAGTAGATAATATAGCTAAAAATGTAATGTATACTGGTTGAGATTCTAGACAATATGTTGCATTCCTTTTATTCTCTGGACTGAGAGAACCATTAGATTCTGCCTTTGAACAGTGCAAAATGTCATGTGTAACATACAGAGGTCAGCAAATTTGATTCAGCTGGCAATTTAAATAAATGAAATATTTCAGTCTGAGATCCTTGCTAAAACCTGGAAAGTAAACATTTAAATTAGTTATCACAGGGGTTTTTTTCAGGGGAAAAAAGGAAAAAGACATAACTAAACAGAAACTTTCCTGGAAGTATCAATGTTAAGTTTCTTTTTCTGAATGGCAAACAAGCATATGACTTTTTAAAATTCATTCAGATGTGTATTTCTCAGAAAATACTGACTGTATGATTAATTTTTAGAAAATATTGACCATATATGTTTTAATTGAGCCAGAATCTCATAACATTACAGTGAAATCAAAGAGATTATATAAACTGTTGTCCTGGTTTCGGCTAGGATAGGGTTAATTTTCTTTCTAGTAGCTGGTATAGTGTTATGTTTTGGATTTAGTATAGAAGAATGTTGGTAACACACTGATGTTTTCAGTTGTTGCTAGGTAGTGTTTATACTAAGTCAAGGATTTTTCAGCTTCTGATGCCCAGCCAGCAAGAAGGCTGGAAGGGCACAAGAAGTTGGCACAGGACACAGCCAGGACAGCTGACCTCAACTGGCCAAAGGAATATTCCATACCATGTGACATCATGCCCAGTATATAAACTGGGGGGAGTTGGCCTGAGGGGATCGCCTCTTGGGGACTAACTAGGCGTTGGTCAGCGGGTAGTGAGCAATTGCATTGTGCATCACTTGTATATTCCAGTCCTTTAATTATTATTATTGTCATTTTATTGTTATCATTATCATGATTAGTTTCTTCCTTTCTGTTCTATTAAACTGTTCTTATCTCAACCCACGAGGTTTGGTTTTTTTTTTTCTGATTCTCTCCCCCATCCCACTGGGTGGGGGAAAGTGAGTGAGCGGCTGCGTGGCGCTTAGTTACTGTCTGGGGTTAAACCACGACACCTATATACATGATATAAAATATATACAGTATATAAACAAAGAACCATATAAATTAGCATATATGTTTACTCTAAGGTTTTTGTCTGCATAGCATTGAAATTAATTCATGGGTTTTCCAGTCATAATGATGAACAACCTGTCTCCCAGTAGCATTGCCATCTGAAGTAAATAAAAAGTTTACAACCCCATACAAGCTCTCTTTTTTTTTTAATTAATTAATATATTCTTGTTTTATCCTATATAATTTTATAAAAAGTAATCTACTTTGATATTTGGTATGAGAACAGATAAATTTTAGTTGTTTTCCTTGCCCACATATGTCCCTTTTTTCAGTTTTTATTTGAACAACTACCCCAAAGCAGACACTTCATTTTGATACAAGGCACAAGATTTTGATAAAAATTTAAAATTTTCATAGAGCTAAATCTGGAATGTAGAAATCATACCCACTTAAAGTAAGAATAGCCATAGGCCCTCCTCCCCAGCTTTCAGATATCAAAATACCCTGTTTCTTTTACTGACTGTTCCACCACCAATTTCTTCAAATTGTAATACTGCTTTCTTACCTTTCATAAATACTAATACACAATGATAACAGAAAACAAAACAGAAAAAAAAAACCTGATAAACTAACCAAACTATTTATCCCAAAGCTTAGGATGGAAGGAAGATGAAAGAGGGTTATCTCTACAAAATACAATTTTCAAGTCTTGCAGTGAAAAAAATTTATTGATTTATTTTATAAAAGCACACAACACAATGGGAAAAAACCTTGATAAAATTTTTAAGCTAAGGGCCACACAGATGAGTAAGGGACTGGAGCATCTGACATACAAAGAGAGGTTGAGAGGGCAGGGACTGTTTAGCCTGGAGAAGTGAAGGCCCAGGGGGATCTTATCAATGTGTATAAATACCTGATGGAGACAGTAAAGAAGACGGAGCCAGGCTCTTCTCATTGCCCACTGATGGGACAAGAGGCAACGTCATACAAATTAAAATTAATGAAATTCTACTGAAAAGTAAGAGGACAACTTTTCTTACTGTGAGGATTGTCAAACACTGGAAGAGGTTTTCTAGAGAGGCTGTGGGGTCTCCATCTTTGTAGATATTCAAAACCAGACTGGACACGGTCCTGCTGTAGCTGACCCTGCTTTCAGAAGGGGCTTGGAGTAGACAGTGTGCAGCAATGACTTCCAGCCTTCGTGACTCTGTGATTCTATGATTCTGTTATTTGGCAAATCTTCCTTGCAAAACTGTTTGTCCAATTCAGTACCTCCTGTTCTGTTTATTTGTTTGTTTGCTTGCTTGCTTGTTGCAAACATTTAGAAGACAGATTTTGCTCTGTACAAACATTTCAGAAAGAGCTTTAATTAATAGAAGTACAGAGACTGATGTGCAAATGAGTGTTCTTGTGTTTGATTACACAATCTTGAGTGCAGTTATGGGGATTCACTTCAAAAGTGTTATCATACCCCTCCATAATGTATATTCATGTCCACTAGCACAACTCCTATTTCAAACCTTTGAGCAGATCTAATCAGTCCAAATTTAAAAGTAAATAGCTTACTAGAAAAAATTATTCCTCTTATTTCCCTTCTTTCTCCCTACATATGAAGCCCATCATCATTACCAGAATCCAATCCTTAAACCTCTAACTGTATCACTTATACAACAAACTATAGTCTAGTCATGTGCACCGCCAGCTTGCCTTCGGTTTAAAAAGTTGCTTTTCATGTGGTCTAAACCCTGGCTGTTGGCTACCATCAGACAGAGGTGACTTTCTTTATCACTATGAGACAATGTCCCTTAATTCATTTCTTTGTCTCACAAGTCCAAAAGGAAATGCGAGCTGAACACCAATAAAACTTTTCCAGAGCAACATTGAACTATGCAGTTCTTGACTAAATCCCACTTTCAATTAGAATTTGACATGAAAAAAGCAGAACTGGGATCCAGTCTGCCTAACATAGTGTGGAAAAATAATGGAAGACTGGCGAGGAGGACTGTAAAAAGTTGCAGCTGGAGTGTCGAAAAACACATATATCATACTAATTGTTTGGCCTTGTGTGTTGCACAAGTAGAACATCTGTGTTTAGATAACACAGGTTTGTGATAGACTTAGAGGCACCCTATTGAACATGCTTGAGATTCCTGCCCTGCCTTGGGAAAGATCAAAGCACAGTGGTAAATTATGTGAATGCCTGAAATACAGGGGAAAAGAGCCAGTTCGGTGATCCTCTAGCAAGGATCGAGCTCCGCAGTGCCTGTGTCCCCACTCGTGTGCCTCTGACCGGGTGCTGCTTTGGGGATCCCCTGGTTGCTGAGGTAATGAAAATAAATTTACCCTTTGCATTTCATCCGTGGTTTTGTGGTTGTTCCTGCATCCTGCCTGTGCTGGCTCACACACAGAGACACCTAACTAGTGATTGCATTTTGTGCACTCTTTAAACGAGTCTGCCTGAAATTGGTGTGTTACATCCCCACAGTAAATGAAGGTTGCTCCTAAATGGGAATGGGCTAGTGAGTTCTCTGGGGGTAAAAACTTTGTGCTCGATCCCCAATAATCATGGGTTAGGGGTTTTTTGATGCTGAAAGATCCCTTAGTTTTGGATGCTTCTAAAAAGATACTTTGTGCTTCTTAAAGCCTTTGTACATGTGTGCTTGAGGTGGGATTCACCCGAAGATTGATACCTGGTACTCAAAGCAGTTGCTTAGACATCAGTATCTAATGCAAAATGATATCTTAGGTTACCTATACAGAGATGGCAGGTAGAGTGCCTACGAAGAAAGTATAGATAAAAATCTGTGGCATTTTCAACTGTCACAGCTGGAGTCCCAGACAGTGTACTCCCGCACTGCACACCTGTGTTTAGTCAACTGAATACAACCTGACTTTGCTCAGATGACCCGCTCTGTAAACTGCACTAACTGGAATGGCAATTCAGACGCCCAGTTTATTTGCGTCGCAGGCAACCGAATTGGCATCTGAATCCCAACTCGTTGTGTGTTATAACTAAAGTTTGGTGAACATACTGCACAACGTAAAATTTTACATCACAGAGGCAAGGCAGCATTGTCAGGCATGATCCAAGCACTTTCAGCTTTACTAGACCCCTGCAAAAATGAACAACATAATCCTTTGCATATTGTGCTTTGAGTTGAAGACATTTCAGAAAAAGGGCTGTAAAGTCTTATGGTGAAACTTGAAAGAGAAATAGTTACCTTCTGAGCTTAAAAACAGCTTTGCAAACAGAGTTGACACTCTTCCTGTAAATAAATAAATAAATACATAAATAAAGACAAATATTTTCTCATCTCTAGCTATGAGACTATTGTGCGGATACTGGGATGAAGGAAAGATCTAGGAATGACTCTAAGGAAAGTAATATGAGTGATCGCACTCCAACAAAGCCTCAGTAAGTAAATCTAATCAAACTCAAGGAAGAGACCTGTGTGCTTTTGAACAACAGTTTTTCAATTTATGCAAAGCTTTGGAAGCAAGGGAGTGTTAATATTTTTGAAAGCTATGTGTAGAAATGACATCAACTGCTAGGAAAATGTGAAAAAAGGCAAATTTGAAAAACATTTTGTAAATAGCTTTAATTTACCTGTTGGGTACAGGTAGAATTTCCTTATATACACACGTATCCTTGTAATAAGCAGAACTTCTGTACAATGACTGTGGACTAGCTAGTGAAGTATGTACAGAGGCACAGTAATAGAAAGCCAAGTTGGAGTCATTTGTGCTTTTCTAATTTCTTAAATTACAATCCACAAATTGATCATGAGTGTGACAGCGACTACTTTGGTAATACTCCATCATCAAATGAAGATGTCTTCATTAAATCCCAGGATAGTCTTTTCAGTGTCGGGAATGAGAAATGATTTCATATGGGTTAGTAAAAATAGCCCCTGTAAGGTAGCTGTAGCAGAATTGACTAGAATGTATCATACTGTTGCCCACGGTCAGTTGTGTAGAGTATTTAACTGTAAAAGTAAATTACAGAGAGATGTGTTCTTACATTCACGCATAGCTGAATTCTACATTTTGGCATGACTTTGCTTATTATCAACAAAGTATTATTTCCTCCTTCAGCTGAAGACTTTGTTTAAAAGGGCATAGTTGGTAGCGCCTCAAACCATGAAAATATTAAAATGATTTGTTATTCTGCATTTAAGAGGGAAATAATCATTTGCCCTTTTGATTGACTTCAAGACAGCAATTACACTGAATATTTGAAAATGTAAGAAGTATACTACAATCAGGTAGTTTGAATCTCCCTTCAGAAAAGATTTTCATTTGCATCTCATAATATTAATGTTAACTTCAAGATAACTACTCTATTACTTAATCGAAAATGACAATGAATGTTCCCTTCTAACTGCTGTCCAGATCATTTACTGCACAGAAGCAAGGTAAAATCTCATTAAGTCATCTGATCCTCCAAGCTGTGATAACCTACACCAGAACCAGAAGGTGAGCGCCTGCCTTCCTTCCACATAAGTGCTTGGGATGGAGATGAAAAGCAGATAAAAGGAAACATCTAACCTTAAACTCACCAAAAGTTATGGAACTTTTTTTAAAACTTAAGATTATATTAACCTCCTCCTTAAATCGAAAAATATGATTTCTAAGTCTGAGTTGGTCTCTATTAGCTTCCTTCATAGTCAGTTGAAAGAAGTAGTTACTTTTAGAGAGCAGTTCATCTCATTCTGAGACAGGAAACTAGAGTGGGTCAGATGGATCACCTGTAAGGATTCATGGCACTGCTCTATTGTATAGTCCTGTGGCTATAAAGGAAAACTGGAAAGTTGTCTTAGACTAGATGGCTAAAGTCAAGATTAATCCTACACTTAGTAACTAGTGGTTTGTATGTTTCTCCTGTCATTCCGAAGCATGAGACAACAAACACAACCTCAACATGGTGACTACAATCTATGCTTTTTCCGACATTGATCTAATTTTTAGATGATGTCTATGCTATTTATTGAGAGCAGGTGATTAAAATTATTGAAGGAGAAAAGAATAAGAGTAGCAAACCACAAAGATTTATCCCCATGCCTCTCCAGAGTGCACCATATATTAGAATTGCCTTAGCAACAGAGGCATAAAATTGCTGAGTTGCAGCTCTGACCTGTGCTAGTAAGAGCAATGTACGACTCTCACTCTGTTTAATTCACCTTAGTTGTTAGAAAGTTGCTCCTCTTGATCTGAGAATTTTAATAAGGAGACTATAGGATGGAAATACAGAAATAATTTTAAAATAAAAGGGAGCAGTTAATAAATTCAGAATGGATAGATAGAGAGTACCGGTGAACTTATGACTTTGTTTTTAAGGACTTGCTGCAAATTTAAATAACAGTTTAATATATACCATTCAAATAAGATGCCTGGTGAATAAGATGTCAAGAGACTTTGCTTACCCTTGCATTTATTTTTTATTTTATTTCTCAGCCTGATTAGAGGAAATTCTTTAATATTCAAGGCATCTCAATGAGTAAAGTGTATTGTATATTATTAATAGTTTGAGATCACAGCTAGAAAGACTTCTACAAGAAGCATGTATAATTCCCTTTTAAAAAGCAAGACTCTAACTTGCTGACCGTAAGGGGTATTACTAGAGGTCACCATGTTGCATACAATATGTCAGAGGATTGTCCATGCACCCACTGCATGAACAGAAAGCATATTGAATATTTTCCTTGTGTGGATGTAGATTAAAAGTGTATGATAATACCATTCCCCAGAAAACACAAGCAAGTGCTTTACTGAGCTTTTTCAGACATTTTGAAATTCATCCAGTTTATGGAAGATTAGTGCCAAATTTAACTACGAAGGGTCCCCGCTCCATCATAATTTTCCTCACCCAAACTCTGAAAATTGCCACTGCTTCCTGAAAAATGAGAAACTTCAAACTTAATGGTTATTCTCTTTCTTAGGGAATATAGTACATTCCCAAATTAGTTCTCTTGACTCTTGTTCTCTTTGTATATGTCAGGGCCCTAAAGGCACTAGAGGCCAGCCTCACCGAGACCTCCCCACATCCTACCCATGGACCCAGGAGCCCCATTTCAGCTCAGGCCAGGGCCATCAGCCCCTGCATCAGCAACGCCACTGGAGTGCTGGTCTCCAGCTCTGCCACAGCCTTTCCCTGCCTCATCATGGAATCCCTTGACCCAAACTCCAACCTGTGGGCTGAGTTCCTGGTGTGATCTCAGCCCCCACTGTCATTATGGACCTGCCTGGCCACCACCAGACCTGAGCCTAGCTCTGATCTATGGATTGGCTTTCCAGCTTGACCTCCAATCTGCCTCATCACTATGATACGTCTTTATGATCCAGACTCATAGCTGGCCCTGGCCACCTTCTCTGAGTCTGCCCTGCTCACCTCGCTGGGTCCTGTGGGACAGGGACTGCTGGCCCTGGAATTTCCCCCTCGATGCCTGGCTCACCTTCTCTGACAGTGTATCAGCAGTACGTATACTCAGTCCTCATCATATTAGGATAGAAGAAGTTTATGTTGGCTTTCAAGATACATTAAGACATGTAGGATTGTCTTGCACCCTTGTAGGGACACCACCTGGAAATTCAAACTAACATATCCCCAAGAGTCACAGGGGAGCATTCAACAGAAGACACAGAAATGAAATTAAGTAAAAGGCCTTAGGTAGTCCAGTTATACTTTTTTTTTTTTTTTTTACTGACTAATAGATAAATAAAGGACAACTTCCAGACAGTCAATCCTCTTTGGAAATGTTCTTGTCCCAGTGACACGAAGTAACACTTCAGTAACAGTTGTTTATACTCTAGAAGGAGATCCATAAACCTCACTAATGAAATACAAGATGCAAATAAACAATGTTAAAAAGCATGTTCCAAGTCTTATTGACTTTATTCAAAATTCAGAGAAAAATTGAACTGGTAATATGATGTATTTTTCTAAATTTTTCTATATTAGTATGTGGGCAACACATGGGTTCCCAGAAAGCTACAGAACAGAGAAATAAATTTTGAATTCTACATATTGAATCATCATTTCCCTCAGCTTACCTCAACTGAGATCTACTTGACTCCGTGCATCCTTTTTATGGCTTAACAGTTCTTAAAGATAGTTTCTGCTTTCTGTTCCCCTGGCAAAGGTATATCTGTTTCTACAATCCAACCCATTAGGTAGTCATAGTGTATAACAAATAGTTTCCATCTAGCAGGAATAAAATATTAATTTAAGATTGTGACACAATATTATATGCTAGACATGTAAATTTCTTGGTTTTGTTAATTTTTATCTACTCTAACAATATCATCTAAGGAAATTTGAGGACTTCCTGCACTTTCTACTTTTAGAAAATACAGAGAGAATTGATTCAGGTCATAAAAGTCAGTGCATTAAGAACATTAACCAAGAAAACAAGTCTTGGAGATTTATAAATCTATGTGTGCCCTACTGACCATTAGAAAACATGAACCTTGCTTTTATCCTGTTTATAAGGTTGCTGTGAGGCTGAGCAGAACAAAGTTGACATATCTGTAATCTCCAGTGGGCCTACTAATCCTTCCCCCTACTGCTGTTCAAACATTAACCTGTGGCATGACTTGAGATGCAGTTCTCATCAATGCCAAATGTCTGCCAGGTACAGTACATCTATTCTTTACAGATGAATAGAGGTTTTTAACATTTAATACAAATCCTGCAGCATTTGTATTTATATTTCTTATGTTAATGTGGACAATCTTTTAACTCACAATGTTGAGCTCAAATACATTTTCTTCTGAGCTCCTAAATTCCTAAAAGATTAAACCAGAAGGGATTTGTCCATCACAACAAATTACATATTTAATATGATAGACAAAGGGAATTTACTAGGATATACTGATTTTTAAAAGCTTTTGGCTCTGTAAATCAGGTTTTGTGTTTCTGAGACTAATGTAATATGGGATAACTGATAAAATATTACTATGTCTTTGTTCCTATTAGAATATGAAAGCAAAATGTAATTGCCATAAACCATAAAATACAATAGCAATTTTAAACCCCTAGTGATTTCTTTTCTTTCACCATTCCCTTGACTTTATTGCTATTATTATTCAACAAAGTTTGGAGTAGAACCGAAGTTCTGGGTGAGATGCAGCAAACCAGTCTCCTTCAAAGCTCACAGAGGGTGGGGATGAAAATGGGGAGGGGAGAAACAGCTCAAGCCAGTATGCCTCACAGACTCCTGTTCAACTATTAAAGACCTGTATTCAAAGTGGGGAAAAATCATCTCCAGATCATGATGCTCAGCAGTAGGTGCAGTGAACCACCTAAAGAAAAGGAGTTCCTATGTAAACAAACATGCATAGGCAGTATCATACTCAGGAGAGGAATATTGAAAACAATGAAGGAATAGATGTCTGTGAGCTGTAAATGAAGATATAAAATAGGATTGCATAGAAAAGCGTGTGATCTCACTGCTATTTAACGTACCTTCATGACTTGTGCTAGGAAGTAAACCTGAAAGCTGCCAGTAATTGTATTTTTGTGTGTGGAGATTGAATTGTTTTATTATCAGAGTGTGACACTAGTCAGGAAGGGAAAAAAACTTTGAGTCCAGAGCAATGACAGCACAATTGAGTTTTACTCTTCTCCTTGCCAATTTTGTCATTGACTTTATAATTAAAGCTTGAAGGGTTTCTTGCCTTATTTCTCTAGATTTCTTCAGAAGAAAGTAAGAAAAGAGATGGACTTAAACTGCAAAGTTAATCCTCTCCTGCTACTTGCACTAGAACTGTTCGTTCATTCAGGGCAGAATGTTTAGTTTAAATCATCTCAGGCTTGACTAACTTTCAGTAAATCTAAGGCCCAGTGCAGAAACAATCTGCACCTGGACCATGAAATTTGAATCTGTGGCATTTGTGTAGGAACTCCCCCTCCACACAGTGAGGAAGGTTATGTTAGAAATAATGCAGCCTGCACTTACCTGGGGTCTCTCTCAGCTTGGAAAATTGTCAGCACCTTGTAAAGGTGCTGGTTGTGTTCTTCTGGAACACAACAGCCCAAGGAAACAAATACTAAAGATGGATTGTAGCATAACTCCCTTTTTCATCTCATGTATCCAGTTTGCTTAGCCTGTTTGTTGGATAACTTGGCCAAGTACTTACATAGATCTGAGAGAGTTCATCCAAGGTTTCTGGATGCAGACACGCCAGACTGTAACTTCTTCATAACTGTGGAAGCCCCACTGCCTTTTCCTAGCAATCCGAATCCTGTCTTTATTTCTAGAGTTCCTAATTCTCCCGCAGTCCTGATTCATAAATTGTGCCAACTAAGCTCTAGATTAATTTGTTCTTTTGGGGAACATAACAAAAAAAGTAAAGGGACATAGACACTTTGAAAGGGTGTCTTAAAAAATCTTGCATCATATTTTATACAGGACAAAAATACAATTATGTGTATTAAATATACAACACCTATGCATGTCACAACACTTAAATTAATTTCTGTCTACTATTGAACAACTCTTTTGGATAACAGCAAGTCATCTAGGTATTTCACGATGCTTTACATTTTCTTCTTTTTCTGTATGTGATTTGTATCACAGAATACAATTATGGTGTGCCCCCCCAGCCCCTTATATGTAGCAGCATTCCTTCCATTCTGTTTCTCTAAAAGCAGCTTGTGAGAGATGTCTTTTATAATTTCCAGGACTCTTATCAAAGGAAGTCCTTGCTGGTTCATCCTTACTACGTGAACTTATTAATTTTAGAGGATGGGCTATTTGACAAAGTAAAATACCATCCCCTATATCTTACTTGGTACTGCTTCCAGATTTGGATTACCCATAACTTGGATTATCTTTGATCCTTAAATTGGAGGTTTTCAAAGTTAACATTAAAATTGGAACACAATAATACAACAAAGCAAAGAAATGCATTAGAAAGTAGCAATAAGAACATGCCAGAATTCAGGTGATGATTACTAGAAATCAGTTATGTCAGCTGGGGAGCAAACAATAGAGGAAGAAAAGATCCTTATAGACAAATCCAGAAACAGCACTGTTTATATTTTCTGGATTCATTTTCCATAGGTTATATTCAATCTGGATGCAATGAGATTTCCTGTCATATTCTAAAATATAAGTGGTTCTGCCCCCCAAAATGAATCAATTCTTTAAAATCAGGAATCAGAATAGTGGGAGAAGGTTGTGATGCCCAGAAAGCATCATATTTTTGTAATATACAAGTCAATGGTACTGTTCAGTCAACAGAATTCAGGGCAAAAAAAACCCCAAACGCTACCATTTTACACATCAAGCACATTTGGCTTAGGTCAGTACCAGCTGTCCTTGGAGAAGATCCAGCTTCTGCAGAAAATGGTGTTACAGTTTGTAGTGCTGTTTCAAGGTCTTTGCAAAAAAAAGGGAATACTAGTCCTCCCTCTTTCTCCTTCCCTTTCAGAAAAAAAACACTATGGGGATCTTTAGCTTCCCTTCACCTTCATGTTTTAACATAAGAAAAAACATAAATTGTTTAATGATTATACTACTTCCAGGGTCTGTTATAGATGTTGTAAAAGGCAATTGGTCTACAGTACTGCGACCTTACATTTATTTCTAAAGACCTCCAGGACAACTAGTCTCAGCACCATTATATTTTTTCATGTCTCTTCTGACAGTGCAGCTTCATTTCATCTCACAGATCTGATGCTCATTACTGGTGTTAGTTTATTTATTATCTCTGTGTCATAAACCCCACAGTTATCCAAGTTAATAGGTATGGTACAAATGTCATTGAGTGCACCATGAGTGGCCTCAAAGGATGGGAAGACAGGAATGCATTACTGTTCATGGATTGTCATGGCTACATGACCTACAGGTCCACAAGGACCTGCACTTCACAAACATCCAGTTCTGTCATACTCAGCAAATCAGTTCAGATACTCATGGCTGAAAGTGATGCTACGTATCTGATTCAAAGTAGGTTTTCTTCTAAGTTGTAACTGTCATATTAAATTAAATCATATTATGCTGTGTCACATCAGTATACAAGATGCTACTTAAGCAATATAACCCAACAACAACAAAAAAAGACTATAAAATACTGCACTACACAGTCTAGAAACAAGTTGTACTTGCATTTACTCCCCAAAACTTAAGGATGTCTCATCTATTTTGAAAGGGAACAACTGTCCAGATTCCCAATTGCCCATTTATTACTGCTACTTGACACTTCTGCTGTGGTCCATACAGGTTCTAATGCCTCAGTTATTTTCTCATTAAGGCTTTCACCATCTCTTACTCTGTGATTTACTTATTATTTATCTCTTTTTCTTTCTGCAAAGGCACTATTCTAGAATAACATAAATGAATTTATGCCCTGAGTGTGCAACACTAACCCATTTTTACTGGTATATGCAGCACATTTCAGTGAGTGGTCTAAATGCAATATACATTCACTGAATTTATGCAATATGCAATATAAATTCACTGTCAAATTCACTAAAAGCCCAGTGAATGCAGAGTTGTGGTGCTGAGGAAAATACCATGTCCCACTGCTCCACTGCAGTTCTTCCTGCCATTCTAGGATTCAAAAAAGAAGGTCAGATCATCTGTCCATAGGCAAAGAGTAATCACAGCAATTTGGATCCCTGGAGGAAGCAATAAAAACATGGGTAGAATGGAGAGAAAAAAAAAAGAAAGAAAAGAAATTGCTTGCCATTAAGGAATGCTAGGAATAATGATAGCCCACAAAAGCTGTATTTCAGAAATGTGGATGAATACAATGAACAGAAAAAGAGATGAAAAGGTTCTATGTTTAAAAAAATAAATAACTACAGAAAAAGAAAGACCCAGTGTGAGTTGGCGGGTTAAGTGTTCATTGACATGAATAAGGTATGATGATTCAAACCCGAAAAGGAATGCAGGAGGGCAGAGACATTGTTATCCAGATATTTTTATATGTCATCATCACAGTATCAGAAGGATGCAGTGTCTCCCACCAAATCATGTTTTAAAAGAAAACACTGTTTTCTCTCTCTTTCCCTTTATAGCCTGAGTCTTTTCAGTAGAATACTCTGTCATGAAGACCCTCTTCTTCTCTCAGCTACTGTGGAGAAAAATATTCTATGCAAAGCAGAATAGCTTCAGTATTGGGCTGGGATTGGGAAAGAAAGTGTAATCCTCAGAGAACTGTTTGGTTGTGACCTTCCTCTAAAAGTTGTCTCAGACTACTTAGAGGAAGAGGAGGAAAATTAATTTATGTCTTCAAATGCTGAGTGGATTCTTTGGCTTCTGAAAAATATGTGATAGGTGTATGTTAGAGGTAGCCAAATGGTGGTGGGCTTCAGGATCCATGGGAATTCCTCCTGTCCCAGCCCAAGAGAGGTGAGGCTGCCATGGCTCTGTGTCACCAGTCTAACCAGCAGTGAAGATGAGCACATTTCCAGGAGAGGCGCACACACACACATACAGATGCACGCGCTGCTAACACAGATGGCCACACAAACCAACACATACAGAAAACAACACCTTTCCCAAAATTCACATAAATAACTCAAACAAAGAACAACGACATATAAGCATGGGTGGTCTGAGCTGTTCCTCCACTCCAGCTGATAAGAACCGAAGGCCGCTAATGTAATATATTCACACACACACACTCAGGATAGAAAGGACACCCACACAGAGAAATAGGATAGAAATAGGATTTCATGAGAATATAGGAGTGAGTGGGGTGATCAAGCACAGGACTCAGTCAAACCAGTCAACAGCAACCTGTTTACACTTGACCAGCCTCCCTTTACACCCTTTTGCATCTAATTTCCCATACCTGTTTGTCCTCAGCCCACCTTGGTCTTCCTCTTTCATTTGTCCGGTTCATCCTGGTGGGTTTCACTGGAAGAACCATGGTCTAATTTTTCTCCTTTGATGACCATAGGAAATAGCTGAGTCAGGGTCCTCCCTTTTCGCTGATTAGGTTACTGTTGGTCCTCTACCCATCATTGTTCCTCTGATCCTCCCTCATCTTCGTGTTTACTGTGATTAGTTTTTTATCTTATAAGCTAGCAGTATGTAAGGTATAGAATATTCTATGACTAAGAGTATAACACACACTCTGTCAATCATATGACACTATGACATAACATACTATGATTAGTGAGTCAAACATGTCCAGGACCATTTTCTGGTGCAGAGGTCATCTGGTATGGAACAGTGAATCTACATACCGTCATATACTTTTGCTACCCAGAACAGGGCAGTCACATAAAAACAGCATAGTAGAAAAGTCTCTTCTAACTGTGCCTGGGCATTATCTGGGACAGTTCTGGCTGGCCTGTGCCAAAATTATGCCAAAACCCAATTCTAACAAATTAGCAATATGGATCACCAGTTCTAGTTCCAGGAACATTTTTGGGCACTGTTTAATATACTAGTACAGCTGTAACCTGTATTTTGTGAGAAAATGTTTGTCTATAAAACCAAGGGATAATTCAGGACTGTGAACCTTAATTTGAGAAAATCACATTTTGTTATAAGATGTAGACATGCAGGAGAACAGTGAGGATTAAGTTGCACGTGCACAGACATCGCTACCTCCCAAGGGGTTAGGTGCACCCAACATTGGCTAGTCCTAATGGAGACTGTTAGCTTCTGAGGCCTCTCTCCCACAATCAAAATTGATCTTGTTTGTTCTCATATCCTTGGTTTGTTTAGGTAGATCCACATTCCTAACTTTCATGGGTGTCTGTCTTTGGTGCAAATCTAACCATTATGTGAGAAAAAAGGTTGGGTTTCTTTCATTAAGGCACTGAGGTTACTACTCTTAGGACTATAAATCTAAGGCAGTTTTGGAAAGATATTTTCAGCCTCTAAGTGACTTAGATGCTTCTGAAAATTGCTACTTATTTGTTAAACATATACCTCCAGGCACAGCTATAAAATTATATGAAGTTTGCTTCCCCTACTCTCTTTTCAAAGAAACAGCCACCAGTTTCTCACAAATAATAATTAGCTAAGTAGTTAATGTAATTAATGCAACTCAGTAGTGTGTTAATTTTAAAAATATTTCTTGATTGTGGATATTGTTCTAGTCTATAGTCTGCTTAAAATATGTTGTTCTTGCTCTTATATTCAATAGTACAGCTGAATAAACATATTCTGACTTCTGCATAGTCATCCGGTTTTAGATTTGGTCTCAAAGATAAATTCTTGATCTGTTTCAAAATGTATTGTCATCAATAAGTTTTATTAGGCTGTCTATTCTGCCTACAAAATATAGAATACATTCTGCAGACCTGATTATGTCTCAGGGAGGATAACATTAAATAAAACTACAGGTGTGTACATGGCATTTGCTAGGGACATCATTAGCAGATTCTTCAAGAATGTTTCATATGCTACAAGCCATGCCATTAGATCATAATAGAATATTATGTAAAAGATAGAAATGTCTTGAATGAACAGAAAGTACTCTTGAGGCTCTCTTTTCACACAAGTTTTGTATTTACTGAGGAATTTCTTGACATGTAATGCATAGGTTGAGGGTCTTCCGTTCATTTGAAAAAAAAAAAAAAAAAAAGAGGAAAGTTGCCACTTCTGAGGATGGATAACGATAAGCAAATATTTGCATGCACTTGAGATGGCTGAGAGGATGGTGAAAGAATGGACAACATTCAAAATGTCTAATTTTCATCTAAATCAGACTTTTACTCTCAATGTGTCTGCTTTATACTAAACCTCCACAGGGTCACCCAGGGCAGAATTCCAAACTATGTGATTTAAAGCTTCTTCTGAAGGGCACACCTCTCCCTCACTACTGACAACAGAGACCTTTAGGTGAACAGTTGCTAATGTCTTTTGGATAAATCAAGTATTTGCAATTGAGTTTGAACATTCTTGTTCTTCATAAATTTGTCTTGCATAAATGCCATTAAAAACCAAAATCCTGGAAGCAATTAAAAAATGTTGAGATTCACAAAATTTAGTTGGAGACTGGGAAAAAAACCTGCTGGGATTTCTTGTCAGTCTGCCAGTAGCTCTAGCACTGAATGATTGTAACTGTCATTAGTTACGGAAAGATCTGAATAGCAAATACCTGACTTGCAGTTAAACCTACATTCCAATTGCATTTTCAAAAACTATTAGGAATTCAATTACAAGAAGAAAAGTAAAAGGAAATTTATTTCTTTAAAGATGCAAAAGAGCATGACAATTGGATTGCCTGAAAGGGGAGGAAGAGGCTTCCACTGAATAGTATTTAGGAGGAAACAACTTTAACCCCTGATTCTCAGGAAACTAGATATAAATTTATATCCTATTTGAAAGATGAAGCTTAAATTTATAAATATATTCATAATATAAGTTGAGGTTAAAGCACTGTACCATGACTCATGATATTTAGTCTACTAGTCTTGCTCTGCCACAGATTCATGGTATAGTCTTGGCAAGATGTGATTTTTGTGTGGTTTAGCCTGGTATGGGGAATGTAAGAGTAATGCATTCCCTGCGAAGAAAGAACGAATGACTACAATAATTCATTTTATTGTATTGTGTAATAAAATGTGTAAGTGTACTCTTAGTGTACACTCTAAGTATACTCTAAGTTCCTCCTTAAGCTAAAATATATGTTTTTAAAGAAGACACATCTAAGCTGAGTTGAGAAATTGCTACTGATATAAAGTTCACTATAGCTATAGATAGGTAAAGCTTTCACTGACATTTCATAAGTCATTAACCTGAGTATTGAAAATCACATATTTTTTTCTAGATGGGGCTACACTGTTATTTTATTGTCTATTTTTATGAAAAACTGTAGTCATGGAGCATAAGATCAGAAAGGAAATTTATTCTGAATTTTTTTATACCCATGAGCTTAACTTTAAAAATGTTGTTGAAGCCTTTTGCCTAGAGTGTCAAATATTTGAATAACCTGGGTACTTCAGAGCCATTTTCTGAAGTACACAAGATTGGAGAAACAGATGGTTTATTATCTAACCTTCCTTGACTTCAAGAAGAATTCAACATCTAGATCCTTGCCTCCTTTCAACAAATTTCTGCTCTTCTAGGAGCAAAAGATTAAGTTACAGAACCAGTAGGATTTAAAAAATGTGTTAGCTGTGTAACACTCATCAACATTCTAAAAGTAAGAAGAAAGTAAGAATAAGACCCTAAGGCCCTTATGAAATTTATACATAAATAGGACTATTCACAATAAGTATGTTAAGCATAGATATATGAATTTGCAGAATTAGAGCTATATGTCTATAGATATGAAAATTTCTTCATCTCAATTTCTAAAGAAAATAAATATCCCTTATTATGCTCTCTGTGTGTTCCTCCAATCATTTTTTGTCCAACTCTTTGGCCTTTTTCCTGCTTTCATATATATACAAGAAAAACCAAAAATAGATATGTATACACATAAGTATTTTTAACTATTGATCAGTAACTACCAAATCTGACAGGAAGAAAAATATCAGAAACAATTGCACTAGGCTTTTTTAGTTGAGTAGAGAAGAACAATCCAAATTAGTAAATCTCATTCCTTATATATCTACACTGAAGGAGACACTAGCAGAGCTAAGCTATCATGTAGTCCATTTGGCAGAGGCCAGATAACCAGGAGTCATACATACCATTTTAGACATGCCATGAACATGCCATATTTTATCATTGCAGGTGACATATGCAAGATGTTAGTAGGAGCAAGCCTGAGAGATATTTACAGTGGAAGATGGAAGTGAAGGACATAGACGTGTAGAAAAACAGGGTTCATTAACTCCATTGTACACAGAAGTTCTTGCAGAACAGACCCTGCCCTTGAACCACTCCCATGATATAAATAGGAATAATAGATAATATCACATAAAATTAAAAAAAATCTTTCCCACTTCTGAGTTTTCCTATGATGAAAAAAAACAGCTGTGTGTTGAAGTACAGGAGACATAAAGGGAAAGAGCATCGTGTTAGCTGTGTTCACTTGAAATACCATGCTTATAATAAGAGGAAATTTTTTTAGTATGCAGACACCTCGGAAGGAAGAATACAATCAGTCATAAGTAGAGAAACATCAGATGGGAAGAGACCAAACAATTGGATAAAGTAAGTTGAAGTTTCTTATTTGGTACTAGTTCTCTGATCTGCAAACTCAGATGTTCTCGTAACAAATACATATATAGAAATAAATGTATTGTCTAATTTTCACTGAAGAAAATGAATGAAATTATGGAATTTTTATGAGGCAATATTTAAAGAACAACTGACTTATTTTCCGGTAGGGTATATCATAAAGGAGGGGTTTCTGAACAAGAATGCAAATCAGGATAGGTGATAATAAGCAATTAAGTTACAAAATCAGCATTGACAATCAGTTCTACTACCACCTGTATATCACTGGTATCAGATTAGGAATATTGGATCAGAAACATTTCTTATTCTGACTCCTTTTAAATTAGGAAGAGCTTCTGTATTTGAGTGATTCTGTTGTTGATGTTATTGATGAAGTTGTTAATTTTTCTCAGTGAATAGAATTTAAAAGCGGGAAAGAGGATCAGAATTTGTCTGTCACCAAACATCACATCATCCGTCAGCCACATGTTGCCCAAGGAAATGGGCAAGCTGTTAGCCTGTTACTAAGTTTAGTTTGTTTTATTCAGTTCTTCTGGGTCACTAATTAAAGTTTATGTGCTATGATTCAAAACTAAAAGTTTTTCTTTCTTCCTGAAAATATTTGCTATAAGGCAGAACTACCTCAATTTCTTATCAAAGTATTTATATCATGGATTGCAAGGTGTTAATTTTTTGGCTTTACAGAAACAGAGAGGAACAGGATATTTTGTATTTTTTGTAGGATTGATCTAACAGTTCCCATCATAATTGCTGCTGTAAAAAGAGTAGATCCTGATGAGCTTGTATTTATGTGTTTCCCAAAATCTGAGAAAAATAACCAGCTGTAGGGGTGAATTTTTCACGATAAGTAAATTTGAGAAAAATACAATATTGAATTCTGTGAAGAATAAATGACACCTTCACACTGTTTTCAGGTTGCTATTTGAAAAACCATTCTGAGATACAGTGGCAAATTGATCAACATCCAATTGAAGGTAAGTTGCAGCTTCTTTAAAGACTTGACTTTGCAATCAGCATAAAACCCAAAATAGACTCAACTCTTTCCTTGGTTGTACCATTTTTTTTTCTGGTAATCAACAGCATGATTTTGAAAGTTTATATGAATTGGAATTAAATGCTATTGCTGTTTTTTTCTCCTCCTGTTAAGCACTGATTACAAATCATAGGATAATTTAAGTCTGAAGGGACATCAGGAGGTTACCTGATCCAACCTCAATAAGCCATACCACCGTAAACTGTTCAAATAGAATGGAGGATCATGCCTAGTATTCTATCCATAACATCATATAATAAGATTATTAACAAAAACAGTTATGCAGAATGATCAAGATCCAATTGTTCTTAGCCTGAAACATGGTGATGCATATTTGCTACCACCTGGTATTTATGTCATTCTTTTCCAGTACACAGTTTTGCAGAGATTTGCTTACACGAAGCTACAACATAGTTTAAGTTTTCTATCTAGGGGGGGAAAGGCTAAAAATAAGGAGATTACCATGAGGATTATTACTGTGATGTCTCTACTTCATACTCTAATTCTTCCCCATCATCTAATACATGATAACTGGAGAAGGAGGAGGAGCCAGGATTATTACTCCTGTACTAACCTGCAGAACCATTCAGAGACAGGAGTCATTGACTGGATAGGAAAGCCAACATTTTCCACTGTGTCTACAAGAATGCAAATTAGGATTTCCTTCAGTCAGTAGCTCTTCTTGGAGCAAGGCAATTCTTTTAATGTCCCTAAAGCTCCTAATACAGAAAACCATGAAAATAATAATATAATGATTCTATTTTAGAACCAAAGAGCATGTTACTTTCATAAAGTTGATGGATTTTTTTTTTTTAAATAGTGTTGAATTAGAATATTATATATATGGCTAAGACTGCTTTAGAGTTTAAATACTAAGAAAATTATAAGAATCTGGGACAAGTTCATAAAACTATATTGAATTTAAGACAAACCACATAACTGAATGTTATGAGGGCAGTTTTACCAGCTGGTGAAATAAGAAGGAATTAATCTACCTATTTTTTTCATGACTTCCAAAGTTCATCATCAGACTTGTTTGGGTTTGCATACTCTGCTTGAATTCACGGTTCAGGAAAACATTCTTATTCACACTGAGATATATGCCCTATATGATGTGTTTGAACATCGATCTAAATAGGGATTATATTACGTATATGCTTTCATGCCTTCTTGGTCTTGTATTAGAATCATTAACATCATATATGAAATTAATAATACTATGTGGTTTTTTCCTATAGAGATTTTTGAACATAACTGACCAGATGTGCAGATAATATTTTAATCAAATATATTGAATTTTGCAATCCAACAAATTTAGCCAAATACATTGTCTTCTTTTGTTGGAGATATAAGTGACTTGATTTGCTTAACAATTTACATGGAATTTGAAATAGGGGAAACACTGGAAGGTAATGCTTATCTTTCTTTTGACAGAAGTAGCATTTTTAATAGGTCAGTAGAAAACAGGAAGAATAAAATTGTGTGAATAAATGACAAAACATATGAACACTAAACAGATTAATGTCCTGTTCTGCTGAATATGAAAAAATAACCCATGTAGAAATTGTTTTTGCAGTTTCACTGGGTTGGAGAATAAGGAAAATATGTAGTCTGACTTTAGGAAAAATCCAGTAGTTTGAACCCCCTCAGTATCAAAAAGATACTCCAAGAGCTAAAAGAAAAACAAAAATTCCAATATTCTCTCTGGGGTCTGTCAGTTGTCTTTTTGTTTCCTATCTTACTAATTCCAACCACATCCATCCCAAAAGCTCTGATTCCTGCAGCTTGGTAAAATGAACTTTACACAGATGTAGCAAAAAGCTGAAAATTCTCTTCTATGGAAACTTATTTCTAGGCAGTGAATAGTCTTCACATTTCTGTGTCGTCTCACTTTTCACTAAACCCAGCTCTTCTTTGGACAATCTTATAGAAAAAAAAGTGCAAGCTTTACTCTATAGAATCCTATTTTAAAGATTAAGAGGTGATGTGCATGATTCCTATGGAGAAGGACTAAATAGGAGATGTGTCTTTGATTATTATGTGATTCTATGAAGTGAGGAAAAGAGCAATGCCGAAGAACATGTTTAATCTTCTAACTCTCCATAACCAGATTTTTTTTTTTTCTTTGCTTTTCTTAACATATGTCTTTTAGAAGGATCTCCACTGTGGGTCGTGGAGACAATCACACTTGAGTACTATCTTTGATTTGTTTGGCTTTTTTTCCCTCCTTCTTCAGTCGTATAAGCACAAAGAGTAAGAGGATCTGAAGATAAGGATTTTGAACCAATTGTAGAGGGAAGGGTGGCATGCACACAGGAAAGGAGCTCATGTCCAAAAAGATCTTTACAAAGGTTTATCTTCCTTAAGTTGATATCCTATGAAATAAAGCACTTTATTAATTCTCTTATAACTGTGGTTCTTCCCTTCCCTTGTAAGAGTATTACGTCTTAATTTACACAGCTATAAACTGGTGATACTATTTCTAAACATCTCCTCAAAACTGGTGTTTTGAGTAATTTATAGAATTTTTAACCTTTACCTCGCCAAAGAATATCTTCTAGTTAAAGCTTGCTTACTTTATTGATGTGTATTTACAGATGTGTTTTCTCTGTGCATTGCTTTAGAAAAGGAAGAGTGAGAACTTAGTTTTTTCTAATTATAGTTAGGTTCATGCAGAGTTGTCCCCAAGAGATACACACTTGTCCTGGTTCGACTAGAATAAAGGCATTCTTCCTAGTAGCTGGTATAGTGTTGTGGTTTGGATTTAGGATGAGAATAATGTTGATTGATAGTACACCGATGTTTTAGTTGTTGCTAAGCAGTCTTTATACTGAGTGAGTCAAGGACTTTTCAGCTTCTCATACTGCCTTGCCAGTGGTGGCTGGGAGTGTGTAAGAAGCTGGGAGAAGACACAGCCAGGACAGCTGACCCAAATGAGCCAAAAGGGTATTCCATGCCATATGACATCATGCCCAGTATATAAACTGGGGGAAGTTGGCCAGGGGCCACCATGGCTCAGGGATTGGCTAGGCATCAGTCAGCTGGTGGTGAGCAATTGTATTGTGCATCATTTGTTTTGTATATTCTATTATTATTATTATCATTATTATTATTATTGTTGTTATTATTATTATTGTTGTTGTTGTTAGCATTAGCATTAGCATTATTGTTGTTATTTCCCCTTCCTTTTCTGTCCCATTAAACTGTCCTTATCTCAACCCATGAGTTTTACCTTTTTTTTTTCCTATTCTCTCCACCCCTATCCCACTCGGGGCAGGGAGGGGAGGGAGTGAGTGGCTGTGTGGTGCTTAGTTGCTGGCTGGGGTTAAACGACAGTAACACTCAATTGAATGAAATGCCAAGAATTTGAAAAATCTTAGAACATACATAAACATGCAGGAATTTTTGCTATGTCTTCTTCAGCTCATGTACTTGAATTCTGAGCAAAGCTAAGGATTAATTTTTTCTGATCCATGATTACAGGTAGAACCCATTGACTAAATCAGGAATGGAGCACATCCCTAAGGCAGAAAGAACTAACTGTGTGAATAGGATGGCCCAGATTAGATTTCACATAACTTAAGTACTAATTTGAAACAAATAAGTTAGGAGACTCATTGAACTCCATAATTCATGCAGACATCTTTCAAAAGCCAAAAATTCATTAGCTTTTCTTCTTAAACTCTCATCCAGAACATCCTTTATACTGACATGAAAGAGTGCAGAGTTCTGTTAGTGATTACTGAAGCACCCTGAAACACAACAAAAAGCTTTAAGCCTGTGAACAATGGTCACGCCTCTGTGGTACAATGGACTTGTACATGAATAAGGTAAAGACTGGTTTAGTGAGAGAGAAATTTTTTTCAGTAATTAGAAGGCAATAGAGAAGGGAAATAATGGCTATCAACCTCTCTACTTGTGCTGTTTTTGCATACTATCTCTTCACCTGTGCTTTGGCAAACATCAGATGTTTTAAAACAGGTGAAAAAAAAAACCAAACCAAGAGTACAAATAAAATTTCTCTACCCAGATATGCCGCTGAATATTGAAAAGTCAAAAAATAAGATGTGAAACCTACTAATTCTATTGCATTGTGCATTAATGGATATGTTTAAATGAACAGTGAACATAGTATAAAAATTATAGGTAGAATAAAGAAAGATAAAGAAGGAGATTAAATGATGATAATAGATGGGACAATATGATTGTTCAGGATATGTCAAAGTAGAAGAGTAAATTATATATGTTACTTACTAAAAGATTTACTTGTAAAAGTCAGTAGTTCTGAAAAAAGCCTAGGTAATAGTGCCCATGTTCAGCACTTACTCATCCCAAGAGAGTTTACTTCAGCTGTTCTTTGCATGTGTCACTCATTGAGGTTACACTACCGCATCTGCTATAGAAGCTGTATGATTTTCCTAACATATTTCCTGCTCTGAAAAGATGTGGTCTCTTTCCAGTCCATGTCGTATTAAACATCTGCTCTCAAAAGCGATACTTTTTTTCTGTTTTGCATCCAGACTCCTACACACTATTACTTCAACCACAATAATTAGCAAAAGAGACATCTAGGATCAAATTTAATAGTGTAAATCAAAGGAGAGAAAGAATAGGAAGAAGTGCTCAAGTTTGTCCCAAAGAGTCCTTTAGAACTGCTGCCAAGGCAGCTCTAGGAAAAAAATATTTTCATAATGCAAGGTCTAAATAAGTTACTTACCATGACAGAAAATAAAAAAGGGAAACTGATATTGTTGTCCCACAAACAGGGTTGGTTTACCTGGTGTGCAAGCCAGTAACACTCAGAGTCGATGTATTTTCAGACTAATTTCATTGATGTGCATGAATGGGTGCCTGTCTCAAAAATTCTCACGTTGATACACTTAACTAATACATATTCATTGTTATTTTCCTTAATGATTGGTTCTTTCTTCTTCGTCCCTCATGTAAAGTAGTGCGCAGACTCTGTCTTCTTCCTTCATTGTCTTCTTTTCAGTAGGTGGTATCATTCGAGTAGATGGTCAATGAGTCGGTTGTCATGATCTCCCCCTGTAGGAATTACCTTTTACCTACTTCTTCCCTAATCTTGGCAGTTCCAAGTGGTTCTTCAAGGTTTATTGACCAGACCACAATCCATTACCTTTTCTGACATAAATATAAAGCCCCATTGTCTAGTAATTAGTTCCTAAACCCTAAATCATGTCTAGTTATTGTTTCCCTATTTTAAATATTAACTGATGGGTGTTCTACACAGGACTTTAGCAGCTCCCTGGTTATTTCAATCATATTACACATATTATTTCATAACAATGTGGTTGGTGAGCAAAAAACAAAATGTAAACCACATCTAGCCAAAAAGAGGGGTTTTTTTTCCTTGTTTTATGATTTTTTCTCAAGACCAAGCTTCTCAATAACTTAATTTTCTACATGTTTAAGTGATAAAGAAACATAGGGTAAGTAAGTGATGCAATTTAGCTGGGTATTGCTCCTTGAAAAAAGAGGTCTGAACATAATGTGTAATCTTGATGCAGTATAAGCAGGAGTATAATTGGGTTTTGTTTATCCAATATGTATGCCAATACGTGGACAGTACAACAGTCTATTGTGTTTGCTGGCAGGTAAATTTCTCATTCAGTGAGAAGACAGCTCTTCTAAAAAAGCAAACACAGAACTTAATTGATAGTGAATGTTTAATTCATTTTCATAAAAATCAATAGTGTTTCTCAAGGGGATAAAGGTGAATTATTCATTTATCTAGATCTTTAAAGCTGATGCATAGTAAACATGAGACGTTTAACAAAGGTTAAAGAGTGCTTGTTGAGAGGCCTTCAAGATAGCAACACTATTTTGATTTGTTTGATTTCTTAACACTGGGAGGATTATTTGTATTAAATTATCACTGTATCATTCCACAGTAGAACAGATGCTTCCTCATGTTATAGTCCTATTACTAGATATTTGCTACTCATGTAAATTCCTAACACAAACATGATCAAAACAGGAAAAAAAGCCTATCTTATTGCTGAATAGAAGTGAAATTAGTTGTTTTGATATGAAAAATATATATAAAAAAAAAAGCTGGATACAAATGCCAGTAACAGTCTAAACAACATAAAGATGCAAAATACAGTAACCACTTTTACAAGCTTGTTGTTAAACTTCCTCGGCCCTGAGGGTTTTAGAGTCTCAATAACAATAAAAAGAATGAGGGATAAGAAAAAGGGTAGAAGCCTAAAAATAGCAGGGCTTTCACACTGGTCCATTATTATTGATTTGCTTTGCTATTCCCTCCTTTGATTATTCCATTACATGTTGTTTTGGGGGGGGGGGTTGGTTTAGTTTGTTTTTTTCTACAGCCTTTACTGTCTGCTACAAATGACAAGACATAAAGAGTCAAAAATCAGCCAAACAAGCAAAGAAACAAAAATTACAAAGAAATATGTCTCCTGTTGTGGATTTAAATGGTATTTAAAAACAAGTATTACATTTAAATGTATTAAGACCTGTATTTTCCAAATCTATTTGCACAAGTATAAATCCCCCCTCCAGGACATACCTGGAGTTTTCTGTTGCTAAAATTGCTACTGAAGAATTGTAAGACTGTCACCAGGAGAGGAGATGACCTTGTTGAGAGTGAAGAGTTGAAGATAGAATAATGAAGATATCATTTCTCTTCATATTCAGAATAAAATAAACTGAACACCTCTGTCACTATCATTTAATTAAAAAAAGCATTCTTTGATCTGCCTTCCTGTGAGATAAGAATTAAACAATTTATTACCAATGGCCAGGCAGGTCTTAGTTGTTAACAGCACTAAGTGCACATTGTATTTCTAAATTCAATCCGCTCCCTCCAAAAATAGCAAAGGACAAGCAAAACTGTTGCTTCAGATAGGTTCAGCTGCACATGTAAAACAGACACTTCCAAATTCAACTGCCCCACATATGCATGCTAAGGACTCAGTCACATTGTTATTTATTTGATGATGAACATTTGCAACTACAGAAAAGTTACTTTAGAGGGTATTGATTAAAGCAGGGCTTGTGTGTCATTATTGTCAAGAATTGCCAGAAATCTTAAGTATAAGAAGGCTTAATTTCATCAGCTGCAAATCCACTGAGGAGTGGTATAGCTACTAGACTTTAGTGGAACTCAGTAATCAAGAACAGGGAAATCTACCTCAGTTCTGTTCCTCTCTCAAACACTGTGAACTAGGGAAAGTTTTGAATCCTTTACATTCAGCTTTGTAAATTGGGTATGATGCCATTTAGTCAGGTTTATGATGATTGATCCAAACATAATGGCCAGTCAATAAGATAACCAGGAATCGATTGTAAGTTCTTATATGAAGGTCTAGTCAAGGTCTGACTTCTAGCATGCAGCTACTATAATAACATGAGGCAAGCAAAAGTCTGAATCAATAGGATATTAGCTATGCGTTATATCTAATTACAAATATAGGAAGCTATAGGCAAATCCAACTATATAGTAAATGTGGTACAGCTTATTCATCTATGCTCACATATCAGCTACCTCATCTTTAAAGAGGATAAAAAATGCATCTGGAGGTTGTTAAAGAGTAGTTACTTATTTAACATGTTATCTTATCTGTTCTGATTCACTACACAGACAGCTTTAATATATCTTGCTTATATGCCCATACTTTTATTCACAATATATGGCCTTGGTTGGTGTTTTCTTTACCATTGCAGTAAAATGGTCTGCATGTAGTTTTGTTAGATTTTTTTGATTGGTTTTAAAAAAATTTTTAATAAGGAACGCCATTATTCCAGCTGTTTCAAGGGAAAAAAAGAGTGAAATTTTTTAATTAGCTTCCAGCCCAAATAATAAACAAAATAAGATATCACAGTTAAGAATACAGCAGTGGATTGCACAAAATGCTGTTCTTATTTTGTTCTTAAATTTTTAAGTAAATTAGAAATCAACTCATCTTTATTTAAACTTCTCCTAGAAAAATATGTGCTGATTCATTCTGCTGAGTCTTTTTAATGAAGGTAATGTTTGGGTGAAACATCCTCTCCCAGAGATTTCTGCTGGTAGCTCATTATCAGCCACAACATGATAAATAATTTCAGTATGTATACATAAATATGTTATAACTGAGTACAGTATAATAGCCTAGCTGTTACATCACTTAAAAAACTGTACCTACATAGACAGAAATCAAGAGTGTGTTCATGACTTGTAAAGATCTACACTGCATCACTCAGTCCCATACAAAGCTATTCAACCTACCCCAGCACAAGCTGGATCTGAAGCTAGAAGCAGCACTGTTGTGCCAATGTTGTGCTATGCCAGAGCCAATTAATCCTGTTAGGAGGCTACTCTGATGCCAAGACCCAAGTGTATATCTCTATATAATGCTGCACAGTTCTTTATATACCTACTAGGTTGTTTGGACATTCCTTAACATGGTACTGCATTGTGTGGTGTAGGAATACTCAAATATCCTGTTTTACTATGCAAAACACAATGACCTTTGATATATTAATGCATCATTTAGTGTTTAATCCCATACTGTTATGAAAACTAATTACATTTTCAAAAACTAATTATATGGCAACAGAATTTCACAGCCTCTGAGATTAAGATGGTTCCAACACTACCTCAGAGAAAGGTTGGTACTATTCCAGGCTAGAGTTTTTTACTTAATTTCTAAAACTATGTCTATACTGCACTTCAAAGGTGCAACTGAGGTTCATGTAAACATGTGAGAAAAAAGCCAAATCAGCTAACCCTGATACTTCTGGCAGTCTAGCCACGACAACACAGATGCCAAAGTGAGCGCACTATGAAATACTGGATAGGCATTCAGAGGATAATGTTTGATGTGTTGTAGTCCTAAAGTGCAGAAGTTACACTTGTTCAAGGAAATTAAGAAGATAAGGCAGCTATTCTTGTATACTGCTATTAGCATATAGGCTGACTGCTTTCAAGAGACCTCAGATTTGCCTACATAAGCTGTAGCTGCACATTGAAACAGCAATGTGCTTGTACAGTTAGTGATTTTACGTGCATGCCTTAATTATAAAATTAGCCCTGCTCTTGTTAATAAGCAAACATTTGTTTCTCTACAGCAGAGAACAAAAAACAAATAATCATTTAATGGAGACCTCGCCTGCTCTGAATACACCTTGTATTTCGGATGTTCACTTTTCCATGGGATGTTGTCTGTGTGTTGTTGATCCTTCAAGCTGTTAAACTCTGACTGTATTTCTGTGCTATATATATGTCAGTACATATACTGCATGGACACCTTAAACAGATCATGTAAGGCAAGAAAGCAAGTACCATTAAGACAAAATATTTTCAAACACAATGTAGACTGTACATTTACCGCAGGTTTGAAGTTGACCCATTGCTTACTAATATTGAAAACACATCAGAAACTTTTATGTCTAATGAAAGGAAATAAGATATAGTAAGGTTTTCTACTTTGGACTTCTCACATACCCTAGAAAGAATACAGTTCCATATCTGTACCACTGCAACATTAACTATAATATATGGTATCAGTTAAAGAAAACTAGGGCATTAACAAGGTATATGCTACCTGAGTGGCAAAAAGGATCCAGATCCTTTGCATGGTGGAGCCATCTACAGCTTTGTTTCATATTTTTCCAGGTGTTTCATTATGGTAGTGTGCATTACTTAGAAGTTCAATGAGCAAATTTTGCCCAATTCTAAGTCTGACTAAATACCAATACTTACTCAGATTGCAATAAGATAGAAGACGCTTTATGTATGCACCAAATTCTACGACTCTGTGCCTGAATATCTTGTTAAGCACCTTTGCCTACATGCGGTACAAAATATGGCATCTCTTTATACAGTAATAAGAACAGTGGTCCTTCAAATTAGGTCCATTACGAAGATCGATACAAAGAGTCACCTTAAAAAGTGGCATGTCTTTAAAGTCTCACTGAAGTAAGAAAATGATCACTTGATTAAAATGAGTAGATTAAAAATCTTGGTAAAATGTGTTCATTTTATATTTTGATTTTGTTTGTTTTCTGACTGTCATTTCTTGTCCTCTATACAATTCAGAAAAAATAGTAGAAAAAAAATTCCATATATACTGCACTTCAATCTTTCCTTAGGAAAATATTTCCTCTTTTTTAAGAGGCAGACCCAATTGCTATGTACTCTCAGCAGACATTTACTTCACTCTTACGATGATTTCTCTAAGGTAAGGAACATAAGTACAGGAGCTGGTACATTGTCTAATATGAACAATTAAAGAAAAAAAAAAGGTATTTTTTCAATATCTAGTACTATAAGAAATATATAGACTAGAGAACCAGAAAATAAGTTTGGAAAACCTTTTTCTGCAATGTCCCTTCATTTCCAAGTGGCTGTGCTATCACAGTTTTCTTCCCTGTAGTTTTTAAATCAATATTGATCTAGGAGCTTTTTTGGAACCCATGCTGACAACCCTGCAATCACTGTCTTTTCTTTTTAATTTCCTTGAGCAAGTGGAACTTCAGCAATTTAAAACTGTATGTGAGCAGCCCCATCACAGCTAATAGGTCTTCAGGACATGTTGGCATCTCTGGAGAAGCACCTTAAATCCTAATCCTAATGTCTCCAACTATTCAGTGATGTAGTAGCAATTACATAGGTCAGTGCATATCTTACATCAGTAGAGAAAGTGTGACAGTCTGGTATATAAGGAAATAAGCCATTTCAGTGATAGATAAAAGCATATATAAATCAAATAATATACTTCAGGAGCAAAATATATATCAACTATTAACTTATTTGTTTGCAGCATATACCATGTTCCTAAGCACATATCTTTCTTGGTTTATTTGTAGTTGATAAGCAGCCAAGAGATTCAAATAATTTGGGACAAGGGAAGGGTAGGCATTCTAGATTATTTTGCTTCAAATATGTGGTTTTCTTGGTGGGGGGAAAAGGGTGGGGAATGGGGCGTGATTTTAATTTTTAATTAGAGGTTAATAGGAAATAGTTTTCCTATTCCACAAGAAATATGGAGATGTAAACAGTTAGGCTTCCCATTAAAATTATAAAAACCTTGGAAATTTAAAGTGGTCCTTCTCTCTCTAAAAAAGATAGAATGAATCAAATGATTTCATCTAATATTTTGAAAATATTTTCTTTCTTTCTCTTTTTTTTACTTGTTAATTATAATTTATGTTTTAAAAGGTGACTTTCTTCAAATGAACTTTTTTTTTTTTGCCATTTGCAAGATATTAAAATGTGGTGCTTCAACAATTTTGAAACTTCCTTTAAAAAGGCTTTTGAAATGGAAAATTCTTTTAAACAGTCTTTTCCTCATAAATAGTTTCAATTACAATAAGAAAATATATATAGGAAGAGGGAGGATGGGAAGCTTCTTTCAAAAATATGCTAAATTTTCCAATCTGATGTCCAAAAGCACTGCTAATCTACACCTCTGCAGCGTATGAAGGGGCATTTTCTGAAGCAGGTGAAAAATGACATTGTGATTGAGGCATGAGTCTGTGACTCAGAAGATTAGTAAACATGGGAGTTTTGCTACAAGCTTCCGCTGTGAAGATGGATAATTTACTTACTTTCTGTTTCAGTCAGCTCTTCTCTTTGAATGAAACAGGTCTACCTTGCAGAGGTATTGTAAGGGTAAAGTTATTAACGTCAAGCTGCTGTGGTGATGAAGGTTCTGTAAGTGCCCCCATAAAAATAGTGAATGTACTCGGACTGCAGTTCATTCAACAATTAATGAGAAGCTATATTTCCTTGCATATAAGTAGAGTGGAACTGTTCAACGCAGTTGCTCATTATTATAATATATTATTGATTAAAATATCACTTTTATCTTTAAAATGAAATAGTCCCTGCAAATTTGTCCTTTGTGTCCTTAGCTCAGCTGTTAAGCACTATTTGTAGGAATATTTTAAACATCCTAATATTTGTGTTTCTTCTGAATTTAGGAAAAAATATAGAGGTCTTCTAAATTTTTTTTAAATACTACAATTATAAGCACAACCAATAATACAATCATGTGTTTCAGATGGATATATAGATCAGCACTATTCCACCTCTCTTAGAACTCAAGGTTCTCAAAAGATCAATTTTATATTTACATTTCCTTATAGGTAAAAATACATACATATTACATATATAAATATACATCAAATAAATAATTAAACATACACATGTATAAAATATATCTTAAAAGGTGGTTTGAAAATACCAAATACATTTTAAATGTATTATGGTAAATATTGTCAATTCTAAAATGTTCTGCATTTAATTGACTGAAGATAGAAGCAGTATTGACCAGATCTTGTCCCACCACAGTAACGAAGCTTTTATTTTTAAAAGTCCTCTGTTGCATCCAGCTAGGATACTTAGATACGAAACCAAATGTAGGTATCTAATATAAGACAGAAAATAGATTTATGCACCAACATCTGAAAGTTAACATTCACAATCCTTGCTCTGAAAAGGTTTAAGAAGGAATAGTGTCACTATTGCAGAAATAAGTAAACTAGATAACTGAAATATGCCATTGAAAGCTAAGTCAAATATATTGGAAGGAAATATGACAGAAAACATACTTCTTTAGATCAATCTTTAGTAAACCAGAATGTAAAGCCAGAATTTTTCTGAATTTGTTTTCCTAAAGTACTCCTTCTTTCCTAACAAAGCTGTACAGAGGAGAAAGCAAGAAAGCAAATGAGCAAGAAAATAAACAAGCAAGCAAGACAAAGCAAGAAAACAAGAAAACAGAGAAGTAAGGAATTACTTACTCATGTCTACAGAATCTTTACAATGTCTACATTGCACTTACTCATGTCTACGGTAACTTTAATTCTAGAAAACTTACTGACTTGTACTTTGCTTTTTTATTTTTTTATGTCAAGAATGATATGTCCACGGCTTATACAGAATAGCCACATTGTTTACTAATTTTATTGCAGAACATTTAAATAATGAACAAAATTATCTACTTTTAAAATGTAACTTGGACCTTTTCTGGTTGACAAGAACTGGAAAGGTAGATGAGGAAAATAAATATCATTCTAGGAAAAACATATAAGTAAATATTATTGTGAAAGTCCTGGAAACAATCTTTTTGAGGATTTAAGATATATGGTTTCTCTTAAAGTTTATTCTTTAAAAGATATATCATTATGCATTTTAAGTCTAGTGTAACTCATTAATATATTTTTTTACTTTCTAACTAATAAGCAACTTTTTTTCCTGTTAATAAATGTAACAATGCTTTATGCTCATATGACTGACTTGAATTCTTCATTTCCTGGCTTTTACTTGTCTATTTTTGAAATGTTTCATTAAGGTAGTTTGTCAAGTAATTGGTACTCTTCCTCTTCTCAAAGCAAGTATAAACTTCTTTTGTTGTTACTGTTGACTTATTCTAATCATACCTGATTTGATTTATTTTCTCTGGAAAGAAATATTTTGCTGGCTTCAGAATAGGCATTAATCTTATGACAGACACATGTGGTTAGCAGTGTATTGTACAAGTTATAAGGTTATTTTTTAACAAAAGCAACTTGGCTCACAAAGTCAGAAGCTTTTTCTCTACTCCTCCCCACTCTTATGCTATGGAATTTTAATTTGTCTCAGCTGTCATAAACTCCATTTGGGAAGTCAGTCAGTTTCTAGGGTGGAAACAAGACTGCTATGTCTCCTTTAGTTCATGCCCTGTTAGATGCCCACTGAATAGGCACTTATATATGGCTGTTACCTTGAGTTTTGAAAACAATGAAATAGAAAAAGGGTAGTAAAAGTGAATTTAGTTTCTCTGTTATGCTCTAACATTTGTAGTGTACATCAGCATCTGAAGTTATTTATACATTATGCCAGCAAAAGTCATCATCAAGGGCTGGCCATAGCCCATGGGCGCAACACTAGTCAAAGGTATAAACTCCTATGTGTTCTAAAGTAGTCATGTATTGTTTCTCACATTCAGACCTGATTATTTATTTTACCTACCCTTAGCTGTCATCTTTTGTACGTAACATGTGCAATGTAATCTGAAAGTTAAGGCTTATTGTCTCAGATTTATCACACGTAAATTTTGATCTGTTTATACTCATCTAATTCATTTTCTCTTGTTATATCATGCATAAGAATACTTTGGAATCATCACAAATAATAATGATTTTCCAAGGATTAAAAGAGATGGTAGTTGTTTTTCATTTCTATATGAAAGCATTTCTTAACTCTATAAGGCTGGGAGAATCTGTAATTTGAACTAAAGGTTTTGTGAGCTGCGTTATGAAGAGGGCTGCCCATATAAACTGACTTTTCCTTTAAGTGGTGTACAATAGAATAGAACAGTTGGTGAACTACAGCGTTTGATTCAGCCTTACAACACTCTCAGACACCCTACTAATATTTTTAAATTGAGTTCAAATACATTGCTCGCTCTCAGTCCTACACAGCCAGGTAGAGGGGTGAGGCATGAGTCAAAAAGGGCAGAAATTGGACTCACACAGTCAAACATAACATTACAGTGTACCCATGTTTCAGGCTCAGGAACTTATGTAGCCTACCAGCAGCATAACAGGGAGAAAGACAACAGAAGGAAAGAGGAGGACAGGTAAACAAGATACTTAGCCAAGCAGGTCCCTTGTTGAAGAACTCCGCATGTCATGAGTTGGGGTTTTTTTGTGTGTTTTTTTGTTTGTTTGTTTGTTTTTAATGTAGTGAGGTTTACTATGCAACTGTATTGCCCTTGGTTCTCCAGAATTTGTTTTGCAACCCTGGATATTGTATGACTTTGGCTTCAGAAAGATAAACTGATGAAAAAGGGGATGATGATTTTCTTCCACGCTGGTAGAATACTTAAAAAATTCCAGTAAAAACAAATGTTGCTAAAAAGAAGATACATGGGAATAATGTTCCTGACACTCAGACTAAATTTTATCATTTATTATGTAACATATCCTGTAAGAGTCACTCCATCAAAAGAATCGTGAGGTCTAGCAGGAGGATTCCTTCTCACAGAAACACTCTGCCTTTTGCGTCCCTGTATTTCCCCTAATCCTTGGGCTTGGTATCTTTCCTAATTCCACAGATGAACCATCTGCAGAAAGTGCTACTGGGTTAATTTGCTATATTACCAAGAATCCTTTTGCTTTAGAGAGGCTAGATATGACCCATAGACAGCACGAAAAGCAGACAGATTGTAAAATTTAAGCTACATAAATGATGACATTTATGATTGTGGTTAATGTATTTCATCAGGCAGAAACATTAAACTCATCTCTAGATCTCAGCATTTTTCAGTTTCCATAGATTCCAAAGTGAAACCTGCCATCAAACATTAAAAAAAAATCTTTCTTTCAAATATAGCAAATTATCCTTATCTGTAATGATCAAAGCTGGATACATGTGCATGGTTTCCCTACTGAAATTATTTATTCAATAAAATCCACAAACTCATAACTGAGAGCTCTCATACTTAAAGTCTCTTCATTAAGCATTGCATTTTATGGCCTAAAAATGTTTTCAGCTGAATTTGCATAAAATGACTGCACATTTGTGGCTAGTCAAGTTGATCTAGGAAAAAAAAAAATATATATATACACACAACATTCCCTGTGGGTGATCAGCAAATACAGTTATCCAAGGCCTGTCTTCTGCTGGAAGAAGGCATTCTTAAATGTAGTTTAATATCATACTTTATCAAAGTTAAAAAAATCCCCAAATACACTGTTTTTAACTTTGCATTTTTGTCTCAGTATGTACACATCTTGATTTTTCTCCCACTCCCATTATTGTCTACTGTCTTGCCAAATAACTTTTTTTTTGGATGGTTCCTCCAGGTTCTACCTTCCTTACTCTGTCCCCTGACCTTTTACTTCAGACTCTTCTCAAACCAGTTCCCTTTCTCAAACAGGTATCCTAACTCACTCCTTTTTTTCTGTCATCTCCTGGGAGAAAGAGTAGTCATTGACTCATATTGCTCTCTGTGAGAACATGATCTCTAATTTTTTGTCCTGGAAATAAGATTCTGCAGATGCTTTTCCACTTTTTAGTTATACTTTGTCCATGTTAACATATTTTACATTCCTTTAGTGATGAAATCTTGTTAGTTCAAAAACTCATACAACAATAAAAATAGAAAGCAAGTAATTGGCTTGCCACCAAAATCAAATATTAAATTACAAAATTAACAAATTTAATTTTAATATAAAATCTGAATTTTATGCCTTGAAATCACAGTTTCAGTTTTACAACATTGGTGATAAATTGCAAGAATTGCAATTAATTTTCCAGAGGTCAGGAACAAAGTATGTGTCATTCATAATTTCGATTTTGGTTGTTTTTAACCTGCACCTCAAACAAGTACAATTAGAAGTTTCTTAATGGTAGTCAAGGAGTTATTAGCTGACAAAACTGTACAGGGAACCAACAAATAAAGGATACATAACTTTTATGCACAAAAAGAGGACAATTTCACTAAATAAATTATACATCCTGAATGGTCTTTCAAACCCAGCGATATTTCATTTTAGGCCTCATAAATCTGCCCTTTCACTCTGCTAGGCTCTGACCGGCTATTCTATACAAAGCTTGTATACACAAGGACTGGTTTAGAAATTTCTCTGAGTGCACTGCCCTCCATTACCTCAGACAAATTTGAAATTCATGAAATCAGTTACTGGTGGCCCAGCAAAAAGTCGGATTAGCCAAAGTCACCAAACGACAAAGACGTGCTATGACATAAATTGTTTTTTCCATAAATAGCACTGTAACTGGTTGCTGTTGAGTCTGAAGATTGCAAGTAGTACTAATATAGAATTTTTTTTAATCGTTTTTTGGCCATAAAGAATAGGATGTCTGTTCCTTAGCTCTTCAGAATGACCAGAGAGAGTCACAATTTTTTAGACTATTAACCAGGTCTTCATTATGACAACAGCAACATCAGCATCACAGAATCACAGAGTGGCTGAGGTTGGAAGGGATCTCCGGAGATCATCTGCTCCTGCAGGGCCACCTAGAGCCCTGTCAGACAAGCCAGGAGCATCATTAGCAAGAGTTGTGTTGAACATAATTTTTTTTTCAATACAGAATAAGTTGCCATGGCCCCGAGAGCACTGACAGGCTTGACTGTCCTTGCCCAGCCTCCCAGGGTCTCCCCCCACCCTGCCCATGGCCCAGGATCCCACGTCAGCCCCCTGGACCCATCGACCCCTGCCCCAGTGACACCACCACGGGGTCAGTCTCCAGCTCCCCACAGCCCTGCCCGGTCATGGACCCTCCAGGCTGGGTCCACCTGTGGGCACACATCCCAGACTGCCTTTGGTCTGTCCCCATCCCCAGGGAGGTGCCCGATGCCCTGGGCTGGGGCTGCCCCTGGTGGGTGCCTCCTGGCATGGGCCTGGCTGTCCTATCTCCAACAGGATTGTCACCCTGTTTTTCTGCCTGCAGCTTGCCGTTCCTATGACGGTATCTTCCCGACAGCACACAAAGTCAGGATCTCTTTAAAAGAGAAAGGAGGCTATGTGTGTCCATATGCACAGGCTGGAGGAAAATAAAAATGGACTGTGTTTGCAGATGAGAAAAAAAAATCTGTGCTGGCACCATGAGAATTTTACTATGCTGACCACCACCACACTGTTGATGCTCATTCTTAGCAGACACAGAAGAACGAGGTCTATTTTAAAGGAAGTGGCTGCTGGACAATAGACTGATAATGAGAATTTAGGTTACAGTTAAGACAAAGTTAAATCAGTCGAGGATATTCAGGAACCAAAAGTAAGCATAAATAATTATATGCTTTATTACAGGGTGGGGAGGAATGGCAAAAGGAAGGTTGAAAGGAGGTCTGTGAATAAACCAATAAGAAATACGCACTAAATCTACTCATCTTTCTTCGCATAGCTGTAATTTATAGAAGTTAACTATGAACTGGAAGGAGAAATGTGGTAGCAAGTCTTTCCCAGCCTTTTAGAAACAATGTGGGCTTAAAAAACACTTTAAAACTTAGTTTCACCTTGGTCTGGGAAAAGGACAGAAGTTTAAAATGAATGAGATGTACCTATAGCAAACTGCATGGATTTTGGTGGAAAGAGAATAAAATACAAGAAGAAAGATTTGTGAAGCCAGACACTGTGAACAGATTACTAATTGTATGTCAGTATCTACAACCAGGTTACGAATAGTTATCTCAAGAAAGGACCGGAAACTTAATTTCAGAGCACATTATTATTCACAGTATGATGATAGAACTACCTAGCAAGACTAGATGCCTGCAAAAACGTGTAATGAACACTCCTTCAACCACATCTCTTCCTGAAGGTTCTCCAGTTTTCTCTCTTTTCTCCCCAAGGACACACCACAAGGACGATGCAGTGGGCTAGGTGTGCTTTGTGTCAAAGAAGCACTCAGGGGCCAGAACCATGCCGTATGTAACTGTACCAAGCTTAGGACTTGGAGTTCTTTTTTTCACTGAATGGAAGGCTCACTGATGTATTTGGCTAAATGCAGGCCAAGTGAAACTCAAGAAAGTAGAACTCTCCCTCAGATTTGGTTTCTTGAAAACTTATTTTCCCGAAAATTATCTGACAAAACCAAAATCATAATGAAAGTGCAAACAGGAACTTAGGTGACCTCCCTTAGATGAATTCCCCCAATATTGCTATGCAAATTGTACAACTGCCATACTCTTTACCCTCTCTTTTTAACACTCTTCCATCTATTTATCATTCTGTGGACAGCTTTGACTGCAAGAGTCAATGCACATACACCTTCCGCCTATTTAACATATATATCTGGTTGATTAGGAATGTGAGTTTCAATTGTTTTAAGGATTTAATGGAAACCTTGTGCTCATATAGCTGGGGGAAGAGAAAAAAACTGATGTGTTTGCATCTTTCACTAAGTGATATTGAGGCAAAAGATGATCAGGAAGTACCTAGTCTCTGCTGTATTCCCAGAGATCTGTTAATATGCATGTAATCGCTGTGTATAAGTTTCCCATTTGTAAGTCTGTGATTGCAATGCCCCATATTTCACAGATGTGTTGTGACAGTAACTGCATTAAAAGGGGAAATTAAATGGGGGCAATGAGAGTTGAGTAAGTATCTTAAATTAAAAAATAAAAAATGCCAATCTCTTTCTACGTGTCAGTCAGATGAGAACATGGGGTTAAAAAATAGGAGTAGCAAGGAAAGGACAGAAACAGATAGTGCCATGTGAACAAAAGAAATGCTGATTCAGGAAGGAAAAGGTTTCAGAAAATGGTGTCCAGGTTAGCTAGTCCCTATGGCAGAACTAATTTGCCTGAGTGATACTTGTATAGCAGAAAATCCAACCCGACACTGACCTTGCCAGTATTGCAGCGACAATGTTTTCACAAGGGAAAAATTTCCTTGAAATAAGGGTTTCAATAGAGTCAAAACACATGGTGTCCTTCCACACAATGTAAATTTCTTCTTTCCTACACAAACCAGGCATGAGAAACAAAGGGGATTTCCATTTTTCACTTGCTTCAGTTTTCTGCTTCCTTTATAGGAGTAGAGAATCAATGGATACACTTTTATCATGTTTTTTCAAGGTATTTCTAGTATAAGCAGAGGATTAGACAACAATTGTCAGTGGTTAGTAACCTCCTACACCTATTTTTTACTGTTAGAGTTTTTGTACCTCTTCTTGTTAGAACCCAAATTTTTGCCTTCTCTTATTGTTGCGCTACAATCATGGAAGAATTTTAAAATAGAAGAAACAGAAAAAACTAACAACAAAAATGATGACAACAACAAAACAGAAAACAACAACACCCCCCCCGAATCTTCAAGAATCTTCAGCATAAACTTGCAGTACTCTGATAGCACTGTAACTGCAGTGAGAGTGAAACATTGACTGCAAAGCCAAGCGTTATTGCTGCACAGCTGATTAAGAAAGGATAAGCATTCTTCTTGCAGGTGAGGTTGTGATAGTACAAGATAGGAAGGACCATTCCTCTGCAGTCCTTTTGTTCTTCCTGTCCTTGCTTCTTCCCTACAAGCCTTTTCAAAGTTTCACTTTATGAGAAAATATATTTCCAGCCAAGACAGTCAGAGCATGGCTCCTCATGTAAGCTCTCTGGGGAGCTTACAAATATAGCAAGTGCAGATTTGTTCCCATTGCTCACATAGCCATGCTTTGAGGCTGAAGGAGAAGAACAGTCAATGGTAAATAGCTCAAGAGACCCGACCTTAGACTCCAACTGGCATGGCATTGCCACTAGATAGTTGATATGACAAGTCAATTCTTTGTTCACATCAGTATATAGGGTTGAAAGAGGCAAATGAAATAATGCCTTTGTTGAGAGTTTTCTAGAAGCATAATTATTCTACTGACTTTGTTTATACTGGACTACAAAGCTGGTAGTCATATCACCTTTACAGTATTAGCTGGATTTCAACATGTTCCGGTCAATGAGCGGAAAAATCACTTTGAAAGTCCTTAACTGGTATTCCTTGTAGACATGAAAAATAAGTCTGCCCAGGTCACATAGTCCTATGCTTGCCTCTAAACTCCTTAAAGCTGGTCACCTGGGGTTACTTACTGCTTCATATTTAAAGCTTTGTTTACAGTAGAATGAAAACACAGTATGAGATACAAACTGACTTTCTGTGGAAAGATTTCATTGTCAACAGCTTAGGTTAAATAGTAAATCTTGATCAGCAAAGAGGTACAGCGATCCCTGCTTTTAGGTTAAGATAGTTGATTTGACCCAATTTTAGTCAGTTACTAAATTATGAATATCATTTGCCTATTTAAACAGCTTTTTTACTTGGGTAAAATTCCTCTGGCCTAACTTTAGACTTAAAAATGCTTAAGACTTCCAAAAGGTGACTTGTATCATCCTAAGTCAGGTAACCAAAACAGAATATATGAATCACACTTCAGTCATGATCATTTCTCTTCATTGGCTCTAAAAGGACATTGGATGACTTAGTGACACTTTACTGCCTAATTTTTAGATTTCTGAAACTAGGTAAGATGAATAGCATGTACAATATCCCAAAAATGCATTTCACAATGAATGCATACCAAACATATTTGTTATCAATCAAATCAAAGCCCATATTGCAACAACATGGGTGAAACTTTCCTATAGCACCATGGCTTTCTGTATCTAGTTGTCAGTTCTACCTTTGATTATTACCCTTTACTTCTACCCAATAGTAGATATCTTCATTTAATTAACTCCTGTGAACTAGCATCTTCCTCTTTCCCTACCTTTCCTTCACCTTCAGCAATCATTTTGTTGAACTTCTACAGCCCACTCTAAGTTCTCTTTATCCTTCCCCAACTTCCATTACAACTCTGTGAGTCTACATATCTTCTGTCTATACCAAATACCTTGTTCTTCTCACCTTTTCCCAGGGTTTCCCTTTACTTTTCATTTAATCTGTGTTTCTCAGTCATAAGACTCAACCGGAGAGCAAGACGGGTAACTTCACAGAAGACTTCTCTACTTTACCAAGTGTATTGTCAGCAGGGAGCAGCTTCAGGGACTGTATGAAACAAGCTCTTCAGTGGGAGATGGGAAGCAGAAGCACCTACCATTGCATTTCAAACCTTCAAACAAGTGGTGCTGCAGTCTTAAGTAAAGTTTGAGACTACAGTAATTTAAATGGTGTCTATATCTGCGACTTCACTTGAACAACTCTGTTCAAGAGTAAGAGAGTTCAAGAGCAGATTTTGTTTGTACCTATAGTTTTTTAACTCAGAAAGTAATGTCACTGTTTATTGGAACTGTGTGTGTAAATTTCAATTTTATATCATGTGACTTAAAAAACCCAATAACGACAAAACCAAACCTGTATCAACTTTTAGTTTTTAAATAGTATTGAAAGGTACCTTAGGTTTTTCAGCCACCATCTTGCAAAACAACCTATATCCAAAGCAGAACTTTTCTACTGAAGAGGAAACCACATGGAAAAGTCATTTCACTGTTGCTGTTGCTGCAGCTTATGCCTTGCATATGCCAAAAGCATCCCTCTGACACTTGAAATAGAATTCCATTCCTGATAGCTACAGGAGTGTGGAGGAACAGTGAGTGCCCAAAACCCATGAAAATGGCAATATTTGAATTCAAATATCAGGCAGTTTTGTCCTAGGTAGAAAAGGGGTATCAGCCACAATATTTATGAAATATGGTGCTCTGAAGAGAGAGGTAATAGACCCATTTTATTGAATTAATGGTGGATGACACTAATGTTAAATCTGGCATTTGATCATCTAGAAATTCAACTAACATAAACCCAATATTTTCAGTGATAATATGGCTTCTGTTTCCCACAGAACTTCAGCTTAAATGTAGGTAATGCTTGAGTTTATTTGTAAATCAAATAAGCCTTTGTGAGCTGGTATTTATTGTCATATTCTAATTATATGTTCTTTCTTGAATATATATTGCCTTTCCTCATAGGCTTGTCTTTAAAAAAAATAATATTACCATAAATCAAAACATTTCTGGCATATAAACAGAAATCATATAGATTTCACACAGATGGAACTACTACACAGGCCAGTGTGACAATAGCCATGTACTTTCTTTGCTGCTTAATACTCCTACTGCAGTGTCCCAATGTTTTGTTAGCGTACTACATCAGTTTGGTGGATTTAGGCACGACCTTTCATGAAAAAAACAAACCACAAAACCCCCAAACATCACCAACTTAATTTTTAGGTCACTTCAAAGAGTATTTGCCTTACAGACTTATGAAGTTGGAATATTTAAGTCTACTTCTAGGACAGTGATACAAAAATGCATATTTCCTTTTTTAATAACACCCTTTTTGTTTTTCAGATGACTTTTGTGTTTCTTTTGATGGACTGTAGGACATGAAACTTAGGAGTTCTCTTATACTTCTGCAGCTTCTACCGCATCCCTGTGAGTCTACATGTCTTGTCCTGTCTATATTAAATTCCTTGTTCCTTCCACCTTTTCCCAGGGTAAATTCTTATTTACTACAATGTTTTTTCCAAGCCTTTTATACATTTCTTCCTCCTTCTTGTCTGAGGAGAATGACATTCTTTAGTTCTCTCTAATGCTATTGGACATATAGGGTACATCCATGAATTTCAGTTTTCTGAAAAGCTCATTATCCTGAAGTGTTTTCATGCTCTATTCATTTGAATTCAACCACACTATTGAAAATATTGATGAGCAGATATTTACAAAGCAATAATTCTGAAACTTGAAAAAATACCATATAGAGAGTTGCATTAAGAAAATCAACTACTTTATGCAAAGATTTTATGAGATTTTTATTCAATTTCAGATGACTTCAGATGACATTTGAGAAAATTCCCTTTCTTGTTATATCCTCAGAGGATTTAAGTTTATAGCTGCAAACTATGCAAACTTGGTTTAGCTGAATGCTACCTTAAGCCCAGAATAAAATTAAAAGGCTAAAATATTTGAATTCTAAATCAAGCAAGAAATAACAAATAAAAAATGAAATGCCACAGTAAAACTAAGAAGTTTGTCTTTCCTCTTCTTCCTCCTGGAAAAGCTAGTAGATTTTTTAAGTTATTGGCAGTTCTCAGCCCCATAAAATCTAGTTACCAAACACAGAGGCAAAATAGTTTAAGGGCTTTCTTTATGGAATTGAACATTTTTCTTGAAACTCTCCAGTGAGCATGACCATCTTTATTAACTTGTTTTACTAAACTACTTTTCCTCTTTTTATTTGCATTAGATTTGGCTCTCAGTTTGAATCACATATTAGCTAAGTAAACTAATTTTGAAGTAATTCTGGAATTCAAAAGGGGACAAAGAAGAATGTTTTTTTCTGTTATCCATAGTTGTATTTTAAATTGTAAGGTTCACTTGTATTTTTTTCTACTGGTATTGGTCATGGTCAGAAGCAGAACATCAGTAATTCAGGCTACTCATCTGGGCTGATATATCAGAATATAAGTTTATGAAAAATCAATTATCAAAAAAACAGTGGCAGATTCTAAAATCACACTTCCAGTGTTATTCTTCCTGCTGCCCTTGCCTCCAAATATTTTTTCCGAGTATTTTATTGTTCATTTTAAATCATTCACTGATAAAGCTTTTCTTTCACTAAAATTTCAGATGCCAGGAAAACTTTCTATCTGTGTCTACAAGCTGTTCCAAATTCATTTTCTTTGTTCATACGCAGTCCTAAACTTTATAGGCTAAATCTGTAACTAGTGCTATATCCAGCACAGAAGGCAGGCATAGGAAGAGTTTGATCTCCCATCTGTAATTCATTCCTCATCTCCTTAGCCTTGTGTTTTGATAAACTTCAGTATTCAGACAAAAGAGCTGTTAAATATCTGCTTCATATTAGTAATTTTGATTTGCTTTGTTCTTTTGTTTCTCAAAGTTCCATTGTAATTTTTCTTTTACTGTATCTCTGAAGTATCTTTTTCTTCTGAGGATTATGGCAAACACTAATCCAACTTGGGTATTGAAAATGACCTAATATATCAGTTTGGAATGCTTCCAGCTGTAGAAAAATATCATTCTTCTATTCTCTATACATTTCTTTTCAGAATGTTATCTGTCACAAAAGAGGCCTTTGATCCACCAGTTAGAACTGCATTTTTGTTTTCCTAGCTGATTTTGCAGATAATTTCATCATTTATTCTGTTATTTCTCTTTTTTTTCCCATGCAGTATACCCCACCTGGTAGGTACATATAAAACCAGCTAGTTAACCTCTCTGTGTCAGAGGTGTGTACTTATAACCAGTCAGCTTTAATGGAAATGAGGCCTCAATTTTGTCATAAAGATCTCAAATATTTGCAACATAAAAGAACTTTTTAGAGACTTGATACAAAAAAAATTCCAAACCCTGAATTGTTTTCACAGAATCATAGAATGGTTTGGGTTGGAAGGGACCTTTAAAGACCATCTAACCCAACCTTGCTGGCATGGGCAGGGACATCTTTCACTAGATCAGGTTGCTCAAAACCCCATCCAACCTGAACTTGAACACTTCCAATGATGGGGCAGCCTCAACTTCTCTGAGCAACTTGTACCTGTGTCTCACCACCCTCATCATAAAAAATATCTTCCTTATGTCCAACCTAAATCTATCCTTGTTCAGTTTGAAACCATTAAGAGGTCTTCTGCTATTTGTTTTTCATGTGAATACATATCATTTTACCACAGACATAAATTTTCAGTTTGCATCTATGCTTGTCCTCATGCAACTATAAATGACTGTGCCATAGAATTGGTTAAGCAAGAAACTGCATGTCTCAGACTCACCATGGAGATTTTGTCTTAGGTGACAGTCACTCACCAAATTTACTACTGCTTAACTGATTTAGATCAGCAACTTTCAGGCAACATCATCTCTCTAGCAATTCACTACTCTCATATATAGTCTCATAATATTCCTCTAGATACAGTTAACTTGGATATTCTGCAGAACCTCAAATTTAAATATATCCATTGCATGTATTATCTCTTTTATTCTTGATGCAATTTTTAAATTATTATTAACAATACACACATGTTTATTACAAGAATAAATTGGGGAGGGGGAGGTGTTCTGTTTTGTTTGGGGTTTTTGTTGGTGTTTTTTTAAAATTTTAATTCACAATGCAGTTACTGACACTTTACAGTTACCATACTTCCTGTATGAATCACCTGAAGATCCCATCTCAGTAATGGCTAGAATCCATGTTTCAGATAAAGATAGGAAAGTTCCTCATGGCTAGACAACTGCAGGACAGCTTGTCCATGAGGAAACAGCTTAACAGTGAAAGATACTAACCCTAATTCACCTTTCTTTTGTTTTGTTTGCTTTTTCTATGCTAAGGTGGCAACCCTTTATGGCAACCCTTTGTGAATCATATCAACTCTTTGTCTACTAGAAATAAGTTTTCCAGGCTATTTTTTCCTTTTTTTCAGGTGTTTGCTTTGTTACAAGCTAGCTCTGAAGGTTTTGCTCTTCATTTTAATCTATTCTCTGTCCAAAGACTTTAATAGTTTAGTTGCTTTTCGCTGTTGATATTGTCATCAATGCTGAACCTTTAGGTGACTGTCATTTCATATGGCATAGCTCGGTCTCTCTTAGTCTGTTTACTTGTCACTGAAACTTCAGCTTTAAGGCACAGAACTGCGTTTAACACTTCATTCTTTACTCAGACATAACGCCACTACTGATGGAGATTTAGTCTGAAAACTGCCAGATTAAGGAGTCAGAAATCTCAAGTGGGCAAATCATCCCAACAAGGTCAGCCACTGGCATAGTCAAATGTTCAGGACTCAGGTTATGAATTTGTTACAAAATCAAGTGTTTGTGAACACATCAGTGTTTAATTAAACTTATCTATAGTGAAATATCTGCAATATGGCCATACATAGCCGAGCTAGCTAAACATAATCAGCTAGATCACTTTGTAATTGAGAGAGGTGCACTTCTCATCCTGATGAGATTCTTCTGATCCTGGTAAGATTCATTTCATCCTGATGTAGATAACTCAAATAGGCAGATGAAAAAGTGCCTATTTCCCTCCTTCAGGTAAGGTTGGGATGTTCAACTTAGATGTACCAAGACATCCACTGTAGAGATCTCAGATAGGATGCATTTCCATTACACAATACCTTCTTTTAGGTCTTTATATGTAGAAGTCTATGTATGAGATCATGTCGAGGCTACCATGTTCCCATAACAGTAAATGGAAAATATAATATAACTAATAACTCTATAACTAATAACTAAATAACTATATAACTAATATAACCAAACTATGATTCTGTGATTCTAATAAAGCATAGAAAATAATGCCGTATACATCTAACGCTTATTTCAGCTATCCTCAGATAGACCCATATTGTCATCTGAGGTGTTCTTGTGTATCTATCTGGCATATGGGTCACACTGGAAATATTTGTTTGGACTGGCAGCTGGAGGCCAAATTTGATAAGTCAGAGATCTCAAATGGAGAGACCTTACACGGGCTTTAAGGAAAGACAGGGAAAGTGAGGAAAGTGAGGAGGAGGGTTAGTACTCTATGCAAAGGAGCATCTAGAGTGCATGGGATACGTGATGAGCCAGTCAAGAGCTAATGGTATGGAGTAGAGGACAGACCAACGCTGCTGCTGCTTTGGTAAATGTCTGATACAGGCTGCTTGATCAAGAAGAACAACTAGATGAAGCCTTCTTCAGACACCTCCAAGAAGCCCCACAATTGCACCTGGTGACTAGCATATAAATGGGGCCCTGCGGGAGGACATTTTGAGTCAGCCCTCCTCAGAGCAGCGGGTCTGCAGTTGGGGACTCTTCCCTTGCGTCGGGACACTGCCCTAGATAACTCCTCGAGGTTGAGAGCCCTCATCTCTTAGGTGAGTGTTACGCGCATTTTGAGTCATCATTTCTAAACCTTAAGAATTCTTAAGTTGGCTGTGTAGTACTAATTTCCCTTACATCATTGGGCCTGTGGTTCACTGATGTTATCGGAGTTCTAACTAACTTTTTTACTGAAGAATAAATCTGATTTTTAACACCTGTTGGATTTGATTGTGTGTGCCTCCGTAACATTAAATTGGCGTAGTCAGCAGGATGGTGTTAATAGAGGAATGTGCCTCCGTAACAGTGTCTTCTCACAGAAGCCACCCCCGCAGCCCCCCCACTACCAAAACCTTGCTACATAAACCCAATACATAGGTAAACACCATAGCCACCTACCTATGGGCCAGTTAGCCTTACCTCAGTCCCTGGGAAGGCGACAGAGCAAATATTTCTAAAGCCATTTTCAGGCATGTGAAGGACAAGAAGGTGACTGGGAACAGTCAGCATGGATTTACCAAGGACAAATTGTGCTTTAGTAACCTCATAGCCTTCTATCATGGTGGCATGAATAAGAGCTGACTGGCAATCAGACTTAAGGGATAGTAATCAGCAGCTACAAAGTCCACCTGGTTGCCACTTAACAGTGGTTTCCCTCAGGGACTGATAATGGGGCCACACTGGTTTTATTAATGCTGTGTAGGATTGGATGAGTGTACTCCAAGGAGATAACACCAAATCTGGGGGAGCAGGCAAGGCGTCACTCAGAGGGACCTGGACAAGCTAGAAAAATGGACTGACAGGAACCTCTTGAAATTTAATTAAGACAGACACAAAGTCACACATTTGGAATGGAATAAGTGTATGCAATGGTTCAGAAATTAGATGTCATCTTTTCAATGAGGACAAATGCAATATTTTTTTTTAAAGACTGATGAAGTTCTAAAGAAGCTGTTAAATAAAAAATACAAATACAATAGAAAAATCTAAGAAGTAATATATAAATTATAAATTCTTTATTAATAAAAAAGGGAAAATATAGGAAGTTTGCCCCTAAAATATTTTGTTTATTTAGCATTTGAGGTAAAATGGTGAGGCATTTAATTAGTTCAATTAAAAGAAGAAAAGTGTTTTTACTTTTTATTGATTCTAAGCAGTAAGAAGACATCCTAAATTATCTCATTTATAAAGACGTTAAATTGGCTGTCCAATTAGTCATAGAACAAATATCTAAATAGAAAAACAGCAGCATGAGTTGGCCAGGAATAATGATATTTAGCAGTGTATTTGATATATGGTTACTAATACTGCTTTATTTTTTCCCTTGAGTTTCAACACTAATTAAAAAAGGAGGCAGGACGCAGGTTTCATTATTGTTTACATTGTCTCCAACTCTGCACACAGATTTTTTTCCCCAGTTTATAATAGCAATAATTACCTCATTAAAAGAATTTCCTAAGGATTAATGTAATTGAATGGCTAGGCTTGATAAGCCTTTTCAACAAAGATTTGGGTTGCCAACTCATCTCCAAGAAATGCTCTAAATTTTTTTGTGGATATTTAGGCTTATCTTTGAGATTGGTCAAAAATTGGCTTGACCACATCTACCAGCACCTTCATGTGAGCAGGAGGCTCACAAACTCAGGAGGCAAAAAAATGACAGAGGCTTATCTCAAACACACTTAACCACTGTATACACAAAAATGCTGTTTCCCAAGGCAATACATATTAAAGTATACTACAAGCAAATGATAACATTTTTCTTCTGCTTTTCAAACAAGCAGTTTTCTTTTTAACCGGAACTGGAATCAACACTGGACTAATAGTCTTGAGAGGATAAAGATTACTGCATTTTCTGGAAAATAAGGGATCATTCATATGGAATCTAGCTCAAAGCTTCAAAGAGGAGATGGATATATTTCCTTAAGGATGCCCGGAATCAGTGCTGAGCAAAGGAAGGCTCCTAAGGATGAAGTTCCAGAGGAACATGTCCTGCTAGTATTCTGCCTGAAACCTGCAGGTAATTATTCTATAAGTACATAGAAGAATCCTGTACTATATTTACAGGTTATTATTCATTCTTTCAGGAAAAATAAACCTTCAACTTCAGATTTAGGTTATTTAATTTTAACAGATAGAGTCTTTTGGCCATTTTATACATAAAACCTCTGATCTCAGAAAAATTTATAGAAACAATGCATGTGCATACATTCTGTTATGAATAACAAAGAATTTTGAATTATGCTATTTTGTTCATGATTAAAATAGTATAACATATTTCAACAAATATAGTTGTATTAGAAAAGAAAGCACATAAACACTTGTTCTATTTCATTCCAGGTGCAGATTACAAAGCAACACGATTATCTAGTTGTCTTCAAAAAAAGCTGCAATATTCACCTTTCCAAAACAAATAAAAATTGGGTATAACAAGTTCTTTCAAAACAAAAATTAAGTACCGATTCATATCACAGCTACATGGCCTGAAGGGTCTGAGCATTAGCTGCAAGCAGTGAATAAAGAGGAAATTGCCAAAAAAAAAAAAATTTTCTTGGAAGAAGGCACAGACTGTTCTCTGCTTGTTCTGTTTGTTAGCTGGTCACATACATTGCTGGAATAGGAAATTCTGAGTTGTAGACTGAACTCTTGGAGAGGGCAGTGGCTCCCACTCAGCTCACATACCATGCTTTCCTTTCCATGGAAACCAGGGCAGGGTGGAAAGGACTTTTCTGTGCCCAGATCTCATTCAATATATAATCAAGACTCAGTAAGCCATGAGAGTAACACAGACAAGCCTAAGCATGTCCTTCCAGCAAGCAGGTGGAACTGAGCACAGGGAAAGAAATTGGAAATGAGTAGAGGGAGAAAGACACATGAAAATTAGATAGCAACGATTAAAAAAAAAAAAAAAGTAATTTGAAAGAGAAAGGCGCAGAAAAGCAGGTTATAATTGTTTGAAATCTTTAACATAACCTTCCGGAATAATGCAAGTCTTCTAGGTCTGCTCACTTTTTTTAATTGATAGCTTACTTTGAACTTGGGTATTGACTAAGTAGTGGTGTTTTGTAACTTTAAACCCCCCCACACAAAGTCCTGTCAGAGATCTTCTTCCTCAGGATAGTTAGTTGTAAAAGCTGCCAAATTAAGTGATAAAACATACTGCTTGACACAGGTAGGGCATCCTGCTTCAGAAGTTCATTGCAGTGTCTGCTTCTATGGCTTACTTCTCTAATGTTACATGAAAATAGTTTTAAAACACCGGGTGGAACAGTGAAAAGTAGGAGATAAACATTGGTATGTGTTTGAGGAAAGACACAAGAAAAAGTACCTAGTTACTTTGAATTCTTCACTAAAACCGTGTTCACCTCCCTGTTCTGGCTTTTTCTTCCAGAGTGTCCTAGGGACAGCTGCAGCCTGAAGTGAAGGAATCACAGGTGCCCCTTCCTGCTGGGTCGGTCAGAGCGAGAGGAGACCACAGCTCTGTCACATCACTTGACAAGTGAAAAATATGAAAGTAGAGCTCCCCACGAGATAGGTAGATTCTCCCCGCTGTTTTTTTTTATGGGATTTGCTCTTAATATAGCCTTTGGTATGTGACTTTTGGAAACCAGAGCTAAGAAAGATAATGGGGAGTTGGATGAAAGAAGAGCTAATCCTTCATTATCCCCTCCGGGAAAACCTGCAGCTGGGTGTTTAGTCTATTTGTGTTAATGTTAACTTATAATGTCATGTTGTCTTTGAGGTCCCATATCTTACATTTTATTTTAAGTGTTTTTGTTCACTGGAAGAAATATGGAAGTATATAGCTGTATTTTATCCCTTTGCAAATTATGCGTATTTCTGGTAACAAGGTGAAAGCTTAAGCACTAACACAAGTGCTACCGTAAGAAATGTTTTTGCACAGTTACGTATTTCTCATGAAGAAAAAGCAGATAAAGTATGGATATGTATTCTGGTATGTAAAATTCCCTAAGATATAAATCACACAGAAAAAAGGAGGAATTCATTTGGCTAAATGTACACATTGAGAGTGTAAATGCCTGCACCTGAGCTAATCACTTTAGGCTCCCTAGTAGTCAAAGGAGAGAAACAGGCACTTCTAGGTCACAATTCCTCTTATCCTAAAATAGGCATCTGAAGTAGGTCAGATGAACTGCGCCCTGAGAGTGCCTATTATTCTCTACCAACTATAAAGGGAGTCCTGGTTGATTAATTCAGATTCAATGTAGATGTTTAAGGAAGATGAGATGAATCCCATTCAGGGAATCCAGAACGACTATTAAGAGACCAACAGCAAAAAGTGAGATTTCTTGTATTCCAGATATATAGAATCCAAGATAATTACATACATTTAGGCACTGACTTCCTAAGTCATTCCTAAGGTTCCTAAGTCACTGAGGCATTTTGGAATATTTTATCTTTTTTCATACTGTATTTTCTTTTTGCTCAGAGAAACTATCAACTTTTTCTCACTGTATTTTAATGTTATAATCCATGATTCATATTCACTTTCTTTAAGAAAGATGAAAGCCTTCCCCAACCTTAACAGACTTCTATGAATAAAAACTTAACAAAGCAAAGCAAGTCACTTTTTTATCTATTAAAAAAGTGCTGTATTACCAATAGCTTGGGAAATATAACATTAAAGACAGATCTGCCACTAAGCTCACCAGTATACCTTGATTTCAGCAGGAGTGCTATGAACATTTTATCAGATGAACATCCGAATTTCAAATCAAGCCAAAATGCCTTGGATTTTCTCTTCCAAATTTATGTGGAGAAATAATGGAGTCCAAACATATTTCTCCTCTGCAACTGTGACTCTGTTTCAATACTGAAAATACTAGCTTATTTAAAAAATGATTGGTTCAAATGTGAAAAAAACCCCAGTGGATAGTGGAAGATGATTTTTAATGAAAAAGATTTTTAAGCAGATATAACAATATCTTAACTACAGCATACCAGCAGACCTTTATCCTCTTAAAGTACACATGGATATTTTATAACGCTTTTAATCAGTAAATCAGTAAATTTTCCAGTGTCAGTGAAAAATTTCTGATGTAAAAGGTTGGTTTTGAGTCCCTAACTATTTATCATAGCAAAGAAAGTATTCCATTCCGTTTTATCACTGTCAATGTGGGTGCATTATGATCATCTTAAAAAGAAGATCTAAAAAAAAAAGAAACCCAACCCATAAATTTTATCATTTTTCAAGTTATTTGCTGGAGAGGAACTGAAATAGTAATTTTAGATAACAAATGTTTTCCAGTCTTTGGTATCCCAAATAAGAGAATAAGCCATGAGGACTATAGAAGAAATATTAATAGGACTTAAAGCCCATTGAATTGATAGGATACCTTCCATTGACTTCTTTGGGCTTTTGAACAGATCCTAAAGTAATGAAATACATTAAATTACTTCGGGTTGCTCAGAGCTTGCTAACAAAACAAATTCCAGGATATGGTGATTTGAAAAAAGGAAGGGACACTCTAGCCTTTGAGACCTCTCCCAGTTCTGTCTTTCTACATACAGATACTTGTAGCAAGCAAGATAGATCCAAGCAGCAAGTAAGGATGAGATTGTTACTTAACTTTTATCATCATCTTAAAATCTTTCAACCATCTAAAAATTAAGCATCTCAGCAATTTATGAAATGTCCTTCTACACAAAATAAGAACCTCTAGAAAGTGTTGCAAATGACAGAATTTTCACACCTATTTTAGATTAATCATTCTCTAGTTGGTGGCTCTCTCTACTGACTATAGATGAAATATAGATACCCAGTTAACACAAATTGCCAGCTTCTGAACAGCTAGATTTTATTTACCTCAGCCTTGCTGAAACCCTTGAAACCTTGAACAAGCCAAATATTAACAATTGTGCATGTGTATTCTGGTGGTAGGGACCATCAGGAAGAGATCAATGTATAAAGAGACATCTTCTCTTCCTTTAGAGAATTCAATAAGCAGTACAATTATTTAAGCTGTTTACCAATGTATTTAATGTATTTCATGTTTGAATCCTTTGGTGTTTTGGCATTTGTGTTTGGTTGGGTTTTTTTCCAAGTGTTCCTACAGTGAGGGCATTCCTACTGTCTCACCTTGTTGGGTGGATTACTTTGGTTCTGAGTAAAGCTCAGATTTCAACCTTTACCTTCATGGAGGCATAATGGAGATTTAACAGCTTATGTCTCGTAACTGAGAGCCAATTTTCATGAGCAATGTATTAATTCCATAGCTTAACCCTTCACCATTTAGCTTAGGTGAAATTATCCAGGAGGTCGTTAAGTGGTTACTGGATGCATGTGTATGGATACAGGAACACACAGATGCATAATGGCACCCACACGGAAGTTTTATCTTGGTTCCAAGTGCTTGAAATAATGCAAGGATGTATTCTATCCCTCCAGACTGGTGTTTTAATGAAGCTAGGGTATGCAATTCATGCCTGAAGGTGTAAGATGTAGGCATCTTTGAGATTTCAAAGCTCTCAGAGATACTGCTGAAGGATTCTGTAGAGCAGAGAGAGGCAAATGTGGAGCAACCCATTTATCATGTTTTAGAAGCTGTTCTGAATGTGAAAATGAGTTGTGCTGAACCCCATAAATTCACCTGGATCTTGTCTGGAGACGTAACTGGATGGTTCACTCCAAAAGTCAGTCAGGGGAAAAATTAATAGTTATACAATAACAAGTCCAAGTTTAAGCATGTGGGAATAAACTGGAGAATTACATTGTTTGACAGTCTAGATACACTTGCTAGGGCTAAAAACAACTGTGTGGCAATGATAAAAGCTGCCAAGGAAATTTGAGCACAGTTATGCTATGTAACAGAAGTTATTGAACTGTTGAAGTTGCCACATAAGCTTCAAGTCCATTGTTTTGTCCAAAACATTTTAACATAACGTTGTCTGTGCATATTCTCCTCTACTCAGAATTGCAGAAGCCACACCTGGAGTTGTGTGTCCAGTTCTGGGCTCCCCAGTCCAAGAGAAGCACGGAGAGAGTACAGCAAAGGGCCAAAAAGATGATTAAGGGACTGAAGCATCTCTTATAAGAGGAAAGGCTGAGAGAGCTGGCACTGTTCATCCTGGAGAAGCGACGGCTCGGGGGAATCTTATCAATGTGCATAAATACTTGAAGGGAGGGTGTGAAGAGGATGGAGCCAGGCTCTTTTCAGTGGTGCCCAGTGACAGGACCAGAGGCAATGGGCACGCACTGAGATACAGGAGGCTCCATCTGAATGTCAGGAAACATTTTTTCACTGTAAAAAAGTAACCGAGGTCAGGGTGACTGAGCACTGGCACAGGTTGCCTGGGGAGGTTGTGGAGTCTCCCTCCTTGGAGATATTCAAAAGCCATCTGGACAAAGTCCTTGGCAGCCTGCTCTAGGTAGCCCTGCTTGAGCAGGGTGGTCAGAGCAGATGACCTCCAGAGGTCCCTTCCAACCTCAACCATTCTGTGATTCAGTGATATCAGAACTAATATAATGTAACAATGTGCTGAACCAATATAATGTGACTCAAACCTTCTCTGTAAAGCTAGTTTATTTGTACTGCTTTAGTAATACAGCTCTGTGGTCTCTAATTCCATAAATGATTTAGTAGGAGCTATCTTGAGCCTGCCAGCACCACAAAATGCTTTTTTTTAATCAAACACAGATCATCAAGACCACAGATTTACATCTAATTATTTTAATATTATACAACACACCCATAGAGAAAATGACAGAATGAAATTGGATACTGTTAGCTAGACAGCAGATTGTTACTTTTAGGTGTTATTAAAAGAAGTGAGGAAGCAGTTGGCAGACTTATCAGATCGTCTGTCTGCATGTCTGTTTCTCTTTCTTTCCTTCTGTTTAACTAAAGTGTCTGTAGAGTCTAGCATGGTAGTCAACTGGAAATTGTGCCTTTTGTCCAACAAAAATATTTTTATATTGAAACACACATTTGCATTCCCTATTTGACTTAGCCTCAAGTGTCCATCCTATGTCTATACCTGAAAAAATAGATTAAAGTATAATCCCAACAGTATATTAAAATTTGAGTAATTTGTCCTCTGTAAGAAGAAGAGAGGGTCCGCAGGTTCCTGAAAGCTTCCATATATTTTCTTGAAGGGATGTGGATGGAATTCAAAGGTTTCTTGCAGTCTTTCGGAACAGCTGGACTTAGGACGTCGTGGTGGATGCCATACTACCCATGATTTTACCTGTGTGACAGCACAAATCAGAGATGTTAAGCTGGCAAGGACTCTCCCATCTCAGGGACCTCTGTAGGTCAGTTTAAATCCATGCCCATGAGGAAGCATAGTGGATGGAAGACAAGGCTAGATTGCAAAACAGGTTCAGACACAAATTTAGTTAATACATAGAAGGCTTAAATTTTAAGGGGTTGATCTTGTTCCTACTTAAACACTCCCATTGCTACAGTTTTAGCCTATGAAAATTTACATTCTAAATAAATATTAAAGAGAGAACATCATAATCTTAATTAAGTCTTTTGGTTTTAGCACTGACCTTTATTTGGGGGAGGGTTCCAGAATTTCAGAAATTTGAGGTATCGGTTGCTAGATCCTTACTTTATAAGAAGAGTGTGTATTACTAGGAGAAACCTAAGGAAAAAAAAAACCACAATGACTGTCGTCAGTAGAACAAATTTACAATAAAAAACACTAAAAATATTTTTTCTTTATTCCAGATGAATTTCAGAGAATAATTCCATAGACTTTACAAAACATAAGAGGTTAGCTTTATTTTTCCTGGTCTTCTATTGCTCCCCCTTTGTTAAAATAAAAAATAGGTAGTCTATTTGAAAGATAACAAGAATTGCTAGCGCACTTAAGCAAACTTCTTGGGAGAGAAGTACTGAAGTTACCCAATAATTTGAACAAAAATAAGTTACCAGCTAGTGGGGAGGGTATGAAATACAAAACTGCTTCAAAGGAAGCAGAGAATGAATCTCCATATTTTGAACAAGAGATGAATAAAGTATATACTCACATCTTTAGACTATCCTGTTCAAGGACTATTGAAAACTTCTCTTTCTTTCTTTTAAACCTGTCCAGCTCATCTCCACAGGACATAATTTAATCCTAGTATATATGTAAGTTTTCTCCACTCCCATCCCTGTGGGCTGGTATATCACACTATGCATTCTGAGACAGAAATGTGCTTTCTTTTTTGGACAATCACACCACATATGTTACCAACAGTGCAAAGAATGTACATCAGTATTTGAATATTTAAGTTCTGCAAAATTTATGGAATAATGAAGACAGTATGTCCATCCAAGGGAATAATTGCTTCATGGGGAGCCTGTGCATCTCAAATTGGTTGATTCCTGGACTTTAAATTGGCCCCTGTTCCTGTTGTTTAAAGCCAGCAAAGAGTAGCACTGGCAGGAAGGCTGCCTGCCAGAAAAGGGCATTTTCAAAGTCACACAGCATGAACATTCTCTTGTCAAGACCCATTACAAGAAAAAAGTAAGTGGCATTTCAATGAAATCGTTCTTTTTTTTTTATATATATTATTTGTAACTAGCTGGGTATGAAGTACTTGCTAGTGGCTCTGAGAACATAGAGGCATCTGTCTATTACAAGAAAGCAGAGATATGTTTGGAATAAGCAGACCCAAGTGTTATATTTCTTGCTTTATTCCACTTCTTTTAAATTTTGTTTTAAATTATTCCTTTAAATTTTTGATGCAGACATTGAACTTATATCGCATTGTATTAGGTTAAACATATTCTGTGATGTGACATAATTTGACGTGACCTGACCAAACCAGATGAAAATGTCATGTTGTAGCACTTATTTAAAGAGAAAAAAGTGGTTATACTTTAATTTACTTTTAAATCTATTAAAAAATTACTTATGAAAAGTTAGACAGGTCCTCTTATGTGTGTCTATTTCTTACAGTCCTGTGACAAAGTAACGACAGTCTATTATAAGGTTCATTTCTAGACAAAAAAAAAAAAATCACTTTATATTGTAACACTGAATTTCTACTGAGTTCTTAGACATTCTATAGGACATTGCATTATTTCTACTTGTGCAAGTCTTTTCTAAGCTAATAATCAGTGCTTATTTTCAGAAGGCTTATTGACTGACAAAAAATTTTGCAAATACAAATTCCCAATTCAATTCAAGTGATGGTATCAACTCCCATATAAAGTTCTTCACCATATTATAGACTACAATCCCTCTTCCAGCTCTTGCTGGCTGTGTTATAATTCTGCTGTTAAAACCTTTTTTCTCACAGATGTTCTTAGCAAGTAGGAAGATGTTTTACAAATTCCTACAAGCCATGTACTTTCCTGTCCAACATTTTAAATCATCCAGCAGCACTATTTGAGAAGAAAAATACTGAAAAAAAGGGGAAGGGAATCAGTAACTGACTCCCTACTGGCAATTAGCAGTATTGTACCCTGTTCTTTTAATATTTGAGCCATTGAGAATCTCAAAGACAGTAGTTGTTAATGTTGTGAATGTCCAAAGACTAGGACTGCAGTTATTTGTATTTCTGCAGGCAGCTTGATGAAAACACGGGGCTTTTGCAAGATCTACTGGAATGACATAGTGATTTAAAAGTCCCCAATTATTCTATCTACTGCCCAGATGTGGTCATGGTCCTTCAGCAGCTCACTCTGAGAGGTAATTTGACAGAAAGACACATCTTAGTCCTATGTGCCTACAGACCCATGTCTGTCTACATGGATAGGTAAAAAGAGATGAGCTCTCTGATAAAGGCATGTCATTCAGCTCTAGTATGAGAAACTTACACCTCTTTAGTGAGGTTCTTTGGGATTAATATATTCCGATTTTCTTACCTTAAGTAAAGCACTATTCTGATGAAGACACAAAGCTTTGCATCAGCAGGCGCTGATTCACATTCCTCTACTTTGGTACAAGTAGAGGAATTCGTGTTTGTCTGCACCCATCCACGCAGATCTGTTTTCCAAAGGCCACAGTGCAGCAGGGAATACAGCATTCACAGGGCATGGAGAAGTTTATAAGGCATGACGACACAGGAGACAAAGACAACATCCAGGGGATTTCAGGAATTCTTTGTATATCACAAACCAATGCTTTGAGAGTCCCTAGGTTGGAAAGTCATTAATAGTTGATTACACAGATAGAAGTCTTTCCAGAGTGCATACCCAAATGGCTGTTATTGTGTGATGTGGACTGAAAGATGTGCTCTGTCTGTCTGGACTCCGTGTTCCTGATCTCCTGATTGTGAGGAAGCGTAACTGTGCAGCCCTGTAACATGGTATTGCCAGTGCTAGTAACAGGCTGTAAGCTTTGTACTGAGTTTGCATTTTCATACAATTTTCGTATGTGTTAAAGGTATCTTTCCATAATGTTGGCGGTGGATGCCATGAACATGTATTTCATACAGAAGATAAAAATCCTTTTAATTATAACTATTCTATGGAGTATTAATGGTCCCCAAGTTTTAGGTCTAATCTAATCGCAGTAAATGAACAGTTATTTCAGTGGTTGTAGTTATGAAAAAAATCTTGGAACGTGAATTTCTTAGTTCTGTCAGTAGTTAGTTGAGTGCCACTGAGTCAGCATTTCCAGAAATAATATATGCAGAATAAAGGAGAAACTACAACTGGAAATGAAGCATGTCAAATATTGACCCTGAAGTCAGTCTGTTTTCCCGAATTTGGAAGAACCTGAATGAATGAAAAAAAATCAGTTAAAATGTCCCTGACTGAAGACTAATCTTTCTGTTGATGCCAGCTGAAGTTGAGTTGTAAATTAAAACAGTAATTTACAAACCCCAACAGAGGAGGAGAAGCCAAAGGCACACACATCCAAAAAATATCTCTCAAGTAGAGAGACACGGCTATGATAATTTTTTTATTTCACTGTGTTGAATTATCATGAGAGTGACATGATTATAAATGGGCACCAACCCACACTCTTCTTGTCCCTGAGGAGCTCTGGTTCCATTGGGCTCCATGTAGACATAGAACTATTAGATTTGGACTTATATGTTACATCCATGGGTTTCAGTCTGAAAATTTGCTGACACAGAATGAAATATATCAATTTTTATAACCTTGTATGGGATACTTAGTGGCATAACGAGTCCTCCAATGACACCGGATATAATAATTTGATCTTTAGAAATCTGAGGTTAACTAGCCAACTGTCGTGGTTTAACCCCAGCCAGCAACTAAACACCACGCAGCCGCTCACTCACTCCCCCCCACCCAGTGGGATGGGGGAGAAAATCAGGAAAAGAAGCAAAACCCGTGGGTTGAGATAAGAACGGTTTAATAGAACAGAAAAAGAAGAAACTAATAATGATAATGATAACACTAATAAAATGACAACAGAAATAATGAAAGGATTGGAATGTACAAATGATGCGCAGTGCAATTGCTCACCACCCACCGACCGACACCCCGCCAGTCCCCGAGCGGCGAATCCCTGCCCCCACTTCCCCGTTCCTATACTGGATGGGACGTCACATGGTATGGAATACACCGTTGGCCAGTTTGGGTCAGGTGCCCTGGCTGTGTCCTGTGCCAACTTCTTGTGCCCCTCCAGCTTTCTCACTGGCTGGGCATGAGAAGCTGAAAAATCCTTGACATTAGTCTAAACACTACTGAGCAACAACTGAAAACATCAGTGTTATCAACATTCTTCACATACTGAACTCAAAACACAGCACTGTACCAGCTACTAGGAAGACAGTTAACTCTATCCCAGCTGAAACCAGGACACCAACAGATCTTTCTATGACAAAAAAATCTACTGTTATACCAAAGGCACACCAAAAATTAAGAAACAAAGCACCATGTTAACTGTATGTAAAAGTAAGGCAAATAGTAATTTTGATAAATGTGGCTGAAATATGGTTAATAAGGCCATTTTGTGATAGCAGACACTGGAATGTGTTAAAATCTGAGAAACTGAGATGTGCAAAGTGCCTTTATTCATCCTGATGGTGGCAAACTCTGGTAACTACTGACCCATGCAGAGCATAAATATTATTTTACTGTAGGCCGCAGGTAGCTGCTTCTAAAATACAACATTTCTTTAAGGTGAATCTGACAGAATTTGACACGCATAAAAAGTACGCAAACAGTATGTATGTAGCATGCATCACTGTGACATTCATACAGACAGTCTGGGTTTGGCAACAGTTTGGTTTTGTAGGCTTCTTTTGACATTTAAACAGAAGCTAAGGATCTTTCTGAAAGGAGCTGGGGTTGCTTGCCAGGTATGAATATATATCTTTGCAAAGGCCATCCTCAGGTGAAAGTGTCTGTAGAATTGTGGTTGGAGGCAACATGTTGCAGTTGAGAGATTTTGAGGAAAAACAGCTTGAATACCACCTGAGAAAAATATACTTAGGTCTAACTGTGAATGCTTCAATTATACGAACAAGACCGTCAGCTGGCATAAATCATCTGAAGCTCCCTTGACTCGTTTTTATCATTTTCATTTCACTTTATTTATGGTGTTTATTTATCAGGATTTTATACCTTCTGCTTTGTATCTGAGGGGTCTGATGAATTTTTATGTTACTTTGGGAATTTTCTGCTTTGGGAATTAGTGTTTACATTCATAAAATATACTAATGGGAGATAAACCTCCACAAAAAACCTGTTTTACTCTAACCACACAATTTTTTCCTCAAGTTGAGATGAGGCATGGATGATTTGTTTTCTGTTTCTATATTAGTTATCTCTAGTAATACAGTACCATGTATGACCTCCTGGAAATGGACTTTTAGGAAATAAAACTTTTTATAACTGTGTAATAGATAGGAAGGATCAGGTTCTCAATGATACAAGCTATTCATCATTCAATAAGCCAGCTCTGCATGAATTAGCATGTTGCTGCATGTATATAAATTGCCCCCGCCCATGCAATACACACACAAATATCTTCATTGAGTTTAGGTGGCAAGGTTTTTGTGGCAGGGTCTGCAGTGGTGGCCCTGCATGATTGTCTAAGCTAGAAAAAGGCCATCATTAGGTGGAAGGGCAGCACATCTCTTAGTACCTGGAGAATTTCAGGTTTTGTTCATTAAGGCATTCACTGTAAGTGCTAGTTGTGCGCATGTAGTCTCTTTGCTGGAAGAAGATTAGGAGGACAGTTGGCCTCTACATCTTTTCTGTTTTCCATCCTTGAAGGTAGTAGTAGAAATCTTGCTTTTCATATGTATGTGTGTGTAAATATATATATGTTTGTATGCAGGTAGGCATATAAATTCTTTGGGGTTCTGTACAAAATATTTTGTTTCCTTTTGCCTACAATGATTGCTGGGTTTACGTACTCTATGTATCCTTCTGCTCATTCTATGACTCCTAAAACAATGAACCCATCTAAATTTTCTTTTACCCTCTTCCCAAAGGTAAGAAAACCTTTCCCCAGGGGCGTGAAGCATAGGTCTGTTGGGTACTTTCAGTTCTTTTCTGTATTCTATCGAGAGCTTCTGTTTCCCCTGGAGACATCATCACATGTTTCCTCAAGTACTCTTCTACTCCAACGAGTACCACACCTTCTTGGTAAGACCAATGACATGCAACAGTTTTAACTCCATGATAAATATTTTTTTTTTCCCTCTTGCTCTTTTTAGATGCATCTTATGTGTAATTTATCCAGTTTTCCTGAGGATACAGTTTAGTATATTGAGTTACATTCATTCATCTTCATCATTTGTGACTTTTTTGTCATGGGGCTCCTTGATAGCACCTTTTCTTTTTCACCTGTAACCAGCTTGATGCCAACCAGGGTAGCCAATTCCAGGCCAACCACTTGTCATTTGGGGATTTCTTGGCTGACCACAGTTCATGTTCACAGGGTAATGATGCTTCAGGGAAGTGTCAGACCTAACACTAATGCCCAGAGCAAGTTGCAAATTTTTCAGAAAGCGTCAGTTCCCTAGCATTCGTATTATACATTTGTAGAGCATATGTGAAACATTCTGTTTTCAACTTATTTCTCTTTTCTCTTTAAAAGAGATATGTGATTTACAGGTTTCATTTTTGTCTGAAGTAGCATACTTCTGAAATTTCTGCAGGATAGTTAGAGGATTCACGGGAGTCTGAGTAAACAATTTGAGTTAAAGGAAAACTGCATAAAACCCCAAGCATTTGAAATAGGTTCCTTCCAGCAAGAAGTTTTCTGAGAGCGCTTTCTTTTGACTTGTACCATTACTTCTAAATTCAGAGTGAAGATGTGTTTAAGTCTTCTCTGTTTGTCCTCCACATTTCTTTGCTTGGGCTCTAAACAACCGGCTCCCTATTCGCACAGGTGAGTTGTTTTCCTGTGTTCAGTAATCAGTCAGAGTTGAGAAGACTGAGAGAGGTTTGCTGCGCTCAGTGGCTGGAATTGATCAGCACTGTATAACTGCTGGTGCTGCAGTGAGCAGCAACAACAGAAACAAGTAAAAAGCCTGTTTAACTGTCGTGGCTTCATTCTTTGTCTGCTCATCTCCAAGACAATATAACTGTACAATTGACTGGGCTTATGCACTAGCTCCAAGACAGAGGTCATACTGCAGGATCCTTCATGTGGAAGAGACATATGTGCAATCAGGTACATGCTTCTCTCTTTGGCTTTTTATATGCAAGTGTGTTTGTAAACACAATCCTTTTATCCATATTTCACTCCTGACTCAGGTAGTCTGTGCCCAACATACTCTGTGTGGGAACCTGGTTACCTCATTTTGAGTGGTACCTTCTGCAACAGTCAGCTAAGGTTTGGTGTGATGATTTGGCTAGTACAAAAGCTATGCAACTCCAAGGATTCAAGCCAGAGGTATTACTGATGTCCTGCTATGTGATGTCATACAGGTGAGTCAGGCAAGAATGTATTTGAGAAATTACTGGTAAGTATTACAGGTAATATCTTCATGTGTTCTAATAGTTTGTACACATTGAGTCTGCAACTATTGTTGCAGCTAGGTGAGTGGAACAAAAGATAAAGGCATAAACATGTACTAATTAACATACATAAGTATACCTTATCTGGACATTAGTAAGTACACTTTTTAGTTGACAAAGCAAAAATATACATGTCAGTGATGGGCAATACCATTTGAATCTTGCACATTATTGAAATCAGAATAGCTATCTCGGTACTAACAAATATTGTGATACTATTAAAAATTTTGGATGAGAAAGGAGTATAATTGGAGGTCTGTATTTCCTGGCTACCTCCTTCTCTGCAGGTTATCTGATCTCATAGGGAAGCTGGAGTCCTTGCTGGAGGCCTCCAGCCTGTGATGGAGGCTGCCTCATCTCTTGGCACTGTTGGCGCCGACATTCCCTTTCCTTTTCCTGCCAACTTTTGGGATACAAGAGGAGATAGCCCAGCACAGACCCCACTACTACTTTAAGCACAATTACGCTCTGATCTGTTGCTTTGAACAGGAAAACAGCTCTAGGGACAGAAAGGGAAGCTTTCCCCAGTTCGTTCTTTTAACAGCACTAGAGCAGAAAGAAACACAGCTCTGCCAAATGGGTTTAGAAAGCCAGAGGCTATACAGAGCGTAGCAGGTGATAGCAAAATTAGGGATTAATCATTTTTGGTATTGTATTTAGTATTGAATTTCATACATTTATAATCATCATCTCTTCAGTACCAGCATCTTACCAGTATTGATATCCTGGCAGGTATTATAAATTAAGCGTGTTAACTCCACTTTTCAATGTCTACAGAAATACAAAGTTGTTAAAAATGGACATATAATTGATGTAATATTTTTATTCTTTACTGAGTTCATGGGGTTCTTTTTTTCTTATTTGCTTTGTAACTTTATATGTTTGATAACTTTGGGTTACAGAACACATGCTTTTATTTATTTCTAGGCATGCTACATTAAAGATTTTGGTCAGCCTAAGCTACAGCAAATAATGGAGGACAGAAACAAGTGTTGTTGTATATTACTTGTGTATTTCAGATCAAGTGGTGTTTAATATGTGTGCTTGTGTTTACATAATAAATTCTACCACCTGTAATATTTACCTTGTTCTGAAAAAAAGAGTAAGAGGTATTTTACTACAAATTTTTAGTCTATTGCTACATAGGACAAACAGATTCTATTTAAGGCTTTTACAAAGGCTTTAGCACGAGATTAAATTTTTAGATATATTGCATAAATCCAAAATTACACTGTGAAATTTTTCAGAATATATACTGAGTCATTCCCCATTTTCAGTGGTTTATCACAGAAAGAGAAAAAAAAGTTTTTTTCATTTGAAATTTATATTTAGATGCTTATTTTACTTTATCTTATTATGAGACATCTAATGGTATATGTTTATTGTATAATACACTCACATGTAGCTTTAGGTAAAAAGATGATATAAAACATGTATGTGTGTGGACCTACTGCCCCCACCAGACTCTTGTATGTTGAAACAAGATGGAACACCTTCAGTTAAATTATTGGTGAGGGTAGAAATGATAAGCCCAAGCATCGAGTTCAGTGAATGTTTACTATAGATGCCTTTCAAATGATGAAATAATTCTATGGTGTTAACTTGCGCTCTTCATAAACTGGTGTTTACATTGTGGTACTGGAGTATACTGTAGGCACTTTTATTCCCCAGTACTCAGAGACATCAGTAAAAAACTTGTGATTTCATAGTCATATCTTGTATGTGCTTTGTCTCACCTCCAGCTGATTTTTTAATTTTATTTTCCTTCTCAGTTAAATTTAGAAGTATCTACTCTTAGGAATATTTCAGTCAAAGGCACTAACCTTTTCTCTTGACTCTCTTTTCCCTGTCTTTTGATAGGCAATTGCAAGGCATTATTGTTAGAGAAGCAGAAATTTCACATCCTCACATGGTTCATTAAATAGCTAACACTCTATTTTTATGTATGAAGAACAATGTTTTTAAAATAACTTAATTGTCTAGGCCAGATAAAATTTATTCAGTATAATAGCTGTAATGTACGATTTTACAGACACGTTGCAAGACATAACAATATTACTGAAAGTAAATGTAACCCTGTGTTATAGGTATTAATTTTTTTAAAAATAGGAAAATAAGAGATCCCATTAAATTCTGCTTACGTTTAAATGCAGGATCTTAGCAGAGGGACTAAGACACAGATAGCCAGGCCTGCTACGATTTAATCTTCACTCTATTAAGTGGACATTGCCATATATTTTTGACCTTTTATCTCTGACATGAGATATACACTTGATGTAGAATGGTGCCCTTGTCAGGAGCTGCTAAAGAGTTTTAAAGCAAGTATTAAAGCCTGCTTTGAAAAAATTAAATGCTATTTGATTATATTTTCAGATCTGTAGTAAGATTATGCCCATCCTATGCAAAAGAAGTTGAAAGTGAGCATGGATCCCAACGTGCTATGTATTTGACAATGTCCTCTTAAGTTTTAATGTATTCTTTTTGTGCCCAAGTATTCCAAGGGTGTAGAGATGTATGGTCTGCCTTTTTCTCACCTAACCAGTACTGCTCAGTACTCAGAAGCTCTTAGTGCACATCAGTAGTGACAAGAGTTATTGACTGAATATTCATGGGATTCCTTTTCTTTTAATACACTTTCTCATTCTGTCTCCTTGTAATCTTTTCCCTTTCATATGACTTTTTGCAATGCAGAATCCCTCGACATATGTTTTCCCTTCTTGATTTTCAAACATATGTTGGGCAATGTTGTAAAGCTTATAAAACAATAGTTCCTCCTGTCCTGAGCAATTGCCAGATTGCAGATATCCTATGAATAAAATATTACATTTTTAAGTACTGAAACAATACAAAAACAACCTCACTATTGAAGATTCACACACCAGACAGATAACAAGCATACAGTTCACTCAGCTGGGGTTATTACAGAACAGTCACCTAAAATGATCATGCTTTTAGTGCTGCTTACTGATTTCATCCAGTTATTCCAGAAAAACTCAGACCAAGAACACTTTAGATTTTATATTTCCTTGCTGTATGAATACATTAATCCCAGAAGGAATTGCACAAACTGGATCTTTAAGGGTTCAAATCTCAACTATGTCTAATCATTCAGTTGTGAGGTATCAGTCTAGGCTTCAGGCTGAGCGATCAGGTATCATATAACAAGATATAAAAAAATATCACCTGCAGAAGGAAGCTAATCCATCCCTCAGAATGGTACATGTAGAGAGAGGACCTGTAGAGAGCAGGCATAGTTTCCTAAAGGAGGGTCAGTTGGAAAACAGGAATCACTGGGACTGTCCCTGTAGTGAGAAAGGAGTGTAAGAGACAACACAAAAATGTTTGAGGAAATACCTTTAAGGGATCTCTGAAAAGCAGTCCTAGAGTTTGATGACATTTACAGCTTAAAGGATAATGGGAGCTGGAGATAAATTAGAATTCAGATTACTAGCAGAGGTTCAAAACTGTGAAAGGAGTCTGAGCTGATGGCAAAGAGCTGGAACAACTGCTTTGTCAGGCTTCCTCGTTGATGCAGGAAGTAGGAGATTTTAACATTTCTGCCAAAAGCTATGTCATTTGGAAACACTAGACTCTGCTCACCCAAGAGGGGGTGGCAACAACCTTAAACCTCAAGGAGAAAAACTGAAACACTGACCTCTACATTCTTAGGTGCTTCTGTAACTTAGGATGTAATTAGGGACGAAATCCTGCAAACAGGAGCCAGTTGCAAAACTGTCGCTCACCTCATGGGTACTGTGTTTGTCTCAAGGCTATACAGTTTGCGCCTTCCTCTCTAGGTATATACATTCTATAGTAGAATGTGAATATGTACAGTTTCCTTTTAATTTTCTTCATAATTAAGCAGAAACTATACTATCCTTACCCTGCCTTCACACACGCCTTCCCTCAGAGACTCCGCACTCCTGATCATCAGGACCTTGAGATGGGTGCTGTGAATGCTCGGCAGCGCCACGAGACACCACAGAAAGCAGTGCTGACATTGGCACACTCTTTTAAAGAAGTTTTCTATTTATAAATCACACGTCAAGGGCTACTAAGCTCACTCGAAACCCCTGTGAGCTCCAGGCAGGGACCTCTCCTTTTCACAAACACCACCGTGTTCTGCCTTGAAAACTGATGGTGTCAAAAGCAAATACAGAAATCATCCTGCATCCTCCTCCTGACAACAGTATTCCTCACAAATAATCTTAGTTTTGGTCCAAAAAGATTACGTTTTGTTATTGTCCCTCTTTGTTAGATACAAGCACATAGCAATTATCTGGCTTCCTATCTCAGTCCGTTTTACTGAAAGAGATAAGTCTTTTTCCACCAGAATGGAAATGCAAATATTATTATTGAAAGCAACAAATGGAAACTTCAAGGATGAAAAACGCACTTTATCCAATAACATTTCAGTGATTCCAAATATAGGGTTGTGACCTTTCCAAATTACAGCTTTTACACCATAATGCAAGGCCTTTTCAGAAAGAAAATAATTTTAATTCTATTCATCTAAAATAAATGTGTGCCTTCATATGATCAAAGGAAAAAGTGTGTACATTTTACCTCTGCTGTACACATCAAAATAAAAGTGTGGGGAGAGACATCGAAAGTAGGGGATATCTTAAGCTTCATAAAACCTGTACATTTGTAAGTCTTGTACACATATTCCTGTACTGTCTTACAACAGGCCTGTTTCTGTACACTTTCAGTAACTGGATTTACAGGAGCTTATTTTTATTCATAGCTAGATAAAAAAAAAATACCTTCCCTGCATCAAAGTGAATTAAAAGGAAATGACATGCAAGGGGAGAAGGTAGCTCAAATTTCTCATCAGCAGTCTAATCATGAGGGTGACCCACAGGCAACTCGAAAGCTGCCCACACAATTACTCATGGAGTCTGCTGAAAAATGGGCATCGCTGCCAGTAAAATCTCTTTCTTATCTTGAATCCAAGTCTAGTGATTGCCACCTAAATAGGAATCGGGGGGAGGAACATGAAGTGCAAAGCGCTGCGTTAAACTGACACTATAGATCATGGTTTGGCAGGCTGTACATTTTTATGTGATGTGTTTCACAGACACAGACAAATATCCACAACTAGGATAGGGATGAGCAACAGGGTGATTCCTAGTCTAGTTTCCCTTTTCAGTTACGCCAGTCTCCTTGAAGTTAATAGAGCTGCCCCCGTACAAGAGACAAAACTTTTGAGTGTGCTGGGTGGGAGAGTGGTACTTTCTCTCTCGTACCACGCTACAGGCACACTAAACACTGTGAACTTCCAAGTAATGAAAAGCTGCGAGATCAAAGCACAACTGCCTCCGTAACCACCACAGCTAAAACCTGATCATGGTTGAAGTGACTTCAAAAGCATTATGTGAAGGATGACTTTAGCATTTGAACTTAAACTACACCGATACTCCAGCAACATTATGTATATAAAGGAGGTTTTACTGCTGTCTACCACTCTGTTAGGGACAGACGTGACCAGCTTTCAGCTACTAGAAAGAAAGTCTTTAATGGCATTTTTTTCACTGAATACTTTTTTTCCCACAGATAAATGTATATTGGGGTGGGGGGAAGGTAGGATTCAAATTATTTCTGAAATCATATAAAATTATCTGAACAATTTCAACAAAATAAGCTTAAGAAAGCCAGGATGTTTTGACAATTTAATTGTTCGTTTTTAATGAAGTAAGTGTAAAATACCAACCGTATGAACAGCATCAAAAAGCTTAAAAAATAATAAAAAAGAAATAAAATCTTTTATTTTCAGCCTAGCAAAATATGCTTCCGTACCTGGAACAAACTTTTACTTTTAGTGACTTCCCTGAGAAAAATACCACTTCAACTAACACTTGCAGCACTGTTTTGTGATGACCTGAAATTATTCTTTGCACTCATTTGACAACTGATCTGAAATAATTGATTCATGTATTCATTTGCACAGACAGAATGATGATGATGAATAGAATATCTTAATATATTTTAATAGTACAGAGTTATGTATCCACATGTGATGTTTTAATGTCTCTCTATTCATCTGAACCAGTGGCTGATGTGACTATACAATACATTGCATATTATAAACATAATTTCTTTGGCAGGAAAACCCAAAGAAAAGAAAGAAACAGGCTGATTAAACTGTGGAAGGTGGCCTCTTCTTATCACATCATTGTTCTCAGCTTTTTACTAGCTAATTATTTCCTTCAAATGGCAGGCAGAGGTTTTTGACTTTTTTTTTTCCACTACCAAACCACCTTTAAAAACAGCAGTTTATGTATGGAAAATCATGCCAATATTTTAATTTTTTTTATTTAATCTGAAAAATGTAAGATACCTATGTATTGCTGTTTATACTAATTGAGTTCAAACGCTTTTATATAATTTAAACTCTGATTTCTAATAACTGATTGAATTCTTATAGCAGTCACTCAGGGTTGCTTCTCCAAATAATCTGTGGAGTCACCTGTTTTATTATTCTGCTATAATACTGAAATATGTACCTTTTAGAGCTATGCACCTGAAGAAGGACATTACAACATCAGTGCTTTTTAATAGTTAAGGATTTTATAAGAACTGAGATCCTTGGCTAGACTGATTTGCAAATTCTGAGAATTTCTGCATAAAATTAACTTTTACCTTTCCAACTCCAAATGTGTTCAGAATCTAAATGTCTAATAATAAACTTCCTTAAGGGATGTACTTCTGCAATGAAAAATATATAAGGCTCTACATATTAGAGTTCCTTAATACCTGTGGAGGAAAGAGAATAGATTGTTGTGGACTTTCCTCTTTGTTTATTTGAAACAGTCAGCATTGGCTGGTCTGAGATAGTAATGTTACTGCAAATCAGTGAGACCGAGCCAAGTTTCCATTCAAATCAATGGCAAGGTCCTGTAGGTTCACATTGACTGTTACGTTTAAGAACGGGGACTCAGCAAACTCACAGTATTTTTTAAGGAAAAAGGTGCAGGCTTGGACAATTTCTTTGAGAAGTGTAGGTAATGATAAAAGAGCTACTGTAATAAGTGGAATGGAAAGTAGGCATAAAAATGGTGATGTACTGGGGGAAAAAAAAAAAAAGGTCCAATTTAGATGTATGGAGACTTTGTAGCTTAGTTTTCAAGACTGCCTCATTTACCCATTCTGAACACATGGAAGAGATTTCAATAAAGAGCGAATGTGACCATTTTATTTTGAACTCTGATCTCCTTTGCCCTTCATTGCAAAGATCTTCTTCCCACTTTCTTAAGCAAATTACTGCTAAAACCAGAAGCTATTCAGTAATATTGGGGGGTGAGGGTGGCCAGTTTCTAAGCCCAAGTTTGTCATTATTGCTATGAGTGTGAAATTGTTCAAAATACTACAGACCCCATACATTATATTGTTGGAAATGCATGAAAAAAAGAAAATCCTTGGTATTATGAAGAAAGCCTCTGGGACCTCGGATGTCAGTTCTAGGTGAGAGATTGCTCTACCTATAAATTCATCTCTCCTAGAACTGACATCCAAGGTCCCAGAGCCTTTTTCCATATCACTAAAGACTTTTTTTATGCAATTCCGGCAACGTACTGCATTCCATTCTTTACAAGAAATGTTCAGCCATTCATATTGCAGACAGCCAGACATCCTGCTGACTGTTTGAGAATATTAGAGAACTGTTGGGAATGGAGGTACCAAAATACTGTATTGCACTAAATTTTCAGTAAGCTTTCATAAACTAAAATCCACTAAATATTTCAAATGAAAAATGTCATGTCAAAAAACCAAACAAAATAATCCTAACAAAAGTAAAAAGCAAGTGAAGTATAAGCTATTAAAAATGTTGTATGCCCAAATTTGTGTGTGTGTGTGTGTCTCATGAGGGTAAGCTGGGAGAAGTGCAAAGGTATCTCTCATGGGCCATCAGTCTCACTTTGGTGTTACAGCACAAAGCCTTCCTCTGTGTACTGAAAAAGCTCTATGCCTTCAGCTAATAACAGTCACAGAACAATGGCATTAAAAGAGAAATGTGCATTTTTGTCAGTGAGGCTTGGCTCGGTTCAAATTTACTGCTTTAGTTACAATTGGCAAATGCTACGAGAACTTTAAGACAATTTTTATCTTCCAGTGAATTGTAGGGGAAAGCAATAATAGCTGTATTTAAAGCAAGCTAGAGATGTGCTACTAGGTGTAGCATAGAGGTGTGCTACTAGGAGCTCAGGGATATTAATTTGGGCAATACATTTTCCCAGTTAGGAGCATATGGCTACTAGTAAAAGAGTGAACAGAGAAGCTTTTTCAGATTCACACTACAGCAGCTGCACGTTGAAGGATCCCTGGCAGCTAAACAGTTCCAAGGTACCATTACATTGGTTTTTAGGCATTAATACACCAGAATAGATGTTATATGAGCACAATATGAGCTCCAGATGTATCATGTAAACACAGTACTTGCATGGCTTTCCAGGTGAATATTTTAAGTGTTCAAAGAGTATTTCAGAGGTTTGAACTGATTTAGTTGGTGAAATACACATGAACCTAAGTGACATTGCAGTCACTTGCCGGAGAACATCCTTTTTTCCTAAGGGTGTGGGAGGGAGAAAGAAAGAAAGAAAAAAGAAAAAGAAAAAAAAAAAGATAAATAAAGAAAAGGAGAAAAGAGAAGAAAAAAGGAGGGAAGGGAAGGGAAGGGAAGGGAAGGGAAGGGGAGGGAAGGGAAGGGAAGGGAAGGGAAGGGAAGGGAAGAGGAAGGGAGGAGAAAAGCCTTGATTTGGTTGTGATGCTCCTCTGAAAACCTCTACAAATGGTGCTAAGGACATGAATCTGTGCAACGTAGCAAATCCCAGCTGAGGTCAGGGAACTTCACGGAGACTAGAGCATCTGCTGTTCTGTAGTCAGGTGGGGATCTATGACTTCAACTGAGAGGAATTCTAAAAGCAGCTGAGATTTTGTTAACTATTATTTTCATACGTTTCCAACTGAAGTTTTGGAAGCTTAAGTGATCCAAATAATCAATATCAATATATTCTAGGATCAGAAAAGTCTGAGGATAGACTTGCCTGACTCAGGTATTTTTGTTCCGAGATTAGGTTTTTTGGGAAATTTTTCAGACTCTTGTCTGCCTTCTTCCAGAATCACAAGGCTTTTTTTCAGTCATTGTCATGACTGTAACACAATAGCTGTATCAGCCATTCACTTTTGAAAAGATGCATGCTTTCTGGCTGAACTGCAAAAATGCTTGTTATTGTTGACAACCACTTAACATCCAGAACAAATAGTTTTTCACACTGGAAACAAAAATATTAATTGTTTTAGATGTGGTTATGTTTTTTAACAGCAGATTGGACAGCTCTGCAGTCTGGGAAGCAGCTAAATAATCTTTTCTTTATACTAGACATGCATAGAGATCTGGGAAATGTATTTTATCTGTCACTGTAGCTAACAGACTAAATTTGCCTGCATCTGGCTTCATGTCTATGAACTAAGTTCCCTCTCCCTTTTACCTATGTGTCTTACATGGATTGTAATTACACAAAAGGGATAAAAGGGTAAGGGGTCTGTGGGGTTCTCACGGGTGAGTGGGGTTCCCATTGGAAATTTATAACCCTCTCTAAAATCTTTCTGAGCCTTATTTCCTTCCTTTTTTAAACTAGCACCAGTCCCAGCACAACAACAGCCCCAGCAGGAATGAAGAGGAAGCATATTGAACCTGCACAGTGACAGGATTTCCCTGAATACCACTAAGCTCCCAGCACTAGGCAAGTGGCGATTTGGGCTGAGCACAGAAGGGGACACGCAGGATAGAGTTAAAAGATGCTTTACAAGGATGGTCATTTCTTCAACATGTAAGATGTAAATACTCTCATCTTTTTAATATTTTCTTGTTGATAATTATCCCATGTTGTTTTGTATGATACTGTACTTTCAAACTCCATTGTCTTACATGTGTGCATACACACACAGACACGTGTGCATGTGCACAATTCTACTAAAACTTTCCTAAAAAAGTTGACATTTGCTATAAAGCAATAAGACTGCCACTGATAAGGATTCACCTGAGGTTTCTAAGTTAGAAAAGCAGTTAACTGCCTTTATAGCAAATGGAGAGAAAAAGACAGCATGAGAGAGTAGTTCTTAGGTGGGACAGCTCTAGACCTTAACATCAATGAAAAAGAGCAGAAAAAAAAGAGATTGTCAGCAGTTACTGAAGTGAAAGTGTCCTCAGTGACTTTACATTAATGTTACATTCACAGGCCTATGTATCTGACCTCATTGCAAAAATGCTCAGCTTTATGCTGATCTAAGCCACTGCTGCTCGCATGACAGTGTCATGCTGTTCAAAGATATTGTCATAGTCCTGCAGGTAGAATAGAATTACTGTTCTGCTTGATCCAAGGTCTTACCCTAGCGTCAGTGTCATACCTCTGCTGCCTCTGGTTCTGGGCTCTTTACAGCATCTGCAAGGTCTATGTAGGCATCATTGGAAACTTTCCACATGATAGTTAAGCAGTTCAGATATGAATAAAATACTTGATTTAGGACAACATATGGTACAAAGGAAGGCTGTAAAATAACTACCTGACAAGAGAAATTCATCCATTTGATAGATACCTACTCACAACCTAAGAATATCTTACTTAGGTAAGAGATACAACCTGCGTTCTTCTGCCATTCTTCTGCCTAGAGATGTAAGCAGAACTCGGACAGCAATGAAGGACGGTTTAAAAAGAAGTAATGATTTTATGTAAGAGTAACACTATTTGTTTTAGCTATTCCTTTTCCTTGTCTGTAAAGGACTGCTTGTTTTGACTTTTGTCAAAATTCTCTAAACTTTTTGAAATTTGCTCAGTTAAAGATCAGCTCTTCTGTATTTGCTTTCCCTATGCAGAAGTCTCAGAGTCTGAAGGCAACTGTGTGACACCCATTAAAGAATAAAGAAGAAAACTCAAGGGAAACAAAACAAAACAAAACCAACTTAGGTCTAATTTACACTTCACCTTCAGTGTTCATAGAAATGTAACAAACGAGAGGAAAAACATTCTTTTTTCCTTTTGTTTTATTAGTCATGAATGTAGGTGTGTAGGAGAATATCATGTCAAAGTTTTGCTTTTCAACATTAAATTGTGCAAAAGGTTAAAAAGCAGAGAGAAAGGGGAAAAAAAAAAAAGAACAGAGAAGCATAGACAAGGGGGAAAAGATTGTAGAGCAGGAGAAAATGAAAAGTTCCAAGGCAACTGCCTGCAAAGATGCACAAATGGGAGGAACAGCAGAGGTACAACTGAGAGAAGCAGAGTCCAAAGGCCCATGAAGCCACACCAGGCAATAGCAATGGTCATAGCTTCAGGCTCATCACTTTGCCACGGTTTTAATAACCTGACAACTCTAGAGTATATATCCATCATCTTTCAGTACCTCCAAGACAGTCCACCTGTGAACATTGATGGAACCGGTGTTTTACTGAGGAAATAAAAGTATATAAAAATTCAAACCTAGGTTTTACTATTTGGCATATACAGTAAATGATTAGTCTTTATTAATTAATCTGGGCTTTCCTAAAACCACCAATGTACTTGAGCAGATTTTTTTCAGTCTTTTCAGAAGAATAAGTAGCATGCAGACATTTTAATAACCTCACGTCTCAAGTGTATATATTTCTAGTACCTGCAAGCGGCATGACTCATCTGTCGACCACTTAATTTCCTAACTTGAAGGGTAGTAAGCTATTTAAACAGAAGGGGAGAAATGCATGATGAGAAGTAAAGAGGTCATTCTATTTTTAAGAATTTAGCCCCCATCTCTTGGTTTTACTTGTTATATATTCTCATCCTTGATAAAATTATATACTACCTGCTGTCAAGCAGAAATGAAGATCATATGAGTAAGTATAACCAGGTAAAATGTAACCAGGCAGCTGATCTGTTTCATGCATCTTCACAGCTTATGGGATTAAAGCATGACAAGCAGAAAAGTACAGGGATCACAGTTACACAGATCAATCTTCATTTGGGATTGTTTCTTTGATGTGATCCAAGTAAATTCCTTTTAAGAAGTAAGGATGTGGTTGCCACTTACGGTGATTAAGTGTAATCTAGTTTGATTCAATATGTTACAATATAACTTTCTTTCCGGGTTCTTTTCTGAATATTCAGGAAATTTCACACATACAAGACTCTGCTCACTGGGAACCTATTTCTACAAACTTGTTGAAGGGATAAATTGCATGGAGGGAGACAGGTTACCACTTTTCCTTTTTCAGAAGTATCAGACAAATGTTGTTATAAATAAATTTTAATACCCTGCACCTCTTATGTCTGGCCTGCCAAGAAGTTTAATAAAGCCCCATTTCTAGTTTGTTTTTCTGGTGGCTTGACAACTTCACTTGCTCAGACTTTCAAACACATTGCTGGTAGGTGAATGTGAAAAAGACCCAAAACCAGACTGCATCAAAGTGGATTTGTCTGAACTTTTCCTCTGAAGTGAGCACGTCAGAACCACTGACAAGGTTTAAAATTAAAAAGCTAGATTAAAACCAAAATTAACTAACACCATTATTTTTTGAAATAAAGAAACCACAGGATGAGAGCCAATATATATAAAAATAATTTGTTAAGAAATCTTTCTCAGAGCACTGTGATGGGTTAACCCTGGCTGGATGCCAGGTGCCCACCAGAGCTGTTCTATCACTCCCCCTCCTTCTCAACTGGACAGGGGAGAGGAAAATATAACAAAGAGCTTGTGGGTCGAGATAAGGATAGGAGAGATCACTCACCAATTACCGTCACGGGCAAAACAGACTCAGTTTGGGGAAAAATTAACTTGATTTATTACAAATCAACCGGAGTAGGGTAATGAGAAATAAAACCAAATCTCAGAACACCTTCCCTCCACCCCTCCCTTCTTCCCGGGCACAACTTCACTCCTGGATTCTCTACCACCCCCCCCCAGCGGCACAGGGGGACGGGGATGGGGTTTACGGTCAGTTCATCACACGTTATTTTCTGCCGCTTCATCCCCCTCAGGGGGAGGACTCATCACACTCTTCCCCTGCTCCAGCGTGGGGTCCCACCCACGGGAGACAGTCCTCCACGAACTTCTCCAACGTGGGTCCTTCCCACGGGCTGCAATTCTTCACGAACTGCTCCAGCATGGGTCCTTTCCACGGTGTGCAGTCCTTCAGGCACAGACTGCTCCAGCGTGAGCCCCCCACGGGGTCACAAGTCCTGCCAGCAAACCTGCTCCGTGGGCTCCTCTCTCCACAGATCCGCAGGTCCTGCCAGGAACCTGCTCCAGCGCGGGGTTCCCACGGGGTCACAGCCTCCTTCGGGAACCCACCTGCTCCGGCGTGGGGTCCTCCACGGGCTGCAGGTGGATATCTGCTCCACCGTGGACCTCCATGGACTGCAGGGGGACAGCCTGCCTCACCAGGGTCTTCCCCACGGGCTGCAGGGGAATCTCTGCTCCGGCGCCTGGAGCATCTCCTCCCCCTCCTTCTTCACTGACCTTGGTGTCCGCAGGGTTGTTTCTCTTACATGTTCTCACTCCTCTCTCCGGCTGCCGAATACCGCCGTCCCAACTTTTTTTCCTTCTTAAAAATGTTATCACAGAGGCGTTACCACTATCGCTGATTGGCTCGGCCTTGGCCGGCGGCGGGTCTGTCTTAGAGCCGGCTGGTATGGGCTCTGTCGAACACAGGGGAAGCTTCCAGCAGCTTCTTACAGAAGCCACCCCTGTAACCCCACCCGCTACCAAAACCTTGCCACACAAAACCAATACAAGCACCTTGACAAGGCTTGCTTCCAAGCAAGGTTTCAGTACATCAGGCTAGTGACTATTAACTATTAAAATAAACTATTAGTTTCCATATTGCCTTTTAAAGCCACTTCATCTGTCGTCCAGCTAAATCCTGTAGCATTATCACAAATGTAACCCTGATAAAGTTTTCTTCTCCGCACCATTTCACTCATCCATAGAATTCCACTGCTGAAGGCTTGTATTAACAAGTTACAGTATGGTGAGTGTCTCTGCACAGCTCAATCTCCAATTCCAAGGAACTGTTCGCCATAAACTACTTGGCTGGCTACTGGCTTACTGGCCCACTTTATACATTAGAATTTAATGGGAGGAACTCTATTTTCTGTGACAGCAAAAACTAATGAGGAAGACAAAACAACAACTAAAAAGTTTAGAACCTTTAAGCAAAGCTGGTTACCTGGAACTGAACATCTTCCCATGGCCAGTGACCCCTAAACTGAAAGCTTACATAGTACACAAATTTCACAGCACAAGATACATTAGAATATAAAGAGTAGACAGCCCATCAAGAAGTGGGCTTCTGTATCATCACTTTTCACTTTTACCATCAGAAACAGCAATATGCGCTTTTCTCTAAGACTCTGATGACCACAGTGATCCCATGGACATGTTTGCACTGATTAAAAGTGTCTACAAAGAGGAAAATATGGAGATCGAATATTATCATACTTAGCGTGCCTAATCAAATAAGGTACATGAATTTACCCTTTGCAAATTGCACTGCACATATAGATCTGATTGATGACTGTGGTGAACAGTTTGTGAATTACAGCATGATTAATGGAAACTGGTAGATTTCAATCCATGCTCTTGCCAGAGATATGAAATAGTGTGTGCAGTTGTATATGACTCCCTGGCTGAAAGTTTGACACTCAGGCAATTAAATGAGCCTGACAAGCATCTGGCCACTGCCTTTGCAAATGAGTCTGCGCATGTCTACACAAATGAAATTACTTGAAAAAACAGCACATAAAATCTGTTGATTAGCTCATAAATTTGGACTCTCCCTTTTTCCCCCTACCTGAGTCAGGAAGAAACCCAGATAGATAGTTTTAAATCGGGGAGCCTTACATAGTGCTCTTTGAGGTCTGAAAAATATTAAATCTGCTAGAGTTGTCTGAGTTTGTCTGGTTTATGGAAGCGCTCTCCTTTCCAATTTGATCCCTATTTCAGCCTTCTTCTTAATTTCATTACTTTATTGAAACAATGCTCATATTTAGTCCACCTCCTTGTTCTGAAGATCCTCACTCTAATGTTTGAGTGTTCGAAATAATATCAGTAATGGAAGCTCAGAGGCTGCATGAAATCTCTTATATCCTTTCAAGGCAAAACTCTGCTTGGGAGAGTAAGAAGAGAGCATAAAAGACAGAGCAAGCAAAGGAAAAAGTAGTATTGTCAATTCTTTTTCTCAATTACAATCAAAGTCCATCTTTAGCTCACCTCCCCTATTGTTAATCTTTGGTCAATATCCAAGTCCTTGCTCCCCCTGCAGACTTATTCTTTCTTAACTCTCACATCTTTCCCTCCCTTAAGTGCTAACACTTTATAGCTAGAAGCTGTTTCTTCATGGCTTCTCCCCATGATGTCACTCTATTACCTGAGTCCCACACTGGCTTCTGACTTCCTTCCACAATCACTCTCTAAATCCTTATTCTTGTCTTCAGGGATCTATTCCTGCCTATTTCTCTCTCATCTCTTTCCTATTTTGATGCTTGTGTGTATCTTATATTCTTTCAACTCAGAGGCATGAATTTCTTTAGCTCAGCTGTGAAATCTGTGCTGAAATAACATCCACTTATCCCCTATAATATTTCAGCTTCTGAGACTCTGTAGAGAAAATACAAAATTAAAAACAAAGCGTGCAATCCTCAACATTGCTATAACCAAACTACAGACAAAAACACATAGCAACTGGCTTTACCATAACAAAATTGAATATAGCTCCTGGCAGTATTTCAACTTCAACATAACAAACCACATAAAAATAATGATGGCAAAGACTAGGAGACTGAAGCACTCTATTCTTTGTCAGCATATAGACCTGCCTCTCATGCAAGCTTAATGATGTATCACCCATCCCACATCAGTGCTTTCTGAAGTTGTTTCCTAAAATGAAAGAAAATGGGACCGATGTCCTGGTCATCATTCCCATGGGATCTCTAATGAAACAAAGGCTTGCCCTACTTTCTGGACCTGCTCACATGGTCTTTGGGCTGGATTAGAGATTTCTGTCCTGCCAGAGAAGAAAAAAAAAACCAAAACACAAAACCACTCACTGAAGCTGCAGCAAAATCACATGTCTTTTCAGAAGGCAGTAAGGGCAACCCCAGCATTAGGGTAGCGGGGGAAGAAAGAGATAAAACAGGAAATGTAGGCTTTTTTAACAGATTTGAAGAAGACACATTACTGAAAGTAGTTCCTCTAGAGAAAAAAAAATAATTTCTTGTTCAAAGTCTGGGAGAAGAAGGAAGAGGCACAGCTAATTAAATGTCAGTTGTTGAAATTCCAGCCTGTAAAAAATCCAATTTGAAATTGAAATGCCTCATAAAAACCTGCCCAAAATCTCTATGGGCATCTGGACAGCGATGATGTAGTACCAACTATTGATGAAAATTCCACTGAAAACAAATGTTCTGTCCAAGATATTGAAGATAAAAATCTTGACTTTGTTGAAGTCAAAGGCAAAGCTCCCATGGACTTCTGCAGGGCCATGATTTCAAACTAAAGCTTTGAAGAACTGTGAACCTGAAGATAAGCAATTTGTTAGTGGTTATAATTTTGCACTGAACGTATTATAGAGCCTTCCTATATCTCTCTCTCTATCTTCTCAGGTAAGTATGTACACAAATTTATTTCAGCATTTTAAGAGGTAAAACCACAGCTACTCCAAATTTGTGAAAAAAAAAAACAAAAAACCCAAACCCCTAAAAAAACTAAAAAAAAAACCCTAAAAAAACCCCAAACAAACAAACGAAAAGTGTCATATCCCTTTGTCTGTTCTACTGTATTCTTTCCAAACCTCAAATAATCATTTGTGGAAAAAAATGTAGACATTCAGAATTTGTATTTTCCATTTCTTCTAATTTTTCCCTTGTTTAGCCCACCTAATACTGCCTTCCTTTGGAAAGGACTTTGAGGCCTTGCTGAAAAGCACTGTGTACTATTTTACTTTTCTTCAGCAAAAGCTTGGAAAAACACAAACATATACAAACAAATCTTAAAAACCTTCCTCATAGAAAGGTTGGCCCTGAAGACAAAGGCCATTTTAAATTGAAAAAAGGTTTTAAATAAGCACATAAATATTGATCAGCTCCACTTATAAAACCCTTGCAGTGCAGAAGGGCCAATAGGCTGCCTCGTGGGGTTCGTATACAGCTCTGCCCAAAATGCAAAAATAACACAGGAAGGCGATAAAGGTTTTTGCAGTCTAAACCACAAAGTGCTGAAGTCCTCTTCTTATCATTCCAGTCTATCCAGCAGTGGATACCCCTGTATGAACCTTCAGCATGCCACCGTCCTGGCAAGGCAACCTTACTTCCCAGGACAGTATGAAGATAAGCCTCACTCCCACAATTTAACTTTGAGCGAGTAAAGCTGAGACTTGTCTGCAGCTGTGCGTGATGTGTCTGTTGCAGCGTGCTTCCTCAGCCACCTGGAGAAGGAAGCAGACTGGAGCATTCAGGAATATCGTTGTCCTCTGTCCACCCCCCCAGCAGAAAGCACGTCTCGGGAGACAGCGTGGTCCCAAGCCGTCCCTGGGATGTTCAGTCACCACAGAGCTGGGACAGGGAGCCGAACTTGGGAGCTGGGACAGCTCTGGAGTCCCACATTGTGGACATCTGTCTGCCCTGTGCCCTCTGCTAACGCTACCTTTAAAGATGGGAATTATTTTTTTGCGATGAGGCCATTTATCTTCAAGGGCAGATTCAGAGAACTGCTTTCTGGAAATGAAAGTACCTGTAGTAATTAACAACTTCTGCTACTACTAAACTCTAGTGGGCTGGAACTGTTAACCTGAGGAGAAGATTTTAGATGTCATTACCAATCCCTTGTGTCATCATTCTTTCAGTCATTCATTGACACAATGTCTCGAGGACATGCGCTTGCAGAAATAATTGAACTGTGCCTTACAAGCAAATTCAATACACCTTTTCCTTCAGGTTGCTTTTTGTGATTCATGATGAGCAAAGATTGAAAAAAAACTTGAGAATACAGAAAACTTCTTTTTGTTTCAGAAGCTGAAAAGACTAATACCTCAAAGTGACCTGCTGCAGCACTTCATGAAAATCAGATTTCAGTTGTCTTTGACCAGATTGCAGGAAGACAGAATCGGAGATGTTCAGAGTAGCAATTTAGAATAAACTTCTCTGGAAACAAATGTGACAGTAACAATTTTAATGAAAAAGAGAAAGGCTAGAAAACACAGGTCATGTTTTCAAAGGCTCTGAAGTCTCCAAATGAGATATTTGCTGCCTCAATAACAAATGCAAGAGCTGCAATTTCAAAAGAAGGTGTAACAAGGGAAGAATGAAGATTGGCCTGACAAAAATCACTAGGCAAAATCACAGAATGCTTGTACAGAGAATTTATCATACTGACCAATGCCACTTGTTTATCACTATATATTCCTTTGTTTCTACTTACATGGGGTTTTTCATGTTGTTTTGTTTTGCTTATTTCCCCTCTTAAACTTTAGTTCTTATGGATAGGAACTGCCTTTTTCCATTCCTGTATATTCAGTGTCTTGGTGATTAAGGACATGGTATAGCATTGCAGGTTTTAAACGCTGCCACAGAACAAAAAAGAATATATATAAATTACACAGCGTAATTATGTTTAAGTGGAAGTTACTGTGTTGATGTTTGCTGAAATGATGAAGGGACTCTGTGCTGATTTTGTGATTCCTGTTGCAAACCTCTCAACCTGCATGAGATATGTGTTCTTTTATTATTATTGCTATTATTGTTAATATTATTGTTTTCATCACTTGCAGTAATAATTATCGTTGTTGTCATTATTACTGTCATTATTATTTATGTATTTAATATTATTGGTATTATTTGGTCCAAATCAGTGACCAAAGTGCTGAGCTAGTAATTGTTTTAGGCACTGCTTGAAAAAAAATAACAAAAAAGGATCAAAACTTCAGCTATTGCCCCAGTCCTATGAATGTCTTTATTTAGATGAAGTGTGATTCCCTGGACAAAAAGCACAGTATTGTATTTGGGTCTTATTGCACCAGAGAACAGGTCAGAGAAGCAAATGAGGGATAGGATGCAATATGAGCTAGAAAGTCATATATGAAATGAAAAAAAAAAAACCCTAACCTTACAAAGGTAGCCACGTAGCTATGGCTGAGCATGATTTACCTCTGATATTCTCTTGAAACTGGTGACAGCTAATCCTCTTCCATGAGATACATTTCCATATTTCGTAGAGGCCACATCCCCATAGTTTTGCTAAGGGTACACTCGAAACATACGTACACTTTTGTTCAGTTGAACATTTCATTGTATAAACAGTGAGTAAATAACCTCCAGCTCTGACCTGACATTATTAGTATTTTTGTTTTTCTTCCACACTATTATTTGGAAATATGAATTCAATATACTAATCAAGTTAGGAAAAAGATAAACAACAGCAATTACAATTGGTTTTGAGAAAGTAAATGTTTTTCTGAGAGGGTAATTCTTACTTTGATGATCTGTGTAATGACATAGCTATTGCTTAAAAAAGTGATAGCAAGCATTTATTGTCTTTACAAATTTAAATTGACAATGCATAAATACCTTAATAACTGAATCCACAGAAGAAAAATATGAGTAGAATCAGAGTACAGCATAAGAAAAGATACTGTGTAGGTGGTCTCATTAAGATATCTCTGAGATGAATGCATGAAAAGAGCAGGGCCACTGATAATTCATGCTTGAGAAATTGTGAGCTATTTTCCAAGAAAAAAAGAAAATTAATCATTTCTTTTCAAGTACTTGATTATTAAAGAGCTGGCAGAGGGGGTACAAAGCTAGAAGCAATGTCTTGTTTGAAGAGCTAAAACGTGTCACATCATAATCATTCCTCATAGTTTTGCCTGGTTGTACATGTGGAGGAGCAAACTCTCCTACACCACCTAACAAAGTTCCCGCTATCAGTCCTCATCCCCTTCAGCCATATGGGAACCTTTGGGCATTAAGTCATATAAATAATGAATGAAGAAAGCATTGAAGCAAATAAGAGGGGCTGGCAAGGAAGCAAAAATGAATCCCACCCTGAGTACTTTATTAACAAAAAAAAAAAAAGACCAGAGAAGATACTGGAAAAGAAAAACATTCCATCTAGCTCTGGACATCCGAGAATTGCTACCTTTGATTTTAAATTTCTACATGTTTTACTCTTTTGAATTACATTTTTTAAACAGCTTTGTTAAGGCACATGGATCCTGAAATGCATATGTAAGCCAAAAAACTCCACATCGGCCTGAGCCTTGCTCAGGTAATTCATTGCTTACCCACTGAGACATCTTCTTTTTCCAGGCTTTGTCTGAACACTGCCCTTCTGCCTTTCCGCTCTTTTGACACACATTACTTTTCGTCTGCAGTCACTGGTCTCCATCTTGCCGAATGACACTGACCGAACTCTCCACCTTTGCCAGTATGATGTAATGTTACTTGGCTATACTCCCTCACATAGTGTTCCTTTGTCTTTTTTGAAGCAGGCTGCCAACAGCACAGTGTGAGTAATAAAGATCAGAATACACTCTTACGTGGCTTTAGTTACTGCCTTTTGATTCAGTTCACTATCACCTTATAAAAATAATAAACAAAAAACCCCCAAGCCAAACTGTATAAAAGAAATAGACATATTCTTCTTTTTTTATTTTCTGAGACTTCTAAAACAAAAGAATAATTTATCAACTATTGGGATCGTTCTTACGAGTCAAATAACAGCAATGAAAACCATTGGGTCCGTCAGGGGAAGCCCTAGGTCTCATATATACATTCCTGTGAACTATTCTTTCTGCATGAATTAAAGATAAATGAATAGTGGACTATGCCATCATAATTTTACATTTTTTTACTGAGTTACTGTAATTCATGTTAATATTTAATGGTCTTTTCCCTCACGGAAGCTGGTAAGCAATGAAAAATGTCTTGGGCTGCCCACACTTTACCTGTGCTTCCAGAGCAGAGTGAAAAAAACAAAGCAGTGATACTGAGTTCCTATATTATTAGCTGGTTTTAACTAAAAGGATTAGCACAATATTACAAGTTCTGAAGAAGGCAGATACTATGGCAACTTAACCTTTCCACTTAGAAATAGAGAGGTAAGGGAAAAGCATCTATTGTTCTGGGGAATACAGGAATAATAAAAGAGACACCAGCTGTTCCCAAGATCCACTTGCCTCCCGTTAGAAAAGCTGAAAGTTGAGAAATATATATTATCTATCAGTATCTCTAACAGAGACATTACACCTGCCTACTTATCCATACTAATGTATTCGTACAGGAAATAAACTCAAATTAGACATAAGAGCTTTGAGAATTTCTAATAAGGCAGCTTTTATTCAGTATCTGTAAGAGTTTAGGGAGGGTTGCTTTTTTAAATGAAAATAGGTTTCACTTTCTAACTAACATAGTAAAAAAATTGCAGGACTATTCTAAATGTGCTACAAATATTACTGTATATTAAAAAACAAGGGTTTTGTTTAAAGGAGATTAAATTTGGAAATATTATTTATCCTTTAGTCCCTGCAAATTACAGAAAGCAAGAAAACATGATGCAATTTTTAACCATCCTGTGTAGTACATAAAGCATATTTCCAACAGTTTCAATCTTCATAAAGAATGTTTTTTCTCCTTCAAATGATAAGGAAATTGTTCATGCCCAATATTTACATTGCACTATAGGCTGGCACACTGTAAAACTGCTTACATATTCACCATTGATATCACCCCACAGAGCTGAATATTTGACCAATCGACAAAGGACCTTACATTCTATAATCCTTAATTTTGTAATAATGAAAATCTGTGACAATCTCTGAGAGTGAAATTCACTGTTAGTGCATTACTGAGAGCCTCTGTACCTCAATTGGGCAGTTAAATGGGTATTCACAGCAGGTAGTGTGTCAAGCCCAAGGCCTCCAAATGTGGCAAAGAAAATACCAGAAGGAAAGGTACAGGCTTCATCAAGTGTTTCAGAAAGGTGACCTCTTCGTAAAATGGAGATTGAAGAAGCCAAAATCTCACATCTTCCTGCTCATTCTGCAACGTAGCCAAATTTACAACTCCTACAAGGAAAATCTTTCTTGCATTAGTTCTTATGCCTCAAATTTTGACAATTTCAGTACCAAAACTTCTCATCAAATGCTACCAATCATGTTGAGTATATAAAAATGAGTATCTGAAAAATTCCTGGCCAGAAGTTCAAAACATCAAGATGATTCAGATTGTACTGATCATGTGATTTGTCATTTGGTAAGAAATAGGACTGAAAGACCCAACAACTATATATGTTACAAGATATTGCAATTGATCAAGCAGATAGAGAGATGAAAGTGTACATAAACAAAATTAAATAAAATCTTTAGATCAGAATTCTGCAAAAATCAACGTTCCTCTGTAAGCTGGCATTAGCTTATTCAAAAGATAAAAAGATTTTCTCTTGGCATTTTACAGTCAGTCTTGGTGATATATTATTTGTCGTAAGAAAATCATGACGATAAGCGAAATGCATTACATCATATGATGAGGAAGACTGCTAGGTCATAGTCTCCTATGTGCTGGAAATAAAGACGTTGCTCATATTCTTGCACAAGTATTTTCAACAACTCCTTCCCCCCAAAATTTTCATTTTACTTTTGAAGAATGACTAGAATGGCACAACACTTAGGTTAGCATAATTAAATTATTATTTCAGTTTGACTTTTCCGTGGAAAATGAACACTGAAATCAGGTGAAATATTGCTAAGGTTGTTCCTGAGATTCCTTTTCATTTGAACACATTCATTTAAGTATAATTAAAAATTATCTATTCCTCAGTCACTATCAGGTTGAAGGCAGGAGCTGCATCAGAAAACAACCAAAACTTTCTGATGACTTGAGTTTTCTGGGTTTTGACTTGAAGGAGTTGAGGATTTTGTTGTTATTTTTGTTGTTGAGGGGATTTTGTTTTGTTTTTGTTTTTAAAAGTAGCAGCTGCTTGAAATGTATTTTAATATTTTTTCGTACACTAAAGGCCTCTATTTTGCACAGCAGCCGCAGGCACTAGCCCTTACAATTCCATAAAGTCAATGAGACTGTCTGAAAGCAGAAAGGAGTACAGCCCATATTTTTACATGATCACAGACTAATAAAGCAGCTTGGATAATTAAGCATGTTTCTCAATATCTGAAGTAAAGTCTAGGGTGTCCATGAGGAGACATGGCAGACAATGAAGTAGCCTTCTCCATTTAACAAAGGCAAAATCAATAAGTTCTTAAAGATGACCAATGGATGCTGACCTTATCCCTTTAATTTTGTGTTGCAGAAGACTATCTCATCAGAAAAGATATTTCTATTATTTAGATGAAGTTTGTGTACTTAGTCCAGCTGGGAATGCCCGCCAGTTAAGGCGGAAAAAAAAAGCGCACTAACATGTATTGTGTTTCATGGTGAGATGAAATGCAACTTTGGAAACAGATTTGACATTTGAGATTTCCCTGTGTTGCAAAGGCAGAAATTGTTGCAGACATAAAAACGCTCGGTATATGCATCTGGAGGAAGTTGTGCACAGTTCTTTGAAGCACCCCTGGCAGCTGATAATGGAGAGCTGTTGGCAGTGTTTAGAGAGGCAGATGCTTACCTGTGCTCCTACAGTGTGCAGTCTTGGCTTGATGACAAGGTGAGAAGAAGGACAAGCCGTCGCAGAGTGGGGGCAATTGGCAGCTGGTGCCCTACTGGGGAAGGGTAAATGGGTCACCTAGGGCTTCTTGCTTGTCTGTAGCAGAGTCATCAATCCATGCCAGAATAAGCACTTTTCAGAAAATAAAGCAATTTCTTATACAGCAGAATGGAAAGAAATTAAAACCTTGATAATTTAAACAGAAATAAACAAATCGGTTTGCAGCTTGGCATTTGATATATTGCAGACTGAAAAATACCACCTATACTGTAAAATTGCATCTAGGCTTATCTGTGTACCTAGTGAATGCAGGACTTGTCAGGCCAAGTGGCAGGTGTTTCACTGGTGGTGTTCAGTGTCAACTGGATGCTACTGAAACTCCATAGAGGGTACTTCCCTACAAAGTGCTTCTTCATGGCTTTTTCTTGTTCAAGCTGCAGGGCAGGTTGTCTTATTTCCCCTTTTTATGAAAACAGATTCTAACCCATGAGTTGTTCATCATGACTCACTGATAGTGGGGAAGGTCAAAACCAGGAAAGTATACAGTAAAAGACAGACAACAAAGAACCCACTTACAGGGGAAAACAAATAAATAAACAAACAAACAACATGAAAAAATAAACAGAACATCTGAACCCTTTCCTCATAGCAGTGTTAATTCCTGTTGTCCTGCAGTGGTAGGATGTGTTTGTCTCAGAGGTACCACGCCAGATCATGATATTCTGACGTTGAAAGATCAGTGACAAATCAGAACATCTAGGGCATGCAAGCATATTTATGTCATGCTTAGCCAGCTAGTTTATTCAGAAGTTCACTGTCAATTTTAACATTGGCAGCAAGGGTTTTTTAAGAATTTGTAAAATCTCAGAGTACCAAATACCAAGGTATCTTACAATTCAAACACATTTAAAACTGAATGACAGTGGAAACGTTAGGCAAGAGGAACACATTAGGTATCGTTTTCCTTGTCCTTGGCTGAAGATGAAACCACCTCAAGCATCGGTATTCGACTTGTGTTTAATGCTGAGAATGGCCAAGCATGGATACTGAGACAGATGTCATTTGAATAAATGAACAAAGAGTCTGTGATGCACAGGTTGGATAACGTGAAAGCACAAAGACCATTCATTTGTCATATCTATGAGCTTGTTTCATACCCTCCTCACTAGAAAAAAAGTACAGGTGTTTTGATCAAAAGACTAGAGTCTTTTGGCATATCATAAGCATTTGTGAAGTCCAGAAATTTGATTCATCTGTTAAGTTTTGCTGAAAGTAATTTTCATCAAAAGGAGCTTGCTCCATAATTTCGTCTCAGAAAGTAAACCTTTACTGGAAACCAGTGTACTTTTCAGGCTGGTCAGTGTTTCTAATCATATTCACCGGAGAATGACACATTCCAGTACCTTAATGCATCCAGACAACATTGGTATTATCCAATGGATTAATGAATTATAGAGGTTTTTCTCCTAGCAAAATTAAAATCTTAGCTATCTAGCAGGCCTTTGGAACCTTGCCCTTTGATCATCCAGGATATCATATTATTCCTAGATCTGTCAGTGGTTCTGATGATCAGGATCTGAAGTCTGATGCAAACATATAATAAACTGATCTGTATGTTGTGTCAGCAGCTGGAGAAAAAGTGTCTAAACATAGGTGAAATTTACCACCTGGCAAGATGAAGCATAGTACCTTGTCATTAATGATGAGAAGAGCAACAGTTCTAGATATAAAATCCAATGATTACTCTTTGTATGATGGTTCTGAATATCCTGAAGCAGCACTGTAGCTATTATAATCATTCACATAAACTTATGACTGGACCAGCATTGGCAGCATTTGCTCTTGCCAGTTAACACATAAAGGCTTGTTCGGACTTACAGTCAGAATACCCCAGACCTGTATGACTTTACAAAAGCTGGAAGATGCCACTTCAATGACAAATATAGCACATTACAGGAAATGTCAATGATAATAAAAAATTACAGGTTTTTGTAACTCATTGGACATCTACTCTAGATTTCCTAAGTGATCCTCGGAGGTTTTATTTCCATTTAGCCAGTGTCATTCTATACCCATTAGCCTTTTTTTTGCCTCTTCAGTTGTAAGAACTTTTACAAAATCATTCAAAGCTAGCATTGATCAAAATGGTGAGGTATGCATCACTTGTGAAAATGACTCAACCCCATAATAATGCCCAACACAGAACCAAAAAAGTACTAAACCTGAGAATGTTGTTCTACAGGCTTCTGCCTTATTTTCACTTAATCAGTTTTGATTAGCTTCTTCCTCTTACGCTAGCGTGAATGAAAACTTAGGCTGTAATGCTGCAAAGGTTGCATCTAAAAATGTACCTAAGACTGTCTAATGAGATTGCAGGAAACAGATGAACAAGCATATGGGTGTCTTTCTTGTTTATGTTCCAGAGCAACTATGACTCATGGTATCATGAAAAAAGACTTAGAACAGGATATGTCTTTTCTTACTTTGAACAAGTGAAAATGTAGGTTCCCATATTTGGGAAGATCAACCTAGACATTAATCCTAAAGAAAAAATAAAAATTAATCCAATGCATAATGTCTTTAAAGTATGCCTGAGAGGGAGATATTGACACTTTAGCAAATATATTTTATCAGTTTGGCATATGTCGTGGTTTAACCCCAGCCAGGAACTAAGCACCACGCAGCTGTTTGCTCACTTCCCCCCCACCCAGTGGGATGGGGGAGAGAATCGGGGAAAAATAAGTAAAACTTGTGGGTTGAGATAAGAACAGTTTAATAGAACAGAAAGGAAGAAAATTATAATAATAACAATAATAAAATGACAATAATAATAATAATAAAAGGATTGGAATATACAAGTGATGCACAATGCAATTGCTCACCACTTGCTGACCGATGCCCAGTTAGTTCCTGAGCAGTGATCCCTCTCAGCCCCACTCCCCCCAGTTTATATACTGGAAATGATGTCACATGGTATGGAATACCCATTTGGCCAGTTTGGGTCAGCTGTCCTGGCTGTGTCCCCTCCCAGCTTCTTGTGCCCCTCCAGCCTTTTTGCTGGCTGGGCATCAGAAGCTGAAAAATCCTTGACTTAGTATGAACATTACTCAGCAATAACTGAAAACATCAGTGTGTTACCAACATTCTTCTCATACTGAACCCAAAACACAGCACTATACCAGCTACTAGAAAGAAAATTAACTCTATCCCAGCCGAAACCAGGACAGCATAGCAGTTTTCATATAATCCTTCTTCTCCACCTTTCAGTGCTGAGGCCACAGGCATGTAAGTGTTTCCTGGATGTTTCTGGACATTTTAAAGTGGACACATTGATGTCATCAGCTCTCCTAAAAATGTGGAGTCTTTTTGAGTAACTCTAAAATTTACCATTTCTTCAGTAAACCATAATCCTTGTAATGAGCAATACTTCTTTAAATCGAAGCTCTCCTATCACAAGTTTTTAAGAAAAAAAAAAAAGAAAAACATGCATTATTAACAACCACAGAAAGGGAACATCAACTTTCCCTGAAGAATCATTCCTCTTCATAGTTACAGTAATAACTTAGCATAGCCAAGTCTTATCAAAGCCCCTGCTAATGTGATTCTCAGGTATTTTTTTCACTGTTATGTCATATTTCATACTAGTTGTTTCAAGCTTATAGAGATCACAAGGTAGATTTTATAGTCACCTCACAATTCCTGATGCCCGTAAACCTCTGACTTTTAGATTCAGCACAAGTCTGGGTGTATGACAAGTGTGATTTTTAAAGTGAGATAGCTCTGCAATGTCTTTACTATTTTGCATAAATTTCACACTCTGTTTCACTTTACTTTCTAATATACAGTGAGAAAAGTGTTGGTATTTTTGAGGGTCATTCATATATCCAAAACATAAGGGTAGATATGTATGCATTGCCTTAACACAAGCTGGCCTTTCTTGGTAATTACTGCACTATGTTTGATCTCAATATCATATACCTCTTGTCTTACACCACTGGCTATGACATAAACCAGGACTACCGTGGCTTGGCTTTTTACTGCCACACATGAAATCCCACTATAATTAATTAGTGTTGTTATAGCAACATCTTTTATAACATTGCTTGACGCTCAAGGGAGGGAGTGACACAGGGGTGAACTGTATGAGAAATCATTTTGTAAATTTCATTATCAAACTCCCTGACTTCATTGCTTTTTTTTTTTTCTTTGTTAAAATCATTTTTCCCCTCAAATTGGTTCCCTGCTGTATTGAAGCCATTGAGCAGTCAAATCTCAGCAGTAATCTTAGATTGGTCTTGCTCATGTGAATCCTCAGGGGCTCATGCTAAAATTTGCTATCAAAAAGTACAAATGCAGCACGTCTTTTATTTCAGAGTAATTGGGGTTTTCTTATTATTATTTACAATGATTGCACACAGGATAGAAACTTCTTGCTGCACTTCACTATCAGTAATGGATACCCCCCACTTACATGGACAGTATTAAAGAATAGAAGTTTTCTGTGAAATCAAAGCTTCTGTCCTAGCAAAAGGTTTCCACTGTGCATCATTTGCCACCATGGAAAACTTAATTCTCATTCACTGTTAGAAAGTAAATATGGCTTTGCATATTACAAAAAAAAAAAAAAAAAAAGTTAAAGGACAGGCTTTATACCAGTTTGGTCAAAGGAGGTCCCATCCCTTTATTCAGGCCACTAAGGAATGATACACACCATTGAGTCACTGCTTTTAGCAGTCAAACAGAGCTTCATGTAAAGTTCTCCAGCTACCATGATTCTGCGTGTTTATTACTCGGGTGAAAAAACATACCCTTGTGAATGATCTCTTCAATGTTGTAAAAGCCTCAGCAGTGACCCAGCTGTAAGAGCAGGTCTGCTGGGACAGGACCGCTCCTCTCACCACAACTCAGGTGAGTTGCTCAAAAGCTTACTGCTAGCACAACAGTTTATACACTACTAGGAGTAGGCGGTTCCCATACTGTCCCCTTCCCTGTGCCATTCCGCCCTACATCCCCCCGCACACACCCAACAGATCAGTCTGGGCTTCCTTTCCCCCTGGAGCCAACATACTCAGGCAGCAGACGTTGCCAGTTCTGCAATCAAGATGAGTAATTTGGCTGTTGCTCGCCTTCTCTGAAAAGGAATGCTTAGGAGCTCCTGCTGCTGCCCCTGCAGCCTAGAGCAGTCCGGGTTTTGCTCTGTGATGCTCTTGTGCCCTTAGCAGGACAATACAGTAGAATGAGAGAGGAAAGACAGCCTAAACGATCTAAAACAAATGGTCATTAAGATTCAAAAAAAATTCCATTATTTTAGTATACATTTATTACATACATTATAAATAATGATCATTATTACATTCAATATAACAGCATTCTATTTGATAAGGGATATTATGGTGAAAGAAGTGCCCATCCCATAGTTTACAGTGTAGAAGCAAACACTCGGAAGTCCCTAAGTGATTTTTGAAACTAATTCCCCCATAAGTCATTAAAATATAGAAAAAGAAGATGCCACTTCAGTGCTTAAGAGGGAGCAAAAATAAGCCTGTTTCTTCAGTGAAATCAACTGGGAGACCAGGAAAGTGTAATCTAAAATGCTAAACAGTCCTTGAAAGCAAGGATTCACACTCACAGTAACTGTTAGCCTATAGATTCTTTTATTCCCTGTTTCTCACCAAATGAATCTAAGTCTGAATGATGGCACAGCTTCTAAAAAGAAGAAGATAAGGTGATCTCCACACCTGGTGTGTTACCTAGTGATATAAGTCTGCTTCACTAGGCTGAGAAATGGAAATACAAAGTCTTTCAGGGACAATAGGGAACAAAGCAGCTTGGTGAAATTTCTGACCAAGATATAAAAACTAAAGGGTTCTTTCTCTTCCACCAGTGCTTCAAATGAGAGTGGCAAATACTAAGGCAGTTTGAAAGACATCAGTTCTGTGTTTCTTGTATTATGCATACTCTGAGATCCCCTCCCAGAGCCAACTCCAGACCGATTTATGCAGAAGAATACCTAATTTCTCTATCCCAAGAAAACTCAGATGCTGAACTTAGCCGTGTGAGGATTTAGGAACTTCTGAGTATATATTTCTAGTGCCCAGAAAACTTTACATTTAAATCATAAAATGCCTACAGAGGTTGTACAGGGCTTTTCAGGATTACACTCTTCATTGTAGGTATCTGCAGAGTAAGTCCCACTTCAGATACCTCAGTCCTTTTTTTAATATGGCCCTTAGGCGCTTCTGAAAATTTTATGTTATATGTCAAAATCTGACAAGAAAAAAAACATGAACCGAATGGAGGTGGAAAGGCAAAGTAACAAAACAGTTTAGCAAAAATGTCTCCTTGCTTTTTTGTTCTTCTTTGGATCCCACAGTAGTGCTGGAATTGAAATTAATATAAGCCGGACTGAGATCCTGATCATATCTGGTATGCAAATGGACACAGTATCAGTCAGTTATTTTTCCTGTACCTATATTGCATTCACCAGTGTGTTGTCACCATAAGTACTGACACAAAGATATGTGCTAGAAACTTCAATTAACAAACTACAGGTCTATTACAATAACACCACATAAATATATTCCTGCTCTAGTCTGACCTTTAATTTGCCGGTGGAAAAATAGAATTACAGTGATACTAGCAGCCGTTTTTAGTTGTGTAGTTCATAAATGGAACTAGATCCACTATTTCTCCCTTAAGGTGTCTTAAAATGTCTCTTCATTATAATGAGCCTTATTTAATGTTCTGTTTACACTACATCGCATAGGATGTGTCAACTGCAAATGGTCTTTCGAATGCCACTAAATACCAAAGTGGAGAGTAACTACCATATCAGTGATCCTTTGAAATGTGTGAATAAGTATGTAGGAGAGCATCACTGACGACAAGAAATGACAAACATGGTGATAGATGTCATAGCTCAGCAGGGAAATTTTCTTACTTCTCCAATGGATTATATAAACGATTATGTATTTAAGAAAAACTGCAAGCTTGGCAAATCAGTGGGACACAGCAATATGGGTAATACTGTTTTAAGACTAGGAAAAAAAAAACCCAACACAAATTAAATCAAAAGTACTGCTGAAGTTGTAATCTATAGATAAAACAAGGGATAGCACATGGTAGTTTTGGACAGTAGAGGTGGGGTTTTATACCTGAGAAAAACAAATCCGTATTTTCCTTTAAAGTGCATTTTAAACTGTCTTTTAATTCTTAATTTTAATTTTTCCTTCACCAGAATCTTCATGTGTCCATTATCAAAAAAAAGTAGCAGGATATTTTATACAGTTTTTTCCTTGAGCTTACAAATATCTCTTTCAACAAAACAAATAAAGCATCAAAAGTAGAAGCTTTCTATAAAGCGATGAGCTTGTCTATTCCCAAATTCAAATGCACATTATGCACTGTTGCTCCCACTGCAAGCACAATATTCACCTCGCCGAGGCCCAACTGGGTGATGTTGGCCTTTATAATGTGTGACAAATAATATCAATAATTCGCAGCAAGAAGCAGTAGAGAAACAAGGTTTTGTGGGACAGAGGTATTTCAAGTTTGAAAATGAGTGGGTTTAATGAGATAGAGTAAAGAACAAACTTCCATTGCTTCCCTTTTGAACACACCATTAAATATTTACAGGGGATTCATGTCACCTGCAGCTGACTGAGGATGTCAGTCCCCAACTTCTTACAGAGTCGATAGAAGATGGTCAACTCTGCAGAACAAGTTGAAATGCTCTCAAGACCCACGCCTTTTCCTCCTCGGTGGTCTCCATAGCATTACTACGGTCTACATGTCTCACCACTTCTCTCATGACTTTCACTCTTGGAAGAGTGCTCTCAAGGTTGCTCAAATGTTCCTACCCTTGTCCTTTCTGGGCCCTTTTCCACAATAGATCCTGAAGCTGAAATAATATTCTGATCCCCCTTCAGCAAGTCCACACTCCTTCCATTCCTGTTCTCTCTAATGACAAAATCTTCTAAATTTCTTGAAAGACCAATGACCTTTCTTCATTCAGCATAATTTCTTTAATGGAAAAGACAGACATGAATGTGAGTATAATGATTAAATAAACACACAACTAGATTCTTTTTAAATGTATGGAAAAAGAAATCCCATTTCTTATGTAAATTATTAAAAAGTACTGAAAATAGTATGTGAGTGAATTTTTATGTTCTTGTTTTTTCTCATAAGTCAGAAAGAAAGCATGCCCTGGGGTGTGCAAGACAATCCATTGGGGTGCAGGAAGAAAGTATTCTTTGTACCATTAATAAGTCACATGAAATGAAATTATAAAAATAATATTTATTTCATCCTTTGCATCTTTATCTTATCCATTCTTTATTTTTAATTTTTCCATATGTTTTATAATGTACATAATGTATTAGTACATGGCCAGTGGTGGGTCCCTTTTGCAGCCAGCTGAAACCAGTTTTGCCTGATGGGGGGCAGCCCCATGTCTCACCTCAAAGAGGCCATCCCTGTAGCCCACCTTCCTGCTACCAAAACCTTACCTTGTAAAGCCAAGACACATGTATAACATTTATAAATACATAAATATACCTATACTGGGGGTGCATGCTCAAAAATTTTTTACTGGTGGGGGTGTGTAATCAAAACAATTGGGAGACCACCACTCTACAGTTGTTAGCTCAGGCTCTGTTATACTCTTTTCACATAGCGTCTGGTCAGCTTGAAGCTTGAGCAAGAGACAGTTGGGCACTCGCTTGAGCTAATGACTCTCACCTCTGTATAGTTGATGTGGGCACCTCGATGAAACCCTCATTTCACCCTCAGTCAGGTAAATCAAGCCAAAAGTGCTCTAAAGGACCCTGTTTCTTTTCATTGACTACCAATGCAGCTGTAGGATTACTAGTTCAGATGTTGACAGCTGCATAGTAGAGGTCTAAAGCTAGGTTAGATGCATCCTTCTGCTTGAATCTACCTGGCACATATTCTACATGCAGAAGCTCTGATTCTTCTACATGTATTAAGAGATACAAACATTTTTCTCATGATGTCATATATGACATACAGTATTCAGACTGGCTTTAAAACCTTTGTTGTGGATAAAATTTCTCTGAAGGAATTCTTCTTTCAAGTTCCTCCCTTCAGTTTCATTTAGTTTAATTAAATTAATTGCCTAACAAAATTTGCCCTTATTGGTTCCCTGTTTTTGTTTTTCACTCCAGACAACATTGTAGTAGTAAGAAAAGGAGAGGTGCACTGGGTGAAAACAGAGGAAAATAATTAAAATTCTATTAATTTAGTAATTTTAAATGCTGTATGCACAAAGGACTAATCAGCATACTCTCTGTCACTACCAGTAGTCTGTAGTCAAGAAGTTAATGACAAAAAAACCCAGGATTTAATGAACATTATTCATTCACTACAATTCTAAAACTGTTTACATAATATCAGAGAAGTAGCAGTGCGACAGCATGACTACATAGCTGTTGCCGATATTTTTCTCTACATACTAAATGGGCACTGACATATGAGTAGAATACATTTCAGTTTGCCACAACATGTTCCTTTTTCATGTAAATACATATCTTTAATATTAATTCTTTATAACACTTTATAGTTTTTTATAGTGGCTGATCTCTGGCTTCTGAAAAGACTTAAGTGTGGCAAGTTGTTCTGTAGAGGAGTTAATATCACAATTTGTTTCTTTGGTTTTATTTACTTACCACTTATATTTCCAACCCACTTTCTCACTTTGAGGAATCAAAAGAATATAACTGGAGAATTTTCTCCATTGCCTGTTTTTTTCCATTGTCTGCTCTTCAAATTGGAGTTAGGAATACTGGATATTCTAGGGATTCAGGGAACAGCATGCTGAATTGGGTTAACATTCATGGCAAACACTCAATTTCTTACATTTAAAACAGCCTTTTCTTTTAGTAGTTTGATGTAAGAAACTGTCTCTGTCACCACTGGCTGTTCAGTAGCATGACTATGTCCAATGAGCCAAACCATCAAAACTATAAATGCTCTGTCATATAAATAGTGACTAGTTTTAAGGGCAATCATGGTAAAATATTGCCCTAAAGATAGACCATTTACTGAGATCCTGATAAAATGCCTGAAGCCCAAGATTGAAGACTATTATTGCACAATAAAAGTAACACCTCTATCCAGAGGGAAATATTTTTATACAGCTATAGCTCAGAAAAGTCACCACCTCATTTATTACAATTTTCTGTTTCTTTCTTTTAAAATGAATGGTGTAAATCTTTCCTGGACAATTCTCTTAAACAGACTTGGTTGAATTATTCATTCTGAGTAATATTAGTTGTCAATTTAGACTTTTTTTTTTTTAATTCACAACCCTTCTGCAAGCTGATCTGGAAATGAAATCTTGGCCTCAGTGAAGTCAGTGGGAGGTTTGCTATTTGCTTCAAAAAGGCCAATCTTCATCTTTTATATCTATGATCTGTTTAAATTAAAATATCCTGTTGATGCATATGAGACTTTGAGAAGGTACAGAGGTTCAGTCTTACCCTTAACTAGGTTCTTTTTAATGTGTTTTCTCTTAAAAAAAACAAAAACAAAAACAAAAACCACCAAACCTAAATTATATTAGTTTAATTACTCTAAAGTAATGATAAAGATTAGTGAATGACTTAACCTGACAAGTCTTCAGTTCACCATCACACAAATATATTCAAGCAGAGCAGATAAAATACTAGAGAAAAAAAAGCTAAAAGCTTTGTGCACGTTAAAACCAACTCCCCGGAGTCTAGTATTGATGCTTAAATAGCTATTGTGAGTTTGTCACAATTCTCTAAATTTTAGCAGGCAGCAAGAAAATGTCAAATTTAAAAGCAAAGATCATCAGTAAAAGGAGTGTGATCATTAACAGCAAACAAGAGCTAATGATTTTAATGCACCATTATCTAGAATGAAAAAAACTAAAACCCAAAACACACAATCATTAGAAAGAAAGAAACATCACAGCCCAAAACAGAGGGAATTACCAACACATTAGAGAACGTGATGCAGGCTAGCCTATGCACAAGACCCAGTTTTTAACCTCACGTCCCAGGAGACAAGAAAAGGCAGAGAGAAAAGAAGGGAAGAGGTGATCTCAGGATGTCAGGGAAGGGCAATAGTAATCCTTCTCCTTAATTAGACCATGATGTTGTAAATACAAACTTAGTTATCTGGAATCTGTTCAAAACAGCTGCCATATAGAACACTTGTAGTAGTAGTAGTAGTAGTAGTAGTAGTAGTAGTAGTAATAGTAATAGTAATAGTAATAATAAAAAAACCCACACACCCCCCGCCAAAAAAATCAACCTACTTGCTTTTAAGTAGATATTCAAACTTTCAGTTGGTGTATACTACAACTGTAAAAAGGCAATTTTAGTTTTCTAAAAGTTCTCTAACTTAACCAGGTTTCTTAGGACATTATGTGTCAGCAACAGTCATATAGGCCATCTCAAGTTCTGTTTCATCAATTTATTCTCTACAAAACATCCCAAGCTTTTGAGGTTTTGTGTTTCATTTCATGCTGCAGTAAAAATACAGGTTCTGAACTATCACACTGAATTAACGTAAATGAAAGAACTTATCTGCTTACGGTGAGGCATATTTGTAATTAGACTATTTTTTCTAATCCTGGAAAGATTCTTAAAATCCATGGCTGGTTTTAATTTTTTTTAAGTATTACTTTGCAGATTATTTGTATTAAAAAAACCCAAAACAAACCAAAATCCAACTGCAACCTGTGATTGTCTTTATAAAGATACATATAAATTCACAAAAATTCATAATTTCTTGTATAAAATCCTCTTAATGAGGTTAAAGTCCCGGTTTTAAGAACTTGCCAATGGAGAGTTCAAAACTAAAGAACCCATAGAAAACATACATATATTTTTTTCCTTAAATGAAGATATTTTATTTAAACAAATAAAATACTACTTCTATTTCATTTTTAAGGAAAGGATGATTAGAGCATCTGTTCTTCCCATTAAGTTGTATCAGATGAGGGCAGGTTCAGTACAGTGCTATTTAATGAAGCAATGTTGCTTGTGAAAAGGAAGCCCAACTTTGGACTTCAGGGCATAATTGGGTCTGTGACCCGACTGAAGATCACTTGAACCTGAACATCTTGACTGCTGGTGCAGTGACATTTTTGCAGCATTCAGCGTAAGGAGAAACCAGCTAATGACAGAAACCTTAAGAGAAATCTGGTGGTTGCTCAAAATAAATCTCAGTAAACAAGTGATCTTGAAAACTGTATATTTGATGATGGAAGCATTTGGGGCATGCTACTTAAATGAGCACAAGTTCATTCAGCCTGTTTAGCTGCCACCTTTCAATTTAGCCATATGGGAGGTTTCCAGTTGAGACATTTAATAGCCCTAACAACTTGCTGTTCTAGCGAAATTTGATTACAGTAAATACAGCAGTGGCATGCTGCTTACATAGCTGGCAAGGCTGCGATAAATGGGAAATATGTTAGAGAATGAACTTTTTATCTTGGCTTATCACCTGACAACCATCAGGGTTACATAAATGGATACTATTTTACATCTATGTTTAAACCTGAAGTCAGGCTGCTATTTTAGACACAAATGCACTATGTTCTGAAGTGAAAAATTAAGTTCTTGGCTTTGAAGATGATGATGATCATGATGATTTACTGATATCATGTGAAAACATGTCATGATTTGATGTATATATGATATATATGATATATATCATATCATGACATCATATGCACTTATGGAAAAGCTAAAAGAAACACTTTGGACTGAAATAAAAGAAACAAAAGAAAAGGAAAAAAAAAAACCTGGCTCCATACAAATATTTTCAAGAAGATTTGAATGTTTTGTTTAGCTATTTTTGCATATCATATTTTTTTCTAATTCTGGCTTTGTGTTGTTTCATATTTTCATTAGTGACTATCCAGTTACCACATACAGTAATTAAAAAGGCTCAGCATCTTCCAGGTAAGAAGAAATTATTTGGTCTTCCCTTGTTGAGCCTAATTATATAGGGAGAAAGGTAGATATCCTTTCTGTCTTTAAGGTATAATTTAACGTATTTACTACCTTACTTTAACTTTCACATTATTAGCTTTTAATTCTTTCTTTAATTGATCTTTTGCTACCTTATCTGCTTCAGAGCTATATTGTTTGCAATATTCTGGCATTGTACATGACTCTAACAGTCAGACTCAATTAAGCGAAAATCAGAAGTAAACAGGGATACACAAAGACACAAAGCATAGGATTAATCTGTAGAAATTTAGTCATTTATTAAGTGACAGTTATGAAATAATTGACAACATGATCAGTTCTGACACTGACAGTTCCACTGTCATCAAACAGCCACATTCTTCTCCATTGTCATTTTTAATGATTAGATATCGCAAAGAGAAAGTGGGAAAGCTCTGTGGCATTTTAGAAACAGCTGCTTCTTGCATCCTGCTCTCTCCACTTTAGTGGTTTTTTTTTAAATCCTCTATTTATTTCTCCTTAATATTTTGTCATATTCTTCCAACTGTAAGATAAAACATTTTCTTCCTCAGGTCAAAAAAAATTTATTATTCATTACTCATTAAAAAAAATTAAATACCTTATATTCAGAATCAGAGGTGTACTTCTTATTTTAGGACAGAGAAAGTTCTGGAAGATAACTTTTCAGTTGAGATTCTTGTCATCCCACTTTAGCTGAGAACAAGCTGGTGCCTAGCCTAAGTTAGTTATCTAGGGCTTCCTGATAGTCGTCAATAAAGGCATCTCTAGAGGGCCATTCATCCCCTTACCTTAAACCTCTTACAATGTCTGTTTTGTAATGGGATTAATCACTGTGTCTTAGAGGCTTTTTGCAACGACTAAGGAAGCTCCTGCCAACAGTGTCATTCACTAATTTTACTCAAGACATGACTCCTTAAAAAAAATATTGATGAGCTAAGTGAAAGAGAAATAAAGAAATAAAAGAGTGAGAAGAGGAAATGCATTCGTTAATGGGGGGATGGAGGAAGCGTTCTGTTGATTTTCCAATGCACTGTAATTTTCTGATGATTACTGTGGAAAAAAGTTCAAAGAATAATGGCACTTAAGTAATACTTCAAGAAAGTGATTTTACAAGATTCCTTCATACCATTCCTGTTTCTGCAAAAGAAATGTTTTCTGCAAACAAGAGCAACAAAGCACATAAGAAAATGAGCAATATTCTTAATTGTGGGTTTTTTTATTTGTTTATATGCTTTTTTTCCCTCATGACACCTACATACACTTAAAATTAAGGAGAGACCCAGGTCAAAACAGGAAAGAATTAGGCATTTCCAGTGTTTATTTAAAATGGAAAAACACTTCCAGCACAGAGGGCAGAGCATCTAATATACTCTACTATACATCTGTCCTGAGGATATATAGCTAAACATAAATTATCCCATTGCATCAACGTGGTTTTGGTTTAGATTTGAGTGAGGGCTATAAAGGGCCATGTTATTCTGCAGTTGCTAAGACATCACGAAAAGCAGAAGCAAATTGTGTTGGCAAATTGTGGATTAAGGATGGGTGAGCCAGTTTAAGAAAACAATTTGTATCTACCCTGGAGAAAGAAACCCTAGAGGAAGTTTATTAAGGCTGCAGTATTCAGGGGACTGATATATGCATGTTTCTCCTTATTTAGTATACTTTCCAGCAACATAGAAAAATTCTTTTCTTCTCTCATGAGGGAAAGAAACAAATTGTGTCTAATTAATTTGTTAATTAATGCTTCTTATTGACAGCATCGTATTCCTGGTCATGCATCATCTTATATCATTATTTTTATCTAAGACAAAAATAAAGGAATTCTACTGGGACCAGCAATACGAAAAGTTAATAAATATTGTTTTGAGAACATCATTTAAAAAGAAAGGAGAAAAGTGAAATAAGTTGTTCTGGTTTGATATGTCTCATTACGTGTTCAAAAGGGTCCAGTAACTATGTGTACTACTATAATTAAAGCATATTTTTGTAACTGACTGAATACATTAATGTCTGAAAAAATCGTGGAATCCTATAATATAGTAAAAGATAGTAAAGAAGAGTAGAGAAACTAGAGACATTTTCCACATGTTTTTGCTGCACCATCACTGCCATGTGACACTTATGCAGCACTGAAAATTTGAGGAAAACCATGTTTCTCTCCATATCCCAGCCTCAGACAAATGAAGCTGACTAGACCACTGTAATCATCACCATTTAAATTACTATCCCCCCTCCCCCCCAAAAAACCCCAACCATAGTATACAAAATTAAAAATCCCGGGCAATGGGATTTCAGTAAGATATTTTTATATGATTTTGTCATCTGCAATGACCATTAGTCTGAACTCCACACTGTCCAAAGCTTTTAATACATTTTTAATTAATTTGAAAGCAATAATTAGGCCTAAATTTTCCAAAGTTTGAAAGTGCCAGATCAAACTCATAGATTTCCTTGATAAAATTTTCTGAGCAATAGGAATGGAATAGGTCCTACCTACTCAGACATTATGAAAAAAATTGTTGTGATTTCACTCATGAAATTGTATATGAAGTTAGGAAAGAAAGAATTGGTGCTGGAATTATGAAATTGCTAAAGAATGATGTAAGTGAGAAGTAAAAGAGGATTGTGTTGAAAAGCTCCAGGGATGTTACATGCAAAACACTTCAGGGCAATGCTGGATCTGATGCTATTTAACATTTATCTATGACCTAAAGCAGGTAAAAGTTATAAACACTCTGGCATAACAACTGGCTGTAAAGAGTCCATGATTCAGGATGTAAATTTAAAGGGCTTTACTGATCAGAGCAACAAGCTTTTGAAACAGAAACAGGAGAAGGAGATGGCACAACCTAATTTTTTTGAAGGCAGAGCTTGATCTGTCCACACAAAAGATTCTGTGATGCTCTTACCAGTTTTACCAGCACCCTGGGGCTGATGACTCATATTGAGAGGTCCCACCCAAGGATTTTTCTCAAGGGTTCTTTCTCTTCTTTTACACCCCTCTGTTAGCTTCTAGCTTAAACACCAATTAACAGTTAGTTAAGGGGATAGGAAGGTCCAAGTGACACAGAGGAATTCCTCCAGGAATGAAGGTAGCAACATTTCCGAGCAACAGCCACATGAAAGACCTCGCAGGATTTTCAGCATTGAATTGCAGACCACATTACACTTTCTGCGAGCATGGCGTAGCTGCTGTGAGGTATGGACTTGTGTTTGTGTAAACATGTAGATGTTCTGCTGCAATACAGAAATCTGTAAAACAGAAAAAGGAGAAAGTTTGGGCAAAAGCTTTATGAGCCTGTACAGTATTTTACTGTGGCTTAGTATTTCTCCCCTTACCATCTGCTTTTTCCTTCCCTACCTTCTGATATTATGGTAATTTATTTATACAACAGCACAGTGGTAGAATACCGGCAAGATATTCTCAAAACATAGCTGCAGATAGGCAAAAGAGATTAATTTAGTTTTCCTTTGAGATACGGGGAGACTGAAAAAAATGAAGTACTGTACTACACAATCCCCTTTATGAACATTTATTTTAAAGGCTCACATGAACTCTCTAAGGACATCTGGGAGGAAAAAACCTAAGACATGCCTGTGGAGATCTATGAAGTCTGTAGAGATTACAGTTGTAATCTACATCTGTAAGCAGATGTATTAAAAATCTTCTAAAGTTAGGAATTATTCTGGTAAAGTATGCCTCTTACTTTTTTTTATTTCTTCATATCTGCATCTTCCTTCTGTTTTGCATACCTCTGCTTTCCTCACAGAGATATAGAAATTTGCTTCTACAAGAAAAAAAGCCCCAAGTGCATCATAGACTATGAATGTAATTCCGACCTCACTTCATTTAAAAGTTATGAGGCTCCTATAGGAAAGAAGAAAATTTGGTTGGTAAAACAATTTGGTAGTTTGATATTTAGTTTTCATCTCATTAGAAATTGAAACAAACAGGAAAATATTGATATCTGCCATTAAAGAACGATGACTGTGTCAGGCTGCTTGGTTGCTAGCCTTGGAAACATGGATGTGGTAGTGCTTGCGATCCTGACAGTTGGGACATAACAGTTCCTATGTTTCAGGAGTACAAGTCCTGGAAACACCACCAACAGGATAATAGTCACAAAAATTTCTATGGGCTTCACAGGAATAGGCTATCTGACTGGCTGACTTGGAAGCCTGAGTTTTGCTGGAGTTGGCAAGCTGGTGTGAAACGCTGGAAATGTACTTGGCAGGAACTGCTTGTAAATGTACATTGGTTGGATGTCTGGCTTTAACTGTTTGGTCGTTGTGAGACGGGGAACCAAAGGAACCTTAGTAGATATAGTAGATATATGAATGTAGATAGGAATTGTTTAATAATTATCTAGCTTATAATGAAATTAAAGAAGTTTCAATAGAGGTAGACATGGCCCAAGGGGATGAGGAGTGATGTTTAACGTTTCCATTGTTGAGGCTGACTGAGACAGGAGATAGTCCCTGATAAGAATCAGCAGTGACTCCAAGAACCAGCCAAGACCGACCTTGTGATTTGGACAAATGCCAAGGGACAACTGAGTCTGCGCAGGGACAGAAGGTTAAGAGTTCACTGTGAAGAAGACATACAGCCTTCATCTTCACAACCACCAGACGACCACCATAAGGAGGCACTGCGCAAGCGCAGTTGAAAGGAAACTATGGAAATGACTTCCTAGAGCTAATTATAATATGAAGCGGGGATAGGTAATGCCTATGTATAGGCGTATTGCGAAACTCTATGTATATGTAACACTTGACTGTATAAATTTAAAGTGAACTGCCAAAATCAGGCGCACACGACTTTGGTGGGACTACCCCCCGTGCTGCCCAGCGCTGAATGAACATACCTACTTTACAATCTCACTGATTGTGGAGTCTGTTTTCCGCATGTCAGTTGTCTAATGTTCTGATTTCCTCAAACTAATGAGTTTTGGCAAAACCATAATTCTCCTTTTGCAGTTAATTCAAGACTTCGTGATTATTTAGTTGCAAAATCTTTCTTCTTCTTGAGGGTGGAGGATCCTACCTTCTCACAGCCCTCCCCATATCCAGGTCAGGGTAATATCAGGAGGAGTGGTGGCAGCCTGTGGCCTGGTCTGTTAGGATTGGATTTATCCCAGATGCCTTTCACTTCGAATGAATGGGACTAATGGGTTCATGAATAAAGCCAGCTCCATTGTGACAATTCTCAAATAGACACAAACAAACACTGCATTGAGGAAAAAGCTTTCTGCAATTTCTGGAGATCAGAGAGCATCACCTGTCTGAAAGCAGGACCTGTCATTGTCTCTTCCATAATTACCACCTATACTGTAGTTTTAATGAAATTAAGAAAGCAGTTGCTTGCCCCTGAATTCTGAAGGAACTGCAATATAAAACTCCTGAATGTCTGTTATGTAACTTGTTAAAAAAAAAAAAAAAGAAGAAAAGAAAAAAGTGGAGTCTTAAAAAAAAAAAAAAAAGAAAATCATCAAAAGATAATCTGGTAAATTTCAGATCAGTCCGTTTAACCTCAATATATGTCAAATATGTAGAAATTATACTTAGTAGTAGAATTAGTAGAGCAATACAAAATAAGGGAGAAGTATGAACATGAGGAGGAGTGAACAAAAGAGCTATCTTTCAGAAGGAAATTATGTTTCACAAATTTATTAGAATTATTTTCAAGTACTCAAGAAGCATGATGAGGTTATTCACGTGGATTTACTGTACTTGATTTTCAAAAGCTTTCAAGAGATCTTTTATAACAGGCTTTTAAAGAAATTAAGCCGTCTCAAAATAGAAGGAAAAAATCCTCTCATGCATTAAGTAATGGTTAAGAGAGAGAAAATAAATTATAAGAATAAACTGTTATTTCATCAATGAAGGGTGACAGCCAGTCTCAGGTATCTGTGCTGTTATTCGTGTTGTTCAGAATATTCTAAAAGGTAGGAATAGTGAGGCAACAAATTTTGCTGATGATATAAAATTTGCATGAGGAAAAACGTATTCTTGATTGAAAAGTTACAATTGGACACTGTCCTGGTTTCAGCTGGGATAGAGTTAACTGTCTTCCTAGTAGCTGGTACAGTGCTATGTTTTGAGTTCAGAGCGAAGAATGTTGATAACACTGATGTTTTCAGTTGTTGCTCAGTAGTGTTTAGACTAATGTCAAGGATTTTTCAGCTTCTCATGCCCAGCCAGTGAGAAAGCTGGAGGGGCACAAGAAGTTGGCACAGGACACAGCCAGGGCACCTGACCCAAACTGGCCAACGGTGTATTCCATACCATGGGACATCCCATCCAGTATAGGAACGGGGAAGTGGGGGGCAGGGATTCGCCGCTCGGGGACTGGCTGGGTGTCGGTCAGCGGGTGGTGAGCAATTGCACTGCGCATCATTTGTACATTCCAATCCTTTCATTAGTGCTGTTGTCATTTTATTAGTGTTATCATTATCATTATTAGTTTCTTCTTTTCTGTTCTATTAAACCGTTCTTATCTCAACCCACGGGTTTTGCTTCTTTTCCCGATTTTCTCCCCCATCCCACTGGGTGGGGGGGAGTGAGTGAGCGGCTGCGTGGTGTTTAGTTGCTGGCTGGGGTTAAACCACGACAGACACCACAACACTTACTGACTAGATTGTTAGAAAGCAGAATAAGTTTCATATCTGTAAAAGCAATGTAATAGTTATGAAAAGGAGATCAAGGCTTACATAATTTTAATGCTACTTGTTTGCCACTGGAAATCATAAGTTGTCAAAGATAATGACAAGGGTTTGGTCAGTGCTGTTTGAGAATCTGATGCAAATGTTTTGGGATGTGATAATGATGTTTCCCTGGAGCAGGCAGAAATGATACAGTACAAAGGAATGTGAAGATAAAGCATGAGAAACGAATAAGATACAAATAGATAAAAGGAGAATTAGAAAGTACTTTGAAAGTAGGAGATTCTATAGGAAACTCTTACTATGTCAGAAAAAAACCAGAAAACAAATATTGTATCCCTCAGTACTTACATATTTGTCATCAGTAGAGGCTGTGGAGACTGAAAGCATAAATGAATTTTAGAAGGGATTAGACAAATTAATGAGGCATAGGACAATTAATGTATTTTAAAAACAACAATTTGGATGCAATTTCCAAAGTAGGCAGCCCTTAACAGATGATTGTTGGAAGCTGAGAAGGTATGCCAGAGAGAGATTATGCGTTATCTGGGTTTTAGTTTAGGATAAAAATGGAACTGCCAACTAATTTAGCAAAGTGGCTTTTATATTCTAATGTAATAAGATGTCTAAAAGAGCTTCACCTTGTCTTTCATTTTTGCACCCAGGAAATCACTGCGAAATTACACTATATAAACCTTATCTGTCTCTCTGTTTGTAAAAATAAATGTGAATTCCTCATCAAAAACAGGCTTTCAAATCCATGGTTTATAGGCAAAATAAATAGATAAGATTGTAAGAATATATTCTTACACCTGAGGCCTAGAGATAACCACTTTGGTAATATTTTCATTTTTTTTGTTTGTAGTAAGAAAACTAATGCTGTCATAGATTTTATATAAAATTTGTTAAAAATATATAGTTGGGACATATGCAAGTGGTAGGTTTTATGGAACTGCAGTATTTATGGAATTTTTATTTCGAATTGCACCATTGCACCATTTTGAATTGGTAGTTTAAAATTATCTTTGACAACAAGGAAAATTTCAAAAAGGTAATTCCTTAAAGCAATACAACTTTTTTAGGTTTAACTTAGGTCCAGATATTTTTCTACAATTTTTATAACTAATATGAACACTCCCCTGTAGGAAAAAAAACAGAACATTCAGTTTATCTTTGGCAGAAATCAGAAATTAATATATTAGATGAAGTACTTTCTGAAAGTTTATTTAATTTCTTAGGTTTACAAAACTATGTCAATATATTAAAAAGTGGGTTTTTATTGCACTGTCTTCCAGTTAAACACTCTTCTGTTCTCTAAGTTTATTTCTAAATTTCAAAATTTCCACGTGTGAATATTATTAGATTTGATTAATTATATACAATTAATCCTGTATTATAATAATTATATGTATAGCTATATGTATAATTATATTTCTAATTATATGTTACAATAAAGATATATTATAATAACTACATATATAATTATATGTTATATATTATATAAGATATTAAAGAAACCTTTTTGCTTCCACTTGGGTGTGTTGGTTGACAAGAAGCTCAACATGACCCGGCAATGTTCGCTCGCAGTCCAGAAAGCCAACCGTATCCTGGGCTGCATCAAAAGAAGCGTGGCCAGCAGGTCGAGGGAGGGGATTCTGCCCCTCTTCTCCACTCTGGTGAGACCCCACCAGCAGTACTGCGTTCAGCTCTGGGGCCCCCAGGATAAGAAGGACATGGACCTGTTGGAGTGCGTCCAGAAGAAGGCCATGAAGATGATCAGAGGGCTGGAGCCCCTTTCCTATGAAGACAGGCTGAGAGAATTGGGGTTGTTCAGCCCGGAGAACTGAGAAGGCTCCAGGGAGACTTTACAGCAGCCTGCCACTACCTAAAGGGGGCCTATGAGAAATCCAGAGAGGGACTTTTTACAAGGGCTTGTAGTGATAGGACAAGGGGTAGTGGCTTTAAACTGAAAGAGGGTAGATTTAGATTAGATGTAAGGAAGAACTTGTTCACTGTGAGGGTGGTGAGGCACTGGCACAGGTTGCCCAGAGAGGTTGTGGCTGCCCCATCCCTGGCAGTGTTCAAGGCCAGGTTGGATGGGGCTTTGAGCAACCTGGTCTAGTGGAAGGTGTCCCTGCCCATGGCAGGGGGGTTGGACCTACATGATCATTAAGATGCCTTCCAACCCAAACCATTGTATGATTCCCAGAAAATATAAAGACTGAATTTGGGCGCACGTGAATTTTATTTTTCTTTGCTTAAGATATATAGTCTAAGCAGACATGGGGGTTTTTTTATATGAAATAGTCCAGCTCCTTGTAAGAAAATTCTGAAGAATACAATACTTTCAGAGGCACTGTTTTCATTTGTGTCCTCTGTAAGATGATACTCAAGTTTGAGGTAATCTTGATATGTCAATACATATTCTTACAGAAATTGTGCCATCATCTAGAGTGTTTGCATTTACCTGAAAAATACTCTGTGCTTAGAGTATTTTTCTAACTAATCTCGAGACAGGCTCACTTTTCCAACATATTCTGCCTATTCAATGGGCTTCTTAAAAATTCATATTTAGAGACCTAAGGTAAAACATCTCATTATTTGTGGTGTGATACAATACTCAGGATATAAGCACAATCTTTTATGAAGGACATTTTATATAACTAGTCAAAATAACTCCAAATACATAAGCAATGTGATTTTTCTCTCTGATGGCCTCAGAGGCAGGTCTTTGAACATCACTTCACTCTGCTGTGTATAGAAACAAATTTACCAGGATATCTGAGACCTAAAGGGTCTCAATAGTATTTCCCAACATAGGGCAGAGTTCATGTAAAGAACAGAGGAATCTTGTTCCTCGGCATAGACTTGAAAGTTGGATGCAGAACGGTGAGAGATCTATATTATGAAATGCCAGTGAAGATCTTTCAAGTCATGAATACTAAATCCCTTTGAAAATCAGACCATTTCTTTCTGCCTTTAAACCAGAAAGCCTGTAGATAGCAAAAGTAAAACATGGTGGAAGTTGGGCTGCCAGCTTTCTTCTTCAGAGACTTGCTCTGCAGTTGCCTCGCTAATGAGGTGGCAAGGAGGCAATGTGATCAACAGTACATCCCTACAGAAGCTGTGTCCTTAAATGCCTTCCCTGCCTTCAGACAGCCCATGAAGCTCATCACCGTTGCCTACGTTTATTCTGTGGCTTTTCAAGGCAGAATCCCCGGTCTCTTTGTATTCCTGATGAGCAAGCCTTTCATTTTTGTTTTAGTAAATTTACATTTCCATTTTCTGAGGTTGTAAATGTTTTACAGAAGTTGTAATATACAGTAAAACAACATGTTTTGTACATCATCAAGACTCCCTGTGACTCCTTTTATTGTATTTTAATGGTATTCATTATATATATATTTTCAGTTACAACTTGATATAAATAACGCTTATGGCAAACTAATGAATTTTTGCAGGACTGACTGTAATTTAAGGAAAGGCACTTTTGATAACGAAATTTTTATTTTACGTTCATTTTTAAATGAGGAATTGTAGTAATTTGTTTATCTACACATGCCCACAACCACACTTACATGCATATGTATATACACATATAGTTCCATACACATGTAAATAGATATATGGAAACGGAAACTGGCAAAAGTAATGTATAAAATATGTCAGATCTTTTCCCTATGTACTTTCAGTGTCCCAGATGAAATATTTTTTCCATCACATCATCCTTTCTATAGTGCAAGCGTATCAGAATTTCTAACCATAGTTCAATGTATAAATGTCATAGAATTTGTCATTGTGATGAGTTTTCTTGATGATTGAAATAACATTTTCCAGAATACACTTTAATAGCTATACTGTGAGAGATGAAAACCTAAGTTAAACACAGTTTGTTTTCCTTTCACTTCCCCTAATGTAAAACGGTAGAGATTCTAAATTTAAATAGTAAGCCTCAACTCAGACTTGGTGCCTTCACTTGCATTTCAAATGTGATCATTTCCACGGTAATTAAAAAGAAATACCTACTCCATATTGTCAGGTATGACAGCTAAGAAAACCATCGAGACTCCAAGAAAAAGGGCATAATTTTGACCTCAGTTTCAGCTTAGAGAATAGAGAATGAGAGAAAAACTGACCTGAAAATACACATATGCTAAGTATCTTACACCTCTCTACCTCAGATGTAAAACCTATGTGATGATTGTAGGAGAACTATTTTCACATTTGCTTATTAGTTTTCTGAACATTTTTTTTGTTTGCAATTCCCATCTGACTTTTCTGATATCTATTTTTTTCATGTAATATTGTTTCCTTTTTATTCAAATACTTCACCACATGTGTAAAGGTTATATATTTTTACAGCTATGTGAAATGTGCCTGAATGTTTTGTAAAAAACATATATAAATGAACTTCTAAAGGATGCATCTTTTTCATCTTTTTTTTTTTTTAATTACTCATTAATTGTCTCATAATATCTGATGATCTTGCTACTTAAGAGACACTGTGCAAACAGTGGACCCCAGGGACTATAAAAACTGTATTAGTGTTCATTAACACAATGCATTCCTTAGAAGTCTAAAGAAGACATCTGGAATAAAGCAGGGAAATGACTCAATGAAGATCACAAATCAGACCAGCGGAGCAGTTTTTGTGAATTCTTATGTATGCAAAATATCTATGATATTGATATTGAAATGCATTTAAGGCAACAAAATAACTTCAAACACACCTTTTAATGACTCATTTAGGCAAAAAGTGAAAGAAATACAAATGTTTAAAATCACTTTAATATAACCTGGGACAACAAACTACTATGCTATAGCCAGAACTGCCACTATGGAGCAGCATTAGTGTTATTTGTCTTCCCTAATTGTTCATTTGTATACTTAAACAGGTTTGATTGCTCTTAAATTTAACTTTAAAATTATATGGCTTGCAATGATTGGTGGGGAGGGATAATTGCTGAATTCCACTATTATTTTCACTCTTAGATAGTGAATGTATACGAAACCTGAACTTCATTTTATTGTATTTTTTTATCCAGAAAAACAACTGTAATAGCGCTTTGCATACAGTGGGGAGGCATATTCATTTTTCAAGCTGACTATAACATTTTACTCTAACAGGTATTAAAAAAACTCTAAATTTTTAGGACCTGTTGGTCCTAAAATACACCACTATGGATGGTGGTTAAAAAACCTGAGAATACTGAATTAAATACCTATTTGGCTTTTTTGTGTCACTGATGGTGGGTGGTGATGGGTATTTTTTTCAGAAGAAAATAGACTGTTTGGCAATAACAAAAACACCTTTTAACACTTAAGTCTGGAGAAGGTTAATTCTGATAAAAGCTAGCCATTTTATGGAAAGACCACATTAGCAGCACAATTGCTAAGTGCTTTTGCTTCTGAAAGCATGATTACAACAACCAAAGATATTAAATAAAGAAACCCAAACCCAGAACTACTAAAATGTAGAGCACAAAAAAGAAGTACTTAATTTTTTTTCCCCTTTTTCTCACTACACCTGTATTTCACAGTGTGTGTACTACACACTTCCTTAGGGCACTGTTAAAGCTTCTTCAGGGATAATGTTTGTGGGCCACCACGACCCATGCTAAATTTACTATGCAAACTCAGTTTGAAAGGCATGAGGCACCTTCACCATAGATTTCAAAGTGAATTAGCATAATAAATACAGTATAGGCTTTAAATCTGCCTTTTAGGGGAATATGACAGATGTGTAAGCCATTTCTACAGTAAGTCTGCTCTGAATAATTAGAACTGCTCAGGAGCTCAAATTTGAGGTCATAGGAGGACATATAATAGCTAAAGGTAATGTATAAAGAAGATCTGTCTATATCCTTTAGTCATTTTACACATTAAAAAAATTTAATGATACATTGTTCGTGATTTATGTTTATAATTGCAATGAGTTCCTTGGTCCATGGAAATCAATAAAAACTTTACCGTTGACTTCAGTGCAGCCAGGTTTTCACCCTGAGCATTCTAGGTTATGACATTTTGTTTCGGAACTTTGCCAATGTTTGCAGGACCCAGATGGTGATTACACAGAAGGATTAAATTTTAATCTGATTTTCTTCTATGATTCTTCATGAGAAACAATGCAAGATACGCAGAAATAGCATCAAGGGTCATCTTGATGTTTAGTTTCCTGGGGAAAGCAGTATTGTATTATCACCCAATTTGTCCCAATCCAGAATCTTTTCAGTAGTTTGCAATTTCAACCAAAAAATGCAATGGTAAGGGTTTAAAAGAAGTTAAGTGAAAATCAGCAAGTGAATACAGGAAGGTGAAGATCTTGAATAACGATCTTGTTGGAAAAACTGACACAGCATGAGGATATACATAGATACCAACATTCACACTATCTCAGTCTTCACATATAAATAGAAAAGCATGCTGTACAGTTTCCTCTGCTTAAACTAGTGTTTGGGTTTAGCTCAGGAAAACATCAAGAATTTTCACTATGAAAAGATATATTTGTGTTTTCTTCCTGTAACTAGCAAAACTATGAGGTTTTGTGTTTTTTCAGGCTACTTCATCTTATGATTCCTACCAAAATACATGAGAGGGTTTGTAAAACTTAACTTTTGCCTTGAGATGTCTAGTCTAGGCTAGCCATAACATATAGTCAATGCAGCAAGAGGATTCATCGCATCTAACCCAGATGCCTTAAAGAGTCAGGGTAAATTTCCCTTTCATGATGCCCAGCCTTCCATTGACTAGAAATTATTCTGAGATTAATCCCATCTTGAGTGCATAAAGATGAAGGTAGGTGTTCAGTAGAATTTTTCAAATTTATAAACTGATTTGATGTCTAAACCTCCTGTGAAAGCAATAGAAGTAATCACTTAATCTGATAATGTAAATTGTAAATCTGATATGAGTCTTTACATACCCAAATACCTTTTCAAATCTACATTATAACTTTCACAGTACTGTCTTTTCTTAACCTCCATTTAACTTTTATTTCCAGACAATGAATTGGCTTTGTCTTGCTCCACACTAAAGAGCTAAATTTCATTTTGTAAGAATGTTAAATTGCATGCTGAGGTACATTTTTGAAGTGCAATATTGGCTTAGATATTTGAAATTCACACCACTGATTAGTTATGCAATTCAGATTTTGCTTTTGGCAAATAAGCATTCAAGCTGAAGGTACATTTCATGAATTTTATCACTGGTAAAGCCTGATCACTGCAATATTGACAGGAAGCAAGTGCAAAGTAGGCATGAAAACAGTTGAAGTGAACCCACTTAAGAAGAGGAATTAATATTCTTGTAAATGCTTTACAGTGTTCTCCCACCGATGTTTGGTACAGACAAAAGGGAGTATCTGAGGGTGAGCTATAAATTTTTTGTTGGATTAAGAATGAAGCACAAAAAAGTACATGAAGCACGTTAGAGGAAATTTTCAGTGGCACAGGGGAAGTCAAACACCCACCTTTTTGTTTTCAGTGGCAATCTGGAGCTAAAAATCAGTGACAGGCTTTTGGAAGGCTCCCCCAAAACACATAACTCATTCATGTTTCTGAAGTAGGAAAAAACCCATTAAATAGCTATGTTTGTCAGACAAACTTTTTGTTTGTTTGTTTGACAGTGATTGGTAATGCTGAGCGGCTTTGTCCTATTCTGTGTCATCAGCATGATTTATACTACAGTGACAGTATTATGCCTTTCTAGGTACACAACAAAATACCAGATCTTACAAGCTAGAAAAAACTGACACTTGAACAGCTTGAACTCAGATGGTGGGTGAAAACGTTAGAAAAGATTTTGGGTCCAATATGGATTTAATTTGGGACCTCAGCAGTGGAAAATCCTCGTTCTTTTTCTTAGCTACAGGAGCCAGGCAACTAAAGAGAAAACAATGTATTACTTGTGTTAACACAATATGTTTCAACAGAACAGCTTTGTTTCTTGCTACCTTTTCCTACCTCAAGATAATAGGCAGGTCTTATGTCTTCTTCAGGTCCCCAGTTGAAAGAAGTTTTAAAAATCCTTTTCAGTGTCTTTCAATCAGGCCTCAGTCTTCTTGTCATTCAGCTGCTGCTTTATGTTTCTTTCTGAAATACTTTTGCGGTAATCTCTAGAAAGAAGTCAGGCTGAGGAGTATTATCAATGGAGTTGACAATTCCTCCTCAGACATGAACACTCATGAATGGCGATACAAGGTAGGCCTGTTTTAGTTTACTTTGTGCCTTTAGCACAAAATAGATGTTTTCCTGGTTTATGTCTGTCTCAAAATTTCATGTAATGACATATCTAGCAGTATCAGCCTCACCACTTCTGATTCAGTTTGAGTGATTTATAACGTTGAGTCTCACCTACACTGCCTGCAAGTCACCATTCTCCCAGTGAGTTGTGATACTTGAATAAATGAGCTCTGTGAGACATTTTAGTACAAATTAAAATTATTTCTCTGATCTAACCTGCTTTACACTAGAGAACTGTAGAAGTACTCAGGCTCCACTGGGACAGTGGTGACTTGTGAATGAAGTATTAATTTCACAAACCATTCAAATTTGAATGGAAGATCTCATCTAATTATGTCTTTACTCATCTGTTCAACATAAGGACTTACAGTATGTTCAGGGAGGGAGGAAAAATAGCAAATTTGGACCAGGAAAAAAAGAAAAAAAAATACATATAGCACAGATGGCGTGACATATATGTACCATGTGCCATAATGTTACAAAATTCCAAAGCTTTTTTTTCACCCCTGAAAATAATTAGATTTCTGATTATTTTTCTGTATCATAATGAAAAGAATGCTAGTGAATTGCTTGAAATTATGGCCTAAGTGTGGAAAGAAAAGAGAGTAATTTTGTGGTTGGCAAGGATAAATGAAAGTGGGAGGTATGAAACAACGTGCACATTCTGCATTAGCAAACAATGGAAACACCTCAGCAATTTCAAAGAACACCAAAGGAAGCAAAAAGGTGGGAAGCAACACAGATTCAGTTCCAGCAAGGACATACAGAAATAGCCTACAGCTTTTGAACGGAAACTTGCTAAATCAAGTATTGAAGATTATAGTCTACAAACAGTCTAAGGGGAATTTTTGTGGGGAACTAAATATTAAGGAAGTTAACTCAAAAAATTCAGAATAAGGCAGTGATGAAGTTCAGGCACATTGTCAATCTACTACAGGTAAAAAAGTTACTACACATCACATAAGCCATGACAATTCTTTGCATGTGAGGATTTTTAGTCCTTGAAAAACGTAATGTATTTTCATGTCATTTATACTCCTTCAATTATGTGCTACAGCAAGTTGAATTACATTGCATTTGTTACAGGCTTACAGCATATATGTAGGCAGTTTCTACACAGCAGCTGGCGATCAGTACCTTCATAAACCAAAACAACATGACTGTGGATTCACAGCCTATAAAGACAGAACAGGAAAAGAGTAGGGGAAAGGAAAACTAAAAGAAATAACAAAAGGATTATGCAAGAAAAAAAGCACCCTTCTCCTTTTATTAATCTCTTCCTTAACATTTTTTATTGTGTTTGCAATAAACTAAAGCCATTGACATAGCCATTGATTTTGTGACAATTTACTGGTACATAGATCTGATCGGTGCAGGCTGATTTCACTTTTAGCTTAGGGCTCTTACCATGGAAATACCCCTTCAGCTGTTTAAGTCACATAAAAGCAACTTTGCAAGACTGAACCGCAGATGTGTTATACATTGAGACATTTTACTTGCTTTAAAGAACATACACCAGTGTTTATCTTGAATCTGATAGCACAACGGCTGCTGCGAAGGCCACTGGTTGCTTTACAGAAGGTATATTGTTCTTTGCTTGTAAAGGACTGTGAACTGCCAGAGTCAACTAGAGAAGTTTATCAAAGACCAGTAAGGAGAAAGTGACAAGAAAAGCTTCTGTATAAAACAGAAGAGCTGATATCTCTCTTACGGACTCTGAAAATAACTCACTTAACTCTTTCAAAGCATTTATAATGTTTGGAAAATTAATGTTTCCCAGCTGTAATATTTTTTCTGTTAGCAAGTCCAAGAGGTGTCATTAAGCTATAGAATTTAAAGGTGGTTTTTTGTGGGGTTTTGGGTTTTTTTTTATTTTTGTTTTTGTTTTTTTGCTTTAAACCCCTGAAGGTTCTTGCATTTCAACAAAGTGCTGCTGATTTACAGAGGAACAAAAGGAGGCAGGCATTATCCATGATATTAAATTAGGTTGGGCCAATTAATTCTATTTGCAGGAAAGCGTAAGCAAAGGTTATTCTTTGTTCTTTGTCACTTAGATGGCAGAAGGATGTGCAGTTGTGAATACTGTATTGTGCATAGAGGTACAGCCCAACTATTTAGGTGTGCTCCTTCAATATATGAATGAAGTGCTGTTGAAAAAGAAAGGGACACTGTACAATTGATGAGGACAGATGAATTACACTCTAGATGCACTTCTTTCTGTATTGACTATAAAGAGCATCTAGATAATTTGCTCACATATGTGTAGCTACAATGTAAGCTTCTAAAGTGAATTGTGATGAATAGAAATTATTTCATTGTTTAAGATGTGTATTCACTACCCGTTCTTTTCAGAGAGCTGTACTAGCATCAATAGAAACTCTACTGTCTGACCAGAATATGCTGTTTCAGGATATTTTGTGTATATCTGTCGTGGTTTAACCCCAGCCAGCAACTAAACACCACGCAGCCACTCACTCACTCCCCCCCACCCAGTGGGATGGGGGAGAAAATCGGGAAAAGAAGTAAAACCCGTGGGTTGAGATAAGAACGGTTTAATAGAACAGAAAAGAAGAAACTAATAATGATAATGATAACACTAATAAAATGACAACAGCACTAATGAAAGGATTGGAATGTACAAATGATGCGCAGTGCAATTGCTCACCACCCGCCGACCGACACCCAGCCAGTCCCCGAGTGGCGATTCCCTGCCCCCACTTCCCAGTTCCTATACTAGATGGGACGTCCCATGGTATGGAATACCCCGTTGGCCAGTTTGGGTCAGGTGCCCTGGCTGTGTCCTGTGCCAACTTCTTGTGCCCCTCCAGCTTTTCTAGCTGGCTGGGCATGAGAAGCTGAAAAATCCTTGACTTTAGTCTAAACACTACTGAGCAACAACTGAAAACATCAGTGTTATCAACATTCTTCGCATACTGAACTCAAAACATAGCACTGTACCAGCTACTAGGAAGACAGTTAACTCTATCCCAGCTGAAACCAGGACAATATCTTACCTTTTGAAGAAATGCAGCTACACACAATGTTGTCTCCTTCAGATCTTTGGCTCCATGCTGAGAACCAACCTTTGTAAAAAACTTCCATCTGATAGCCACTGAATGGACAGAGAAGAACCTATGACAAGGAACTAAAATAATAGAATGCAATAAAGCGTGTTGACACATGCTGGATAAAAGAGCATTTAGTAAAAGAATTCAAGGTAAAGGCTCATTTTAAATTTCCAAACTGTCACAGAAGATAAACAAGACAATGAGGTCGTATGGGGCCAATGGATCCGTTTCCAAGGTCAAGTCCACAGAAAGCTGATGATGAGGTTGCTTGAATTGCTTCATCAGCTGTTTGCTGTTTGTTCAGAAACATCCAAATGTTTTTTTTTCCTCCAATCGTTCTCCACTGATGTAACATTTGTTAGACCCTGACCTAGTTCGCAGGTCACTACTGTTATTACACAAAAGCAATACAGATCCGTATTTCTTCCCACAGGATGCTTTTAAACCTTTATTTTATTATTTTTTCTTTCCACTTTTTTGTTTGTTTGTTTGCTTTAACAAGCCAAACTTAACATATGCTTGGTTGTCTCTAGCACCTTCTTTCACTTTTCAGACTCACTTTGACCCTCAGCTGGTATCATCCTTCCTTCAAAATCAGAATGCCTTGGTGTCTGCCTATAAAACATTAGTACTGTGGTCATTGTTGAATTGTCAGTTTGCATAATTGCTATATTACACTTTATATAAGCCAAACATGGGGTTTGTTTGGTTTTTTCCCCAAGAAAATGTAGCGTTAGTATAGCATGTACTCTGTTGGCAAATTTTGACATTTTAGTGAAGACTAGAATCTTTCCTTTCCTAGACTGTACAGATCAGTAGAGACAGTTATACATCATAGCAAATCCAGCATAGTTTGGTTGTTCATCTCAAGGACCACAAGAGACCTGATCCCTTAGGCTGGGCTTTTTCACAGTGATATACCTTCATTTCCTGATGACATCATTTGGAATTGTGGATGTTTCGTTCCTCTGAATATCTGGCTCAAGGCCTCAGAAGCTGTACACCTAAAATGTCAGCATTGTCTCAGTTGACTAGTCATTACACACACTTGACTTTTTATGTCTACAAAATGAATTTGTCTTTTTTCCCCCTCTCCTTTCACTCTCTGTAGTCTTTGAAGTAGGTTGTAAGCGTCAGCTTTATTATAGGATGCACACATATACATTTGGAGATTAATAATTTAAACATATATAAGTCACAATTCCCTAAAAAAAAGTTCTTTCTTTTTTTTTTATTAATAATGTTCCAGGATAGCTTTATTAATTGTATGTAAGTACCCACATATTTAGAGTAGGGTTCAATCTGTTCAAGTCAGGCAAATAAGTTACACCCACATTTTTAGAATCTTGGAATACACTACCGGTAAACTAAGTTCTCTATGGGACAAGAGGGAAAGACAGGTGTCCTGGAAGGACTCCCAGCACAAATCTGAAGATCACATAGATTGTGATCATAAATGCTAACAAGTTTAAAGAAAAGGATAATTAATTAAGAACTAAAGATAACATTTTGAAGACTATACCCTTCAGGATTGATCAGGACTCTTACACTCTTACATGTTCTGAAAAAGATTTGAATTCCTGTGTCCTTCCATTTAAACTCCAGTATTGTTTGAGTGTTACTGACTATAGCTTGAAAGCTGATTTGCCTCACATTCCTGAAGTTTAATGCATAAATTATAAAAAAGTAATGTTAGAGAATGAATTACATAGTATACTTTATCTGGAAAGGTATTTAATAGTTTCTAAAAACAAGAACTATAGCCACATCTTGCCATCCAAGATAATTCATCTGACCTTTCCTAAAGGAGCTCAGAGTAATTCAAATATTGAGTTGAGTTGTAGATGAATTGTTCCACTAATTAGAGACCTTATCTCAGGTACTAGCAAGCAGTAAGGAAAGATTTACTTTATATGTTCTTGCTGTACAAAAAACCTGGTACTTCTGGGAAATGTTTGGCCTACTACATATGGGTTTATCTGCTGTATACACGTGTAGTAGTTTGACCCCAGCCAGCGGCCAAACACCCACCTTGCATTTTGTTCATTCCCCTCTCCCCCAGGACAGGGAGAAAATAGGAGGAAGGCGAGAAGACTTGAGGATAGGAATAATGACAGTGTAACAGGGAAAGCAAAGCAAAAAGAAATTTGTTCACTGCTTCCCATCAGCAGGCAGATGTCCCACCACTTCCTGGGAAGCAGGGCCTCAGCACATGTAATGGTTACTTGAGAAGACAAATGCCATGACCATGAACATCTCCCCTCCCTCCTCCTTTCTCTGAGTTTTTACTCTGAACGTGAAGGTCATAGGACATGGAACAACCCTTTGGCAAGTTTGGGTCAGCTGTCCCTCCTATATCCCTTCCCAACCTCTTGCCCACCCCCAGCCTATTAGGTTTTGGCAGGGGGAATAGAGGAGAGAGAGGAAAGTCTTGATGCTGTGCAAGGACTATTAAGCAACAGCCAAAACACTGTTGTGATTTATCCACAAATACAAAGCATTGCACCGTATGGGCTGCTGTGAAAAAAAGTTAACTCCATCCCAGCGAGACCCAGTAGAACATGCAATCCTTTGGAGATGTAGAAGAGAAGGCACCCTAGCCAAAATTTCTTGGTTGCCTGCAGAAGGGATAATGAGATCTGATAAAACAGGAAAACTGCTCACGTAAAGTTTATCTTATAACATTAGAAAAACTTCTACGGAACAACTGAGTATTTTACAGTTATGAACATTACAGCATCTACTATGGGAACAATAATGATAATATCTAGCTGTGCTTTAGCTTGTGGAAACATATGATAGGGTGGTTAATGCCTCTTATTACACATCCTGGGTTTCACTGTCACTCTTTTATCTTGTTGAGGACTGCCCCTGCCTGATCCGTTTGTAAATGGGTACTCAACCATTTTGTCACAAAATTAAAGGAAACATCATACTAGCCATTTGGTCACCTTTTGTGCAGCTGGCTCCAGAACTGGAGCTGCTGCACAGAGTTTCAGTGCCTAAGTTCCTCCCCTGAGAGTAATAAAAGGTATCTGGCCTATTTTCCCCTCTTGTATATTTTCATATATGTTTTTATGCTTTATACTGTTTCCCTTGAGAACAGAGTGTGGTGGATTAATTTTGGAGGAGGGCCAGGCTCAGAACAGCCTCAGCAGAACAGGGGGAGAAAATGGGATGAGAAAAGGACAGGGAGATCACTTAGCAGCTACCGTCAGGGACAAAACTCAATTTAGGGAAGATTAATTTAATTTATTGCCAATTAAAATAAATTTGTGTCATGAGAAACAAAAAGACAAACATTAAAACCACACCTTTCATCCCCCTTTTCCCAAGGTCAGCTTCGCTCCTTCTCTCCCAACTTCTCCGATCCTCTAGGTCCTGAAGTTGATAGTTTCAGATGAGGGTGAGAACATTATGAAAGTTAACAGCATTTTGAAGTCTTCACTTGGAGGCATATGATGATAATGATGGGGTGCCTGATGTTGATGTTGATAGTTTCTTCCTCCGTTCTCCAAGGTTTGCTTGAGACAATTTTTATATGTGTTCTAACATGCTTTACACCTTGATCTTTCACTGATCTGAAACTCCACATTACCTCTGATTTTAAAGCAAATGATCCATTGTGCATGTTAGACACTTGTTCTTTTTCCTTAATTTTACCCCAAACACAGGTTTTTCTAGCTATTAATTTTGCATTGCTACCATTAACTGACTGCTGGTGAGTTGCTAATAGTACTGGGGCTTCTAGGATCATCCCAAACCAATGCCTTGAAGCAACACCTTCAAGGACTCTGCTGTTATCCCATCTCAGTCCTCCTTTATATTGAGTCTCAGTGACAATGCAGAAATAATTTGTTCTTACACAGCATAAAAACTTGATAGTTTTATATTTCCTATTTTTTTAGCAATACATGTTACACCACACAGGTACAAAAAAACTTAGCAAAATAAACTAGGTAATAGTCACCCTCTCATTAAACAATTCTTGTTACAACTAAGCAAGCTAAGATAAAGCTCCAATACAGCCAAGACAAATCTACATAAAGCCAGATAGTACCTGACCTGAGGTCTGTGTTGTAGCTTAGTAAAAAATCTGTGGCCCATTACTAGCAATGGTAATTCTGTATTTATTGGCAACAGGGCTAATATTCAAGAGACTTGAATTGTGCATCACATTAATACTCATGGAAGAAAAATAAACCAGACCAGTTTTTGTCTCTAAAGGGAGCCGAACTGATAGTTCTTTGTAGTACTGGGAATATAAAGGTATGGAAATTATTTCAGTAAGAAGAAAAAAATTATTTACACATCAAAAGCCTAAGAGTAGGACATGATTCTTGATGACTTCAGCATTGGCAATTGTGCACGTTCCTCGTAAATAAACTGAGGACAAAGATAGTTAGCAATCGTACACATGCTTCTATGATTGCTGCAAAAATATCGTCTGATCTGTCAGTATTAGACATTGTGGTAGTGTGATCAATGCCAACAACATATGCATGTGAGAGCTTTAATAAGATTTTAAGAAGCAAAAGAGAAGCATCTTTTTCACTGTGAGAAGTGTTAGAAATTGACTATGGAGAAAAGAAGAATTGTGTAGTATTTTTAATGGAATCTCAATGTAAATTTTTAATGTAAATCTCAAATCACCTTTCTAACTTTAAACTGTGACCTACAGAGACCAACAAGATGAATTTATTTTCAGGCAGAAAGGTTGGTATTGGTCACTTCATAACAGATTCCTGAATGTTAATCCTAGTAAGTAAAGCAAAGCTGAAGCAATGCTTTTAGGATCTAGAATTTACTGGTATGACAAGAAGCAAAAAAAGAGATAGAATTTTGTATGCTTCATAAATTAATTAGAGTCATGAGGAAATATCTCAGGTACACTATAGGCCAGTTAGTTAGCCTCTAGCTGGTATGAACAACCATTAACATAAATAATGGAGGGAAGTGAGGAAGCCTGAGAAAAGTGTCCTTAGATGTAAACCTGAAATCTTACCTATGGGCAGCAGCACAAAAGCAACAGTTAGAGACATTAAAGACACAAAGAAAGAACTGGAAAACTGGTAAAATCTGACAAGAACCAAGAATGGACAAAAACTTCGGATGTGTGAACAATGAGTACTTTGTGCTTGAAGATGCTGAAACTACAAGGAGTGCTGCAGCGTACTGTCTCCAAGTCCCCAACACTCCCAGGATGTTTGGTCAGTAGACTAGGTATCTTGTTTATGTATCCCTGCTTAGTTTTGCATATATTGTAAATATATCCAGTAAAGCTTGTTTGTTAGAGGATTGCCTTTGTCTTGGTTGTTGACTGCTCATCTAACCAATTCTCAGAGGTATCATGAAAAATACATTGTATTAGTATACAATGGATTAGTAATCCAACTGTAATATCTACAAGTATTAAAGAAAGCAACAGAAGGAAAACCAGAGAGGAACTATGGAAATATGTTCAGAGCTGAAAAAAAGATTTGAGATATTCAGACAAAGGAATCACACGTAAACTTCTGAGTGAAAGGATAGGAAAAGAGGATCTAGAGATACAGGTTATCCTGCCAACTTCTACTTTTTTATTCTAATTTAAACTTCAAAATATAAGTTGACTGACTGAAGCCCCTTTTAGGTCAATCTGTCATTCAATTGATCTATCTACTTATCTATCTATTTATCTATATATCTCTCTATTTTATTAGGCATTATTTTGTCTACCCAATTATCTATATAGTGACACTACACAAAGCCCAAGAAAGAGCTTTGGCTCTTTGGACTCAATGTATTCAAGAACAGTGATTACAGTGGTGCTGCAACTACAGTCTGTAACGAAGGGGGAACCAGCCTCAGTGAGGCTGGATAATAGAGGACGCTCACAATGGCTGTTCAGCAATAACCAGAAAGCACATATTCAAGTGGGGAAAAGCTCCATTTTTCAGTACAGAGAGTTATAATGCAGCTCAGTAATATCTGATTTCTTATCCCATTAAAATGACTGCCTTGGGATTTATTTTTCCTAAATAGGGCTTCTAAAAGATAGTCACTCTGCATTTCCTTTGTAGTCATTGAAATAGTTCTGATGAATCATTCTCTGAAGGAAGCTATTTGTGTTTGTTAACTATAAACAAAGCCTAGGATTATTAGATGAGAATTAGACATCAGATTTTGAGATGTCTACAGTTCATTCCACCCACATACTGGAAGCAAGTATATGACAACTGCATTTAGCAAATCTGGTATAAGTTAATAAAATACAATAGTGCCAGCTTTATACAGAATTGGACAGAAGGGAGAATGGAAATCAGTCCATTTCCTTGTCCATTTCATATTCAATGATGTTCAATTTGACATAATTTTCTAATGAAGAATGTCCTTAACATTCAGGATGGGATTCATGTCACCTAACTTGGTAACTATATCTGAGCTAGTCATGCTAGGCCCCCGTACAGTATCCACTGTAGTCAGTCGATAGAAATAGTATAGCACAGTTCATATAAATACACATATATTCACTGCTGCTGATGTGCATCGTACCTGAAAATTCCTATTACTCTCTATGGGCTATGAAGAGGGCTCATAGTGATCGGCTTAGATAGAGATATGTAATCTGCAGGCCTCTAAATTTGTTTTGAGAATTTCCAACCTCAGCTCCAATGGGATTTTATTTGCTAATTAAGTACTGAACTCATTTTGCAAGATTTGGCCAAACATGAAGCAAGTATTCTTATTTTAAAAAAACAAAAAAATAAACAACAAAACACCTGCCACATAATCTCCACTTGCCTTTAATAGTTTGAAAGTGTTCCCATTGAAGATGAGGAGAAAACTCTCATGACTTTGGGAGGATTATTTGGCTCAAGTTTTCATTCACAGATTGAAAGGTCTTCAGTGAGAAAAGAGGAAGCCATAAATCCAAGCAAAAGATCTGTCTACAGAGGAAAAAAATACAAAAGCTGCTCATTAGGACTGACTTTGCTCCTAGTTTTCATGCTGCAACTCAAATGAAATGTGATGCAAAAATCAGTCAGTTCTGTTTGCACTTGCTTGCCAAAATGTAGATAGTTAGTTAAAGGAACAGCTGTTGTTGCTATAGACAAGCTGCTCTGTAGAAATTAATTGTAATTATTAAGAATAATCCTGACCTGGGTCACAGATGCAATGACTTAAGTTCCATTCTAGACATTAATCAGACAAGTCTTTTCTTCCTGAGACTGTAAAATCAAGAAGCCTACTCAGTTTGATTAAAACCTCAGTGATGTTTTTGCATGATGGAACTGTTTAAGAGAGATTTTTGCTTATACTTAAGGGGGGAGGGGGTTAATCTCTATGAAAGTTTTGGTGTAATGTAGGAGGGAGTTCAAATGTTTTCCAAACCAGAACAGAATGACAGGTTACTTCGGGACACATTCTGAGTCTAGCCCGGTATATTTCCAATCATAAATAGGAAAGTAATTTTGTTTGACAAAATATCTTTGGAAAGTGCTGAGTGCTGCAGACAAAAATGCTCATTCTGAGGGGTTTTGTTGCTTGGATGGGGTTTTTTTGGTAACAATTGTGTTGCTGTGTCCAAGTTAATTGCTAGGTTTTATATATAAGTGTAGATATGGGTAGTTTATATAAGTTTTGACACAGTAAAGTTTTCTAAGGTTCTGGAAGATACAACCACTTCAAGCTTCCAGCCTCATATTAACATAGGGATATCAAGATAATTTCTCTGTGGACTGCTAACTGAATAACTACCAATATCAGTTTTTTTACACACTTTCTGGACTGTAACAAAGTTTGGAAAATTAATTTCTGTCAAACTAGTTCCATAATCACCCAATATTTTTATTAACAGTTTCTTCATAGTGAACACCATCAACTAAAGATGCAACTTATGTAAAGTCTTGACACAAGTCAAGAGTGGGTAAACTTTGAAGAGAGAAAACATTGGTTTATCCTTATAAAATTACCAGACACCAAAAAATGTGACATTAAGCTGAAGGTCACTAGTAGGATCATTGCAAGACCTGGTAGTAGTAGAAAATATCATTTGTCTTAGACAAAAGAGAAAAAGCATTCAACATTTCTCATTACCTTTCCATTTTCCTTTCAGGTTTCAAGTTCCCTGAGTGCCTCTCTCTTTACTCTTTTCTTATTTCTTCCTCTAGTTTTCCTTTTCTTTTAATTTGTCGTCTTGGAGTAGACTCTGGTCCCTTTTTTCCTAAATTCAGTTAAAAATAATTAAGTTAAAATTAATAAACCTAGTTAAATAAGAATCAATTAAAATCACCAACCCTGTGAAAGAGTCTCTTTGTACCCCTTGAAGTGATTGAAGTGTCTAGTGCTCTCTAATTGCCCAGTTTTAATGATCTAATGTAGGCAGTTCAACATGTTTTCTCAAACCAGCTTCAACTGCATAGTTTCTGAGCGCCTTTCAGAAGTGCTTTAAGAAATGTGACTAGCATTTAGGATGTGTGGTTACTTCGCTCTTTGGCCCGTTATTCAGGTGACTCCTTCTGCACACATTTGGCAGAAATTCTTCTGTCTCCTAGACAGCTGTATTTCTTTTCTTAATCATCTATAACTTTTTTTTTTCCTTTAATTAGGGTTATGATTTTTTTCCAGTGAAAAAAACTGCCCATTTGTTTGATACAGATGTATATACAGTCTCCTACCAAAAAATACTTTCAAATCCGGGTTAAAATTGTTAAACAAATTTTGTTGGAAAAGTTTCTCAGGATTGATACATAAAACCGGTAATGACAGACTACCTTTTCCAACACCATTCTTCTGTTTGCACAAGATTACAAGAATTCAAGACTGAACTAAATTCCCTTGACTATCTGAGGAAAACTTATCTCACATATATCTGTTAGTAAAACATAATCTTTAAGGATTAGTTACTGGTGTCCAAGGAATTCGTGTTCAGTTTTTTATAGCATAAATAAACCTTAAAGAACCAGATTCCCATCAAATAAACATCCCAGTCATAACTATGGAATAAAACCCCCCAACTGTTTAATAAACTACTACTAATAATAATTGTTACATAATAACAACCATAACCAAAGGAGAAAGAAAAGCACCTTCTCTCACATCTGATACAGAACACTTTTAGAGACAGTATTTCTTTGGTTTTGTTTTTGTTGTTGGTGGTGGTTTGTTTGTTTGTTTAAATTTCTTAAACCTTTTAAGATTTTAGACTAAGGGAGAACTTGAAATCGTGTCTTCTGTGTCCTAGAGAGATGCCCTAACCACTAGTCCTGGCTGGAAAAACAGAAGATGAAAAAGCCTCCTTGCCCCAGCTATTTGTTTTGTGAATGTTAGTTAAATTTAGACTTTGCAATTTCTGTCTAAAAGATGTACGTGGAGGTGAGATGAGAGGAAAATAAATTATTTCCCTATTGTTACCACTACCCTTTCTCCATTTTGTTAAGAAAGCATGAAAGTGGCTTTTATTTGGTTTAAACAACATTTTTTTTGTTTCTTACATCATGAAACCAGTCACTTCTTTGCACAGTCATACTCAAATCCACTTGTCAGCTATTGCTGCTGCTCCTGGATCCTGCTAGGCATTACAGCCATATACTTTGGATAAACTTTACCCAAATGGCCTGGAAAATAACCTGAACTTTTTCTAAAACTCCACCATTATTACTATTATTGTTATTAATATATCAGATTGAGTATTTCACAGGATTACAAGAAGGAGAAGCTGTCTGTTTTAAGTTTTTTACTTTGCCTTTTTCTTTTCTTTTTTCCTTCTTTTTCCTCTTCTCTCCTTTCCTTTCCTTGGTTGTTTTACTTTTTGCTTTTTGATGTAAATTTAAGAAATCTTTCATCCTTGAAAAAATTTCTTTAAGCTTTATAATATAGTAGATTTTTTTAGTTTTGTAGTTTTCACCTACTTTTATCTATTGGGTAGTGTGTGTAGTGTTCTCTGTATCGGTGAAGGACACATTGAAATGACAGTAAAGAAAGCTGACAAAGATCATGTGACTGACTCCTGAACCAACCAGGAGTACTGATTATCTTTTCCTTTGATAAATTCAATATATTAAATTTCAGAGCATAGCTAAGTATCTGGTATTAACAACTATTGACTAGGTCACCAATTTTCTCTCTCTTTCAGGCTGGAGTTGTCTCTCAAACTGGAAAGTAAACCTACATATTGAAAAAAAACCCCTCCAAACAGATTAATTTTGCTTAAATTTATCCATATTAAAATTATGTACGTATTTAAACCATTGAGATTTCTATTCAGTCAAAGGGGAAGAAAATGGCACAGTAAAAGAAGAGTATTCTTAATAGGTGACTTAAGAGCAGAGCAGATCTTAGAGCAGACATCTAGACTTTAGATGAATAGTCAGGTCAAATGACTCACACTCAGCTTAATGGTGAGAGAGGTGATTCATTTGAATATTAATGTCCATTGACTGGTTCTCTAAAATTGACTGTACTGGGGATGTTCTCACCTGGTACTGAAATAAGGCCATTTCCTTTGGACTGTGTAATCAACAGCTATGACTGTTGCAGAACTATCTGAGTGTTTCCAAACAAATTGGGGGGGGGGCTATTTCACATCCATTAGAGTGTCCAGAGATTTTATGAGCTCTAGAAGTTGCTTGAGGTTCATTAACAGTGATAACAAATCTAATTCAACACTGTATTGTACGATGGAATACACAGAACAGTTTTAAGCTCTATATTCACAAGCAAAGAGAAACTTGCATTCAAATAGATTGGAGAGAAGCTTAAATTTGCTTTTAGCTTTTTGGCCACAAGATATCATCCTCCTCTATGAAGACCATTGTTTTTAAGCATATTTGTACGGTATGTAATTTGGTTTGGTTGCTTGCTTGCTTGGTTTATGGTTTGGCGGCGGGGGCGGGGGGGTACTGACTTTATTTTATACATAATCCACATCTTTAAGTCTAGAAACACCACTGCAGAATTAGACATCATTCTCTTAAGATCTTGCTGTAGTAGACAGCACACAGTACTCCTCAAAGAAATATTCTCTATTAGACTGTTTGACACCTTTATTGAAGCACACAAACAAGAAAGGTAAAAGCATTTGCCTGAATATAATTTAATATCAGTTCCCAAGGTTAGGTCAAAAATGGTTTCATCTAGATTTGTGCAAAAGAATGTCAGAATAGTGACAGGACAATAATGCATTTTGGCCTAACACTAAAAAAAAAAATATGCTGAAACAATTAGTTATTTTACCAAAGTAGACTCACTCATCCATGGATATCATTGGAAAGCATTGACTAAACTATTCAAATGTTCCCAGGTGTTTCTAAACACTGGGCTGGATGACTGCACAAATGACAGTCATACTTTGCAATTCTGTGATATTTCCTCTGTATCTTTAAAAACCCTTGAAGTGATAACAACTCTTTTCTGTACCTTTGAGACATTTACAAGTTAATTCAGTCCTTCCATAGGTGAAATAAAGGGAATTGTTTAACTGACAATGCCAAAGGAAAGTGAAAGTTAATAGCAACTGAAAATGGTTTAAAGAAATGTATGTTGCACCTAAGTTTCAATTTAACCAGGATGTATCAGTCAACGGCTCAATATCCAAGTAGAAACCAGTAATGAGTGACGTCCCTCAAGGGTCCTTACTGGGACCAATACTATTTAACATCTTCATTAATGACACAGATGGGATTGAGTGCACCCTCAGCAAGTTTGTGGATGACACCAAGCCGAGTGATGCAGCTGATATGTTAGAGGGAAGGGATGCCATTCAGAGCAGACCTTCACAGGCTTAAAGGAGTGGGCCCATGTGAACCTCATGAAGTTCAACAAGGCCAAGTGCAAAGTCCTGCACCTGGGTCAGGGAAATCACCAGTATCCATACAGACTGGGGCATGAATGGATTGAGAGCAGCCCTGCAGAGAATGATTTGGGGATAGTGGTGCACAAAAAATTGGTTGTAAGCTGACCATGAGTGCTTGCAGCCCAGAAAGCCAACTGTAACCTGGGCTGCATATAAAGAAGTGTGGCCAGGTGATCCTCCCCCTCTACTCTGCTCCGGTGAGTCCCCACCTGGACTACTGCGGTCAGCTCTGGGGCTCCCAGCACAAGACAGACATGGACCCTTTAGAGCATGTCCAGTGGAGGTCCATGAAAATGGTCAGTGGGCTGGAGCACCTCTCCTATGAAGGCAGGCTGAGAGAGGTGGAGCTGTTCAGCCTGGAGAAGAGAAGGCTCCAGGGAGACCTTATTGCAGCTTTTCAACATACAAAGAGGGCTTATAAGAAAGATGAAGAGAAACTTTTTACCAGGACCTGTAGAGGCAGGACAAGGGACAACAGTTTTAAACTGAAAAAGGGTAGGTTTAGATTGGCTATAAGGAAGAAATTTTTTACAATGAGGGTGATGAGACATTGGAACAGGTTGCCCAGAGAAGTTGTAGATGCCCCATCCCTGGAAGTGTTCAAGTCAGGTTGGACAGGCCTTTGAGCAACTTGGTCTTGTGAAAGATGTCCCTGCTCATGGCAGGGGATTTGGACTAGATGATCTTTAAAGGTCCCTTCCAAAACAAAACATTCTCTAATTCTCTGATTCTCTGATAAATTGTTGGAAAGTTTTATTTCCACTCCCCTCCTGTGCTTCGTATCCCATGGAGTCAAATATACATAAGTAAGACAAGTATTGACTCATGAAATATTGATACCCGACTAATGACCAACATACATCCTCAATATCCACAATTTTTTTACTATATTTCGGGTAATTTACACTTGTCCTGCTTTCAGCTGGGATAGAGTTAATTTTCTTCTTAGCAGCTGGTACAGTGTGTTTTGGATGTAGTGTGAGAATAATGTTAATAACACACTGATGTTTTAGTTGTTGCTAAGTAGCGCTTATCATAAGTTAAGGATTTTTTGGTTTCCCATGCTCTGCCAGCGAGCAGGTGTACAAGAAGCTGGGAGGGGATACGGCCAGGGCAGCTGACCCCAACTAGCCAAAGGGGTATTCCAGACCATAGAACATCACACTCAGTATATAAACTGGGGGAGTTGGCCAGGAGGGGTGGATCACTGCTCAGGCATTGGTCAGCGGGTGGTGAGCAATTGCATTTTGCATCACTTGTCTTTTCTTGGTTTGGATTTTTTTTCCTTTTTTAAATTTTATTTTATTCTATTCCATTTCATTACAATTATTATTACATTTTTTATTGTTATTATTCTTAGAATTAAATTTTATTTTACTTTAGTTATTAAATCGTTCTTAACTCAACTCATGAGTTTTACTTTGTTTTTTCCCTCCCAAATCTCCTCCCCATCCCACTGGGTGGACAGGGGGAGTGAGTGAGTAGCTGCATGGTGCCTAGTTGCTGGCTGGGCTTAAACCACAGCAATACTATATATGATGTTTCAATTCAATGAAAATATACTAATTAACAGTCATGGTGCATGTATCATTACTAGTATTACTACTTGTATTTCACAATATGTAACATTCACGAAGCTTCTGGTGATTATCTTGTTGCATCCTGAATCACTCTGCGAATGTTCTGGTTTTACTTATTCAGTCAGGTACATAAACCAATACATGTTTATGTACCCAGGATACGTCACTCAAGACTTACTAGAAAAAAAAAAAAATCACAGAAACAACCTTTAAAGTTAAGTTATATACTTCTGATTAACTCTAGAGGCTGAGAAAAGGCAAACCCATTTTTCAACAGATCATTACTTGCTTTTATAACCCCTAAGTTTTAAAAGCAGAATAGACAGAGCTTTAATGGTAACATTGCTGGTGACTATTACTGTGTAGGAACAAGTTTTCATGGTTTGATGAATGCTTTACATTATATATACATTTATTTTACATACAGTGCTTTTTTTCATGTATAAGTAGACATGTACAAAGCTTTCATCATACACTAGCCAGCCCATATCTGCTCCTGCCAAGATGTACTGTCATATTTTGTCAATTGCCCCTTCAGTTTATTCTCTTGACTATCTCAGGTAGGACACTTATCTCTGCAAAACAAAATGCTTTGCATATATTGTGATGCTGTGTAAGTAATGGTATACATAAATTGCATGCTTGCTGTCCAGATGAAGGAGCAGAGGAATCATTTTTAGCTTTGGCTAACTAATGTCTTTTTTTGACGTAAACCCACATGCTAGTAACAGAAGCAGCACTGTTAGTTGAGAAGAATACAATAGCGTTCTGAGGCATCCTTCTTGTTTCTGCACAGTTTTTAATAGTTTCATTCCACCAACAGCTTTCTGGAGAGGAGTGCAAAAGCTAGACAAGAAACAGCACATTACTGGAAGAGAGATGAACATCAGGATGTCATATTAGAAGCAAAGAGACAGACCAGACAGATTAGGCAGTTACAGGGGCATATTTTAGTTAAATTTACAGTCTTTCAGGCTATGGCCATGATTATGATCTGACTGTGACAGTCATATCAATTAAGTGTCAGTGAAAGGGGAATCAGGACCACTGAATTCAGTGAAGTTGCTCTTGGTCTACAACACTGAAACCCTGGAATGGAAGTTCTAAGTTTGTGTTAGAGATTTTTCTTTTAAAAATCCTTGATTCTCATTGACATACTTTTGACATGGATTTTCATAACATAAATGGATTAATCAGGGGGAGAAAGAAGTCTAGCTCTCCCTCACTTGAAAGGGGAGTTGCAGTGACCAGCTAAAGGCAAATAAAGTAGGTTAATTTGACTCCTATGTGAGAAATAAAGTTTTTATACCTCTGTTGTATATCAAACAGTAAATTTTTTTCACCACATAGCCTAGTCAAAGGTCTATGTCACTTGATAGAAAAGGGCAGTGGTGTAGCACAGCTCCTGCACCCAAATTCCAGCAGGATCTCCCACCCTTGATTAATTCCATGTGCTTGTTTATTTCTCAGCTGCTACATCATCAGGAGACATATTTCATGTATGTATGTTAACCTGCAATATCTGCTGCAAAATATCTCCACTTGGCAAGTATTTTAAGTGTCTTGTTAATTGGCTGCTGCATGTATACAGTACCACTGCTGTCAGAAATAACTGCAAAGCTGTTAACTATGGAAACTAATAATTGCCGCTTTGTTGTTAATTGGAAAAACATTTAACATGTAAATCACAAATAATTCAAATTAAAAAAAGTCTTAAGAAAAAACACTAATAATTTCAGCTTCATACTTCAAAAGGAAAGTTTGCAAGTAACCAACTTGGTAAGAATTGTTACAGTTGTAAAATAACAGCTATATATTGGGTCCAATAAAATAATCAAAGTAATCAACTAAGTTACACAGAGCTCAATTTCAAAAGAGAGGAATGTAACATGAATATCCAGAAATCCATGTCGAAGCATACACATGTTGGATGAAGTTCCTAAAAATGTACCTGTGTGCCCAACTTCAGTCACTGGACTTGTTTGGAAATGGGTCCTCAAGTTTTCTGTATTTGTAGGTAGATATGAGAGAATGATGTTAGCAGATTTGCCAGTGCTCCTAATCCAATTCATCTTATTAAGTTCAGCAGAACTTGCCACCCTTGGCTTGTTGCCTCAGAACACTTAATTAATTTGGCCCCTATTTGTGATTTTCGAGGGAAAGATGCCTAGCTTATTAACTGGCTCTGCAAAATCATAAATATAGTACCTAAATACGGCGACAGATTCTTGAATTTTCTCCTAGGCACTATTGTGACAATGTAAAAGAGATGAAAAGAGGCTCTTTCCTATGGTGATTTATCCAGAAAGATATAATAAGAAGCAGCACAACAACAATAGGATTGACTTTCCCACTTTTTTTTTTTTGGATCCTGTTATCCCTACCTGATAAACAATTCTTTGGGGATTGCAGCGCAGCTGTTTGGTATTGATTAGAGCTCATCGTAGGCTATACTAATCTGGTTAGAAAATCACAAAGCCAGAACAGAACCTGAGCACAAGAAGCAATCCAGGCCTAACTAAAAAAAATGTGTGTAACTAAAAGCAGCACAGATGAAGGAATGAACAGAACACTAATTTTGTATGTCTTCTGATGCCCCTCTACAAATTCCTCATACTTTATGTCAATGCTGTTATATTTTTTGGTTCTTACTGTTTGTTTCTGTTGTTTAAATAATTAAATAGCATTATTATATTAAATAATTTGGTTTTCAAATTGTTTTATTGTAATTATGAATTACAAAATAAAATATTAAAATAATATTGGAATAATATTGGGTTTACATTTATAACCAGGAGACAGTTAGAAAGTGTTTCCTGCTGGGTAAGTTGTACCCAAAGAAGAAGCTAGGGTACAGACCTTCTCTGGAAAACAAGAAATCTGAAGCATACAATCTTTTTGTGAAGCTTGTCTGTCTTATAACTAGACAGGGTATTAAGCTCTTATAAACAATGTAAATGCCAAACTGCAATACTCTTCTCATCCTGAGGACATCCAATCCCAAATTGCCTTTTCTTTTCTTTCTAGTAAGAACTCTGTCCCTGAGGTTATCTATGGCCTGTGGAGGAGGGGAGTAAAAAGCTCTTCATCTCTCTGGTAACCGTTTTACTGAAGTAAAAAATATGAGTAATGTGATGAGAAGCCAAACAAGCATGTGCATATATAACACTGTAACTCTGTAGTTACAGTGTTTTTCTCAGTCATACCTGAGCTCTGTAGCAACCTGGTGGGAATATGTCTTCATTTTTACTTTTTTTTTTTTTTACTTTTTTTTTTTTTAATTCCATGAAAAGGGGGAAATCCAACATGTTCCAGCTTAGTTTTCCTTCTAGGAATGCTAGAAACATGTTCCTCTATTCACATTCCTTTCAGCTCCATAACTGTTGCATTCCTGGTTACTTCAGGGTAACAAAGAAAAACAGAAAAACAAACTCAGGGGTTTGTGCCTTTTTACCTCATTACAGCTCCCACAGCTTCTGCTTACATCAGAATCTTGAACAGTCTTCTGCTTCACACAACAGACTGCTACCAGATTATCAAATCCACTCAACTCCCTTTCTTTTCAACGCTGGGGTGGAAATATTTTCTTTCATACAGCTCTCTTCCTTGACATGCCCGATGCATGCTTGTGGCACCTTCACTCCATCTTGTATTGGTAGCATGAGTCAGCACAGGAGCTGAAGCTGACTCAGACTGACAGTACTTGATTGATGATACATGGCTAAGTACACAGAAGCTCCCTGATGGAAATTACTTTAATGAGTGATTTGAATAAGCCTGATGCTGGTAGACTACTTAAATGTGAGATACTGAACCTCCTGAATCAAGAAAAATTAAACTGAGTTGGTGGCTGAGGTAGTATGAGGAAAAACAGCTGCTATAGCTTGAATTGCAACATCTGCTTTTATTGTTTGTAGCTGTTCTGGTAATATTATTGCCCCACCTTCTTGCCTAACACAAATGAGGAGGTAGATAAAGACGACAGGGTGGGTATATGGGAAGGACTGTTACAGGAGAAGAAATGACTGAGTTATCTACTCTCCCACTGTCCCTTTTCATCACAGTCTTGTCTTTAGATGTCCTATGTTCTTTATCATAATTCTCCCTAAATTCCCCCAACCAGTACAAAAAATAACAATAATAATAGTTCCAGCAGCAATTTAGCTTGTAAATAAGTTCCAATTAAAACCCCAATCTTCAAATTGGCAGCACGTTGTGAGCTAATGAACCAACACAGAGCCCCACTGATTTGAGATAGGATAACATTCAGGCCCCAGTTTTAAATAGGCAGCCTGTGGGCAAACTGTTATAATCATATGGAGCTCCACTGACTTCACATAGGGTAAAGCTGAGAGCCTGGTCCTGCATAGTGCTGTCACAGTACTGATAATCCCAACCGCAAAATCCAAGGTCCAGATTCATCCCACCAAACTTTAGAGATTTGAGGCATTAAATTTAGCAGTAAAGTGCCCCGAGGCTACAATGACCCTCCAGAGAAGAACGGAGACCCAAGGTCCCCACTGATTATTGGGAGAGAAAACAGCCTCACAGATCCTAAATCAAAAGCATAAATTTAAATGAAACAAATTCAGCCTTTGCTTTATAAACTTCTTCAGGGGAGCAATCATAATTTGATTTGTTTCTGTGATGTGTTTGATGAACTTTTGAATAGAATAAATGCATATGGATACAAATGACTGAGTTCTAGAACATTTAGAATAGCCACTCTGACTACCATTATCATCTATTACTACAAAAGATTCTCCATGTTTATTTCTGTAAGTATGAGTATAAACAGTTCACTAATGCTGTTCAGTTGTGATCATCATCATCATCATTATTTTTTATAAATATAGAAGTACCTCATCACACTGAAATCTAAACGTTGTTTATGCAAGTAACTATGATGATTTCTGACATCACTGTAAAACACACCCAGAAATCAAATTGTATTTTGATCTAAATAGCCTGTATGTTCCATCCCATCATTTGCAACATGACAAAACTGTAAAGCATCCCTAACTCCTTCTTTCCTCTTTTTGACATTACAAAAAAACCTGCTGCAGTGCACAGATTTTCACAGGAAAATGCAGAATTTCGTGATTATAAGGTAACTGTCTTGTTTAGCCCAAACTCTGCCAACAGCACTAATTTTCAAGAAGGTTTTTGTTTGTTTGAAAACGAGATGGATAAACAAAATTTAATTAATATGCCTATAATGAAAAGATAGTGTGGATCAAAGTAATGGACCAAATAACCAACTAGATAAGGTGCATTTAAGAGTACACTTCAGCCATCCCCCCCAAAAAAAATCTAAGAAAGATTTTATATTGTTTTCAGAGCACATATGGAATTCCTCTCCTATTGTGTTCTATATATCATGTGCAATAATCCTCCTGATTTAGGAAGATATAATTTCTTCCACATGAATACATAATAGAGGAGGGGAGAATCTTTTAAGAGCGAGGGATATATGCTGACCTCTAACATTATTTCCTTTGTTTCTTGGCACTGCATAACTAGCGTTGAAAGAGGAAAAGTGATATTTTTTCATAGAGAACATACATTGTTCACAATCTGCCTTGTGCCTAAATTTTAAAGTAATAAAAAAGAAAAGATTCAAGCTGTATTACTCTGTCAGCAGCCCCTGTTCTACACAATATAAACATAATCACTTGTTATGGTAGCGTAGTTCTCGGAGTTAAACTGCCAGGAAAGACAATGTTGCTGGATGAGGGCCAGCAGAGAGGAACAACACCTCCAGATGGATAGACCAGGCTTTCATCTGATTCCCAGAAATCCTCTAGGGTGTCAGAGGATGCATAGGCTCCTTCAAAAGTCTTTCAGTCAAAACCTAATAAACACTCAGTGACAAATTTATATGGTACAGTCAGAGACAGCCCTGCAGATTGCATCAGAGGTATGTAAGCACATAACATCAGCCCTGTACCCTTAAACTCTGGTGAGGAACAGCTAAAAGCAAATAGACAAATTATTTGTTTAGAAATCTGTGATTTTTTTTTCTTTCATCTAATTTCATACCCTCTTCTGAAAACCAATCTGTTTCTGCATGTTATTGTTTGTAGTCCGTATGTTCTTAGCGTTACAGAGTCCCAGAAGGATCTCTTGGTCTCGGTGTGGACAGCTTTCAGTAGGTTACAAAGGTCAGTGCATTAGGTCAGAGTCACATTAACACAAAGGCTGCTTTATAGCAGTCTTGCTACTTTAAAAAATCTTTAAGGGAAATTAATAGAATTAACACCCACTTGGGTGCCCTTCTGTACTGCCAAGGAGTTGCAAAATATACATGAAAATTAAACCCATAACTGAAATACTTCACGAAATCTGTAGACAGAGGAAGTATAATGAAATCCAGACTTAAAAAAAGAAATTTCTGAGTGAGCAGTTTTAGACCAGTTAAAAGAAACACTTTTTGCTGTACTATTTGATACGTGTGCAAAGGAAATTGGTACAGTATTCAGGATTATAAATAGAACAGGATCCACACTAATTACTTCTTTTCTATTCTTAATTGTGGTTTTCTTTCATTTAGGTTATCTATAACATATAATTAGAGATTGCTGTAAGGCAGCAATTCATCTCACAAACACCTGACATTTCTAAATTTTCATGAATGATGGTGTCCGTTGAACCCCTTGAATGAATTACTGCCTTAAAACCACCTCTCTGAAGGAACAACCTTACAAATGCAGAAACCTTTACTTCTTGGCAACCTGTGGTAGTATTTGAAATTTCTTTGTCTCTGGGCACTTTAAACTAATATTTCATTAGTTGTTAAAACAGGGTAAGGTCTATGCTTTCTATTGATTGCCACATAAATTATTGCAAGACATTATTTTTCCCCTCTAGTACATCACTTTTTCTTGTTTGCTTGTTTTCTGTCTCTGCTTCTGGAACATGTACAAGAGGTTTGCATTATTAGAGATGAATAATATTATTGCTGCATATGATTTTGCTTTTTGCTATTTTTTTTGCTGTTGTTTTTTCCATATATTGAAATTTGATTTCTAACACTGCTTTTAGTTGTATTATTAGCCAAGCTTAACTAAATATAATTCACTTTGACAGTAAAACTACAGGTAAAAATTTTAGAAATATAATTGCTGTGTTAATATTCATAAAAGGTAGATTGCTGCATTACACTTAGCAATAAAAGCATGTTGAAGAGTTGTGAAAACATCCCAAAGTCTCATTGCATCCTGATCTTCATAACCTTTATTCCCAGATAAAGGTGGTTCATGATACTACATCACTCATACACGTGGTAAATGAGGTGGTCTGCCAAGGGTGAACAGCACTCTGGGCAGCAAAAACTGGATCCGCAGCAGTTTTTTTCTGTTCTTCAGCTCAGTTTCATTAACTATTGCAGAGATCAATCTCCTTTACCTAGTGCATTTCTAATCACATTTGTGCTAGATGAGAATTCATTAGCATCTGTAAATGGCCCAGACAAAGCAATGAGACTTAGCCACTGCTACTTTTATATTAAGCAACTTAAAAAGCAGGTCATAGACATTATTGCAACTTTCCTTTTAGAGTTAGGTACACCAAGAGAAAGCAATCTGGTACAAAGAAACAGTGGCTATGTCTTTGTAAAACTCAGGGGATTGTTCACAGACAGGAACATATTTGATGAATTTAGCTTTCATTTTACTAAAGAATTACCTGCGAATAGCTCTCATTTTGAAATATATGAACAATTTCTACTGTTATAAAGATGTAATGTGCATATATTTTAGTATGAGAGCAATCTTGAACCATTCAATTTAGTTACACCCATGACAATGTAGTATATATTCTACACTTGATGAATACAACTTTCATGGCCATGGAGATAGAAGAAGGAAGAGAAATTTAATTTATTGAGGTAAAAGTGCTCACTCTTGCACAGACACATTATTGTGAAATTTTCACTTCTAATAAGCCTTCTTATAAGCATATAAATGCTTATAAGCATAAGACATTCTTTATATAATGCTTGTAAAAAATTCTGAATTCCAGTCCAAACAAACCTGTATGGGTTCCCACATATATCACAATATTTATTCACTTCTCTAAATTTGAACATCTTTTAATGTATATGGTTCTGGATACACATATATACATCTGTATGTATCTATATCTGTGTTGGGTCTGGCTGGGATGGAGTTAATTTTCTTCAGCCGGTATGGTGCTGTGTTTTAGATTTGTGACAAAAACAAAGCTGAAAAAATGCTAATGTTTTAACTGCCTACTGATGTTAACCCACAATAATATATTAACCCAGAATTCATATGATTAACAGGGGTTATTTATTTTTGGTAAGGATTTTTTTTCAATGTTTGCCACATCTGATTATTCAACATTTTCAAATGATGCCTTAAAAAGTTGCCTTTTCACTATTATTTGCAAAAGTTTGTAGGAGTTTTGTGGAGGGACAACAAATTATTTACTGTGCTTGAACACAAAAATAATCTTGTATCCAAATCTTGTAATCATCTAATGTTATCTTTCACAGACTTCCTATAGCCCTGTGGGTTCCAAGAGCTCTAGTACATATATGACTTGTACCAATATACTCATCTTTAGCCGAGATCAACTCTAAAGAACTCCAGTACTTTTACAATGGGGAAAATGTAGTAGCTAGTAGGTTGGGTTATTTTTCCTCTTAAGTAATATTTTTCTGAATAAATAATTTCTACTCATTTCTTGATTGCAATTATCAACTTCTTAGTCTTTACATTCCACTATGTGCCTATCTAACTTTAGTCCAAAGAAATGCTAGGAAGATAATTTTTTTTTATCTCTGTAAAGAAATAATAAATCATAACAGTAATTGTCAAAATCTTGGGTTTGGGGGTCTAAAATCCCCTGAAGGTGGTTTAGTCCTCTTAACCCCGATCTTATAAGAAGTACATAACTCATGGAGATTTATGTACTTTATGTACCTAGACCCTTTTTCTGTTCCACATTTTGTGGACAACTACTTAAGAAAAAAACAAAACACATCCCCACCTCCACCAAAACTCTAAAACAGAGATCACCTTTTGCATAAATTCTTAGTAACTGCAGTTTAAACCAAGGAAGAGACGTGGGGTTTAGAACTCTTTAAGCCTGAGGGGATTTGACCTACAGTTTCTTCCTAATAAATACATGTGTTCAGAATGTGCTTTCTTAGTGCACTATTCATCCTTACGCACCCATTTTTAAAGTTGGATGCCATGCCATTTTGCACAAAAGTGTCACTGATGAGAAAACTAATGGTGAGAAACTCCCTAAGTTTATTCTGACTGATTAGAGCATAAATATTCTGGTATCTGGTCTTAGGACTGTTTGGTTGTTTTTGTTTTTGTATCACACAGGGGATGCTCTCACATCAGAAGAGTACTTCAAGTGGGTGATGGTAGTGGGAGATTTGACTACTAGATATAGACAGATGGGTTTGTGACGCCTGAGAAAATTGGATGGTAACTTGCCTGCTGAGTGCAAATGCAGTGAACTTCACAAGATGTTCAGAAAAGCAGCTGGTGGTCATGGTCTATGGTCCATATCATTAATGATATACGCGAATGTAGGAAAAACATTCTAGAGGCTAAATTCAGGCTGCAGTCCAGGACCAACGTCCTGAAGCTCTACCATAGGGTTCTGTGAAATATTTCTAGTCCCATGTGTGAGTGCCAGGAGGCAGCCAGGAATCAAATGTCTCAATGCATGACTGAGATTGGGCTGGGGAGATGAGGCATTTAAGATGTTAGGAAGGGGAACAAAAGAACCTGCACAGGAAGATCAAGTTGCACCTTAATCAAAATGGAACAAGGCTTCTGGGACTGAAAAATAAAAGGTAATAAAGGAGTTTTTAAAATAAAAACCAGGCAGACAGCTAGGTGTTGGGTGATTCTGACACCTGATACTTTCTTTGTAACAAGTAAGTCAGAAGCACTAAATAAATTTTAAGGAAGCATTCGATCAAGTAAATAAGCTGATGTGTCACCAGGACTGCCTGATGTTCACCATGCAGTTCTGAAGGAACCCAAATGTGAAGTTGTAGAAGCAGAGGCCAAAGTGTGTAACCTGTCATCACAAACTGCAGTTGTGCCAGAGGACTGTCAGGTCACCGATGTAACTCACAGGTATGGGAAGGGCTCTGAGGGGAATCCTAAGAATGGCAGACAAGAAAGCCTGGCTTCTTTCCCGAGTATCCATCTGGCAAAGGCAGTAATAAAAGATAAAATCACTGAAATCATGAAAACTTGGATAAACATAGTCTGTTAGGAAAGAATCAGAATGGCTTCTGTAAAAGGAAATCACCCCCCAAAACCTGCTGGTGTTTGAGGAGGTTTTGAAGAGCAAGTGGATAAGAGAGAGAGGATGGACATAATATATTTGGAGTTTGAAAAAGTCCTTGGCAAGTCTCTATATCTAATTCAGTACAGAAAGTAAGTTGTAACAGGAAAGGATTTTTCTGGTTAGAAATAAGGTTAAAGGAGGGAAAGGAAGTTTACTTTCTGGGTGGAAAAGAATCACCAGTAGGTTCCCCATAAATCAGTGTGAGGACTGGTTTCATTCAACATTTTCATTGATGACTTGGAGTAGAAGTCTGCAGCAAACTCTCCAAGTTTTCAGGTGATAACAAATTCTTGAGTTTCAATGTAAATAAATGTAAGGTGATGTGTCTAGGGAAAAGAATTCTAAATCACATCTGAACTCTGAACTGGAAGTCACAACCTAGCAAAGAAACCTTGGCGTCAACATTGAGAGTTTTCTGGAAACATCAGCTCACTATGCCATCAAGAAAAGCCAATGAAGTGTTGCTCACCATCACAAAGGGATTAAAAACAATACAGAGGTTGTTATCTTGCTCCTGGAGAAAACCTTGGAGTGTACACTTCTTGACCACTGTGCAGTTGTGTTTTCTCCACATTTCAAGAAAGACAGAGTGGAGTTAAAAAGGCACAGAAAAGGGCAACTGCAATAATTAATGGTCTGGAACAGCAGCAGTCCTGCATTTTTAAATACCTTGCCTCAAAAAAGAACTAACACTCGTTGTATCCCAGGTCAGTGGGCCCCTAAAAGGCACTGGCTCCCTGGGCATTTGATGAAGAGAAGTGCTTAAGTCAAAGGAATTTTTAGGAGATTTAATATTTCAAGGAAAATTTAGGATGCGTTGATAGGGAATTTGTTTACTTCAGGACCATGTCTTCAGGATTAGGAACATGGAAACTGAGTGTATATCTCCAACAAAACTGGATTCTGTTTCAGATTCAGACACCAAGGGCTTGAATTACTTGCCTAAACAAGAGGAGGTGAAGGACTTTGTGTCTCTAACACTTTTAAGGTGTTTGATGCACCTGCATAGGGATGGTGGATGTGAAACCATGTCCTCTGGAGCAGCAGATGGAGGCCAAAAAGGATAAATTGGTGCACTTTGAAGTTATGTACAGGGAATTAAACTGCACTGACTGTATCCTACTTGTAATTTTAAATTTTTTAAAAAATACCTTGAAAATTATAGGAAGAAACAAAAATTAAGAGGCTAAAATACGGCTGTGGTTTCAGTGCATGTAATAGCAGTTTTCTCAATGCTTAGTGATGTTGAAATGATGATGGATTTCCCTAAAGAACTGAAACAGATAAATGCAAGTTCTACTCCACCCAAATTAGTGGATTTTGGGTTCTTTTACAACATTTAACCTTCAGGGAATATCTATTTTTGCCCTTAGAATTGCTTGCTGGCTGCAGGTCATAAGACTTTATACAATGAAGTATAATTTACCTGCTAAGTTGTTTACAAACAAAAATAGATGATATCTCGAGCAGTAACAAACTTACTTTCAATGTACAGTTCATCAATTCCTACTAGAGAAATTTAAATGCAACATCTCAGTTAACACTAATGATACGGCTTTTAGTCAGTTATGATTTCACTTCAAAATGTCACTTTGTCACCCTTGAAAAATACGACAACTTAATGTGTAGTAAAACTGAATTAAAAATTATTATAGTGATAAAAGTAAGAGGCAGCTAGGTAAGAAACCTTTCTGGACTACCAAACAGATGAGCCTTCTTTGGCATTCACTGTTACACTACGTCCTTCCACAAAGCTTTCCTAAACATTAGCACAGCCCATCTGCATAATTTGGACTGAGATTAGACCTCATCTCCTTTCTAGGCAACTGAGGTGGAAGAAAAAAGGGGACAAAAAAAGAAAAAAGAAGGCAAGACTCTACAAAGTATAGCGAATAGAACTGATCAGCAAACCTCAATGGACTTCGGCACTGGAACAGAAAAGCTTTGTAAAATGCTGTTGATTGTGTTGATTGTGTTTTCCTTCCAGAAAAAACACACAACACAGGGAAGGTGGAAACCTTCACCACTAACTGAATGTGATGGGTTTTGATATATCTTGAGCTAAATGTTTTGAGTTTTATTTTCAAAATGCTTTTCAGTTAGAAACTGAACTTTGTGAAAGTACAATAAAAAATAGTCAACACTGAAAAAGAATTATGTACTTCAGTTGAAGTGAAATGTTTTTACTATGATTTTGGTCTTTAATTTCATGGAATATTCAAGTTTATTTCAAATTCAGAATGAAACCAAACATTGATATTCTTCACTAACAGAATCTATACCCCACCGCTGCCCAATACAAATAGTACAGCTAAGTAGATATAAATAAGGATGTGAAGAAAGGCAAACTTATTAAAATATGGACAAGGCATAATCTCCTCAAAAATATTTATGGAATCAGTGATGGGAAGAAAACTCTTAATACTTCTCACCCATTTTATAAATTTTATTTAGTAGTTTGATGATAAGAAGTCATATGACTTTGCATGCTTTTTAATACTGTTTGGGTAGCTGTATTCTATGTATATTTTAGGCTTCACTTCACTGGACTGTAACTGACTTCATTTGGGGGACTAAAAGATCTGACGAAGAATTTAGATCACAAGCAGGATTCAACTATCAATTTGGGATGCCTGTTGCATGCAAGCAAGAAAATTCATTTTTACATGAAGATTTAGTAGTCTTTGGTCAATTTTCTGGAAGAGAAAGATTAATATTGTGTAACAACAATAAAATATTCCATTAAATGAAACTACAACACATTTAATAATTAAAACCAACCATTTTGTTTGCTCATTTCCCAAGTAAATTATTCAATTGACTGTCGCAAGATACTGTTAAAGAAAGGAACTTGGCAATTTTGGGGTTTTTAATTGATACATCTCTACATATTCAGCCAGAGAAAGAAATGAATAATGACATATGGATGTATACTGGTATCATCCACAGTTTGCATGAACTAAATTTGAAACTTATTGTTTGTTTAGAAGTTTATAACATCACAAACTAAGAAGTAACCTTTGAATGAACATGGACGATGTCTTCTGAGCAGAATACTTTGTAATTGGTGGAGTACTTGCCATCCACTAAAAGCTTGGATACTAGCTGTGATGGAAGGGTAAAACACCTACAGTGGTTCCCATGTTACTGCAACCAATGCCACAAAACCTGAGGATTATAATTCTTGGAGAAGGGATAAAGGATGTGCTTAGACAAGTAAAGCCAAATTTTGATCTCAAATGTGAAAAAGCTACGCACAAGGTTATGCACAAAACTTAATGTGTTCCTCCCAGTTATTTCTATCACTCCATATTTCATCTTTCCCACATAAATCTCTGCATTTTCAGCCTTATTTAATGCGAAAATGAGTTGTGGTCAGTTTGATAACTACACTACAAAGTGTAAAGCCAACAATTCCATGTTTCTAAGTATTGTATCAAAAAAAATGAGTCACTGGTTTGTTATCTGTTTCAACTGCAGATGGGTTGAAGTAAAAGACAAGGGGTTTACTATTCTAGGAATATGTGTTGAGACAGGGGATGCTGAATCATTTTCTGATTTCCCTCTTCCTTCTATTGTCTTATTTTCCACAACTAGTTGCTGAGGATTTCTGCAGACAAAGAGAAATGAGAAATTCCAGATGCACTACAAAATGCTTTTTAGGGGAAGAGGCTTGTTTTTTAGTTTTATTCTTTCTTAGACTTTTGGAACTCATGATTCCTAGTGGTTATCGCTTTTCACTTCGGTGGTGTATGTTTTGTGTTGACAGTAAATGCATTGTAGTTTCTGCCCAGGGTTGAACGCAAAAATAATTGGTTTTACATATAGTGTTACTCCTTTTTTTGATGAGCCTTTGAAATTGCACCCAGTATTAGAAAGATGAATTTTGCCCTCTACAAAACTTATTAGAATGTGAACTTTTGTATTACAGGTCACCTATTAAAAAGTAAATAATGGATTCTCTTTAAGACTATACTGCATTTAATATAAAACCAAACATGATTGTCACTAATTAGTGTTAAAGTTCTGTATATGAGTGACTATTTCTCACTTCAGAGTATTCTAGGTGCAGAAGGCTGAATCAGGGATAAGTGAAAGGGAGATGTAAAGCAATGGAACAGAAAAGTATAAAGCAAAAAGTGTCCTTATTCTGTGCAGTGACTCAGACATAGATGAAAGATGATTCTGTGTACCAGTCCTCAAAAAATTCATTTTGTCTTCACCATCATTTGATAAATACTGTTGAAGATGAAAGTTAACCCAAAAATCCTGTCTGAAACAAGAGGGTAAAATGGTTGGGTCAACTAACTTTCTCAAAATTGAAAAGAAGGGAGGGGATGGAGTTAATTTTATCTTTGGATCCTTGATCTTGGAGTTGGTTAGGAAAATCTTTTATCCAATTGTCTTACTTATTTCTCAAAGGAAAGTTTTGCACTGGGACTATGTTCATTACAGTTCCTAGATTTTTCATAAGTTTTATGGAAAAATTGCTGTACAGAATAGTAAGAGACAATAAGGTATGGAGTGTCCTGAGAGACATCTCTTTCATGCTCTTCTACTACCAGCCCTCCAGTTCCTCCTCCCATTTAACTTTCAGTTCTCATCCTCTTTCTCAGGCCCTTCTGTATGTGATGTATATCTGTGATGCAATAAATGAAAATTGTTTATGTCACGTCTCACTTCGCAATAGCATGTACAGAGCAAAGATTAAAATCCCATCGAATAAGTGTTTTCTCTCAGTGTTTTGTGTATTCTTGATACATGACCAGCTCCTTTTCTTGCAAATCATCAAAGAGAATTGCATCTGTCTCTTACTGAGTATTCGCAGTCTGAAAGATTTTTGGGGTAGATGGGAAAAGACTACCTGGAATTCCTCTTTGCTGTCTTCTCATGCTAGGTTATTTGCTCACTAGAGTAAAATATGCATCTCTGCACAAGGCAAAAGGCCATGTCTAAATGGCAAAAGGCAATCTCACCTAACCTAATAATAATATACAAGGCCATTTAGAGTGATTACATAGACCTGATTCATTTTGCCATTGAATAATGTATTGGAACAGCTTTGCAATATTTTAATTATTTGATGACTGTGTGGTTTCCTTATCCATATTTTAGAGTTAGATGAGTAATCATTGTCTTCCAGTCAATTAGTCGATGTGCCTTTCCATAATTTTTGTTACTCAGTGCTAGCGATTTCCTACTGTAAGAAGTGATTCTATTTAAAGAATTTTACAATACTTGTCTGGTATCTTCAACCAATAACTTGATGAAAATATTCAGTAAATAATTCACTAGTTTATGTAAGAGCCAAGTGATTTTCCAAATGGAGGAAAAAAAGATGCAAGGATAAATTTTCATTAACTTTTAATACTTATTTTGGGTTTTTTGTCTTATAACTGGAACTAGCCAAACATCATGACTTAGGGTTTATTTAGAAAGGCTATAGCTCTGTGACAGAGTGAACATTAGTTTGCTTTCATTTTTCTCAATAAATTCTGGATTTCAAGAGTCTTTGACTAAGTCTTTCTTCTGTGCTAAGCCACTCAAATATTGGTGAGTAAGATTTTGAAAATGGTTTATTGTGGTTGTTCAACAAGATCCAATGGCCTTCAGTGAGAAAGCCATACAGTTATATGTGTCTGAAAAAGCTGAAAAGACACTTGCCTTTATAATACAGGCACACACATACTTAACTTGACCCAGTGATTTGACATACATGTAGGTGTTTAAAACCTGGAGAGTCTGTGAGAATTGCTTTTTGCTGCACTAAAAATATAATGCAAAATATTACAGTTTTTTTCTTTTTTCAAAAGACAAAGAGAGGTTATGATGTGCCATAACCATTGTCTCTGCAAAAGAAGAAACAGCTATCACAGCCTTAAAAGAAGAAAACAATCTGGCTTATTTAGGTATCAACTTTTTTCTCTCATCTGGGAAGGTTACTCAACAATAAATTTCAGTTCTGTTTCTTTCCCTGATTGTCTCACCTTTCTGGAAGATAGATACCAGACATCCCCCTTCCAGCTAGGTCAGACAATTCTTATTCTTTCAGACAGTGGCATTGTTACAGAGGAAAGGTTACAACCTTGCTGTATCAGACACTAGAAGATTCAATCACTTTTTCCTGGTTTCCTTAAATGCTTTCTCCTAACTCCACTTAGAATGTTGGTGTTTTGGGGTATTTCCTCCCTCTTTGATACCAGATTCTGTAAAGGACAACTACCACAGGAAGTTGGCAGCAACTAATTTACTTAACTTTTCCCCACTACTGTCTCGGTTCTTTATTAACTAAAAACTATCTCCTTAATCAGTATTGATAAAATAATATTTTTTTTCCCTGACAAAAAAAGTGCACACTACTGCCTATAAATAATCCTATTTCTCCCAAATGATGCTTTCTGGTTATACTCAAAAAAACTTTAGCAGCCAAGAAGACAGTGGATAGGGCGCTGCAAGAACTGTCGTAGTAAATCTCTTGCCATCTGTCTTTATTACATTAACACGTAAAACAAGCTGGTGATGAGCCAGTTTCTTTCTGTGACTCTTCCAGCACTTGTTAGCTTTCTTTCTTGTTCAAATGGTCCACAAATTTTGTTTTGAATGTAGTGTAAATGCTTAAGATTTACCTGCGTATGATTGATGTTGCAGGACAAACATGCCGTGTTATAACTGAAATGTTTGACTACATTACTTGGGCTCAGAAGGAGAGAGCAGCTTCCATACCTTGCCAGGTAGAGGTGATACATATGCCTCAGCTGTTACTGCTTTGACAATTCACTTTATTCCAAAGGTTAATACAGTTTCTGAATGTCATTGACTCTATAGCATGCACGAATTTATGATGAAATTACAGGCCAATATATTATGGTTTTCCATTTTTCACTTTGTGCAGAATTTAGTGATAACACAGATGAACTACTTAGGATTCTAATTAGTAAAGGACATTATATTATACAAATTCATGAAAGATTGTTACTTGAACTTAATTTTCATTGAAAAAAGATATTACTCAAATACACGACAGTGTGTCAGCTATTAACACAGGCCTGCTCTGTGAGGACACTGCCTGTTGAAGTGACTCTCATAAAACAGATTCCAAAATCAGAAACTAAACTTCACAAGTTCTTTGCTGTTACTTAGATCATTTGTCCATATGAAGCACACAAGGTCATAAGCAAGTTTTACGTAAGAGGTCAATTATCCTCTTAGCATCGTTGTCTCATCAGGTTAAGCTAAGGAAAACAAAAAAAACTCTGGGCAAATTAGACGTCTACTGGTTTGCATTAGTGTGGAAAAAAACCCCAGAACTTCAACACAAAATTTAATTTTCAGTATTCAGCTATGTTTACTTGATGCCAAAAGCACAAAAAAACTTGTAACAAGTTATATTTATATTAGACTTGCTATACAAAATGAAGGTTGAAACAGACCTATGCAACAGTGAAGTTGCTATATGACAAACAGTAACTTAAATACAGTTATGATATGAGTTTTAATTTCTTTCACCCATCTACTTGTCTTTCTAAAAAACCAGACCCACAGAAGAATATTGTTCTCAGAATGAGAGAGGAATACCTTGTTGTTAGTAATGTGATTGAATTATAAGGTAAAAACCAAACCAATCCCAAGCGTCCAGGCAATTGAGAGTAAATGTGTAATGTGGATATGTGCTTTCCTCAATGTATTTCTTTTAAGTTGAAAATGGAATGCAGGTGTGAAACTGTTTTGGAAGAAAGAGAAGGATGAGGTGTACCAATTCTTCATGTTGTGTTCCCTTTCCATTTCTCAGAAAGTTTGTCCAGTAAGCATTTTTTCTTTCTTTTAGTGTTTTTTTATGAGCTGGTCCTTTCTTGGTGTAGAAAAGCTGAGGCCAGCTGGCAAAAAAAATAACTGTAACATTGTCACTAGTATTAAATATGTAATGCAGATTAATGGAAATTTTTGCACTTTTAAGAAGGAGCTCAATGTTTTTCATGTGCATTTTTATAGAAAGGAGAGTTGAAGATGATCTTGTGACTAACATAACCTCGATATTTTGGAGTTACATGTTTATCTGCACTACAGGTACATGACTTGTGACTTTTACATAGCAATCACATATTGAAGTGCATACAAAAGAAATTCCAGACTACACTGTTGTATGTCACTCTGTAACACTGGAAGTTGGGCCCTTGGCTCTGTTGTGGGCATAAGCTCCTCAATGCTTTTGTTACCAAAGCTTCTTAACCAAAAGTAGAAAGTGATTTCCATTTGACATCACCTGAGGTACAACATAACCTTTTCCAAAGAGGATTTGCTTGTGTTAGGCTGAATTGAGGTCCATACTGTACATCATGGCACAGTTCTTCATTTCTTTATTGTTAAAGTCAATAGCTCTTTATGGAGTATGAGTCTGATACTTGTCCTTCTGTTACAGATTTCAGATTCTCTGGAATATGAAAATAATAATAGAATCTATTAAAAATTCTGTTCAAAGCATGGAAAACACTTTACTTATATGTTCACAGAAGAACTCTTTGGAAAAACATTTGCACTCAAAGTAAAACTTGCGTATTTTCAGTTTTTGCCAGTCGTGCTTTCCCTGGTATTTCATGTATTATTCTGTAGGAAGAATAAGCAGCTTCTGAAATTGCAAATGCATTCTCTGTGTTCCCACTTACACTTCTCTGTGTGTGCCTGTGCTTAGGCATACATACACACACCCCAGCTTAAAAATAAATGAGAAGAAAATTATAAGAAAACCATGAGAGGTTAATTTGCAATCATCTACCTAGAAAGAACTAATATTCGGCAAAAAGAGAAATAAGTTCTGCTTCTTTTGTAGACCTCTGTTCCATACATTGTATGTGGGGCTTTGTGGTGGATTAGCTTTGGCTAAGGGTCAAACTCCCACCCAGCCGCTCTCTCACTCCCCTCCTCAATCAGACAGGGAAAGAAAATAGGATGAAAAGTTTGTGGGTCAAGATAAAGACACTTAGATCATTTACCAGTTACCATCACAGGTGAAATAGACTGAACTTGGGGAAAATTAATTTATTGCCAATTAAAATAGATTGAGGTAGTGTGATACAAAAAGACAAAACTTAAAGCAACACCTTTCATCACCCCTTTCCCAGACTAAACTCCTTCACTCCCACCTCCTCTACCCCGTCCACCACCAAGCAGCACAAGAGGGATGATGGGAGGTTATGGTCAGTACATAGAGGTTTCTGTGCTGCCCCTTCTTCCTTGCACTTTTTCTCTGCTCTGGCATGGGCTGTTCCCACAGTCTGCAGTTTTCTTCAGGAAAAAAGCCTGCTCTGTTATGGGCTTTCCACACAGTTCCTGTCAGCAAAAATCTGCTCCAGCATGGTGTCCTCCATGGGCTGTAGGAGAATCTCTGCTCTGTTGCTTGGAGCACCTCCTCGCCCTTCTTCTCTCACCTTGGTGTTCCCTCTGCTCTGACATCCACTACAGGGGTCCTATGATGCGTTTCAGCTGGTGGGTCTGTAGCCCAACACATTTTATTTCCCAGTTAGCTGTTATTACCCAGTCTGACATATTCTTATTTTTCATCTGGTAGTCTGCCTGTCACAGAGTTCCCATCCTGTGTGTAACTGCTATCCAACACTTTCAATCAACCTCCATAAAGGAATTGGGTGAATTGCAATTAACTGAGAGACAGACTCTCACCTGTTTTCCCACTTCACTAACATCCTTTTTTGCTCTACCTTTTTGTAAGTAAAAGAATCATTACTGTGAATTAAACCTACACAGCTCCTGCCTTCCTCTCCTCAGAGCTTAACTCACTTGTACTGTTCTCAGTACTGTGCTGGCCAAGCAATACTAAATAAATTGCAGAAAGAAGATTATTGAGTATCATTCCAAACGTTCTGATTTAAAATGGTTTTACTTCCCATCTTCTTATTTTATTTGCTTGCCCCAAGAACTCATAGCGTCCTGTTGTATGTCCAAAATACAATGACGGCATTCTTAAAATTAGAGGCAATACACCCACAAATGTAGGAAAAAGCTGCATCTCTTCAGCGTAGAAATCGTACTGTAGGGTGGTATGCCACCAAATACGGAAGACCGTTTACGGGTCAAAGACTTAGGACATTATAATTACTCAGCCAATTAAGATTTGGAGCAGACAGATAAGTGTGATACTTATTTGATCCTTTTCTGAGAGCTGCTTAATTTGAATCATCCTTTAGGACATTCCCCTTATTCTCAACTATGGATGCAATTCTGAGCGTTTCTTGTGCTGCGACGTACTTGCCCTACTGAATTATTATGTTCTTTTCACATGGTGACAATAAGCTAACAGGAATTCTGTCTACGGCTAGACTCTAAAACGCATGTTTGAGTCTGCAGAATAATATATCCTAACCATTTCTAACAAGATAGGCCTACGATTTCTACAAGAAAAAAGATATATATTTGGAGCATGTATTTGCTTTAGGAATGGAATATCATACAGGATTCCTATGTTAAGTAAATTAGCATATGAAATTGATCATAGCAGTCTACAGCACCACTGTAATCTCCTGCACATGAGTGACCTAAAAAAGATCACCTCCGTTGAGTTTATTATATGAAGTGGTCAACTGAATAACAAAACTGTCAAGGATTATACTGCTTTTCTTCAATCAATAAAAGTGGTTGATTAATATTAGCATGATGTTGCTAATAATCGTGTTCAATTACTTTTTAGTTCGTTGTTATGTCATGATGGGAGCTGATTATTACTGTAAATGGTAATTTTGCTTCCCATCATGATTTAGTATTAATCTTATGATGACATACTTGGCTTCCATTATTAACCACAAAGGAAACCAACGATATATTATTTATGGTAATGGACATCAATTTAGATTTCAGGTGTGTTTTTCTTTTGGCAACTTTACTGTGATAGATATTAAAAATATATCCTCTTTCGTAAAGTATTCAAATCCATGGGATGACTAAGTTTGTCCTAAGAAATTACATGCCATCTACTACAATTGAACAAATAGACTGGAAAGACCTTTATTGCTCTGTTCCAGTATAATGCAAAAGCTATGGGCACATAAGAAAAGTAAAGTTTCATTTTGAAACTTTCAATGGGTGTAAAACAAGAATAAACCCAAACATATTGGCTAGCTCTTAAACACTCTTACTGACTTGCACTTGTCTGAGTAAGACAAAAAGAAAGTCCAGGACAGTGAAATATAAATATGTAGAATAACGGTCTTCAATGAGAAGCATACCAGACTTGTGATGTTGGAATATAGAAGACATTCAGCAGGAATCAGAAAAGAAATCAGATAGTCTAAGAGACACAAGAAAATGTGAGGGTTTGTAGGATCATTGTGTTCAAAATTCTCTTATGCCAGTGTGCAGAGCAATCTGAAAATTTGCGTCACAGAGTGAATGAAGAGAGCTGAACACAGTAATGAATATGCTAACAGTATTGTATTATGTAGGTGTAGGAACATTATGCCCATCTGAAATCTATTGAATAAAACATTGTGCAGATGTTATTCATCAAAATATTCTAATAGTATTATATACCTTCTATTTTTAGTTTGTTTAATTGCACATGGATCAGGCTATCAATGCTCTGATTATACTTGGTGATTGATACACAGTTTCAGTTAAAGTTCCCTGGCCCTGTTGTACACACAGCTTATCCACAATCAAATTTACTTTGGATGAAATCTGCGTGAGATAGGGAGATAAACATAACTCAAAACTTGGTCTTCTCTTCTAAAAAACAGAAGTCAACTTACAGAGGAACCGTCACAAAAAGAAATATCAAACACAACATTTACTATGGCTGGAGAAAGGAAGAATGTAAAAGGAAGTGGGGGTTTGGTGATACAGGTGACTCAGTTGTAGTCACTCATTGGAGTGTTGCAGGTGTAGTCTGTATTAATAACAATGGGAGCTTTGGATGATTATAGCTCCTCTCCCGCCACTCCCCTAACACTTAGCTTCCAGTTTCTTTCCCTCTTTAAAAAATGATTGGTTTGTTTGGGGTTTTTTTTTTGCTTTTAAATGGTGTCTGGCAATCACAGCTCTTCATTATCCTGATAGTACCAAAGTGAACATGGTTGCCTTGCTGAGATTTCATTATTGTTGTTAGTGTTTCAATGTCACTTAACAAAAACATCATGCAATCCTTTGAAAAAACAACAAAAAAACAACCCCAAAACAAAATACAGCCTCATCTAAGAGAATTCAGTGGAAAAGCAAGTCAGGTTTCCCTCTTCTAAAATGGAACAGGTGGTGAAGGCTAATGGCCTCACTCATGAGGGTTCAGCAACATGGATGTCAAAAGAGAACTGGAGCATAGCGACATTTAGGAAGATGGCACTGAAGACATGTAGGCAAAGAAATCAGGCACCATCTCAGCACTTTTCTTTACTAGTTTACACATGATAAAGAAAAGCAAGAGACAACTTTATTAGAGGTGGAAAAAACAAGAATAAGTTGCTAGTTTTACAGGAATAAGAAAGCAAGCAGAAAACATTTTGATCACTGACATGATTTATCCTCATGCTTGCAGATGTTGAAAAAGTTGCAGATTTTTTTGCAGTATCCATGTCAAACTATGCTTTCAAGTTATTTTGAAGAGCAAACCCCAATGTAAATTTTAACTACTTTACCCAGTATTGTACTGTGTGTAGGTCACTTGTTCCCATGTAAGAGAGAACAAGAAGCTTTTCTCCCTTATTTATGAAGCCAGGAAAGGACAAGAACAATAATATTCTATAGAGAAAAGATGAGGTTTTCATTCCTCTGCTCCTCCCACCCCCACCAGAAGGTAGAAGGACTCTGTAGCAAATAGTGGAGGGCAAGATCATAGCTCTTACTAATGTCAGTGGCTTGTTATTGCTGTGGATTTATGTCCCGGTACCATCTAATTAGCTTGCTTTGCGATTTACTGACCCAGCTCCACTTGGCATTTTGCATGACAGAGAAGTGGAGGCCTCAGTGTTATTCTGCAAGTAGAGACAGCAGTCTGCCATCTACACAGCCTTTATCACAGTGTGAGGCAGAACTGTGCATGCATCAGAGGACATTATTAGAGAGGGCTGCTTATTCGAAAGCAGTCTCCGTTATAACAGATATTATCACCCCTGATAAAAAAAAGAATTAAAAGATGAAATCAGCTGGTGTTGCATGTGGGGAGGTTTAGCTATTACGCTGTTCATGCAATTCTGTGGTTCATAGGCTACGATCCAGTCTTTGTTTGTTTAAATGATGAAATGGTAATGGCAAGCTATAAATCCATGGGAGTTTCCACATGAAAGAGAAAAATGTAAGAAATATGTGAGAAGGGTATAAACCATAAAGCTATCAGCAGCCACGCTTTTTTCTTCCTTCACTCACATCAACTACGGTCTCATCCTAGCAAAGGTACCATCTCTCTGTTCAGAAGAACATTGCCTTTCATTTTGCCTGGACTAAACACAACTTCCAAGTCTCTTCAAAAGTGCTTATTTAAAAATATTGATCAATCATACTGAACAAAAAGATATTTAATAGATAAATATTAAATACATCTTAATAAATATTGGCATTGCAGTAGTATGTAACCCCTGAAATCAGAGATCAAGGTGAAGTATTCTGAACACGGCACTGCTCTGTAACAATCCTTCAATCAGACCTAAATATAAGAAATGGGAGATGACAAAAAGTGAAAGGGAGCTGGGTCACAATGGGATGGTGTTGTGGTTTAATCCCAGCTGACAACTAAGCACCACGCAGCTGCTCACTTATTTCCCTCCCCACCCAGTGGGATCGGAGAGAGAATAAGGAAAAAAAAGGTAAAACTTGTGGGCTGAGATAAGAACAGTTTAATAGAACAGAAAGGAAGAAACTAATAATGATAATGATAACAATAATAAAATGACAATAAAAATAATAAAAGAATTGGAATATAAAAAACAAGTGATACACAATGCAGTTGCTCATCACTCACTGACCAATGCCCAGTTAGTTCCCAAGCAGCAATCTGCCCCCCAGGCCAACTCCCCCCAGTTTATATACTGGGCATGATGTCACATGGTATGGAGTAGCCTGTTGGCCAGTTTGGGTCAGCTGTCCTGGCTGTGTCCCCTCCCAGCTTCTTGTGCCCCTCCAGCCTTCTTGCTGGCTGGGCATGAGAAGCTGAAAAATCCTTGACTTAACTTCGCAACAACTGAAAACATCAGTGTGTTATCAACATTGTTCTCATACTGAACCCAAAACACAGCACTATACCAGCTACTAGGAAGAAAATTAACTCTATCCCAGCCGACACCAGGACAGATGGTTATGAAGAGTGTGATGAGCAAAGACCACAGCATGCTGGGGTAAAATTTTGACCTCATTGAAGTCTGTGGAAAAGCTCTCATTAACTTCTGCAGACTCAGGATTTCCCTCCAGCTGTTTAACCGTTACAAAGTATTTTATAGTCGTCATAGCATGGGTGTAATAATTTTCAAAATAAACCTTTTCCAGGTTATGCTATCTCTGGATGATTGGATCTGTAGAATTTAAGGGATTTGGTTTTGAATTAAGATCTAAACTGAGTAGGAAAACATGCAGTAAGTGATGCATTTTGTTTGCTATTTTTTAAAAAGACTTATAATATGAGGACAGAAAAATTAACATGAGCTGAAGAAAGAGAAGATTCATGTGTTATCCTGTATTATATCCTTTTGAGAGAAAAAACCTGTTTCCTTCCTCTCTTACATGGCAATAATTGTCCATCCCTTCCCTTTTCACTGACATTGGTATCACATGTCCTGGTCTCCGGCTAGTCCTGACTGGGAGCCTGACCCATGGGGCTGCGGTACCTCATTTGCAGCCTATGATCTCAGGTTTCTTTATTCTGGAATGTAATAGAGAGGAGTTTGTGTACATCATGACCTTTCTTGCAGGTGGGGTCATGTCACATTTGAGTGCACATACAGGTTTTCTTCCCATTAAAATCAAGGCATTAGAAAAAATGGTTGGCTTGTGCTCAAGTGGTGCCAATGTCACCTCCATACAGTGTCATTACACGGCTCAGACATGCTCTATTTTAACCATGAAAAAAACCTCTTTCAGTGAGGGCCTAAGCTTAACCTCCTGCAGACCAAGGTACAGTCCTTTCCATTTTGTTACACAGAAAAGAAACTGTGTGAACTGCCATGCTGGTAAAGAGATATATTAGAAATGTTTATTCTTAAGCCATTCTCCTAAGGAAATTAGCACCATTTCTGTATCTGTCCCCTCTCACTTCCAAAAACCTTTGATGTAATTGGGCAGTTCCAAGCAAATTTCACAAAGAAGAGATCTGAAAGAGATTATGTTTCTTTGAATTTTGAGAAAAATCAGGAGATGGGTAAAGGATAGAGAATCTATTAATGTCTTCCCTAAGGGACAGCTGGGAATTGACCAGCTGTGCTATTTGCTAGCCAGCCACAACAGCTGTACCTCTTAACCAGATGTACAGTGTGCTTTCATTTGCCCAGCTAGCAGCAGACACAAAAAGAAACTAAGGATATTGTTTGAGGGCTTATGAGCCCTCGTATGAAAAGAGCTGGGGTTATTGTAATGCATGCCAGAGATATGAAATGGAGAGGAAAGCATTGTGGGTTTGGTGCAGCTAATGAAGACTGAGGAGACTGCAGTAAGTTTTCTTTCAAAAGAACTAACAAAGGACCTGTCAGTAGCGGGGTAAAAATCTTTAGGGAGTCAGGATGCAGATCCTCAGGGAACCAGGCTTCATTGGTCCTCTGCTCATGGGACAACTGGTTTGAACGATGGTAGCTGCCAGAGTTTGCTTATAGTAGATACTGTACAAGCCAAACAAAAAAGATAATTTTCCTTCAACACAACTGTACATGTCAAACAGTCTGAAATGGGATATTAGCAGAAAATTATTTGCAGAATTTGCCTACGTCTGTTACTAGCAAATGTCTGTTACTAGCAAATGTCATTGATAGATTTACCAGTGATTATCTCAAATGATAATTTGTCTCAATTATGTGGTTGAGCACTGAGCACTGACCACTTACCTCTGGTTGCAGAGAGGGAAAGAAATAGTTCACAGTGTTTGTGCCTCTTCATTCCATGTAATTTTTAATCAATTATTCATTTTAGTGTGATCAGTTACCTCAGTTGTTACCTGATGGTTCACTTTATCAGTGAGACTCTAATGAAAGGTCTGTTGCTGATGCCTTAGAGTGACTCTAATAGGTTACAAACTAATGTGAAGATGACAGGGTACTAATGAAGACACAGGAAAAGTGAGGATAATGTTTACAAATAGTTGTAGTGAGACAAAATGAATCTTTAATGATCGATTTCAAATTAAAGTGCTAAATGGCTGATTGTTAAATAGTGCTGAAACATTCAAGTAAGGTTGTAGACTAATAAAATGCAATTCTTAAAATATCATATTGATTTTATGATAAAAAAGTACTTAATATGTTGGGCAATTTATATGAGAGTAAAATAATGCTTAAATTGGAAATCTATTAGATGCTGGTGAAACAAATCCAGTTCTTTTTGATTACCATTGTTACTATTTACGCTGGCTAAAAACTTATTTTAGAAATATCCTGTATATGTGGTTTTTAATTTCCCTATGTATGGAAGGAACTATGACTGCTGAAACTATTAATTTAAGAGGATAGTTAACAATGTTTCTATTATATCATCCAATTATTTTAAGACTTAATAAAAAGCGAGCCTCTGCCTTTGCCCCTTTACAATAAAAGGCTTAGTAGAAACATTTGCAAAACAAAATGTAGCAGCCAGCTCCTTTGTGCAACAGAACATACATCTATCACAAGGCATATTAAGCTATTTTCACATTGTTCAAAAGATACATATTTTCTCTTGTACAGACTATTTCACTAAGTAAGGATGACTTCCCATGAGGCTTTTGTATGAGCTTTTCAACTGAGAGTGACAACATTTTATGCACATCTAAATCTTTTAATCACCAGATGTCATTTGATTCAACATAATTGTAAATTTGTTTCAGGTAAGTTAAAATCTTATGCAAAGGTAAGGGTTGTTTCAACATATATAACAAAATTTAGTTTCAAGAAGAATGATCGCATTATTTCCAAGGCAATTTTCCAACCTACAGAGCACAGTTTGAAAAAAAATATTTAAAAAATACATTTAGTCTTAAAAAATTATAAACATAAGACCACAAAAGGGAAAAGAATGTACAAATATACAGAGAAATGAACATAAACATAATGTAAAATATTCAGGATAATACATTGATCCTTGTAGAAATTTATTTCTATGAATAAATTAAAGTAAATTCATAAGTAATTTTCATGCCTCTCATGTATATACAAGAATGTAAACAAATTTAAAACATGTGGGAGGCTCTTTGAACTAAACTGAAGCACAGTGGGAAATTAAACTGAAGCTCTTTAAAGAAGATCAAGATAAAACAGAAGAGGGTAGTGTAGCCTTCTAAGTAAAAAGAAATTTAGAAGAAAAAAAAATACAAAGAAACATCAAGTCTCAAAAGACAGATAATTAAGGGTATGATCCTTCAGAACTCATCATCCTGTATTTGTGAGAAAACAGGGCCTTCAGGAGTTGAGTTCTGCATAGCAAATATAGTGTGACCCCTCTGATATATAAAGAACTGAGCGATCCTTTTATTAGGTTGGGTATTTCAGTGGTAGGGTAAGATTCTCTACTAGACGCCATCCCTGTTAAACGAGCTCAAAGGGCCAGAGTTGTCTAAAGGGATCTGAAAACCCCAGGTCCAAACCAACTCTCAGCACTTGTAAATGTCTTCCACAGCTCTCTTCTCAAACGCAGGTGTTGGAAGTTTGTCAAGAATGGGCTGAGAGCCTTCAGAGAGGACCAGCAAGCAGAGCAAGAAAGATAATCTCCTCAGTAGTGTGCTTCCCTCTTGGTTACAGTAGCAAAGGGAGCCTTGAAGGGCATGTTTATGTTGCTAATTGAATGAGAGCAAGGGAGCAAGTGGATAGCTTATTCCCTGACTCTGTTTTGGAGCACTCCACATCGATGCCTCTAAGACAAGTCAGCATTAAAAGGGCTGCTAGTCTTAAGAACCAAGGACATAAAACCGTCAGTGCCATTTTTCTTCAGGGCCAGGGATCAGTTTCTCTTTCTCTCTCATTTAGCAGTAGAGGCATTTAAACTCAGAAGCATGACTGGATCCACAGTCTTATGCACCACACCACAAATTGTTACCTGAACTCACTCTACAGATATTAACCCATGCGTGCAAATGTCCCAGATGAAAGATAAAACATTGAGCTGACTCTAAAAATCCTATAGCAAAGCTTACTTACAGCTTGATCACAGGCATATGGAAGTCAGTGGTAAAACTTTTCAACTGCATATAGGGTAAAAATGTATTAGATGCTTTTGTAGGAGGAAAAAAAGAGATTCCTTGTTATCTGCAGAACAGGATCATTATGCAGCAACGTGAGTATAAGCAGCAGCTGCAGGCTCTTTAAAAGGTAGTAAAACCAGAAAGGAATATACTGCAGGACTAACATAGGAACGAGTGAGTGCAAACTGAAAATGAACTCAAAGCAAAGCCTAGATGTCACATCTCTGTGACTGAACCCTCTGCGCAATTGAGGAATGAAGATACTTGCTCAAAATGGTTCTTTCCTGGAGATATCCACTGTCAAGGTGAAGATGACACTCAGGCAAGGGTCTTTCTACTGTTGCCAAATCTATCAGTAACTGATGAGTCGTCACTGAGTTTATCACTGAAAAGGGAGTTGCTAAACAAGCAAAGTGACCAAACAATATTGGTGCTCAAGGATACTCCTGACACTCAGACACAAGCTGGGAGTCCAGGGAATTTAAGGAACCTATCTAGGAAAAACAGACTGGCAAAATAATAAATACCACTCCTCCCCATAAGTCTTTCATTTTAATTTAAAATCTGAAGTGCAGAATGAATAAATAAATAACAATATCATTAAGAGAAACAGTAGGGGTTTATATATTATTATAGATATATAAACCAGCTTGTGAAATCTGTGATTACAGAAATAGTTTATAAGAAGAGGAAACCCAGATGTTTATACTCAAATCTTTATATTTTATTGTGAAGACCATTAAAATGTGACCAACATATTAGGGATGAAATCTTGTTTAATTTCCTTAACTTCAAAGAGTGCATTCCAATGATGTTCTCAGGACATCTACAGATGGGCACTTTGGCATAAATACAAATTCAGCAACAGGGGAACAGTATCTTGGTGTAAACTTCTCAATTATTATCTTATTGCTAATATAAAATAGTATTAGTCTATATAAAATAATTGGAAATTATTAATATGAAGTTATTCTGATTTGTGTATGGCCAACATCTATTCCTCAGTCATGTTATTGTATTAAAAAAATTAAGCTGTCTGCTGTATAACTGAGCTGGTCTGTTGACCTCTGTCTGGCTCATTTCTCATTTGTGACTCTTCTAACATGTCCCAGTTACTTAACCGTAACTAAAGTCAATCTGTTCTTATATTTTCTATCACTTTTATTATGCCTTGATAAGCTGCTATCTGTATTGATGTAAAGTTATTTTTAAGGTTACCTTACACTAGCTAATATTCTAAGACCTACCAGATGAGCTATAGCTAGATGATAGATCTTTAGGGCATCAGGGATCTCGCTCCATCATAGGACAGTAGATGGGCACAAGAATCAGGAGGAAAGGAAAATTCCTCCATGTTCTGACACTTTCCCGTTCCCGATATACCCTGCAGTCTTGCAGCAAAGGATGTACCAAAGGTGCTGAAAGGTACCTTGTTCCCTGGCATTTGGCTGAAGACATCATCTAATAAATGCATGTTGAGATCAAGCATTCACGGGCAACCGTGGAGAAGAAAATACTCAGATGAAATCTTGAAGGAATAAGAATGGTTGCAGGGTTGGCAGGACAAATATTCTTCTAGTGAACAAGAACTTCCAAGGCCACTGTCCAGAGTCAGGATCCATAAAGATAATAGCAAAGTCCCTTTTCAATTAAACAGGCAGGCAACATTTTTGCAGATAACACTCCATTACAGAGCCAGGCTGGGGAAATCAGATTCTTCAAAGGATTGGCAAGAGTAAGCTTCCTTTAGCCATTAGTTTGCTAGCCAGGAGAGGAGCCAAATACTGAGACTCCTCTTCTAACAACTTATGATCCAATGAGCATTTCTTCACCTCCCTTTTCCACCCCACAGTCGCTGCTTCTCCCCTAGATGCAGCTGTATGATCAAAGAAAGCCTCACAAAAAGTGACCTTATCCTCTGCAGACAGGGCTGAGTGCAAGATCCCTGGTAACACTGGCCCACGCAACGCAACAGGCAGTGAAGTAACTGCCAGTCATAAGCTCAGAACATAGTCCTTGTTTAAAGACTACAGGAAGAAGCAATAATTTGGGCAGTTCAGAAGCTAACTGCTGGGGTTGTGGCTGAAATCACAGTATCTCCTCCCACATGAAAGGACAAGAACAGCCCCCACCGCACTCCCACTCAACACTAGCTCCAGAGATGATGCCAGAAGAAAACCAATTATCAGAGACACACTCTGGTTAAAGACAGGGAACTGCAAGGCATGAGACTCTGCAGATGAGGCTGTGCAGGGAAATGTAATTACCAGCTATGTATTTATAAAACCTGGCTCAGTGATTTTGCTCAATATATGCCCTATCATTGAGCAGCATAGCACAAAAATCTGTCACAACCAAAGGGTGCAGTGCTGCAGTGCAATGTATGTGAAACCAGTGCCTGCAACAGCATCACTTAATGTTAACAATAAGAGTCCTGGCTGTAATGTTGTAAATCAAATGCTATTGAAGCCCTGTAATATATCAAGTTCAAGCAGCATAACACAAAAAAACAGCATTTGTTCAGCTGAAAGAAAGAAAGGCATTCCTTGTTTTCAAATAATGTCATGGTTTAGCTACTTGGTGTGTGGGTTAATGGAGAAAGGGGCAAGTGTATACCACAGCCAGTAGGCGAGAACACTTATCAGTTATCAGCCTTGGTCACAGAAGAGTTACAGCACACTCCCAGCACCGTAGTGATAACATGGTGGATGCAGAGCCTTTAGCAGCTGAGTGCCAACATACACCACAGGATGTGTCATAACAATTACTTAGGGTCCGGGGGTAGAAACCAGCAAATATCAAGCACAACAGTATAAGATACATAGTAATTGAGGGTTACAGTGCAGGCAATGGATTAACTGAGTTTTTACTTCTTCCCATCATTTTTTCCATAAGCAACAATTGCCAAAAGTGTGACCCCTCTCAAATAATAGGGGGAAAGCTATGCTGCTGTATAACCCTTCCCCATCTGCTTCCTTCCATAACTCTACATCCAGTCCCACTGTATCAGCTAGTTTAGGAATAAGTTCTTATGCATGATCCACATGCTACCTTTGGGGAAATCAACCAAAAAACACATCACCACCACTCCCCCCTGCTCTTTTGTGGTGAATGGATGAGAGAAGAAGTTCCGCTAATGATTATAAAGTTCAGTCATTTGACTCAGCGCAAAACATGACAACGGGGCAGATTGAAAGCATGCTAATCCAGATAGCCTCACAGGTAACACCAATAAAGTTCAGTGGCACAAGCACTATCACATGGTGGCAAAGTGGACACCCTCCAGGATCCCCATGTACAGACCGTGATTCTAAGTTTTTATAAAATCCCCGAGAGAGGACTTTGTTGTTACTCTGATCCATTCTGTATTAATTAAAATATCAGAAGTGTGCTACCACATGCTCTAACCACACCTTCTGGCAGCTGTATTGGCAAATTTTTAAAGACATGGAGAACAACATCTTGCTCCAAGTTACATGCTGTGGTAAGAAATAGCCAGGGCAGCATGTGAAATATGAAGCACAGAAATGAAGCCATCCATGTTGGGGTTTAGTGTCAAATCCCCAAAGGTGTGCTGTGTATCTCACAGTAGAAATAAAGCATGGCTTCTGTCCCAAAGAGCTTATAATCCAATTTATAAATGAGTTACTGGACAAGAAGAATAAAAAAAAGAGCAAGAGTAAAGCCTATGAAATATCTGTATGTCTATGGGAATTGTTATATATGTGTATAAATATATATGTAAAAATTAATTTTGCTTAACATCATCCTCCCCACCTCTCTCGTTTTATTTTTTTACTTATCTCCTGTAAACCTTGGTATTCTGGAGAAATGAGTTTTCAGAAATTATTTATATATGCCATTTAGGTTTTATCTATTGATATATAAATACATAGAAGCTATGTGCATATGCCTTTTATGAGCTTACATATAAAACCAGGTAAAAAGGGAGGATGACCTTAGTTTAGGGTCAATTAGTAGATATGAAGGTATATAGAAAAGGTAGGGGCATGCAAGTATTTCAGTATCTGATTTATTTAGTGTTAGAAATATGAATATTAATATGTATGAATATTTAGTGTTAAAAATATGAATAGAAAGGTCAGGGGAAAGAAAATACACAGCTAAAGCTAAGTAGAATGAGCCTTTATATTATGCAGGAAAGAATGATAGAACTGGGGAGGAAAAAAAAATGGGTCTTGGGGAAAATGGGAAGTGTTCGGAGATTAAACTGATGTATTCACTAGAATTACATAACGATCTGTGCCTAAAGTGTGTCCCTATCAATATTTTCAATTAAGACACTTTATTTGTTGTAATAAAGAGAACATCTTTCTACCTTTTATTCTGGAAATTATTCTAAGTCTTAGAACTGAAATTAAAGGCCTTTCATCAACATTATATGGTGTCTTGCTATAATTAAAGCTGTAAAGAATAATTATATGAAAGCTTTGGATATAGATACAAATAGAGTAAGATGTTAATGGATAATAAGCAGAAATACACTGTATGCCTAGTCATTACCAGTCAGGGGAAAAAAAAGTCTTAATATCAACTGATCATTTAGAAATACTATTGGAAACATTTTTTTTTTGCCTTTGTGAGCAAAGGACTCAAAAAGAAAAAGGAGCAAAAGTGCCTTCATTTGTCTGGTTCCAACAGTGCAGACAAGCCGCAGTATAAAAATGCGTCTTGCTACCAGCTGCATGGAAATGCTGTGTCATCTTGGATTCAGTCATCCTTGATTATACTAGTTAGGTGCTGAAAACTCATTGGATTTCAATAGCAACTAATGAAATCAAATTCCTTCACCTCCTCTGATAATGTGGACCTTCAGCTCTAGTAATTTCAGTGTGCTCTCAACTGAACCAATAAACTCAGTTTTAATCACCTTTGCTATTTGGAATGATCAGAAAACAGATATATATTTTAAGCCATGGGCCACTTAAACATAGGGATTGTAGATTTCTCTCATCCTTTCAGTCTGAAGGAAAAAAAAATAAAAGTAAAGGCAAATAAAGGCCATTTGAGAGGTCCTGTATTTTTTGTTGGATAAAGTAAGTTGGCTTCTTAATTAGAAAAGAGCAGAAAGAGAAGACTTTCTAAATTCTGAAGTAGGAACCTGCCTACTGTTGCTAAGATTTTAATTGCCAATGACTGGTGCTTTCTACTGATCCCATTACCTGATTAATGGTTATTATTATTATTTGTTACTTGCAAAGTGCCTGAGGTGGTGAAGGTACTTCAAAGAGAAAATAAATGATGTGGTCCCGTCCCTAAGGAGCCTACAGTCTTACAATATGAAAGATGACACAATAAGTGAGAGCAATAAAGAGCAGCGGCAATAGAGTGAGAATAATTACATGGTTACTTAGGTTCATTTTATACACAACTTGATGGTACTGCTGTTTGCTTGATTTGTTTCTGCTTTTTTGAGCAGGAAGGACGATATGGGTATAAGAACAGAGAGGAAATAAAATGGAAAAGAAAAGCAAGGACTTATACCTCTGTGTGTATATATGTGTCTGTGCGTGTGCACATGTGTGCATGTGTGTGTGTGTAGAGGGTGAGGGGCATGGTAAAACAGAGATGTAGATTCGAAATTAGACCAACAGAGCTACAAAGTGAGAAGGAAAACAGGTGAGATAAGTTGTGAGAATGAAGAATGAAATCAAAAAGGTGAAGAAATAACAGAATGGAGTTTGTTGTCTTCTTGGACTATCTCCAAAGAGTGATCATGTCACATGGCCAAATGAATTCAACAGACAGTCAGGAGGGAATCTTGCCTCGGCTCTGGATAACAGGCTTTGGGATAAGACGAAAGGCTGGCATAACATGCATCAGTGGATTAAAGGCTGTTATAACATGCAAGTGACAGTTCCTCTAAAGAACTGCAGTGAGGGAGCACCAGATTTCATAACCTTCTACTTACAATTCTTCTTTTTGTGAAACTTCCATGTGCTCTTAGTTACTGTAGGACAGGTGGCTTATCCAGCTGGAATTTGTATCTATCCCACTATACTTCCTAACTTTCAAGTGAATTTCTTCCATGAATTTCTTCAGTCAGTTTTGGCTTCTTGCCTCCTGTGGCAATAAATTTCACACCTTATACCTGTGTTGCAAAGAAAACTTTGTTTGTTTTTAAACGTTGCTGATCTGATAAGTTCAGTAAGTCCCTCACAGTGTTTCACTTCGAATAAGTGAGAAATCCTTCCCAATTCTTCTTTTTCACATTTCTTCACCACATTCTGGGAAGTCTCCCCAGCTACTGCCTGAAGTCTTTTCCCCTTCCCTTCCCTTCCCTTCCCATTCCATCCCATCCTTCCCCGTCTCCTTCCACCATGTAGGGAATCACCTATGTTCCCCTCCATAGGGACAGAGGGAGACAATCACCTCCAGAAACTGACTTTGTCTGACTAACTACCCTAAAGGCTCAACTCGGATGCTCACACTAGGCATCTAATGCCATTTGAAATGCCTCAGCTTATTGCACAGAGCTGCTGCTCCACGTCTTGTGTCAGATGCCCTAGGGTTTCTTAAATGGCACTACTCTTATGTGTGGGTTAGGAGTAGCACTCCTAAAGGTTTTGGGCTTAATAGCTCTCTAGGATCCATTCACTGTATTGTTTAAATCTCCATAGATCTCCATGGCAACTTAGACAACTAGCTTATGTACAGAAATTTACATATAAACACCTAAATATAGGTGTTCTGAACTTGAACACTATCCTGCTAGGTTCATTTACTGCCTAAATTTAGGTCTCCAAAGTGTGGCACAGAATCCAACATTATATACCTTACTTTTAAATGGCAAATTTCAGTAAAATAAATTTCAACCTGCTATACCAGCTCTCAATATTACTAATTATTGCACATAATTTATGTTTGTAATTAAATTACAGTATGAAATAAAAAGATATTAAAATGTAAATTGAAAATCCTACTTATTAACATATATGTTCAACATTTACTAACTAGTATTTTAACTTAGGGTAAAAAAAAATTAAAGAATCCATGTGAAATTAGCTTTTCGTTATAAAAGACAGTAATCATGTTTTTTAATTAGGGATGGGACTGAATCATAAAGCTTCACTTCCACTTTTCTCGCAGATGTGAATGCTCCCCAAATTTGATAACATTGTGGGCTTTTTCTAGTCTGTAGCCAATTTTATATCATTTTCCCTATTTAAGCCCTTTCTTTATGAGGCATTAACATTTGCAAAAGTATTTTTTTCACATTGTCTCTGCAGGCACAGATTTTTCCTTGCTGAAATATTTCACAAAACAATAGTTTCCTTAATATCAGAGACTTTAACAGGATTGGATTTCTCGGACTATCAAGTCAAGTGCCTGTTTTGCCTACAGCCACATACTATAATCCATTTCATAAACTGATAAAGTTTCATATTAGAGTTTGTTCTGATCCAACTATTCTTTTAAAAAGTTGTATACTTCAATCTTGTGATGGTTAGAAATACTCTTCTAATCTCTTCCCTAAAAATATACATAATCAATTTATGGTTCTAATGCCAGTATTGGTTTTTTTGACTTAAATAGTTTTTCCTTTTTTCTTGTGTACCTATAGACTGACACTTTGTGACACATTTTTCAGTTAGAGTTCACTTTTCTTATCATGGAAACCCTGTTCAGAGTATTTCAGATAAAATTTCATCTGTCTATTTAAGAAGTTCAGTATATTGCTCTGTTTCTACTGCCTCATTCAAAACGTCCTAATATTTCATTTGCCATTTTCATTGTCACATCTGATGGTATGTTATAGTCAACCAAGGCAGTATTCTCCTTACTGGAAGAATGTTAATTTTTTTTACAACTTAGGTAGAAGTTTATTCTTCCTTCACTGAAGCAAGCATGTCTCAGGGCGTGATTCATCACATCCCAAGGCAGATGCCTAAAGCTGTTTGCAGTACTCCTTAAAAGTGCCTATTTCTCTTTGCAGACTGCAAAAGGAGTTTGGGATGATCAACTCTGATATAAACATCTAAAATGTAGCCATCTAACATTAGTTAAGCTAAATTCCACTCTGTACTAAAAAATGGGTAGCTTGACTCTTTTTCTCCTCTTCTTCATTTCCATTTGAAAATCTCAAACTTTATAAGTGAACTCCAGTTTTCAGACAATTTTGAGTTCATGCTTTTAAATTTAATCTGATTTATTCCTCAAGATTATTCAGATTTTTCTGGTGTATTTCATTAATCCTCAGTTTTCATAATGGTCTCCCAACTTAAAGCTGTCAACAGATGTAATTCAGTTACAATAAAACAAAACAAAACAAAACATAAAACCTATAAATATCTGTCCATCATCTTCTTGTTCTTCAAGAATTCCAAAGATAGTCTCATTCAATGATGATAGTTTCCTCTTTGTCATGATACATTGACAACAACATTTCAAACAGTTCTTTACATAACCTGTTACCCTAGTATAAATCATTTTCTTCACATTGGCTGATAATTTCCATCCAGTACTGTTTCTATTTATTGAAGTTCAGATAGATGAAACCTAATACAATTCTCTTGTCTAGAAAATAATTTATCATAGAGAATGAGTTATCTTATTCTATTGCTTTAACATTTTTCAACAAACTTGAGCGAATCCATGCTGCATTCAATCCCACTACGAGTTTTCTTTTTATTTCAGAGTATAGAAACAGCATAGTTTTGGTAAGATCCCCAACAGGCTAAAGTGAAACTATGCAATATAATGAGAATTTTATAATCAGAGATATATATATATTTTCTTTAGTTTTCCAAATAGGTAAGGTTATTCCCTTTGGAGCTTACCACTTTGCACTTACTTGGTATTTCCAGTATCAGCTAGAAATACAATATCATTACTTTTTGGTGTCAAAGAACAAAGTAAATCCTGTTTCAATCCTCCATATTTTTCTTCTTGGTGATATTCTTCTATCAGATTTGATATTTTATTAACGTTTATATTATTTTTGACCCTTCATTAGTTCATGGATTTATATCTGTCATCACTACATTGTTTATCTTCTACTTTCATGACTATGCACCTGCTGAAAACTTAAACAATACCTTTATCTTTAATCATTTTTAAAATTGCAGCTGTTTTCTGTATAGCCTTCTATAATTTCACAACATCTAGACATCAGAAAGTACAGCTTTTTATATGAGCATTATGGTCAGCTGTCCTGGCTGTTCATTTGTTTCAAAATCAATTGCAATATTTCCTCTTTTTAGTTGTGTATATGTAACTCTTAACAAATCCCAATTCGGTGTCACATGCTCCCTCATTTATTCTTCAGGATTGATTCAAACCTTTAATACTGATTAATTCTAGTGTTATTTTATTCCATAAAATAACTTAATTTTGAACTAAAAATTTTACATAGTCATATGCTGTTCTGTGACCAGCAAACAGTAGCCATAACTTTTTCCACCACCTGGGATTTTAAGGACAAGTTAAAATTTGAAGTCCAGGTTCAGATCAGAGGAATCCACATCTCAGGCACTCTTAGCTGCCACCGTGGTGGCTGCCAGAGACTCCTTTAATGTGTCAGTTGTTAATTACGTCAGACAATTACATTTAGTAAAATTTGAAATTATTTCCTATAGTCTCCATATTCCTCATCTGCCTTTTTACTTTTCAGTAGATTACAAATGATAAAAGTTTTAGACATTGCAGACACAGTCTTGTATGTATTAGGATTTCTATAGCAGAAAAGCTTTTTAATGTATCAAGGTCCTACTTGGCTGAGTGCTGTGTTAACACAGTCTCATTGGGTGTCATTCATCTACCCTATATTAGGAATCCACAACATGTCTAGACACCACTGTAGATGAGGCACATGCATTTAGTCACAGTTCAGTAGTCCAGTGCCAGATACCTGATTCTCTTATCTACCTTCACTGTAGATTGCAAGAACCTTTTCCTAAGGAACACACACTTTGATTAGTATGCATAGTGAGAAACTAGTTCCTAACAAGTAGTCCTGGAAGATGCTGCAAAATGTTTTTTCTTCATGCACAACCCAGATAAGGCTAGTGTCTGTACTATCCCCTGGCTACTATCGCAGTTTGGGGGCCAATGCTGAAGAGAGATATCCTTGCACCATTGGACCCTGGAGCTGCTGATCTCAGTCTCAAAAGGTCTGTGGTAGAGTTCCCATCCCTGGAGGTTTTCAACATGCAATTGGACAGGGTGGTAGATAAACTCATCTAGGCTCCTGTCGCATCCCAAGGTTGGAGCGACTCAGGTTCATGGATTTCCTTTGTCAGAATTAAGGTGAAATGACACCAGGGGAGTTGAAATGACAATTAACATTTATTCAACCTAGCTAACCTTGCCCAAGTACAAGTGAACTTATCAATATGAACCTTGCATCATGTCATTAAGCTGCTGTTTCAAAAAAGAAGGGAGGTGTAGAAAAAGAAGCAGAAAAAGGAACATGAAACTGTGTCAGAAGGCGAGCCCTCCCATTGAGTCATGAGGTTCAGAGCAGCCCCCCTTGCTTTCTGCACTCCTTCTCAAAGAGGAGCCCAGGGGTGGCTGGATCCACTCCTAGTCTCAAACTTGGTCAACGGTTTATGTTTAAAAGGATGAGGTGTAGGGAGTGTGGAAAAGAGAGAAAAAAGAGAGAGAGAAAGAAAGAAAGAGAGAGAGAAAGAAAGAAAGAAAGAGAGAGAGAGAAAGAAAGAAAGAAAGAGAGAGAAAGAGAGAGAGAGAGAAAGAAAGAAAGAAAGAAAGAAAGAAAGAAAGAAAGAAAGAAAAGGGTTTCACCAGTCCTGGGTCCAGCATTGGTCCAGCTAGCCTAGAGATCCAGTTCCAGCAGGCATGCACTGAGAACTCGTTCTCCCTTCTTTTATAGTCAGTGGTCTCGACATGCGCCATTCACGTTCCCGGGGTTCTCTGGAATCGGTCAGTGAGCTTGGGGGGTTCATTGGGGAGTTGCCTCTCTTTCCCTGCTGGCATGACTGCTTAAGATAGAAGCACAGTCCCATCCTCCATGGGGCCCCCTCCTCCAGGCGCATAAGCTATGCTCCTTGTCCTAGTCACTTAAGATAAAGAATTGCGCCTTTGGAGAAGCGTGGTCCCACCCTCCGTGGGGCTTTCTCCTCCAGCCACATTGTCCTGTTCACACAACTCCAGCGCTTTTACAGAGGCTGTCTTCTCCACCAAAGTTCTTTAATGAATGTTTGAGACATTGACTATAATTTGTCAGACTGTCACATCTCCCTTTTCCACAAAAGATTGGACCAGATGATCTTTCAAGGACCCTTCCAATCTGACCTCTTCTATGATTATATGATTCAATAACATCACCAGGATATTCTTCAAATAGCTAATCTCAAGCGTATAATCTGAATCAGAAAGCTTAATTTACCTAAACTTTACTAAGCTAAGCCCCAGAAAATCAGACTTATCCAAAAGCTATGTAACAGAGTGATCCTGAAGTGAGATATGCATTGACATGTAGAAATTGACAGGAAAATTGTTTTGGACTCCTCTTTCAGGAACTGTCTTGTAAAAAAAAAAAAAAAAAAATTCCTATTATTCTGATTACTTCTATTAATGATAGGAGAACATGGGATGCTCTGCATTCCTTAGACCACATTGCCTTTTTATGAGCCAGCTGGTCATAGGAGTTATGGTTGGCATGCTGTTACCTGGATTGTGAGGAAGGCTGGTCACATGCAGTGAGAGTTTGACAGAGGTTTTACTTCTTACTGAGGAAAACAGTCACCAGGGAAGAATTGGGTGCTGAGGCCAGACTGGGACAGAACTATAGATCCTGTACACAGACCCTAGGAGCTCATCTCCAAATTTGGTCTGCAATTAAAACAATCACTCCCAATGGCCAATGTTTTCATGGCATAGGTCCACAACTGTGAGAAACACACCGTGGTATATTTGGGAGATTCTGAAAGATGTGCTTATTTGACCTACAGTATTCTGGGAACATCAACTCATTAGAATAATCTGTGCAAAATCCAACTTCTGGTGACCTGGTATGTAGGCAAGACAATGAACTGACAACAGTATTTGCCAAGGATGTTGATGAATTCCACTGAAATCCTCAAGGCTAAGGATTATCTGATAGTAAGAAACATTCCCATATACTGGATGGAGTCAGTGGCCAAGAAACTGACTTTGGGGACCACGTGCACCTTCAGAGATACACTGAGAAGTGAGTCCAGGACAGAGGAGATCACAAACCTGGTACATTGTTTACTCTGAGACTCAGTTCAGACCCCACTGATAAAGCTTTGGAAGTTAGACACAAATAGGAAGTTCAGTTATGTAGCATCTTGGCTACGTCCTCTTGAACCTATTCCTGTAGTTTCTAATATGATTCAGTTGTAAGTCCTGAGTGAGTATCAGCAGAAGTCTGGTAAATATGGAGGTAAGAAAGAGGAATTAAAGAGAATTACTTAGCTGCCTAAAAGCCCTGGCTGCCTACCTAAGGACAGATAAGTTGTATTCTTTTTTTTTTTTCTATATTAGGTGAAAGTAAACATACTTTCATTGAAGTAAACAGAACAACATTTTTCAACAGTTGACTCTTCTGATCCTAGATGTATAATATTTCATAAATGTATCTAATGGATCTCTTAAGGTTGGACTTTATCTCACATAATTCCATTTGAAAGGATAGAAGTATTCAAAAATCACAAGAAACCTGATCAGTAGGGTGAAATATGTAATCAGTCTGGGCTAAAATATTTTTTGAATTTTTGAACTACAGCAAAATGTTCTGATATGTTTAGTTGTTGGCCTAGATTTGGAGTAGTTTAGATGTCTCAACTCATTGCCATTCTGCTATTCTGTCATTCTCATTATTCAAAAAACTTCCAAACATTTATTTTGATAGTGGTTTAGACTTCTGTCTGTTATCACTGATTAAAAGTTAGTTTCCCCAAATCAAAAGGCAGTTTATGAGACATTGTTACTGCAAAATTTATCAACCTTTCTCTATCCCGCTGAGGCTGGTTCTGTACAATCAGTGACTTCAACATGATCAGTTAAAAAATCCCAACAACTCTCTGTGGCATTTTAGTTAATTTCTCTATTAGGGAAATTACTTTTTTTCCAGTCCCTAATGATGGCTTGACATTCAGTTATGATGTGACTACCTGTACCAGGAGAATTATTAACGAACATTTCATAGCAGTTGCTTGATATAATTTTGTTGGTGTTTAATTAGTCCAAAGTTAAATGATAAAATGAAGTTTGGATATTTAAGACTCTGAATTTCTAAAAATTCTACATAATCTATAATGTTAATTAAAATATTTTTCCTATGTGTGTGTTTTTACGTCTGACATTCTAAGCCTGACAAAGCCTAGAATGGTTTTGGCATCTAAATCCTTCTTTTCTCCTAGAAAATCTTCCTTGGTGATGCTCATGCTATGTATTGTTTACAAATTACCACCGAGTAGCACTTTCATCTGGTGTTCAATACTTCTGCAACATAATGGGTGCATGTTAATAGCGGGCTGTGGTTGCCAATGGCAACAACACTGCTTCAGCATTGAAAAGCAAGTACCATATTGTGAGAGCAGCCAGACAGATCCCAGTATGCTGGGTCTCCACCGTAAATTTCCCAGCTGCAGCAGCTGAATAAACAACACCTTTTCTGTCGGATGCCATAAGCAGGCAGGAGTCAAGCGGATCACATGTAAAACTGAAGTGTCAGGGGCTGAGCAGCTTGGACCCAAGCAGAGGGCTGAGAAGGGGTCATCAAAACAGCCTAACTCAGAGTTAGCTACCGCAGCACACTGAGCACAGCACCTGAAATCCTTTGGGTGGTGTAAGAAAGAAGAGGGTCATTCAGCTAATATTCACAAACAAACAAACAAACAACTAAACAAAAACCTTGTCAAATCACCAGTTCTCTGAAGCCCGTATAATTTTAATCATTTCTCCTTTGCTAGGAAAACACAGCAGCTTTGAGCTCTGGTTTTGTTCTGCAAATGCAAAATTGATTTAAACTGTTGAGACTGAATATCGTTTAATGAAGACGTAGGAAAAGATTCAGTCTAGAGTATGTTGTATTAAATGTTTGGCTTCATTGTGTGATAAACTGATCAAGTTCATTTATTTATTTATTTATTTATCCATCTATCTATGTTTGCAAGGAAATGAACTCAGCCTGGGATGCACCCACAAGAGTTGAGGAAGCTAACCGATGTCATTGCAAGGCCACTCTCAATTATCTTTAAAAGGCCGTGGTGACTGGGAAAGGTTCCTAAAGACTGGAAGAAAGCAAATGTCACTCCTATTTTCATGAAGGGCAAGAAGGAGGATTTGGGGAACTACAAGCCAGTCAGCTTAATCTAAGTCCTTGGGTAGGTGATAGATCAAATAATCCTGGAAAACTCCTCTAGATAAAACAAAGGACATGATGGTGATTGGAAACAGCCAACATAGGTTTACAAAGGAGAAATCATGCCTGAGCTACCTGATAGCTTTCCATGATGAAATTACTAGCTCGGTGGATGTGAGGAAAGCAGTGGATTGTTTATTTTTCTTTTTATCTTGACTTTAGTAAGGCTTTTGACACTGTCTTACCATAGATGGACTGATAAAGTATAGGCTAGATAAGGAGACAGGAAGGTGGACTGAAACTGGCTGAACTGTCAGACTTAAAGGGGGGTGATCAGTGGTGCAAAGCCCAGCTGGAAGCCCATTACTAGTGGAGTACCCCAGGAGTCAATATTGGGTTCAATATTGTTTAACCTCTTCATTAATGACCTGGATTCTGGGACGGAGCGTGCACCCTCAGCAAATTTTCAGATGATACAAACACAGGAGGAGTGGTTGATGCACCAGATGGGTGTGCTGCCATTCAGGGGGACCTCAATGAGCTGGAGAAATGGGCGAACAGGAATCTCGTGGAGTTCCGCAAAGGGAAATCCTAAGTCAGGCACCTACGGAGAAATAACTCATGCATCACTACAGGCCGGGAGCTTACCAGCTAGAAAGCAACTTTGCAGAAAAGGACTTAGGTATCCTGGTCTACAACAAGTTGACCATGGGTCGGCAATTTATCTTCACAGCTAAGAAGGCTGACAGCCTCCGTGGTTTCATTAGGAGAGTTGCCAGCAGCTGGAGGGAGGTAGTCCTTATTGTCTATTCACACATCTGGAGTGCTGTGTCCAGTTCAGGGCACCCAGTACAAGAGAGACAAGGACATACTGGAGCAAGTCCAGCAAAAGGCCAGGAAGAGAAAAAAGGGATTGGAATTGGGCTGGGTTTTTAACTGTTGGGCTGGATTTAACAGTTGGATTTTTGGACTCAATTTTTTACTTATAAATTTCCAGGCTAGTGAATAACTTTTGTTTGTTTTTTTGAGATGTGGGAACATTTCAATAGGGAAAGTGTATTTTGGTAGAAAACACTGTAATACAGTTAGGTGTACTACAATGAAATACAAAGCTTTATCTGTTATTGGTTGGTTATGGGTTTGCTTTTCTTTTTGTTGTTTTGTTGCTTCTACATTTTGTTTCATTGTTTGTTGGTTGAGTTAGCATTCATGATTTTTTCTTTCAGATGATCACCAATCTGTAAATCAGATACATTATAATAAATGCAATAATGTGTAGCCTAGATCCAAGAGGCCTTAAGATGCCATGAAAAATTGCTCTCAATATGAACATTTCTGAAAAACAGATGTAGAGATGTGGTATATTGCTGAATGAAATATGGATAGCTGTAAGGGAGGAAGGATAGATGAAAAGCTATTAAATATCTATTAGGTGTTTATATACCTGTCTGTAGTTCTATTCGATTCTATTCTATTTACTATTTGGCCTGCCTGAACTTTCTAGCCTATATCCTAATACAGTGCCTTTTGCCTCCTCCCTTTTCCTTAACTAACTCATCCACCCATCAAACTATTGCTGGCATTTGTGAAAATGTGACCTTTCAGATATTAGGTCACCTGGAATGAAGGACTGTATGACGCTGTTCACTACACGCACTGTTTGTCTACAACTAGAAAAGGAAATAAAATAACAAATCTTTTTTGTTGCTTTTACATTTGCCTTTCACACCATCCTCACAAGTAGCAACAATGTGGGAATGAAAAATAAAAATTAATGTAAATTATATATAAGTATACGTATATATATATGCACACTATTTTCTGGTTCATAACAATTTTGTTTCCATAAAAATTCAAAACAAATCAAAGTAAAAACCTAATTGTAGAATGAATTTAATTTGGAGAATAAAGCCAACCTAACTGTGAGATCCCCATCGTTCCAGACTCCAATCTTCCCATCAAAATCATGTTCCATCATGTAATGGAGGGCACTAGTCACATTGTGGCAATGTCCTCCAGACCAATCCACATGAGTTGAACATGACGGTGAGAGTGTCACAGGGTGTCCAGTGGTTTAAGTGGCCCACTAAGATGCGGTTAAGAGGGAAATGATTCTAGATCCAAGCCTGGGCAGGTCTGTTAGCCAGGGAAATATAAACAAAGGGTACTCAGGTGCCTTAAGATTGTTCCAGAGCCCACAATAAGGCTGTACTAAGATTACATTGATAGGATAGATATAGAATATACTTATAGATATATTATATTTTGTGTGTGTTACCCATGAAAATTTACGTTCAAACACCATTACTTCTATATGTTGTGGAAAATTCTACCTAAGTAAGAATATATAGCCTTTGAAACAAGCTTTGTGTTTCAAAGAATGGAAATTTTTTTCATAACTTGAAGGTACAGTACCTTTTCTTTTTTCTCTAAATATTTCAAATGCCCTTTTTTTTTTTTTTAAAAAAGGTAAATTAACTGAAGTCATCCAAAGCTCTAGTATTTCTGGAAAAATAAATTTTTATGTTTTGAACAGCAAATCTGATGTCAGGTGTTTATTTTTGAAATTTACAAAGTGATTTCATAAACTATAGTCTCACTTTACTATACTTTATGAAAGACCAAACTTGAGACCAGGAAGGTTTTTTCCATCTGGCATTCCAATATTATGAAACTAAATTTGCCTGTCTGAGTAAGTCAGGATTAATGGAGATCAATATAGAATGACTCTGCTCTATATTAATTTTACTAGCATCTAAAAAGTGCAGGTTAAACCAGAAAATATTTGAAACAGCAGCAGCGTGAAAACCTTGACTGCAGGTGATAATGCTATAAACCTTTGTACAGGGTGCAGTAGAGGTGCCAAAGCTGATTCTCACAGTTATTCAAAGGCATAAGATTTGGCACAGGAATCAAGTTTTACAGTTTAATTGAATGAAAAGGAAGTGTGAGCCGCTGTAAGGAAAAATAAAAATCTCTATAGCAAGATTAAAAACTGAAATTTTTTTTTTCTTTAAATGTAAGTTGAGAACCAGGCTTTTTGTTTGGGGTTTGGTTTTTTTTCATGTATAGCAAGATAGAAAAAAAGTAAAGTTACATCTGTACGCTCACTTCTGAGTACATGTTGGTTGCATCATGGCAGACTGTCGTGGTTTAAGCCGAGCTGGTAACAAAGCACCATGAAGCTGCTTGCCCATGAAGCCACTCGCTACTTCCTCCCCCCCAGCCCCGGTGGGATGAGGAGGAGAAAATATAAAGAAACGCTCGTGGGTTGAGAAAAGGACAGGGAGGGATCACTCACCACTGATGGTCACGGGCAAAAGACAGACTCAACTTGCGGAAGAAACAAAATCAATTTAATTTACTACTAACCAAATCAAAACAGGATAATGAGAAGTAAACCCAAACCCGAGCACACCTTCCCCCAGCCCTCCCTCCTCCCCGGCCCAGCCCCACTCCCGGTTCTCTCCACCTCCCGCCTCCGAGCGGCGCAGGGGGACGGGGAATGGCGGTTGGGGTCAGTCCGTCATACCTTGTCTCTGCCGCTCCTTCCTCCTCAGGGGGAGGAGGACTCCGCACTCCTCCCCTGCTCCGCCGGGGGGTCCCTCCCGCGGGAGACAGTCCTCCACGAACTGCTCCAGCGTGAGTCCTTCCCGCGGGCTGCAGTTCCTCACAAACTGCCCCGGCGCGGGTCCCTCCCGCAGGCCGCGGTCCTTCAGTCCCAGGCTGCCCCAGCGCGGGCTTCCCCAGGGAGCGGCGGCCATCTTGGGGGGCCTCCGCTCCCCCGCTCCCCTCCGTGGCCTGGGGGGGGACAGCGTGCAGCCTCACCACGGGCTGCGGGGGCATCAGCCTCCTCCCCCGCTCCTCCTTCCTCCCTGCCCTCGGGATCTGCACTGGGGTTTCTCTCCCATCCCGATCCCCTGACTCCCGGCAGGTTTCCCCTCTGGAATCTGTTCTCCCAGAGGCGGGTCCGGCTCCCAGCCGGGGAAGCTTCCAGCAGGAGCCGGCCCTGCGGACCCTACCCCGCTACCGAAACCCCGCCACACAAACCCAAAATATAGACATTTAGAAATCCTGTGATCTGTTGTGAGCTTTGAATACACAGATCAGCTGACCACTCAATAAAGCTGCTGCATTGCATTCATAACACTTTCTTTTATAATAAACAGTTACCATATTTTCCAAATTTTTCTTAGGTCCATTTCCATTTGTTTTGGTTAATTTCTAATAACAGAAACAGTTCTTTGTTCATAATTCTAACAAAACTACTTATCTACATTATATGCATGTCCTGGTTTCAGCTGGGATAGAGTTAACTGTCTTCCTAGTAGCTGGTACAGTGCTATGTTTTGAGTTCAGTATGCGAAGAATGTTGATAACACTGATGTTTTCAGTTGTTGCTCAGTAGTGTTTAGACTAATGTCAAGGATTTTTCAGCTTCTCATGCCCAGCCAGCGAGAAAGCTGGAGGGGCACAAGAAGTTGGCACAGGACACAGCCAGGGCACCTGACCCAAACTGGCCAACGGGGTATTCCGTACCATGGGATGTCCCATCTAGTATAGGAACGGGGAAGTGGGGGCGGGGAATCGCCGCTCGGGGACTGGCTGGGTGTCGGTTGGCGGGTGGTGAGCAATTGCACTGTGCATCATTTGTACATTCCAATCCTTTCATTATTGCTGTTGTCATTTTATTAGTGTTATGATTATCATTATTAGTTTCTTCTTTTCTGTTCTATTAAACCGTTCTTATCTCAACCCACGGGTTTTGCTTCTTTTCCCGATTTTCTCCCCCATCCCACTGGGTGGGGGGGAGTGAGTGAGCGGCTGCGTGGTGTTTAGTTGCTGGCTGGGGTTAAACCACGACAATGCAGGACCACAGAACACATCCTAAAAACTTTAATTTCCATCTCACCAGCAACATATGATCCATGTCCATGAATTACTACAAAGTAAGTTAACATTTTCACCTCTCAGGCATATTCTTAGACATATTTGCTCATGGAGGAACATGGCCAAATATGTTGTTCTTTGCCTGTATATATAGAAAAATAGTTCTTCCATAAAATTACTACTTTTTTAGTCACTTCATGAAATGTCTGCTTTACTGTCATTTTGTGGAACAGTTAAAAATGTCAGTCATTTATTAAAATGATTGGCATTATAAGCATTCCATTTCACTATCTGATTTTTTCTGTTTGGTCATTACAAGAAATGTCTGAATCTTTCTAGAATTACATAAAATGACTGATTTTACTGCTCTGATCCTATTGTGAAACCTCTTGTACCAATGTTATATAATGTGAAAAAATCTGGGAAAAAAATAACATCACCAGCATAATTACAGCCCTTTGCAAGGCGTTCTTGACAAGAGTTACTCTGTTTCAAAGCACCTTCAAAAGAACAGTGGTATCCTAATATAACCTCAGTCAATAGCCAAAGTTTTAGTTTTCAACTTTTTGAATATTTTCTTTTTCTAACTGTCCTTATCCTAGCCCTTAATAAAACCAGAACTCAATGTACTATGGATGGATGCAGAGTATTAGTCTTCTCTTTCCCTGGGTCATGGAAGATGAAAACACTCTCAAAAGTAAAGGCAATTGAAACATATCTGTACAGTTACAAAGGATATGCTTCTAGTGGGCAGGCAATAATACATTAGATTAACCCATGGATTTTTTTTTTATTTATTTTTATCTGATTCATTGAGCATATGCATTTGATTTGGTATAAAATGATATTGTATATCATTTATATAAAATGGTTTATTCAAAATGATATTGTGCTACCTATCTATCTATCTATCTGTCCTGGTTTTGGCTGGGATAGAGTTAATTGTCTTCCTAGTAGCTAGTAGCTGGTATGTTTTGGGTTCAGTATGAGACGAATGTTGATAACACACTGATGTTTTCAGCTGTTGCTAAGTAATGTTTAGTCGAAAGTCAAGGATTTTTCAGCTTCTGATGCTCAGCCAGCGAGAAGGCTGGAAAAGCACATGAATCTGGGAGGGGACACAGCCAGGACAGCTGACCCAAACTGGCTAAAGGGCTATTCCATACCATGTGACGTCATGCCCAGTATATAAACTGGGGGGTGTGGGGGCGGGGGGGATCACCACTCAGGGACTAACTGGGTGTTGATCAGTGGGTGGTGAGCAATTGCATTGTGCATCATTTGTATATTCCAATCCTTTTATTATTACTGTTGTCATTTTATTAGTGTTATCATTATCATTATTAGTTTCTTCCTTTCTGTTCTATCAAACTGTTCTTATCTCAACCCACGAGTTTTACTTCTTTCCTGATTTTCTCGCCCATCCCACTGGGTAGGGGGGGAAGTGAGTGAGAGGCTGCGTGGTGCTTAGTTGCTGGCTGGGGTTAAACCATGACACTACCTATCTATCATTAAAATTCAACAATACATTTTCCTACAGAAATAGCACTTTACTGTCATTTGTTACTAATCTGGGGGAGGGCAGGGGAAGCCTTGAAAAAAACCCACAACTCTTAACATTTTCAGGAGAGATCATAGAATCACTGAGATTGGAAAGTTGACACTACCCTGAAAAGAGAGGCACAATGAATTAAAAAAAAAAAAAATTTAAACCAATAGATTATTTTTTCTCAGAATGAAAGAGCAACAAAATAAAAAGCATTTAGAGAGGTTGCCCTTAGCTGAATCTTTGCTTGAGTGTTTATTTGGAGTACAGTTACATTTGGGAAACATAAATTTTTCAAGGAATTTCTTGAATGATCTGATAGTAAGTTAGAAAAGGAAGAGATGGACTACTCAGTACAGTCTACAATTAATCTTTAATGTTCGTCTTTTAGACTGCACTCATTATACATCATTGAGTTTGTATGTGTCATCTTGAAAAATCAGGGAGCATAAAGTAGGCACTCAAAAACTGATTGTTATATCATGAATCACTTTATACAGACAGACCATGAATGCATTTAGGCTCATAATTAGAAGAATGCTTTTAACATTAAACTAGTAAGGCTCTGGAACTACCTTCCAACTAGAGTGCTAAGAGCAAGAAACCTAAGAAGATTTTATCATTAATATGAGCACAATTGTTACATGAGTTTAAAAGGCTGCTACCTGCCATAATGTAAAAGGAGGTACGTACTACGTACTTGGAAACATTTTTGCCATATGATTTAACAGCATATACATAAAAGGCATAGCAATGTATCCTAATTTGATTCCCACTTCAGCTTTGCTTCTTGTATATACCCTTCTAAATATATAATAAATTATTAGTCTTTGTATTGTGTTTACATATCAAGGTTTTGGTAGCAGGGGGGCTACAGGGGTGGCTTCTGTGAGAAGCTGCTAGAAGCTTCCCCCATGTCCGACAGAGCCAATGCCAGCCGGCTCCAAGACAGACCCACCGCTGGCCAAGGCCAAGCCCATCAGTGACAGTGGTAGTGCCCCTGGGAGAACAGCTTTAAGAAGGAAAAAAATGTTTCTGTGGCACAGAAACTGCAGCCGTAGAGAGGAGTGAGAATATGTGAGAGCAACAGCCCTGCAGACCCCCAGGTCAGTGCAGCAGGAGGGGAGGAGGTGCTCCAGGCGCCGGAGCAGAGATTCCCCTGCAGCCCGTGGGGAAGACCCTGGTGAGGCAGGCTGTGCCCCTGCAGCCCAGGGAGGTCCACGGGCGAGCAGATCTCCACCTGCAGCCCGGGGAGAGAGGAGCCCACACCGGAGCAGGGGGATGTGCCCTGAAGGAAGTTGTGACCTCGTGGAGAGCCCACACCAGAACGGGCTCCTGTTCTATGGTTCAACCTATACATCTATAATAAAAGGACCAGTGTGAGCTCAAGAACTGGCTCCCTGATCATTCAGTGTCTCACTGTAAGTTTATTAGTCACCTCAGGTTTTGATGGCTCCAGAGAGTTCTGTCTAAAAGAAATCTACCAAAGGGAATGTGATCTAAGCAAGGATGTGAATTGTTCTGTGCTGCTTGGTTTGGAAGCAAGGTATTGTCCCTGCACCTCTTTTAGCAAGGTGGGCATAGCCAGCAATTATTTACAGCATCAGTATAAACTAAGATACTCCTATACTATTAATTATACTCAATTACTAAGAAGTATAAAGTTTCTTATCTTGTCGACTAAAAATGAAGTTGTTGATATGACACCACATGATGCAATTTCTGTGTTCCTACTTTATTATTAACAAATAAAAATTCAAAGCATTAAAGAGTTAGGAAATGCCAAAATTAAGGTTGTTTCTATGGTTTGGAAATGTTGGAAGCTAGGCAAGATCTAAGGCAAAGAATTTCCAAATAGTAATTCTATTTCTAAGATTTTTAACAAAGACTGATGGGTAAGACAGTGAACATTGGCTAGATATTCCTGCTTTTACAGAATAGTTTATGTATAATGTGAAATTATTCATTTATACAAACTTTTCACAATGCTTTTTAATTTCTTATTGAATGCCTGACTTCAAACTATGGCAAGTACTCACAAAAGGGTCTGTAGAGAAAAGAACAAAGAAAACAATGTACAGAACAACACAATTCTGTGTTTTTGGAGCAAAGCTGGAAAATACTGTCCATCAAATGTTTAAGTCAATCTGAACAGAATTAAAATTTTTTAGGGTTTTTTTTCTATCTGAATATATGCCCCAAAAATACTCTCTGTAGGTTAAAGAAATGAAGGATATAGAAATATATAAGTGCTGAACATTTGTGTCATGTCTGCTTCTTCTCATTTGTTCTTTATGAGCCAACACCTGGTCTGAGTACAGGCAAGCTGAGTAGCTTGACGATTGTTTTAGTACATACTATCCTATTCTCTGTTACTCTCTCTTTTGCTTCTCTTCCTTCAATGAGAAGAGACAAAACAACTATTTTGTAAGCCATTTGATTCTCTGTTTGCAAATGGAAAAGTATAGTTCATTGTGTATCCAGTCAGTTTGATTTAATTTCCTCAGGTTTCTGTTTGAGGACTTGAGCTGGATGTTTAGTAATTGGACCTAAGTCTTGCCGCTGCCAGTCAAGGCCTGGCAGAGATGTTATTTACATTACTGGACTCAGACTAACAGTTTTATCAGTTCAAGGATCACTTTGTGCTCATGTTTCTCAGGTTTAGGTACAGTGTTTGTGCCTATTCACTCATATTTCATCACTTCAGCCTTCGTAAATTTATTACATTTTGTATCACACCTGAAATAGGATGCTCCATTTACTTCAGAGTTGTGGGAAAGAGTTTATCCAGTTCTCTGTATTTGAGTGAGCTCTTCTCTCCATTTTTCTCTATCTTGACAGCTAGAATTCTGTATACATGTCCTCATTTTGTTTTCCTTGTTTTGGTCTATATATCATAATCCTTAGCAGAAAATGAAGCAAATTATAGGTTCAGTTTTTGAGCCACAATAAATTCATATTTAATCTTATTACAGTTTTCAAAAGAGATTGTACCTACTTCTGCTTTCCGTCCTGAATTTTTATTTTATGGCTGAAGAAAATTAGCTGTTTCTTTTAATTTAATTAGCAATATTTAATACTGGAATTTTGGCTTTTCTCACTGCATTCCTCTACTTTTTGTTCTGACTTCACCTTCATGAAATCTAGCTTCCTAAGCAAGTGAGAGTATTTTCCATCTTTGACTGCCTATTTGCCAATTTAACTTTCTAAAAGTCTTTGTATATCTTGGACGATTCATTGTAAGTTTGACAGAGATTGTAACAGCTATGAAATTCCCACAAGTTTCAAGGAGACAACTACATAGAAAAGGAACGAACTATTAATGTCCTCACATCAGGTAAGGTTGCAACATAAAGCCACAATATATTCCAGTTCTAACTACCTACCAAGGAATACATATGCATAATTGCTTTTAAATCAAAAACACAAACCAAAGCTTCCTCAATGGTACTTCTACTTCTGTGGCGCTCTTCTGCTGTCTGACCTCATGTTTGAAGTGTTTATTCAGAAAACTGGTCTGAAGCCTTGCCTTTTAAACACTTTCTTTGTCAGGGTTAAAAAAATACACAATAATTTTTGACACCTTTTAGTTAAAAACATTCCAAGCTTTTTCTATGAATCCTTTCATTGTTTTCAGTCTTGTTGGCTTGACAAATTACTTCCTTTGTTTTCCAAAGTGTGCCCTTTGTTAACTGGGTATTTGTTTATTCCTCAGTTTAATTAAAACTGGTGAACCTTGATTACTGGCATCTTTTTGTTTTATGCACCACACTATGCCTTCACAACTTTGACAAACCAAGTCTGAAATAATATAATTTCTCATTGGTTAGGTGAGTATCTGGTGGAGAGCCAGTGTAGCTATCACATCCAGGACATAAGCTATTATATTTGGCTTCTTCCATTTTTAATCATTTCTTCTCAGAATTTAATAACCATGTACACATTTCTACATAAGAGACCTGCACCTGAAATGGCCATATGTTCCAGCAATTTAATCTCTCCCTGAGCAACAATGACATCCATGAAAATATGGCCTATGTTTTGGGCCATATGCAACTGAATTGAGTCCTTGGTCTGTCAGTGGTAGCTATTCTGCTCTGGCTTGGTACTCTACCTTCTCAAGTCTCCAGTGTATCACAGTTGTTCAGTTCAATAAGCCCATCATGCAGTGTTTCCTCCTCAGTGGATTTGGTGCTTATACCCTTCCAGAGGTGAATTTTGCCTACTTGTCCAGTTATTGAGCATCTGGCTACAATTTTTAAGATATTTTATATCACTTTCATGTTTCCATCTGAAACACGTCATCATTTCCAGTTGATGATGTTGTCCTCCCATAAATTTCAAAAAACAGCAATTCATGTAAAAACAGCTTCTTTCAAAACCACGGCTGAGAGTAGTATGAACCCACGGTTTCTGCATCCTGTCTTCTTTTCTGTTTCTTCTGTTCTGGAGAACAAATGATCCTGAAATCTTCTTTTAAATGTTTCCATGTTCTCCTTCTGTGTCATTACCATTATGCTGGTTGCCTAGATTTTAAACCCTTTTTTTTGCCCCCAAACAATTGAATTACAAAGGCATAGATGGAAAAGTTCTCCAAAATTACAGGTCCCAGAGAGACAGAGTTTTGCAAAGTTATGAGCAAATGAATGCACAATCTTAAGAAGATCTATGCAACTTTCTGCTTTTTACCCTTTTAAGGTAACTGTATATTTTGTATTTTGTTTCACTTCACTTGCTTTGTACAATAAAAAAAAAAAAAAAAGCTCCAGAAAGTGAGCTAGTTTACCCTTTTAAAAGATACAATTCTTAAACTTGTTAATTAAAGAAATTATTTTTCAACTTAATGAAATGTATGAACGATATAATACATAAAGTACAGTCTAAATTCTACCTATATGTAACCTATTTTACACACACAAAATATGCATATAAGAACTGTACATATGAAATATATTTGTGAATGCTATCACAAGAAGTGAGAGGTATTTAACTTCTACTAGTCTGATTAAAAATAGATACTTTGTACTGTGCTGTAAATATCGATGCTTTATACATGTATTTGTATTCTGCCATTATTTGGAATAGACCTTGCATGGTTAATTTTTTATTTATCTTATGAAACAAATTTTATTCCTAAGGTTTAATAAAAGCTTGTCTTTTGGATTATGATGTTCAGCACAGTCTAACCATTCTAATTTTTTAGGATCCAGTATGTACTAAAATGAAACTCCAGCCCAACCTATCTGTCTCCTTACTAATACATACCAATAATTCCTAGTGACCACGTATAGCTCTGAACAATTTGTCTTTCCAAGACTATTGAGCATTTTTCACTGATATTTGTTTCCTTTGCCTCATCTTTCACTTTCAACACATCACAAGTTGAAGTCAAACACTATCACACTTCAGAAAAGGCAGTGAGTTGTGATCCATTTTCTGAAGTCTTTCTCTTAAAACACATTGGTAAGCCTTCACGAGGTCACCTGCAGAATGACAATGCCACAATTTCTTAGAAGCAGTGACTACCCAGAGTTTCACAGTTGCTTTATGAGCACGTGATTGGAAGGGCTCATTTCAATGTCTTCGGAAGGAAATAGCTGCCATAAAGCAACCATAGCTTATGGATACGTGCACAAAGCAACTTGCTTGCAACTGTACCTGGTTCATGAGTGTACAGTGGTTCATGCAGACTACAGATTATTGACATGAAAAAATTATTTCACTTTTATACTTTTTTAGACTACCATTTTCAGTGGTCTGCAACTCTGTTTTTTTCTCAAAAAAAAAAAAAAGGAAGGATTTTTATTTAAAGGTTTTGTGTTAGTAAAGACCTCAAGGAAGGTATCAAAGGTTTCTATTTAGAAAAGCATTTCTGCCAAATACTATCACTTTAATAAGATATTTAACAATTCTTTTCTTTTCACATTTATTTTTGGAACAAAAGCCTACACATTTGCTGCAAACAGGGCTTAGGCTTGAAGCCCTAACTAGTCTTAGGTAAATATTTCAAAAATGGTGTTGTTTTTAGGCAAGAGTGTGTTAGAAGCTGATGAGTAAGCCAGTCATAAAGTCATTTTTAAAGAGCTGTGATCATGAATACATTAGTAATAGGCTGGGAATAATAAAATTATCATAAGATGGAATTTATGATTCCTTTTAAAGAAGGTGTGACTGTTCAAAAGGTAATTGAGTGCTTAGCAGAATTTGTGTTGTACAACAGGGTTAGCGTCGATCTGAACACATGAACGTTTCCTAAAGGAAGATTTTGGAATTTGTCAAGAGAGAAAAAAACCCTAAAGACAGTATAGTAGAATTCAGAAATTATGTCCTGTAAATTTTAGTTCGTATGCCTCAGACTGCCTTTTCTCAAATGGTTTGACCTGCATCCCTAAACAAATATAACAGTGTCATCTTTTTGTGATGGGAATAAGGTATCATGGGATATTTGGATATCTGTGCAAGACAAAAAACAGTTTGGCTGAGGATCCTGGTCTGTGGACGAGGCTGGGGGTATGATCCCCAGTTATGTTTTTCCAAATAATAATATTTTCACTTTTAGATATTTGTTTCTTCTATATAAACAGGAATTATCCTAGAGAATATAGGTAATTATAATAAAAGTATTCTGTTGTAAATAATTCTTTATAGGATCCAAAAATGACTTAGGCAGAAAATTTTCAAATAGATCTATCTAATCATTACCTCAAGGACAGTGCATATTACAGAAGAATCTTAGGAAGAGTGTTTGTGAAATTACATTACAAAATAAATTTTATGCAAGAAATTCACTCATTTCCTGTAGACTTCAGACATTTCTTAAAGTGCAGAGATCTCTATTTTAGGCACTTAAGTGAAAAGGAATTCTGCAAAATTCTTTTCAGAAGCTGCATAAGATTAGTAGCCTGTATACCTGCCAGGGCAGAGTTTTATGCAAATATAAACAACAAATTTGCCTATTTACAAATTCATATTAGGCTTTGTGTTGTACATTATAACTAAAAGTAGCCAGAATTATATCCCCCATAAAAATCTCAAATTTATGAGGAAACAAACAACTCATCCAAAATAATTTTGGTTCTGAAGTGCAATTGTTGTACTTCATAGAAATGGTATTTCATAGAGATATATCTTTGGGGTTTTTTTAAACAAACAAACAAACAAGTCCCAACAATATTATACCTGACAAAACAGAATATTGCTAATATGATGAAAAAAACAAACAAACAAACAAAACCCACACAATGCTTCAGTTTAGGTTAAACATATCCTCACCCCACATGAGGTTATGGGAAGTGCTATGGGACTTAAGTGATAAGTGAGTTATAAGTACAAAAAGCAGGTTTGTTCTTTAGTTAGAATTGCAGAGTAGCATGGTATCAGGGCTGGACCTATGTGCTCATGCAGTGCACTTCAGTCATTAATTCTCTACATGGTCCAGCAACTCCCCATCCACTCATCTACACAGAAGACATAACAGTCTTGACATAACAGCTTGAGCTAAAGGACTTGAAACAAGGTGTTTCACTGAATCTTCACAATGAAACGTTGGACTATTGCAGGAACCTTCTGGGTGGGAATTTTGGACAGTTCTGTGAACTCCTTGTTGTACATTTATATGAGATTTGTATGTATCTGTGACTTTGCAGATAAAAAGCAGCAGAAAATAAACATGATGATTGTGCTGGTTTTGGCTGAGATAGAGTTAGTTTTCATCATAGTAGCTAGTATGGTGCTGTGTTTTGGGTTTGTGCTGGAAGCAGTGTTGATAACACAGGGATGGTTTTGTTCCTGCTGAGCAGTGCTTACCCAGAGCCAAGGGCTTTGCTGCTTCTCCCCCCACCCCACCAGCGAGCAGGCTGGGGGGGCACAAGGAGTTGGGAGGGGACACAGCTGGGACAGCTGACCCCAACTGACCCAAGGGATATCCCAGACCATATGACATCATGCCCAGTATATAAAACTGGGGGAAGAAGGAGGAAGGGGGGGATGTTGGGAGTGATGGTGTTTGTCTTCCCAAGTCACTGTTGGGGATGATGGATCCCTGCTGTCCTGGAGATGGCTGAACACCTGCCTGCCCGTGGGAAGTGGGGAATGAATTCCTTGTTTTGCTTTGCTTGCGTGCGTGGCTTTTGCTTTACCAATTAAACTGTCTTTATCACAGTCCACGAGTTGTTTTCTCACTTTTACCCTCCCAAATCTCTCCCCTATCCCACTGTGGCCGGAGTGAGTGAGTGGCTGGGTGATGCTTAGTTGCCAGCTGGGGTTAAACCATGACAGTCCTTTTTGGTGCCTAACATAGGGCCCAAAGTGTTTGAGATAACAACAGATTTGCTTGGAATGTGCTAAATTGAATTTATAGCTGTTATTGCTGTTTAGCTATTAATTGGCAGGTTTCTGTGCTTGCCATGGGGCTTGCTTGCCTTACTGTATATTATACTCTAGTGCTCCTTAGTGGCTGCTTTTTGCTTTCACTGCTTGCTGTACTGCTTATCATCTTACTTTGCTGTGCCTGGGAACATTTTGATAACAGCAATGGCGATGGGCCTGGGCTGGCAGATGGCCAGGGCATCGCTGCTGTTCCTGTGCTGCTGTACTGGACAGGCTGGAACTCCAGTGTGAACTCAAGTCGAAGGGACTGTGACCTGTGGATGAGTCCACGTGGGAGCGGGACACCCCAAAGCGTCTGTGGCTGTGAATAAGTCCGTACCAGAGCAGGTACACCTTGAAGTATCTGTGGCTGTGGGTCAGTCCATGCTGCAGCAGGTACAGCTTGAAGCACCAGTGGCTGTGCATGAGGTCATGCTGGAGCACCTCAAAGTGTGTGGCCATGGATAAGCCCATGACAGAGCAGGTACACCCCTAAGGGACTGCAGGCTGGGGATAAGTCCAAGCTGGAACAGGGGCAAAGGGAGGAGTTCATTGCAATGTTAAGCCCCATGGTCTGGCCCAAAGGGACCAAGGGTGGAGATTGTAATGGAAATACCTTCAAATTGTTGTAACCCAGGATTTGAGTTGCATGTTATGGGAATAACTATAGCAGGAACATCTTGTTGCTAGCCAGGCTAGGAGCAAGGGGAGGAGTTCATTGCAATGTTAAACCCTATAACCTGGCCCAAAGGGACCAGGGGTGGAGTTTGTAATATAAATACCTTTAAATTGCTGTAACCCATGATTTGACAAGGCCCTGAGCAATGTGACCTAACTATGAGGCTAGTTCTGCTTTGAGCAAGCAATTGGATTACATCACTTCTAAAGGTCATTCCCAACCAAAATTATTCTATGATTCACTAGACAGAAACAATTCATACTGAAAATTACAAACTGCCTATCTAATTTATCCTTTAGTCATGGAGCTAATTGACCAGCCAAGTACAGATGGTTTCAAAAAGCAAATTGACCAGTCAAGTACAGATGGTTTCAAAAAGCAGTATATGCATCTCCAAAGAAGTGAAATTATTAATTTATACTATGAAGGACAAATTAATTTAATTAGTATACCGATGTTAAAGAAGTGTTGGAATGAGAGGATGGGTGTGGAGGAGGAGAAGTAAATAAATTTAAGGAGAGAAGATGGATTATCTTGGAAAAAAATGAAAAGAATGTTAACTCTAAATGTTATGTGTAGCAGCAAAAATAGCTCTCTCTTTAATGTAATCTGAGGCACAGAATACTCAAAAAGGAAAAAAGAAAAAAATTCTGGAAAAATATCTGGAGAGAAAATGACTTGTGCGAGTCATCTGGCTGCAAGAAGTGAACTTTTCAGATTAAATTAGTTACAGTATACATAGATCAATAACATTTTTTTCTTTTCTGTTCTGTTTTCTTCTTTTTTTACAAAAAAAAAGAGAAAAAATACAGCTGGTTTGTCAATTTTTGATGCTGTAAATTAACATTTTATTTGCTTTTTACCTTTTTGTCTGCCTAAGGATAAAGATTAATTCAAAACAACCAGTCAACCAGATGCCTTTACCTCAAGAATACTCCAAGCCAAGCATTAGAGTGTTAGGACACCCCAATAATTGTCAAAAAGCTCCAACATATTATTTATAGTATCTAAAAGATAATAGGTTACAACTTCCAGTTGCAAGGGCTGGCTTGAGAGCTAGTATCATACTGGACAATGGAGAGAGAATCTTCCAGTGACTGGTGACTGACAAGGGGAGTTATCTAACGTATCTCAAGGAAGAGAAGATCTGAATTTTGAGGCCTTTGAGACACCTGAGACCTGAAAATCTTGACAAAAGTTATGAAAGGATTTTTATACACCAGATACTGTATGCACAGCTAAAGACAGACAACTTCACAGGGGACAAAAGAAATTTTTAAAGCAATTAACACTGAAAGAAAATGGAACTGATGATTCTCTAATCCTTGAAGTCTTCAAATAAAGACTGGAAACTTTTGTGAGGTAAGAATTATACTTCAATACACTGAAGTATGGCTTAAAACCAATTGTATCTAGGCAGAATGTAATCGTCAATGTCATATACAGCAAACTATCCTGGATGGCAAACAATACTTCTTGATCTGGAGCTCCATGAAGAGAAAAAGAACAAGACCCCATTTTTTTAGCTCTTGCACAAAACCAGTAATTTGAAAATCTAATAGAAATTTCAGTTGAGATTTATAACAAGATGCAACAGGTGGCAAAGTGGGGAAAAGAAGAAGGGCAATAAATCAAGATAAGCTCATTTTGCATATGAAGTGGTTACCACAGTTCACCACTTGCATGCCAATACTAGATTGAAATTGTCTTTCTGAGACAATAAACTTTACATCTGTTACAGTAACAATAGTAAAAACCATGCCACTGTTATATACATTTTCAAATACTTGTCAGTGTTATCCACTGAAAGTAGATGAATTAGTATGATTGTTTACTGGTTTTCTCCTCCAAGGGAGGTTGGAAGAGTCAAAAATAATCTTTTCTGAAGAACACTATCATTTTTTGAAAGATAGCTTAATATTCAGGGGTCTTGACACTCAACTAACTAAAAAAAAATTATTATAAAAGATGAAGCTTGAAAATCCACTAATCCTTAATGAGTATTAATCCCCTAACTACTTTAAAATAGAGGTGGTTTATATTTCTGGAGAAATCCTACATAAGAAATTATGTCCTGAGCATGTGCTGTTCAACATTAAAGTACCACCAGAATTAGTTTCAATTAAGAAAATTAATCTGAAATTGGTTTGTGAGCATTCTGACATAGCAGAAATTTGATTGTTAATATTCCAAACAGTTTACATTGTTTTTTATGTGCAAACATTGGAGATATATTATGTTTCCATTCTTCTTTAATATGGATGGTTATTTTGATCAGAGTTGGGAAATTGTTTTTCCTCCAATTTTATGCTAGCATGGAAAGAGGCATTATGCTTTTCTCTAGTTATAAAATTACTGCACTTCTTATTTCTTTTTTTTTTCTACTGAGAAAGAAAAATAGTCTTTATCTTAGTATATCCTATTTCTATGCACATCAGAGTAATTATTGTCAAAGATTTACTTGAGAATCCACCTTGTTCCATCAAAATGACACAAAAATCTTCTTCACCTGCATGTGTTTATAAAAGTGCATGGCCAGTAGTAAAGCAAGGACAAATAAATAGCAGATGTCTAACTGTGCTCCAGGATCAATAAATTAAGCAAATGGGCCATGCCACAGTGTAAACTCTGTAAAGTTTTTCTTGTAGAACAAGAAGCACCAAAGATAACGTCAGAGAGGCATCTTTGTGTGACTTTGAATCTGTTAAGTATCCAACAATAGGATTCCTCATGGAAGACTGAATAGGAAGAGGTACAGCATTTAAACCCCAAATCTAAAAAATATATGAATATGAATAACATAAGTATGAATATAAATAAGTATATATAGGAAGTGTGTGTATATATATGCCACTGATGTCACAATTGTAATTGATAGCATTAAGTCATTATTGTGCTTATACTAGGTGCTTATGGCATTCCTGGCCAGCCCCTTAAAGTCTCATAGTCTTTAAGAAACTTTACCAAGTCTGCGTATTTTTTTTGTCTTTATTGCTGTGTTCCTGAGCCAGTAATTATAAACCCTTTGGCAGACTGGAAGCGGATGGTTTTGAGCTAATGAGCAGCTTTTGGGGGTATTTGGAGGGCCGAAAGAAGAGGCTAATAACAGATATTCTGGGAATCTCATACAATTGGACTCAATGTCCTACTTCTGGCAGCTTGTGCATATGAAGTATGCTAGAAAAGCAAGACACATTGCTGTAGCTTAGTCACACAGAGGGAAAATTAGAAAAGAGATATATAAAGATATAGGGACAAACAGCCTGATGATTGTCCAGATTCTTCCAAAATATTGTAATGCTGTTTTGTAGAAGATTTCAGCCTTAATTCTCTGAAATGAAGACTTTACTTGTTTCAAAGGCAAAGATTACCTATAAATCAGCATAAATATTCTGGGCTTCTGTGTGTTCCTGTGTCTCAGTATCTAATAAACTAATAAGAAAAAAATACCAAAAACAAAAACAAAAATCCATGATCCTATTTATGCAATTAAATTCACTTGATCCATGTACTTTCCTAGAATTTTAAACCTTGATGTATGCTCCTAATACAGGACTACTAATGATAACTAATCAAGCACCGCAGTAAGTCTATGACTTCCATTTAATGTGATAACTGGCAAACATGACCTCCATGTATTTCAGTCAACATCTTGGGAACCACAACATTTGTATTGGTTTGTATTCTGTTTTTTCTGATTAATTTGATTCCCTTTAGCTGTTAAAACTAGATAATTTGATCTGGAAATGATGTGACACTTCCATTAAGATCTGAACGTTACTCACATACTGTACAGTAGAACATAAAAAATAGACCTGTCTTGCACAGGTTTGCAATACACAATGACAGTAGAGAAATGAAACAGGAAATAAACTTGCTATAATGCAATGAGCATGTAATGAACATAAAACAGCAATGTTATAAAAGTGTTAATAACTGTTTATTAAATATGAATGTTTACGATTTCCATCAGACAAGTCTGTTTCATTTATCACAGTGTACTTTGGTGACAATGAAGGCACAACAATGAAGACAATTTATTTGACTTCATTATCTGAACTACTGTGCTTTAATGGCCCTGCTGTTCTAGCTTTCCTAATGTATCCTCTCAAGGATACCATTATGCACCTGCTATTTTTCTGTATTTTTTTAAAATTTATTATTGAGTTTGCATAGTTATAAACCACTAGCAATACCCAAATCCTTTCTTAATTTGCCCCACGCATATCCATCTCAACATTTACATTTATATATCTTTGTAAGGACAAAGTAGATCTGTTCTTTATAGATACCCACTGTTACCTTTATTATTATATTTATTTATAGAGCAACAATCACACAATGTATTTGGATTCAAAGAATGAAACATGAAGGTTCATATAAAGTTATAAAATAGTCACACAGAAAAATCATAATATTTCTGAGGGTATAAGGACAGAGATGCATCAAGGAAAAAGCAATGAACAGGAGGATGTAAGAAAATGTAAGATAAAATACAGAAGTTTTATTCTGTTTATTCTAGGTCTTTCAGATTCTTTTATATTGGTTTCTTTTCCAGCTACAATGTCATCCTACTGTTCCGTGATAAATGATGGTATATAATTTACAGCAACTATTTGCATTACCTTAGAATGACTGTAGTCAGCGCTTGTCAGGCTGCACCTGGAGTACTGCGTCCAGTTCTGGTCCCCACAATTCAAGAAAGACACGGACAGACTGGAGAGGGTCCAAAGGAGGGCCGCAACGATGATCAAACAGCTGGAGAACCTGACCTTTGAGGAAAGACTGAAGGAGTCAAGCCTTTTCCCCTTGGAGAAGAGAAGGTTCATGGGGGACCTCATTATTCCAGGACTTAAAGGGTGGCTACAAAGAGGACGGAGGCTCTCTCTTCACACAGAGCAGATGGAGAAGACAAGGGACAAAGAGTGCAAGTTGCACTGGGAGAGGTTTCACCTCGACATAAGAAAGAAATTTTTTAGAGTGAGTACAATCATTTGCTGGAACAACCTCCCCAGGGATGTAGTAGGGTCCTAATCATGGGAGGTTTCAAGATGCAATGGGACAAGGTGCTTGATAACCTCATCTGGGCTCCCTTTCCCACAAAAGGTTGGACCAGATGATCTTTTGAGGTCTCTTCCAACCTGGGCTACTCTATGATTCTACGAAATGAATCACCTACTTCACCGTCTTTCACCTTTCTTTGTGGTGACATCCATGAAATAAATGCTTACACTTTACTTTATGTGTTGTTACTTATTTTTTTCACAGGCAATTTTTCCCTACAGATCCAACAGGAACAGACAAAATAAAGTGTACTTTAACTTGACAAATTAAGTATCATAGTAAAACTTAGCCAGAAGATTTTTCCTTTTCATCCCTTACAAACTTTGGACTTCTTGATGAAAAAGATTATCACCAAAAATGTTTTGGGTGATGTTACTACAAATACATCTGTGTTCTCGCATATTTTATAGGCATCATAGTGCTGTTGCTTCATGATTCTTTTGCCTACATGCACTGTGGTAGGTGTCAGCTATTGCGTAAGATACGTTATGGGGTCTTTTTCTTTCTTTTTTTTTTTTTTAAAAAAGGTTACTCTTCAGGTACAGGGAATCATAACACTGGGAATCTTGACAGGTATCCATTAGACCGAATGGAAAGAGAAACATGAGTTTTTCGATTAGAGAGCAAAAGGCAACACCTTATCTTTATGATACCTGTGTTCATCTGAAAGAATTAAATTACAACTGCAGATAACATACTTTTATTCTGGCCAAAAATTGTAATTTTCTAGAAAGGGCAGAAATCTCTTCTACAAAGTGCAACTTACGGCTGATAAGTAATTAAAACAGAACATTTTATCAACCTTACTTATGGTCAGAGCCTGTCATAGTCATGCTCTTAGAGAGAGACAGGTTAAATTGCAAGTCACAAGTACACTTAACAATTAAGCATTTTAGGTTAGGGCTAGATTTTGTGCTTGTAGGCAGAGGTTTGTATATGATAATGGCATGGTCTCATGCTGTTTAATAGGATTACATCAGGTGCAACAATTTAAGAAAATGCAGATCTCCAAACAAACCCCCAAAAGAATATGCTAGGTGGTTTTTTGTTTAGGGTAAGGGTAACTGTTGAGACAGGCACTACAGTGAAAAATTAATATCAGAAAGGTTTGAGCAGAGAGAAGGAGGTGGGGGAAAAGGATGGTTGTAGAAGGTTTCAGGGGAATGAGGGGCAGAGACCTGCACACAGAAAGAGGAATGACAAGAGTTTTCATACATGGAGAGTGAGGTTCAGACTTGCTTTTGGAAACAGTCCTATTAAAGTACTGTTAATCAGGGGAAGAAGAGTTGGTGGAAAAATACTGAAATGAGAGACAGCTTGGAGAATAAATACTGTAGAGCTGACAATAAAAGGGAGAGAGGAAGTGGTCAAACAATAAAAGGTTCAAAAAATAAACCGTTCAAAAAGTAAAAGGTTCAAAAATTAAAAAGTTCAAAAAGTAAAGATGAGGAGGAGAATGGGTAGATACTTCAGGTAGAGAAGGAACGAGGTGACAAAACCAGTGTGCAGTGGGCAATGCTAGAAGGAAGAAGAGAAAGTTTTCCTCCTGAACAGTTTATCTGGCCAGTAGGAGAGTCAGCAGCATGGTGGCAAGCATCGATAGACAGAAACTGGTCTTTATTGTATTTTTAAGTAGAAAGAAGTATACTGGCACCATCTGCTATTTCTGTGCATTTATCCCAAGGAACACAGCCACCTAACCCAAACCCCGCACTTTATTCAGAATCATATGATATCCTTACTTTTAACTCAGAACTGCTGATTCATCAGAAAGCTTTTCTGCTTGTATGACTGATGTGTGGCTACATATTATGCATGTATAAATTATGCATAAGCATTCAGGACCTGAGTAATGGATCTATCTCAACCAATGTTAACAGGCCCTGCAGTTTTGTATATGAGAGTACACCTTTTAGTGTGCTAATAAAATGTAGAAGCGAACATTTCCAATGCAAGGTGAGTGGAATTTTTTAAATGAGAACATATGTAAAACTTTTCTCAACTCACAGAATTAATCTTTCAGTAAAGATCATGCAAACTTGCTGAGGGTGCATTCTGCCCCATCATCCAGACCATTAATGGAGACACTGAATAGAATTGGACCTAGTACTTCACTCTTATTTGTATGACAAAGACCGCTCTAGTAGTCAAAGGAGATCTGGGCATCCATAGTAGACTTAGTTCTTCTCTAATGGAACATTTTCTTTTATGTTTTTTTTCATTGTTTCCTCAAGTAGCTGAAAAGCTGTTTTACCTTTTCATTTTTGTTTTAGTTTATGGAAGTGATTAGCATGCAGCAGTAATTAAACATCTTTAATTTTATTTCCATCTTTCATAACCAGTGTATATCTTTCAGTTGCCTGTTTCCAGTACTGCTGGATATTTTGTCATATTTCTAGTATCCATGTAAGCAGGAATTTGTTTCCCTAAAATGTAAATATCGTAGTTTTGTATCTGTAATCTTATACAGTTCCTCATTTACAGGCCTTTCCTTAATGATTTCACCTGCTTAGCGAAAGCTCTTTAAAATCAGTACTGTTTGTGTGTTCAATAAAGTATTCTCTAAGTATAGATACACACAGGTATAATTAGAAAATAGATACGCTGTTCCCCCCTTCCTGCCTTTGACATTCATGTATTGATACATGAAATAAAAGTTAGAAATTTTCTGTTCCACTTTTTTTCATATACTATTACAATCAGTCACATAAGAAAGCATGCAATTGAGAGCGTGATAGTTTGCCACTGATATCACTGAGATGTGATTTCACCTCCTTGTGAGTACCTAGCTAAGTCTACTTTAGTTTCCCACTTCCAGACCAGAAAGATTTGCTATTAGAGAGGAAAATCTTTTATGAATCCATCTGGTCAGTTGAGGCAAGAATCTTACACAAGTGAATATAGATACATTTTTAGGTCTTCTAAATTAATGCCTCATTTAATAATTCCAAGTAATTATTATATTTACAGATGAAGAGTGACTATCACATTTAGGGATGACAAACATAATTCTTTTCTCATCTTCTGTCCTTAAAGTTATCTGATTATTCTAAATCTTCCTATGCTGATACTTCCTTGCCTTCAAAATCTCAAGTTTCTCTCCAAGGCTAATAAAAACAAACAAAACCCCCATGTAGGCGTGTGTAGCATTCACGGCACCTACATCCTGGTATTTTGAGCCCAGTTGGCTCTGCCTGTGCCTGTAGACACTTTGATATTGATGCGCCTTGTCTAGAACCTGGACTTCAAAGTGAAACTGGTGTCATAAAAACCCTCACTGCTTCAGATCAGGTAAACTTTTAAACTCCGCTCTGAATGAAAAAAAAAAAAAGATTTATTTTTGAACTCAGCTTCCTCTTTGAAGTCTGGCTTCAATCCAATTTTAAAGAATCTGTCAGCAAAGTCAGCAAGGTTTGAGCTGGAGGCTTGATTTCTGCAGGCTATTCTGTCCTCAGCTCAACCCATAGAGATTTACTTGGATGCGGCCCTCAAACAGATGTGATCACTGCTATTCCTCCTCCTCAGGAGCAAGCTCGGGCAATCTGCTCCATAGGATGAGGAGAAAAAGGTAAGAATAGACCTAAAACTGACAATTTTGTAGTAGAGACTTCTGGCGTTCTGTCGGCCTACTCTCACTTCACTCTCCTTCATCCATGTTAAAAGAGAGGGGTTAAAAAAAACAAAGGGAAGATCTTTGAAACCCGAACAGGGGTCTCATCTTCAAGATCGCTTTGTAACAAGCCCTTTGTGATAGCTCCTCGCTTGCTGTGTTACCTCCCACTGCTGAGTGATTCCCAGCTCCTGGAGCTCTGCTCTGAGCACACGAGGAAATTCACTGAAAGAGCTACAGCTAACGTCTGTGATGTGAGATTGTAAAGCTCTTACTACCGCACCTACAAAAAACAGCTATGGTACAGGAAGCCTGTACCATAAATATTTCAGCTGGTTTTGGTCACAGAAGGAAAGTAAAACTAAATAGTTTTTTGTTATTGTTAATGTAGCAAGGTTTAAGAAATAGCAGAACGTTTTATTTTACACTGGTTCAACTTCCACATTCTGCATAGCTATTTTTCCTCTTAGGAGTTGAAGTTCAATTGCCTTCTGCTTTAATTCTCTTTGGTAAACCAGACTTTCTTCATGGATTACCTGTGACGTGATGTCGGTTCAGGGAGAACGAAGGCTGCAACGTGTGAGGGAGGAGGCAATACGACCAGCCCCGGAGGAGAACGGAGGCATGATGGAGGGGCAGGACTTTCCTAGGGTACCTGAGCAGCTTGGGAAGATGTGTTGACATCGAACAGAATGGGGAAAAATTCTTTCTCTTTGGTGTGCTGAATCAAAATGCTTTGCTGTTGGGTGAAAGCAAAGTTGACACCTTCCCCCCCCCCCTTTCTCCTTTTCTGAAGAAAAAGGAAATAATTTCAGGAAGTTTCTAAGACAACGCTTCTTTTTCAGAAGCTGCATTTTCCACCAAATTGAAAAATAAAAAATAAAAGAAGCAACAGCAGCATTAAGGTGTAGGAATATACAGAGTTGTTTGATAATGTTCAAATAAAATGTATTCAAGGACTGTATATAGTATCTTACAATAAAAAAACTTAAACGGCTATATTTTCTGCCTTGTCTTCATTATCAAGAGCTGACTTACTAGATATAAGACCCTGTTAAGTGTAACTAAAACAATGGGTGAAAGTTTGGAGTGAAGTTCAAACAGAACATGGTACAAATGCTATTTGCTGTGGAGGTAATGGATTTTAATTTTTTGATGTTTGCAAATCATGACTAGATTTAGGGAAAGTAAGCATTAATAAAATAAAATTATTAGGCTGGTGGCAAAAAAGCTGTCTGAAGCTCCTTGCAATTTTCAATAAGCCCCTAAAAAATTAAAAGCAGGTATCATTTAATATTCTTTAGCTGATATTAGCTGAATATTCAGATGCTCTTAAATTAAAAAAATATTACTTATGAGATAGTTAATTTAAAAAAAAGATAACCATTAGTCAGAAGTCTTTAGTTCAATAGATTTTTAGGCCATAGATTTTTCCTGGTCCCTAAAAGGACCAATGAATGCTCCTTATTGTTTGGGAGTATTATGAGGATAAGTTCGGATAACCAGTTTGGACCAGCAAGCCCTTTGATTCTGTGCTGAAACACCAGATGTGGCATCTCATTTAAAAGTTTAGTATTAGTGCCAGTATTTCTCATTTCTATGAAAGAAGATCCTCCTTTGATTGTTGCAGAACACAATATGCATAAATGTTGCTTTTACTCTCTCTACTACAGGATTCATATCTGGTTTTGTATTTTTTAGAAATCTGCATTCTTACTTTAATTTAAAATGTAGGGAAAATATATTATCCTCCAAAATTGAAGTATGGAAGAACTCACATAATTTGTTAATATTTTCTACAAATAAGAATTTTTTTTTTCTGTGGCTTTGAATCTGTCTGGTTTTTCTTGGCAGGGCATCATAAGTAAGTGTCACACAAAATTCCAAAATATTTCTGGGCTTTGCCCATAATCTTTATGGTTGAGACCTTTTCAAGACTCTCTAATAGCCCAGCAGCAATTGAATTCACCTGCTTTCAAACAGCATCTAATTTTACGTTTCCCTTAGCTTGGTCTGAGATTTCCCAGTATGTCTAAATTTAAGTATGTTCAGAGTGTCTGTTCTGCACTTATCTCCCACCTAAAGGCAGACTCAGCCTAGATCTGAGAACCTGCTTACCCAAATCCCATGTAAAAGCCATGTAAAGGAGTAACCAAGGAAAGAGCTGAATCAGATAGAAAACCTGAGCCTCTATCCTCTGATGAAACTTGGGGGGCTGAGTCTGGAGTATACACTCCAAGACTTCCCCTTGGTTCCCTCTGGAATTAATGAGAAGAAGCTTAAACTAAGCACCCTGGAGTGCCCTTCTGGGCTGTGCTGGTGGTACAGGTGGTTTCTTAAAGTTAAGCAAACTACACCGGGTACCTAAGTTACACGCACACACTTCCATCTTTGATTTTCAGAAGTTTTATTTTGCATATATCTGCATCTTTCTGTAGAAATTAAAGGAGATAAAAATGTTAGCAAAGCTCCATAAACTGTGCTCCACTAATAATAATTCTTGCATGTCTTCAAGTTGTTATGGAGCTTAATATATGTTATTAAGTTGAAACATTCTAGAAGGCTGAAAAGTAACACTGTTGGTAACACATGTACAAATCTTGTCAAAAAATAAACAAAACTGTGATATGTTTTCTGCTGAATGTTGTGTATTACTTAGTTTTTTACTACAGCACTTAGTCTTGTGGGAGCTTCCTACACACATAAAAAGGTGAAAAATAGTCTTCAGGATCTAGAATGTAATAAATACAAAGAGCTAAAGAAGAAATCAGAAAAAAAATAAAAATTGTGGAGAAATCAACCCGCTTCCCTCTAGTTAGCATGACAGAAGCATCTTTATTGGGTACTTGAGTAGCCACAAAAAAAGTGGCAGAGGGAAGAAGGCAACCAAAATGTGTATTTAGGTAAGTGAAATGGGGGTAATCGTTCATCATGCTTATATTTTTTTCCTGCAAATTGATGCATATGAAAGAACAGCTATGTCTATGACTAGTCTGGTTCCCCTGATAAGAAACTTGTGCAGTAAGTTCTGCCCCAGTGTGCCTCCTTCGTGCTTATACCCCAGCGTACCTTTATGAAGGCTGTTTGCCAGGTTCGGTGTGACTGTACTAGGCACCTCACTTAGCTGAGGATGCATCTACATCTCACGTGTATAGTCCTGGGAGGCAAACTAACTATCCTAAAGTAAGTCCTGCTTACTCATCTAATTCTCCTACACTGTTCGTCCTTAACTCTCTCAAGAAAGACCCCTGCCTCTGAACTCTCCCAGAGGGTGAGTCAGTCTGTCTTAATTAGGTTCCTAAATTCATCATGCTGGATATGAACTGAAGTCGTCATCTGTATCATGCAGAAAACAGAGTATGACATACAGCAAAGTTAGATAGCTTTTTTAAGAGAATGAACTACTGTTACCTTATACCTGAAGTTCAAACAGGACACTTCAGTGTTACAGTTCTTAGGTTTTGTGGTTTGTTGTTTTCCATGAGCCCCAAAGGCTTAATTCAACAAAGTGGTTTTGTATGCAGTTGTATAACATCACCGTGCTCATAAGGTACAAAATTATTATGTGACAGTAAGTGACACCTGCGCCTGCCAAAAAAGAAATAAGGGAGGATGCAATTTTTGAACTCTATACACACAAAATGCAGTAGCTTCCACCTCTTAATGATCCAGAAGGGTAATGATAGCACAGGCTAGACTTTTAAAAGCTATTAATCAGCTCCCATTGATTTCAGTGGGAGTTGGATATTTAAATACCTCTAAAACTTTTGTCCAATATACTTGCACATTTTTTAGTTACAAGATTGGTTGCATAACTAGTTACAAAAAAAAAAAAAAGAAAAAAGAAAAAAGGAAAGAACAAATGAATTAATGTTTTGACCCTACTTCAGTAAGTTCCTAAGTATTTGCATGTCTCTGGACATGTAAAGTCACATGCTGTTGTTAGGACTCTAGGTGAAGCATAAAGTAACATATGTATTTAACATCTTGCTGTATCAGAATTTCTTTTCTACTCCTTTATATGCAAATAGATCAGTTCTGAATATATTTGCTAATGTTATGGTTTATCAATATGATAGTATTTTCACAAGTATATATTCTAACATATTGTCAGAACATTTATCCTTTTGCATTCGTGAAAACCAGTCAGTGAGGGCTTCATTGATAAATGTGAGATTTTTGTTAAGCCAAAAAGAGATTTTTAAGGATGAAGGCTTTGTGGTGCCCTAATAAGTTTATAGAATTTTAAAATATTTCCAGTTGGGTGTCTTTTCCATGTTAGAATTTAGAAATCTAAGAGAGTGAAAGGAAAATGACAAGAAACAGTTCTTAAGCCTGTCATGTTCCAGTGGGTTTGAATTTTTAGTGTCTCTGTTCTCGGTGCCTTACCTCAGGAGGAGGAGGATGGGATAACCAGAAAATCAGAATAATAATGGGGAAATTTTATCTGTGGAGCTACGCTAGGACTAAATGTGCTTTAATAATGTCTATACTCTTACCTTCACACATTTTTTGCCATCCTTAGTGGAAGTTTCCATCCTATTCGGGACTGACAACGCTAGCCTTTCAGTTCTTGGCATAACAGCCAAGGCAAAGAGAGATGATATAGTTGAAGAATACGATCATTAACATCCATATGATTCCATCTTATCTTGTTTTTACTTAGGCTAACAGCAAGGCACTTATTATATCACTAATCTACTGATATATGAGAATTTGCCAGCAAACTCCATAAAAAAAAATCATCTCTAAGAATTTTTATAATTAACAGTAAAGGGTACCTCAATGTCTATTTCAAAGCTGATTTGATGAATACAGAAAAGGTCAAACTAAAAATAACTAGACTGAATCAGTTATAAGTGTAGTAACATATGCCTCATTTAATAATGAACTCTAAATTTGCTCTGCAGTTTAGGTAGTATCATGAATGCTAATTCTGACAGTAAAGGGTTATGAACTACCTGTCTGCTCAAGTCTGGCACAAGGTCAGGCAGTTATAGAACTAATGAAAACCCTGATGTACCAAAAGGTGGATGATTGACACAAGTGTGCTTGCTGAAGAAAGTGCTGAGGAACTCTGGTGCATTCAAAATGACAGTGTCCTGAAACACAGTTTACAACACTCCGTTTGTTTAGCCCAAGTGTAGCAATAAGCCCAAGTGCTTATTGCCTACATCAACAGTGCCAGAATTCAGGGTACATTGTATTAAACTTTACATGCCAATCACCAAGGAATTTTTTCTGGTATGGTTTGTGATGATCATCCTAAGGCCATTATACTCTGAATATGTGATTATGCTAGAAAGACCTTTTCGTATATGATTCAGAGCATCCTGAAAGGATGAAAAGGAATTATTGTTAAATATGATTAATTTTCATCCATTTATTTCCTTTTTAGACCAATCTGCAATGCTATGACTATTTTTATTTAATTCCCAGCTTTTTGCAAGTAATGAGATGTTTTTAGAACATTGAGATACTGGACAACACAGCATGTTCATCTAATAGCATATAATGGGTATCAGAATGGATAGTGTTAGAAAACAATTAAACAGCAATAGTTTATTCAGAAATCTTGAAAATATGCAATAGGTAAAACAAACATCTTTTTTCCTGAAGTATGGTGCTTTTTCTGAGACAATTCATTCACCCATGTAGGAATTGAGCCACCCAGAAAATGATTAAAGGATATATCTGAGCTACAAAATTAAGACATTAATATGGATTATCAAGATTTCATGATTTAGAGACATTCTGATCTAAGTAACATTCAGGTGTGCAGCAGCTCAGAAAATTTCAGTTCAGTTCAGGTAGGATCCTAATTTTAAGAGATGTTAAGAGCTATAGTAGATAGCTGAAAAGAAAATGTTTCTGGTCCACTAACAAAAATGTGTTTGAATAGGCAAGACATGAGATCCTTTCATACCTAGAAGTAAAAGGGTTTTGTTAAACAGAGGAAGGAAGAGGTTTGAGTCCCATATGATATCCTCAGCTATATGTTTCTTGTATCTTTCTGGCAGGGCAAATGCTGTAAATGTGTAAGCATCACATCAGTCACCTCAGCAAAAGTGTCTAAATGTCAGTTTTTTTCATTTGGTTACAGGATATCTATCAGATGGCATTTGAACAACTGCCTTCATCAAGTCTTCAGTGACTTGACGTTGATACTACTATATGCAAGCTGCATGACTACCAGGAACACATTCTTGTAAAACCATTTTGGTAGTTACAGTATACCTCAGGATGTTTTCTGTAATAGGCCAAGTATCTGACTTTAACTCTAGTGTTAATCATCATTTTACCTAAATTTCCCAAGCAGTCATTATTAACTATCAGGACTTCTAATCTTTTGATTCAAAAGGATACTTGGCTAAAATAACTTTTTCAGGGGAGGTGGCTAAGAATATACACATACATAAATTTTCACACTCCCATACCGTATTCATATATACATACATGAAACACCAGATCAACTACATTTTCCTGATATTTATACTATACAGAAAGAATAATTTTTACACTGAGACACCTACTATGCTAACCATACACTGACGCTTGAACAGAGGATCACTAATCCTAAAGGAACTGATTGTTACAGCTTGACCAAACCAGGAAGAGCAAGATGATATTGCTCTTCCAGTCACACAGTAACTGACTGGAGACATGACTGAAATCTAAAAGAACATTGATTATCTCCATATTTTGCCTCCCATCCCTCCTTGCATCATCCTTCTTCCAGGTATCTCAACTTGTAGAATTTCTACAAAATTTACTCTTTGAAAACACATACTTTCTTCAAAGCTGTAAAGTTACTGTTTGACAAAGCTGTCCTTTTTTGAGTCCCACCAAAACATCCTCTGTTCTGTTCATTAGTGCAATGGCAGCATTTACTCATCATTTTTCAGCTGTTTTCTTTTATAAGGATTTTTTAATAAGGATCATTGTTCTTATGTTTGTTTGTGTAACCCAGTGTAAAGTGGAGCTGAGATCTAATTCAGTTGAAACACTGATAGAAAGAGCAAGAGTACAGTCTGCTGGTCAGTAGAGACTATAATTCCCTCAGCTTTTGAGATGCTGCATGTAGAATAATATTTCTAGTTTTGAGTCCCCCAGTTCAACAAGTTATCAACATTTGAATGGGGTGATTCACTAAAATACGTAGCTAGAGCATAGGATGTACATGGACAGGCTGACGGAATTGGGTTTGTCTAGACTCAAAAAGAAAGGCTATGGAGGGATGTGACTGCAGTCTTCCTCCCCTACCTAATGGGGGTTAAAAAGATGATGGAACCAGGTTCTGCTCAGAGGGTCACAGAGAAAGAACAGGAGGCAATGACCACCAGCCACAGGAAAGGAAATTCCAGCTAGGTACAGGCACTATTTTTGGCACAAAGAATGGTTAATTCTGGGACAAGTTGCTTGGGTAAAGGCTGGACAAAGGCTGAAGTAACCTCATCTCATTTCAAAGCTGACCCTTGAGCAGGAGGCTGGACTAAATAAACTCCAGAGGTCCCTCACAGCCTAATTAATTCTAGGAAGCCTAATGTTAGTTGTGATGGAATTATTGGTCTATAATGCTGGATAAACCATCTATGTGACCTTTTAAATGCGCTAAAGCTATTACTGGAGTTTAAGAAATGAAAACAGAATAAGGTAATAAAAAGTAAGACAAAGAAAGTAAATAAAGCATTCCTTGTATTTGTATTGTGCCTCTCTGCGGCCTGTCAGCTACAACGTAATATATACATTCTTCTATGGTTTTCAAACATGAATTTGCTGCTGCTCTATGTCACCATAGTAAATCTATAATAGCAACAGTTTTTGACTGTTAAATAGAATAAGGAAAATGCATTTTCACGTGATGGTGAGACGCATGGTTCATGTTGGTCACATGCAGTCACAATGACTGAACCAGAAAAACAACATTCATTACCATTTCAGCACATGCAAGAATCAAGAGTTGCACAAAGCTGCTGAACAGAGCAGATTTTCACAGTGATTCAAGGCAAAGTCATTTAGCACAGATGTTTCTGTAATTGTGGTGCACTCAGAAAATTCAGTGTTCAGTGGTCCTTGAACACACATTTCCCATTTATATGGTGTATGTTGAGTAATTAATAAAAAAAAATGGAAGGAGCTTAGTGTGGGTAAAGTATACCTACTTGCAAGTTATGGGGGGCAAGGAAGAAGATAATGAGATTTTATTTTATTTATTTTTATGCTTATATGATTTGTTCTCCTCCAGCTTTGTTCTAGGGTTTTGGAGTTTGTTTGTTTGCTTTCTTGATTGATTGATTTTTAGTATAAAGATTATTTAGCATACTCTGCTTCATTGTGGCCTGAGCGAATGGAAAGAGCTGTGATCAACCATGCTGGAGTTCTGTTTCATTCTGTCATTCAGCATGAAGAATGCCTCAGATCTGTTCCAAAAAGCAGGGATTGCTTACCAGTCCTTTAGGTATTTGCAGCAATCCAAATGGCAGAGTTTGCTTTCCATTAAAATCTGATAATTTGGCTAACTTTCCTTTGAAAACACAACCACTGGATTGTGAGACAATGAGGAATACATGGAATATTCTTGGAAGAGGAGGAGGAAGATAAGAGGGAGTGTAGGAGACTACATAAAACCTGCAATCCAGAGAGGAACTTAATACAGGGATGAATTATATCAAATAGACACATGTCACATAGAGAAAAGGCAATATGAGGGAAACCTGGACACCAAATAGGATTATGAGACAAAATGTTCAATTCAGAGTGAAGAGACTGGTACAGAAAACAGTGGTGGAACTTGTTGGAATATGCTACTAGTTACAACCAAGTAAAACAAGAAAAGACAAACCATTGTATGACCAAGTACTAGAAGAAGGAAGGTTATGCACAGAATCTCTATATTAATTCAGTTCACGATCCCATCTCACCATTATGTCCTGGCCTCCTTGTTCTGGCTATGCCTCCAGGTACAGTAGCAGGATCCCCTACCAATTAGAAGTAGCACTAGTCTCGCTCTCTGTAGAACTAGAAGTAGCTATGTGTCATCAAATCCAGTCTCTTGTCTTAAAAAAGCACTTTGTCATTTTTTTTTTCCCCTTTCCTTACCTGCCAAACAGTATTTTCCTGAGGATGTGTCACAATCGTCAGTCATATACATAGCTGATGTTGAAAAGGACCACACAAAAGAGAGCTCCTAAAGCTTCCTATTCTTTTTCTTTTTAGCTGTTAACAATAACAGCGAGAACAGTGATGTTGGAAGTGGAAAACCAGAGATCATTTATCCTTTTGCCTTTCTGGATCTGAACTTTCCATGTGACTAAGAGCAGAGTCCTCATTCATGATCCAGAGAAAGCTTATCCTAAATATATATATTGATAAAGGTATATGAAAAGAGGCTATTCCTTCTTCATCACATACACAGTGGCTTGTCGTTAGGTCACAGAGTGACACACGCTCTTATGTTATCTCAGGGACCATTTACTCTGTAATCACTACACATGAAGTGGAACTACTTCAACAATAGAAGTTGAGACTGACCTACTGCAGATGTCCCAGAGACTGATCTTCAGAGCTCTGCTGCGGGAGATATAGATGTTACACATGGAGGTGCTCTAGCCACGTACTACTAGATAAAAGGCACAGAACTCTCTCTTCCACAGCCTGTCTATTGTGAGATGATGCATATATAACTATCGCAATCTAAAACAGGGTTCAAAGTTGTGAACCCTGCTCAGGTCCTCCCAGTAGTGCAGACTGTACCTGTGTATCTAATTAATCTTTAAACATATATGGCACAGGGAAGCAGCTTTCAGAGGAGCAGTGAAGAGCTCCCCCTCACTCATACTCATGTTGATCCCAGGTAGTACTTTAAGGTGGAACAGTTTTTGCAAGATAGGCTTTGTGCAGTTTGATTCCTCTGAATCAAAAGGGAAATTTAGGGCAACAGTGTCTCCCGTTCTGTGTGAATGTTCAGCATTCAGCTATACGGTACCCAGGAACTACTGGATAAAGCAAAGTAACATGAATAGTTACTTTAAAAGTAGTGACCACTATTCTTTTTTGAAAGAGAAAGCTTAGTCACTTCCTTCACAAAAGAGTTCGTGGTTGCAAACTTAGGCAGAGGTAAAATACATCACTTTCTCCAGTACTCCCCATCACCTACTGCAGAGAGTAAAACATCCATTGAGTAGTCTTTTCTGCAACACTTGACCCTCCCACAGTGTAAAGGATTTTTGCACAGAAAACTCTGTCAAAAGACCTTACTTGCCAAACTCAGGGCACTTTCAGGACTAGATTCTTAACATGTCAGATGCTTTGCACATAACAGAGCATCTGCTGTTATCCTGCAGTCTTTTCAAATGTTACCCAAACTTCCCCTTTGATGGCTCGCAGGAAAAAATGGTGTGAGATGAAGGACCATATTCTGCAGTCCACAATAATTTCACACTAGTATAATCCCATTGATTTGGATGAAGTTTCACAGGTACATGGCTGTTGCAGCTGAAAAGATAGGCAGGCCAGTAGCATCAGGGGTTGAATGGCTGAGCTGAGCTCAGTCTCAGCTACCAGATGGGTGGAGTGACCTGATTACCTGCATATAATAGCAAGAGAGGTTGGAGAGGTCAGTCTCACTTCCAGCATGATACATGTTATGTCAGAATGGTTTGTGACAGCTCCCACTGGCTCAAGAATGACTCCTGCTGACTGAGAAATGCTTATGACAGCTCCTACTGACCCAGCCAGTGGGAAACAACCCTTTAACTCAACTGGGATAGATGGTACCAACAAAATACAAGAGGTCCAGGTCAGATCTCAAATACTTTGTTAGTATATTGTACGCAGAAAATAAAGTCACATAGTCTGGTCCTCCTCCAAGTAGTTAATCCAAATTGGAGTATCACAGCTTGCCTGATATGCTTAATAATGTATTGGTAAAGATCCTAGGTGATTAATCTTCTTTCTGCTTTCTCTCTTGCTCAGCTTTTATTGTTTATAATCCTCATTATTCATTGTATTTAAATATTTATATGTGAATATATATATTTTATATTTTACATAGATATTTGTATAAAAATATACACTTATATACATTTATATAAATATTGCTGAAAAAAGTCCAGAAAAAAACATTGGTCTAGGAAATTACTCTAACCATGAATATTAAAATACATCTGTGTACAACCAAACTTAACTTATTTAATCAAGATGCTACATTAATATATTTTAAAAGAATGCCATGGTTCTGTTCTGGCTTAGAGAATGTTGGGTCTCTTCCCCCTCATCCTTTGCAAAAAAATCTGTATACAGAGAAGTGGCCGTAACATAGAGAAAAAAGTTCAAGCTGTTCAAGATGGTTGCCACTGAGACAGAGAGCTGAAAGTGAATGATGTGCTGAAACACAAAGCTGCAGGATGAGATCAATATTTCTGCCTTTTAGTCTTGTCTCCTCACCTTCTCTGCTTGCATGCTTTTAAAACTTGCTGCTCACAGTGCTGACCAGTAATAATCACCATATTTATATTGGAATTCATCTCCTTTACATCTGTTAGCATATGGCTTTCAAGATGCTCCATCCTTTTTTGTCAAGAATGTGTAACTAACTTCAGGGTCAATCAGGTGCAATCATTTGTGTTTTACATCAGCAGAGTTCATCTCAGTATATGGAAACAAAAGCCTTAATGAGTTACAGTGAATCATATAATAAAGATCTCTCCTGACTTATGCAAATTTCTCACATAAATTTGATCCAAATAAGACACAAAAAAGGCCTAAACTATAAAACGAAGTCTCACATTGGTGACACATACTTGATCTTTGCATGTGTGTATTAGTAATTCCTTATAGAGCTCAGTTCCATTTACCCCTTAAAGTTTTCCTTTGAAAAGTTTATAGTTGAACAGACATTAGTATTGAAAGATTTGAATCACTTTTTTGGTAGAATACCTTGCAAGAATGGCTTGTTGAAGTAAAATATCACCAATTTGCTCCACCCTGGTTGTTATATATAATTGATTATACAAATACAAATTCATCTTACTACGATTGCTGAGCCATAAAAGAGCCAACGTGGAGGCCTGCCTACAGCAGGAACGGAACATTTTTTCACCCAAATCAGAACCTAGAACCAAAATAGATCTATGAATTGACTAAGATGCCTGCTGGATCAGTCTTACCTGCATTGATCTTATGAATCATATGAATTGTGTCTTATCAGTCTCTGCTTCTTTCCATTCACTATAAAGGATGCACAAAGTACCTAGCACAGAGAAAACCATCTCGGATGTCATCAGCTTTTTGCTTCCACAAAAATTTGACCAATTTTCTGTGCACATTTTCAAAGGTGCTTGAATTCTGATACTTAAGTTCAGCAAACACATTCTGGGTTGACCCTGGCTGGCAGCTAAGCCCCCTCCCAGTCATTCACTCACTCCCCCCAGCAGGATAGGGGAGAGAATTGAAAGAGAAGATGCGAGAAAAACAACCTTGTTCATTGAGACAAAGACAGTTTTATAAGTAAAGGAAAAAAAGAAAAGAAATAGCTGATGCAAAGGCAGTCATTCACTACCTCCTACCAGCAGAGCAATGACCAACAATTTCCTTGGAAGATCTCTCTCTCTGTTTTATTGCTGAGCACAGTCGTATGGTATGGAATATCCCTTGGGTCAGTTGCTGTTGGCTGTCCCGGCTGTGTCTCCTCCTAGCCTCTCGCCCATCCTCAGCCTAATCTCTGGGGCAGCAGAGTGAGAAACAGAGAAGGCCTTGATGCTGTTTAAGCACTGTTCAGCAATAGCTAAAATGTTGGTGTGTTTCAACACTGTTTTGGTCACAAATCCAAACCACAGAACCGTACAATCTACTATGAAGAAAACTAACTCCATCCCAGCTAGACTCAGTACAAAAAAGATATTCATAAAGGCATTCCACAATTGTCATTTAACCTTAGGTTTCATGGATCATGTCTGTATAGAAGAGTGAAAACAGAGTGTCACCGCATTTCAGCTGAAGCAGTACAGAAGCTGACAAAACTGGCATGTGATATCTGCCAGGGACACCTGGAACATAGTCACCCTGTATCAGGTGCAGGTGCCCAGACATCAGCAGGCAAGGGCTGCAGGGGTGACCTCTGTAAGGAGAGGTCCCAGCTGGTTCCAGCCACCTCCAACAGACCCACCGCAGGACACAGCTGAGCCCCTCGTTGAAGATGGTGGCACCTCTGGGAAAACAGGTTTCAGAAAGGGCAAAACACTGCATGGCAGTGAGGAGTGAGGGCACAAGTGTGAGGAAGAGCCCTGTGGACACCAAGGTGAGAGAAGAAGGAGGGGGAGGAGGTGCTCTAGCAGCCAGAGCCGAGATTCCCCTGCAGCCCGTGGACAGGACCAAGGTAAAGCAGGTATTTCCATGCAGCCCGTGGAGGATCCTTCACTGGAGCAGGTGGATATGCTCTGAAGGAAGCTGAAGCCCATGCAGAAGACCACAATGGAACAGGGGAAAAGTGTGAGGAGGAAGGAGTGGCAGCAAGAAGCTGTTATGGGCTGACCCCAACCCCCGTTCCTCATCCCACTGCACTGCCTAGGGAGCAGAGGTGTGGGAGAGAAGTTGAGAACGAAGGAGTGAGGTTGAGCCTGGGAAAAGGGGGAGGTGAGGGGAAGGTGTTTTAGTTTTTGTTTCTCACCATCCAGTTCTATTTTAATTGTCAATAAATTAAATTAATTTTCCCCAAGTTGAGTCTGTTTTGCCTGTGATTGTAACTAACTGGTGAATGATCTTCCCGTCCTTATCTCAGCCCATGAGATCAGTCATCTTATTTTCTCCCCCTGTCCTGTAGGGGAGGGAGAGTGAGAGAGCTTCTGGGTGGACATCTGGCAGCCAGCTGAGGTCAACACACCACAAGGTTAACCCACCAATAACTGATGTTGCTCTACAGCTAACAATTTGCTTATGACTAGGGTAAGTCCTTACTAAAGTCTGACTTTCATACAGATTTGACCTGTTTTGAACTGCCATTTTCATATTGATACTCTCAACATCAAACATGCTCTAAGGATGTCCAAGATAGTGTAGTCTACCTTAGCAGAGGAGTAGTGAAGTTGGCAGGGTACTTAACTGAGCTGTGTAAGTCAAAGATTCGTGTCAATCGTCGTATTCAAATTTTGATTCATATCCCACAGGAAGGCCTTCATGCTAGGGGTGAACCTATTTCCTCTTTGAAACATTCAGAATTACTCAGGACCACAGTGTCCTACATCTCAGGCTACTTTATCTGTGTAACACACCCAATGAAAAAGTGTGTGTGAAGTATGAGATGCTTTTTGCCCAATGAAAGAAGAGATTGTGTTGATACAATATGGCTGCAGCAGCAGCAGCCATACATTTCAGCACAGCAGTACAGAGGAAAAAAAATCACATTGTAAGCTTTTAAACAAGCTTCTCTCTGGCCAAATGAATACTAAAGAAAAGTCTGGATCACAAGGGTTGCCCAACCCAATAAAGTCTAATATTTGGAAAATTCACTTTAAAATGCTATTTTTGTGTTCAAGATCTCACTTCATGCAAGAAAGTGAATATGTCTTTATAAATAAAAAGTCCAAAATCCTGTGTTGGGGGCTATTCCTTTTTCTCAGCCTGAACCTCTGGTTTGTATATAGGTTGTGCTACACTCAGTGCAGAAACATGGGGACTCCTGCTGCCTACAAAGATCCGTCCATGAATTACCTTTGGCGATTAAATTATTACAATAAATGTTCAGACAGACCTTGTTTCAGACTGTAAATGCAGTCATTACTAGTAGTATCACTAGGGCTCTCAGTGCTCATTTACCCATTTGACAATGAATGCAATAATATTCACCTCATATTGCTGTCCTGTTCAATTAAACCTTTGGAAATTCTTATCAATTTCCCGAGTAAATTACATATAGAGTTAGTAATACAGAACCTCCATCACACCTCTCTCCACTTCTCTAAGACCCTCTGTGCTTACAATTTTGCCAGCCGTTATTTGTTTAAAGATCTCTAGTTTCTTGATGTTTGGCTCAAGTTGAATTTTGAAATGACATAGTTAAAAGAGTTATGTCATTTCTGAGAACAATTACAGGGAAAAATACTTTAGCTGATTAATGGAAGTAGCCTGTATCCAGACTTGGTTCTACTCAGCCATGTTGCTAAAGTAGCTCCTACAGAAAACCCTGCAGATGCACTGTCTTTCTCCAAAACCTAGGGTATATGGAGGAACATCTGTCCATGCTGGTTTTGGATATGGACTGGGTGTTGTTCTAAGAAGTCTGAGTTTTCTCCTTTGACATTTCCCAAAGACAACCACAAGCCCAGTCTCAAATCCAGGCTGGAATACAGAAAATGTGGATAAAAGGCAAATTTAGACTCAACTGAAGGTTCGGGCCAATGTTTATAATATAGGGTAGAAATTACTATTGATTTTCCTTTTGCCGTTAAATTAAAATCCTCTCAAATTTGGCTAGGTCACATATTTTGAAAAAAAAAAAGGCAACCCACCCATATGATCAGAAGATACTTTTTCAGGCTTTAAGCGGATACACTGTAAGATACCTTGTACAAACATATTTTTGTTCCTTGTGTCAACACTGCCTAGCGCTACTTCATGATTACAGTTTCAAGGCACAGAGGCAATTATAACACATTCTCTGAAGATTTTAATCTGTAAAAAGAATATATAAAGATAAAAATGTCTCTAATGTTTAAGACCAAAGTCTATCTAACCCAGCATTCTGTCTTTGAAGTGGCCAGTAAGGGATTTTGAACAAAAGAATTTAAACATAGCCCACTAAAACAAAGCAAAACAAAACAAAAAAACCACAGTGCTAAATTGGAATAAACCCTTTCTTTGTTATGCTCTTCCAGCTTCTGGCAATATATGCTTTAAGGATTTCCTGAGCTGGGGAATCACTTCGTCATGTTTAATAGGTCTTGACAGACTTTTCTTTCATTAATTTGTATAGTCACTTTTTTAAACCCATTTATGCACATGGCCTCCACAATATTCTGTGGCAATCAGTTCCACAATACAATTAAGTGACCTGTGAAAAAATACTTCCTTCTATCACTTATAGACTTGCTACCTAATAATTTAATTGGCTGCATGTAATTCTGATTGCTGGCATGAGAAATATGCCCCCTTTTTTCCATGATGCTCTTGACTTTACGTTTTTTTTATTACAGCCTTCCTCAGGCATTCTTTTGTTTTATTTTGCTTCCTTCTTTTCTTTTTTCCTCCCCCCTAAGATTCCTAGTGCATTTAACTTGTCCTTGGACATAAGCTATTCTCTACTGCTGATCATTCTTGTCACCATCCTCTGTACCTTTCTTAGTTCTCATATATCCTTTTGAAATGAGGGATTAGAACTGTATATGGTATTCAAGATGTAAGCACCATCATAAAGTGAATTTCTATGGATTTCGATAGTTATATATTATTTCTTATTTTCTTCTCAAATCCTTCCTTAATAATTGCTAACATTCTGCTTGCCTTCGTGACCACTGCAGAGTATTTCTGAGAAATATCCAATGACTCCAAAATCCTTTTCTTGGATTGGAGTCATGAATTTAGACTCCATCACAGCGTATGAGCATTTACTGCTGTTTTAACCATGCTGATTGCTTTGTACTTGTTGACATGAAATTCCATACTACATTATATCATGCAGTCAGTGAGTCTCATAAGTTTTTTCTGCAGCTCTTTGCAGTCAGCTTTAGTTTAGTGTCTCCTGAATAATGAAACAAGTAATTAATAACTGTAGCATAACATATACACAAGAGGACTGAACAAAGATAGGGCAGGCATTTCTTAACATTTCACTGCTTGACTTTGCAGGTTTAGTGTTATTTTAGTATTTTAAAGCTATGCTTAAAAATGTAGTTATATTGTCTCAAGTGGACATCAGTAAATAATTATGTGTACACACACAGGCACACACAGCCACAAGCATACATACGGTCACTAAAATAAAAAAGACTAACAGCTATCAGAGTATTAAAACACTATTCAGACTTACAGAAATGCCTTAAAGGAAAAGAAAAGAGTACAACTTGTCCATAAAAATGCACACAGGGACACAGACAAGCACCCACTTAGTGTAAAGAGATTGTGTACTGCAGTCAATTCCTCCAAGACACCTTAGCGTACAGGAAAGTGTCTGAATGGCAGTGGGCATTCTTCCATTATATGTGAGTAACAGTTGTCTTGTAGTCAGCACATCTTCGTTTCAAGTTACATATTCAAAACCCCTGACCTTTAAAGTAAAAATAAATAAATAAATAAATAAATAAAGCAAATAATAAAGCAAAAGTAAGTTTGTTTTATTCATGGCTTGGAGTTTTGCAGTATTGTATGATTGACACAGAAAGAAATATTATGTTGTACAATTCTATGGCAGACAGGCCCAGGGCTATTCAGATGAGAGAACTAATAACCATGCTGGCAAAAGAAATTTCTTATTAAAACCTTGTTAAGGAACTACAATAATTCATTAAGGGTTATATCATTATAAAAATCCATCATTGTTATAGACTGTTTCCTGGGGCTTCAGTTTAGTAAAGTTTGACATGCCCTTTATGCTCTGAAATTAGGTAAAGCTAAAAATGATTTATGCACCGAAAATGTTAAACATTTTATAAAGCACAAAAATAACTATGCACAGCTTCCTAACCTTGCCATAGTACCTCAGGGGTTCACAGCCTAAGAAAAAATGTCTTATAAAATGGACAGTTTAAAGCCTTGTATGCTCAATGGGTCAAAACCTGCTTACATTAAAACAGTGGGACTGCAAATGTCTTCAGTGGGAATAAGCTTTTTCACATGGAAAATAATCGTGTGAGAACTAGGGGTAACATCAAACTGGTCTAATGAGATGAGACAAAATGAAAAAAAAAAGAAAAAAATTAAAAAAGGAAGAAAAAACCCCAACAAATATGAGCAACTGTGATTTAAAAATACCATGGGCTAAGGCTCAATAGGTATTTTGCAGGATTAATTTCTGTCCTTGTTCCACGTATATTTTCACTTCTGGCTAAAATTATGGAAATCACCTCCTCCAAGCACAAAAGCTGTTTTATTATTTAAAATGAAATGAGGAAAACTGCATCAGATGCAAAGATTATTTAAGGTTCCCTCAGAGAAGTAATGGGCAAACAATGTGCAAATCTTTGCCTGCATAACAGTTTGTGAATAAGGCTACGTTACCCATCGTGGTCACCAGCAGTACCAGAGTGACATTAGCTGCAGAGATCAAAATCCCATCCAGAAGGACAAACTGCTCTGAATGGAGCTGCGGAAGAGTGTCTGTCAGTGGCGTAGGTTCATGATGAAATGGGTTGTTTGGACCCCATCTACTAGTGGGCAGTGGTACAAATGAACACTAGCCAGTCCCTCACTGGTCATCAGCCAGATGTTTATAACCAAAGTTATACACTTTTTCATATGCATCATTAAGATCCATTTAGATTAATCCAATGCTCAGTTTTATTATACACTCAAGTCACAGTACTTCCAGAATGTCCAGACTAGTTATTTTTGCAGTTAATGCTGAAATTAATAGAAATATATCACACTAATTGGCACACTTGTTGCCTGTCATGCTGACAGGTCAAGTGCTGAGTGGGTCGTGGAAACTGAAATAACCTCTCACTTTTGAGATGGTCCTTGTCAATCAGAATTGAGGCACACTGGAAAGAGAGCATAGATAAGCCCACATTACTGACGCTTTAGCTGTACTAGCTTTTTGGAAGGTGGTTGATTTATCTCTCCACAGTTAAGAGAGACTACTCTCATTGGCAGGACTGTCAGACATTCTTTGTAAGTACTAAATTCACGTATGGCCACTTGTGCATGCTCTTGGTGAAAATGTAAAAGCCATGCAATGCATATACATCATAATGCTTGAAATCTTACTTTGAACAAAGAGGAAGCACACATATAAAGACAGTATTTTCTTGTTAGCATAACTGAAATCTTAACAATCTATTTTCCAAATCTAATTTTTAAAGAAAAGGAGAATACTAATACAGATGGAATTGCTGTATGTGCACTCCCTAGTTTCTAGCCCTTTTTCTGGTGGTCTGTTCTCCCTGCCCCTGCTCCTTGAGGTCCTAAGGTTGGTGGTTTCATTCGGCGGAGCAGCCTGCACCCCATGCTTTATCGTCCCACTCCTGTGCTCCTCCAAACCGCACCCTGCATCCCCCCTACTTGAGGACACTGCTATTGTACCAGGCCTGCATTTCTCTACGCTACGGAATTGCATCAGAGTCTGTTACCGCTAAACTGAGTGAAAAAATGCTGCGGGCTGGTCAGGACAAGTTCAAGCAGAGCAGGCCTGACAAACCTCAGTCCTGAGGTTTTTGCAATTTCAATACAAAACTTATGGCCTGTTGCTTGCAATGGCAGTACTCTATTACAGGGTTACAGGTTAAGAGCACATCCTGTCTATATTCCATGCACAGAGTTTTTAAAAGTAAAAACATTTCTTAGAGACTAGTGTGCTTCCTCTGTAAGGACAAAATACATCTATGAATGTTCCCAAAAACACAGAGATCCCAACCCTCTATAATATAATTTCACCCCAGTGATCCTTAGTAATATGTGTTTAATTGGCACACACAAAATAGTGTTTCTTTTTATTATAACCAGAAAGAACAACGGCTGACATTTCAGCATTAGGGAGGACTAAGCAATGAACTCTCCATGTAAGAAAAATCTCCCTTTTTCCTCTGACATTTACCCTGGAAAGGATGTTTGACGTCAGGGGCTGGAGGTATGGAAGGATGACCCAGGGAACAAAAGGGAATAGGTCATCAGTCAGCTCTGAATGTAAATGAAATGTAGACACCAGGGTGTTTCTGGTTTCTTTGAAAGTCCAAAGCCAACAATGGGTGTAATATTCTTTATAACTCCTTCCTGACATCAGATAGCTATTAGTTTCTTCTTTTCCCTGGCAGTATTTTGAAATGAAATAGGTAGTGCCACCTGCTGTGAATATTTAAACCTTTCTCTCTCACAGCTCTCTGAAAATGAATAGGCTCATTTATTTTAATGTAACTCCTTTTAGTATGCACTTCAGGTGTGTAATCTAAACTACCCAACTCATCAGCAGAATGGTAGGTAAAACAACGTATAGAATTATCACACAGAATGAACCCCAGAAAATGTGTCAGTCCAGTTTGAAAAATACAGAATTCCTGTCTGTTCATAATTGTATGGGAATAATTTTGATTTCTGCTTAACTGCTGTTTTGCTCTCTTTGCTGGTTGCCAGCTGGTGTGGACTCGGTTTAATGTGTTCAGTGTTAAATGTTAAAGCCCTATGTGGTTGCATCCTAGTTAGTTAGTTCAGTTCAGTTTTCAGATGAATAAATGCAATAAGAAGGTTGCGCCTCTTCAACCTCCACAGCATGTTTTGTCTCACCTGTGAAAAATGAAGAAATAGTTAGGACACACTGCAGGCTCTCTGAATTGCACTGACTCCATGGAGTAGTGTGTAAACCTGAGCGACTGCACATTTTATGCACTTTTGCAAGCGCTTGGAAGTTAGTGGTGAGCAAAAGATAACTATGTTTATGACTTCAGCTACTGTTATTCCAAAATGGGTCCAAGTGCTGATCTTGAGCAATGAATGAATTGACACACAATATTTTCCAAAGCAGTTAGGTACAGCAGGAATGGGACACCGATGTCTATTGGACTCTGCTGTGGCTGAACTGAATATTATATGGTAGATACAATACAGATACGGTATATTTAGATATAATATAGATATGGTAGATAGGGTAACCATTCAATGGTGCTATCCTATATTAATGTCTTCACTAAATGAGAAGAATTTTCCCTTCTGTTGTATGCATTTCACTGTAAGTTAGGTGAACTATCATTCAGGTTACTCAGCATACTCTGTATAGGATTATGTTTTTCTCTAACTGACTCAGGATATCTTGTGTTACACATCCTCCAAAAATGCTTGCTGCCCCCCTAGACTGTGTTCCAATACTGCAATGATATTTAAGCCAACATTTCCTTTAAATAGATTGTCCACACTGCTTTTTGTCTTTCACATTACTATCTCAGACAAATGCATCCACAGCCTGAAGAGGATTGGCTGCACAAGCATATATATGGCTGGCACCATTTCATGTAGTCTGTATCACACGTATGCCATGATTCAGAGCTAAAAGGCCACAGGGCAGCAAATCTCAGATGCATTAGCCATCCTAGTAAATCCATGACTCACTAAGTTGTTTCACCTTCTTGTGGTATTGCTGGCATCTCGAGCTCTGACTGTGTGATTTGTTGTCGTTCATGACAGAAAACTGTCGAAATTAATATACAGTTAACCACCGAAGACTAACTGACCTGACTCACTCTGTCCTTATTAGCACCTCTTCCTTCCATCAATGGCCAAGGCTCCACTTACATTAGAGCCTAAGGTGCTCGCTTTCCTACAGGCCAAATTGTGACCACAGACTATCTATCACCAGCTGAATGCCTAACAGGGGCATGGTTTTCCTCAGTTAACAGCAACTAGTGCTTACACGAGCTATAAATCCCTGATGTGGTTTGAGACAATTTTATCTTTATTTTACCTTTACCTCTTTTTCTGGTTCTATCTATTCAGCATAGCAGCATTTCTTATTGAAGTCAGAGGAAATTTGTATGTACTATGAGATTAATAGATCATCTTTCCCTATTCCAATTTAAAACAAATGAAAAACTTTCCCCCTTCCTTTCTTCTTTGTGCTAATGATCTGAGCTGTGACGCATGTAGAGTATCTGCAATCATAGAGTGGTCTAGTTCTATGATTCCCTTAATTTTCTCTTTTTTTTTCTCTTTGTTCTTGTCTCCTTTGATTATTCCTACAAGGGGTGCATTTGGCATGAGCAGGAAAGAGAGAGAAATGCAACAGGCAACATCCTCCAGCAACACCACCTTCCTGTACTTAAGTTCTTGTTCGTTTCAAAACAAAAAGCACTAAAACATGTTCTGGAGAACAGAAAACGTTTGAAATGTCCCTGTTACAGCCAGAAGCTCTGCTTTGTTGCAAAACATATACATAGCTATGTTGCTGAGCCAAAAGCAATCTCAGCAGTATAGGAGGAAGGGCCAGATTTACTGGGAGGACTGGAACTGCTCTGCAAATACGAATTACCACAAAACTATTTAAACTGGTTTGATATACTGGCCTAATAACCAATTTGCATCCCAGAAATGGTATAAACAAGTCATGACTGGAAGTGGATTCTGGCTTCCTTTTGTTTTTCTTCTCATCTTTGTGAACACGCTGTATGTATGTGATACCAAAGGAAGAATGAATTCTCTCCCATGTTACAGGGCAGAGAACAAGAGAGACAGAAAGCAAAAAAAATTTCCATGAAAGTTCCCAGACAGTGTTTATGCTATAGCATGCTTCCTCAATAGTGCCTTTTGTAAAATTACCTTAAACAGGCAAACTCCTTGAAAAGTTGAAGGTGTACGAAAGCAAATGCTATCGTAATAGATAGCTGCAATCACACAGCAGGCATGTGGTGGTGGAGCTCGCTGGTTCTTCTTTCTCTGGAGAAAGACATGCAGCACTAAAACCAGCAACAATCTTTTAGGAAAAATGCCACTGATGACCCTTTTTATCAAAGGGACAGACTAGCTGCAGAGCATTTTCAATCCCACCACCCCCTTCCAAAGATGACACATAGAAGCATCTAATGAATACAGAGACTGTGATCCCATAGAACTTCTCATGACAAGTGCTGCCAAAAACACAGGGAGAAATATCCTTTTTGATTTAGCTGCATGGTGGTTTGGTGGGGGTTTTTGCAAGGTTGGGTTTTGGGGGGTTGGGGGGGGGTTGTTTGGGTTTTTTTAATAAAGAACCCTTCACTGATATGCTTCAACTAGACATCTATTAAAGACACAGATTCATCCAAATGTCAGCCTGTGTCTGATACAGAAGTTGAATAACTGAAACTAAAAATAAAATGCAATTGTTTTCATCTAAATGATTTGTCCTCTGAGATAAAAACAGAAGCAAGCCAGCTAGACTTCTGAAATGTCAGTCTTTGAAAATAAGTTAGGCATACATTCTTTTATAAACAATTGTCCTCTCCCTTTCCCCAACAAAAAATATAAGCTCTTTCACCGTCCTTGGCAGAATCTGTCAAAACTAAAATCTACTGTTTACTAAACTTCCTGAAAAGCTAAAGGGAGGAATACCAAAGGGGTATCTTGATTCTGCCTTTGAAAAAACCTTTAAAATTTAGCTGCATACATAATTCTTGCATAGATTCAAATACAGAATTCAACCGAGTGTATTCCATGGGATGTGGTCTTTAATTTTCAGTTCGGTGTTGCATAGAAGACTGTTTATTCATTTTCTGTGGTGTGAACAGTTTCAGTGTTCTATTCCTTTTATATCACCATGCAGGGGCCATGCAGAGCTGGCTAGATGCCTGCTCACTAAGGGATGTACAACTCCCTGCCTTGAAGATGCTACAACTTCAAGAAAAGAGTAACAGAAAAAAGAAAGGAAGGAGGTTGTTTCTCACCTTCCTGTAGTGGGAAACCAAGTTCTAGAAAGAAAATACTAGCTTATACTGGAAGTTTTTACAAGTACAGAATAGTTAATCAAAGTGGCAGTCCCAGGTTGGAACTGTAAAAACATTTTGTGTGGGAGCTGCTGGCATTTCCAACCCATAATGGAAAGTGGGCTTTGTTTGTCCTAATTCTATCATCTGCCTGTACAGGTTTTTGATGACTTCCCTTGCCAGGACAGCTGCTCGTGAACTAAAAATACATCTGCACATCCAAGTGCAGGTGGGATGAGGTCCCACAAAAAATCACCATTGTATTTGTCTCTTAATCATTTGTGATTTGTTTATTCATTTTCTTATTTAAAGAAGCTCCCATCCAATGCCTTAGGCAAATGTGCATAAAACTTGAAACAACCCCATCGGTGTTTTCTGAGGACTAACCAAGCAGCTGGTCTGAACAGAAAGAGCTTTCACCCGGGATCCTGCTTGCTCCCAAAGCAGCTCTTTTCCTCCCACAAAGGTGCATTTCAGCAGACCTGCTGGAAGTCTTATGTGACATACAGACTCTCCGGGTAAACCAGTCTCCAAAATCTGCTTTTAGCTCCTCTGGCAGCTTTACTACTCCAGAGATTTCCGAGCTTCTGTTCTTTGCTCTGATGCAGAGATGTATGGTGGGCAGGATAAACACATGACGCAACAGAACAACGGCACGTAGGAATCTGGCGGTGAAGATGAGCAGAAAGGGATTAAAAGATGGATATTTTGAGGAGATAGGAGGGCTCAGGTGTCCATTTGTATTAAAAACAAATGACTTCTTTAAAACATGCTTTTGCCTTCACTCTGCCAATCAGCATGCATGGGAATAAAACATCTGGAGCTACTTTGTGTCTGAAGTTTGAAGTTTATTTCAAAAGAAACCAACTTTTCAAAGTTTGTCCCCTTGCGCCTGATCTGAGTGCCTTCTGAAAACTAAAGAAAAAGACAGCTAAGGAAAAGTTGGCACCTCTTTGCTAGGGGATTATCTGTGTGTTTTGAGGCTCACACAGTTAGAGAAGTTATTTGTGTCTTCACATTACAAAAGCCAAGACAGCCCTAATTGTAGTAGTGATTTGGCAGATTTCCTTATCATAATATTCAATATTCATATTGATATAAGCTTAGTAAGAATAGTCTGGTGGAATGGGATTTAGATCCAGATTTAATTTACCTGAATGTAGGTGTCTAAAGAAAAGATAGATACATATACATTTCCTATGTACTTAACAGAGATTTAATCAATACAGCCAACGAAACCTGGCGAGCAAATCAAAGACCAGCCTTTAAAAGTCTACCTAAAAGTGAGGTGAATTGCCCTCCACGTTTCTCAGACTGTCCTGATCTATAGCCTCCTCCCAAAGTGCTAGAGGACCACAGGATGATCTCATGTTGACTTCAAGCCTGATTCATTTCAGAAACTACATTTTTTTTCCTAGTCCTCAGCAATGCACCTGCATATGGACACAAAATCCCTTACCTGGAAAGTCCTTTCTATATACCTTAGTGTAGTGAGATGGGGTCAAGGCTACTGGTAAAACACACAGATAGAGGCAGCCTGATTTCAGAGCAGCAGCCTTTTAGTTTAAGAGGCTACCCTCAGACACTTACCTCCCTATTTAGGTCTCAAATAAAATTAGATAAATTTTCAGAGGGCCCGAGTACTATCAGTTCCTGGTGAAGTCAGTGTTCTCACAGACTAAGGAAAGTTTTAGAAGTTGTTTGGGCAGCAGGTCTAACTGTAAAAGATATAGCCATGTTTATTTCAAAATGAAAAGAATTGTATTTGGGAGTCATACTGACACCCGATGGTGTGAAATCAGACACTGGGAAATTTGCAACAGTACAAAGCTATGGTAAACCTTATAATCAGAGCAATATTTAAAAAATGGTAAAAGATTTCTGTAAATGAATCAATAACCTATTTCAGGAATAAAAAGCCATAACAAAAGTTTTACACAAATTGAAAGAATAGTAATGGATAGAATTTAATGAGAAAATTTTCAACCTTAAAGATACGATTCCTGCAGCACCTAATGTTCAGCATGCTGATGTCGGGGTACCTCTGATAACCTCAGCAAATGAACTTCAGGACAGCTTGGAATTGGTTTTATGCCGTGGCAAAGAGAAGACTGGAGCACCATTGGATGTGCAGCTAGAGCAAAGCAGCCAGTAGTATGCAAATGTGCACAAAGGGGAAAGGGGTGCCTGGAACTCAAAATGTTTATGGATATGAGGTTTTCCACACTTATATTTGTGGGTCTACTCGTAGCTGAAGAATCAGACCACAAACTTCTCATTACTGTCTTAAAAAAAGGTCTGGAGAACGAACCTCCCTACATATCAAGATTGCTATTCATATTGCACAGTTATGGTCTGTAGATTGTGTGTTCATGCTTACATACACATACATCACATGTGCACACACATACCAAATATTACTTACAGTTAGAGGTGCATTTATCTTGATTCTTCTCTCGTTCTGGTGTAAGCCAGAATTACCTTTTAAAGTCAATGCAGCTCTAAGTGTAAATGGGAGGAGAATAAAGGATTTTTTTTGTTGTTCTTGGTTTTGGGGGTCTTCCTTCCTTCCTTCCTTCCTTCCTTCCTTCCTTCCTTCCTTCCTTCCTTCCTTTCCTTCCTTCCTTCCTTTCTTCTCTTGTTGTGGAGCTGAACCTACGTCTAGCAGAAATTTGTGATTTGAAAAAAACGTAAAATAAAAACTGGTTCCAGCATATAATTCTTGCTTTTCTTCAACTATGTAAGAAAGGTTGTCAAATGCACTGTGATCTTAACTTCAGTCTTTCTCATAATGGTACAAATTAATATTTATTTAATTCCATAAAAGCAAGTAGAGTTAGAGTCACGCTGGTATAAATAAGAGGAGAGTCAGGTTTCAAAAGATAACATCTTGCTGTCTGTTACAGAAGCTGTCAAAATGGATGAAAAAAACCTGTTATGCTCATCCAGAGCATGTACCTTTAAAAGCAGAACTGTCAGTGATTGATGGAGTTCCAGTGAAAGATACAGCAATTATAATGCTGGTACATACGTGAACGTCTCTCTGTACATGAAGGTCATTTAGGTATAAATGTTTTAAGTTGACCCAGGCATGTTTCTTCTGCCAAAAAAAAAAGAATTAAATGTAAAATATAGTTAAATATAAAATATAGTAGGTATCTATTAGATATTTCAGGTTGAATTCACCAAACAGTTTCTGGGAAAAACAGGGGAAATGTGATTATTCCCTCAAGGGGTGCACCAAATTAAAAAAAAAAAGTGAAGAAATATTTCTAAAATCATTGAAAGAGATTTTATCTAGCAGTTAAGGAACTTACCGAGGATGTCATAGACCCAAGCTAAACCTGCTCTCCCTCTGAGGTGCTTTGAGTCTACATCATTCAAGAGAAGGACTTCATGAATAGTCCTTCCTGAATAATTTTATGACATAGGCTGGCATGGGACATTTTCAGTACTTTTTGTCTTTAAAGAAACCATGTAAATATTCATTGGAGTTTTAACTGGAAATTTTGTTGGAGCTGGGCTTGGAATCAAAATGAGTAGCTAATTTTTTAGCAATTAATTTAGTTTTAATTTTCACTTACTCTTTGGCTTTAATTTTCACTTACTCATTGCATTCCATGCAATGTGACAAACGAAGGGATGACTGCCTCTGAATATCTTCTAAGTTGATAGCTAAGATACTGCCCTTCAGTACTAGAGCTCAGTTACATTGTCTCTACCTTTTTGACCTTCAAGGGAATTAGTGAAGCATTTCTTACGGTATAACTTGTTATCCATTTTGCACAGGGAAACAAGACTGGAGGAGAGTGAGGGTGTGAAACTGGTAAGGGCACCTGAAGAAAAATTGAATTTAAAAGCAAAGGGAGAAAGACGAAGTAGAACCCAAACAGCATAAGCAAAATTTGTACCCCATTCTTCCTTCCTGCCTGTTAACAATACGACCCCCATCCTTATCTGCCACAAAGAAAACAAACAGCCTTTCAGAAAGGTAGAGCAAGAGGCAGGGCTGACAGTTCTGCAGCCAGCTCAACAGCAGCAGTCTTTGTTGGATGCTGTCTGCAGCACGAAACCGGAGCTGCGTTTCCCTTTTAAGTCCTCTTACGGAAGCATCTCCTAACTAGTAATGATTGATGCGTCTTTTATCAAACACACATAGCAAATCCAGTAACTGGATCTTTCACATTTACGTGGCATTTTCAAGTGCATGAAGAACAATTAAAGCTGGCCACTGGGACGTTCACTTTTTTGTCATAATTCACTAAGGGCTGGGGCTTCAGTCATTGCATCTTCTAAAGCTCTACAATATTTTTCTATGACTATAAAGGAGTTTTTTATTCCGCAGATTTTAAGACTGTGGTAGGAGTTTTTTGTTGCTATTGTTCACAGCTGAAGGAGAAGGTTATTTGTTTTACTAAGATAAGGTTTCTAAAACATCCTGCTTAAAAAAATACAACAAAAACAGATGATGTTTTCTCTCTTTTTCTAGTTATCTATTATTTTCTAAAGAAACTGAAATGTCATCTTGCCTCCTGGATAAATTATCTTTTTGTTTAAAACACAGGCGAAAAATCTCCAAGATATAAATAAAGGTCAGCTAAGAGGTTCGGTTTAGAGTAGGCATTGCTAAATACAAAGTTGTTTAGCTGGACTTTCAAAAACTTGGGTATTTTTCTTTCCTTTTGTTGAACACTCTTGTGACTTTTACGCTATTTTACGCATTGCAGTTGCCCTTCTTGTTAGTCCTTAGCACAGCTCTGTCCTCTGTGAGCTCAGACCATCTCAGACGATGCCCAGGTACAGTCTGGGAGCTAGTTCAGGTCAGAGACTATTCCCAGCAATCAGTTTGTTTGCAGTTACATTGTTTAAGTGTTAGAGCATCTAGCTATTAGCTATGATCTATACTGTGCTGACTTAAAAAAGGTCTCCAGTCTGTTTCTTAGTATAGATGTAGTCTTATTGTCAGACCAGAATTTCACTCTTTTCATACACCATGTGACCTTTGCCAGCAACTCCAAAATGAAGATTGAAATTGGAAATTATTTCATTTGTACTCATATGCTGTTTCAAGGACATGGTTTCAAATTGCTTCGGTGCCAGATAATTATGCTAAGGTATCTAAGCTTGCAATATTATAAAACATTTTCTCCTGGGTTCAGTGAACCCCATGAACAAAGAGGACCATCATCTCAAATGGCATCAATGCATATTGAAAGTTTGAGCCTTTGAAGAGAGTTATTTTCAGAGACTGCACAATCAAAATCTCCCACCTTTATTTACATAATTCCAGTCTGAGCAGGCCATTTTACACACATCTTTGATTCAGCGGCATAACTAACAGTTCTCAAGCATAAGTCTCATATTGACCTTTGTTCTACAGTGAGATAATTATCAGGCAACAGGTCACTTCAGGACTCTGTCTTCTTTCCCCTTTTCTTTCTTACTTGTAGAGATATAGAAAACATCTTATTGGTATCTAAAAGACCGATATATGTTATGACTTGACATAATAGCTTAGTGAATTAAAGGTAAACTTCATACATGGAAAATAATAATATTGCTTCTCTTTTTTATTAGGAAAGGAAAACTTTGAATTCCGGACAAAGAAAAAATGCTTATTTAAGGACATTGAAGAAATATAGGACACAAGTCTTAATCGTATTCAAAATTTTGCACAATCCCATGGAAACTGATTGCATTCCACTGAAATAAAGCAACTACAACAGAATCAAAAATCAGACCACGTATCTTTCCCTCTTTAACATCTCTTTAGTTGGAGTAGAAAAAGATAAGCTCATATTAATGGATGGCATTGCATTATGTAAGTAAGATTAGATATGTAGATAAATAGTGTGTTGTCCTTGTCTTGCACAATTACTTATAAACAAATACACAGATGAAAGCTGAACTGCAGCCTGTGAAATAGTGTTCAGTGAAACAGATTTATAAAACTATTTATAGGTCCAAAAAGAAGTGCTTCAGAGGATATTTGAAGACTTGCCTTCTTGGGAGTGTGATTTGAGAACCATGGTGCTTTAAAAAATTCTTGGTAGCTAGATATCTGCATATTTATAAGTCTAAATATATAAGAATCCCAAAGTATTTCAGTAGTGCCTAAACTTTGACATCTTCTTGATATGCACAGGTTGCTGCTGCCTATTATTGCATATAAGGTAAATCACATAGCCAAGGTCACACAGTTGAAGAATATAGTAGTCTTATTTGTCCAGGTGAAACTAAGACCCATCTTTTCTTTCTCTTTCCCTTTCATGCAGAATGCAGAGGTCTCAAAGGACTGTAGTGCCAGGTCAAAAGTTAAGAGCAATACCTTTAGATCCTTTCTTCTGCTAAGGCATCAGAAGTCTCTTTTGAGTACTCTCTTTTTTTTCTCTCTACATGAACTCCTGGTGAGAATTTACTTTCTTTTGGGGCACTATTAGTTGTGTTACTTTCTCAGCTTTGAGAAATCTTATTCACTGTCCTGTCTGCCTGAATCTAATCCTGAAGTTTAAACTGAGGATTTTATTTGGCATAACTTGTTTGTCTCAATATTTAAATGGACTCAGAAGAGAAGTATTTTCTGGTATTATATTAGATAGGTGTCTAGTGGGATACTCAAAACCTTTTTATGTGCACTTATTTGGTAACAACTATCTGCCTTACACTGTGTTGAAGTTATTATTTCCTGTTGGGGATATTAAAGGAAAATAATATCCCAGACACTTTTCTAAGGCTTTTTTATTTGTGTTTTTGTTTGTTTGTTTGTTTTGTGATGTTCAGTCTAAAACTGGTGGAAAAAGAATGGAAGGACCCAATTATTTCTTAATCATATGAAAACTGACAATTTTAAAAGCCATGTTAGAATTCAATTATGAATAAGAACAGCTTTCTGTTCTTCAAATATACAGAAGTACCTACCCTAGAGAACAATGATTGTTTTTTCAAGGCACACTCATTGTGCCTGCAGCAGTTTGTGTGTAAATCGTATAACTTTCTGAGTAAAGCACAGTATTAAATTACTGCAGTATGAACCTGACTCCTCTGTCTATGCTGACTTCCCATGGACTAACTAGACAAGTTCAAAGGCTTTTCCTCCTTACCTTCAGTTTTCTTAACATCTGGGTCTCAAAGTACATACAACTATCCTCAGCACATATGTATTTGTCAATGGGAAAACATACAAAGCTAAAGTTTAAGTGACAAATTTTACCTGTATTTCTTAATTCATGATTCACACGTGTTCAGATACTAGAGACAAGAAGGATTTGAGAATCTATACTGAATAGAGTGGAAATATCAACCAAAGGGATTTTTACAAAGACCTCCTGCTAGGTATGAGGGACAGGCCAGGAATAAGCCTGGAAGTGATTGTCTGAAGTGGAACAAATTGTGCCATGGACAGATCTGGGGTAGGAGCTAAACAAACAGTTCTGAGAAAGGTGACTTTGTCAAAGCAATGGGTTAGAAATAGTACCTTTGCAGAATGGTTCTTAACGGATGCGTTCAGGTCAATACTGAATTGTCAAGTACAGTGAAAAGGACGATATCATAATCTATACACAAGGTGATCATCACCTGGGGAGTATGTTAAAAAAAAAAAAAAAAGCAAGCTATATCTTGGAGAAGTTATGCCAAAAAATAGATACACCATATTAAGCATCCTCTGAATATTTCTAGAGGTGTTAATGGAGACAAGTTTAGGTACAAACTTGGCTTCCTCCCTCCCTCCCTCAGAGAACATTGCTTCTAACCACTAAGGTAACTGGAAAGTCACACCGGCCTTTGTTCTGTGTGTGATTCCTAATTCTCAGCCTTAATTTTCATTGTTGTACTTTTATAAATGTTTCAACAAAAGGAGGTAACAATTAAAGTAAGAAAAAGTGGAAAATATCTTAAGTCCATTGCAGAATAAGCACTCTTAAAGAGGCTGTCCACAAGCCTAGATAAAAATGGAGGAAGGCATTAATGATCCACCCTCTGTGTCCTGACTTGGATGTTTTCTTCGGAGTGGAGTGTTATTTTCAGAAGATTCTGATGTAGTTTGAGATGGGCTGTGATCTGTGCCTTGTCTGGTGTACTGGAGGCAGATGTCTGATGAGTAAATCCCTGATTAAATTTTGATTTTCAATATTGCTGGTTGCCCATAAGTCCTGCCAATGTATTTGGACTGAGAGCTCCAAACTTTCTAGACTTAAATTGTGAACCAGAAGGAGTTCCAGGACCTTAAGGCAGTGGCTTTGGAGGTTTTGTGGAGCTTCATAGATAAGAAGCCTTGGCTTCATAACACAGGCATATACACCTGAGCATAAGCTAAAAAGTTCACAATTTTACTTTCTCCTTGACTCTTATAACACCTTCATCTCTTGGGCCTGACAAAGTCCCATCATGCATACTCTCTCTCTTTCTGACATATGTTAATATTGGCTTTCCCACAAGCACAAAAAAGCATTCGTCTTCAAACTCTGTTACAGCTTCCTAATTCATTATCCCTGTTCATAAAATTGTTCTACTTTGAATGGGTCAGTGTTTTATATGTCAGTATGAGCATCTATTTAAATATAAACCGAAGTTTGATATTAATAAATATTATCCTATGATCTTTTTTTCCTTTTAAGAGTTCTGAAAGACATTTTGTTTTCATTCTGCTTCCTAGGAAATTATAAGAAAACGTGCAATGTTTGCCTTCAATATTATGAAAACCCAGAAAGGGCTCACAAAATTCCAAGAAAGCCCCATGAGGTTTGCTGATTTCCAGGTAAAAGCAAATGACTAAATGAAATTTAAACTAACTGACAGTAAACCAGGGTCAGACAAAGTGCATAACATTTCAAGGTCAAAAGGCAGATGATTCTGTGAGACAATAGCTCTGAGAGCAGAGGGCAACTTTTCTTTTTTTTTTTTTGTTAATTGCAAAACCCATGAGTGCTGTTTTGTATTCTTTACAAGTTTTAATAAAGACAGTTTGCTGGTGGGGACCCAAAGTAAATACATGTGAAGATACCACTTTCCCTCTTCAGAAATGGCTGCAGTATACAGTGTTCAACATTTTTATGCCTTAGTGACTCTATGTATCCTTGATTTCATCACTCCCTTGGTACTGTAGCTTATTTTCTGAGTTAAACAAAGGCATTGGCAGAGAAACTACAAAGTGTTCTAATCTCCTGACCCCCACATTGACAGTTCAATATATTTTAGAACAACTAAAGATATGGAAGTGGAATTACGAAACAAGCAGGCACTTCAGGAGAATGTTCTATAAATTTATTGCTTTACTGCGTAGTGGAACTGCTGTAGTTTTAAGAGAGCAAGGACATACATCTGGAAAATAAAACATAATGGTAGTGGCTCGCTGGAAGTAAAAGATAAAAACAGCTGTCAAATACAATTGTACAGAAAATGTGAGATTATTGGTTTTGTTGGGATTTATTAATTTGATATGTTTCAATTCTTATCTGCTAAATGAGGGTGGGGGAAACTGCCACACAGCTGATGACTTGCAATCACTTTATAAACTGTTCTGGTTTTATTTTTCACCTATATCTAAAATTTGTCCAGTTAACTAGGGAAAGGTTCTCTCCCCTCAGCAGGCAGTTTCTTGCAGTAACTCAAAGCACACATAGTCAAGCATCAAATGTCACCACATTGCCATCTTACTGTGAAAGACTGGAATTTACTTCCTATTGTTAGTGGTGCTGAAAATTGCTACTAGATTCCACGGAGTTCATAATGTGTTATCTAAACTGAAAACATTTTCAGGGACCAAACTGACCTTTTAGAAAACTGCACTTTCATCCTTAAAATGCTGGACTATTGCAATATTTCATTTAAAAGGTTATTTAAACTTTTTTCTTTCTTTTTTTTTGGAAAAGGGTAAGGATCGTTGTATGAAAGAAGTATCTTCATATAAATCTTCTGTGTCAAAAACCAGGGAAGAATACCACTTATTAAAGATGCCTCAAGAAAACTCTACAGAAAAGACCACAGCTGTTATTCTCCCTTAGAAACAATCAGATAATTGTAATTAATATTTAATACTTGTGCTCAAGTCCTAACTGATAGTAAGGTCTAATTTTATTAAAAGCGTTAGAGAGAAAGTGTTTCTCTCTCTGAACATCCTGACAAAAGATGAAAAGCAGAAAATATTTTTTTTCCATGTTACTGACTTAGAACTGAGATACAGAGAAATGGTGAAGTGTCCACAGTCAGAGAGAAAAATCTGCAGCAAAGAGAGCAACTTAACCCCTGCTTCTTCAGTACCAGTTAAATGTCCCGGCAAAAAATATCCTCCCCCCAATATGTGGCTGAAAAGGGATTGATTACTTGTAGAGCCTAACCACAATACAGTACCTGTGCATTTAAATGAAGGAAAAAGGAATTGAACTAGATTGCAGAGTTGCCAGCCTGAGGAGTGCTGACCACAAACAGCCTTTTCCCCCACATTTTATCAGAGGAAGGGAAAGGAAGTATTAAAGATAGGATTAATCCTCTTTAAGGGGGAGAATGTGGGAAATGATTACTGCAAGCTCTGGTTGGCTGTAGTGCTAAGGGATCAGATTTTAGAAAAAAATAACAGCCTGCCTCTGAATGATAAATGAATATGTGAGCTTCACTGATGGCACACATGACTGTTTTTAGACTTAGAAGAAGTGACAGAGGAAGATGAGCAGTCATGTAAGTGGCAGGGTAGGTGTATTAAAGGCATAGCATAAGAGAAACGAGCTGACATAAAGACCAGTGACCGTAAGGAGAGGTGATAAAAAAGAGAAGGGAATATATTAAGGAAATGAGTTAACTCTTCATGTTCTGAATCTTCTATAACTCTTAGGTCAATGAAGAAAACAGCATTGTTCCAGGAAATAAGTGAAGAAGTGTGGAATTAATAAGAGAGAGAAAGAAATATAGAAGAATTAACTGTATATTTTGCAGGCATCATTTTCTTAGAAAAGTTGACATATATTCAGTACATTTTTCATGATCACAGTCATGGACTTTAGATGGGTATTTGACATTTCCAGGGACTGACAGAAGGCTCAAATACACGTGACTGAGTAAAGAAGACATAACAGGCTAAGGTACAGCCCAACCACTTGTTCCTGGCCTGGCTCAGTTGCCAAGTAATGCAGATTACCTGCAACTTTTTCCTTTGAAGTTTACAAGAAATTGTGTTGTCTCGCAGTGGGCTGGGTTAAGAGTGCACATACAGTAACTGAGGATCAGCCAGTGAACGTAACTTATTAAGCTGCTATAGCCTATGTGTTTCAGCCATAAGTGTCAAACAAAAATGAACTAAATGAACTGAAACGAAGCTTCTAGGGACTACTGCAGAATTATTAGACCAACATAAAATATTTTCTGCTAATGAAATATCCATCATACTTCAGAAGAGGGTATTAGACTGAGGACCAATTAAAAAGTGGGCCACTGTTTTTGGAGGCAGGAAGCCAGCACACAAAGATGCTCCATTGCTACAAACTTCTTGAAGCAGTGCATAATATAACTGAGGTTGTATTTATTGTTTTAACTTCTGCAGAGGTTGAAACAGCTGCCAGGAGATCCAGGGGGAGAAAACATAAACTAAGTCCATGCTTTAGCCCTGGCACTGGCACAGGCAGGAAGCTGCTTCTGAAAGATTATTTCCTTTCTTGATATTGCCCTATTAACTAAATAACCACTTGGATCATTTACTGGAGTTGGAGCTGTCTTACTCTATAATTATGTGAGTTTTATGGGAACAAAGCACAATAGAGAAGCAATGCTTTGGGCCTCCTATTGACTTGCAATTGGTGTAGCTTCTAACATCTTCTCTGTCTAGATATAAAATATTCATAGAATCGTAGAATGGTTTGGGTTGGAAGGGACCTTTAAAGGTCATGTAGTCCAACCCCCCTGCAATGAGCAGGGACATCATCAACTAGATCAGGTTGCTCAGAGCCCTGTCCAACCTGGCCTTAAATGTTTCCAGGGATGGGGCATCTACCACTTTTCTGGGCAACCTATTATCATTTTATAACTTTTTTAACTAACTTTTCACAGGTCTTAATGACTGTGCATAACACAAGCAAATGGAATATTCAACCTAAAATATCTTTTTTGTTGATGAAGCTGGATAAGAAAGGATTGGAAAATATTTTCTGCTAAGAAAGTATCTGCCATACCTCAGAATAGGGTAGTATAGTGATGTCCACTTAAAAAATCAATAGTTATAAACAGGTACCACTTTCTTTTTTTTTTTCTAAGAGACCTTTTATATAGAATTATAAATAGCTGTGGAAAGTAAGATGCCATGCAGCAGTAACTATGGGGATAAATGCTTACATTTAATAGTCAGTAATATATCTATGTTGCTGCCTCAGGAGCATACATCTTATGGTTGTTGATTTACTCCCCCAGATCAAATATGCTGCAGATGTTCAAGACGTGAAATGATATGCAGCACTGTACTGAACAAAACTAAATGCAACTATAATAGATACTCAAAAACAATAATTAACCCCACCACCCCCCCCCAAACTGAAAACTACAATTACTTCTTATCCTGAGGATAAAAACCAAACAGGTAATATGCCATCAATACTTAGTGAAAAATGTGGGGGGTGGGCAATTCTTGCACATTAATTTGACAGATGAAAAATAGACATGAAGTTAAAGTTGGATGAGAAAACCAAAACTATTTGGATAACAATCCATTTTACCACTTGACATAGTAAAACATTGCTCTGGTTCTATACATATATATTTACTGGTTTTATTTTCTTCTGAAAGAACTGTCCAGTTGGAATTTTTACTCTTTACTTTTAAAGACTTTATAGTATACTGTGATTTTGAGTAGAGCTTTTTGATAAATTTGCATCAAAACCTGATGAATGTGGAATGTGTGTTTTCCTTGATATTGACATTTTTCATGGGTAAATGTCAGATTACCACCCTTTTTTTTTTTCTTTTTTCCTTTAGGGAATGTACACAGAACATTTTCTTTCAGGTCAGCATCATGTTAATCCTTGCACCCACTGAAGCTCTGCATTTCCCCATAGGAACTGTAGATTGCAGGACTTCTGGGTCTTAAGATGATGGGACTTTTGGTTCATCACTATGGTGCAGCCACTGGCAAAGATCTTCCTGGAAAGACGTACTCTACATGAAGAGTCCAAAACACAGTAAGAAAGAATCAGAATGTGATCAAAATCAATTAAATTGTCTACTTACCTATTATTACAGAATAGAATAAGGATAAGAATTTGAAGGATCAGGCTCTTAAAAATCTTTCTCATTTCATAACTCATTGTAAATTTATAAGCTGCTATGTTTTCTTCACACATATTTAAACATCACTGAGCAAGCTATATCTGTCCTGTTGGTAGTTATTACAGGCAACAGGAATACAAAACTATTTAGGGACCACAGTTCTAATTTCCATTGATTTCACTAGAGACTCAGGCATCAAAATCCTATTCGGTCAGGCACCTACGGACAGTTGTGAAACCAGCTATCGTTACTCATATTGTTGAGTGCTCACCGATTAATCAGTGTAAAACCTGTGAATCGAGAATGACGTATTTGTCAGTCCTCCTCACTTCCCACAAACATTGTTGTTGATTTTCACTTATATGTACAATATGAAATGAGTGGAACAGTGCACTTTACTGAATCAATAGAGAGCATGATGATTTAGTCAGGATATAAGGCAAAGATAAGGAAAAAACAGGAGGCAAGAATAGCAACATTACTGAGAAATGAAATAGAATCTGCTGAGAAAAATGGCATAAACACTTGGAATGACAGTAGAGAAAGTTTTGATAGAACTTTGGATAATAAAAGCAGGCAGGTAATTCACTGATGTAGTTACAGATCTCTTGGGCAGTTAGAGCAGATATGGCAGTACACTCAGCATGGCCTCTTAGAGCTTAGCTTTAATATTTATCAAGGGAAAAGTAATTACTTGGATACTGATTTTGGTAGAAACTAAGCAAAGACCTAGGAGGAATTTTTTTTTTCCAAGGAACTATAAATTGTTGGGAGGGAGGTGGTGAGGAAAGAGAGGTGGGGGTTTTTGGTTTAGTTCTTTTGGTTTTGTTTTTTTGCTAAATAGCCTACATGGTTAGATGCAGTTCTGTGTATAATGCAGTGACTTGAGACAGGTATAAATAGGGTTGATACTGAGAACATGCAATATCTAACAAAAAAAACCAAAAAAACCTTTAGATTTGGTATACTTATGAAGCTTCTTAGCAGAGAAAGAAACACACTAGGTCTGATGTCAGAAAGTCTGACTTTAAGGGAATGTTAAATGCTCAGTGGAATTTTGATTAAGATTTTTATAACACATAGGAAACGTACTACTGAAACAGAAATAATGGAAGAAATGGCAATTGAAATTCACTCTGGTATAATCCAGCCAGGGGAACAAAGACCAAAGTAAGCTAACATGGAATATGAATAATCTTGATATGTGTAAAAGAAAGGAAAAAAAAATTTAAAGAAATTTTAAAATTCTAGAAAGAACAGTGAGAAAATGAGGGGAAAAAAAAAGGAGTAGTGAAAATAAGAAGACAGAGGATAACTCTTCTTTTTGTATGGAAATCACTTTCCTTGTCAAATTCAGGGGCAGTAAGTGAATGTAGGTTTGCAGGGCATGTGCCATAAGTACTTGTATTGGGTTTGAATGGGATAGAGTTAATTTTCTTCATAGTAGCTGGTGGGGGGCTGTGTTTTGGATTTGTGCTTGAGACAGTGTTGATAATGCTGAGAAGTTTCTGTTCCTGCTGGGCAGTGCTTACCCAGAGCCAAGGGCTTTTCTGCTTCTCCCCCCACCCCACCAGCGAGCAGGCTGGAGGGGCACAAGGAGTTGGGAGGGGACACAGCCAGGACAGCTGACCCCAACTGACCCAAGGGATATTCCACACCATATGGTGTCATGCTCAGCAATAAAAATTGGGATGTGGGGAGAGGTTTGTGGGGGTTACCGTTGCTTGAGAACTGGCATCTGTTGGCTGGTGGTGACCAACTGTTGGGTTTTTTTCATTTGTTTTTCTTGGCTTTCTTTTTATTTGCGGGTTTTTTGGGGTTTGGGTTTTTTGGGGGGGGGGGGAGGGACAGAGAGGGGAGGGTGTGAGCAAGTAGTTATGCAGTGCTTAGCTGCCTACCATGACAGCACCGAAGGTGTTGGATGTCAAGAGGAAACAATCAACCATGAGAAATAAGACGCAATAGAAGGAGCTTGCTTACCCGTGGTTTTTGCCACAGTTTTGCCCCGCCTCCTCTATTCACAAAAGCACTTCAACAAACAACTTAAGATTTGCTGTAGATAGTTGAAAAAAAAAAATGATAGGCTAAAAACACTACTGCCAAATTCTGGCTTACTTAAACCATGTAAATCTGTTGAAGTTAAAGTCCCTTATGACCTAAATCTTCACAAATATAGGCTTTGCCATTTCACAAGCATCACTGCAGATAAACTTTGGGCCCCAGAAAAAATTCTAACCCAGGAACCTTTGTAATGACGGTAAGCCAGAGCTGCCATAGGAATCAGTTGCCTAAAAGTATGTGGCTAGGCACCTTCAGCCATCCTTCCAGGCTTCCAGCTGCATCTGTAGACAGGCATGGATTTCCTGCAGTTCCTATGTTGCACCTGCCAAGATCATGCATGTCTCAAATATCCTAGGGCATCTGGTACCATATTTGGGCACTCAAATCACACTTTGGTGAACAGTTTTTTTCAACACTTTTATTTAAAACATGCTGAAAGATACAGAAGTTAGAGAAAGAAGAGAAATAATGAGATACATAATTAAACTGGGCTTTTTGATCAGTGATTTCTAAAACCTAAATAGACATTTGTTATACTTGTAAGCTGTCCTGTTCCCAGTCTTCGGCTCATTGAATCAGATGTAGCTTAACTGTGCCTAATGCCAAGTGTTACACAGCGATTTTTAAAATAAAAGATCTTGAATTCTGTTTGTAGAGTCTGCCGATAAGCCTAAATCTGCTTCTTTGAAATCTGTTCACAGTGAAAGGAAATTTGGCTCAATGTTTTCTTTCAGTTGTGTATTTATTGTTTGGTAAAGTAAAAATTTTCAGGTCTCAATTGTCATTACTGCCTTCAGTAGTTCATAGAAGCACATCAACAGAGGATGGACAAGTTGTATAAAACCTTATTTCTTACATTTCTCTAGGGTTTCTGACTCAGAGCTGTAAAAACCCAGGAGTAAACTAGTAAACAGACAATGACTCAGCCATGACCACTCACTCGCCTTTTTGATCTGTTTTATTTCCTTTCACAGAACAGTTTATTCCCTTTTGTTCCTGGTCAAAGATTCAATCATTCCCTGCACTTCTCTAGACACTTTTCTACCCTTTTGCTTGCAAGAGGGATTAGCATGTCAGTCTCCCTTGCTCTCTTTTTCATACCCAATGTCATAGGCTTCTCTCCCTTGCATGGTAGAGAAAGGCTGTGGAAATACAACCTTAAATCAACTTCTAGCAGTCTGCTAAGTTTCTTCTCCTTTCTTTTCCAGATTTTAAATCATGTCCCATGTTCCTCTACTGAGTACTCCCTTAGCCTTCTAAAAGAATGATTAAGACCATGAGAACAGGCCTTTTGCAACGGATGCTTGCCAGAAACACTTGCTGTATTTCAGGACAGCCACAACCCCCTTTCACCCAAAGCTATCCAGTAATGGGTACCATAGGAAGGAGACAGAGAAGATTGCTGAAGCGCTGTGTCTGTTCAGAGCACTGCGTTAGCAAGCCCAACCTGCGGCTGCTGGGTGTTTCTGAAGTTTGAATTCTGCTCTGGCCCCAAGGCACAGGAGGGGTACAACATCTTTTTTTTCCACGACGATGCAAATAGCAGGTGCAGCTGGCCACTCACTCGCCAATATGTTCTAGAGCTGAAGTAGTCCAAGGGATTTCGCAATGAAATACATTCACACAGATGCTGCTTAAAAAACACTAAGGGATAATACTTCATCGTGGAAGTACAGCTATTAGAATACGAGATGCCCATTCTAGGATTTACAGGCATCACTCTATTTAACCTCTGTGGCAGACCAACTTGGCTGCTTTAGTTTAATCTCAGATACTTTACTGCTTTCCTAAATCTACCCAGTAAGGGTAAAAGTATCTCCTACTGAAAAAAGCATAAAGTCCAAAACTATTGTAGGATTGGAATAGATTTACTGTACAAACCAGATTTCTGTTTTAAACTGTTAGATGGGGAAAAGTTAAATATAGAAGCAACTAAAAGGAAATGCACTTGTTGTAATGTTAAAAGATGACAACTAAAAGATTGTAAAAATGCTTCCTATGTCTTAAATATATTATGATTTTAACATTAAATCTTTGCAGATTATCTTAAAAAAAAACTTAAAAGACTGCATATTTCATGCTCCTGACAAAACCATTTGCATATTTCCATTTGCCATTTGTTCACCCTGCAGGAATAATACCCATTTCTTTTTTATTTTTTAAATACTGCAAAGCTTTCAGCTAATAGCAAGAGAGCAACAGTTTATTTCAAGCTAATATTGTCTTGGTCACATGAGTCCTGATATTTAAAGTATTTTAATCAATGTGAAAGAATAACAGATGCTGAGCTCTCCAAATACAATGATATTTACTGTATAAAGCTTCTTCGACAGCAAGTTGAAAAAGAAATACTTTCAGGGCTTTTCTTTGCAAAATAAGATTTTACCCTCAAGGTCTGTGTTTATTTTCTAATCTCTCTTTTCTACAAGGCCCCCTTTAACCTCAAGTTTCTCTCCTTGTCCTTTTTCTAACACAATTGGCCAGACACTCATTTGGCTTCTTTATGAATTCCACATAGGTTGCAAACATACAAAAAAAGAAATTAGAAGTAGGAAAGTCTTCCAGTTATCTGCCCCATTTCTGCACCACCACGAGGCTATTCCTTACTGTGTACTCCACAGTGTGCTGGTCAGTCTAGTTTAAGTGACCTAAATAGTGGAAACTCTTGTGCTTTTCTCGACTCAGTTCCTTAAACTACAAAATTTTGCTGTTAAGAAACATTACTTTAGATTATGTCTTCCAATGATGCTTTGATTCCAACAAAATATTATTGGTGATATTAATTTGAACTGGAGAAAATGTTTTATGTTGCACTGCAGGTAAGTGACCATGAGTGCGGTAAGAAAGCCCTATTGCCTCATATGTAGGATTTCTGTTTTGTAAATCATATGCTGGCTAAAACTACGTATCACTAGAAAGCACCCACTTCTGACTTTACCAGTGAAAGCTGGGCAGAAAGGATGAAGAAAAAGGAAAAGTTTGGGAGCTGGAGAAAAAGAAAAAAGAAAAAGGACCAGAAGAAGAGAGAAAAGAGTAGAAGCAGCCGGTACAGTTGGATTGATGAAAAAGCTGGATAGCTGTTAGTTTAAAATCAATAGTATGTTCAGTCATATGGTAAGTAGAATTCCATGTGGTTGAATGAGTTATTGATATGGGAGTTTATTTATTTTGCTGTATGCAAGGTATCACAAGCCAGACTTCAGCAGAATGATTAATGTGGCTGAAAAAAATTCTTGTAGCATCAGCTGGGAGTTCTGTTTCAGGATGTCATCTCTGCCCACCTATGATGGCAATGAAATGGTGTTAGCAAGAAGAGCCTTTAAATACCTTGGCTTTTGAGGGCTAACCACCAACAGTTAAGGATGAAAGGGAAGTTCTGTAAAGGGAACTTCTACAGTGGGGACTTTGACTCAATCCTTTAATGCAATTTTTTTTTTTTTTTAATTCTTTATTTTTTTAATTCCCAGTGATACTTGGGTTTTACAGTTATATGACACATGGAGAGAGCTAGATACTTAAGACTTGTGCTGGAGAATGCTTTCTGAGGCAGCCAGCAGCCAGTATGAAATAGTGAAGAGAGGTTTGTCTTAAGTCTTGCCTCTCTTAGAACTTGCAGGCATGGGAGCCAAAGCCATAAGCCTTCTTTCATGAGAACCTGATGGTGCCCCTTTGGTAGTAGAGTGGTTAGTGGATTCAAGTGAAAGAGAACTCATTTTGAGCCCCTGGTCTGACTCAGGCAAAGCAAAGGCTGTATTCAAACTCTGCTGACAAGTGATTATTGTCCTCCTGTTCAGTTGACGCAGAGCGGTTCACACTCCCATGGCTCAAGGCCAGTCCATAGAGTGACACTGGTTCAGACAATATTGTATAGCACTTAGCCCTTGATGGTGCCCCCATGTCCCTAAAGCTTATATATTTTTATTGTTATTGTTGTTGTTATTATTATTGTTGTTGTTATTATTCAAAGAGCATAAGCATAATATGGAGAGTGAACAGAATGGTGTTTTACAATATGCTTCCAAAATTAGCTTGCATCTCTTTGGGCATTGTGCTTAGGAATAGACGGTGGGTATCTGAAAAGCTGCTGGAACAGGAGGAGCTGGTGATGTAAGTGCCAAGAGGAATTGAAAGGGTTAGTTTAACCTCATCCACACTGCCTGTATTGAACAGATTCTCAGAGCTGCACCCTGATTTACTTGGAAGACATCACTTAGTTTTCTCTAAAGGACATCCCAAGAATGAACTAAGACGTGTTGTGTGCCTGCTCAGAGGATAGGGCCCATGTATGAATCAGAGAGCAAAGTTATTTCACAGTAATACACATCCAAAGAACATTCTGTACCTCGACTGTTGGACCACACTAAAGAATTATGGGCTATTTGGAGTCTTTTTTTCTCTCTTTTTCTATATGAGACAGAGACAAAACTAAAGAATGGCTTTTAAAACTGTAGTTATGGCACTCACCTGCAATGTAGAAGGCAAAGATTCAAGTCCCAGGTCTGCACTAGACAGAATAGAAATTTGAATTAGTGTCATGTTTCCTACTAAGTGTTCAGTGCCCTATTCACTCTGTTTGCTTTTCTAAGGTTGATTAGTATTTTCCGTATTTTCACCAGAAATTTCTGTTCTGCTTCTAAGACAGAGTTCCTAACACATTTTCCAATAAAAGTAGTATGTTCTTGTGGAAGAAAAATTTACTTAGGAAAAATCAGCATTTTTCACACAAAAACTTTCCCAACTCACTCTTTGAGACACACTTGGGTTATTCCTACAAAACTGAAATAAAAGAAAATGCATTAAAGTTAATCTGATTTGGATTCAAATTTTAGTGAAGTAATTGTCTTGGCCTTCCCCTTTATTAAGTGTATGAGGAACTAGGTCCTCAAGAGCAGAAGCTTAAAAGAACAATCTGACTTCTGTGCCAGCTTCACATTTTATAGTCCATAAATAATTCTTTGCCTGTCTAGTGAACCGCTACACACAGACCCAATAGAAAAAAATAGTATAAATTAATGCCATCCAGCAACTGAGAAATACATGAGATCCTATCAACTCCTCTTCTATTATCAGAAAAGCATAACACATAACAGGCAAATGTGACACCAGTTTCAGAACTTCATGGTTGTTATTTATAGCATATCCTAAACTTTTCTGACTGCCTAAACAGAGGTTGGAAAGAAATGTGATAGAAACAGGTATTCTGGGCTAAATATGACCCATTTTAAATTTCAGTATATTTTCCATGTGTGCTAGTGGGAACAAAATTTGTTATTCCTACTTAAAACCACACCCAATTCAGCCCACATATTTCTAGCCTAATTACTTAATCAATGTATCATTAATTCATTAAAAAGTCATAATTCCTAGAGAATTATAAACTTTTTAGTGTATTTCCTTGTTATTTACACCGTTGAAGGGCAGATCTTTCAGGGGAATGCAGTTACAGCCTTCATAAACTTGAGTATGTTTCATGAGGAAGGATGATGGAATCAATTTTTGACAGTTACTCTGAAACGTTTCAGATTTCCATCTCTCATTTGCTAATTTTGAGGACTTTTGTATCTCCTTATTCTTTCACAGCTTGTGATAGAATTTGCTAGGCAAATATTTATGATGATGGAAAAACAATCCCTTTATTATTGTTTTACACCAATATTAAATAATTAGTACAGTGATGTGTATCCCTCTCCTGACCACAATTTACCAAATATTTTTGTTTAGAATATACTATACATTACAATAAAGGCCTTTGTTCTAAACTAAGTTCATTAGATTCTAGTTCTTACCTTTCTTTATTTTGAATTTTGACTTTTTATGATACCTTTGCAATGGAAAAATTTCATCAGAATTTCAAAGCTGTCATGAACACTTAACAACCAAAAGACAAAATCAGCTCAGTCAGTTACTGCGGTGACTATCAAGTTGATTACTTTTGTTTCTATTACAAATTGTTCCTCAAGTTTATGGGCACAATTTACTAGTCAAAAATACATGTAACAGTAATCATATTGGAAAAGGAGATTTTATATCAAAACCTCATACTCCTAAAATACCAAGGTTTTACTCTGAAATTTTTTCTTTACATGTTATAGAGGAAGATATGCTTAAAAACAGCAAAATATTTTTAGAATGATTGCACTAAAACCCAGGTGAAACTGGGTGACTGTAGTGGTCCCTTTTGGATTTAAAATCTGTAAATGTATTTTACATATCCTTTACTTTCTACCACATTTATTTCAAAGACCAGGCAGATATTAATTCAAGGCCTTTCTGTATCTTTTTTTTTCCCCCTAACAATTTACCTTCCTAGCACTTTCAGATTAAGCAACAAGATACTTCACAGAAATATATAATTCCCAATAACACTATTTTTTCAATCCTTTTTATCTTCTTGATACTAGCAGATCTCATTAGCGGAGTTTTCAAAAATACATGGCCAAATGCAAGAATAATTTTCACGTGCTCAAGTCTGAGTCTCCTTAAGTGCTGCTAGTCTTCTTACTTTAATATTATTTATTAATCAGCCACTGACTTTCTTTATCTACCATTAAAGGCATTTTGCAAAAATGTAACCTGTGTTATCCCCCCCCATTGACACATCATACACTGTGGAGTATCACTGCTTGGACATGGAATCCCAAAGCAGTAATGCTGTATTTCATATCCTTCTTAGAGCACAGATGATATTCTCCAAAATGTAAACAATTTCTCATAAAACTTCCTCCTATCACTCAGCAACGCTCTTATTAAACACTATCTCATTAATAAAGTAGCTATACCCTAAGTAAGAACATTACTGGAAACCTAATGAATAGATCACAGAATCACAGAATGGTTGAGGTTGGAAGGGACCTCTGGAGGTCATCTGGTTCAACCCCTCTGCTCAAACAGGGCCACCTAGAGCCAGTTGCCCAGGACCGTGTCCAGACAGCTTTTGAATGTCTCCAAGGATGGAGAATCTACAACCTCCCTGGGAAACGTGTACCAGTGCTTGGTCACCCTCACAGTGAAAAAAAGTGTTTCCTGGTGTTCAGGAAGAACCTCCTGTGTTTCAGTTTGTGCCCATTGCTTCTTGTCCTGTCTCTGGGCACCACTGAGAAGAGCCTGGCTCCGTCTTCTTCAGAACTTCCTTTCAGGTGTGTATAGACAATGATAAAATCCCCCTGACCCTTCTCTGCTCCAGGCTGAACAGTCCCAGCTCTCTCAGCCTTTCCCCATAAAAGAGATGCTCCAGACCCTTCATCATCCCTATGACCCTTCTTTCGACTATCTCCAGTATGTCCATATCTCTCCTGTACTGCTGAGCCAAGGGCTGGACACAGTAATCCCAGTGTGGCCTCACCAGTGCTGAGCAGAGGGGAAGGATCACCTCCCTCAACCTGCTGGCAACTCTCCTTCTAACGCAGCCCAGGATACCATTTGCCTTCTTTGCAGCAAGGGCACATTGCTGGCTCATGTTCAACTTGGTGTCCACCAGGACCCCCAAGGCCTTTTCTACCATGCTGCCTTACAGCTGGCTGGCCCCCAGCATGTACTGGTGCTTGGGGTTGTTCCTCCCCAGGTGCAGGACTTTGCGCTTCTCCTTGCTGAACTCCATGAGGTTCCTGTCAAGGACCCTCTGGTCGGCAGCACGACCCCTTATCAGCCACTCCTCCCAGTTTTGTATCATGCTCATTCCCATCTCAACTTCCTATTACTAGTCCTTTCCCTGGCTCATAATTAGAGAAGCGTGCTTGGTACCTTTATGACCACGCACATCAGTACTAATATATTAAATACACAATATTACTTTAAATTCCCTTTGTCTCTTTGAATTTGATGAGAGGGTATACACCTGGCAGCTGATACCGTTCTGGGATTAGCAACCATGTGTGTGTCTGTGTGGATGATAGGAGGTGGCTGCATATTCTGAAGGCTGCTCAGATGCTGTTAATTAGGTTTGGTTTTGTAATAGTTCCTCTTCCCCGCAGGATTTGCATTGCAGCTTGTGGCTCTCATAACGTCTTCTTCAAATTCGACATAATCATGTATTTCAGGGACTGCAACTTTGGCACTTTACATCATAAATGAAAAGTTTCCCCACAAACCATTTCCAGAATGTAGCATATATATTAAAAGAGAGAGAAAGAAAGAGAAAGAAAACAAGAGAGAGAAGCGACTTCTTTTTCACTAACTTTGGGCTTCGCAGGAAAAAAAAAAAATATAAATTAGTCAGTAGGTACAATAAGGCAAAAAAAAAATCTTTTGTAATTATAGTAGTAGTACTTCAAAGTATTCATGTGTTTGGAATCATATTTTCAGATCAAGCAGAATTATCCATTGTAAATATAAGAAATAGCTCCCAAGGTAGTAGAAGTGAGAGAAAGAAAAAAAAAGAAGAGCTTTCTAATTTATGATGCTTTGCTATTGATGTTAAGTTGTTTACAAGCCACAATGAAGCACGATGAAATATTCAACTTAAAAAGAAGAAGAAAATAATCTGGCGTTGGGAAATCCTAAAACATTTCAGGTTAGGAATGGTTAGGAAACTTTGTACCTGTTCAGTCCTCCACAGTTCTTTCTTGACATTGCTATGCTCTCCAGATTTCCTGCCAAAGAACAATCCTTAAATTTGGTTCCTATGTCCGACTATTGACTTGGGCTAGCATGGGCAAAATGTCCAAGAGACATGGCAGTCACTGGGAACTGTAACATCCACTGTGTCAGCTGGCTACAAACACAACTTAAGGCTTGATCGAATCAGAGAAAAATAGAGGGGCCTCAATTGCAGGACAGCAGAATAGACTTTGTAAGCTGAAGGTAATAGGGAAAAAAGTACTTTCTACACAGGCTTTCCAAAGAAATACATAATCCTAAATTTATTTTGTTGTCAATGGTTATTGAAATTTGCTGGAGATATTTATTTTGTTACATTAAAACAATCTGAATAACTGAAATGAAAAACAACTATACAAAGAATTGAACAAACAAAATAATAGGAAACTTTAGTTTCAAGGATGTAAGATAAGTTATAGCTGATTCTGATTTTTAACCTTCTTCATATCTCTGAGTTTGGAAAACTGAACAGGAAATTTTTTTTTTTTTGTCAGAAACTCAAAGTTATCACAAGGTATGTCTATATTATTTTTTTCACTTTAAATTTTATCTTCATTAGGACATTTTCAAATGCTACTTAAATTTTCTGTAACTCAAAATCCTAATCTTGTAATTGGCATACTAACCAAAGCTTCCAGGAAACATCCTTTTCTCTCAGCAACATCTGGATTTTCTAATGACACCTTTCATAGAAAGCCTTTCTGCTGAGAATATATGGCTCTACATTCTCTTCCTGCCTCCAAAAAAGACAAGGACCCATCTATATTCTGTATTCAAGCACATGGTGGTAGATCTCCAGGATCACATCTATATAAAATTTATTTTAGTGGTTCTGTGTGAGAGAAGCAATGGAATGTCATCATTCTCAATAGATCAGCTTAGTTTATGTACAGCTGGCATGCAAAAGCATGAATCTAAACTTATACAAGGTGATCGCTGTAGGACCTTTTATAGTTAGTGGATGTAAACAGACGTTTCTTTGGTGTAGTTAATTTTGTCTTTGGAATGATTTCTAAAGTTACATGACATCCATTTGATGTTCAATACTTTCTGAGATAGACTCTGTGTTGGTGAAGATATCTATTATTGTGGACTATCTGGCAAATTCTGTCATGCAGGATATCTCCTCAAGAAAAAAAAACATGAAATTGATGAAACTTGCTGTGTAATAGGAATATCTCACCTTGCAGGTGTACTGTTTTGTTGAGATTTCAAGTATCATACTTCCATATCATCACTTTAAAGACAATCTTAGAATAGTAAAGACTGATCTTCTACAGATTATGAAATATTTTCCCTCAGGTGTTTGTTATCAGGTATCCATAGCATGTCATATAAACTCTCTCCTTAATCTTAAGAATTATGCACATGCACACATACAAATATGTGTATATATGTGTGCATTCGTGTGTGCATACATATATATGTGTGTGCATGTACGTGTAAGGCACATATATACTCAAAGCATAAAACCTATATACATCTAAAATATGTACATTCATACTCAAAGCATAATATCTTAATTTTAAGCGACCAAAGTGAGCAAATAAATAAAAAATCAATGTCATAAAAACATTTTATTTTTAATTGAATGTCAGCTAAATATTATCTCATAGCTATCATTCATGTTTACAGCAGAATTCTTTTTTTAATGTGTCTTATCTGATTGCTTACGTTTGCTTTTGTTGCACATATCTCTTTGATCTCTAACCAGCTATAATTATGAAGTTTTCAACATGTTTTATGTTTCTATAACTGCTGTGCTCTATCAGATTTGGTACTTATACTGTCAACTTCAGGCCTTTTATGTTCTTTCATCTTTGTTGCGGGTGCCCTTTTTGTTATACTTGTTTATGGAATCTAATATTAACATTTAAGTGCATATTTCAAAGGAAATGGACCAAAAGATGTCAAACATGCATTCACTTTATAATTTATCTATATTAAGCATTTTTTTCCACAGAAGTGCACAGTAAGCACCTAATTGATATGGTCTGACTTTTTTTCCCCCCCCGCTAATGGCTGTTATTTATTGCTGTAGTTAGATGGACATGCAGTAATCATACAGAGGAGGCTTTGCACCTACAGACATTACCACTAAATTAAGTTTTCCTTTTGATGTTTTTGTTTTGTTTTCTTTTTATCCTATTTGGTTGGTTGTATTTGGTTTCTGGTTATCTTTGCACTGCTCAAGTGGCAGGCATCTTTATAATTTAGAGCCTGACATGTTCCTTGGATTGGTGCTGAAACGATGATTGCCTTTTGCTGTCTGTCCATCTGCCTTCTCTTTTCCCTATCTCTCAATACTGAAAATCTCAATAGTGCAAGAGGACACTGAATGAAATGTTGGCAACACGGTTTTAATAAAACACGCGTAAAATACATTTCCCCCTAAAATCGTATGCAACAACCTAGACACCTAGGTGTTGAGTGCCTAATTAATGCTTGAAAGAATATTCATCAATATAAGCAACAAAATGTGTACTATTTAGTATGCAAACTCAACTTGTTATTTTCTAGTAAAAGAAAGCTATTATTACAAATGGATAAATCTGATTTCAGTCTGAACTGTCAGGAAGAAATGCATTTCACTCACAAAACATTAAGGTCACAGAGTCATTCATGCCAAAATTAATATATGGGGTCAATGACTGCCATAATGACATCTGAGCCATTTGAGGCATTCCATTGCATTTAAAGTAACAGCACAGGTGTTATAAGAGGAAGAATTTGACAACTGTAATTATCTACAGAACTTCCATATGATTGCAAGTAGTGTTTTATGAACACTTCAGTGGGATGGATTAAGAGAGCAAATCTCAGAGGAAAAGAGAACAGTGTAAATACAGAGTTGATTCAGCAGGCCCTCCTGCAAGTCCCTACTGAATCCCAGATGAACAAGTTTCACTTTTCCTAGTAATTAAAAGAGGAATCCATGTAGTGTTCTTTTTGTAGTACTTTTGTCTCATAGGACCCTGTAGTATTTGAGGTAAAGTGTAGAGGCAACAGCGAGTGCCCTGAATTCTTTATATATAAATTCACTAGGTCCTGTGAACACTTACACTAATTTGAACATTCTCTTCTCCACAGCAAGGGAAGTGAAGAAAACTCCATACTAGTCTCTCTTTTATAAGCAAAGCTCAGGAAGCCCTTTTCTTCACTCAAGAGAGAATATAAAACAATCATTAGTAATGATAATAGACAATGAAAGATATAAAAGAGACTGAAACATCAGGGTAGTCTACCACAGTCCTCTAGCTGGAGTATGGAGATGTTAACATCTCTACTTTAATTTGCTCTTTTGTAGGTCATTTTGGAACTTGATAGAATGCTAATAAACAAATTTGCTTTTAAAGTAATCTATTTTTTAAGAAAATTTTGTCTGCTGGCATTTTTATTCTAGCTCTTTAATCTTCCCCACAAACCTGGAAGATCCCCCTCAACATTCATTTAGCAGAATCTGAACATCTTGTTTTTTCTACCGATTTTCTGCCCATACCTAATAAAAGAATTTTCTTGCTATACTCTTCCATTTTGTGTTCTTTGGCCAATCTTCCAGGCTGTTTATTTGTTTGTTTTGGACCAGGAGGTCTTACCCGTATAAGGTCTAGTGTTTTTTGTAGCATTCTGGTCTTTTCTACACTTTTTCTTAAGAGCTTGTTCTACTTCTCATCACTCCCTTATTGCAACATTTGATTCAGTGTTTGCAATGAAGGAACCACCGTTAATGTCCACAGACACTATATCAGTTCTCTCTCCTTAGGGGGTCAAGGCTGTTTTATTTAGCATCTAAACCTTTTCTTCAATATTTGAATGCCATTTTAGGATCCTCACATGACAGTCACTAAGGAAATGTAATGTTTTAAACTCGGAACACGCTGTCCAAGCGGAGGAATTATCATTTTACAAATATGGAAACCGAGGCACAGAGAGGCCTGTTTAGTAATAAAAAGTCACACCGTGAGTTATTAAAATGCTTAATAGAATTTGTGTATTCCCTCTGCCCACCGCTTTGCTGTAAACATCAGAATTTTTCTTACAAGTTGCTCAATTCTGAAATGGCCTATAAAGAGCCAAAATTATGAACAGAGAAATCAGAAAATGGTAAAGAAGGGATGCATCGGGGTAATCAGACTTCAAACAGCTCTATTCATTTTTGGCATCATTCTATCTGTGTTGTCTCTTACATGATGTAAAACATGTTTTATTATGCAGAGTTAACATTGAGAAATGTCTTAATAGCCAATCAGATTGAATTCAGTGATCATCTTTTAATTTAACGAGGATATCATTCTATAGCTCTGAAAATCTAGTTTAGTCCATTTTACTACTTCTATCATAGCAATTACATCAACATAAACAACAATTAGGTGACTCAACACACAGTAGGCAAATTACTGACTTCTGTTAAAGTAGGTTTATGACTCTCTTGAGCAAGACTTCTGGGTAGCAAACTGTACAGAGACCAAATTCCGAGACTTTTTTCTGCTAAAATTTCATTGTATACTCTCTTTGGTATTTCTATCTATACTACAAACATAAATTACAATAATTCTGTGATATGGACTTACAATGTAGTGTCTGGCGTGGTTATTACTTTGAGGCCTGATTCCTTTCAACTGTTCTTTTTTATTAAGATTGCAATGTAAACTGACAGTTTACTCTAAGGATTTTTTTCTTTTTTTCTTTCCAGGAATTGCTACTAGAGGCTATGTTTTTTTGGTTTTTTGTTTTGTTCCATTTTGTTTTCCAGTTTACAAACAGTAAACTGACTAGATTTGAATTTGTGTACATTATACTGCAAAACATAAAGCGATCCCTCATGTATCAGACCAGAGTGTTTGCATATGCTCTCTCAGAACCATTCATTCAGCACCACTGTGTTATCTCATCCTAGGGCTTTAATGCAGGAAGGGTGAATTTCAGTGATATATTTCCTCTAGCAAAAGCACTATCTCAGAGTCCCAGTTTTGTCTCCTCCTGGCTGGTCACTTCCACTCAAATATCGCAGTTTGCTGCCGCCTTAGTGGTGTTGACGTGACTGTTAGCAGAGCCGTGCTGTAAATCAGCTCACTGAAATTATTTGGGTTAAAAAGAAGAGGAAAAAGAAAGACCAAAGAAACTCAGAAAGATTTTATTTTAAAACTCTGATCATTTGGCGATTTTGTAGCAAGGGTCTGCTAAGAATTTCAGCATAACAAGTGACACTGAACTACTTCGAGGAGGAGGGAAGAAGCCCTGGAGGTGGAAGGGTGGCAGAAACTTGTTAAACATTTTTCAACTAAGAAACAAGCAAGTGCTTGTGGCAAGGGAGGAGGAAGTCTGTAGGACAGCTTGGCAGGCATTGAAAAAGAACATCCCTTTCCATACATATTTTTAGTGAAATGGATAATGCAATTTCCATTTGTTATGCTTAGAAACACAGCTCAAGAAAACGGTAGCACAAGACTTGCCAAGAGAGTCACACCACATTCATAGAAAGATCATTTATCTGTTTCAGAATTAGTCTGGGCTTTCACTCTCATTTGATGAAGAGCAAATTTTGATCGAGAAAAACTCTTTTAGTTTTTGCATTAGCTTTCAAGGAGGTCATCAGCAGAACCAGGAACAGGAATCACTCATCAGTAGGGTGCTATTTGTCTCTCTGTGGTCAACCCACAGGAAACAGGAGGTCCAGAGCCTTAAAAGTACTCTGCCATCTCCCTACCTCTTGTAGGCATCTTAATTTATAGCTGACATTTTTTCAAAACTGATGAGTGCTTCCCAGCGCTGGAGTTATTCAGCTTTCTTTGCAACGGATCAATTGAATAACTTGTATGTACTACAGCTATTACACAAATAGCAAGCATTTCAAGAGTCCTACTCTGAATCACGGCGTATGACGGCTAGATTTTCAAATGAGATGAAGGGTGGCCACCATTGTCATCATGGCTAGGTCCTTGCAGCCATGTTCATTCTGATTACGTTTGTTTCTCTACTAAAAGAAGACCATGAGTCAAGCTGGAGCTGGAGCACTGGATCCTTGATCATCTACCATCCACCATGTTCTAACGTTTGCTCACTTAGCTCTTTTGGATTACTCCATTTAGCTCTCTCCAAGATAAATATACTATAGAAGAGGCTAGCACAAAGTAGTATAAACATGAGCCAAGCTCTACTGCTCATTTTTTTGGTTGTTTTGGTTTTTTCCTTTGGTTTTGTTGGTTTTGTTTTGTTTTTTAAATGAATCGGCATAGATAGAGCCTGTCAGACTTCTGTTTTCTGCCAATCCTTGCATCAGGATAAAGACTGCTGTTCAGCTACTAGGGCATGACTTGCTGTAGTGAACAATTTAGTTTACATGCCTAGCTGAAAGAAAGGATTCCCAGCTGAGACTTGTAAGGAAGTTGTATAGTCTTGGGTCTGAATAAGAAACACTAGCTTAAATCTCTGCAGTCTCCCTGTTTTTTCACATCCTGCTCTGGTCCTGGTTAGCTTAGCTGGCTTCCTGCTCAGCTGACAATCTTCTGAAAATATATTTCTGAGCACTGCATAAAAAGCCCATGTACTTAAATTGGAAAAGAAGAAAGATCCTCTAGAAACAGACTGCTTAGGGAAAGTGTAGCAAAACAATAAACCAGAAAAAGCCAAAAATTCCTTTACTACAAATCTGAGTAAACTGTAGCTTCTCTCCTGCAGACTCCAGAACTAGATATCTGCTTTGCATGAAATCAAGCTTCCAGGGATCCTTAACATACTCTCTTTTGTATTTTTTTTTTTTTTAAACGTCAGTCATTGCAATTAATGAGCCAGGCATAAGTTGATCCTTTTACACTGGCCTAACCAAAAACTTGTTTCTCAAACACAACAAAATATATTAATCTCACCTAATTTAAGGACCAAATTAAAATCTGCATATTAGAAGAGTAGCTTTCTTAAAGTCTCTCTGTAGTCCACAGAGAAAGAAAAAAGCTTCTCCAATAACAATTTGTGAGTTAGGCTTCTGTTCTGAAGCTGTTCTGAAACTCCTTCTAGCTGTCCTTTCCAGGGATCACATAAGAAATAGAAGAACACTTACCTCTTCACTTAGGCATGATTTGAAGACAGTCCATATTAGTGTCCCTCCTATTCCCACAACTACAGTTCCAGATCTTTAGAAGTAATGCAATAAGATATAGTAAAGCATGAATTTTCTTCCACTTTAATACCTTTAGTTGATAATAGTTTGTCTGGCCTTGGAATTAATGAATAAGAAAAAAAAAATTAATAATAAATTTTAAAAAACCCACTTAAACCCACCTGGATTTATTTCAAAGAAGTAGAGAATTAAAAATATATGAAGAAATACTGGAAAATATGTGCAACCATCTGGACACAATCCTGGGCAACTGGCTTTAGGTGGCCCTGCTTGAGCAGGGGTGTTGGACAAAATGATCTCCAGAGGTCCCTTCCAACCTCAACCATTCTATGATTCTGTGGCAGCAATTAAAAAAGAAATTAGTCTGAGAGACAAATAGCACATTCCAAGGACATGGAGTCAAATTAACTTTCATACTCTGTAAAAATGTCAAAAAACCGCAAGTTAATCAGCAGAGTGGTTTTCTACTGATTTAGAGGTCTTCTCCCCACCTCACCCCTACCTACTGTTAATATAAAATCTATAGAAAGTGATTTATGTAGAGATGGTTGTCAAATCTGGAACTTAAAACAAAACTATCTGTTTGGTTTAAATTTATATTGTGAAAAATCTCTTAGCTACGGGATGAAATTTCTATTCAAAACTAAAGAGAAACAAATCCCTCACCACTTTGCCAGTTCAGAATATCTATTAATCTGGTGGTCACTTACATACACCTGAGATAAAAGGAACTCCGAGTCAAGCCCCAGCTCTAATTAATGATTAACTCAATCAAATGGAACTGCTGCAAAAGGCAAAATTAAGAGAGATCGTACAAATAGTCTTACATTAGTATAGTTTCACAGACTCCAATAAAAGTACTTCTTCGTTTTACTAATACATGATGAAAAGTAACCCCGCTCTTGTTACTGTGGATGTTATCTTTCATCTTCTTAAAAAGTGTGTTAGCACGTACTTACTAATTGCATAACATAATCAGAGAATAGCATTACCACAGATTGTACAAATAAATAAATGCATTATTTTAGATGAGAACAAAACTTTTTTTTTTAAAAGTGTTTAAACATTGCATTGCTAAAAATAAGGGCACATGTACTTGTAATGTCCCAACTGGTGTTTGTATTTCTATCTCTGATAGTGAATATTGTGCTGTTTAGGCCATGCACTTGTGGCTGACCATGGACGTCATTTTTGTACATTGTTGACAACTATCAGGTGCTTGCTGAGTTTAAGGGCTGTTTTTCTTTGTATTTCTCTTTCACTTTTCACATGAATTTGTCAGAAAACATTTGTTTCATTTTAGTACAGGAAAAAGAAAATCTTAAAAATATTCATAAGGTTGGAAAACTTTTTTGCCCACTTCTGACTATGCAGCAACAGTCTGTTTTACAAGTTACCTGTAATAATTAATACTTCATTTATTGAAATGTACTTTAAAAGCAATTTTCTATTCAACACCTTGGGTAATTACAGTGGGAAATGATTGATAACATCAGTTGATATTAAATATTGTACTGCTAATCACCATGCAATCTTGCATGCAGTTATTCATTAGTTACTTCTTTAATTTGAATAGCTGACAATTTACATGGAATGCTTCAGTTATATGAATTATCATATTTTTATTCCCAAGAGAAGCCCAGCACTTCATTAGAACAGAATCATTCACATTGCTTTTCTTTCATTTTTCAAGAGCAAAGTACTTTGATTTAAAAGTTCTGTAGCTGTAGTCAAGCAACATACTAGGTTCTTCATTGTCAAATAATGCTATGCAATACTTGTACAGTACAAAGGCACTTCTGGAATAAACAAAGTCACATTGTTATACACTGTTCTGACACTAATAAACAGCTGATTGTGGTCTCCAAGGGAACTTTGTGCTTCTGTGTCACATTCTGGGAAATGATGCCATGCCCCCAAATATGTTCATAGTATTAGCTGACTGCTAGAGTGGCTGTAGATGTCATTTACTTTGTAAACTGCTTCACTTTATCACCCAGGGCAGATCATAATGTTTTAGCACTTAGACTTGTATATGACTCGGACATTTAAATCTGTTGAGTTTTCCAAAAAGAGCGTAAATACAAACCACACTAAATCAGTTTCATTAATGGGAGTTAAACTTGTTTGGAAAGTAACTTGTAGTAATTTGGTGGAGACAATATATTCCCTGTGAAATATAGAACCATCTGTTGTATGGAATCTCATTATGTGGTAATGCAGTGATACACTCACTGTATAAAAACTGCGCTTAAAAATCTTGTTTCTATTCCATGGTCAATGTAAAGGTATTTGCTCATGCACACATGCAACCAGACAATGAAGGAAATACTTCCAGACTCATGTTATACGCTTCTCTATACAAAAATTGGACTCCCAGAACATTAGTTTTATGGCCCCCTGAAACTTACCCCACATCTCAGCTCCTGCTAAAGCATTGCTGTGGCACAGGCAATAAGCACTTGTCTCTGCTCCCTATTGCACAAGAGCTAATGACCTTATCACTGCCCCCCTTGTTAACTTCCCCCCCTGCGCCACAGTGCTAACTGCTCTTTTCTCTCTACGCTCTCGCTAATTAACATAATGAAGTTAGGATATTTGTCCCAACCTGGATTTAGCTTTAAGTTTTCTCCTTCTGTTTTCTACCACCTTTGTTTCAGACAGCTTCTGTGTCTGAAAGACTGCCTGTTTTTTCTGTTACCTGTTTCTACAAGCTTTACATCTCCTAGAAAGACAAGCTCATCAAGAGTTTCTGAGAGCCATGACAAGGACAACACATGAAAGGATACTTTGGAGAAATATGCTTTGTTCAGCTATGACAACAGCAGTTCATCTTCTTAGATCAAATTCTGAGTCTGTTGGGAACCCATTCATTAGTATTTGTGTGGCACAGGTTTGTGTATATGTGTATGGTTTAGGCAATCAAAGCAGTTTTGAGCGATGAGGCAAGTATTTCAAGGAAGTGGATATAAGCTATTGATTCAGCTCCTTATGATAACTTTAAAGATTTTAAACAGATTTATATAAGCATACCTTACCTCAGCTGTACAGGTGATGTTCGCATGATACATTTAATTTCTTTTATTCTTCTGACCCATATTCTACCTATAAACCATGAAACTATTATTGACATTAAACTCTCAGGGTAGTATTAAATACATCTCTCATTAAAAATATTTCTTTTGTTTTATTCTCTTTATTCAAATGTGGAAGCTGAAAATTACTCTGTTGTACGATGTAGCAGGAATCCCCTTACTATTGACAGCTTCAGTGCTGTAATATCATATGATCCATCAGAAATGGAAATTTTTAGCAAAAGGCTGAGATTTCCATTTTTATGGGAGAACATAAATCTTATCACTAGTTCTGTTACTTCCTGAGTACTTCATTAAAAAATCCACATCCTTGTGAGCATAAATAGAACTTTGTGGGCTTTTTAATTAATTTCTACAGTTACTCATTAGTTTCTTCTCATCCTATACGTTTGGAATCACTATCATTGAGTCTGTAGAGACACTACTACAAAAGCAACAGAAGGATCTGGTAGGAAGTCTGCTTCTCCACACATGTTAGCATAAAGTAGTTGTTCCCCCAGGATATCACCAGAATCCTAGTAATGTGCCCAGAGAAAAAAAGGGAAAGAAAGTTTACAGATCAGGACCTAAAACTTTACCAAAAGTAATTATTGCTTCCCCCCCTTTTTTTTCTAGGAAAAAAAAATCCCATCTGCAACACTACCAATTTTCTCTTTATCTCTATCACCAACAAGTTATACACAGCTTATGGTTTGAACTCTTATTCTGTGACTCCATCCTACATCCCTTGCTTGTCAGTCTCTTAATAACTCTTATAATAAAACTTTTGTGCAGTTATAAGAATTCTCATTCTACAGGTTGTTGTGGGTTGTTTTTTTTTTTTTTACTTCCTTGATTCACACATTTCTTTAAATGTAATCTTTGGGTTTTGTGAACCTGCGCTCTTAGTTCTTACTTTCCTCTGTTGTCTCCTCCAACCTTTCTCTTGAAAGGTTCTTCTTTCCTCAGGCTTCACTTCCCATGTAGTTGTGCACAGGGCAGCTTTTTCCAGACTGAAGTCACTTCTCTGGGATATCAAAAAATGAAAATCTGTAGTATAAAATTTTTTATGCAAATACTCAAGCTAAATTGCTCCATTTTATAATTTACTCTCAGTTCACTGAAAAAAAAAGTGTCTATTCTGAATGATTAAAATTGATTTATCTGAGAAAAACAATGCTTAAGGTTTTGGCCTAATGAAGAGGTAAACGTGAAATATTTCACAGGCCATTTGAGAATAAGAAAATTTTTATGTTACTAAAAATATTTAATATCTTAAGGAACTTTTTTGAATACAAATACTTTTATTCTTTTTTTTTTTTAATCTGTTTTTGATACCACTAGAAAGAACAACAAATGAGGTGTTCAGATTCCTCTATTTCTGGGAAAAGTACTTTGTCCCAAGCCATACAGTCTTTTTTTCTGCTCAGTTATCAAGGTTTCAAAATGTACTTAAAAATAAAGTAAGAAGAAGTGAAAAATCAGCTGGACTTTCAGATTAACAGATAAAAATATTACTGTATATTTTTGGGGGTTTGGGGGCTTTTGGTTTTTGTCTTTTGTTTTGGGGGGTTTTTTTGTTGTTGGGTTGGTTTGGTTTTTTTGTTTTTTTTTTTTTTGACCATTCTGCTCTGCTCTCTGGTACTTGTTTGCTTCAGTTTGCAAAGTTCTCTACAGTTCCTGCCCACAAGATCCACCAGTATATCTTATGAAAATAAAAGCTTCCTTTCATTAATAACAAACAAGAAATTCAATGTAGGAAGTCCAAGACAATTTGACTGCTAGTTTAAAAGAAATGTTTCATCTATCTCTACTAATGACTGAGTGCTATCAGCATGAACAGCCAAATTCTGTTAGATTGCAGCTGAGCCATATTTCCAAAATCTCTATTCTGCCTTTAACCAGGTACCTATAACTGTATTCTCCAGCCAGCTATTGTTCCTTTCATTCTATTGTTCTGTTTGGATTATGACCACAAATATGACAAATGAAACTGCATACTGTCCTCCATAGTTTAAGATTATTAACAGAAAAACATCCTAAAATTTTAGTATAGGATCATCTCACGATTGTCAGATGAACAAGTCCAATAGTAGAACACTACTGGGAAGGTTTCCTGAGAAAACATGGACAAAAACCCCCACATCGACAGGAAAGAACAAGTAATTGCAGTTTGTAGAGCATGTATGTTCTATGTCATCTCTGACCTGTTCCATTTTGATAACCGAGTAGTTACATGAAAGATAAGCTATAGATTTTAACATATTAACCTTCTTCGGAACACTATAAACACCTTGGTTCCTGCTTGACTGTGGCCTGTACACTGCCTCTTTCTTTCCTTGTCCTTCTCTCTGCATCAGTCTATCGATCTTGGTGGTGCTTGGGCTATATTTCAATTTTGTGTTTGCTTAGCACTTAATCAGATCCCAGACTATTAAATGTTCCTGTATGTCGTGGTTTAACCCCGGCCAGCAACTAAACACCACGAAGCCGCTCACTCACTCCCCCCCACCCAGTGGGATGGGGGAGAAAATCGGGAAAAGAAGCAAAACCCGTGGGTTGAGATAAGAACGGTTTAATAGAACAGAAAAGAAGAAACTAATAATGATAATCATAACACTAATAAAATGACAACAGCAATAATGAAAGGATTGGAATGTACAAATGATGCGCAGTGCAATTGCTCACCACCCGCCGACCGACACCCAGCCAGTCCCCCCGAGCGGCGAATCCCTGCCCCCACTTCCCCGTTCCTATACTAGATGGGACGTCACATGGTACGGAATACCCCGTTGGCCAGTTTGGGTCAGGTGCCCTGGCTGTGTCCTGTGCCAACTTCTTGTGCCCCTCCAGCTTTCTCGCTGGCTGGGCATGAGAAGCTGAAAAATCCTTGACTTTAGTCTAAACACTACTGAGCAACAACTGAAGACATCAGTGTTATCAACATTCTTCGCATACTGAACTCAAAACATAGCACTGTACCAGCTACTAGGAAGACAGTTAACTCTATCCCAGCTGAAACCAGGACACTGTAAAACACGGTCATACAAATAAATAAATAATAAAGAGGATGGCCTTTATCTACAGGTAGCATTATTTGTTCAGCCTCAAGAGAAAAAATTGGAGGATTATCATGGTGAAATCTTTTTTAATCTTCTTTTTCAAGAAAGAAATACATTCTCTTTTATGTGATATGGAGCACTATCAGTGAAAAGTGGCATCATCCAATTTATGCAGAATCATTAGTACTTCTTACCTGTTTTACTAGATAAAGTGAATGGCATATTGTTCCTGATACATTTAAAGTTTTAGATTACTGTCTTTGAGATAAAATACTTACTTTTTTCCCAAGACATGCATTTCAAACAGGTTCATTGAATTTACATTTCCTTTCTAAACTTCCCTTTCGGTAAATTCCAGATATTTCCACAGGAAGTTCAGCATTGGAAGGAAAGAATAAAAAAGGAAAAAAAAGGAATAAAAATAAAGAACATCAGAAATCAGCAGCAAATTCTTATCGCAAATTTTATTACTTCAGAAGTATTTCAGCAAACCTTAGACTTGACCAAATGGACTTATTTTGCAGCTAATGTAACTTGTCACAACTTCAAGGTTGGTACACACTCTGGTTCTCTGCTCCTATGTCTTATAAGCATATTTTCTCTTCTCTGTCCTGACAACTTTTTGAAACTTTATGTGTTTCCTTATTTTCTCATTCTAATATGTTCTCTATTGTTCCAAGCAGCTCTTCAGTATTGCTAAGAAACATGGAAGAGATTCAAACCCTTCTACACAACTGCATCTTTTCTTCTTTTCTCAATAAGGTATGAGTGAATATAGTGCTGAGGAAATTGAGATGCTAATAATCCTGCCTTGAACCTGAGGCAACAAGAGCAGGTGTGCACATACCTCTAGAGAACTGCTGGCAATTCATTTCATACCTGGCTTGGCATGCGTCTCTCTAGTCCTGGACTTCTTCTGAAGACAGACTGCTAATCCTTTCCAATTGACTGGTATGAAAAAAACAGAGAAATATTTTAGGCTTGGCTAGCTTAAAATTATGAGTCTCATTTTCACTCATGATCCAATCATAATCTGAATTGAGGCTGTAAGAAATTAAAAGCTAGTATATCAACCTACAGCATCAGCAAGCTCCTGGTGCTTGCTGTTCCAAAATTTTACAAGTAGATATTAAACTGGTCATTTGAATTCAGTCTTAGAGCTCTAAAGCTTTCATTATTTGGGCTCTAGACTTAAGGTTGTCTGACTCCCAGAATTTCTAACTGCTGAATAACTGATATCTATTGGCATATGAGTAAAAGCACATTCTTGGTTTCATCCCAAGACATTCTCCTATCTGGGTTAAACACAGCCTTAACAAGACAAGCAATCCTGTATAAAAAAATCTCTGCTCTCCTTATCTTATCTATTCTATCTTACTTTAGTAAGCAGCAACACTCTCCTCTGAAAAGCTCATAGCATGCAGAAGCATAAACAGTAAAAGCCAAATTCTAATCTTGCTATTATATCTCCGTATCCTATGCTTTTCTCCTTTCTCTTTTATTTCTTTCCAGCAGAAAATAAATTCACTAAACACACTTAAAACGATCTCCAGTGGCGCATTTTCTTTTTCTGTTCGAGAGTTTCTCTTCTAGGAACAGGAGTCATGGGGCCTGATTCTCCATTGCCAGGCCCTCCTTTTCAAATTTTTAAAATGGGCAAAAAAAAAAAAAAAGAGGAAGAACGCTGTAAAAATATTACTTTACACCAGCTGTATCCAAGTGTAATTCACTTTGCTGCTGAAGATTAAAGTTGACAAATAGAAATGTTTTCAGTGAAAAGTAGGATACAATCAACTTCTTTTCACATGCAAAAATCTGCTTTTGACAGCAGAAATAATTTCAAAAATAATATCCATGGTCTTATTCTTGCCAGATGCATAAATTAATGAAAAGAAGAAGAAATTTCTTTTTGTTGAGCTCCACTGACTACCACATTGATTTCAAAATCACAAACCCATCTCAGAACAAAACTGTAGTTAGCACTAGGCTACCTAGTCTGTACTTGCTCTATGCTTGATACTAAAAAATTTTGGCATACAACTATTTAGAGGGAGTCCAGCTTCCATGAATTACAACTAAATCTGTCAACTTCCACTCCTGTCCATACTTGATACAATGAAAATTTTGGAATTTGGAGTATTACTTTATGACAGAGATAACTGGAAAGTTTTGCAAAGTGGCCAGTGCAGAAATTAGTAGCAGAGGACCTACAACCATTCAGAAAAGCAAAAATCACAAAGGATTTAGGTTGAGGATGTTCTAGGTGTTAAAAAAGTGTACTCATCTAATCTGATTCCCTTCAGCCTTCATATTTAACTGTTTTTTATTATTATTTCATATTCACTACTGATTTTTAAACTAAGCATTGTGACCTTCATAGCTCAAATGAGCTCTTAGCATGAACTTGTAATTGACATGTTAATGAACACTATTTCACAGTCTCCAACAGCACAAAAGAAAAGGTAATTGGAAACTAAGGAAAAAAATTCTTGATTAGTTGAAATAACCATCTCTCTAACAACATTGAAATTATCAACCCCTAAATCGAAAGCATATTTGAAATAGACAAGTTGTTGGTGAAAATCTGAAACGACTTGTTAAAGTGACAGACATCTTTGAAAAAAACCTACAAAAATACAGTTTGAAAACTGATTACAAAAATAGCAGGGTGGGACTCAGTGATTTCCAGGTCAAATCTGGACTGACTGTGTGGGTAAATGATGGTTGCAGAATAGAAGCTATCTCAGCCAAACACTCACATGCTTTGACATCCTTCCTTCAGGAAGGACTTACTCTTTGTAGTGAGATCTGTGTACATCAATGACACCATGTTTGATGACTTGCTCTGCTCTGTACAGCTGGAAGAAAGGAACAGCATTTTTACTGAATTCTGCTCTCAGATAAATCTGGGATTGAATCATGCTGGCAATTTGAAGAAATCCCTTGGCCACTCTAATTTTCACTGTAAGGAATAAACCCCACTTGTAGATGATAACTATTTCCAAACTGTGTCATACCATGGTGCATCCTCTCTCACCTTTAACAACTTTTGGGGTGGCTTGATGCCACCTATACTAAAACTATTCGACCCGTGTCATGAGCTTCACAGGGGACTTTGCGCTACGCCTCCCATGCACTTGCAGTGAGCCCAAAATAAAGTCTTCACATTACTGAAAACTATAATGTAAACATAATGTAAAAACTCCATCTCCATAAAATGCCAGTATGCAGCCAAATATTGTGTTTCATGTGACTGTGTTCTCCAAAAATTTACAGATGGAGTGGCAGGTTTCATCAAGGGAGAGGTCCTGTAGAGAGGGAAGATCTGCTTAGTATCTTCAAAGGTTGAATAAGGTGAAGGTTGTTTATTCGTGTTGGCTCTAGGTTGTAAAGGGAAATGCAGCATATGCTAGCCAAAGGCCTTTCTCTGAACAACATAAGATTAGCCATCAAAACCACAATTATATTAGTTTTGTTGTGCCCCTATTACAAGTTCTCTGGCTGGACTGTGTAAACAGAAGGGCACAGCTTTTCAAGGATCACACTACTTGGCCAAACTTCAAAGGTGGTAACAGATGTGATTTCAAAGAAGTGAGAAGTAACTGATTGCTGGTATCTCTTAAAATAATGTAATATCAGGTCCCAGAGGCTGGCAGAGGATGGGAACATGGAGACAGAGGTGAGCACATTGGAAGTTTTTCTTCACTGTACAGGAGGGGAGAATCTAAGGAGGCGAACAATCCATTGGAGTAGGAAAACAATGACAAGATAAATGAAAAACAATGGAGTAACTAGGCAAGCAGAAAAAATATAGAATGATTACTTCACAGAGCATTGCATTATTGAGAAAGTATCTGTAAAATTCAAACAGCATTGCCTTCCACTTACCTTGTAACAGAGCAGCCTAGATGGTATAGCAGCCTAACAAGTGTAACATAGCAAAATAGTATGGTACTGTAGTTTGAGAAATTCACTGTTGTCTCTGGCATGCTATCTTGTGCTCATCAGTGAGGAGAAAATCATCACCCAGCACTGTCTTATTCTGCTAAATAGAAGAGGAACAGTCTGTTCCCTGCTCCCGAGGCCAGGCGACCCAGACTGCCTCATGGTCACACTCTTCTCGTGCCTGTTGCCTATAGAGAAAACTGGCAGCCTCCACACTAGTCAGTAATTGTCTCTGTGTCTTTTCTGACTCAAGCCATGCTCCTGAAGAACTGAAGTACAATTTTTTCTGTTTTTTTTCCAGTTCAGATTGTCAAAAATAATGAGAGGGTTACGTTGCATCATACAGGACTGGTGGTTTTATTGCATGAAACTGAAGGTATATGTTAAGTATCCTAGGACATAAGGTTGTGCAAAGCCTACTGGGCTGGCATTGGAGAACTGTATAGGGAAAAGGGAATCAAATCCAATGCAGGATCATTCATACTGCTTTCAGGAGCAGTCCCTGAAGTGAACGATGTCTGAAAGCATGCTCAGCATTTGTCTTTGAGAGAGTTTATCGGAGCAGTCGAAAGGAGTGAGCTGACAGTTAATCGTGGTGGATAACTGGAGTTCAAGTGCTTACACTTACTCCCTGGGTCTCGTCTGCTCAGCAGCCTAGGCATGCCCTGACATTTATAAGGCCATAAAATGCATTATTTATCTTCCATATAACGATTAATTTTTGCTTCTTGGAAATGGTTATTTCCACAAAATACATGGAAAAACAAAAGTTACCTGAAGAAAGTAATTACACAGCCTATTTATATTTTTTTACGGAGAGAAAGAAAGAGTTTGAGGATAACTTCACGTATCCAGATGGTCATCAAAACAAGTGGGAAATGCCATTTTCCCCTTGGGCATCTGTCAGCCCAGAGTCACTCGCTCTCACAGACTTTTCTGCCTGCTCACACAGGGCAGACTGATCAGCTTGCGGCTGGAGCTCTGCTTTGGGCTGGAGGAAGAGGAACCTGGTTTTCTGTTGGTTTCTCTGCTCTTCTGTTTCCTTTGATCTAATGTGCCCATCCTTCACTTCCTATGGAATAAGAGAAACCCCATGATTAGAACCTTATGGGTTTCACTTCTTCTGCTACCACTTTGCATGATTTTCCATATCATTAATTCCACCCTGGCTAATCTTCCACCCTTCATTGCAAACACAGGGGAGGGGAACAAGAGGAGGGCAGAGGAGAGGAGCAGAGGAATTTAGTTACAAGTTTTACAAAAATATCTTTAATATATGTTCCTATCATAACTACCAGAATGTAAGCCTTTACCTATGCTAGTGAGTATTTGAAAATAACGGATCTCTTCTGTGCCACAACCGACATCAGTTTTTTGCAGATAATATGCAGATGCTGAATAAATAAGTTTGAGTGAAGGTCATAATTCTGATGGGATTGGATTTCATCAATTTTAAAAGGTTCCATAAATAAAACTTCACTAAAAATATCATCTTGAGTGGATGATTTTAATTTTCATTTTAATTCTCTTTATAACTGGAAAAAAGTATTCACAGTATAAGGGAATGAAGAAGAATAAAAGTTTCTTCTGGAAACTTTACCAGCTGAATGATCATTTGATTCAGTTACGAATTTTTGTATGCTGATTTGGCACAGACATTTTCCCTTGTTTTATTTCTTGCTGATATTTTTTTTTTCTATAACTAATTACTTGAAAAGCAAGTACCATTTTTGTCCTAATCCAGCATACAAGTATAATTTTTTAAAAGCTTGCATTAATTTAACAAAATATGTAACCTATCCCTGTTCTGTGGGCTCAGAAGTTTCCAGAGTGGTTAGTGGGATGTGGGTTTTTTTGTTCCCCTGGGTTAGTACCATGTGATAAAATTAAACAATTCCCAATAATAATGATCTTAAGCTCCTTCATAATTCCAGACATCTCTTGGACTCTCTTTCCTTCCCTTCTGCTCCCTGTTCCCTACAATACAATACAAATACTAAAGTATATAGATTAAAAAGCAGTTTGGGGAGGCTAGAAAAAAAATGAATTATGGTAAAAGATGATTCTTAGAAGGTGTACAAACGCAGTGGAATCATAGGCTAGAAAGTACATGGCATTCCTGTCTATACTGACCGCCAAATAAAACTGCATCTCTTAATATGATTCTTTATACCTATGCTCTTCTACAGACAACTAAACAAATGCGCATTTGAGCAGATTTAGAGGTAAGGATATCATAAATCATGCCAGCTATTGTTTGTGCATGTCTGTGCCCTGTTGTGACCAGCCCACATTTTTTCTAAGGATAAATTGCCAAGATCTGATGAGAACTCAATTACTTTGTGAAAACTAACATTTTTTTCCTGGACCAGAGCAGTTTTGTCAATGTCTACAAACAAATACTTAGTATGTAAGAGGGAGATTGAAATTCCCATTTTACCAGCAATGTTTTGCCAAGTGAAACTAATCTGAGTGATAAGAAATAAGATAATTTAAAAACTAAAATTGTGGTTGATTCATAAGTCTGGTGGTGGTAAAATGGGCATTTATAAGGATTAATATTTGCTATGTCCTTTTGAGTAACTTCTTTAGGCTTATGATATCATGTGCATATATTTTATATAAGAATGGATCAAAATAGGAGGACAAAAGTTTTAGAACCTCACAAAGTTACAAAAACAGAACTGCACTTTCCTAACTGCATTGTGCAAGCCCTGTGCTCTGTTTGGCTACTAACATTTTTCAGTATAGTAGGGTACTGGAATTTGACTAATGACTGTGTAGCCATGCTACATCTCTGTCTGGCTACCCCAATTAAAAATGCCTTTTTAAGAAAATGTGTGCACAGATAGGTGAAGACAGATTCAAGCTCTTCTGATTTCTTTAAGTTAACTAGAACCATGCCAGCCCTACTCCAGGAAATTGTTTCTCTAACTCAGCAATGTGCTCAAGGTAACACTCTGCATCTTAGTAGGGCCTGTTACATTCAGCACAGCTCCATCCCAGCTCTCTCATTTAGGACTGACCTAATTCACACAGCTATTTTACTGCATTTTCCAACTCTTTGGAAGAGATTTTTTTTTTTTTCCTCCTTTCATGACTATGCAGAAACCACATCAAAGATAAATAGAATAATTATGGGAAAAGGCAAAGTATGAAAACTATTTTCCCAGTGTTTATTTAATGACACCAAAATGGTCCATCTTCCATCATTTTTCTCTCTTTATATTTCAAGTCATATTGCATATGTTACAGGTTTGATTCCAAACCAAGGGCTGGAAGGATTTGAACAGTAGCCGTGAACTGGCATTACCTTGCACATAATGAAACGATACCTCTTATTAATACAACAAATGGTCCGTTTTAACAAATGTGCCACCACCTGCTGCTTAAACAAACATCTAGTCACAAGTTTGTCTGAGATAAAGCAATCTCTGTTGATGACAGCATCCTTGTATGAATAGTATTTGACTGCAGCTTAAGAAGGAGATGGTGAGTCTAGAAACACAGGACACATTTTTAGGAAAATAAATGAGCTATACCCTTATATACATTTTTCTTTTAAAGAAAGCAAAGGAGAACAGAATAAAGCTAAGCATCAGATGAATAAAATCAATATGAAACTAAATACTAGCCCCAAAATGATAAATTAGAAGTATTTGCTGCAGATATTCATATATCTCAGTGGGTTTCCTTTCAAAATTAAAACCCAAATCAAAAACTACTGAAATAGAGAAGAAAAATGAATATCTTGTGAACAATAAAAACTCTGATCTGACCCATCATCTCAAAATGAAACAATAACTATATATTCATGTGATAAGAACAATTTCCTTATATTTATGAACTGAGAAATATGATTGAAAACAATGTCTTACCAGGCTTTCAATAGGCAAGAGTCATCTTGCAGAAAAGTGATGTAATTTGTGACAGCTACAATACGGACTAGATTTTTTTATTTCACTTAACAAAAAATATCTACAGAACAAAGCACAGCTATCATTTGCTGCCTACCTATTCTTCATTACAATACCAAGCTCCATGATAATTCACTGGGAAGAAGAATGAATATCCTAAGGCAGATTTTAGCAGTCCCTGCTTCTTTCACACCTCGATGTGGTGGGGTGTTCAGAGAATCACAGAATGGTTGAAGTTGGCAAGGACCTCTGGAGATTGTCTAGTTCAACTCCCCTGCTCAAGCAGGGTCAACCTGAGCAGGTTGTGCAGGACCGTGCCCAGTCAGGTTTTCAACATCTCCAAGGATGGAGAATTCAACCACCCGTCTGGGCAACCTGTCCCAGTGTTTAATTACCTGCACCCAATGCAGCGTTCAATATGTCCTAATCCACAGCACGTAAATTAAAGAGTGATCCAACTCAAAGGCACTAAAGGTGGCTTATGCTAGTTAAAGTTCTTGGGTTATATTATATCCCTTTGAATCACAACTAATGTCAATTTATAATCCCAAAAGCTTCTGAGTAAAATAAAACATAACTGTGAAGTAGAGGGATTATATTTCTCTGAGAATTTTTACCTTCCTTTTTTCTTACAGCTGTAATATATTTTTGTCCGTTTACTTCCCTACTCCTCCCCAAGGTTTTTTTTTCTCTGCATCTTCTTCTCTCCTCACTTCTATTCCTCATTCTCACTCCTCATTGTACTTTATCACTCTCCCTCTTTGTTGAACAGCTCTGTCTTTCAATTGTCATTGTCATGATAGGCGTTTTGAAAGCATTTTACGAAAAGGATTTGCTTCACAATATTTCCTAGCTGTGTGGATATGTACATGTCAGAATGATGTCTCTTGCTGTCATTCCTCTGCCACTGCTGTATCCTAAACCTTAAGATTTAGCTCCTGCAAACTGAACTTTTCCTATTTAATCCATTCATAGACTATTATCACATCTCCTTGATCTTTTTCCTAACTTTTTTCTGCTTTGTGCATATTTGAAGGGAAAAATTGATGTAAAATTTCTTTCCCCATATCATAGTTCTTCAGTTGATTGCATTCTCTTCTCACCACTTTCATTGCACATCAAATGTAAAGGCACAGTGAGGAAATCTATTTCTTACAGATACATCAAGTGCTTCAAACTAACCCTTCCATTTAATACACAGTGCAGAGGTTTTGAACTCTGCAGCTCCCCCACGGGAACTATGCAGAAACTCTGCATAATGCTTCAGAAGTGTAGTAGAAGTAATGTAGCTGAGCTCTGCTCCTTCACAAAGTTTCTAAATATTCTGCTTCTCTCTCCTAGGTCTTATTTAAGAAAAACAGTTGTGGGGCTTTTTTTCCGTTGCAGGGGGGGAGGGAAGGAAGGGGAACAATAGGGTTTTTTTCGTTTGTTTTGGATATGCACCAATAACTTTGGGCATATTTTTTCACCCGACAGACTTTCTCTCTTTGCTTCCTGTTCCACAATGACCTTTCTTCTACCTATCCTATTGCCCGCCAGTCCTTTCTTTCCTCATTGTAAAAGAAATTCAGATTGTGTGGGATAAAATTCAGCTGATTCAAATAAGTATTTTGAACTTAAACTGTTGAACTGGGCTCTTTCCCAGTTGTCTGTGCACAAGGGCAGATCCACATCCAGAAATAACAAAGCAAATTACAGCTTTTCTGTACTTTCTCCCACAACAACTGTTAATCCCTCACACAAAAATATTGTCACTTGTCTCAAAGGATTCATTTCATTTAAATTCAGTTCCCAAAAGCTGTGCACTGAATCTAAGCTAGCTATCCTGGACCCCTCTCTAGTTGATGAAAAGTGATTGACACATCCTGAGGACAGTTTAGATGAGATTATAATCCCTGCAGAAGTTTCCCTACTCTCCATTGGCTACCTGGGCTTGTTTGGATGCGATGCTGAATTATTGCGTGGCTAAAGCTAGATGAGATAAATTTTATGTTTATTATCTCCATACACAACATTACTATTCACTGTTTGCTGTGCTGTACACTGTGACTCTAGGTCATTCTATAGCAAATTCCAGTGTATACTACCTATCGAGAGAAAAAAAAAATAGGAAAAATATATATGTATTTTATATATATATATGTATGTAAAAGCACAAGAGAAACATAATTAGTTCTACCTATTTTATTCCATCTGTTCCCTGCTGTTGTGGCTTATAAAGCTGAACTTTATACATGTCTAAATCCAACAAAACAAACTTAATGAACTTCTCATCACAGTCCTAATCCTACAGTCCTTGCAGACTTCAAACTACTGTTAGTTTCAAGCAGCTAAGGTATAGCAATAAGAAGGCAAAGGGCATCCCATCCTTCCAGGGCCTACTGACTGTCTCATTTGGGCAGCAGGTCTAGTTACTTGCATGTTATTTTTGTGTAGTACACTGTAGTGTAACCACTTTGGTATGAGATCCTGGACTGAAATGAAAAATTCAAGCCATTCTAGCCTAAATGGACACAAATCTAAGACATTCTCCTATAAACAGCTTTCCATCCATTGGAGAATTTTGTTTGTTCTATTGTTCTGTTTCCTCGATAAACAGAGTCTTTTGGCTTAACTGTTGGAAACCAAGCACATTAAGACCAACAGATAAACCGCGAGGAAAATATTATGTATAAAAATAGCAACCTGTTTGGGCCCTTAGTAATAGCTGTCATCTAAAAATCTCTCCACACAAAATTAGTGCTTTAGTGAGACACGGAGAAGTGGACAAAAAGGGGAAGAAGCAACTTCTCATGCATGAAATTAAATTTTTGTATAAGAAATAAATAATGTTTCCTATGTTTAATATCTCCATTTAATTATCTAGTCATAATCAAATCAAACAGGAACGGATGCTGTAGCCTTAAATTTTTAACAAAGAATTCAGTTTTATAAAGATATTTTACTTACACTGAGCTAGCTCTTAACAGTGAAATACTGAGGAGTTTACAATATAATTAAAGCAGAAATCTTGAAAGTAAGTGGGAAGTATATAATACCTTGTAAAGCAGACAATGGTTCCCAAAATATCCATGACACTTCGCAATGCCTTAGTAATGCCCTATAGGTCATGTTGCCTTTATACCATTCTTAAAAGGAAAGTATTGGATTTTTAGTGAGAATAATACATTTTATTTCTGTGGCATATATCTTCTAACATAATCAACATGTTTTACCCCAGATGCAAACAAAAGACCATCCCTAAGGCCTCAATGTTTTTTTGTAAGGAAGTGACAATTCTGAGGATGATTTTTTTTCTGAAGCCTGTGAATTCTGAAACTTATGTAGTTTGGGAGAACTGATGCTGAGGATTTTGTGTTGTGCATTTAATATTTGAACATTAAAGGCAGTGGAAATCTTTCATTTACTACAGAGATGCATTTTCTTTGGAGCATTTTGGATGTCACCTATGCTTTCCACAATTGTCCCTATACATAAATTTTTTGAGGGTTGTCAAAAGAATATCGGGAGCCTTAGATTATAGACACTTAAAGAGTCCATACTCTTAATTTTGTAATGTATTACTTTTTTTCAGATCAAGTTCTGGAAAAGTGAAAATTTAAACATATTCTTACTATCTTAAAGGGACTGAAAATTTTTCTAGGCTTACCTAGTTAAGAAAAATTCTACCAAAACCACAAAGTTATACAACCAAGAGAGACCTCGTGGGTGAAAAAAGACCATTTCAGTGTTTTTAAAGCCAGCATGGCACACAAAGTGTTCCATAGATCTATCTAATTCTGTATTAAGCACAACTTTTTTTTTTACCTGAATTCTCCCATTGAGAACCTATGCATTTTACTGTAACACTTGTAACTCCACATGATGTTAAAATCACAGGTTGTTTATTGGTGTGCACGCTCAAAATATTGTTCAGTTAAAAAAAAATTTAAACAATTCATAACTTGCGGAGTTAGTCATCTCATAAATATCACAACAGGAATTCTCCAAGACCACTTTGTTAAACCGGTGAAGGAAAAATAGATATAGGAAATAAAAGGAAAACCTGCCAGAACAAAGTTGGTTAAGAAGAGTAAGTATTTCAGGAGACAGAAAGATCCACAACACTGCACATGAAGAGATGGTTCCTTTGTGACATACACAGTATACTAAATAATGATATCTTGGAATGACTGCAAACTTGAGAGTTAAGTATCACAGGACCAGATCTGTAGTAACCCCAAAGCCTCCTTTAGTATATTACATAGGAAAGGAATCAGAAAGATTACTCATTTTGAGAGAACAGTCTCTGGAAAATATACAGTGGAAGCTGACCTGTAAAAAGCTCTTTGGTGAACTATTAGTGTGTCAATATTGAGAAGATGTGGGAATTGGAATAAGAAGGACAGTAGTCATTAGGGTGAGACTGGGTGAGGATGTATAGAATATATTATGTGACAGTTTACATTTCAGTACATCACACTGCAAAACTCTTATCTTTTTAAAAGACTGTAGGAACTGAATGAATGCTGACATTTATCTAAATTCTCTTACTCTGAGAATCTTTATACTTACACTGCCTAGGATAAAAATGACTAGGGGATATAAACTTTGACTTTGGCTCTGAGACATAAGACAGCTGCTAATGGTCTAGGATTAGCAAGATTTTTACCATGGGTATTTTATTGCTTAATTGCCAACTATAGGCATTTTCTAACCCACAGTGCAGTATCTGGTTCTAACCACTGTCAGAAATACCTGTTTGATTGTGGTGCATTCCCTGTGTTTCTAATTCTTATTTAGATTTATTTTTCCACAGGATGGTACCAGGTGATAAGTTACAGCACCGTTGTAACTACTACTAAATACTAGCCCTACTAAATTTTTATTGCTCTTGATGCCTGTCTTCTGCCAGAAAATGTTACTCAAAGGTCTGGCAATGGTAACCATCACCTTTGTATTTCTAAACCAACGGCGACTCCTTCATGGCTGTGTAAGAAAGATAGTTTGTTAGGATATATGTACCTGCTTCCAGTATGTTAATAGTTTTCACTGCTACCATGTAAACTTTGTCATTATTTTACTTCAACAAAATACCCATTCCATGAAAGCAGTGCCTTCAAAATGGAGCCACTTTGACAGTGAAGAAGTTGTTGGATATGAAATAATCAGTCAGAATTACTTATAATTTCTTTACAGCAACCAGTAGTGCATCAGGTGTTACACAGATATAAGAAACTCATCCGATAAGGATGTGGTAATAGCAAAGCTTTTCTCCTGATAATTCTCCTTTTGGAATGCTAGTTTGTGCATTTCTGTGTTTTAATCTAATGACTGCATAAAGTACTTGAACAGTCCTAAAGAATGTGAACTGAAGTGCAGACCTCTCAGAAGTTTAGGCACTAGAAAGCTACAGTGTCTGGATCCCTTCCATTTATTTGCAAGAATCCCACTCTTTTGGCTTCTCCTGATAGAAATAGATATCTATTGCCATTTAGGATGAATATATCAGGTAGATATAAAACAACACTTATTGTCCCCAAAGTGCTCCTGTGAAAAAAAAAAAACCTAGAAGCCATAATAGATAAAACATAGGGCATTTCAAATGGCAGTAGATGTCTATGTGGGAGAAAATTAATCAAACCCTTGAAGTTCCTCTGAAACCACTATAAATGCTTAAATCATTTTCTACCTATTATGATTATTAGAATACCTCCAGGCTCTAAACAGCATGTTAGATGCCTAAATAGATGCCTAAAAGTTTGGCTTTTACCATAAAAGGACTCAAGGCTGGTCAAAGCCTGAAGGCAGATCTGCCTAGACTGTCTCCTTATAATGAGATTCCCAGAGGAAAAGGGGCCTGGGGGGGTGAGGGAAGAAAAAAAAAGATAATATAAGACTTTAAGCTCCAGAAAGTGAGGTTTTACTAGACCATAAACTAAGATAATTAACTTTTTTAAACAGAGAAATCTCCAGGTCTTTTTTCAGTTGCCTAAGCAACAAAGGCAGCTAAGCAACTGAGCATACCCAAGGTGTCTTGTCTAATTTCTGATGTTCTGAGGTACTCTACCTAGCCCCGCCGGTCACTCTAGAAGGCTATGGGTATCCTGGACATCTTGTGTCATCTCAGATATGGAATCTTAAACAGAACTAAATAATGTTGCCAAGTGAATTGAGCCTGAACTGACTATATCAGGTGCAATACAAATGAAGAAGGGTTTATAAAGAATTTTCTCCTGCCAGCCACATTCTTTTCAAACAAGTCTTTGCTCCAGTACAGGTGTCTTTCATCTCAGCAGCCTTCCTTGGCACAATGAAGTCTGCAGTGCCCCGACTGGTCCCCAAAAAGGTGCCGTACACCAGCTTGAGGCCTAGCTGCCTGACCTCTGCTAAGGCTGCCTGAGGCCTTGCTCCTCTCGGCAGTTTCTCAACCTCTGCATGAGCTCTGAATTCCTAGGTCTTCTAAGGATGGGTCCGCATGCTCTTCACCCATATTTCCCAAGCTCTGAAAGCTTCTCTGACTGAAGAAGCTGAGTTACATAGGAAGGAACAACCCTCCAGTGGTTTCACCTGATCTACTCTTCTTCAATTAACATAATATTCAAGATTAAAATGAGCATATCAAACATGCTCCATTTTACTTTTTCCTTTTTATCCTTCGCAGAACACGCAGCTTCCAGAAAAAGAGCATTATAGATTGAGAGGGACTGAGATGCTGCAGTGGTGGAGGGAAAACACAGGAAAGCTGAAGCTGGATTACAATATTGTTGAGATATTAGTAAGTCAATGGTGTCTGTATCCAGCAGCAGAGGAGGAGGCGTCCATACTGATCAACATCAGACAGCTTTAGAAAAGGAGATGATGAAGCTGGAAGTGACTTAATTCCTGAACTAAGAGCAAGGACTTGCATTTGAGTAATCCATTTTGAAAGGAAGATTTTGCCTGACAAAGCAGTCCCAATTATTTTATGTGATACAAAATGGGAGCTAATTAGATGCCCAAATTATTTATACAAATTAAGCAAAAGCCAAAACTCTAAAGGGGGTAATTAAATTTATTTGAAATTAGTATTTCATTGAAGAGGCCTGGAGAGATGCCAATGGCAGGATACCTCCCTCAGAAAGACTGTTCTGCACTATTCTGTGAATCCGATGGATGCTCAAATGGTTCAGAAGTTACAAGTTTCTTAAACCAAAAAAAATGAAAACATGAAGGATTCACTATTTGTATTTCCTATATTTGTTCAGCTAGCAAGAAATGGTGTTAAGGGATTATGGAGAGAAAAAACTGTAATTGAGGAAACAAGTAGAAAAAAAGATCACCTCTTTCTCAACAGGGGTTTAATTTTAATGTTAAAGATACCATTGTAATGCTACAGCTATACTGTGGCCTAGATACAGTTTTGATTAAAGGATGTGCCTATTACACATCTCTGCAGGGATGTGTCTAATAGCCACTATGGCTCACGATAGAACTACTTACCCTACCTTTTTCCCAGTTGGTGCAAACAACTTAACTTGTGCTAACATATGTCTGTAGCAAATTATAGCAATTTTTCTCACCCTTAGTCCATCAGGAGTAAAGCCAAGACTTTATCCATCCTTGCCTCCCTCCCTAAGATCACTCTTACTTTCTTCACAGCAAAATGTTTGCAGTGACAATTCTGATCGGCTCTCATGCTCCTGCAGAAGCATCCAACATGGGTTTTGTACATGTTCTCATCAAGGCAAGCACAGGCTGCAGTTTTGTGACTCTCAAGTCTTGTCACTCCTGTGATGTGAAGTAATTCTGGAATTTCCTGAAGAAATGTGCACTTAACCATTTTATGACTTGATAAATTGGTGTTAAACCAGAAAATACCTGTGCTTTCTGAATCCAAAGAAAATTTTGGGAGACAAGATAACATCCAAAATTTTTAATTTAACATGCTACTTAATTTGAAATGAGAATACATTTACAACTGTCAGAAGAAAATGTGAAAAATGCTTTTGAGCATTTTGGGGGGAAAAGAAAGAAAAGAGAATCCTTTTTATGCAGATTTGAGGTAACATAAGAGAAAAAGCTCTGTTTTGAAAAATCAGAAACTAGTTTTTTGCATCCTAACAGAAGCTAGATTATCTTCTTTGTCTGTTGGATAAAATCAAAACACCCCCCCCCCCAAAGTATTGTTTTCTACCCAAAACAATACTTAAATTTTGAGACATTGAATACTGAAATTATCTAAGGTACTCCTTAGCCACTCGCTTATCCTTTTCCCTCATGTACTGTTTTTTTGATTTGTATCATAGTAACTCCTAGAAATCCCACTACACCACTTGCTCAAATACCTTTGCTCAAACTCAAACAAAAAAGACAGTTCTTGCTCCAATGTTTCTGTTCTTTGCCATTTCCTTTTCATACCATTATTAAGTATAGTTCCTCTATACTGTGTATCTCTAACAAACCTGTAAAACCTTTGGTGGGATCTTGGACTATGCAATCTGAGGAGATTATTTTTGGATGAAGAGTAAGATTTACTTAACTTCTGGATATCATCCCAAATCCACTAAAGTTATTCCATATTTATTTAAGAGTGCTTTTTTTTTCCCCTATAAGGTCAAAAGACTAAATCATGAATAGGATAAGACTATCTTGGTAAACAGCTTCATTTTACCCTTGTAAGCGTTTTATTCAACATTGAAAATGTATATATGTATATGTACATCTTTGTGTGTATGTGTGAGCAATCTTTTTAGGCCATAGATTCTTTCTTTTGGTACATTTTATTATGCTGTTCTTTGAAGCAGTAAAATTAGTTATGGTACTTTTATTGATGTTGATTATAGGGATGTCTGATTTCATTTAGCATTCATACTGCACAGTAAGTGTCTTTTATAAGCACCTTACTTTCACAGATGATTTGTCCCACTGTAAAATCATTAAGAACATTCATTAGAATTTGTCAGTGTGTTCCAGAAAACTAATACTTTTCAAAATAAAGGTTCAATTGTTTGTGTTTAATTTCAGTCATGTTTTCTTTTAGGCTTTAAGCCATTTTGTATTTAACATACTGCTAAGTGACTCTGGCACTGCTTAGCATTGTAAGAAGTCTTTCATTATTATTCCTGGCTGCTGATCAGAGTCAGGTTTAGAGCTACCTTGTTCCTAGTATCTTCAATACCAGAACCCCTTCCTCCTAGTTTTTAAATGATTCACTGGAGATTGTTTCCTAGGTGTAGAGGAGTCCTTAAGAAATCTGTTCTTTCCTTATTGAGAAGGTGCATTAGAGTTCTCAGGCTCTTCAGATCTCATTGACCCTGTTTTGGCTCTTGTAGATGGGTAGACTACGAAGTGAGTTAAAAACTGCAGAAAGCTGAACCAACAGGATAGTGGTCAATGGATCAATCTGGCAATCAGCTAAAATTAGTGTTCCTTGGGTGTTGATACAAGACCTTATCAATGGCCTTGATGATGGCACAGAATGCAACCTCAAATAGCTCACAGATGACATCAAACTGGGGAAGTAAATGATATGCTAGAGATAGGGATGCCTTTCAAAGCAACCTCAACAAGCTGGAGGAACAGACTGACAACATTCCTGAAGGTCAACCAAGACAAAATGTAAAGTCCTGCAGTTTAACTGGAATAACTCCATATGGCCATAAAGGTTAGGGACTGACTGGATAGACAGCAGGTCTTCAGAAAGGGGCTGGAGAATTCTAGAGGACAACATATTAAACATGAGTCAGCAGTGCACCTTTGTAGTTATAAAAGCTTGCTGTATTTCGCTCTGCATTACTACAGGCATAGCCAGAATTTCAAGGCAAGTGACTATTTACCTCCATTCTGGACTTGCAAGACTTCCTCTGGCAGACTGCACCAGCTTCTGGACCCCCATTACAAGATATGAGGAAGATGGGACTAAAGCACATAGCATATTAGAAGAGGCTGAGTGAATTGCGTTTAATTAACCTCAAGAAGAAAAAACTGAGAGGGACATTAGTTTCAGTCTTCAGATTCTCGGCAGAGCACAACAAAAAGATAAGAGCATAAGTTTCAGTAAGAGAAATTCTAACTACATATAAGCAAAAAAAAGCTTAAAAATATTAGTGGTCAAGCACCTTAAGGTACATGAGGTTTTGTGCAAAGAAGTACAGGTGCATAGGTTTTTTTGGTTTGGTTTTCTTTGGAAGTGGAACATAGATGTTACAGAAACTCCCAAACTCACCTGATCAGCCTGATCTAACTTTAATGTTAGTCTTGCTTTGAGGAGGGGCTTGGATTAGACAACCTCCAGAGGCTGGTCTTCCAGACTAACCTGTTCTAGGACTCTATCATACTATTCACTACATTTCCATTAAATCTAATGAGACACCAACCACCTATGTTACATTGGACATTCACTGTTACGTGCCTACAAATTAGAGCATCTACATCTGAGCTAATCACTTTGTGCCCCTGCCCCCCTTATAGACAGTCAGGAGAGCGCTACTGGGGAGCAATTAATCTCACCCTAAACTAGCTTTTTAAAATAGATCTCGTTTCTGCCTATTTCATATACTGCTTCAAAATAGATCTCAGAGATGCTTATTTATATCTATTCTTATGAAATAGCTAATGTGACTAAATGATGTAGATGTTAACATTAAAGATGGGCAAGATGAAATATACCCAGGGATTTTTCTTAAGTTGCCAACCATGGAAGTAACACCTACCATATTAAGAAAACCTCTCTCTCTTCCCACACATCCCCACCAGACATATGCACCTTTCTAAAGGATGTATTTGCTGTTAGGAGTAACCTGAAGCAATTAAACAAATTTTATTTTATTGGCAGCCAGAATTAGGATGCGATTCTTTCTGGAAGCAGCTGAAGGGCACACTTACAAACTAACAGGTGAGGATGTGGAAACTTCAATTACTCTCCTATTCCTTCATCAGCTCTTTGGTTCTGCCCGGAGTACAACAGCTAGCTGTATTTACTATATGCAATGAACCAGAAAAATGTAAGTGGAGAGACCAGCACTAGAAACCCTAGAGGTGATAAAAGCAGCAAATGGAAGAGGGGAGACCTACATGCACATATGTAAGACTTTAACCACAAAGGGAAAAAAAAAAAAATTTTGGTCCAGAAACCACTGCATTTAAAGGAATCTGTTGACTTGAGTAGATTTTGAATAGAAGACAAAATGCACAATATTGCCAGTAAAAGCAACTCACATAAATCAGTCAAGGCAACAGTAGGGGCAGGTAGTGTGAATACCCTTTAGCAGACAATTAATGTCTTGCTCTTAATAGATGGTGTAAAACATGATGTCAGAACACACCACAGGAGGTGACTTCTGAGAAATACTGTACACTGAGAAAGGAAAGTCAAGAGCAAGAACATTTTTCAAAACATGCCATATCTGTTTTTTCTTCATACCAAAATACTAAAGTACCTTCAGACCCTAGAAACTTGTTCCTGCTAGTACACAACAGGAGTTTGCCTGGCTCACACTGACTCACTCTGCACCGCTGACAAAATATCCATATGCTCATTTGTACTCAGAATGCTGTGTTAGACTTGGCAGGAAAGTTGTTGCTGGTTGTCACTGCAGTGGTGAGTTCTGCCCTGACAGTGTTTCTCAATGTTTATGCCATCCTATTGTGTCCTATATGTGCAACATTATTCTTTTCTTCCTCTTTCTCCAGTCCGCTACTGAGTGGAAGCAGCCTTTGATTTTGTGTCAGATATTACTTTTCACCAGTGTTTGCGTTTGATCAGACAGAACAAGAATGAATGTACTCATCTGCAGTGAGCTGGAAGGCTAAAGTGCTAATTAGTCATAGGGCAAGTATAATAGAATTTATCAATAGCTAACTGAAGTGCTAAGCTAACAAGGGTGCCTAGGTTCAATAGCTAAAAGGCACCCAGTTGCTGGCTGTGTCCAAATCCACAAGGCCTGCAGCCCAGCTTTTCTTTCTTCACAGCATGGGCTGAAGGGTAATAAATTGGTTACTGGTGTCAGCAAAGGTCAGTCCATATTACCAGTTGACAGGACCTGCTACTTGGCCTTTGTCTTAGAGGATATCTGTTGCCATCTACAGAAGAGGTGCACCTTAAAAAAAAAAAATCTTCCCATGGTTGTGCTGGCTGCAGAAAACAGTAGCCCTACAGTTCTTGACCCACAAGACTTTTTAAAGGAGCTATGCTTAGTTAAGGTACCTTGAAAAAGCCACCATGAACTATTACACACAGTTTTCCAAGTGTGAAAATGGCTCAGATGTACCCCAAAATATTTTTAGTACTAAAATAACTCCCGCAACTCTGTATATGTTCATATACTGGCTGAAAAGGCACCCATTGCCCTTAGGTTTTAAAGTAGACATATATGCATATATTAGGGTTGTTATGTTAGAGTATTATATATGTATGTATGTTTTTCTCATCTACCATGCAGATCCATCCATTACTGTCATCATCTCCTTTGCCTGAGTTATACTGTCTCCCCTCCCTCCAAAGCTTCACTTTCAAAATATGTCAAAATAACTTCATTTATCTTCTGTTTATTTTCATCGGAGTTACTACAAATTATTTTTACCCTTAAAATTTGAATAAAAGGGAGACCTTTCTTCATTGCTGATGCATGAAAACTTGCAGCAGGGATGAGATTATTTTTGTCAATTGGTTTCTGATAAATGGAGCACTTCAGTATTTCTTTATTCATAGGTTCATGCAGAAAATAAATTCCTTTGTACCCCTGTCTTTCCATAACTATTTTACAGTAAGGGTGAAGTGAGCGAGTTCCAAAAAGTTCCCTGAACTAGAGTGGTCTGTAATAATTAACAGGATAAAATAGATGGAGCCAGGATATTTATACGGGAATTGCTCAAGCTTATCAATTGACCAAAGGTACAAATACATTCATCTTTTAGTCCATACAATATAATAGGGAACTGTAGTCCTGCATAGGATTTCTATAGCTTAGTTTTCCTATGGGTTTGTCATTCTTAATATAATTCTATAAGGGTATTTTGTCAATAGGAGAAAAAAATCTGTCACAATCAAGATCTCCCCACCTTCTAACTTTATTTAGCTTTTTTTTTTTTAATGAAAATTCACTCATCCTCAAGATGAGTGAATTATATATGTACTTCAAGAGCAGCAGTGTTAACTGATAGGAGCAACCGCCTCCTCCAGCCCTAGGGACCCAGGGTCTCTGCCCAGGTAGAAGGAGCGGCTGCCACTTTCCTCTTTAGAGGTTCAACCAGTAGCAAAGCTGAGCACATTTCCCACATGCAGACAGAGGACAGGGCCGCAGCCGGTCAGACAGACGGCCACAGAGCAGGGGGTGCCTCCAGCAGCCCCACCACTCAGGACTCAGCCCAGCCATGTCCCCCCCTCCTCTGGGGCTGGCAGAGGCAGAAGGTCCCTGCTGCAGCACACACACCGCACTCTCCACCTGCACCTTCGCCGATCCCCCCAGCACCATCATGGACCCTCTCCCTGCCCGCACCCCGGCCCCCCTTACCCACCCCACGGGTCCCCGACTCGCCGGCCGGTCCCGCTGGGTGCTCGCTGCACACACGCAGCACTCACACACCCATTCCACAGCCACCCCACACTTGCAGGTCCCCCCAAATACCAGTATGGACTCTCCACCTGCCTGATAGCCCTGCCTGGACCACGGGCCTCCTACTCACCAGCTGGTCAGACTGGGGTGACCCAGCACAGGGTTCAGCCAAACAAGACTTGTTCTATTTTATATGTGACTGGCCCTATTTATACCCCTTTTTGTGTACCCCTTCTTTGCTCCTCCCCGATCCTCCCTGCTCCCCCATCAGCTGGCATAGTCCCACCGACACCCTCCAACACCTGGGACCCTCAAGTTTGCATCGTTGTCAGTTGTGAAGTCCCGGTTTGCCTGCAGCTTCTTGATAGCCCATCTGTTACCATGACTGACCCAAGTTTGTTTCTTGTCTTTGTCTCCATTACATTCACCTGTCAGGTCTGTGTCTCTGTATATTTTGTTCCTGGTTTCTCCCCTTTCCTTAGTTTCCCATTTGACAAGGTCTCCGATCAGATAACCTTGCTGGAAGAAACGTTGCCACACTCCCACAAATCCTCATCAATTAGTGTGACAGACCAGGTCTGACTCCCTCCCTTATCGTTTGTCAGTTGAGTTTGTGTGTCTGAATGTTTTCGTTTATGGCTTCCTCCTTTTCTTATTATCCCCTTTTGCATTGAAAAGGTCCTTGACCAGACACCCTTAAAGGAGCTGATGTTTTCTCCTTCTACATACCCCTACAGGCAATAGCTAAACAAATATATCTTTAGTCTTGTAGCAGTAGGGCTGTTGCTGTGGTCATGTAGGTCTAGAGACATGGTGAAGGCAGGTTGGTTGTACTTATTGTTAAAATAATTGATGTAGTTGAAAAATCAGAAAATCTCCTGGGAGGGCAACTCTTCTTACTGAATGGAAATCAACAATGTCCCAGCAACAAATGTATATTTTCCAACATATTTTCACAGCTTCAACAGGGGATTTTCCCTCTCAAACTTAATAATCAAAATCCATTGATTCCTGTTTTAGTTTTATGCATCCACGTTCTAGAATACACTGACCATCTCCAGGAAAACAATATAGGGGAAAACAAGCACCCCTATAAACCAGAAAGAATTCTTATGGGCAAATAAAAAAGAATACATGTATCTGAAATGTGTTTGTCTCAATTCATGTATCAGTGCTGTATACATTATACCCCAGCCAGCTGCCCAGAGTACCCTAATGGCTAATATGCAGAAATAGGTTTCTTCAGAATAAATTCAGATATTTCATTTCATCCTAAAGTGGTCATAGGAAATAAGTCAGGTGAAACAGTTTGTAGTGCTTACCATTCTCCAGTGGCTCTAATACTTTTTTTTAACTGATCGATTCAAAACTAGACATTTACACTGTAGGCATTTTAAAATGTTAGTTGAATTGCACCCCCAAATCTAAGGGAAGAATATTTTTTAAAAAAACATCCTCTGAACTTTGACTTCTCAACTCTGATTTTCAAAGAAAATTAACATCTTCAAAAGACAAGCATGGGAACTAAAAGTCATGTCACTACAGAAAACTAGAAGTAATTCTTTTGAGTTTGGTATTGTGTTACCCCATAATTTTCCACGCCTTTTCCCTGTGCTCAGTGTGTGACAATTACCTGTCCATTTTTTGTACAATGGAATTAATGACTTTATCATCTCTCCTTTGTTAATATTACCTTCTGCACCCCAGTTAGCAATATCTTTTGCTCTTGCAAGATTAAAATGATTGACAGAAGCTAAAATCAGAGCAAGCGCTCTCATGTGGTATTGAAAACTGCTGTTACTTCACACCATAAGAAAAAACTTGAGTGTCTTTCAGCTTGTTTTCTTTTTTCCCCATGACTACATCAGTTAGTCTAGTCTCTCTAACCCATGGATATTTGGCAACTAATATTAATCTTACCTAAAATAAGGCTCTGCTTCCAAGTACCGTAAAGGAGAAATCACACTCCAAGGCCTAATATTTTTTAAAGTAATGGAGTAAATTTATCTGGATTTAAACAAAAACCTGGGAAAAGTTCCCCAGAATAAATGATTATTAAGGTCAAATTTGATGGGTATTAACACAAGAACTGCAAGCTGGTCAGGAAGAAGGATAAATAGGAAACTCTGATGTTTTACACTGAAGGGAGATATGTCAGGATGGGAGGAAGACACAAGTGGTGGTCTTCAGGGATGACTCTTGGGTCAGCCCAGTATAATGTATTTATCCATACCTTTGGTGAAAAGGTCCAGTGTAGGCTTCCAGTGCCGGGCAGAGCTGTGAGTACTGAGGGACAAAAAGTGGAGCAAGATGATCTTGTAAACCAGAATCACAGAAGTGGGATGGAATATTAGCACACAGTACCCATGCAAGGAGAAAAGCATTTAGAAAACAAGAGAAAAGCATTCATGCATTTAGAAACTAAACCCAGGAACTTCTCAAATAACCTGGATGCCATAACTGAAGGCAATTGATACAATAGTTAAGGTGGACTTGTAAATCCACTTCCACTCTCCATGTCTGTGCAAACAAAATTTCTAGGCCAGGGTTTGTAAAGTGTGAGAAGTCACTATATACCTACATACTACACTCTCTGTGACAAGGGTATGCTGCATCCTGTTCTTCAAGAGATATTTTACAATTCCAAGGCCTTCTCAGAGGTACAGTGTCGTGGTTTAACCCCAGCCAGCAACTAAACACCACACAGCCGCTCACTCACTCCCCCCCACCCAGTGGGATGGGGGAGAAAATCGGGAAAAGAAGCAAAACCCGTGGGTTGAGATAAGAACGGTTTAATAGAACAGAAAAGAAGAAACTAATAATGATAATGATAACACTAATAAAATGACAACAGCACTAATGAAAGGATTGGAATGTACAAATGATGCGCAGTGCAATTGCTCACCACCCGCCAACCGACACCCAGCCAGTCCCCGAGCGGCGATTCCCCGCCCCCACTTCCCTGTTCCTATACTAGATGGGACATCCCATGGTACGGAATACCCCGTTGGCCAGTTTGGGTCAGGTGCCCTGGCTGTGTCCTGTGCCAACTTCTTGTGCCCCTCCAGCTTTCTCGCTGGCTGGGCATGAGAAGCTGAAAAATCCTTGACTTTAGTCTAAACACTACTGAGCAACAACCGAAAACATCAGTGTTATCAGCATTCTTCTCATACTGAACTCAAAACACAGCACTGTACCAGCTACTAGGAAGACAGTTAACTCTATCCCAGCTGAAACCAGGACATACAGGAATCAGAAAGTCTGTGCAAGTCCTTCCCAAAAATAATTCCTAGAACCTCTATATGAATTTATGGCATATAGGAGAGACATTATAATGCTAATTTGTTGATGTAAAGTTGTGAAGAAAAGACTTTTTATTTTTTTGTTTGTTTTTATTTAAAACTTTTTAGCAATGCATATGATCTGTTCCATTACAAACTATATGACAAGGTCTTTAAAATATATTCTTAATCTGAAAAAAGCCACAAAACCCACAGTTTTCTGTATTAATATGTCTTCACATTAACTAAATTTGGTGCCGTATTTGCCTTACTGGATGTAATCACTACATGGATCTAATACAAAGTGCTTTATTGGAGGTATAAATGGCATGTTTCTATTCATCTTTAACAGAGGTTTATCATCTATCTATTTCATAAAGTATTGTATATCTAGTTCTGTATTGTTAATTATATTTATGTCTAAGTCTGTATCTACAGACAAACGTCTTCAGATCATGTCCTAAAACAGTGTTGAGCACAGAAATATGTTTATTGACATTATTTCAGTTTATAACAGAAACTTAAAGGACAGTAGGGGAATGCACTCCAGTTGTCAAGATCTTTACAGAGATAAGTCAAATACATAGCATGTCTCCATACATGAGTGCAAAAAGGGAGGAATGTCTCTTGGGAGGAAGCGGGTCCTGAGGGTGGTGATTAGGGGCATGAAGTCCAGTTGGAGGCCAGCAACTAGTGCTATACCCCAGGGATCAGGGCTGGATCCAGTCCTTCTCAACATCTCTATTAATGATCTAGATGATGGGGCAGAGTGTTCCCTCAGCAAGTTTGCCAATGACACAAAACTGGGAGGAGTGGCTTAATACTCCAGAGGGTTGTGCTCCCATCCAGAGGGACATGGACAGGCTGGAGAAATGGGCTGACAGGAACCTCATGGAGTTGAACAAAGTGCAAAGGGGAAGTGCAAAGTCCTGCACCTAGGGAGGAACAACCTCATGCACCAGTACATAGTTGGGCTGCCCAGCTGGAAAGCAGCTTGGCAGAAAGGGCCTTGGGGGTCCTCGTGGACAACAAATTGAACATAAGCCAGCAATGTGCCCTTGCTGCAAAGAAGGCCAATGGTATCCTGGGCTACATAAGGAGGAGAGTTGCCAGCAGGTTGAAGGAGGTGATCCTTCCCCTCAGCACTGGTGAGTCCACACTGGGATTACTGTGTCCAGTCCTGGGCTTCCCAGTAGAAAGACATGGACATACTAGAGATAGTCCAGAAAAGGGCCACGAAGATGATGAAGGGACTGGAGAATCTCTTGTATGAGGAAAGGTTGAGAGAGCTGGGACAGTTTAGTCTAGAGCAGAGAAGGGTCAGGGGGATTTTATCATTGTATATAAATACCTGAAAAGAGGGTCTAAAGGAGACAAAGCCAGGCTCTTCTCAGTGGTGCCCAATGACAGGACAAGAAGCAATGGGCATAGCCTGAAACACAGGACATTCTTCCTGAACATCAGGAAACACTTTTTTACTGTGAGGGTGACCAAGCACTGGTACAAGTTTCCCAGTGAGGTTGTGCAGTCTCCATCCTTGGAGATATCAAAAGCTGTCTGGATACAGTCCTGGGCAACTGGCTGTAGGTGGCCATGCTTGAGCAGGGGGTTTGGACAAGATGACTTCTAGAGGTCCCTTCCAACCTCAACCATTCTCTGATTCTGTGATTCTGTGAACGCTCAGTGGACATTCATTGGGCAACTGGAACAAGTGACAAAGGCAAGAGTCCATATATGCTTTGTTCTGCTTATAATACCCACTTCAGCAGTGTTTTTGGAAAGAACTACCTGAAACCTTAAAATTTCTTCTGTCCAGAATAAATGCCCCACCCTTGGTGCATAATACAGCTCAATAATATCTCCAGTAACAACAGTTCTGTTCCTAAGATTGGACCTGTGTGGAGTAGGGACTATAAGGAAGGACATTTCATTGCTGAATTAGTATAGGGGAATTAGATGTTTCCCTGAAAATAATTTGGAAATACTAGGGTGGGGTCTACCTAACTATGCTTTGGGAAACTAATAAGCACTGAAATAATCAGAAACATACATGTGCATGATAGATTTACCTATCCATATGTTGTGAAGCATATTTATTTGGAATTCTGCTAGACTGCGATTCTTCAGTTTGTTCCCTAAACAGCAAAACCTGATTAACTATTTACCCATTCTGTGGAATTCAGGGTGTCAACTTAAAGACCTGATGTTATTCCCCTGAAGAGTATTCTTTTATAAGATTAGTCCCACTGACTGAGCATGTGCAGCAGAACCAGGCCCCAAATAGCTTCTCCCAAACGTACATGTTTAATATATGTATGCAATATAATACAAGATATGTCAGTACCATTAAAAGGTTATGCAAAAATGAAATGTCTTAAAGTGATTAGGGTGCAACTGTAAAACATTCTGGATGAGGTAAAGTACAGTAATTTAATACAGTTCCAGAGAGAAAAGATATGGAACACACTACAGAAAAGACAGTCTACTAGTTTAATGAAAATATGAATAATAAGGTAAAAGTAATTAAGTAGCAGCTCAGTAGGACAATTCCCATGCTTGAGAGATCACCTGTAGAGTCTAACAAGTTCTACAGCTGAGCACTTACTGATTTAAATATTGTTGGACTTTTCAATGTTGCACCTAAAATGGTTGTGAAAAACACGATGCCTGAGGTATAGTATTGATGTTAAGTAACCTTTGGGATTAAAATGGTTTTTCAGAGCTCCTTGAAAACTGCTGTGCTAAAGAAGTGCAAAGACATTTCATATGTTGCTAAGCAGAATCTTTATTTGTAGCTTTACCATAAAAAGTCACAGCTTTGTTCCAGTTATTGTGCCTCAACACAGAGTTTAAGACTATCAGTTAGTCAACAGCATATGAATCTCCTTAACCAAAGTGGAAGAGGTCTCTTGATGCTGACAGGTCTGAGATTTGATAATGTAATTGCTGGATTTCTTGAGCCTGTGATCTCTAAACAAACTAGCAAACTCAGACATGCAAACGGTATCCTCAAAGGAAGCAGTGGAAAGTTTACAAAGATCTGTTAAAGTACAAAGACAATTCCAGCTCAGAATGATTCCAGTCTGTCTGGAGTAACACATAATTTTAAAGTATTAGTGATATTATTATGTATTAGTACTGTGCAATTCAGACTTGAGAGGACTTTAAAACATCAGCTGCAGAGAGCATCTAATCGCAGTCATATTCATTGTATCATGGTCTACATTACAGTAGTATCATTATTCTTGCTGTCTACAGAATATTTTAAATGCAAAACCTGCCCTAATAAAAAGCTCATTAGCATACTCTACATATGATTTTTTTTTCCATATGAAATACAGGTTTCTTTAATTCATATTTATAATACAAGGAGTGGCAGAATTGAAATTTTATTGAATTTTATTTTCCTTAAACTTAAATAATCAAAGATACAAAGCATAACTGGTTGTTTTGTAAGATGAAATAAACAATATGCAGATATATCTGCAAACCATCAACTTGTTTAGGCAAGCATATTTCATTTATCTGATATTTTTCAAGTTTCACATAGATAAAATAGATTTGCTTGGGATTTAATATTGAAAGTTTGCCATGTTTATAAGAAAATTTGACAGAAATGCATCCAAAAGGAATATGTAAGATATTGATTGGCTGGATAGTGTGACTTTTTTTCACATGCAAAAAATATTAAATCAACCACCCCCAATAGAGAGGCCTGTGATTTTTATAATACTCCCAGCTGAAAGAATGTGTTGTTCCTGGAAGATATTAGAAGTGGAGATTACTAATTTAACCCAGCTATTTATATTTAGAATAACTGCCAGAATTCCTGAAATAATTATGATAGATTCACCACTCTTGTTATCTAGTTGAGTCAGAAAGCTGGTGTGTGTAAGGTCACGCTTGCCTGCAGACATCTACGGGCCCCTGATATGACAAACATGCCACTTGCTGACTGCAGTGCAGTGAAATCCTCCAGCAGCTCCGGTTTTCTTCCAGAATAACTTCTTAACAGATGGCACCTTGTCATTGTCAATGGCTTGCCATCCTGGAGAGCCGTAAGGATCCATGCAGAGACTGATGCTTTTCTTTCTCTTCCTGAGACATCTAACAAAACTAGCCAATAACGACCTCTTCCCTTTCACAGACAATTCCACCTTATGTCAGCTGATTTCTTCCAAGTCACATCGCACCCATTCTGCTGCAAGTGCGCTAAAAGGACTTACGCTGTTTGACAGCTAAGCCATACACCAGATAACCGCCATCGGTGAAAGCGAAATACAAAAAAGCAAACTCCTCTAGTTTCTGGTGCTGCTGCTGGTCATCCCGCTCAGCAGCGTGTGCTAGTTTTTAGCATTCCGTCAGCCCTGCGAACATCAGTTTAGAAATTAGAGTAGACACAGCTAGCAAATAGCTTTGAATCACTTTGAGGGTAATTAAGCATGAAGCATAGCTGAGGGCTTTATTTGATGCAGACAGGTCATTTTATTATTAATGCACTCTACGAAAGTCTCTATATCTTTACTATGGTGGCTTTCTACAACACCGACTGAAGTACTTATGCTCCATGCTTTTTATTTAAAAATAAATGAGGACAATTAACTTTGATTTGTTGTAACAGTTGCAAAGGGTATACATTAAGGTTTACTCTCATGCAGTATTTGCATGTAGCTGTACCAAAACCTCCCACTGAACACAGTGGAACTTTCTGTAGTATCTCATCCCTGAAGTAGAACAGGCACATTAACACTCTAGTAAATAAGATGAATCACAGGTCAGTCATCCTCTAAGAGTCTAGAGGATGGATCTAAAGACTCCAGAGATCCTTCTTCTGTGCAGTGGAATCAAAGGAGCCATGCATGAGACCTTCCTCAAGGCAGTGATAAAATATGATTTCTCTCTTAAATTCCTGGATCTTGTCCAACCTATTTGCAGAGATGTACCTGTGAATTTAACACTTGATGGATCACATGTTCATTAGTATATACTGTATTGTGAAAATAATTTCATTCTTTTTGTTAAAAAAAAAAGAAAGATAATTTTTACTTAAGCTAATCATATCAGGGTCCAGTTCCTTCCTTCTAAAGTATTATTTATCACAGAAAAAATTGCCAATTTGAAATTTAGTGCACTGATATTTACAGAAAATCCCTTATCTACTCAAGTACAGTTTTGAAATTTTATGCTATAAGTCACCTTTGCAGTTAAATGAAGGAATTCATACCATGTAAGAGTTTAAATTAGTCAGAGAACATTTTTTATTATTATTATTTCTAATGCACCAAACCTCAGATCATGATATAATGTTATTATCTTGTCTCACCTTATAAAATTGCTTTCTCAGGTAAATGAGTAATGTAATTTTTGGTACTGTTTCTGCTCACTTAAGCTGGGTCAAAAATAACGCTATGTGGGTGACTGTATCAAAACCAGTGCAAGCATAATGTAGTAAAACAAGTCATCTTGAAAACTTGCCAGATGGCACTAATGCTTATTCATGAATTGCTATAGCAATTTGGTCCCTTAAAACAAAAGTCCTTTCCACTGAGAAAGAAAAAATAACGCTGGCACAAAGACAATTCATTTGTTACGTTTTACTATCTAAGGGAGAGATTCAGGTCACCTAAGCTTTCCCGTCTAAGACTAAGTTAGCTGTCCATGTTCCTCATACATCCAGAGCAAGAGAGAGACATTTCCAAAGGATGATTAATCCCATTGTAAAACAGGAGGGCTTAGTTACCCTCTGCAGATTTCTTCTTCTTTCAACTGATTTCTTATTCTGTTGCCCACATGTAAGTATCTAGTGCCATTCAAAATACCCAAATATAGCTGAGATCTCCATAAATTACCTACTCATGAGACACAGAATATACAGAAGGGTCCTGATCTTCTCAAGAAGCAGTTGATAGCCCAGCAGTGTAATTTAGGAAAACTCAAAAGTCTTTAGATGCCAATGTTTAGCTCATTAAATCAAGTTTTACACTCTCCTTGACTGTAAGGAGCCACATCTACTTCTGTGTAGATGTGGCACTTAGGGACATGGTTTAGGGGTGGACTTAACAGTGTTAGGTTTATGGTTGGACTCGATGATCTTAAAGGTCTCTTCTAACCTAAATGATCCTGTGATTCTATAAAGGGGGTTTAGACACCAAACTATGTGTATTATATAGCCCTGTACACCATGAATACGTACCTTTAGCTGTCTGAATCTATAGCCAGTTAGGTGAGCTTAATCTGACCTAAAAGTCCTAAATTAGGCAATGAAATGAATCATATGTAAAATATTAAGCAAGGGATTATGTGTTCTGCTAAATCAAGGCCCAAATAATTTTGGAAGGAAGTAAGAATTAGTGCTGTGTAACACGCCCAAATCAAACTACACAAGCGTGATTGAGTTTTGGGCTGAATTCGCAAATTGGGTGGGTTTTTGGTGTTCCTGAAAGAGCAGAAGGCTAGCTTATGTATTATATTCTTCTTCCATGATTTGATCCTTGCAAGCATTTGCCAGAATTACATCTAGATTATTCAGTGCAAAGTGAGATTGAAAAATTGCCAGTATTCTCAAATGGTTGCTCTTGTGTGTAGTAGAGACGACCTTACACTACCTCAATACCACAGTTCCTGCTGGGGAGTTAAGGCAGTATTTAATTCCTCAGTCAGCTTTACACCTCTTTACAATAACTTTTACGAGGATACTTTTTATTGTACAGAGGAATATGGGAGTTTAGTGCCAAATTCAGACATCCATGCGCATTTTATGTATCAACATGTGGGCCGTGTATGCAAATACCCGACATAAGCAATGGAGATCTATGACTTGAGTCATCTGCTAAAACACAGGCATCTTGAGCTATCATCTGAGATGTCTTAAGGTATCCAAGAGATGCACAGAACTGGTGATGATCACAGGATGTGCAGAATACCTTTGTATAGGTATGAGACACCTACACAAGGCTGGCATGGAGATTCCTGAACTCCTGGAGCAGCAGCAGCTGAAGGCCAGGAAGGATAGCTAAGGGCCTTTCAAAAGGCAGCAGGTATCTCTGTATTTAGACAACCAAATAGATCTCTGGAGTCTCTTATGCCGTTCTTACTCACGCACTTCAGTGAGTAGAAAGCATCTGATTCACGAAGTCCGGTTTTGCACACAAAGATTTATAAATAAGTACCAAACGAGTCTGTATCTGAAAAAGATCAAGGTCCAAACAACAATCTATGCCATTGGTTTCAGGGGCATTAACTTTGGATTAAAGCATTGGTCAATGTAACAAGAAGTTTTGTGAAGATAAATTAAATGGACCACAACTTTATGTAAAAATTACGTGCAACACAGGTCCACCTGCCTTGTTCTAAGATAGCTGTAATCATTTTATCTGTTTTAATATTTACTTTTGATGACTTGGGACTGAAGAAAAAAATGCAATAGATCGTATTTTGATTAGCTTTGGCAACTGGGGGGTTTATTTTGCAGAGCCAAATGTTAATCATGGATGGTACACAGCTGAATCCCACTGCAGTAAAATCCATAGGATTAGTTGGTAGAATAAACAGTTCTTATTTCGGCCACTTACTAATATACCTAAATGTATTTGCTGTGGGGAATGAGATTTTAAAGGAAGAAATAAATATGCATTGTAAGGGCTAGTGTTAAGTATTTCAGTAAGTTACCTGAATCTCTGGAGAGATTGTTGGCAATTCACATGTATTCTCTAAGTTCTTTTGGGTACCAATGTGACAGGGATGTAATTGTTCCCCACATGGATTTACTGTAAGCCAGAGGCACAGATTGCCTGTTAATGAAAGTGAGACTTATAGAAGCATCCATGACTAGGCAGCCAGTAATTTCTCATCGTTATTCTAGCACTAAGCATCTTTATAATATAAGAAAAATCCATACCACAGCTGTTGGAAACTCAGAGGTGTTGATTTTGTGTTCTAATTTACTTTTGTAGTTCAGTTTTGCATCGTGCAGAAGTGGCTGCCTATTTCAATAAGTAAAAAATTGCCATGATGTCACCTTATATTTCTTAAGCAAGATGAAACCATGACATGTCCTAATGTCTTAGGCTGCTTTGTGCCATGTGATGCGACCAAGCAGACTCTAACCCACAGAAATGTGAAGCCTGTAACAAAATCAGAACAAATGGCTTGTGTCCCTGATGCTCCCCATCACCCCAGAAAGCAAAGATACAGATAATTATCTAAGAACAGTGGGTGGAAGCAGTTAATGGGCATTTTGCTGCTGGCGTTTCTCAGACAAAAATACTGTTAAGCAAAGCCTGACATGCAGAAATCATTATTTACTCAGATGTGATTGTATACAGTTTGACAGGTATCATTCAGTTGCTGACCTGTAATGCAAATGAGAAAAATCCATTGTCAAAGCAAGGTTAATTCTTGTTCTGTGATCATTACCAAATCACTACCAATATAAAATGGATGCTTTCTGTGCTACTGTGGTTATTTGAAAGACATTCTTATCTTTTGCATGTGCATTGGTGGCTTATTCCGTATGATAGAGTGGTGTTTTATTTCCCGTTTTTGAAGAGGATCCTTAGGGAATGAGCTGAGCAGCTGGGCAACGAGAGTGACTTCCTGACTCATGTTTTGTGAAGGAGAAACACGCAAGGAAACAACTTTCTGGTTAGTTTTATGAGACCCTAATAAGTGTGAATAAACATAAATATTAATCTAGTTGGCCACACTTTGGAAGCTATTTGTCCATGACAGGTGATATCTATGATGTTCATAAACAGCCCTGTTTTCCAAGCATTATTACATAGAAGTGAAAAAACAGTTCAAACTGAATATATGAACAACATCATGGCATAACACCTCCAAGTGACATATTGATTAGAGCTTAAATGAATAGTTTGAATTAAATTTGGGTCAGGTGGTGAGTGGATTTTTAGACAAGGCTAGAAGCATGAATGTCCTCTGACTGAAATTTTAAAACCCCCTTTTGAATAAAATGAAATTCTAGTTCTGCCTTCTCTCTCCTCTTCCTTCCCTGCCACCCTTCTGTACTAGTACATCTGGAAAGGTTTAAAGAAAAGGCAGATGGTACCTTTCAAAATGTTATTGAGTAATTTTGCATTAGCGTGTACTGTATTGTCATTGTACTTGATATGGAGATGAAGAATATGTTAGCTTGAGGTTGTGCATCATTTTCTGTGATCTCAGCTGGAGGTAGCGTTGTTCAGAACTGGCACAGCTTGAATATTGATACAAATACAATTATAACATCCAGCTAACAGAACTGAAAAATTAGTAATCAGTTTTATTAATAATTATGTGTGTAATTCTAAGAGTCCTGACCCCTACTGAGCCATTTAGGAAACTTTTCAAAACAAAATGTGCTATAAGCACATTGCCACATGAACAACTGAATAGAGAACAAATTCATCAAGTTGTGTCAAACAGTAGATGTTTTTTAGAAGAATGTTTAAACAAAGTGAGGTATTATTTCCATTCATAACACAGACAGGACTCGAAGATGGAAACTCCCACTGGGTACTGCAATAGTGGAATAATGATTGTCACCACCACAGCCATGGTAAAGGGAGCAGAAGAAGGAGGAGAGGAGAGAGGGGAGGAGGGAGGGAGCCAACTGAAACTGTATGCTCTTCAGAAGGCAGGTAGTGTATGAACTTGGTCCCAGTTTGAGGTGATTTTAATGAGCTCTTTATCCAGAAAGATTCCAAGCAATCTCATCTGAAAATCAGTTCCTTTAAATACATTTGCCTGGCAACTCAAATGTTGAGGTACTTGAAATTGCTAACCCCTTTTAAAAGTCTTAGTCATCATATAAAGACATACTTCAATACTGAAATCCTTATAAATTACCAGAACCCACTAAAAATCAAATTGACATTTTAAGTACAAAAATGTAATCCTGAGTCAATCATTAAAAAAAACCAAACCAAAACAAAAAAAAACAAACAGTGAAAGACTCCTACTGGCTTTTAAAGAGGTGGATTTGCTATTCTACAAAGAAAGAATTACCTTCCACTTGAGTGACAGGATGTTTCTACATATATGCTCAAATCAGCTCTTCTGCTTAAAACTGAAGTCATATGTAAGAGGTGTCCTATCTTAGAAAAATATAGAGCTCAAACACATACTGAGCTTATATTGCAATATCTGCAAATGGGCATGGATATTCACTATAATTCCAAGGCCTCTTTCAGTATAGTCATTAAAAATTTTCCTTGTGTATTCTATAGGCATGTTATATATGAGTTTCTCTTTGGCCTATACTCTCTGAAATCCTGTTTAGCTATTGTGTGTCCAACAATAAAATTTGCCTCTTTCTTATCTGACCTCCATGATGCTTATCACTGTTAGAATCATAGAATCATAAAATCATAGAATTATTTTGGTTGGCAAAGAACTTTACTACCATCAACTCCAACTGTTAACCTAGCACTGCCAAGTCCACCACTAAATTGTGTCCCTGAGCACCTCATCTACACATCTTTTAAATAACTCCAGGGATGGTCACTCAACCATTTCCCTGGGCAGCCTGTTCCAATGCTTAACAACCCTTTTGGCGAGCAAATTTTTCCTAATATCTAATTTAAACCTCCCCTGGTGCAACCTGAGGCCATTTCCTCTTGTCCTATCACCTGTTACTTGGGAGAAGAGACTGACCCCCACGCCACTACAACCTCCTTTCAGGTAGTTGTAGAGAGTGATAAGGTCTCCCCTCAGCCTCCTTTTCTCCAGGCTAAATAACCCTGGCGCCCTCAGCTGCTCCTCGTAAGATTTGTTCTCCAGACCCTTCATGAGCTTCATTGCTCTTCTCTGGACATGCTCCAGCACCTCAATGTCTTTCCTGTAGCGAGGGGCCCAAAACTGAACACAGGACTCGAGGTGCGGCCTCACCAGTGCTGAGTACAGGGGGACGATCACCTCCCTGCTCCTGCTGGCCACACTATTTCTGATACAGACCAGGATGCCGTTGGCCTTCTTGGCCACCTGGGCACACTGCTGGCTCATATTCAGCTGGCTGTCAACCAGCACCCCCAGGTCCTTTTCCACCAGGCAGCTTTCCAGCCACTCTTCCCCAAGCCTGTAGCGTTGCATGGAGCTGTTGTGACCCAAGTGCAGGACCCAGCACTTGGCCTTGTTGAATCTCGTACAATTGCCCTCAGGCAATCGATCCAGCCTGTCCAGATCCCTCTGTAGAGCCTTCCTACCTTCGAGCAGATCAACCCTCCCACCCAACTTGGTGTCATCTGCAAACTTGCTGAGGGTGCACTTGATCTCCTTTTCCAGATCATTGATAAAGATATTAAACAGAACTGGCCCCAATACTGAGCCCTGGGGAACACCACTTGTGACCGGCCACCAACTGGATTTAACTCCTTTCATCACCACTCTTTGGTCTTGGTCACCCAGCTAGTTTTTTACCCAGCAAAGAGTACGCCCATCCAAGCCATGAGCAGCCAGTTTCTCCAGGAGAATGCTGTGGGAAATGATGTCAAAGGCTTTACTGAAGTCTAGGTAGACAACATCCACAGCCTTTCCCTCATCCACTAAGTGGATCGCCTTGTCATAGAAGGAAACCAGGTTAGTCAAGCACCTGCGTTTCATAAATTCATGCTCACTGGGCCTGATCACCTAGCTGTCCTGTACATGCCATGTGATGGCACTCAAGATGATCTGCTCCATAACCTTCCCTGGCACCAAGGTCAGACTGACAGGCATGTAGTTTCCCGGTTCTTACCCCTATTAGTATCATTTCTATGTTTTGTCATCTCATAAACCTCCTATTTACTGCTTCTTGTAGACAATTATTAAATTTGGTGAAGAAATCCAAAGGTAACACTTACAGCACTATATATTACACCAAGGTTTGTCATTGCTGTGTTGTTATGAATTTCCTGTCTTCAGTCCACACAAGTGCATGTATCCAAAGCAGGTTGACATAATTTCAGATAAGACTATAAAACTGATTCAAAAGAAACGTGTATGTTAGATTTACTGAATTGTATTTATTCACATAATGATAAAAAATCATGTCATATTCCTAATATAAAGCAATCAAGTTTATCTGGAATGATTTGGAGTTTTTAAATAAAGTGACATTTCTTACTCCATGTGTATGTTGGGTTTTGGTTTGGTTTGGTTTACTCCAGATCATAATTAATTCATTCTTTTTTAGCATCCTCTCATTTGACTGTTTTACTTAGAAATAACCTCCTCTTTTTCCTCTCCACAAAGTGAGAACTACTGTAATTGGCATATTCCAGATAATCCAACTGAATCCCATATGGCTTTCCAAGTAGCCATTTTATTTACAGAAAACACAACATGGTTAGATTGTATTTACAGAGGCTTTCTTCAATATTAGAGAAACTCTACAAGTTCTAAATCTGCACACAATAGCAAACAGAATTTGATTAAAGAATACTTCCTGATATGGGCACATATACTAAAAAGGCACTTATATCAGTAAAACATATTTTTCCCACTGAGTAGAATCAAAAATAGGCAAAATAGGACACCTTATAATGATATAGGTATTTCCATATGAGGTCTATGATAATAAAACAATCTGGATCAAAAATCCTTCTGTACAGAAAAGAAACAGAAAAACATACAGAAGGCCAGGATCAAAGAGATGATTTTAAAAGCATTTTTGTTTCCAAAAGTTCTTTGACCTAAATTTTTAGCCATTTAAGTCAGAATTACCATTCCCATTTCCTTTAGAGAATTTGTAGACGATGGAGAGCGTTTCTGGAATTACTGTCCTGGTGCTTCAGGTTGTGTATGCCTTCTGCAGTCCTTTGTCTGTGTTAGCAGGTTTTGTTGGGGCACCTATGTTAACAGCTATTTCTGTATGATCATTTTTACACCTTTCTTAAAGCCTGCTGTCCACTCAGATTTGAAAAGACATTTGTTTCTCAATTATTTGACCAAGGACATAAGCTTTTCTCTATAAATTAATGGAACACCTATTCTAAATCTAGTTCTGCCTGTCAACTGACGTACTTAGAAAGGTCTGAAATCTAAGGTCCAGGCAGTGGTTGCTACAGAGGAACATACAAAGATAAGGTTGCAAGGATAGTTCTCCATTCTGTTTCTAGTCCACTTAAGTACCAACCACAACACCAGTCCCACCACAAAACTCATGGCAGAGGAATTACAGGGCGAGCTTGCAGTATAGAACAAATACAAGAAAAATAGTTTGTTTACTCCCCAAACACATCAGTAGTGAACTTCTGCCACAGCTGTGTTATGCCTCGAAGTCACCATTTGGTCAATAATAACACATATTGCCAGTTAATCTGAGTATTCTTTAATGATTCACCCCAATCCCTTTTCATCCTGACAGCAGACTCTTCAACCAGAAACCAACTCATCCTCCACGCATTCCTTTTTATTACTGAAATCAACTGATGAGAAAGATGTGTAACTCAAGGCTTCTGTCAGAAATTCTGGGTTGCCCAGAGAAGTTGTGGAGTCTCCATCCTCAGAGATATTCAGATTCTGACTGGACATGGCCCTGAGCAACCTGCTGTACTTGACCCTGCTTTGAGCAGAGGGGTTGGACTACATGATTTCTTAAGGTACCTTCCAACTTCAGCAGTCCTGTGATTCACTGTTTCAGTGGGTTGATCTTTGAAAACCCACCTTCCATCAGTCACAGGGATTTTTCAAGTGAGACACCAAAAGAGATAATTGCTAACACCGTTGTCATTAAACGAGAGGGAACACAGCTTATCAGAAAGCTAAACTTCTCAGGAAGCAAAAGGGACAATACCACTGTGTTCACAAGGGGCCATATTTTATATTTCAGGTCAAAAAATTTTTATCATACTGCTTTTGGCTCCTAAAAACCATAGAATCTAGCCATGTTGCTAAGTCTCCAGTTTTTTATAGACCCTAACTTGTGATGTTCTATTATCTATAACCTGATCCTAAACTGCCAGTATATAGGGCTATAACTTCTTGGTATGACAGATCAGAATGAATTATGGAAAATTGGTAGTCCCAGTCTATTATAGTCATGGTTTCACTATAACTTCCTTTTTAGCCCAAGTACAACCCCCAAAAAGCTCAAGAACTTAGATATCTGGGAAATCTCTCTCTGGTATGTAAGAGAGCCATACCTCAGGGAGGAAAAAAAAAATTTTAAATCATATATTTTATTAATTTTATTTTAAAAATTTCTTTTCAGGTGTATTTATGCAGCCTGCCCCTAAGAGACACTTATAAAATCGCTCAAATTAGATATAGATATACATACTTACAATTCTATAACAGACTGTACAGAAGAGCTAGGTAAATAATGAATTTTTCAGTTTGACCCGCCAAAAATAAAGCAAGAGAAACCTAATTTAGGTTGAAGCAAAACTTCCATATGTAAGCTTTTTAAATCAGCAAATACAAATATTAAGCCTGAAAGTTTCACAGCTGGTCTGGTCTATTTGAAATGAAATGTTGGGGTTTTTTCTCATTTTCAGGCTAACTATTTTTACAAATTTTTTCTTTTTTTAGACATATACCAAGTTATAAAGAAGAACAAAGTTCTCATACTTATTTTAAAAAGTAAGCAGAAATGTTTTCACATTTCTCAAAGTCTAAATATCAAATCAAAGTTCGATATTTGATATTTTTTGATGAGGCTCCTCCAACTTCTTGTAGACAAAGACAAGCAAATTAATTCAGTCTCATTTTGTGAATACTACTGCTCCTTCTCACTCTATATATTTTGGTGAAATCGCTACTCATCAGCAGAGTATGTTAACTTATTTTCTACATCAGTTTTCTGCTAAGACTTTGCAGCCAAACTATAAATAAAGTTGAAGTTACATATTTCTGTGGAAATGGTTAACACAATATAAACTCTTAACAACTTATTACCCAAAGAAGTCAGACATAAATGAAACACTGTACAACTAGAATTCCTGTTCATTATAATGGATTTACTATTCAGAGATATTTTAATCACAGAAAAAGAAGTTATGTCTGAAGAACTTTTTCATTTTCAGGAACTACATTTAGAATAACAGAGTCAAAAATATCATGTTTGCCAAATACATAGCAGTTTTCAATCGCAGGGCTTGTCTCTTTTCTCCCGTGATAAAATATAAGCAGTATTCTTATTTATATAAGATTACATGAAAATAAGCTCACAGGGCAGCCTGTTGCATTTTGCATGATTCAGCTTTGATTCCATGGGTGTCTCTTTTCCTTCCAGCATTATTTATGCAGTCTGTTTAGTTTGCTTTACAGGCATGGCAGCATTCATAGGGTAGACCTATTGAACCAAACCATAATAGATGTAATACATCAATACATTTGAGCTGAACAGCTTTAATTAGGCCTTCCCGGTCATTTCATCAATTCAGTGGAGTACCATTGGGATTTGGATAACACCATGCCTTCTGTAGTGCATGAGAATTACAGCACTCCTGCTCCGCTCTACCAGTCACATCACAAGGTTAGACAATCAACGTTAATTCATACAGTAAAGCATCTGCATTCCAGAACATAAATTCACCCCTAAAGTAATATCTCTGAGACCCTAAAATCTTTCCAACCTTAATATCAATTTGAAATTCAAGCTATTATGAAATTTCCTGCTGCAACGTTTTGTTGTTGCTCAGCAGCAAATTGAAGGTGTGTTTTACTTGAAGATTTATGCTTGTCAGATGTAACAAATGTATTTGTTGCATTTGTCTGGTAGATAGGATCTGCTAGAACTTGCAGACATTACAAACTCCAAAGAATGCTGTTCTGCTACTGCAGGAGCTCTCTTGGTCTGTACTTCATTTGAGATGTATTTGTCAAACACATTATATAGGATTTAAGCAACCCTAAAGCAGATAATCTATTCACATGCATTAACTTCTATCAGGATCAAATTCTTCATGTTAAAAAACTGTTTGACTATCTGCAATAGGCATTGTTCCTTAGTTTCTTTGTTAGTTTGCCTCTCTACTAAATGGCAGAGAAAAAAAAATCAAAATCCTTCATCAGAATACAAGTAATTTCATTACAATAATAAACATTTAGATAAAATAAGCAAATGACCATGCTATAGCAGCTTTCAAACTTTTGACTTTTTCTTTTTACTGGACAACACCATAGCCATATTTTTTTCATGTACATTCCAGGGAGCAGAACTGTCAAATTCTGAGATGGATTTCCAGGACATCAAGGGACAGAGATACAGACACAATGAGCAGACAAGAATAAATATTTGTAAATACAGAAAGTCATTTTTTTAGCTGCATTTGGAAGTGATTGTAGATGGTAAGGATGATACAGACTAGGTCTGTAATTCTCTACAGGCACATCTACATAGCAGTCAGAGACATGAATAAGAAACAGGGTCAAATATGCCTCAGTTACCTTTCCTTTAACTAGTTCAGGGACCCTCAGTGATGAAACTGTCTTGCCACTGGCTTAAACCCAGGCTTCAAAATACACTGTGCATTGAAGTCTATGCTGCAATGGCTGTGTGCTACCTGTCCCAAAGGCAAAGATAACTCCATTATCCCCTACAGAATCTGAAATTTCTTCTCCAACTGCAATGGAAGTATAAGAGTATCATAGCTAATTTATTCTGATATGAAAAAACCTGAACTATTGGGCAGATAACAAATTAATAACAGATAATAAATTCAGTTATATTATCATATTTCCTTCTCTCACACAGAAAGATGTAAGCTGTGCAAGTGTTCTTAATTAAATAAAAACAAAAGGACAGAGAATCTGAGCTAATTGTGTCAACACTATGCATATTAGGCAATCATAACTGGGTATTATTTCACTTGACCATAAAGATAACGAAATTGACTAATTAGAAAGTGAGGTATATTAGGTGAAGTGGATGGTGTATCCTAGTCACACAGCCTCCTAAACTATCCAGAATACTTAGATTTGTTTATTTAGGCACAAAGGACAAATCACAGAATTACAGAATCAAAGAACAGCTGAGGTTGGAGGGGACTTCTGGAGGAATGTTTGCTGATGTTCAGGAGAGACCTCCTGTGTTTCAGTTTGTGCCCATTGCCTCTGGTCCTGTCACTGACACCACTGCAAAGAGCCTGGCTCCATCTCTCTTTCGATCCTCCCTTCAGGTATTTATATGCAATGATAAAATCCCCCTGAGCCTTCTCTTCTCTTCTCTAAGCTGAACAGTCTCTCAGCCTTTCTGCATAGAAGAGATACTCCAGTCCCTTCATCATTTTCATGGCCCTTCGTTGGACTCTCTCCAGTATGGCCATGTCTCTCTTGTAGCGGAAAGCCCAGAACTGGACACAGTACTCCAGGTGTGTCCTCACCAGTGCTGAATAGAGGAGAAGGATCACCTCCCTCAACCTGCTTGCAACACTTCTCCTAATGAAGCCCAGGATACCATTGGCCGCCTTTGTGTCAAGGGCACATCTGCAGGCTCATGTTCGATTTGTTGTTTACCAGGATCGCCAGGGCTTTTTTTGCAGAGCTACTTTCCAGATGAATAGCCCCCAGCAGACATTGGTGCACTGGTGGTGTTCCTCCCCAGGTGCAGGACTTTGCACTTCCCCTTGTTGAACTTAATGAGTTTTCTGTCAGCCCATTTCTCCAGCCTCTCGAGATCCCTCTGGATGGCAGCGCAAACCTCTAGCATATCAGCCACTTCTCCCAGTTTGATGTGCTACAACACAGCTAGGGAAATCATGAACAAACTACTGAGGGTACACTCTGCCCCATCATCCAGCTCATTAATGAAGATGTTAAACAGGACCGGAGCCAGTATTGACCCCTGGGGTACACCACTAGTCGCTTGTCTCCAGCTAGACTTTGTTCCCCCAATCACCACCTCTGGGCCCAGCCATTCAGCCAGTTTTCAGTCCACGTCACTGCTCATCCAGCCCAAACTTTCTTGGCTTCTCTATGAGGATCTTATGGGAGTGTTGAAAGCCTTACTGAAGTCTTTGTAGACAGTAGCCACTGCTCTCCCTTCAGCTGTCAAGCCTGTCATTTCCTCATAGGAGGTTGTCAAGTTGATCAAGCATGACTTCCCCTTGGTTAAGCCAGTGCTGTCTACAACTGATGATTTTCTTGTCCTTAAAGTGCCTGGAAGTGGTTTCCAGGGTTAGCTGCTCCATCACCTTCCCAGCGATCAAGGTGAGGTTGACTCACCAGTAGTTCCCAGGGTCTTCCTTCTTGTTCTTTTTGAAGACAGAAGTGACATTTGTTTTCCTCCAGTCCTCAGGTACTTCTCCCAGTTGACGTGATCAATCAAAGATTATCGAGAATGGGTGCATCTCATCAGGGCCCATGGAATTATGTATGTCCAGTTTGCCTAAGTATTCTCTAACCTGATCCTCTTCCACCAAGGATAAATCTTTCTTGTTCCAGCCTTTCCTCCTGGTCTCTGGGGCCTGGGATTCTTGAAGGCTAGTCTTGCTACAAAAGACTGAGGCGAAGAAGGCATTCAGTACCCCAGCCTTTTCCATGTCCTATGTAACCAGGTCTCCCATCTCATTGACCAAAGGACCCATATTTTCCCTAATCTTCTTTTTGTCTTCTATGTACTTATAAAAGCCTTTCATTGTTATCTTTGACAGCCCCAGCCAGATTTAATTCCAGGGGCTTTGGCTTTCCTAACTGCATTTCTGCATGGTCAGATAGTATCTCTGTATTCCTCCCAGATTACCTGTCCCTACTTCTACTTTATTTATACTTCCTTTTGTGTTTGAGTGTGGTAAGGAGTTCTTTTTTCATTCATCTAGGCCTCCTGCCATTTTTGTCTGACTTCCTGGTCTTCGGGATGGACTGCTGTTGAGTTTGGAGGAGGTGATCCTTGAATATTAACCAGCCTTCTTGGGCCCCTCTTCCTTCCAGGGTCTTAACAATTGTAGTGTCACATCAGATCATATAGAAGAGTGCTCTATCTCATCTGCAGCTATCAACAGCACTAGTCACTCTTCAAGGTTGTATTGGGTTTATGTGGCAAGATTTTTGGTGGTGCGGGGGGCTGTAGGGGTGGCTTCTGTGAGAAGATGCCAGAAGCTTCCCCCATGTCTGATCAAGCCAGTTCCAGTCAGCTCCAAAACAGCCCCACCACTAGCCGTGACTGATCCAATCAGCAACAGTGGTAGCATCTCTGTGATAACAAATTTAAGAAGGGGTAATAACTGCTGCATAACAGCAGCTGGGAGAGAGGAGTGAAAATATGAGAGAAACAACTGTGCAACTGCACCAAGGTCAGTGCAGAAGGAGGAGGAGGAGGTGCTCCAGGTGCCGGAGCAGAGATTCCCCTGCAGCCCGTGGGGAAGACCCTGCTGAGGCAGGCTGTCCCCCTGCAGCCCAGGGAGGTCCACGGGGGAGCAGATCTCCACCTGCAGCCAGGGGAGAGAGGAGCCCACACCGGAGCAGGGGGATGCCCGAAGGAGGCTGTGACCCCCTGGGAAGCCCATGCTGGAGCAGGCTCCTGGCAGGACCTGTGGCCCCATAGAGAGAGGAGCCCACGCTGGAGCAGGTTTGCTGCAGGACTCGTGACCCCATGGGGGACCCACGCTGGAGCAGTTCATGGAGGACTGTCTCCCGTGGGAGGGACCCCATGGTGGAGCAGGGGAAGAGTGTGAGGAGGAAAGAGCAGCAGAGATACGTGATGAACCGACCACAACCCCCATTTCCCGTCCCCCTGTGCTACTCGGGGGGGAGAAGGCAGAGAAATTGGGAGACAAGTTTAGACTGAGAAGAAGGGAGGGTTGGGGGGAAGGTGTTTTAAGATTCGATTTTATTTCTCATTATCCTACTCTGATTTAGACTGGCAATAAATTAATTTCCCTAAGTTGAGTCTGTTTTGCCCGTGACAGTAATTGCTGAGTGATCTCCCTGTCCTTATCTCGACCCATGAGGCTTTCATCATATTTTCTCTCCCCTGGTCCAGTTGAGGAGGAGGAGCGATAGAGCTGTTTGGTGGGCACCTAGCAGCTAGCCATGGTCAACCCATCACAAAGGTAAAGATAGACATGCTTTGCAGTCTGCTGGAATTATCTTATACTGTATGGTATAACTCTTACATTAGCTCCAGACATTGTGATGTGTAATCTGCCACATGGTTACAAACTCAGTCTGGATCATATAACAGGGTAATGCTGCCTTCAGTTCCATATAGATTCCGAAGGAATCAGTTTCTTCAACTTCTTGGGGATTTCATAAACGAAGTTGGCCTGAAACTTCAGGCAGGTTATATTGGTTAAACAGCCAGTCCATTCTTTTGAACATGGTGCAGATATAACCTATTTAAATGGTCTCAGAGATCATATTCTTGCTTAGCTTCTTTCCATATGAAATGTTCTAATCTGATATTTCTTTTCTCTACAGAAGTAGAAAGGATTAATCTGTAATTGCCTTGATGGAAACACTCAAATTTTAATAACTACAACCTTAACAGGATTTGAACAATCCGCTGTCTTTCAGCTATGATATTGACATTCATACATAAGTCCTCCTAGTCTGTGCTTGCCATTTCTTAGAATTTATAGATACATTATTTTACTCTCAGCATAGGTCTCCTATATTTTTCCAGTTAATGATACAGAAAGATACTAATATTTCGTTATTGCAGTTCTTGATAGCCAGTAATTTAATGTAAAGGTCAAAAATATAAAACTGTATATGCTATAGTAGTTCATGTCAGGGACTCACACGCATTCAAGCTCTAATTAAATTCACAGTTAATTTATTACACTGTGTATAATTCTTCTCACAGTTAAAACAAATAGGGAAGAAGAATTCAACAGAATTTGGCAATATCTTTACCTTTCACTAGGTGATATTTTAAATTATTTTATTACGCCTTGAGAAAACTGGTAAGTTGCCTTAAAAAATAATAAAAAACCCCCACTAAGGTATAACCCAAATCCAATTACTTCAAACATACAGAACTTTTTTCTTTTTCTTTTTGTAATTCATCGGCATAAACTAATATCAAATGTCACCAAAGATATACATACAGAACTGACTCCACAATATCTGAGTAGTTCATGTAATTCAGTCTCACTAATCTGTATTTTTTATATTTTTCTTTTTCACAGCATAGCTGTTTAGACTTTGAATACCTCAGAACTGCAATTCTCCATATCCTTAATACTGTGAGTACATTTGCTTTGATGTCCCTAGAGTCCAAAATGTATTCCTCTATGACTCCAGCAATTTGGCATTGCTAAAATAGTAATTTCAGGAGCTTTTAGCCACTGTGTAGGTTGAACTGGAAGGGCAGAAGAGCATGTTGTGGAGTGTGAAGTGGGGTCTTTCACCAATTGACAAATCCCCTGAGAAGAGTCAGTCCCAGGCTCTGAGTGACTGGCAGCTCCTGCAGCTTTTGGACCTGAACAGCTGCCCATTGCAGCTGAGCTGAAAAGGGTCCTCTAATTATCACAACATTAACAGTCAACTGGTTCTGGCCAGAAGGGACCACAACTGAGAAGTCTCTTTGTAAGCTACTTAAAATTTTTCATAGACCACATGCAGTCTGCAGTCTGCCCTTTGTGACATTAGACAGTCTAGTAGTAATAAAAATACTGGTATTACTGCTAAGTAATTAAATTATGCTAGAGAAATACAGTAAAAACTTTATTAAGGTTGTTCATTATGAAGCAAAGGGTACTTTTATATAAGAAAACACTGAAATACTGGAGAAAGTTTAGCCTAATTCTTGAAGTTGAATGTTGGCTTAAGTGCTGTTTTGAACCAGTATAGTAATGATTGTTTAGAGGTGTTTAACACATTGCAATCTTTGGAGAGAGAGGGAGAAGGAAAATAAACCTGAAAAATAAACCTGAAATCCTGTACAATCTGGAATAGTGGCAACCTAAGTCATGATTCGTGAGGCTACAATAAGGGTGAAGAAGGTAAGACAGAGAAGGTAATGCAGAGCTTTACAAGGTAATGTGGAATACCTGTCTGACAATTTGAATATTTGCCCTTCTGTCCATTCCAAACAGATTTTCCCCTGAAAAAAATTCTTACATACAATATTTATGGTAAGGTATATTTGCAGCTGTCATGGTTTAACCCCAGCCAGCAACCAAGCCCCACACAGCTGCTTGCCCACTCCCCCCACAGTGGGGTGTGGGAGAGAATCGGAAGGGTAAAAGTGAGAAAACAAGTCATGGGCTGTGATAAAGACAGTTTAAGAGGTAAAGCAAAAGCTGTGCCTGCAAGCAGAGCAAAACCAGGAATCCATTCCCCATTTCCCATGGGCAGGCAGGTGTTCAGCCATCTCCAGGACAGCAGGGCTCCAGCACGCCTGACGGTGACTTGGGAAGACAAATGCCATCGCTCCCAACGTCCCCCCTTCCTTCTTCTTCCCCCAGTTTTATATACTGGGCATGATGTCGTATGGTCTGGGATATCCCTTGGGTCAGTTGGGGTCAGCTGTCCCGGCTGTGTCCCCTCCCAACTCCTTGTGCCCCCCCAGCCTGCTCGCTGGTGGGGTGGGGGGAGAAGCAGCAAAGCCCTTGGCTCTGGGTAAGCACTGCTTAGCAGGAACGAAAACATCCCTGTGTTATCAACACTGTTTTCAGCACAAATCCAAAACATAGTCCCATACCAGCTACTATGAAGAAAATTAACTCTATCCCAGCCAAAACCAGCACAGCAGCTAACGTATATCACAAAAACTTTAAAATGTTAATTAGTAAGTACACAGTAAATAAAATAAGAGACCTTATTAATTTAAATATTAATGGTTAATTATATCCCTAATAGTTGTAATAGTATTTAATATAATGAATCAAGGTTAAAACCTGTCCACTGAGTATAAACAACATTCCACTGAAGAAATTATTAACAGATTTTGAATTTTCTATACCTCTTTCTAATTACAAAGCACTTCACAATAGATCATTGAAAACAGTGTATTTTGTGAAGCATTCTTGTTTTTTCATTAAAGAAATTTATTGTCTCAGTTTAACATGACTTCTTGTGAGATATTACCTAAGGAGACTGTAGAATTTCCATCCTAAGGGGTTTTCAAGATTTGGCAGAACAAAGCCACAGCTGATATCGTCTATTGCCAACAATAGTCCCACTTAAAGGGAGGTGGAACTGCATGACTTCCAGAGATCCACTTATTTATTGTCATTGATTACTCAACCAAAGTAAGAAAAATGTCTGGGAAATAAATGCCACACATAACAAGACAACATTCACTGAAATCTTTGCAAAATAGAAACACAGTTGTGAACAGGGCTTAACTTACCATAAGGAACTTTAGAAAATTTTTTCACGTTAAGATGATTTGAGATCTGATAAGTTTAGAAAACAGTACTACTTAAGGCTTGCCCTCACTTTTCAAGGATTTATAAACAGGCCAAAAGACAGCCTTTTTCAAATTAAAGAAACTTCACATAAAAAGGATTCATTGAAGTTAATAGGAAAAACTCTTGATTTACATCAAGTTGACATATCAGATGTGTAAAATACTCTGGTGGTTGGCACGTCACACTCAGGGTTAGGATCCTTTTTCATTTTGTTATTCTCCATCCTGATTTTTTTGTTTGGTTGGTTTTTGTCAGATTGTCTGTACCACTTTAGGAAAAACCCTTAATATCCATACATATCGGTTTTCACATTTATAGAAGAAGTACAGTAATAATTTTTTCACTCAATGAGCTGTTGTCAGGATTAATTAGCGTAGCTACCAGGTCTTAAAAAGTCTTTGCTATTTCTAAGTCAGCATTGAGTAAAATACCATAGCTGTCCCATTAACTTCAGTTGGATTTTTGCCTGAATACATAATGTAATATTAGTTTTTTATCATCAGACAAGATGTTCTGCTATATTTTGATTCTCCTATTAATAGGAGGCTGGATTTTCTTTCCTGTTTGATTTGATGTTTTTGTGTGGCTTTTTAAAAGCAAAAAAAAAAAGAATAAATGAAAACTGAGAAACTGTCAAAATCTCTGTACACAATGTTAATGGCATCCAGAGCTGGTACTGTGGAATAATCAGAAGTGTGGTAAGTATAACATTCCCTTTGCATATGCTGGAGAAAATACAATTTTTCAAGACCTTGTTCCAGTTTAAGTGGAATAGCATACATTTGGCTTGATATCAGCTAAACTTCAGGTTAATCACACTTTTAGCTATCATAGAGTGATGGCATGCAGAAGCTGAAGTGAGACTTTGCATTTAATGGATGAAATTCTATTTGTTACAAACTGATAGCAGGTTTGGCAGCTGAATGATGTATTTCCGGAAATGGGAAGATGTCCTAGAAGTAACTCCTGACTGTTTCCAAAGATTTATTAAAACTAAGTTGACACTTGCATCATTGATAGAGGTAATTTTGGAGCTCTTGAAATTCTACTGACCCTAAGATAATGAAACTACCACCTTGCGCACATTTGTATTCTGTGGCATGTAACGTGGGCTCATGGTTTGGAATGTGAAACGCTATCATTATGTGCTGAAGAAATTCAAACTAGTAACTGAGGGCAAATGCATAGACTTGAAGATATTTCAAGAAAAGGTAGATACAATACTCAGAACCAAATGAGGGCTCTGTGCATAAACAACGATAACAGGTTATTTGGACAGTTAATAAAACTTAGGGTTCTGTAGGATGAGTGCAGCCTTGTAACTAAGCCAGTTTTTTAAAGAATTTTTTTTTTTATCCTGTATCACAACAAGAATTTATATTATGCCCTAAAACAAATCAAATCTGGTGCATATGAAAAGTACCATGAAATGTGCTTAGACAAGTCTTGCTGAGGCAGAGATATGTGCATATTTATGACACAGACAGCCATGGGCTGTACAAATGAAAGCTTAGCTTATAATCCAAATAATGTTTTTAACAGTATTTCAGATAAGAAGGATGTGTGTTAAACTCTGATCAAGAGTATCAAATCATTAGGCTCATTCAAAATGCGGATTGTCCATATGAAATGGGATGATTGCTTTATATTAAAATGCAGCAGAAATATTAATGAAAATCAAGTAGAATCACTGGAACATTTCACTGCTTTCATCAACTTTGTCAAAAAGACACCCCCCCCCCCCAAAAAAAAACCCCAACCTCTTCCCAAGATTTAATAATCACATGCACTTGTAAGGTGTTTGAAACTTCACAGAGATTAGAGGAACAAAGCTAATCCAGTAAATGGTCCTTAGGAGACTGATCACTATTGGATAAACAGGAAACTGGTAATCAGAAAAAAAAGAAATATTTTTAAAACTTGTTGCTGTGAATTTGGAGTTAGCACAGAGGACTAGAACCCTTCATTTACAAATTGTGCCTTTGATTCAGCTGTGGATCATGTCAGGAAGGAGATAAGCAATTCTGTTTCCTCAAAGGCGCAGAGTAGTACGGATGAGGTAAGGGGGATAGTAATATTTTGAAGAAACTAATCTTGAGGCTGTACTTATATGAGATTTTAAGCCGGGAAGGTTAGTGTCTTTTTGGGACCACGACAGGACACTATTTCAACTGATTATTCTTTATGAAGTTAGTCACATAGGTTTTAGTTTGCCCCAGACCTTATCAGATGGCTATGGTGCTGCAGATTTTTACTGAAAAAAACTTCTTTCCAGTAAAGTTCTGCTACTGTGCTTATCCCAAAGTACCACTTGGCTGACAACTTTGTCCTAACTTCATTAAGGAGTAAATAATGAGAACCTTGTGTTTAAAACATCCAAGGAGCCTGTATTAGGGTCTGTGCTACACTTGGAAGCTGCACTCAGCTTTCATTGAGAAGAACAGAGGAAGGACAAGACATCCATCTTCAATGATAGCTTCATGACTGCAGATCTTGCATAGGATGGACATTTGGTCTTGAGTCTATGTTCTTCAACCCTCAAGGTTTCACAGCATCTCCCACTCTTCAGAGCAATATTTGATTTATTAAGCAAATAAGGAAAAGGATGGGGCATCCATTCTTCTAGGTGTCTTACTTTTCTTTTTGAAGCCACGCCATAGAATCATAGAAACATTTAGGTTGGAAAAGACCTTTAAGATCATTGAGTCCAACCGTAAACATAGCACTGTCAATTCCACCACTAAACCATGTCCCTAAGTGCCATGTTTGCACGTCTTTTAAATACCTCCAGGGACGGTCACTCAACCACTTCCCTGGGCAGCCTGTGCCAATGCTTAACAACCTTTTTGTTGAAGAAATTTTTCCTAATATCCAATCTAAACCTCCCCTGGCACAACCTGCGGACAATTCCTCCTGTTCTATCGCTTGTTACTTGGGAGAAGAGACTGAAAGCCAGCTCGCTACAACCTCCTTTCAGGTAGGTGTAGAGAGTGATAATGTCTCCCCTCAGCCTCCTTTTCTCCAGGCTAAACAACGCCGGTTCCCTCAGCTGCTCCTCATAAGACTTGTGCTCTAGACCCTTCACCAGCTTCATTGCCCTTCTCTGGACACGGTCCAGCACCTCAATGTCTTTCCTGTGCGAGGGGCCCAAAACTGAACACAGAACTCGAGGTGCAGCCTCACCAGTGCCCAGTACAGGGGGACGATCACTTCCCTGCTCCTGCTGGCCACACTATTTCTGATACAGGCCAGGATGCCGTTGGCCTTCTTGGCCACCTGGGCACACTGCCGGCTCGTATTCAGCTGGCTGTTGACCAACACCCCCAGGTCCTTTTCCACCAGGCAGCTTTCCAGCCACTCTTCCCCAAGCCTGTAGCGCTGCATGGGGTTGTTGTGACCCAAGTGCAGGACCCGGCACTTGGCCTTGTTGAACCTTATAGAATTGTCCTTGGCCCATCGATCCAGCCTGTCCAGATCCCTCTGTAGAGCCTTCCTACCCTCGAGCAGATCAACACTTCTGCCCAACTTGCTGTCCTCTGCAGACTTACTGAGGGTGCACTCAATCTCCATGCATCTCAATTCTCTGAATCTAGTAATGAATTGCTAAAGTTAAGTACAGAAGCCCACATGTGTATAGTGTTCACATGTTCTCAGTTCAGTGTGGCGTCCTAGCTTTATTTTAATATTATTATAGCTTCAGGACACTGAAAAAAGTATAGTTGCCTTTCTTTACATCATATTTTTAGCATAGGCTTTGCACAGACCTGTGCTGTTTGACGTAATCACCAGGAAATTTTTCATTCCCTTTCTACTCCTTTATGATCTCTAAAGTATACCACAATGTTTTCCCCAGTTGTTTGTGTCTTTTTTTTTTTTAATTTTATGAATAATGGGAAAGTGAACAATTTTCACTTAAATCAGGTTCATTTCAGTGTAGCCTAAGCTGATTACATATCAGTTTAATGTATTCTCAAAAATGTCTGTGAGAATGTCTATAATGGGAGATACCCTAGTTTAATTTTAAAAATTCATGCCAGTTAAATAATCTTGCCATTTTCATGCATACACAGCTTGAAGTGGTTTAGAAACAGCTTCAGTTAAATAGATGTAACTTCTTTTAGGGCACTTTTATGTCAGACTTATCAGTTAATTCACCCCAATTAGAAAATATGCTAATCTTCCACAGTTTGCAAGAGATCTGCCTGCAAATACTAGGCTGGAACACACATGACTTACCTCAGTTGAATAACCCTAGATATTGTGTAAAAGCTAAACAATAGCTATATCTAACTTACAAAGTATATTGCCTTTTTTCCTACCAGATTTCACACAGTGGTAACTACTCTTGTGTAAAAACCACACCTGTCACTAGTGAAAACAAAACTTAGTTTAAAGGACACCTATTTTCTTCAATGGATATAGCACTAAAGAAATCTATTGTACCTCCTGCTTCTACTAAAGGAACAATTGTCTTTTACCTCTTTCCAAGCCCCTCATTTAGGTACCATAGCTAAATAACTATTAGTAGCATATTAAAAAAAAAAAAAAAAAAAATCTCTTCAAGGTGCTATACTTTAGGGTTGGGTTTTTTTCAGTAGAATAATTCAGGTTAGAAGGGAATTCTGGAATTCAGGGCCAATCTCCAATTTAGGTTTAGATATTTATACATTATTTCACTACTTGATGATTTGGAGCTGCCTAATTTCATTTGACCATTTAATGAGCATGCGCTTATGCTGATTTTCAGTGATGTTTACTCTGGGAAAATTATAAATTTGCAATTAGCAAATTGTCAAGAGGCAAACTACTGAGATGCTTGGAACTATTTTCTCCAGTTTTCTTTTTTGTTTTCCTCCATATGACTGAGCAAGTATAATCTGTCCTATACACAACATCCCCTGTCATTTTCTTCAGACTACATTATTATCATTTTTTACAATATATTGTGCTCAAGAAAAACAAGGAGAAAAGTGCAAAACCAATTTCTCCTTCACTTTTCAACAAGTGATGCTCTGTTCAGGAAGGCAGAATTACCTGCTAAAAATGCATTAATTTTCACACAACCTCAATATGTTTACCGAAATTCATTTTAAATTTATATTAAAGCTATGAATGCTTTAAAATTGCTGCCTAACAAATTATCCACAGGCATATTCCAAATGGCTCACTTCTGCATTTACTTTCAGGAAAGCTTAACTAGAGCAAAATTCACAGCTTATGACGAATAGGTTTCTCCTTACTCACAGCATCCTTTAGAAAGAATTCAGGTCATCAATGACAGGTGATTTGTGAGTGTGGATCTACGTGATGCATAGTAGTATTATGATAAACATCAACCAATAATGTCAGTCACACAGTCTAACGGTCCATAAAAACAGTCATATGATTGAGTTAATGTGTATATTTAAATGCAGTTGCTGTAATCAAAATATTAACCTCCGTTCTGAGCTTTCTGGAAAGCTGCAAGCTCTTCAGGTCTTCATACTAAAATGCCATACTTAAATTGAGTTTGTTTGCTTGGTTTTGGTTTTCTTTTTTTTTTATTTTCCAGGGTTAGGTTTTCTCCTCATGAAAGAACCTAGAAGACAGAAGCTGTACTTACAGAATATACCAGTAATTACATATTTTATCAATGAATGAGTGTTCAGCTACTTCTTTACTGTGGAAGTGTTTGTTTATTTCTTTGAACAGAGAACTTGAGTTCATTTCTAGGAGCAAATGGGCAAAGCTCTGTGGAAATGGAACTGAGGGAAATCCACCAATTTCATCAGTTAAACATCAGATCAGATCATCTCCATAAAAAATACCAAACAGCAAAGATAAAAATCACAAATTAAAAAAATATCTTTGAAAGTACTTGTCCTGGTTTCAGCTGGGATAGAGTTAACTGTCTTCCTAGTAGCTGGTACGGTGCTATGTTTTGAGTTCAGTATGTGAAGAATGCTGATAACACACTGATGTTTTCGGTTGTTGCTCAGTAGTGTTTAGACTAAAGTCAAGGATTTTTCAGCTTCTCATGCCCAGCCAGTGAGAAAGCTGGAGGGGCACAAGAAGTTGGCACAGGACACAGCCAGGGCACCTGACCCAAACTGGCCAACGGGGTATTCCATACCATGGGACGTCCCATCTAGTATAGGAACGGGGAAGTGGGGGCAGGGAATCGCCGCTCGGGGGACTGGCTGGGTGTCAGTTGGCGGGTGGTGAGCAATTGCACTGCGCATCATTTGTACATTCCAATCCTTTCATTATTACTGTTATCATTTTATTAGTGTTATGATTATCATTATTAGTTTCTTCTTTTCTGTTCTATTAAACCGTTCTTATCTCAACCCACGGGTTTTGCTTCTTTTCCCGATTTTCTCCCCCATCCCACTGGGTGGGGGGGAGTGAGTGAGCGGCTGTGTGGTGTTTAGTTGCTGGCTGGGGTTAAACCACGACAGTCCTTGAGCCAGAATTTCTGATTCCTTACCATGTCTAGGAAAGCAAATGAGAAAGGATTTTTTTTACACTCACTTTGCACTTGTTTATCTGGTTACCAAAAGAGCAATACTCCTCCTGTAAATTAATCATGAACTGTTATTCCCAAAACAAATGGTTTGAGACAGGCACAAACAAATGCACTTCTTTCTCAAAGTCCAAATTAGTATGGAAAGATTGCTAAACCTTTCTATATAAAATCCAGTGTTTCATATGTTACTACACATCCTGAAAAGTGTGAAATACACTGGGAAGGATCTAATTTTGTCATCTTTTGAATAAGCAGAAAATACCCCCGAGAGAACAAAAACAAAAGCCGTAACTTATTTGTGAGGAATTAGAGGAGAAAAAACATTGGTCATAGACTTGTTAAAAAATTGGTCCTTTCTGTCATAAAATAACTTTCCTTCTGCTAATATATTTCATTGTTACAAAGGTCATTGTTTGTTTGAATAAGGGGAAATAATCTGTGAGAAACAGTTTATAAAATGCAAATGAGAGAAGAAGTTTGGCGGAGGCATGCATATTAACAAGCAAAGTTCAACTCTGACTACATAGCTGCTCCTTGAAAAGTTTTCTAAATCCATGACCATCATGTAGATAAGGATAGAGGAGACTGTGTATACTAGAAAAAAACCAAAATGTATGTACTTGATAATGCCTAGCTTTTACAAATTTTTGTGTTTTTTCAATTCACTGAAAAGTGCTTTGCACAGCAACGTAGGAGCCATTTCCTTTGTTTTTCAGAGGGAAAAACTGCTCAGGGGCAGCCACCAGTATATTTCTCCACTGATTATACATCAGTACATTTTGCAGACCTAGTTATCACTGTTTCTTCTTTGAGTAGCTTTTCCCCCACCTTAGACATACAGCCCCAAAAGCAAACCTACAGCACTTTAACCAATGAAATGCTTAACTTCACACTAACATTAAGTATATAGGTAAGATTTTCAAAGGTCAAGATCAAAGTCTTTGCCTTTGCCAAGTGATATCAACAAGCTACACTAGCAGAAAACTAAGGTATTCCGTGGTGAATCATCCTTTTAGGTTCCAGAGTAAACATTCAGTGAGAAATAGTGATATTAAAAAAAAAAAAAAAAACCCAAAACAAACAACCCAACAATTTTTTCTCCAGATACTGAATGACATTTTCACTTCATCTGCTATTCTGCCTGTAGTCCTAAACAGTCTAAATATAAACTGGAGATAAGACACTGTCTTCTGATTTGATACATTTACAGTCACTTTACATTAACATTTAAGTTTGCATTTATATTAGCACTGAAATACGTATCTTTCTTAGACATTTACACCCTTTCAAACATGCTAGTGTCTATGAATAGCCCATTTTAACATAGTTGTCCTCGCAATGCTCCTTTAGGATTGGAAACAATTATCACTCATACTTTTTTAGTGGACTCACAAAGTCTGTCATATGAGACTTGGCTGCACTTCTAAATTCATCATTCCTGGTGAGTGCCTAGCCATAAGCCAGCTGCATTTCTGAGCAAGATCTAGGCATTGGCACTGTGAATCTGTCTTTTTCCTGGCAGGTTGAAGAAAGAATCCCAGTCTTGTCCATAACGTTTTAATGAAAGTGCTGTCCCTGGAGATGTGAAGTAGAAAAAAGTCAAGTCAAAGACAGCCTGCAACTTAGGTGCCCACCTGCCACGACTATATTTTTGTCCAAAAGATTACTGCGAGTAACGAAAGATGAGAACACTAACATGTTGTTTTCAGCAGTAGTGAACCAATCTCTGTTTCTTAAACTGAAAAAGTGCTGTTAAGTCATTAAAATCTTCACATTTGCTTTACAAGCATTTTTAGGTTAAACTGGTTTTATCACTTACAGACACATACATTTGGATCTAAGTAAGTTGTATAAGGTCATATAAGTGTGTGGCAACATATACGACTGGCCTGCTCAATCAAGAGTCCTGACCAGTACTCATTTCCCTTATTATGCATTAGTTTTGGTAAAGTCAATGCCCTTAATTATATGCTATACTCTTAAGTTTGAATAATTATTTTGCTGAATTGGGAACTAAATGCCTGAAGACGCAATCAGTCTCTGAAGTGTGAAAACCCTCAGGTAGTGTAAACACCCTCAGGTAGTGTAAACTGTGTGCATTATATAAGCACTAGCATATGTTTGGTTTTTAAATGCTAATACACTTCTCAGCAAGGATACCAGCACACTGTTTCTTCAAAAGTAAGAAACTTCTAAGAAAGAAAAGATACAATATGAAAACTCCCTTTGATTTTCTCTAGTAGTGGGTTCCCACTGCTCAGGAAATCAAGATACTGATAGGAAGTAGCAGGCAACAGAAATTACCTCCAGCAAAGACAATGTGTGCTTGATAAGTGAGGGAAAATTGCACTTCAAGTTTTAATTATAGTAACACAAGCAATTTTTGTTAAGAAAATGATAAGCACGGGTCTTTGCTGAAGGTCTCCTTATGTTGAAAATTATATATTTACCTTGTAATCTTTGTTGCTGCAGTAGAAATGCATGAGTTAGAAGTGGTGGGAGGAATAACAAGAAGCAGTAGAAGAAAATATATAGAAATATGCATTGTTGGTTGGATGTCTCCATCAACACAGTGCGATGAACAGCGGAGAAGTAATGGATAATTAAGTCATTGGCAAGTGACTACAGGGGAAACAAAGGAGGGAAAGAAAAAACAGAGACTTGAACAGTTAATGCCTGATCCTGCTCGTTAACCATTATCCAGATATAACTTGCATTCAGTGGATTTTTTCACAAAGTTATATGCAGAGGTACTACCATGCTCATAGTTGTCTGAGTGACATATATAGACTCCAAAAGTAGTGTAAGCAATGCAGATGTCAGTTGCACCCTAAACTCTCTCACCTAAGAGGACACATCTAGTGCCACTTTAGATTTCCTAGAGTGACTCTTACAGCCTCGAGTTGCTCCTCCAGAAAGGAGCCGATATCCTTGATGGTTTTCTGTCATGTCTGCCATCCCTGTGCCAATGTTTTAGGCAGTTCAAACATCACTAAATAGCTATGTTTAGGCAACGAAATTAAACCCCTGGTGAACACAGTGAATGGAATCTGGGTAGTAAGCTGATGAGCTATGGACATCTAGTTGTATTTGAACAAACCTAACTACCCAAGATACATTAGCAAGTATCATAGAATCATAGAAACATAGAATGGTTTGGTTTGGAAGGGACCTTTAAAGATCATCTAGTCCAACACTCTTGCCATGCGCAGAAACATCTTTCACTGGATCAGGTTGTTCAAAGCCCCACCCAACCTGACCTTGAACAATTCCAATGATGGGGCATCGACAACCTCCCTGGGCAACCTGTGCCAGTGTAAAAAATGTCTTCCTCTAGTCCAGTCTAAACCTACCCCCTTTCAGTTTAAAACCATTGCCCCTTGTCTGGTCACTACAGGCCTTGGTAAAAAGTCTCTCACTGTCTTTCTTAGAAACCCCCTTTATATATTGAAAGGACACAATAAGGTCTCCCCAGAGCCTTCTCTTCTCCAGGTTGAACAACCCCAACTCTCTCAGCCTGTCTTCATAGGAGAGGTGTTGCAGCCCTCTGATCATTTTTGTGGCCCTCCTCTGGACCTGCTCTAGCAGGTTCATGTCTTTCTTGTGCTGGGGACTTCAGGTGGCATCTCATGAGAGTGGAGTAGAGGGAGAGAATCACGTCCCTCAACCTGCTGGTCACACTTCTTTTTATGCAGCTCAGGACACAGTCCCAACTTATAGGGACGTCTGTAGAGTGAACCAGTGGGTGGTTGTGAAAGACTGGACAGAGTTAATGCCTCAAACACCCGTGGTGATGGACAGAGACTGGGGCCTGGCTTTTGCAGTTGAGGGAAAGAATGGAACTTGCTTGCAAGGCTGCATAGCAACACCACATGTGAGGGACTGAAAGAGTTAATGTCTCAACCATTGTGGCAGGAGTAAGTTCTGCATAACAACGAACCCCAGGTGAAGAAGCCGGTCAGCAAGAAGACACAAGGGCCTGCCGGAGGGTGCATGGTTCCCTGTTGTGATACGCTGAGCGGGACAGCTCACCATGGATGGCCAAAGATCAAACAAGGGTCATGCCTGCAGGGAGGGAGAAGTTACTCCCCAAATGACCCCCAAGCCCACACACCCATTTTCCAAAGGTTCTGAAAGCACAAACCGCCCATGACACCTAATTAGCCTAATGAGTTCAAGTGTCTGCCTAAAGGAGGGGCAAGGAGATGATAAAAGGACATGAACTGAAGCCCCATGTGCACTCACCCTCCAGAACTGGACCCCTCAGCTGGCAGGTTCAGTGCTGGACCCAGGACTGATGAAATCTTTCTCTTTTCTTTTTTTTTTTCTGTCTCTCTTTTTTTTTCCATAATCCCTACACCTCATCCCTTTCGACATAAACTGTTGACCAAGTCTGGGACTAGGAATGCATCCTAGGGGGTCTGCTCTGAACCTCATGGCCCAACGGGAGGGCTCTCCTTATTGTCTTCCCTGAACTGATGTATGTGTGGTTACGGTGGGTTACACGGTTTGCTGAGGTAGTTTCATGCCAGTTCCTGTTGTGAGAAGCCCCGCCACCTACTGCTACACCTTCCAAGTTCAGGCTGCTTCTGCCATGAATGAAATGGTCAACTGATCGTTTGGTGTGGCTTCACCTTAATTTAGCCCAAGGGAATTCCATACTCACCATGGCTCCTCCCTGGTCTGTCCAGCATGGGTCATGACAGTGGTAAACACACATTTCAGAGTTTTATAATGTGTTCTGGTGATGAAATCCACATTTCTGGCTAGAAAGCATTAAATACACTTACTGAAGGCATATTTTAGTTAAATTTAATCAGAAAGGAAACAGGTTCGTGTACTCTGGGACAGCTTCATAACTCAAACCGAAACACAGCAGGTGGGCACAACCAGGAGACACATTCCAAAGGTACATTACTGATCCAAATGAAGACTTTAATCTAGATTCACCCTTAAATGAACAGAAATGGAAAATAGGGCCTATGGGCAATGCCCATAGGCCACTTTCTGAAATGGCAGCTGAAGCACAGCTGGGATACTTTGGGATATCTCAAAGGACATTAGATGCTGTTGTTGGGCACTCTCCAGATTCATCTGCAGATTTTAGACACTTTAGGTGTCCCAATGTAGATGTCTACTTGTCAGCTATAGCATTTAAACTTCTACTATAGACAGTGGAGATGTAGTGATTACTGTTAATACAGATTGCTGAGCTACTCGTCCCAACCCAACATAGTCATTTAGATTTGGTCAGATCTTCAGCTCTCCAGACATCACTGACTATTAAAAAGAGCCATAGTTCATTCGTCCAGAAAAAGGTCTCTGGTACTATTTTGAATGTGCAGCCTTGAACATCTGCCCTAGGAGGACGTGGGTCTCTAGTGGATCCTGATTGTTGGCTAGGTGTATACGTTATATATACTGCATCCCTCCTGATATGGATGAAAGTGTCTGAATGATTACGCAGCAGGAGAGAGACAGAAAATGTCATTAAACTGATTTCTTTAAGAAATGTTTGTTTAAGTCACTTCAAAATTCCAAGTATCTTCTCAAGTCTGAAAAGGCAGCACTTAAGAGCTAAGCTCCTTAGAAATCACTTCATCCTGACTGCAAAGGTACATTTCATTATACAGTGGGAAAATGCTTGGTGCAAGAATAACATACACAAAAGCTCAGTCTCACTATGAGTATGATAAATCATGTTGGTACTTTCATACCCTTAGTCCAGCTAATTTTGGAGGCATTCCAAGTCACAATATGCATACATAAGACCATTTTTTTCCAGTGCTCTTGGGAGATATAAATAATGCACTCTGGGTCATATATTAAAATAATAACAACACTTAGATGACTTCAGAGAGTTAACCTTTGGGTAGTAAAGGGTTACTTTCTTACAGAGACTAGATATTGCATAACAGATTTGGATGAGCTCAAAAGCATATGTGACATGGTGTCTTCTTGGAACCACAGGACTAGCATTTTGCAATTTCTGTAGTAGATTATAAAACAGATTGGTGAAGATATATCAAGTGTTTCACTGTAATATTTCCTATTTTTGTCCTTTTTCAGCAATGACCATATCCTAAGGTTTCACCCTCCCATAGGCTGGCATGTCTTCTTTAACAAAACTGTTTGAGAGTCTGTATCTTACAGCTTCTTTACCTGTGGGTTTGGTTGTTTTTTTTTTTCTATTTTTGAACATTTCAACTATTTTGTGACCTAGCACCAGGTAACAAAATTTGATTTTTTTTTTCACCTTTTCAGGTTTCCCCCTAGCTTTAATTTCTTTTTCCGGCTTCTGGTTTTCAGATCTCTCATCTCCTGTTTGCCATTCTTTAGTCTTCTAAGTCATGGTTTCACTGGTTACTTCTCACCAGACATGTGCTCTTCTCCCTATTCAGTTAACTTTTTCCTTTTTAAAGAGTTATAGTCTCTTCCTGCTCTATGTCAGACAACTTCCTAGCTAGCTACTTTAAAATTATAAACTTTCTTATTCTGCTCTAATCTCCATGCTTTACTGTAGGCCTCATCCTTATAATCAGGTACATCTATCCACGTCTTTCATCCTTTCAAACCCGTACTTGTTCCTTCAGGCATCAGGCCTTGTTCACTGACATAATGGATTTGTCTTTCTCTACCAGTCCATTCTCAGATGACAGGCTCAGTTTCCCTTTCTTTTCTCTGCCAAGAGCTAATCTTTTTTGCTTCCTCTTTGCCAGCCTTAGCTTCAGAGTTCTACTTACTATTGCCAATATTTTTGTTAGTTGCCAAACACATATGAATTCCCTCAGAAACGTGTTAACTTTTCCCTTCTTTCTCTCTCTTTCTCGCTATCTATCTGAAGGTCATCACTTTCTAAATCTGCCCATTCTATTAGCAATAGCTTTTTTTTTTAATATGTTCCTTGGGACCTTTTGGCCTTTTGGCCCATGTGGTTCAAATAACTTCCAATAGGAGTAAAGAAAATTACTTCTTTTTTCTAATCTATTTTCTCTGCTTCCTTATAAGGCTTTATTTATGACATAGTCTACCATATGTCTCTTCCATGCCAGCCACCTGCTGATCTATCATGTTTTCTATAGGAAATGCATATCTTAAGAATCAAATCATTGAAAAGCTGCCAATCTCAGTTCAAATAACTTAATAGTGATGGCGCCAATGAAGATAGTTTACTTATCTCCTTTCATCTGAAGGAGATCCAGAGTGTGTTGAAACCTTGTGGGTCATATCACATCTAGCTGCACAGGAAATTTATTATCTTTGGTTTTTAATAAACTAAGTATACAAGGTGCTTCGTTAGCTCTGTGAAGTCACAAGAAAACCACTAAATCAGCTTCAGTGGGCTTTGGATCTTGTCCATAATAGAAAACATTTTCCTAGGCACTCACCTGAATTCTGATATAGACTGTGATACAGATTCTTGTTGCCAGTATTTTTGTTAGCTGCCAAACACATGTGCATTGTCTCATAAACTCACCTGTGTGCTCATCTCTGCTCTTTTTCTCTGTCTTCACAATCACCACTTCACAACCTGGAAAAGGTTATGCCAAATGTTGAGCTCACTTTTTGGGAGCAGCAGGGTACTTACAAATAAGTGTTCTCAAAAGAAAGATATTCCTGTCAAACTATAAAAGAGCAAATTCTACATTTCTTCATTAAGCAAACCCACACCAAAAGTATTACTTCATTCAGTCAGGAAACGTAAAGAATCATCTAATCAATAGCTTCCAAGAAATATAATTTTGAGTATCATGGAAATAAATGGGCAGAAAGCTACCAAAGTAATCTGTGAATAGAGTAGCATCCAATTCTAACAGGAGAAATAAAAGGATTGGATTTATCTAATGAAAAATAGATGTCTGTGATATTGATATTTTTCAGTCCTTCTTCTAGCCCAATCAAATTTTTCTGTATTTTTCCCCTCATCTCAATTTAACTATTCTGAAAAGTTTGGCTAATATCTTTTTCTTTCCTGCTTCTCCCTCTTTTTCTCTGTATCTCTGTAGGGTTGTCCGGAGCATTTGTTACCATAGCTTCACAATTCAGTGTGCCATATTGTTACTCTGGTAATATCTTTTTGAGCATGGCCCTGGCATGCTCTGATTAATGCTTGTTGTTTTTCTTTATATGATTATGAGCAGTCATCTCAATGCTAAATGTACATCAACAAATGTGCTGATGAGTTACCAGAATCTTTTTTCATCCTGATCCTGTTTTCAGTTCTACATCTGCTGTCAGCAGTTCTCCTAACTTACAGCTTCTCCTTGTCCTCTGTTATCTTCTTGTACAAGTGCTTCCAGCAGGGAGCTAGAAAGCTGCTCTTTTCCACTTAGACCTGGCTGGAATACATTGAGAACATTTCATTTCAGACCAGTCATGATGTTTGCCAAGATGTGTAAGTTTTTATAATACATACAAAAGTATCTATTTTTAATATATAAAACCCAAATTGTATAATGTAAAATTAACAACCTAGGAGAAGATGAAATTGGTAGAGGGAGCTAACTATTCGTTCCACAGAAAATGGAATAGAAGATTGCAGTCACCCTACTCCTAACGTTTGTTAGCCTTCCAAACGCTTATACTAAATCATTTTGGGAAGAAGTGCAAGCATATAGCTCCTTCCTTCCTTCTTTTGGAAAGGTGACCACCTATGTAGTTTTACCTCTCTTACATATGAAAATGCTTTTTTCCCCCCCCATTCTTTTTTTTTTTTAAACTGGCCTTTAAAATTTTTCAATATTTATTCTTTTCAGTGGTTTTTTTCTCACCCTTTATATGTTTTACCATTTTGAGACAAAGACTATACAGCATAAAGGACAATATTTTGGAACTAAATTACTTGGGAAACGGATAATTGGGAAAACTAAATAACTCATGGTGATGAGCTCTTACTTTAATATGACATCTAGATAAGCAGCTGTGATCCTTGGATGTATAAGCAACGGAATACTGAATAGAAGTAGAAAACTGTTCTACAGCACTAGAAAAGCTACTACTAGAATATTATATGTGATTCTAGTGTCCACATAAAAAAAAAAAAAAAAAAAGTAGAAAGAAGTGAAAATTAGGGCTTAGAAAAAAATATTTGAGATCAGGAAAATATTTTTTCAATCAGTTATTAAAGGAGTTCAATTCAGTTACATTACCTAAAAAAGACAGATTTGATCACTGTCAGCAAATTGGTGGAATGACGGTAGTATGTGCCGACAACCTGTTGGGACACAAAGAGTTTCTGAGGGGCATGGGGCAAATGTTGAAGTTACGATTCTCTCCATATTAGGATGTTTTACAGTAAAATGATTTTGGGTCATGTCAAAAGAAGGAGCCTGCAGCAAACTGTTTTACAACACTGGTAACAATACTGGTGAAGGTATGATGGCACAGATATTAGTATGTGCTAGCAAGCAGAGAAAAACCCTATAGGAATCTTGGTTGTTATGAGTAGTTACATCAAAGAAGATTTCTTATAGTAAAGGCAAGATGTGGAAGGCAAGAAGTATAACAAGATCTAGTGACTGAAAGTAAGAGCCACTACATAATCAATAAAAAGGCAAATATGCACTAAAATAATTTACATTGGGATTTGGTGGACTATTAATTTGCTCGATGACTTGATGCTTTGGATTCAATGTTGTTTTAAAGGGTGTTCTCTAGATCAGCCATGACATATTGATTTAATATAAGCATCACTGATGAAATTTTATGGCCAGGATACATGTTACTTACACATGGATGAGCGAAAGGGCCTCTTTGGTTATCTGGGTCTATGAAAAGGAAAAAGAAAACCTGGTACACACCTGCAGAACCACAAAAAATTTATTTTTCATAGAAAGAATGTTTTTAAAATTCCCTGAAAATTCACTGACACTTTACTACTAGTAGTAAGGTGGCTTCAGAGAGTGATCTATTTTACCCCTTATCCAATCTTGAGAACCAATGCATTGAGTAATGGGATAACAGAAGTTCCCCAGGCCATGCCGAAGGCAGTATTTACAGACTCGCTGGAAACCCTTCCATTCCTGCAGCCTGCTAATATTTCTGTCAGCTTCAAGAGGCCTCTCATTGTCTGAGGTTCTGCAGCTCCAAAGCACTGTTGAAATGATTTGCTCAGACTCCCTTCTGGCCAGTTCTTGAGCAGTAGTGATCAATCACAATTGAGTTCCTGGTACCATGTCACAACAAACCGATTAACCTCTCCCTGAAGAAATCACAGTTGTTATTGGGCCTAATGATATCATCCAGGACCTTAAATTACAAAAGAGATTATATTTGTCTTTCGGAGAAAACATTTGAATTTGAAAGCTCAGCAAAAACAAATTCTTCAAATCATGTCTGCTGATCTTTGTAGATAGTCAAGAATAGTACGTTGGCTTTCAGAACTGTAGTGTAAGAAAAAACTCTTCTTCCTTACAATACTGACATATAAGATGTTTCTGTGCCTTTTAATGTTCTAACTGCTTATAAACAAATAATCCTTGTTTTGCAGGTAGCAAGCACAAAGATAGCATCAGCTTCATTAGAGAGTCCAGAGATACTCACTGAAGAGCTGCAATGACCTGCTGCAGTGATGACTCAAGTTGATAACAGACATCCTAGCCTGGAGAAATCCCACTGATTGCTAAGGGAGAGACTCTTAAGTAAGTCACTACCATTGTATAACCCATGTTCTAAAAATTCAGACTTCACCTCATCTGTAAATTTAAAATACTTTATTACAAGAAGTAATGACTAAATTTAAGCCCAGAAATGTTTTACACAGAAGCACTGAAAATCACAGCTGACACATACGCATAGAGATTGCGTCCAGTGTAACTACTTCCTTTAAGTGTCTCATAAAATTAACTATGTTGATTTATACTGAGTTCAGATTTCATAGTGCTGCTCTGTTGCTCAAAATAAAATTGAATGGATCAAGCAAGGAAAATGCCCCTGATCTCCAACCACAAAAGCAGTAAATGTTACTAGCTATCTTTATTTAAAAAAACCAAACACAAAACCAAACCCACAAAAACGAAAAACAAACGCAAACCAAAACAGAAGAGCATTGACATTGTGCAGAAAATAATTACTTAGCTGACTCAATACTCAGGGGATTATACTGAGATGAGCTCAGTTTACTGGAACAGACTTTAGGTCTGACTGACCTGTGCTCAGATCATATCTCGGAAGAAGAGGGACAACAGGCCTCCAGCAACATCTAATAAATGCGTGTAATTTAGAGCATAATTTAACACATAATTTGAAGCAGCTTTTCCCTACATTCACAAGATGCTCTCATTTTGCTCGGGGCAAAGGAGCAATGGCAGGGCGTACGCTGGTGCCATCTTCACATCATACATCATTACTTGCCCAGGAACGGATGCCTTGGCTCCCTTTTCCAGAGAGCTTGCCTTACCATTTTTATTTTCTAAGCAGTGTAACAAGCACAGAGGCAAGTGGGACAAGAGCTAGGCAAAACTTTGAGGCACGTTAGAAAAATTCTGACAGAGCTCTGCCTGCAAGCTCAGCAAAGCTGCAATTTCCCAAAGCATCCACCTATCACACCCCCGATTACATAGAACCAGGTCAGACAGAAAGATTTGATAGATCAGGCTTGTAAACCCAATATTCAGACTCACTGAAATGATTCCAAAAAGTGAATTCAAAAGCCATGTAGCTATCCACAGGAGGAGAACATTTTCAGTTAAATTTTGTGGAGCTATTGAAACTTAAATGCATTTTAAACAGATGCAGAAGTGGTTTGACTTCAGCCTGATTTCTTCAGAGACCATGATTTTGGTTTCTTGACAGCTCAGGTCCCACGCGTGCCTAAAGTGAGAATCAGAATACCTTAAGAGTCCAAGCTCTCCTCTCACATCTCCTTTTCTCCCCGCATGCCTGTCACGCTGCCCTTACCCACAGCGGTCAGGGGTGCAGGCCAGTGGCTCCTCACTCAGGCTAACTCTAAGCCAGGACTTTCAGATGTGAATGCAATACAAATATAGAAACTGTGTGTTCTCTCTGCACATACTGAGGTCCAAACCAATTATATTTCTGCTGTTTACATTCAGAGCTTTGAACCAGACTGCTATTTCGTCTTCTATAGGGCCACATCTTCAGCTTTGGCTATATTTGCTGATGCCTGCTGTGACCCAACTTGGGTTCACTGACCATTCAGAACAAGCAGAGGGGTACACATGCATTATTAAATAAAAACAGCTCGGGGGTGAACCTGAGCCAGAGATCCTTACTCATGCACACCGCTGAATTGTCGGATTGCTCATTGTTCTGACTGTCTCTCCAAGACACATCTGCTAACGAAAGCAGGTAGGTTTAAGTAGGATGGATACCAAACAATCCTCAGCCACATGGTGTGGTTTCTAATCCTCTTTTAATCAGTAATATAGACATGGCCACTGTACATCACAGTTCCAGCCTAATCCCTGTGCATACTTTTTCTTTGCGCTGAAACCATGGCAGAGAGGAGTGATTCATATGCATCACCCCAGTGTGGATTCAGGACATGCCCAGCACAGCCACAGAGACCTGGGAACTGGGATGTGCTCTTAGGTTCTGCTGTATAGATATCACTTTACTGAAGTAAGTTCTTTTAAAATGTAAAGTGAGTATTGATTTATTTGTCCAGCATGAAAAAGGGAGAAAATGCTTCTTACTCTAACCATCCTGAAAATTAGGGTGATCTTCATAGACCTTTTCTTTAAAATGAGGTCAATCTAGTGTTTCCTCACAAAAGAAAAAGGTGCAGAGTTATCTTGTTCTCCATTTTCATTCCAAATGTTTTTTAGTTCTTCTCTTCTTGTACAGGAAAGTGATTTATTTTATGTTACTGTTTTATGTTTCAATACTGCATTAATAATAATATGAAAAGAGCTAAAAGTGATACAAGGCATCAAACCTGCTTTTTGTCAGACACAGGTTTTCTTTCTCACTCATCATTTAGGGATAAGGATATAAGAAACAGACAATCCTTAAGTAACCTTACAACTGTGAGGAAGGTTTTATAGTGTAATGTTTTGAGGGGTGTTGCAGAGAAAAACAGAAAAAAACCCATGCTGGCATTCACAGCAATCAGAACATCTTATGATGCAACTTTACCTTTTTTCACAGGTTGTTTAGGGAATGGTGTGGGGGGATGTGGGTGTACATTTTTGTTTGTTTTTTTTTTTTTTTATTCTTATAATCTCAGCTCCTGGAATCAAGTGATTATAGCAGATGCTAGATTTTAATTTCTCATTAAGCAGATTCACAGCCTTCACAGTTGAGGGAGAGCTTAAAGACATGAATTAACAATTCCAATCACTCAAAAAGCCATCCTAAAAGTTGTGATTTTCTCAAGTTGGAGTCAAAATTTCTAAATGTTTCTGTTGGAATACAACACAATAAAATGACACGAACTTGGCCAAGCTGCCATATGAGAGTATTATGCTGTAAAAGACTACAGATTGAATCCCAGATCCTGTATGCTATAGAAATAACCACAGAAGGGGGCTATGCTCACTGTGGAGTATATGCACATATTCCCAACTCAAACACAACATACTGTTCACAGCGATTTAGAACTCTGAGCTCAGTAAGCAGAAGGGAAGAATAGCAAAATAAGAGCAAGATCCATTTGCGGTCTAAAAGTGACTGACATATTTATTATCTAGAACACTTTATCTCTGAAAGTTGTTCTCGTAAGGCATACTGAAGATACGCACTTTTCCCTTTTTTGTGCTATTAACATATCTACAAGAAACACAAGCTCCTGTGTAACAAAAAAGCCCAGAAACAGTTTTAATTTTCAGAGGAACACCTGCACTAGTCAGACTCTTCATCTTCACCACCAGTGGGCTACACATCAGTGTTCCACCTAAAAATCATCTCCATCTCCCCCTCCTCCACTTTTCATACTGTTCTGCACTGCTGACTTTCCTCAGTTTTCAAATATGTTCTCCTCTTAAAAAACAAACAAAATTCCCTAGGAACTGCAATAAGCTCTCACCAGTTTTTACTAACCACACACAGACACGCAAGCACACAAATTAAAGTGACTGCATTCATTATCTTGTTCATTCCACTCAGCTTTAAATGCAAACACCTCTGGTATGGACTACGGCAGCTGTTCAACACCAACGCACCAACAGGAGTGCTACTTCTGTTACATAGTGTTATATCTTTCTCATCCTGAAGAGGAATGTAATTGCCAAGCAGTGAGTAAAAATACTTCCAAAAAGTAAAGCAGACAGTCTCTGGTAGGTAGAAAGTACTTTCATTGAAGTATGTAAAGGAAGCAAGAATAGCTTTTAAACTATTTGGAAAACTGTCATCAACTCTTTAAAGAATAAAAAGTTTACGAGATATTATTTTTAGATCTGATTTAGAATAATTTGTTTCTAACAACAGGTTTTTTCTACTCTAAAACACCCAAGTAATTGTGCATAAAATTTATTATTCAATCTGTTTTTTTTCTAGCTTTCTCATCCAAAGTCTGACCAATCTAGATAGGTTGCATGGACATTGTAAAGAACATATTTTCAACAAAGACAAAATTTGTTGGAGGGCTATTTTCTACTAACATTTCAGTTTTTGCAGGAATTCATGCTGAAATCCTTTTCAGTGGGATAAAACTCAGGAATAATGCAACTTGAAATCTGTAATTAAGAGAAAGGAAGAAGGAAAGAAATCACCTTACTGATACTTAATTGCTCAATGAAAATACACTTACACTTAATTAGCTACTTTTATTTCCATTTGCACCTGGATATGTTAGAGAAATAGCATGATTCAACATATAAAACCATTCTCATAAGTAAAGATAGTACGCAAAATTACATTCATACTTGCAACCTACTTGGTGAAGAACCACAATTAGGATTTACAATGAGTGTTTTTTCATTCTTTTCCCCCCTTTTTTGTAATGTAATTGGTCAAAATGACCTTTCGCGAGAAGCTGAAGAATCATATACTGCTTCTTTCAGACAAAGTATCTTTACCGTTAAATATCAGCAGTAAAAATATTGGTATTACTCAACCTGAACGTTTGAAGTAAAAGTATGCAAAGGGAATTTCTGACAGTGTAGTTAATTATTGCTATGAGGTTCACTGCCAGGGACCATGAAAGCCAAACCATGCAACTGCTAATGGAGTACTCAGGGACTCTGATCTTGATACAAGGCAAATCATGGTGCTGGTGACCTTCATCGATGGATTATGACAGTGACATGCTTGAATTGCTCCATGGTTACAACATATCTCTGCTAGATGACTGGTGCTTTGATAGCCATATCTTTCAAGGGAAATGTATGACCTGTCATGACCTCAAGAAAAGAACATATGCCAGAGGAAAAGGGCTCGAGGTGTGCTAATAAGAGAAGGTTATGACATTTTCAGAAGGAAGGAGAAAGCAAATTAGGCTGAAACTAAGTCAGATAAACCCCTGTTTGCATAAGCATAGGTATATGTGTTATAAATTGTTGGTTTTACATGCAGACACAAAGGAAAAACTCTTTATTTTTTTAACTGCATAGATCTTTAAAGTTGGAATTTTAGTAAAGGTGAATGAAACAGCCAAATCTACTTCTAAATTTCAAACAATTTAAATTGAATAAAGATGTAATTCTTGGCTGTGATTGTTACCTTAAGACGGCGTTTCCAAGATGAAATTTAATTAGCAGGCATATGACCCCCGTCAAAACTGTGCAGGTATGATTGCATTTTTACAAACCAGAGAAATAATCTTCATTTTTATAATCCAAACAGACCACAGAGGTTTTTTTACTGTTCATGTGCTTTGTGCATGCACAAACATAAGAAAGCCAACAACCTATTATTTTGTTTGAAGAACACTTACAGCAAAGATACCAGAACAGAAATAAACTGTTGAAATTGTAGCTAGCATAGATCCATTTGCTAGCTCTGTAACAGACAGAAGCACAGAGAGTAGGAAAAATCTACAAAAAGGTTAAGACAGTGGCCTCAAACAGAAGAGTTGAATGTAGTTATTGCTGTTACAACAGTCTTTGTGAACATGCTTACTCAGCCAAATGCCAAAAGAAGCAGGTGTTGTAATATCCAACTTTCAGGTATCAAATTTGGAATGTGAATATGAAATGTGTAAAAGTGTTTATGATGAACAGGTAGGCATCAAGTTATACACTCCAGAATGCTCAGGGTCCAGGTCTTAAGTTCTGGTCTTTGAAGATACATGGTCTCTTAACTTGAGGCTGGAGAGAACTGCTTATCTCTGCTCATCCTTCTCAGATGTAAACCCTACACTTAAATTAGGTAGCTAAAAGACAAAACCACTTTCTCCTGAAAGACAAGACAGATACTGACAGATTCGTCCTCTAGTTCATCCCACTTTACTGACTAGACAAATGATCTGAAAAGTTGAATCTAGAAGACTTAAAAAAACATATCTGTAAAGTACCTTATGTGGACCAAAGACTAATATATTAACCTCATCAGATCCCAGTTTATTGGAGACTCTGAGATAAGTGGCTCTCAATCTGTTTTATGCTAAACTTACCCTGTTTTACTTAAATAATTACCTACCAAATGGAACTGAGGTTTGATTTGGGTTCTCCAGATGCCAAATGATTTCCTTGTCCATTACTTAGCTTGGAAATGAATACACATACTTTGTTGTACTCCACCTGTCTTGAATGTAAAGTCTTTTCTAGACGACATGCTCTGGAAATATCTAGGTGTTTTGACACTCCAAAGAGGCTAGACAGAGACACATGCAAGCTAAACACACTCAGCTTACATCCTAAGCTACTTAGATACCAAATAACACATAAATGTTGGAATTGGCGTTCTGAAGCGCTCAAAGGTACAACTTCACTGACAAGTACACAGTCCCTCTTTTTTACCCAGAGTCCCAGTCCATTTGTCCTCCACATTGGATATTTTTTTCTGGATTTTCAAGTACAAGAAAATCACCTAGTTCCCTTGGAAAGGAAAATTAGAAGATCTCTAAAGGCCTGTAGCTAGCAAAATGTTAAGACATGATTTAGTCAATACCTCTCAGCACAGAGATCAAGGTAGCTGTCTGGCATGCATTAGAAAGACATTATGGATGAAGTCAAAGTGAGTCAACTTCTGTCCATCATTGCCACACCTAGGAGAAAAAAAAGAAAGACATTTCTACTTCATATGGCATTAAAAATATTAGTGATGGTAAGTATATTCCATCTAAATGCATGTAATTACATGTATTTAGCCTCAAGGAAAATGGGGTTGCTATTGGAGTGACTGAAAGATATTTGACTTTAAAATGAAGATAATGAAAGCACAGACAAATGAGTTATATTTGTGAACCAATGCACATATACTCTTAAACTGTAAGGAAATTATATATGAAGTTGAAGGAAGCAAACTTACAGTATTTGAAAGAATGAAAAAAATGCTCACACATCTAGTAGATCATAGAAATTGAACTCAAAGCACTCATATTTTAGAGGAATTTTCAGGAGCAATCACCTTCATCCAAATAGTGATATTGACTTCCATGCAGGGATCAAACATGTGCTAGGCATGCTAGATAAATCTGGCATCTAGCAGTGGGACATCCCATGGCTATAAGGGTTTGTAACAATAGATCCTTCAGAAAGATCAGTGTTACAGTCCACTCCTTCTGTGAAATCTGCAGCCCAACAATGATCCTCTAACTTCATTAGGGCCTCTAGGGGAGCACACATGGTAGATGGGAATTTCATTTTCGAATTCATTACTTAAATTCAACAAAATGCTTAAAGAAGACGTAAGACCGTGCTTAAATGCTTAGCTAAATTGGGACATGTAAGTTCCTCACTGGAGCAAAACAAAACCAGATACAGCTGGTGTGTCTGTTACACTGCAAAGAGTCTAAGTATCTGAGCATTTATCAACATATGGTTCACTTCAAAACTTGAAATGCTGTGATTGTGGGGAACAGGTTCACAGTTAAACAACTATAAACCTATTTCAGTCATTTGTTTAAACAGCATTTACTGTTGGTCTGTATCACTAGAGCAACTAATGTGAATTAATTTATCCAGTCTTGCATTCTTCTTGAGGTCTTCTACTCCTTCAGAGAGCTTTTGCAAATACATTTTTGACACCTGTCTGTGCATTTATCCCAGACACACAGTTCTAACAAAATGCTGATGATCTGGGTAGGGCTGTCATGGTGGTAGGGGTATCCTGTGACATGGAAAATACCCTCCATCAGGTATTGCTAATACAGTATCGATAGCACTCTTTCTCTTTCTCACCTCAACTAATTTCCTGTACAGAGAGTAAAAGCATCACTCCACTGTTACTGAAAGATTAGAGGAATCGTCAGCTAGCATTTGTCAACATAATAATATATCTATTTAAGCATTTGAAGATTTGATCTACTGAGGAACTATTTTACATGACGAAAAACTTGTAAACAAGAAAACTAAAAATCTTTTCTTAAAGTTCTTATACCTTTAATCTTTTGAGCTATTGGAACAGATTAAATGCAATCCTCCTAGCCTGATGAAGAGACAATATTCTACAACAGACCTGGTAACAGATGTTTACTAATCACTGATAAATTTTGCATATTTAAAGGGGGAAATGTCTTTTAGAGGCACTACTGATGTAATTATAAGAGCACATACAAACCATATGAAGATTTGCTGAAACAAAATCTAACCTGGGGATAAATATAAAGCTGCTGCAGCTTTGAATCTGGGACTTGCCCACACTTCAGCTAACTTCTTTAAAAGTCAAATTACATGTAAATATTAGAAAAAACTTTATTCCTCATAGCCCTGGATGGGCATGGAATGAGGAACCCACTTAGGCTGTCTGTATAACATTTAGGGACTGTTATTATTACATATGAGATAAAGAAATCAGATTTTTTTTAGACCTGCTGTATTTACTCAGTTCGAAGAAGAAAATTATGTCTAGTGCTTGCATCTGAAAAATACTAACTGGTACTTCAGTGCTATGGGAAATTTATTGATCAAAGAAGATCTTTTTTTTCTGGAAACAAGCAACACTGTAGACTAGCCACACATGCACTTACATAGAAGACTGGGGACATAATTCTGTCAACTATCTGTTCCTAGAGAGAGTGCAGCACTTCCCCAGCATTTGTAAATGGCCAGAACATATGAAGGCTTCTTATCTGCCAGACATTCAATCATGGATACCATTATTCAAAAAAAAAAAAAAAAAAAGCAGAAATGCAACCCCAGACAACCTAACTTGAAAAGCGATTGATGAAAATTGTTTGAATGCTCCTTGTTAAGTACTTTGTAACTGTTAGATAACAGAAAGACTGGCAGATAAACAAAATATGGAACCCTGTTAGATGGGTGTTATTCAATCTTTTTAATAAAAAATAGCAACCTTTCTCCAAGTATCAGACTGTCTTAACAGAATAGTCTTTGGCATGTCAGAACATTAATGCACCTATTGAGAAAATGTGGTTTGTAACGAATAATATCTGGAATGAGGACAAAAAGAAATTTTTAGTAGGAGATACAGCAAAGACTGTAGTAATCTTTACAGCAGTCCGCATGGTAACAGCTGAATCCTGCAACTAGCTGTGAAGAGCTGAATCATATGCATATTAAAATATTCATAATGCCTATAAAGGGATTATTTTTTCATAAGATATAGCAAAGCCTTGGACATTTTTGAAGGTAGAAACTTCTGCTGGCTCGTGAAGTTCTACAGTCTACTGTTTGTATAAAGAGAAAAATGTCATATACTTTTCATGCCATATCTGTAGATAAAATACTGATTTGCATCTCAATAAGGATTGATTCATATTTCTCCTTTTAAGCCATTATTCATGTTACTAGCATTACTAAACAAATCTTTCAAACTGACTCATGTACTAGAGAAATAATATTGTAAAATGGACAAGGAAAATGCATCATAGTTTCCATGAATGTACGTAAGGACCTTGTGTCCCACTATTATTCCCATGGCCAAACTATTTAAAATTTGAATGACTGGAGAGTTCACCCATGGCAGTTTTAGAATACCTCAGTATTTTATGAAATTTTGAATAAATGGTTATTAAATGGAAAATCGAACAAGGAATTCTTTACTGACTGTGGTCACCTTCCCCTATCTTGTCCTAAGCTAGGTGTGCATCAGTCCTATTTGGGCTTCCCACCAATGGTCTCATATGATGATGGGAAGGATGCACCAGTGACCGTTTCCTCCAACTTCCTGGCATACTTCCTTATCACAGGTCATGTCTGACATGAGGACCAGCTGCGACCTTATAGCTTATGTGAATTACACACCCTTGAATTGCTGCTAGAACCAAACCAGATTTTGTGACAGTTAATTCGTAGCCTAACTCCAAAAACAGCTTTAATCTCTCTGGAGACATGATGCTCAAAGAAAAGGGATATCCGTACTTTGTATGGGTTCAAAATCCAACAAATTTTACCAAACTAAATATACAGAACTAGACTCGGAGAAGAAAAGCAGGGGGCTGTGCCTACACTGGGGATATTTAGAATTATCTACATGTAAACACTTACAAAAACTCTCTTTGTTGGTACAATGCATAAGCTTGTCTTACTGAGACTTTATGGTGAATATGATGGAACAGTACCTTATACAGCAAAACCCCATCCCTCATTATCTGTAACTTGTGAATTGTAACTAGACTGAGTGAGTTGTCTCGCTTACTTGACTTGGGATATGCTGATGAATGACTTCGATCAGCTTCTATGCTGGTGGAAAACGTATTTAAAATTAACTGACTGTAGCACCCTGTTCCAGTGCTGTAAAATGCTGCAGCTGGACTATGGCTCATACATGCAATTGCACAGAGGCCGTAAGTATGGCTAATGTCCTACAGGTAGGTCTTTCTTTGAGCTTGTGCTGAATAATGGACTTCTTGTGTTTTTAGTGGTATCTTCTAATGGGGCAGGATTCACCTCAACCAGCATTTGGCTATCCAAACTCTCTCTTTTGCTGATGGAGAGAATTAATTATTTCCATGAAACAGTTCAGCCTATTCTAAAATATTTGCCTTCTCAGGGTGCTTATTTTTCTTCATTTATTTTAGAGGAAGCCTGAAGACTAGCTGAGTTTCCTTGTTTTTAAAAAGTTGCTGGAAGGCAAATACCCTAAGAGTACATCATACCCTACACTCTGACTGTAACATTTTAAGGTTATATTTATATTAATACAAAAAAGTGCAGGGAATAACATGTGGGGCTTTGCCAGAAAGAAAGGGGAAGGGTCAGAAGCTCTGGAGTGCGTGGCTCTGCACTTATTTATTTATTTTTACAAGAAGTTGATGCTGCTGTTTCTAGCGTTTTCCTCTTAGTTAATGAACTTGTGATGGAAAGGTGTGTGTAATTAGAGCTGTCAATATTGAATTCTAAATGTGCACTGCACTATGAATTTAATCTAAGTTTCCCTATCCCCAGTCCTCCCTCCCCATTGCCACTGGGAGAGGCTGAAGCACTTGACTGCTGCTGTGGCAAATTGGGTCCTAATAAGTATGATGCTTTACTGCTTCTTGTTTTTTCTAAGATACAACTGCAGCATTTCAGAATAACTCACCTGGGCATTAATTCAACAAGAAATGTTGGTAGGAGTATTATATTTTCCACGTTTTGATATCTCACTGAATGACTTGCATATAAAGAGGCCTGGCAGCTGGTTTGTGTCAGTGACTGATGTGCTTGTCATTTCAGCCTCAGATTTGGCTGATTCGCCTCTGCCAGGCTTAAGAATAATATTCTTCTTGCTTTTTCCTACTATTTTGCAATTTTAACTAGCATGAAAATTAAAAAAAAAAAAAAAAAGACACAGAATGAGGCTGTGACAAAAACATTTAAATGTTATGTAGCAGGTCTCGTTTGATGTTGAGAAAGAGGTAATCTCAATGCATGTCACCTCTACCAGTAATAGCAGGTTTATTCAGAGATGGAGAGGGTGTATAAGTAAGTAAGTGCATTAAATTAGTTCAAGTCATATGTTTACGTCCTTAGGGAGCTCAGTCATAACTGATAAAACCTAACAACAACTAGATAGGAGATACGAGGTGTTTCCATAAAAACCTTATTTAAGATGGATGTTTTTATGCTATATAGAATCTCATCAGGGACCAGGATGAATTCATACGTTAAGCAGAAATAAGAAATGCCACAAATGTTTCATCAGAAACCATGGATGCATAGGGCCATCTTCCAATCCACAGGTCATTTTATTATTTATTATATCAGTTGCTGCATTCAGGAAAGAAAAAGAGAAAGACAGAAAGAGAGACAAAGAAAAAAGGCACAAAAAGCCCACATCATTCTCATAATTAATGCAAAAAGAAGTCTTTTTTATTTTTTTTTAGAAAAGACAGCTCCTCCATAGTTTAAATGCCACCAGATGGTCCCTGTTGCTCTGAAATAATGGTATCATTATGCTATATAAAATGACCAGAACCGAGGCTTCTTCAGTAAGACCACAGCCCTGGCACAATGTACCAGATTTTGAAGCAGTGCTTTACATTCAGAATAGAAATAAAAATATTTTAGAACCACTTACATCAATGCCTCTGTGTTTGTTTCATGAAAGATTTCATTACACAGTTTTGTAGGAAGAGTTTTAAGCACATGCAAAATGGTAAAGGGTTTGCACTTGGAAGTTTGATCCTTGCACTAACTGGAATGAGCTGCAAATCCCCCATCAGTCTCCTCACACTGGAGGAGCAAGATCACACCAGAGAGACTGAAAGAGGTGAAAAATTAACCCTGTTTCATGTTCTCGCACACCCAAGTTAGTCTGCCTGAAACAATGCCTGACTTTCTCTTGCTACCCTGTGATATATGTCACATGTAATAGTATGCTCTGTAACATGGTATTGTCATTGCTAGTAACAGGTCATATGTTTTGCTTGAGTTTGAATGGTTTGCAGGAGTGAGATTTGCCAGACCTCCTCTGCTTGAGCTCTTCTTGACCTGTCTGCAGCATTGTTTCTCTTGGTTAACTGTGACTGCAATTTCTCTAACTGGTCAGGTGTCTATGGCTAATTTGTTGTACTTTTTATCTTCGTGTGGTACATCCTTAGGTGTATATACATAGCAGTAATGAGCAGTTACTCTATGCAGAAGGAGAGATTGTGACTCTAACATAATGATGTAGAGAAATACGGTCCTGGTATGATAGCAAAGGCCTTGGAGGACCATTGTAGAGGCTCATTGGCATGGGATAAGGGATGGGGCAAAGGTTGGCACTGATGACCCCACAGCTGTAAACATCTCACAGCTATTGACAACTCATCCATGGTCAGTTACAGCAACACAGATCTGGATCCGGGCAAAACTGGTTTAAGGGTAACAAAGAGAACAAAAATAGCATCTACTACATAAAAACCACCATATACATTAAATTTGGATGTAACATGGAGCTGTTGGCCAATGAAGACAGAGTAAAGGTGTTAAAGCATGATAGTAAACATATAAAATGACCCCAAGTGGATCCTAGAATGAGGAAGAAGCCACCAACATCAACAACATACTTCTGCCAGACTGCTTTAAGTAGTCAGTAGTTTAAGATCCCAAAAGCAGTGGAAGGGTAGGCATAACACCAGAAAAAGGTATAGAAATTAAGAAGTGTGTGTTACAATTTTAATTGTGTTATTAATATTATTGAGACTTTTTTCTCCATAGAAGAATTATAGCTGCATTATTTTTCCTTCTTTCTTTTTCTGTAAAAGTAGACCTAGACTAAAAATGATTCTTGAATTACAGTGTTAAAATATCAGTTATACTAACAATAAAATCTTGACTTGATATATATACTTATACAGTACGCTTCATCTTTGTCCATAAACAAGAGTTTGAGCATAACATATAGTATAAAAAGCTAGTGTGAGCAATCAGTTGCATTTGCAAATCAATTTAAACCAGCTTGAAGACTTTCTGGACAGCATGAAACAATCATTGGAATAAAGGGGATGCAAGAGTGGCATTTTACAACTGTGGAAGGGGTGCTGAGTAAAATAATGATATTTCTTGTCAAAAAGTCACAAATACAAGTTTCTCAATATTTAGAGGCGCATTAATGGGAAACTGCTGATATAAGCCCTTTTTCCAGGTGGTTTTGAAAATGAATACTCAGTGCATATATTTAGATTTCTGAACATATTTTGTTTCTCTGTAATGTTTTAGGAAAGGAGAAACCCTCATACAATAGTAAAACATTACCTGAAAATGAAAATTTGTCCCCTTTAAACAGCCATGAGCAATTACACTAGTCCCACAATCTTTAGAAATGCCTTTTTTTGTGCTCTCATCTCGCCTTTCCTCAAGTCCTCAGCCACTTGACAGGTAGATGCTGACTGGTGACAGCAGAGGAGCCACAGAAACTCTGAAAACATTTTTGTTTAATGTGGTTGGAACAATGACATAGTCTTTCTAACACTTTGACATCCCTCACTGGCTGACATTCTGCTTCAAAAAAATCCCTGTCAACTGGAGCAACTGACACATGGACTGTAAGTCATGAGATTCAGATCATCATATGATCCACCGAATGCCTGAGTGCGTTGTAAATGACAATATGCACCCGAATGTCAACACAATGGAGCACTGAAGGAACATAATGGCCAAGTGTGATGCTTTGAACATTTATTTAGACTCTCATACATTTCCATTTTTCTTAAGTCATTCTCGACAAGAAAGGAAAAACTGAAAACAGAAAAAAAGAGAGAGAGAAAGAGGGAGGGAGAAAGAGAGAGGAAAGAAGGAAGGAAGGAGGAAATAAAAAGAAAGAAAGAAAAAGAAAAAGGAAAGAAAGAAAAAGGAAGAAAGGAAGAAAAGTAGGGAAGGAGGGAGGGAGGGAGAAAAGATTTGGTTTGTCATGTATTCCAGGAGGGTCATTTAACAGTTGTACAATGTCCAGTGCTGATAAATCTCTCAAGTACTGTAGCTGGGTAAAATAAATCTCCTATCTCTTTGGGGAAATTACAATAGCTGGAAATGCTGGTAGCGAGGGGGAATTTTATGTGGTGCCACAAATGGATTCACAGACATTGATGATCAGGCAGCAATTGCTGAATACAATCAAATACCCACTTAACATGGGCACAGCTCTGCAGTGTATAGATGAAATAAATCTAGCAGTGCTGCCTTTCTGGACAGTCAAAATGCACCAAGTTTATGCTGTTAACTATATTTGTACCCATAGAGGTGTATAGGGAGATCAGATTTCTCTTTTTTTCTGCTTGATTCCAGTTACTTAAGAAAGTTCAAGTCTTTGCAGCTACTTAGGAAGGTTCAAGTCTTTTGAGTAGGGGAACAAAGCTTGAGTAAGTAATTTCACTTTGATTTAGTAGTAAAGATAGAGTCTTTGGGACTGTTTGGAAGTTAGGTAATGGGCAGAAAGGGCTGAAATGGAGAGTAGACAGTAGACTCCTACACTATATCACTAGTAAGAGTAGGAAGTAAATGTCACATTCAAAATGACAGCTACCACAGTCAAAGCCATTTCATGTCTTTTAGAACTAAGACAAAAGCAGGAATAAACAATACTAATTATCCTTCCTTTCCTATCCTATCCTATCCCATCCCATCCCATCTCATCCCTCATGTTGCCACTTCTCTGTGTATGACTTTAGCTTGAGCTCTGAACAAAGGTATCATACCGTTGAGAAATATCAGGGCTATGGAAGGACCCTAAAGCCCTCAGTGAGATGCTTGGGCTTCTTTGCATTAGTTTATAGGAAAAAAAAGCATCCTAGTATTCTATCCACAAAAATAATGTGCTAAACTGAAAGCCACTGCACTTTGGCACACCGAGGTGCTACCTAAGATAACCAACAGGAAAAAAAAAAAAAGAAATTTTTCCTTTTAAACATTGACTTTGTGGCTGAAGACCTTCTTCACCTGTGACTTCCATCATCATCTTCCTCTGCCACCTATAGAAGTGCAGGGCAGTTAAGCTTCTAGTTTGGACAGCTCACAAGCAAGGTGGAATGAACCTCAGCCTTTGAATATTTGTTGATTGAAATCTCTGTTTAGTCAAGATGCTTAGTGCTCCCTAGCATCTATTACAGATGGTACATTGCTGCGTCTCTTCTGAAACATGGAATGAGACCAAATCTTCCAGATAAATGTAGTAGATGAATTAATCTCCTAGATAAATGGGTTTATAAATGATTTTCATGTGGATTCTGGGGCAATGAATAAGTAATTACTGAAATGCATAGTGGAAGTTGAAGGGAGAAGAAGGAGAACTGCAATACCTAAGCCACATTCAGTCTGTGACTCAGTTTATCCATTTGTGAACTGAGAGAAATTATATGTTCCACATAAAGGATGAGAGCCTAAGTTCATGAATGTTTGCAAAGAGTCTCAAGATCTTTAGTTGGAATGCTGCACAGAAGCAAAATGATTATTTTTTATGCAGAATTTTACTTTAAAAATGGTTTGAAAATGTTTCTGATGAAAAAAATGAATTTTACAAAAAAAAAATCTAATAGAGGGATTTTTCTCCTTCCCAATGCTATAGCTTTGGCACTTGGTTACAACTAAAGTATTTTAAAGTTTGAATTTTGAAAATAAACCATTTTGAAAGGTTTTTTAAAAAAGGTGTTAGTATTCTAACAGCCCTCACAAGCAATACAGGTAAGAGCCTATAAGGCTTTCCGTTATAAACCTGGATTTTCAGGATTAATTTATCAGCTTTTTAAAATCCCATTGGGTTAAAACTTGTCATACAAGCTGTCAACCTATATTTCATATTTTTTCCTAAAAGAAAATGCTTTAAATACTTCAGAAAATTTTTAGATATGAACCAATCTGCAGAATAGAACTTTATGTTGGCTTATATGCTTTTTCTGATCAGATGAAGATAGAAATGCTGTCAGACATGTTAGCAACAATGCACACCGAGTTACTACTATGATGTGTTCTAGGAATTTAAGGGGTAAAATCTGCATAAAATGGCCCACAGATGCCTAGTACCCCTCTTGTCTGATGGGTGAATGGTAAATTAATGAAAAGATTAATGAAGTAGGCTTGCAGCCTCTTAATGTAGATTTTACAGGATGCTAGTTAAAAGGATTGTGTTTAGTTACTGGAAAGACTGATTGCAACCTGCAGTACTGAAGCCACATGAATCATTGCATTAGCATATAGAATTGAGACAACAAGCGATTTTAAAAGTACTTAAAATCATTTCTTGATTGATTAAGTTCTTCTCCCGAGCAAGAAGATTTTGCTTAATGTCAGTGAATATGAAAAGCACAGTCTCATTCCTCAACAGCTACTTAGTCCTCTCCCTTCCCTACTCCAGCACACAGCTGCACAGCGACGGTTACGCCGTATTTTCCGAGTACCAGAAACTGCTCCAGCACAACCAGCTTTTGCTGTGGCATCGCTAAGACAGAAGACCTTCAGAACGGTGCTCTGCTATTCAAAGTAAATGGAATACTGCTCTACTACCAAGACTGTAGAAACACACTGGAGTACATGAAAAGGCTGTTGGCGTTTTGGCAATAGATCCGGGACAAATCTTTCACAATAGCCAGTGTAGGAAATCAGTCTACAGACAGCTGTCCTCTTCTGAAAAGATCTAGCAAAGAGTGGTAACATAAATCCCTTCCCCACTCCCAGTAGGATCACGGCTCTATTCTGACCCTGTGTCTCTCGGAGGAACAGAGCCTGTGGACTACTTCCCTGATGCCTGTCCCACGATGAGTCTAATCCGCAGGTTAGAACGAAGATTTGCAAACCTCCAGAGGCAAGAGAAGCTTTGGCGCTACTTCACACACCTTTATTTACAAATATAAATGTTTGCATGCAGGTATGTGTGTACGTTAATCCAGCCAAAGGTAGTGAGGAGGTAACCTGCCTTCCTTTCCGTCAGGTTGCTCAACTGCAAGAGCTCCTCTCTTGCCCTTGCATGTAGGTTTTGCTTTTGTTTGGTTGGTTTTGTTTTCGCTGGTGAATACACACAGACTGCAAGGTTCAGAAGGCAGGTGGAGGGGGGAGAGAAAAAGCAGCACATAAATGTTGATTTCACAAGGGTAGTTGGGTATTCATTAGAAACATATTTATAGCCACTCCCAATGCACACGCTGATTAAATTGGTCACACATTTTTTGCTGCTGTTTGCTAAACATGCTGTAGAGTTTTACTGAATACCTATCAGTTAAATCCCAAATGGTGTTCTGCTTGAATTGAACCTAAGTTCTTAACCATATGCTTCATGCTAAAATGTTAATTGGAAATATTTATAGTACTGAATTGTGGATAGCTATTTGTTTTCCATACATACCAATTATTTAACTTATTTCTTACTTAAATTATATTTTGTAACATAAGAAAATAGGGAGACTACCTTTTTAAGCACTTTTCAGATGCTAAGGTCTTTATTACACATTTCTCCCCAGATATCCATAGCCGAGGGAGATTTGGGGACAGAGATGACTCAGTGAGACCTGGGAAGACACAATGGGAAGCATTTCTTTCTCCTTCCATCCAAGGGCGGAGTGATTGTACTTCTATCCAGCATAGCCTCCTACGGCCTATGGCCTTGGGCAATGGTGCTGGTTGCTTTCCTCCTATCCCCTACTCCCCCAAATGCAGCTGTGTTTGAAGTTTCATAAAACCCTTACAACTCTTTGAAACAGCATGAAAGAAAAATATTTTAGAACTTCACTGAAACTGGGATGGCAATTACACTGAAAATAGCTGGAGAGAGGCAGTTTGGTGCTGAAATGGCGATATCAGATTTGTTCTGATACTTTACTTAAAAGAAATTGTTTTTTTACAGATGGAGCTGTCTCATCTCATGCAGTTATTTAAATAATTTCTCTGTAACCCATTGTGGAAAGACCATTTTGTTAGTTTGCTGTCTAGAATTCATGCAGTTTTAAATGGATTTTAATGATGGATTCTAGACTTTTCCATCCCAGTTTACCACACAAATAAAACGTATTTCAAACAGAAAAAGATAGATTTTTTTCCCCAAAAAAGTGAAATTTAAAAGACTTTGGTTTATTACTCTGTAAACCTACATTATACTTAAAATGCCTGTAATGGCCTTTGTACTAGTATGTCATTGCAAAGAGATTGTAGTGAGGGAAAAGCTCAGAGTTCAGTTTCACCCGGATCTGTGGGTAGTGACTGACACTCAGCATAGTTTTCGGCTGTCTCATGTTTGACATAGTTATTTGGAACATGGAATGTGGATGGTATTAAAGCAAAGTTCTCCTTGCAGTTACACAAAGTTACACTGAGAGCACAAAACAGTGAATGATTAGTCTTTCTCTGTCTAATGCGTAGAACATTTGTTAGATTAATCTAAGTCTTTGGTGTACTTCTTTCTTCTTACTCTCTGAAAACCTTGCCAAAATCTCTCATTGCATAATTTAAACTCTCTAAGCCAAATTAAAACATCATCCATTACAAACTCTGAAAACTTTCTAGCTCTCTTAGATCTACCCAATTAATCTCAGAAATGTCTTGGGAGTAGAACTTCCACTGAAGTGTACTCGCTGAAATGAATAACATCCAAATAGTGACTTTTAACCTGGATTTACCCAGCACTCCTTTCCAAACTACATCTGACATTTGTATTTGGTAAACTCAGCAGAGACTTCTTCATAAGCTTCAGTCAGACAACATGCACATTTTCTGGCTTTGCTTAAATATTGTTCTTTGTCCTTATGCTTTCAGGCATGGCATTAACACATTTTCTTTACTTTTTCAGACATCCCTCTTTTCCATGATGTCACAATCTTTATTATTATTATTTCTTTTATTATTTCATCTGAATGAATAAGTGTAATTTTATTGGTGTATGAACCACTAGCATGTACTGATTTATCTGTCCTGAAGTGTTATTTTTCTTCCGTACTCTCTCAGCCTTGAACAATAGTTAAGAATTGATTCTCTTTGCCTGTTGCTGATAAAAACATCTTTTCAACCAACTAGTCTCTGGTGTATATTAATTCCTTCTGTATGCTGGCATCCTCTGAGCTTTGTTGTTTCACACTCCTTACCTTTTTCTGTTCTCTCAATGTCCCCTTGTGCAAGGATGAAAGCAACAGCCCCATGTCGCCTGCTTTCCTCACATACCCTATTCCACTGATAGAGGCAACCTGCTTATGTGATTATACCTGAGAACCTGGGTAAATTTGTAACTCACAACACATTTGTGTCATTCACATATGCATAAACATACAGACATAATAGAAAAAAAAAAGAAGGCTTTTTTATGAGCAAGAGTATTTGTTGAATTACAAAGTTTGTGTATTTATTTATTTTCTGTGCTGCTACATCTTTTTCTTCCTCCTTGACTAGAGTTAATGACCCTGAGTCCAATACCTGGAGGACATCTTTTGGTGTACTTCCTAAGTTGGAAATAGTATACAAAATACTGAAATTCTACCTGAATATTTTTCTGGGAGTTTTCTTTTAAAATCCTGTTGATTTACAGGGTAAAATATCTCTCTGAATAAACATAGCTTTTAAACTATCATACAATGCTCTGTGTAATTGTACTACACTATCGCAGGATAAATGATAGCACTGAAAAGATCACTCCCTTTTTTTTAGTATTATCACAGTCTGATCTTTTTGCTTCATTGAGTTTGCGTGGCAAGGTTTTGGTAGCAGGGGGGCTGCAGGGGTGGCTTCTGTGAGAAGCTGCTAGAAACTTCCCCCATGTCTGACAGAGCCAATGCCAGCCGGCTCCAAGAGGGACCTGCCGCTGGCCAAGGCTGAGCCCATCGGCGACAGTGGTAGTGCCTCTGGGAGAACATGTTTAAGAAAGGGGAAAAAAAATGTGTAACTGAAGACAGAGAGAGGAGTGAGAAGATGTGAGAGCAACAGCCCTGCAGACCCCCAGGTCAGTGCAGCAGGAGGGGAGGAGGTGCTCCAGGCACCGGAGCAGAGATTCCCCTGCAGCCCGTGGGGAAGACCCTGGTGAGGCAGGCTGTCCCCCTGCAGCCCAGGGAGGTCCACGCCGAAGCAGATCTCCACCTGCAGCCTGTGGAGGACCCCACGCCGGAGCAGGTGGGTTCCCGAAGGAGGCTGTGACCCCGTGGGAAGCCTGCGCCGAAGCAGGCTCCTGGCAGGACCTGTGGCCATGTGGAGAGAGGAGCCCACGCTGCAGCAGGTTTTCTGGCAGGACTTGTGACCCCGCAGGGGACCCACGTTGGAGCAGTCTGTGCCTGAAGGACTGCAGCCCGGGGAAGGGACCCATGCTGGAGCAGTTCGTGAAGGACTGCAGCCCGTGGGAAGGACATGGAGAAGTTCATGGAGAACTGTCTCCCATGGGAGGGACCCCACAGTGGACCAGCGGACGAGTGAGGAGTCCTCCCCCTGAGGAGGAAGGAGCGGCAGAGACAAGGTGTGATGAACTGACCCCAACCCCCATTCCCCATCTCCCTGCACTGCTGGGGGGAGGAGGTAGAGAAAACTGGGAGTGGAGTTGAGCCAGGAAGAAGGGAGGGGTGGGGGGAAGGTGTTTTTAAAATTTGGTTTTATTTCTCATTATCCTATTCTGATTTGATTGGTAACAAATCAAACTAATTTCCCCAAGTCGAGTCTGTTTTGTCTATGACAGTAACTGGTGAATGATCTCTCCCTGTCCTTATCTCATCCCACGAGCCTTTCATTCTATTTTCTCTCCCCTGTCCAGCTGAGGAGGGGAGTGACAGAGTGGTTTGGTGGGCACCTGGCGTCCAGACAGGGTCAACCCACCACACTGTTATTATTGAAGTGCTTAGAGTCATGTGGTTACAGACAAATCTTTTCTCTTTCCTTCCCTCCCTCCCTCCCTCATTTCCAGAATTTTCTAACCCTCCTGCAGAGAAGAAAAAAAAAGGACACAAAATGTAAAATGTGCACTACCTTCACTAAAGACACACACACACAACTGCACATTTATTTATTTATCCTTAAATGTTATTGGGTTAAAGCTAATGACCTTATGTCAAATCTGTGATTTCTGAGATCAAATTGGATCTCCTCTATGTTTGGAGTGGATGTCCAGACAAGCACTGAGTGTAGTCTAATTCTCTTCAATTTCCCAAAACATCCAGGTACATATGTCACATACTTAGAGGCTGAGCATAAATATTATCCTCAGGGTACAAAAGTGTTTGTTTCAGAAAAGCAATTTTGTTCCCTCACTAAAGAATATTTACTTTTTTTTTTCCAAAATCAACATTTTATAATAAATTTTTGAACTTCTGAGCTATGCTGTAAAATTGTTCAAATCAACCAGTTCAACTGAACATGGAAAGATCCATGTTAAAGAATGTATTGTAGTTAATCATGGTATATGAGATGTTTTGCTTTGCATTGTCAACGTTGTGAGCCAGAGGGTAAAAAAAAATTGTTTATCAAGGTACCAGAGAACAAAAAATACATCCCAAATACATATAATTTTTATTTCAACTGCCACAAACATGTTTTATAAATTTTAGGTTTGTAGTCTTTTTGCAAAAAAAATTGCTTTTTTTAGTGCTACTCATTCCCTAGCCACAATCACGGTATGTAATTAAGGGCCAAATCCTAGTGTCTTTACTGAAGGGGGCAAATAGTGTTCATAAACAACAGATAGACTACGTTATTGTTAGCTTTGAACCAAGGCTCAGACAGCCACTTCACTGCTATTCCTGTGCCATTGAGATCAAAGAATAGACTTCCTCCTATAAAGGTTTCCCAAGCAATGATTAATGTTTACTGTGGTCACCAGACTCAATTCAGTTTGATTTAAGAAAAGCAAAAAAACCCACCCCAAAAAGCAAAAATAAAACTAAGGGGTGAGGGGGGGTGGGGGGAAGCAACAAAAACCAAAAATCCAAACATCTAAAGCCAAGTTCGTCTGACAAAAACAGTAAAGACTGCCTAACAAAAAAGTAGTAGAACTTGAATATATCTAAACCAAATACCCTTAAGTACATCCTTATCCAAAATGTACAGAACTTAATGGGGTTCTTCGGAAAACAATGCAACTTACACTAGTCCCAGTATAGCTATTTGCACTAGGAAATAAGGAGAGGGCATTTCTAGAGACAGAAATGGAATTGCAGATGGTAAAGGAAGGACTTAATTCAGTGAGACATACTAGAGGGGAAAAAAAGGAGGGAAAAAAAGAAAAAAGAAATCAGAGAAGGACAAGGGCATTCCCATTTTTTGACCTTATAACAGGATATGAATATACATTTATTCATAAAGGAAGCTCACAGATGAGGCTAGAAAGCAATCCATGGAGGGAAAAAGCAATCCCTGTGAGTCTAATCTGAGAAAAATATTCTCTTGACACCGCATCTGGAAACTGGTTTATCCATGCTTGTATGTGTAGAAGTACTGCCATCAGAGATATCAGTCCCAGATGTGACCAATCTATAGAGCTTCAGTAAAAAAATTTAAAAGGAAAACAAACAAAAATCTCATGCAGACAAACCCCCAAATTATCTAAAGGTGAGAATTTTTTTTTTCCAGGCTACCGCAGATGTTCTGAATCTCAAGATAAGTGCAATACAAGGAATGATCAAATTTCCTTTCAAACCTTCTTTGATACACCAAACGCTTTTGTGGCAATGCCAAAGATATATTTGACATATAAAGGGTTCTGTTGAGCAAAGCCTGTCCTCATTATCAGCCCAGAACAAAGTATCCTTCAGAAGAATAAATTTGGTGGAAGGTAAAGCTCTTGTGGACTTGACAGCAGTGAAGCTGAGAGACATGAGGCAGAAGCAGAAAAAAATCTGTTTTCCCAAAGAAAAAAAGAAATTCTGAGGAAAAGGAGGAATGGGATCTCTCTAGAAAGAAACAGAGCAAGACAAGGAGATACAAAGGCACGCACTGATCGAAATGAATGGTGTTTGGTTTCTTCTTACAGAAGATGTAGTTTAGACGGGAAGCCCAGCCCATGAGGAGGAAGAGGGCATAAAGTGCGCAAGCTACATCTCCCATGAGGCTCCAACAGCCAGAACAAATGAATGTCAAGCTAGCACAAAACATTTAATTTCAATTTTCCCAATGGAAATAACAAGTAATTTTAGCAAAATCAATATTTTCAGGTGAAAAATTGGAGTAGAGCAGGGAAGAAGAGGACACAGAAGCCAGTGGGAAAGGGTTATTTGTTTCCCTGGACTTTGTTTATTTACCCTGGCAGGTGTGTTATTTCTCTAATTTAATCAAACAGCTATATAAAACTCTGCTGTTGAAGAAAAGGCAGACAACTGATTAGTAGGGAAACTGAGGTGTAGCCATTCCTTGGAAACAGCAGGAGAGAAGCAATGTTGCTTGAACACTTGTGTCACAACCTGTGCTGGACAGACCAGGGAGGGATTGTGGTGAGTTCAGAATTCTCTCAGCCTAAATTAAGGTGAAGCGACACAAAAAAAATCAGTTAAATGTTTTATTTATGGCAGAAGCCATACACTTGAAAGGTGTAAGAGTAGGCGACATGGTTCCTATTGAAACGTCTACAAAAGTAAGGAGAAAAAGAAGAAAAGAGAGAGGAAAATACAAAAAGGAGAGAGATATCACCACCCATGGATCCTGCGATGAAGTTAGCAGTCGATGACGCTGGCAGTCGTGGTAATCCTCCGGTGATGGGTGTGTGCGGTACTCCTTGTGTCTGTGTCTTTTATAGCCCAGTTCCTGCCTTTTCTCATGTCGATCACGCCCCTCTTGGTTTTCTGTGCACTGCCTGTAAGGACTGATGTAACTCTTGATTTTCTGTGCAGGTGCCATCACAGGGATGGTCGCGAGCCCCTTCCCCAAATAAACTCTGGGTCACCCCTGGCCATATACAGTGAGTTGTTCCACCCAGTTCATCAGGACGCGGGACTGCGCATCCTGCGACACACCTCCAGCGTCCCATGTCACACGTGGTGTGGCTATGCAGAACTTAACCTCATTGCAGGGCCTTGCAAGCAAGTTCCATTCCTTCCCTGAACGGCAAAAGCCAGGCCCCGGTCTCTGTCCATCACGATTGGTGTTTGAGTCATTAGACACAAACAGATTAGACTTGCCCCTACTCTCGGTCCAGGTTAGTCCCACTGCTTATCCCAAACTCCTCTGCCTGACCACAAGCTCTCTCTGAAGTGAATAGCTCAGGTGAAACTCAGATGTGCTTTTGGGAATGCTTCACTCCCTACAGGCAGTATGAACAACCCCGCACCACGTTTGTCTTTCTGTGTCCTATATAGCTGTCCATGCAGGTTGTAGGAGAATGCCTTTGAATGCATACACATACCTCCGTGAGCCTCTTTTGGGCATAGAACACATATCCTCAGTGTCATGCTGTAAAAGTACCAGTCTGGTGACTGCAGCACAGCCTTCACATTATTTTGGACACTTGGAACTGAAAAAGATCCCACCTCATGCCCTAAATTGATAATCATGTCCTACAGTTGTCTGACACCATTTGGGACCCATATGAGATGTTGGATCCTCTCCTCAAATCCTATAAGCAGTGTAGACAAGAAGTCTGTAAGCAGTGAGGGAAGGGAAGGGAAGGGAAGGGAAGGGAAGGGAAGGGAAGGGAAGGGAAGGGAAGGGAAGGGAAGGGAAGGGAAGGGAAGGGAAGGGAAGGGAAGGGAAGGGAAGGGAAGGGAAGGGAAGGGAAGGGAAGGGAAGGGAAGGGAAGGGAAGGGAAGAGATAAGAAAAGAAGAGAGAAGAAGAGAAGAGAGAAGAAGAGAAGAGAGAAGAGAGAAGAGAGAAGAAAAGAAGAGACAAGAAAAGAAAAGAGAAGAAAAGAGAAGAGAAGAGAAGAAAAGAAAAGAGAAGAGAAGAGAAGAGAAGAGAAGAAAAGAAAAGAAAAGAAAAGAAAAGAAAAGAAAAGAAAAGAAAAGAAAAGAAAAGAAAAGAAAAGAAAAGAAAAAAGAAAAGAGAAGAGAAGAGAAAAGAAAGAAAAGAGAACCCATTAACAATGACAGAAATATGATAGAGTTAGATACGAAAACCTTAAGATGACTGAAAATGCTGTCAATATGGTTTGGACTGACACCAGCATCAAAGGCATTTTGCTGGCCTGCTGATTTTTTCAAAGTAGAACAGTATTCAAAGCCTTAGGCAAGTAGTCTAATTTTGTTTGAAGACAGAAGTCCCTCTGTAAAACATAGTTCTATCTTTTTAAGGTAAATACATTAATGTCAGCAGTTAGAGAATCTTGGGAGATTGAGATGCTTAGTCAAACTTTCTCTGGTCTACAAATCTTACAAGAATTCAAATCTTACAATCTTCAAATCTTGCAAGAATTCATAACATTAATTACATTTGCTTTGGATACTAAAATTACCTTGTGGACTGCAAGTTCTCCAGGGGGCCACATGCAAAGAATGGATACCAGCTGACTGCAGACTTTAGGAAGATATATACAGGAAATTGCCATGATAGATTAGTTTCAGTCTTACTGATGGGATGGGATAGAATAGAATAGAATAGAATAGAATAGAATAGAATAGAATAGAATAGAATAGAATGGAATGGAATGGAATAGAACAGAACAGACCAGAACAGAATAGTTCAGTTGGAAGGGATCTACAACTAGTCCAATCATCTAGTCCAACTGCCTCACCAATTCAGGGCTGAACAAAAGATAAGCATATTATCAAGGGCATTGTCCAAATGTCTCCTAAACACTGACAGGCTCGGGGCATGAACCACCTCTCTAGGAAGCCTGTTCCAGTGTTTGACCACCTTCTTTGTAAAGGAATGTTTCCTCATGTCCAGACTAAACCTCCCCTGGTTCAGCTTTGAGCTATTCCTACGCGTCCTATCACTGGATCCCAGGGAGAAGAGCTCAGCACCTCTTTCTCCACTTCCCCTCCTCAGGCAGCTGTAGGGAGCAATGAGGTCACCCCTCAGCCTCCTTTTCTCCAAACTAGACAAACCCAAAGTCCTTAGCTGCTCCTCATAGGACATTCCTTCCAGCCCTTTCAGCAGCTTTGTTGCCCTCCTCTGGACACATTCAAGGACCTTCACATCCTTCTTAAATTGTGGGGCCCAGGACTGCGCGCAGTATTCAAGGTTGCACCAACGCTGAATACAGCGGGATAATTGCCTCTTTTGACCAGCTGGTTATACTGTGTTTGATGCACCCCAGGATGCAGTTTGCCCTCTTGGCTGCCAGGGCACACTGCTGACTCACATTGAGCCTGCTGTCAACCAGCACCCCCAGATCCCTTTCTGCAGGGCTGCTCTCCAGCCACTCCTCTCCCAAACAGTTCAGTGTTAAGCATGAGGAAGAGGAACTACAGCTGGGTCTACAGTCCAGATTCAGAGCCAGCCTCAGCTTTACTTAGAAATGACTGATAATCTGGAGAAATTCATTGGGTATACCAGGGAGAGGGATGTCTCTTGATTGCAAGCTACAGTACTAGCTGCAGGACAAAAAAAAAATTGATTTATATCTGGTCATATCCTGCCTTGAGACTTTTCCATTAATCCTGCTTCATTCCCTAGTGGAAAAACTGATCTATGGCAACTTTATATTCAGCACAGCTACTGAAATCCCGATGTGCTTCGTGTTCTGCATGCTTCAAAATGGGGCAGTAGTTTTATCAGAAGCATTTGGTCACCTTATGGAGTTATCAAGACCGGTTGTCAGCTGAGTTGTATTAACTGACTGTGTGCATCCTTAAAGTCTGCTCCAGTTATGAAATAAAACACACAAAGGTGCTTTAAGTTAATGTTTTTACCTCTCCTGACAGACTCAGATCAGATCTCTAGCAAAGGAAGTCTTTGATTTGGCTTCAGAGAGCCAGGATTATTCTAAGGCAACATTTCCCTTTAAATGACAACATACACTACTACTTTTTGTCTGTATTTCTGAAACTCTTAGGGTGGTTTTGAGCTGCATAAACATCGGTACATAGGTGCATTTGAGATGACCTAAGCTGTCCTGCCTGTCCTTCAGCTGCCCTTCCAGTAAGGTACAGTTTTCTATTTTATCTTACAGCCTTGTGTGGGTATCTCATACGGTCTGTGGCATTTCAAACATTAATAGATTCCTGTCTTTAGGTAACTGAGTTGAGCCTTTAAAGGCTGAATCTAGCAAAAATGTGAAAAAGGCTAAGATCAAAGTTAATGTTTTCTTCCTTCATTTGGGTTTATTCTCTCCCACGCTGCACCAATAAATTAGGGGAATGCCTAACACCTACAGAACAGAGATGCTACTGAGGGATATGAAAAGATATTTAGTGTGATGTCTGTAAACTGTGTCTGTAAGAATTTAAAAGACAGTAACCTAATTCTGTTTGGGTTTCTGTTGCTGGGGGTCTTGGGGGCTTGGGATTTTTTTCACACAGTGAAAAAAGATATATTACCTCTTTTAGAAAAGGTAATGTGTATTTTATAAGTATGAAAACACAGTGAAAAATAACCTTAATGTTCTACTAACAGTATCTTTAAAACTGCTGGCCTAATTCTGCAGCATTTTGCTCTACGTCTAGTGATGTGTATATGTGCAAAGTAGGATAAATATCAACCAGCTCAGAATGACAGTATTTTACACCCATGTAGCAATGACTCTGCATCAATGTAAATGACAATCAAGGCAAAAAACAGCAGAGAATCTAGCTCTATAAATAATCATAGAGGCTTAAAATTCAATCTGTCCTTGAAGAAAATAACTGCACTGCAGAGCACGTCTGTTCAATAATACAGAACAATTTTAAACGAGTATTTTTCCCTTCCTCAAAAGCAGGTGAATTGAAGACTCCACTATTGTAAACTGTACATTGACCTTAACAGACTAAGTGAATTTTCTTTAATTATGTGTTTAAAAAAATTATATATATGAGCTGAATAAAAGAAATAAGAAGTAGATTTAAGGCTTGGGTTTGTGCAACATTTTTTTTTCCCCTGGTTTGTAAAAATATCTGAGATAATAAATTTTGAGTTAAAAAGTAAAATTTTATTTCTACTTACATTTGGAAATGTGTATCCTATATATACACATGTATGTTATACATATATATGTGTGCATATTTCCTTCTTTATTTCTAAATATTTCACTTTTATTTTGACTGTTATCAACATTTTATTCCACTTTACTTTAAAAAACAAAATCAAAATCAAATACTTTTGCTTACTTCAAAATCTGTGGGGGTGGAATAGTTTGACCATTTCTAAAGTATTTTTCCAAAATGGATTTGAAAGGAGATTTGTGAACCAAGCAGTCCGTTTCAATTCAGTAAAGCAGCATTTTTCAAATGAGAACAGTTAACTGAAAAATTCCTAACCGGTTTTATTAATTAGATTATCCTCTTCTGCCCAGAATATACTCGCCATTGCTATCCAGTTTGGAAAAGGAAAATGTAACATTTAAACCGGGGGAAGCAAAAGTCTCTCTCATTTGCTTAAAGATAACTTTTAGACTCTTGTTGATCCTTGGTTGTCAGCAGGAGAATGAAAAGGAAGAGATTTCCAAAGATATAATGAACGAGGACATATTGGGAGGGAATGGATACCAGGCTATCAACTACGATTTCCATCTTCTGGATCTATCTGCACTGGAACACTTTCACTACTGAAGATGATAACTTCTAAAGTTGCTCCAACTGGGTCACTTGCCTAGGCCAACAGGAACATGGCACAACATAAAACAGATATAGGGAAAATAGAAAAAAAAACCCAAACTCATTTGAGTGTTAGGTCTAGCAGACAGAACATTGAAGATCACTAGGTAAGTGCCAAAACCTCATCCCCAAGCATCAAGTAAGATGCCATGTAACCAAAAGAAAGAGTACACCGCTGAAAGGAGCTGGTGCATGTGTGATGGAAAATTGTTAAATGACCAAATTGTGTTCAAACCAAACACCTTTCATCTTCTTACAGGTATTTGATTCTAGGTATCCATTCAACATATTTTACTTTATTTCTTTGGCTAATATAGTTGATTTAAAGTTTGGATTGGCTTGGAAAAAAGATCATCTATTTCACAAAATCTTTTTGTGTTTTCAATATTTGCTGTCATTCTGTGTTAGGATAAAGTCAAAATCTCCCTCCCCTTCTATGGTAGAACAAATGTATAAGGCCATGACCTCTTAGTACCTATTTTTATTCACTGACTGGAGACTGCAACGCAGCTCAAATATAATATTCTACATTATAGTCACCCTACATTAGGCGAGATGAATCTGACAATTGCTGTCTTCCCTTTGGGAGCTAATCAACTTTTTGTAATTAAATAATTATTAGAACAGAAGAGACTCATAGGTAGCTGAGAAATTTGGGATAGAATAATTCACGCTCATATTGCTGCTCTGAATTATATCCAATGTTCAGTCTGAACAGTGAGTTATTAACTGTTCTAAAATAGGGAACCTCTTACACCTAAGATAGTCTAACATAGACTGAAGAAAACTTTGCTGAACCATATAAATATTTTATTTTTTCTTATCCTTGAGAATGTTTTGCAATCTACTGGTTCCAACAAAGTTCTTAGATTTCTTGAATCTATTGCATCTTACACAAACACAATTGCATAAAGATACAGATAATTTTACAGACATTTCTTCTCAAATCTCAATTCTGAAATTTCTTTTGTATTCTGGAATATTTTGGGGAAGATATCAAATACTTTTTTGAAGATTTTAGCACAGCAAAAATCAATATTTATGTGTAACACTAAAAATGAGCAAAATAATAATGACGAAATGTGTAGACTAAAGGATGTTGTCTATTTTAAGTAGACATTTTTTCCAGGAAGAGATGAAGATATTTCTCAGTGATCACATCTTGAATTACAATGAGGAGTTAGAAATGTTGACAGGCTAATTTAATGCAGAAGGAAACAAGTGAAGGTTTGGTTGTACTTTTTAAATGCATGCTGAATTAACAAATAACTTATATTTCTTTGAAAAATTTTGAATGTACAGATTTAGTATCAATCATCAACAGAAGGGGAGGAATATAATGCTTTTTATTTTGCGGTATAGATTTGAATAGATAGAACAGAGACATGCACATAAACTGTAGCATGTTTCCTATTTATATACAGGACATCAGTGTCAGTGGAAGTTACAGAGCAAGAAAGCAGTAATATTTTGTGTATTTAGTTTACAGAAACATTTTATTGTATCACAGTTGCCTTCAGAGTTTAACCCTCAATAAGCCAAGTGGTATAAGACATGCAGTACTGAGCAGAAAGAACAGATATTGTGCATTTTCCTTTAGTTCAGTTTTCTAAAGCAATAAGGTAGTCATTTTATATGTCTGCTTTCTATCTGCCAGTTTAGTCCCAATTAGTTTTGAAAGAATTTACAACAAAGACCTGTTTTTATTCAGCCGAAGTAGCACATTCTATGTATGCAGATAACCCTAACAATAAGGGACACACCGCCTAATGTTAGGTGCAAAGTAAGATAGGTGTAGTTAATCATATTATGGGAGGGCTTTTCTTTTCAGCAATTACAAAAGAAGACCAGATCTTAGGTCTGACAGCTAGCTTGTAGAAGGGTAAAGTTAGGTAAGAAGTCTCTCGTCCTACATAAGAAGGAGATGAAAATACATAGGGCTCCATCTCCAGCTCATCATGAAGCCATCCTTTGTCAGTAGCTATAGAGCACTAATGCAGTGAGAGTTGAGCACCATGGGCTCAGAATCAGTATATTCATTTATTAAGGCAATTGATATTTTGAGGTGATGGTACATGTCAAACTCTTCTTAATGACGACAGATGGTACAACAAAGGGCAATGACCACAGGCTGTGGCTTAGGACATTCAGATCAGACATTAGGAAAAAAAAAAATCACTAGGAATATAGCACAGCACTGCACTGGGCTGTCCAGAGGGGTTGTGGAACCTCCTGCCTTGGAAGGTTTCAAGACTTGGTTAAGCAAAGCCACAGCTCACCTCATCTAGTCTTGCTTTGTGCGGGAGACTGGAAGAGATGACTCTAGAGGTCCCTTCCAACTAACATTTCTAGGGCTTTATGGTCACTATTGAGTTTGGCCTATGTATTGGGTCTGGCTGGAGTGGAGCTGTCTTTCCTCATAGCAATCCATACAGTCCCGTGCTTTGCATTTGTAGCTAGAGAGTGTTGATAACACACCAGTGTGTTGGCTATTGCTGAGCAGTCCCTGCATGACACCAAGGCTCTGTCTCCAACTGCCACATCAAAGACCAGTAGGCTGAGGGTGGGCAAGGGGTTGAGAGAGAACATAGCTAGGACAGTTGACCCGATCTAACCCAAGAGATATTCCGTATCATATGACATTATGCTCAGCAATAAAAGGTAAGAGAAAGGATGGGGATGGGGCATTTGTTATTAAGGCATTTGTCTTCCAAAGCAACCCTTACATGTACTGAGGCCCTGCTTCCCAGGAAGTTGCTGGACATTGCCTGCTGATGGGATGTCAAGAATAAATCTTCTGGGTTTTTTTTTTTGTTTTGTTTTGCTTCCACATGTGGCCTTTGCTTTATTTCATTAAACTGCCTTTATCTCAACCCACAAGTTTTTCACCTTATTTTCTCTCCCTGTCCTGCTGAGGAGGGGGAGTGAGAGTGTGGCTTAGTGGGCAACTGGCAGCTAGCCAAGGTCAACCCACCACAGCCTAATTTCCTATAGCTATGTCTTAAAAATGATAACATGTTACCTACCTTACCTGTTTCACAAGAGTTGTTTTTATATTTCATGCAAATAACCAAACACAAATCGCAAGGTACAAGAAACAATGAAAGAGATGCCTCAGCTGTGTTTTTAAGATGGTTTTCTGCACTTTTTTCAAGATGAGAAGAGAGTTGAGTGAGCAGAGTCAGAGGAAAGTTCAATGCCTGGTTCAGCAATGTTTCTTAGTAGTGCCAGTGGGACTGGAGGCATTTCCTTCCCCAGTGTGGGCCCTGAACACCTTCTCAACAGGTCAGCTCTGTTGACTGGAAGAAGGGATAGGGGTAGCTCTCAGTCTCATTTACATTGCAACCCCATGCTGGGGTTCACTTTAGCCCAGCACATAAGGCTACTCCTATTTCTCGCTTTTTTTTTTTTTTTCCACATCTCTAGAAAAATATTATTTGAGGCCTTTGCCCATATTTTAAGGTTGTTTGCAATTGGTTAGGAGACCCAAAGCTATTAGGAAATATCTGACAGTAATATATGTGCTTTACAGAGGCAAAGAACAACATTTTTTTAAAAAACTAGGCTAGAGGAAAAGGCACAATAAGTTTCCTTCCTGACCAATAATATAGGCCATTTTCAATATAGAATTGGTTCTTTTTTGCCATGTCTTCATTCCTCTCACACCAGCTTTCTGCCTTCCCATTCACAGCTCCAGCCCCATGAATGTCACACCCGCCCACACAACTAGCTGACATTACTGTACAGTTCTTGTTCTTGCCGTAAGCCTCTGCATCTCTTCCATCTCCCAACACATGGCTCTTGTTTCTCCAAACACGCTTCATATCCTCTGTATTTACCCTATTTATTTCCTTAAAATATACTTTATTCTCTTTTTAGCGCGTTTCCTTTTTATAGTTTTGTATTTTCTTTTCTACATCGTTACTAGAAAAGACTCCTGAACTGTACACTGAGTCTTGCTTGTCTATTCTTCTCCCTATTCCTCATCTACCTTCACTCCCCAGCAATGCTGATAGGGGGTATTTTCCTCTCCTAGCCTAGCAGACTTGCTGCACCTCCCATTCCTCCCTTCCCTCTGCTAATAACCAGGAAGTGAGACGAACAAGATTGACAGTCTCTGAAGCACAGAAAGTGCCATCTGTGCTTTGTAGATTGAAAATCTTATTAGTTTTGCTTCCAGCCAAGTTGTGCATACAGAGCAGAGCAACCAGGGTAAGGAAAAGTGCAGCTAGGGGGAGGGGGAGGACCATGAGGGAACAAGAGCAGCCACTAGGTAAAAATGCAAATAAAGAAGAAATACAAGGAGATAAAGGTAGGTGGTAGAGAGGGAGATTACAGTATCCCATTTCATCCCTCCACCTTGCTGCCAGTTTTTTACAACCTGTATCCTAAGGTAAGGTCTAGTCTAGATATACAAAGAGAATTAGGCTTTGAAGTCTCACCACTGACTGATAGTACCTAGCTGACCAAACGATCCACAGAACATACTGCTGAGGTGTTTGGGTGGTTTAGCCGCAAGAGGCACCTCAAGTTTTGCTCTTCTCCTTTCCACTGTGGAAGAGATGAGCATCTTGCTGCCTACCTGCTCCCCAGGGCTGTTAGCTGGCACTATATTCTGCCTCTCTGCCTGGGGCGTCCACTCTTGAGGTATGTCTGAGGTGACGTCCAAGCAGGACAAGGCTCCTGTTGTTGACACATTTTGCACAGAAGTGTAGTGTTAAAACAGCTTGGGTCGGGAAGTAAAACACATTCGTCAGCCTCTTGGGGTTAAACTTAGGTATCTCAGGAGACTGCAGTGAATACCAGTCCTTTTTTCTGTGTCCTTGCCTTTCTTTTTCATCAGTATGTCTTGGGTTTAGCATTCCGACTGTTCTCACACAACTCCCTGCCTTTCCGCACGAAATGTATTCACGTTTGCCTTCAGGTTTTGCAATGCCAGTAACCAAATCCCTTCAGCACTCCAGCCTTCCTGCCTTTAACAGGTGTAAGCAAGAATGTACAGATTCCTACTTAGGTAATCTCCCTCTGCATGAAGCGCAGTGGCAGCAGAACATCACATCGCTTCCCCAGCAACCCTCTTCCCTGCCTGCCTGCCTTGAAGGCATCTCAGAAGCACATCAGAGACGGGGCAGGAGTGGTCAGGACAGAATGCACCCTGGCTGTGGTTACTCTGACAGATTCTTCAGCAGCCCATTGCCAGCTGGTGCAAGATATATCAGCCCCACAGCCATCATAATTTTTGCAGAGGCTGGAAGCAGACTGAAGAATCAGGAAAGCCATAATCCAAATGCACTAGCTAAAAAAATACTCAGTATTAGAGATGGAACCAGGCTGTTCTGCACTAAAATTGAATTTCCCCCCAAAGTCCTATCTTTCTCTGTATATTTCTTATGGGCTTATAACTGTCATCACAATTACGCTTCCACTGCTTTGCAATGCATATGCTAATACCTCCTTTGCAAGCATACCTGATAATTCTGGTAGAGCCTCGCAGACTCAAAGCTGGCTTTATATATTTATTCCCATTTATATTTTTCCCTTAATCCTTACATTTCTTTTCTGTATTCTTCTTAGAAGTCAAATAAAACTGCAGAATTTTTAAAGCTTACATCCCACTTTCTCATTCCTTGTGTTTTAAACTGAATGGATAAAACAAATATTCTCACAAACAGAGAAATGCGTATCTCCCATCTTGGAAGCATCAATTACAACTTCAGAGCTCTTTATTCAGTGCTTACACATCTTCCCCCCGCCCCCCAAGCTTAACATGGAACTACTAGACAACATCACCACAGGTTAGTAGTGAAAAATGGCGATGGTTATTGAACATTATGTGGATCAGCACAAAGTTTCCAACACCCAGTGCCTCAATAAATTTGTTAAATTCACAGATTGAATACAACACCATCGTCATGAGGTAGCCTATGGAGCATGAAAACAGCATGCTCTGCTTCATGCCAGACTGAAGAGGCTTATAAACCAAATATTGTAAAAGTTCTCAGTGTCATTAAGAAAGATGAAGAAGGAGGCTGCTGAGGCAGGGAGCAGTCTTCTCTTGCACCAGAGGATGCTGCGTTCAATTTTGTTGAATGGACTGTTGCACCTTTGATCAGTTCTTCAAGGCTGATCTCATGATTGCGGTAATACCTACATTAACAACAACAAAAGAAAATCAAATCAGACAGCCTGTCCATTCTTTAATCTCTGCCTACCATTTAATCTCTTGCACTTCTGGTTGTCTATGAACCCGGTTTAAATAGGATAGGCTGAGCACAAGCTCATACCAATCTTGTTGGTAACCTCATTAGCAGAGCACCTGCAAGGCCCGACAGACAGACAGGAGCACCAGAAGTCAGGGGTCACCACTGTACTGTGGGAATGCCCAAACCAGCAAGCTCCTGAGTATGCTTTGCATTTTCTAAGGAATATGACTTCGGGAGTTTCTTGGAGAGCTTAGTATTTCCTGAGGGACCTAAGCATTGTGTGGGAGCATCCTGTTGATGGAGCCCTCTGGGGAGAGGCTACATACCCTAAATCAGAAAAGATCTGAAGGATAAGGTAGATACTTGTGATTCATCACCAACAGTGTGAGAGTTTTAGGTGCATCCATGGACTAGGAGAGGTTTGTAAATGGGCTTCTTGAAACCTTGTCTGAAATACCTAGAGACAAATGCAAGCAGATGTTTCTTTATTCTGTCCCCACTGTATGCTTGACCTGCAGAAAGTAGCTGTGGTTCAGAAGCTATGCTGTAAGTTTGTGCAACCTTATTGCAAGGTAGGTCACCATCCTGCCCAAACATGGTACAGGACACAGTACATATGACCATAGCTGGGCATGTCCAGCCAGTTCAGCGTGCAGGGCAAAATATGTGTATTTGGCTGCACTTACCTATACAGACATACCTTTAAGTACATAGATCCAACCAAATTACAATTTAGAAATGATTTAAGAGAGCCTGAATCAAGCCTAGAGTAATAATTATCTCTGCTGTGATTAATGAGAACCCAGTGTTATAGAACCTGGCAGTATTCAATCACCAATCAAAACCGCACCAGGCATTCATTCCTATGAATACAAATACATGGAGGTCTGGCTTCACAGCTGGTGCAAATTGGCTTAGCCCCATTGACTTCATGTAAATGGGCTTTAACTAGGCCAGCTGAGGAACTGGCTCAGATCTCCAGCCCACCCAAAACATAGACCTTGTTTTACCAGGAGAGGAAGCAAGAGACAGTTAGGTTAAAAATAAGTATAAACAAAAAGGGGGCATACTGCCATTTTTTTAAATGACTTGGGCTGTGTTAATGAGTGTCGATGAAGCCCACCCCAAGAATACATACCCCAGTACACAAGTCACCAAAGAGTATTCCTATTATTCTCTGCGTGTTTGTTTGTGTAAGCACCAGCTGCAAAAACATGCAACATAAAAAGATGTTTTTGTGCACGTGTTTCTCAAAGCTGCGCTCTTATTTGATGATTGTGTTTTTAGTAGTAAATCTCTGAAACAAAGTCTGCCTCACCACCAACTCAGCTCACTTACAAAGGGAAAAAATATGCCTAAGGCAGAGGCCCCAGCCAGATGTAAAGCAGAGCATCCTTCCTCCAAGGAAGCTGGGGGCGGTCGGTGTCTCTCCTCCCCACCAGGCAATGCTTCCTTTCACTTCTCCACCCACCGAGACAATACAGTCCTTACACCAAGATGCAGCAGGTACTATACAGAAGGAAGACAAATTATGACTTTTTCTCAGGGGATAAGAGAGAATGCTCTCTGGAATAAAATTCTTCCTTTACGTAGGGCAGGGGGACTGCAGCTGTACTGAAATGGGGACTGCAAGTTGAGCGGGTGGTGGAAGATGTTTTCTTGCACCCTTTTCACCAAGATCCACAAACAGCTCAGAGCACATCATCCATAATAGTTAAGACTATTGATAAAAACAACAGCAGCATTATTATTTATTTTTTAATAGTAAATACTGCTAGGTTTAACCATGAGGCAGCAAAAGCCTCTAATTCCTTTTCCCACCTACCATCTGTCCTTCTTCCTGTCAGTCATCTCCCCTTCTCCTCACCCCACTGCTACAGGCAGTGTTGTTTTGCAGGTAGCTCAGAAGCTTTGAAGTTTTCCCTCAGAAAGCTGATTATATAAATGTTGCTATATCTTCAGCTTTAAAGCAGGTGGATCGTCTCGGAGCATTTTACTAATTTTTCAGAAGGTTTTATACTGTTCTTTTTTCAGTGGGGATTTTTCCAAGATTATAAAGAGAAAAGATGAATCCAGAAAGCAAGCAAAACTGTCAATAAAAGCATTTTTGATGCAAGTGGTATACTGTGACAGGACGTCATATTCAGATCTAGATTGCACCCATGCATTTGCTATAAATATCAATTTTGCTAATGTTGTGAATAGTAAGTAATAGAAGGGTTTTTTTCCCCTATTGTTCTTGGAAGAATAGCAATGCGAATAAAATTTCTGAAAAGATTTTATCTGTATTTCTAGAAGGAAATGATAATAACCATGTGAATATCTTCAGTTGATAAAAGTTTGGGAAGTAAAGGAGGATTTTTTTTATCCATGTGTTGGGGGGGATTATTTATTTGTTTTGATTTTTATGGAAATATCCGTTTTGTTATACTCTCCTGTGGCATGATGATGCCTGTTTTTTGCGGTGGGAAGCGTGGTTCTGAATGTAATATTCTCCACAAACTATACAGAGGATTTTAATGAAAAAAATGTGTTTTGAAAGAACTGTCATTACTTGGATCTTTTATAGTGTATTTGAAAGCTTCTGCTAGCACTCATGCTTGCTATCTCCTGGAAGGATTATAATGTATTGAAAAGATATGGCCTATCCGGAGATATATTTTAAATACTTTTTTCAAAAGCATTCTGTGTTATTAAAACAGTGTTCATGGAGGAAATCATACCATGCAATCAATGGCAACACCATCTAAACAGACACACCAAAATATCCAAAACAATAAGGAAAACTAAAGCTGTGATTGTTCTCCCACTTTATTGCTTCCTGAAACCTAATGGCATGTGGGATCACATGTCCTAAACAGGCAAGTAGTCCCCTAAAATGCCAAAGCCAGGTCCTCAAAGGTATTCAGGTACCTATATCCTACTGATGCCGAGAGGAGCCAGGTGCCTAATTTCCACTTGAATCTGTGGGTCGGTTAGGTTCAAGCCTCAGATCTGTATTACCTTTTACATTAACTGCCAGCTAACTTTTCCAGCTAATGCAAAGTGCATCTCAAGATGTAGTAAGTCTTGTGTGCTACTCACAGCACCAAACAGCAACTTCTAGGACAGAGAAAAAGACAGTGGTTGCCAGGTGGCTTCTAAATAGAAAAGGTTGTAAAATCAACCGGTATAGCTGCCATGTAGCAATAACAAATCAACTAACAAAATATGGAGCCTCCACTTTTGTTCCAAGATTGTAATAAATTCCTTTTTTAAAGTATTTATTCTACTTTTTATGTTTGATTTTCTTTCAGATAAGTAAAATCATTGTAGTGACTATCATCAGTCTTTCATATACTGTAGTAATCATACCTTTCTACATTTGTTGAGTCGTCTAGTGATGACATCAAACAATGTACTGTAGGTGATTATAAAGTAGGGGGGGTTCTGTTCAGTAAGAAGATAAAAATAATGTAGATAAAAGGAACATATCTTTTATAAGACAGAACTCAAGTAATTTGAGGTGGAAATCCATAAAAACATCGCAAGCATTGTTGAAATGATGAGTCACTTCAGCAGCATAAAAATAATCTATTTATCTACATTTTTACCAAAGTCTTTGAAGTTCTCTATCTCAGAAAATAATATATATATTAAAGTGCTTTGAAAAAAATTCAGTTTTACTTTGAGGCATGAGCTCTCTCTTTCATTTATTTTCCCTCCTTCCCCACACTTCTATGTAGCATTACCTTTTATAGCTAATTTTTGCTACCCCCTGGCATATATATATTTATAAATATATATGTATTTCCATGTTAAAGAAATACTCTAATCAGCAGTTTAGATCAGTAGCTGTCAATTAACATTATTTAAGATAAATGTTCTGGTCTTGCAGATGTTAAATCAGAAAGCCCAGTGACTAACCAGAGCTTACCCCAAATCTCTTAGTGATTTCTCCTGGTAATATCATTACAAAGATTTTTTTATTCTTTCTCATTTCTCATAGTCTCTTCCACTCAAAGCACATATTACTACATCTAGGTTTCCCGTTGTGCTTTTCAGTCATATATTTTCATGAGAAGCTTTATTCTCATTTTAGAAGTGGGGACACTGAGGCACTTGAAAGCAATTTGCAGTTCACCAGGTTAATTACTGGGAAAGCCATGAACAAGATGCAAGTCAACAACTTTGTCCAGGTGAGTACTTTCAGTCACTAGCAACAAATACTCAAATACAGTGCTAAAATTTGATTTAGATAGGATGCTACCTTTATATCCCAAGTCCATTTTATAGTAAACTAGAAAATAACTTCACACCCATTAAAAAACAGGATTTAGAAAATGTGTTTGTATGTGTGTATACTTCTTTGATTTCTTCATTATAGAGTGCTATTTTAAATCTGTTATTTTTGAACATGGACAAAGAAGAAGAAATAGTTTTGCAATACTTGGCCTATATCATGCATTCATAGCACTATCAGTACAGTACCTTGATTACCAGATAAATGCTGGCTGCTGTCTCCTCTGAGCTCTTTTCACTTTCAGCAGTATAATTTTATGTTAAGGTTTAGTGACACCACAATTGAATTGCATAAATCTGTTCATTATGCCATTTAAACTTTGAATTTCTGTTGTAGGCTGTAGGGGGGAAGAGCTTTTATAAATGCTGCAATGCACACACCAAAAAAACCCCAGGAAAACAGACACGCCCACACCCACCCAAGACCAGATGTTTTCATTAAGCACTGGATGTAAATACACACATTCATCATTTCTTCTTTTCTTCATGTATAATTTGCCCTGCAATTTTCAATTTAATTGGATATGGATTTTCTTTTCTAGTTAGGTCTTTCTCCAGATAGGTGTACTAACTAGAATCATAACCTTTTGATTCCTTCCTTCCATTTATTCCTTAAAAAGAAGATATCTCATTCTGAAACCTAATTTAGACAATGCACAATTTTTATTCTCTTTCCCCACACGCAAAGAAGGATTGCGAGGTGTTGAGATACACTACTCTGCTAAATATTTGAGGTTTCTAAGAAAATAGAAATATTAGACAGTAAGCCGCCTGAAGCAAATTACAATGGAAAGATGGAATTATACCCATGAATTGGGAAAAGAAGAGGATTTATCTAAGAATGATCCCTAATAAGGTGGAACAGACATTGTCCAAGCTGCTAAAGAAGAATTTGTGTCGGCGTATGAGGCTAAAGGATAAAATCCGGCTCTGAGCCAGTGCTCTGCCCCCCAAATTTCAAGTAATTTTGTCATAGCGGAAATGGGAGGTTAACGTTGCACTTTCCTATCAGCTTGTCTGTGCCACGTCTGCTCATTGGAGTTCTTAGCTCATTTGCATGCTTCTGCCATTCACCCTGGAATTTACTGTGGTAGGACTGCGTCTCAGACTTGGCTAGCAGCCAGAGCCTACTTCTTCATTCCCTCTTTATAGCTAATACAATATGAAAGTCACTAACAAAAAGACTTTCATGTCAAATTACAGAAAAAAAAATCTCAATTGCCTAACAGGATTTAAAATTCTTATCATACTGGTGACTTTCTGTAAGTAGTAACATTTGAAAAGAAAGACTTAGCTGATGTTTTCTTCAAATACTCTCTGTGCATCGTAAGTTTTTTTACAAGCTGTGATACACTGCTATTCTGTCACTACAGAGACGATACCGGGCAATGGATCACAGCTATATAGCCCTTCTCTTCTGTTCCCATCCCATTGGACTTAACATCTTATCAAAAGTACTAGCTAAGGTTGTGCATATTGAGAAATACTCCTGTTTGATGTAGATGTCAGGCCTATTTTCTGCACTTAAAGAAATATGGATTTGTATGTGTATATATACGATGGGTATATCTACACATATTCAACTATAACCACAAAGATGTATGTGTATATATCGCTATATGTATATATACATACACACTTATACCTTTGGTAATATTTTACAGTTCTAACTGTATTTAGGGCTAAATAACGCTAACGTTATTAAGCTTGCTATTATGTCAATAACATGGAACCACAGTTCTGCCCAGCCTAGTTTTGTGCCCAGCACTATTAGCCAGCTCCATTACAACCCTATAATGACCTTTTCCTCCCCACCACCTCCACACCTCTCCTTCATATTCCTGAGACCTCTCTAGGCAGATATATGGGTAAGGAGAAGATGAAGCCTGTCTTTGATGTCTCTCCCTGTCCACACACACTCACACTCCTTCCTTGTTCCACCAAAGGTTCAGACATCCGCAGGTGCTTGCAGGGAGCAGGACTGTGGGAAGAGGAGGTGTTACGATGGTGATCCAAACTCTCAAATGCTGACTCATTTCTGATTATCCTCCCAACAAATTATCACAGTTTAATTATGTACCTCAATAAATTCTGATAGCGTAGTTCTTCCCCTGGTAACAACAACAAAGATAGACTTCAGATAGCATTGGCTATCACTAGTACACAATAAGCTCCACGTGACGTATGTCACTAGAAATAAATGGAAACCAAATTAACCTTCAGTTCTATCTTTCTCATCTAATTCAGACCCCTAATACAACTTTGCATCCTCTTCTGTGTTGGACAAAATAGAATGTTTACAAGAATAAGGCATCATTATGAACTTGTCGGTTGAAATTTTTGGTTAAAAGTACCAGATACTAACAGCAGTGATAGAAACTGTGTATATTTTTTATATAATTCAAACTGTTGTTGTAAAATCTCATTTTGTACTCGTACAAGTAGTGGTGTATCCATGTAGTGCTTCAGAGGACCCAGATGTACTAGCCATTGAAGTTAGCCATCAAAAGAGCTTTCCTCAGGTACTGGAAAAAAGTCAAAGAAGTCCTTGAGTTACAACCAAATGATTAGTAAACAGAGGTTCTACCTTGTTTACAGGTAGATGCAGCTTCCTCCAGTGAAGGTGCACGTTATCTATTGGTGATTGCCAAGTGAACAAGAGCGTCATAGAAACACGTGCACCTTCTGGACTTCTCTTTGACCTAGTATTTAACTAATGAAATTAAGATCTATTGGCACTATATTACAGTTGAATTTCAGATTAGCCCTTTGCTTCTGGATTAGCTAGGCCAACTGACATGCACATTGTGACAGAAATTGTGTAGAAAATAGAAATTTGCCAGAAGAAAAAATTCAAAATCAGATCTTACCTAATTTGATCTATGCGTATCTACTGCATCCTTTAGGACAGGAAAAGTGAATCTACTGTTCTTTTGTGGTAAACTTTCTTAATGAAACACTAAGACATTAAAACAACTCTTCTCAGATGGAAATCATATCTTCTGAAACCCAGAGAAATACACAGGCTTTTCTTTGGCAGAGTCCTTACTTCTCTGAAGTGGCTGTATATGTGTGTGTACATCTGGAAGAAGAGTTATAACTGTAGTTCTGAGCTCAGTGCTCTGCCCTCAATCTGCCAACCTTGGATTTTGGCCAAGCTGATGTATGTATTAATATTTTTTTATATTTTTTTAGGGGGGGATATCTAAGCTCTAAATTATTTTAAATCCCTACAGAGACATGTGTCTAGTTGCTAGTTGGATCTGTATTTAGAGTGGTGGGTGAATTCCTTGATGAACAAGAGCTTCGGTCTTACATAAATAATTTCTGGCATTTCAAAAAATTTCTTCGCCAAAATAAGCAGCAGTCAAGAAAACAGGATATCTTTGACTCCATAAAGGCATCCATTCACTCCCAGGAACATGATAAACAATTTAAGGAGCATTATTCCTTCTGTGTAATCTGGACCTGATTTCTAGTATGGCATGCAAAGGTTAAAAGTTTCTTTTTACAACCTCAAATTAAGGAGTTGCTTGAGTTTTAGTAATGACTTGTATGTAGTAAGTGTCCCCACAGCTCATGAAAGCTCAGTGAAAACTTTTTTCCTCCCCAGCATCCCATCAGTATACTGACATTTTCAAATCATTGATCTAAACAACAATTAATTTCAATGAAATTAAAAACTACAGAAAAGCAGGCAAGCAAAATAAATACCACAGTATAGGAAAGGCTGAATGCATTTAAAAGCCCTGGAGACCCTCAAACTAAAATCACACACACACACAAAGTAAATCCTAGCTGCTATTGTGAACTAGTAATGAAAACCAAGTCTAACGATAAAACCCCTAAAACAGAAGCCACAGTAGATATAATTGAGTACTATACTTCCCACTCATTTTTCCCCTTTAAATTTAACGTGTTTTGCTAGAAAACTGTTACAGCACCATGATGGGCTCAAAATGAAAGCACTATGTTATAGTGATATGTACCTATAATAATATCCAATATAAAATGTTGAAGTTATATTGCAGCATGATTAGCTTGGGTAACAGTGAGCATTCTCCTACTGGCAATAAAAGATAAGGCTGTCATGAACAGTTCTGCTTATTTGCCTTCTAATTTTACCATAGAATAATGGAAGCCAAGGACAGAAAAGCCCTGTTGGGCTGCCTAGTTCATGTTGCTGCCAATAAAGAATTGATCATTATAGTCTATTTTTTAGCGTTGATGATTCTTTTACAACTTCCCTTTGGAGTCTCTTCTATATTATCAGACGTATCAGTGTGGGGAATTTTTTGATGCTTTTCAGCCTACATCTGTCTGTTCTTAATTCCATCCCATTAAATGTGGTCATAACCCCTTACACCTCTGTAAATATTTCCTCTTTTTCTTGATGTGAACATCCAGGGACAGGTACAATGCTTGCTTTGTAGTCTGTAATGTCAAACCTTATCCAGTGTTACTGTCTCTTTCTGAGGAATTTATACTTCTAAGAAAATAATAAAAAAAATTAAGAGTTTCCTAGATATGAAGAGACACACACTTTTGGTTAAGAAGCTGGGAACTGTTCCATCATCTACTCTGCTGCAGTATGGGACTCCTTCCTGTCTGCTGGGGATGCCTTTTTAAGTTCCAGCATCACAACCCACCTTGATGTGGTTCCTTGCTGGCTTAGCTATCTTTAGCTACCTGAATGGTTCAACAGATCTCTGAACGTTACCTCCTGTGTTTAGGAACCTCTAGCAGCAGAAGTCAAAGTACAAAAAGTAGTTTACCAGTTAAGTCTGGCTGCTGGAGCAGAACATAATGAAGAGCAGAGTTGTAACCATACCTGCCCAAATGTTAATAATTCCCAACACCCATAATAACCCTACACAGAGCATTTAAATTTTTTTCTAATAATCCATGTGCTTTTAAAATACTTTATTTATTAAAAAAAAAAAGAAAGAATGTATGTAATAGTTACGAAAAAGATGGTACGTTGGCAAAATTTGCAGAGGAAGAAAGAATCGATCATTCCCAAATATTTAATAGCATCAAGTGGCCAAACTATATCTGAGCCAGTTTTGTGGCCTTAAACTCATTCTGGGGATATTACTTTCTGCCACAACTGCTCCATTATAGTATCCTGTGTCTTCACTATTTTCATTTCCATGGGTTTTGGTTCTCATGAAGAGTTAGAACTCTAGCCACAAGGTCTATAAACCCTGTAAGTTTGCTCCTATTTCAGATTTCCTGCTTATGAAATACACAGGTACAGGGGAAAAAACTCCTGAGAGCCATTTTAGAGGCTGACTCAGCTCCACCTCTGTAGGGAGATCCCTCCTAGCTGCTGCTGGCTGGGGAAGTGGCTGCCACTCTACCACTTCAGCCCCTGCTCTAATATCTTTGGTGTTGCTGGCCCCAGAGCAGGCATTATAGAAACCTGGGCCTGCGAAATCTGCAATCCAGGAAATCTCAAATCCTCAGCTATTTCACATTTTATGTTCTTCATATTTCACACTTTATGATTTTCATGGGGCATCTTAGAACAGATTCATTAGAAGCACAGAGGAGTATGAGAGGGTCAGCTTTTGTGTTTTAAAACATAGAAGGGCAGCAAAGGATCATGCCCTACTGTTCTTAAGCCACTGAAACATATGTCCACCCAAGGAAGAAACAGAGATAAGGAAAAGATGGAAGCCCGTGATCCTTTTTGTTTGCATTTTCGCCCCTTTAACATTGCTTCCTTGAGTGAACATTTGTTTAAATTGTCCATGGGTCATTTCCAAAGAGCCATGTCTAGGATTTTCTGCTTAGATGATAGAAATGGGGGTGATGCTGTCATGTCAGCGCTGAGAGTCATCACTCTTTCTGATCTAGTTGTTTACTTCACCTACTGACTTACCAAAAGCTCCTACAGAAGTACTTCTCCAGCCAAAAACAGAAAACGTAGCAGATCTAGGTCTCCAGTTGACTCAAGCCCCCAGGCTCAAGATCAACGTTCAGGAAAGACTGAGCAAAAGTGCAAGAGAGAGCAAAGAAAGAAGGAAAAAGAAAGAAGAAAAGAAAGAAAGAGAAAAGGAGAGAGGGAGGAAGACTGGGAGAGAAGAAGAGAGACAGGGAGACAGAAAGAAAGAGTATAAAAAAGAAGGCAGGAAGCAAAGACTTCCAGACAGGTTTTGGGGAGGGGGTTTAGTACTGAGTGTAAGTTTTATCTGTACATTAAATATTTCAAGGCAGTTCTGCTGGGGAAAAGAAAAAGGTGCCATTCCTCAAATATTACTCTGCTTACAGAGGGAAAAGCGTAACTGTTCAGTCATTTATATATGTTTCCTACCTGAGACAGTACCAGATGGTGCCATGTAGTCTCAGGTTAATCATTGTGTGAGAGACCTGGGCTGGGAGCCAGACCCACTTCACAGTCAACTGTGAGAACAAGCGATGCTGAACCTTACATAAGATTCACAAGCAGAGCCCTTGCATTTTAAGCAGACATCTGGTATGACATTTCATATTTATCTGCTGTAAGGGTTCAAACTGAGCCAGAATGTGGCATTATACTATGCCAGGCTTCTCTGGTATACTTATCAATTTCTGCAGAATACAAACTTTCATGAGAAAGAAATCTTGTGTTCTTACTGTTCAGGATGAGAGTGTTCCAGGCAGGTAGCAATGCAGGGCTGAGTCTCCAGATAAACAGATTGAAACAGTGCTTTTGGGAAGCAACTGTCCCTTCGCTGTGCCATCACAAATAAAAAGCATGAAACGTGTTGCTGCAATTCTATTTTCCAAGGGCTTGGACACATGATGGGACTCCCCACAAATTCATTTTGCAGTACAGAGAAAATTGCTTTTGGATCTACCACTCTGTGACTGCAGAGTCTTACTGCCCCTGTGAAACAGGACTTTGATTTAATCTGCTGCTAAAGTGCATAGTCAGGTTAGAGGTTATGCGTATGCACTATGAAGGTGTCAGAGCAACAGCGAGATGGTTCAGCATTTAACTCTAAAGAAGGGGGAATGTTTTCCTGTCACATCAATAGAATGTTGGCTATGAAGAACAGTGATATTTTTGGCCAGCAGTATTTGCTGTATCACCAGCAACAACAACAACAACAAAAACCAACTAGGTTTTTCTGAGACTTTGAAACTGGGGTTACTGAAGAACTGAGAAAAGTATCAGCAGCTTCTCTCTTACACACTCACACACACACTAATAGGAATTTATCCAACCAAACAAAACAGAGCCATAATAATTTAAGGATAACACCCTTTCCCCAGGACTCACACTCAGTGCATGATTATCCAGTGGAATTCCAAAGATGAATAAATTCAGTAAAAGAGTACTTTACATCACTGAAATGCAGATGATGCACATAGACCTGGAAGATTTAATTTTCTTCACTAAAATATTTTCTGAGACTCTTTTTATTTAGAAAGATGTATATTACCTTTATTTTTTCTTTTTCTTTTTTTTTTATATTTAGGAACAAAGTCCGATTTTGCCTTCTTGCAGATCAAGTTCAAATACTGTTTTCTCTCTACCTTACATGAGAATGTCATAGAAATTGAATGGTCTGCAGTACCAAGTGTTCTGCAGGAATAATCAGAGTTGAGCTTCTCCATTTATGCCTCGTGTAATAAAATTCTCATACTGTTTCCACGCAGTATGACTATTGGGCAGAACCCCATGCTGAAGAAAGCAGAACTACACTAACATAAAAGAATAGCTGTCATAGGAATTTTCTTTTTTAATTAGCATCAGATGTTCATTGCTACACCCCTTCAGCCATGCAATATTTTCCCATCTCCTCCTCGCTTCTTTTGGGGTGTCTGCTGTGTCAGTTTTGTACGAAATAACACTTCTAATGGAGCTCACAGCCAGGTGGTTATCTGTTGAAGTAGCAGATTACAATCTGGTCCGAAGTTTTTATGTAAGTATGCCTAAACAGAAATACATATATATGTATACATTTATGTATTTATTTATGTATGTGTGTATGCATTAAACAAATATATTAAATTCCCTCTCAAACATTGTATTTTTTCCTCTTCACACCATTTGACTATTATTAAAAATGTTCTTAAAATATTGTCATAATTCTTGATAACAGCTACTTGACAGATTTTATAGTACATATTTTATTTATCCATTGTCTTGCACAGATTTGAACTTCCGAAAAGCAGGTAATTAATAAAAAAAATACCCTGAGCACATGGCAGAGATTTAAAATAGTTGCATTCACAAGAGAACTATTATATTAATGGAGATATTCCAATCAGAATGGAGGCCCTGTTGTGTTAAGTGCTGTACAATCACAGAGTCAAAGACAGGCCCTGCTCTGTAATGCTTGCAGGCTAATTAGCGATAACAATAGAACATGACTTATTTTCATTGATACTGGGACACTCAGTGCCCACTCAGACTCCCACCAAGCTAAGTTGTAAGACTCCCACTAACATTAATAGGCATTGAAGCAGGTCTCCACTGTGAATCAACCAATTCTGTGAACGATCAAGCACACAAGCAAGCACAATGTGAAGGCAGAAAAAAAAAAAAAAGGAAAAAGGAAAAAAAAGTGCTAGAGTATCACAGAATGTACTTTGTTCATTTATTTTGACAAGACTAGTTTAAATAATTTATGAAACTTCATAGTAACACTAATGAATTTAGCGTTCAAGTAATGAAGACTTGATAATGTGGGGTCTTCATTATAACATTCTGCCACTAAGCCTTTGATTAAAAGATTAAAAGAGTTGAAGCCTCCATTTCATTTATTTCTTTATTTTGATAAATTCATTTTGTTTGCAGATTAGTACATGGAGAATTTCCTATTGTAACTTATTGCCCCTGGCTCTGTAACATGAGACACCGCAAGACTACATCCAATATATCAATTTACCTGCCTACAAAAAATGTTCTTGCTACTCAACTGGAGTCTGGAAGATAGAATTAGATGTCTAAATTTCTTTAAAAAGTCATATTTTCAACTGTGTTTCCAGGTGAATAAGCTGTGCCTTTTCTCTCTCCCCTCCTGGTCCCCCATACCCTGTATGCCTGTATGCACAGTGACATAGGAACGGGTAGATAGGCAACACTGTCGGCTAGATCAATAAACTGGTGCTTGAGATGTTTACCTGGACTGTGAACGTAAAGGGCTTCAGTCTGCTATGGCTAAATAGACTGAAACCATTTCCTCAATAAATGCTAGGCCGCATAGGAGTTACTGCATGAAATACAAAAAAGTGTGACAATGTATTAACTAATTCTCTCAGAATATCAGTAATGATCTTCTCTATATAAGATATACCTTTTAAATAAGATTAAAACCCCCATGTTTCAAACAGTTAAGAGATAGGCTTCCAAACCTTATTACTTTCAAAGTAATTAATTGTTTCCGTAACCAATTTTCTTGAAGATCTATTCTCTATAAAAACGGATTTAAATGCTAGCACACATTTGATCCTATTTATATCAGTGGGACTCTTCTCTGGGTTTGGATGACAACACAAATGCATTTGCACTAAACAGTCAATACTTCCATGGGAGCTAATGTGTTAACTGGGAAAGCATCTGCTCACAAGCACATCTGTAATGATGACTGTAAGCTTCTAATAAGTGAAAGAACTGTAAAAGTAAATGATCCATACGTGTTCTTGAAGGAACCCTGCTGTCATTAAGATCGGCCTCTGCATGGATACATCAATAGTATAGTTACAAATTCTGTTGCAGATCACTTCATCTTCTAGGTTATGTGATAGAGAAAGACAGAACTTATCCTGGAGTGCAGGATAAAATGATTTCACAGAGGAAGCCATCATCCATCTAGATTGCTAAGGTAAAAAAAACTCAAAACAAAAAAACCTCCCTGTAGTTTTGTAATCCACTGTTATAATAGCTCTGATTATGTACATACAGAGATGACATTAACAAGCTGTTTGTGTACATAATCATAAGATTCTAGCTTAGTCTTACTAAACAGCAGTCACTGTACACAACTGGTATACTTTGTTCATATGATTGATTAATTTTCAATACAAAAAAATATTTTGACAGATCTACGGTTTTGTCATTACTGAATGGGACTCAAAAGCTCTATAGGAAAAATAAGGCTTGGACAATTTCTTTTTAATCCTGGAATCCTTTCATCTTAAGACTTTTCATAAATTTTGTAATTTTACAGTTTGTGGATGTTTTTTATTTCACTTGGAATTTTTTCCTACATGGATTTTTCTTATTTAACTATTATATTTGCAGTATATTGCTATAACAATATGCTACTGGCCCTGTCAGCCACAATAAAGTAGTTGAAACACTGTTTTTATTTTTTAAAACATTAGGAATCTGCCTCTCACCAAATTTTTATACCTTTTGTTTCTGGTTTTGTTTTAATGGAATGGTTGGCGTTTATGATATTTATGAAATTTTAAACAGCTGCTGTTAAATGTGTCAATATCTTATTATGACCATAAACTGCTATAGGGAGGCAAAATTATGACAAACTGCCATAAAATGCAGATAGAGACATATTGTCAAAGCTAAGGCTTTGCCGGCTTCGTATGTGGCACCTAATTGTAAGTACTCTCAGACACGTTATGGCATGCTGTATTGTAAAGCAAGGTCTGATTCTGCATCTGGGAGAAGAATTAGCAGGCAAATGCTGATGTGAGCATTCTCCTTGAATTCAGTAGGACTACAGTATTCGCTTTGGATGGGATTCAAGTCACTTAACTGCAACCATTGAAAAGTTAAACTTCTAGTCTAAGTAAGTTACCCAAGCTCCCACAAATGGCAGTGAAGAGTTGAGCACAGATGTATGGTGATTCATCACACCCTGAAATAGTTGTGTACAATAGGTCAGCTGAATACTCTATTGAGATGGTTTTGGTCTCCATTGACTGTTGAGGGAGTCTTCACAAAACCACTTGCCTGCATTGTCCGCATTCAAAACTGACAGTCATTAGGTCTCAGGACTTCAATCTGCTGTTAATAATACTACAGAAACAGACATATTATTATGAGAGGGCTTGAGGTGTCAGCTTTGTTATTTATCGCGGATCTCCCAAGAGAAGATGCATCTGCACAGTCCCTTTCAACAGCTACTAATATCTTCATCGATCTTGCTAATTTTACACCTTCAATCATTATATCAATGAAACTAACCAATGAAATAGAGTTAGAAAATTGGATCTGAAATACCATGTATCTTTCTCTAGTTGTGTGAGTGAGAGGGGATGCATATATCAGCACCTTCAGAAAGCAGCATTCCTTGTGACTGTAAGACATCGAGACCATAATTATGCTTTGTGTTGTACATAGATACACATTGGGAATGAACAGCCTGTCTTAAGATCTGAGACAAAGAGGCAATAACTCCAAAATATACAAATAAATGCTTATGTTGCATTTTACAACAAAACACCCTACACAGGACTGGACTAGGAACTGTTCTGCTTCGAAAATTACTGAGATTTCAAAAATTTCTGCATGATTTTGAAGAAAGGAGAGAGAGGCTTTCCTATGAAAGCAAATTGCAGAAACACAAATTGCTGCAATCGCTGCAGAACACTTGCTCTAAACAGGGAACTTGAACATTTGTTTCCCCATTTGTGAATTAGTGCCTTAACCATCCCAATGTCTTTCACTTTCATTTTCTGAGTTTACCCAGACTCTTGTCCTGAAGCTCCTAACTGATTTCTGGTGACAGGCAATGCACATCCCCTCAGCTTTCTGCTTTCAATGGCTCATATGCTGTAATAAGACTTGCTGTCAGGCAGATAGGAACACTGGAAAAGGCATCTCAGCCTCCTGTCTACCATCACTGGTTATCTTAGCAAATGTGTGTGTGACTGTTGAGAGGTTTCCATTTATGAAGCTTCTAGTTCATTTTCAAACATGATGTTTAACACTGACAAGTTCTATGAAGTGCAGTGTTGCATGCAGGTGGACTTGCCTATTTATTTACTAAAATACCTTTCCTCCTATGTCCCACACAAATAGGAAGGGACAAGCTTGGCAAAGCTGGCCTTACTGATTTAAATAGCCAGTGACCAAGTGGTTGTTGCTTGTCTATTCACTGCTGAAAGGAAGCATGCCTCCTGAGAGACAAACCCAATCTCAATTCCAGCTCTATTTTTCAGCTTGAAAATAGGCCCATTTACTACCCTCTGAGGACCATGAGATAAGCACTAACCCGGGAGCACAGTATTTTTAATACAGTTAATTTTTACCTCTGAATCAGAGGCCACTGTAAATGTTTAAGTTTGGTCTAATGTGGAATATCTGCCAATGTCTTATAATCCTCACTAACCTTTTTCAATGTACTGGAAATCTACTTGTATCAAACTAATAATTTTAGGAAAGAAATAGTTGCTTTCCACTCCATCCGTATGCAGATATAACTGAGAATTACAAACAAGCTATGAGCCTGTACAGTAGAAAATAATATATACTTTGATAACTTCAAACCCCCCAACTTTTAAAATACAATCAATTCCCTTTCTTTTATTTTAACATTTAAAACTTTTTTTTTTTTTCCTTTCTAGAAAGAACTTCATTTGAGGTCAGTTCATTTAAGGGTCTGTTGCCTTTTTTCAGCTTTTAAAAAACATTTCTCCTAAAGGCTGACATTTAAATCTCTAAAACTAAAATTCACAATAGGGCTGTTTATATCTACGTAACATGTTATCTCAGAAGAAGTTCTGCTGTAATACGATGCAATATGCATTTATTAAGAGGTCATTATGACCATTTATTTTGTGAAGAGATGATGAACCCTCTGCTACAATCACCTTTTTTATACATCACTAAAAGGAATAGCCAAAAACAATTTTCCTTTAGGACTCCAAACAATTACGTGAAGTTTATTACAGAGATCCTTTAAAAATGATTTTTGGGTAACCTTTGTGTTCCTTCCTCATCACTAGATGACAGCAGCAAGAACTTCACATATCAGAAAACAGCGCGAGGCACATGTGCATAAGGGAAGACCAAGACTTTTGATCTGACCAGACAGAAACCTTCCCAAAAGCAGTCAAGAGGCACATAATGGAAAATGGGGCTGCTGCAGCTAGTGTCATTAGCCCCTAACAAAACCAGTACAAAATTCAGTGCAAATGAACACTAAGGTGAGATCATCTCCTTTTCCTCTCCTGACTAGAAGGAGCAACAGCCCTGCAAGAAGGATTATGCAGCAGTGAAATCCCCACCACCTATCCCAGGAAAGATGCCGGAGGTGTGTGGGAAGGAGGGGGACAGGACAGAGGAAGAACGTAACAGAGCAGCAACAGCAGAGTAATAACAAAAAACCATTCATCTTGTTACAGTTTTGGCTTTTAACAGCCTGCTGGAAAATGCTTTCGTTCGCTTATTTTTTATTCTGCTTCTCCAGAGGCTTCCTTTTTTTGCATGGCTCCTGAGGCAAGGCAGGACTCTGCAGAATCACCTCACCTGTGGTGGGAATCGTCTCCCTAACTGCTACCGTCTGAAAGCTCAGTGTTTCATTGGAATAGTCACCTAGGCTTCTTTGATACACACCTCCTCTGGCAGTTCATCTCCTTCTGAGATAACTGACTAAAATAACTCAGATTAATTACTCTGTACTGGTGCCTGTTAGTGGGACAAATAAGACACCTGGCTGAGAGGTAGGAATGGGAGAGAAGAATGGTCCCATCCATACTGCCAAGGAGGAGATTGGTGGGGCACTGGGGCAGAGAAAGGCACAACTGGCCCTGGAAATCTCTGCGATCTCAGACCAAGGTATGCCCAAGCTGAATGTGGCAAATTCCAGGCAAATGAAGGAACTTTAGAGATATTTCACCTACATCCTCTTGTTGGGAGCTACACCACAGGACGGAACAATATGGTCTGTATTTACCATGTTACATCAGTTCATGAAACATGCAGGGAACATACTCTGGACTGAGTTTCAGGTTTTCTGCTGGGTGTTTTGGAGCAGGGTCCTTATACACTATGCATTAGGGGCAGAAAGCAGTTTAGGGAGATCTCTCTCAGCTGAGCCAGCCACCTTTTCCTGAAGGTCTAAGATTTGCAAACTGAGAATGGGAGATATAGGTAGGGGGACATAACGCCTTTCATTTCACTTGAAACAAACCAACAAAATTTCTCTGGCACAGGTATACATATGCTAAAAACTCACCACGGACCTTACTGCTGAAAAATATATTTTGTTTTAGAGGCTGACCTCCTTTTCGGTGATATCCCTTCATTTGCCTTGCAGGCTAGAGCAGAAAGTGATTTTGATGTAATAATATAGTGCTAAACACAAGAAATGCAAGTAAATTCATTTCTGGATGCATATATTTACAAGGCAAGTACAGGATGTTTAGCATCTTCCCCTTTGGCTTTATTTATAAGGCATTCATTCTCTCTCCACAGGTGAATGAAAACCAAGAGGCTCACAGAACCTGTTTACAAATATGTCCTGTTTTTATTTATGATGCTTCACAGCGCTGCTGTGCTTCTCTGATGTGCTGGGCTTCAGTCACAGCCCTGATATAAGCAACACGTTACTTTCCCAACCAAAGAAAATGTAATTTAAGCAAGCTTGTCAACAGTAGGGCCCAGCAGGCAGGCAAAGCAAGGAATCCAAAAGAGGGTCAGATTTCCTGGCATTTTTCTGCTAGCAGAGAAGATTAGAAGATAACACCTCACGTTTGGAAGAAATGAATCAAATCTGATAAGCACAATGCATCCTCAAAAGTTTATGGTGAGAGGGAGTTATTCGCACAACATAAAACTAGTGCCAGTAATAAAAGCTGTGTGAAAGCGATGTGCTTCATAGCACAGTGCACATGGTGCTGCTCCACGACCTGAAAGTCAGCCTTAGGCTTTTTGTACAAAAATGTTTTTAAATTCTTACAGCTGTAATCCTGTAAAGCCTGCTCTTGCTTCCACTTTCACCTGCCTCTTCTACCTATCTACTTGTTTCGTTCTCTGGATGGGGTGATGTTGCTTGTTTTTCTGCTTCTTGCTGGGACCAAATTATCAATCTACCTGACATCCACTTGATAAAAAAAGACAATGAGCACCAGACAGAAGCCACCACATATCAATTCATTGTTGCCTCCAGCAAATGAAATAATCTAGCTTTTTTTCTCTCAGAAATAATTTGCCTTGTCAACATAACAAACAGTTATTAGATGTCCCTCAACATAACAAACAGTTATTAGAGGTCCCTAAACTTTAGCAGAAGCATTAATTTCATGTTCTGGAAATCTACAGTTACAGGCTTCATAAAAAAACCTTCATGAGATGGTTCAGTTTTTCTCAGGTACTGGGGATTGCTTATTGAAGGCAAAGTTATCTGAGGTCTGTTTTTACCATGACCTTGTGGCAGTGTCTGAAATCTTCAAATCATCATTCACTTTGTGTCTTAATGCTGTGTTACCATAACAGGTGTAACAGAGTGTACATGGTCTCTGTTGAACTAGAAGGACAATTAATACATTTTGCATTCTGAGACAATGAATGACATTATAAGCAGGAAAAATAAGGCTGTCTCATACTCTTTCCTTTTCACTGCTTATTACTTTGTTTAATTTTAACTGTTTAACCTGAATTACGTCATTCTGGGGTTTTACCAAAGACTAAATATTTTTAGACATTTTTTTCTTCTCTTTTCTATTAGAAAGAAATAAAAGTCACACAGATGGGGAGGGGTTTTTTTTTCAAATCTTTTGTTAAGGAAGTTACCGGACCAGCCAGGTGTGCCAGGCTTCTGGATTCCTCTTTCCTGGGCGCTGAAGCTCAGCTGGGTGCACTCTGCCACCCTGGGGGGTCTCTCCATCCCAATCCCATGCAGGTGGCTGCTGCTGCCCCTGTTTGCATGTTCAGCCAGCATCAAAGCTGAGCGTGTACCCCACGGACACACACACACACACAGAGGCACTATAGCCAGGTACACAGACTGCCACAGACAAGCACTGCCCTTAGCAGCATCCATATATAACACCACCAAAACTCACATAAAAGAGCCCTCCACAACACCCCGGATCCTCACCGCCATCAGGCAGCAAACCTCTCCAGATGACCGGTTGGGTTGGCAGTTGGGTGCCTCTCCCTACTGCAGCAAGGAGTCACCCGTTACGATGACTCGCCATTTCTTCCTTGCAAGGTTTAGGGTTAAGTGAACCAGGTTCTTTGCTTGTGGGTAAATATTGGCTCCCCTTCAACTTTGAGGGTGGTGAACCTATTATACAGCTGTAAGCCCTCAGGTGGGGCAGAAACCTTATTCTTGGTGCCAGGAATTATCAGAGTCCATCCTTCCCCTTCTCTAGAGGTTTCTCTTACCTTGATAGTGGGGTTAGACACTGCTTGCTTCTCTATTGCAGATGGAAGCTTAGGCTCTTCGAGCTGTTGAGTCTCAGAGACGATCCTGTCTATCTCCCTTTCATCTTTGCCAATGCTGCGCAGCCTGCTCACCTCTTCCCATAACTCCTCTACTTGGCAGCACAGCTCCTCCAAGACAGCTCACCTCTTGCAGGACAGAGGTGCTTCTCTCCTGGCTTCAGAGATTATTAGGATGGTCTCTAACTCTACCTAATATCCATGCCTGGACCCTAAGCCACTTTCCCAGCCACTGGCTCAGACCCTGCGTCTTTCCTGATACAGGTCTCTTCCTACCTGCCTACTAGTCCAGCTTAAAGTTTGCTAGCAAATGACACATACACACACGTGCACACAGGATTGCATTTATGGGGGAAAAATGAAAATATTCAGCTCTTTGCAGTTGCTGGCATTTAGATCTCTCACACATACATACATCCTTGCCTCTCCAGTTCCTGACACGAAGATCCATAAGTCCTTTCACTTCAACTCTTTTCCAGCTGCTGGCATGGAGACCTTAGGCATTCACACATAAGGGATAGGAAGTGATTTTACACAGAAAAAATGGTTGGTAAAAGGTTTTAATAAGAAGATAGGCAGCTGGTCCCTTTATCCCCCTCCTCTCCTTTTTCCTGTGCTTGTTTCTTCCCAATCTACCCTGATCCTTCCCTTTCCCCACTGTTGGCCTTTCCCCTGAACACCCTATAAAAAGTTTTACAAAATATCACAAGCCCACTTTAACATCTGATAATACTGCTGTTAGTCTTGTTTTTCCCTTCTCATCAGTTACAAGTTCAGGTTGACCCTCTTGAAGGCTATCTCTGAGGGGTGCATTTAATGAACCGGTGGCTTAAGTGTTCTGGTCTTTTTTGTTGTCTTCATTGTCACTTTCCTAGCTATATTTTATTTGTTTTATACTGAGGAATCCTTAAACAGGTAATTCAGTGAATGAGACGCTTTCTCACTCCACATACCTTTACAGCTTTATTTACCTCTATGTTTTAGAGGAAGCCTTGGTCATCTAGAATGGGTAAAAGACAACGGTGCTGGTTTGAGGAACACGCTGTTAACTGTTGGCACAGAAATTTCACCTTAATATGGCCAAGCTATAAGCTTTGGATGCTTACGCAGTTTGGCTGTGCACAGCAGAGGTCAGACAGGCAGCCTTCTGCCTTCTCCACCAGGGCTGTGCGCTCCATCAGCTCCTGCACCCGACGGAGCTGCCGATGTTTCATCCCCGCAGGACCAGAGCATCATCCTTCTGTACACGGGGCTGGTCTCCCCCTGCGACCCCACAGCCCACGCAGCGGCTGTGAGCGGGGAAACCCTCTCTGCGGTTTCACTGCTCCCTCTTTTGGAGTCTAGCAAGAAAGAAATATTGTGGCAAGGGGAGGAGAAATCAGGTGGAGGGAGAGGAAGGTGTGAGGAGAGCAGGGGTAGGTGGCCAGAGCAGGGTCCAGGAACAGAGGAGCAGGATCCGGGAACACGGCACACTGAGAGAATGGGACACAGAGGTAAAACAAAGTAGGACTTGCAGGGGCTTGCAACAGGGAGAGAAAAAGAAGAATGTGTCGGGGGGGGCAAGACTGTGGCAGTAATAAGGGACAAGCGTGGGAGAAAGGGCTGAAGCTGGAGTAAATGCTGAGGAAGAAAGAGAGAAGTATTTAGTTTTATAGCAGTGTAAATGAGAAATTTGAGCAGAGAGGGACTAGAAAGGAGACTAAGGGAATAAGGTCAGGAGAGTCTAAAATCACCAGGATGAATTCCACACTTCATTCTGGAATTATATCCCTTATTTTTTGGTCTCCACAGTACTATCTAGGAAACAGCTGTATAATTCAGTTCACTGGTAAAATCTGTATCTCATTCTATTCTCGTGGTTGATCCGCATGCAATGTAACAACCTTGCACATTTACTAGTAAACACTAGTCATATGCAAAACTTTCTTAATAATCTTTCAGTTTAATAAAAGAAATATGCCAAGAGTCCCACAGCCCATGTTAGTAATGTGTGCAGTAAGTGTTGCAGTCCTAGCATTAACCAGCCAAGAATTTTTCTCTCTTTTCCCTAGCTAGAAATATTTCTCTTGGACATATTTCTTTTTTCTTTTTTTTTAAGTAAATGTCTGACAGTTCTGGGCTTACTTGCAATAGCTATTTTTTTGTTTGTTTGTTTTGTTTTTCTCTCTTACAAATACTTCCCTTGATGCCTTGCTGACCTTTTGCATTCTCTCCACCTCAGCTGCTTCATTTTAGGAAGACAATCCTCCCAGACACCCTCCTGCTCCCCCTTTCTTCTTCTAACCAAGTACTGGGTGAATAGATCCATATTATCAACAGCAATGCACTGCAATTCAGTCACTTTTACCATGAGCTACCTATTAAGTATAATTTTTCCTCAAGATTTTCCAAGGTGCCACAAGTAAATACTTGAAGTAAATGTCAAGCTGCCTTCCAACTTTCAAGAAAGGACCAGGGAAGATTTCAAGGACATTACAAGGGCTATTATCTAATTATATTTCATATGCCATACGACATAATGGCTGAGTTCTGCAAGTGTATTGGTATTTATCAAGAAGGAGGTATGAATTTAGGTATAACTATTCTTATACATTTTCCTCTCACATTTTTTTCCTTCTTGTTAGCTTAAGCTGGTCTACATAAGGATTGTTTTGCAATACAACTACATTTGTAAGTGGCATGATTATTGTTATTTTTAAACAACATAATTGATGCAGAAAGAAAAGTCCTGAAGAGCCAATATAACAGAATGTGCGTGCATCGAGGTAACATAGTCCTCTGCCTCTCTAGGTTTTTGCTATATGTTACTGATTTAGAGGTATAGGCAGAAAGATTTCTTTGTTTCATTATAGGTGAGATGGTAACTTCTTTAGGATAAATATGGCCTTTGTGGTATCTCGGTGGAAGGTACAGTGCTGAATACACATCTTGAAGTTTCATTTCATTAATAAAGGGGGAAAGAAGCTGTTAAAAGAAAAGCCTATTCTTTTCACACTGGTAAGCATTTCAAATTCATAGGATTTACTAGAAATTCATATTCAAACTTTGACTTTTCCTGTATTACTCATGGTGGATTCCTGTTTTATAGAGTGAGAATGGCTTATTCTAATTCTTAAAATATACCCTCCCTTTGCATAAGCTAAGATTTAGTCCACTGTACTGTCTTAAACAGAGTATAGAGATTCTCTCACTAGTCAATTGAGAGAGATAAGCAACTCTAATAAAGTTAGGTTAATCCTACTTATTTTAGAAAGGAGTAAAGATGCTTCTCTCTTTCCATTAATGACAGCGAGCACCTAAATAATTCACTCTGATTAGACAACTGACTTCTAGACAGCTAAAGTTAGATGAGATGAATCCTAACTTTAAACCTTCTGTCTGTTGCTTCAGCTGAATCTCTTGTCAAGTTACAAGCTAAGGACTAAACTAGATTAGAATACTCTTTAAAAAGAAAAAGCTACCATTACATCACATTGTACGAGTTGACTTTTCAGCCATATCCTCTCACAGGAAAAATCTCATTTTTCATTAAATTCTGCTCTGTCATTATCTTTGTATAATGAGGAGAAGGATACACAGACAACCTGACCTGAAACTCTATTACATTTCCCTTTCTGTGGCATTTCACCTTAAGACCATTACAAAAACCCAAACAGAATTCTCTTTTCTAGAGCTTTACAAAACATTATACAGATTTAGACATTAGGATTTTGTAGCAGCAAATACTGGGGTTTTTTACTAGAAGACTGTAATGTGTTAATAAACCCCATTTCTAACATTTCATTTAAATCTAATATTTCAAATATACATAAAATACGGTAAATAGTATAAAACATTTTAAATCATAATTGGAATACTATTAATAAATAAAAAAGCCACTAATCAGTAAAACTATTGTTTTCACAGAAATTCCTCCCTTTGTTGCTACTAGATATTTACATTTACATGTGAGGCTTTGGCTTAGTTTTTACCCTGTTCCACATTAATGCACTTTTGCAATCACATTCCCCTAAGATATGTAAAACTATTGAAAACCACAGTCCTCTCTTAGTTATCAGTGGTTCCCTGTCAAAATGGAAGGAGGCTGATATTTCATCCTGTGCCCAGTTCCACTCAAATATTTAATCAATGACTTCATTGATAGATAACAGCCCAAAGCTGGGAGGATCTGGAATGGTGTTGAAGGGCAGGATTCAAGGATTCAGAATTATCTTGACAAATGGGAGAAACAGCAGGAAAAAGCTGAATAGGGGCAAATACAAAGTCAAGGATAATATATAGGATGGACAACATAGCATTTTTCTGGAAAAAGGATTTGGAAATTACATTTAGTCACAAGCTGAAGACAGAATAAGATCAGTGCCCTTATAGCAGGTGAGGAGCTGGGAGTTTTGTCAATAAAGTAAAGATAGTAAGAGAACTCCACAGGTGAACAAGAAGCTCCAAACTAAAGTCAAAGATAGAAAGTAAGTGTACTAGAAACAGAAGCAGAAAGAGGTCACCAAGAAGGAATACAGATACCCTGTCCAAGACTACAAGAATGTGATTAGGAAAGACAAAGCCCACCGGGTGCTGAATCTGATGAGTGCTTTGAATGGCAACAAGAAAGGCTTCTACAGATACATCAGCAGCAAAAGAAAGACTGGGGAATATGTGGGCTGCTGAAGTGGACAAACAGTGTGGAAAAAAACCAGATACTCAATGCCTTCTTCACCCTGGTCTTTCCTAGTATGTTTTTCCCTCAGCAATCCCAGGTCCCTGTGACCAGTGGGAAAGTCTGGAGCGAGGAAGGCTTGCCTTGACTGGAGGAGGATTCTATTAGGGAACATTTAAGCAAACTGAACATACACAATTCCATAGGCCCCAATGGGATGTATCCACAAGCGCTGACAGAGCTGGCTGCTATCATTACAGAACCACCCTCAATCATCTTTGAAAGGCCGTGGTGACTGGGGAAAGTTCCTTGAGTGCTAGGAGAAAAAAAAATGTCACTCTAATCTTCAAGAAGAACAAGAAGGAAGATCTGGGAAACTACTGGCTGGTTAGCCTCACCTCAATGCCTGGAAAGCTTTTCAAAACATTTTCAGGACAAGAAGGTACTCAGATGTAGTCAATATAGATTTATGAAGGGAAGTCATGCTTGGTCAACCTCACAGCTTACTATGACAAAATTATTAGCTCAATGGGTAATGTGAGAACAGCTGATACTGTTTATCTTGACTTCAGTACAGGTTTTGACACTGTCTTCCATATAATTCTTACTGTCAAACTGATGAATGGGCTAGGTAAGTGGACAATTATGTTGACTGAAAACAGGCTGAACTTCCAGGATTGAAGGCACGTGATCAGGAGGACAAAATCCAATCCAGCCAATAGTGTTGTAATGCAGGGTTAATACCTGGGTCAAGAAGTGGTCAACACCTCTTCATTAACAAAATGGATGATGGGACCAAGTGCACCCCCCGCAAATTTGCAGATGATACAAAGCCAGGAGGATTGGTTGATACACCAGGTAGATGTGACACTGTTCGGAGGAGCCTTGATGAGCTGGAAAAATGAGCAGAAAGGAATTTCATGAAGTCTAACATTGTGCATTGCTAGCAGGTCATGGGAGGTGCTTCGTCCCCACAGCTCAGCGCTTGTGAGACACATCTGAAGTGCTAGGTTCAGTTCTGGGCTCCCCTGTACAAGAGAGACACGGATGTATTGGAACAAGTGTAGCAAATGGCAGCAGAGATGGTTGAGGGACAGGAGCATCTGGCATACAAAAAGGCGCTGAAAGCGTTGGGATTGTCTATCCTGGGGAAAAGGAGGCTTAGGTGGGATCTTATCCATGTGCATAAATACCTGATTAGTGAGAGTCAAGAAGATGGAGCCAGACTCTTCTCAGTGAGTATGGGATATTGTGCTGGTTTTGGCTGGGATAGAGTTAATTTTCTTCATAGTAGCTGGTAAGGGACTATGTTTTGGATTTCTGCTGGAAACAGTGTTGATAATACAGAGAAGTTTTCGTTCCTGCTGAGCAGTGCTTACCCAGAGCCAAGGGCTTTGCTGCCTCTCCCCCCACCCCACCAGTGAGCAGGCTGGGGGGGCACAAGGAGCTGGGAGGGGACACAGCCGGGACAGCTGACCCCAACTGACCCAAGGGATATCCCAGACCATACGACATCATGCCCAGCATGTAAAGCTGGGGGAAGAAGAAGGAAGGGGGGACGTTGGGAGCGATGGCGTTTGTCTTCCCAAGTCACCGTCAGGCTTGATGGAGCCCTGCTGTCCTGGAGATGGCTGAGCACCTGCCTGCCCATGGGAAGTGGGGAATGGATTCCTTGTTTTGCTTTGCTTGCATGTGTGGCTTTTGTTTTACTTATTAAACTGTCTTTATCACAGTCCACGAGTTGTTTTCTCACTTTTACCCTTCCGATTCTCTTCCGTATCCCACCGTGGTGGGAGGGGGCAAGCAGCTCTGTGAGGTTAAGTTGCCAGCTGAGGTTAAACCGTGACAGATATTCAACTTAGACTTAAGGAAACACTTTTTTATTGTGAGGGTGACCAAGCATTCAAACAGATTGCCCAAAGAGTTGTAGAGTCTCCATCTTCAAAGATATTCAAAACCTGACTGGACATGGCCCTGAGCATCTGCTCTAGCTCACCCTGCCAACCTCAAACATCCTGTGATTTTGTGACTGCGAACAAATTCAAATGCTGCAGTACAAGTTGGGTGGGTTGTGTTACATTTCACCTCACACTATGCACTGTTCTACTTCCTCTGAAGTAAAAAACTCTATATCTTTTCACAGACATGCCAGGGTTTTGCTTATTAATATTCAGTTTGTGTTATTTAGATAGCTGCTTGATTTTATTGTCGTTACCTAATGTGGAGGAAAGCTTACGTGCTGATTTATTCTGTTACTTTGGTTCTAGTCCTGGAACTTTTTTACATTTTGACTTTCTAATTGCTTGAAGAAATTAGGACACTATGGAAAATCAATTGCAAAATTATAGCATGGTCCTTTTCTTCTCAGTGTAATTTTTTCTTGTTTCAGAATTTTTATTTTAATTTGATCTATTTTCCTTAATTATCTATGTCAAACATATGTTACATTGCCTGTGTACATGTATTGAAGGGGTGTCATTACCAAAGCAGGTGGAGTTATATTATTGTAAAGGACAAAAATGTGGAACTACGGACATTAAACTAAAGAAAATGCAGGCTAATTACTACAGAAATGTTCTCAAATGTTTGATTTTTTAGATTGTGCTGACCCAAAGAATTAAGTGGTAGAAGTGGTAGCTCATTCACTTTGGTGGTTTCAGACTATGCTGGGTATTACACCATATCAAAAAATAAGGTTTTGGGACGTGTCTAGATGAGGTCAGGAAATTTTTGTCAATCTATTAAACAGCCACTACTGGCAATTTTTGTCACTGAAAAACTCTGCCTATAATGCCACAGTGCTAAAATATACTTGAGTTTGTCACACTTTGTTTATCAAAAGATAGAGCTGGTGTTAAGAAATAATTTCCATCTCAACACTTTATAACTTCTCCAGTCTAGAGAAATATAAATAACTGGTTCATATGACACTTCTGTTGTTTCAGAGGACATTATGCTATGTCAGGATCAAAAGCATCTGCAACTTTAAAGGGTTTTATTTAATCTGTGAATTATTACTTTCCTTCCTGTGTGTTAGAATGAGCTATTTGTCTGTATTCAGCAAGAGAGCTATAAATACTGGTTCAATTGTTAAGTAGTTGCAAAGATTTATAGATCCCAGTAAGATAAATAATATCTGAATGTTTCCTTCTAAATGGTACTACAGGTTAATGGTAGTGATAGTGAAGAGATTATAGAACCTTTTAAAATTATTTTATATCAGTGCTATCTTAGGAAGAAAAAATACCATAACTTTTGGAATACTTTGGTGGTTCCAGAAAATATATACTTTGACTTTAAATATTCAGAGGAAAATGAGTTCTTAAATTCATGCTGGTTTACATCCTGCAGATTCAGCTGTCTACATTAAAATGGCTCTGTGAGTCTCCATGCATAGGCATCTTCTAGATATGCTCATTTGGTTTGGATGTTAGCTGCGCTGTAATGTTTCATTTGACTTGGCAGAACCTTGATACGCAACTAGGGAACAGTATTTTTTGCAGATGGTGTTCAAAGGATATGGTGTCATTTTCTGAGGGGTCTCATCTTTCCATTTATGAGTGGTGTGCTGGTTTTGGCTGGCATAGAGTTAATTTTCTTCATAGTAGCTGGTAGGGGACTATGTTTTGGATTTGTGCTGAAAACAGCGTTGATAATGCCGAGATGTTTTCGTTCCTGCTGAGCAGTGCTTACCCAGAGCCAAGGGCTTTGCTGCTTCTCCCCCCACCCCACCAGCGAGCAGGCTGGGGGGGCACAAGGAGTTGGGAGGGGACACAGCCGGGACAGCTGACCCCAACTGACCCAAGGGATATCCCAGACCATACGACGTCATGCCCAGTATATAAAACTGGGGGAAGAAGGAGGAAGGGGGGACGTTGGGAGTGATGGTGTTTGTCTTCCCAAGTCACCGTCAGGCTTGATGGAGCCCTGCTGTCCTGCAGATGCTGAACACCTGCCTGCCCGTGGGAAGTGGGGAATGAATTCCTTGTTCTGCTTTGCTTGTGTGCGCGGCTTTTACTTTACCTATTAAGCTGTCTTTATCTCAGCCCACGAGTTTTCTCACTTTTACCCTTCCGATTCTCTCCCCCATCCTGCTGGGGCGGGGGGGGAAGTGAGCGAGCGGCTGCGTGGTGCTTGGTTGCTGGCTGGGGTTAATCCACAACAAGTGGGCATCCTATACCTAAAAATCTGTAATTAAAATCTGAAGCATGTTTTGGGGCAATATGGCCTCATTGGTCCTCTTTTTCTTTTTTTAGAATTGCTAAATGGCTGTGAAAACAACATTATTGTTACCTCCTCTAGCTTTTACAGGACAAAATGCTTTTTTTAAAGTGGAGGGAAAAAAACCCAAACAGTTACTTGATACCAGATTCTCACTTAACAGGGCAAGCTGATGGCTAGCATTGATGTTAGAGAAGATTAGTCCTAAACCATAGCACACTGATTCTCCTATAAAAGATTTTAAATGAGTACCAAGGGAATGTCCCCAGTACTCAGCCAAGCTTCTTGGTGATTTCTCTTTGCATCTAAAATATTGAAGCAGTGAGTAGCAGGAAGTACACCAGGACAAAGGCTTCTCTAACAAGAAAGGCAACATCACAGATGTATGTCATACATCACAGGACACTTTGGCAGTATGTTCCTACAGCCGCTCATCTCACACGGGAGCATTCCTACATCCTAACATGACCCCCGTGTTTTGTTTCCTTATGGCACAGCTATTGACTGTGGTTGATTAAAGGAAGTCCCGCAACAGTGTTGTTGGTTTACTTTTTTTTCAGGTTTCACAGAGCATTGTTGATCTCAATCAGGTCAGACACCCTGTCAGAGCCCAATCTTGACACATCAATGATAACACATATCAGAACAGTCAAAAGTTTACAACATGTAATAAAATCTGAAGTCACGCATGCTAGCCTCCTGTGGCCTGAGTGGGATTGTAGGCAACCAGTGACTTGTAGGCTCCATTGCTTCCCAAATGTTCAGTGTATCTAGCCCTTGGCAGGGTGTCAAGGACAAAGAATAATCAGTCTTCAGATATCACTTTTGAAATGCTATGCCCTACGTTTCCTTCAGGTGACTCATTCTTTCCATGTTGTCAAGATCCATCGATGAAAGCTGACGACTTTCAAAGGCCTCTGACAAGTGAAGCATCCTCAATACATGGAGAAAATGATATTGTGCAATCAGTACTCACAGAACATACCATGAGTGATGGATGAGTTACTGCTTGGCAACATTGTGGTAAACTTCTCTTCCAGACTCAAGACAGAGCCCTAGAACAGTTAAAGAGATCTTGGACCCAGGAGGAAAATGATCACATTGGGAAGAGACTTGAGGAGTTTTTAAACTGATTTCAGAGTTCCCATAAATCTAGCTGCTGTCTTTTGGATGTTGACAATATCCTATCCTTACAGAAAATCCGTGCATTTAAAATAGGGTAGACTTACTGCAGGAGCATGAAAATTATGTGAAAATCGATTGTACTAATGCAGGGCAGCGCTCACAAAGCAATAGCTATTAAGAAGGCATTTCTGTTTTAATACTTTTTTAATCCTTTATATAAATACTATATGCAGTGTAATAAAACATTACTAACAAATAAAGATTTGAGATGCTTCTCTTTTTTTTTTCCTTTTTTTTTTTAATAGCAATGGCTATCTTACTCTTTGCAGGCAATTTGAGTAAAAAGTCTAATGATATTGCTCATAATACATAAACTTGAACACAAATTCAGAGGCAGCTAAACCTTCTCAGGTAGGAAGGTTTAAATTTCATACTTCATGTTTTGTTTGTTTTCATAATGTGTATTTTTTCTTGAACATTTCTAAGCTGAGAATGGCTTTCTGGTGCTTTACGGAGAGTATGTTTTTGCTATTCAGTGTGACACATTTTCCAATTTTTTTTTCCAACAAAAAACAAAGCAGCCTAGCTAGTGAGTCTTTCTCCTGATAATTCTATGTTATGCTCAGCATAGTGTTCAGAACTAAAGCATAAATGGAGATAAGTATGATCAGATATGAAAAAGGGCATAACTGCATAAGGTAGGCTTTAGGGATCCTAAATCTCTGCGCATAAGCCCTCTATGGACACCTCAATTTTCAAATTAATATTCCGTAGGAGCTTAAGAATACTCTTTAACATGTCCAGTAGCACTTCAGTTTTGAAAGGATTTAGGAACTTGCTGCCTAATCGTGAGCAGCCAATCATACAGGCATCCTCAAGGCTTTGTCTAACGCATATCAGTACCACTGAATTTATTCAAAAACATGTACAGAGAAAAGAATAGTACTGCTTGTGTTAGCTTAGTAGTAAAAGAATTCAGCCAAGAAATGTGGGGTTTAAAATAACCTTAGCCTCGAAGGGTTTGAACAATACCTCATCAAGATCACTGGGCTGCAAGCCTGTCCTTGTGAAAATAGGATGCCGATTTGGCAGGAATGCATATGATGAGGCTAGAGGAAAAGGTTTGCAAGGGGTAGCACTGCTCTGCTCCCCAAAGGTGAAAGCATTCAACTGGAACGGGGTAGAAAAGAACTGCGTGTGCGCTTTCCTGCTCTTTTTAATATGCCCGCTTTAAAATTGATATGAATCCAGTTTCAGATATACAGTGTGGGACATTCAGGCCAGAACATATAAGGAGCAATGCAGATAGGCTCAGACAAAGCACTTGCTAATGCAACTGGACAGAGGACCTCAGGTCAAACGTCATTTGCAGACATGCCCTCCGACAGCTTGGACTGCTCTGCTGGCAATCCAATGACTGTCCTTAGGCATCACTGTGCCACAATGCCCGCCAAAATATACAGTTCTGGATATTGCCTTATATATTTCTGAAGAACTGTGTTTCTTTGCTCTCTGTCTGTAAAGTATAACTATTCTCTCAACCCCTACTATGCCTATGCAGTCTATTTAGATTAAAACTCAACCACATACTTCATATACGCCTCCCAGCACTGCAGTGCACCGTTACCTGGGGAGGGAATGGGGTTTGATACTTCTGTCATGCAAATAAGGGAAGATTCGCCTTCCCCCTGCCCCCCTTTCCTCTACATGTGTATAATTTATTCATAAGATCTCTTCCTTTCCAAAAATCCCAGGTTTTCCTTGCACAGGGAGCACAAGAAGCTGTGGGAAGCCCTGGAGAAAGCAAAGGTATCCATGCATACATCTGAGCATCCTTTAAATTAGGTGAAGTAACATCCAAGAAACAAACTGTTTTTTCCCAAGCACCTGATCAGTAAATAAACATATGTGAGCTGTTGTTGTTGTTTTAATGTGGTTCTGCAGTATATGTTTGCAAATGCAGTACTAAACCATATGTCAACATTTGCCTTAATGTACTCCTGGAGGCTACCTACGCAGGAATCAGTCAGATTACTTCAAAATGGCTATAAATACATGCACCTCCCATTACATTTCACACAGTTATATGCACAGCGGTTGCCTGGTGCGTTGGGCTTAATTTACATATCTTGCCTTTTGCAAGCTGAACATAATTTGGTACACTGTTTAAAGTTTATTATTCCACCATCCTTTGATGTTCTAATTTACTTTGTGTGCCAGTATTTAATTTACTACTAATCTTTAAAGAGTTGAGTAAGGATCATGGTAGCCTCATTTCATAAAGACTTCTGTAACGAACTTGGGTGCTAGCTTAGTTTAACAGGAAGTTAGAGTTGCAGTTCATTACAGAACAGTGAGCTCCAGCTATATTGAATTACTGCCAGGAAATATTTACAGGCTACAGTCATAGACTTTACCTTTCAATCAATGATGGTCTAAGGGAACACTTCCTGAAGTTTGTTAATGCATTCTGCTAGCCTGACAAGTGGGTGTAAGCTAATTCTGCCAACTTCAGTACCTTTCTGAGTGCTGCTTTGAGGCCAACAAAACATCCAAGTATTTTTTGTGAATAAACAACTCATCAAAACATATGAGAACAGAAGGTTTCAAACATACCAAAGCAATTGGCATAGTCATTTTAGAGTTAATTAGAAGCACAATGGTACTTTATTCAAGCCTCCTGGACCAAGGGCCATCTGCATAACAATATAACATCTCTTATAGCCTCCTTATAACTCTATAGAGATATGTATTAATGACTCTCCATTTTCTGTGCCTGTGAATCAAAAGGGGAACATTTCAATAAATATGAATAACATGCAGGAAAAATTTGCAGGCAATAGATCATGCTTTTACATTCTGTTCTATGTATCTGCTGCTGTCCTCCACTTTTTTGTCCTAACCCCCTTTTATCATTTTGGATGTCACAATTATAGGTTCTGTTGAAGAATTACACTTAAAAATAAGGGACCAGAGCTCCAATGAAGTAGCACTGTTGTAAGCAAGAACAAAAGTGCATATTTTTCTACTTCTTATTTTGTTATATGTCATGGCTTTTTCTTAGGCATAAAGTGCCTTGAACTTCAGGGAGTAAGCTTATCCTATATTTTTCTCTGTATCTTGCAAGTAAATAAGAAAAAAAAGGTATGCCTGTTTATTTCTTTACTGCTGCTGGCTAGTGGGTGGAGCTGCAGGTCTCTGGGTGGCAGGGATGGAGGTGGAAGCAGCAGAAAGCTTCTGCTTATGTCTGCCAGCAGTAAATTACCATCCCCTTGCTCCCCAGTCACTACAGTAATGGGCAAAAGAAAAATAATGAGCTGCAGTTCTTTCCTTTAGCTGCCCGTAGAGCTGTATAGCTGTGGTGTAACTTTATTATGGGTTGTCTGTATGAGACAAACTCCAGCTCACATTGCCAGGGGAAGTTTTAGGCAGAGGTGGGCCATGGTGAAGGTACAACGTGCACCACAACAAGAGAGTCCAGTGGTTCCATGTATCATTAAAGACATTTGGGAGTAAGATGGCTGGGAAGGTTGGGTGAGGTTTAGTATAAATATCATAGTGGTACTTGCTCAAAGCCATCCAGTAGACTGAATATGTCATTATTTGCACCATTATTGCAGTGAAAAACTTGTAAAGTAGGAAAGGTAGCAATTGACACTTGGGAAGTTTCTTACTGTCTGAAGTAAGACACCGTGACATATAAAGTAAGCCCTTGGATTACTCACCCTGATTTTATTTTTATTTAGTTCCATAAAAAATTACTGCTATAACTTCAAAAGAAAAATCCAATAATCAAGTAATAAATCATATAGAAGAATTTTGGTGTTTAAAAAGAGTGCATTGAATCCTGCTAGATAACCAAAATAAGCATCACAGATGTTTAAGTATAGAAAAAATAATGGACACATTTTGGCTAGTATTTATTTAACTAGAGTAATTTAGAGATCCTTGGCACTGAAAAAACCCAAACATATAAAGCTCTAAGAGCAAACGCCTAAGACATTAGAAGAAATCATTATTGTTCAGATAGAAAAAAAAAAAATCACATTTTGCTTTCCACATTCATATCCAGAATTCACTTATAAAAATTAAGCAATTTTTCTTCTTAATCAAATATACTAAAAAATTTTTATTTAGTATAACAGTCAAAATGTAAATTGTCTCCACATACTTGGCCTAACAGCTCTAGTGCCATACGCATTAAATGAGATGAGCAATAGGAATATTTCTAGTACTCATGGAACCACAGATCCATGTATTGTCCCAAAGCCAATACCCTGGGGTCTGAGCTAGCCTGTGCCTCCTGCTGTGAAACTTGTGCCATCATCTCTGTTGATATTTAGAGAAGTAAAACCACAGATTTTGTGTACAGTCCATGGAGAGCTGTAAAGTACTCTTAAGGGCCTGAAGAGAGGAAATTCTGCTTACATAAATTATCTGTTTAGCTCTCCATTGAAAACACAGGGAACTGGTAGGATGTAATTAGTGATAGTCCACTTAGGACTCACCCCATCTAGTGATTTACTTTCAGCATTATAGATCAATAGTCGGAAGATCTGTAGAAAGCAGACTTAACTGGTTCAAATCCCTCTTTCTAGGAAACATTTTACATTTTCTCTAAACTAAAGTATATGAATATTCTGTTGGCACAATGCTGTACCATAGCCATCACACTGTTAAGCAAGAAACACACATTACCTGTATTGCATCACTGGAGCTGAAAGGATCTGTAGTCCTCATCAAATGTAAATTTTCTTGATTCTGTGGTGGACTTTGGGAAAGTGTAGGTGGTTCTCCATCCAAATCTGGATGTCAAAGGACTGTAGGTGGGAGACAGGTGATTCTCAACTTGTATTGACTGCTACAGTTAAGCGTGAAAGGAGATAACCAGCTCTGTAGAGAGTTGTAGCAATACAGAAACCTACAGAGATGTGCAGGGCTACAAGGAAGCAGATGTGATCATTCTCTGCATTACCTATAAGGTTTTCCAAAACAAATATTTTTTTTAAAATTCCTCTCCTCCCAGGTTGTGTGCATATGTATCAAACTAACTGATTCCCACTCTACATTCTTAAATTTGTAAATTCTTTTCAGATACATTTGACAATATTATTAATCATATTTACTGAAACAAAACCTAAGGAAACAGTATTGAACTGGAAATCAGATCTGAAGCAAAGTCTCAGCTAGGGTAAATAACAAAGCTAAACTAAAGCTACGTACTTTCCAGCAACAGAGCTATTAAACCCCCAAAGCTAAATATATGTAGGTTTAACAAAAGTTTCCATACATTGTGATTTACAACCAACTTGTACTTTATTTCAATAAATGCCAAAGTTTAAGTTTTCAGGCTATTATTCTGAACTTAAAAAACCCCTTGATCTTATCATCATACCATTGGCTTTTTGTTCTATACCCCCCGTACATTGTTCCAAACTTATAATTTTATTTGAAACAGAGTTTAATTTAAACTCAGATCTGAGAAATCTACCTTGAGTAGTTTAATTTAGACTCAAACGTGTCAAATATACCTTGTGGAGTTTTGCTGTGGAGAAAATCGTCTCCCTTGAGACGCTGGAAAGAGAAGATGTTAAAGAACTGGAGTTGGAGTTCACTGCTGGTTCAGAGGCAGATTTGTGCAGTTGTCACTCATCCATGTGATCATTTTCTTTCATGAGTGTTTCTACTGATAATTCCTAGGAGTATGTCCTGCTCAGCACAGATACTGCACAGTCTAGCTATCAGTAGCAGAAAAGAAGGCAAGTTTAGCATCCACGCCATAAGAGTTGCCCCATTAAGTCCTGGAGACTGTTTGCTGAATAAGCTGTAACCCAAAGCAAACAAGGAAACTCTGGTCCTGTAAGGGTGCATTTATCCTATTTATCAAATGTAAATTCAGGTCAATTAGATCAGATCAAGTTCGGATGATATGCAAACTTACTGCCTATCTGCACTAGGTGCAGGCCAACTCATGGTAAAGTTCAGATTTAAGGTAAGTTTTAGGGCATTTACATACGGATGGAGGGTACCTGAGATGACACCATAGTTATCTAAGACTAAACCATAGTCTGGACTCAGGCACAGACCTAGCTACACTACAAGGTCAGCAGTTTGGATTGATTGTTAGTAGTCCCGCTGCCACAGTCCATCCCACCCACCCTGGAAATTTTACTGCTCATCCCTGGTGTCCTTCTTGGAAAGACATTGATGCAACAAAAGCACGTGAGATTTATAGACATAGTATTCTAAAAGTGGCAGACGAAGACATGATGGTCTACAGCTGACAGTATGGATGCCAAAGTAACTGCACTGAAGTCACACAAGCCCAAAGATGCATATAGATTGTGATCACTCCACAGTAAACCTAAGTTTACTTACAGGAAATATTTTAAGATGAACATGAAATTTTTACATATTTATTGCAATTTTATTTGATTCTGGGGGGGATAGATTGATTATTGAGACATGAATAAAAGTAGTAACCATTTATTTGCAATAACAATTTTCAATTGCCAAAATAAATTTTGGGGTTTTAGGCATAATTTTAAAAAAATGTATATATTGATTATTGCAGAAATTTTCATTTGAATATGAAAGTTATTCTCAATATGACAAAGAGCAAATGTCCTTGGCAATCCCAGTAAAACTAGCAGTAGGAGGTTTATACCTGCCATGTCCATTTCAGTCTTATGTTGGCAACAAAATTAATTTGCCATTCAAGTGGCAAAACAGTAAGAAATGGCTATGAGAAAACAGTCTCTGTAAGAGACACCAAAACAATAATATTTTCTTTGTTTTCTTGGACCCCTGTGGACCTTGAAGACTGTGATCCCTTGTTGCTTTGTTGAGATGGTGTTGAGTGAGTGGAGTTCCTCCTCCTCCTCCTTGTGTATTAGGGAGTTTGAGACTCATGAAATCAGTCCTTAGCTGTTTCAATGAATTGCAGCAGTTGGAAAAGCACATTTTTTCCCCTTTTTCTTTTAAGGATCTCATGGTGTTATTTCCTTAGTACCCAACAGGAATAACAGTCAGCCATTTCTCAGCACTACAGGGGATTTCATATTGTATAAGGCTCTCAGAAAAATGTATTCGGTTGAAAAAAAAACTTTAGTCCTTGTTGCTATTTCAATTTTTATATCTCTTCTCAAGTACATTCGCCTCTATTGTCCTGTACTCTATTCAGATTGAACCAGGATGAATATCAATCACAACCTTCATTTGTTTCTTACTTACTATTTTACCGCAGTGTGTATGTCCTACTTCACTGCTATCCTACTGTAAACCACATGCCTGCATATTTTATTTGTTCATGTCAATGGACTGAAGGAATATCACAGGAGAGTATAAAGTAACAAATTCATTCCCATGTTTGAGGATTTCCAAAAGCACCTACTTGTCTAAGTCACAGGTAATTCAGAGTCCAAATCCCACTGCCCTTCACTGTGATTCTAAGTATTTCTAAGTACAAAAGGGTCAGATTTACAAAGGTATTTAGGGGCTTTAATTTTCATGTAGAAGCTCAGTAGGATTTTCTGCAAGTGTCTTGCTAGTCCACTCTCATTGAAATTAATGTCATTGAAATCAATAAAAGTCAAGTTCACTGACATTTCTGAGCGGGGAAAAATATAGCCAGGTATCTGCATATTTAAGCACCTCACCTTTCTCACATTTGAAAACCTTGCTAAGAAGACAGGTCATTTACATGCTTTTGAAAATGTTAACTTAGTTCACTAGTTCAGATCCATTTCAGGCTATCGGTGAGCAGCTGGTGTTTTGACTGTATAGTGGCCTTAGTGAAGTGTTATCATGGTGTCAGAGCATATTAGCAAAAGCATTATTTATTTCTTTTAATCTGCAAGTTCATAATAAGAGATTCCAGAACGCTTTGTGAGTTGGGAGTCTCCCATGGCAGTTGTTAATATCACTTATTCCTCAGAGAAAGAGCTCTTTTTGAAAACTGCTGAGGCTTACAGTTAGATCACCATATCATCTCTATCCTTCCTGTCTTCTCCTCCTTGACAGTACGATCTACTTTCTACCCAATGCTATTTCCTCAAGACTGCTTTTTTTTTTGCGTGCTCCAGTAACAACAATAAAATATTCTGTCATTGCCTTTCAGTCCAGGTGCCTTATGTAAGCATTAAGCCAAGGGAGTGGGGCTGCACCATGCAACATACAGATTCTCAGGAAAATGAGTGTTAATTTCTTAATGAATAGTGAAATATAACAGTAAAGATATGCTATTGTGAGCTGTGAAAAGCATAGCCAAAACTATGTGAAAAACCTAGTTGCAAAGGAAACTGCAAAGGCTTAAAATCCTAACTTTCCCTCTAAACTCTTCATCTATTCATTAGACCTTGTGTGGATATTCACCCACTGGTACACAGATGAGCAGAGGAAACTGGAATTTCTGGCCACCTCTCAGTACCAAACTTTTTCATCACCAACAGAGCTTTTCATTTACTGAGTTCTGTCGGTCAGCAGTCTTGTTTTTGTTCCCAAGAATACAGTGTGCACTTAGAAAATCATATGATAGAATCATAAACCTCCAGGATGAAAAGGCAGTTCATCTCATGCAATGAAGGATTGTTCTCTCTCCACACAGGGGAACAATTCCTCATTTCATAAGTGTGCAGGAGACTTCTATGATTCAAATATGCTTCTTTTTGTTTAGGCCTTGAACTGAAAGAAGATGGGGAGAGGAACAGTATATTTCTTTTGTTCTGAGTTTTTAATGGGAGACAGTTTCATTTAAAAGGAGATATCGGTGTACCTCAAGGCAAGAGAATTCCATGTATACTGGCTATCCTATAGTGAACCACAAGGATCTCTAATCCCCCTCCCCTTTAAGCTCTTTTCTTTTTGTTCCTCCCCCGCCCCCCCCGAATTTAGGTTTAATTTTGGATTTTGGTTTCTGCAATAAACGGCTAAAGTGGGACTTCAAAGTTATCAGATCCAAGTTTGTTTACATTTTAAATTTTCCAATGTGTACTGATACCATCCATTGAGATCTTAGGTCATCAGAAAAATTCACAATTGTTAGTAATTGTTTCCTGTTAAAGATGACAAATTTTCAAGAATAACGGATCAAATACTCTTATTGTCTTAGCGAGGGGTAAGAAAGATGAGTTTAAGAAGCAGCCCTCTGTTACTGTCCCAGCTCCTACATTTCCTATCAAAAAAATAGATAAAATCAGAATTAGATTCTTATCTCTCTTTAAATATCTGTGACAACCCTATTATACATGACCAAAGTCATCTGGCTCCATCTGTTCCACCCCTTTCTTGCATTCTTTCTGCAGTTTGCTACACTTCTTTTTTGTCCTTTGGTGTCAAAGTGCCTGACTCAGAGTGGAGCTATGGAAGCCGGACAGAACTTCCCTAATTATTTGTACCCAGAATGTGAGGTTGACTTAATAATCCAAAATATAGGCTTTGATGGTCCTTACTTTTTACTCAGGTGACACAGAGAAGGTCAGAAATATTTTTTTTCCTCACTGCTTTCATCTCTGAGTAATGTCATATACTTAATGCACTGCATTATCTTTATGTCTCCTGGGTAGCTGTGTGAACAGTGGACATGAGCAGTCTCTGTGATCCTAGAGGGACTAGGTGGTAAAGCTGGCAAAATTTCGAGTCTGTTAACAACAGTATAGGAGCTGGTGGTACGTCCCACCTGTCTGGGGCAGCAAATAATTTCTAAAATGTACATGTAAAGTATAATTAATGAACAGCATAAAAAATTAGGAAGTTCTTAAAGAGAAACACTCTGCAAGGCAAAAGGTCTTGGAGTGAATAAAGATTTATTAGTGTAGAAAACAACACATAATCTTTACCAGAGATCAGAATTGCAAAATTCTAGGCAGGAACATATCCTTTTCTCATTGTAAACTGAGCCATAATCTCTAAATCATCTCTACTGTTTTGATCACAGTAATTAAAACTTTGACCCAAAATTCTCATCTCATATGCATCAAAGTATGTGTATTGTTATACTTGTCAGCTGACCCCCTGATATACACCAGAGTAACAGAAGTCAAAATATCCACACCTTGTTCCAATGTTCTTTCCCCATTATGTTAATCTAGTTTTATTGCTGAATCTGCTAGTTGGTTGCTGTTATTTTTACTGAGGTCTTATGTCCTGTTTACTGCTCATGAAATCAAATGGCTCTGTCACTTCTGACTAAACAGGAATATCACCTACTATCATTTCTTCATGCTGAACTGCTTAGGAAAACATTTTAAAATGGCAGAGTTGTGCAGGTGTTAATTTATTTTTTCTGGCATATTCCCTGCTCGGATTTTTCTAACCTGTTTTTCTTAGCAACAATAAATGACTTTTTTAAAAAAAAGGAAACACTATGCCTTCCACAAGCCTTTTTCTATTAATTGCTATTCTTTCTTTACCAGTTGGTGAGAAGATCACTAATCAGAATTTGAGCTGCTTTGTATATCATTATTATTCATTTGTGGGAATGTATCATCACGCTTAAAGTATACACTATGCAGGGCTTAATTTTCTGAGAATGGTTGGATAGAGTAGAACCAAACCTTTCATCATTAACATTCACCACCAGAGCTCTGGAAAGATACGCAGCAAAGAAAGCAGAAACATAAAGATGGTAGACAAAGAGAGAATTGTGAAGGGGGGGAAAGATGGTTTAATTTCTTTAGTTATCACATATCAGATTCCTTTTTCAGTGCAGCCTAACTAAAACATGTTGGAAAAGACTATGTCACATAACCATCTGTAATTATGTCTGAAAAGCTTTGATCATTTTTCAGCAAAATACAGTAATGACCTTTCACATATGTGTACACATGTTCCAAGGACCAGGATGAGAAAAGAAAAAATTCTAAAGACGAGCCACAGTACCAGCAACTGATAGTAGCTCCTCAGCTCATTTAAGATAGCAAAACTCCATTGTCTGCCGCCCCATACCCACTGAGAGGAGGAACTGTAAATATGAATGAGGGATTAGCTGTAGTACCAAGATAGCTTGAAAGATATGATAAAAAGAAAAACAAAATCAGAAAAGGAAGATTCATTTGGGGAAAAGGCCAGAAATCTAGGGTAAGACAAACATGTTGTTTCTTGATTTTTAATAGCTTTTTCTACTGCAGGGAATCATGTAGCCCCACACTGTTAGAGAATAATAGAGGGATATAACATTAAAATAGCTAGCATTTTATGTATAAAAAAGGAAAATACATCCTACTTTGAAGTATCTGACTTGATTAGCCAGATGAAAGCTGTCCATTAAATATTTAAATCATAGTAATGTGTCCTGTTCAGAGCTGTCACATTGGCTGTTGAGAACTGACCACCCAATTTGGGGACGAGCATGGTCCACTGGAGCTGGAGGCTTCCGCGGACCTTTGCAGCCAGGCTGAATGCAAAGTTCTTGTACAGTTAATCAAAATGCTTGGCCTTCTCTCTCTCTAATCAGCTTCAGACCTTAGCTTTCAGGGAGCAGCAAGGGCCAGTTGACCCTCCAGAAAAGGGAGCTGGGATCAGAGGGGATAACAAGGCAGGCAGGAACATAAGAAGTGGCAAGTTCAGGTGAGGATCAGGGCCAGAGATGGTGGCCAGGGTCAGACACAGCCCAGCGATTTCCCAGCACGGGGTCCGGATTGAGGAGGCACAAACCCAAGTGCAGATGCAGCTGCAACACACCTGCGACGGAGCCCAGGCAGGGGCTGGCGGTACGGCCACAGTTTAAAAGTAGCTCCCGTGGGAAAGGAGGTACAGGACCTCACTTTGAGCTTCTTCTCAACAGCTTTTACCTTGGATTCAACCTGCTAAACTCCTTGATTCAGCCAACTAATCTCCCAGAAGGGAGATGCGCTCCAGACCCTGACAATGCCCATAAGGCAGTGCTGATGAGCGCCAGCGGCTAAGCCGTACAGTCCTTTAGGAAATTATTTGTGCTTTCACAGAGGTTCCGAATCACAGTTGTCAGTGCCATGGGATTTGTGTATCCCACCCTGACCACACCAGTCCGCAAACCAGCTCTGAGGGAAGACAGAATAACTAGAACCAAAGCTGATGATTGATAGTACAATGGAGCCATCAGAGCTGCTGCATGACCACAGGACGTGGCAGCACCATATTAAGCCACACTAGATAGAAGTTTATTTGTAAGTGGAAATCAGCAGTTTTAGACGTTAAATTTTACAGCTGCAGAGGATAGGTCCGTTGCATACGGTCATCTAGTCTGGGTGCACGATTCAGCAAAATTTCAATGGCATATCACGTTGAGACCTAGGCATGCACCAGCCCCCTCACAGTGCCGTGTTTCATACTAAACGTGAACGCTCCTACATGGGCATGTTACTACGTACCCTAATATGTAAGCCCTGGGAATCCAGCTTTCCAGTTTGAGCTAGGACATACACAAATCACCCCAGAGTTGTATCCTGACTCTGGAAGAAATCAATCCCATCCTGAGCTTCAGTCATTGTTTGTCTTACAGGGCCCAAATCTGCCACATTTCACTTATAATATTCATATTATAATTAATAAAAAATTAAATTGTTTTTATGAGCTTAGCACAGCTTGTGTTGAATTAGAAACTAGAGACTTTCTTTGGATTCACAAGAGTTACTCTTGGTCATGACCACTACTGGCATGAGATACTATGGTTCCTTCAACTTGAATCTCCAACTTTTGCCTGCTGCAAGTGTATCTTTGGAGAATTTGTCAGTTTACTAGGCCCCTGCTACTCTAACACATGAAGAATAAAACCCTTTACCCCCAGTACACAGATATAATCTTACTAGCTGGCATCAGCATAGTTTTTCACAGTGGTTGGTAGACGTTAAAAGTTCATATACTGTAAAATCTTTCCAAATTAGTAAATTCTGTGCCTTGTCAAATATGCACAAGTAAAAAAAAAAGCCAACCCCCACCCCCCAAAAAAAAAAAACCAACCACAAAAACCACAACCAAACTTTGGAAAAGGAAATAAGTTATTACTTTTATTTTTATAGATATTTTGCAGATTTTTATAGATGTTGGAATGACTGTGAAAATAACATGAAAGATCAGCTAAGAGAGTTTCTTCTGCCCATGAGACAAGAATGGGTCTTAATAATGAAATTCATAGGCTTGGTCATTTGGTCAAATGTCCAGGAGAAAAGTGAAAGGGCAGAACACTGCCAAAATAAAAGACTATACCTGAGGTCAGTAAATACTGTGGGTTGGGGTTGGGTTGTTTTTTTCTTTTCTTCTCTCTCTTTCTCTATTTGAGCTACATTACAAAAACATGCAATGCTCCAGAGAGAGATCTGTGTGAGTGGGTTGAGGTATCTATTCTTTTTGTTTGTTTGCTTGTTTCTTGCCTCCGAGCAGAGACTTGCTGTGGCTGCTACGATGTGTGTGCGTGCATTTTGAACCAGTACTTGCCTGTAAAAAATACATTCAGCAAGGTGAAACCTGCTGAGTAAGACAAGGATATGGAAAGAGACAATTGTGAAATCGGAGGTGATTCACTCATTGTGGCACATCCCAAGACCATTTCAGTATTATTTTTTTTTGCTGACATCAAAGTTCTCTATTCAAACACTTTGAAACTGACTCAGACTGATGATCAGAAACTCTTACATGTAGTCCTTATTGACTTTAGGGTCAAGGAGGAGGGGAGAAAAGTTACTCTAATTCAAATTGGATTGAGAAAAGTAAAACAAAGAACTGTTTTTCAGAGCTTTTTAAGAAAATATATTGCACAACAGCACACAAAAATAAAAACTGAAAAAGAGAGAAAGGATTAGCTGGCTAAACTTCCTTTTGCATACTATTTACTTTTGGTTTTTTTCCTCACTTAATGAAGAAATGAGATTTATTTTCTCTTATTTGTGCGTGGGGGTTTGTGTCTGTCTCTCCACATTTTAACTTACCAGCTAACATTCAGCCAAATTCAACAGAGGGATTTAAGTCTCAGGGGTGGTTGTTAAGTTCCTACAGTTTTTATGAAAATAGGCAGCCAGAAAGAAGAGTCTGAGGTAAAGGTCCTGAGATGATAAGTGCAGTACTTATCAGATGTGAAAGACTTCAGATGATAGATAGAAGAAAGTCAGTGACAAGGCCCAAGTTGTTGGTAAAGCTTCAGGTGGAGACTACGTGTTAGTAGGTGCCAGCAAACCTAGGAGAAACAGAGAAATTGGTCCCCTACTTACACGGCTCACTGCCTCGTGTACTAGGAGCTGGTCACCATGCCAGCCTCCTGGGTGCCTTACCACATCTCTGGGCACAGCAATATTGCAAAAATCTCAGCACTAATGAAAGCATAAACCAGGAAATAGAAACCTTTGGCAGCACTAAGAAAGTTCAAGTTCAGTGCCCTGTTGGCCATCTCTGCTATAGAGGGAGTCTCACTGCAATACCTGGACATCCCAGCTAAGGGCATAACAAGAAGGGTTTACAAACATTTTGTGGCAACTTATGACACTCCTCCTTTTAATAAAACCATTATTTTGAAGGATAACATTTCCATGGGCATTAGAAGTTCTTCTTTGTTTGGATTTCGATAATTGAATTACTGCCACATTGTCAGCTTTTCCAATTTTAATACAGCTCTTATAATTTTTGTTGCAATAGCTATTAAACACAAGCAATTGCACAACAAAATTAACTCAGTTGTAATTTAAAATAATAAAGTGATTAACTCTTGCAGCCTGAAGAAAAGTTTGCAAATGGTACCTAAATTGAAAAAAAAAAAAATAAATCAAAGTATATGCAGATACACAGAAACAAGAAGAATTAAAATTGCATGAAATTATTATACAGATACACAGTTATACCAATTAAAACATACAGATATCCATTAAAAGCACATTATATCAATGCAGTATGATTATATTCTGGGGGATGCCTGATGATTTAGTATTGACAATATTTTTATCAATACAAACAACATTTCCTTTGCTAAAATCCTGTTCCAAAACTGCAGCTGGTTTAGACTGACCTCCCTTTATTGATTTACATCTAACAAGGATCCAGCCCAGTATTTTAAATTGTTTGCTTCTAACTTAAGGCACTTTTAGTAATATAAATTGATTACTCATAACTATACAACCAATTGACTCATTCTGTAGTTTATATTAATCCACTATTTGTAGCCTGCCAATGAAGTTCATAAAGATCCTTCTCATAGTCCATTAATATTGACTCTCAGATTTAATGAGTTCATTACAATAACCATTACTGTGTTAATAAAATGCAGAAGGAAATGTAAGCCTGTTTCATGCAAATAAAGAATGATATAATTAATCAAATGATACATTTATTATTAGCATTATCAGCATCATCCAGCATTTAATGGCCGTATTTTATGTTCCAGGATAGCTTTGTGCTAGGCACTGTACAAACCTAAGGAGTATAAAAGCAAGGTATAAGCAACAGGACATGAGTTAGAAGAATTTAAGAATACACTGAGACATTACAGATTAGTGTGAAAGACATTTGTGTCAGCCCAACAAAACCTAATCAATATATTTGCTTTTATTTTTTTCTTTTCTTTGAAAGCTTGTTAAGTAAGTAAGATCATTTAACCCTATTGCCTGGTAATAACTGGGAAAAAAAATGGTAGCAGAAGCTCTAATCCACATTCCCAGGATCAGTTTTACATTTATCGTTTAGTCACACACCCTTTTGTAGTCTTTCTTTTTAGTTCCACATGCTGAGTTCTCCAACAGTGCTGTACTGCAGTCCCTCCTTCTACCATAACCCATCGTAAATCCTGTGCTGAGAGAGACATGGGGAAGGGGAGGTCTTTGTTGAGCATGTAGAATTCCAGGATTCTGGAGTCTGGTTTCTGCAGCTGTGTCTATACTCCAGCATTAAACATGCCTGAGAGAGCCTCTCTGACCCTGAGGCCAGCTGTCAAGGGACAGCCTGCAGCTATACTATTTTCTCCAGGTCGTAGTGACTGTGGTGCAAATGGGGAATGCTCCCACCTCCACCTTAAGTCATCATCTATTCCTAGAAATGGTTTGGGAGGATGACATTTGGCACAGGCAATGACTGTGTCAGGGACAGTTGTAATGATTTAGCAATAGAGATGCTGAGCTTCCAGTACTCAGGAAAATTCCCAGGCAGTCTATTTCACTGTTACATACATACTCTGTAAGGATCAGGCACCTTAACCACAGCTTTCAAGTCCCTTACCTTTAACTACTTACATCTATGGTTGGCTCAAGCCCTCAAGTTGCTGTAATTAGCAAACATTCCTTATTCTTCTACTGCATTTCATTTGGGGCAGTCACACCATTCTTAATTAACAACCTAATATATAAGCTATTTACATGGATTATCAAGGAAGGGCCTGATTCTGCAAATACAATTGTAATAGGCAATCCTGTAGAAAAGTACCTTTGCTGCCAGCCAAATAGAGTACCACTTGGTGGAATTGCATCTCCCTATGCCAAGAATGGATTTAGTTAATAGTCTGTGAAGAAAAACTCTGTCCTCTGAGCCAAAGGAAGGCATCTCTTAGGTTCACCAGGAGCTGTGCCTTGCCTGGGAATCATTAATTGCTTACGTCAAGGAACAGCGCTCTAGAGAGGCACTTCTAAATGCACAAGAAAATTTTTTACTATGAAAGCCCAAAACATGACGTCTGTGCTGTCGCTTAGTTTTTCTTCCTGCACAGGTAATACTCAGCAGCAAAGATCTGTTTGGTGCTGAAAGCCAATTAACTCTGTGACTTGGAAATAGGGACTACAGGAACCATTTTCACAAGACTTAGGGCAGGAATTTGTCAGATTGCCCTCTGCAAGAGATGAACGGAAATGAAATGTATTGTCCTATTTCTGCTGATGTCATAGGGCAATGATGATGTGTCTGAATATCTGCCTCATGGAGTATCAAAGATATTGAAAACTTTCTGCAGCATTTACATGTTTGCTCAGTTGTTCAATAGTTTGTCATGGACTGTTAACTTGTTCAAAGGCACACATACACAACAACAGTAATACGTGTTTGTATTCTAATGGTGCAGGTGGATGTGACAGTCCCAGCTGTGCTGGGTGGTCTAAAACTATGGAAAAGGAATCAGCACTAAAGATATTTGCAATCTACTATCTTTTCTCTGCTTCAGGTGAAAGACACTGCAGTAAGATCTATGCAGTTTCCCGCTGACAGCTACATAGGTGAACTCCTGTACCTCTGCATGGAGCATGCACTGTAGCTGCTCTCAGTTCATCTTCAGTGTCAAACTGTTTCCTTACAAGTGTTTCTTGCCTTTTTAGGCAGATTCTCGTAGAAGCAATATCCATACTGTGAAAATTGGAACTGCTTTGTGGCTTCTGAATCTCAGCATAATCTAAAGCCACTCCCCAAAATCATGGGAGGTTAGATCCAAAAATACAAGAGCTTCTCTCCCCAGTCCCTGATTTCTTTAATAAAGTGACCTTAGTTCACAGCCCCTGTGGGAGCCCCAGTTTTGCTTTTACCATGCACTGATATAGATGGCCCTTGGGTGCACTTCAGCACACTCAAATGCAATCACAAGGAAGCCATAGACACTTGGCCAAATAGCTCCTGCTTTTACAGCATTGCGTCAGCCAGAAAGGAGGGCTGGGTGGAACAATGACATGCCTGATTCATTCAAAGGCCAGCACATAACTCGATGTGGTTTACATTATTTGACATAAAACTGGATCAATGGGCCAAGGCCAATTGTATGAGTTTCAACAGGCCAAGTGCCGGGTCCTGCACTTGGGTCACAACAACCCCATGCAGCGCTACAGGCTTGGGGAAGAGTGGCTGGAAAGCTGCCTGGTGGAAAAGGACCTGGGGGGGTTGGTCGACAGCCAGCTCAATATGAGCGGGCAGTGTGCCCAGGTGGCCAAGAAGGCCAATGGCATCCTGGCTGGTATCAGAAATAGTGTGGCCAGCAGGAGCCGGGAGGTGATTGTTCCCCTGTACTCGGCACTGGTGAGGCCGCACCTCGAGTCCTGTGTTCAGTTTTGGGCCCCTCGCTACAGGAAAGACATTGAGGTGCTGGACTGTGTCCAGAGAAGGGCAACGAAGCTGGTGAAGGGTCTAGAGCACAAGTCTTGTGAGGAGCAGCTGAGGGAGCTGGGGTTGTTTAGCCTGGAGAAAAGGAGGCTGAGGGGAGACCTTACTGCTCTCTACACCTACCTGAAAGGAGGTGGTAGTGACATGGGGGTCGGTCTCTCCTCCCATGTAACAAGTTATAGAACAAGAGGAAATGGCCTCAAGTTGCACCAGGGGAGGTTTAGATTGGGTATTAGGAAAAATTTCTTCACCTAAAGGCTATGAAGCATTGGCACAGGCTGCCCAGGGAAGTGGCTGAGTGACCATCCTTGGAGGTATTTAAAAGACGTGTAGATGTGGCACTTAGGGACATGGTTTAGTGGTGGACTTGGCAGTTTTAGGTTAACAGTTGGACTCGATGATCTTATAGGTCTTTTTTGGCCTAAGTAATTCTATGATTCTATGGTTCTATGATGCCTAATTACCATAAGCTAAACTAGTAAACCAATTTGAAATGTGTTAGCTTGTCTGCCTTTGTGAATTTTATCTGTGTCTTCGCAAAATGGTTGTCAAACTTGTTAGTAACAGAATGTGAGACTGGATATTGTTAAAAGTTATTTAGCGATACATGATGGATCTGACACAAGACCGGGGAAATTTTTCACAGAACATACAAAATCCTCTGACTCATCTCATCATTCTCCCAGGGATAGCTACAAGTTCCTCAAAGGGAAAATGAAATCAGCTTGGGGATAGTCATATTGGAATTGAGTAGCAAAAGTTATGTATACTGGTAATCTTGGCATTATTTACTGTCCAGTATTTGAGTAAAGGTAAGAACTTTTACTCAGCCTCAATATCTTCTAAACAACTGCTATTTAGAATTCTCTGCCTCTAAATTAGTGTCAGGTACCATATTACCGGTATTGAGGAAGAAAAAAATAGCACTTTTAAAATATTGCTGCTGTCAATCTCCATATTGTACCAAAGGCACAAACACTGACAAGGTGAATTACTTTGTATACTTCCTTTTCCCTTTTAGTTATTTTTGTTGATACATATCTGAAAAAAAAAAAGAGAGCAATGATGTTTGCACAGCATAATACTTTCACAGTAAGGTGGGGAAAAAAAAGCAAGAATAATTCTATATTATAATAAAATGATCGTAGGTTGTGATTAGATGACTTCTTTCATCCAGGAAGCTCAAAATACACTATAAGCATTCACTGGTCTGGAACTGATGAATAACCTATTAAAGTCTATAAGAGTAGTTCAAATAATTCAGTGACCTTTGAATCAGGATCTTAACAGAGAAATCTGAATTAGGATAGTTTATTTCAGAGTCAAAACAATTTTAAAACAAATTATTTTGGTTTAATGTACTTAGATAAGTGTACATAAGCATGTCTATTGCTTGCCTAAATAGTTTGGCTTGTTTCTATAAGTGACAAAATTGTGTTAAACTATGGTAATAAAATGTTAGACTACTACGTAAACTTGCTTAAATGTTTTTGCAGAGGAGAGTCTGCTTGGCTTGACTAAATTGTTTTTAAGATTGTATTGCTACTCTGGTTGCAACTTTTCTTGTATGCACTAATCACATGGAAAACAGTATTTTCAATGGCATAATAAACAGTTTGCTAAAACTATTATCACAAATGTATTCCAGTATATATAATAATGTTGGATTGACATATGCATTGTTATTTTTTCCCATTTAAGTTGTTTTTGCTGACAGTATGTCCTTTTCAATGTAAGAACCTTTCTTATTTCACCCATTCTTTAAGCCATTATTAAATGAGTCGCATATTAAATAAGTCATTATTAAATAAGTTAAAGAAAGATAATAAATTAATAATATATTTTCTGATCAAAGATTGCTATTCATCAGAAATGGTCAGGTTAGCTTTTTTAATTATGTTGCCCAAAGGATCCATTTCCACGCTTGATGCTCCTAGTTTTGAGAAAACTCAAAGCCTTTTAATTTTTCTCCTAAAAATAAACTGTTGCAGTGACATCTGCCATACTTTTATGCTTTTCCACATTTTCACCAATTTGAAAGACCTGAAAAATAGAACAAAATTCTTTATTTACAGATAAGAAGATGCTCACTGCTTGTGATCAATAGTGTTATATCTAGAGATTCAAGCAGCTCAGTTAGAACCATAACAGGCAGAGTTTATTACTAGTAAATCAATATGGTGTCTCTTAGCCATGCATCTCTTTCAAGAATCTGTATAGTATAATGATTATCATTATAAAATAAAGTCCAGTCTCTCTTTTGCTATCTTCTGGTTTTGATCTTGTAAAACTGGAAATTGATTTTCCTAAAAATCAATATTATGTTTCCACCATGTGGCAGATACACCACTTAGCAACAGCTCCAGGTGCCAGCCCTTGAGTGGGATTGGGAATGAATACATGCTGAGGGAGAAATTGCTCCAAAATTTCAAGATCAACATCTCCAGGCTAAAGAGCTATTTATTTTCTATGCCATGGGTGCAACACAACAGCCTTTCCTAAGTAAACCTGACGTGTATTTCCCATTGATTTTTCCATTTTCCTCAGCAGATTTAACCATCAGCAAGAAATATCTCTTATTCGTATGCTGGATTTCCACAGATGTGAATAAATCCTGCTCATCTCACATGAGAGAAAGTCAAGGAAAGCAGAAAGCCAGCTGCTGCCCTAAAGAAAAGTTGAAGGTTCATCTACTTTGATAATGACAGTCATACCAAATATTAGACATTTATGCTTTCAGCAATCTTTGTCACAACTTTATTCATTTAGACAGACTTGATACAAGAAGAGATGTAAAGAATCACTTTTGTACAGGTATTAAAGGGCTATAAGACTTCATTAGATAGATGAAGACGGATAACAAATCTGATTGTCTTTAGGCTATGCTGCGCCTCTGAGATCTCATCAGTATCTAAATCTGTCATAAAGCATGTTTAACAAAAAGAAAAAGTATTGTCTGTTTGGACAACTTGCTTGCTTCATTAAGATACTGTTACTGACTTCTAATAGTGATTGATTTTATCATTGTTATCTTAATTTTTCCTCTTATAAGCCAAGATGCCAGTTCTTTCATGACACCACCTTTATGAAGATAATTTTAAACAAACCACTTACCAACTGTTTATGGCTCCTAGAGAAAGCCCTTCCAACTGTTCATGTCTTCAGGCAAGTCCCAACAGGGAAGCATAACTGTATTCCCAGTGGTTATTTTCTGAGCATGACTGGTGAAGTTTATTCTGCGAGTCTAAAGAAAAGATCAAGAGTATTCCTATATCTAAATTACACAGGGATTTTTCAACACATCTGGAAATTTTATTTCTTTTTTCCTTTCTTTCCCTCTTTGTTTGGGGGGTGGGGGTGAGGGTGGGCATGTACTTTTTTTTTCAAGAAAAGCTTCACATTTCTGATGAAATGGCAATAACTATAAAATAATAAAAGTCATTTTTATAGAGTTTGAGTATCAAGGCATTATTTTCATATAGAGAATGAAATCAAAACAGCACAGTGTCTTCCCAGCTTTGCCACTAACAGTTTGCCTGTGGTAACAGATTTTCCTGTGGTCCCCAGCTGCCTTCCAAATAGCAACATGCATTGCTTCTGCTACATACTTATTTAGCAGATATGAAAGGCTGTCCTGTCACACTGAAACATTTGAATTGTTTCGACATCAGTCTTCAAGCAGCATTACTTTGTATATCGCTTTATGATTCTGCATGTTTGGGTTGCTATGGCAAGAATGAACTATCCCAATAAATCTCTCTTTATGGGCAGTAAATTCAAACATGATCAAGCTTCTGAGAATGCAAAAGCTTCATTGGCAAAGATCTCATTCTCCATGCTTTTGGCCATTATGTCATGCCCCATTACCATCTTCACTGCACAGCTTTATAGTTAGCAGTAAGCTTAATTTGGGATTGCAGTAGTTTGCTAAGATTTCATCAGGACACAATTGTTTAGACGTAGGCCTGTAGTTACTGTACTCCATGTTTTCAAATTTCTGTCTTTTGGGAGGTTGTTTTCTTCTTCTAGTATCCAAGGCATTTAAGAATTTTGAAACAGTATTACAATGCATGTTTTTCAAGATCTTCTTTTTCAGAAGTTATTATTTCAAATGTTCTTTGATAATGTAATAAATCATACATTAAGGTGAATTGTCATATATTCAGATATTTATCATACCCATTGCTCAATAAGAGTACTTTCGCCCGGTTCCTAAAGTATGTATTTTGAACTAATGTTCCCAATTTAACAAATCACAGAATAAATCTGGGCCTCACAACTTCTTCATTGCCATAAACAGCACAAAAATTATTCCAGGTACATGCACACTATCTGTTTCTCAAGCAGGAAAAAAAGAAGAAAAAAATTCTAATACCTGACATCATCTTTATTTATAGGAAACCAGCATGTGGCAATCATAACACAAGAGATTAACTGTTCTTCACCACCCGAACATTTTTCATCAGAATTTTAAACCAGAGTCCCTCAGCATGGGGCTAGCTGTATTCTCACTTGAGAGGATCAATGCACAAGGTTGCTGGGAAGACCATGGAGATATCTGTTTTATTAGTCAGAGTCTGAGTTGCATAATTCCTTGCACATAAAATTACCTCATTCTAAGTAAGTCATTATGAAATGTTTATATTTCACAGAGCTGTCTATATTTGCAGAAGTTAAAGCTAATTTTTTATTTCTATTTTTTTGTTCATTGCAGATCACGCATCTCAAGTAAAGGTAATGCATTTCGACAGTTACCAGGTTCAAACACAAGGCAGATACAGGTAAATTTCCTAAAGAAGATAGAATATGATTTACATTTTTGTTTGTTTGTTTGTTTTTTCATTTCCATTTGCTAAATGGAAATTGCTCATATGGTTAGTTTCAATCAGTTTTGAGCTCTGATTTTCTCTCAATTAAAAATGAAATTGTTTCTGCATCTTTTCTTGTGATTTCTTAGTCATTTATCTCAGCAATCTAATGGTTGAATAAGTTAAATGTGAATTTCAAATGTAGAGTGCCTCAGATAATTCTTTTGTATGCTTCTAATAGCCTAGCAGCTGTGATAAAAACCTTTCTAATCTATAAAATACTTGTATATATTTTCTTCCCACTATATAGTGATCATAAGCATAACAAGCTTTTTTTTTTATTCCAGAGGGTCTGAATGAATACAGCTAAATGTTGATACCTTCCTATCAAGATGATCTGCCAAATTTTGCATGCTGTCCCAAGCTTCACATAATGCTTTAACTTTGGCAACTTCAGAAGCATATGAAACTCATCAAATCCTAATACAAAATTACTCAGGACATGATAGTAGACATAAATATAGAAGCACACTTGATAGACAAACAAAGTTACTTCAGAAAGTTAAGAAATTTTTTGAACAAACGTCAGAAGTTGTTGTTTATTATACATATAAGTATACCATGTCTACAGTGAAAATGTCTAAAATTTGTGGGTGAGAGGTCACTTCAAGATCACAAAGTCAAAAACATTTGTCCAAAGTTAAAAAAAAAAAAGCCCTTAAAAAAAATTATTTTTCTTTTATTTTATATTTTTGTTAGCTATAGTGAAAAATCACAGTTGTGATATACAGTAAAACTTAATCAGCATTTTTCTTTCCCCTTCCATTCCACTTACTAAATCATATTCTGTCTCCATCAAATAAAAAGTGTGCAGAAATTTATAGGATTCGGCACAGAGTATTTTCTCTGTAGAATACTATAGGAAAGCTCTAATAACCTATGAAAATGTGTCATTATCGATTCAATTTGATAGTTCTTTATAAGTCATTTCTATCAAGACCTCTCAAATCCATTTAGAATTCTATAATGACTTTACCCTTATCATTTCCTGTGTAGGTCTTCCGATAACAGAAGAGAGAATTTTATGACAATTTTCTTAATATAAATCACAGTCCAGGTTCACTGCAAAATAAAAAGGACTAAGCAGTGGTAGTGACTGTTCAACAAATAGAATAGCGCAAATGTCTGCAAGATCCATCTATTGACATGAGCACTTGGCTGGAAGGATTGAACAAAGATGTGTAAGAATAGATGTACAGAAGAGACTTTGGCCTCGTAGCACTGACTGCTGCAAAATCTGTGTGCATTTCAGAGAAGTACCTTCCTAATGGGATTCGTAATGGCCTGGTAGGATGCCAGCAAATGCAACGGATGGAGAGAAGTAAGACCCGAGTATGTGATTCACAACAGCTAACATACTGACAGAGAAACCCAAGTTAATTAACAAAAACATGGAGGACAAAAACACAGATATTATTCCGACCTCCTCCAGATTATAAATATTTTAGTCTGCTACTATAGAAAAATGCCTCTTTTCTTGTGGGATTGACATTCCCAAGAACTTTCTCCCGCTCAGGTTTGGCAGCTCAGTCCTTTCCTTAGAAAGAAAATGAATGGGCAAAACTTTCCTTCAAAACAGCAGAAGAAGAGGTGCTGCCTCCATTTTTCTGTGCAACATCTCAGCAACTAAAGCACTCCACTCAACCTGGGCATGGAAACAACAGCTGTCCATCCCACGTCTGCCCAAGAGGATTTGACCGCAAAGCCCTCCTGTTCCAGAAGATTCTCCAAGTCCCCTTACTGTGAAGTATTCAGGGGTGGGAGGAAGTAAATTACATATTTCTCTCTTTTTTTAGGCTGTTCTAACTAAGAGACATGTCAGTAAATATTCTTTGATACAGAGAAAAATAAGAACTGATGAATATGACTCTGTGAGCTCAGACAGTGATGGCAAACCTTTTTGGTATTGTGTGCCAGGTATATTTCAAAGGAGAATCTTGTTGATGCCAGACCAAATGTCTGCTGAAATTAAATTTGGCAGTCTGAATTAAATGTAAAGCATTGACTTCAAAGAAGCCTGAAACTGAGACCCCTTCCTTTCCAGTGAATCCCATGTTGCTTGACTGGAGATAGTATTTTTCTCTTCGTAAATAGAAGTACATGGCAACATGCACAGTTTATTGCAGTTGCTGATCAGTTGAGGAACTGAAATTTGCTACATATTTTATTATCTTTTTCTTTCTATCATTTTCTCTTCTTCCCTCTTAGTAAAGAAATACTTCTCTTTTTTTCCACATTATTCCCATTTTCATTGTTAGCAATCTATTTTGACATGAAAGGGAAAGTGTTAATAAATCATTAACAGAAACACTGGAATTTCAAGAAGAGAAATCAACTGAAAATCACACGGGGGGGGTCATATATTTATGGGGTGGGGGTTTTTTTTGCCACAAGATGTCATTATGATTATTTAGGTTGACGGTATGCCTATTTAGGCCAGCAGATGTCAACAAACTATTCACATTATGACTTGATTGCCTCAACAAAGTTGAATATCCCTTTTCTTTTTTTCCTAGGAAAACAATGAACTGTCCTAACATCATCTTTAGCTATTAACGTCCCTCAATTTTTGGACCATTCACAAATAAGGAAGTTCATAGAACATACTTTGAAAAATAAAACCTCAGACCAAGGCTCCACTTCATACCTTTTGACTCATTGCAGTTCAGTTTTCATATTCCTTTTGAAGAGAGCCATAGAGTGCCCAACGTATGGATAGATGACAATATTGTAATGACACCACTTGAAAGAAGAAGTAGGATGTAAGAGAGTCTCAAGACTCACAGATGTAAATTATTCAAGAATAAGGTGAAACAAGAAAAGATGAGAGGAATTCACTTTCTTTAAAATTCTAAGTGTTTCAGTACACCGGCCCTGGGCAATTCTTTCAAAGCTAGAAAGAGAGAGGAGATTGGTTTTGCAAAAGAAGACCTAAGGACAAACTTTAAGTGTGATTCTGTAAGAGACAGACTAGAAGGGGCTGTTCAAGTCACTGGCTGAAGATTTCTGACACTGTAAATGACCAAATCACATCATTAAATGCATTAGTGGACCAAGTTGTATCTTAAACTAGTTAGCATTTCTTCCTGCACAATATCTGTTGGAAAGACAGGAATTATAATTTCCAGGTTAAATGCAATTAAGACCTGGCTATGTCTGTTAGCCACTGTGCCACTGTAGTACCTGAGCTTCGATAGTTCTTGCTGCTCTGTTTACCCCTCTCCTAGATGTATTTACAAACATTTCCATTTTGCTAGATGGTTTTACCAGTTCTTTTCTAACAACATGACAAGCTTTCCTTTTCCATAATTATCATGGCAGTCTTTTTTTAAGTTCATGACCTTAATCTTTGTACTATTACATGTCATCCTATTTATTATTGCTGGTGAGGTCTCAGAGTTGCCTAATTCTCCTTATAATGTATCTGCACTGACACTACTTTCCAACAGTGTGTTTTTAACCCCTAACAATACTATACTTAGTTAGAGCCAGGGTTGTTAAAAAAAGTTAAACTATATCAGATCATAAGGAATCAACTAACACACTCCCTCCAACTTAGTAGTTCATTTTTCACCATAAGTCCTTACCATCTCCATTTAAAGTTACTAACCCACCTTACAGTTCTTCTCCAGACCTTTATAAACTCCAGGTTAAGTAGGTTCTTCCCATGTTACCATATCAAATATTCCACCAATTTAAGAGAGCCGCTGGCCTACAAAATAATTTACCTTTTTTTTAAAAAAAAAAAAAAAAAAATCAGATTAGTCCTGTGTAATCTGTAATAGATAATACATCATGTTTTATCCTAATTTGTGTCTACTTCTGCATGGTTTTTTATACTTTTCCTCAAAATTCTGTCTAAACCAATGTCAGTCTAACAGTCATTAGCTGTCCAGATAACTTTTCACAGATATAGCATTTTAAAACAGACATAGTGCATTTTTATTTTCTTGTTATACAGTGCCCCCCTCTATTTTGTGATGTTTGTTACTAAATTTACAACTCCATGTATTCCATCAGGATGTTGGGATGACCTCCAGTTTGAACACAACGGTCTTCAAGTTTGGTTTCCACCTTGATTGTTACAGTTCTCTTTTCTATATCCTCCAACCCATTAGAAAGGCTGTCTTCGTCCCATTCTCAACTTCATCAACTTTACTGAAAACCAAGATGAAGCATTTATTGAAGTTTTGAGTCATTATCTTTAATCCTGATCACATTCTTGTTCCATAGAATCTCCACCACTCATTTCTGTGCTTTTTGATTATTTCTATGCCAAAAGGAATTTTTACAAAATTTGCCAGCTTATATTTTCAAAATCATTGAAAAGACTTGGGCAACTAATTTTCATTTGTTTTAAAGGAGAATATATACCACAATCCATTCAATAATTTCTAAAACCTCATTACTGTCTTTGCTGAGTTTGCCTATTAGTTACTAGGTCTTTATTTGGGGTGCCCAAGTGCTTTTAAATAGAAGATTTTGGCTAATAGACCACATTTTCTTTCTTTCTTTCTTTCTTTCTTTCTTTCTTTCTTTCTTTTTTTTGTTTTGTTTGGGCTTTTTGTTAATTTATTTCCTTTATTAAATAGTCTTGGAAAATTTACAGGATTCAAACATTTTACCTCAGTCTTTCTCCTAATTAGATTCTATGTTTTAAATTTCTTTTTATTTCTTTCTATCCATCACAGTCCTTAAATTTCTCATCCCATGTCTGTTTCCTCCCTGATTTTACCTGTTAGATCCAAAAGATATTAACACTGAGAAATGAAAAAGACAAGTTCCTATGTTCAGCACCTGACATCCAAATTTATTATTGAATTTGTTATTTATTATTAAAAATGTATTATGGAATTGAATGAGCAGAGCACGTAAGCAGGACTTACCCAGGGGAAGGCATAAGTCATTTTGTGACAGGTTACATGTACTTAATGTAGCTATTCACTTTTTTATTCATGAAAAAATGGGTAGATTCTACATTAATTGTCGAATACCTTGATGGCCTTGACTATTTTTGCAATTCAAGGCATCTTCAAACATATTTACCCATATGTCATGTGGACCTGTGCCTATTTTAGAAAGGATTACAATGAATCATGGAATGTCAACCCTTATTACAAAGCTGTGTCATATTTCATTTTAAAAAGCAGCTTAAGAGGTGCTTACTAATTTTATTTATTAATTATGAAACAAAGTCTGAGAGAATAGATGTTGAAAGAGGTTAGCCATGCCCTCTACAACAAGAATGCTAGCATAAAATAACAGCCAGTACATAGAATACTATTTTCAATTACTCTTTATAACATTCTGTCCCTTCAGCAAAGCTGTAGTAAATTTATCATTATTAACTTACCTTTAGAAATGTAGTTTCCTGCTGCCTGAAACTGTGTTAACCAGTAAGTCCAGCACTGAGGTTAAGAGTTGAACATATTTCTATGTGGAAATTTGGAATGAAGTTATTCTTTTCAGAAAAACGTAAAGGCACAAATGCACCCTGCCTAGTTTTGTAACTGAATTGTCATCTCTGCGTTAGAAGAGGTGTTGCTCAAGGTATCACCTAATTGCTCAAAGGACAGCAAGAACCTCTAGAAGGAATTTGCATCTGAAGGAATCACTTTGGATGTGGCTATTTCAATCCACTGACTGTAGAGTGCCCTTAAGGCAAGTATGCTCCATAGTCAAGCATTTCAGTTGACTACCTAAAGCTTGATAGGATGAATGCATTGAAGACATCTCAGAATGTTTTTTGTTTGGTTTTGGGGTTTTTGGTTTGGTTGGGTTTGTTTTTTTTAACAAATGCATGTATGTTTTTATTAGCCTTGGATCTACTTCTATACAAAGAGTCAAGATTTCTGTTGATCAATATTGAATTTCCAAAAGTAAAAAGGATCCTGAAATTCTCTTTTCCTGAGTCTGCCCAGTATGACAGTGGACAGCCTTCTCAAAGTACAAAACTATACATTTGTTTAAAGAATCACCATGTCTGATCTGTGCACACTGTGGCTCTGCAATTATTTCAGTAATGTACTTGCACTATCAGATCTTTTTTTTTTTTTCTCCTAATCAAATTTTCATGTATGTTCCTGAGACTATTTGACTCTATGCAATAATCCCTGTGACAGGATGCAGTCCCAGTCTAAACTGGGTGTCCATGGGGTGCAACTGTTCAGCACGTCACACGTTGCCAGAACACACTGGCTGATGCTAATGATCATGCCCTTAACTTTCTTTTGATATCTTCAGTTATTACAATAGCTGAAAGTCAGAATTTCCAGGCTGTGGCAGTAGAATTGTGTTTTTCTGGTTTGTTTTTAAATGAAAGAAAACATCTTTCAGCATTTAAATTCTGTCCTTTAGGAACTTCATTGCTGGAGAAGATGTAACACAATAAAAATATGGTATAACTCCATTCTGTAGTGTTTCATCAGGAATACAGAACTGTGACTCTCAAAAATTGCTTATATCTCACCTTGTCTTGCCTTAATCTTAGAATTGTAAATAATATATTAATGAAGGATCTTCATGGTTTTAACTACAAAATTCCAAATAGCTCTTAAATGAATGGTGATAAATGCATTGTGCACCTTGCTGGCAATGGTGAGGGAACTCACAAGTAACATTTTCATGTGCATGTTACTGGGAGTATTGGTCTTTGTGAGCTTGTGAAGAATTTAATCATCAAACACCATCAGAGCATCATTAATGGCTCCTATCTTCTTCCAAGGTATTTGAGAAACAAATAAATGTGTGACCCCTCAGTCTGCCCATATTAAAACAATCTGCCTACATTTCTCCTGCCCCAGTTGTGCCTGAATAGTCCAACAGAGTCTATTTACTTCAATCTTTTCAAATTCACCTTTAATGAAAACCCCTACAAGTCTCACTTTACCAGCCATTTGATGGGTTTATCACCATGCTATACTGTTTTCCCAAGAGTAATCTTTGCATCACATATAGTGTTCCATGGTGTAACACATTACAGCATTTTAGAAATAGTATGTACTTTATCCATTTTTTAATAGGTGTATAATATTTAACAGTAAATGTCTTTGTCTTCGTTATTATATAGTGATACAATTTTTATCTAACGCCATCAGCACTTGGGTTTTGGAAACATTGGCTTTAAAAGGATGAAGTTGGAAAGCAGAAAGAATGAGAGGGAGAAAGTGGTAGCATCTAAGTGCTATGCCAAAGAATCCCACTCACTGTTCAGTGCTCCTAAATTTAAAATTAGAAGTGTTTCACTGCACCTGAATTACTTTGGCTCAGATAAGTAATTCCAATAGATCGGCTTTAGTGATAATCTTCTAAGTTTAAATTTAGACTCACTGAAATGTCTGGTTCCTTCAGAACATAATTTTCCAGGCTGAAGAAGTTGTCCTGTGGAGCTGCAGCTAGCATTAAGGGGAAAGACAGATTAGTGGTATTATACAGTATATTCAGTTACTCAAACCTTGAGTCATTTTTCAAGATTTTGAAATGTTTATATACAAAGTTTCATTTTAGGGAATGTGTCATATCACAGTTATTAATGGGAAGAGTGACTGAAAGTTCAAAAAGCTTTACACAAGCACAGAGATAATGGAGGCAGGCAAATACAAAATTGCAAGTGAATAGAGGCTAGCAAACAAACTCGTGATCAAGGGAAAGGATGAGCCACAAAGTAGAAAAACTTATATAATGAAATAAATTTTAAAAGATATTTAAACATCCATCTACCTGAGAGGAAAATTAGGAATGTGATATGAAATGCTGGAAAGGTATCACATTTTATGCTTTGTGGGCACATCATAAACTTTGGGGTTATAGATAAAAGATGCTGAGTTCTGCCAAAAGTTGAGTCCCTTTTAACTTTTTGAAAAGAATCTGATTAATTCTAAGATTTTCAAAAGCAACTAAGGGACTTAAAGGCCTAAGGGTGGATTTGCTTCACCTAACTTTGACTTAAATGTCTTTCTAGGTAGACTTTAGGGTTGGTAATCTCCTTAACTAAGTTAGCCATCTGAAAGCTGCAGCCTAGTCTACACGAGTCATTTAATTTCCTTCCATAGCCAATGCAGACAGACGCGTTCCTCCAGAACTGTTATATTGGATACTTCTTATTTTATGATAATATGAGTCATACTATTCCTCTGTGAATCATCCATGCCTTTCTTAATGGTGACATTTTATACCCTTTCTTCAAAAATACAAATATTTACATACAGTACAGTGCAGAATAAAAGAAACCCAAAGATCTGTAAGTCAATATCCAACTCAATACATTCCCTTGTCAGTCCTGTCATCATCAGAAAAGGATTGGGTATTTGTGTTATATAAATTTATGTCCTTGTTTGCAAAGGATTCTCTTGAACCCTAACGCTGTCTTCTATCTAGAAAAAAGCAAAATTTCATACTTCAACCTCCTGTTGGAATCACCTTCTTTCATAGAGATGGCAAATGAAATGTCAGTTCATTAAACAGGGTGTCTAGTTATATTTGTCTTATGTATCACTTCCACTCCATTTGTCTGTCAGTTTTGCATAAACTAAAGTCTTAGTTGATGTAAAACCAGAATACATTTCCACATGTTTCCTCAGGGGTCACGGAATGTCAAAAAGTATTAACACACTTAGTTGACATCTTAAGACACCCCAGGATACTACAGTACCCTTGGGTGAAAAAGAAGAGTACTTCATGTAAACAAATGCATGGAGATATGAAAAAAAAAAAAAAAAAAGAAGAAGAAACTAATGGTGGAATGGTGGAAGGAGAAGCAAGACAGAAAGATGATTACAAATGTGCTAAACTATGTGGGAGGAGCTGTACTTTGATCAGTAGCAAAAAAACCCCAAGTAATAAACAGTTTTCATTCCTTTTCAGACAATAAATGCAGCCCTCTCTGCTGTAACACTTAAAAGGAGGGCGAAATAAGACATTTTTAAAGATAAGTGCAGGAGCTATAATGACCTTAGCCTGATAACACATTCACAATCAACTTGCAAGACAGCTTTAAGTGAACTAGGTTAGAGTTTCCCAGGCTGTTGGGTATGTGCCCATTTCTGTACACAAGAGGTACTCAGGGCTGGGAGAGAGTACTGAAGAGGGAATGAGAGTGGGAAAGTCAGTGTAACTGCTTGCAGGCAATTACAGAAGTGGGACATCAACAGCTGAATGTGTTTGGGTTGGGGAGTAGAGAAAAATCACCATCACCATCATAATTTTCAGTGAGCCACACCAAAAATTAGAACCCTTTAAGAAACATTAGGTCAAGCTTCTAATGCCTAAGTTAGACTCAAATCACTAGACACTTGTGAAAGTTTTGCTTTAGTTGTCTTAGTGTTTGGTTTTGTTTGTTTGTTTGTTTAATTAGCGTGTAAGTATTTTTCATAAAATGAGCTGAGACAAGCACAGTCTATGCTGAGCTTACTCTGAAAAAAAAGGTGTTGATTTAACCCACACACCAGATATGGTAGAACAGAAGTTAGGCAGTGAAAAAAAAAAAAAAAAGTAGAAGAAAAAGAAAAAGGAACCACATGGAAAGATTCAGGCAATTGTGTATGAACAACTTGAATGAAGGTGCAAAATGGAAATTCACATAACATCTGAGTGGAAGGCTGCCTAGTCCAAATTAATTCTGCTTCACATCAGGCTTCTGGCTGAAGCACCTATGTTAGGAGTGTAAATGTTTGGGGCTCCCTCTGTGGTCAATAAGGACAGAAAGAGAAAAAAAATAATACCTAGAGCATGATGCAGCTGACCACAGAGCCCACCAGTCCTCTGGAGAGTCTCGATGCACTGGCACTCACCCCACCCTACCCCATATCAGATCAAGCCAGAGAGATTTTTCCTCATCAGTGCCAGACAAGTGTCTTGGGATGAAGTGAATCACCCTCTGAGAATGCCTTTTTCCCTCCATTAACTGAAAAGGAAGCTGATTTGGACTAGTTTGGGCTTTGGCAATGACCTCTTAAACACCTGGCTTGGCACTCCTAATATATATATGTTTCAGCAACTAGATTTAGATGGGATGAACTTTGGCTCTATAGTTCTGACCCTGTGTTGCTGAAATCAGTAGGAGTTGTTTTACTGAGTCAGCTATGTGCCTGAATGAGACAGAGGTGTTTAGTCAGTGATAATGTAATTGTCTTTCAAAAAGTACACAACAAAAAAAGAACAAACCCCAAAAACCCCAAACCAGTCCAAAACTCAGAGTAATAACAATCTGATAGGAAAGATGAAACAATGTGATTTTCCCACTTGATCACCTGGTCTACCAGATCAAAACCACAATGTGTATTAATGAAAATCAGAAAAAAACAATCAAGGGAAATTAAATAGTTCCATTGTATGTATTGTATCTTAATTCCATTGTATCTTCCCAGATTCAACCTTGCAGATTAATCTGAAAAGCTTCTGCAATATTTCTGGGCTTCTGTAATCTTTTAGCAGTCCAGCTCTTGGTCCCAGACAAAATCAGGAGGAGAAAAGATGAATTAGAAAGAAAATTAATAGACTACTTACAGGTGGAGAAGGTGAAAACAAATAAATGGGACTTAACTGGTTTAAGTTTGCTTTGAGGATTTAGTCTGCTACATATTTTACTGAAAGCTATTGCATTTTATTGAAACTATTGCATATTTTATTGAAATGGGGGGGGACAGGGACTAGATAATCTCCAGAGGTCTTTTCCAGCCTCAACCATTGTATGATTCTGTGAAGATGATTTCACCATTGTTAGAAAATTTATGGTCCTATGGTTTTTCAGGTTATTTTGATAAGCTACTGTACTCAGTTGCAAATTACTTTTCTATTGTTCATGTGATTTACAGAATGAGAATGACTAAACCAGGTGTTATTAAATCACGATTGCTCATCACCCAGAAGTGAATGATGGATGACAAAATATTAAAACATTATTTTATACCTGCAGCTAAAAGGCAGCTTAATTACTTTTTATAGTTCATTACGTAAGCCACTAATTAGAGTGTTACCTTTAGAAGCATTTTGCAACTGTTTGCTGTGACCAGCTGTATTACCAGAAGTCAGTGGCCTTGCTTTGAGAAGACTGCCAAAGAAACACACAGCCATTTTCCAGGTAAATAACTGATTAGATGTCATATCTCTGTCACTGGTTAAACTTTGTCTCCAATACGTACTTTTATGTTTACTTTACTACTTTTACCTGCATGTAAATGGCTATAGAACAAACATCATGGAAAATACATAAATCTCTACAAGTTATATGCCTTAGACAACTGTTTCTAAGTAACTCAGGAGAAATGGTAGATACAAACAATTACATCCTAGTTTGTTTGAAAGGTCTTCAGAAACCCCTGAAGACTTCACGAAACCAAGGGTGCACACACATAAACAGAGGGTTGGAGTTCCAGATAGACAGACACAATCTTTTGGAGGAATCTGGATTCCTCAGCTCTGTTGCCCATCCTATCCCTGCTTTAGTTCCACTTTCATGCCATTTTTACTTTAGAATGTGGAACAGCATAACAATATATCATACCCTAACAGATAAAAGTCTCCTTCTCTCCAAGCAGCTCTATAAAACTAAATGACCCTGCTGAGCTGTGTCCACTCCTTTGCATAACATTTAGCTGTAAAGGGGAAACAGAGTTGAAAAGTGAGACTTGCTTTTAAGATTTATAATGGTAACAAGGTCCTCTGGAGCAGCAGTTACAGAAGTTATGAAAATATGTCATAGATATCATTAACTGTCAATGACTTCATCCTGAAGCTATTAGCTAGTAAATTTGTAATAGTAATAACAGTTTTGTCAGAACCCATACTTAATTATACATATAAACCCCAGTTCACATCTCTTAAATTAAAATATATGTTACTCTAATTAGAAATATATGATGTTCTTGATAAGTATTCTTCGGCTGAATCTGTTCAGCACCTTTCCTTGTGAGCTTTTTTTTTTTCAGCAATATGGTATGATTTTATGGTGTTCTGGTATTCGATAAGGACTGAATTTGCTTTTCATAATTTAAAGCACTCTAAGACAGACTGACATTGCTAGTTAAAAGAAAACTGGCATTTCTTCATTAATCAAATAGTGATGGATGGAAATACACTGAATGATCATTATTTCATCAAGAGCAAAGGCATGTCCTAATGGACATGAAATTACCATGGTGGTCAATGACTGATTTTAGTGTCATTGCAGTCTTATAATTAAAGCTCCAAATTGAGAATTAGGACATATCTCTAAGCTCTTAATTAACCCAGTGATGGAAGCTTTAATGCTTTGTGGTTGTATCTGTGCATAACTTATGCATCATGCATAATAGTGGCAATTCTCTCTTTGCAACTATGTCAGGCAACATGCTTTATTTTGAAAGTATTGCTTACCTATATTTCTGTTGTCTTTTCTTTCTTTCACACCACATTCAACATCTGTGTTCAACCTTGATGATCCTCCATCCTTACAGAAACTCCACAGGACAAAGGTGTAGCTTATCCTAATGAGCAAATAGATTTTATAGGTCTACCCTAGGGAAGATCAGCTAGCTGAAATCTTGATCATCTGATGAGGCAAAAGTCTCCTTCTTCTTGCTCTTGTGCAGTCTCCATGACCTATGCACTCCAAGTGGCACCATGCCATTACTGTCCTCCTCATTGCATAATATTTCAACAGAAAAAGACAAGGATACCCACTCTCAAAATTTCCCATATAGGAGATGTGAATTCCAGGACCCTCAGTCCGAATCAGATATAGAACCATGTCCTCCCACTTATGGGGAAAAAGCTTTAACCACTAGGGTATTCTGCAAAATGTGGGACCTGAAATGCCATCTTCTTTCTTTTTTTTCAGAATTGATCCTGTTCCATTTGAAACCATGGCAGACTGGGACCCAAGTGGATATGTACTCCCAGCATTGCTCCTTGTTCCTTATATCACCTATGTTTGATGGACCTGATAGCCATCTGAAAGTCTTCAGAAATATATATAAGCAAATATATATATTTGCTTTAGGAGGATCCCACAGAGTGAGATGGCTAATAAAGATATAGATACAGCATTAAATTAGTGCCTCAGGCACTGTATCTCAAACAGCATCTTTTAGAGGAAATGTCACAATACAGTTGTAGAAATGGCACGCATGTTACTGAACTTACTAGCTGGATGCTTTGCAAAGCTTTCTACGTACATACAGCCAAAGAGCAACCCAGCTAAAATCCACATCTTTCCACTATTCTTATTCCTGTCAATGAACTTAACAAATAGAGAAATCAAATGCTGCTATATAAAATAGTTACCTTACACTTGACAAATCAATAGTCGGAAAATGAAAAGATAGAAGTGACATTCAATTCCACTAACGTAACCTAATGACAAGATAAAGAACTCATTTGCTATGTTTGAAACAGGTTTGTAAATGATGTTGAAAATGCAACAGAGTTATCTAGTTCTTCTGTGGTCAAGAAATCATCTTCCAAATTACCTCTAGAAACAAAAGTATATAAATACAGAGAGAAAAGCCTTTCTTATTTGTTTGGGATGCTGAAAAAGAATAATGATTAGTTAAAAGAAGGATGAGGTCAGTGACAGAAGTACCATGTGGTGGGGGGGAAGGGGAAGTAGATTTATGATGATGGAATCAAAGTCGATTACAATCTGAAGGTTAAAGACAAGAAGCGCTAATGATAAGTGAAGGGGTACGACAACATGATAAAGGCCATATGAAAACCTGAGACCGTCTCTGATGGCTTTTTACTTAAAAGATCACGTACAACCACAAATACCCTTTAATCTACCTTTTTAACAGTGTAACCACGAGGTGTAATTGGACAAGGTTAAGTGTGACAGGCCCTGGAATATGTAGTATGTAATAATAAAATCTTTGTAAGAAAATAGAAACTGTAGTTTAACAGCATCTAAATAGTTTGGTTAGGAAAGCAGATCTATGATAATAACTGTCGGGTCATGTTTTCTAAATAAACAAAAGAAATTAATTTTGCAGGTTGCATAGATATTGGTGAACGCTGATGCCAGCTGTTGTGGTTTAACCCCAGTCAGCAACTGAGCACCATGCAGCCTCTTGCTCACTCCCTCCTGCTCCCAGTGGGATGGGGAGGAGAATTGAAAAAAAGAAGTAAAACTCGTGGGTTGAGATAAGAAGGGTTTAATAACTAAAGTAAAATAAAATATAATACTAAAATAAAATAATAATATTAATGAAAAGGAATAAAACAACAAAAAAAAGAGAGATAAGTAAAACCCAAGAAAAGTGATGCACAATGCAATTGCTCACCACTTGCCGACCAATGCCCAGGCAGCGATCCCCTCCTCCTGGCCAAATCCCCCCAGTTTATATACTGAGCGTGACATTCTATAGCATGGAATATCCCTTTGGCTGGTTCAGGTCATCTGTCCTGGCTGTGCTCCCTCCCAGCTTCTCGTGCACCTGCTTGCTGGCAGAGCATGGGAAACAGAAAAATCCTTAACTTAGGATAAGCACTACTTAGCAACAACCAGAACATCAGTGTATTATCAACATTATTCTCACACTAAATTCAAAACACACTGCACCAGCTACTAGGAAGAAAATGAACTCTATCGCAGCCGAAACCAGGTGTGATGGGTTAACCCTGGCTGGACGCCAGGTGCCCACCAGAGCTGTTCTATCACTCCCCCTCCTTCTCAGCTGGACAGGGGAGAGAAAATATAACAAAGAGCTTGTGGGTCGAGATAAGGACAGGAGAGATCACTCACCAATTACCGTCATGGGCAAAACAGACTCAGTTTGGGGAAAATTAACTCAATTTATTACAAATCAACCGGAGTAGGGTAATGAGAAACAAAACCAAATCTCAGAACACCTTCCCTCCACCCCTCCCTTCCTCCTGGGCACAACTTCACTCCCGGATTCTCTACCAACCCCCCAGTGGCACAGGGGGACGGGGATGGGGTTTACGGTCAGTTCATCACACGTTATTTTCTGCCGCTTCATCCTCCTCAGGGGGAGGACTCATCACACTCTTCCCCTGCTCCAGCGTGGGGTCCCTCCCACGGGAGACAGTCCTCCATGAACTTCTCCAACGTGGGTCCTTCCCACGGGCTGCAGTTCTTCACAAACTGCTCCAGCATGGGTCCTTTCCACGGTGTGCAGTCCTTCAGGCACAGACTGCTCCAGCGTGGACCCCCCACGGGGTCACAAGTCCTGCCAGAAAACCTGCTCCAGCGTGGGCTCCTCTCTCCACAGATCCGCAGGTCCTGCCAGGAGCCTGCTCCAGCACAGGCTTCCCACGGGGTCACAGCCTCCTTCGGGAACCCACCTGCTCCGGCGTGGGGTCCTCCACGGGCTGCAGGTGGAGATCTGCTCCCCCGTGGACGTCCCTGGGCTGCAGGGGGACAGCCTGCCTCACCAGGGTCTTCCCCACGGGCTGCAGGGGAATCTCTGCTCCGGCGCCTGGAACACCTCCTCCCCTCCTTCTTCACTGACGTTGGTGTCCGCAGGGTTGTTTCTCTTACATGTTCTCACTCCTCTGTCCAGCTGCCGTTTCTCTGTGTCCCGCAACTTTTTTCCTTCTTAAAAACGTTATCACAGAGGTGTTACCACTATCGCTGATTGGCTCAGCCTTGGCCGGCGGTGGGTCCGTCTTAGAGCCGGCTGGTATGGGCTCTCTCGAACACAGGGGAAGCTTCCAGCAGCTTCTTACAGAAGCCACCCCTGTACCCCCCCTGCTACCAAACCTTGCCACACAAAGCCAATACACCAGGACATGAGCGAGTTTAAAGTCCTGTAGTGTTATTACTGGATTGTACAGCAGAGGTAGTGGTCTTAGCTCAGTAGTCAAGTAAAAAAAAAATTGATGCACCCATTTGCAGTATATGAAGTAGAATACAACAGTGAAGAAGGATAAAATGATCACTTTATTCTGTGATATTAAAACCAAATAAATTGACAAGCAAAGTAATATATTCTTTTAGTAATGTCTTCCTTCATATTGCTTTAGTATATGCTAGAGACCTCAGTATTCACAATACTGATTGGACCTTTTGTCTCTGCTACCCCAGTGTAGTTTATAGTCATCTATCACTGACCATTTCATTCCAGAATAAAAGGATTGCAATTTACTGGATGTTTGTACTGTGAATTTGTCCAGCTGTCTTCCACCTAGTCATAGGCTATAAAGAACTAGAGTTGGACTAATGACTACTGTGCAGTGAATGCAGCTCAAACCAGTTTTGGTGTATATGAAGAGTGAATTGGCAAAGAAAGTATAAGGAGTTTGTGTTTCCAAAGGAAACATTTTCAACACTTATGCAGGTTTGGCATGACGGACAAACATAAGAAAGCCCAGCATCCGAGGCTCGCTGGGAATGATTGCTTTCATGGTGAGTAATGTGATCCGCCAGAGGACCTGGTGGTGTTTTCTGTTGAAGAGGTCCTATACAGACGACAGTAAGCACTGCTGTCAAGAAAAAGATATCTATAAATTGTGTACAGAAGCAGAAGAGTACATTGCCCTAAGCTTGTCAAAGCAACAGGCTTTAAAGTGTGTAAAGAGGTTTAAGTTCTACTATCTTCTCTTGGAAATAAAGTAAGTTATTGAAATATATCAAAAAAGAGAAGGGCATTTTGGTTCTAAACTAACACAAAGAGATTGCAGGATACCCTGTCATGGTTTAAGACCAAATTGCTAACTTGGAATTTAAATGGACTTGGAAATAAAAACAGTTTAGTTACGGATATGCTCACCATTTTAAATATTACGCAACCTCCTTATCATGCAGCCAGGGAGATGGCAAAACCTGGGAGGAAGGCTGGGTGGGTCAGCTCAGCATCCCAGCTGTGCAGTGCATGGTCCTGGGCCCAGGCCATGAGGTCCCCTGGAAGTCACTTCGGTGCTCTCTCTTCCAGTCTCTTTGGATCTCTCTCAGGGTTCTCTTCTCAGGTATTTCTGGAGTCTCTCGTGTATTCTTGCAGTTTCTTTCATCTACCCCTGAAATCTTGCCATCTGCATGTCTCCAAGAGCATCTTTCAGAGCAGCTACTCTCTGTGTCTTCCCAAAAGCCTCTCCCCAAGTGTACCTCCAGGACCATCTCCTCCATGTGCCTGCCCCCAATGTCTCTCTCCTACATATCTTCCCAAAAGCCTCTCCCCTTCAGACTCCTCCAGAAAAGACCTTTTCTCCATGTCTCCCTGAGCACCTTTCCCCACCTGTCTGCCCCAAGAGCATCTCACCCACGTCTCTTGCCCCAAGCAGTTGACACCCTTGTGTAAACACGTGTGAGCTGGAGCTCCATGGGCTCCTCTGCCTGCCTGCAGAACTAGCCTCCTCCGCACATGCCACCCCCACCACTCAACCACACCAGTTATTCCCAGTACAGACTGAGGTGATAAAGCCACCAAAACACCACACAGAGGTGGACACTGCTAGCACGGAAGAGGAAAATGGTGCAGCGTGGCTGCCCATAACCTTGAGCCACAATGTGGCACCAGCAAGGCAGTGCAGTACACCAATTAACCTCAGCACCCAGAGCTAAACGAAGCTGTACAGATCTCGCAAGGGGTGGCAGGAGAGTCTGTACAGTGTGTGTGAGGCAGTAGTGCTGTCATGTGACATGGAACATATACAGTTACTCTGCATTAACTAATGTATCTTTTGAAAGCACAAACTCCTTATACCCCCGCTCTGCCAGCCTACTCTTCATATACACCAAAACTGGTTTCAGCTGCATTCATTGCATAGTAGTCATTAGCTCTGTGTATTACTAACACAGAATAGTGTCTATTTTGAAACAAATCCATAAAATCAATTCAGCCTGTTTTCTGCATGTAATATCTGTAAGCAGACCAGCAATATTTAAATGGAATTTGATTTCTGTTGTTATGATTATTATTTTTAGATAGATTCTTTTACTGCATGGATCAGTATTCATGTTTAAAATTCATTCCCTAGCATAGGTCAGATAAAATTGCACATCATTGTTCGTGTTTGGATGAGCATAGAAGCAATTCTGTAAGAAATCCCTCTGTGTGCCAATCAGTTTGTGAAAATACTTGTGACTTTGAAATTTACTTGTGTGTGTGATCCTGCCTGCTAAATTTGATTGCCTGAAGATATTCAAGTTAGTTAAGAGACGCAAACATGGGTAAAGCAGAATCATCTACAAATGTGAATATTCATGCAATCTGAGTATTCTCCCCCCATAATTACAATTTCCCCAAGAATGTTTACTGCATTTCAAGATCTTTTTCTTTTTATCTATTTATTTTTTAGAGAGAAAGGGAGAGAAAGCTGGATAGGCATCTCTTTTTTTCTCTTCATATGTCTATTCACTAATCAGATCCTTTTCCCCCCCACCTCCGAATACAAGTATGACTTCAGCAGGAGATGCTGGTTTCTCAGTAACTTTTGCAAATCAGTTTACTTAATTAAATTTCTAAACATAGGCTATTTGGGTGGAATTCAATCTGAGATTAAGATATCTACATTTAGGATGTTGATTCTATTGCCTAAACACAGATGTCTATGCCATTTCAAACACCAGTCGTATCCTGTCTAGCCTCTAATGGGTACTTCAGAAGGGCATGAATCTCCCATAGGTCCTGTGTCATATCTGTCAGCCCTGCGCAGATGTCTTGGATACTCTAGGGCTTCTGAAATTGCAGTAGAAACTTATGTTTAGGCCACTGAAGTAAGCCTTATGGCAGAACACTAAACTGTGAATATTTTTAGTACCTCCACAAGTGAGATTCAGTTATCTAAACAAAGGCACCCAGTGCCATATGAAATATCTTAGGATATTCAAAACATCTGCAGAGAGCTGACAGATATGATACAGGACCTACAGAAGCTCTCCATATTTCAGAGTGGCATCTAGACACTAACTAGGACATACCACAATGCCACTGAATCCCGTCCCATTGGGTCTAATGAAATTTTAGAAACCTATCTCCCATTTAGAGACCTATGCAGAGGCAACTAAATTTGGTGAATCCAAATTAGAACTGAATCCTCCCCCTTTTTCTCTACAGTACTTGTATTAAATACCTCGAACTCTCAAGTTTTCACACCATTTCTGTTCTATAAATGCTAAAAATATGTCTAGCCTGAACTTTTGAATGTTTACTCCATCTCACATCCACAGAAAAGAAAAAATACCCTAAACCAATGCATATGTCGAATCTTTCTTTGTGTATGGAGCAAAGAGTTCATACTCTTGTACGGCATACCAAGGTGTTAGTATGTACCTATGTTCATATTCAGATAATCTCGCAGCAATATTCAACAATTTTTGCAGCCTATGTGTTTTGACCTCCTTCAGTGGTACTCTGAAGTTTCTTCTTTCTGGCCAGTCCATGATCACTTCCAGGATTCCTGGGCAGTCAGGGATGCTCATTTGAGCACATTCTGTGATCAGTTTGGCTGAATGTAGCATCTGTTGCATGATGTATAGAAGGGACCCTCCTTTTGAACATCCAGCCCAGCAAGGGCAATCAAGGTGCCAAGAGGAGCTGTAGTTCAGTACCAGCTACTTCTGAAGTGGCTCAAAACCCTTCATATGCTGCTAATATTTCTTTTTCAGCTGGAATGTAGTAGGCCTCGGATCTTCTATATCCCCATCTCCAAAACCCTAGAGGTCAACCTCGAGTCTCTCCAGGTGTTTTCTGCCAGGGGCTCCAGGTGGGGCTCTGGTCCCTAGCTGCGGTGTAAAACATGTTTCTCACATTTTGTCCTGTCCAGACTGACCCAAGTGGTACTTCATGAATGATGTCCTGTTTAATTTGTTCAAAGGCTTGTTGCTGCTCAGGGCCCCATTCAAAATCAATCTTCTTCCAGGTCACTCGATAGAGAGGGCTTACAATCAAACTGTAACCTAGAATATGCATTATCCACAACACCTAAGAAAGCTTGTATTTCTTTTTTTGTTAGTTGGTGGAGACATAGCTGTTATTTTACTGATTACATCCATTGGGATATGATGACACCCATCTTGACATTTTATTCCTAAAAACTGGATCTCCTGTGCAGGTGCTTTGACCTTTGTTTTATGACAAAACCAGCTTGCTTTATTATTCTTTTCCCTTTCTTCACAAACATTTCCTCTGTTGTGTTGCCCCACACGATGATGTCACCAATGTATTGCAGGTGTTATGGAGCTTCACCCTGTTCCAGTGCAATCTGTATCAGTCCATGGCAAATGGTAGAGCTGTGTTTCCACTCCTGGGTTCAGTCGATTTCAGGTGTACTGGACACCCCTCCAAGTGAAAGCACACTGTGGCTGGCACTCTGCTGCCAAAGGAATCAAGAAAAAATATGTTAGCAATATCAGTTGTGACATGTCATTTAGCTGGCTTTGACTCCAGTTTGTACTGGAGTTCTAGCACGTCAAGTATGGCAGCACTTAGTGATGGCATGACTTCCTTCAGGCCATGGTAGTCCACTGTTAGCCTCCACTGTTAGATTTCCGCGTTGGCCATATGGGACTATTAAAGAGTAAGCGAGTCTTGCTGATCAATCCTTGGCTTTCCAGTTGCTGAATCAGCTTATGAATGGCAACCAGGGAATCTTGGTTGGTGTGATATTGTCACCTGTACACTGTTATGGTATCTATCGAATCCTTCTATTCGTCGACCCACAGCAACCACAAATGTGGCCAACCCAATATCACAGCACTATCTATGACTTTTGTCATAGCTTCTCTCTCACTTATTTGTTTTGGCCAGACACTTCACAAATCCTGTCCCACAGTTTTTCATGTTTGGACCTCATAGCTAAACCTCAGGCTAAGACTTATGGGGTTGCACACTGTAACACCATTCCTAAAAAGAGAGTCCAACACTGAGGGGTCAAGTAGTTATCTCATTACCTTTCACACTAGGCAATCACATGTTCACTCTCATCATCTTCGGTGAGAAGAATTCATTATTCACAAATACAAATAAAAGCCCTGTTTTGATAGCTTTTAAATGCAACTTTTAAAGGGTCTTATTTTGAGCTTTGGCCTCTGTCAATTTGACAGTAATCTACTTATCAAAAATAGGTTGAAATCTGAGCCAGGCATAATGCGTAGGATCTAGTTTGCCAGCTTTAGACTGCAGCATTTGAAATGCCTGGAACATATAGGGCTTGTCCACAAAGCTAGGGAATATGACACAGGATTTGTGGGAGAGCTACAGACTTTGGAGTTGCAGTAGTTACTCTAAATTCAATAATGTAATTCAGTTGGAAAGGAGGATACCTACATTTAGTCACCTATTGCAGAGGTCCAAATGTGAGTTTGATATTCAAAAGCTCCAATTCTAAACAACGGCCAGGACATCTGTCAAGTCAGTCCCTGTACCTCAAGGCAGGGACTGGGGGAATTAAGTCCCTCCCATAGTCTGTAAAGATCAGGTTTGAGACCACCTGAGGAACCTGCAAATGCCCAAGTCCATGGGACTTGACGAGATGCATGCCAGAGCCCTGAGGGAATTGGCTGATGTAGTTGCCAAGCCACTCTCCATCATGTTTGAAAAGTCATGGCAATGTTTACAAATTAGTCTTAGCTGTTGTGAAATACACTCCTCTGTCTCAGGCCATGGTAACCAGTAATGTCACTGGTCCCTCAAACTGCAAGATCCGTTTGTTGCTACTGTTGCTGGAGGCAGTTCATATGTCAATGTCCATTTTGGCTCATGAAGCTCTTAAAGCAGAAAAGAGCCGCCCTTCCTACCTCAGCCAAGAGGGCTCCAGAGAAGCTAGAAACACCTGTGGCTGCTTTTTGGTGGGTGCTTTGGTTTCTCTGCAGTGCCAAAAAATCAGGAGAACTTCCAAAATCTCAGTCACCCGGATAGTCAGCCACCACTCTATAAAGTAACTTGTGTGCAAAGAATGGAACTTTACTCTCACTGGTATCATACAACAGGACTCAGCTGTTTTTCACTGTGAGTATCCACCCTTGATCACCCAGCTGCAAAAGCTGTGGTCGTACTTGAACCATGCATTCTCTATATACGCCTACATCCAATTATTGTAGGAGTTACTAAACATATCCTCATCTTCTTAAACAGCATCTGTGAACTGTGAACAGGTCTGGGTCCTGAGCTTGATACTGCCTTTCTCTTGCTGCATAAAGTGGTGAGGCTTTGCTTTGAGGCACAATATATACCAAGGGATTGAAGGGAAGGAGGATTTGAAAAAGCCAGATGAAACAGTGCTCAGAAACCCTTGTTAAATGCCAGTGGCTGATGCTAAGATAAAATATGTGCGCTCCCCTATCTCCATTTTCAGCTATCCAATATGTCCTTCTTCAGACACATACCTTTGTAAATACGCACTTTGTAAGCAGGAGTTATTGCAGGCCTTGAAACTCTTTGCAAGCCATACTCATAGGGGTCTTACAGGGAGTATAGCTGACTCATTCTTTGTTTCTTTTTTTTTCTTTCTCTTGTTTTTTTCTTTCTTTTTCTTTCTTTCTTTATTTCTTTATTTCTTTCTACTTTTCCTTCCTTCCCTTCTTTTTTTCCTCCAACAAAATGTCAAAGCAAGCTCACAGAACAGCTTGGTTGTTGGCTTTTAGCTTCTTCTGCTGCTGCTTTAGGCATATGGAGCCAAAGAAACAGCCGGGCTGGTTTGAGCAGGCAGAAGTCCTGCTTTGTTCTCTCTGCTGACCATGTAAAGCATCTCAGGAAGAGTGGGAAGTGAGCAGGAGTGTGGGCAGCCCCCTGGGGTGCACTATTTGGGTTTGCTCTGCTTCCTGGAGCGTGTTTTAGATGCTGGGATTCTGCAGACAGCTGCTCACTCCGAAGGCAGCTATGCAGCTGCTGTCTTTTTTGCAGCCAGCAAAGGGAAACTCCTCTCTAGTATTCCAGGAGAGTGCCAACCACCACCTTCTACCCAGGCATTAAGAGAATAAGAACAAAGTCGGCATTAAAAAGTTGGACTTCAGAAAAAAAGATGAAGTTTTGCTGAAACTCCATCTCTGGACTCTGTCACTGAGGTTCATCCTCTTTCTCCCTGTCCCCTGACAACAGAGAGCCTTTCCACTTGGACCACTGCTTTTGCTAGGGAAAACATGCTCTTCTAAACTTCACAGCAGTGGCACAGGGAGACCTGCAGAAAGAGGGTGGGACCGACTGTGGGTGGCACCAGTCTGGGCACGAAGCATCCAGTGAAATATCCATACATACTCGTGACCAACACCAGCTCGGTAAAGCTGCTGGAAAGCAACTTGACAGAAAAGGCCCTGGGGGTCCTGGAAAGCTGAGAAGGAGCCAGCAAGGTGCCCTTGCCACAAAGGTAGCAAGTGGTACCCTATTTGCAAATATATCAACATTTGAGAATATTTTTGTCTTTAAGAAGGAAAACAAAGACAATTGGAAACCTAGATCTTTTAAATTCATAAACTTAATTATTTCTCTGGAAACAGTTTTTCCTTGACAATCAGGTCTAAATTTAGTCTCAGTCTTAGGGAGGGGGAGTTTGTAGGTTTTATTTAAAACAGTTTCACAGGGAACAAGGTGTGTAGTCCTATGTGTTTGATGGGACTTGCTGTTTCCCTGGCAATAAAACTTTTACGAGGTTAATTCCTCCTCATGGTAAGGTTACTTTGATCACCCTCACTGGGAGCTGTGTGGCATGTATTAACATGTACTCTAAGTTGCTCTGGCAATGTAAGGAGTTTTAATGTAAATGACAGCCACCTCTGTGGAAAAGCAATATAATCTGAGATAGTAAAGGTTTCATAATATCTACAGTGTTCAGGTCAGCCAAGTCTCTAAGTGACCTGGATGCTGTATGTTCAGTTGTCATAGTTTAACCCCAGTAGGCAACTAAGCACCACACAGCTGCTCGCTCACTCTCCCCTAGTGGGATGGAGGAGAGAATCAGAAGGCTAAAAGTGAGAAAAGTCATGGGTTGAGATAAAGACAGTTTAATAACTAAAAAAAAAAAAATAAAGAGGAAAAGAAACAAAACTAAGAAAAACAAGTGATGTAAAAGAACCCAGCTGCTCACCACCAACCGACTAATGCCCAGCCAGTACCTGAGCAACGTCAGCCATGGCCAGCCTCTCTCCACCACCCAGTTTTATTGCTGAGTGTGATGTCATATGGTCTGGAATAGTCCTTTGGTCAGCTGGGATCAGCTGTCCCAGCTGTGTCCCCTCACAACTTGTGCACTCTCAGCCTACTCACTGGTGGGGCAGTGTGAGAAGCAGAAAAGGCCTTGACACTGTCTAAGTGCTCTTGAGCAGTAAGGAAAACACCCTTGTGTTATCAACACTGTTTTCATCACAAATCCAAAACATAGCCCTATACAAGCTACTATGAAGAAATTCAACTTCAACTTAGCCAAAACCAGTACAATCTCCACCCCTTATACCATACCATTTATGTCATGTTCATGTCCCACACTATACAATGGATCCCTATTAATCACCACCTCCCATCCCATCCTTTTATATATTCACAGGTATCATTCCCTTAGCCTATGGACCGTTCCTGTAAAATATCCATAAAATGACCATAAAATATAATATTCACAAAATGTTCCTTGAGTTTGTTTAGTCTATGACTTTGGGCTCCATATGTTATGGTGGTTACTCCAGACAGGAGAGGTCGTGTGTTGTGTGGCGTTACTGGGCACCAAAGCCAGCTCAGGTCAGGTCACTGCCCCTCTTGCACTGTTTCTTGCGAGGCTCATCCTCCACGGTGCCGGTGGTTCCTGCTATAGTACTTCCTATAACATGAAATTTAAATCTTGGGTTACAATAATTTAAAGGTATATCCATTACAGTATCTGCCCTTGGACACTTTGGACCAGGTCATAGGGTTTAACATTGCAATTAATTCCTCCCCTTGCTTCTAGCTTGGTTAGCAGCAAGAGGTTCCTGCTGTAATACCTTTGACATATGGCAACCACAGCAGTGGTGACATACAACATCATATAACACTGGCATCATACAGCAATGGCATCATACAACTCAAATCATGGGTTGTTCTCACCCAGGATTAAATCTCCTTGAGGTACACATTGAACTTCCTCATCCTTCCACATTACCCACCAAGTACACCCAGATCCTGGAACAGAAGCAATCCCACATATGAGGTTGCCTTTTCCCAAGGAAAGAATAACCCAGACTGTCTTTCCAAGCCAGTTCCCTATGTATACTGTGGGGACCTTATCTCCTTTTATAGTATGTAGAGGCTTTGATTGGGTAGGGTCAGGTCAACCTTTGATCATGAGCCCATCTGTATGTCGCATCTCTTCCTAGATGTCCTGATGTGTCACGGACCCATCAATCTATGAGTAGCTCATCCTTCTATTTCCAGTCCAGATCCACCTAAGCCACTTCAATTGTGGCAGCCTGGACCACCTGCTTGTTGTTTTGATGTTCTTCAGTGGCATGACTCTTTGGTATGTGAACATCTACATGACCTACTTTTACAACCAGGTTCTCTACTTGGGCAGTGATATCTTGCTACAGTTCAGCAGCCCAGATGGGTTTACTGCTACGCTGCCAGTTGCTCTGCTTCCATTGCTGTAGCCACCCTCACAGAACATTTGCCACCATTCGTGAGTCACTATAGAGATAAAGTACTGGCCATTTTTCTCATTCAGCAGTATATAAAGCCAGCTGGATGGCTTTCACTTCTGCAAACTGTCTTGTTTCACCTTTTCCTTGAACAGTTTCTGTGATTTGACCTGTAGGACTCCGCACAGCAGCTTTCCACCTCCATTGTTTTCCCACAATACAACAGGACCCATCTGTAAACAGAGCATATTGTTTCTCATTTTCTGGTAATTTATTATACAGTAGGGACTCTTCAGCACAAGTCACCTCCGTCAAAACATATAGGCTCCAAAATATATAGCCTCCAAGGTCAGCCAACTTGCCTTTAGCAGAATTAGTCCGTCAGACTGTGAACACCTGTTTGGTGTTTGCATCTTTGCTTTCATGGGCTCTATTCTAGTTTCTGCAGCCCTAGTCCCTGGAGTGCCAAACAACACTGAGAAGATGGCTATCGTTCAGCTATTATTACTTAGCTGGAGGGAAAACTCAAGATTTCTTCCAGAGGGATGACTTTTTTCTGTTGATATGCACCATATCTGCATTTGTATGAAGACAATTTGAAGCGGAGAAAGGAGCTTAATTAATTGCCATACAATGCGAGCAGAGATGGATAATGTTATTCTCAAACTAGGTTTGAGCTTTGGCTTGCCATTGACCCAAACTCCTCGAGTATACATGCTACATGTATTTTCTTACACCCCAGTTCCTGTTTGGAACAAACCAAATTACATTCTAAGAAGACAAAACCTAAGCACAGGGTAGGCATTCACTCACAGTTGGCCTCTCCAAGAAGTATGTGCACTCATGGTTTTACTAGTTCCATCCTGAATCCAAGCACAGGCATAGCAGAAGACAGCATACTATAAAATTCAGAATGGCAAGAGCAATTCCAGAAACTGCAGTCGAAAAGAGATTAAATAAATGCTCTCTATGTCTTCAAGCAGGAAACCAGTAGTCTTTTTCATGAGCAACGGCAGTACATGCCTTTTCTTTCACAGTTATGTTACATGAGTTGAATGCATTGCATTTTTATTAACATTCAAATGTTGGACAAATCACTACAGACTTTCTGTCCCAATGGCTGCAGTAGTTGGAAAATTTCCTTGCGTATGTCAGCTATGGCAGGTAGTCAAGTATGGACACCGAAAAGGAGGGAGGGATCAGTTTGCAGACCTATATATCTTTTTCTAAAACCACTTTGCTTTTGATCAAAATCTCTAGTGTAGGATTTTCTATTTGTTTGTGCGGGAGGATCATAAGATGCTCAAATGTGATTTCTGGGCAAGGCACACTTCCAGAATCCATTGATAGCTTTGCAGTCCACTCTATTCCTTGTTAGGCTGTTCAGCGAGTAAGCAATGAAAAATCTCCTCTGCAGAGATAGATGGATTCCACCAGTAGCCTGGAAAATGTGTTCTCTCCCTCTGGGACTTGCAGAAGATTAATGCCCTCCAAGGCTTGCCTGGCCTTAAATAACATTGAAAGAATAAGAATAACAGGTTCCCTGGTCTGATTTGCCCTGACCCACAAAATTAAAACCCCTCAAAATATAACTGTCTAAACAAATTAAATTTGAAGTATTAATATCATTGTCTTTGCTTATATATCCAGAAGGAGTATCTGAACATTCCATAATCCAAATTGTTCAAAGGTATCCTGTCATCATGAAAATATTATGTTTTCAGGGGAGAGGGAGAAAGGCTTAATTTTCTTTTTGGCCTCCTGTGGCTAAAATAGAGATCTATCTTAAAAATGCAGGAAATTTTCTGTTGGATCGGACTAATAGTACATCAAGTGCAGTAGTCTGTCTCAGACAATAGCAATGAGAAAGGCTATTTAAAGAGAGTATGTAAGCTTGGTCATTTTCTGCAGCCCATTCCTGTTGTACTTCTCCTATATCTAGAAATATTGTACTAGGGATGCTGGAGGGAAAATCCGTCCCTAGTCCTCTTGGTATCCCTTTATGGATCTGCTATCCAGGAATTTGTTCAATCCTTTCTTGAACTTGCTGATCCTGCCTTCCACCAAAATCTCCTATAGGAGAAAGTTCCAGGAATTCACTGTCCTTCATGCAAAAATGTTCCTTCTTTTATGTTTTTAACTGGTCTTCTATTACTTCCACTGAGCATCCTAGTTCCAGTATTGTGGGATTTGGGGAGTAACACTTCTGCATTTGCTTGATCATTTCCTTCCTTCCATCTTCTCCTCTTCTAACTGGCCAGAAATTAATGTTGCTGTCATGTCCTACATCTGTCAGCTTTAAGCTTCTGTATCTCTGAGCTAAACAACCTGAAATATCACAGTCCTTTAAACAGGAGCTGATTTCTAGAGCTCTGAATATTCATGTCGAAAGAGTCCGGGGAAAACAAATCCTGTTTAGAAAAGCAGAGCCCAAAACTGGATAGAGTACCCCAGCAGAAACTTTCCTGAGTAAGGCAGAAGGATCACTTCATACATCTTGCAGGTTATACTTTTATTCACACCTTATAGTAGAATACATGCTATTTTTTACAACGTCATTATGCAAATGAGAACCCCACTCAGTCCTTCTATTTTGATGATAAAACGCTAATAATTTTGCTCAAGATTTGGTTATTGGAACTAACTTCACTGTTTTATTGCTCTAGTTTTTTTACTAATGACATGTCTCTCTAAATTGTTTCTGCGAAAATCCTTTGTGTCAAAAGCCATGAGATGTTTTTCCCTGAGATACTTCCCAAGGACCTGCTCCAGCACTTTCAGAAGTACATGCCAATCTAATGATTACTTTTAGACCTTCCTATACTGGCAAAACCAGTTTCCTTAGCTGTCCACGCTGCCTTGACCTCTGGTGAAAATCCATGACAGAAGTCCAAATCGAGTGCGTGTGGCAGGTACACCCACCCTGACAGAGAGTGAAACTTCTCAGCTGTGGAAAAGAAAAAAAATGTAGAAGCCATGGTTTTGGGGTCAAGCCACCCCACCCATACGGTGGGGTTGGGTTATGACCGCCGGGTACACACTTCGGTGAGGAATAAGAAAGTGTTGGCCCTCGGTCAGTGAAGACTAACATGACCTTATTTGACCACAGATCAGATTTGACCAGGGTATAAATGGAGCCCCACTGGAGGGCAAATTAAGTCGGTCCGCCTCTGAGCAGTCGGGGACTCTTCCCTTGGGTCGGGACACCACCCGAGGTAACTTCTCAAGGTTGAGAGCCCTTATCTCTTAGGTGAGTGTTATGCGCATTTTGAGTCATCATTTCTAAAGCTTAAGAATTCTTAAGTCTGTTGTGTAGTATTAATTTCCCCTTGCATCATTCAACCTGTGGTTTACTAATGTTGTCAGAGTTCCAAACGATTTTGATTGAAGAATAAGTTTCGTTGAGTCTAACACCTGTTTAATTTGATTGTGTAAGCCTCTGCGACAGTGCGTGGGGTGGTTGTGAAGGTCTGTCCTTTGTCCAAGAGCTGTAAGATTTAAGATGTTTCTTCCTCTCACTTCTGTCTAGAATAAATTGTGTACCTTGCCTCCTGATTCATTGTCCTGAAGAAGGGGTTTCACTCTCATTTTTCTTCCTCTCCTGATAGATAAACAAAGAATCTATAACCAAGATTTAAGACCAGATGCTGTAACTGAAAAGAATGAAAATTTCCTTCAAGTCCAACCAGAGGAGTAGGCTACACATTGACAACTGTCTCACACAGGGGTGAGCAGGCACTTCACACCAAGGACGATGAATCCACAGGCTAACGATGTTTTCTCACCCTCCCTCCTCCCCCATCCCCAGCAAATCCACGACTGAACAGAACCCAGAATCACATTCCTTTCTCTCTGCCACTCTGCAAAGTGAGGACACCGGAGCACAAGGCATACTTTATTTCCATTACTTGGCCTGCACCCAGCCACAGTGACGAGAGAATTTCTGGGTTGCTTGAACCAGGTTAAAAACATCAACCTGCCTTGCATCTACTCAGTGCATTCTAGCTCTGATGAGCACAGATGCTTTTTTTTTTCTTTAACGAGAATGTATCACCAGTACAGACAACAGTTGCGCAGCTGGCGTGCATATTTCTGTACCTGATGCCAACTTACCTCAATTAGCAGAACAAGCACATCATCATCCTGCTTTAAACAAAGTCAACCCAGATAAAAACATTTTAGAACAGTTGAACTTTTTAAAACACACAGTCTAGAAAAGCCAAAAAGCTCTCTGGTGTTACTGGTTCACTTTTAGTCATACACTGACATAGCCTTGCATTCTGAAGGCAAAAGCACATGCTAAGTGATTTTCTGAAAATATACTAAGCGCAAAATGAAGGTAGACAGAATGTGCCAATAGATAGACTAAGTCTTAATGCCTGACACTGAATAAAAGGCAATACACGGAGTAGAGAAATGCAAAAAATAACCATGAAATAAGGGTGGTGGGGAGAAGTAGTTTTACTGAGCAGAGCAGGGAGACACCAGCAAAGGTATATTAGGGTCATGGCAGGATCAAGTGACAGGCTAGGAAAATAATCATTATAAATGGATATAAATGGGGCAATATTGCATTTGTCAAGGCTAGGGAAAATAATGTTATTCATACTGAAACAAGAGACAGCCTAATGAGTTTTAGATTTATTAAAGAAATGGGAAAGCCTTGCAAATCTTGAACCTAGTCTGGATCTCAGCATCTAAATTGGAAGTGGCCAATCTGTCACCCCTTAGTGTTCAGTGAGCCTGTCATTCCATAGGGGCTGCTGGGAGAACATACTAAGACTTGTTGCTGTGGCTACACACAGCTGAATAACCAGAGTGCTGGCAGTGTTAAGAGCATAGAAGAGTAGTGGAGGAGCAGGAGGAGGCATCAAGGAAAGCTGCTGAGGCAGTTCTTGAAGCGTGCACCAGAGTCAGAAACATTTAACTGTGGGTCTTCAGTCACTGCCCTGATTATTTCTCTTGCTTAATCTGATATAAACCTGATGGCACGGACTAATATATTCTATAGGTTGGGTCCAATCTCTGGCCTATTAAGAGATCAATAAATTTTTATGAATAATATCCCATCAAGTTGCCAGATGATCACACCATTTATGTTTTGAATTATAACCTGAACAGTCAAACTTCAAAGTTTAGATAACAGTCCGGTCCCTGTGTTCATTAACTGTATCCTGGACACAATAGGAACAAATCTGCACAGTAGACATATCTGTATTTTGCACATAGCTTTTCCTTTTTTTGATTTAGGAACATATCATCTCAAAGGTCTTTTGAAAGTATTACTTACTATGTTACTTATATTACTTTTGGTCATCTTGATCTTAGCTGTAGATCATTAATCTAATGATTACAAAATTGTTACCACCAACTGATGTAACAACAGGCTTTATTTTTGGCTTTAAACACTACATAAAGTGTCTTTTGTATTCCAGTTTCTCATCTTAAAGGAATCCAAAATTCTCTTAAAACCTATTTTAGATAGGTTTAAAATTTACCAGTGATTTTCAGTGACTTATTTGATCCCTAATAAATACCTGGTCTATATAGAGGTGCCCAGCAAAACAGAAATTTTATTTTCTCAGATTCTTTTTTGATTAGTGCTCATCAGTCATAAGTCAAGTTTAAAATTAGCAAAACATGACAACAAGATTGAATGCTAGTATGAGATAAATTTCTCACACTGTTTGGCGTTCATGCCACATCATGATATACAGCACTGTAAATTCTATTTGCGTTTGTTTTGTCTGACTTTTAATCTCATTGACTTTTTTTAATGCTGCCATGATCATTTTACCAGCCCCTCCTGTACTTTTTTTAGAAGTGTACAGAAAATGTGTATCTGAAATATCTGTCGAATGACTGGCATAAGCTTCTGTCTACAGTTATCGAAAGGTTACATTATGTTCTTAAGATTCTGTATATTCTGTTTATACATCAGCATCCCAATTATTGTTGTTATTATTATTATTTTGTCTGGGAAACAAAGAAGAGTATATCTGGAGGCTGAAATCAAGCCTCTTGCTGATTCTCTGAAATGAAATTTGTTGACTACTTCCCTTCAGAAATGTGTACTGTTGTATGCAATATTCATAATATGGATAGATACTTCATATGAGAATAATTTAATTGTCTGTTCTGCTCAACCATTGTTTAATGAATTCCTAACAATCTGAGAGCAAGCTGTCGGAGGGCCATTATTAAATTTCATATTTGCTTTGCAGTTTTCTTCACCACTGCTTCATCTATTTAGGATTATGATGACATTAACTTTTGTTTTCCTTCACAAATAAAAGCTTTGAATATTTGTTATTTGCAAAATGCAAAGTTTAAACTTTCATTGCTCATGCTTACTGGTCATAAAATGTTCATTTACATTAAGATAGATTTTCACTTAAATCAAAAAGACCCTGTCAGGAAAAATATCAAAACCTAGAAGAAAAACATGTGAAATAAAAGTTTAGCACACTCTAAGAATATTTAAAGAGCTGCAGCAAAATTATTCCAGTGGTGTTAATTTTATTAGGTATTTCCTTGTTCTTAAGTTATGTGAAAGGGAGACAGGCATATGACCAAATGGGATGTCATTCACTATACTATTATTATTATATATAACTCTAGCCTGCCACCTTTTATTCATCTCTTCTATAAACTAAATTGACTTAATCTTTTTGATCTCTTTTCTGATAGAAGTTTTCTAAACCTATAAGAATTCTCATTTCCCTTCTTTGGACTGTTTCTCTTCTGCTATATCTTTTCATGTCAAAATGAACACTGCAGCAATGAATACTGAATTTTTGAAATACATGTCATCAGTATTGTTCTATTCTATATCTTACTCTTCAAACAATCGTATGTCTTTCAGGTATCTCTGGTGGTTATAGAGCACTGAGTGGAGGTTTTCATTTAACTGCTCCAGTGACACCCAGGTCTGTTCCCTAAATGGCTCCAGCTAATTACAAATCCATCAATGTGTAGGGGTAGCTTGCACTATTAATTCTAATGCACCATACCTTCCACTTATCTACAATAATCTTGTAAAATAATCCTCTTTGGCCACTGGGTTGTCTAATTGCCTAATTTTCTTCAGTACTTTCAGAGTTTGTTTATTTACATATAGAGTGTTTTTAATAAAGTTCATTATTAAAATATCCAAGCACCTCCTATATATTAAAGAATTTTCAAGAAAAATTATTAACTCCCATTTCAATTTGCTCAAAAGCTCCTCTTTTAATGCTTAATTTTTTGAAAGTTGTCCTGGGTTCAGCTGGGATAGAGTTAATTTTTTCAGGAACCTGGGAGGTGGGGGGGGGGCATAGCCGGGGCAGCCGACCTGACCTAGCCAAGGAGCTATTCCATACCATGTGACATCATGCTCAGTATATAAATGGGGAGCGGGCCGGGGGGAGGGCTCTGGACTTTTGGTGGCGGAGCGTCGGGTTCCGGGTGGTGAGCAGTTGCACTGTGCATCACTCTTTTTTTGTATATTCTTTCATTAGTACCGTTGTTGTTGTTGTAACCTTTTTTTTGTGTTGTCCCAGTAAACTGCCCTTATCTCAACCCTCGAGGTTCCAGGTTTTTTTTTCCTTTTCTCTCCTCCATCTCCTCCCTATCCCACCGGAGGGGGGCGGGAGGAGTGAGCGAGCGGCTGCGTGGTCCTTTGTTACCGGCTGGGCTGAAACCACGACAGTCCTTTTTGGCGCCCAACGTGGGGCAGGAAGGGTTGAGATAACGACAGATCTGGCCAGAACGTGTTGAAACAAATTTGTCATACGCATTTCTTATATTAGATAAATAGATGTTAGTCACAATGTTGATTCATTTGTTTACATGGTGGCGTTTTGTAAGTTCTTATGTGCTGTATGTATTGCCTGTAGTCACGTTTCTCACCTCTGGGAGAGTGATTGGGATTATCATTTTGCTGTACTGGGCAATGTCGACTTGTGAAATGATTACATCACTGGTCATGAGGTTAAGCTGGTATCTGTATGAGGCAGTGATATCATTTCCATACTTCGGGCACCTTCTATCGGATTTTATTGGTAATTACACTCACTCCATGGGGAAGTTGGGGGGGGATACTTCCCCCCATCCGTTCGCCTCCCTTCTGTCCTTCCGACTAATTACAACAGCTTTTGAGAATTTTGAATATCCTTGGGATGCGCAAGCCAGTGTGCTGTTAGTGCTATGCCTCCTGAATATGTTTCAGGTCTTGTTTAGGGCTACAAAAAGGCTCTTTAAGAGTACCACCCAGAGATCTGCCCCAAAGCTGGATATTCATGGGTGGCACGGCATGTGGGAGGATATGGGCAGGTATCTAGAGAACTTCTCACCTCCAGTGGCTTGGAAGTTCACTCCTGAACAACTACAGAACCCTCATGAAGTGGTAGAATATTTGAAAGAAAAATGCTGTGGCTATTCCAAAGACGTACAACTCGCTGCACTGTGCTGGGCCCTGGCCAGTATCTACCAAACACTGCTTGATATTAGGCGGCACCCTCAGGGGGAAAAGGGGGAAAAGACGAAAAACAGGACAACAGGCACCATGGCTACCCAAACCCCGACAACAGGCACCGTGGCTACCCCTACCCCGACAACAGGCAGTGTGGCTACCCCTACCCTGACAACAGGCACTGTGGCTACCCAAACCCCGACAACAGGCACCGTGGTTACCCCTACCCCGTCAACAGGCAGTGTGGCTACCCCAACCCCGGAGACAGATACTGCAGCTAAACCAGAGAACCAACCTGTGCCAGTATCAGTTGCCCCTGTACAGAAAAAGAAACACACAAAGAAATCAGTGAGAGATGAAGATGAACCAGGGTCATCGCGAGAACAGGAGGAAGAGGCAGAACCTGAAATAATTACCCGATCTCTATCCCTGAGTGAGTTGCGTGACATGCGAAAAGATTTTAGCCGCCACCCAGGTAAGCACATTGTTACCTGGCTGCTCCGATGCTGGGATAATGGGGCTAGTAGTGTGGAATTAGAGGGTAAGGAAGCCAAGTAGTTGGGATCTCTGTCTACGGAAGGGGGCATTGACAAGGCGATTGGGAGAAAAACACAAGTCCTCAGCCTCTGGAGGCGACTTCTGTTAGGTGTAAAGGAAAGATACCCCTTCAAGGATGAAGTTACATGTCACCAAGGCAAGTGGACCACCATGGAGAGAGGTATCCAGTACCTGAGGGAATTAGCCGTGCTGGAGGTGATTTATAATGATCCAGAAAATGCGCAGTCACCCACAGATCCAGATGAAGTCCAATGCACACAACCCATGTGGCGGAAGTTTCTACGAAGTGCACCACCAACCTACGCCAACTCATTGGCAGTAATGTCCTGGAAAGAAGGTAATGGACAAACGGTGGATGAATTGGCTGTCCAACTCCGGCAATACAAAGGAAGTCTCTCTTCCTCCCGACGGGCCCGTGTCTCAGTTGTAGAGGAATTGTCCCGAGAGTTCCAGCAATTCAAAGTGGATATGTCCTCCTCCCCACCTGTACAGGCCCACATCGCAGCTATTGGGAGTAAGCACTCCCAAGAGAGAGGAGAGAGAAAGTACACACGACGGGCTAACCTGTGGTTTTACCTGTGTGACCATGGAGAGGACATGAGGAAGTGGGATGGAAAACCTACCTCAGTCCTGGATGCACGGGTACAGGAGTTGCGAGAAAAAGCAACCAGAAAAGAGGATTCTTCTTGGAAAGCTGCTGCTCCAGTTTCCCGTGAGCAGTCCCCAAGATGCAGTAGATGGGCTGATGCCATTTCTGATCCTCTTGAAGGGACTTCTGATTCATGTGTGCGAAAAGTGAGTAACGGATATTCTAACCAGGATTAGAGGGGCCCTGCCTCCAGCCAGGTGGAGGAGAGGGACAACCGAGTCTACTGGACAGTGTGGATTCGATGGCCTGGCACGTCCGACCCACAGGAATATAAGGCTCTAGTAGACACTGGTGCACAATGCACCCTAATGCCATCAAGTTATAAAGGGGCAGAACCCATCTGTATCTCTGGTGTGACAGGGGGATCCCAAGAGCTAACCGTATTGGAAGCTGAAATGAGTCTAACCGGGAATGAGTGGCATAAACACCCCATTGCAACTGGCCCAGAGGCCCCATGCATCCTTGGTATAGATTATCTCAGGAGGGGGTATTTCAAGGACCCAAAAGGGTACCGTTGGGCCTTTGGTATAGCTGCATTGGAGACGGAGGAGATTGAACAGCTGTCTACCCTGCCTGGTCTCTCTCAAGACCCTTCAGTTGTGGGGTTGCTGAAGGTTGAAGAACAACACGTGCCAATTGCTACCACGACGGTGCACCGGCTGCAATATCGCACCAACCGAGACTCCCTGATCCCCATCCATAAGCTGATTTGCCAATTGGAGAGCCAAGGAGTGATCCGCAAAACTCACTCACCTTTTAATAGTCCCATATGGCCCGTGCGGAAATCTAGTGGGGAATGGAGACTAACAGTAGATTATCGTGGGCTGAATGAAGTCACGCCACCGCTGAGCGCTGCTGTGCCAGGTATGTTAGAGCTTCAATATGAACTGGAATCAAAGGCAGCTAAGTGGTATGCCACAATTGACATTGCTAATGCATTTTTCTCCATTCCTTTGGCAGCGGAGTGCAGGCCACAGTTTGCTTTCACTTGGAGGGGCGTCCAGTACACCTGGAATCGACTGCCCCAGGGGTGGAAACACAGCCCCACTATTTGCCATGGACTGATCCAGGCTGCACTGGAAAAAGGTGAAGCTCCAGAACACCTGCAATACATTGATGACATCATTGTATGGGGCAACATGGCAGAAGAAGTTTTTGAGAAAGGGAAGAAAATAATCCAAATCCTTTTGAAGGCTGGTTTTGCCATAAAAGAAAGTAAGGTCAAGGGACCTGCACAGGAGATCCAGTTCTTAGGAGTAAAATGGCAAGACGGGCGTCGTCACATCCCTATGGATGTGATCAACAAAATAGCAGCTATGTCCCCACCGACTAATAAAAAGGAAACACAGGCTTTCTTAGGTGTTGTGGGTTTTTGGAGAATGCATATTCCAAATTACAGTCAAATTGTAAGTCCTCTCTACCAAGTTACCCGGAAGAAGAATGATTTTAAATGGGGACCTGGGCAACGACAAGCCTTTGAACAAATTAAGCGGGAGATTGTTCACGCAGTAGCTCTTGGGCCAGTCCGGGCAGGACAAGATGTTAAAAATGTGCTCTATACTGCAGCTGGGGAAAATGGCCCTACCTGGAGCCCCTGGCAGAAAGCACCTGGGGAGACCCGAGGCTGACCCCTGGGGTTTTGGAGTCGGGGATACAGAGGATCCGAGGCTCGCTATACTCCAACTGAAAAAGAGATATTGGCAGCATATGAAGGAGTTCAAGCCACCTCAGAAGTGGTTGGTACTGAAGCACAGCTCCTCTTAGCACCCCGACTGCCAGTGCTGGGCTGGATGTTCAAAGGGAAAGTCTCCTCTACACATCATGCAACTGATGCCACATGGAGTAAGTGGGCCGCACTGATCACACAACGAGCTCGCATAGGAAACCCCAGTCGCCCAGGAATTGTGGAAGTGATTACGGACTGGCCAGAAGGCAAAGATTTTGGAATGTCGCCAGAGGAGGAGGTGGCACGAGCTGAAGAGGCCCCGCTGTATAATAAACTGCCAGAAAATGAGAGGCAATATGCCCTGTTCACTGATGGGTCCTGTCGCATTGTGGGAAAACATCGGAGGTGGAAGGCTGCTGTATGGAGTCCTACACAACTAGTCGCAGAAACTGCTGAAGGAGAAGGTGAATCGAGTCAGTTTGCAGAAGTGAAAGCCATCCAGCTAGCATTAGACATTGCTGAAAGAGAGAAGTGGCCAGTGCTCTATCTCTATACTGACTCATGGATGGTGGCAAATGCCCTATGGGGGTGGCTACAGCAATGGAAGAAGAGCAACTGGCAGCGCAGAGGTAAACCCATCTGGGTGGCCGCACTGTGGCAAGATATTGCTGTTCGGATAGAGAAGCTAGTGGTAAAAGTACGTCACGTAGATGCTCATGTACCCAAGAGTCGGGCCACTGAAGAACATCAAAACAACCAGCAGGCAGATCAGGCCGCCAAGATTGAAGTGTCTCAGGTGGACCTGGACTGGCAACATAGGGGTGAGCTATTTATGGCTCAGTGGGCCCATGATACCTCGGGCCATCAGGGAAGAGATGCAACATATAGATGGGCTCGTGATCGAGGGGTGGACTTGACCATGGACACTATCACGCAGGTTATCCATGAATGTGAAACATGTGCTGCAATTAAGCAAGCCAAGCGGTTAAAACCCCTGTCGTGTGGAGGGCGATGGCTGAAATATAAACAGTGGGAGGCCTGGCAGATTGACTATATCACACTCCCACGAACCCGCCAAGGCAAGTGCCATGTGCTTACAATGGTGGAAGCAACCACTGGATGGCTGGAAACATATCCTGTGTCCCACGCCACTGCCCAGAACACTATCCTGGGCTTGAAGAGAAAGTTTTATGGCGACACGGCACCCCAGAAAGAATCGAGTCGGACAACGGGACTCACTTCCGAAACAACCTCATAGACACCTGGGCCAAAGAACATGGCATTGAGTGGGTATTTCACATCCCTTATCACGCACCAGCCTCCGGAAAAATCGAACGATACAATGGACTGCTGAAAACTACATTGAGAGCAATGGGGGGTGGAACTTTCAAACATTGGGATACACATTTAACAAAAGCCACCTGGTTAGTTAATACTAGAGGATCTGCCAATCAGGCTGGCCCTGCCCAATCAAGACTTCCACATACTGTAGAAGGGGATAAAGTCCCTGTAGTGCGCATGAGAAGTATGTTAGGAAAGCCAGTCTGGGTTAGTCCCCCCTCAAGCAGAGACAAACCCATCCAAGGGGTTGTTTTTGCTCAGGGACCTGGGTACACCTGGTGGGTGATGCAGAAGGATGGGGAAGTTCGATGTGTACCTCAGGGAGATTTGATTTTGGGAGAGAATAGCCAGTGAATTAGGCTGTATGATATTTAACTGCTAAATAACCTGCCAATGTATGTCATTGTATCTATAGTGTCTATATGCCATATCAAGGGTATTACTGTAAGAATTACCCAAATGACTGAAGGATGGACTTTGAAACTGAGCCAAGTACAACAGTGATAGAACTTGAACTGGTGCCCAGCAATTTCCTTGAGATCAGCCTCTTCGACCTGCAGGCCAAGGGTGTGGGTTGCACCAAATGTACCAGCCACAAGTTCCAGAGGCAGCGTACAACAACCTAACACCTCACACCATCTCTCTTATCCTGAAGAACTGTTACAACAGATGGAGCCCCAAAGTCATGGACTAAATAAAATTGATGGACACATTGGAGAGATAGCCCATCGACTAAGGGAATACTATTTGTGTGTGTGGGTGGGGGGGTGTCCATATACATAATATATATATAAGACAAGGAAAGTGGTAGTAGTTGATTGGAAAATGTAAGATCTGGGCATGATGTAGATGGTATAGAATAAGGGGTGGATAATGTCCTGGGTTCAGCTGGGATAGAGTTAATTTTTTCAGGAACCTGGGAGGTGGGGGGGGCATAGCCGGGGCAGCCGACCTGACCTAGCCAAGGAGCTATTCCATACCATGTGACATCATGCTCAGTATATAAATGGGGAGCGGGCCGGGGGGAGGGCTCTGGACTTTTGGTGGCGGAGCGTCGGGTTCCGGGTGGTGAGCAGTTGCACTGTGCATCACTCTTTTTTTGTATATTCTTTCATTAGTACCGTTGTTGTTGTTGTAACCTTTTTTTTGTGTTGTCCCAGTAAACTGCCCTTATCTCAACCCTCGAGGTTCCAGGTTTTTTTTTCCTTTTCTCTCCTCCATCTCCTCCCTATCCCACCGGAGGGGGGCGGGAGGAGTGAGCGAGCGGCTGCGTGGTCCTTTGTTACCGGCTGGTCTGAAACCACGACAAAAGTATTGCTTGAAAACTCTATGAGCATTTACTAAGGACCTGGTATTTCTGTGTTTGCTTTATGTAGACAGGTATGGAAGGGTCCAGCCTACTTCTTAGTAAAGTGAGAGCAGTACTATGTTATTGGTTAGGTGCACTAGAGCATCTAATGTTCCTAGAGTAAAGGACAAGGCTGGAATGAGGTGTAGCTCCCTGGCTCAGTTTCCTCACAACACTACACCTTCCTCACCTCTTACTGCAGGTCTGGCCTGCTAGTACATGTCAGTTCTTAACTTTTTCAGTATTTTCCACCATTATTCAATTAAAACTCTCAGCCACATTAGTATTTGTATTTAATACATTTAGAAATTGACACAAAGTTGACAAGTTATTCCCAGGAGCAAACAATATCTATCAGAAGATAAAATTATTCTATCAAATCTTAAATCAACAGTTAAGATGGAATTCTTAATTTTCCCTACACTCCCAGGCATCCCAAATTATTTCCTCTGACTGTTTGCACTTCTCATATGGATTTTATAAATATAATCAGTTGATGAAAATATTTCAGTGTCTTAATTTTTCTGTAGTAAAGTCTTAGAATCTTAGTCTTGTCTTAAAGATACTGTGATACAGATTTTCTTCCATGGATGAATGGAATTATGGAAACCTGCACATACATATTCACTCTTAAATTGTACATTGTTTTTTTCCCTAATCCAGAGATCCTATTCTCTGTTTGTGGAGTGGTTTGTTTTTTTTTTCTTTTTCTTATTCCTTCAGTGCATCTTTTTTGAAATGTATAAACTTAAGGTTAAGGATGCGCCCTTTGCACTTTTGTTTTGGTTAAAATTAAGCCCAAATGTACTGTGACATAGATCAGTACAGAATATGGGTTCTCTAATCTCTTGCTTGTTTTAGACATGGATCCAGAGTTGAAATTTAATAATGAGAATTACAAGTTTGTTGTATGAACTTGATAGGAATGGTGACCATCAGTGGGATGAAAGAATAGCTCCTTCCCTGTGTTACAGCATGGAACATGTTCAATTCTGAAACACAGTACTCCAGCAGGACCAGTAGGAGGTGGGCAAGACAAAGATGGCCAAAATACCTCAAACCTCACAGTCAACTGACACTTTTGAATGGTCAGTGGAGTAATTACAGCCCAAGACAATTCCACCACTCTCATATTTTCTGGCTTTTGCCCTAAGCATAAGCTAGACACCAAGCTGAGGATCTGGAATTCGTATAACTGATGAACCACAAACTTTTATCTTACATTTCTAGTAAAGAACTTAGGCATGCTGCATCCAAGTATACTTCCTCACTGCAGTTTGACTTCATACTGGGGAGAGACCTGTATATATATCAGCCTCCTGTACCTTGATTTCAAAATCAAATAACCGGGGTACACATCCCAGATGCCATCAGGGTTTCCCAGTGATGTGGAAGATGGTGGCACCAAGATTCAGGACATGTTCTGTAATACACGCACAAGTTAGGAAGCATAAATGACTATCTACCTTGTCTGTCTTCTTCAGCATTATCTGCAAGGTGCTGGCTGTGTGTACCTATGAAAGATGGGATGAAAAACCTAAGTTATTGTTTAATAAAAAAAAATTACTCTTAATTGAAGGATTAAAATGCAGCATTTGTCCCATGTAAAATACATAAACAGTTCTGGGAGCAAAAGTCAAGCCATTTTTCTTTTGTTTAGCACCTTCTAGGCAGGTAGCTGAACAGTAAGAAGAGAGAAAGGATCTCACTTATTTGATCTCCTTTGAGTGAGAAATTCTGCATTCTCAAAGACTCAGATTCAACAGGTGGGATATCCATTCATCTTCAATGCTCCACAGCTTTGTGACAGACAAAAATGTGAGATTTAGAGGTCCAGATCTCCTTGAGCTGAGAGTTTAGGCTAACTTTTAGGGCTCACTTTTCTTCACTTAATACTCTAAGCTGTTACATAAGAGCCAGGCACTGTTGCCATAATTGTAAGTAAAAATGTTGATGTCAGCACCTAATAACAGAATGCAATTTTTAAATCACAGCTTCACTGAAGTTCCTATATGGCATCTTAAGAGAGTTTTTAAGCCCCAGAAAGATGCAGCATTTTCCTGCTTTTTGGTGTGCCCTACTGACATGCTAGCATTCATTTATGTCAGCTGTTAAGATCCTTGAATTTAAAATCTCAAGTCAGCAATCACTGGAAACTCTATTTCAGGTGTTGCAACACTGAGCCTTACAGAACTTAAATGGGGACATATATAACCAGACTGTCTGCTTACTAAAGGTAGTGTCACCACTGAGCACGTGCAAAAGAATCAGTAATACAGAAAATTTTGCCAGAAACTATGGCTGTTTTGTCTTGTATAGTTTTGGCAGGTTTTCCTGAACATAGATGCTTAAATTTAATCTAAGTGGTGTATTAGGTACCCAGCTTTTACATGAATTAAGGGGAAATATGTATTTCACTGGCTTTAGGAGCTTAAATACTTATGTGGACCTGGTTCATGCATGACTAACAGTTCATGCATCAGTTCAGAATCATTTAGATTGGAAAAGACCTTTAGAAAATCAAATTCAACCGTTAACCTAGCACTGCCATGTCCACCACTACACCATGTCCCTAAGCACCACATCTACACGTCTTTTAAGTACCTCCAGGGACGGTCACTCAGCCACTTCCCTGGGCAGCCTGTGCCAATGCTTCATAGCCCTTTTGGTGAAGAAACCTCCCCTGGCTCAATTTGAAGTCATTTCCTCTTGTTCTATAACTTGTTACGTGGGAGAAGAGAGCAACACCACCTTGCTACAACCTCCTTTCAGGTAGTTGTGGAGAGCGATAAGGTCTCCCCTCAGCCTCCTTTTCTCCAGGCTAAACAACCAGTTCTCTCAGCCGCTTCTCATAAGACTTGTGCTCTAGACCCTTCACCAGCTTCGTTGCCCTTCTTTGGACATGCTCCAGCACCTCAATGTCTTTCTTGCAGTGAGGGGCCCAAAACTGAACACAGTACTTGAGGTGCGGTCTCACCAGCGCTGAGTACAGGGGGATGATCACTCCCCTAGTTCTGCTGGCCACACTATTTCTGATGCAGGCCAGGATGCCGTTGGCCCTCTTGGCCACCTGGGCACACTGCTGGCTCATATTCAGCTGGCTGTTGACCAACAGCCTCAGGTCCTTTTCCACCAGGCAGCTTTCCAGCCACTCTTCCCCAAGCCTGTAGCGCTGCATGGGGTTGTTGTGACCCAAGTGCAGGACCTGGCACTTGGCCTTGTTGAATCTCGTACAATTGGCCTCGGCCCATCGATCCAGCCTGTCCAGATCCCTCTGTAGAACCTTCCTACCTTCAAGCAGATCAACACTCCCGCCCAACCTGGTGTTGTCTGCAAACTTTCTGAGGGTGCACTCAATCTCCTCGTCCAGATCATTGATAAAGATATTAAACAGAACTGGCCCCAGTACTGAGCCCTGGGGAACACCACTTGTGACCGGCCACCAACTGGATTTAACTCCTTTCATCACCACTCTTTGGGCTTGATCACCCAGCTAGTTTTTTACCCAGCAAAGAGTACGCCCATCCAAGCCATGAGCAGCCAGTTTCTCCAGGAGAATGCTGTGGGAAATGGTGTCAAAGGCTTTACTGAAGGCTAGGTAGACAACATCCACAGCCTTTCCCTCATCCACTAAGCGGGTCACCTTGTCATAGAAGGAGATTGGGTTAGTCAAGCAGCATCTGCCTTTCATAAACTCATGAAATTGAGCTGAACTTCAACTGAGCAAGAATTCAAGTACTTTCAGCTGAGTTGAACAATTTTTGTTAGCCCTAGTGATACGCTTCCAAGTGCCTCCAAGCTAGAGGAGAACATAGGAAGAGAGAGGGAAATACATATTTGAAACATTTTCTATATTTGTGTGAGTGCTCATGTACGTGTATTGTCTCCAACTACCGTTATGTGCTTGTTACAAATAAAGCAAGCTGAGGTCAAACACCTGACAAACATATCCACCATTTGTAAGAAATCACCCACTTATATAACTGCATTTGAAGCTGCTCATACAGTGTGTCAAAACAAAATGCAGCACAATAAATACTGTGTTATATTATATCAGGTCAATAAATACAAAGCAACGGAATATAAAAGAAAACATACTTTGTTAGAATTATGTTACTGGCTGCACACTTCAAAGAAACAGAATTATGTATCAGTGCACTCCGTAACTAATAGGAAAAACAAAGTTTTACTTTTCTCAAAGAAAGAAAACTGTTTTCTTTGCAATAATTGACTGAACATTTTTGTGTCTACCTATGTCTCTCCAAAAATAAAGATGAGAAATAAAATGTTTCCTAAAATCTCTGTAAGGGTAGTATTGTTCAATAATCTCTGCTATACAGTTTTCTCTATTTTAGGGTCAATTATGTGAGCAAGGGGAAGATTAGAAACCACAGAGAATCTTACAGAGTGCCTTTATGAGCTACTGACATAAAGGGAATCTCAATCTCATCAGAAAGATCTTTGCAATCAGAAAGTATGAGACTCCGAAGAGAAAAAAAGAATTTTGGCAAGATGCAGCACTCCCAGCCCTACAGTGATGGGCAGCAGGACTGTGTGTGTATTAAAAAGCAGAACAGGCACCACTGCATTTTATCTAAGTGACATTCATAAACAATCCTTCCTTTTCACCCATGCAACAATTGTTCTCATTAAGAGAGGTCTATCAGACTCAAAATGAGCATAAGAATAGCAATTATCACAGTGCATGCTGCTCCTGCCCCACCACCTACTGTCCATTTGTCTGTCTGTCTCTCTGTCTAGAAACTGGCTGGCATGCTCAAGTGCTGAGCCTACTGCACCTTGGGCCACGACAGCCTGCACTTTCAGGCTCTGCGAAGACAATACGGGCATATCCAGTACATCCTGGAATTTCCTGCTGGCTGTGCCTACTTATGCACAGAACCTTGCCTTGGGCCGTGGCTTTGTGTCACAGCTGTATTTTAGGCATTGTAGGCCAAGCTTAGCCCTGGTTTAATGACTTGAGCAACTTCAAAGGAGTTACCTTGATATGAGATATATTTTGCAGAAGGGTGCATGCTCTCCCTTTTTCTTTCAAATCCCTCCTCTTAAGCTTTCCATCATTATCTGCTTTTCTCCCTCACGCCTTACATGTTCTTAAATTAAACCATCAGCATTGCCATGTTTCATTTACAACAGAACAAGACTCTCATTATCTTCATTGTATCACTTACCCCATCTTGCATCACACATTCTTTCGTCTCTGCTCCTCATATTGTCTGATGTAAACCCTGGGGTGTGAAGGTCTGGGTTTTTAAATCTCTGTGAAGTGCTATTTGAATTTAAAGTGATACATACATATTTAATTAGAATATGCATAAAAATAATTACCAATATTCTTAACTGGCCTGAATGCAAGATGATATGCTTTTAGATCTAAGCTCCTTTTCTTCTCTAAATATAAGCCTGGACATTTGCATCAATATTTAAAAAGAGATTTGGAAGAGAATGTCTCAAAAAAAATCTTCCAAATAGAGATGTTTATTCATGGGAAAGTATTTTCTTCCATTGTGACTCAATCCCTCCTCACCCTTTGAAGCTGAACAAATCCTTCCATATAACAGAGTAGGCTGTATAAACCAAGGACAGCAGGTTTATTGGGGGCCATACAACAAACTCATACCTCGCTATTCCAGCTGGAATTGTCTGGCTACAACCTTTTATGGTAAGATATAGCAAACTCTGCCCGACTCTAAGCCAACCAGAAGAATTGAAGTCTAAGATGGAATGAAATTTCCTTATAATAAGCCTCACTGAAAAATATTAAATCAGGCTCAACACAGGACTACTGAGTCTGTACAACTTCTGGGTGGCTATCAGAGCAGAATGATCTCATGACTCTCTGAGAAAAGAGCAGTCTCAGATTTGCTTTCTGTATAGAAATATTCAGTCTCACTTCAGTCACCAGAACACAGAAGGACTAAGTGAATAAAAATTTCAGTGGGCAAGAAGTTCCCAGATAAGCGGTGATATTGCTGAATTGAGATTCAGATCTAACAGAACGATATTATTCACCAAATAGCTCCAGTGATGTTTTCATGAAGTCTTTCCACTTATTCCCCAAGAAATCTCCCTGGGATGATGCAGAATAAATGGGACAGGATTCTGGTCATAGGAAGATTTAATAAAACATAAGCAAAGGGAAATCAATAAAGATAATAAGCATATTAAGGAAAGAAGATTAGAACTAGTTGAGATTTTCCTCACAAAAATGAAACCTTCAGAGGAAAAAACAGACCGTGACCTACCCTCCCCCCCAAAAAAAAGAGAAAAAGAGAAAGATCCCTACTGTGAAGCCAGATGAACACAGACAAGTAGTTAAATAGAAAAGGTCAGAAAAGGACCCAAAGATGCCTATCACAGGTGGATGTATGGCTTCAGTTTCTAATCCTGCTTTGCTGCAGTTATGTTCTGCCACTCTGAATCGGGGGGAACAGGGAAAATAAAGGCATGGAAATAATTTGTGTAGAATGTGATTGAATAGGTACATTTTCATAGTATCGTTTTGAGGTGAACAGGCTGAATGAAATTCAGAAGAGTGGTTACACTAGCTTAGCCCAAGGGTTTATCTAGCCCAATCCTCTGTGTTTAGGTAGATCACAGATGCATGCCTAGGTAAGACTGAGTATATGTGTGTGTTGCCTTGTGATGTTCTTCTACCTTAGGCTGTTGATGTTTGTCTTTCTAGTAACCCCCAATGGATCTCTCTTCCAAGTACTTGCTCAGTTTCCCTTTGAACCTGGGTAAATTTATTGCATCCATGATATCATTTTATCCTCAGTGATTGAAGAATTGCTTCCTTGGGTTTTTTTGCTTTTTTTTTTTATGTTTGAAACTTAATCCTCATAGCAGCACTTAATGACTTCCACCTTTTGTGTTGGAACAGACGAGAAGCAGTTAAATTCTACCTGTCCTCTCCATGCCTCTCATGTCTCTAACTCTTCTCCTTTTCATGCCGAATAGTCCCAGCCTACTTATGCCTGCCTTTTGCAGATGTTATTCCACACCTTGTTGTCCTTCTCTGCACCTACTCTTTTATTGACCAGTCTCCCAGTGCCATAAGTCCTTCTTCAGCTCTTCACAGTTTTCTTTCATTCTTACTACCCTGGATAAAATAATGTTTTCAGCAGACTTTCAGCTCCACCATTGTTCTCTGGATGTGGTAATTGCGTTGCACCCACAATTGAGGAAGAGGAAAGTCAGTCCAAAGTAAGCATTCTTCTTACATTTACAAAGCAGAAGTAAAAGAGGGTTTTTTATATTAAAAACCTGATAAAAATTCTTTCAAGCATGCATCATTTTCCTCCAGTTGCATATTTGTCAGACTCTCACATAAATTTCCATTACTCACTGCCCGAGACATTCAGCTAATCGCTCATGTACCCTGTCACTCTGGAGGTAGGTCACTTACTTACTTACAGCATGCTGGCTAAGCAGCATCTTTCAGGAGCTGGTTTGTTGTTCCAGAATAGTGTTTCTTGAAGAACTCTTTACAGTAAGAGAAACAATTCTTTGCAGTAAGAGAAACATTAGTTCTTCAATTGAAGATTTACTAACCTCCTCCTGAGAAGATTTCGTCTCCTCATATATTCACCCCCTAAAAATATGCAGTCCTTTTGCTGTCATTGTCAGGTAATAACCCAGACATATCCTGCTTGAGCACAAGTTGATCGGAGGTAATCTTCTTCAAGAAGGCAATCTTAAAGGCACAGGAGCAGACCATCCCCGTGTGCTGAAAGACAAGCTGGCGGGGAAGAAGACCAGCCTGGCTGACCAGAGAGCTTGGCTGGAACTCAGGAAAAAAAAAGAGAGATTATGATCTTTTGAAGAAGGGGCAGGCAACTCAGGAGGACTACAAGGACGTCATAAGGTTATGCAAGGAGAAAATTAGAAAGGCCAAAGCCCAGCTAGAAATTAGAAATTACTGGCTACCACTGTAAAGGACATAAAAAATGTTTCTATAGAGACATTAGCAACAAAAGGATGGCTAAGGAGACTCTCCATGCTTTATTGGATGAGGGTGAAAATATAGTGACAGAGGATGAGGAAAAGGCTGAGGTACTTAATGTCTTCTTTGCCTCAGTCTTTAATAGGAAGACCAGTTGTTCTCAGGGTACCCAGCCCCCTGAGCTAGAAGACAGGGATGGGGAGCAGAATGAAGCCCCATAATCCAAGGGGAAATGGTTAGTGACCTGCTACACCACTTAAACACACACAAGTCTATGGGGCCAGATGGCATCCATGCAAGGGTACTGAGGGAGCTGGCAGAAGTGCTCACCAAGCCACTTTCCATCATTTATCAGCAGTCCTGGCTAACCGGGGAAGTCCCAGTCGACTGGAGGTTAGCACATGTGACGCCCATCTGCAAGAAGAGCTGGAAGGAAGACGCAGGGAACTACAAGCCTGTTGGTCTGACCTCAGTGCCAGGAAAGGTTATGGAGCAGATCATCCTGAGTGCCATCACGCAGCATGTAAAGGACAACCAGGTGATCAGGCCCAGTCAGCATGGGTTTATGAAAGGCAGGTCCTGCTTGACTAACCCGATCTCCTATGACAGGGTGACCCGCTTAGTGGATGAGGGAAAGGCTGTGGATGTTGTCTACCTAGCCTTCAGTAAAGCCTTTGACACCATTTCCCACAGCATTCTCCTGGAGAAACTGGCTGCTCATGGCTTGGATGGGCGTACTCTTTGCTGGGTAAAAAACTAGCTGGGTGATCAAGCCCAAAGAGTGGTGATGAAAGGAGTTAAATCCAGTTGGTGGCCGGTCACAAGTGGTGTTCCCCAGGGCTCAGTACTGGGGCCAGTTCTGTTTAATATCTTTATCAATGATCTGGACGAGGAGATTGAGTGCACCCTCAGAAAGTTTGCAGACAACACCAGGTTGGGCGGGAGTGTTGATCTGCTTGAAGGTAGGAAGGTTCTACAGAGGGATCTGGACAGGCTGGATCGATGGGCCGAGGCCAATTGTACGAGATTCAACAAGGCCAAGTGCCAGGTCCTGCACTTGGGTCACAACAACCCCATGCAGCGCTACAGGCTTGGGGAAGAGTGGCTGGAAAGCTGCCTGGTGGAAAAGGACCTGAGGCTGTTGGTCAACAGCCAGCTGAATATGAGCCAGCAGTGTGCCCAGGTGGCCAAGAGGGCCAACGGCATCCTGGCCTGCATCAGAAATAGTGTGGCCAGCAGAACTAGGGGAGTGATCATCCCCCTGTACTCAGCGCTGGTGAGACCGCACCTCAAGTACTGTGTTCAGTTTTGGGCCCCTCACTGCAAGAAAGACATTGAGGTGCTGGAGCATGTCCAAAGAAGGGCAACGAAGCTGGTGAAGGGTCTAGAGCACAAGTCTTATGAGAAGCGGCTGAGAGAACTGGTTGTTTAGCCTGGAGAAAAGGAGGCTGAGGGGAGACCTTATCGCTCTCCACAACTACCTGAAAGGAGGTTGTAGCAAGGTGGTGTTGCTCTCTTCTCCCACGTAACAAGTTATAGAACAAGAGGAAATGGCCTCAAGTTGCGCCAGGGGAGGTTTAGGTTCGATATTAGGAAAAATTTCTTCACCTAAAGGGCTATGAAGCATTGGCACAGGCTGCCCAGGGAAGTGGCTGAGTGACCATCCTTGGAGGTATTTAAAAGACGTGTAGATGTGGTGCTTAGGGACGTGGTTTGGTGGTGGACTTAGTAGTGCTGTGTTAACAGTTGGACTCCATGATCTTAAAGGTCTTTTCCAACCTAAATAATTCTATGATTCTATGATTCTAGAGGCGAGGTGGGAATGTGCCTTACTTGTACTGCCAGCTGCATTTTTGGGCAAGGGAAAAAGGGGATGCAGTCAAAATGCACCTGCAGCGTGCCAGGCAATAGCTGCACTGAGACCTGAGTGGCTGTCGTGCTTCAAGACTTAACAAACACAACATTAACAGGGCTGACTTCTGTCGAAGTGAGTAAATCATTGAAGCTGAAGTTACTTTTCCCATTAAGAGAAAGCGAGGCAGCTTCCCGAGACCCCAGCTTCCGGCCAATTACCAGTCTCAGCAGAAAACTTTTATCTTTCCAGCCTTCCTTTTGCTCACATTGACCTTATGATTGAACACTTGGATACTCTCAAAGTATACTATAATAGGTTGTGGCCCTTATCAGTACTGTATACTTAATTTACATACCAGGGTACAATTTCAATGAAAGCTGCTAGCTTGCATTCTTTTATTTAATACAAAACACTTTTTTTCTTTTTTCAGCTGAAGGAAAGTGTCTGGTTTGTGGTATTTTAAAGCACAGCACTATATTTTTTTTATTATTGTGTATGCCACAATTCCAATTGTTTTTCTTTTAATTATGGAATTGTCACTAAAAGTGACTTTAAAATATTTTTAGATTCTCTGATCTGTGCCTTCTTCCACTTTAGATAAGCTCAATATATCTGAACTGATAGATCAAGGAAATCTATTTAGTTAGCTTAAATGTTTAATGCATTTTTTCCTGAACAACACTGCATAATCTTATGAAGCAATGCCCCATTTAAAGAAAATATGGAGGATATGTCTACATTATCCAGAAAACTACAATAAGAAGGGTTGGTATAGATTTTGAGTGATAAACTGATATTATAACTGGAACCTAAAGCAGTTATATGTATTCAGAATGTATATTGTGTGGAGGAATAATCCATCAATATCTCCTAATTCTGCAGGGTTCCAGTACAGTGTATCTTACCTAAACAAACACTGGCCAGATCCTACCTCTCAGCTCTCATTTCACAGCTACGTGATAGCAGAGACTATTTAATTTGCTCTTCTAAAGTGTGTAGTGGCTGTATGTGAACATATGTGTTCTTCCATATATTATTACAGTTGCCTATAGTTCTCAGCTTGCAGGGCATCTTTATGCTGTACTTGGCCTCAGACAGTGCCCAACTCATCCCCAATTTTCTTCCTGTTTGTCTCAAATCCCCTAAAAATTACATATTATTTGTTATAGTAGGGAGCCAGACCACATCATGATAATATTCATTTCTCTAGATAGCGTTTAGCTTAAGGTGGAGATGTTTAGGTTGATAATTTGAAGACTCCTGTGGGCAGTTATGGTGCTATACAGTTGGCACATATGTGGCTAAGTCAGAGAGATCGTTAAAACTGCTACTGTGCCCTACAGGCATGTGCACACTGTTACTATGTCTATTACAGTAGGTCCAACTCGGGCAGTTCATGAATTCAAGGCTGAACCTGGGACATGATTATCCATACTGTTTAACTGCAATCCAACTGCCTGCCAAAGTTTTGGCATATGCCAGCTAACACCCTTCCAGAAAACATCTGGGCACATTTTAAGGTATAGCACGATACAGAGAATGTTCCCAATGTGTAGAGCAGATGAGGCCATCCAGTTCAGAGGGAAAAAAAGATTTTAGTTGAATGGACAAAATTTGTACATGTAATTTGCTCTCAGAGCTGTGGAAGATACCCAAGCTGGTTCTACAGGAACAAGGGTGAGCACACAACACAGTGCAGAAGTGTGCAGAGCTACTCTGCTGGTGAAGCTGGTTTGCTTCCACTCCCAGAGACAACTCAGTGATATCTACACTGCTTGTCGGAGAGCTTATGAATATGAAAGGAATTTTTGTTGGGTTTTTTTGTGGGGTTTCTCCCCCACCAAAAAAATATATCCCTAGTTGCCTACAATTTTCCTATCATGCATGTCTAGAAGTAAGGCAAGCATCTAACTTTATGTCTCATTGATTGACCAGCTGGATATTTGGGTCCCATTCTAGCGATGTCTGGGAGTTTGAGTCTAGAAAGACTCAAACCCCCATTTCCTTTTTTTATAGGATTACTATTTCTTTTACATTTTACCTGACAAAGTGCTATTTCTTATCTTCCCTACAGAGTAAAGTTTTAAAAGAAATAGAAATCTGAACTGTCATTTTCAGAGGGGCAAATGTACAAATCAAGCAAGTTAAAGATAGGGTCATATATAAAGAAGCAAAGTAAAGACTGACCTGTCACTGAAGTACATTTGCCTTCACAATTCTTTCATGACAGTGTAGAGAAGCAGAATGATAATCAACATGCTCAATCCACTACAGTTTGAAGACCTGGGCTAAATTGAACACCTCCTACCCATCCTGTCCATTATGTATGGTTTATACTGTTCTCCAGATGGATCTCTCATAGAAAACTACTTGTGTATGTGTACATTATACCTAAGCCTTCAGCTGCTTAATCACACTGTGTACCTGGAATATGTAAAAAAAACCCAAATCATTAACTAAATCCATATTTAGATGATTACATAAAAAGTAATCTGATTTTCAATGAAAAAAAAAAACATTAAAAATAGTGTTTTCCTATTCTGTTCCAGTCAAGCTGAAAACTCCTTAAGGGTGATGTTGACTTCTCCTGGTTTGACTTCGTTTTAGATAACTTTTTCCTTGATCCCTTCCCATCTGCTTTTTGCCCTCTCCGCTTCATCAAACTACCCTATTACTTTTTAAAGCAATTCATGGCCTTGGTTTTTCATCCATTTTCAATTATAGGAATCAGTATTCTCCTCTGCATTGTACTGAGGTTTTCTGCTCAGGGGTTGCCAACTGACCCTTAGTTTAGCCTAAATCCTTTCAATGTTGGTTTTGCCTTTTGCTTTTTACACTCGTTGATTGTGGGATTCACTTCTATCAGACATCAGAACTGTAAAGTCAGCACAGGTCTTTGGGGAAAAAAAAAAAGAACTTTTCAATTTAATTTTAAGACTCACTTCTCAATTTCAAGTTCAGAACCGTTCTAAGTTTTTGTTTCAGGTGTTTTTAATATAAAGTGCTTTGAGATATTTTGTATGGGCAGCATTGTATAAATTCAATTTATAGCTGTATTGTAAGGTGAACTTCATCTCTTCTAAAGCAAAAAATGCAGATTTGGCTTGATCTACTGCTTTAATGACAGATTTTCTACCAATCTTTGCATGGAATCCTAATAAATACAACTTGTCTCAGAGATACAGGAAGGATCAGCCATCTTGGACATACCTGTCTGATGATTCAGAGAAAGGCATAAATTAGACACAGAAACTGTCAATTAGGTCACACAGTTTGTCCCAGAGCCAGTAAAAATGATTCATTATAATACATTTTTATTGCCTTCTAATTTCCAATCCAGTTTGAAATGGCCCAGGGAGTGGTGAATCTGGAACTTCCTTTCGCCTCAGTTGCTCTTTCCTGACTCCTACTGGCTTGCGCCTTTCACATAAAGTAAACTCATCAAAATCAGTTTTGATTGTGTTTAAAGGGTGGCAGAGTTAACTTAAGAAGTCAATCAATAGCCTAATGCTCTAACACTTATGGGAGTTTTACATACACGAACATCTGTAAAGACACACAACCTTGCGCTAATACGTAAGGTATTATTCTGTCTTAATTTGTAATTGCTCTTAATTATAGTCTATTCTAGTAAATACTTTTAAGTACATATTTAAAAGTGAAGGAAGAGTCTCATGTAAACCACATGTCAGATTGCCTAAGTCTCATCTGGCTATCGCAGTTTTCAGTATCCATACAACCCACTATCATTCGGCTAAACTATATCTTCATCTTTTTTCATCTGTCATTGAACATTCGCTTCACATTTCTAATCAGTGTAATCTAATCTAATAAATTCTATGTAGATAAATGCAAAGTGATGCATGTGGGAGAAAACAATCCTAACCTTACATACGGAATGATGGGCTCTAAGATAGCTATTACTACTCAGGAAATACATCTTGAGTTATAATAAATGGTTCTATGAAAATATCATCTTAATACTCAGTAACAGTCAAAAAAGCAAACCAAATGGTAGGAATTATTGGGAAAGAAATACAGAACAAAACAGAGAGCATTGTTATGCCACTGTATAAATCCGTTGTGTGCTTTTATCTTGAATACTGTGTGCTGTGTGAGTCCTCCATCTTAAAAAGAATATAACAGAACTAGCAAATGGAGAAAAAGAACAAGGATGATCAAAATGTGGGATTCTTCAGCCTGGAAAATAGATGAGTGAAGGAAAATACAACAAAGGTGCGCAAAATCATGCACAGCATGAAGAAGAAAAACTCGGAATGATTTTTCATTGTCTCTTCCAATGTAAGATCCGAAGAATCTTGAACAAAACTAGCACAGGAGGCTAGAGAAAAGGAGCTTTTGATAGTATGGCTAATTAAACTTTGGAGCTGTATGCCACCAGACATTGTGTATGCTAAACATTCACAGGAGTTCAATAAGAGAGCAGACAAATCCATGTGATTGGGGGGGCAGGGGGGGAAGAAAACCCAACACCGAGAGCTATCAAATATTAAGATACCTTCTCTAGCTCAAAAAATCCTTCACTAGTAACTGATGGGAGCTGGGGGAATATATTTAAGAAGCTTACCTCTGCTATTGCTATAGTAGGAGACAAGATAATGGACTAAGACAGACCTTTGGATCTGAACAAAAATATGGCTGTTATGTTTTGGTTTTAACCATTTATTTTCCTTATTTTAGAATTCCCATTTGGGGGGAATTAGTTTTTTTATTACTGTTTTTTCTAGCATTGCAATTATGTATTTATCATTACAATCTGCCAAGTGGGATATCTCCATAGTCCCTTAATATCTAATTCCCACTAAATCTAATGGAGTTAGCTATCTAATTTGCTATATTTTAAAACCCCAGTTGGCACCTTTCTGTAACTTTGACAAATAACGTTAAAAATGTTAGCCATTATTATTTTGTGATATTCTCCTTAAAGTTTATTTGGTCTTTCTGCAATTTGCAAACAAAGGGATTAACATAGACATCTAATTCAAGGTGCAAACATATTAACAGTTTAAGCATACAGCTGTGAGAGGTTAAACCAGTCTCACAAATATGCTTAAGTTAGATATATAGTAAATAAATGAAGAAGTTGCTTCTGGTGACCTGCATTTAGTGATCACAGTACTTAAGAGCAAAGCCACATTGCTCATAATTTGCAGGAAAACCTATCTCATGCTCGTGGTTTCTAGACTAACTTCAAATGCTTAGAAAAAGATGTCCACTGGGCTAGCTGTCTAGATTCCCTCTACAGTTATTAGGAGAAATGTATCCTTACAAGAGTAATTAAGTTCTCCTTTAGACAGGAGGATTGTGCAGAAACACAATGGAAATGTCTGTTTCTGTTTACAATGATGAAAGGATTCTGCACCAGTGGCTCAAAACCAGATGAAATGAGTCTCCAGCACCCCCTCCCAGTGAACTACATCACCCTTTGCAAGCTATTGAAGGTATTTCCATTGACTATATAAGGAGAGAGGGTACCTTAAGTTGTTGGTTTTCGGTCTATGAATTGGAGTCTCTTGGGGGATTGCAAAAGGGTCAAAATGACCTAAGAAGTATTACAAATAGCTTGCTATAGTCCAGTTCATCCAGGATAGCAGGGTGAAAATTGGTTGCAATTTCTGAAAACATGCAAAGCCAGTCATCTCTCATTCTCTCTCTCAGGATTATCAATGCTGTGCAGCCAGCCCAGAGGGGCAGATGGACACAGGTAAATCAAGACAAATTCTCAAAGAACTGGAAAAACTCTGCTTTAGATTGTTCCTTATTTCCTTCTTCTAGGTAGGCATCTCCTAACATTTAATGTAGCTAAGTAAGCCAGTCAAATTACCCTTTTTGGTCGTAGAAATAGGCTCAACATAACTCCAACTCATATTTTAAGTGACTTTAGAATATTTTCTATGAAGAGTAATTTTTCTCTTTTTGTGTGTTTTGTTTTGTTTCTTTATTTGGGGTTTTGGTTTGGGGGGGTTTGTTGGCTTGTTTGTTTGGTTTTGTTTTTTTTTTTTTTCCCTGAGTAACAAATTCACGGTACTAGGAAACAGCTTACATCTCCAGGGCATCATATTGCTTAATCTGGTTAACTGCAGTCAGGGCCTAGACTCACTGAGTAATATTCAATAGTTTTGTTTCTGTGAAATTACCAGAGCAAACTGGTTACACAGTACAGCAGAGAGGCCTCTAAAATGTGATATTATTGCAAATAAGCTATTTCTATATTAGCCTCTTTCAGACATTTCCAAATGATTTTGTCATTGTTCCAAATAGAATTAATTGCTATGTTTCTATAAAAACTCTTCTAGTTCTCATGGTTCCTGTGACTTGATAATAATTGCTGTGGAAATGTCTTAGGGCAAACTGTTCTTAGTAGCCAAATGGGAATTTAGTATGCAATGGCATGATATATAACAATAGCTGAAGAATAGTGCTGTGGTGTGAAAGACATAGCAGTATTCTCAGCAAAGAAAAGGAAGAAGACATATTAAAATTCAGAATGGGTTTCTGAGTAGCACACCTTAATTGCACACTAAATTTTGGTTATATTGGATTCTGATGTGTTAAGAGTCTGAACTCCCTTTAAATTTAACAGCAATTGTTAAAGGCCAATGGTTGCATCTGTTTTGATGAAAAAATATTTGAATTATAATTTATTTTTTTTGCTCTTCCCAATCTACTTCCACCTGTATAGCTCCTTTGTTGTTGCTCTGCACTGACACAGCATGACATTCTCCCTAAGCAGGAAGTGTCATCAGAAATGTCATTACATTGCTTTGAAGGGTCTTTGATGCCAGGAAAATCTGACATGTTGATACTGTTCCCAGAGATAGAAAGGAACCACACTCCATTCCATTCCATTCACTACAGGGCAAGGAAAATGACCCAGGGTTTAAGCTTGAATCCATAAATCAGGAACGCTAGGGCCAATTGTATGAAGTTTAACACGGCCAAGTGCCGGGTCCTGCACTTCGGTCACGGCAACCCCATGCAGCGCTACAGGCTTGGGGAAGAGTGGCTGGAAAGCTGCCCGGCAGAGAAAGACCTGGGGGTGCTGGTTGACAGCCGGCTGAATATGAGCCAGCAGTGTGCCCAGGTGGCCAAGAAGGCCAATCGCATCCTGGCCTGTATCAGGAACAGTGTGGCCAGCAGGAACAGGGAGGTGGTTGTTCCCCTGTACTCGGCGCTGGTGAGGCCGCACCTCGAGTACTGTGTTCAGTTTTGGGCCCCTCACTACAGGAAAGACATTGAGCTGCTTGAGCGTGTCCAGAGAAGGGCAACCAAGTTGGTGAGGGGCCTTGAGCACAAGTCTTATGAGGAGCGGCTGAGGGATCTGGGGTTGTTCAGTCTAGAAAAGAGGAGGCTGAGGGGAGACCTTATCGCTCTCTACAACTACCTGAAAGGGGGTTGTAGTGAGGTGGGTGTTGGTCTCTTCTGTCAGGTGTCTGGAGATAGGACAAGAGGAAATGGCCTCAAGTTGAGGCAAGGGAGATTTAGGTTAGATATTAGGAAAAATTTTTTTACTGAGAGGGTTGTCAAACATTGGAACGGGCTGCCCAGGGAAGTGGTTGAGTCACCATCCCTGGAGGTATTCAAAAAGCGAGTGGATAGGGTACTCCAGGGCATGGTTTAGGGGGCATGGTTAATGGTTGGACTTGATGATCTTGAAGGTCTTTTCCAACCGAAATGATTCTATGATTCTATGATTCTATAAGATGAAAGCTTTTTGGAGTCATGTGATTTAACACCTGATTTTAGTTGCCTATTTTACGTTATGGTCTGTACAAATTAGTCTATCAACATATCTTTTGGCTTCTTCTATACAGCGAAAATATACAACCCTTCTGCTATAGACTGTCATAGACACAAACCCACAATCTCGTACTTCCCTTAATTTAGTTTCACAGAGGTACAGAAATTCAGAAAGGGCAGGAGCTGTCTGTGGTAGCTGTCCTTTTGGCCCTTTTCCAAGGAATTTCATGGTTCATGGCTTGTTTCTGAGCCTGGGGATCCCCCTTGGCTCATGTACAGTTGGCTACATATCTCCAGGAGCTGTTTCCAACATCAGGTCCTAGGGTCTGGAATATGCTGGAATGAAATCTTCATCATACCTGGCCTGTAAGCTGTTTAAAAACTGTGGCAGAAAGGGAGGAAGAAAGAGGGAAATTCAGGACACATTTGGGGAGGCTTTGTCCCCAATATCCCTAGGGGTTTTGTGGGCTTTTTTTGGGGGGGGGGGGGGTAAGTTTTCCTTTCAGTAGTACTATTTAATAACATTTTAATCATCATTTTACTATTCCTTCCTGCATATAAAATTATTGAGGCATGTGGTAGGTTGCAGAATGTAAGGACTTATTCTGATCACTACTGAATGCTGAAGTTACCTAAGGCTTCTGATAAGAATACACAAGTGATGATTTCTTTTCCATTGTGAATGCAGGAGCATTGAAATTACTGATCTCCTTGCCTAACCCAGACTTATTTAGAGTAATAAAATTGTAGTCTGTCTCTTCTAATGAGAGAGCAGAATGCCATCCACATCGTACAGTAATCCTTTTTAAAGCGGGGACACTGTGTATAATTTTCTACATAAATGGAAAAAAAAAAGTAATCTTATCTACTGCATATCCCCCTTTCAGTGTTATGCCGGTTAAGTCAGACTAAAGCTGTTGACAGAAATTTCTCCACTCAGATGAGAAGCAAAGATGAGAAGAGGCATTGCAATGGTGATGGAAAAGCTTTATATAATGAGACAAATCCCAGAATCTCTAGGGAGCTCATTCAGCATGGAAACCATTTCATGTTTCTTTCATTATGGGAATGATATTTTAGCTATTAAAAGTACAGAAGTGAGATTGTCCATGCAGTTATTTTAATAGGATGATTCTGAGTGGGTCACCATTTGGTTTTGAAAACAAGAGCGCACCATGCTTCAAACAATTCCAATCTATCACGGGATGGTGGCTTTAGAACCTCTGATTGTATAAACCTGTCAAGGCATTACAACATAAACAGCACAATCTACCAGAGCTGCAAAACTATTATTCAGGAGTCCATTTAGTTTCATAAACTTTTTCCAATTCCCTGACACCTTAAACAAAATATGACAGGCATTTATATTGTATAGTATACAAGAAAGATCACTTACTGCGTGAAAAAAACTTATCTAGTGGCTTTACCAATGAGGAGAGAAAAGACAAAGTAATGGAAACCAGGAACCACTTTGTGATACTTTGTATTATTTTTTGAAGTGCACCAGTAAGGTCATAATTCCTGTGATCTTTGCGAAGATATCTTTGCTGTCTAAGTTCTGTTATACGCAAGGAGGGAGGCTGCCTATCGAAGATGTATGAAGTGACCCATGCTGCAATAAAGTTGAGGCAAATACAGTTGTTTCTTCTGAAGAGTCAATTTTTATTTTTGGTAAAGCAAAGAACGTTTTTTTTCTTTTATTCTGGGTTTTGTTTTTCTCTTTTCCATCCTGGGTCTTTTTAGCTGTTATAGAAGATGTTCTTTTCAGTACATAGTCTAAAGTGTAATGTAATATATACTGACATGTCATCCTGTGCAAAGAGAGGGTACTAGCTAATCTTTGGGCGAAACAAAAATGAAAAATAAAAAAACCTGAAGCTCAAGGCAAAACTATCCTTGGCTCAAATATCTATGTTCCATACAGTAATTACCTTATGTAAACTGAGCTCTCCTAACAGAAAGATACCCTGAGGCGACTTTGAAATACAGCATTGTAGTCTACAGAACCGGACCAAATTTCTCAAAACTAGACCATTAAGAAGTCTCCCCGAGTATTGACTTGAATAGCAGAGGCTGATCACACAGAAGAGCATGCTGATATGAAGAGAGACAAGTATACTTTCAAGGGACTGAGATTTGAAATATTGATTCAGTCACATTAATTGAATTTTTGCCTTGAGAAGTGATTACAAAAATGTTTCTCCAATATTAATTTGTATCTGCTTTGGATAAGATTAACATTAATTTCTTCGCCAGTCCCCATTACTCTTTTATTATTCATTAGCATCTCCCTTTGCATGTGTAAGAGACCTTGATGAAGCATGTTTATTCATAGACTAACCTTTTTAAATAATTCTAACAGCTCTCTAACAGAAACCTTCCTGGCATGCTGAATATCTCGTCTTTGTTTCATTATTCAATCCTTGTGCTCTATCCTCCACTTGAGATGCTGAACATGAATCATACTGCTCTTCCTACTGCTCTCTTCCTCCCACTGAAATGTCCTCTGCAGCCTGATCCCACAGGGTAGCTCTGTTCACAAAATACTGCAGCAAATTGTCTCCTGCTAGAATCTAGGACAGTATAATTTCCACCGAGCTTGAGTGCAATTATTGATTTATGCTGTCCTTAGTTCATCACATATTTGTTATCATGTTTTAATTCATTGTTCATTTACCTCTCATTAGAATATTTGGTGTGAGCTAGTCTTTGATGAGAGCTCTAGAGGCAATATTTTATTTTTTGCTTTGTATTTACAAACTTGTATTTTTTTCAAACAGACAACAGGCAAAGAGAAAGGGGGAACATAAAAAAAGGAACAAATCAATTAATTTCTTCTTTCTTTGCAAGATCTATACACTTATCTCCAGCACTTGCTAGGTTTTAATGAATATGCACTTCAAAATTCAATACAAAAACTTTATTTTAAAATACAGAATGCATACATGCATTCACATTTCTGATAAGCCCTCCTTCCACAGCAATAATATGTAGTTGCCTCCAGCAAAATGCTGTCATCCCTTGCATTATCTTTTTGTATTTATCTTGCTATAATACCCAAAGGCCCTAATAAAGAAGGTGTTACAAATGCAAAGATTTGCTTCCTGCTCTAAAGAGCTTAAAAATTTTAATTTTCCACCTTAAAAATAAATTAGTGGACTATTTCTTTCCTTTTCCAATTAGGCTTAGGAAGAACTCTAGAAAAAAATTCATTGATAGTGCGCTCAATTTTTACATATCTGGAAAAAATAATTTGTTTCATGGAGGAGAAAAAAAAAACATTTATGTAAATTCTGAAGGTTTTTTTAGTCAAGCAGTATAATTAGATATTAAAGTAGCCACAACTGAAATACCTTTTATTGCATTCAAAAAAATGAGAATTAATTTTAATATACCTTGTTCAAAAATGTTTTATTTTTTTGTTGTTGTTTTATGGAAGAAAGAAGGCTTTGTAAGCCTAATAATCTTTTCTTGAGAGGTTAGGATGGGGAGGATAGGAAAGATTTGGCACCCTGAGAGAAAATTCAGTATTTGGAAATTAAATTCCAAGTGCCTGAGTAGCAGGCAAACAAGAAGAGAGTGAACATTTCAAAACTGAAATATTTTAAAACATTTACTTTAATTAAAAAAAAAAAATTACTTGCAAAATGGAAGAAAAATCTTTTGGGGTGGGTGCTTTGTGGGACAATATATGGAGAGCTCAGGGAACATACTATTTTCTCTCTCTCATTAGGCTCATATTATCTCAACATGCAGAAATTTATATCCCTGATTCCCATTAATGCTAATATAAACAGTAACTTTGACTACCAACCTCCTACAGACTCCAGAACACACTCATTCTTCCCACTGCCTCTACACACCACGTCACCCAGCAGAGATAGATGAGTAAACCTAGGCATTTCATAATTTTAAAAGTGAAATAAATGAAAATTTAGAGTGAACAGACAGAAAGCAAAAGCACTTGCCTTGGCTAATGAATTGAACTGTATTCTGCTCACCCTTAAATGCAGTTACTGACACAGCTTTTCCACTAGTTTAAATATGCTGACTTCTGAAGAAGGAATTCATAAATTTCATTAGACCATTTATTTTATTTGCTGTTTATTTTCAATTGAGGACTGAATGGGGCTTCTACTGGGGCGGGGGTAAAGGACTAAAATGGAGAAATTATTATTAATGCCATGGATAGTCCTGTATAATCCTCTAATAAAACAAGCACTTCACCCATGCCCTAAATAACCCAAGCCATGGGTATTTAAAATTCGTCTTTATTAATGCCATACCTGACAGCTGTGATGCCTATGGCAAGACATTTGAAACCTGTAGGGTTAAATGCAGAGCATCCTTTGTGTTGGGAAAGGTGAGAGAGAAGGGGGTTGGTTTGTAGAAACACAGTTTTTCTGAACCCTTCACAGCCTGAGTGGAAGGCCATAGTCCTTATGGTGTTTGTAGATGGCCTCTGCCTGCTTAATCACCCGCTGCAGAATTTACATTTTGCCATCCTGAACTATGGATTTCTTGCAACAATTGCTTAGAGCTACTGACAGCAGATCTAACTGCCCTCAATTATTTTTTCCATTGCCAGAAGTGGCTTTTCCAGGGTACTACATGTACACTTTGGCTTTTCACAGACTTCCTCAGACTACAACCATTTTGTTTTATTTTTGGAGTTTATGGCTCTTCGGTGTGGGACTGGTTTTATGTGTCAAGCAAGGAGAGCACACAGCATATAAAGCAGGTGTTTTTGGCTACTGTGCAGATTCCTGACATGAGGTTTGTAGGCAATTGTTTTCTTTGCTGGCTTGCAGACTTTGGACTTAGAAGTCTTTAACTTGTAAACTACACATTACTGAGGGATTCTTATGGACAAATGTATACTACAGAATTAACTTTAATTTTAACCTTTCCTTTTATGATTAGAAGTCAGGCATGTAGCAGTAAATTTTCAAAGCTCTGTGTAGGTTTTTCAGCTGCAAGACTCACATTAAATTCAATAGGCCATATGTTCTATTGGCTTGCAGGCTGCAGAGGTTAGTTTCATGATGTAACTTACTGCAAAAATTGTTTCAACAGCTCCATCTTTCGAGGAAGGGCACTGAGTTTGGATTCAGGAAACCTGAGTAAAGTCCCCAGCTCATCCACATTCTTGTCTCATCTTATGTTACGTCTTCAATGAACACAATATTTTTAATCCCCTTACCTCACAGTCTCCTGTCCTTATAGCAGCACTTGAGAATGAAACAACACAGCTATGACAACAGAAGATGCAGCGCTAAGAATGTGGTAATGTCCAAGTAGACAGACAAAAAATGTCAGAGGCTTTGTGTCTAAAATGTTGTGAAAGTGTACATAAGAATGCGTAATGACGTTATTGTTGTTTCGTTAAAGTAATAGTATCATCAGTGTTGCTTCATAAAGCTTTGAGCACTATCATATCTGCAGGTAGAAACTGGCGAGAAGGATGAGGCTGTTTCTATAAATGGTACTGTAGAACTAAGATCCAAGCCAAAGATCCAAGCCAATTTTTTTTTTTTTTTTATCACATACTATGTGACTCTTGCTCATTAAATATGACAATAATTTTGAGAAAGGCATTATTCTTCCCTCTGGTGGACCATGGAGTACTATGGAGCACTAAAAAGTATGATAAAACGTATTCATCAGACCTATCTGTTGAGAAAAAGTTCTTGCTCACAAAGTTGTCTTCACATTTATGATTGCCACCTAGAAGCAAATGCTGAAAAATGTCTAAGCCACCTTAGCCTATCTTTGTTATGGAAATGAAAGACAGTGTAAAAAAAATTCCTACCATGGCCTTATACCACTTGAGAACAGAAGACAATTTGTTGGATTTTCCACTGGATAATCAATGGATGGATGTCCCCATTCGTGTATGAAGGAATCTTCTTACTGATTGCACATCTTGGCACAGAAATGTAAGAAGGAACTTGCATGAAACAGAGAGAAAGAAGGTCAGCAAGCTGAAGAGATACGTTGCTCCCACCTGCATCTCCATGAATCTCAAGGAGAAAAAACAGCATAGGCTTGAGCAGTGTTGGTAAGACTGTCCAGAACATGAAACCTCTGTACTGTAAATCATTACAGCATAGGGAATTCAGGAAAATCAAACTGAATTTAAAACAAACAAACAAACAAATAACAAAACCAAACACCTGAATCAAACAAAAGACAGACCACTTACCCCATACACGAGGTATGAATGGGCAGGCTCTAGGTATTCAGGCTGTCAGAGTGAGGATTACATGTAATATTTTCTTGTTCCATGAGCTGGGCAGTTTCTCGCTATCATAAAGAAGAATGCAGAGGCTATCGTAAGCAAGATTACAGCTATCTGTACCACACAGATGAGTGGATAACAGGTTTGCTCTGTTGGGCTTTGCCTTGGGAGAGGGAGAAAAGGGAGATAGATGCCTCCACCTAAATTAAAAGCAAACTTGTTTTTGGAATGGGGAAATACAAAAGTCAGTGGCCTTGAACAATTAATTTCAAGAAGAACAGACCAAATTGGGTTTGGGATCTGAGCATACAGAAGGTACCTCAACTGAAAAAAACCCATATTAGTCAAAAAGAAAAAGGAAGAAAAAAGGGAAGAAAGGAATAAGGGATCAGAAAGAGTGACAAGGCAACCAGTGGGGTGGGGACCGCGGAACTGTGGAGACCTCCATTTTTGCTCAGATGGTTCTGGGAATATCAACTTGGAATATGCACTCCATCATGAGGCTGTACTAAAGCCAAACACTTTCTGACTTTAGGGGGAGCAGAGTGAGAGAACAGAACATATTCTTCAACCCCTATTTGGTCTTAGAGGAACTTGGAGAATACAATAAAGTAATTTTTCACTGAGAATATTTTACACTAAATTAGTATTTACACACTAATTCAAAGATGATGTTAGAAGTATTGAAGGCATCTTTACAGAGTGAGAAACAGTTCAAGAGTTGCATGCACCCTATATGGACTGCTAGGAATTAAACAAGCAGAACCAAGAGGTTTCACTGCCTTCTTTTTCAAGGCTTTTGTATACAGTTGATTTCAAGGGTCACTTAGCATTGCAGACTCTTTTAAGATATTGTCACAGCCAGCTACAGGCTGGGGAATGTATATGCAGGAAGATCTGAGAGGAAGTAAAGAAGGAAGCAACTCACTACTGAAAGAGAAAGCTGGAATCCGCTACATTTTGTAGAAGTATTTAAGAGGAAAGGCAGTACAGCTTTCTCAGATACATTTGCTGAAGGTAAGGAAAGGAAAATACAATGGGATCTGATCAAGTTATGTGATCCTCACATCCATGGCAAGTGGATGCTATTCCAGGAATATTACAGTTCCTCTGAGGTCTTTCCAGAAAGCAGGAGAGGGGAGCACTAGTATTTTAATAACAATGCAGATTTGACAAAAAGAAACTCTGACAACAAGATTTGCTTCTGAGGCCAAATAAAAGAGATAGAAGTTCCCACCCTTATTTTGCCGATGAAAACCAGATCTTCCCCAGGGGCTGACAAAATGTTTTCAAAGATTCATGGATTCCTTCCTTCCAGGCCTGGCAATGGCTCAAAGCATGTGAGGTGTCTCCTTCAATGAAGGCTCTCTCCACGGTCTCTGAAGAGTCATTGCTGCCTTCTCTGTCTTTCTTTCTTGCCTCACTTCACTACTACATCACTCCCTCTCCTACTTCCCCCAAAAGAACATAATTGAAATAAATGACGAATGAAATTAAATAAATAAATACAGCAACACAAAACATTGTGTTCTAATAAAAAATGTTTCAGTAATCATCATCTTAATCATTTCACAGAGTTGAAGAAAGCAAGTGCAGGCATTCATTATAATGTGCTACCAGGCAAAAGAGAATTTGGGACCAATAAACCAATAAAGAAGGAAGTATATGAAATTCCGGCTTCCCATAATTTTTCTTTTTCAAATAGGAATAACTTGTTTTGTTCTTACTGGTTAAGGAAGCTAAACTTATTGAACAACACTAAATCAATTCATCTCCACTAGCAATTATTTTACCTTTTTCTGAATGCCCTTGAATTTTTCAGCTTCCTTATAAGAAAAGATTAATAGTATCAGGCTACACACATACACTTAGCCATATCTATAAAGACAAAATTTTATGTCACGTGGATGCTGTGCAATGAATAACAGATAAGGATGAACAGGAAAATTTTGATTTGGCCCACAGAAAAATATTGCATTATAAATTAAAATAAATAGCTGGGGAGGGAGAGGAAGAGGAGAGGAAGCTTGTTCCCAGGATGAGACTTTATATGGGAATTTTCAGCCAGTAGAATACTTTTATGGACATGTTTTTAATTCCTGAAAGTAGGGGTTGATAATGGAAATGCTGACAAACCTTTTGGTGTTCGTAGGACTGTAATATCCTGTTTAATGCAACCAAAATTGCAAGGTATGCTTTTTATCCTTTTCTGCTAAGAAGGCAATTACACAAGCATCTTGTTGAAGTAGTTTATAATATGATTAAATAGGCAACATTAAATCAACTGGTGATTGAATCCTCAAGAGAGAATGTATTTCAGTTAAACTTGAGAGTTACCATACTTCTTTATATTTAAAAGCCCTTTAAGCAGGACACATGATGGCGTGATACCACTCATCCTAGGCTCAGGTTGAAAATGAAGGTGCTCAAAAGTATAAATATTCTATTTTTTCTGCTTCTGCTATCTTAATTTTAATGTTTACAGAATGTGATGAAAGCTGGCTGTATTTGCATTTTATTTAATCTTAGGGAAGACTAAACTTCACACATCTGGTGGAGGCAATCTTCTAAAGTGTTTGCTTATGTAAATTAAAAATAAGATTTCACCTGCTACATTTCTAAGCAATTTATTTGTGCTCACAACTGTAACTAACAAAGATTACATTTTTGAATCCATATAATTCAATTTGTACTTCCCTCTAATTCACCTCATATTAGTATTTTTTTGTTTGCCTCCACATAGTCCTATGTTCATAAATATAAATTAAAAGAGTTTGTTTGCAAAAAAAAGAAGAGAACTGGAAATCTCCCATAAATAATAATTCTCAATCCTGTGTTCCTCCTCTGGACTAGAGACAAGATAAGGCACAAACTTCGGGCAAGAAATTAGCTATAAAATTCTATATTTTCAAAGATGTTCTTATTTCAGGATTATGATTCCAGTTCAAACATTGGTAGTTTCTTAGTCTTCTTCTATGGCTGTACTGATGAAAACTAAAATATTTAACTCCATTAATGTTTCATTATAAATCAGTTCCCATCACCTTGCCCTAATTGCTGCTGTCTGTCTTTGAATGTCCTTCAACTCGTGAATGTGTTTGTTAATGCAATGTCCAGACCTCTAGGCAATGTTCCACATGAATAGCATTAGACAATCTATACACAGACTCTTCTTACCTTCCTGAGCTGTAAAATGAACATGCATCTTGAAATTAATTTAGCCTGATTTATTTATTTGCTGCTCAACTGTGTTATCAACTTATATTCTTCTGTCCTCAGACTGCCAAATCAACATAACTCCTTACCTTTCACAGCCTGTCTTGGTTAAATGTCATCTGGGCATTGCACTCTCTGCAGCTCATTTCTGCCTCTGAACTACTGAAGATATGCAGACCCAGGAGATCTTCTGGGCAGCCTCTAAGAATCCACCTTGGTGCCCTATTATCCACTGCTTATCAAAAATCTCCACTTAACGTTCTTCGACCCCTTTTCAATCCATGTATCAGTATTCATACCCAAGCCTCTACAAATTAATCTGAGGGTGAGATTTTGCAAGAGATTTGAAAGCTTTACTAAAATCAAACTACAGTACATCTGCCATTTCCCTTCACTCACAAAGTTAAAAATTCTGTCCAATACAAAGCAAAAAAAGTGAGCCTGTTAAGGTCTATTCTTTACAAATCAAACTGCATATTGCTCATGGTTATCTTTTAGAAAAATTAATTAGACTAACAGGGCAGCTATTGCCAAGAGTCAAAATGGTATGAGTCTCCCAAGGACATCTGTTCCTGTGAATTGCATCCCAAATTAAGAAAGTAGGCACTCTCGGATTTAAAGAACTGGAGGAATGTGCCAGAGAAAGGTTTGAAGCAGGTTCAGATAATAGGATCACTATAGACATAGTAGTACGCAACCTTAAAGTTTCTGAACCCCCGAAAATCCAAATATCTAAGGTTGAAATATGTACAGAGTAAAATTCACTGCAACTCAGTTCATGTGAATAGAGAAGTGACGATTTATCCTAGCTGAAAGTTGGTTTGTATATTTCTAATTATAAAGAAATCTTTGGAGTTATTTTAGGCACAGGAGTCACTGTGTTTGCCTAGAAGTTGCTAATGAACCCCGTGGGATAGATAATGGGGGAAAAAAAAAAAAAGGAAAAAGTTCACATTTATAAATCTTTAAAAAATTTGAAGTCTTAGAAATGAAAGAGGTCAAGCTCTTACACAGCTCTAAGTTTGTCCTTATAAATTTCTGAGACAGGTGGGATTTGTACACATATCCATTCAATTTCCAATGAAATGAAATTGAGAAATGCATCTCAGAATAGAATTAGGCCATAAATAGTCATCTATCAAGTAATAATTAATATATGTCTTTGCTGACCTTCATGAGGCTTCTGTCAGCCCATTCCTCCAGCTTCTCAGAGTCCCTCAGAATGACAGCCCTGCTTTGCACTGTACTGACTATTTTACTAATTTTTTGTCATGTGTGAACTTGATGATGGTGCTCTCCATCCCATTGGCCATCTAACTGATGAAGATGTTTAACAGCATTAGCCCTCAAATTGCCCCGTGAGGAATGCTACTCATACAGTCACTCATCTGTTCAACACAATGAAATTAAAGTTACTATTAGAAATTTTACTTTTGCAGTCCAGCTCCTGAGGGCTAAGATTAGTTTCCTTAATGTTGCAGAGGATTTCAGAGTGAAAAGAAATCCAGATCAAAACTTTACTGTCTTTACCAATTTCATTCTGAAGTCTGCAAAGCCCTCATCAAACATATAACATAAATGTCAAGGCAGGAGAGAATCCTGACTATCAGTATGACTAGATTCAAAGCTAGAGTGATTTACACATACACAATTAACATTGTTTATAGGAATAGTTTCCTGATTTTAAGAAATTAATCAAATGTATAAAAAAGTGGAAACATGAATCTTTGTAGAATTCAGAGCTCTGTTACATATTTGTTATTTCATCCCTTAATAAATGGTTTGCCCATCTGTGACAGGAATATTAAAGCAATATACTAGAAGTGGTTTTTTCCCCTCTTTTTAAGTTTTATCCAAGCAGTAGCCCTTGGCTAATATAAATGATCATAACTCCATGGTTATAGGAGCTTTTACAATTTACATGAGAAGCCTCACAAAGACAAAGTTTTACATAGTTGTGGAAATCTTAAAGTTATAATAGTCATCCATTTTTATACTGGCTATGTGTATAACGAAATTCTAATCATAATCCTAAAATACTACCACAGTAGGAAAGTGTTATTGCGGAATCACTGCAGTGCTTAGAGAGGTGAACGGGTTGTGCTTCAGCTCAGGCAAAGAACTAATTTACCAGGCATTTCAAAATCTGTGCCTCTCTGTAGTCAAATGGTAGGTAAGGTAATGCTTTGTGGTCTTCCCCCTAACTTCTCAAAAACAATCTTGGGGGAAGCAACCCCATTTGCCTTTCTTACTTTCTAGCTCAAATAGACTTCTTCCTGGCTCTTTTTTTTGGTCCAGATGAATCAACAAAATTATTTTTTTTTTCAGTTGCAAGGATGCAAAACCAGAAGATAGTACCTGAAGACTTATTATCACTTTAGCTGTTGAATTTTCCCTGGCACAATGCTATAAAATTGTGACATGAAATATCAGCTGTTTCAGAAGCAGTCTGCTTTGGAAAATAAGTTTTCAAACCTCACACAGTGTAAAGGGTGGTAATATATAATCCAGCCTGTTTAACAGGCCAAGCAAGCTCAGGATAAGAGTCTCCACCCAGAGGTGGCTCATCACATTTCCGATTGTAACCTGCCTCATTCATGCATATATAGAAAAAGTATTTCCTCACACTAAGCATGTTCCCATTAAGGACAGCTTCCATTTTCCTCCTTCCTATTAAATTAGAAAGTGAAATAGATGAGATTTAAAAGCCAAGCAGAAAGTGTCTGAACACTTACAACACTCCAGGGCTAACTTTCTTAGGCTTTTTAGTTTTAATAATGCTTTGGTGAACTTTTAGCATATCCTACTAATCAACATAGTTGTACATGATCAGAATCTTATGTGAAAACACGAAAATATCTACATGCCTCCAGAAAAGCTGTATGGATGATAATCACATGAGCTACATTTTTAGGCTCTGGCATATTGGCAGAATATCTCACTTGTCAAATGCCTGACTTTGGTAAGCACTTAGATCTCAACTTTGATCCCTGTGATTTTGCATTAAAAGAGCAAGAACATTTCACTCCCACAAAGATATAGTTATTTTCAAATACGCTCATGTGTTGCCTAATGCTTCTTCCCTACTTCATCTTTTGAACATTGACAAATTGCCAAGAACCATAACAGATATTACATATTGATGCCATATAGCCTTGTGATTCTGTTTGATAATTTCATATGTTATAGTGGAAATAAACTTTGCAGCTTTTATCTTCTTTGAAAGACAGAAAGAATCACCTGTCCTGATTCCTTGAGAACCAGTTGGAGATCAGCAATGTCCATAACCTGCTAAACTAAATATATGAAGACCCACAGTAGAGTTTTAAACCTCTCTAAAATATTTCAAAAGCAATATTGTGCCCGCATGAACAGAAGTCTGTCTTTAATCTTCACCTGTTCAGTCAAAATATCAAGTAAGATGATCAGCAAGTTAAGCATCAAAATGCTTGCTTACAAATGAAAGCTGACATATCAGATGACAGAGTTTCTCTCTAATTCCCAAATACTAATTGCATTTCAACCACAGAATTGTTAAGAGCCTGCCCAAGGGGCTTTCCTGGGTTATCGCATGGAAGTTGGAGGCTGGAGTTACAAGTGGCTTTTAGGGAGGGTTCCTTTTAGTCAAAAGGAAGAGGAAGCCATATTTTTAGCAGAAATATTGGCTTCAGAAAGGTTAGGTTTTTAAAACTTTTTTGAAGTCTCTGGAAAGCAGGATTTCCCTATCCAGTACTTCTCTGCTGTTTTCCTTTCAGCATGTAGGATAGATTTCTTACAGAAATGGAGGCAGTAGAACTTCTAACACAGAGACATAGAAGTGTTACCTACAGCTCTGTCCAGACATGTGCCTCCTTCCGTCAGTCATCCTTTCTCTGGTTCCCTCTGTAGTCTTTCATTCTCTAAGCAGATCATGACAGGAGTAATGGTAGATACAGGAAAGCTTTTGAAGCGCTCCATCTGAAGACTGGAAGAGAAGAAAAGCCCTTAGCTAAAGACTAGTTAGCCCATTCAAAGATAAGTCTGAATACAGTATGCTGGGACACCAGTAGCTGATTGCATGAATTGACTGGTGAAGTTTGCCTGAGACACAAGTTTCTCTTCTACCCTGTTGTTTGTTAGTTTTACTGCACTTAGAAGATAGTTATAAGCTTCAGCTCCTAATTCCCTTTTAACAACATTACTAGGGAACTCACCAGTTGATTTCCTCTGAAGCTGAAAGTTATATTGCTGCATCAGGCATTCGTTGCTAGTGGGCTTTGTTTTAATTGCCTTCTTCAGGACCATCCAGCTCTAATATCCAGCAAGAATTAGACTATAACGTTGATATTAATGCCTGAAAAAAATGTGTTTAACTCTATTGTTGCTGCGTAGCAGGTTTCCTTGTGCAGCTTTGGTTCAGGCTAGCTAGCACTCTCCCAGACAGCACCAAAACATGGCTTGCTGGTAGCAGAAACAAGGGGGAATATTCCTAAACAGGCAGTTTGGGTACAGCTACTGCATTTCAAGAGTTGAGGCAGCTGAATCATACGGACCTCAGCAGGGCCAAACCAGTAGCCCTCAGAGCCAGCAAATGGCCCCCAGAATGCTTTATTTGTTAGATAATACATCCTGTAAGCTTATTTCTTAGTAGTGGGTAGGTGTGATGACGGAAACATCCAACTGTCAGGGCGCAGCAGGGACCAGGGTCTCCCTGGGACCAAGTGTTATTGAGATTCCCCATGGGTGCTCCCCATCAGGGCAAGGCCTGGGGGCAATGCCACCACCCCAGCCCCGGGCATCGGGCACCTCCCTGGGGACGGAGAAAGGCCAAGGCCAGGCTGGGAGACGGGCCGGGCTCGCTGGTACCCACGGCCGGGCAGGGCTGTGGGGAGCTGGAGAGCCCGTGGGGCAGGGGCTGGTGGCACGTGGGGGGCTGACGTGGGCTCCTGGGCCGTGGGGAGGGTCGGGGGGAGCCCTCAGGGGGTGGGCAGGGACGGTCAGGCCCGTCAGTGCCTCCCAGGGCCCTGGCACCAGCAATGGGATAGCGCCATTAGAGCTTTAGTCCTGCAAATAGTTATTTTCATAAGTAATTCAACAGGCTTGCTTCCTCATAATGTATGGAACTGAAATGGATAGGAAAAGCCACAGCAGAATTGCTGACATTTCTGCATGGCTGTGCAGCCTTCTATAAAAAAAGCTATTTATTTTGAACATGAAAATCTATGAGTTCAAGTAAAGATCACCATAAAGGAGGTGACCCACAAGATACTAAAATTGCCTCTTCTCTCTTCTATTAGCACCTGAAGGCCTCCACCCTGAACAGCTTCCAGAATGACAGTGAGCGATAGCAAAATTAGCGTAAAACTGACCTTTCTTTATGCGCATGCCATAACTTTTGATTGCCTTACTGAATCAATAGTCTGTGCCAAAGGCAGCATTGAAAACTATTAATCATGGGCTACCACCAATCTTGCAGGTATTGGGGGTCTTATGAAGTACCCCCATCCGAAACCAAGGAGCAGAAAATTCAGCAGGCAACGTTTGTGAACTCTCCTTTTCTCCTGTGCTTTTTTTGATGGACTGTTTCTGAAATGACTGTAACTCATTTGACTGTGTTTTTTGTTTGGATTGTATCAACTTTTGATGTGTCACATTTGAAATGTAAGCTCTTTTAATCAAATTAGGATTGGCCTCTCGATACAATTTCTTCCCTCCATTTAAATAGATGTCACTCTTACAACCAGGAAGATGATGGCTTACATAGTCAGTGGCACTTCTACCCTCACAAACACAAGGGGAGAAAAGCAGCAGTTTAGGCAGAGGTATGAGACAAGGAGGATTAGGGACCCTTTAGGGAACCTTAGAAAACTGTAGCTTGTCCTCAACTTGGTCAACAGGACTATTTCTGAAGCATGGATCCTACTAAATTTCCTACAGCTAAGATTTTGGTGCAAGGAGTTGATTTGATACTTAATTTTTTGACATTACATTCAAACTAAATACTTGGATATGAATAAATCTTCCTTGTTACAAAAAAGTGTTTAAAATACCCATAAATACTCTCACGCAAACCAACTTAAAATATTCTTTCTATGAGTATCCATGGCTGTGAATGTGGATTATTCATCCAATTTTAAGCAGAGTCACCACTAAAAGAGCATAATCCTTCAAAGTATTCACAGAGTTTTTATATTGTATCGACTTGCATATCAGAGTGAATAGTCACACCAAAATTACACTGTGCCTTGACTGTAACTCAAATAACACATCAGACATTATCATTACAGCTGAATCATATCCAGAGAAATAATTTCTAAGGGCAAAGGTAGTTTACAATAACCTGTTACACCTGGCATTAAAATAGAGTGAGAGCACTTAGACCCCTCTGCTCAGGGTGCTAAATTTTGGGTGGGGATAATAATTTGGTAAGCTACCTGAATTGCATCACACTTACTCATCTGAGCAAGCTCAGCATGGGTCACAGACAGTAGCAGAGTGGGACTGACTGCCTACCTATAGCAATACATTTGCAGAATAAAGGTTTAATATTCCCACTGACCAGAATTTCAATGCTTACATTACAGCTTCATGAAGCTTCATCAGCTAGCACTGTATAAAACCTCCAAGGATTTTTTCTGCTATCCCCAAGGAAATAGTGAGAAGTAATTCTGTTACCTGACAGAGGAGAAAATGGAGGCGTGATGAAAGTTTGAGGGTTTGGTGTGGTTTTTTAGCATAAAAAATTAGCAGTAAAGAGCACCACTTTTTTTCTTGTGGGGTGTTTTTTTCCCAGCACAGTTCACCTTTAAGCTCAATTACCAGTTTAACCAACCTGCCAAATTCCACTTCTGAAACTCTTCTAATTCCATTCTGCCTTAGCTTTAGTACTAACTGAAGCTGCTGTGCTTACTTTGGTTGAGGTGAACTGCTTTACTGAGTTTCCTGCAAGGAATTTGTTCAACTGTTTCCAAAGGAGACCTGAACCATGCAGAATTGTCTGTAGAACAGAAAATGATAAGCACTGTACAACTTTTGTTTTGATGCTAAGTTATGAAATTATGAATATCATTACACAAAAAGATAGAGGAATCCAATCACATGTCCTAGTTCAGCAAAGACTCCTCTGAAACAGAAGGAACATAACAAGGACAGTGCAAAAAGCAGAGTTAAAAATTGTCAATGCCAACTGAATGTAATTGGTCCTGTACTGAAATATAAACCTGAGAAAACTCCAGATAACACAAAACAGTGGCAGGCATCCAGCAGAATGATCTCATATAAAGAAGTAAAGATTAACTATCTTTTAAAAAAGAGGAAAGAATTCTTGTTTTAACTCAGATTTAAAATGTAAGAGAAAACTTTAATTTCCTTCCTTTTCCCCATGTTCTGTAAATATCTAAATATATTTCTGTAAATGTGGGAAAAGATACATATAAGTAGATGTAAGTGGATCTTGTTGGCTATACAAACGCATTTCAAATGGAATGAAGGATTCATACCCACAGAGGTCGACAATAATATTTTCAAATTGCAGAACCAAAGCTTAAAGATGTTTAGAGGTTCTAAAATATCTCTTATTTAAACATACTAAAAATATTTAAAATATTTCCTATTTATTGCAATTTGGAAAGCACTGATTTCTCCACTGCTACCTTTATGCCTATAGATGAAAAAAATGTGATATTTACATATGTATATTAACATTTAAATAAAATATTCATCATATATACTTTTTGGGTAGTGAGATCTGTGATGGAGCTGACAGTCTCCCAAAATAAATTTGTAATGTTATTTCTGTGGAAAGTTCCAAATCTACACTGGTCAAACACCAGAAAATATACCATAGATAATACTCTGGAGAATACTCCTATATTGGCAGGAAGATGGACTGCTTGTCTTAATGAGCCTTTTGGTTCTGTAACAACTTCACTTCTAAGAAAAAACAGATGAGAAGCTAATGTTCAGTGCTGGAAGTTTGATATTAATAGTGGATCAGTTTGGGGTCTTCACTGGATACCTCTGGATTCACAGTGGACTAGGGGAACATGTATATATGCATCTAAGTAATAATCAGCTGCTAATCTTACTTGGTCAGTGTCTCTACTTGCAGTGCTTGTGCTCGTAGGGAAATTTGTTTCTGGAAATGACATCACAATTGCTGTAAAATTGAAGTGATTCCTGGAAAACACCTCCAAGTATCTGTAATACCTCAGTCACTTTATAACATGTTAAATTATTTCTAGTTGGTAGCACTGCAGGGGAAAAATGCTATTTCCATTGCATTGCAGTGATTGCTGATTGTCAGGGCAATGCATAGAATAAAAGTTCACCTCTGTGATAGAGATACATTTTCAAATATTCATAACTCTGTGGAAGAAGTATTTTTAGCTATGAAATTCTACACAAGCATTCAGTCTGTGAGTGAGTTCTTGTGTATATACATGAACAAAGCCACCCATTAAAGGTATGTGGGGAAAAAAAAAAAAAAAAAAGAATTTTTAATGGGAAAATCTGTTTATTCCTGGCTCCACTAGCTCCCAGGGATTTGTACAGATGAGTCAGTTTCATTTGTGAATATGCCGAGTGTAGCTAGTATTTCAGGGCTAACATTTTGCAAAAGATCTTGCTTCTAAAAATGAAGATTTTGCTGTCTGAAGTTGGGATTTAGATACCCTAATTTTAGGCACTGAAATTGGAAGTTTGGGTTTCTTGGTTGAAGTAGAAGAAAATAAACCTCGAGGGTGCACTTCAGAGAATCCAATTTAGAGTCCTATTCTGACTCTGTTTCCCTCCAGTGACTACACTTGGAAAAAGTATATATTTACTGAGGGGCTTCAAAAGAGCCCCTCATCCATTCAACCTCTTCACCTTTCTGCCACACAAACACAAAATTGCACACATGCACATATTCATCAGAACCACCTCTTGAAATATGCCTTCCTGCTGTTTATGATACAGTGATTGCTTTGGGATGCAAATCCTTCCCCAATCCTTTTTTCAGCCTCATTCCCTATCCCAGAGCTGTAGGAAAAGGGAGACAAGTGACTTAAGTTGGGGACTCTAAAATAGGTGGCCAAATATGTACTTTCATTATGAGTGGTTTAAAAAAAAAACAAAGAAACAAGCAATGCAAATCATTTTTGCTGGGGAAATTTCTACTCAGTTTCAACTGCAGTGCTGTTGACAGTAGAGTCATAAGTGGGCTGTACACATCCATGAATGAGCTCTTTCCTCACCCTTCTGTGTTGAGCCTCAGCATCTAGCCTTCTAACAGCTCAAAGTTGATCTGACACATCTCTTTTTAATCTCTTTAACAGGGCAGAGGGACATAGCAAAAGTATGATAGAGCCCTGGGCTGTCTTCTCTAGTCAAAGCAGCGGCCAGGACAGGGACAAGTATGAAGGGGCCTTGCAGCATCAAAAACTTCAGGGAGAATCCTTACTGATTCAGACTGAATGCTTGTTAACATTTCCATGCAGCAGCAACAGCTCAGCTGTCCTGTAAAGCGGCTGTACGCCAACAATAACATGATTCACACAAGGAATTTCTGAGACACCTGTCAGCAAGTCTACCAGCATCTAAATTGCAATGAGATAAGAATTAGGCATCTCTCTGGACTTGATAGGAAAGAAAAGAATTTCCCACTCTTTCCTGAAGGGCCAAGGAAATGAAGAAAGTACAAGGAAAGAGAACATGACAATGAGCAGGATGACAAAAATACCCCAGTTCTCCATGAAGGATTCAGAAAAGTGTAAGTCATCAGCTCATCCCACTGATGTGTTTCTTTGAAGATCCAGTTTTAAAACCTATCCATGGCTTTAATAAACATGTATTTCCTAAAATACAAATTTAAAATATACCTTAGATTTCTGCTAGAGAGTGAATGTAATAGTTCATATCATCTAGGCAAGTGTAACTGTATTACCAGTTCTTCAAATTTACATCCTTCTGAAAAATGTAGCAGGTTTCTTAACACCATGACTGACTCTGAAGTTGTTGTTTGGCAGTAGCCTCAGCGTTTTCCTAAGAATAGTATATTTTAACATTATGGTGTCTTCATTTTTCTGCTATCAGTGAAAGTCCCTTCTTCTCCTGAAACTCCATGTTTGAAAGTCTACTTGAAATTCTCATTTCAGTTAGGCAAACATTTTATGGGTTTTTCATTATCAGCGGGTGATATAAAAATACTGCCAGTACAAGGTTCTTGTTCTATACTTGCAAATGTCAATATCATAGCACCATAGTTATCATCTTGCCTTTGATTCCTGAGCAACTCAGGGGTTTTACTTCAACTATTTTGACACTACACAAAAAATCAGATTAGAAAGATGGAGGATTCTAAAGGGATGGTGTCTCTCTTCCTTTGCAGGCCTCCAAACTTAATTTGGCCCACAAGTTGCCAGAAATGAGATGCCATTTAAAATATATCATTTAGCTATTCAACATAGATTTCTATGTACCCATCATTTGTTCTGTCTTGTTTCCATGGTTTATATCCATAGCTAATACTCATGATTGCCACATTTTCAACTAAGGGAAATATATGTGCATCAGTGATAACCCAAAGACCTCTCACTTCTGGAAACAAGCTCAAACATATCTCACAGAAGTATATGAAGATCAGTGATCATTCCTCTCCCTTCTAACACAGGAAACTGAAATGTCATTTAAGCTGATGTTGAAATTATAATTAAGCATCAGAGATAACAATTCACTGAGACAAATCCTCTTGGGACATATCCCCACACTCAGGTAGTTTTTTGTTTGGACATCGATCCCTGAATCCAAACACCTAGTCTTGGGAGTCAGTGACTCAACTCTTTTTCTGTCCAGCGTCCTACCTTGTATCTCTACTGAGTCTCCTGAACTCCTCAGAGAGCCTGGGGTTCTGCTTCCATGGATCCAACCCTGCCAAGAACACAATTCTCTTAGGGAGAATTCCTTTTACGTGTAACACAAGGCATGGGAGGAAAAGGAGCTGGTGAAAACTGACCTCTCAAATTTATGGATGGTGTGTAAGGGAGATATGTGCAAGGTAAGTGCAACTAAGCAACTGAGATCATAAACACAGTCTTATTTGACTGTACGGCTGATGTACCATAGTTTCATTTGACTAATGCCCTGGCTTTGCATTTAATGCCTTCAGAAAGGTAGCAGATAGACAAGGAATAAAGGCTCAGCAAAGAATTTTCTTTTACATTTTTCCCTAAGAAAAAAATGTTCTACCTTGTTGTAATTATTTGAAAAACAGCAAATCCCAAAGCACTCCTTTTCTGAGGTTGATCTTACCATTTTGAAGTTAACTGGTATAGTTCTATACACAGCATCCAGCTCAGATTCCAGCCAAGTTTCAAGTTCTTTAGATACACCCAGCAAACACAATACTGTGCAAAGTGGGTAACAAAAGTAAAGGAATATTGAGTGCTTCCTACTTCCTACCTTGCTTAACCTTCTTGCATGTGCTAAATAATATAACGATGATGATCTAAACCACACAGAAACATCATATATTAAAGACAGGATCTTTAAAGATTTGCAAAGCCTCAGAAGCTCCTACCCCTTCACAATTCATGGAAAGCTGCTTTTCCGTTTCATGGTCTAAGCTACTACTCAAAATACAACCATAGCCAATGTCTCTCAACTGCTTGATAAATCTTGATAAGTCTTGATAAATTCGCAAAAGCAGTTCATCAATACAGTCGTAATCCCCATGTTAGCCAGGTGAATGCTCAGAAAACATCAGTGTGACTAACCAATAAACCCCTAAAATGGACAAAGGCTCAGAGGAGATGGGCAAGGGCAGTGTGCCCATGAAGCTCAGGATAAAATGCAGGGTGTGACTGACCACAGCTGTTGCAAAGAAGATGACTTTTATCTCAACACAAAGGGGACCAGAGGATGGCTTTTGTTTTATCCATCAACAGTTGAGTGGATCAACTGGTGGTATAAGTGTTTCTCCCTGAGTTCATCAAAAGAGTGTGAATGTCTCCCTGAGTTAGACAGACCAGCATGGGGAAATTGAATACATGGCTTAGCCCAACATAGAGTATAAAAGCTGGACAACTCCAAAAAGAATTTTGAAGAGAACAATGGACCTGAGCTGGCTTCAACCCACGTATTCCTTCCCAGCAAGTGGGGACACCCAGTGTCGTCACAGTGAGAATACTGTAGAGACCAGTAATGGAAATAACATTGGTAGTGTGATTGAACTGTGTATTGCAATTACTATATTTTGTTAAACGTAACTTACATTTGTCATTTGTATTGTGATTTCAGTATATTTTGTATTACTCTGCTAAATCAGAAATACCATGTAGCATTAACCATCTTCAAGAAAGTAAACTTGATATTAAACATTACACCCTCCATGTGTGGAATATCTAAAAGAACCTGGTCAGAGAGTATTGGACTCTGACAGCCAGTCATGACCTTACTTTAGGCCCAGTTGGACATGAGTTCCTTTCACTGCTCTACCAGGGATGTACTATTCCAAAATAGAGATATAGTAAAAGGAGGTATAGGTAACTTGACCCAGACATTTCTCTTTTTCCATCAGAGCAGTCTTGCAACAGAAAGTAAAACTTAACTTTTTTGTTCCTTTAAGACCTGTTTAGTTCTTATTTAAAGTACTTTAAAATACAGTACATAAAGGCATTATGTAAAAGGAAATGATTTATTCAGTGCAGGAATGGTAACTCAAAAGTATTTTTTTTTCCCCAGGCATATTTTCTCTGGTTATCTCTTTCTATTCACAGAGTGCCATTTTCTGTCCAAATAAATAGAGGTTAGGTAAGAAAAAAAAAAAATCGTAGTGTGCTCTACAGAGGCATCTCTTAATACAAAACAATAGGTGTTGTACAAACCAACACACTACTTAAGCAATGTGGGATGCTAAATCCATTTGGTATCACACAGATCAAACCTGGGTGATTAATTACAGACCTAATAGGAAAAATAAACAATCCATCCTCATTGCAGAGCAGTAAGCATACATCTTCCTAATCATGGTGCGATTATAACATCCTACTCTCCACAGGTGTGTAGCTTTGTGTCACCAGCATCTGCTATGAATCATATAGAGTTATTATTCTCATTTTACAGTAAATACAGAGATGAAAATAACTATACAGTATTTGATTCCTGATTGCACAGAGAGAAAAAAAATAGTTATGTGCAATTTGGACTGTAATATTTCTTTTTGGTTGTCTCATTTGGCAACATGTGTTTTTCCAACTATTATCATCAATATGCTATCCATAAAATTGCGCTTATCACTGGTACCTAAGCTTATTAACTAAACAGCGATTATACTGCCATTGAAGGACTACAGTAGAGCACACAAGTGAGTGTCACAATGTTTTCTTTTTTACCATGCTGTGGTATTTCTGTTAAGAACAAGACATAAAGTAAGTTCTGCCTAAAAATATAAACTTCAAGGTTTTGCTTTGTTCTGTTTTGTTTTAACTTGAAAGCTGGCTTTTTTTTTTTTTTTTCAGCCATTTGTAACCATTTCTACTTTACCCTGACAAATGCCACTGCTAGACACCAAATCTGAAGTTATGTTCTGCTCTAAACACTTAGCATATGTTACAAACTGGAGAAGAACTTAAGTTACTTGGGATCCAGGCCAGTTCCCATTTAAATCAGCAGAACAGATCGCATTAACTTCAGCACAATCCAGATCTCGTTCTGAAGCTGTTCCCAGAGACCATATAGAACTTAGCTGTATCACCTGGTTGTCATTTCCAAGATCTCCAGTTGTGTTTTCTTCTGGGAGATTTTTAAAAATTTATATATTTATTTTTTAACCACAATGATGAAGAGCATTGAACATCTGAATTGAAAATAAAAATAAGTTCTAGTTATACTGTAAAATACATATCATTATTAGAAAAACATGGGGTTGCAATGGACACAGAAGTCATATACTTCATCCCTCTGCCTTCAGGCTGAAACAGGTATATCTACATCTTTCCTATCCTAGTCATAATAAATGTAATTGAATTTGTTAGTATTAGACAAGAAAAGAAAACAAACAAGATTTCAAGTTTAAAAAGTCAACATTTCCTTCAGATTCCTTTTCACTGGTCCTTTTCACTGGCCTTTGCTCAAATTGCATCTCCAGAATCCAGAACTGGGTATAGCTGCTGTTCACAGATGCTTCTGCTGGAAACATGGGAAAAGTATAAGCTATCTTTGAATTGTCCAAGAGACAAAAAAGCCCATTTTGGATAATGTTGAGATGATCTTTGGCAAAATAATGGGCTTCTCTCTTTCGTCATTACTGCACTGCCATTTTTGTTCCATTTTGTTAGAGGAAAATATACCATGTCGGATCCAACAGTGAGAGAGGGGAGGCTGCTGCAGTTCCATGCCCCCAGGGCCAACCAGTGGCAAGACTGGAGATGTATTTCCAGTAAGAACACACACAGAGAACACAGTTTGGGCTCCCCCCACCTGCTATTTTCTCTGTGCTACTTTGTGTGTATGTGGTTGAGCTTTTATCACATAACAGATCTGTTGTATCCCTGAATTATATTTAGGGAATTTAAAAACCTGGATCCATCCAATGCAAGGCAATTGGCATGTGACCTGGATACAAACTTATTTTCTATGCAATGTATTTTGTGCAATTCTAGGTAACTCAATGACTCAGGACCCAATCCGAAGTTCAACGAAATGTGTGAAAAAGTGTTTAATTTCTCATCTGGATTTGCATGTACAGGATGCCAAAGTGGAGCCTTCTACGTGTGAATTTGATCCATGAAGCAAAGGGGTTCAGTCCTTTAGAAATAGCTTGCTTGATTTTGACAAAAACTTTTAGAAAAATGGTGTTCTCCTTACTTATTCCAATACAGGATTATCATGTATTGTGGGTAATCAATTTAACCACTGTATATTTAAATACGTACACAAATATGAAAGAAGAAAGTTCTTGGAGATCAGATCTGTACTTAAACAGCTTGTGTCTTCAAAATAAACCTTTGTAGAGCAAGAGTTTTTGACAGTTAGTCATTTATAACAAAAGTACTTGGTAATTGACTCAGAGGAAGACAATTTCATGTGCTGATTCAGGTAAAAGAAGTGGTAAATGCCAAATCCACCCTTTTTAATAATAGAAAGCCAACATTCAATTAGGGTTAGCTGGTTACTGTTCTGCAGGTTCAGCTCACATTGCACTTGTTGTTTCATTCTGTTTCAAGTGAAAGAACATGGTGTCTAGTTGTATTTCAAAATGAATCTTTTCTGTCAATTTTGCTTTTCCTGTTTCATAGGTTCCTAATGATGGGTTGTACCGAAGTGTAAAGAAAGGTATATAATGTGCTTGGGAAGCAATGCTTTTTCATACAGTAAGATTCAATATTCAAAATGAGGTGCATGCAATGATCCAGACTCTACAAAACTGGTGTAACTAGAATTGCTGCACGCAACAAAAAGACACCCAAAGCATCTTTTAAAAGGGATGTCCATTCATGGCTCCATTTTGCCCTTGTTAAAATGAAACATAAAGCCCATAACATATGTTTTAAAACCTGGGATATATAGAAAAGCAATCTCTTCCACATAGTTTACTTAACACAGTCAGGTCACTTCTATTCAATATTGGAGTTGGGAGAACATAAGACTTTCCTTTTTTGAAAAGCTCCTAAACGTACAGAAAAATAAATTCTTTTAGAGGCTGTAAAGAGACTGAGCATTTGCCAATTAACAGAATATGTCTCAAGCAAGAAATACACCACCGGACATACCAATGGCTTTCTAAGCCGACCTCTTTGTTTTACATATAGTTCTGTCCATGCAGCACCTTTTCTTTTTCTTTTTTTTCCCCCTTCTCATACATGAGCCAGGACTGTGCCCCTATCCTTGGCCAACTGGGTAGCAGCACTTTGCGGAGAAGCCGTGTCACTAACTGGCTGCAAATCTGATTAAGTGCAGACAGATCCTTGGGCTAGGAAGAAAGAAGTGTATTTTGTGACTATCAGATTACAGTTTATTTGGCTCTGCTGCCTTTTATATATTCCATGCCCTCTTGACCGGCAGCTCTTTAGCTACCTATAGCATTTTTTTAAGCATATGCACCAATAAAAAGAGCACCTTATTATAGGGTTTTCTTGGATGATGACTGAAGTTTTTATTTATATTTATAAAATGACAGGTCTTATTCTTTTAACAAGGTTTTGATACTTTAAAGTAGGGTGTTACTTCTCATCTCTTACCCCTTTATTTCACTGCTGGTAACATAACAAAATCAAAACTTAATTGTAAGTACTTACCTTGCACAAAACAGATCAATCTGCTCCACTAAATGTGTCACATGAGAAAAGCAGTCAAGTCTAATTGATTTCAAAGTTATGTGGCACAACTACCATTATAGTACTTTCCCTAAGATGGGCTCAGTCAATATGTTTACTACTTTTTTTAAAAACAGTCTTCACGGGGCTGATTACTTTTTTTTTTTTTCCCCCACCAGTTGACTCATGCATATTGCAAATAACCTGGAAATATATGTTCTGGGTCCATCAAAAAGTGTAAAAATCTAAGTACATATTCTTCCTGGACTTAAGGCTTCTGCTTATGCCTTGAATCTTCTTAGCCTGTGCTCACACTCAGCCCATCAGTCTTACTACCAGCCCTAACAGTTCCTGAAGTGTGATGCAGACTTGCATGAGCAGATGATTATATAAAAGTTAAAATAAGATGGGTTTAGAAGGATTAAGTGATTCCGTATGTTATCTCAAAGACCTGTAGTTCAAGACAGAACAGTTCAAATAATTCATTGCTTTTTTCTTTGATAAAATTGTAGGTTTTAACCTTTTGGGAAGGCTTTTTCTACAGTGTCAGCAGCAACTCCAACCTGTCAGTTCAGCAGTACTTTATAACTACTGCAGTTCACTTTGTGTGTGATAGGGAAGAGAGCAGCAAGAATGATACCCAGGCTCTTCCAGGACTGTGAAAAATGCAAGATATGAGTGACCAGTTATAAAGATAGTTTCAAAATACAGTTGAATGAGAAGAGCTTCAAGGCAGAGTAAGTAATAAATAGAAAAATGATTACAAAATGAAAAAGTTCCTCTGTAATGTGAGAACTGGTTCAGGGGACATGGGCTTAATGACTTCCTCTGTCATAGACCGCCTCAGAGCCTTTAGGAAAATCACTTAATATCTTCCAAGCCATGATATAGAGATAGTACATTCCTTTTCTTTGGATTTTTGTTTCCTTTCTTTTCAATTTAGATTTGAAAAGAAGGTTTTTTCTTACGATGCACCTGCATAGTCTTTTGGTATTGTGTCCCATAACTTCTTTATTGACAAAATGAAGTACAGACTAGATAAATGGAGAGCAGGGTGGACTAGCTAAACTGCCAAGCTCAAAAAGTTGAGATCAGTGGCACAAAGTCCAACCAGTAGCCAGTCACTAGTAATGTCCCCACTTGGAGGGGAGGCAATATTGGGGCCAGTAGTGTGTAACATCTTCATTAATGACCTGGATGATAGGACAGAGAGCACCCTCAGCAAGTCTGCAGATGATACAAAATTGGGAGGAGTGGTTGATGGTGTTAAATTGCAAGGGTTTGGTAGTGGGAGGGCTACAGCGGTGTACTCTATGAGAACAGGCCAGGGGCTGCCCTGTGCTGGACACAGATGGTTCCAGCCAGTTCCAGTCAGCTCCACAATGGACCCATCACAGCACACAGCTTAGACCATGAGCAAAGTTGGTGGTGCCTTTGTAGAAACATATTTAAGAAAGAGCAGGAAACACCGGAGAGAAAGAGAAGGAGGAAATTAGAGGGAAACGATGAGGAGCAGCAAGGTCAGAGGAACAGGAGGTGCTCCGTGGCAGAGCAGGCACTCCCCAGCAGGGACTGCAGCTTGTGGAGGACCCATGCAGAAACAAATTTTCCCTAAAGGGAAAATGGCACATGGACGATCCCATGCCAGAGCAGTTATACCCTCAAAGGGACTGCAGCCTGTGAAGGACCCACACCAGAGCATAGGAAAAAAGTGAGAGGAAAGGAGCAGCAGAGAGAAACCACTACCACGTCTTACGATGCCAGTTGTCTCACTGAAGGGACTGAGTATAAACTGCATCAATAGCAAGGTGGGAGGAGAAGAGTCTGGAGTAAAGCTGAGCCTGGGAAAGGTGGAGGAGAGGTGTTTTCCCTAAGTGTGTGCTTGTTTCTTTTTTTGTTTTTGTTTCCCAATATCCTAATCAGTACTCAACTATCTATATTAAATGGAAATAAACTAATTTAAATTCCCCAAAGTCAAGTATCTACTGCCCGAATCAGTAACTGGTGAGTGATCTCTCTGTCCCATGAACTTTCTCACTCTCATTCTTCCTATTTTCCTGTCAGAGTTCAAGGAGCATCTGGATGACACTCTTAGTCATATGATTTAGTTTTAGGCAGTCCTGTGAAGAGCAGGGGGTTGGACTCGATGATCCTTATGGGTCCCTTCCAACTTGAGATACTTCGTGATTCTATGATTCTATTTTCTCCCTCATCCTGTTGCCAGGGGCAGAGGGGGCAGCGAGCGAGTGGCTGTGTGGGTGCTTGGATGTGAGCTGGGCCAGTCCACCACATTGATGCACCAGGTGGTTATGTTTAATTCAGAGAGACCTTGAAAGACCAGAGAAGTGGGCAGAGAGGAACTTCTTGGAGTTCAAGAATGGGAAATACCAAGTCGTGAACTTGGAGAAGACTAAACACATGCACCAGCACAGCCTGGGGACTGACTGGCTGGGAAGCATCTTTGCAGAAAAGGCCCTGTGGTCCTGGTGGACAACAAGTGGAACATTTTCCCTCTAGGTAATAATTCTTTATTATCGAGAAGAATTACAAACTTTTATACATCAAACTGAAGGCATCCCAATAAGCATATAAGTCAATAAATATGGAATATACTTTGCATAAAAGGAACCTTTGTTCTTTTATGGAAGAAAAGGGTGCAAACCTTGCTTGTGTAGTTACCGCCTTCAGGTGTGCAGATGTCAAAATTAAGGTATACTGGCCAGATATCTCTTAGAATATTCATTATACAGACAAGGTATAAGTTAGGCTTCCAAAGTGTGAAATACTACATTCTACTGATTTATTTTATTTACTCGTTGAATACTGTCACAGACATTTTCTATAGCTATTCTTCTCAAAGGATCAAACCAGCCTCTTAAAGCTGATTATTTTTCCCTATCAAATGTAAGTATGTTTGGTGTAAAAATAAAAGTATTATCAGATTAATGCTGTAGACTCTGTTCAAATGTTAGAACTCATACCATTTAGGAATACTGACACTCTGCAAGGTTTTATAATAATAGCAATGCAATTTGGAAACTTATTTATCTGCAGCCTCTTGTATTCTTAGCAAAGACCTGAAATTTAACTTCGTTGTTAGTTAACAAAACTCAGTAATCTGTCTCTATTCAAGCAGAAGATGATGCAGTCCTCTAGTTTAAATAATGCTGCAAAAACCTATCATAAGCATGCAAAATATTAGAATCAAATACATGTTAACCTACAGTAATAAGGAACCTATCTTGCCTTTTTTTTCCTAAAGCTTAAATAGAAGTTGAAATGTTCCCCAGTTACCTGAGAAAATCACTGGGAATTATTTTAAGTATTTTTCCCTAAAGCACTTTCAGGTCTTGTACTTTAATTTAAAAAAAAAAAAATAAATAAAAATTATACCTAATTCTCCTCTCATTTTTACCCGTCTCCACTAGAAGTAATCAGTCAAAAATGGTAGTTATTCCTCTTACTATTTATATCTGAATAAATCCAAATTAATTGCCTACAGATTTGAAAAGGAATAATTTGCAAAACATTGGCACAAGCGACAGCAGAATTTATCCAGTCGTATGTTACAGGAGAACTGTTCTGGCTGGGATGGAGTTAATTTTCTTCATAGGAGCCCATATGGTGCTATATTTTGGATATGTGATTAAAATAGTAATGGCAACACGTCAATGTTTTGGCTATTGCTGAACAGTACAGCATCAAGACTTCCTCTATTTCTCATGCTGCCCACCCAGCAAGTAGGCTGGGAGTAGGCAAGAGGTTGGGAGGGGACACAGCCAGCACAGCTGACCCAAATTGGCCAAAATTGACCATAAGATATGACATCGTGCTCAGCAATAAAAGCTAAGGGACAGGAGGAAGAAGGGAGGGTCATTTGGAGTTATGGCATTTGTCTTCCCATGTAATTGTTATCTATGCTGTGGCCCTGCTTTCCAGGAAGTGCCAAAATATCTACCTGCCGATAGAAAGTAGTGAATGAATTCCTTATTTTGCTTTCCTTGTGCATGCAACTTTGCTTCACTTATTAAATTGTCTTTATCTCAAGCCATGAGTTTTCAGCTTTTGTTCTTCTGATTCTCTCCCCTACCCCACTGAGTGACTGGGTGGGTGCTAAGCTGCTGGCCAGAGTCAACCCATCATCACAAGAACCCACATCCTCAGAATCATTGTTCCTTGGGAAAAAGAAAATACATGTTCCCTAGGATGGTCCGCTGAAAAGCAGGGCTTTTCCAATACATCATCCTAAAGTTGACATGAAGATGTCATGTTACCACCATAACCAGGTGGCAGGAATTTAGTGGCAGTTAAGAGTATAAGAGTTTTTTCTGAGAGGAAAGAAAGTAAATGAAAGATATCCTAGGGGCAAGTTTCACTGAACCACCACACTAGAAACTGAATTGCTTTTGGACAAACTACAGGCTGAAATACAATAAAAATTTAGAATTACCACATCACATGCGTCAGCAAAGCAACCTCTTCCAGCTGTCCCCAGGCTGGCAAGGAGTGGCTGATAAACCTGGGATGTACTCTCATGGGGGACAAATTCTTCATATGGTTCTTGATCTATGTGCTACTCATGGCTTTAATATGGACATTTTCCTACTAGAAACTCAACTGAGAAAAAATGCATTTCATACAAAGTATTATATTTTTTGCAACAATTTAGTCTTCTATTATCCACTTCCAATCCCATAGCTAATTTCCTTTTTATAGCTCTCATACTTCCTACCTCTATCAGAAATACCAGGAGAGAAAAGGAAAAAAAAAAAAAAAAGAAAAGAGCCTTCCTTGGAGTATTGTTACTACTCTGCTTCGTATTTCAATCCTAATCAAAAACGTACAATGCATCTTTCTCCTGAAAACATAAAAAATATAAAAATATGACCAACTCTCAAAGGTATGGCATAAATCGGGCTGAAGATTTGATTTAGTTTCTGTTTTGTCCTGATCACATCATTGCTGCACCTTTCTAATAAGAATGAAGTATGCAGCCTCTATATTTTCCCTCTTCATTAATTATTTTCTAATTTCTTGACTGCTCTGTATCTTTTCATCCTCTGACTCCTTTTTATGTCTCAGCAGGAGCTTTTTTTCACCTTCTATTCCAATTTCATCTCACTATATTTTCTCCATCCCATTTGCTCCTCTGTATTTTTAAACAACTCACTGATAGATGTCTATAGATTTATTTCCCTTTCTCTCCTTCTCATTTCAGTGTTTTCCATCAGTCAGTCATCCTTTGAAGTATGCCTATGTTTGCTTAAACTCAAGGGCCAATACTATACCAGTAAATATAAAACTCTGCCTTCTTCATGTTACAAAGCTGCCTTTGGCTTTTGTAACTGTTTTATGTTTTGCATTTAGTTGAGATTTAGGATCTGTGAATATTTCAAAATATTTAAGATCATTGTGAATTTAGGAAAGAGTATAAATATAAAACATCTAGAAGAAAGAAAAAAAAAAGGCCTGGATTCTGGGTTATGGAGAGGAATCTTAAGAAAAATAGGCACTGGAGTCTTGCATTTCCAGAGAACTCTGTGTGATTTTAGATAATGCATCTCCCACTTCCTACTATTTTGTTCTGTGGCAAAATTTCTGTGTTGTGAAGTACATCTCCCATTAAAGCAAATGAAAAAATAGCAGGGCATTTGAAATGTGATTCCTGTGTCACACTGAGGGCATTGTGTTTGCCAGCTGGTGACCAACCAATTGGATTTGGCTATTTATCCAAGACCAGATCCTCAATGGGTATGAATCATCAGGGCTCAGCTGAAAACAAGAGCACTATGATATTTTATAGAAGCAGAGTAGCTCTTCTCCAGGCAGTTTGCTTTCTCCACAGGTGACCGATACTTTCTACAAGCTACACCAGGTGGGTCAAAACCTGCCCTTCTGCGTCCAGTCTAAATAAGAACTCTTTTAAATTTTTATCTAGGACTATATATATGTACAATACATATATATAAACCTATTATATAGCATATGAAGAAGGCACATGGAAATTTTCATGTTTTTAAAACAGATCACAGTATTAATAATTTCTTGTTAAGATGTGCATTTCAGCCATACATTAAAGTTAACTTTATTTGGCATCTTTTCCTCTTGTATTCATGACTTCAGAATTTGGAGACATGCAAACAGGAATAAAATAACGTATTTGTTCAAGGCATAAACTGGGAGTTGTGATAATCATACTCAGTTTTTTCACTGTGGTGCTATGTGTTGAAATGTCATAACTCATATTTTAGGTACAAACCCCAAAATAATCAGTCCTATTTTCATACCCATTTTTTTCTTACTGGCTTCAGTGCTTATTCTACTGACCTTAGACATTAAGGTTGAGAGTCAACTTCACACTGTATACACCTTGGACAGGATTCAGCTACTGAAAGCTGACATCTAAAGATGGATTTGTAAGTGTGAGCTACAGAGTCTAAGCACCCACTAAAAGGTGAAGATTTAGTCAGTAGAGGTGGGTAGTGTAGAGAGCTCTGACCAAACACGGGTAGGTATTGTCAGGTAAGTTTAGCTGTTTAGTAAAGTGCAGCATATATTGAGTAAAGGCAAGTTTCAAAAAGTGTTAGAGCACTCATATCAGGTGGGAGGTGGGGCAAGATAGTGGATAGAGATGTGCATTAGGCTTGTGTTGGAGGAATAATATCTTTTACATGAAAGGCTGGGGAGATTTAGGTAAAATTTATACATCTTTAATAAACAGTCATTGGCTAAAAGCTAAATGCAACACTGGGATGGAATGTGAACCTCTACAGGGAAATGAAAAAAGTTAAAATACATTATTTATGTATATCAGCATTATCCGCATTCAGTGCTTATTGATGGAAAAAAAAGAGAAAGAAGGAAGACAAGAAGGGCGTGCAGAGTTTGTGGCATGAACCACTGAAGCAAAAGCAGTTGCAGCCTTCAGGAACTAAGCTTCATTCTCTCCAGCCTCCACCTGCTTTCTCCTACAAGCTCACTTTTGCTCCACCTGCTATCAAAAGGTGCAACTTTCAATGTGTGCTGCAGGTCTGTCAGTCTAGGTGATGCTTTTTTTGTTCACTCTTTTTGCACCGCTGAAAGCTTACAAACCTAACTTGAAAGCTACAGCTATCTCAGTAACATTTAATTATCTCTGCTACTCAGTCTTTTTAAAACATTATGTATTTACATTAAATGACTGAAAAATAATCCTAAACAATAAAAGAAACAAAACCAAAGGCCCTTGCAGCAAGAAAACTATTTTCTGAGGAAGTGCAAATTATTAAAATCCAGTATTCCTCAATTTGAAGAGTAGGACAAACTCAGTTTTACTCTTTCAGTTTTACTCTTTGAGTAGAGATACGCTTAGTTTAACTAGTCTGCTTTCAATTTCTTTGACTGGGTCCAAATGTCCCCTCATCCACATGGTTCTGTAGCATTTAGTGTCCCACCTGGGCTCCAATTGCTTGTCTAAAATGATACAGGTCTTACACAGCTCCAGTGAACACCTTGGACCTTAGGGTGCCTCAAAAGGCATTAGATATCTCTGGGTAAGCAACAGAATCAATCCCTTTTAGTGGGTTTTGCTCCTTTCTTCTCCCTTTTCTTCTTGAAAATAGCCAAGTAAAGATTTGTTTAAAAAGTTCTATACACAGCATGTGACAAACCATTTCATCATATCAATTCTGTGTAAACCAGAAATATAAGCCTTCCATAGGGAGTGAAAACATTTATTTGAATGCTGATAGATATATTGTATTCTTGAGGCAGGGGTTAAAAACATTAGGGGTTTGTGTTTTGCTTTGTTTTGTTTCTTTCTCCAAATCTGTTCTTAAACAAATCAGGCAAACAACTCACCTTACCAAGCACCATGGGGAAATGAATATAGGGATTCATAAGTACTATCCTAGTTTGTATGCATGACTTACTGTCTGGTGGCAAAAATCAATTTGCCTCTTTAAAAAGGCCCCCTTGGGGATTGAAGAATGCAGAGCTGTAATGGTTTACTGTCTTGAGTGTCTTTGTCTGATGACAAACAGAACTGGAATTGACAACAGAGAGTTATACTCATGAGCTAAAATGATTCATGTGTTGTGACTTTTTCCCTCACCTGGCTTTGCAAAACTGCACCTGCAAAACAGTGCATCTATGTCATTCATGTAGTCACCTCGATTGCACGCTTCCCTGGTATTTACAGGCACTGACAGTGCCTTGCTTCTCTAGCTATTTATGTGCTCTGATATCCCATCGCAAATCAAGCACTGCTGTCTGTATGAATGTACAGGCATTCCTAAATATTAGACCACACACAGCTGAGAACCCCACTGAGAATGTTTCAACCTTCATGTCACACACTGAAGTATATGAAAGAAAAGGTGGGGATGCAAGTCTACAGACATTTCATTACCTACAGGCAGCATTGGAGCGTGGAGACAGTATTAGGCAGAAACTCAGGAAATACAGGTTTTATTGACAGTTCAGGCCTTGATCCTCCGTATGACTTTAGACACGTACTTCCACCCATCTGTGATTGCTCCCCTTCTACCAGGTCTTGCTTTCTTTAATTAAGAGGTAAAAATTAGAAGTACCGCCCATTTGTAACTAGTGCAGAGGGGCTTCTGTCTCTTACAGTCACCAGCTATTTTTGTATTACAGTTAAGATCATTCAGTAATACCTTCCCCTGTTTAATCTGTATCTTCCAAATGCCAGTACAGCATTGTTAGTTGATACCACATGAAGGTCAAGCCCAGTACGTTTGGATTTTTTTAAGCATCTAGCTTATATACAAATAATGTTAATTACTTGTTAAATTTCACTCTGAAATTAACTAAGGCTTTGATATAATAGACAGGACAGAGGAGATCACAGTCTGTGGCAGCAAAATGCTGGACTGGTCAGGAAACCCTTTGAATTAATATTTGTTCTGATTGTAAATTTTGCAGTAACTTGTAGGTTTTCTAATAAAGTGAAAATAAAAATAAATATTTTGGAAAAGAAAAAGAGAAAAGCAAGAAAAAGGAATGATTAAGGAACCTTTTTTTTTTTTTTCCCCCAAATGTGAATTTGGTTTTGTAGTCAAACCAAAGCATATCAATTCAGTAAAAATGGAAAGTCTGACTTTTGAATCCTGTTTCAGTAGAAAAAGAAAGATGGTTAAAAATGAGTAAAAAGGTATCTGTCCTCTATGAAGACACTCAGAGAGACAAAAATATGTCCCAAGTTCACATTATATGCAGTGATAGTCTGTCAGTGTACAGATAAGTTCTGCTGGCACTGGATGCAGAAAATTCAATCCAGAGCAAGTTAGTATTATGCATAAGGTTATTCTGGATTGATTGTGCAAGCAGATGTTCTGTGAATTCAATCAAGAAATGTTTTTTGTCACCTCTGTTCAAACAGGCAAGCCAGCTTCATTCCCAGTTGAGATGAGAACAGGAATCCATTGCTTACTCTATTAACAATAGACAATTTTTCTAATAATGAATAGATTTTTTCCAGTCCTCTGATGAGATTGTTGAGTGCCAGATGTAGCTGTGAGCATTTTCTTTTTTTTTCCTCTAGAGAGGGAGCAACAGTTTAATTTTGGTCTGAAGAGCTTATTTTAAATGCATCTGAAACAGAAGTAAACTGCTAAGTAGCATCTGCCAATAGGCAATGTTATATCCCTCTCTAACAGGGCAATGCATATATCCCAGATACAGGCTAAGAGAGGAGATGGACAATAAGAGAAAAAATCAGCATCATACAAGCATACATTTATTCAGTGAAAAGTTACTTGGGTCCAGGTCAGCTAGAAGATATCACTGGTGAGGTACAGTGACAGCAAAATGTTCATATACTCACATGTGTTTTCTCTGTTTGTATACTAAAAAATATGCACTGAAAGGAAATAAATAAATAAATAAATAAAAGTTAGGTTTATAGACCCAGACATACTTTTCCTAAATTGCATAATATTTTTTTCTCAAAACTTAAACTTTTATTTAAGACCTCAGACTCACTGTGCGTTTTAGAGTGCTCTCTTCTCTAAAGAAGAGACCACTTTCTCTCTTTCTTTCTTTTTAAACAATGTGAGTAAATCAAAAGCATTTTACCATTACATACAACCAGAAACAAAAGAGACAGTGTCAGGTGTTCCCAGCACCCAGGTCCTAAACCTGTAGCTTTGCCTTTGCGTACAACTATAATGAACTGGCATTGCATTATTTTACATGCATTTGTTTCAAAGAGGTTTCCACATACAGTAAAGTAGCAAGGTCAGTCAATAAACTTCTTATGGCAGAGTTGGAGAACTGGGGTTTTGTTGCGCAACCCCCACCGCCTCCAAAAACAGTCGCACTGCTTTTTTTTTTTTAAAAAAAGACCTTTCTGAGCATAACCCATTGGCATCTTGCTTAATAGGCACATCCTGTGGCCTGCTGGGCCAGCATAACTTAGTTGGAAAGGGAGATGCTGCTGGGAAAATGTGCACGAGAGAGATGAGTTGTAAAAGTGTAATTGGCACACACACAGCAAAATATCCCAGAAGACTCAGAAGACTTCTCAGTCTTGAAAACATTTACAACCAGGCACAGTGATTTATACCCCAATTCCAGCGGAATTACTCATGAGAGCAAGTAATATGCTCAGTAGTAATTAACAAGCCCGAATTTTCTCTGTTATTTTCACTGACTCTCACTCCTCTTCACACTGTCAAAGAGGTGTGAAAGAAGAAGGCCTGAGAACAGGGTCTTACTTCATATTTTTCCCTCAAAGGCAGTTTGGTGCTATCAATCCAGCTTTGGAGAACAAATATCGCCAACCAAGTAGAATCAACAAATGTGTAAACCCACGTGTCCCCATGTCATTCATCTCACCATGTGTGCTCTGACAGTTCCCCAAAACAGCATTCACCTAAATAAGTTGTGAACTTCAAAGTCTTATCAGCAAAATTAAAATTCTAAAGTGGACAATTTATTTGCCTATTTAGTTCTTTCAGTTTTCTTTTGCCTTGTATTTTTCCTCCAAAACACATGTACACAAACTGACAGACATGAGACTATCCACGATTTGCTGCATGAACTCAGGTATCCAGATGTTGTCAGCAAATTGATATTCATAACTGTTAAACAGTGGCTCTAGCAAATGATAACTATCCCCCCTCTTCTATGTTTTAAACCAACAATTTAAGGTTCCCTATTCTCATGTCCCAATTTCTCAGGACGATGACTCAGGTTTGCTGATTCCCAGGTCAGGATTAAGGTGAAACAACACCAGGGATCCTTTAACTCACAAAACTCAACTTTTATTCACTCACAACAAGAATTGGCATGAAACTACATCAGTAAGCTGTGTAACATGTGCTAACCATACATCACCAAACATATACTACAGGCCTTGCTTATCTGGGAATCAGTTCAGGGAAAACAATAAAGAGATCCCTCCCGTTGGGTCAGGAGGTTCAGAGAGGACCCCCTTGCTTTCTGGACTCCTTCTCAGAGAGGAGCCCAGGGGCGGCTGGATCCGCTCCTAGTCCCAGACTTGGTCAGCGGTTTGTGTCTAAAGGGATGAGGGGTACGGATTATGGTGAAAAGAGAGAGAGAAAAAAGAAAAGAGAAAGATTTCACCAGTCCTTTGTCCAGCGTTGGTCCCACCAGCCGAGGGGTCCAGTTCCTGAAGGCGCGTGCACCTGGGGCTTCAGTTCATGCCCTTTTATCATCTTTGCCCCTCCTTCTGGTGGGCGCTTGAACTCATTAGGCTAATTAGGTGTCATGGGTGGTTTGTGCTTTCAGAACCTTCAGGAAATGGGTGTGTGGGCTTGGGGGTTGTTTGGGGAGTAACTTCCCCCTCCCTGCAGGCATGACCCTTGTTTGATCTTTGGCCATCCATGGTGAGCTGCCCCGCTCAGCGTATCACAACAGGGAACTGCGCACCCTCCGGCAGGCCCTTGTGTCGTGTTGCCGATGTCCTGTGCCGATCTGTGCTGATTGGCTTCTTTTCACCTGTGGTTCCTTGCTGTGCAGGGTTCCTTGTTACATAGAGTTTGTCGTTCTGCAGAACTTGCCCCACCACAATGTTTGAGACATTAACTCTTTCAGTCTCTCACACCTATTCAAGATAGCACTCAAATTCTTGTTGAGCTTTCAAGCTTGTACTAAAGTTTTAGTAAAGTCAATGGGACAAATATGTGCTCAAGCAATGTCTTATTTGATTTCTCAAAACCAAGCTCTGTTTTAGCTACTTAAATGTGAATTTAGGGCTAAAGGTGCCATATAAAATGAAATATGATAAAATTACTTTTCAACCTGTAATCCAAAGGGAGTGTGCATGACAGAACACATTTAATATTGCACTGTGCTTCCATTATGAAGCAAAATAAGTGAGGAAGCTTTGGCTGAGTTCAGACAATATTTTATGAACATTTGTAACTGTAGTTGTCAGGAAAGTTTTCTTTTCTGTAGATATTTGAGTTAGAACAATATCACTTGAAAAAACTATTTTTCTACATATTTAGTCCCTTTTTAAAAATTTTATTTTATTCCCAGTCTTTTCTCAGAATTTTAACCCAACTTTTTCTATTTTTTTTTTTAATTTATTTTCATGTGAGTTATAGTAACTTTTTGCTATGATCACATACACAGCTGTGTAGGACAGATAGACATGATTAATGCTCAGGTGTATAGTATCCATTCCAAGAGGAATCTATATGGTACAGTTTTTGTCTTCAAGATACTTTGGGATTTACAAGATATTGATTAGGCTCAAGTAACCCTCTGTTCTTTCTAAGCTAAGTTAGTAATAGACTTCCCTTACAGTTCTCACAGATGTTAAATATTGATAAACATCTTTCCTTCAAAATTTTTACCACTTAATTTTTCCTAATAGAAATAGTTTCAGTAAATCTTCAATATTTCATACATCTCAATATTCAAAATCAGTACTGTAGGTGGAGCAAAATTAATTAAAGTTAAGTGTTTTTCAGTAACCAGCGGTAAAATCTTTATCATTCAGTTCCATGGCACAATAACCACTTATTTCACTGCAGCCAGGATCCAAAACTGTTTGTGGTCTTTGTACTATTCCAGCCAAGATCTCATGGCATTCTTTAATAACTAATGAACCTTGGATATTTTCCCAAGAAGAAATCTGACACGGGAGGTTGGTTGATTTTGGCCGATACCTTCTTCCTCCTCACAATGGATGACCCTGAAGAGACTGACTGAAGCAGAGGTCTCATTACACCACCTGGATATATCAGAACAGTTCTGAGAGAGGAGAAAATTTAGGTTATTAGCTTCCAGTAATTTTTGAAGATGGTTTTTTCCTCTTCGTCCTCCTACTGTGTCCCTCACTATTGCCTCCCAGCCACACTCAGCCTCCCAGACCCGTCACAGCACTATTACAACCCGAGGCAGAAGGGGGTAGCTGGACCACCGAGGCAGAGGTGCAAGGAGACAAGAGGAAAGGGGAGAGCCTTGTGCAAGGCTGCTGGGGGAAATCCCTGGCTCTCAGCTACTGCTGTGCTGTCCTCTCCCCTCCTCAGCTCCTGCTGTAAAGCCTTTGCCTGAGGAGAGACCCCCTTATGTGGGGCCCATTGATCCGGAGAGTCAAGTGAGAAATGTTCAGGTAGGACCTTTCTTATCACGTAAACTCAGGGTGTATCACAACAAGACTTCCAGCTGTGCTGTTAGACTGTGTTTGTTCAGTTTCACAAAGGCCCACATCATGACATAGATTTTAGAAAGTGCCATTTAGGACAAAAAGCATCAGGTTACCAAACAGATCCCAGCGTAGAGAACACTTGAGGGAGAAAGCCTGCAGGGAAATACGATTTGATGTTGTTTTCATTCTGAATAAAACCTCCTCCGGAAGGGACTCCTAGCTAACACATCATCTTTGTTCTACCACAAGGTTAGAAAGACTCTTCACTACTGCTGTAACTCATTCCTGAACTTGGACACATTGATTTCTCTTCCTGACTTACGGGGAAGTTTTGCTGTAGGGCGTGGGAACACCTTCTCCTGAATTCTGCCCTTATAAGCTGCGTAGGTACTTCTAAGGGCAGAATTTGCCGAAAGTGTTTCAATTTTCCCTTTTCAATGACCTAATATTATTTCACTTGAAATAATCTGAGTATACTTGATAGCACTAGATTTTGATAAAAAATGCTATTTGAAAAAAATATATTTTATGCCTAAGTCACACTGTCACTTTATATTAACTTTCTTATCCATTTCACCTTTATACTGTCCTCTGTATTCATTCATTTTTAACTAAGTTTTCTTTTTTCAGTCCTGAAATAGATTTTAAAAAGACAGGAGTGCCCATCTCAGTCTGAAAGAAAGCTATTGCCCTGACAATTAAAAGCAGCTTGAACTCTTAGTAAGCAGAGGAAAATTTTTTAGAACCATGTTCATACTGTAAACTAATGAAGATAATGTATAACTCTTTCACATAGCTTTCCATCCTTGAATGCTTTACAAAAAGTAAGTCACTTCAGTACTGCAATGTAACTTTGTTCAGTGATTAGGCACCCTGAGTGGTTTTCTAGTACCAATAATTCCCTAGACAGAAATGCTACTTTATATCAAAATGTACATGATCAACCAAATACAGTTTAAATATCAAATATTGTAAGCTACATTTTGTAAGTTTCTTGCATTGGGTTTTGATTCTGAAGCACTAAATGTGACATTTCTGTAAAAAGACAAACTGCTTCTGCTCCACATTTCCTCAAACACGGTCATACTCTTAGCTAAAAAGACCTCCAACCTAAAATTAATAATGACAATACTCAGCATCTCTAAATGCCTGTTGTGGCTTTTTTTTTTTTTTTTAAATTGTTCAAGTTTGATCTGATATGAGATTATACAGACAGATCAGTTAAGTGCAGTGCTGAATTATGCCATTTCTTTGGCTGTAACAAGTAGGAAGGCATTTAACTAATGTCCTTTCTATCTTCAGAATCAGTAGACCTCAGACCCTGCTGCTGTGTTTGTGTGCATGTGTAATTACAGCACACTTCAGGAAGGTTTCTAAATGCACTTCAGAACACAGACAGAGTCCTTACAAGAGACATTCTCCATCTGCACATGCCCGTGTCAAGAATTGCAGTATATAGTAACACAGGTACACCACAAATGCCTTTTGAAAATTATATTAATGATTCTGAAGCAACATTTAAATATCTGGTATCTCAACAGCTCATGTTGCCATGAACTGTTGTTTATGGTATGTCAATAGCTCATGAGAAATCACACAAATCTTCCAGTTAAGGTAGAGTGAAAGTCAGTCCATTACAAAGATTTTTGTAATACTGTGCCATGTTCCTTGTTTTCATGAGTGCCTGTGGTACACAAAAGGTAAATTGAATGCAGATAGCCAAAAAGTCTCTTCTGGCTAGTGGTTAGGGAGTTCCTTTGTATTCTTGCAGTAACTCTACTCCTTGAGCCACCATGTAAAACATTTAACAGGCCCCTGCTCACCTTCCCAAAATTTTCTACTGTGGGATTTTAAACAGCAACATAATAACCCTGCCTGCAAAGATACTACATCCACTTTCATTAGCCTGGCTTTCAGTAAGAAATTTAACTCTACAGAATGCATCAAAATCCCTGCTGTGAAACATGCCATCTTCTGAGTGCAGTCAAAAAAGCTCTATAATTCCTTATTCTTTTTAAAATCACAATTATTTGAGGCTCTGATTTTTTCTTCATTTTCTAGCTGTAGTCTTCGTGATTTTATAAACCCTGAATAAAAATAACACATCATGCTTTGGACAGATGAACACAAATTTTCTCCATTATTCACAGTCCTTTGTAGTCTTCATTAACACAGACCGAGTCACCAGCTTGCTAAATAAACAAAACATATAGGTTAAACATATGTTTTTCACCTGACTTATTTCATGATGCAGAAAGTACTTAGGTTCTGTTTCAGCCCTTTCCTGTGTAAGAACAGAATGCTCCAATTAATAATGGCAAATTACGACCAAAAACCCATGCCTGAATGAGCTTGTCAGGACAACGAGACTTTTCCGCTTATTATTTTGAGAAAATTCAAGAGAAAGGAGAAGCTGTGAGAAGTTGTAAAATTCTCGGTCCATTATCAGGGCTACATATATATGTGTGTAAAACAGTTGCAGGATTAAGGCTTTAACTGGAAAAAAAAAAAAAGTCAAGTTTTATGGATGAAGCATTAAAGAAATGCCAGTTTTGGAGTACTTGGAAATGACAGTATCAGTTATTTAGTAATGAATTAAAAATGTTGAAATTCCTCTTACTACAAACCACCCCACTCCCCTATTCCACTTTTATTAGCAGTATAATGAAGACATGTTATCTCTGAAAGAGGGCTAGAAGGTCTGGGATTTGATGGTAGGGCTCACCAAGAGAAAGAATCAGGAGAGGCTTTGCCTGCTTTTCCAGAATAGCACAGCTGCCCTAGACCCTGCCTGGATATGACAGACGTGAAAGGATATGCTATGCCTTACAGCTGCTTATTTATCCTTAAACTCTCATACAAAATACACTCAGGTGTTTTTGAGGACTGAGCAGATTTCCATCTCAGAAAATGCACCAAGTATTATTGTGTTGCTGCTGAATATTATAGCAATTACATAGTAGACAATGCACACGCTAAGAGATGAGATAAAATAAGTGCAATAATAAAAGAGAGCAAGAACAAGAATAAGAAAGCAACCTTCCCCATTGTGCTATGAACTCTCTTTCTCCGACCAGTATTCTACCACTGCCCAAAGTCAAACAACTTGTGGGTAGCTTGTTTGGCAGCTGGCTGAGCTGCTGCACGCTCACTGGAATAACTCGCCCACAGATATCTGTGCGTACCTTCCTGGCAGTGGCCAGGCTTTGGAGCATTTCTCACAGTGTTTGCAGCAAGAAGCAGCACTGCAACAGGGACTGACTCTTCCCCCATCAGCTCGGTGTTTAATTCAGCCATACTACAGCCATTCTCTTTATACTGGAGAGGTGCTTACAGCATTCTTAGGGTAGGTTAAAATGGTAACCTGTTTCAAAGTACTATTATAACATCAATGTATTGTGGAAACAATAAAAACAATGATGTTTCCTACTCAATAGGAATAAATGGATTCTTACTTTATCTTAGTCTACCAAATGAATGGAGGAATCATTTCCTTCCTCCCAGCCAGGACAGCTGTTATAGATAACTGTTACATGGTTTAGGGATAAGCACAGGACATAAAGACATCTAGTTACCTGCCATCAGTTAAACAGTAGTAGCTGACCTGACTGTGGGCAGTGCCTTGTGAGGGCACTCAATAGCTCAGCTAAGAGGTGAAAACTCAAGCTTTCATTTAAATCAAATCGCTGTGTATCTTCAAATAATACATAATTATTGCAAATTTCCTTTTCCTTTGCAGTTGTTACATGCATCTCTGTGTTCAGGAGATCTCTGTAGTAGTGGGAAAACCTTCAGGGAAGGCCTCCAAGGTGGCTGCATCTTTGGTTATGGGGAGTCAGGTGGTGGCTGCAGGTCTGCTAAGGTCAGGTCTGTCAGTGGACAGCTATGTCTTTTCATGATGCCTTTTAGTGCCTTTCTTTCATGCTCGGATACCATCTAATTGTGGTGAGGTAACACAAACGTCACATGTGCAAAAGATGCCTGTTCAGATGAGGCAGCAAACCTTCCACCGTATGTAATGTAACTGCTACTGCAATTTCTTCATTAGTTACCTTGTTCACAGCTATTTCCTAATTGTAAGATAGAAGCATTTACAGAAGAAAGATAGTAAAAAAAAAAATTACAGGGCAGCCAATTCCAGCATGACAATTTCCCTCAGAATAAATGCACCTGAGCTCATGAGAACTTTTGTGAACAAAAAGCTTTCGAACAAACACATGGGGAGGGGGGGAAGAAAAGAATGGACAAACCTGTTAGAAACACTGTGGGATCAAATGTGAGCAAAATTTGATCAGAAGATGAAATCCCTTTTTTAATTCAAGTAAGTGATGGTGGTTGAAAGAATATTTTGGCTTTATTTATTCTGCTGTGCTATTCATTGTGGAGCAGGGTGGCTTCCTAAGGAAGGGCTAAATACAATTGTGCTCCTCTCAGGAACCCCAGAGGGGAAGTAACCTGTGCCAGCCCATTTTTTGTTGTAACTTATTTTCTCTCACTTGTCAGCAATTTGGAGGCCACTTGCATGGAAAAAGGAGAGAGCAGCTTATTGGCAGACATTCCGCTGCCATGGTGATTCCTACAGTACAGGTGAATAGCACATGGAGGATCATAGGGGGATGCTAGAAGGTAGGAGACATCTTTTTATACAGAACAAGAAATAATAGAGGAAGAAAAGTAATGTATGTCTGTAACAGCAAAAAGAAACACCATTTGATATATCAAAGAAAGAGGAGACAGCAGAAGGGATCCAGGGAGAGGAAGGACAGGGATGACTGGTAAATGTCATTAAATTGGCTTTGTATCATTTTAAGAAGCTGTTGTGGGACTGGGGAGATTTTTGTTTGCTTGTTTTTCTCATAAACTCACAGACAGAAAAATGCTGGCCAGCTCTAAAAAAGGGGTATCAGTCATGCAGGCATTTAGCCAACATCACCATTGGGCCCTATGAATGTCAGGTGCTGTTCAAAAAACTAATTAGTGTGTTTTCCTTCAACACTTTGTTGAAAGAAGGTTTCATTACCATGCAAATGGCGTTAACTCACAACACAAGCTAATTGAATTCTTACAAAACATCCCATGCAGACCCTTATCATAACCTGCCGAACGGTAAACGCTAAACTCACTTTAGAAGATAGAATTCGTATTAAGTAGCAGGACACTGACTGTCAGACTATTTACGGCTTTTATTATTTCAGATACTTCGAGTCCAAGAGTAATTCATCTTTCTACCTCTGTTAACAATGGATTGGCAGTTGCCACTGCAACCAGCTGGACTGATAGCTGAGAAGTAAACTACTCTACTGCCTTCAATGAAAACAGCATGGTTAATACACATCCCACCACGTGTGTTTTAAGTTGTCTGTCCCTGCCGCTGCAGCCCGCCTCTCCTTCCTGCCAGCAGCAATTACAACAGGGCTCAGAGCAGCGGATGGCTTCAGAAGAGCAGCAGCCACGTGCTCACTCGTCTGTCGTCTTTGCCAGTGCAATTACATGGGAATTCAGTCTCTGTACTGGTCTTTCCTGCCCAATGGCTTTCTCCAAACACATATTAACAGTAGTTGGTTTTCATCGCTGGGTGCTTTCATTTCTTTTTGCTCTCACATTCACTTTGGTTGGATCAAGACATTTCATAAGTCAGTCTGGATCAGTCCCTGCCTACTCATTATTCACTCATTAAGCCCACCTTATTCCTGGCCTTTCACTTGGCAAGTTTACTGATTCAAGCCACAGCGAAGCACAGGTCCCAGCTGGGACACGAGAGCTACCACTAATGCTGTTCGCTGACTTTGCCATTGGCATCAGGTGTTGGTTGGTATCAGATGAACAGCCGTTTATAGCACTGCTGATCTGCCCAGCCTATGCTCTACTCATGCAAAAAAAAGGTAAAATATTACGCCTTTAGACTGAGTTGGACGACACATAGTTACTATCTTCCAGGTGAGAGAAAAATGCCCAACTACAGATGCAAAAGAAGCAGGTGAGAGGCTTGGCCAGGCAAAAAGCATGTACTTGATACAACACGGAAACATAAACCTGATTGCTCTGCTATTCAGACCTGGAGGGCTGACATTCCGTACCACTTTACCTCAGTGCTTACGGCTGATAGAGTCTATACTGATCCCTTACAGGTACCAAAAAGCAAGCTCTGGGAAAAAACTGTTGCTGAACAGAAGAGAGTTTCAATGGCAAATTGGACAAAACAAAGGGTAGGAAATTTTTTCCTGGTGTCAGTCATGTTACTCATTTAGAAGGTTCAATGATTAAAACAGTACTACTCAGAAGTCCTGGAACAGCAATAAGAGCAATACTAATGTCACCGTTTTCTCCAGGTGAAAGTATTTCTCCCAGCTTCACAGTCAGATCCAACTTAAGCTTTTATTCAATGCAAGGATTCAACCATTTTGCAGGCAGAAAGAAAATAATACAGAGTTTATCCAAATACAGCATTTTTAAGCATAGTGATTTATTCTCAATAAAAATGTGCAGATAAGCAGATGTGTTTTGAGATAGAAACAGTTTAGAGTCCTTTAAAACAGTAATATCCACTGCAGAGTTTCTTGTTTTGTCCTTGTCTCAAATAATCTCGACAATAGGTTAATAGACTTAACCTTGCTACTGGAAGGCATGCTCATATACGTGTAAAATAAAAAGCTTTAGAGGACTGATGGCAGAACTGAGATGAAAATAGTCATTCCTGTCCACAGAGATTTTTAAGACATGGAGAGAATTTTTAATCTGATATTATGATGAAAGAGTCATCATTCAGAAACTTCTGTAAAAATAAACATTTGCAGAAGAACATTGGTTTGGGAAATCAAAACATTCCATTTTTTATCATTTCTAAAAGTTCCATTGCTATTTAAGTAATTTTCTCTTAATAATCTATGTTTTTTGAAAGAAATAGATTTTTATCTCTGGTTCAAAAAACTTAAATGCAACATTTAATAAAAGGATTTTTTGCAATGTTTGAGCTTTTCACTAAAATTGAGGGCTGGTTGAACTGATCACTGATTCTTTAATTCTGTAAACTAATATGTCTTTGGGTTTGCCTGTTTCTAATCCACTCTAAAGAGTCAGTGGCCCCTTTAAGAAAGGTAAATCTCTCCCCCTGATCTGTCTAGGTCTGAAGTCTGCCTTGAGATCCTAGTTAGAGTATTCTGCAGCTCTCTTGCAGCCCATGATATTGGGTTTCTTCCCCTAAGAATCACTATTAGGAGGGTATTGATGTACATCCCAGTCCGCTCAGAGACAGAATGAAAACTTGGGAATTAGAATAATTTCATGAAGTTCTGTTAAGAACATTTTATTTGGATCCTCTGACAGACATTTATGAAAATAACAAAAAGTAGCCATGGATCTTAAACTTTTCTTTGCAAAACTCTTGACTGTTGCAGAACAATACATCAAGGACAAAAGGAAGGGGAAATGAGATGTGAAGGTGCATATTGTGTAAATGTGAAGAGGAGGAGCAGAAAGAATCTGCAGGATGTGAGAAATGGGAGATCTCTGGTGGCTATTCCCAGACAAAGCATCTGTAAACACATCTTCACTGCAAAGTGTTTTACACTGTCCCAGAGTGAAGTAGAACAGGGTCTGTGCACCAATGAATCTGGATGGAAGAATAAAGAGAGAAAGGGCTTCATTTAGCTTAAGATCATTAGAAATATTCATTCTGTTCTCCACATCTCATACTTTAAATTGCTAAAACAGAGGAACAAAAAAACCCAAGCACTAGCTCACCTGAATGAAATTCACCTCACAACTAGGAACAGTATTTGCTTTGAAATATAACGAAAATACAGACAAAGTAAAATTACAGAACAGCAAGGCAAGCACCCACTACATTTTCTCTACGTGAAACTGTTCCAAAAACTCAGTGGTGCAAGATGCACATACTGTGTAAAATGTTAAATTATTCATTCTATTTGTATTTAATGGTTCCAAAAACCCCAAGCTGGTAAAACACACACAACACTTAATGCACTTTTTTTTTTTTTTTTTTTTTTACTTTAGAAGGCACTTGTTCCAACACTTTCTGCATGCAGTCTAAATTATTTGCCTCTAGTTTTGTCTCCATCCAACATTAGTGGAAAGGTGTATAGTCTTCCATTCCCATGAGACACACACACTTTCACACACCCCCAAGCACGTTGCCTTCAATTGCTTGTTAAACAGAGCCAATGAAACTGAGAATTCTTAAACAAAACACACATTAACATGCCTCTTGTTTTCTTAGATTTTCATTGCTCCATTTACTATTTAGAACTTCATCCCATTCCTATTGAAGTGAATAATGAAAGTCCCATTGATTTCAATTTGAAAGCCTCTCAATAGCATTAATTAACATCTAACTGTTGACAGAGGGAAACCAGAGCTGCGTAGTGTTATCAGCTGAAGTTTTGCTCCTGGATCTGCCCTACACTTTTACTAGATTGTAGAAGTTGCTGCTTAATGTGAGATATCTCCTGCTCGTGGTCATGTTGGCATCTCTTTTGCACAGTGCCTCAAATTTTGTCTGAGTCATAATGAAGATAGGGATGAAAGGAGATTTAGAACAGGTATCCCACCTTTAAACTCTTGCACGGCCTGTAGTAGTTATCAATTATCATTTAAACTTTTGAAGAAGAGGAAGGAGAAAAGATGCTAGTCAAGTCCATCTTCTGTTTGATAAGAATTCCCACAGAATACGAAAGATCGAACACCAGCTACTTCAGAGATACTTACATCAAGCAACAGGGCTGCTCTGGGCATATTTCTGAAGTGACTGATAAGGTTAGGAATGCTAATATCACTTCCTCAGCTTCCATCACCTGTACAAGTAACTGCCCTCCTCCCACTCCTAAACATTTCTGTGGTTCTGGGACCATCAGCAGAGCACTGCCACTATCCGTTGTTTCTCTTCCCATCATTTCAGAGTCCTGTTACCATTTGTTTAATAACCTGCTCCGCTAACCTTCACCATCTCCCTGCTTTTCCATCCTTCACCCTCGAATGATTTTATGGGTTCCAATTCATCTGAAGAAGATGATGATGCCAGTGAAAATGTAACCATTCAGAAAGAGGCAGCCTGAACGGTCACACTAAAAATTTTGCATTGGGCATTCAATCTCATAGATGAACTGGCTGAGATCTTTCAGAATAGCGAACGGTTCCATAAAGCTGGCTTCCAAAACCCAGTCCTGCTTCTCCATCCTTCCCATCCTATATACTATCCCACGTGTTTAAACTGTGTATATTTCTGAAATCCTAGCATACATCCATCCCTATAATAATTCCCAGGGAAAAAAATGCTTTCAAAGGAACACATCTATGGCAGATCGCAGAGTATAGCTTGTGTACGTTAATAGATATTTGTTTATAAGCATAACTAGAGCTGCTTGCATTATGTATTTTATTTTATTTGTTTAAAACAACTGTGGCTAAAATTATTTCTGCTTCTACTTTTTGAGAAAAATGCATTTTGAAGCTCAACAATTTTCCTATCTTCCCACCTGCTCAAGATGTAGTTAAGTAAATTTCATCAACTTTATTCTGAAGAAAAATATTTCATTGAGACTAAGTGCATAATTTAAAATTATGCATTGCTGATGCATAGTTTAAGTGGCAGTGATTTTTCTATTGCCTGGGCCTAGTCCTTCTGGTCTTGCTGGCCTTGGTCTGTTAGAGCCAACAGAACTGTGCTGATTTACAAACAACTGGAGAACTGGAGCACCATTTCAGGCCATTTTGAACAAAAAAAATAAGGGGGGGGGGCAGGGAATCTTAGCTGCTTCTTGCTCAAATTTAAAAAAAAAATAAATAAAATCTAAGTAGTGAGTTTTGGGCAAGGATTTGAATTTTTCATTGTAGGACACTTCCATGAACATTTTTCAGTGTAAAGGAGGTATGCTTTTATTTTTTTTATTTTTCTTCCAGAGCTCATCATCTCCACAGAAGGTAGCCTTTCTTTCTTTTGAATATAGACAATCCTTGGTCCCCAGTTTCTTGTGATGATATATTCACTGCAGACCACATTCTTCTCCCTTTTGCTGGTATTTTCAAGAATGACTTGCAGAGTGACTTACTGCTCACCTTCACAGATGGTGGCAAAAAATACCCAAAGGGAATGATCAGTAAGAAGTTATTTAACTTTTCTAACACTCTAAATCAGGTAGTTTTGGAATATAGATATCATACACTTCTCAATTGTTTTTATTCTTTCCCTTTAATACTTTTTTTTCAACATTAGCACATTACTGGTTTTGGAATGAAGAGGAGGTAGAAAGATCTCTTCAACTGCTTAGCCCTTCAGTTAATGTAGCTTTTTCCAGTGTGTGTTTCTGAAGAATGAACACTTTCAATTTTTTTTTTTTATCCTATGTAATATTTAATAGGATTTCAAAGGCAGAGTTTTCTCTCCTCCTTTCCAACTCGGAACATCAGTTTGGATCACCTCTGACTGAATTTTAGCAGGTGAGAAACTCCAATACTGCCTGCAAGTCACAGACATACTGTGACATAAGTAGCTGTATTGAATGACTGCACATTTATGAGAGCTGTTCCAGATAGTCATTGTCCAAGAGTCCTTTGGACAGGATATATATAACTGCTTGCACCAATATAACCATAGATTTTTTCCAAAGGAAGTTGGCTTTATTTTCTTCTCATTATTATAATGACTCTGTTCTACTTCTCTAAATCTTGTTCCCCATTGCAACCAAACCCTCTCCAGAAGAAAAATAGAAGGAAATTCCAAGAACCAGGGGTGAAAAAATCTCCTTCCAATGACACATTATTGATTAAGGTAGTGTGAGCAAAGGGATATATTTTTCCCTATCTAAGCTGGAAAACTTCCTCTTGAAGCACCTGATTCTGGATAGTATTTTCCAGTTTGGGATTGCAGATAATGGACTTATTTCATTTTATAGACTTGGGGAAAATAAACATAAGAGGAAGGAGAACAAAAGACTCAAAACTTCACTTCATGTAAGAACTAACACAAATGTAAAAGGCAATCAACAATTCCTGACTGCTCCTATATTGCACACAGACTGAGAAACTCATGCATTCAAAACCCCTTTGAGGGGAGGACTACCCACAGATGCCTCAGCTGTACTCTTACTATGCAAATGTGTGTTGACATAAAGTTGCCCAAATATCTGAGAACTGCATTGTCCTAGTGATTCCCACAGCACTGCCACAGATCCTAGACTCCCATACTAACATCAGTGTGGTTCCATTGTGGGAGATTTTGCAACATCCTGAAGCAGAAGAGCAGAATTTGCCCCTTAAAGTAACAGAGAGATTGACATATGTTTTCTCCATCCATTTGGCTGGCCTACAATAAAATGCCTAGTGCTCTATCAGAGTTTGTAATTGATTGGCCAGTAAACAGCTTGTTGATAATAACATATTCTAGCCATCTGATGTTTTGAACAATCCAGTAGCAATCTGCAGCAATGCTATTTACACTATGTTCCCTGCACTGGGCATGAGTCCAGCTTTTACCACCACCAAGAACAAAGAAGCAGGAGGTCTGTCATAACCTTCAGAAGGTTTTGCAAGTAATTTTTAGGGTTTTCAGAGGCAGTTTGACTTCTAGCAGAGGATTCAAACATGGAAATCTTTTTCATGTTCTTTGCTTTATGCATCATGTAACCTTATAAATGGGGAAAAAAGTTGTATAGAACAACTTTTCATAAAAGATAAGCATTTAAAGGATATCAGGTTTGCCTGCAAAGACAGAGAGGCTAGATCATTCAAGGAATACTGGGAACCTCCCGTTAGTCATGTTCAGTGACCTCAGGCTGATCTTCTGGGCCATGTAACGCAGATCCTCTCAAACCAGGTCCCCTGCCTATTCAGATTGTCTGTATTATTCCCCCTTGGGCCCTTTCTAAGGAATTCAGATCACAGGGGAGTTTGGTCTATGTGTGTATTTGTTTACACGTATACATACAACTAGTATACAGGCAGGGTACAGAGACCTAGGTGTTTTATAGTACCCTCAGATCATGTAATATAAATGTAAGTATTAATAGCAAATACCAGGTTGAAAGGGCAAATTGCATATCACAGGTCTGAGCACCAGAGCACCGCAAATCCTAAGGCTCATTCTGCAATACTTAGAACAGAGAGAGGTGAATAAGACTGGACTGCTCAAGTCCGGGGGGACAAGACTAGGCACAAGTTCCAGCACATACCCAGGGAACATTTTGGTTTAGGTTTTTGCCAGACCTGACTTTGGAAGCTAAACATCTTCGTAACTGAGGTGAGTGGCCCCTTTTGTTTTATGCTCTCTCTAGTCCGAAAATATTTAAATTTTATCTGCAAATAGGGACATGCAAGTGCTACCATTGACAGATGTCCTAGTGGAAGCCAGGTGTCTCCCAGAGTCAGAAACATTCCTCAGCTCTCTATGAACGTTTAGTACATTGGACTCCCCAGGCAACTCCTATGGAGAAAAGCTGAGGCTGCGAGTGCCAATGGGCTGAATTGTGAGATTGAGGAACACACCAAGATGGAGATGTGTCCAGAACAGAACACGAAGTTTCTGGGGAACAGTCAATTGCTTTCAAAGCACTGGCCAAGTTCAAGGCACTTCCATTACTATACAACAGCAGAGCAGGGATTGAGAGGATGTACATTTTGCACTTCAATGTCCATTTCAAATCCTCATTTCCATTTTAACAGTGAACATATATTTTCTTTAATAGAAGTGTATATTCTGCATGTAATCATAAGGCCTAATAATGATCTGCATTGTGTTGTTATCAGTCAAATCCCAGTGACTTTAATAGATTTATCTGGCCTTTTTATAACACTGAAAATGAGACTTTTTTCCCCCAGTGGCTATGATAGTCTAATACTTTACTAGAGTACATATAGGATAAAAAAACAAAAAGACATAGCACCTATTCAACACCTCCATTGCTAACACTCATATGGAATCTTTTAAAAAATCCTGTTTCTTGATTTTCCCTTTTAATTCTTACAAGCAAGCACAAGATCCCAGTGTCATTCGTTATTAGGTTTAAGTTCTTTAGTGTAAAGATAATAAGGTCCCCTTGGCTAGAAGGAAATTTAAAGTCTTCCATACATTTTAAAAATAATTTTGTGTAAGATTCTTCTACAAAACCATCACCATGCTGTTTCAGTGTGTTAACAAATGTCTTCCTTGCCCACATCTTTTCCTAATTAAATAACTGCAAGAAAATAAAAAAGCTTTAGAAGTCTACTTAAATAAGTTCTTTGAAGAGATCATTTTACCTGTGAAGATTTTGTCATTTACACAACCTAAGAATTAACTCTTTTCCTTTCACACTTTTTGTTTTATAAATACTTGTCTGAAATGGATCTCGTCATTTAATCTCCAGTGGAGCTTTTTATTCTTTGGCAGCTCATTGGCTGTATAATAGTTCCTTTTTTTTTTTTTTAATCCTTTTTATTCAGATTCTTCAGCTCAGCTGTTCCATATAGTCTGCCAGTATTTTTAGATGGTTGCTTTCATTATTACTTAATGTGTGTTGGTTTCAGCAAATATTGTAACTACAACTGTTGCTTATTATGGGTCTCTTTTTTTCCCTATAGTCAGTCAACTGGCAACATTCCAACCCCTTTTTAATTTCCTATGACTAGAAAACTATGCATGCAAGGTCTGCTCACTCTTTCAGATGTTTGACATCATTACTATTTAATACGCTCCTTCAAGAAATGTTGTTGCCACAGCATTTCCTGACAGCTTTACAGTTCTGCTACTTCATTAAATACAACTGTAATTAAGTTTAAAAAAATAAATACTTTGTACAGAGACCTTAAGAACCTTCTGAATTTCATTTGCTACACAGCTACTTCCCACTCTGTCCAGCAATATTACAGGAGACTGGGTTGGTACAAATTAGTTATCTTCTCTGATGTCCTTTCCTGACAACTGCATCCAAACCCTAATATAGTTCTCAGAATTTCCTAGAAAATAATAGTATCTACATGCCTAGGCAAGAGATATGGGTAATGAAGTGTAAACCGAACAGAGTATATAAGAAATTGCTTCGGCACCTCTGGTTCATGTTTACTTCTTGAGTTTCAAAAATGGAGGGATGAACAGATTTCAAAAGTCACTGAAACCTTGCCTCAATCATTTAAGCAATCCAAATTTAGCTAATGATTCCAATTCAGTCTAGAATACTTAGATCTGTAAAGCCATGGTAGAATTTTCACGTGGCCTGTGAACTTTGAGGATTTGTGGTTTCTTCTACTCTTGTTCACATAGACAATAGAAGTCCTTATCAATAATGCACCAAGGAAATGCAAACCCTTATGTTTCCTAAACATTTCTGTTGAATATCTAGCCCTCTATTTATCCCACTAGTCAATTCCTCTCTGTATCTTGAAATAATCCCAGAGGCAATTTCACAAAATTCTACTAGGCCTTTCAGTTCTGAAAAAACCCTCCTGTTTTCTGCCCCTTCCTCAGCTTCCTCTTCTTTCTCTCCTCTGCCTGCCCTGCATCATTCAGGACTGAAAATAAGAGACTTCAGAAACAACAAACCTGTGTCTCTGTATGTTAGGAAGAAGAAAAAGGTATCTCTTAGTCTGAAACATTAAAAAGCAAGGTGACCAAGAAGGTAGGGATGGTCTTGTAAAGGTATGTATGTCAGTGGAAAAGAGGGCCTTGCAGACTGACAAAACTGGAGAAGGTTCATCATAAATATAGTGAATGCATTTAAGACAGAACAGTATATCTTACCAGACGCATTTTTATACTGCCTGTTCAGTTCCTTCTCCTGGGAAGAGGATGTGTGTGAGAGAGAAAGAAAACAAACCACATGTAACAGATATTGTCAGTTTTGTTCAATGCACTCCAAGAAGTTATTCAACCACTGTAGTTTTGATGGCCATACATGATCTTATTCAGAAACAGAAAGTAGCTCTTGGTAAACTTCTGTAGCACAGACCTTCACAGTATCTAACCCAGGCATTTGCATTTATTACAATGAAAAATGAGTATTAATTGGCTACTACATTTCAAGATAGGTTCTTTTCAACTTTATAATTGCACAATATTTATAGGTTTGAATTCCATTAGCTGCAGCCTGCAAGCTAAAGTAAGAGATGGGTCATTTTGCATCAGGTAGCATCAGAGCCCAAGTCATCACCTGTAACCTGCTGTTACAGTTATGCCATTATGCAAATTAACACAACGATCCATGAATTTAAAATAAAAAAATCCTCATATCAGGGAAAAGTATTCAATCTGCATTTCCGTCAGATATTTATCAGAATAGCTATCTACTGGAAGCAATTATTTGAATTATGCATGACTATTTCAATTATTTAGGACATACACATCTCTAATAAAACAATTAAGTTCTACCTGTCTAAAAGAAGACTTTTCAAACTTAACGTGAAGCTGTGAATAAGTAGATATTCACACACTAAGAGCATGCCATTGTTTATTTGTGTTTTCCACTTTCAGTTCATTAAACACTGTCCCATTTGCACTGAAAACAGAATTTTTTACTGTGGTGGGTTGAGCCTGGCTGGACACCAGGTGCCCACCAAAGCCACTCTGTCACTCCCTCTCCTCCACTGGACAGGGGATAAAAAATATTTTTAAAGGTTGTGGGTTGAGATAAGGACAGGGAGAGATCACTCACCAGTTATTGTCACGGACAAAACAGTCTCAACTTGGGGAAATTTGATTTATTACCAATCAAATCAGAGTAGGATAATGAGAAATAAAAACAAATCTTAAAACACCTTCCCCCCACCCCTCCCTTCTTCCCGGGCGCAGCTTCACTCCAGGATTCTCTACCTACCCCTCCACCAGCAGTGCAGGAGGACGGGGAATGGGGGTTGGGGTCAGTTCATCACACCTTGTCTCTGCCGCTCCTTCCTCCTCAGGGGGAGGACTCCTCACTATTCCCCTGCTCCAACATGAGTCCTTCCCATGGGCTGCAGTCCTTCAGGCACAGACTGCTCCACCATGGGTCCCCTGCGGGGTCACAAGTCCTGCCAGCAAACCTGCTCCAGTGTGGGCTCCTCTCTCCACGGCGCCACAGGTCCTGCCAGGAGCCTGCTCCAGCGTGGGCTTCCCATGGGGTCACAGCCTACTCTGGGCATCCCCCTGCCCTGGCGTGGGCTCCTCTCTCCCCTGGCTGCAGGTGGAGATCTGCTCCCCCGTGGACGTCCCTGGGCTGCAGGGGGACAGCCTGCCTCACCAGGGTCTTCCCCACGGGCTGCAGGGGAATCTCTGCTCCGGCGCCTGGAGCACCTCCTCCCCTCCTGCTGCACTGACCTGGGGGTCTGCAGGGCTGTTGCTCTCACATCTTCTCACTCCTCTCTCCAGCTGCAATCGCAGAGGGGTTTTTTCCCCCATTCTTAAATCTGTTCTCCCGGAGGCACTACCACCATCGCTGATGGGCTCAGCCTTGGCCAGCGGTGGGTCCCTCTTGGAGCCAGCTGGCATTGGCTCTGTCGGACATGGGGGAAGCTTCTAGCAGCTTCTCACAGAAGCCACCCCTGTAGTCCCCCTGCTACCAAAACCTTGCCACACAAACCAAATACACTTAGAAACATTCCTTTCATCTATACTGTTTAGTTTTTAAAATTTTTTTTCATCTATAAAATTACCATCAAATTTGTTTACATCAAAACAGGAATTATATAAATTAAATTCCTAACAAGATCTACCTTAAAAGAATATTAAGGTTGAAAAGTCAAGTGCTCAAATGAAGAACTACTAAAATTAAGGATGCCTATGTAATTCATATGCACATACATCTTCCTTCCCTTGTAAATCTGTGGTGTTTCTAAATGCAAGATCCTCTAAAAATACCTTCTCAAAATTATGCTCCATTCAATGGTCGGGAATAGTGATTCTTATAATGAAGTAATTATAGTTATGTACATGTAATATTGCAATTTTAATTCCATATTAATAATGCAGTGTTTCTATGTTTATCATCCAGTGCTCTATTTGTTTTATAGTACTTTTTTACACCTAATTTAAAAAAAAAAAAATCTGGTAAATTATAAGCTTTAATATGGGAATTTGCTGTATCTGTGAGAAGGAGTCAATGGAATGAGAGGCAATACGTATGGACTAGTTGGCCAGAGAACTATCATCTTCTGTGGTAAGTCAGATAGTAAGTTTCCCTCTCCTTTTGTTCAGTGGTAAAAGTTAAGGTTAAACATAAGAGTTTGGCTGGACTGAGAAGGAGATCAAATATTTTATAAACAAGAGTTATATTATAAACAAGAGTGAATGATTCCTTCTGAGAAAATTAATACTGGAAATTCAAGTGATCCACTCCAAGTACCGCACCTATAACTTCTGGTGGATCAAGAATTAGAAGGATGAAAAATCTCTCTTGTATTTTCCTTCAGATTCTTAATGCTTCATTTTACTGCTGCATTTTCTCTTCTGTTTATCTTGTCACTGTTTTCATTTTCATTCAGATTTACACCAAATATGTAAATGCAGTCCCAACACATTAAAAAGCACATATATTTAGAATGTTAAACATTCACTGTACATGAAAAAATGCTCTAGAGTTGCTCCCAACAGAGTTTTCCTATCTAAAGTTAATGAGTTTTAATGTACGATTTCCTTGTACCTTGCCTTTCTCTACACATCAATCTGTTCCTGGCATCTGTCAAGCATGCAGTAACAGGGAAATATTCTCTGGGGCTGTCAGTGAAATGACACCTTTCTCCTTTACTTGAGTTTGAAAATAATGCCCACATTTCTCTGAAAGTCTCCAGGCAAAGTATGTCTGTCTTATAAAACCAACACCATCTGCCCAGGCAGACTCTTGTGAGCCAATGACACATAAAAGATTTTATCTGATCTCTGATGTCAAAGATGTTACATTAGGTTATCAAACTTCCACTTAACTAGATGACTTACCTTGCACACCTGGCATTCAAACAAGATGGTTAAATAGAACAGTGACTAGGGTTGGTTCACTTAGTATCTGTATTATCACGATCAATTATTAAAATCAAGGACTCTAATTTAGGAAGAACAATGCAATCCAATGTTCAAATAAAGGATGGGACAGTTTGGCATTGAATCACTGCATGACAGATGACCTTATTGAAACTATATGGATTTTAGCATTCTTTAGATATTTAGAAACAAACACTGTATCTGTCGGCAACATACAGAACTGTATTTACCCTGCAATTAATCATTGCACAAGCAAGTCCTCAGAGGTTTTCATTTTGAAGATAGCAAATATTTTGTGGTTTCCTGAACCAAAAAGCTCAGAAACATTGAAAATTAAGAATGCCACCCACTTCAGAACAAGGGATAATTGAGCTGGTCTGAGTTCTTCAGTTACACAACCGTAAAATAGGTGTAGTAAACTATTTCCCCATCTGTAAGGATGTTTATCCATATTTATTAGTTCTTCTAGTAAATTGTTCTAGAGGACTTCATGAAGAATCATTCTTAACTCTAACAAGCTAAATAAAAATTGGGAGTAAATAAGAACTTCAATTCAACCTACAAAGTGGATTTGCTTCTGATATTCACATTTCCTCTCCAGGCCAATTATAAAAGTACCAAATATCAAGGCATCACCATTTACAGATGATACCAGATTTTTTATCCAAACAAATCTTCCATTTTATATACCATTATCACAGCACCTTGAAGTATGATAACTTCAAATGATTCCTCTCTAACCTGGTACTCTCATCTTCTGTAATCCCATTTCTTCAACCTGATTCATCCTTATCCTTCAGAACTACTAACAAAGCAATAACATATATTGTGTGAGAGCTATACTCACATTAAGAGGAAATCTTATTTTTAACTACTGTTTTTTCCTGAGGGCATGATAAAATTGTAATCAAAGAATAAATGAGGATATGACACAGATCTTTAGTAGGAAAGAAGATAACCATGTGCTTAAGCACCATTGTCTCCGATAGGTTTGAAAGGTACTGGCTAAGTGTTTTCCTGAATAACGATGATTGATTCAGTTGGCGCCAGTGTGTCTGATTTTTATTAAAGTCACAGCAATGGGTACACTGTTTTCACTTTTCCTGAATGTGGTATAACCTAATTTCAGCAGGACTTTTGATGAGTAAGAATACTGTCTATAAAGAGCTGATTATTTTTCTGTAATATGATTTCTTTCCTAGAAACAGAATAATTAACGTGGAATTTTGTCAGCAACTCAAATTGAAGTCATTTGGGGATTTGGAATGTTTTCATACTAGATGTCTCTTTTACACCTTTATACGTCATATAAAGGTCTATTTCTGTTAGCACAAACATTCATGTTCAAAATATATTTTAATGTTATTCAATACCAAATGAACTGGAAGAGAAGGGCTAATTTGATGGAAGTCTAGAATGACTGTTTTGATCAGTCATTTGTAAAACATTATCAAAATATCACTTCTGATCTCACTGCCAAACAAGGTTTCGGCTTGGAACATTCCAGCACTTCCTTCCGCAGAAAATTATGACCAGAGAAGATTTTTTTTTTTTTTTACCAAGTGTACAGCAGTCAGGAAATGTAAAGAAATAAAAACAGTTCAATATCTACGCAGTAAAGATTCTGCTATTCCGTACAAAAGTAGCTTCCATTGTCTTTCTGTAGTTCCTTTTAATCTTCCTTTGTGTTACTACTTAAAAAAAAAAATAAATCTATCATTCTTATGCATCATAGTAGCTAAGATTTGACTGAAAAATATTAAATCTGAATGGTTTTGACTCTCCCAAAAGCAGGGGAAGGACCAAATCCTACAGATTGCTTTATATAAGCAGACTTTTACAGCTTATAACTAAGCCAAGGAGATCTCAGCCACAACATGGGTTAAACTGCAAAGAAAACTTTTAGGGGATCAGCAGTTCACCTCATCCCAAATACTTTATCCAGATAGTATCACAGTGGCCACACCAATTTCTGTAATACAGAACAGAAAAAAAATGTACTTTTTTTGTCTCATGCAGGTGCTTTTTTCTCCTGCTTTTGCAAATAGGTATCCATTTAGTGCTGTTTTGACCAAGGAAAATCTTTCAACCGCAGGCTAATAGTCTGTAACTGTGAGACATGTGAACTCTTCCGTTAACGCACCTTCTAAACCTCCTACAGCTGGGACCTGGAAGTTGTCTCCCTGATTCAACCCTCAAAGTAAGAAAGCAAACCATGTCGGCATAAGTGACTTAAAGAACAACATCTGTGCTTGTTTGTTGTCCTCATACTTCAGACACCCTGAATAATCGAGCTTGCTGGACTTCTACCAAGTTATCTATCTCTGATGGCTGGCGTGCTGTAAATTCATATAGAAAACTATTATATACCACTGAACTGCTGCAGCTCCCTAGATAAAATGGTAAATTTTCCACAGATTTTCCTGTCAGCTTCAACCTGAAGGTAGGATTTAGGAAGGTTACATTTCTCAGCAAACAGGCAGTTGGAAGAGGTTTTTCAGCACCTCTCAGTACTCCCTTCTAGTAAACCAAGTTGGGTTTTTCAGCCCTTAAAGAAAAACAAAAATTGAACACATTTATTATGGTTACAAGACTTTGCTTTAACAGTACCAAAAATTTTGTCTTGAGGCCTCTGCATTGTCAGAAGACCTGAAGAGTTGCTTCTCTGCATGGAATATAACGGCAGTTTCAGGTTTCAGCAGCCTTCCAGCATGCAATGGAAGAATTTGGCAGATATTCCCTTTACAGGTTCATTATTTAATGTTTGCTGTTTCACTTTCTGTTGTTTGCTGCTTTGAGCTGAACTCCTTTAAAAAAAAGGAGGACGGAGTATCAGTCTCTGAAATTGATGGCTCTGAAGACATATACTTTGTCTTTGTGGGCAAAATTCAGACTATGTGCCAACTTTTTTCTAGAAATCTAATGGGTGAATATGTGTGTTCCTTTTGGACTCAAATTGTTAAAAAAAAATTTATTTTTTTATTCCCATTTTTATTTTGTACAAATGTGAGAAGCTCAGTAGATGAGAAATGATACATAAGGTCTGAAAGGTCCAAAGCTTGTGCTGAGTAAGCTTCATTCCAGATCTGCTGCTACAGCTAAGTGGCCAGGCACATGTTATTACAAAGTTCCTGATTCATCTCCTTTCTTTAGAAAACTTTCAACAGCAGCAACAAAAAAAAAGAATTTTTTTACTTCTTTTTTTCCTTTTCTTTCCATATTAACGCCCACTCTGGTGCCACCAGTTCAGAGACTGCTTTTTCTCAGTCTGTTAGTGGTTTGCACTGCTCCAAATATGAAGCTGTTGACTGGCACTTCAGAAAGCGATGTGAATAACTCCCAGTGTATAGGTTTTGACAGCATAAAATAAAGGATTTGCCCCCCTGCTGTTATTGCATGAAGGTGCACTTGTAGAAAATAAATAAAAATAGCTTCCAGAGGTAAAACTTTGAGGGGTACAATTACACCATCTGTGTAAAGGGAAAATCTGGGAAGAAAAATGAAGTGAACTCTGTAATATCAGGGCTCAGAACTACCACTGGTTTTTTGAATTACATGGCCACCTGTCACAGTTTTATCTGAGATGTCACTGAAATGGTAGGGGTCTGTCCTAAAAATGCGATGTGTAGCATTTAAATTATTTGGCCACAGGGGGTCTTCACATCTGAATGTAACATTTTTAGACATAAATACTGTTAAAAAGTCATCAGTTTGCCTTCCTCGCTGTCTCATAATGCAATCTGATAAATATCAAATTTACCTTTCAGTAAAACTATGCATGAATACCTTTGCTATTCAATCAGAAGCATCATTAAGTACTACACCAAGCACTAATAATCTGAATAAAAACACCAAAATCAGGGTTTACTTTCATACAGCACATTTAATCTGGAAGAAACTCTAATTGCATTACAGAGGTTATTCTTTTGTCTAGCACCTGTCATGGAAATGGATTTCAATACACTTTCTTAGCACACTATATGGATCATTCAAACAGCATACAATACCCAGGAACGCCTTCATGCATTACTGAACTGCAGCCGTCTATTCAGTGGGATACAGTTGTTGTTTAACAATACACAGCAACACAATGCAAGCCTTGCTGAAATTAGCATGCAAATTTAAATAGGAATAATACTCCAGTGGGAGGATCTTGGTTTTCTGTTTTGTCTTGAGTACAACAGCAATCCGTTTCATTTCTACAGTTTCCCAGTAGTTAGAGCACTTATCAGAAAAAGAGCCAGCCCCAGCTCTAGGCTCTTCTTAGCCTGAGGGGTTTTGAGCTCCCTGCTCTTATCTACTCATAGAGGATGCTAAACACCAGGTGACTGTCACAGATTCACCCTGCTGTCCCCTAAAATGGTACTCGAATCAGCTCCCGAGTGACTGATGTCTACGCTAAGGTCTCATGCAAAAATGGGCACCACTACCTCCAGATGCCTTGGTGAATGAAAGCGACCAAGGCCACATGTTTGTGGCATGGATTAAACATATTCTGATGATGTCTAACATGCCAGGGAGCCATGTGAAGAGAAGCCTAAATCCAAACTTAGGTGGTTTAGGTCTCATCCTTCTCAGCAGAAAAAACAAAGACAACAGGGGCAAGAAGAAAAATTACTTATGTAGTTCCTCTTAATTTGCTCTTGTCTTTCAACATGTCTTTCCCACCACCTCTCCACAAGCATTCTGCCAATGGCAGCAGCCTTGGCTTTTGTTGGTTACTTGGCTCAGAAGTGCCTTCTTGTTTTCCTTCACACAACCTGCTATGGCCTTGCTCCTCTGTAAAACCACCTATGTTTATTTCCTCACCACCTCCACAGGACTCAGTTCTCCTGTGCTGCCCTCAGATAGTGTTATCTATGGGTAGGTATGCATCACAATAGAGCTCCCAAGTTCCTGTGTCCTAGTTCAGTGTCAGATACAGATCTGCATCCCAGACCCCAAACACCTCCCTTGACTCATCCTCCTTCTAGCCCTCCTTTGTGTTTGGCCCAGCTAAGATGTCCAAATAGGAATTTCAATGCACTTCAAAGACATGCTACATTTGGATCTCTGAAGAAGGATAACTCTGCGAATTCTCAGCTTTCTATAATATTGATGTTTCCACATCTTTCCCTCATTATTTGTTTCCAGCTGTGTTGTGCTGTGTGTATAATTATGTCATAAAACCCTAGGAGCAAGGGCCATAAGCCCTCTCCTTGGGTGAAATTCCATCCAGAAATAAGTATCTATCTGTCCTTGTGTTTTACGTGTTACCACTGAGTAAAGAAAAAGAACAGACAACAAAAATTTTGAGAAACCTGTTTTCTGTTTCTTGAATGAACTTCCGATACCATACATGGAACAGATTGGGGGCAAGGGGATGGGAAGGAAAACAAGAAATATATCTACCCAACCTCTTATTACAGCACCCAAAAATTTTAACTGATATAAAACTATTTGTAATTCTAACCTATCCTTAGTATTTTGATATGCTGAAACTTGAAAGGGAAGAAAAACAAAGAGGAGAGCAAGGGATACAGCACACTAACTTATGACACAGATTAGCTATTGTCTCCACTGTTTGTCCTATTTTTCTTTATTGCTTCTGTTTTGTAACTTGTTTCCACTTTTTTGGAGTCAGTTATGGATTATCACGATGACTTCTAAATCATTTTCCTTTCATCAGTCAGGGTTTGTTCCCAAATCATTTTCAACATGGCCCAGTGCCAGCCAGTGTGGAAAATAATTTCTGTCCGGTATCAGTTTCAGAATGCGGAACAGGTCAATCTTTGTACACCAAATAAGTGAAAGAAGAGGAAAGGTTTTGTTAGAGGTTGTCTGATAAGAAATAGTACCACAAGTGAATTGTTTCCTCATTGAACACCAAATGAAAACAGTTAATGATTTATTTCCTTTGTGGGATATGGTGCCATTGTAAGATAAGTTTTTGTTTGTTGGTATATTCCATCAGCTTCTTAGATTTATGCATTTATGTATATGTAATCTCTTTCCTTAGTACTTTTTTCCCTTCTTTTTTGTGTGTGAATTTGTTTTTTTTCTGGGTTGTTTTTCAATCAGTGTTGCTTTTACATTGAGACCAAAGGGGCTTTTATTTTTTCTTTACTTATATTTTTTATCATGCAAATTTGAAGTTTAACAATAGTGGAGAAAGATAAGAGGCTCTCTCTAGAGCCTCTGCAAATCCTCCATACAATGCTTCAGAATTTAGACAAAATTGCTAAGCCCTCCTTCAGATTGCTATCTATTTAGCCAATGAGAATTTGAATTATGATCTTGGTTAAAAAGAGCACCATGGGGCAGCAAGAAAAATTACTTACAGATTATACTGAAAAGGTAAGGAGTGGAGTTTTAAGATGTTTTAAATAACTTTAGGGTAGACCATGAAGCTCTTAGTCATATTGGCAAAGCACTAACCACTAGAATAGACCCACAGAATTATGTCTGAAAATTTGTATAGGTGTTCTTCAACACAACAAATACTCTAAGATCCAGACCATAAATTACTTTCTGGTTTACATCTAGTGGATGATGCATGTAATGCACTATGTTCAGTCTTGAGTACAACACTCGAAGGATATCTTATTCTTTAAGTGGATATTCATAGTTTGTGATTTGTTTTACCTAACTTAGGACACTTAGAGACACTTAAGAGCCTTGTTGTCTTTTCAGTCAATAGAGAGAGATGAACCTTCAGAGGTGACACACTGGTTTTGATTTAAACAAAAGTTGACAGAAAAGCTACCCTACATGTAGCTGAATTCTTCCAATGAATAATTAACATAGGGTTTTTTTTTAAAAAAAAGATGTCCCTCATTTCTAGTCTGCATTTGGTTAGCTCCCTCATCCAACTGCTGGATCTCAGTATGTCTTTTGCATAGAATGAAGAACAATCTGTCATCAGAAATCTCTTTCCAAGGCACGAGGTAATAAAACCACCCTTTTAAACTGCTCTTTGACAAACTGAACAGCTTTTAGTCTGTAAAGCACCTTTTCTTCTCCAGGACTCCTGTGAAACCTGTAGTTAATTTACTTTTTGTTTTTTTCAAAATACTTCGATGTTGTTAAAAGAATTGACTAATACCCCAGTAATAAGGGTTAAGATGCTGTCCACCTAACGAGCTTTGGCAGAGAGACTATCAATGACTTGTTGGATTACTCTAAGGATGGTGAATATTAAACCAACTTTCTCAGGGTTACAGGAGTTATTTCTCTTACAGAGATCCAAAAAATATAGGGCAGGAATTAGATTTGGCCATGTAGTTTTGAATGTCATGTGAAAAAAAAAAAACCAAACCAGAATATTTAAAATATTAAAACTTCATCCCTTGTGAGAGGCTGAAAGAGTTAATGTCTCAAACATTGTGGTGGGGCAAGTTCTGCGTAATGGCAAACTCTGCATAACAAGAAACCTTGGATAACAACAAACCCCAGGTGAAGAAGCCGGTCAGCAACACAACACAGAGGGCCTGCCGGAGGGTGCGCAGTTCCCTGTTGTGATACGCTGAGCGGGGCAGCTCACCATGGATGGCCGAAGATCAACAAGGGTCATGCCTGCAGGGAGGGAGAAGTTACTCCCCAAATGAACCCCAAGCCCACCGACTCATTTCCTGAAGGTTCTGAAACCACAAACCACCCATGACACCTAATTAACCTAATGAGTTCGAGTGCCCACCCGAAGGAGTGGCAAGGAGGTGATAAAAGGGCATGAACTGAAGCCCCAGGTGCACTCGCCCTCAGGAACTGGACCCCTTGGCTGGTGGGACCAACGCTGGACCCAGGACTGGTGAAATCTTTCTCTTTTTTTTTCTCTCTCTCTTTTCCCCATAATCCGTACCCCTCATCCCTTTAGACACAAACTGTTGACCAAGTCTTGGACTACGAGGGGATCCTAGGGGGTCCACTCTGAACCTCGTGACCCAACAGGAGGGATCTCCTTATTTTCTTCCCTGAACTGATCCCCAAATAAGCAAGGCCTGTAGTATATGTTTGGTGATGTATGGTTAGCACATATTACACAGTTTACTGACGTAGTGTCATGCCAATTCTTGTTGAGAGCGAATAAATTTGAGTTTTGTGAGTTAAAGGATTCCTGGTGTTGTTTCACCTTAATCCTGACCTGGGAATCAGTGAACCTGAGTTGTTGTCCTGAGAAATTGGGATGTCACATCCCTATAAATTTAAAATGTTAAAAGAGGTAACTGCAAATTGAAAGCTGTTTATTCTAGAAAATATTCTTTTCCAGTAGCCAAACACAGAAATGGAACTTTGAATCCACCCGTAGGATGATCAATGGATGTTATAATTTGATAGTGCTGGGAGAGAATGGAGGGAACAAATGAAAGACAAAATTCTACTAATATCAAAGAAGAGAAATAAAGAGCATAAGACTGATTTGCTGTTCTCTCCATGAGAGGAATTCAACCCAAAATTATAAAAAGACACATATATAAATATACATACATACACCCACATAATGAGTTCTAACCTATTTATATGTGGGTGCACAAATATACAACCAAAATACAAAAATAATGTACAAAAATCTATAGTACATGATAATACCAAACATAAAAATAGTGAGAAGCTCATGTTGCAATGCATACATTTTAATAAAGCATTTTACTAGCATTAAAATGTTTACTCACATAATTTATAATTAAATTTTAATTTATTTGATGTCATCCATAAGGAATAAAATACAATATCCAAACCAATTGTCATGCAAGTAATTCCCTTCCTCATCCTCAGCTTCTTAAAAAACCCCACCTTATACTGTCATGTGGATACAGGGGGACATAATTTACATAATTTTATCCTGGTATAATGCCACAATATTTTAGAAAGTCAGTCCTAGCTGCAAAAGTTTAAAAAAAGACCCAAAATACTCTGCCTAAATCCTTAGTAAAATAAAGCTCTGGATAAACAGATGGGCCTTCTACCCTGCGTAGGAAGTCTACCTCTAGCAGACTAAGAAAAACATTACTTTTGCCCCCCAATATCACCCTGTATGTAAGTATCAAAGCTGATGAAGTCTTGTTTAGGTAATCTTAATTGCTAGGAAGATAAACAACTGTAAAGGAAAGGAAGCCTGGACTCATTCTGTTCAGGGTTCTATAAAGCAACAATTAAATTTGAATTAGAAAGCCAGTGCACAGACTATGACATTTATGTTAGGAACCTGTAGAGGTGCTAATTCTAAGCAATTCTGCTCTATCTACTGATTCTGAATGCAACTGCATGGCAAGCAGAAAAAATTACATTCTCCTAGTTAATTATATATGAAGGGAAAAAAAAAACATACAAGTTTTCAGCAGCTACCATTTGAAAATAAAGACATATGGGAGAGTCCAGGAGAAGCAGAGTAGGAGAAGAGCAGGATCCACACAAAGGAGAGGCTGCAAAAAGAAGAGAGGAAGACACTAAGCTAAATGTCATAAGTTTATGACATCCTGAGAGTGAGTAAACATTCCTGAGGTGCAGGAGAGCAGGAAGAATTTGCAGGGGTTACTTAATTCTGAAACAGAGGATAGTAACTGGCAGGTGTGAAAAGTTTGGGAAGGAACAAGAGCAGATCAAGACAAATAAGTATCACTGACAGCAGGAAAAGCAGAGGAAAGTTTCTATGAATCAAAAAGCAAGCAGGAGAGAGAAATGAGAGTTAGTAGTGGCAGAAAGAGAGAGGAAAGGTAAAAGGATGAGAGAGATGGAAGGAAATGAAAGAAGTAATAGAAGGATGTGATTAAGAGAAAAAGTAACATGATGAGTTAGAAGAAAAGTATACTTAAGATCCAATTTGGGATTGGGGAAAGGTTTATAGAAGCACAGAGAGATGAGAATAATCAGTGGAGATAACAAGAACAGACCAAAAAGGCGACAGCAAATGATCAAATGAGTTGGATTAATTCAAGAGGTAGAAGCAGTTAGATTGCAAGTAGAAATCACTTTGGAACTGTTCTTCAAAGGATGAATTGCATCAAAGCAGACCCAGCAACTGCATTTTCATAGATATAGCCTGGCCATTAAACAACACCTGTAAAAACACTGTCCTCTCTGCAAATGCGTTCAAATAACCCATGGATTATCTAGGTGTGCAGGTCCTGGATATGAAAACAGCATTCAGGGCAGCAACCAGACTGTTGCGACAACAGACTCCCTCCTTGCTTCTCCCACCCCTGCCGTGTGCCGTTCCCTGCACCTTGCAACTGATAGACCTGAGACTGTACATCCAAGCCCGCGTGGTCCTCATCGCTCTACCAGAATGGGCCAGCCAACCTCTCCACAGTGTAAGTCCCTGTCCCTCCCTAAATCGGAGAGCAGACTGGCTGAAGGGAAGACAACCAGTTACACCTCCTCTTATGGTGGCAGCAGCCATCCCCACCACGCAGGTCCTTCCCTCCCGTCTGCCCTCAACCATCTGCTGCTCCCACAGCCCCGAGACCCGGGGAGGAAGGTGGAGGAGGAAGCACCATGGAGGGGTGGGAGTCGACCTATACCTTCTACATGTAAAGTGCCTATAAATCTCGAAGAAAAGGCTCTGGGGATAAACTTCCCATTTATCACCTACTTTGTTATACAAGCCACAGTGCTACCCAGTGACATTTTAGATGAATCAGCCACAGGCTACGCACGTAGAATGATGGATTATGGAGCAGGAGGAGGTAAAACACCTTGCAAGAAGAGCACAGAGAAATAGGCCGGGGCTCTGAGGAACGTCCCAAGCTGTGGGAAGACAAAGCTGCCGGCATTTACGTGCCATCTGCCCAGCCCGTGCAGCGATGCCTCCTCTCCTGACCGACTGCTGACAGAGGTGGCGGGACAGATGCTGGGCATGTATCAAGGGGGACAAACAGGAAACCAGAACAGCTCAAATTAGGGAAAAAAAAAAAAAAGAATAAGTTATTTTAGCTCTGCCTGCTGACGGCTTTGCAACCTGTCGGAGCGCGGAGGAGCCCACACTCTCGGCCAGGAGCGCAGCTCTGCTGCGGTGCAGGGCCCCACCCCGCAGGGACACCTGGCAGCAGGGGATTGGTCAGGAGCAGGAACCACGACATGGGATTGGTCGAGGCCTCAGCGCCCCCACCTGGAGGCGGGGGGAGGTGGCGGGGGCAGAGCGGGCGCTGCTGCCCCACAGAGGGACTTGTCTTCCCTGAGTGAATAAAAGCCAACCCGAAGGGATTAAATATAGCCCTCGCCTCCTATACATCCCCTAGAATGCATTCCGATTGCATATCCCCACTGGAAAAAAAGAAAACAATTTGCTTTGAAACGTGGCCGTGCCACGTAGCTTCAAGCAGAAGGCCCACAGCTGAGCGTGAGCGGCATCGCCGGTGACAGGAGGGCTGGCTGCCTCGCCCAGGACCTTCACGCGGAGAGGGATAATGGGGTGCCTCGTCAGGAGAGTGTAAGATCTCCTTAGAGTCAGAAATATTCTTTTTGTCATTGATGAGGACGCAAGTGGGAGAACATGGCTGCAGCTTGCAATGACAATTGTCATGGGAAGTTAGGGGAAAAACAAGGTCTTTTACAAAGTAAAAGAAAAGGTAGCCTTGCCTGTCTTGTCACATTATGCAACTGGCATCAGATCTAACAGCTCGGGCTAAAGCATGAGACATTGGTAATGGAGTATTGCAACTATTTTGATAAAGGACTCTGCTCAAAGAACTTAATAACAGAGCCCAGAAATTCTGCAATAATGTCCTTTATATTCTAAAACTTTAGCTCAAGAAAAGAAAAGAATTTGACTTGAGAAAACATACACGTCACAAGCTGCTAGCAACTGGCATTTTACTGCACAGGCGGTGTGATGCTACCCAACAAATGCACCAAGGAAGACTTTTGTTCCAGCAGAATTGTGTGTCATAGATATAGCTGTAGTAATTAAGTTTAGAAACTGCAAAGGAGAAACAGATCACTAAACTGAGCGACACCAAAGTAGAATTCTAATGACGATTTGAAGTTAGTTGAAAAAGGCTTAGGGCAAGGTACGGTATTTCTCTCTCTCTTTTTTTTTTTTTTTTAATTCTCTCCCTGTGATAAATGAGGTGACAAAATAAAGCTAATTTCTTTGTCAGAAGAGACTTCCTGAATAATGAGGAGAATGGGTGTATGTGCTTACTACATTGGCCATTTTGATTTATCAGAAGAATTTATAAATTTGTTTCTTTCTATGATCATCCTTTTGAAAGGTATGCATTGTGTCACTCTTCCTTCACAACAAATGATTAATAAAGCTATAGAAAATTAATTGTTTAAAACTTGATTCAAAATTTCATTAACTTGATGTCACTATTTCCTTTAGGTAAGTAGTGTTTGAGCTAGACTGTGCTTTCAGGGTCCCTAGCTGAGGAATGCATTCAGATTAACAATAATATTTCTATTCTTCAGAAAGCAAGCATAGAATTAACGATGTGCCTCCATACTTTCAACCAATCAACTGCTTATGTATCACAAGACTGGATGTATGCCTACAATATTTTATATCTACATGTACATGTGCGGCTTAGTATTAAGGGATGTTAAAAGTGTCCGCCTGCTCCAGCTGCCCCAGGCCAGGACTCCCTCCTTCCCAGACTGCCACTTTCCTGTTTGCAGGTTCAACCACTAGTGAAGCTGAGCACATATCCCAGACACACGTACACAAAGGCACACCCCCCACACACACACATACAATATTGGGAAGATACAGATGCTCATCAATACCCCCCCAGGTCTGACTCCAGTAGCAAGCACAGAATTTCACTCACACACATACAGGTCTCACCAGTAGCTGGCAGTTAGTTCTTGCAGCACACGTACACATGGCATAGACAGTGAGATTACACAGAGTCGAGAAAACATTCAATAAGAAGGCATACGAAGACAGGACAGACTGGGTTCATCAGGCACAGGGCTCGGCCAGACAAGCGTACTGACCAGCCCCATTTTACGCACAACTGACCCCTTTTATACCCCTTTCTGTCTGCCCCTCTTTGTTCCTCCCTGCTCCCCCCTCCTCTGCACATTACCTCTGCACTTGGCATAGCCCCACCGATCCCCTCCAACACCCAGGTCCCTCAGGTTTTCATCCTTATTGGGTGTGAATTCCCAGTTTGCCTGCAGCTTCTTGATAGCCCACCAGTTACCTTGACTGACCAGTTTTGCTTCTATGATCTTTGTTAATGCTAGTTGGCCAGGTTTTATATCTCTGTGTGTTTGTCTTCCTCCCTTTCTTTTCCCTATCCTCCTCAAAAAAATAAACATCCTCACACTCCAGGTATTCGTACCAATTAGTGTGAATGACCAGGTTTGTTCTTATCACAACCTCCCTTACCATGTGTCAGCCAGGTTTTCTTCTGTTCTTGTTTATGGCTCCTTTGTCCAGATACCCTTAAAAGAGCAGACATTCTCCTTCCACATACCCTTAGACTTTGAATTGACAAGGTCCAGGTGAATTCAAACTCAGAAGTTGTTTGGGGTTTTTTTTTTCTATAGTTTGAAAACAAAGGGAAGAAGAGAAATGATGATTGAAATGGAGCATGCTTGAGTGATTTGGCTATATTCTTCCACACATGGCTTTATTCCATGTACATGACTGTACAAAGTGTAGGGCTATTTCTGGTAGCAGGTGTTTTTTGATCTAGATCTAGTGCTACTGAAAAAAATTCTGAAATTACTCAAGATAACTGCGTTTAGCTGAATACATTAAAAAGCAGAGAAAAACTGAAGAGAGTCTCCAAGCATTGGGTTTTTTCCTGTTAAGAGTTCAAGTGTTGTTCACTTTCTTGCCCAAGGTAATCTTTTAAAGTTTGGGGCTGGGGTTTTGGGAGGGTTTGGGGGAAGGTCTTCTTTGTTTCTTTCTTCTGGGCATCAAGTGGATACAACCTCAAATAATTATATGAGCCAGGGTGCAGGATATTCATTTTGATTGTATCTTTTTTAGAGCACCAGAAAAGCAATGCTATTAATTCATGGCTCCATTAATTCATATCCCTTTCCAGCTGCCCATTTCTTGACATTTCCTCATTCAGGTGTTCACGGAGTTTTGGTTCATTTTCCACATCCATTTCAAACTTCTCCTATGCAGCTCCAGCCACTCCCATAACTCCTACTTTTTAGTACTATAATTTTTCCTGCTCATTACTTTTTAAATTCTGTTTTGGATTCCACCCTTTATTGTTTCAGTGTGCTTGCTTTGGAGCCCTCTTTTAAGGCAATTTGGGAATCACTGTAACAGGAGAAATCTTAGAAATGTAATCTGTTGGGATCTTCTTGGTAAGATGACCAGGGGGTATATGGAAATGCCAGTTTGCAGTGTTTGGTGATTTAAATTCCTTCATGTGTTACATGGACCCCCCATCTGAGAAACCCTCAGACAGATGTGTGCTCTGACTACCTGCACAGCAGAAATCAGTGTTATGTAAAGAATATTCAGATAATGAAGGAAACTGAATAGATTCTTTATGTTTCTTTTCTGTTGCTTTCACTGTGGCATATCAAGCTTGCTCATTGTATAGTGAAATTTTCAGAAGTACAACATGTTAAAAAAAAGTCAATCAACTCTTTCTAACTCTTTAGATTAAAAAAAAAAAAAGCAAATTCCTCCCAGTCCGCTTTATGCACAAACCTATTCATAGAGTTCTAGTTAAGGGATTTTTGAAAGTTTACAAACCTCATTATCAGCAATGATTAAACATGGATGGTTAACCCTGGAGATGAATTTGGGAAGAATGCTAAAGCAGTGATATTTGCCTCTAGATAATCAAGCCTGGAAAACAGAGTGTAAAGATAATTTGTATCCATTCTAAGCAGCTTCAAATGTAGGGTTTCTCTGCACTCAGTTCTTTTCTCCAATGTTTCACTAGCAACTTATTTTCAGCTTGGCAAATTACTTCTGAGGAGTCAGCCATGTTTTCCTTGTGCACCTTAAATTAAGTCAATTCTTTTTCAAGTCAGTGGGTGCAAAAGGGATATAGGATAGTATTTTTCATCACCAGATTAGTTTTGATACTCAAGAATTATCAGAATATACTCTGAAACTTTTCCATTTATAAAGTGTAAGATAATACATTAACAAAGAAAATTCACCAAAGGAATATTCGAAGAGTAACAGATGTAGTATTCATTGGCCATACAGCTTTCTCCTTCGTAACCATAAAAGCCTGACTTGTATAAGCTTTTGAAAAACGGTTTGAAGAGACATGATCTTTCATCATGTTCATTGACTGAGCAAAGTTAATGTTATGACATTGTAAAAGACTAAACAGGGCAACACTAGTAATTATGGGCATGCCAGTTTGTGGGTGAAATAGTGGAACAGCTGTTGCATGACTTAGGTCATAACTAATAGAAGGCATAATTAACACCAGCTAACAGATTTTTAGAAAATGGGTGTTGTTAAACTAGTCTTTTACAATTAAATTGGAACTCTAGCTAGTAAAAGAAAGAGAATTGCTACAATGTGCTCAAGACAAAGCCCGTCCTTCCCATTCTCTTCCTCCCTGTCAAAAAAATAGCAATATAAATGTTTAGTGAACTAAATCCTTTGGGATGTACATAGTGTTAATGCACAACAATCTTCATTTCTACAATTAAATTGATTATACTACTGATCTTTGATGCAGTCTCAAAAAGATGCATGTGTATGGACTGGACTCAAGTTCATGGGTTTGTCCATGCTTTTCCCTTTAAACCTCATTTAGTTTCCTTTTTCATGGAGAAAACATTTTTAAAATAAGGTGATGTTAAAACATCTGTGGGCATGACTACATGAATGAATGGAACAAGAGCTATTTGGATGAGTTGCACTTTGCCCCCATGAAAAAAAAATCCACTTTTTAAGCAGAAAAGTGCTTTCCTAACTCAGAAATGCCACCAGAGTGACTTCCGACATATTTTGGATGTACCATTCTAAGTGTGAGTCCAAGTAGGGGTCTTTTAGATTCCTACCATTTTGTGTCAATATAAAGAATCACAAAGGTACAGAAGCTACTGTGAACCATGTCAGATTTCTGCCAATTGTGAAGTCTGCCATAGAAAAGGGGAAGGAAATTGAGACACCTCTATTACAGCTCACATGAAACACTGCAGTAGTATTTCCCCAAATCACATGGTTTGCATTTTAGATTTTTTTTTTTCCCACTCATGGATAGAAATCAGAAAGGCTTGAAAAAAATGTCCTCCAAAATTTCCATTAAAATTCTTCAACCAGCCTTTGTTGTAACTGTCCCCCAGTCCCCCAACAACTATTGTATACTCTGGGGTTTATATTGGCCCAAGAAAACTCCACCATCTCTAGACAATACATTTGCTGTGCAGTGTCTTCTAGTCACATAAAAACAATCTCAAAATTAAATAACTCCATTTTATAAATTCTAGGTTTTGTGCTGCAGATATTGATGGTTTTCAATCTAAGCATAACTGCAGAAAGATTTTTTTTTTCTTTCTGTATAGCAGTTTACAGAAAAAGAAGAAAAATCACCTTGAGTAGGAGTATGTCAACATTTGTCAGTACATTTAGCATCCAATCAGATTGTCCCACAAATATGCTTTGGTATGTTGAAGGAATGAATGCAGCAGAAAATAGGCAGGATACTTCTCATGACCTGTATCTGTGTTTTGCTAAGAAAGAATAGTATAATACTTTTGATCCTGGTACAAACCTCAAGATGAGGGTTTAGTTATTCTATAGCTGTTATTATCTGTGACCTGTACATACTGTCTTTAAAAGGGGATTTATGCCAATATTTTTACAAATACTGTTTCTGTCTCCACAGCAGTCTATATTTTTGTGCCATGCGATGACTCAGAAATACGCTTACTGTTCTGACACAGATTGTCAAGCTGTGTCATGCCATCCACCTTGGCCAGCTGTAAAGTCAAATTCATGAATTGCACAGGAAGCAAAATAAAATAAAAAAACCTGAGTATGCTTAATTAGGTGGTCAAAAGATCACTTTGTGCTGTTTCTGAATGTCAAAGCATCCTCCTTTATTTTCTGGGGCTCTAGACACATTCCTATCTTTAACATGCTAATTTGCATACCATATAGAGAGAGATTTTTCTCTCATAAAAAAAAAAAAAGGAAAACTATTTCTATTCTAAACATGAAAAAGATTTCTGTCAAAGTATGTGTAGATAATTATTACAGCTAGGAGCACACAGAAAAGCCAGTAACTGCTATTTCTCTGTCTTGAACAGAAATTCTACCATGTTTGCAGCATAAATGTGCATGGAGCTGCTTGTGTTTTGGTCTGAACCAATGTCTCTGTGCTGAAGCTCCAGTCTCCAGATGAAGGATCGAAGGCAGAACTGTTTAGTATAGGAAGCCAGTCACCAAGAACAAACAACAGGCAGTTCAAAAGTTTGCTAACTTCTTTCCCAGGTATTTCACACATGCACTAAAACACAAATGCCATAGCAAAACCCAGAATCTGTTTGTAATTGATCAGTGAGGAACAAATTAACAAAGTATAGTAACATTCTTCAAGTCATGCATGAAAATCAGTCTGGTCATCTCTGGTCATTACTAATTATAATTATGCCAAGCACCAGCACACACTACGGTGTGTTGTATGTAGTTCAGACTATAGAGAAGCAGCAGGCTGAGCTGCAGCCCAGACTTTGGATCTACATCGAAGGCTCGATTTCACCTCATCAAAACTCCAGTTGCATTTCCAGCAGAAAGATGACCTTTTTCACACAGGCTTTTACCTAGGCTTTAGCTGGATAATGTGAAGCTCACTCACTCACTGATACACTCCTTATTATGCTAGTGTCTGTGATAACTTCAAACATGGACTAGATAATAGGAGTAGCTGAAGGATGATCTATACATGTTAGAGAACACTATCTCACTGATGAAAAAGCATCCTCTTTCTACTTATCTTTTTGTTTATATCTCATGAGATTTTTTTATACAAAAAAAGTATGATTTATACCATATATAGTGAATTCATACATTTCTTAGAACTTTCGACGTGTCTTTGATTTTCCCAGCAATTCAGTGATACCTCACTCCTAAACTCCTAATCTTAGATGGGAATTCTACATCTTACCTCCCATATTTACTTATAATTTTGTGTGTTAAAATACAATTCCACTGTCCTTCTGAAACAGGAGTTGAATAAAAATCTGTGCAGATTTAAGTGTAGTTCCAGCAACTGAACACCTCATTCTCACTTCATTTTTTTTCCCTTGTAAATGTGCTCTAGATAATATTGACATATTTATCCTGAAGCCTCATCTTTCTTATCTTGCAGTGACTCCAGAAATTTATACTTAAGATGACTTCCAGGCGTAATTTACTCAAGATGCGAAAGTTGGTCTGTACTCTGAGTGCACATCACCAACAGGAGAAAAGACTGTGGACATGCTGTTGACTTCATACAACAGATACACAAACAGAAATATAATTGAAGTCACTTTCTCACAGCTGTCTTGACTCTACAGTACTACCAAAACCTACTTGTTTAAGAAGATCCTTTTTTTATGTAGTAAAGAGAAAAGAGTAGAGCTTTTGAGTACAAAGTAAGCAATTTTTTTTTTAGTAACAAGTTATCTTGTTCCCGCAGTCAGAAAGCTGCAATATGACACTGATCTTTAAACAGTTTGCAATGAGTAATGCTTGCTTCACCTTCTGCGTCAATATACTCTAGATGAATGGGCCAGACATCATTACTGAACTGAAGTTACACATATGTTAAAGATGTCAGAAGGGCTTCCTAGTTCGTGAGTCTAGTCTCTTCCTAGGTTATGCCCTGACTTTATATAGATATAAATATGTACACACAACATCCTTTTTGTGCCTTTCTCCTTTTCCCACTGAAAGACATACTCTGAACCACAAAGTAAGAAGTCATTTATCTGCAAGATCAGAAGCCCAGAACACCAAGATGTGCTGTGTGATGCATCAAAAAATGTTAACACAGTTTGAAAAACTTCCATTCCTTGTAATGAACTTCATATCCAACCCAGAATTTTCACTTATGTCTGCTGAAAGGTCAACATTCACCTTCTTACTCACCTCAGTAGCTCAGGGTAGGGGGGGTGGGGGGAACCAAGCCACTGCTAGAAGTCTGTGAATATGGATACTCACCAGTACGCACCAGTTTTCAAATACCACTATCAACGATTCACATAAAGCCATTATATGACTTAGAATCAGATCTAAGATTAAATTCATGTTGGTACATATGTATCCATCTAGTGGCTTCGGACCACTACATGAAAACTGGGTGTTTTGGTGGTTTGGGTGGGGTTTTTTTGTTTTGGTTTGGTGTTTTTTGGTTCTTGGTGGGTTTTTTTTCAGCTCACTACTCAATTTCATATTAGCTAAAGAAAGATTTGATTTTCCTCAGCACTTGTCCTTAAAAGGCAATAATTACAACATTATGGGTCTGAACATCCTGGATGACAGTCGAGTCAACCACAGCACTTTGTTCTTTTTCTGCAGTACATTACTGTATGCTCTACTCATACTCATAGAAAAGGGCCCATCACTGTGACAGCATCTGTGCTTAGAAATTGCTTTAAGGTTATGATTAAAAAACACAAGTAAGAGGAAGAGGGAAAGAAGGGGAAACACATGTTAATACCTAATACTTGCAACAAAGCTGCCTGCTGTGTCAGATTAGATAGCTTAGAAAGTACTAATTTAACGGCCTGCATCCAATGTGCTATGCTCCTTATGATCTGGGCAAGTTTGTTCTCTGGTATACCCTGGAGTGTTTTCTCACCATGTGAAGAGAGAAATAAATTTTATAGGCATTATGTCCTCCCCATAAAATGCCTGAACTGCTTCATTTTTATCTGAGCAATGATGCAAGACAGAAGGAGCCAGCCAGTTACACTGCGTATGGTATCACTTCTGAGGAAATCTCTGTTTCAGGTACCATCGTTATCCCTAAGATTCTACATTTAAGAAGCACCCAGCCAGTGTAAATGCTGACGACAGGCTCAGCTCTGGCAGTTATTGTTACACTGAAATGAGACTGAAGTCTTAGGATGGCCCAAATGAATCTGATGAATATTTAGTCTGGAAGATGAAGACCAAAGCTAACAAAAGCAACATCCAAGGTTCAGAAGGTCCAGGAAATGTAGAACTATTGTTCAAATTACTCTGAATGCATAAAGTGTAGAAAAGCATTTATGAAGCTTACAGGAGAGAGCTCTCATTTTTTATACTTTCAAATATAAGAACCTCAATAATTGACGAGGATGCCATTGTAGGAGAAACATATAAACCTCACACAATCTCTTTTTCAAAGAACTTGCACTCAGACAGACAGACAGAAATGAGGAGGTAATAATGAGATATTGTGGAATAAAAGACTGTACTTCTGACAGTTCTCTGACCTCAGCTCTCTCTGGACATCATGGCAAGGCAAATTTTGATGACAGGATTGAAAAGAGAGAAATGAGGAAATGTGGGGCAAGTTTTCAGGAAATGCGTGCCAATCTTAAAGACAGTAGGAGAAATCAGAATGGCACTTGATTAAAAATCTGTTAAGAGACTGGTTTTGTGTGCCAATTGGTAGCAGGTGTCAACTACTCTTCACTGAATATAAAGATCATTTGTGGGGTAGGAATGGGTTGTGAAAGGGCTTTGAAGGTGAAGACAAGAAGCTTGTGTTTGAAGTGGCAGAAAAGCAGTAGCTAGTGAAGGGAGGTGTAGGGAGAGGTGAAATGGTCAAAATGACAGACCAGGAAAATGATCTTCGCAGCAGCTGAGCAAGATTGCATTGTCAAAGTCAGAGAAAAAAGGGTGTTGCAGTAGCTGAGATGTGAGATATTTCAGCTGTGCAGATAGACAGCAAAAGCCACATCTTAGATATGGTCTGTAAAAAGACTCTGTGAAAACTAGACATTACCTGAAAGTGAGGATTTAGAAAGTGGACTCAGTCAAAGGGGATAATCATCATTCTAGGCATCACCATTACCTAAGGAAAAATACCTTCAGAACGAAAATGGTTGACTTTTTAATAACAGGTGACTCTTCGTCACTATAAAGTCCCATTGGAATATATTGAGCTTTGCTGGGTTTTCCCTGTGTTTCTATTTCCTCTATCTCTAACTGCATTTCCTTCCTTTAACATCACTTTTAAAGGATAGTCAGATTCAAAGTAAGAATGATTTGCAGTGCTGGTGCATGACAAAATGCAGTTTTGCAATGAAAATCTTAAGCACTTTCTAGCAAACACAGAATTTAAGGGTGAGTGCTGATGCTGTAGCTTTGCAGCTAGGAGTTCAGATGCTGGCATCTCAGATCAGAACATAAGTTCTATATGCCTTCTGTGTGCAGTAGCATCTGATGCTCAATACTTCAGGAGATGGTAAAACCTTTGACCACAGTATGTACTTAATTAATTGTGTGGTGGTGTACAAAAAGAATAGGTAGAACGATTTTTAAGCCCAGAGACATGTAATCTGAAAATCACTGGGAACCAGCACTGCTGTTTATATGAGCAAGAAATTACTTGATAATAGATAATAGATCTACTAATTTCACTCACGTCCTCAGAATGATTGCAATATCACAATAAGAAAATCTGTCAGCTGATAGTACAGTTACTGGTATCTTGGGCACATGTTATTTGTGAATAATATAAAAAGCGAACCCAAATAATAGTATGGATTTGCCATAGGGTCTAGAAGGGTTTTAGTGACATCTTCAGGAGCCTGAGATCTCCCTGATACTAGATTTATGTCTTTTTCTGCCATGAGCTGAGATCCTATACCAGAATAGCACAGAAGCCCTATTTAGACTGCATATCCATCTACACTTGCCATACGCTTTGCCATAGCAATATACTTTTGCAGTAATTTATAACTTTGTTTATGAGCATTTAGAAATATTTGTGGGTTTAATTTTTGCATTTTTAGATGAAACACACAATATTAATACTTTGTATTCCTCCTCTTCCACAGCCCTTTCTGTACTGGACATTGACAAAATGTGGCAGAAAAAGAAAATAGAATAATAAGAAAAAGGGTTGAGGACCAGATGCTTTTTCAACTGGCAGAAATTTCCAGGGAAATGTTGTTTTACAAAGGGGCCATTTTTCATCAGAATTTCTAATAGTTTTGTTGACCAGCTTTACTTAATATTTAATGTTAAGTTAGGTAGTTCATCAACAGTTGGCAAACTGAAATTTTTAGGTCAAACTGTTTGGTGACTACACACTCTATAGAGAGATTGATGCATAGCTAGAGGTAACAGCCCTGTTTTATGAATGATTTCCTTCTGGAAAAAGCTCAGATTTTTCACATTGATTGAATGAATACTACTGAGGATATGAGATGCAAAGCTCAGCACAGAACTCTGAATTCAGATACGTTTTTGGGCAAAGGCCTTGTTCCACTCTTACTGTTTCTAGCTGGAAATTTTAAGTATTGCAGTACTTTCCAGACCATCCTTGTACATTGCGAGATTATATGACCAAAATGAATCTCAACTCTTGTTGGCTTTCTGGAAGGAAGACCTTTAGACTAAGCCAATAGTCTAGGCTTATATATTCAGTGCAAATGCACCCTGACAAAGTGTTTTATTCTGTTCAGAGACATCTGTGTAAAACAGTCGCGTTTCCTACAGAGCAGCCCATCTCTGCACTGATTAGGCAACTAGCCTGAATCTCAAGGCTGAGTAAGAGCATTCCCACTTTATTCAACTAAAATCTGAAGTGTCTATCTAGATGTTTTATTCAGATAAATTTCTGAGTTAGCTATCTAAATATCAATGACAGCTAGAGGAACAAATATAAAGTCTTGGCTTTATCTTCTGGACAATGGACCTGTCCATATTACGGGAATCATTTGCCTAAAGATAATTTTTAATGTGTAATGACAAGAAGGAAAGAATTCTGACTCTGTTTTTAGAAAGAGGCAGAAAAAAGATTAACTACTTTTCTCCAGGTCAAATACAGGAATTTGACCCAAATACTTTGAATCCTAATCCACTCTTTAATCATTGACTAGCTTCCTCAGTACAAGTGACCATGTCTGTGTTTGTGTGAGCTAGGCTTGGGATTCTCTGTTCCAGCATCCCACAGAAAGTTTTTTTTTTATTTCCTCATGGTTTTTTTTATTTTATTAACATGTACAAAGGCAACAGTACTATAAGCTTTTAGTCAAGAATACAAGACTTTTCCACCTTCTCCCTCTCAAGCTGTGTTCTAGAATATGCACCCAGTTGCAGAGACATTGCAAAACTATGGAAGTCAGTCATCCCAGTTCATGCAGTCCCATATAAAGCGAGCAGGTGTGCTCTCTGTTGTATGAGCTAACACTTGGGTAGAGAGAAGATCCTACACAATATGACATAACTCAAGGGGCATGACTCTAGAATCCTGCTTTTAGATGTTTTCTTGGGCAGTTTGGGAAGAGGGAGAAGGTCGGTTTTGGTTTGGGTTTTTTTCCTGTTTTTTAAATCTTTCATGTCAACACGCTTTATATGCTTTTGAAAAGGATAGTGGAGCTGGGATCAGAATTTATGTGAATTTCCTTCTTATATTCACAACTGCTTTGCCTCTATCTTCAGTCCTTTATTGATCTTTTGACATGAATCTCTCCTGACTTGCTTGACATCTATTCTAAGCAGTGAAATGATTGATCACAAAGTTGGCCAAGGATAGATAGAAAAGGTAGCCTTGAAAATTATTTCAAACATACTGTGTTTTGAGAATGTAATCCCTAACGCTGTCTTAATAAAACAAATACATGCAACCCAGGTTTCATCTGACACTAATGTGTTTTTAAACCCTTGGACCTCATCTACATGATTGTGACTAAAACACTCCAAAAATGTATTTGGCACTCCTTCCTCATGTAGCTGGCAGGAGCCGGCTGTACACAGACCCCTTGGCCTTCATTTTCCTCTGCCTATTTTTGCAGATGAGTCAACCTTTGAGGCTATCTATCTGACAGTAGAGCTGGCAATTGCAGGGCCCAGATGCCACACTTGGGGTTCCAAGTCCTGAACAGTAGGATTTGTAGCTGGCCACTGCCATGTGCTGCTTTAGATTCACTGTCCGTAACCTGGAGGGTTTATATATAATTTGCCTGCTGCTGCTTTGGTCATTGGTATCCATGAGATGTTCAGTGTTCGCTGGCTGAGATTAAGCCTGCAGTCCACAGCCTGTGCATGTCCAGCTTTGTGCTCTACGTTCGCCACTCCTTTTACACAGGAAACCTGTGCGCTAGCCAGAAGAGTAATTCTCATGCCAAACATGCATGCAAGCAGTGGACAGAAGGTTTCTGGGGAAACACAGAGCAAATTCTGTGAAGCCTTTCCATAAAGTCACACGTTTTAAATGTGTGAATGCAAGTCATTTCTTCTTAGACGAATCTTTGTGCTGGTACAGTAATTCAGGTAGAGGATCTATAAATGTCCTTGAGAGAAATATTTTTTAAAAGAAGGCTGTTATTCAACTGTTTGAAGTACTACATTAAAAAAAAAAAAAAAAAAAGAGAAGGCATTTACTTTATAATCAGAAAAGGTATTGATTTTGAAATATGCAAGCTAGAGGAATAGCCAAAGGTTTCTCTAATGCAATCCCACAAGCACTTCAAAATGCAGAACACCTCTATGAGTTAACTGGGTTTCTAATAATTTCTCCACGTGTTGATCAGTTACTAGTAGCCATGATCAATACAAAAATTACTGCAAAAATAAATCTTGCTTTTATGGACATTATTTCAGTGCATTAGCTGGGAGAATAGGGACAAGGAGGTCATATGTTTTTTCATTAGCAAATAGTGATATCTCTCATGTTCAGTGCAGTCCTGTATGCAGCACAACAGAAGTTTTTGTTTTGTTTTCTTTTCTTTTCTTTTCTTTTTTTCCCAGCCTCTTAGTCAGGTCCTTCTATTGGAGTTGTTTCTGCAAATAATATTCCCAATTATGTTTGTAGTAAGAAGTACACACTTGAGTAAAAGACAAAGAAGCAGGCCCTAGATTTGTGAACTGGAATGTTCTATAGAGGAAAAAGATAACATAGAAAAAGAAGTGTTATCAAATGGAAATCTGCAAGAACTGAGTTAAAGTTTGAATAAAGCCCTATGGGATACAGCAGTGAAGGCCAATGATATATAGAGGGACTGTGCTGAAATAGAGGTACAGGCAGATGTCATATCTGAGGAGCCCGCTAAAAATATCTCAAGCAACCCAGATGCTAGCCTCATCAATTTCAATAATTTGGAGATTTTAGCAAACACAAGAACAAAGGAGAAAGAATCACTGGAAAAAGGAGCCAAAAATTCTGAAGGACTATTAAAAACAGTAACAAAATATTCTGTATGCCATACAGAGTAGCAAAATATGGAAAAAGTAGTTTGGAAAAGACGGCAGAAAAGTACTGGAAAGAAATGATAGTGAAGAAAATAAATATGGCTCTTATAGGTAGTGATTCCTTTTGAACATCTTCATTCATTTTTTGCGTTTCCTTTCTGAAGAGGTTTAAATGATTAGCTTGTCCTATAACTAGCAATGTTGTGGCAGTACAGTTAGACATACAGACATGTGCATCTGGATACAAATAATGTATGTAATGCACTAGTTAAAAATGTTCAGTCATTAAGTGTGGGAAAGGAAACATTTTTGTTTCCTTGGCAGAAACTTCAAAATCCTGAGACTTCTGGCTCCACACAGAAATGGTTCAAAAGTTCATGCTTTCTCTCATGTTCTTAACATGATGTCCAAGTGATATATTTTTGATAGTACACTAGAGGCAACTACACTGCTACTTGGTGATATAAACAACATAGGACCAAATTTTCTGCGCTGAGACAATATTGTCCATGCTGATCCCTAGTATTTTGAATAAAAAATACGTTCAAGAAAGTGTTCATTTTATCTTTGACATCAGGTATAAAAAATTTTGCTGGTTCAGACAATGAATACTTATTTAACAAGAATTTTGACCAAAAGCCAGTGAATTCCCTAAGCAGTAGTCCATGAGAAGGCATATTTGCACGTATTAGATTAGCTATAGCTTCTTTCACCCAAACTGTCCTTGCTCTATATGATGATGTTAAAGAAATTATGTTCTTACATATCTGTAAATATCTTATGCGCTTCACAAAATCCAATCTGATATTACATCACATCTTTTATTAGTAGCTATTTCTTTTACCATAATCGTTAATTGTGGATCAAGACCCTAAAAGCAGACAGGGTTCAAGTACAGAACTGAATGGTCGTCCTCATTTTATATGGTTTACAATCAGATATTCTGTATCAGGTATACAGATAGTGAGACATAGAAGGAATACAAGGAGCGTGTTTGGCAGCATGATAGATGGAATTTCAGTCCTGCAGCTGGTATTTTGTAAGCATCACAGCAAAAAGGAGGTTTAAAGGAGGAATTCAAGAAGAATAGCAAAGAAGCTTATCTGATTCATTTTGTCTTTTTCTTTCCTCTTTCACTTCAGTTTACATGAGGCACAATATCATTAAGATCTATGAAAGGGAGTTTTCAGAACCATTACACATAATATATGCATATGGAAAAGCTGAAAATGAATACTTGTGAACAGCAACAAGACACAGGTTGTTAGTGCTCATCTTGCCAATGCACATCCAACACCTGTACTGCAAAGCAACATTAATTAATTCAGAAACATCCAATGTATCTTCAACTGCTATAAGTAACATGAATATTCTGCATTCTCGCTAGCGATGCTGTTGAAGGCAATGATGGGGGTTAATTACTGCTGTCTGATATATATCTGTCCAGAAATAATTTGGCTGTATAATGGGTAGAATGTAAAATTAGTTTTTTGTCCGATGAGTTGTTTGGTGAGTCAGCACTCTCTGAAAATTACCAATGTTCTAACATAAACAAGTACAGGAGCATTTGGCAAGTATTGCCCATTTATTCTCATGTGCCTGTTGTTAGGTGTTTGTAATTTTGAAGCTTCAGGTTACTTTGTAGTTCAGGTTTATTGAGATATTGTTCTCTCTGCAAGCTACAGAGAAAACACTGAAGAGTCTATTCTCTCTTGTTTCTTATGACTCGTCACGATTGTGGGCATGTATTAGAGAAATGCCATCTGAAATCATGGGTTTGGTTATTGTACAGCAGGAATGCTATACTTTCAAAATGTAAGTATTGCAAAATTTTGCAGAACTATGCCAAGCTCAGATACATATGAAATTAAATATAATAAAAAGGGAATGCAACATCAGTCATTTTCAGAATTACTTCAAAATCTGTAGTCTATGCTTCTTTGGTAGAATATGTTATATTACTCTGTTGCATTACTCTGATAAGCCACAAATCCATAGCTAAGGGCAAAATTAAGATAATTATTCATCTGTTCCCTTTAAGGTTAAGCCATATATGCGACCTGTATTTAGATGCGTATATGCTGGTATGTCTACATATTTCTGCATGTCTGTGTGCATGCACACCTACGTACATACATATGTGTATATATATATACATGTATGCATATATAAGTGTATATATTTATATCTTCAGGTTTACTCCTCTGATTTATGAGGAGATAGATATTCCCTGCCAGCTTTGGCCTCCTTATTTTTCATACATAATATCCATATTAGAAAATAAGTGTTCCTCATTAAAAATAAACAAAAAAAACACCAGCCAAAAAACTGGTGGAGGCAGCACAGTATCTCTAAACACAACTTGCTGCATGTAAGGAAACTTCAAACTTGTTGCAAGTTAACAGGTCCTCTGATCTGGGTCCTATGTGCTAGGAAGAATACAAATCCAAGAGCATGTATACCATCAGATGAAGTTCTCTCCTAAGACTCAAACTGCAAAACATCACCTTGAAATGTAAAAGTAGGTCATCATTTTATTCCTTTTATTGCTGAGTGGTCACCTCGTGATTTCTGGGGAAATTTATGTTGTTTTCTCTTTAAAAGCTTCTCCTGTCCTTCTTAGAGGCCAGTCTTTTGAATGCAACTAATTTTACAAAACTTCAGGTTTCATTTACAGTAAGTGTAAACTGCCAAGGCAAATGCCAGAGGGGAAATACTGAAAATGTTATCCTTGTGTGTTACCCTATTACCTACATGCTTGAGTGCCAGTCATAGAATCACAGAATAATTTAGAGCTGGAAAGGACCTCTGGAGGGTATCTATCTGCAGAAACACCAGACTTCTGCTGAAAATAGGACCAACTTCAAAGTCAGATTAGGTTAAATCAAGTTTGGTCAAGAACACTTCACATTTAGGTGTTCTAGCAGAGTTCCTAAGATTTTGTGGATATGAAGCCAGGACTAAATCTATCTCATGAGGGATTTCTGTGAAAGGTTTTGGAATTTTTTAGCATCCTGCAGGGCAGACCCTTTGCAGATCTGACAAGTTTTCCTCAGTGACCAGCCCATGCTTTCATGAAGATGCTTTCAACATGTTCATTTCAAACAGAAGAGGAGCAGGAAAGAATCTTAGCTCTGACTAAGTAAGGTATGGGAGAAACGTAGCAGTTTTCCTTATTATACACAAGAATATAATTTGTTCTAAGATTTTGAGCAGCAATGATCCAATCTCTATTTAAATAAATTAAAAAAACCTGTTGGCTTTAAATAAGAACCATTGTTGTGTAAAAAAGAGAAAAAAACTACAGCGAGCAAACAATGTGTATATTACAGCAATAAAGTCATGCTGGAAAATTCTACGCTAACAAAGGAGTTTAACTGAGAAGAAAAGATGTAAAAAATGTAAACAAAATTAATAGTGATGTAGAACATTGCATGCTGTCATTCATACTCCAATATAAAGCTGAACCACAGGATATTTCAGTTCTACTACAAGAAAAGAAGCTTTCAAAAGTCCTGAATAAAAACAACAAAAAGCAAAACAAACAAACAAACAAACAAACAAAAACAACTGAAGAACTCAGCTCTCAAACCAATAGGGTTTTTTAAAAGAAACATTCTAAACTTTACATGAAAAGGAAAGGAAATTCAGATGAGGATTGAACAAGGTAACTGACGGAGGTGCTCTGTGGACATGAGATGGAGACAGAGACATACTGAGAAGCATCACCTAAGATTTCCAAAAGCCCCAAAATTGTGAGAATGATAAGAGTCAACAGGATAAAGCAGGGCAATACTGGAGCCTATCCACAGCTGCTTTAAGAGAGCCTTTCGGTAATGCTGTCAGCTACCACTCAGAGCCTGAGGAGAGACAGATTTGTTGATACCAATTGTCACGTCCCAATTTCTCAGGACGATGACTCAGGTTCGCTGATTCCCAGGTCAGGATTAAGGTGAAACACCACCAGCGATCCTTTAACTCACAAAACTCAATTTTATTTGCTCACAACAAGAATTGGCATGCTCACCACAAAAATTGGTATGCTTACAACAAAAATTGGAATGAAACTATGTCAGTAAACTGTGTAACATGTACTAACCATGCATCTCCAAACATATACTACGGGCCTTGCTTATTTGGGGATCACTTCAGGGAAGACAGTAAGGCGAGCCCTCCCCTTGCTTTCTGGACTCCTTCTCAGTGAGGAGCCCAGGCACGGCTGGATCCGCTCCTAGTCCCAGATTTGGTCAACAGGGTTGTGTCTACAGGAATGAGGTGTAGGGATTATGGGGGAAAAAGAGAAAAAGAAAGAGAAAAGAGGAAGATCTCACCAGTCCTGGGCCCAGCATTGGTCCCATCAGCCGAGGGATCCAATTCTGATGGGCTTGCACACCTGGGGCTTTAGTTCCTGTCCTTTTATCATCCTTGCCCCTCCTTTGGGCAGGCATTAGGCTAATTAGGTGTCATGGGTGGTTTGTGCTTTCAGAACCTTTGGGAAACGGGTCGTTTGGAGAGTGAGTTCCCCTTCCCTGGGCGGTGAGCTGCCCTGCTCAGCACCTCAGAGCAGGGAGCTGTGTACCCTCCAGCATGGGCCTCCCCTCCTGTTGCTGATGGGCACTGATCGGCTGCTCTTCACCTGGGGTTCCTTGCTAGGCAGAGTTCCTTCTTATGTGGAGTTCATCTTTAAGCAGAACTTGCCCCACTGCAAGGTTTGAGACATTAACTCTTTCGGTCTCTCACACCAATGCATGAGAAACCAATGGAGACAAGCATAGTTCAGGCCTATTATCTTGTGTGCTTAAAACATATCTAAGACTTCATTTGCCAGCTGATCCGTAACTGCCATCTGAATATTTGTCAAAGGACTTTACAAGTCAAAATAATTGTTTAATTTGTAAGTCACCACTCCTACGCTGCTTGGAGATTGCCTCAAGCTCCAGATCATACAACAAATGCCAGAAAGAGGAGTGAAAGAGCCGTGAGGTCTTCATTGCTGATGCTCCTGGGAAAAGAATCTTGTTCCACTTCTTCTATTAAAGGCAGCAGGAACTGCCAGAAGTCTGCACTGATTATTTTGTATGGACTCTGACTGAGAGTATGATTGCTCAGTGAAAACAAGGGAATTATCAAGTGGATTTAATTTTGGAATAGATAGTAATGTTTACAGTTCAATACAGCTAAATATTGCAGCCACCATTTCATACATAATCTGAGTTGCTTAAATCAGATTCTGTGACAGGGAGACAATTTACTAATTAATTGTTTAAATCATAAAACTACTTCAGGTTAATGGTTGTAAACAAAATATTTTAATCCCGTGGAAGGAAAGAAGGTATAATTTAAGTCTTTCTATAAGGAAAGCACATTTACAACTGGTGTTTCTGCTGCATAGTAATTGCATTTTTCTTTTGAGAATTGAGGGTACAGGTAAATTAACACTGATTGTAATAGATCTTATCAATTGTTTTGTGAAAACAAACCAAACCAGAACAAAAATAGAGATGCTTATGAAATCAAATACAACATTTTAATCTAAAGTTAAAAACAGTGTGTTGAGTCTCTGTTAACGTATTTATAAATCCCCATATAGTGAATCAGGGAGGTGTTTATCATGGTGTATAATTCAAGTTGTACAAGTATTTTGAAACCAAACTTTAATCATTGCCTCCTCTTGGAGTTCTCTTTTAATAGGTAGCATCGTTGAAATCAATAGTAATTGATGCCTAGCTGGTAGAATACTACTAAACAGAGATAGCAAGTGAATAAATACTAACTTAGAGTAACTTATTTTTCCCAGCTTCAGTGTAACTACCATTAATAATCTTAGTATAGTTCTCACGGTATTTGATTTTTTTCATTTATTAAAGCTCAACCTCCTGGAGTCACATAAAAATTCAGCTTTCAGATAATAAGAAAAGACATTTCTAATCTTTCTATTTGAGAAGAAGACAATGAAAACTCAAAAAACCCTAAAGGTCTGCAGGACAATTGACTTCCAAAATTATTCTTTAAACACTTTGTGATGATAAACATCTTTTAAGATCTCTTTGCATCCAATTCATGATTTTAAGAAAATTATGTTTGCTAATGTTATTATTTCAATTATAAATTACCAGCTGCTGATATTAGCAACTAGCAGGCTGAAAATCAGAATATCTATGCCATTAAAAATTTCAGGGTTTCAGATAAAGAGCCAGATACTTTTGAGATTGTATATGAAAGCCAGTATCTTCAAAAAGTTATTTTTGAAAAGTTTCAAGCAGCACTTTGAAGCTTTTTTCAGAACAGAACAAAAGACACTTTGATCTCCAGATGATGCTTCTATCACTAGTAGCTACAAAAAAATGATTATACAAATAGCACATTTCATTATTGTGACATAGCAGTAGCAGAAGTATTTTAGATGTCTGTTATAACTAAAGACAAATTGTAAAATGAAAATGTAAAATGTAATTTTGAAACTTGCATGAGAATTTTTATGGAATTTTAGAATAGTTATTTATCCTCAAGATTAATTTCCTCCATTGGTTTCACAGAATTTCTCCTCTGTGAAACACCTTTTCCTTCCACTGGAAAACTAGCTTGTGAAAAAGATCTTGACTATTTCATCCCACAACCAATTTACGAGTTGTAGGAGACTACAATAGGTAATACTGAAGGGCAGCTGAGAGACACTCTCAAGATCAATATAGAAGAGCCGAGACAGACTTAAACTCAATATTAACTCTTTTTATAGGGGAGAAAAGAGGGGAAAAAAATCCAACCTAAGTTGTTCTCATACTGCCTCAAGAATTATTTGCAGTTCCTCTATTAGTAACAAGATTTGGGGATGTAACTCTCTGCATGCTGAGATGAAGATTTGCCACTAATGTCTAATTTGATTTCTCTATCAGACAATTAGTGTATTATTAAAAATTCACTGCAGGGTCAATCTCTTGTTGATTTACATAATTAAGTTACCTGCTTAATAAGTTAGGGTGCTTGGTAATCATTAAAGTCTGTAGGCCCAATTCCACCTTCCCCTTTGTATGCAACTTTACAGCAAGGAGTTGTCCCACAGACTTCAGCAGAAATACTCACATAAATAACATTCCTCGTGAGCATCAGTGTCTGTGCAATAAGAGCACCACACTGGAATGATTCTAGGAACACCTTAATTTCCATAAAGGCACTAAATGAAGTGTGTGAATGCAAAGGAGGAAGAGACTTGCCTTTCTCCAATTAGATTTAAATTAATATTTAATGGTATGCAATAATGTCAGTTTGTAATATTAAATTCCAGCTACTGTTCATGATATTTAATGTGAAAGTTAATTCTAAATTCTTGGCCACAAATGAAACTTTCACAAGGGTAAATGCATAAAGGCATGATGGAGAAATGTCATAAAATGTGAATCACGAAGAATTTAATACAAGCAATTTAAGACATACAAAACTAATGGAGAAATACTTTTTATTTTGAGACCTCTGGAATCTCTGTTTAATCTTGAAATACTATTTTTGCTCTGTCCCACGTCAACTGAAATTATAATGGAAACTTCCTTAAAGTGCAACAAAACCTTAAGTGATCAGAACCGTCATTGTCATGGGATTTTCTGGAGCATACAGCAGTTCCAGTAAATTAAATGTTCTGTAAGTTCCAGTGCTTTCAGTGGAAACAAAGTAGGGTAAACACTAAACACTTTCGAAAACTGCTACTCGGAATTACTATGTCAGGTCTTTCTTGGTTGATCTCACCCGCTAAAAATGAACAGAAAATATTGACATAAAGAAGTTGCAGACATGCTGAAAAAATATCACACAAAAAGGTGTAAGTTCACCAGAAGCTTCTGTAATGTGGTGAAGATTTCTGAATTTTTTTTTACTAAATGCAGACTTTTGCAAACCTTGCTGTTCAGTCCCTAGCTAATACAGTTTGCTCACTAATCACAAAATATACTATAAATACTCATTTGAATGTGGTAATGAATGAAAATAAGCATGTTTCTTTGCCTTTTGCGCTACTTGCAAATGAAATACTCAAAGAATTAAATTTTCCTGGAAAAACCTCTTTCAAAGACACAGATATTCAGGGAACAGTGCTAAGTTTCTGCAATGAAACATATAATGCATGATACACTGGATCCTTCATTTATGCATTTCACACTTCAAACAGACGAGAATGCCATCAGAAAAAATGCCACTTGCAAAGAAAAACATCATTTGACTATTTGAACTAGTCATAGATATTGCTGAAACAAAGAATCTGATTTTTCATTCCAAGTTACTTTCTAAATATCATCTTAAATACTACCCGTAAAGTTAGTTTCATCCTTCCTGTTGATTACATGTTTTCTGTAGGATGCTATTAAATTAATGTCTTGCCATGACCCTCCCTTATGCTGCAGCTTCTGTTAGTTCTTTAATGATATTCTTCATTTTGAACTTGAAAGGCTAAGGTGACTCTCTGTTGAAAAATCAAGGAAATTCTGTTTATTTAAAAAGTAGAGAGGGGAAGACAGTCAAATTGCACTATAAATTTAGGAGGTGGTGAGTAATAGTAACAAAAACAGTATAGCTGTTCAGGTCTTCCTTTCAAATATGTCGTTATTTCCCTCTTTTTGAGTTCCAATCATTAAGACCCACTAGATGAGATAGGGAAAGAAGGAATTTCTGATGAAAAGTCAGGGGCATCCCTTAAAGGTATGCCTAGATGTCGATGCATTTGAACTGGCAAAGAGTAAGTGATTGACACTTTGCATAAATACTTTGAAACCCAAGACTTTGACCTGTCATTTGTTAGGAATGCTATTACAATAAGTGACATCCACAGCTAGCTCATATACCATCCAGACAGGCCAATATTTCTACCCTACAAATTCTAACTGTGGTGAATTTTAATATGCAATATCTGAAGAAAGAATCAGAAAATCATAAGAAACTGATAATTCTTGCTGCTGTTGCTGACAAGGATGGGACTATGAGTATTTTATTCAAAAACTTAAGAACAGCAAAATTGTCAGCAGTTGTAAGCAAAAAGATATCCATTTTTAAAGTGACACATGAAACTAGGCTAAGAAAACTTGAACAGTACAAAGCAATGAAAATCATGAACACTAACCTTTCCTTTATGAATATAAACAACTGATACATAAACATACATAGAAACTGATAAGAGGCTTTGAAATGACTACTTCTTTTTTTATGTTAGCAAAAAATGGTGTGGGGGTTTTTTCTCAGTCATTTAGAGATTCGTCCAAAGGGTACTGCTCAAGAATGCACATATTAACAGGTAGATTATTTTCTTTGTCCAGAAAAATAATATGTGTTTTATAGCTAGAGTTATGCTACCACCCCTGCAATGTATGAATATGGGGCACATTCTCATTTAGAACATCAGAGGATAACTTAAAAGCAAAAGCAAAGAACTGTCCTTTTTTATTTATCTGATAGAGCTTAAAACTATTTAGCTGAACACTGCTGGTGACAGAATTATGCACCTATTGATGTATTTCTATTGCTATTTGTTTTCATAAGTGTTTTCTAGATAGTCCAGAAGAAATACTATTTGTCACAAGAAATTTGTGGCCAAAGACCAAACAGATATGTAAAAAGTGAACAAGAAAGTCATCTTCCACACATCAGTTCACTTTACTGTGAGCAGCACAGCTGAGAACATAATGTTCTCAGTCAGATCCAAATTCCTTCTAGACAAGTATCCTGTCCTCAGTAATGGGCAATCTTGAAAGCTTAGGCAAAAGCATAAAAGAGGGCAAACTACAGGGCAAGTATACACTATCTCTCAGTGATCTATAATCTCAGTAATGCTGTGAGACAGAGATACCATCGTGCTCAGGTAGCATTAAAAGTATCATCTGATGGATGAAGCACAAGAGAGACAATAGTGCGAGTGCTAGATTTGGCGTAGCATCCAGTACTTTTTGGCTTAAGTCTTTTGAAAGTGCCCTCTGTTTTTAAATGCTCACTTCAAAGGCTGCCAAGAATAAAAGCAGTCCACATTAGCCAACATTAAAAAAAAGTCCACTTCCTCACAGTTTTCTCATCTGAAGAAAGGGGGATAATAGTCTTAAATTCAGTGTTTTTTCTGGGAAGTAGGAATACATAATTAAACCTTGTGAAAATATAACATTAAATACGGCTAAAGAGCTATCAATATAATAAAATGGCTATAGTTCATTACAGTTTGAGTTAATTAAATGTAGCCTGTTCTGATGAGAAAAGCTTGGATGTGAAACTTTATGGGACTCTGTGTAGTGACTTAAAGCAATCATTACAGCTATGACCTAACCCCCTGAAGGCAGTGGACTCCTGCAATAACTTAAATCTACTTGGGGTCAGGCCCTGCTTGGATGCCATGAAGTATATTTTAGCTTCTGTAGCATATGAAGAGAGTTTTTCTGCACATGCCTGTTTGTAATGGGTCTCTACAGTCCCATATATATTTTTACACCAACATACAGACTTCTGGTAAAATTTGAACACTAGGTGTATGTTAAACTAGTGGTCCAGTATTTCTTTTAACTACCTATATGGAAGGATTTAAAATATATAAAATGTTTAGACTTAAAATGTTCTTCACATCAAAACAATATTGACAGCCACTCTCCAATCTTAAAATTTCATTATGTCTTCCATGTATCTTCAAGTTAGTCATCAGATTGCACTTAGCGGATTACTCTATTGGGTCCATAGTTGATGCTAATTTATGCTGCTTTAGAGGCCATAAAAATGTGTCACTAATGTTTAATTGGAAGGGAAGGGTAGATGGATAGAGATACTAAGGAATTGCAGTCCCATTAACCAAACAGGCCTTTAGGAGTAATAAAGACCATCTGCCACGTCAGCAAGCGCACTCCAGAGGCAGCACTTCACTGTACCTTAAGAATCAATAACAAATAAAACCCACTATATTTTTGATGGATGGAAGGTGGGTAAATTTTGCCCTTCCCAGCTATTAACATCAGAAGACCAGGAGTGCAAGTATTCAGCAGATAGTTTGGTTCAGATGCTGACTACTCTTTTTAAAATCATTTTCCTAGTAGCAAAGTATTTTTACAAAACAAAGGTGGCATCTTATTATCCAGTTCAGTCTCGGGCATATATATTTTTACAGGTTTTTAATTAAACAGTTCAGAAATCTTTTCTGACCTTCCTTTCTGTATCAATGTCCCAGATTTGCTGTATTCCGGGGCTTAAACAAAAACTCCAGGTCTGTTGATTTCTGTAAGTTGCAGCAATGTTATTTCTAATCTTACATATTTACCGCTGAGGCTCTTCTTTTATAGCAGTATCAATTCCTCACACAGCAACTCCAAATAACTAACTAGATTTGCAAGCTAACCAATGTATTTATATAAATGGAGAGAGCCAACTGTCTGTAGCCTGACAAATCATAAAGGAAACTGTGGCATGCTCCTATATTACAATAAAAAAGTTATCTATCAAATAGTAAATTGTAATGGTTGCTGACATTTCCAGCTTAAAAGAAACAGTAGCATACCGCCTTGATCTCACCAACTATTTGCTCTCCATACCTACAAAGCAAAATTATATACCAATCTGAGAAGTTTAGAACAGTTTGTATATCAAAATACTGCAATCAAGTCTCCTATGCATACATACCATCTTTTAGAAAATACCCTCTTGGAAATTGCTTATTTTCAGCCAAACACAGATGTAATCTAAGGGACCAGAAGTTTGTTGCCAGCTGAGAGAAATCCTCCAACAAACATAAGTGACACAAATGCAATTCAAATAAAAAAAATTATGGGAGAGGAGAGGAGAGGTTTGAGGGCAGCCCTTCAGTCTTTGTTTTTGGGGGGCTTTTTAATATCCAAACCCAACAAATTTTATTTTAGGTTAAAGCAATCAAGGTATTTCATTCTCCCCCTCCCCAAAATCATTTGATAAACAAGAAAAATGAAAATACAATTCTGTTGTCAGAAGCCAGAGTAAATTTCAAGGAGTTTCTGTTAAAATAAGGTTGTTTGTACTTTCATTTAGATCAATCGCAATGCTTTAAAATCTCTATGTAAGTAAAATATTCTCAACTGAAATTGTGCCATTTGGGCATGTTTTGGAACAATCATTCTTTTCACAACAGATCATAAAAAAGAGCAAAATAAGAGATTTTTTCCCATGTAGAAGACATAAAAATGTTTGTGTACTTTGAACCTTGTTATTTTTTGTAAAAAATTGAATTATTCAGTGAAATGATACTAATCCTCCTCATCACCTTTTTCACTTAATGCTTATATATGAATTTCTGTGTAAAGGGCCAGTATTCAAACACAAGTCTTACTCATACTATCAAAAAAATGCTAAAAAAGTTATTTGAGTTGAATTATATTTTTATTTTCTTTTTAAAACTGAAGCAATTTGTTTGCTTTTTGGCATTTAATCCTGAACACTGAAAGCATATTCTATTACTTTACTGTTTTCAGAGCTCACACTAGCAGTTTTACAAAGGCAGGTTTGAGGTTTCTGTCAAGCTAAGGTAGAGTATGCGCAACTGTATTGCTTATTGGAGAGAACCCTAAATTTAACAAAAAACCTGTTAATGCTTTTTCTTCAGTAACGGGAGGATTGTTGATGACTGGTAAAATTACAAATCTTTCACCTCTGTGTTTTTGTATATACCATTCTGTCCCTCCGAGGTTTTTTTCCTGGAATAACAGCACAGACCAATGGCACATCATATATGTAGTAAGACTAATGTCTTAGCCCTGTTGGATGTACACATTAGGTCTGATACATTAATCTATCATTTTTGAATTCGTCATAGTTGCTATGTTTGGTTTAAGCAGACTTTTCATAGCATCCTATTTTCTGATTTAGGTCTAAGATTTCCTGAGGAGTTTGCTGTTTTTCAAGACACAATGAGGAACAGGGAAGCTTAATTTGCCATTGTAGAGTAAAATACTCTGGGGTGACTCGACTGTCTTAAAAGAACTACTATGGCTAGAGAATTGATAAATTTTTATCAACAGCATAGCATGATCAGTGCATGGAAGCCATTTAAATGACAATCAGGGATTAGATATGGCATACCTGGAGCTGGCTTTAACTTGAAATAATGACTAACAGTAGGATTCATCTCATCTAAATTTGTCTGCCTAAAAGTTGGACATCAAGCCCGAGTTAATTTTCAAGATTTCTTCTAATGTTAGTGGAAGAGACAAGTGCCTCCACGGCACAATTAGTCATGCCATCGTTTAGACTGGGTATGCAGCACTCCTGGAAATGGCGATCTTTGTAGGTTGCCTACGGAATGATTCTGGATGGTTAGCTTACCAGTGGCTGCCTAACTTAACATAAGCAGGGAATGGTTCTTTCCCTTTAAAATACATGAAACATATCTAAAGAGGGCATGCATTTTCTATGCCTTGTTTCTAGGCAGAAAGTGTTAAAATGTTCAGGTGCCCTAGGTGAGTTTTTGGGGGTTTGCTTTGGGGTTTTGATCCTCGTTTAAAATCAGCAGGACACGATACCTAAATTCTACCTGTATGGGTATATGTGTGAGCTTTGTATGTGAGTGACTGCTTTGTTTTAATGCTTCTGAAGCCATTTGAAGGACAAAGCAAACACTAACAAATTAAAGAAACATGGGGTTACATATTAGGATGTATCAGGGCTGAGCTGGCACCAAAACACTCTAATAACTAGGTCGCACCAAACACTGAGGTAGTGCCTTCATACAGGAGGAATATCAGGACATATACAGCTGTCATGAAGTCACTTTCATCATCCCCAGGCTCTACAAAACAGAAACGGAGGAGCTCTGTAACTGTCCGTAAGCACAGTGTTTACAATCATTGTAACTGCCTGCTGAAGCCATGCGTAGCCAAAGTCTGTTCTCAGTTGCCACGTATGTGCAGAGAGCTTGGATTTTGCAATCAGTTAAATTTGAAAGAAAACAACTATTGTATAAAGTCCTAAATTTTCAATAAGCATTTTAACTACTCTTACAAAATAAATCTGATTTTCATTCAATTAATGACACAAGTGTACTTAACTGAAAAGTATCCTAATCCAGTAAGTGTCATGCTATCTTCCATAAAAGTAAAATGAATACTTTTTCCTTGAGACGATGAAGTAATAAAAAGACAGCACATTTTCCAGTCAAATAATTTAAGTCTTTTAGGTCTTTTCTTGTCTCCCATGAGTTCTCTGTAACTTTATCAAAAGAAAGAACAGAGGAAAAATATAACTCAGAGGAAAAGAAGAAAAGAATCATTGCTTACAAGCTTAGCAATTATAAAGCAAAGGCAGAAAAAAGAGAGTATCAGATAAATTTTCTTATTGCTAACAGTTGCAGAAATCCCTGGGGAAAGGATTTTAATGCCATCCCTCCAAGAGGAAAAAAGCCTGAGCCAGCAGGTTGGTATTACAATACTTTTTAAGGTTTCCCTGGGGATGCTAAAGAAGAGAAAATGGATATAATGGTGATGGTGGTGGTGGTGAGGAATGCCTAGACTTTGATCCAATGCAAATTCCAGTCCAAGTTAACTACTTAAACCCCCTCAGATACTTTCAGCCTGGAAAATTCCTGAATCTGGGTGTGCAAGTTTAAAATATAGAACAATATATGACACAGAAAAACATTGCCCCATCCGGAGCTTTAGGAAGCCCTTGTGTTTCCAGAAGCTGAGCCTCTCCTGTGACTCCAGGTATTAAAGAAGGAAGGAGAGAGTATGAGCCATTTTGTAGGAGAGTGCAACATGTTTTCTGGTGTATGCTGGCCAGCACTGTGTGCTGCCTTTGAAAAAAAAAGTATGCAACTTTTAGGGCCAAAGGAGATATATGCAAACTGCCCCTTAATACACGGTACGTCTATTACAAAAATACTGCAGAACAATAATACAACATCTATTTCCTCCGTGCAAGCAAAAATGCTAAGATTATTGCCAGAGGGATTTTTATGGTAGACAAACAACTGTATTACCTCACAGCAGAACATCAAATTACTTAATCCTCAAAGACTGTTTCTCTTCCTTCATTATAAAAAGACCACTATATTAAAGCAACATATTCTAGTTCATAATTATTGAAGTGCAACATTTTTCAAATGTGGGGGCCAGAGGTTAGGCATGTCTGGGAATTTGACTCCTCAACCTTAAATATTCAGCACACCAGATGTCAAAGACAAAAATAATCCAGCAGTAAAGGCATTAACAATTAGAATTTTACAGCTCTGGCGTACACAGAGATTAAATCAAAAGACAGATTCTCAAATATATGGGGTGAGAAAAAGAAACAGCGGTCTGCGAGGAAGGAAGCAAACCTGTGAAGTTTAGCTATCCAGTTGAATTTGAGAGATGTAGAAAGAATTAAATAAACTGAAAGGCTTTATGGGATCTTAGAGGATTATTTAGGTGCTTGCTGCCTGATGATAACATTGGTTATGACACTGAATCATTATAGATATATTGATGCAATAATATCACAAGATTGCCTGATAAACACTGCAGAAATACTGTTTATGCTGTTGAATGCTGTGCAAGCAGCTTTTTGGTTAGCTCAAAATTAAAACGAGCCCCACAGAATACAGGATCTTGAGGAAATTCAGGTGGAGATAAGCAATGTTAAGATAAAGAAAATTAAAGAACCTGATTTAAGTTCAAAGTACAAACAAGCACATCCATACGTAAACACAAGTGGGCATGCGGTCACGCTCAAGAGACTTAATGGAAGAAAGGTGGAGGAGGGAAAATAGGAGGCCACAGTTCAATGAAGATCCTTAATTGATTAGAATGCCCACAGCGGTAAGAGACAACTGGAGGAATCAATTAAATATTACAGATGAGTTATGGCAAGCATAAAACTCTTAAATAATCTAGTGCAGGCAAAAACCCCAAAATTAAGTAAAAAAGAACCAAGAAAATAAGATATGCTAAAGGTCTTCTTTTTGTGCCTTGCACATTCAAATGTTTTCTTTCTCCACACGTTGCACTTCTTGGATTTAATATTTCACTTCGTGGAAATTAAAAGAGCACACTGAAATAACTGGATGTTCAATATGATCGTCACGTTCAAGTGTGTCAGGAAGGGGTGTACTGCTTTCTCTAGCTCAGTCTGCTGGTCATGGGAGGAGGAAAAAACTTTCAAGTGAAATATGGTTTAACACATTTACATAATAAGATTCTATATCACCCCCTCACACAGAAGCCATAAATTGCTTCAAGCTTGCTATAAGTTATCCTAACATAGTTATATACTAACCACTGACATTTTCACTAGAAGTTACTCGTAGCAAGCTTTAATAAACTCTCATGAATCTCAAAAGGGACTGGCAGGCATTTCTAACTGACGTAGAGACTCGGTGGAGGTAGCAAGCAAGCTCTTTAGAGACACTGTACACACAAGATAATTTCATCATGTTGCAAAAGTCTTCTTAGGACTTCTGAAAACCTATTTTAAAGAATATTGGTTTACATAAATTGATGTGGGTAGGTTTGGGTTTCATAAAGTCATAGAATGGTTTGGGTTGGAAGGGACTTCTGAAGTAAAACACAACAAACACAGGAACATATATACAGTTACACTGACTCACTTTATTATAATACAATAGTCAAATAGTTTAACCTGAAAAATACATCTGCAACACATGCAGCAAGTCTTAGTTTCACTGCATTCTTATCAGAGAGCATTTCAAATGCCACAGTGACTCTACAAGACACTTCCCCTATCATGTTACAATAACTTACATTCATGTATGTGTATATTTTTTTTATGCCCTAGGGAATTGAAGAGTACCTCAGAAGCTGCCTTCAGCTTTCAGTGGGTATTTGCTTGTCCAAAGAGAATATTTGAAAATGTTTTAATATCATCATATAACTGTTTAATCTTTAGCTGCAGTCAGTCTGTACCTGTCAGCTATTTAAAAAGAAGGACACCACCAAAGAAGACAACATGAATACTCACACTGATCTCAATTTGTGTGAAGTTTCACCTCATTTCCACCAATTCTAAATGAACTCAGCTTCAGGAGAAAATAATTTACACGTTTGTGAAGGAAACATAGGTTCTCACAATGAAGGTCAAATGCACCACCTGAATATTGACCCCCAGTCTTAATATAGAAACAGCTTTTTATGGAACTTCAGCTGGCATTTTATAAAAGCAATTACCTTATGCAAGGTAAGTATGAAACTTTACAGTTTTGCTTTGGCGGCTATCATTAAGCTGTTGGTTGAGAGTAGACAAAAGAAGAATTAAATATTCTTTATAATTTACTACTCCCTTGTGTACACATGCACATGAACCACATAAACACACACACCAATCTAAACATTTTGATCATTTGAAACTCAATGAGTAGATATAAGTGGGGAAAAAAAAAATCACCGTAAGGGTGATCAAACACTGGAACAAGCTGCCTGGAGAGGCTGGTTGTAGGAGCTCTATCCTCAGAAGCAAACAAAACTTGACCAGAAAAGGCCCTGATCAACCAAGTCTAGTTGAACGTGATTTGAATCAGGGGTGAGTCTAGACAAACTCTGGAGGTCCTTTCCAATCTAAATTATTCTGTAATTCTTTGATTCTGTAAATCATTGTCCTGGTTTTGGCTGGGATAGAGTTAATTTTCTTTCTAGCAGCTGGTATAGTGCTATGTTTTGGGTTCAGTATGAGAAGAATGTTGATAACACACTGATGTTTTCAGTTGTTGCTAAGTAGTGTTTAGACTAAGTCAAGGGTTTTTCAGTTTCTCATGCCCAGCCAGCAAGAAGGCTGGAGGGGCACAAGAAGTTGGGAGGGGACACAGTAAGGGCAGCTGACCCAAATTGGCCAAAGGGGTATTCCATACCGTGTGACATCACATCTAGTATAGAAACTGGGGGGAGTTGGCCTGGGGGGGATCACTGCTTGGGAATTAACTGGGCATCTGTCAGCAAGTGGTGAGCAACTGCATTGTGCCTCACTTGTTTTGTATATTCCAATCCTTTTGTTATTATTGTAATTTTATTATTATCATTATTAGTTTCTTCTTTTCTGTTCTATTAAACTGTTCTTATCTCAACCAACCCACAAGTTTTACATTTTTTTCCCCAATTCTCTCCCCCATCCCACTGGGTGTGGGGAGGTGAGTGAGTGGCTGCGTGGTGCTTAGTTACCAGCTGGGGTTAAACCACGACAATCATAAATCCTACCTAGTCTGACAACCTTTTCTGGACAGGAAAAAAATTGCTATTAAAAAAATTCATCCCTCTGAAATCCTGCAAAAAGGTTTAGCCCAAGGAAAAGGCAGATTTCCAGCTGATCTTTCAGGTGTGACTCCTCAGGTGTGACTTCCTCCAAGTCCTGAAATAATACTACATGGAGAAGTTGTGACCCTTTTATGAGTGACAGGCATGCATTAAGTATGTATACTGCCCTAAGCAAGATCTTGTGAACACCTTCCTACTAATAAGAAATTCTGCAGTTGTCAATACCTTACATAAGTCTATTTTAGACAGGCATTAGGATCTTTCGTAACCTATGACAGAATTATTTATATGTCTCTGTATAACCAGTTGCTTTCACTTTCATGACCCCAATGACTTTCTTCCTTGTACAAGACTCAGTAAAAACCTCAAAAAATAACTAAAAACCTGAATTTTCCTTACTTCTCCACTCACAGCAGCACTATTCACAACAAAACATAGGAAAAGGTGACAGTACTTTCACAGACTTATCTCCCTATCTCATTGTAAATACTATTTCTTGATTAACCCAAACTTTTCTGCCTACTGAAGTAACTGTTGATCAAACAGTTTTCTGAGGTTTTGTGGGAGATCCCAGATGTTAAGAAAAAGAAGGAAAACATAAGGGAAGCAGATGTTAGAACTACTGGAGTATAAAGAACAGGTTATGGTATCCTGGGCCACAATAGGCATAGCATTGTGTCATGTCCCAATTTTTCAGGACGATGACGCAGGTTCGCTGATTCCCAGGTCAGGATTAAGGTGAAATGACACCAGGGATCCCTTAACTCACAAAACCCTACTTTTATTTGCTCACAACAAGAATTGGCATGCTCACCACCAAAATTGGCATGCTCACAACAAAAACTGGCATGAAACTACATCAGTAAGCTGTGTAACGTGCTAACCATACGTCACCAAACATATACTACAGGCCTTGCTTATCTGGGAATCAGTTCAGGGAAGACAATAAGGAGATCCCTCCGATTGGGTCAGGAGGTTCAGAGCGGACCCCCTTGCTTTCTAGACTCCTCAGTGAGGAGCCCAGGCACGGCTGGATCCGCTCCTAGTCCCAGATTTGGTCAACAGGGTTGTGTCTACAGGAATGAGGTGTAGGGATTATGGGGGAAAAAGAGGAAAAGAAAGAGAAAAGAGAAAGATCTCACCAATCCTGGGCCCAGAGTTGGTCCCATCAGCCGAGGGATCCAATTCTGATGGGCTTGCACACCTGGGGCTTTAGTTCCTGTCCTTTTATCATCCTTGCCCCTCCTTTGGGCAGGCATTAGGCTAATTAGGTGTCATGGGTGGTTTGTGCTTTCAGAACCTTTGGGAAACGGGTCGTTTGGAGAGTGAGTTCCCCTTCCCTGGGCGGTGAGCTGCCCTGCTCAGCACCTCAGAGCAGGGAGCTGTGCACCCTCCAGCATGGGCCTCCCCTCCTGTTGCTGATGGGCACTGATCGGCTGCTCTTCACCTGGGGTTCCTTGCTAGGCAGAGTTCCTTCTTATGTGGAGTTCATCTTTAAGCAGAACTTGCCCCACTGCAAGGTTTGAGACATTAACTCTTTCGGTCTCTCACACATTGCCAGCAGGTTGAGGGAGGTGATCCCTTCCCTCTGCTCAGCACTGGTGAGGCCACACCTGGAGTGCTGTGTCCAGCTCTGGGCTCATCAGCACAAAAGAGACATGGACATGTTGGAGACAGTTCAATGCAAAGGGCCATGAAGATGGTGAAGGAACTGGAGCATCTCTTATAAGAGGAAAGGCTGAGGGAGCTGGGACTGTTCAGCCTAGAGGAGAGAAGGCTCAGGGGGATCTTATCAATGTACATAAATACCTGAAGGGATGAAAGAAGATGGAGCCAGGCTCTTTGCAGTGGTGTCCGGTGACAGGACCAGAGTCAATGGGCACAAATTGAAACACAGGAGGCTCTGTCTGAACATCAGGAAACATTCTTTCCTGTGAGGGTGACTGAGCGGTGGTACAGGTTGTTCAGAGAGGTTGCAGAATCTTCCTCCTTGAAGATTCAAAAGCTGTTTGGATACGGTCCTGGGCACCCGGCTCTTGGTGGCCCAACTAGAGCAGGGCGGTTGGACCAGGTGACCTCCAGGTCTTTTCCAACCTCAACCATTCTGTGATTCTGTGAAAGACTGTGAGACAAAGCGAGCTCTGTGAGATAGATACTTTCATTTGTATTGCCTGTAGCTGCATGGGCTACCATGCTTCTGAATCCTCAGTTTGCTGAGGTGTTGGGTATTTTTCCCCTGTATTTTTTGCATAGACAACTTGCAGATTTTATGTGATTAAAAATATGGTAGTTGTCATTTTTCTTTCCTTGAGGTCTACATCTACAAAAGAATGCATGACACCAAGACAGCTTGGATTTGCAAAAGAAGTGAGCAAAGAAGAGTAGGAAGGTTAAAAAAAGTTCCTCAACAAATGTCTTGAAGCAACTTCTTCAATGCAAAATAAGCATTTTCTCTGTTGGTTTGGGGAGATGCCAAGACTTTAAGCCCTGAATCACAAAAAAGCTTTAAGCAAGGTTTTACCAAATACAAGGTCATACTTCAGTACTAACAGCATGAATATCTGTTCTTTGCTCAGTGCCCTTAAACTAGAAGCAGCTGAGAAGAAACACCAGAGCATCCATCCTAATCTGCAGAAGAACAGCAATGGCAAGGCCATACTTAACAATGGGCAAGTGTGAAGAAGTTGCCACTAACCAAATCTGTTTATGGTAGCAAAACTCTGCTTGCCTCTTCACAGCAAATATTGCATCACGGTAGGAATTTTCACATTGCTGCTATGGTGAGAGAAGGAACAAAGAACACACGACTGAGTGAATTACTGCAAGGCTCTGCGGGACAAATATTACAAAGTACTTAAGAAGGTAAATAGGAAACATGGTTTCTACTGGAAACTAATGCTCATTGATCTAATCAATCCTACTATACCTACTAGCACCATTAAACACATAAAATGTTTATGTACATATACATGTGTGCACATACACACACATATATATATAGTAATTTCAGTCACAAATTTTGTAGAAATTGGGCTGGATTGTGAACTTAAGAAAAAAAAACCAAAATAAAAAAATGTCGAAATTACTTCCCAGAATACCAACACACTCACATATGTAATTAATAGGAATATATACATACACACATGCTTAGAGAAATATAATTTTCCCCCTTGATAAGCCAGGAATGGAGTCAGATGCCTCCTTCTGCGAGAGCAGCCTGAATAGCAGAAGGTGCTTACAAATTGGATATACCAATAAACTAGGAAAGGCTGGACTCTGACTGCAAACCCACAGGTTACAGACAGTCTACAAGGGATTCCTCTCACTTAACTAAATGCATTGAAATAGAATAGCTCCTCTGTAAAGACCTGTTCTTTCAGTCTGTCACCATAGCTGTAGCTTTGATTAATTTTGGTCTGATTGCAGCCACACAAAAGTACAAGCTGTGTTTCCAAGGTATTGAAACTGTTGCCAAAGACTACTTATGGGAAGGGGGAGCCTAAGTATCTGCTTCTACCAAACCCCAGCTTGGTCCTCCTCAAAGTATACTAATGAAAGTGTGATATTATCCACACTCTCTCGTTCTTTTTCTTTCTGTCTCTTTCTATCTACACCTGCAAACATACCAACAAGGATATAAAGAGACAGAGATACATATTTAGTTTCCACTTTCTTGTCTTCAAAGCTTTCCAGGAAAAAAAAATCTCTATTACATTTCATTTTATTTTCAATCTTTTCCTCAGCTGGGTAGCTGGGATTCCTGCTTGTGTAATGAACAGTAATATAAATCCCACTTCATACTGATACTCTTCCTATGGTAAAAGTTCCCTGTTTCCTGATTTACTGGTGTGCTCAAACATCCTACTGTTAGGACTGTCTTATTATGTATAAGAGGAAATGATATCTCATTTGCTATTACTGTAAAATCATTCGGTGATGTCTGAACATGTTCATTTATTGGTTTATTGGAACCATGGATAAATTAATTTTAATAGGCAAGGACTTACCTACTTTCCTATACTTGCATAAAAGATGGTCAAAAACTACTGCAGCCAGTAAAAATAAAAATAAACCTGTAATTTCCCAAAGAAATCTTCAGATATCATGGGCAATAGTGGTGAAGTCCCACTAATCCACACAATCTAGATTAGTCATATTTTATTATTTCTGCAGGCTGGTGAATGTGGTAAAAAAGTGTATCTTTTGCATGCAATGTTGTGGGGTTTTGGTGGTGGTTTTTTTTTTTCTTTTGGAGATGAAGCAAAAGAAAACAAGTAATAAAACAAAACAGACAACCACTGAAATAAACAAATATTTATATGACAGTGACTGCAGAAGCATCAAAAAGCTAGTGTTGTTTCAACTAGTGAATTCCTTCTGGTGTAAGGAAAGTGGTTTTCATTGATTGGGAAGACCCTTGAATCAATCCACATTAGTGCTGTAGGCACTGCCCTCCTAGTTTAGAAGTCCTAAATCATGAAGTCTATGCTTTCCTTTGTAGTTTTAGCTTTTTTCAATTGCTTTTCAGAAGTACTTAGCATTCTGTATTTCTTCTAAAGGAACCCAGGAATCTAGGTAAAGAGGGTGTGCTTTAAACTAGAAAACACACCTGTTTTTTTTTCCCTCCATAATGGCCAGCAGCCTACTCTCCATGGAATTTCCCTGCGGAGAACCCCAGCAACCAGCACATTTGCCTTCAAGCCCACCTTAGGTGTTGTTCACGTCAACAGTATATATACAGCTTTTGTCCTTTAGTTGTCCACAATAAAAGAAAGGGAAGAATATTTCTTTTCTTCGTAGGGGAAGCTTGAAGATACAGATTTAATATTGCGAGACAACTAGACCTTGCATTAAGGGAGCTAAAATAGGCAATGGCAACACACTACTAACTACAAATGTAATCCATTATAGTCCCTCTCCTCATCCTACCTATTCTGTTTCTCTTGAGGAGTCTCCCTTCTTTTACTTCCCACCCCTCATATGCCCTTTGAATGCTTCTGATGACTTTCTTCTCATGCTGAATTCGGGTAATAGTAATAATAGTAATAACTTCTTAAATCTCTCACTATGTTTTCCCCTAAATCCACCCAAGATGGCTGGTACACACTGTTGTTATTAAAAAGGGATTTAGATGGCAGAGCTTTGGAAACCAACTTAGAAAACTTGAACTGGGTGATGTTTCCATGAGGAACTTGTTTAAGACAAGCAAAAACAGAGTTCATGGGTAAGGTATTTCAGGCAATGTGTGTGGACTGAGCTGTGAGGCTGCCACAGTCATGATTCATTGCAGTTTTTAGGGTTTCATTCATATAAGTAATCACTGATCCCAGACTTTACAGTTGTACCCTCCAGATAAGCTCAGCTGGTCATCAGGAGTTCAATGTGTGGTAATATTAAGAGGAAAGAAATATAAGTATGTCTTCTTCTGGGAGATTATTCCTTGTATATTCATTGAATGGGAATGTGTGTGTTTGCGTGCATCCCAGGCTAAAGTACCAAAATCCAATATTTTCCAAGTTTCACAAAAAGATATTATACGTGTATAAATATATAATATAATATATATATAAAGACAAAGATATATAAATAAACAAGTCATACAGTGCACACCATAAACACACCATAAATAGACCATATATTTTCTCTTTGTTTTTGCTTACTGGTTTTATACAATTGACTGAGAACACATGTTCTGACTAAAGGAGAAAAAACCCTCAAGCCCTGTAAGAGGTGACAACTTTCACAAAGCTTCACTTGTCACCTTTAGTGACTAGTTCCCTTTTTGTTTTCTAAACTTAATTACTACTCCTAGGTCATAACAAGAATACAATTTTTTTTGCTTGTCTGAATTTACAATTCCTTCCCACATAGGCTCAAAGTTTAAGATAATGATTAGGTGATACGAACCTTTTCTCTTGTCTGTTGTCAAATACTTTCCAAAATATTTTCCCCCAGCTACTATTGGTGTCTGTACAGTTTCAACCTACCAGAAAAAGATGGTAAACTTAGCCATTGACAGAAACTATAGAAAGTTTTTTCTTCCCAGGGAGATATATGCATTACATCAATCTGTTATCACTCTACTGTTAAAAGACCACTAAAAGGCCATTGCTTCAGGACAAGAGCCAATGAGCACAAACTGAAACACATTAAATTCCATCTGAACACAAGAAAACACACTTTTACTGTGAGGGTGACTAAGCATTGGCACAGAGAGGTTGTGGAGTCTCCTTGGAGACATTCCAAACCCTATTGGAAATGGTCCTGAGCAGCCTGCTCTCAGTGACCCTGCCTGAGCTGGAGGATTGGACTAGATGATTTCCAGAGGTGCCTTCCAACCTCAGCTGTTCTCTGATTCTGTGAAAATCTTCAGAGATTCACTAACTGTGTCACTGTATCAATGTGTAGCTGGAAAAATTACTTCTGGAGAAATAAAAACCTGATGCTCTCTTCCAATGCTCCTCAAGATATGTCCCTATACTTGCAGAAGTACCTTTTGGACAATCAAAGTCCCACTGTTTATGGCAAAGGCAATGCACAATATGCTTGTTGGAATTACTTTGAGTAAAAGGAGTGACAGTACATGCACAGCCAGAAGCCACAGCTTTTCCAACAAAAGTTACTTGCTGAAACACAGCAATTTGATTGCTTACTATCATGTCAACCTAGCTTTACAGTTTGACATTGGCTGTCACATCTCAGTGATTTAGAAATGTAAGACTTTTTCTCTTCCCATTTCAAAGTAGTAAATCAAAATCTAAAAACTTTTAACAAACTGAATTCAACCACACCCAAAATTTTAGCTGAAGTACTTGAAAAATTTGATTTGGATAATTTCTAATTTCCTGTATTTTTTTAATCTTACATGAGGTTATATTTTGCAGAAGAAATTGAAAAAAAAACATTTTTCCTTCAAACTTAAAAAAACACATCGAAATGTCACAGTAGGATCATTGTCAACATTCTTTTTTCCCCAAATTGCTTTGAAACAGAGAATGTATTGAAATGTTTCCATGACTACTTGTAATGATTCTGCAATTCCTGAAAAAAACTCAGCCTAAGACATAGCTGCAACATAAATATTCCCAACAATTTCTCCAAACATTTTCTACCATCTGATGTCTTCATTTCATCTGGGGGGGGGCTTTGTGCTATCAGGAGTATTTTGACTCTAGTAAGCAGAATCCCTATTGCAGATTTTACTCTTAAGGGCAGACAATGGCCTTTTCCTCTGCTCCTGAGAAGCTGTTATGGATACCACTCCCTACAAAGTATCTCTATGCCTCATGGGATGTAATGTTATCAGATTCTTAGGTGCCACTTCAAATATTTGTCAAGTTTGTAGTACAATCTCAGTAGCTCCCTCATCTGGACAATGTGAATGAGGGTGATCAACTGTCTGCTTAAAGTGCTTCAAGAATTATGGATGAAAAGCACTTGAAAAAAGCAGATACCCTTCTTTCCAGAATTCAAACTACTAAGGCAAGCTTTTCATTCTTTATTTGCAAATTCAATTCTAAAACTTCCTGCATTTATATTACAGAAATCAAATCACACCTATCAGAAACTTCAAAGTTCCATATATTTGATTTTAACCATTAGCCTGGTAAGCAATATTCTGCAGAGTTAGCTCTGATTCCATTCCAAAATGCAAACCTTGTTAGCTACAATGTTTTGATGTGGGTTTATCCTTCATTTGTATTTTGTTGTTTTTTTTTTTTTTCTCTTCACTTTACCTCTTTATTGCAAAGCATCTCACTCTCTTCTAATTTATGTATAGTTGTGCCCAGCCTCAAAATGTCATTAAGTTGATAGGTCACACTTTAAATTAAGTTTGTCAAATAAAAGTGTAATTTAGATCCAATAAAACAGTTATTACCACTTTTAATTAGGAAAAGTGGGAGTCAGGTCTGTCTGAGAGACATTCCTAGACATAACCACATAGAGAGCCAGGTTACGTGTTTTTTCATTCAAGTAGAGTCACTGATTATTGCAGTAGTTCTATTCAAATTCAGCTGAGGGTGCATTCATCTGTCAGCAGAACAAACCCCAATTAAAGAAAAGAAAGATATTTGGAAATTATAGTTTCAAGTGTTCAGCAGATCTCGAGCTTTAGTTGATTGTAATGGTGCTGTCTCAGATTTAATAAACGTGTAGTGTCCCCTTTGAAAGTGGTTACAGATGCATTCTTGCAACATCCAAGATCACGCAATTGGGATGAGAACTGTATTGATCAGTCTAAAAGCAATGGATTTTTTTTTTCCTCCGGTTGGTTAGTCACACCTGTCAGTCCCTGAGCAACAACATATTATCTGTTCATACCTGTCATTTTAAAAAGTAAAGGTAAACACAGGCGCAATTTTCAGTCATTTTTTAAAAGGGAGATACAACCGGAACAGCAAACTTAAATTCCATGTGGTATGGAACATATAGGACATAACTGGATATATAGGATATAACACAGGATATAACTGTAGAATTTGCAAAATGCCTGCACTTGCTAAGTCTGTTTCTGCTGAGTGTTACTGCTCCTCTCCATTGTATCAGCAGTAAACACATTGGCTGTTTACCGAGGACGCTAATAAAGATAACTCTGAAATTACAATAATTCATAAAATGACGCAGTTTTTGTTTGAAAGACTAGTTCTGATCACAAGTGCACAGATTTTAGGTTAGTGCAGCTGTAATGAGTTTGAGAGGGTTACACCAATGGCAGAGAGGAATCAGGCCTGTGGCATGGACTAATCTGCAGTTTCAATTGCTCACTAAGATGTTTTTGTTACATGCAATATCTTTTTGACACAAAAATACACATGTGCTCCTGGTGGCAAAACAAGGATACTTACTTGAAAGTAAGTATCAAAACAAGGATACTTACTTTCATCAGAAAACTAAATTGCTAAACAAAGAAGAGAACATCAGCATGAAAATAAACAGTACTCTATCTGAAAGCAAATACATACCTAACATGAAAAAATGTAACATTTACCTAAAACATACAGAGGTTAATTGTTCTGTTTAAGAATGCTATCTGGAGTTGTCTTTGCGATTCTGAAGGATTCACAACATCCCATCCTTCCATCACACAATATTATATGACATCAAGTGGCTTTTTTGCTTTTGGCTGCACATTTTATACAGAGAGAGACAGATAGGTGTCTATATACATACATATATATATACACACACATCCATGTATGTGTGTGTATATAGACAGAGGGAGAGTACACTTTCCAAAGTGGTTACATTTTCAAAGGACTGAGTGGTAAATGTCAGTATTTTGAAAATCTAGGGGTGTTTTTTTATATCTTTAGTCACCAGATATTCTTGTTATCTCATATTTTCCATACAGCTGCTTCTTAAAGTATTAGAGTGGCAGGGTTATGTGCTATAGCAGTTCATCTGTAATGGGAAGTGATTGGCTCACCTCTATAATTGCTTTTCTAGAGCTCCAGGCGTAGATTTGCCATGAACCTTTAATCCCCTCTCATACACCACCACTACCTCTTGTCCCCTGCTCTGTTCCTATGGCATAGGTACAATTCATTTTCCCAGCATTGTGTAGCAACATCTGCCTGGCTCCACAAACTTATGTGCTTCATGCAATACATCAGCAACAAGCAGAATTTCTTCCCAGGAGTCTAGGATAGATTGCTTTTTTCAAAGTTAAACTCCATGCTGTCCTCTTACCTAACATATGCCCTGATATTGGGCAAGTCCCCTTTCATGGAATCGCTTTCAGTCCAACGATTTTTTGCATCTGCCCCTGCATTTGTTGAACGCAAAACCAAAGATTTGCCTTTTTAGTGCACCCTAATATTCTGTTCTTGGTAATAGCCAAGAATAGAGCCCCAGGGACAAATGTAAGAATAAAGTAAGCATTTAGTGATACTCTTCTAGTCTTCAGCTGTTTGTGGCTTAAAGAGGCTTCCTTCTTGGTTTCATAGATAATATGTAGTCCTTACTTTGTATGTATCTTTGTATTCAATAGATCTTTTTTTACTATTTGTTGAACGATTTTTTTGAACTCTCTATGTTTTTAACATCTGTAGCCTATGTCAGTGGTATGAAATTAAAAAGAGCCAGGAAATATTCCCAAAACTGCAACTAGATCATCTGTTAAGCTGTTATAACAGTCCCTAGCACAGTTTTGGCTTGTACCAATTAGAGCTCTTTCAAATAATTCCCAGGCACAATTTGGGAGTTAGGCACAAGCTAGGAGCATTCCCAATAGGTAGCTTGGATGCAGTTACTCTGTCTTGGAAGCTACAAGAGTTTAGTGCAAATACTAGCTGTTCCTTGCCAGTCAGCCTCAGCGCCAGAAAATCATGGTCTAAGTATATCTATATCTAGCATATCTATTATGAGCATCCTAACATAGCAAGGAGTTCTACAGTTTAGTCTTGACTTGTACTAAATGCAACTTTTTCAGACTGTTTCAAATCTACTAACACATAATTGTTTCACTTCACATTCCCTAATTCTTGTTTATTTACCTTGTTCATGTAATTGCTAAGCTACATACCCAGAAGTATAAAATAGCTGCAGTATTAAGAAGTAATCTAATGACCAGATCTGAGGCTAATGTAGCAGAAACCTAAAGCCAGATGAGGTATCTTTACTTAAACAAGGTGATCTACTAAATTATTTTTGTTAGCAAAAATATATTGAGAAAGTGTTCAGTTGTGTGCATATAAGTATATGTATAACATATCAGGATAAACAATGACATTTATTAAAGGACATTGTAATTGCCTGTAAAGCAGAGTGTATCTTTAAAAGCATGCTAGCACATTGCTAGATCTTGTAATTCAGTTAGGAAATATTTGGGACATTTTATTCAAAATACGCTTTCTGAAATTCAGCCTTCAGATATATTAATTTGGAGGACAGCCAGGCGCTCTGATCCTGTTAACCACATTTGAAAACCCGCATATGGCTGGAAAAATATAAGATCCATACGACGTTTCAGAATAATAATAAGGGAACTCTGTGAGTAATTCACCATCAAAGAATTATAAAGTCTTCTATCACTGGACCAGCATGTGTCAGGGACAGGTAACCTAGTAACTTTGGCCTGATCAGCTCTGAGTATCCCACACTCTGCCACAACTGGGGCTTTGATTCACTCAGAAGCTTTGAGCCAATACCTCTCTGTTGACAGTTATGCGATGTACCCCTAGCATGGGAAATTTGCTCCAACTGCTGAGGAGTCACCAGTTGCCCACCATGCTCAATATTCACACCTCCACATTGTACAAAATGACTACAAAAACCTGTCCATAGTTTAGATGAAAATGTTAACAAACTCACACTCTTATCACAGGGCTACACTCGTCACAGGGCTTTCCTTCTGCTATTCTGCTCTATATGAAAAGAAGGGATGGTATTTTTTAGTCGACATGGATCATAGAATGAAATAATGAGGAATGTTTCTAAGTACAATCATCTTTACTTCCCATAACCTCTCAGTTCCACTAGAGTAAGGTCGAAATTTATACCAGCTTCTTCTAAGGCCAGAAAGGGCCAATAGACACTTATCTTCCCGTACATTAAAAATAATCACATCACCTCTCTGTTGAGCCCAATAGCATGTATATGGCTGATATGTAGCCTGATTTAAAAGACTGAGATCCAAAAACCATCCAGCCTTTATATGGGGGCATACAGAGAAAGAAAGGTTCCAGTAATTCTGTGAGGAATTTGTTACGGCAGCTCATCACCCTTATTGTTCAAACCTTTGAAATTTTTTTAATCTTATTTCTAGTTTGAATATGGCTGACTCTAGACAGGCTTCAGATTTTAGCCAAGCATTTGTATGACTCCTTCCATTTGAGTGTGCTGACTTTGCCTCTTGACTGACTGTATTGGATTTGCGTGGCAAGGTTTTGGTAGCAGGGGGGCTACAGGGGTGGCTTCAGTGAGAAGCTGCTAGAAGCTTCCCCCATGTCCGACAGAGCCAATGCCAGCCGGCTCCAAGAGGGACCCACCGCTGGCCAAGGCTGAGCCCATCAGTGATGGTGGTAGTGCCTCTGGGAGAACAGATTTAAGAATGGGGGAAAAAAAACCTGTGGCAAAACAACAGCCATAGAGAGCAGTGAGAAGATGTGAGAGCAACAGCCCTGCAGACCCCCAGGTCAGTGAAGAAGGAGGGGAGGAGGTGCTCCAGGCGCCGGAGCAGAGATTCCCCTGCAGCCCGTGGGGAAGACCCTGGTGAGGCAGGCTGTCCCCCTGCAGCCCAGGGAGGTCCACGGGGGAGCAGATCTCCACCTGCAGCCAGGGGAGAGAGGAGCCCATGCCAGGGCAGGGGGATGCCTGAAGGAGGCTATGACCCTGTGGGAATCCCGCGCTGGAGCAGGCTCCTGGCAGGACCTGCGGATCTATGGAGAGAGGAGCCCGTGCTGGAGCAGGTTTGCTGGCAGGACTTGTGACTCTGGGGGGGACCCACACTGGAGCAGGCTGTGCCTGAAGGACTGCAGACCGGGGAAGGGACCCACACTGGAGCAGTTCATGAAGGACTGCAGCCTGTGGGAAGGACTCACGTTGGAGAAGTTCATGGAGGACTGTCTCCCGTGGGAGGGACCCCACGGTGGAGCAGGAGAAGAGTGTGAGGAGTCCTGCCCCTGAGGAGGAAGGATCGGCAGAGACAAGGTGTGATGAACTGACCCCAACCCCCATTCCCTGTCCCCCTGCGCTGCTGAGGAAGGAGGGAGAGAAAAACAGGAGTGGAGCTGAGCTGGGAAGAAGGGAAGAGTGGGGGGAAGGTGTTTTTAAGATTTGGTTTTATTTCTCATTACCCTACTCGGGTTGATTGGCAATAAATTAAGTTAATTTTCCCTAAGTCGAGTCTGTTTTGCCCATGATGGTAATTGGTGAGTGATCTCTCCCTGTCCTTCTATCGACGCACAAGCCTTTCATTCTATTTTCTCTCCCCTGTCCAGCTGAGGAGGGGAGTGATAGAGTGGCTTTGGTGGGCACCTGGCATCCAGCCAGGGTCAACCCACCACACCAACACTGGTAAACTGGAATATGAAAGAAAGACCCTGACCCTGTGATTTCAGCAGGATTGAGTGGAAGTAGAAACTGAGCTGTTTAAAATTAAAAAGAAAAAAAGGAGTTCACCCATTCAAGCACAAATATCTTCAATAATTAGCAATAACAGCAAGGGGAATACAATTACAGGCAGACCAAATTGCTTTTTATTTAAATGTTCTCTTTTTAAAATGTATCCCAGTGTGAAAGTCCCTCTTTAAATTAGTGAGAGCATGCATAATCTCAATGTCTCCACTGGGGGTTGTAGGAATATATGTTCTCTCCCTTGCTTAGTTGCACATTTAGGGGATTAGAACAAAATTATACAGCCCTGGGTACTATATAATGACAGATATCAATAGTAATTTAGCTAATTGAGTGTATTCCAGCTTTATTTTAATTTACTGGTGTTTTTCACTTTATTCTTTGTTATTTAGTTCTGCCTGAGTATTCTATTACAACTATAAGCCTTGACCCTGCATACTCTTGCTCATAGAAATAGACTTGCCATATGAGGAAGGAGTTTTACAAGTAGATCTGTAACCATTAGAGAACACTTAAGAAACTAGGGCAAAGAAATGCCTATCTCAGTTTCTAAAACTTTTTTAATCTACCAAGGAAATAAATCCAAGAAATGTTTCCGTAAAAAAAGAGAAAGTTTTTTAAAACATAGGCAGTTTCAGTTTTGTTCATCTCATTCAACTTTGTGCTCTGTTTTCCTGTATAATAGAAAATTAAACAACCTGAGTGAGAATATCATTGAACTTCCAAATTTGTCAGCATTTGGAGAAATGTACTGCTTATTGAAATTTACTGGTTTTGCCAAGCTCTGATAAAAACAAAGAAATCACCCTGTTTAGGGAAACTTTTTCATGGTTTACTGAATATTCTGAACATGCTACAAACTCACCTGAAGGTAATGATAACATCTAATCAAAGCTACCACAGGTTTGTAGGACAAGACGAAGGTTGAGAAAATGAATCATAATCTTTATAGAGTACTTTCTGGAAGGATTAGCTCCTGTAATTCTCATGACTATGAGAAAGACTTCGTCTCTTTCTGTAGCTACCATTACTGTAATGCCCAAGTACTTCACAACTGTTAATGTATTTAACATAATAATATATTATTTTGGTTAGGATAGAGTTCATTTTCATCATAGAAGCTTATATCATGCTATTTTTTGGATTTGTGTTGAAAACAGTGTTGATAACATAGGGATGTTTTAACTATTGTTGAGCAGTGCTTACACAGCATCAAGGCCTTTTTGGTTTCTCAACCTTCCCTGACAGTAAGTAGGCTGGGGGTGTGCAAGAAGTTGGGAGGGGACACAGCCAGGACAGCTGACCCCAACTGACCAAAGGGGTATTCCAGACTGTATGACGTCATGCTCGGCAATAAAAACTGCAGGGAAGAAGGAGGACACCGGGGATGTTCGGAGTGATGGTGTTTGTCTTCCCAAGTAACCATTACGTGTGATGGAGCCCTGCTTTCCTGGAGATGGATAAACACCTGCCTGCCAATGGGAAGTACTGAATGAATTCTTATTTTGCTTTGCTTGTATGCACAGCTTTGCTTTACTTATTAATCTGTCTCTATTTCAACCCACAAGTATTCATGCTTTTGCCCTTCTGATTCTCTCCCTCATCCTACTGGTGGGGAGTGAGCAACTGGCTGTGTGGGGCTGAGCCACACACCAGGGTTAAACCACAACAGAACCCTGTGAATTATCAGCTGTATTTCATAGGTGGGGAACTAGAGCAAACAGAGCAAGCAGACCTGTAGGACATCACCAAGCAAGTCTATGAACCTGTAGGGAACTGAAGATCTCTCTTGCCATAGGCTAGAAAGCAGCCATTCGTCCATTCTTCCTGCAATTTCTACTACTTTCATTTGCAAAATACACCCAGAAAAATGGCCCATACAAAAATGAAAGAATTTTCCTTAAGAACTAAGAAGAAGACTGCTGGCGTGGAAGACACTGAACACATCCTTGATGTGATCACCACAGGTCATGTTGGTCTATAAAATACAGGACCCTGTGGTAGGCCAAAAAAGAGGACAAGAACATGATTTTTAATCCTGTTACCAGCACTGCAACATTTCTTTATTGGAACTGTATATTCTAAAGTCAAATACGTTGCATGCATAGTTCTGCTAAAAGCCAGACTGGGACTGAGATTTTATGTGTGCTTACAGTTTAAGTTAGACCACTGAAGGCCAAACACAACATTGATAATGGACAGAAAAATTAAAACAACTTTATAGGTATGTACTACCTATAAAAAACAATTACTCCAAACTACATTTTTTCTACATCTTTTTAGAACAATCATAAAAACAAATACCTGTCCTGGTTTCAGCTGGGATAGAGTTAATTGTCTTCCTAGTAGCTGGTATAGTGCTATGTTTTTGAGTTAGGTATGAGAAGAATGCTGATAACACCGATGTTTTCAGTTGTTGCTAAGTTACGTTTAGTCTAAAGTCAAGGATTTTTCAGCTTCTCATGCCCAGCCAGTGAGAAAGCTGGAGGGGCACAAGAAGTTGGCACAGGACACAGCCAGGGCAGCTGACCCAAACTGGCCAACGGGGTATGGAATATGTGAAGTCACATCTAGTATATAAACTGGGGGGAGTGGGGGTGGGGGGATCACCGCTCAGGGACTAACTGGGCATCGGTTGGCAGGTGATGAGCAATTGCATTGTGCATCATTTGTATATTCCAATCCTTTTATTATTACTATTGTCATTTTATTAGTGTTATTATTACCATTATTAGTTTCTTCTTTTCTGTTCTATTAAACCATTCTTTTCTCAAACTACGAGTTTTACTTCTTTTCCCGATTTTCTCCCCCATCCCACTGGGCAGGGGGAGAAGTGAGTGAGCAGCTGCATGGTGCCTAGCTGATGGCTGGGGTTAAACCATGACAATACCACATGCTAACAACATGCAAAATGGAAATTTTCACAATGACCACATAGAGTTGTCAATATTAGAAATATAGTTATTTTTGCCCTGGGAGATCCAGGACACAGCTTGGGACTTTATTAAAGTTTTATAAAAATCTTTTAAATACAGCTTTTCTTGGATCTTATCGAACTCCGGAAGATCAGTAGTTCATAACTGACACAGAACAGTTAACATGTCAACAATATGAATGGCCTGACAGCACACTAAATTTCACCCATTTAACGTGGTAGGCATCAAGGGAAAAAAAAAAAGCAGCAAATTTATCCAAAAAGGATAACATTTCTCCTGCCATGGACTATACAGAAGGGGAAAACAGCAGGTGGATGCATGTCGAGAGTCTTTTGTTGCAGGGTGAAAAGTTAGTCTTCTAGACCATAGTCCTGTCATACACTGAACAGCCTGACCCTCAAATCCATGGGAACTCTGTGCAGTGTAGGCAGGTAGTTTATCCATCTATAAGCTGTAATAAGACAGTACAGGGTTGTTCCCTACAGTATATTCTCAAGTGCTTTTTCCAGTCTAGTATTAAATTATTCAAGTGACAATACTTCCTTGGAGAGATTACTACAGACTAATAGACCACACAGAAAGTTTTTCTGATGTAAAGTCTGCATTTTTCTTAGCTCATTTTCATTTTGTTATTCCTAGTTATGCTCCCTTGGACGTCTCTAAACAAATCCTATGCCTCCTAGGTGTTTGCACAATTAAAATGCTTGTAGACAGATATTGCATCCTCTAGTAGCCATTGTCTGGCCAGTGGTACACACTCTGTTATTTTTTACTATTTCTTCATAATTAATCTTTCCCATCTCTTCCTCAATGTATTTTTCTGTTGAGTCCCTTGACATGATAATTAGTTGTGAACTGGTGTGTTATCAGCAATCTTGAAATCACATTCTTAAATATGCAAAATACATGGACTAAGGACTAACATAAAAAAATTGGCCAGTATGTCTTCTCATACTCATTTTATCACTCAATAAGAAGGATGATTTGAAAAATTGATGTCCTTTGTGAAAACAAACCAATGGTTGAAAACTAAAGTCCCAGTTTGTCCCAGGGAGTACATGATCTAACGAGTCTGTCTCTTAACATCAGTCTTAGGTCATTAAATTTCTGAGATGGACCATATTGACAAGCATGTCCACAAATTATTTAGCCATGACCTGCCACTAGATTTCAGTTGTTCATACTGAATGGGAGCATACAATGTGACTAGAAGGCACCTGAAATATTCCTGAAGGTTATTGTCTGAGGCAGGTGCTTGTACTTGACTGGCTTATGTATTCCAGTCTTGTGCACTACTGAATTCCAGTGATTCTTTCCCACTTTTTAAGAGCTTTGTGAGATGAAAATTCAAGCCAAAATTCAAATTCATCATGACCAATGCAAAGCAACAAAAATCTTACAGCTTTGTCTACAGATTTCACAGGTGTACTGTAATTAATAGGAATATTTGGGAATAATTACATGTGATTTTAATTTTCTTTCAGAGTAAGCTTTTATAAGCTATTCAGTTAACAACTCCCCGACAGTACCTTCCAGTTTAGTAACTTAGTTGAACATAAGAGGGAGAATTTTATTATTTATTTAAATAATTCAAAACATAAATCATTCCTTTTATTAGCAAGCAATATAGAATTTTTACCGAAATACTGCAATGGGTTTTCACTTATCTTTTTAGAGTTTTCAACATTTTTACTAAATTTTAGTTTATACTATTTAGTTATATGCCTTAGTAGTATATTGTCAGCACAATAAAGCAAGCACTGAAAATTAAGCATGTGGATGGTTAGGATCAGTCTAGATTTTCTGTATTTCTATTTTGGATGTAAATTTCAATGAAAAACATGTTTCCAGTGACAATGGAGGACATTCAAACCACTCAGTTTTAGACCTTCAGATCAGACACTTAAGTTAGTTTAAGCGTGCAGGTTGCCTGCAATAGTTATTGGAGACCTTCAGTTATCTAAGACCTCAGTCATTCTTTGGTGGTATGTGTTGATATGCAATGAAGAAAACTTCTAATTTAGGTACTCCTGCTAAATCATTTACAAATAACTGTAATAAATCTGAGCTTCACATCTGGGATTATTTTTTCAGTGGAGAAGGAGTGTACATGGACTGTACATGGTATACCCTGAAGTCAGTTTGAATCTAAGTGTGCATTTAAGCACCTAATTGCTAAGGCCAGGGGAAGTCAGAAGTCAAGAAAGTTTAGGACTCTGTGACCTTTGTTGGGCCACTCCTGAAGTACACCCTAACTTCTCAACATTTAGTGGGTCAACATCCATGGCAGTGTGTGCTACTTTTTTAATCTACTTCCTGCACTCCTTTGAAGTTAATGAGAGTAGAAAAGGTTGTGGGGCAGACTTAAGTGCTGAGCCACACAGAAAGAAGTATGAGACAAGAAACATCTGATGCTGTCTCTACTGTGGCAGTACTTTTTGGTAGAAGCATTTGTTGCTAGCCATTATTTTAAACTTTTCTCTTTCTTCCTTGAAGCATTCACTTCTCTTTCTTCAGGGAAGTCCACACTCTAATTATAGGAATGTGCAAGCTAAACTTTTTTTTCTGACAAATATGCTGACCACGCTTCTAACTGCACATAGCCAAAATTAAAACACCAACTGCCACTTAAGTGTGCACAAGAAATAGATGATTTGTGTCTAACGCCAATAAAAAAATATTATTTATGCCGTACTTTGGAAATTATGTGGCGGCAGCATCGTAAACACCTGTGTGCCCCCTCTTGCTAAATCTCATCATTTAGCATGTTTTACTTCCTTTTTATTTTTTTTTTCCCAACTTTTTTTCCCTACTCAGGCATGATTGAAAGAGGGGAAAAATGCCAAGACGATGCAGCTTGTTATGAAACTTCAACAGTTTGCATTCCCTCCAATTAACTGAAAGGAGTATAAGCACTACACACTGCTTTGTGTACCCATATCCTTCTGTGAGCACCTGCTAGCTGATGGGGGCTTTTCCCACTCAGGTTTTACTGTCAAGGAGAAAGCTAGCAATGTTAAAAGGTTGTCTGGGAACTACAGTCTTGTTTTACTTTATTTGTCATTTTTGTCACAACAGTTGAAAACTAAATAAAGTAGCTGTTCTTAAGTAGTTGTTCTTAAACACTTCCATAAAAGACCACACTAACGGTTTATTTAAACCAGTAGATCATCTCCAATACTCTCTAGCAGCAGCTGCTTCAGAGGTAAGTGCCAAAAACCTTCCAGTAGTTTATGGGACAGTTTTTCATGGAATTATTTATAACTCACAAAAATATCAGTGTTTTATATGATTGAAATACAGGGCATGTATGTCCCCCCACTTACATAACTTTTAAATAATCTGTACTAATATTCCTCTAAATGTCTTTTCTTTCTTTCTCTCTTTTTTCTTTCTTTTCCTTCTTTCTTTTTTCCTTTTCTTTCTTTCTTTCTTTTTCTTTCTCTTTTTTCCTCCTTCCTTCCTTCCTTCTTTCCTTCCTTCCTTCTTTCCTTCATTCTTCTGCAACTCTTTGATAATTTGTGCTATCATATGAGGCACACAGGACTACTGTATGTAGTATCAAAAACTCAGCATATGGCAATAACTAGTGGTACTTAAGGACATTACTCTGTCAGGTGCTGATGACCACATGTCACTCTACTTGCCTCAGCCCCACTTTGGAAGCCATATAATCATGTTATAAGTCATCCTTTGGAGAGGCAAGATTTACTGATTCAGCCAGAAGACCACAGTTCAAGGTATTCTTGACTTGCAGTTCAGAGCATGAAGAAAGGTTCTTGCACTTACCTGCACCCAGAAAAGTAGACATACCCTAATTTGATCCTGTATGTGTGATGAAGGTTCACCTCTGATGACTTTTGTAGTAAATAGCAGCAAAATATATAACTCTCTCTGCTCTTACCTACTAGAGCACTAATATTGTCTCCCATCAGGATGATTTGTTTGAAAATTTTAACTCAAAGCCAGTACTCATTTTAAAAAAGAAAAAAAAGCAGAATTGAAAGAAGAGATGAAGGCATTTCTGGACACCTACTCAGGCCACCTGCACTTTGGAGTGCAGATTGTTCTCAGGGAATATTAAAAAAAAGAAATATCTCCCAACCAATGAAACTTACATATTTGACTCTGGGGTTTTTTTTATTTTTTTTTATTAAGAAATGCCTTCCTGAACAGAAACCAATGAATAAAACTTGCCAAGTGGAAAGCCCTGTGATAGTCAGAATTCTGCTTGTCTATGTTACGGATTTGACGTAGATGGTGAATATAGCTAATGCAGAATGGAGCTAGCTGTAGAAGATATGGAGAAGGCAAACCAACAAGAGGAAAGACTTGAGAGTTAAAAACACCAAAGGTCTTGAGAAAGTGCTGTGAGTGAGAATTTTAACTGCATCTTTTGTTTTTCTTGTTATAAAAATTGACTGCACGAGATGAAGCAGTTTTGCACTTGGAATTGGGAAATATCTTGAGAAGGTATAAAAGGCTGTGGGAGCGTGGTAGGTTGACCTGTTCATTCATGGCTACCCACTGTCAGATTAGGATGCATTACCTCCATTAGGACAACATGGCATGCTCCTCCTTGCAAGTCAACATGGTTAGCTGATGGACAATGGACAGCTGTTCCCAACATCTGTAACTACACAGTAGCTGGGATGTTATAAGGAGCTGAGGGTGAGCTCTGCTGGCCTATTAGCTACACAGATCTTGTCATGCCCATGTAAGGTTGAAGCAGGCCCTTCATCATCACCCTAATCTTGACTTTTATTGTATAAAGAGAACAGGCCATGCTAGAGGGTCTGGACTGACTTCTGGAAGTGCCTGCCTCTGTCTGTTGTCCACAGACAGAGCATAAGACAACACTCTTCTGACTTAGTTGCCTTGGTTACATGCCTGAAGTACATAGGATGAATCTGGGCTTTGTACTGTCCTCAATCAAGTCCAAGAATGCAGCAACACGAAGTTTTTTAAATGCAATCAGGTATGAGACTGCAGATAAGTGTTGAAGTGAGGATGTGATTTAATGGTAGTGTTCTGGTCTGTTCATTTAGGAGGAATTTTTCTGCCAAACATTCACCTAAGTTCATCTGGAATGATGCTTTAATGCTGTGAATGCTATCGCATACACCAGTAAATGAAACATTCTCATTAGCCACAAGTTCTGTAGATTCTCACACTCTCATTAATTAGCAAAGAGGTCAATTTGATGGATGAGAAGGAGAAATCCTATTAGGTCTCACCACCCACCATCAGAAAAAATGAGAACTGAAGATTCAAAGGTACCTCTTTAGTTTAATTGCATTTCACATTTAAATAACATAAAACTGTTGATTAGCAACAGATCCTTTTAAATCACTTGACTCATAACTTTGTATGCTACAACCTCATTCTTGCACAGGTAAGGCCACTTCAGTCATGAATAACGATTTATAGACTAGGCCAAAGAAAAAGCATAAAGGAGGAGAAAGCTTATGAACCCTCTCCCAGACAGAATCTGAACTCTTCAGCTGCACGTCATAGGCCATATACATCTGATATTCTAATTTCTATTCATTTGCAGAATAACAGTACTCAGTAGCACCAAACAGTGACATTGGCCAAGGACAGGGGACGAGTCAGTCAAGGAGTCAGGATCTAATTTGTAAAATGATGCAAGCAATCGGAGAGCAAAGAGAGGGAAGGTGAGGGTCATAGGGCCAGGAGCATTAAGTCACAGACTAGCAGTATGTATAGATCCAATTTCAAAGTGACCTTGTGCTTAAGTATATATTTTCTTTGGTCATGATTAATCATACACATCAAGCCTGTCATGAGGGATTTGAATGATTTTGCAACAGCCTCTGTGGATTAGTCCAGAAAGGCCAATCCTTGCTTCATTATTGTAGCTGTATCTGTATTACAAATGAAAGGGGGAGGGGGGGGAATATAAAAAATTCAAAAGTTTGAATCAAAAAATGATCAAAACCCAGTCCTTAGGTATGATTCTAGGAGTTTACATCCATCAACACGCCAGTAAAAACTCCTGTGCCACAGCTGAGGCAGATGTTTGCTAACAGTACCAGTCATGCACTTGCTTATGCTACGATGCCAACTTTTGTGTTCCAATCTTATATATAACAAGCAAACTCAGTAAAAAGTGCAATTCTGCTTTACTAGAAACAAAGCTGACAGTTTTGTCCAGACTATCACCTATGCCTCGCCACAGTAACATGTTCTGAATAAGACATGCACACCTTAAAGAAATAGATCTATTTCCACATGATTAATAAAAGCTATAAATCCCATATGTCCATTTATCTTGTGACAGCGAAAAGATATGAGCCCCAATTCAAAATAGTATGTGGATCAATAACACTGTTAATATCTTAAGTATCAAAGAATTAAAATAATGAAAGTATTCTAAGTAGTATTGCACAAACCGTCCTGTTATCTGTGAGACTTGCTCTAACATCACCACTTCAGGCACTTTGTAATTATCTGAATTGCGACAAAAATCAAATATCCAAAGAGCACCAGTATATGATAACTTTATGGACTATTCCCCCACGGCAACTGAGATATTACACTTATTACACTTAATGTTAATAAATCCTATTGTGATTTTGCAGAATGACAGGATGGTTGAGGTTGGCAGGGACCTCTGCAGTTCATGTAGTCCAACCCTCACCACCTTCAAAGAAGGGTCAGCTAAAGCAAGTTGCCCAGGACTGTGTCTAACAAGGTTTTGAACACCTCCAAACAGACTATACAACCTCTCTGGGCAACATGTGCCAGTGCTTGAGCACTGGCACAGTAAAAAACAAAAAATTATTTCTTGTGTTCAGAAGGAATTTCATGTGTTTTGATTTATGCTCATTGCCTCTTGTCCTGTCACTGCGTACCACTGAGAAAAGTCTGGCTCTGCCTTCGTCATTCCCTCTCATCAGGTATTTATACACATGGATAAGATCCCCCTGAGCCTTCTCTTCTCCAGGCTGCTCAGTCCCAGCTCTCTCAGCCTTTCCTCATATGGTAGATGCTTCTGTCCCTTAACCATCTCAGTAGCCTCTCCCTAGACTCTCCACAGTATGTCCTTATCTCTCTTGTACTGGGGAGCCCCAGACTGGACCCATCGCTCCAGATGAGTCTCACCAGGGCTGAGTAGAGGGGAAGACTCACCACCCTTGGTCTGCTGGCAACACTCCTCCTAATGCAGCTGTTGGCCTGCTGGCTACTGGCCGCCTTTGCTGCAAGGGCACATCGTTGCCTCATGGTCAACTTGTCCACCAGGACGCCCAAGCCCTTTTCTGCAAAACTGCTCTCCAGTCTTTGGGCCTACAGCGTATATTGGTGTATGGAGTTTCCCCCCCCCAGTTGCAGGACTTTCCACTTCCCTTTGTTGAACTCCATAAGGTTCCCAGTTGTCCATTTCTCCAGCCTGTGGAGGTCCCTCTGAATAGCAGCACAACCATATTGTCTATCAACCATTCCTCCAGGCTTTTTGCCCTCTGCAAACTTGCTGGTGGCATACTTGGTTCCATCATCCAGGTCATTAACAAAGATGTTAAACAGTATCAGAATCAGTATTGACCTCTGGGACACAATGCTGGTGACTGGCCTCCAGCTGGACTTCATGCCAGTGATCTTTGAACCAGGTAGTTCAGCCAGTTTTCAGTTCACATCCCTGGCCATGCCACTGTCCAGAACTGTCTATAATTTTAATAGGTTATGCTAATATTAATATGCATTATAACTTGCTCCGATTTATCAGTGCTAAACAGCAAAACAATTTGCCTGATGGCAACCATATAGAGTCTGCTCTGAGAAAGCATAGCTGCCCAGATGTCAGAGGTTCAGAGTAAGCCCAGGGGATGAAAGGTATTATTGACTGGCTGTGGCTTCCACCTACCTGAACTCACACTGTCATCCACAGTCATGGCAACGCATAATTCTAGCTCAATTACAATCAAGGAGCCAAAATCAGAGGGTAGAATTGGGTAGCATTGTAGAAAGAAATCTAACAGCAAGAAAGACCATCGCATGGTTACAGAAAGGGGACTGTTGTGCTGAGATGGGACAGTAACCATATTGCTAACCCAGCACAAATATATTTGCCATTACTTGTAGCAAGGCAATCTCTGACTTAGCATAGCAGTAGACAAAGTTGGCCAGCAATTTATTGAGCAATAAATTCAACAGGATTAAGAGTCATATGCTCTAAATCTAGACAATTGAGATTTCCAAGACTGAGCATATCACCTAATGCTCCCTGCAAGTATTTGGAGAGGAATAGATACTATCTGGGGTTAATTCATCTCAACCTAAAATAGATGTTTAAGATAGATGAGGTGAATCAATTTCTGCATATGCCTTTTTCTCTCAGCAATTATAAAACGATCTTAGGGTGACTAGGTCAGGCTTAGATGCTCAACTCTTGAATTCCTGAAGGTAGAAATAATGGAGTCCACATTCTGGAAATGCTATGAATGAGGAAGATAGAGGACTTGGAAGTAGTGCGCCTGTAAAAATCCACAGAGAACGAAGGGTTAAAGGGAATGAATGGGTTATTTATGGAGCTGAGTGATCAGGTGTGATGATGGAGTTGACAGTCACAGAAGACAAAGAGGAGGGGTGAAAGCAGTGGCAGGGCAGGACAGTAGATCACACATGGCCATGTAAAGCTGAAATTGGCAGCAATCTAATGAGGAGATGTCAGAACTCCATGTCACCTTGCTAAACCGAGCAGAGGGAGGCAAACCCAGAGTAAGGAGTTAGGTCAAGATCTAGGAGTCACAGTCATTAAGCATGTGAGGGGGTAAAACCACTTTAAAAGGTATGTATAAAATGTGGTAGTGAAATATGCATTAACTTAATCAGGATCATCAGAGACAAATCATTCCCTTTTCATGTATTTAACTGATCCCTGTGAATAAAAAATGATTGAAAAGAAAAATTGAAAAGGTAGACTAAGAACAGCAAAAAGGCATTCATGTTCTAGATAGATTTAAAATTACCCAGTCAGCCTTTGATAACAGTGTTTAAGAAACCTAAAAATGTAACGGTATGGAGGTTACAATGGGTAACATAAAGGTAGGAAGTATTTGTTCCTGGCAAAAATGCCCCAAAGGCATTTAACTGTTACAGAGACTTTCCAGGAATTACTATTTAGAAGTGAAAAGGTGAATCTGTTATTCAAGTTTTCTGTGATTCGTAAGAGATTTTGTTTACTCAACATAGGCAGCATTCATTCCTTCCTCCACTCCCAAAATCAGCATCCCCATGGTGCTGATATTCATGTCTTGTGGGCAGTAGGTTCTTTGTGAATTTGCTCAAACCTCCTTTCTCCTAAGGATTATGCCTATCCATGAAGGAATGTTCAACTCTGAATGGTCCCAGTCTGGCTGCTCCTGGATTTTTGACTGGTTTCTGTGTTATTTTAGTCTGCCTTTGGGTCTTAATTTTTCCCTTTCTGCTTCTCTTTCACTCCAAATAAATCATGTGTCGGCTTGACATTAAGCTTATTCTGGGGACGTTATCCTAGAGTCTTGAAAAGATTCTTGGTTTAGGCTGACATTTTTTTTTTTTTTTTTACCATTTCTTTGGATTGGGATTCAGAGGAGCTGCTCTATCTGTGGGACCACTACTTTAAGGAGGGCAAGAGAATCAAATATAAGGAAGTTATGTGTAAACTGCTTTGCATGAATGTGGAAAAAGGCCAGAGGGGAAAGAGTACTGATATATTTTCCATCATATTATCCATTTTAAAAGTCAGTAGTAGTCTAAAAAGACTACTCATGTTTAAGGTAACACAGTATTTATCACTGTGTTAATCAAGACGTGCTTATTAAATCCAATATTCTGTATCCAACAACAGCCAATACTCTAGACTCCAGAGGAAATGATGAGTGCACTGATTCATGCCATACTGCACTTCAAGCAGAGATTTATGTTGTGGTTTTTGAGTGTAATTTTATTATAACTGAAAATTTAAAGCGTTGCATGCATATCCTACTTATTTGCTGAATTCACTACAAACTGTTTATTATTATTTGAGGATTTTTTTCATCATGGGAAGGAATATGCCCCGAAGGGTTGAAGAGAATGAGTATACATATGTAGAACCTAGAAACATTTGATCTCATTAAGCAATGAAAATTGTCAGTGTAGTGCAGGAATGAAAGAATATGACATTGCTAGTCTTATTTACACAGATGATTAGAAAGAGATAAAGTAGCTGACCCAGACAGCTAATAAATACAGCATTAAAAACACAGCATTTTCTGCCTTATTTTTTCTGACCTATTTTTCTTTCCCATAATTGTCTTACAGTTATATCCTGAGTTCATATATTGGTTGCATCCATTATTCTGGCTTCAGTATCTCCTAGTTATTTGTTAACTTTAGTAAGAATTTGTTTGATTAGATTTGATTTAGTTCCTCTTGGGAGCCCTGAAGGACTGAGAAACATAAGCAAATCCTACAAGTAGGACCTACACATGTTCTCTATCTCATTAAGGAATGAAAAGTGCTGGGTTAAGGGAAGAAAGGAGAAGAAGGGTTATTCTTATTTACACTGATCTTTCAAAAGCCAGGGCATGATTCTCTACATTGTTAAATTGGTTTCATTCTGGTTTAACTCTTTAAATGTAACTAAACTCAACAAACTTGGGAGTTCATACAAACCAAAAGAACTGGATACTTCTCAGTATATGAGGTTTGCAGCCTTAATGAAATTTAAAATAATGACTGTACAGGATCTCCTCACTTTTTTTCTGTAATTTTATTTTTTCACATTAATTAGCCATAATAAGAGAGCCTCACTAATGTGCATTTCAGATCTGGATCTTCAAAATATTAAGATCTGGCCTTAAAAAAGCCTATACCCTAATTTAAGGAACAGAGAGATGAGAGAGATGATTTAGACATTTAACAAAAAAGGTAGTATTTGGCCCTCTGTCCACTTACTATAGTTAGCCATGCTTCTTGCAAGTGGTAAAACAGAAATAAATTAATCCAAAACATTAAGCCTTTATTTTTTGCTACCATTTGCAAACTGGAGTGTCTGATTTATTAAAATTTCTATGCACTTTATGTGCAAAGTTGACCACTTCCACATTGTGTGTCATGCCACCCCCTCCAAAGCTGGTAAAGTCTCCTTCTGCCACCTTATTCATGTTTCTGTTGCATTTTTTAAATGGAGCTTTAATTATATTTGCAAGTCTAGTATTTGCCCTTGAGAAAGACAAATTAAGATGCATTCTTTTCACCATTAAAATTAATTCTGTCTTTTTTTTTTCCCTAACCTTCTTCTACTTACCCATACCCACATGATTAGCTAGATAAACACATTGAGATGTACAGCATGGACATACTCCCTTTAAGACTTTTTCCTCTTTAGAGTGCAAGTATTTTATCTTCCTTGGGGATTTAAAAAAAATTCCTGTAATACATTCATTTTGAAATGTTTGTAAGTCACTTAGATGCATATTCAGATATAGAATTGGTTTCTAATAGGCCTCTACCTCAGTCAATATATTGAAGACCTTCCTTGAGCAAGGACTGTCAAAACTGCAACTCCAGGACGTTGGAGATCATAGGGACTTTTCCTTCCATGCACAGGGAGAGAGGTACAGAAGACCATGCTGCATCTTCTGAACCGCTGCTGCACCTCTATGAAAACAGAAAGGCCAGAGATAGCACTTTTTTAAATTTATTTTTATTTCTGATGAAAACTAAGGTTCTCATGTAACCCCTTGATGAAAGCAGCTTTACCTATTGGGGAAGTAATCACCACTTGTTATGAAAGTGGATATAAAAACCCAAAAGTTGGTAATGCTGGGGTTTATATCCTACCCCATCCTTCCCCAATGTGGGACTTGCTGGTTATAATGTTATCAGCTTCTGAATGCGTGACAGTCTAGTTTTATTCAATAATACACTGAAGGCTTACAGAAGCATAAAATGAAATTTTCTTTAAAGGAAACCCAGTCCCTGGAGCCAAGTCTAAATATCACAACCGAATGATAAGGATTTTTGCAGAGGACCGGGGGACAATCACCACTTAATGCCACCACTTTAGAGATTGGTCAGAGGAGATCAGACTGCGGAAGGTGCTAAGGCAAGCGTCTAATCAAACGAAGAGTCTAACTGCGATCAATGGAATAATTAATGAACTTAAAATTAGACACCTGTCTCAGTTTGCAGTCAAAAAGATGACAGGACCTTGTCCTTTAGGAACAGCAAAGAGAATAGCTTCCACAATTTCAAAGTACTCCCTGCTGAGGTGTTGGAGAAGCCATAAAGCCTCATCAGAGCCAGTGTTTTGAATCCTGGCCCTGACTCCTTTCCCATGTCTCAGACCCTTTAAGCCACCTTGATGATGGTCTGCACTGTGAGCCCATGGAGAGCTGGGAACCGCAGAGCACAGCTGCCCAGCAGCCAGGCGTTCCTCACAGTCTGGTGGTCAGGGGCAGGATTTGTCCCGTAGTTACAGGATGACACTTGTCCAGGTGATGTTGTTTTCTGCTGAGACATATTGAGATACACTAACTTGTGCCTTTTACAGATACTATGAGGCAGCATGTTTGTTAAGAACAAACAAACAAAAGATAAATAGGGGCACACTATTAAAAACTACCCGTGTGTCCATGCTGTATGATTATTACAATGTTTGAGATCTAATTTAGTGAAGGTTATCTGTGCTTGACTAAGAAAGGAGATCATTAAATTGGTTTTGTTTTGAAAAATGCGCTGCCTCCTTTATTTTTTGATTTGCGTCTATAGGAATTTGCATTCCATTGTCCTTACTACTGTCTGACATGTACCATAATATGATCCTATCCCTTTAGCTTTGTTCCATTTCCTTTCATACTACCTCTTAATTACCCCTTTTGTACCTCTAGTCTGTGGTCTCTGAGCCTCTAATACATGGCTGTGCCAATTCCACCACCCCCAAGGCTTGTCAGGTTAAAGATTAATGAGCAGACTTTACCCAGAGGCTTTAAAAAGGTTAAACATAATTACAAATGGGTATTTTATGCAATGTTGAATATGTGAAAGCTGCTCAAAAAGAAAGAAAAAAGGGGAAAAAAAGTAATGAAACTTATGGGATTTAAGTCAACCATTGAGATCTTCTGAAAAAAAAAGCAAAATTAGCATAAAAACAAACAAGTTAGGAAGTTCTACCCTTTGTTCCAAAGATGGTGATAAAAACAAAAACACCATATGGTGGAAATTAGACTGTGTCTCAAGCTTATAACATCACTGCCTCCTAATTCTCCTTTCGAGTTAACTAAAATGTGTTGCACTAAGAAGATGGAAAGACAAAAAGGTCTAAAATTGTTGGTAAATCTTCAGTTTGCTAAAATCTCATATTTGACCCTTTGTTAAGGAAAAATAACATTTTTCCTGTAGGCAAAACGTTGCCTCTGAGGGCATTGTTACCTTAAAAGATTGTTTAACCTAGCTGCCTGATGAGAGAGCTGTGTTGGTAAATTTTCTTAATTTTTTTTTTTCTCAACTTACAGAAATACCTTAAAATGCAAACTTAATGTCTGGGACAAGATTTTTGTAAGTTCAAGCTTAAAGATAGGTTCATAAAACCATGGTATCGTACTAAGGAAAGAGTCTAACTTTCAGAAGGGCTAAAGTCCACCAAATCCCAATTGACTTTCAATTGAAGTTAATGGAAACTACTTTAGAGTCTACCTTCAGGCACTTTATTTGTTTGCTTCCTTGTTTCTAAATCTTTCAGTATAGCTGATAAATGGAGATTTAAAAAAAAAAACCACAAAAACCCCCCACACAACAACAAAACCACTCTTTCTTTTATATTGTACTATCAGCATTCAAATAATGGTCTACAACTGTCAGAAATGTCCAAGAAATTTGAATACCTCAGGATTTCCTTCCAACTTCAGATTGTAAGACCACATTTTCAGAGGTGCTTTGTTTCTTTGTTTTCAATTAAGCTCAGTGATGACTGCGGTTCTATAGAAACACTGAAAATGCTAGTATTATTACTTTTTTTCAAATCCTTACTGGGAAAAGGAGAAATCCTGACTCCTCAAGAAGCATTTTGTGCAAAAAGTGGTACCATTTACTAGTGATACCACCCTTCAAGAGTAAGAGAATAACAAAGTGAACATATGAAACTATAGGAGTCCTAGAATTGTCTCTGAAAATGACCTAAGCCCATATGTTTTGAATGTTTATTTGGATTTCTCAGTTAAACATTTGCAATATAGGTGCTCTATTTTCTGCTATTTTCCTTCTTTGTCTGAAAACCTGAGAGCAATATCTGTCTAGCCTAGTCATACATTAGTTCAACTCTTTCAGCAAAAAGTATTTGAACTAACAAAATTTAAAATGTTGCATTTGACCATTAAGAAACTTGGGTTCTTATTTGAAACACAAGCTAAATTGGTGGATTTGATTGCAACCTTGATTATTAAATGTAAAACACACTTCAGCGTTACATGGTCAGTGACCACCCCCCTAAATGAGTATTAGATACACATTATAAAAACAGTAAAACAATCTTTGGATTAGTAAACAAATAGTTATAATTTATAAGAGTTAACTTGTGGCTTTTATGCGGTTTTACAGCTGTTTCTGGCAAATATATAGTTTATGAAATGGGAATGTCAGAATTTGGCATATAGCACAGACGCTAATTTTTTCCATGAGTGAATTACTGTAATTCAAAACAAACATTACCACTTACAGTTTAAAATTCTCATTTCAGGAATTGTTCTTTCTATTAGTAATAACACACTTTTATAGCTGATCACAAAACGAATGTAATGTCATTATATTTTTGAGAAGGAAGCAAACACTGAGAACCAAAAGGCAAGTAAAACCACCCAGGCACCTCCATAGGAGAACAGTGTTCTTCACCACAAAATTTGCCCTAAAAGTGAGACAGGTTTATTTACGATTTTGATCTGAGAGTGTTGAAACCCTGCAGGACGTGTATGTCCAAGGCTATAAGGTATTTTGCATAAATAACTAGTTTCTAGCTCTCTTGTAGACAAAGTTGAGCTACTATGAAAGCAAGGAATCAATGCTCCGAAGGCAAAAAAAGAGAGATGTTAAGAAAGACTCTGACTCCAGTCTTATAGCCAGAGTGCTTAACTCTTAACTCTGAGAAGGATTAATTTTTAACTTTTTGATTTATTGTAGCTTTTTGACTAAATTATTGCTTAGTGTAAAAGAAACTGTACTTTTGGGAGCCACACACACCGCCTTATCTGTAAGAGGGAGTCAAGTTCCATTGCAGCATAACCAGAATATCTTGATTTTTTTATATTGGACTTAGAACTAACTTTTTTCAATAAAAATATTTCTTTCTTTTAGTAACCATGAATAGGAACTCCTTATAGCATCTGTCTTGCCACTAGCAGGCAAGGACCTCTATGTCCAGGTTATAAACGTTCTTTCTTCTAGTGCACCAAATTAAGATTACTCCTACTGTTTTGGAGATGAGGGAGAGATGGGCAGAAAAAGAAAGAAAGTAAAAAAGAAACATGGTGTTAGCTAGTGATCCATCCTGTTTTTCTTCCAAAGGCTATTTTGAGATTACAAAGATGTCTCTTGGTTCCCATCAATAAAAGATACAGCATAATTCTTTCTCCCTGGACCTGCAGAGCCGAACCTTAGCCACACAAGTAGATCCACATTGGCTTCAGTGAAGCAGCTCATATGTTTGATACGCACATAGACATATATTCATATACAATTACATAATTATCATTGTGTATAACAATTTGCAGGACAGCCACCTCATGTTTATGTCTGACCTGCTTTAATTTCATTAAGCAGTGCTAAAAATTCTTGTCCTCCTGCCAGGCTGCCACACTCTTAACTCTGTATGAGGCTTCTAGGAGGGAAGATAAACCTATATGCAATCTTTCATATTCATAGGCTCCTTCTATTGTTTAATTTGCTTCCATCCAAGCTAGAAGTAGACTGGTAGATCAGTTAACAATATGAGAACAGAGACTTTTATATAGATTACAGTTTGCATGAGAGCAAAGCATGGCACAGCCTGGGCACTGGTGCAAGGGAGCAGAGCAGAGACATAAATCATATCCTCATATTGTGGAGAAATCACTCTGCTGCTGCCTTCAGTGTGCATGACAGGCAGGTTTGAATGTCCAGCTGTGTTCTCCACTCCAGCTTTTGAATGCCAAGTGTAGAAAGTGGAAAAGTTTTGACTCTTAAGCAGCATGATCACAAATATTTTGAGAAAATGTGGAAAGAGTGAGTATAACGCATTCCTTTCTCTAAGGGGACCAATCAAAATTACTGACAAAGAAATTGCAGTTCTCGGCTTCTGTCGCTGTCTTTGGGCATCTCTTTGCGTCAGTCTACACCTGGGTAGCTACAGATCCATTGCAATGTTATACTCTTACCTCAGTATGTCTGACTACTAAAGGTACGATTCCAAGCCAGTAGTATGGACTGCAAAGGACTCATGAGATACTGGCTGTGCTACGTTTCCTTTAGAGTGTGCTCTTTTGATTTGGTGGTTTGTACTGCTTAGTGTGTTTATATCTTGATGTTTTTGGATATCTCCAATCAAGTGACATAGAAACCAGAAGACAGATTATTTATTTTATTCAATTATAAATCCATTTAACTTACTTACACTAAATTTGCTCCAGTTTTCAGCTGGCTATAGCACAAGAACAGATGGGTCTACTGCTACTGCAAAAAAAGAAAACTGAAACCTTTCTTCATTTGAATCTTATGAAAGTCTGTCATTTGGTGACTTGAATTTCATGAATATTGTCTCAATAGTCAACATGTAGAAGTGCCCTCCAGCCTTGGATCTAAGGGTATCACTGCACTTCTATATGCATCCATCGGCAAGTAATTTGGGCTAGACAAATTCATAGACTGAAGGACAGTAAAAGCAATATAATAAGTACTACTCCTTTTTAACTCCATAGCATGTGTTTTATTCAGGTTGCACTCTAACAAGCCTGATGGTTAATGATACCCTTCATTAATACAAATTAATATCATCTACCACTTCCTTCTAGCTTTTATGTTCTCTTCTCCAAAAAAACCTTTGCTGTTCACTGGAAATATACATATGGAACAAATGATAACTATTCTCTGTGGCAGAAACATGAAGAGAATTTGAGTATATTTGAGGGTAGATTGATTTCCTGAACATAAAATATAAACAGAATACTCCTGTATTTAACAAACACTGCATTTGTAGCACCAGAAAAAAGGAAAATATGCATCATGCGACCATTTACTATAGTGATATAGCTGCTGTGTTTAGCCTGAATGATCAGAGTTTGAAAACCTAGACAGCAAAGCTGAAGAAAGTTAATATGCTGGTACCCCTAAAGAATATATATGAAATATCGGAGAAATGGAGACCACAAGAACAACAAACTGGGTTAAACCAAATACCCAACAGTTCATTTCCAACAATGGCCAGCAACAGATGCCAATAGAAAGGAGTAAAATAGGTCAAGCATACAATGATGCTTTCTCAGCCTCCAGCAATCTGTGGCTCTTGGATTTCCTGAGCCAGAAATGTCATTTTGAGGTGGTATTTGGGGCCAGACTATTAAGAGTGGGGGGGAAGCCAAAAGTCTTCAAAATGTAATGTTTGTACTGAGCCCACTGGAAAGCACCTATACTAGATTTCTAAGATACTACTGTAATTCAGTTTTCTCGTAGATTGTTTACTCAAAAAAAGCTATTCAAATCTGTAATATCCAGTGCTGATTGGGGTGCAGCGGTATTACAACAATGCAAAATCATTGAATGTTTTCACTAAAGTCTGCATGGTGCCTATGAAACTGCTATGATATAGCTGAGAATAGCTCAAGAAAAAGCAAGAAAAAGATAATCCCCTAAAAGTTTGTTACTATTCACAGATACTGATGTACCTACGTTCGTGGGCTATTAAGAATTAGAAAAAGCAATGAAAAAAATCCTGAAAAGTCATGGATGTCCCAGTTTTAGAACATTGAGAACCACAAAACATTTAACAGGGAAAAAAACCCCAACCAAACCCACAACAAAAAAACCCCAAACCCAAAACTCACGGAGTAAAATGAACATAAAATCACAAGACAGAGTGCTAGCTACACTGTCATGTAACCCTTTTTCCCAGTTCTTACTTCCCCTCACACTCTATGTCCCCCCCCAAAGTTGTATGCTGTGTTACAACTCAATTATTGCAAATTCACCCAAGGGGCGATGTGATCTCATCCTAGAATCAGCTTCTTGCAGCAGGGACATAATCCCCCACCAAGGGTACCTGGGAAGATTAATAGAGGAGTGGAGTTTCAGGTTCACTGTACACACAGGATAAAAAAGAAATCACAATAACATTAATGCTAATCAGTAGGGCTTAACGGGAAACAGATCTCATTGATAGGAACTATGTCCTGTTGAGATTACAAATATGGCTGACAAAGTTATCTGTAAGTACATACTTTGACCTAGTAGTTAATCACATTCTGATTAATAAATTGGCTCTATTAAAAAAATAAACCAATGTGGTATATATTCAATGGATTAAAACTGGCTGATAGCAAAGCAAATTGTTAACTGGTAATCATCATCTAATAGGAATGTTTTTAGTCAGATCCCACCATCATCTATTCTTGGCTCCACGTTAGTCAATATTGTTATCACTGATCTGGAAGAAAATATCATTGCTGGTAAGGTCTGTAGATTACACAAAATCAGTGAAGTGGTAAATTAGGATAAGGACAGGTCAGTTCTACAGAGTAATCAAGTTCACTTAGCAAGATGAGACCATCTGAGCATCATGCCTTTTAAAACATCCAAATTTAAGGACAAGCATCTGTGAAAATGGAATCTAGGTCAGAGTTGCAGGAAGGCGGAATGGTATTTGAAAAAGTGCCGTTTCTGAAGTGATAAATAGATGTACCAAACATGAGCTCCCAGTATGATAGAATACGTAAAAAACAAAGCAGTAGTCATATTCAGATATAAAAAATAATACTGAAAGTAAGCACGAACTGTTTATTCCACTGTATATACCCATTAATAATGTTAATAAAATAGTAACAAAATCTGTGGACTGCAAAAGAGGATGTTTACAAATTGGAAATGTTCAATGAATACCCAAAAGACCCACCTGAGACCTGGGAAATGTAACTTTTTCTAGGAGCTCAGCCCTGTTTCTGTATGTGGGAAAGGTTATGAGTTGGTTTGATCACTGTGTATGTCAGGGAAAGATTTCTGACTAGCAAACAATGACAAAACATCTTCCGCTGGCTAGGGAAATGAAACTAGACAAATTTAGACTAGTAATAAGTGATTTTTACAATGAAAGCAATCAATTGGTAGAAGAATTTTTTTGTGACACGGTGGAGCCTCTGCTACTTGAAGACCTACATTTTGTAAGAGATATTCTTCAATCCACCAAAGCTTGTAGATGCAGGAATGAGTACTCACATTCTTTGTTATATGTCATGAAGGATGTCAGAATAGATGCTTACAAAAATCTGTACGTGAGGGATCTAAATGTTGTTATAGATGAAAAAAGAGAAAAAAGGTGCATCAAATGAACCAAGAAAGCAAGCAAAAAGGTAAAAAGGAAAGTAACCTTTCCTGAAACAAGATAAAGATTACCATGTTAACACTGACAAGGTACTTCCAGGATAACCATTTAAACACTTCTAAACTTTTTAAACCTTAGTATTCATCTCTGCAGCGCTAAGCAAAGCGAACAGCAGAGGGATTGTTTTTAAGCGCAACCTGGCCACAGAAGGAGAGAAGGGGACACATTTGCTGGAAAATGCATTGCTGTAAAGCTTTGGACAAGCTTTGCTGCTATGGAAGGCACAGAGAAAATGAATGTTCAACAATCACCAGTGGCTGATGACCCTCAGCCAGCAGTGCAAGTGAAAAGCAAGAGTGGCACAGATCAGAGCACAAAGGGAATGAATCACATGCAAGACTGACTCTGCACAGCACACTACGGTGGGGTTGGATAAACGTTTTCCCCAGTAAGTACAGCATTTACTCTTTCGCGCACTTTATCCAAAACACACTGACCTCAGCCAAGCAAGAAGACGTGCGTGGGTGCTGAAGTGGCCCCCGCAACAGGCGGAGGAATGCCCACCCTGTAAAAAAAAGACCAGCTGCTTCTGATGATTGGGTCTTCTCAACCGGTGGACAGTCATCAAGCAAATGCAGCACCAACACAAAGAGGCAAGTGAGAGGCTTGTGTATCTGATGCTTTTCCCAACTTCTGTATTGTTGCTGTGTTTCTGATTCCAACTTGTGAAAACATGTAAATACTTTCATATGCCACAGACAGATTAAATCATTATTTTGCTCTGGGAATGTTATTTTGTTTCCTTTTGGTTTTTAAATCAGACTATCATGCCCAGATATAGGCAACCTAATGAGCCCTAGCGGGTTTTTTTTCCATTATTACCTTCAAGACAAGAAGACCATTTTCTGAAAGCTTACTAGTCTCAACTGAAAATGTGGAATTCCACATAACAGTCTACAAGATTATTCCAGTATGGATTATCTATGATGATATTTACTTAACGTACCCAATACAGGTCAAAACTCATAATGAGAAAGCGACCTGACTGCAAATCATATTCCAGGCAGCAGAACATTGCATACTTCAGGCTGCATTGTGGGTTTGCATAAACTTTCCCTGAAAGCCATGTATCGACCAATCAATGTTTTCAGCAGCCGCTAATTAGCACTATTCCAGGCTGGACTGCATTATTAGTCAGTACTGCAGCATAATTCAGTACAGCCTATTTGAGCAAAAGAAGTGTGTTCTAAATAGAAGTGCAGATGCTGCCTGGTGAAAATTTTCAAAATATTTGAACATCAGCGTACCCATGACAAATAAAGCCAGGTGAAGATCTCTCCTGTTTATAGCTGCAATATATAAAGGTCGAGGAGGACCATGAGTCTTAGAGAAACCAGTTTGCTCATAACTGGACAAATACTTCTCAAGGCAGGTGTTTTAGTCAGACAATAAAACTCTCTGAGCGTGACCCCATCTCTCAATGCAATAATAAGTTTGAGAATACTGCCCCAACTTCTGCCTCAGTATATCCCAAGGTGACTGGTACATCCTACCTTGCTAGCATAAGTAAAGCTTTTTAAACCTGCTAATGACTATTAGTGTCATAATCTGGAGGGCAAGAACTTTCTGCCAGACACTCAGATAAATCTGTCTCTATTTTCAGGACTGAGAAAAGCCTCTTTCATTAACAGCATCCTCCTGGAGGTTTTCAGCCCAGTAGGATTACGCGCTCAGCACCCAGAAAGGGAGTGACTGTAATCCTGCAGCTCAACTCACAGGTCTCCCAGCAGAGCAATTGCCAATACATGGTTGTCCCCTGGTGCCTGAGTAAATGCACATTAACCCTTTCAAATGGTGAATTTACTCCGTTCTGCTGTGTTCAACTTTTTTTTCAGAGATACATAAAGGCCACCACTGTCAAGAGTCTTTATAGACGGAGATAAAATATCCCTGTTCCATCACATAATTTCTATATGTCACTACTGAGGCTTTCTATGTGGTCTCTCTTTTTAGCAAAAACCTAAGTATCTTGAGTATCTCACTGGTATCTCTGGTAACACAACGTGAAAAACAGTGTTTGCCTCTATAATGCAATAAAATTGACCTATAGCCCAGTCTGTTTCTGCTAGCTGAATGTTATTTTGCTTTGACATATCCTTGCAGTGTCCTCCTCTTTAATTAATAATGTTGCTGCCATGTATTACGAAAGTCACTCTTTTGCACATACTATTATCTTTCTAAATTAGACATTTTATAAGGCCCTAAAGTTTCAGCCTTAAGAAATACATAGAGTATTTTCAATCAAAAGTCCAATCTATTTACATGCACAAGAGCCGAAAGATTTTTCATGCAAGTGGTTGTACTCTTAGGCTTTTATTATTTCTGCTTGAGCAGAAAGCAATAAATATGTCTTGAGACAAGGGAGAAAGTTAATAAAAAAACTGTCCTTTCCTCTTTGTGCTAGACCCTGTTTTAAAACCAACTTGTCTTTCATGAACAAATTAATTGGATTAGCTCTGCTTCAGCCACAAAGGACAACAGTCTGTGTCACAAGAATATTTGTATAATGAACCATCACTGTACTTGTATACTAGGGGACTGATCCTGAAATCTTATTCAAGCAAGTACTATTACTGGCATTAACATTACAATTCAGTTTGTGGGACACAAATAAGAAGAGAGACACATGTTTACCTACACAAATTTTAAAAAGTCCCTGCACCAGTGAACTAATGATTGAAATAAAAAAGACCTGTATGGTGAATGATGGTATAGAAGGGAGACTTACCCTCAACAACCCAGCTAGTCAGAGGGCAGGTCCTCACTGTCAAAAGATATTAAAATGGTGTCCCTGGAGATATTGTCAATGAAAATTTCACTGTCATTTGAGAAGATGTCAACAAAAGGAATAAAGCTTTTTAAAAAGAAATGTGACTACTTTTCCTAGGTAGTAAGCAGACTGCATTTTTGAAAAATAAATACAAAATAGTATTTAAATAGCCATCTATTTATCCTCCTCCCCTTCACCATGTTAATAACAACATTTTAAGCTGAGACTACTGCCCAGTCATTTCTTACCCAACGTGTTCTTTTGTTGTATACGTAAATGGTTTTACCCGTCTCATAATGGTATTTATTCCAAGCTCTATCTTTTTCAGCTTTCATTGATCCTCATTCATGTTTTGTAAAAATAATTTTTGTGTTTTTCTGAGTATTTGTACAATACCTCAATTCAGAATGGGTCTCTAGCTGCTACTACAACAAATAAATGAATAAGAACAAGAACAGTCATATAGCAATCTAACCTATGGAATTGAAATGGCTGTAGTTTCTAAAAAAAAAAAAGTTGACTCCTTTTAAAATTACAGTGCTCTTTTGTTTCACTGTTGCTGGCTATACTAGGGCAAGTATTGCTATTGAAAGGCCTATAAATGCTTACTTTCCAGGGTACTATTATTCTATGTCCTATAAGGACCGTTTGCCACAGAACCTTATTTGATGTTTTGCTTAAATGTTCAATAACCAGAATGCTTAATTAGAAACAATTGGAATTTTTCTTAATTGAAGTCCCAGTAAAATGGTTAAAAGGGGAATGACTTGTCCCTTAGTGGTCAATGAAAAATGACCTGTGAATTAGACCATACGGAGAAATGTCCTCTTTTAAAGGCAGCCCTCTAGCCATGGCAATCTTTCTGTTGTCTGGGCGGTTGATTTCACGGTTGTTATTACTATCAATTACTGCTATTTTACCTTCTTCCTTTACAGCAAGGGCTGAAGCTTAAAATAAAACTGTAACTTCTCATTCTGGGCGTTGTGCAAACACCCACCAAGAGGTAATGAGGGTCCCAAGGAGCTTCCAGCTGCAGACTAAGGCGGAGTGTTTATCACTGCTCGGCGCATCCTGCAGTTATAGATTTGCAGCTGCTGTTGGATGGGAGGGAGGCTGTTACATTTACACCTGGCATGAATAACTATTCACTGAGGGCACCATGCAATTGTAGACTTTTGCTCCAGAGACTTTTGGGGTTGGGCCTGGAATTTGGGACATCTTTAAAGAATCTTTCCATGTGGTAATAAACTGTGGTTTCACATACACTTGCTTGTGCAGACTCTTTCGTCCTCCTTCTTTCTTCCTGTATTGTTTGTGAACAAAGTAATGGGCGATGAATTACTAGTATCTGTAATATAAGCCTTCCCACTTGCTGAAACTAGATACACCTTTCAGTTATGAGAGGCATAAATCCTTATTAACTATTAACTACTGTTATAGGTAGCATAGTATTATTCAAGCAATAAAAGAGTTTATTTTTTCCCTCGGTTAGTTGTAAATGAGTCTAGAGGGAACCTAGAAGTTCTCAGTTAAGCTCATTTCATACCTGTAGCAATAGCTTTAAAACCTAATCCTGGATATGTTTATACATTTTTAATAGAACCCCAATTTTACATACAATATCCTCCAGTGGCTTCAGCTGCTGCAGCATCCTCCTGAACAGTTTTTCACATAATAGGCTCAGCAGGTTCAACGCTTGATTATCTTTCCTCCAGTTCAATATCTTCTCTTTTCCCTTCGTTATACACCGACAAGGGGACTATACGCAGGTTCTCTGTGGAGGATGCCTCGTACGTGAATGTGCAAGCAATGTGGAATCGATGTTCTGGCTGAATCCAGTATTCAAGGAATTTAATTGAATTATTGAAATTCAGGGTTGAACCCCGGGGACATTGATCCTGTATTGTCAGCTTCAAATCCGAGGTGCACTGGCTGCTTGATAATGTGTTCATAGGATTTGCAGTAGAAGGGGTGGTGAATCAAAGCCTGTGACAGTATAGCTAACTGACAGAAAACAGAGGAACGGATGCCGAATACATTTAAAAATAAATCAATATAGACTGGCCTGATTGAACAATTCTGGCAAAGCATTGTGCTGGCATGGCTGCTGACTTACCAATTTAAGAATAGGCTCAGAATTCATGGTAGCTGGAAAGCTGGAGAGGCCTGTCGCTGGGGCAATGCATTTAACTTCCAAGACAGAGAATATTTGCTCATCTGTTTTCCTTGCCAGAGGCTAGAAACTATTGTTGCGGCTGCCAAATGAAACAAAGGGGGATTAAAAGAGAAACGAAACAATAAAATAATACTTGCAAAAAGATAAAAAAAAAAAATTCCAAAGAAATGGCTTTCATTTAGATTGACATGAGTGCAAATGCTTTGCTTATTTTCCTCATATATTAAAAGATTATTGAGAATTTGAGGCTGGGGTCAATAAAAAATTTAGAAAAAAAAAAAAGAGAGAAAGGAGTTTAAAAACATTTCAGCAAAATCATGCTCAGCCTTTACCACCTCTCCTGAGTGCTAAGTCATGTCCTTCCTCAACTGGGACCGCTGGAAAAAGAAGACAAAGCAGAGACAGCTGCAGGACCGCTCTGCCCCGTTGCGTGTTGTTTCTTCCATTGTTCTCTCTCACCAGCCCACCTGCTTTGTTCAATTTATCATTGCTTCCCTTGAAATGGGACCTGAGAACACTTGGCTGAGCTGGATTGCACGGCTGTCACTTTAACTTCTGCAAGAGGAGGGCAGCTTTATAGCCTTTTTGCAGCGTTATTCCCTTTGCTGGGAACAGACGATAGACAGTTCTTTCTTCTAGCGCCATGATGTGCTGAAGCCCTTAGCCCTCCTTCCTTCCCCAGCATGGCCAGTGTAAGTCAGCGTGAATATCAACAACTCAAAGCCTTCAGGGTCAAGTTCTCCAAGGGACCTGGTACTTTCTGCCCCTGTTGAGTCAAGAGGCTCGATCCAGCTATACCCGTAGTGCATGTACTTCTCTGTAATCAGACGACTCGTGGGCATTAGTGCCTTGCTGTATGTACAGGACCCTTGACTCCAGTGGGAGCCAAGGTCATCCAGCAGTGCAGTGGATCATTGCCTTACAAAACTCTGGACCATACATATCTACCTAAGGCCAAGACTTTGAGGAATAGGGATGAAGCCAATGAGACCAAAGTGGGTGCTTGGCACCTCTCACCTTCTTAAGAGCTCTGTTGAACAGGAGCAGACTGCTGAAATGTGGACTTAGTGAGCATCATTCAGAAGTCCTACAAAATTTGCTACCTAGTTTGCTATGATACTACTGTACCCAATCCTTACAGCTTAATTCAAAAATACAGAATGTACAGCAGAGCAATGGGACACTGGAATTAGTCCCATTACCTCTGGGAGACCCTGGGAAATCTAGACTTTTTCTGCAACAACCTTAAGATAGAAGCAACAGTATTCATTATTTCTGCATTTGATAAATAAATCAAGTATCGCCTATCTGGTAGCCCACCCACCCCTCTTTTTCTTACATTCTTGCTCCACCTACAAACATATTGCCTTGGCATCTGCAGTCTAAATTAGGGGTAATGGCCAACATCAGATCAGTGTGTACCCACATTCTCAGCATAGAACAGCTGCTGCAGTTCAGGGTTGCAGAAGCTCTTGCATGCTGAATTTCAACTCAACTCCCAAAGCTGTGTGATAATGCATGCTTTTTTCTGCCCTCCACTTGATTTCCACTTCTCACTTAATCAAAGGTGTGTGTGGATGCTGTATAGCAAGACAGAGGGAAAATTACTGGAAAGCCAAAAGGAATCCTTAGCTCTGAGGTCTTCATTTGTAAGTCTCAAGCCAAAAGCCAAGTAGTTACCCTCTCTACATTAAAATGTATCATCATGAGAGGGGTCTCAGATCAGAGTCCCTCTCTCCACACTCCTGAAACTCCACATCATGCAGATGCCCCTCTCCACCCATGGATCTAGAAGATATCAAAAGTCCACAGTCATTGTATAGCATGCATTGCCCTGTACCTGTTGAGATGCTAGTGTTGTCACTGATTTTCAAGTAACATTACAAGCAAGAGGATATTTTAAAACCCATTGACTTCAGTATGTATTCCCAAGCAGTTTTCTACATTTTTCATCCTCCTTTGTTTGTTTGTCTGCTTCATTCTACCCCATTCATATTTTACTTCTGTGAATTCCAAATAACAAATTAATTTATTAGAAAAATGACATTCTGTAAGTGCTGACATAACAGAAGACAGAAGAAGCGATGTTGAAAATGTTTCAAAATAAATAATCGGTGCTATGTCAGGGGACACTACTCTGAGCAGTCCTGGCAAAGCATTTGCTGTGTTGGCATCATTAGTGTTATGCCATTTTTAAAACAGGCAGGAGTTTTGATAGTAAGAATGCAGAAAAGTCATCACAGGGGTAAAGCATTTAGTTTTCGGGACTCACAGGGCATGTCTATATTAGTGTGTATGACTCAAAGCGTCCGTTCTCTGGCCATAAAGGGAAGCGGCAAGGCAAAGCTGGTGTCCCCGATGCTAACCTCTCTCTCCGAACGCAATGCCTCATCTGTGCAGCGCATTTGGGTCCACTCCAGATCATGCCTGGGCCCATGTTCTCAACCAAGCAATGTGTCAGGGAACATGCTAACTATGAAATTAGGTGCATGAGGCAGAGAAAGGACTTTGTGTCCTTCCCACAGTTCATGGGGGCCTCTCTTACTCTGACCCAGGCAAAGAAACTGAGAAACCCTCTCCAACACAGGCATTCCTGCAATTCCAAGGAAAAAGAGCTTCAGTTTCAAAGTTATTTGCATTTAAAAAAAGAAAAAAAAAAACCCCAAACTTCAAATAATTCCCCTTTTCTCTTTCCACATAGCTCTCTGGAAGGTGGGAGTTACACTTTTTTTGGTAATAATTTTCATTTAATAACAGCTGTTAATGAACCTCACTCTTTTTTTCACTAAGGACAACAGCTATAGCTCAGTGAAATCACTGAAAACACTCCTGACGACCTTAACAGGAAATGGATCCAACCCTCCTGGTCTTTTGCTCCCCCTGCAGCATTTTTCTTTTCATGTTGGTTCCTCTTTCCCTCTTTGGTTATCATCCAATTACCGTCTTCATTAACATAAATCAAATACTAACATATGATCAGTGCATTCAAGTAAAAACAGCAAAATACACACAGATGCTAACAACTGTGAATTCAGAAAAATGAAATAGGTTGAGCTGTAAAAGTTACTTTGCTGAGAACTCAGTCACTTTTGATTTAGAAGAAACTTTGCTTTTGGAGAATGCATTAAAATGATTCCTGTATACTTAGAATATTCTATGGTCTACATGGAACTCATTAATGCAGTCCACATACAGGAATCCTGGGGGGGTGTCTAATACACCAGAACAGTACTGTAGATCTTCAGGGGAAAAAAAGGCTGTCTGAGAAAATGCTTGGGACTGGGGAAGTGTTATAGCAGTACGCTGTTTATTTTCACAAATAAAATTTCTTTTTTACACTCCAGGAGGGAAAAGAGAGAAAGAGAAGAAGAAAAAAAATATCTTTGTTTTAAGTTGGTTGGTCTCAAGCGTTGGTAACTGCAAAGGAAAATGAACTCCCTTTCCTTCCTCTGTACAGCAGCGCAGAGGGAAATTACCTAGGAATGCGAATCATTTCTGTACTGCTTTTGCTGAAATGAGAGTGCTACTGTAGGGGAGTCCATACCAAATAGAACGATGTGGCATATCCAAAACAAAATTTAAAACACCCAGGACACATGCCATTGCAGCTCCTGGGACTGTAGAGGAATTGCAGTGTTCTCTGCTAACCCTGTTGTATCCACCAGCACCTCATCAGCTCTAGGACTAGGTCTTCAGCACCATTGGGTGTCAGGGAGAGCTTTAGCGTATTGTGCTGTGAAGCGCTTGTGTCGTCAGCGTTCCTAACTGCTTCAGCTGCACGCTCAGAAGAAAACATCTGGATTTCATTTGCTTAGCTATTTTCCAGGTTGGTATTGACGGAAGTAATCAAGTATTGGGTTTGCAGGCAGCTGCCAAAGAAAGAACTCCAGAGTGCTTCCCGGCTGCCAGCCTTCTCTGCACATCCCACCCAGATCCAGACTCCTTGCTCAACCACCCTCCTGCTGCTTCTCAACACTGTGAGCAAACCTCTTAAAAGGAACAACACCAAACTCTTCCCACATCCCCAGAGCCGAAAAAATCTTTCCTCTCGAAGAAGTAATACCAGACCATGAAAGTAGTTTAGTGTCGGGGTTGCTAAAGTCAGGGCTGCTCCCCAGGGGAAGGGGATCCAGGCCGTTGGGTGACGGCGAGGCAGGAGCAATGTCTTCCCCGGCAAGGATGAAATCCCGCAGTGCCCCAGATGGGTCAGCAAAGCAGGGACAGGGATAGACCATCACACTGCCAGCTGGCCCTTAGCCCAGGCAACCAGTCCCCAGGATGGGGAGCGATGCCTATGGGGCCCTGACAATTAACATCGGTAGATAGATCAATATAGATAGATATCTCTATATAGGTATACATTCATACATCTCACTGATACACACAAGGCAAACTAGAGTGGCTATTTTCCATCGAATAATTTCTTTAGCATTTTTTTCCTTTCTATTGCTTAGTCTCTTGCTAGTTTCAGTTTCATTGTTGCATATTGTTTGCCAGTTTGTTCAGTTAAACGTTACTTTGATTTCAACAGATTAGGTCTATATGTGTAAGGACAATGTAGGTCTTTTTAAAATCGGGGTCTTGGTCTTTTTTGGCTTCATCTTCCCAGCTCCAACATGAGGTCCCTTGCTTTGGGACACTGCTGCATCACTGACTCCAGCTCTCCTTCATCATAATCAATCACGTTATCAAATCCCTTGCACTGAAAACATTATGCATTGAAACCAGTTCAGTTTCTTGCCACCACTACTTCTACTATAAGATTTTTCTAGAACATCTTTTTTTCCAATTTCTATGCCACAGTTATTATGTCCTATTCATGTCAAAATTGTCCCTTAGCTTTAATGGGCCTTCTTTTTCTTTTCCTTCTACTTTTATCATATCTTCATACAAATAGACCAAAAATACTCTTGTTTGGTTTTTTTTTATTTTGTTATGTTAAACAAATTGGTAAGCTTTGGCCACAAAACAGACTTTCTGTTCTATAGCAGTACTGTTAACTCTTCCTCTCTCCACCTTCCCCATTAGGAGTTTAACTTGTTGAGCTTTTATGACTGGAATTCTAAACTCTATACCAGATAATGTCTCACCAGTGCAACTTATAATTAATACTTAATGCTTTCATTTTGTAAAAGCCTCACTGGATACATCTGAGAATTGCATTTCCATTTTTTACTGCTACATGCACCTAGGTGGTGCATAATAATTCTTTGACTGACTAATACCCCTAAGTCTTCCTGTTTCAACCAGTGGGCCTTAGGATGATTGCAGAAGTTCTGATTGAAGAAATTCTCATTGCTCCCTATGTTCATTACCTTGCATTTCAAACTAATTAAATCACATACGTTATCCCAGTTCTCAGGCCTATCCATTTCTTCCCATGTGATATTCTGATCATCTTCCATATTGTTAATATCTGCTACATTTGTATTTCTTGAAAAAATTTATTAACACATTCCTATTTTTTGTACTGAAGATATCACTGATATTTTCCACAACATTGGGTCTGATACTGATTCTTGAGGAATTACAGCCAACAATTCATTTTTATTTTAGCACAAATTTTTGTAGTTCCCACACTGTGATCTTGTGCTAATCCACCTTTTATTTGAAGTATGTAATAATTTTCCATGTGCATTGAATCCAAGTAGATTAAGTGCTAAATTAATCTTTTCAGACAAGCTCAGTTACCAAAGTTCAGTCAGACACAATCCACTTGCTAATTCACGGGCCGTTGTACCCCCTTTTTTATTCATCTCTATATATTCAAATATCATTCAAAAGTTGTGCTTAACCTTCATATACAACTAATGTAAGATTACTGGGTTTTATTGGGCCATTTCTAATCCTTTTCTTAGACACACCAAGTACAGTTTTGCTCTAGCTGTGCACTGTAGCTCTACCAAAAGCTCGAGTCACCGCTTCCAGATGCTCCCAGACTTTGTGTGCCTTCCTCCCTTCTGACTGGTACTCTGGTCCAAGCCCATGAAGCTCAGTTGTCTCAGCAGGCCACGTTGAGCAGCAAGATTTCCCCCAAAAGCAAGCCCAGCAGCTTTTTTTTCAAAGGGCGAGCTGTGTGTGAGCAGGTCTTGCTGGTTCAGCCAGGGACCAGGATTTCCAAACAGGCTCAGCCACCCTTATTGCTCTCGACGGAATCTCCTAGGAAACAGCAAATGGAAGCTGTATTATCTTTTCCCTGGAGCCTCTCCTACCTCCAGTCCTGCAAGCAGGCGCAAACAGGCAGCCGCAATAATATAGACCCTTGCGTGCACCGTGCTGCCTGAAGAGATGCTGGGAGCATTTCGTGGGGTGACCCGAGCTAGAGATTTATCCTATAGATGTGGGATTTGCCCCTGGAGGGGGTGATCTAGCCCCGTGCTGGCAGTACACACAGGGGAGAAAAATGCAGAGCGGAGAATAACTGATGAAAGGCAGGTCCCGAGAGTGAAGCTCTGTAGGAGGTAACACAGTTGTGTGGGAATAGTGTGCGCTGAGTGGAGACGGCAAACTCCAAAGGTTTCCTTCCCGTTTGCAGAGAAATGAAACTCTGCTGAAGCTTTTACTTTGCTGTTTGGATAAAACTCATCTTTCCTAAGCAGTTATTGAAAATATGGGACTATTTATTAATGAATAGGGCTTTTCAATTCAGGGATGTCATCTTATCATGGATGATAGAATGAAATAAACAGAAAAAAGCATTTTAATCATATTTTGGTAGATTACATCAAATCCAAAACATAATTTACATATACCATAAAAAACTAGATAGAATTGATATGATATTATGAACAGGCAATGCCATTTTTTAATCTTCATTTTAAAAACACTTGCCTTGCTAATAAACATCAATGCAATCATCACAGGCACAGATCTTTACTCTCTGCCCATGAATAACAACAGGGCCAAAAGGGAATTCTCCAACTCTTTCACTGTCCGTGTGTTCACCCACAATTTCTGAATTTGTTCTAATTGCACCTCTGCTTATTAGGTGGTCCGTAATCCAAACACTCCTGATGCCAAACTCACTGGGCTCCTGAGTGAGGCATATCCAGCCCCGTCCCAGGTGAACCTTTATGGACTGGGGCAAGAAGGGTGTTCAGTAAAATGGAGGACATGTGCTAGGAGCTGTAAAAAACATCCATAATACATAGTCCCTGCCAGAAAATCTTAAAGGCTAAAGCCTTCTTGCTGCAAACAGCTGGACACTTAGGTAGCCTAACCATCAGAGTGTGTCTCTACCCATTCAAGGATCCAGCCCAGTCCATAAAATTATCCATGTGCATAACTGCTGATGGGTTTAGAACAGCAGAGGCAAACGACTTATAAATGGATCTCACAGATGGCAAAACTGTTCGAAGAAGATTCCTTTTCTCCACTGGTGTGAAGTTGACTCTGAGGTACATAACTGCTGAGGCCTGAGAGAGGGCCAGAGATTAGTTAAAAAAAAAAAGAAAAAGGTGGTGGGCATTTGAGCCTCACAGCCTGAGCGTGGAGGAGCCGAGCACCGTGGCACTTTGGGCAACACGCAGCACCCACCAGCCAGAGTTTATGCAGTAGGTATAGACTCCCAAGCTGAAAACAGAGAATTTGGAGGTGTTCAAAGTAAGAGTAGTGGCCTTTCTAGGATTGTGCTCTATCTTTTGCATTTAATTTCAGGAGCTGAACAAGTTCCAGAGTGAGTTCTGCTTAAGAAAGGCCGTTATGGCACCTTTCAAACCAAGCAATGAATATTGTTAAGAAATTGAGAACAGTATGGAGAGAGAGAGAGAGTATATATACATATATAGTATTCCCTATTAGAGAATAAGGAACGACTGCTCTCAGTTTTGCAACAGCGTACCACAACCATTTTCCTGAAAATACAGTTACCACAAAAAAAAATAACATGAAGATGCACAGAGATTTACAAATGCTTTTGTATCTGATTAGATTTACTATGAATTCCCCAAGGCTTCTCTTTGCTTTCTGGTCTCTTTAGTTTCAAAGATAAACCAATTGAATTGATAATTTAGCAATCCACATGATTTTCTTTTCAGAAGAAGTAACGTCACATGCAGCAAACTGAGGCTTCGTGACATTTTAAAATTATTAATAAATAAAATAAGATTTGGAAAACAGAGAAAGCAATGTCCATGAACTCCTCTTCATTACCATAAAACTTTATGTTAAAAAATAAAAAATAAATTGCAGTGCATAACGCTGGAAATATTTCTGCACTTTCAGTTCAAGTCACAAAATATATATTTCCTCATTTATCCTCACTATCTTAACAAACAAAATCTCAGTAATATGGGGAGAGCATTCATGCATGAGCTGTGCAAACATAGCACAAAATAGAAAGATTTGCAATGTTCCAGGCAAGTATTTTGTCAGCTTCTTCAGTTTGCATGTTGTTTAGAGTGTTAGGTGTTTAGCTTCTGTGATAATAGGCTCTACATTGAAAAAAACACTAAGACACTAGCTAGCCAGCTTGCTGGGAGATAGGTAGATAAGGCTTCTGTTTATTTAGGTTTTCAAATACTTTTTTACTTTTCAGACCTTTGCTGACTGTTCAGCTAAGAGCAGAATTTATCAGCCTTCCCTATTTCCAGTATGTGTTATGTTAGAGATTTCTTATTTTGATAACTAGAAGACATTTTAAAGAGAGGTCATATCCTTAGACCCTGGCACAAGGGTCAAGAGTTAAAGGACTGAATATGACTTCTGGAATATTTTTGGCTTGCTATTGTAAGGAGAGAAACCGCATATTTTTAGTCTGGAAATTCTTTTTCTATGGATGTTGGCAATAGCCAAGTATCCGTAGGAGAAAGATTAAAAGTAACCAGAGAGCTCACTGGTACGTTTACTCATACATGTCTCAATACACGTAAATATGATTTTTGTTCCTAGACATCAATTATTAAGCAGTAACCTAACCTATAGTAAATATGCTATAAATAAAAGACTTCTTCGTCTTGTAGAGATTATAGCAATGCAACAGGCTCTTATGAGTAGGTGTTGCTTCACGTCAGCACTTTCGGACTGTATCCTCATTGAAAAATGGTGGGTATTTCTGTCAGTAGGATATCTGCCAACCTCAGTAGCCACCCTACTCTCAAATCTAACAGGCAAGATGAGTCTCTTGTATCTTTGCAGTATTCTTACCGTGAGATAGCTAAATGAGGCCACCACCTGGCCGTGGTTCACCTGATAAAAACTTCAGTGATTTTTGTGCTCAAGTTTTACAGGAACATAACTAAGACATGGCAAGTTATGCCTTTGATTGGTTTGCTTAAGGCAGCTATTAGGGTGGCATACACAGTAACCATGATGTCCTAAGGGCACAAGAAAAGCAGTTTTTGTTTGCAGGCAATATCTTTTATTACCAACTGTTACACTGTAAAAAAAACCAAACCACCAAACAACAGATAGACTCACGAGCCTGAAGTGACCTGAAGAAAGACTATTGTGCCTGGAAAACTGTCTGTTTTGTTGGTCTGATAAAAGATACTCTGTCTTCCAAAAAGCTTTGCATTAGCTATAAATAGTCCTGTTGGTTCAGGAGTCTTTCCAATACAGGCATGGCTATAGAGTGGTGCTGAGTTTCACTTGTACCAAAGGTGCTGCCTTATCTTTTATTTAATGCTACACAGTGCATCTTGCTGCTAGTCTAGGCAAAATGTTTTTGTATCTCTTCTGGAAATTATTCATATCCAAAACCACAGATCTAACATCCTTCTTCTGATATAAGCTTATGCTAAGCAATGTCTCCATACTTCCCAAAATTGCGTGTGCCTGTATCTTCATGTACTCTTTGATCATGTTGAAAGGATGAATCCATTGTACTTGTTTATTAGCCCCAACAACTGCGTTCAGTACATGGGTGGAAACATCCCCTTCAGCATGTTAATTACAAATTCACACTAGGGGTTCCTTTGTGTTCTGAGAGAATACAGTTCTTTGATTACACAAGACCTAAGTGGCATTTCAGAATATCAGCATTAATAACTCATTCCTACAGATCCACCAGGTAGAATTAAAATTAAGAAGAAGGGTTATAACTTGTCAAACTAGGTTTCTAATTAATGGAGTTACTCGTGTTACAACTACTTGCTCTTTCATAGACTGCGCCGTTTTCCTAATTACTGTGGTTCTGATGTCACATGATGAAGATCTCTGGTTTTGAAAATCTACCATTATGAATTTACAGGTGAACATAAGACAATCTATTAAAAATGTTCAAAACCTGTTACAATAAAAGGTTACCCACAAAATGCTGGGTTTACTACACAAATACTTTAAATATTTTTCTGCACAATGTTCATAACCATGCATGATTTCAGGTTCTTCTGTAGGTATAATGCAGTAGAAATAGTACTCTTCCTGTACAGAATGAATAATCATTTCCATAAAAGCATTTTTTTTTTCCTTTGTAATTCCATCTTATGGGGACGGAAGAGTAAGCTGAAACTTTCAAAGCTCGAGAAGTATGATTGTGTTTTGCTTGGAAACTATTCAAAACAGCACTTCCTTTCATTGCCATTTACCCTATTTTATGAGTGAAGGTGGGTAATATAATCTCTCCATGGGTGGGATTGATCTTGCCTAAATTAGGCATCTAAAATCTAGTTGTCTAAGTACAGTCTAACTCTCTCGTGCTTCCCTTAGAGTTAATGGAGAGTAGTAGATGCCTCCCGGCTGGTACCGAACATCAGACAGAAATCTAGCAAAGACCAGATGAATTCCTCTTTGCAGATGTTTGTGTCTCTCTATTAACTATAAAAAGGCCTTAGGGTGATGAGCTCAGGCTTTAACTCACCACCTTCAATATGCATGGCAAACATTCTTTCACAAATCCACGTAATTACTGTCAAATCACTATTTACAACGTGCCTCCCCTGTGAAACCTACAGGGCTTACAGACAATGGACAAGCTGTTAGCGAGCTCAGACTTTTTGTGCGATAATTTGTTTATTTTGTTGTTATCTTATCCCCCCCTTTCTCCCTGGTGGATGCTTTATACACATATGTGTATCTTGCCAACCCAAAGGCAAAATCCTGGCTCTGCTGAAGATGGTAGGGCCAGGATTTCTTGTCCTCCCTTAAATATCTTAAAATGTACAGAACAGTTAGGTCCCAGTCTTTAATATAATGCATTAATATCTACATATCATCTCTCATGTCATAGTCCTCTGTGAGAAGTTCAAAAACAAAAACCTGTGAAGGACATTTAAATAGACTGTTCAAATAAAATATCTGTGACAGTAAGATCAGCTTGTTCTGCTCCTGGGGGGAAAAAAAAAAAAAGCCAACAAAAAACCACAAACCAATGCAAAAACCATACAATGTAAAATGATCCTTTCAATTAAAATTGAGTTTTTATGGTTCCTTATTAGAGACTCCCCTTACAACTAATTATATTAAACTTCTATGTTCCCTGCTTTTTCTCATCAGTAATCTCACAATCTCCAAATCTGTGAAAGTAAATGCTTAGTCAGTGTGTAAATTGAGGACAATTATCATTATGACCACACAGTAATACGAAAATAATTAGACCATTGCTAGCAGCAAAAATATAAATCAAATCAGTTTGTAATAGGAACATTAATAATTTGTTAAAGATACAATCTATTGCACGTGAAGACTGGAAAGCAGCTGAGCTGAGCTGCTTTGTTGAAGACAGTGCTTGTTTTGAAATAAAGAGCACAAAGTTCAGTGTATGTGCATCAGTGATAATTTATGGGTGACTGTGTTCAAGAGAATTTACAACCTATTCCAAATGCGTGAACTCAGTGGAACTGGGAAATCGAATGGCTGAGTGGTATTTATTATGCTACCCTTATCTTTGCCAACATGGAGGGAAAGACTGGGACAGTTCACTTTGCCTCCAGGCATCCAGTAATGAGCCAACCAGTGGTGCATTAGGAAGCAGTGGGCAAGTGGCATTATCTTCAGGTGCATTTTTAGTAGCAGAGTCAAGTAGCACTGGGAGCATTATAAGTAGTGCAGCCGAGTGCTAGAGCATTGGTTATTATAGCACAGAATGTACAATGGCAGGAAAGCTTTGGGAAATATAACAAGCAGAGTTAGGACTGAAACATCCACTTTAAATACTGCCAAACTTTGAAGAGCAGCAGCTCTAAACTCAGACTTTCCCTTTGGCACCTAGGGATAACTCTAACGGTCGAAACCTGATTCTCAAATTCGAACTCTCTCAAATCCTAGAAAATCCTGGATACATTTCTGATGACAAGTAACACAGTCCAGATTGTTTTGGACCACAATAGATAGTGCAGCTGAATGCCACAGCAAACTTGTCAAAAAGGAGCCATTTGACATAATAAGCATAGTAGTCAGCGGGCCAAGGTAAGACCAAATATGCAGTCTAGTAATTATGAAAGAATTGTAAGTGATGGGCAATATTACTGAAGTCTTTCAGATAACGATACCTGAAAAGACTCTTGACACTGTCAGGAATCACAGTAAGCCTTTAGGCAAAGGGGACTGTAGGGTGTCGGAAGGCTCTGGATGGGGTGAGGGTCTACTGCACCACAGTAAATCTGTATGGATCGGGCAGTCAAGACTTGTCCTGAAGGAAATTTATACTAGCGTGAAAGTTACAGCACAAGGACTACCTCCCAGTCCATGCTTTTCTCCTACACTTGCCCAGATTCTTCCCTTCTCCACATGCTCTCCTCCTGGGACCAACTGATCTAACATACACAGCAGGTCTGCTCCAGCATTTCACTGGGGTGGGGTAAATTTGGAGGTGGGGGAATAGCTGTGTCAAACTCTAATCTATCTCCTTCTTTAGAGGGGTGACAAAATGTACTGGGGCGAGGGGACAGACACAGGGTGAGGTGGAACAGAGCAGAGGTGGTCTGGTCTGGTACCCACATGATGGAGCAAAGCAGGGAATAAATCTGATATCATGGACTTTGCGAAAATTTTGACACATTCAGAGCTGGTAGCCACCTTACATGTTTGGACTCAGGGTATTTCTGCACTGTCTGTGTATCATCAAGAGAAGCAACAGGTGATTGATATGAAATCTGGACTCTGGTCTTCTTCCAGCTCTAGACCAGCAGTGAAATCACAGTAATGCTGGAAACCATTGACGTGTTTTGAATGGGAGGCGTGGCAAAGTCTCAATATCTTTTGCAGTCCTCATTTCTAAGTCCACACAAAACTGTAAACCTTCAGAATGTTTTTGGTTCTGCAGCCCTAACCTATCCGGATCGGATGGCAGTTTAAGGTCAGAGTGAAGGATAGATGAAACATCTGTATAAAGTTTAAGTCCTGCACAGGAAAGACTGTGAAGAGTGCGGTGTCCTCTCTCTAAGGTGCTTACAACAGGGAGCAGCAGGAAGGCTAAAGGAGAGTTAGGTCTCTGGAAATACTACTAAAGCGCATGTGGGAAGTGTTTTTTTCCACGTCTTCTGACAATAGCAGGTGTCTTGGATGGTACGTAGCTTACACCTGCATTAAGACCCTGCAAACAGGAATGAAGACTGAGTGTGCATACAGATAGATCCAGAGCGAGTAATTGAGACCTTTGACTCCATTATTTATTAAGACTTTCCCTGTGGTTGGTGACAATAAAAGGCTTTGGTGCTGGTGTTAGTTATGATAGGCAATGAAAACGTGGCTGGCATCTTCAGTTAACAGCATGGGGAGATTTCTTTCATCTGATGCACAAAAGCATATGCTAGCCACACTATCTATGCTCATTGAGCACGGGAATATTTCTCTGCAGATAGCCAAGAGGTGACTCCCATATAAGAAAATCAAAGACAATGAGCAGCTTGGTACTGAAATCTTAGCCATTTAGGTGGGAATTAGAGACTGAAACTTGAAAATGCTACCAAATTGGTGCAATTATGTTGAATCAAATTGGAGAAGCAGCTCATAACACATTAATAGAATTTACTATAATTGCTGAAGGAATACAAGGAATCCAAAGGATACTTTTTCCTAATACAATAATATTTGAAATCCTTGGAAAATAATTTCTCTTTTAAAGAAAAAGAAAATCTTCACTGGTTTGCAGCTACTATATTTCCCACTGTTCTTAATATTCAATTACTTTTAGCTAAAAAAAAAGTGGAGGAAAACAAGTATGTCATTGGAGATTGTTTTGGTATTAATGAAAACTCATGTATTAGTATGTATTCTGTTTCAAGCAAACATCTCTCTTATACTCTGTACTCTCTTTTAAAGAAAACTCATAAGAAGGGAATTCATAAGAAAGTTGTAGTTGAGTATGCTGCCCTTCTGTTTTACTTTTGTGTTGGCTTACATAAACACATTTGCTCTGGAAAGAGGATTTCTGCAAGACTGTTTTAGGGAGGGACCAGTGCTTTTGCAGTGCCTAGACTGATACTAAAATCCAGGCTGTCTGGATCTGTAACCAGTAACAAATTGAGCTGGTCCGGCAACAAACGTAGAAATAAATGCCAAGATAACTTATGTTCTTCTCGTATGGAACTATCATTTATGGGGTACGTGTTATTTCTTCTTCAGGTATAGGTCAGAAGCGATAACGTACTGCAGCTCTTGTAAAAGTGGTACACAGCAGCAGTGTCTGTGTAGATTCATGTCTGAGCTTGGTGAGTGCATCTCCTCATATATCTTACATGAATTTTTATGACATATTGTCTCTCCTGGAATTCTGGACGTTGTTCCTATTATTCAGTTTTCCACATTCGTGCTGCCTGTCTACCTGTTTCTGCTGACACCAATCAATTATGACTAGTCCTTTGCTATGCAAAATGGATATCTTCCTCCTCTGAACTTTAAAGGATGTCACTCAGAACATCAAGTGGTTGCCATTAGAAACTCAGCATTTTCTAAGAAACCCATGTTCAGAATGAAGTATATAGAGAACCATTACCTTGGACACAGAAATAACTGGAGTTTATTGAGAGTTTTCTAAATGCCTGACAGAGAGTTTCTAGAGTGCTGAAGCTTTCCAATTTTCCATTAGGAAAATGAGTGTCTGAGACATGAATCACTCCTTAGAAGGGTCTACAGCTTCCACTGATTAAAAAGGGAGTGCAGAGGGACGAGGCTGATAGCGAATTCTGCACAGTAGGTGTTTATACTTGGTCAGACGAGGCTCATCTATAGTGACGTGTTTCAATTTGGGTCAATAAAAACATGGTTTGGGTTAATCTGATCCAAAAAACCAAATACATACGTACCTAGATTCAGATTTAAATACAGTGCTTTGGATATGACAAATAAGCGCAGTATTCAATGACAAGTGACTGAACAAACTACTGAAATATATTTCCTCACATTCCTTACATTCCCAGTCATCTTCATATCATATCCACATGTTCTTTTGACATCCCTAACTGCATCCCATACCCCCAGTGTTTTCCCATAGTAACCCTATATTTCTTTTTGAGTTTGTGCTGGTTTTGACTGGCACAGAGTTAATTTTCTTCATAGTAGCTGGTATGGGACTATGATTTGGATTTGTGCTGAAAACAGTGTTGATAACACAGGGATGTTTTCGTTCCTGCTGAGCAGTGCTTACCCAGAGCCAAGGGCTTTGCTGCTTCTCCCCCCACCCCACCAGCGAGCAGGCTGGGGGGGCACAAGGAGTTGGGAGGGGACACAGCCGGGACAGCTGACCCCAACTGACCCAAGGGATATCCCAGACCATACGACGTCATGCCCAGCATGTAAAGCTGGGGGAAGAAGAAGGAAGGGGGGATGTTTGGAGCGATGGCGTTTGTCTTCCCAAGTCACCATTAGGCGTGATGGAGCCCTGCTTTCCTGGAGATGGCTGAACACCTGCCTGCCCATGGGAAGTGGGGAATGAATTCCTTGTTTTGCTTTGATTGCATGTGCAGCTTTTGCTTTACGTATTAAACTCTCTTTATCTCAGCCCACGAGTTTTCTCACTTTTACCCTTCCAATTCTCTCCCCATCCCACCAAGGGGGGGAGTGAGTGAGCAGCTGCGTGGTGCTTGGTTGCTGGCTGGGGTTAAACCATGACAGAGTTTTACCCACCTTCTCCTTTTCTCTTACCTTTAACTCTCTGCAGAGTTTTGTCCCTATTTATGGTATGCTCTGACTGAGGAGTTTGGTGATGGGCATCCTCATGGTGAAACAGAGCAGATATGATAACTCTTTGCCTTGCAGCAACATGCTCCCTCTGTGGGTCACTGACATAGGCTCCCTTTCTCTACGTAGCTGCCTATGTTCAAGAAACATGTAGGGACTTAATTTTTTTTGTTTTGTTTTCATGCAAAGATCAACATTGCCAAAAAAGTTCAAAAGTTGTTGCTCTGGGGGAAATGACTGAAAGATGAATGGGTAGCCAGACACTGAGCACAGTCGCAAAAGATGTGTTGTCTTGAGAAAGAAGGCTGAAAATACTTCAACTTATCCTTAAATGAGGTATTTATCTCTGAGTGATACATACAAAGCTGCATTTGTCTGGGCTCCTGCTGTCCCTCATGAGAGTTTTAGTGTCAATGTCCTATTTCTTTTATTGTCTGGGATCCTCCACTAAGCTCTATCCCCCCAGGAGCAGAGGGAGTGGAGAAGACACCACTCAAAGCACCAGCCAGAAGCCTGTCAGTGCATTGGGAAGTCTAGCCCAGGGGAGGGAATTACACTCTGAATATTAGGCATGCAAATTAACCCTTGTCAGGGGGAAGTCCAGGGACGCTAGCTTATAGTACTCTACCAAGTGTTTTCTGGTACTCCCATCGCTAAAAATAATGTTGAGTTTTCAACTTTGCAATGCACAGTTGCAGTGAAAGAGTTCCCTGTGAGAGGAAAGCTCCATGTTTTGACCAGGGCTAGATAATGTGAGAACTTTATGCACGCCTCAATATGCTAGTGTAAGCAGCCATCTCCTGTAATAGGACATATGTCCTCAGTGAAGATATGCACACTTCATTTGAGATTGTTCACACATTTTTAATATAAGTTTACCCAGTTTTTACTTTCTGTTTAGCAATGTTTTTGAGATTTGTGTCTTTTAATTCCAGAAGACAATCATCAAATTTTATTTTATTTCTTGCTATTACCTGTGTAGTAAAGAAAGATGCTGAAGAATGAATTTGGAGAAGGAGAGGAAAGAGCAAGATATCTTCTGTACTTATTAATGATAATGGGCAAATAGTAGAGAATGTCTAAGTGTGTGGCTTTTATTTACATGGACCACAGATAGGTGGTAAAAAATCACAGATAGCCAAAACAAAAATGCCTCTACATTCTCAGAACATAAAATGATTCATAAACTTCAATTATACCCTTAAATTTCAACATCTTGAGGACTTGGTAGGTGTAATTGCTTAGAGAGAAATTTTACATTAGCGAAATAGAAATATTTACACTTATTTTAATAAATGTCTATCAAAACCCCATTATAATCCAAGTCAGAGTCTCTTCATTAACTTTAGTGAGATTTGGATCAGTCCATTTGAGCACAAGGGTGAATAAACAGACTTTGTCATTTCTCTTACCACGCAGGGTATGTGCGTTTTTCCTGGGTCTTCCACTGTAAATGCCCTTTTGTGAAACTCTGAGATGTAAATTCAGGGACGAGCACCTTCAGTGCTTTGTTTGATCTCCAATGCCATGACATGATTTAAGAAGAGGCAGTTTCTAAAGTGCACTTGCAGCTGACTCAGACAGGCCTTTATAGTATTGATTGCAGGGAATGTTTGCTTTATGTACTGTTCAGTAAGGTAATCCTAGATATATTGAAAGTAGGATCAGGGATCAGCATAAAATGATGTGACATTGTTTAGAAAAAGGATATACCCCTACCAGATCTTTGTAATTACAATGCAGGGAAGTTTGATGATGCCATTACTGCATTAATTCACTCTCTATAAAAGTTAAAGTTAAAAGCAGCAACAGGATCATCGTTTATAACAGGAAAAAAACTTACATACAGATTGTAACAGGTTTCTTTAGTGAAGATCACCAAGACTTTTCATTGATTTGTTTAGACAGATGCCTCGAATAGTTTAGAACTATTCCACTGTTCATGCATAATGAGGTCCATAGCATTAATTATGTATGTAATTTCATTAGAAGAAATGGTCTCTTACAGCCATATTCAGCATGTTACATTTACTCGCACTATGAATGATGCCACTTTTTAATCTATCAACACTTGTCACTACCATAGCTGAATACTGCACCATGAGAGCCTCAACTTCCAGCATAAATCTCCCCTCTTTCCATCAAAGTCAGGACTCTTTCATGCCGGCAATACTTCTGACGCACCTATTTGCACTCAAGTTGTTGTAGACAGTATAAATTAACAGCTGCCAATATATGGTGGCTTGCTTTGGTTTTCCTCCAAAATTATGTTTAGGGCAAGGACTCTGGGTTAAAAATGAAAGAGCTCAGACAGTCAGAACAGGTGAATTGTCAGGAGGCAGGGGATTAACCATATGTTTATGTATAAGTGATGCCTGCTCTCCCCATGAGAGGTGGGATGGCTACAGCTTCCCAAATTGCACGTCTTCTTGTTGTGAGCCTGCCAGCAGAGACAGCAGTAATAGATAGCATTTCTCTGTTAGAGCTATTAAGTAAGCTAATACGGTTGGAGAAGGTACAGTGGATGTGTATAACATTTACAGAGTTGGTTTTAGTATAAGATTATTCAACTCTTCTAGGATTTATAGCTGTTGAACTACAAATATTCCCCACTGTGGACAGAGTTGTGTCAATATACCAATTCATTTGGGAGATTTCAAAATCATTAGGGAAGGTTTGCAATTGATATACCCTCAGGAATCACTGTGTTTTACCACTGTGATTTACAGTTTGAGGTGCTTTTGCATGGGATAATCCAAATGCTGTTTAAAGCTCAATCACTTGAAATTAACTAACCTGTTAATTCCTGACTGATCTATGCCTAACTCCTTCACGCTGCCCAGGGAGGTTTGTCTTCAGGATCAAGAAATACAGGCTGAAATCCTATACTCATAGGAACAAAATACTAGTGTGGCTGTTAAAAAAAATGAACAAAACAACAACAACAGAAAAGGCCCCCCCCAAAAAGCCTTAATTACAATGCAATAAGTTGTGCTGTGAAACCATGGAGTTATACACAGTAAAATGCAACTACTTTTTGGTGAATGTGATATTCTTACAAACAAAATTCTAAAGTACAAGTGAAAGAACATGCATTTTCTGAGTTCAGTTATACCAAAAATGATTGATTGTGATACAGTCTGATGTTTGGTTTTCTTTCTGCTTTGTCTCAGTCATTTTTTAACCCCCAGTCTTCCTGTAAAAAAAATATTTAAGTGATTTTGATTTTACTGTGCAAATTCCAAAAGTTCTTTAAAATCCAGGTTATGATTGCATGCATTTTGATTAAGTAGGTCTTACAGTTTAAAGTTTCAGCTTTTGGGAGAGAGTGCAAACCAAGCACAATAGGCTACAAATGGTATTTCATGATGGGGATCTTTGTTCTGCCAGGAGCTCTGGGCTACAGTACTGCTTCCCATGGAAGGTTTGGGGTGGTTTTCAGCTTCTGATGTCATTCATTCCCTGTCTGAACATTGCTGTGCTATTCCTGCCAGGGATGGCCTGATGAGCTCCTGGCATGTTGCCATAAGTGTCCATGATACAGTATGAAAAATTTAACACATAGTCTACATGAAACAGCTGTTGCATTAAAAAAAAAGCCACCAAAAACCTGAAGAAGGTCTGCAACCCAAAAACAACCTCTCCCATGTGTGTACACTAACACCTGGGCCATAGCACTGTGATCTTTTTTGTTTTTGCTGGCCCGTGGAATCTTGTCATCTTTGGCTTCCCAGTAACACAGCTTGGAGAGTGAAGACTCAACTCGCTTCAGAGTACCTCATACGCTGGAAATGGGAGGTTTGCGTAGGGTGTAGGTGCATGTGTGCCAGGCTCAGTCCTTGTGCTCCAGTCACCCCAGTATTTGATAGCTGTGGGGATGTTGGGATCGTGCCAGCAGCTGCACTTTAGATGCACACAAGCTCTGAGTTCATCTTTTCCCCCGAGTCTCTGAGGAAGAGGAGGAAAAGGCTTTGTTTCAGGATCCTGTCTTGCTGTCTGTACCTGAATGACCTAACCCACCTGCAATACACCCTTCAGAGCAGAAAATAGAGGATGAAATCCTACACTGACAGGAACTAAGCAACGGCGCGAGTATGATACCCTATTACTTGTTTTGGGAAAGACAGATATGCGTACCGCAGGCTGTTCAATCTGGCAGTAAGCCCCAAACCCCCAAGGGAAGACAACCAGCTTATCGGTGCCTCAATCACCCTCTCAATTTGCTATGCAGAAACTCTCTCAGAGCTGCTGCCCGACAGCCCCTTCACCGTGCTTCTGTTGCAAGCTCCCACCAGGGACATGGCAACTGTTACAGGAGACCAGAGGTTTGCCTGGATCCTTCCCTTCTCCCAGACTACCCTGTGTACTGCCATGCAGTACAGAGATGCAGAGGTGTCTAGAAATCCCCTGTATCCCAGGAGATAGAGGAGATTCCTTGCATCCAAGGGGTGCTCCACAGGGGACCTGTAGCCCCACTCGCAAGGCAGCAATCCCCTTACACATTGGGGAATCTGGCCTTTCCCATCATCTCGCTTGCCCAGTTCCTTTCCATGCTTTGAAAATACATTTTTTGTTTAAATGGATAAACAAACAATTGTATTTGCCATCCCCTCCTCTCTTCAAATGCATGTTGCTTTGGAAAATGGATTTTATTACAAGCTATAGGGTATAATTTTGTGGGAACCCCCATGTTAATCTATTGGCAGCATATCACTGAAGTGTACTTAAAATTAAGCTATGCTATGAAATGCCACGTGCTGTTTAAGCACTGCCAGCACACTTACCGCTGCCCCAAACATAAAGCCAATCTCTGCCCCAAAGTGATTACAGAAAGGGCATTCAAGAATTGCTCGCTACATGACCGGTATCACTTTGCTGCAATGCCGTAGCATGCCAAAAGCCGTGCGCGTTGCGCACAACAGCTCGGGGTTGAGGGGGTTGGGGGTCTCCTGCTTTTCTTACTCACCCCCAAAATATCTCTAAACCAACTGCAAAGGGAGCCGCAGCTTGAAAGCAAGTCAGCGACTGAGTACCGCATCGCCGCTTACACGCACGCAGAAGGTGCGATGCCTTAGGACAGCGGCGCAAGATCACCCAGACACCTTCTCCCTCCATCCCTTCACCGAACACCGCCGCGTACAAGACCCATTTATTTCTCTTCTACATCAAGCTCTCCGCCTCGGTTTGCCAGCGGGAGTCAAGAACCCAGCTCAAACCCTGAAGGCTCTTCATGCCTCCATCATTAGTTTTTTCACGCTGGCCGTTTCTCCTCCTTGTTTTTCCCCCCTCCCCGTATCTCCCGCCGCTGCCGGGGGCGAACCGTGAGCGGGCTGTGCCATCTAGTGGTTTCGGGGCCAAACCGGCGGCCGCTGGCGTTTTGGGGAGGGTGGTGATTCGTGCGATAAATTACAATCATCTCCTCCCTCATAAATATCAACTGGTTAAACTTTGACTTCCGTTTTAACACGCAGAAAATTAAAATGTATACCTCTGTCTCGAAAATGCGGTAATTAAACGTAACCCACAGGTGCTGTTTTAATGATGCCGGTTCTTCAGACTCACGGGCTAAGCAAATACGGTTTGTTGTTAACTAATTACGTTGTCTTAATTTGCCGATTTAAAAAACTTAAATGTCCTGAACCAATAAAATCATTATCTTGGATTCCTTCACCGTACCTCCTGCCTCACACCATCTGATGCCCAGCACTGCGGGGTTTTTTTGCAGGGAGCAGCGGTCAGGGAGTTCAGCGAGACTCCGGCAGCCCTCCTGCACCAGACCACGATCTGGTTTGCAAATCCCCTCCCCGGCAAACCAGGAATGTTCACACAATCCTCACCAACAATGATGTCTAACAGTGACTTTAAAAAGGCTTGAACTCGTCTCCCTGTGTTACCTTTTCAACACGTATCTTAATTAACCAGGGAGAAAGCATCGCTCGGATGGTGTCTCTTATTGAACGTAGCTGAGCTAATTTCCCCCCTCACTCTAAGCAAGCAGGCAGGCAAGGCATCTTCTCTTTCAAGGAAAACACTTCACATCTGTCAGTGACACTGTGGCCCGTGCGAAACTTTCATCTAACTTTCTCCTCTCACAAATGTAAAGTAAGAAAACAAAATCTATGCATCATTTAAAGATGCACCAGGACAGCTTTGAATTATGCAATCCACAGTTATGTGAGCTGCTGCTCTAAGGGATTCTTTGCCTCTTTCGTGACACTGATCAATCCCCTCTTGGTTTTATTTAAAAGACCCAGTCACTGAAGCATTCAAACCACATTATTCACATCATTCATTCACATGCCTGGAAAACAATGCAAATAAACACGTAAAGAAGAATGAAATATATGCTAACTAGCTAGACTTTTCACAGGTTGGCCCCTCTGATTAGAAATCATTCTGGGAGGAAATAATGGGAGGATTAAAACCAGCTTTCAGCCTATTTTAAGCCAAGTTCAGGTCATTGCCCTTGTCATTCAAAGGGTCGGTTCCTCAGGTGCAATCAAATTGCATAGTTGAGGCTGTTGTGCAAAAGGTCTGTCGCTCCGTGAAAGGCATTCCCTTGGCCTGTGTTTGAGCAGTCCACAGGCTGTTTTAAATCATGCCAGCCTTTAATATCACACGGTGCCCAAAAAAAGAGATCAAGCACCCATTTAACAGGGCACATCAGCCACCGCACCGTTTTCCTCGTTCGTATCTCTGTTTACCAGGGAGGCCAGCAGCAGGGCCCAGAAGCAGCGTGGAGTGCCTGTATCATTTCTGTGTGATAAAGGCACGCCCAGCCCTCCGGGGGCTAATTATCTGGGTGTGATTTCAAGGGATCACCAGAGAATCTGCTCCCAACAATGCCTCGTGTCAAGGCCTGACAGGTCAGGCAATTTTCAAACGATCACAGCTGGGATATTTGTACAGGAAGATTTCAGAGCCATATTAAATTACCTGCCCTGAAAATCCTGGTGCTGAATACAGACGTACGTTATTGATTTTGGAGGACTCCAAACTCAAACTCTACAGCCCGCCCTCAGTTAGCCTCCTCCCCCGGGACCAGGCATGGAAAATGATGCTGTCAACCTGCTGCCCACCCCTCCCAGAAGCAGCTTTATCCCTTCGCCTCCCTCCTCTCCCAGCTGCAATCTGACTTTTCCCTAGCACATCCTGCAAGGTTATTTACCGCTGGTGGAAGGACAGCAGGGAGCAAATCCCACGAGGGGGACTATGTCCTAAAATCCAGATCCCCAGCCAGCAAATTTTGACCATCCTGAAAAGACAAATGCCCTCTCACAAACATAACCGAGGGAAATATATGGCAACGTAGCCTAGAGGATGCTGTCCTGGACTGGTCCTCCGTAGACCTGGGTTGCAGCCTTGTTCTGCCTCTGGCTTACTTTGTATGCATTTTCTCCACTCTGCACTCAATTTTACAGTAGCTTCTAGCTCAGGCACTTAGGCATCTGAACCGCCAAATGAGGTTTTGAAAGGTGTGTTCGCATTTGCATATATTTTCCAAGAACATGTCTTTATTTATGCCTCTCTCTAGTAGTAAATTTTAATCCTGCTAACAGCAGGAATAAATGTAGTGGGCAGAATAAAGCAGACTCTTGGAGCTTAACTTATTTTTCTTATTCTCTTCAAACAATGTACAGCTTTTCGAGCTTGCCTTTAAAGGACAAAAAAATCTCTACTTTGAAAAAAAGGCTTTTTTTGCTAAGCCATAGACAAACTTACGTGCCTCTGTAGAAAGGCAAAAGGAGATTGAAACAGCCTTAAGACAACCAAAGTATCTTTTATTTCCTATACTATTTAACGATGGTTGCTATTACTTTCAGAATCTAGTATTTTGTAGGTAATAAAAAGAGTGAAAATCAATCAAAACAACAGAGCACACCTCCCAGAGGACAAAAAATCCTCAATATATAACTGACTGCCAGAAAGCAAGTGTTAAAATAACCTGCATCAGGTAGAAATGCTGCAATAAGAAATGGAGACAAAACACAGAACTATAAAAGAGACAGCTCACATTTTAATTGAAGAATTGAGCAGCAGCTGACAAGTCGGTGTGCTCTGTTTCCATAGGCGCTTCCGAAAGACCGAGCTGCAATGCATAACACCCAGTTCAGGCAGCAACATTCCTGGGAGGGTTCAGGGACACAAACTGCTTTTATTATTGTTAGTTAGGCATCAGCAATCCACCAAAAGTGAAAATCAGGCTTCCCCCACTGGGCATGCTTGGGAAGCTGACACAGAAATCTTACTGGAAAAGGTGTAGAAAGGAAAAATAAGCAGGAGGTTTTACAGAGTCTTAGTGAGAAATTATTGTCGTCGCTCCTCAAAGAGAACAAGGCTGTAGTTAAGGCCTCAATACTAATGCCATTAAAGTCGGTGGAAGTTCTAGAAATACTTGAATAGCGGAGGGTTTTTTCCCCCTTCAGTTTTCCTCCCAGATCCAATTAATACAAAAAGAAATTGACTGATTCACCTATTGTTCAAGTCTCGCTTGCCTTGTCATATCTAAAGCTTGCTCCTAAGGTCTGCAGAGCCATAGAGCATCTATCACACTTCTGAGCACTCCATAAATAAATAGTATGAAGTGTAATGAGAATACTAATGAAACGTGTAGCTTTGTGATTGAAAACTCTCCCTTCTCAAGCTGTATTTTTTAAGGAAAATTAAAAGGATGAATTGTAGCACCTGATGTCAGAAAGCCTCCTGAGTTAACATATTGGTTGCCATGCCACGATATTACAGGAACACTGATATTTTATACGTGGCACAGTCTTGTAATTTGAGAGGTATTCCACTGCCAATTAGAGATCCAACAGCTGCCACTGGCCAGGCAAAATTGCACTCAGAAAAAGAAAAAAAGATGTGAAAAGGAAAAATGTAGTAGACAGGCAGAGATGTTTTCAACATGTTTCACAAGGGCACGGAGGGGATCCAGCAGGGCACACGCTGCTGACGGAGTAGGGAAGGCAAAGGGCTAAAAGACCTGCCGAGCCCAAACGCTCCCTTCAAACTGAAAACATGAATTGCCATGTGGCGCACCCAGTAAATGAGGCTCAGAGGATTAAAACATCACATCTAAGGCTCTGCAAAGAACTGCGATGGGTAGAAATAACACCGGTGCTTCTGATTCCTCTTGGTGCCCGGCTGCATGACTGCCTCGTAGCACAGAAAAGGGTTAAATGAAAACCATAGAAGCAAGCGACTTCAGCAGATGTCTGACCTACTGCAGAGATTGCTGTGGAGATCTGCCATGGGAAACTGTACCAGGGCTCAGATGAGGCTAATTGCTCCACGAGGGACAGAAACTAGGAAATACACATACATTTAAAAAAAAAAAAAAAAAAAAAAAAGAATTTTATGGCTTTCTTATATTCTAAATTTGGACAGACCCAAGAGCCAGAGCTTCCCTGGGAAGAAGGAAAGGGAGGCTGCAGAAAACCCTTTTGCCTTGCATTTGTTTGAACTCTGATTTCAAGAAGCTTTTTGCCTCTCTTTGAATTCAGGCTGCATTAATAAGCACTTTGACTAACATTTAGGCAGGTAGCCAGTAGGGATACTGACATTTTTAATGTCCCTTGTTTCTTATGTATTTTTCACTTTTTAAACATAAGCCTATGAAACTAGTCGTGTCAATTATTTCGTGTGGTTACACCTGTAAAGTCTTGTATTATCCCTGCCTCTCCATTTTGTGATGATGCTGTGGGTTTGGGTTATATCATAGTGGAAAAAAAAAAAATCTCTGGGGCAGGGACATCCTTGTTATATATTGCCAGGCTTCTCAGCACAGCGGATCTCTAATCCCACTGTTACCATTGTATTGTTGGGACGGCTTTCGGCATACACATATTGACAGGTGCTGCTCTTGCCTTTCACCCTGTTGAGTCATAACCACAAAATAGTTACTCAGCTCTAAAGCAGCTGGATGCTGATGGTAACCCATGTTTTCACAAAGTCTTTTTGGAAGACAGGTTTAAATTATGAGTTTAATAACGTATTATGGCACAGAACTTCTGTTAGTTAAACAACACAGTAAAGGAATTAAATGTATCCTTTTCGATCAGCTCTACAGTGGCAAAAAGCATTTTATATTCAAGTTTTAAACAACCTACAGAAATTATCAGGGGATTCTATTAGACTTGGTCAGGAAAAGCTTTTGCACTTGATAAAAAGGTCAGCAAAACCAAACTAAATGGATTTTATTATTATTACAGTTCGTCTTCTAAAACGTATGGTTTTAAACCCCTCTTGATGCCAAAATTGAAAACAAAAAACCTTTCATTTTCAAGAGAACATGAAAAATTTCATTGCCACGCTTTTCTGTGGAAATTTTCACTTTGATAGAAAGGCAGCTTTTGGTTCAATAAATGTGAATACCTCAACACATTAGTTTTCTGATAAATTAATCTCTATAACTGAACAACCCTTCTGTAAGGCTGTTGATATAATAATTAAAATGTCTTTCCCTTAAATATTGTTATGTTTCTCCTGTTATGAACTGTTCCCATATGGACATTCCTTTCTGTAGTGCAACCTATGTATTGTTTTAAAAGACTTAACAGTGAAGAGGGTGGCTGAGATAAAGCAGATTTTTCTGTCATTGTTTTCCATTATTTCCCTTTAAGATTGAATAAGCGTGTTCCTTCCACGTCAGTGCAAAGATTTCCTGTCACCAGGCTCTTGATAGTCTCCATGGAGATCCACACTGTCAGTTTAGTGGTTTCAACCCTAATTTCATGGTTGCTTCATTGCTGAGAATCCCTCCATTCAGTAAAGCTTCTAGGACTGTGACTGCAAGAAGTGAAGAAATGGCAATAAAGTTATCAGTAAAATAATGAGAACTAAACCTGTACTTAATACAATAAGGATATTATCCTGTAAATACATCTGTAAACCATGGTTAAGAAAAGGATATTTCTCATAAACATAATGCAAAGGAAAGTAAGTAAGAAACTATTTAAATGTCCAAGTGCTTTACTTAAACTATATCTATATGAGATTATATCTCTGTAAAATTACTCACAGGTGTAAATTGTATTCAGGTTGAAGCTTCATATTATTCTTGATCATGTCTCATTCTTTCTTCCATTTAGAAATCTTTTTTTGAGACTCATTTCAATGATGAATCTTTTTATTATAAAAATTAAAGTATTTGCTGTAACATTAATTAATTTTTCCCTGCTGTAATTATTAGAACTGAGCAAATAATTCACAATGAATAATTCATCTGCTGAATGCAAGCTCATTTTCTGCTTGCTGAATATCTGCTAGCAAATCTACTTTCTAGTTTATTTGTTAATCAAAATCATCTGACCACTTTTGGCGAGTATTTTTAACTATGGATTGAGACTGAACAGTTCCCTGTGAGCCTTTGATATACAGTGCTTGCTACATGATCTGCATTGGTACATTGTAATTGGTCTGGTAAAGCACGTGACTTTATTTAATTTTCCCAGTTTGGTGAGTGTTTATATACTCTGGGCATGAGTACATCTGTATGTGAATTTCAGTATTGTTTTTGCAAATTCAGAATTTGTTTTCCTGCCAGTAGAACTCAATTATTCAAATGTCTTTGAGGGAAAAACCCACTAAAGGAAATGTGAATATTTGAATTTATCAAATGCTGAACCAGTATTTTCAACATTTTACTTACAGCTTGCACTCAGTTTTAAGCAACTATTATGTTATTGAAGGAGGAAATCACGAGTAACAACATCTGCAACCATATTTTCTGACCTCTCTAGTTAAAATGCAGTGTTTTCATGTCATGGTGGATATTAGAGAATGCTGACGTTGGGTGTCTGAGAAGTCCTTGTTTGCCACAATAAAAGACATTTTGCAGATGATGGATAGTACATCTGTGAAGATTTTCTGCATAAGTTGGAGGAACTGGATACATTTTTGCCAGAAATAAGACCATAGGAAAAATTTTAAGATGTGACTTCTACATAGAGCAACCTATACCTGACTGAAAGCCAGTGGGACTGGAAGTCCTATATCTTTAGGTACTTTAAAATCTTCATCCTTATTTTTCAGTTACGGTTTCAAGGTGAGACTCCTTACCTAGACGATGACGAGTCTCCGCATTAGTGGAAGCCCATCTCTCACATACCTGTAAGGTATGCAAAAAATATCACCCCTCCAACAAATGCACCATCCTCAGCCATACCTTGCTGGCCAGAATAGCTGGCTGATATTTAAGGAGACAGAATAATTGCTTCTCCTCTCTGCATCCTTTGGTCCTTTGACATGTTTTAGGGTTTTTTTTCTCTTTTTGAAATACACATTGAAGGAATACTATCTGTACCCAAGGAATGCAGAGACACCATGTGAAATACCCCAAAGGCCCTTTTCGTCACTGTTGTGCAATGGGACAGGATCAGATCCTTACGAAATTAAGTCAGGAAAATATTATACCAACCAGAGCTATAAGCTCTGCACAAGAAAAGGCAGAAAACACTGGGCTATTGGACAATGTGCAGCAGAGTTCTGCCTACTTGATTCCACAAGAAAAACTGTTGTTATGCTTGTTAACTGGATTAATGAGTTTTCCTTGATTGGCATAGGGTTCTGGGAAGGCAAGAATTAAAAAGGAAGCTGAAATGAACATTACAGTTGTTTTAATGCAATTGAAACAATTGCCTTCCCATTCTCCCAATAACCTCTGAATATTAGCTTTAATAAAGTAAGGTTCCAAAATTTTAAATAGTGTTGTGTTACATTCTCAGTTTAATAATATAGCTTGGCATATAACTCTACGGAAACAAGGGAGAGAATATAACACCAGCAGGGCTTCTTGTTCATTAAAGAATCGACTTTTTAAACTCTAGAGCAGATAAATTTGGGGTTTCTCAGCAATAAAGCAAAATGGTACATTTTGTGCTTCAAGATTATTATTTCTCTATAATCTTAAATCACATAATAGGACATTTTACACAGCTGACTGTTTATTGCCCTTTCTATTTTCTTCTCTTTCTCTTAATTTTTTCTTTTTGCATTACCTTAGTGTTTCTCAGAATCAATGCCCTATAAAACAAACCCTTCCATTGCCTTGCTAGCCTGCTATGCCCTGACCTGGCAAAAATAAAGCAGGCAAAATTAATGAAGAAAGGACACTTACGATACAAAGAAACTTTAAGAGTGGTGGCTCAGTTTTGCCAGGGAAAGATCTTAGCTGGGTGTCCTGCCATTCTTATGTAATAAACTAGGCTTAATTAAGATGGGTGGAGTACATCAGTCCAAACCTGAACACCTGTGGTACTGATGCCTACATTTGAGCTGAGAGCAAATGTTTCCTTTATAGTCACTTCCACTGCACAATCCATGTCAACCTATGTTAGATACTAAAACACAAGAAGTCTTCCAGAAATGCTTATTTTTGTACATTTTCTGTTAAGGTAGTCTCTATGACTAGATCAAATGTAGGCTTCTACATGGCGGATGTCTAAAATAAGGTGTGATAAAACAAGGTCCAGGTAGGTAAGTGGTTTGTAGTGCTTTCTAGATCTGTAGTCCCATTCACATTCTCAGGCATAAAATAACCATCACATTTCAGAGGGCTTTTTCTCCTCAGGTGAAGTTGATTGATAGAAACCACTGATGTTTCTGCCTTCCTCTGAAGCATGGGCCATAATGCCAAGATATAGCTGTCCTGATGTCCCTAAAAAGCAAAACACTGAGAAAGGCCTGTGGAATGTTCTACCTATAAACTGGGTCTTTTAATTAATATAAGGGTGCTGGGAGGCACTTTTGGATAACAGGTATAAGGGTGTGTGAAGTGGGTGTTCTCTGGACCTGGCCTCAATAGCATAATTTCATTATTCGATATGACTGCTAGTGAATGGACTCAGTGACCCATATAGTCTTTCTCAGTCCTCTGGGTGTTGAACATGTGTTCTCCTAAAAATATTTTGCATTCAGTTATTTACTGCAAAATAATTGTTCAGGACGTTGTTATCTGTCATCTTTAAAATCCTTTCCTTATTTTAGATAAATTCACTGGTGTACATACTCAGCATGTGCTTGGTGTGCCTTTAAAAGAAAGTCTGGGATATCACTTGCAGGAGTACCCAGAATGGAAAATGCCTGTCAAACTGTCAAAATTTTGGAGACTTTTCCTTTGACATGAACTTAGAACTTCTATTTTTTCTTTGTTTTTTAGCACTTTACATCTTCAAAGTTCTTATAAGCATTTTCTGATCACATTTATTATTTCTATTTATAAAATATGACTGCCTCGAAGACTAACAAGACTGAAAGTGGTATATTTTTAATTCACACAGTTATTCATTTGTACAGAAAACCTCCTCAAGCTGCACACACTGACAATTTCCTTATATAGCCTCTCCTTCACTCCACTGGTACCTCAAAAACAATCCTAACTCTCAACTTAAATCTGGGAAGGGCTCTGAATTAGCACTGGTCAACGTTGCTTTGATGTCTCTTTTCACCAAGAGATGAATTATGGAGTAGCTGAAACTATCTGCTGGTTCAGCTCAGCTTAGACAAACACTGTTGGTCAGACAAAGCAACGTAACATTTCATAAACTTTACAAAACCACTCCAGTAGCCCCACAAGAACTACGTAGTGCAGAGTGGTACTGCCCCTCATGAAGGCACTTGTAGCTGGAGGGCAGGAGGCTCTTTCCTACTTCTCCTCCACCCTGTGTGCAGCAGAACCTGAACTCGGAGTCTCCTTTATTAGCAAAAAGTACTCTTACCATTAGGCACTCCAATATTTCTAGGAAGGAGCTCTCTTTTCAAAGCTCCTGTAGCCAGCAGAAGCGGTTAAACTATCGCTGAAGCAAGGACTTCAACTGACTTTCATACCTCTAAGCTAAAATGTCATAACCAGCAAGCTAAAGAACCAGGCTTTCACATTTATTTCCCTGTCTGTCAAAATGAATACTCAATTATTTACAAAAAGTGGAACAGCTTCAGCAAGCGAGACTGAAATGCACCAATAGGCACGCTACAGAGATAGAAAATCCATATTTAAAATCAGAGAGAGGGGGGATTTGAACCTGCATCTCCCACTTCCCCAAAAGCTGTTGCAAACATGGGGATTCATGGGGCCAGAAAAAGGAGGTAAACAGAAGAACATAGCATGATACATTCACTTTTTTTGAATTAATTTCCCTTGTGAATTCAGTACTTTGCTCCCAAATTTCCTCTGCATTACTAAAGCAGCATAAAATTTATCCAATGTTATTTGGGGTCAAACAAGGTATTTCCTTCAATCCAAAACGATTTTCAGTTTTGATTCTCAGGAGCTGGGAGAGAAGCAACCAAACAAATTTTCATTTCAGGTTGACCCAAAATGACTTTTTTTTGTTGTTTGAACCACTGAACTGAAAAAAAAATCAGTGATACATACAGCTCTGTTTGAAGGTCAACAAATGTATGGGCTGCTAGAAAATAAAAAAGAGTGCTTCTAGAAGTAAAGGATCTTTTTACAGATATTGTGTGCTTCAATCGCAGGAAAATATGTGTGGGAATTACAAACTTAAGCAAATCATTTATTCTCAAACTGCCAAGTGAAAGAAATGTAAAAAAGCTGACCTGTAGGATACTTTTAGTCTAAATGATTAAAGATATCACAGAGAAACACTAGCACCATGAACTTCTTCCACAACTAAACTCAAAGACAGTGAACAGTCTGGAGTTCTCATTAAATAATCTTCATTAGGAAAAGCTATATGATGCTCATGTTCCTAACTGGTCTCACTGTTAGCCCTAAAGTAAGTTCATCTCAGGGATTCTACCTGGAAGTGGAAAAAGCAAGGCAAGAATGGTAAGTGTATGGAGAATAGATCGCAGCTTCATAGCCAAAGATAAGGGGGGGAAATAAAGTCCCAGCCTCTAGTCTTCACTGCCAGAACATTTGCAGCCCAATAAGCTGATTCCAGAAATAAGTGGCTGAGTTCCAACAAGGCATTCAACTTGTTAACTTTAGTAATTTTGCTGACAAAAGTGTCTGCTTTGGGACGATAAATATCCCCTTGCACTCCATTCTTGCAAGTTTTTTGCCCTGGCCCACTGATATTGCTTCCTACAGAAGCTGAATTTCCCTCATATACTTCTCATTCAAGTCTTAATTTTTGCTGTACACAGCCAGGAGATGCAGCTGTCTCAGGAGGAGATGACTGTGAAGTCAATGGAGCAGCAGTATTTACACCATATGGAAAACCAACATGCAGACTGGAGTATCACACAGAAAGACAAGCTATCCTACCCTCTCCCTAGCAAAATTTACAGGCATAATACAGCCCTGAAGTACCCAAAGGGAAAATATTTAACACATGTCTCAGGAGACTCACATAATTCCAAATTACTAAAGTTGCTGCTAAAGGCCCATACGGATAAGGAGGCCTGGCTGTCTCTGTTGCAGCCCCTGGCTTCATTAAAATTGTCCAGAAAATGGCAACGCTAATACGTTATCACACTTGGGCGGCAAGGAGCAGATTAGGAGGATGGGCTGCGGTGGGAGCTCAGTGTAAGTAACCCCATGGTGACCTCATTCAACATCCCTTATCCTTTTGTGTTAGGGGACCCCCGTTCAGAGAAATGAAATTGGGAGGTCCCTGGAGGGAGCAGAAACTCTGCTCTTCCACGAGCCATCTGCCTTTCAGTGCGAGGCAGTGGTTTTACAAAGCTCAGCAGCCAGGCGGTTATTGAACTCGACGTCTTTCACACGCTTAGCGATCGGTTATACCTGAGGCTCTCTGAAGCTATCTACAAGTCTGGCCCCTCCAGGTCGTTCTCGCTGTCAGATCAATCACGCTAGTATGTCTGCACCGGCAAAGAGAACTCAGGGACTGTGTCCTAGGGCTAGAGGGACACCACGCAGAGCAGTGTCCAAGTGTTACGTGCCATGGGTGGACCCACTTTGGAAAAGCTCTGATATACGCAAACTTGAACAAACTCGGATTATCTAGAAAGAACCACACTGGGAAGCAACTATAGGTCTGCAGTGTGTGCGTCCTTCAAACGGACCTGGGGAGCAACAGCAGCCCTGGTCAGTGATGAGTAGCTGCAGTTTGGTTGGAAGGACTGACTTCCCTCTGCCCTCATCCACAAGCTCATAAAAATAGCCATTCCAGAATTATGGAAGATAGGCTTGAAATGGGCCTGGGAGATAAGCTTCCCACTCTTTGGTTTCATTGCTATACTATATCTGTTTTTTTCCAACAGGTATCTGGCCTCTCATTTTTTTTTAATTCCCGCGACGGGGATTCCACAGCTGCCCTAGACAGTCTGGTCCAGTGTATCTCTACCCTTAGTGAAAAGATAAAGAGTCTCCTGTTGTGGAATTCACCTGTGTCACCAGCAAAGGGCGGTCCTGGACATGGATACTAGATTATTCCTTTCCTCTTTATAGCAGCTTTGTATAATTTCAGTCAAGATATCTTTCCAAGATCCCCTATGCAGAACACACCTTAATCTCACTGAGCCTTTTTGCATAACATTCCCAGAATACAGCGGCTCTGCCGATTACACAGGAACATAGAAATACCAAAACCATGATCTACTGGAAGCCCTTCTTTAAAATGCTCCTTTTCGTGGCAGAAAATAATTGATGGTGATTAAGCTACACATAAGCCAACCCTGCTGCTAGTAAGAAAGTAAAGTTTTGTCCTCACGTTCCCCATTTGATTGAAAGGTCTCAGGGGTACAATCTGTACTTGCACGGTGCTCGTGCCACACGCAACACACAATTACCTGCCTGCAGCTGGAGCAGCACAAACAACAGTGAGTAGTTTGAGGGGACGGTAGCTTAGGAGGCAAGACCAAAAAAAAAAAACAAATCACAGTTAAGCAGTGATGAGCAGAATTCTCTGTTAGCAACTGGTGGTATCCTATAGCGGTACCGTAAGGACATTTATGCCAGAGTGAGGATTACTTTAATTATTTTGGATACATCTGTCCCTACCAGTTCAGTGCTCTACTTTTTCCAGGCAATGAAAAAGATAAGTTATGCAGCAAAGCCATACATTTCCTAAAAAGATAAATTTGAAATATTCAGAATATACCTAGGTGAATGAGTGACTTGTGGCTTGTATTTTGTTAGAATGACTTGAAGTACAGCGTTTCTAAAATTTACTACACCAACTTATAATGAATCAAAGTAATCACATTATTTTTCCTCTTTATAATCTCTTCTCCCTTTTGTGATAAATTGCAGAGGCAGAATGGGTGATTTTTATTTATTTATTTATTTATTTTTAATGAACTGACTGGTCTTACAACTAATTTCTTGACAGGTATTTTTTTGTTCCTCCTTCTATTAACGGAGTTAATTATAATAAAAACTAAAATCAAGCCATGTTTCAAAAGATAAAACTTTCCCCCGGTGGGAGTGAGAGCAATTCCCAGCATCCTTCAACAGAACAGTTAATTTTCTATTGCCTTAGTTTTGAAAAGCTTGCAGATCTGCAAATAAGAAAACGTAAACTGCATGCCAATATAGTGCTCTGTCCTGTTTTTTTATTCCTTGATTAGTTTCACTTTAGCCATAAAACAGGAAAGTAAACAAATGAAATCATGAATCTAAAGATCAGTGCGTTATAAAGGAAGCACAGTAACTCAATTCAGTAGACATTACCTGTTCAGCAAATGTCTCATGGATAAACTCATTACCAGAGCGGCTCAGGGACACTCCCAAAGAGCCATTTTCCATTAGAATATGCAGTACCATCAAAACCCTTGTAAAATCAGGTCAGTTTTCCTGGAATTTCATTTTGGAATTAAAAAAGGAAGGAAATTGTCGAGAAGGTTGAAGTTCCTTTGACAGTGTATGCCAATCAAAGTGTTTTTTTTTTAAATCTACTTTTTAAAAGTCTATCATAATTTGCATATTTTAATTGTGTATTACTATATTTTGTAGTGAAAAAAAGTCAACATTAAAATTAAATGCCTCCATTTTTCTGAAACAAAATTTTTCTAACGACCTGATACAACCTCAAAGAAAATTTCCTTCAGAGAATTTTAAAACATTTCGCTTCAATTCTCATACACAATGTAGACAAGTTTTAAAATTTCAGAATCCATCACGTAGTGGAACTTCCATTCAACTTCCATTCATGGCCCTTAGGGACACGGTTTCATGGTAGATTTGGCAGTGTTAGGTTTACAGTTGGACTTGATGACCTTAAGGGTCTTTTCAAACCTAAAAGTTTCCGTGATTCTATGATTCTAACTCTTCTACTCACTACAGGATATGAACCAAAACCCTCCTTGCACCACTTAACATTTATTTTTGTTCAGGGGAATGGTTCCTGACACTGTGGGAGTTGTCACATCCACTTCAAGATAGTGCAGGTCCAGTGAGCAGCTTTAGGAACTAATTTTTGAGGTGCTAAAACAGGCCTGAAAGTCCCAGATTCTGCCACTGTTCTACTATAATTTCCTGTCTTGCTTTATGTAAAATTAGGATAACTTCTCATAAGGAATACAACCAGGTTAGGTAAAAACAAAAACACAACCCTGTGCTTTTAAATTATGTTTTGCAGGGTTTAGGTTGCTCCCAGAGTTGTTGATCTCCTAGGAGCCAACACTGTATACCAGGTTTAGAACCGTGATTCAGATTTGAGATTTAAAATGATCTAGTGGCCAGAATCAGACCATACTGTACAAAGACAAGCATCTTAGTTTAATATAAGGGTTACTTGTGCCCTAATAATAGTTGCCATAAGGGTGTATTAAATAAGCGCACGTGGCATTTCTTTGTCCCGTCTTTGCTACTGCCACTCCATTTTGAGGATAACCTAGCCTTTTATGGGTTCTCTCAACAGAGCCCAAGTTACTTTAAGTCTCAATCTTCATTACTTCTGTCTTCCCAACAGATTTTTCACAACAAGGTCCCCACATTTCACGTCTAATTCTTTGGGGAAAATCCACATTGAAAACTTTAAACAAGGTTCATGTCTTTTAAAGGCTGTCATGGCACACCAAGCAACTATTATCTGATGTCATATGAAGAACAGAATATAGAATAAACATACAAGATGCTGGTTTCTGGACAGAGCTGTTAATAACCCCTGTAGACTGAGTGATGCAAAGATACTTAATGTTGAGATAAGGAAAGGAAAAATATTTCAAGGAAAGAGAGAATTTACTTGAGAATACATTGAAGACTACTCAGTCAGATGAAGCAATCTAAGACCTGGAGTGAGGAAACACTTTGCTAATGCAAATGAAAGAAAAAGGAATGAAAAAGAAAAATGAACAGGAAAAGATAATTCTTATAACACAATAATACAGGAACTTTTTTTTTTTGCCTTGAAAACATGAAAGTCCCCTGCCATGAAGAGAAAGTTTGGGGTTGGTTTTTTTCCCCCCACATACACAAAAAAGGGTGATTCTGTTTTAAAAATAAATATTTGTTCCTCAGCTGTTCTTTTATATTTTAAAATATGGCAATGCGATTCTTCATCTATATTCATACTTAACAGGAGTGGCTCTGTTCTTTGTTGATGTATAGGGCTGATTATATTCTCCAGCAGATGGGACAGCTGAACACATACCACACAAACTTTGCCAAAGTCTGTAAAACTAATCACTTTAAATCATACACAGTTTAGGAAATATGTGTATATATTTTTATTTCCAGACAAAGCAGTAAAATTCTTATTCCTCATTCCGTACATCAGCTTCCTGACAAATCCTGAGTAAATTTCAGATTTGCATCAATATGTTTTCATGTTCAAAAGTTTCCTTTCCTGAATCTTTCTCATCATAACTTCTCTGGAGTACAAATTGGTTCACATGCATTTCCCACCCTAGTCAGCTTCCCATTATATTGAATCTGACCTTCTCCCTATATGATCAGATCTGTCTCCAGGTGTGAAGCCCTGAAACAAAGTCTGGATGTAACTGCTGAGGAAAAAAAAAAGTCTCAGATTGTATTTTAGTATAAATCATTGATATCATCCAGGTGGCTTTTTTTCCCTTGAATAAATGATACAGCAGTGGGCTGCATCACACGTGTTGTAGGACATCCTCTGCAAGATAGCTGAGAGTCTCTGTGCATCAAGTTTGAAGTGGGCTACCAAAAATCCTGTGATTTTTTTCCTTTATCCTTTTAAACCTGCTTTTACACCTTTGGGTTTTGTTCTTGTGTAGAGATGCAACGTATATTTCCCCATTCCCATTTCCTCAGGTAGCATTGTCAAACCAGATTTTTCTAACTCTTTTCCTTAGCACATGCATTGTTTTACCATTTCTCAGTCCCTAATTCTAACAAACTTCCTGTGGAAGATCTGTGATATCTTTCAGACAGGACAGGCAATATGCTTCAGGAATCTCGCCAGCTCTAGGTGACTCATCACATATGGAGGCACCAAATGAAACAGTTTTTTATAAAATTAATCAGAATTTGTAAGCAGTACACAGCAGATTCCCCAAGTCACATTTCACATGCTCTAAGCACTAATTACAATCTGCCATTTAAACCTGAAATGCAAAGAAGGTCTGTATTGCAACATTTATTTTATTTGAAGAAGAGAGATTCTCAAAGGCACAAGGGCTGTGATATGATTGTCTCACTAACATGCAGGAGGTATTAGGTGCTGCCTGGCTGAAAATTGCCTCTGTAAGTGAGGAGTTTTACTGTGTTTCATATTGCACCACAAATTTTTCATGATGTCATTGCAAAGCCATAATTCTGTTCAAGTTCATTCAAAAGGCCCATGAACCTTAGCAAACCTTTTGATAAATATCTGAGTTTTAAGCCAAGTTTTATGTTTCACCATCAACATTACCAACAGTTTTAATACACCTCAGTATGTTGAGTCTGTATGTGGCAGTATATGTAATCCAGGCAACTGCACAAATCATTGCAGCCATTCATTCAGGTCTGTGAACCATTGTTATTAATGCAATAATTTTGTACTCTTTATTGCAATAATTTGGTACTCTCATCACAAAAGTGTAAGTTTCTTCTCTTTTTCACTCTCACGCATTCATCAACTCTGTTCACACAAAAATTAGATTTTTTTCTTCCCTTTCCTCTTCTTCTCACACTTTCCCTGCCCTGAAAAACATTGGAGATCTTTCTTCCAGCAAAAAGTGATATGGACTGGCTCACCTCCGTCTCTGGTCCTGACACGTTTATTAAAAACTCTATTCAGATATTGTTTTTACATCTAGTTTTGGATGCACAACACTGCATACAACGCTGATCTCTCTTGTTAGAATCGAAGTCAATCTTCCAGCCTCTAATGCCCTTCATACCTACGTACAGGACATCACTTGTTGCAAGTGTACCTGTCTTTAAATTCTCTGATTATTCCTGAGTGATATATATATGGTATATATACAAATATAACTTATATACATATATACTTGTTAAAATAAATAAACTAAAAGAGAAAGCAAAGAGGAAAACCCTGTTAACGGGTTTTAACACTGTTCCTTGTTGTTACGTATGCTAAGCTGTGTGAACAGGACTGATCACAAGAGAAAGGCAGGGCTCCCAGTTCCAGCAGATTCTAATTCAAGCCATCAGTGGGTTTCTAACATGCATCATGCCCCACAGCATTGGGCTGTCTGAGCAAAAGAAGCAAAATGCTGCTCCCCTGTGCAGAAGGAACAACCACATGTAAACAACAAAGTCATTTTACCTTCAAAGTGGAGTTCATAGCCACTTCTGCTGTCAAAACCAGTTCTGAAATCCAATGAAAATCAACACCTATGGTTGAGAAGTTCATATGCTTTGTAAAGAGTACTCTCAATCTCAGTAGTACGTCCATAAAACTCCTAAGACTGATTGTCTTCTACCAGCAGAGCTGGTAGTGGCTAAATAAAGACAATAATTTTAAGTCTAAGAAAATTAATTTTTCTACTGACAGTATTTTATTTTTAGGAATACTTTCTGTACCACCTTAGACTTACCATGGTTACCAGGTTGCCTGTATCTTTGAAACCTTTTTCTGAATTTCTCAAGCACACCTCTACTGAGGATAAAGAATCTCACCCAGGAGATTATACTAACACGGTTGTACAAAAGAGAACTGGGGAATAAGATCAAGGACTACACCCATAATCACCCACATTGCTTCGCTGTTAGCTTCCTCACCCGCTTTGCTTTGGGCTGTTCCAACTAGCCATCTCCAAGATAAGGGAAGACTTGGGGTATCCCTCACGCCAGGGTCTCACCCCAGGAGACAGCATGGATGAGATTGGACCAGCCTTGGTTTCCTCCATCCATGTTCCTCTGGAAATGACACACTCCCCACAGTTCTGGCAGAGAGCATGTGAGGTCCTGTATGGATAGTCATCAGCAAAAACGTGGAGGTTCCCAGTTTTCTAGCACTGATCTGATGGCCACTGAGGTACTGAGCCTTGAGATGTGGTTTGCAAATTAAGCATAACTAAACAAAAAGCAGCAAAAAACAAAAAAGCTCAGCACCTCAAAAGGTACAGCGTGCTGCGTAGTGAACCCCTAGGTGTGCAGCACGCACCTATTTTGTGCTATAAAACATCACTCTGCTGGGTTACACCACAGCCCTTAGATCATCTGAGTTCCTTTGAACTGAAAAAAAACAAACCAAAACAAAACAAAACCCCCCAAAAACTCACACAACACAGTTTTTATTTCCTAAGGGCAACACATGGGCTACAGAGGAGACCAAACCCAAGTGCTACGCCATGTGGACAGTCTACTTAGAGGAGATTGAACTTCACCAACGAGGGGATGAGCCAGGCCATGCCTCACTACCTCTGATCCTCTTTTATTTAGCAGTAAGAAGGCAGCTAGGGGATTTCACTGCCCGCTACCACAGCCAATCACAGCAGATAATCTGATTCATAAATTCATCATCTTCTGGTCTTAAACCTTTGGAAAAGAACAGGGGAGAGGAGGGAGTTTTGATGTCACTAGTCCACTTGGCAGCCATTTGGAAGGATGTTCTGAAAATCATTACTCTGATCAAAAAACACCCATCTAGTTTAGAGCTCAGTTATTCCTGGCCAACTTACATACACTTGTATTTACGCTAAAACTGTTCCTTAGGTTAAGTAGCTCTTCTTTTTTCCCTGCTGCTTACTCCTCTCTGATGCATTTGTCTGAGCTAAACAAGTTAAATTTTTAAACTTCCTCTTACAGGAGACAGGCTCTTCGTCTCCTTGGTCATCTTAGTAGCCCTTCTCCAAGCCTATTCTACTTTCTATTTATCATCATTTTAAAAAATGATTGTTTAACACAAAATGTGTTCTAAAGCCTTCCATCTGCTGCAATTATATTAATGGCACAGCAGAACCTTGATTTCCAAATCTTACAGTGAGTATGCTTCCTTTATTGGTTCATACAGTAAGAATTCAGACGTGACAGATGCCTTAAAAATCTGCATTTCTAGGCTTGCAATTTTTTATATTAAAAATATTGTTTATTTTTAGAGATGGGAAGCCATATTCGGTACCATTCCTTTCATTTTATTTTGGGGATGCAGTTTAGCAGCCTCAGCATAGGTACCATTGTGGACTAGTATATGCAGCTGTCATCACAGCCTCCCCTAATTCCTGTGCTGTATATGCCATTGCTTTGCTGTTTTATTGGGTTTGTGTGGCAAGGTTTTGGGGCAGGGGGCTACAGCAGTAGCTTCTGTGAGAAGCTACTATGTCCGACAGGCGACATTGGTAGTGCCTCTGGGATAACGTACTTAAGGACGGGAAAAGTTGCTGGAGAACAGAAACTGCAGCCAAGAAAGAGGAGTGAGAAGATGTGAGGGCAACACCCCTGCAGACCCCCAGGTCAGTGCAGCAGGAGGGGAGGAGGTGCTCCAGGCGCCGGAGCAGAGATTCCCCTGCAGCCTGTGGGGAAGACCATGGTGAGGCAGGCTGTCCGCCTGCAGCCCAGGGAGGTCCACGCCAAAGCAGATCTCCACCTGCAGCCCGGGGAGAGAGGACCCCACGCTGGAGCAGGTGGGTGCCCGAAGGAGGCTGTGACCCGGTTGGAAGCCCGCGCTGGAGCAGGCTCCTGGCAGGACCTGTGGCCCCGTGGAGAGAGGAGCCCACGCTGGAGCAGGTTTGCTGGCAGGACTTGTGACCCTGCGGGGGACCCACACTGGAGCAGTCTGTGCCTGAAGGACTGCAGCCCGTGGGAAGGACCCACACTGGACAATTTCATGGAGGACTGTCTCCCATGGGAGAGACCCCACGGTGGAGCAGGGAAGAGTGAGGAGTCCTCCCCCTGTGGAGGAAGGAGTGGCAGAGACAAGGTGTGATGAACTGAACCCAACCCCCATTCCCCTGAGCCGTTAGTGGGGAGGAGGTGGAGAAAACTGGGAGTGGAGTTGAGCCAGGAAGGAGAGAGGGGTGGGGGGAAGGTGTTTTTAAAATTTGGGTTTATTTCTCATTACACTACTCTAATTTGACTGGCAATAAATTAAAGTAATCTCCCCAAGTCGAGTCTGTTTTGCCCTTGACAGTGATTGTTGAATGATCTCTCCCTGTCCTTATCTCGACCCACTAGCCTTTCGTTCTATTTTCTCTCCCCTGTCCAGCTGAGGAGGGGAGTGATAGAGTGGCTTTAGTGGGCACCTGGCCTCCAGGCTCAACCCATCCCAGCTGTTATCACAGGTACCCCACAGCATGTCACATGGCACTAGAAGTCTATGTTTAGGCAGCTGAATCACATCCTAGATACCTCTGCTGTAGACATCCTCATCTGAACGAGTCACCCTAGGTCATATGCAAACATCTACCTTTGGTGAGATTAATTCCATAATCCAGTATCCAAACAGATGTATCACAAGTGCAGTTTTGACTTCTGGTGAACTTTTCTATGGATATTTCTTTAAAATATTTTTCTGAGTTTATTTTGAAATAAAATATAATTTAATGGCAATTCAGTTTTTTTTAATTTATTCATATATTTTATGATACAAACAGCAATATGAAATACGGGATGTATTTCCAGTCATATTAGTTATGACATGGCAATCTACATTGCTGCTAATGTGTCTTAACATGAATAATATGATAATTAAAATTTTCTAATTTTAGAAATGTTATCATGAACCAATATTACCCAGTGCTGCTGGAAACATCTTATTTTTCTAGATCAATCTGTGTTGTAATCAAACAATTTCATACTTCTGATCTAGAAAGTTAGATGACTGTTTATAAATCTGAGGAACAGCTTTTTGCAGTATCCTAGAAAAATGATTCTTGGGCAACACCAAAATTTTAGAAGGACCTTCTGCGCTGGTGAGTATATCAGCCCAGATTCATCCTGCTCCACCTTAGGCACCAAACCAAAAGTTCTAACTTGGTCTCTGTGGGAAATTTAATGCGTAAATTCTTTCACAGACCTTTTAGCTGGCTAGGGTGATAGGTGGGAAGGATTGCAGGGGAAAAATATCTTTCTTTAAAGCTGTATTCTCTATGAAGACAACAAAAAAACCCAATACCTCTGAAGACCTGCAGAGAAAGATCCCCTGATTATGACAGGTCTTTCTTCCTACAAATCTGGAGTCTCCACCAGATCAGCTTATGAGAGTTGTCAACACCTTTACCATGAATATAAGGAACCAATAGAAAATTTTAATTAATCATGTTCTCTGGTCCAATCTGCCTGTACATCTTTCACCTTAGTGCACTAGCAGATCAGAGCAAGAGTCTCTTCTTGCAGCTCGCTTTCTCTCACTCTTGCTTTACTGGCAGCACAGGGACTCTGTTTCAAAGGACGCGTGTTTATCTACTTGTGAAAGCTACTTCCTAGGTTGTTATACACCTTCCAACAATACAAATGATGTGGATTCAGTCTCCTGGCTAAGGAGATCCTACTTTCCAACTCTTATCTCCATGATGAATGGTCTAACTGCTCAGCAGTTAGGCTAAAATTGGTGGCAACCACATCTAACACTCCAGATTTCTCTAGCAAGTTACTCTTGTGAGGTAGGTAGAGCTTAGATGCCTGAATATGACTTGAAGAAGAGCTTTGGTGGGAAATAAGTGCTTAACTCCCAAGTATGAACATGCACAGGTCCCTAGAGCTAGGTGCCCAGGGAGGTTCAAGCGAAGTACAGAGCTAACTAATAAATTTTGATGGCCTTAAGCTTAGACAGTCCTGAAAATTTGGATGATTAAATTGATGCCTGGGACTTCAATGAGTTTCAGGAAACTAGGTCCCAAAATGCAGGGATTTCAGCTGATGTTCCTTGTTATTCTGTTCTACCTTAAAGTCACTAGAAAAAGAGGTACCTCCAGAGGATTATTCAGCCAACTTAAGATGTGGCTCTGGAGATGGCTGTCACAATTAATTACAGAGGCAATTAAGCTTTTAAGTTAATTATTAAGTTAAACTAGTTAGATACTTTAAGTTAGATGAGATGAACACAAACTTGACTGCTTCTATTATTTTCGTCCTCCAGGTGTCTGAAGAAGATGCTTGAAATAAGAAATTATGCTTGATGCATACCATGTATATCAAGTACCACCATATATATATAAAGTAGCAACTACACTTCACGTTTATACTGAAATGCTTTGGTCATTATGTGATGTCATAGTAGGACATGTAAGGGGCAATTTATCTCACCTCACTCTGACACCTACAAGAGTTACAATATTTACATTTTATGTAGACTCCCTTTAGAGACAATGGAGTGAAGTAGGTGCTTCATGACACGTCTGACTTATTGAAGTTGTCTAGCTTCACTTGAGAGATGTGGCACCCTAGAAGTGCCAATCTCTTCTGTCAGTCCCAAAGGGATTCTAAATGGCTAGCTCTGATTTGCACGTCTGCAACTTAAAAGTAGGAGAAATTAATCTCTCCCCAATCCCATCTTGTATAGTATAGCATAATATCGTGGATTTCTGTTTGTGTGTTGTGAAAAAATAAAAGATACAAAAAGAAAAGCATACTTCTGAAGCTAATTTTAATTTTAAACTGAAATATTGTAAAATATTGCAATTTACTTTATAAATGGTTTTATGGAAAACTTTGATTTTAAACAAATCAAACTCAGGGAAATTTGAAAAGCTCAACATGTCATGTGAAGTAGAAATGCTTAGTTTTGAACAACTGTTTTCAGTTAACATACAAGTATTTGCATAGCTTGTACTAGGGAGTGATAGAAATACTGGTTCCAGTTTCTTAAAATCAATCAGTTGATGATGTCTAGGTACAAAAAACAGTCTTTATGTGTGTTTTGGAATAAAATAACCCATGTAATTTTATATTTTACACTTAAGGACACTCAGCTGAGAATGCCATGCACACATTACCATCCATAATTTAATTTTGCATGTAATTTCATGCACACTATGAATCCATCTCAAGCCTACTGTGCGTCTACAGAAATCTCACATTTTTGTAAGCAAATCTCACTTAGGCTACACACCTCGAGTCATTGTTAAGCTAACGAATTGAAAGAATGCAGCCCAACAATACAAGTATTAAATTGATAAATGAATTCCACAGATCTATTTATCCGTTGACTAATGAAGACTTTAAACGCCTTGATAAGTGAAAGAAGGAGTAGTGTTCCGAGAAGCATTTTCCTAAAGTAATTTGAGGTTATTCAGCTACTAGCACAATGCACAAAGTCACAGTAAATCCAAGTTAACATGCTGCACTTGGTTCAGACCTTACAGAACTGGCAGGGAACTGAAAGAAGTTCATCCCCTGCTTCGGTGATTTCTTATGAGGTAGTTTGCCATAAAGCCTGCTGGATTTTTTTTTTTAAAAGGTTTTCAACTAGAAAAAAGTTAACCTAGCAGGTGACATATATTGGGGAGAGAAATTAAACTGAAAAACATTGTGCTGCATCCCCCTTTCCCTCCCATTTATTTTCTCTTACAGTGTTAACACAAGGCCCAGATCTTTAGCAGATTGGCTCTATAACATATTACCTGCCTTGAGACTCCAATGTGAGGGTTACTCCGCTTCCAGCTCCCGCTTTCTGCTTAGCTGGAGTCTAGAGGTATTGTGGAACTGCTGGTCAAGGTGTGTAGATTGCTGTCCATCGGAACGTCCCAGGAGATCAGTCAAGGCCATGCTGGGTAGGACCAGATTCTTACACAAGCAACACACCTGCCCATACCCTCCCATATCATTTGCAGAATTTCACTATTACCGGTAAGGTTTGGACTTTAAAAGGAAGTCCACTGAGTTGCTACATTAATGTTCACTGCCCACTCCTAGCAAGCCTGATGTACCCAGGCTATATTTCATTTACTGCACGTGCACGGTTGCCTTGCAGTCACCACGTGTTTGTCGAGGTGTGTGGAACTGCGTTGCAGACAAAACAAGTCATGAGAAGTCCTTGACATGGGAGCTAGAGGCAGAAAAACCAACTCGCAGTTTCTGGAAGTTAACAGGTGAGGTGGTTCCACCTCAGAAATGGCCCTGCTTCGCAGACCGATCATCGACTTCCCTGTGGTTGGGAAAAGATTTGAAATGTTCAGAGAACTGGAACTAAATAAATACGATTTTTTTTCATATCTTAATTAGACGTGCTTAGGGAAACTACTTGGATAGGCTAATAATAAATTAAATATGGCTTCACCAAGATGTGTTTTGTAATTATGGTGGAAGTTGTGATGCAGTCTGAAGTTATTACCAAACATAATTGCAACACTCAGAAGGCTACACGGTTATGAAGGTTTAAAGCTATAGTGTTGAGCCACTTGAGCAAAATACTGTTCTCTAACATCTTCGCATAGAGAATTGTTAATAGGACTGACCTTTAGCTGAGGGGAAGTGAAAAAGACCAGTAAATTATAAGACTAAAAGGCATGCGTGAAGAAATCAGTAATAAAAAAAAAAAAAAAAAAATGTAAAAAAAGAACGTTCTCGGAAACCTGTTCAGTGAATAAAAACTAAATCATGGAATTTATTCAAACAAAACATAAAATAAATATTTTATTTTTAAATAACACTAGTCTTGTGGCATGATGATTTGAGAATTGTTATCAGTGTGTGAATTTCCCGTGAAGCCAGTTTAAACTCTTCTCACAGGTTTAAAAAGACAATGTGCTCAGAGAAGGCAACTACACACTTTCTTCAGCAGCCAAAAACCATTTCCAGGTTCACAGTTTTACAGGTCTGTTTTAAAAGGCTCACAGTCTAGTGTAAGAAAATGTGTGAAAACAGGTAATTGTCTTCTTTCCTTTTTTCCATATTTATATGAAGTCTATTCTGTTGGGTGCAAAATTCAACTAAAAATTAGCTAAATAATACAATTGTAAATAAAAGCAAAGCTGCAGGAACTTTAATAACACATTTTAAATACTCAAAAACTTAATAACATGTGAAAAATGACAGTATGTTTCAGTTGGCAGATTCTGCCAATTCATATGCAACACAATGCTTCCATGAAACACACTTGCCAAGCATACCTAATCTCTTCTTTAGATATCTAACAGTGATACTGTCAAGGAAGAAAGTATTTCTTCATCTTTTGGGATAGAAGCATCATCCTTAACTTTGGAAAACCGGGATGCACAAATCTGTGAATTGCATCTCAGGCTTTGACTGGCGTTGTAGCCCAGAGCCTGTTCTGAACCCTGAAGTAGGCAAATTAACTCTGCAGCGTTCTAGCAAACACAAAAAAATGAACAAGTATTACTTTGGTAGAAACAGGAATCCATGGTTGGAAGGAAGAAGGATATATAATTAAAAATCTGTCCATGGGCTAAGCCTTCTGCAGCATCCTGGTCTGACTGGAGGGTGATGTCAGTCCTTCACTCTCCTTGGTCATAATCCTGAAATACTTTCTGTACAAAGAGCAATGGTGTGATTGTACAGATACCTGACGTAAAGCTAGTGAAGAAGGCCATGTGTCAGGGGTGAGGAGCAAGGATAGACTTCACTGTCTGTGACCAGCAGCTACTCTCTAGGTGCCCTGAGAGCAGCACCCCTGAAGTACCTCCTTCCTTCATCAGCACTGGAGAGAGGCAGGAGGCTTTGAAGGCATAGGAAGGCAAAGCATCTAGCTTGGGATCTTCCTCTACAGGTTTTCAAAGGCGCTTACTTCATGAGAAGCACTTCTCTAGATGTCTAAAAATTTTGACTAAAGCTCAAAGCCAATGTTAAATGAGCTGGTTTTCCCCCTGGCCTCCCGCCCCCATCATTAGCAACACACAGACATAAACATATGTATAATATCTGTTGTACATATCTGTTGTAGATGCTGTCTGTTAAAATCAAGAGAAGACCTTGAGAACTGAAGGAAATATATAGAAAAAAATATACATAAATAATGTATCAGAGAAAGTGGGGATTTAATAAGTAGAAAAAGTCTCAGATAATAAATTTGACTTTTAAACAGGAACAAAAAATGTCACTCTTGCCTGAGCTGGATTTTAATGCAATCTTCAAGGTGTAAGAAGTGTGGAAAATCAATAGCAAATCCCAGTGTCCTTATGCTGAGATATTCAAAATGTTAGCTCTAATGGGAGTCATATAAAAGCAGCCATAAACCAGTGCTGATCAGTTCACACATGTGCTGTAAAGAGATACAGTTCAGAATTTAAATACCTCATATATCTTTTGTAAAAGGCTTTTCCCCCTCCTATAATAGTAAGTTTAAACAATATTGCAGCCTTTCTCAAAACTGAGACCACAGATGTGAAGATAGATAATTTTTGAGAAATTATTTTCTCTTCTTGGGTAATTATCATTAATGAAAGAAAAAAAAATTCTTAAATCCTAATAAATCAGAGACAGAATTGACTGACCATGCATCCAAATTGCTGCATTATTCACACTGGAATTACTCCAAAGATTAGCTGTAAATTGCCCTCTAAATTGAATTTATGGTTTCATTTTTCATAACTACTGTGTTGTGACAGATGAGAGGAATCTCTGAGAAAAATGACAGTGATGGACCCAATTTCTTAGTACTCTATCTTCAAGACAGAACTAAACTATCTCTATTTACTGTTAGGTTTTGTACAATCTATTTTGGCAAGCATAAAAACCTGTTATGAAATACAATATATCTTATTTTATACATCAGTCAGTAAAAATATCACAGAAAAACTCAACATTTCATTTGAAAAAGGAGGTTAATCAAATTAAAATAAAGTGAAGTTTCACAGACAGACACTGTACAGATAAAAATACCAATTTACACCTATTTAAAAGCTTGTACTCTATCACCACTGTGCATCTTCTCTCTGTTCCAAAGGATCCTCAATGTCTGTGCAACATGTAGAATAGGAAAGAAAATTAAGATACCACGGTATCCTGAAGTGACCTCACCACACTAGGGTTTGGGATCCTTGCCGGGGGCTTGTTTTGTGCTTTTCTTGTACAGTACCTAGCAGAAACACAGCTTGACTGTCCAAGTTATTGTGGCAATATGAGCTATAAATAATAATTACAACAATAATCTCCAAGTTCAACAAAGCTTCTGGGCTAGTGCATAAAACCTGAAATACTAGACTGCCAGATATTAAGAGACAAATGTTTTGCCCTGAAATGGCTCTTATGTATAACTTGTATCAAGCAGGAAAAATAAAAACATTGGGGGTTTTTCAGGTTTTCAAACTAGGTTTGTATAGTCCAGGCCTCTTGGGCTAGAAATAATTGAAAGCAAGTTTGAGATTATGCTTAGGTCACAAACACAGTTGATGCCTGAAGCTTTTCAGAGACAAAAAATATGGGAATGTTTATAATGTAGGTTAGATAAAGTCAGTACAAGTGCTACAGATAAGTGCAGTTTAGGTATTTCTAGCACACTAACTGAGAACCTGCATCTTTTCTTCATGTTAGAAAAATATGGTTTAATAACTGCACTAACAACACAAGGTCAGAATCTTTCACACTCATTCACATTAGCACTGAACTTCCTTTCTAAGGAATATCACTGTCTCTGGTGCAATCTTCCGAGTTTGAATAAGAATAGGAGAATCTATCCTACACCACCCAGTGTTTATGGGGCAGGCTATGGTTTCGATGCGTTTTACTTATCTTTTGCAGTAGAGACCCATCTAATGGCTCCAGGATCAGCACAGGCATTCCAGCAGGTCTACCAGCTCTGAGAATTTCTAGCTCTTCTCCCGGAATTCAACTAATAACAACAGCAATAACAGTAACATTAATAATAATTGATAGAGCTTTTCATTACTCAGTTCTCCAAGTGCCTAGGTATTTTAGAGACATCAAAACCCAAGAACAGCAAATGAGTTGCTCGGAGTACTTCAGCCAGCCAGAATCCAGTTCTCCGAAGTCTCAGCCCACCACTATCCACCAGGGTCCTCTACAAGCAGGGATGAGTATTTCATCCAGAAACTCAACCTAAACCATGGGGCTGATGCACTCCATGACATGTTTCACAGTGTTGGCTCCCTGATTATTGAAATAAATGCATCTGCTGGAGTTTGCTATGGCTGACTTTGTGCCATGTGGTCATATTTCTTCACAGGATAGGACAGAAACCTGGTAGGGAGAAGACAGAGGACAGTGCCTGCTCGGGTCTTGTTCAGACGTGTGATCAGGCCATGGTGTGGACCCTGATCCAGGAGCAGGGTAGTGTTCCCACCCCCTGAACGCTCCAAAAGTTCCTCATCAACTCCATATACACAAAAAACTTCCATTTGCTTTCCTGATATCATGATAAAAACAATGGCATAAATATGCAGCAGAATAGATCAAGGAAGAAAAATTACCTGCCTTTGATGATAATTATATATAACTGTCAAAAAACTGTGCGGTTTTCAAAGCGCTGTACAAAAAGATAAACTAATGAATCAACACAACACCATCTTAGTTATTACAAAGCAAATTAGGTGGAGTGATGTTAACCTTATTTTACATGTGAAGAATAGAAAAGGAAGGACCTCATGTTTTAAACTATGCACAATTAGAGCAGCAGCACATTTACGATTGCACACACATACTTTCTCTATGAAAAGAGTCCTAAATTGTTTATTCAAGGTCACAGAGAAAGTTTAAGGCAAAACAAAGAATAGACCAGTGCTCCACCTAATTTTTAGGCCTGTATTTTAAATGAAAGGCTCTCCCACAATATGCACAGGAGAAATTGCTAGTCTTATTCTTCTAAGTTTTTCACGTTGGCAGATATACAATCTATATGCAAATGGATATACACTTATTTTTCTGTAACCGCATAAGCAATGATTTGAACTGGCCGCAGTTGGTAGCAGCATGAAGTTGGCAATGGAAATTATAGCCGTGAACATTTCCCATGTCCACTCTACCACAGCCTTAAGACCCTGGTTTAGCACAATTAAGCCAATGCGTGCTGAATCCCAGTCAAACACAGTGTACGTATGAGATGGGCTGTCTCCAACTTTTCAATTTGCTTTCATAATAGAGCATTTTTCATAGAAGAAACATGATCAATTCGAAGCAGAGATAAGATTAGGTACTTCTAACAAGCATCTTATTTGACCTGACTGCTGTTTTCTTTGAACTTGCAAACAACACGAGCTCTCCAGAAGAAAGAAATTGAAACATTTTTAGCAGTACTTTTTGAAAGGAAGATGTGGTTCTGTTTAAACTGAATTCTTTTATGGGAACATAGTTTACAAAGAAATCAACAGGAAAACTTACAGACCTTTTTCTGACTTTCTCAGTTTATTTCTACTGTATCTAAACAGCTGATAGCTTCATTAACCATTTTATTTAGACATTAACTTTGCATTCATTCCATTTTTTGTAATATTATTTGAAATATTGGGTATTAAACTGTTGCTACAGCAAGTCATAAGTTTTATTAGTATATGACTGTAGACTATATTGTCTGCTGTATTATGTTGCTCTATGATTACTACTACCAGTGTTACTTTCTAACATTATTTTAAGCTACCTATTTTCATATCCAACATAAAATGATTTAACATTCAAAAATTCAGAATACCTGCTTTTATCACAATTTTATGAGAAATTTACAAATTTAAGCTTTTTTTTTTCAGTTTAGAGCTGAAAACTAGATGAAAGTATCAAAATGTCTAGAAGAACGTAATTGTTTTCTACCGTTTTCTAGCCAGCTCCTTTTTGAAGTGCTCCTAAGAGTGCTTTCTCACTTTACAAGTTCAACTGAGTAAGAGCATCTGTGCTACATGATGCTGAGGATGATATGCTTTTGCAGATCTGCATCTCCTCATCTCTGAACATTATGCTAGTACACGATATCTTTAGTTAGAAAAAAAATGATAAAAATAGAATTATATAAATGGAAAAGTAAGCATTGAATGGTAGTCCCATTACAAGTAGGAGAGGGAAAATAGATGTAAGTAACTTAACCACAGCATTCACAGCGTCTAGACACTACAGCATTTAAAATGTCTAATTTAGAATTATGCTCAGTTAGTGGCAGACTGGTCTCATGGCTTTCTATTTCTTGAGCTTTGTTCTAATCTTTTTTGTAGTTTCTAACATTCGGCTTCTCTGTTTTGTTTTGTTCGGGGGTTGATGCCTTTTTGCTGTATTTGTTCCTGTTCACAACAATACATAGCAAAATATCATGATAGTGGTTCCCAGGGAGACACCACTTGGAGCTATCAATTAAAAATGTAACCAAATCTTAGAAGAAAGCCCATTCTCATCCAATTTTTGAAACTCAGAGGATCTGCACAGTTCAGATGAACCACACAGACATCTCAAGTCGTCTCTGGCTGTGTGTGTCAAAAAATGAATGTGAATTGCAAAGCTTTTTCAAAAACTTACTCAACCAAGAGGTTCAAATGGTTTGGTGACTTGGCAGATTTCTCAAAAAAAAATGTGTTAACTGTATCTGGCCACTGAAACCAACTGGTTTCTGCAGGTTACATGTCTTCCTTAGAGCAGTTTGCTGCAATCACTGCTACTGAGACTGGCTCGTTCAGATTTATCACCAGAGTTCTGGAGTTCTCCAATTAAACCACCATTATCAGTCAAGGTAGCAACTATCACAATAACAGGATTATTTCCACTGGTTTCAATTGCTAATTTTGAGGTGATTTGTTCTTTCAGACCATTTTTCCTTTGCCTCTTCCTTTGGCTTCAGAGTTACATATTTAAAAAAAAAAAAAAAATCATCTCCATTCAGAAGCTTCTCAAAATTGTTTTGTACATCTCTGGATAAGTCCCTGGGTGGAACATAAACAATATATGAAGCCTTGAGTGAGCCATCTTCTCTGGAGGAAATTCATAGTGAAAACAATGTTCTGGGACAATTCTCACAAGAATAAAAGTTACTGACTTTTTATGTGGTTATCATTTTCGAATATCCTGTCTTGCTTCGATATATCACAGCATGGAATTCCACTGTGTAAAATATTATTCTAGTCAGTGTACACACAGTCATTCATTAATTAGGAGCTAGGGATCTTATTTACCCCAGCAGAACACAATTTAAGAACATTGTTTTGTACTATGGAAATGTGCTAATGAGAACTATAAACCAGCAAATACTCTGATACTCACTGTGCTTTCAATTTTCTTGCATCTATTATGAACCAAAAAGATATTTCAGTCCATAAGAGCCTGACTTTACTCTTATTAGGCCAAAGAGAGATTAGAGATTGACTTCAGTGAAATCAGATATATTGTCAAATGTGAAAAATACAAAGATCAGCAAACTGCACTTTATTGATGGGAATTCACCACCACAGAATTAAATATACAGCATTTTATGCATAAATATGCACTTTAACTGCATTAGAGTATGTATACTGTAATTAATAGAGTACGTATGTATAGATCACTTTCTTTTTGCCAGGATAACTGACCTCTTAATCTCACCTTTTCAGTAGTATTTTTTTTTCCTCTAAGATGAACTGGAAAAAATGAAGTCTTTTTCTATTATGATGCAGCATGTTTTGTTATGTTTGTCCTATAATTGAAACTAATGTTCAGTGAGGGTAACACTCCGAGGTTTTGCTGCATAGTGCTATTCATGGATCAATTAAAGTTAGCAGCAGAATATTTTTCAAAACTGTATCCAGAGCAGTAGAAATTATGTGTGGGGCAGAGAAAAAAAATTAATTTTCCATTTTTTGGTGAATTAATAATCAATTTTTATATCTTCAGTTAAATTAGGAAACTGATTTTTTCCAATATGTGCAGAAGTCTTTTTGACATATAGAAGCATGGCAAAGTAAGACATATTGTAATAATTAGCTGAATTATTCCTGGCATGCCATGAACAATTACAGGATTAATAACTACCCAACCAAATAGTGTTATGTTGGAATAAATTGACCGACAAGGGTTTTCAGTTAGGAAATGAAGCTCAGATGGATCATCAATAAAAACTACTGTGGAGAACAGACTTTTGAGAACTTCAGTGTTTTACATTTACAAAATATGGATGTGATAACTGTGCTTAATGACTGGAAGAAGCTATTTAAAAATTCATTTAGAATATTTGCCCCTTTTAATTGCCTGGCTAAAGCCACAGTCTTCAACACACACACTAATGTACCATGCAACCTATGTTTAATTTTGTGTTCTGATCAAAATAAAAAACCTGATGGGGCCCTTAATTAACCCCCTGCTTTCTGTACAGAAAGGTGGGTTTTTTTTCTCATTTGCAATTCTGCTCAGCTTGCTGCAGGTAACGCTGGGTTACTTATGGCATGTGACACCCTAACATACAATACAATGCTGTTTATTAGGAAGAGTGCAATATGCAAACTCAGGCTGAAATTCAGCAAGGTGTTTAAGTACATTTCTAATTTAGTGCTTGCAAGAAATGCCATTTGCTACAACATAACTACTGCTTCCAATTAAACACACAGTTTACTACCCAACTAAATCAGGATGTTAATTCACAATATTGGAGCTTTTCACATTCTCTTTGTAAAAGAGTTAAGAATGAGATCAACAGCACAGGAGGTCAAAACAAATATTAAAGCATGGATACAGGCACAGCATAAGAACTAGAGCAGTAGAGCTATACTGGAATGCTTGCATAGACTTAAAGCTGGCTTTTAATTGTCTCGGTGAAGCTAGCAACAGGAGGGTTGTGTCGGGTGAGTATCAGTCCAACCCTATAGTTTTATAAACCCTCCCAAAAGAGGACTATAATGAGTTTTTCTGACCACAGCTTTTTATTTTTTAGCTTATAAAAGATAACTCTTCAGCTTTTATGTTGCTACTTTCAAAGTAGAGTCTTTCAGAAATGAACAACAGAAAGACTTCCAATAACTCTTCATTAGCAGGTAATGTTGACCCATCTTATTCTGTCAGTGAGGAGTCTCTGAACCTAATATATTTTTGTGGGCTCAGAAAGCTGACACTCAGGAGGCTCTTGCAATTCCTGGAACTGGTTACTACAAGTCCTGATAAACACAAAACACTTGCAGAGGAGAGTGCAACAGGGTCGCAAGACATGACGTTAGGGGTCTGGGCAGAGCCTAAGGACTTGCTGGTCCAGACTTCATGTGGAGGTGCGACCAGGCAGGCAGCAGCATGGACCAAGGATAAAGCAGGCAGTTTGACTGTGGAGTTGGCATGGGAAATATTCACTGATGGCTGATCTATTAGGGATGATAAAACACCTAGAGAAGGCGGTAGTAGAGCCCCACTCACCTCATGACAGGAGGTCCCAACAAGCAGGGCAGGAAAGTCAATCCACAGACAAAAGCTGCATTGTAAGGTCAGTATTGTCAATAACCACGTGCAAGGACAGCTCACTTAAAAATAAAGAGATATAAAGATGTTGCAAGTGTATTAGATTGTTTGCAAAGGAAAGCTGTGCAGTCATATATTCATTTTTCCTTGAATGTGTCCCATGTCCCTCTCTTCTCTTCTTTTCTTAGGGTTCTGCCTAAAGTTCAGACAAAAGTTAAGCATCCTCATTAGGCAGATCAGACTGAACATTAAGTGCCTAATCACATGTGTTACTTATGCCTATAAGAGCAAACTGTCAAGCTATGCCATACAGATGAATTTGGATACTTTTCAACTTCATCAAATAAGACTTCATAGACAGCTGCATTGCTTGTTTATTTTTCTAAGCCCACCTGCTATCCCAGCACTATACAAATTTAAAGTCTTTATGAGTTTGATTCCTCATGTTTTCCGTGTTCTTTGGAACTATGTGTTGCCAAGATAAATACACCTTCAAATCTACAATGTGGTTTTGCTGCAGTTTAAAGTTTCCTCTCCCCTGTGAGGCTCCTATACACTCTAGCCTATAATGGGCAACAAATAAGAATCTAGCATCAGGAAAAAAAACAAACAAACAATGTCAATTGCCTTACACCTAAAATTTTGCGTGGAGAAGAGGCTAGAAGATCATATGCTTTTTTGGAAGAGATTTTCATGTCTTCCCCATATTGCATCTGCACACTGCTATCAGCGTGCAAATAATAATGAAATACTACGCCATTCAGCTAAGAACCCGTTTACTCCAACAAAGGTCAAGTTCACAATACCCTGCAGACCATATATAAAACTGCTATCAGATTTATTTCCCTTCCAGATCAGTCCATTGAATTTACATACTTAAACAAACTAGCATCTAAAATTTGCCTCCTCGTCATTGCTTCTTTTATAGTCCTCAAAGGAAATCATTTTAGTTTCACATCTTTATCCTGCATATCCAAGCATATCCTCACCTTGTTGCTGTAGATTTAAAGACCATTATCATGCATGGTTATATACCTGCTAAATTGACTTTAGTCTTTCAATGTGATCTAAATTGTGTTTAATCTGCTCCCTTAATACTAATGGTGCTCTGAGAGGTGAGCACTTCACAAGCTGAGGAACTTTAATTTGATGTCTTTTGTACAGCCCAACTCTTCAAACACATCTTTAAATGGATAAAGGCTCTGTACTTTCTGCATCAATATTGTCAATGCATGTGTAACCTTTAAAGCAATCTCACTGCAAAATTATTATTTCCCCCATAGGAAAGACAGATCACTCATTTAATTAGACATTTCCCCCCTCAGAAGTTTCTTAAGCTGTGACTATATGACACAGCAGTTTTGCAAGATCTAGTATAGTCACTGGTGGGGTTTTTTTAGGGAGGAAGTACTTATGATAGCTCAACTTTTTTTTCCTTTGGGGTGTATTCCTACTCTGACAGATTTGAGAATGCTGTTCCCAGTTGTAATCTGCTTTTCCTGTGAACTCAAAATGGATTAATTTTCTTTTTTCATTATTACTTCTGTCCTCTTCTGTCATTTGTAGTATTTGATGAAGATGAAACATCAAAAGGTCCATGTGTAACACCTAAAAAAATACTTATTTACTTAATGCAAACTACAGACACTCAGGCAAAACAGAAAAACTAGAGAATACTGTGATACAAGCTGTGAATCAAGTTATCTTTTGCTCTGTAACTCAACAATACTATACTAATTTTTTCATATCACCAACTTGTGTCTATTTAATTACTTGTATGACAATAGTACAAGGAGCTCTTAACCAACAAGAGTCTACTGCATACATGTGTACCAGGAGGGACTCTTCTCTTTGAGTCATTTCCAACAGAAGGCAAAAAGAAAAGAAAAAAAAAAAACAAACAAAAAAACACGCATGGAAAAAATGAAGTGGCTTCCCTAAATTAACACTCTGGGAAAAAATCAGCATCTGCTACCTTCATCCTTTTACACTCTAAAACCTTTTTTTGTTTTACGTCTGATGTACTCATTGGTGAGCTCTGTGGTGTCAGAGCAGTCCAATTTGCTTTGCCTAGAAAGAAGAGACTAATCACCACTGAGGTGGTGGTGACTTGGAGGTGACTTCAGAGATGTTGGGAAGTTTCAGCTGAAATCTGTATCACTGATAGCATGGCACCCAGCAAAGCTGAAATCCAGATCTTAAGACTGGAACTCCATTGCCTTAAGCCAGCAAGTCACGGTGCTTTGTGCATCCTGAAACACGAAGGAAAAACATACTGGGTCCATCCACAGAAAATCTCTGGAAGTAATTTGATTCCTTGTACTATTAATACAGCTTTTGCCATAAAATAGCAACCCTTAAATAGCTACTTAAGCTCTTCAAAAGCTCACTGCCATGATTTTGCATTGAACTATACGCCTGGCTTTACCTAAACAAAAGGGAGCTTCCATTGGTCTTTTTTTGCACTCTGAGACTGGAAACTGTCACACAGTGAGAAAGAAAGAGTGAACTTAAATTCTCAATACTTTCTGCTGTTGACATATCTGATGAGTATCACCTGCCTTAGCATTCACCACGCTGTCAACAGTTGTTAACCCCAATGGGCAGATTTTTGTTTGTTAACTTATCTTGTCATTGCCAGCCTTGAGGTTATGCACACACTGATGGCTTATAGGCCTCATTTTTCCTTTGTGGTTATCGTAATTGGAGCTAAACAAGAAACTTGTAACATGCAATTTATTTTATGAATTTCATTTTTTTTTCCATTCCTTTTCATTGACTGTCCAGGAACTGATCTTGAATTTAGCTGTCATTTGAATTTAAGCGAATAAATTCAGGAAAACATTTTAGCCAACGATTGGATTGTAAACAAGTCACTGACACTCTTTGCTTTGCCAAATTTGAGCTGTTTGATCAGCAGACGGTTCAGATATTACATTCCTACTTGTTTCTTAGGTTAACTTTAGGACTGAGTGCATGGGATTGGGTGCAAATGTTGGAACTGATAGATGTGAAAATTCACTTTTGTCATAATTTTTCTGCATGTCCTTAAACTCTCTCAGCCTTGATCCTTTCCTACAAAAAACTTCCTACTTCCACTAGTATCAAACTGATTTTCTCACCAGTAGGGTTATGCTATGAGCTCTGCAATGTACCTTTATAAGCATAAGAAATAAACAAAAGAACATCACACAATGACTTTTAAAAAATGGCCAATATGCACAGTATGTATTTGCTTGACTCAATTTATAATTCTGAATAGGCTCTGTGGTTTTCAAAACAGTGTAAAGTAAATGCAGCCTCTTCAGGAAACTATCACTATTGCCCACGTCTGCCTTGCCTTTCCAACAAAACAATTCCTTTTCTGGCACCAAGAATAGCTGAAACCTAACCCCAGTTTTAGGGTGGGCATGAATAGAGGGAATTAATGCACAACAAATGCTACTTGCAGAACAGTGACAGCTGATCCTACTATTCCCTTCTTTGTTATTGGCAAATTATTTTAGAAGACTGACCCACTTCTGTGTAGAGGAGAGATACTCAGAAGCCAGACATAAAAAAAAAAAAACCAAAACAAAACAAAAAACCCCACCAAACCCTCCCCCCAAAAAAACCCACATATGGCTTCTAAGGATGTTTACTCTGTGCAATCTCTCCTCCAATACTGAAATGGTTGTCGGAGGGCTTCCAGGGTGGAAAGAGCATAACTTTATCAAATAGAAATCCATTTCAGAAATAGAAGAAAGTAACTACCTTCTTGAGCCTTGAAGATCCCAGCTCAGTGCCCTGTGGGAGGGGAGGAAGTCACTGTAAGGAGCTGTCATCCTCTTCACAGAAGGCCTACTTTCAGAGGAAAAAAAAGCAAGCTTCTCTTATCCATGTGCAGCTAGCAGTAATGGCTCTTGTTATGTGTTAGAACAGCACTCCTTCAGAGCTACAAAATGCTGTTGGCTTTTTTTTTTTCCTCCTAGATCTTCTGCTAACATATGATTGCATATGTAGCATAATTGGTAGACTTGACCCAATAAGCTCATAGCTTAGTAAACTTTTTATGATTTGGCATATATATATGTGTGAGTATGCTTTGGTTTATTTTAGAAAAACTTTTCTCTTTTCTTCCCACTTTTATTCAGAGTGTTTTATATACCCTGGACTCCCTACATGTGTGCACATGTCCCTCAGAGTACTACAGAACTACGCAAAGGTTTTTGAGATAAAAGTAAACTTTTCCTCCTTCTTCCTAAAGCCACTGCCCCTACAGTTTGGAAGTCTTTCCTTCCTAGAAGTCTCTCTCTTTCACTTTTGTGCATTTTTTCACTGAAGCTCTTTTGTGTGTGTGTTCTCATGCTAGAGGCTGCTGGTGGCAAGCAGCCAGGCTAGACCTAGGTCTCTAGGCTATCACAGGTCATCCTGAGATCAGCAGGCATGCTAACGACCCTTTGTTTAAGACAGACGTCAAAAGAAATTAATTTGTTTTGTGGCTTAAACAACAGAAAACACAAAAAAATACAGCCAGCCCTCTGGGACTACAGGGAAGGGAGCAAACAAGAGGCTGAATGGTTATTTTACTCCTACTGCATTTTAACTGTGTTCTCCAGTACTCCAGTGCTTTCTGTTTCATTAAATCACCTGCTAACCAACACCCACTCCCCCAACATTCTGTGGAACTAATATAACATTTTGTGTCTCTTCTCATAATGACAGAAAGAGGCATATGCATTTCACCATGGGCACAGTCCACGGGCTCTACATTCCGTACAGTCTTACTATATATACCAGACTGACCCCAATGTACTAGAATCTGGCCCCAATTTTAACATAAACAGAATTTATCACTGAAGCCTCAAAACCTATGACTTTATTTTGTATCCATCTAATAAGCCCAGAGACGTCTAGGACTGATTTTTATATCTGACCATAAATTCCAATTGCTGAACTGTTTCTAATTAGTGGGGGGGTTGCATTAATAAAGTCACATATATTCTCAGAAGAAAAGAAAAAATATCTTAAACATTTTTAGGCTATAGGATATCAATGCATGTTTAGAACCATGTTTCTCACACGTGCAAGGAGGCATCTCATGGGAATCTTCTCTGTAGCCTTGCTCTGATGGCCCCAATAGCAAGTAGCTCTGCATAAAGTAATTTGAGTTCTAACTAATCGTTAAATTAATTATCTTATATTCACCCAGCTGACATCAGCCTTCAAAACAAAGTTCTACTTACAGCTCCAACCAAAGTCTGAACATAGTAGCAGATGTCGATGCATATTAATACATGAACAGGTGATGTGGCCACTAATTCTAGAAGCCATTTCCAGACACATGAAGGACAAGAAGGTAATCAGGAGCAGATGATCACCCACTGTAGGAGAAGATCAGGTTCGAGACCATCTAAAGAACCTGAAGGTGCACAAGTCCATGGGACCTGATGAGATGCATCCATGGGTCCTGAGGGAACGGGCGGATGAAGCAGCTAAGCCACTATCCATCATATTTGAGAAGTCGTGGCAGGCCAGGGAAGTTCCCACTGACTGGAAAAGGGGAAACATAACCCCCATTTTTAAAAAGGGAAAAAAGGAAGACCCGGGGAACTACAGGCCAGTCAGTCTCACTTCTGTGCCTAACAAGATCATGCAGCAGATCTTCCCAGAAACTCTGCTAGGGCACATGGAAAATAAGGAGGTGATTGGTGACAGACAACATGGTTTCACTAAGGGCAAATCATACCTGACAAATTTGGTGGCCTTCTACGACGGGGATACAGAGTTGGTGGATAAGGGAAGAGAAACTGACATCATCTACCTGGTCTTGTGCAAAGCATTTGACACTGTCCCACACGACATCCTTGTCTCTAAATTGACAGATAGACTACTCACTGGATAAGCAATTGGCTGGATGGTCACACTCAAAGAGTTGCAGTCAACGGCTCAGTGTTAAACTGGAGACCAGTGATGAGTGGTGTTCCAAAGAGGTCGGTTTGGGTCCGGCGCTGCTTAACACCTTTGTTGGCGACATGGACAGTGGGATTAAGTGCACCCTCAGCAAGTTTGCCGATGACATCAATCAGCTGTGTGGTGTGGTTGACAGGCTGGAGGGAAGGGATGCCATCCAGAGGGACCTTCACAGGCTTGAGAGGTGGGCCTGTGCGAACCTCATGAAGTTCAACACGGCCAAATGCAAGGTCCTGCACATGGGTCAGGGCAATCCCAAGCACAAATAACAGGCTGGGTGATGAGTGGATTGAGAGCAGCCCTGCTAAAAAGGACTTGGGGGTGTTGGTTGACAAGAAGCTCAACATGACCTGGCAATGTGTGTTCGCAGTCCAGAAATCCAACCATATCCTGGACTGCATCAAAAGAAGTGTGACCAGCAGGTCAAGGAAGGTGATTCTGCCTCTCAACTCTACTCTCATGAGACCCCACCTGCAGTACTGCGTTCAGCTCTGGGGCCTCCACCATAAGAAAAACATGGACCTGTTGCAGCGGGTCCAGAGAAGGGCCATGAAGATGATCAGAGGGCTGGAGCCCCTCTCCTATGAAGACAGGCTGAGAGAGTTGGGGTTGCTCAGCCTGGAGAAGAGAAGGCTCTGGAGAGACCTTATAAGCAGTCTTCCAGTACCTAAAGGGAACCTGCAAGAAAGCTGGAGAGGAGCTTTTTACAAGGGCGTGTAGTGACAGGACAAGGGGTAGTGGTTTTAAACTTAAAGAGGGTAAGTTTAGATTGGACGTAAGGAAGAAATTTTTCACTATGAGGGTGGTGAGGCGCTGGAACAGGTTGCCCAGAGAAGTTGTGGCTGCCCCATCCCTGGCAGTGTTCAAGGCCAGGTTGGATGGGGCTTTGAGCAACCTGGTCTAGTGGAAGGTGTCCCTGACCATGGCAGGGGGGGTGGAATTAGATGATCTTCAAGGTCCCTTCCAACCCAAACCGTTCTACGATTCTATGCTTTATGAACAGGTGTGACCTGATAGCCTTCTACAATGAGGTGACAAGCTTGGTGGGTTGGAGAAGAGCAATGGAAGTTATTTATGTTGACTTCAGTAAGGCTTTTGATGCTGTCTCCCATAACATCCTTGTAGACAAGCTCATGAAATACAGATTAGGTAAGTAGACAGTGAGGTGGACTGAAAATTGACTGAATAGCCACGTTCAGCAGGTTGTGAGCAGTGGCACAAAGTCCAGTTGGAGACTGGTCACTAATGGTGTACCCCACAGGTCAGTTGTGGGTCCAATAGTGTTTAACCTCTTCATTAATGATGTCAACGATGGCATCAAGTGTGCACTCAGTAAGTCTGCAGGCAACACAAAAGTGGGAGGAGTGGCTGATATCAGACTTGGTTGTGCTGCCATTTGAAAGGATTTCCCCAGGATGGAAAAATGGAACCTCATAGAGTTCAATGAAAGAAAATGCCAAATCCTGGAGAAATAAACCCAGGCACCAGTATACGCTGGTAGCCAACCAGCTGGAAAGCAGTTCTGCAGAGAAGGACTGGGCATCCTGGTGGACAACAAGTTGAACATGAGCCAGCAATGTCTGCTTGTGGCAAAGGCAGACAATAGCATACCGAGCTGCATGAGGAAGAGCATTGTCAACAGGTTGAGGGATGTGATCCTTCCCCTCTACTCAGTTCTGTTGAGGCCACACTTGAAATGCTGGGTCTATTTCTGGGCTCCCCAGTACAAGAGACATGGACATACTGGAAGGAGTTCAACAAAGGGCCAGAAGGTAACTAAGGGACCAGAGCACCTCTGATAAAAGGAGAGGCTGACAGAGCTGGGACTGTTCAGCATAGAGAAGAAAAGGCTCTGAGGGGTCTCATCAGTGTATATCAATACCTGTTGGGCGACCAAAGAGGACAAAGCCAGGCTTTTCTCAGTGGTGCCCAGTGACAGGGCAAGAGGAAATGGGGACAAACTGAAGCACAGGAGGCTCCATCTGAACGTCAGGAACCACTTTTCTACTGTGAGCATGACCAAGCACTGGAACAGGTTGCCCAGGGAGGCTGTGGAATCTCCACCTGCAGAGACAGGCAAAACCTGACCAGTCCTGGGCAACCTGCTGTAGCTCACGCTGCTTGAGCAGGAGGGTTGGACTAGATAATCTCTAGAGGTACCTGCCAGCCTCACCTGTTGTGTGATTCCATGATTCAGTAATGCTGGTTATCAAAGGAAAGAGACATTACAGAAAAGTTGCAGCTCTTTGTGCACATTTTCTTAATGTTCCACACAGCTTTGTGAAACCTGCAAGTGCTTTTGATAACACAGTGTTAAGGCATTAATAAAAGAAACCCCAGAGCTACATTTTAACTTCAGATATCAGGCTTGACCCAGTCAGTCCCTAAGCTGATGAGTAGCCCAAGGAATCCCACTGAATGACAGACAAGCCCTGCACTGAAGTTTCCTCTCCTCCCTGCCAGCCCCTGAATTCAGAGACTGAAGACAATCGTATCAGCAAAACACTCACTCTGCCAAGTGCTACCTTGGCTACACCAGACCTCCACACTGGGTGCTAATATCTGCTCTGATTTCCCACCTCTCCCTTCAGCAACCAAGGGGGAAAACAGTCAATGCTTTTCGTTGGAGGTGTGTATCTCCAACCTGCGGTAATCCAGCAGAAGGAAATAAAAGCATCTCCTGACACTTAGGGCATGGGCTGAGCTGTAGATAGAGCCACAGTCTGTCCTCAGAGTGCTAACGTTATTTTGTTGGCCAAAGCAGATACATACTGTACTCTGCTTAGCAATTTTGGAAGGCCTATTGTCAGCAAACACTTGCCAGACTATTCTATGCAGCATCCTTGTCCAAGTCTTTATTTATCTTGCATATTTTAATTAAATCATTTCACTTTCATGTCAGTACTAATTCTGAAAGAGGACTCAACCAGTATTTGTTTATAAAAAGCTTGTTGTAAGCAAGGCATTCATTAAGCTTTGCCTGATAATCTACACTGTTCATTATCACAGGGCAATTGCTATTGCTATATCATTAAGCTTTAAATACTTTGCTCTCTTTATCTTCGTTTAGTGATACACGCTTTAAATTATCAGAAACGTGCTGCATTTTTTCCCCTTGTCTGACACAAATGCCATTTCAGAGGCTTCTGCCGTAATAGTAAGTATCCCAGAAAAAAGCCTCTCTGAAGATCATTCCTTTCTTTTGAAAGCCTTTTCTCCACTTACTCATTAGCTGAGTGAACTCAAACATAAACCACAGCTATTCTCCAACGGGAAGCCACAAATCTCTGTTGTCAATGAGAATCATATACTTTCTTAACAAACCATTTACATTTATTGATTTAAGGAATTCTTATTTTGAAAAGTCTCCAGAACATACGTCAGGAATCATTCTGGAAAAGAAACAGAATATATTGATTCTTTCCTTCTCCACACAGTATATCCATATTTCAAAAAAGACAGGCTTCATAATACCGTTTTCAAGTAGGAAGTCCTCAACAAAATGAAAAATAAATGTGCTTTAAAGATACTATTGAACTGTGATTTTCCTTGGAAAGCTTCTATGTTTCTTTTACTCTACTAGAACAGGAGTGAGTTTATCTGAATGACACAGGTGTAAAAATTGTTTAGGAGGCTGCTCTGGCACGAAAGTTCAAACAAGCAATGAGTGGTTCAGACTGGCTGCCATCTGTGGCTGCCAGACCTTGGATCCTGACACAGCTGGTGCACAAAGAGTCAGGATACCCGAACGTTATGCTTCTGCCCAAATATAGCCCCTATTTCTCTCCTTGGTCATACAAAACCACTCCAGGTACAGTTCCCTACACAAAGTAACTGCATCGCATAGTCTCCATATCAACACTGCGCACATATTTAACTCAGCAGAGACCATTATAGCAATTTCCATAAAAACGCATGGGTGAAAAGGAAGGGCAAGTAACATAACTCAAAGTTTGGCTTCTTAGGCTGATCGTATATTTTACATTCAACAATCTGTAGGTAAAACCAGGAATGCCCATTAGCATAGATACCTAGGAATGCCTTATCAAACCTTAACTGTCCTCATCATACCTTATTTCACCTTATCATACCTCAACATGCCCCTTTCCTACCTCAACAGGCTATCCACTGTAGCCTTCTCTTTGCTGCATTGCTTTTCTTTGGGCACCCTCTACTACGAGTAGAGACTTGGAAGCAGAAATATACACAGATTAATGAGTGCACAATTATTGGCTAATAGGATCCAGCCAGGACAGATCGGTAATATATTTGCCACCCCTGCCATGTATACTACGTGAGCCTGCAAACCAGCCGGTAGCATGGGGAAGCATCAGCCCCCATTGCCCTGTAGAACAGGCAGATCCTCAACCCTGCTGCTGTCATCTTCCACCTCTCTACATTTCCTCTCAGGGTCTTAGACCTTTTCATGTCAGTATTCTTCTGCCGAGTCCTCGAGTTACACTTACCAACACAACAATTTCACTTCTCTCTGTTTTTATTTTTCCTATCTTAAGTGGCTTCAGCTTATATACTTTTTTCACAGTTCAACGACAATTTTTTCTCAGTAAAGCTGAGCCAAGGTCACACAGCTGTGCTTCACAAACCCGAGCCCTGGAGCACAAACAGCTGAACCTGTGGGCTGTGGGCTACACCACAAGGCTACAGGCTTATACTTTTGCTTGGTGTTTACTGAACCAAATGTATAGCTAGAGTGAGCTGGAGATGATTTGTTCCATACAGACATCAACACAGCCTCCACACAGACCAAGAGCTGATTATCCAAGAAAAAAACCCAAGCAAATCAACAAAACAAAACAAGGAAAGAAGGACACCGTTCAGTAAATTTAGCCTAATAGGCATCACAGAGACTGGAAGGCTCATAAAAATAGAGACAGATACACAATCAATGGTATGACTCAGTAATTGCTTTATGCATGTGAACAATGTTTTCAGAAGTCCAAAACAATGTCTGCAACAGAGATGTTAGCAAGACGCGATGCTAAATTCCTCATATTCATTAAAGAATGTCATAGTGCTGGGTAATGAATTATTCTTGACACTGCTAAAGTCTTCTGTTGTCTGAAACCTTTCATCTTTGGCAGTCTAAAGTAAATGCCAGGTTGGAAACGTGTGCCTCAAATATATTCTAGCATCATCTCACAGGACAGAAATCGGCAGCTTGTTGACAGTTTTCTTAGAGCATTTCATACTGGACTAACTGTCAATACTCAATCTAGTCAAATATCCTGCATCCAACAGTGACCTAAAGCTGAAAGAAAGTTAACAAACAAACATAATGCATCTTGCTGATTTTGTTCCCAGATGACACGATCCCTACCCTAAAGAGCTTAGCCTTGATTTTGTAGTAAAGGATAGGGTAAATAGGTGCAGCAGCCTGGCATTTACAATATCAGAGGTTCTCAAACTGTGATCTGTGTACAATTGGCCACGTGGCTTTGTCTCTTCTGTCTTATTTTCCCAGCCGCTCAAGTGCTTTAAGGGACAGCTAAAAATAAACCTTCTAGCACTCAACGAAAAGCATGTTTTCCTAAAATTGCTTTTTCACTTGTAAAACAAGTACTTGCAAGCTGAACTTGCAACAGAAAGTTCTAAGATTCAAAGTGGGAAAGGAGCGGTCTCTGGCTCCATGAATGAAACATGTGGCTCAGAAGACAATCTTCGCATGATTTCATTTACCTCTAATAGCTGCTCTGAGTACATTTCTTACCAACTTCCTGTGAATAAAGCTGCAAACAATTCTATGCTTTACCATGTTGTCTCATATGGGTACCTATAGTCTGCCACAGTGCACGCTACTCCAGCCAGTTTTACTATCCATCTGCATAGCCTTTTAATGGCAAGATCACAAAAAATGGATGCAACATTCGTGATGATGAGGTGCCAGATGCACATTCTCTTATTGTTTGCTGCTGCTTCATGTGACAAGCTTATGTATATGAAATACTAGTCTACCTCCCTTACCCCCAGCGAGTAGAGGGATAGTTATTCCATTGAATCCATGGGACTAATGAATGCAGACATTTGTCTGAGAATATGTACAACTCAGTGTGAGTTAGTGGCGGGATCTGGCATGATGAAGAAGTCAGCTGTGACTAGGGAAGGCTAGAAAACATGGTGCCAATAACATATACAGAAGGGAAAAAGCAGACTTAATGGCAGAATCCTGAGGGAAGCATTTCCTCTTCCTATATCCATCCACAAGTAAAGGATGCTAATTAATTTCATGGGTCTAATGTGGTAAGGGAAGTCACTTGGAACAGTTTTCACTTAAACAGTTTCAGCTGGGATAGGTGGACATTTGTTTCACTGCTTGATTTTTACTTACAATTTATTTTGGTTTAGTCACCAAAAGCATGTTCATGTCATTGTTAACTGGTTGTTTTACAGATTTCTGCATGAGTATATGTAGCATTCAGTGAAAAAGTGGTTTGAGCACATTACTATAGCTGACTCTTCATTCCTCGGCAAGATAATTATGTAAAAATACTTCAGCATTCAGGAAATTAGATATGAGTTAACTCTTCCTCTTAAAGAAAATGCTTAATTCTCATGTGGATTCTTCTCTAAGATTTTCTTTTGTTATTTATTTAATTCTTATGCTGGCTCTTTCTCTATTCCTGTGCATCCAAAGTGTTAACGACATAAATACATCTAAATTCATATATACCTATCTAGGTACACATTAGGGAACTGTTAATATTTTTGCTTCATTTGTTTTTACAAAGATTTCATGGGAAATGCTATGATAACTTTCTTGCTTGCAATTTTTCAATCAGGAGTGAAATCCTTATTGTGTATTTCTCAGCTCAGTATGAAAATGGATTTAATGGTGTCTAAAGGTGATGTATGCACACCACTGTCCTATGGCCCAATCAATGATGCCAGTGGGAAAACTTCTTTCTATTGATTTCAGTGGGCTTTGAATTAGGTCTCTACAAAAAAACCCAAAATTGAGCAACTGTGACTTATGAATATTTTTAGTAGTAGGGTAGTCTTTGTAATTCAAGGCCTTACACTGCATACGTTATGTTCAACTGTAGGTGCCAGAAGTTAGTCAGTTAAATATATACCTAAACAGCCTTATGGTCTCAGTTGCCTCCATTAAGTTCAATATAAGATGCAGCTAGTGAGCACTTCGATAGAGGTGATGTTTTCATAGAGATACTTAGCTTGCATGTAAAACAAATGGGTGCTGTGTCCCCTACATCTTTTCAACCAATGCAGATTAAGATGAAGTTGAAAGTAGATGTTGTGACCAATGATGTAAGTCATGATCATGTCTGTATTAAATTTTGGTGCCCTGGTGCCCAATGTAGAACTGTGATGGCTGCGAATTAGCTGCCTATTGAATCTCACTTCATCCTGACACGTGCAAATACAAAAGGTTCTCCTACACTGCTGTCTGCTTCATGATAAGGGTGACAAGCTCATGCTGCCCAGACTTGGATATCATGGACACCCTTGTGACAATCTTATCACTGGGCAGAGACCTTAGGAAATTTGGGGAGCGAGAATAATAAGATTTCTTTCTCTCTCAAAAATATTTTATGATTAATTTTTAATAAATAATTTTAAAGCTATATGAACCTGAAACCAGAATACACATAAATACTAGGCCTGTAGCAACATAGAAGAAAGGCCACTGTGCCAGCAGAAAGAATAGTAAACAGGTACAGCTGACAAATAAGTACAACTGTTTCTGTAGTACTTTCTATTTTCAAGGGGTTTATAATTTTTACTGAACTATCCTTCTTGGTGCTGCAAGGTGTTAATGGCTGCTAACAGTGTCTGCAGTCTTCGAACTGCAGAAAATCACAGACGTCATTAAAGCTGTTGAGGGTGCTAGCCATTTAGGCTAAGTGGAATAAACCACTGAACTCCTTCTTATACTAAAAATGCTGAAACAGTAGAAGTGACTTTCCAGGGCCAGACAGAAACCTGGAAGTGAACTAATGCAGGGAAAATGAGATGGCTTCTTTTTTCCCTTGATTGTAAATCCAAAGGCTGGTCAGTTGTTTCCCTCAAGCTTTGGGCAGTAGAGCCAGGAAGACAATGTCAGGAGACACTGAGATAAACATCTCAAAGCACATCGACGAAAGGAGGCAGAACGTGAACTTCTGGGAGAACAGGACTCTCTGTGAAACCTGTGGGCAAAAAAACCCCATCTCCAATCACCTTGAAAAGAGTTGGAGGTTGAACTTGAAAAAAAGGCATTAAGTCTTCCAATAAATCCCCTTTCTAACACATCAGAACAGGAAGATTGCTGGAGAGTGTTTTCTATTTTGATAAATGAGAGAGAGCAGGGAACAAGCTCAAACACTGGACTGCTGTAGTCACTACTGTTTAATTCCTGGCTCATTCTTTGACTCTGTTTTGATTTGCGGCAAACTCCCACCTCTGGGACCAGTTTGCCCTAGGGCGCTGAGCAGGGTGGCTGTAAGCCAGTTGGTACCACTTGGCTTTGGAACAAGGAATCACCCACTAAGCTTTCTTTACTTAACAAAAGAAGGTAGAGACTGGAGCATCAACAGAGTCAAGGAGTGCACAACAAAGAAAGGCCCAAAGCAGAAAACAGTTAAAGAATTTTCTGTATCTGCATTGCACTGTGAAGGAATATGAGGAAGTTCCCATTTCATAATTCTTGTTTATCAGAAGATCTGTCTCAGATTGAGCAATTTGCTGATTGTATTAGCAAAAGACATTATGAAGCAAATGGATCAATCGAATAGTCACATATCATCAGTTCTAAGGGAATTCAAGGTTGAAATAGTTGAATAACTCACCACCATGTGTCAATTCTCATTTAAAGCTGTTTTGTTATCAGAAGCCTTGGAAGGTGGCTAATGTGGCATCAGTCTTAAGAAGTTACAAGGAAAACTGGGAAACTACAGACCAATAATAGATCTAGCATACTCACTGAGTGAATGAATAACTACAAGAAAGATGGCTTATGGATAAATACGACATGCTGAAAACCAGAAGAGTCTCTTTTATAAAGACAAAGCACTTATCATGACCATGAAAGCTACAGGAATTCTCTGAGCGGAGTCTTAAAGCAAGTAAACAGCCTACTGCAATTCTCGAAAGACATTTAACAGGGTCCTTTGCCAAAGGTTGTTAAGGAGCCCAGGCTGCCATAGCATAGCAGGGAAGGTCCTCGTGTGTATAAACAACTGATAAAAAGGTAGTAAACAGTGTGGGAGTAAATAGTCAGCTTTCCCAGTAAGGAAAAGCTGTGACTTGTGTCTCACAGGAATTTGCACGGGTGCTTGGACTGTTTAAAACATTCATAAGCAATGTGGAAAAAGGGATGAAAGTACCAAGATCACTCACAATGTTAGGTATTCTAGATTGACTGGAGAAGAGCAGAAAGGCCATATGGGCATATACATACTACTAAATAAGACAGAATCAGGCACTGTTTCCCACCCCTGGCCCAAGTGGTACAGACTGGTAGTATCCACATTATACAGTACTTCGCATTGGATCTTATCTGATCTTCATATAGTTACCCTAAAAAATATGAACTGGTTTGTTTTTTTTTTTTTAATTTATGTTCAAAGTGAATACAAAAATGCAAGGGCAGTGTTACTCTGTCAAAGTGGCATTTCTCTAGCAAGAAACCGGATACTTGCTGTACACCCTGCATCTGGCTTGAAGCTGGATAAGGACGTTGCAGAGCAAAAAGTCTGCATTACATACTGCTGGAAAACCATGTGAGATGAAGGAAGCCAAAACTAGATCATTCTCACCCAGCACATGCTGTCTCCAAACCATGAATGGGCGTTGGTTTAGAGAGTACTAGTTGGCAGGGACCAAAAGCATATCAGAAGACATGTTAGCAGTCAAGCAATGGCTTAACTCGGGGCTGTCACGGTCTCAGGCTCTGGCACATGACTGCCCATTTTGTCATTTGTCGGCGTGGTATTCCCTGACGCTCTCCCAGGCAATGCCTGGGTACAGTTTGGGAGGGAAAGCAATAAACCAAGGATGCTTTCTAGCATAATCAGCAAACATATGCTCTGAAGACAGTACAGAGAAGAACAGCCTCTTAGTCCGATTTTCACAAGCAATGCCACCTGCCTTCAGGGACAAGCAATCATATTTGATCTCTTGTTTTCCAGCATAGATGCTAATCCCAGTGGCTCAGTGCTTGAAAGCATTTTGTGGCCCTGATTCATTTACTAGGATAAATCCTGAAGGACTAACTGACTAGGCAAGGAAAGGGTGAAATTCAATATAGGCAAATTTAAAGGGAGGATCATGGGAGCGGGGAAAGGTCCTAACTTTATGTACTGAAGAATGAGCTCTGAGCTGACTAATAATTACAGAGGTATGAGATCCTGGTCTTATAGACCCAGGACAAAATCACCTTAGTGTTCAGTAGTAGTTGGGGGGGCACTAAAAAAAAAAAAAGTGAAAATTAGGAATAATTAGAAAGGCTCATATCAGCATGAAAAGCACATTCAAAGGTATGGAACAGCTTCTGTACAGGGCTGGAAAAGAGAGTGTGATATGACATAAGTCTGTAAAACCGTAAGTGGTCCAGGAGGATGTATAGGATAGGTACAGCTAGCTCTTCTAGTACCAAATCTACAGGTCACCAAATGAAACTAGTAGTTGGTAACTTCAGAACGAATGAAACAAAGTGATTCTACACACACTGAGGTTTTAAACTGCCAAAACCCTTGCTCTACAGCCCTCACTGTAGATGGGTTCAGGGAGCAGCTGGGTGACTTCACAGAAGAGAAATCTCTAAAGTAAATCTTGGTTCCGAGCCACAAATTACCGGTTGGTAGGAGGGTACACAGGGAAGTATAAAATACACTTGTTCTGTTCTTAATCTCTTTTGCAGGCCTCCGGTTTTGGCCACCACCAGAGACTGTGGCAGATGGATCTCTGGTCTGGCTTGGAACATCCATCACTACGCTCTTTGTGCTCTGACTGGTTTTTCCTACTGTGTTCACAGGTACAGGATTTTCCCCAGACTCTTTTCAAACAAAAAGGATTGTGTTTGTATAAATACCGAAGACTGATGTTTACAATTGATTTCAGAGCATCCTGACAAAGCTTAAAATATTGATTAACTCCTTGGAACCAAGCAATTGTACACACTTACCTTACACATACACACAGATATACATACTCATGCACAAATGAACACGCTGTAAGCCATGTATCTTTGCTACTATGCAGGTCAGCTAATAAAAAACCCAAATACTTGCATAGACTTTCCATCAATAGGTTTCAAAAGACTTTACCAGTTTAAGTATCCCATGAACCTTTTTACAAATATCAAAGCAGGGGTGTTAGCTAAAAGGACTGTGTTTTTATCAGAGGTAGGGCTTGAAGCCAGAGAGTCTGCCAGCATGGCAAATCTGATGGTTGGACAATTTTTGTCAACTGAATATGTGTGAAGTGAATTTGAAATGTAGAAATTCAGACCCTGGCAAGAGTTTGAAGTCACGTAACTGTCACCACTTCCAGTAAAATCTGAGCTGCTCACATTCGGCTGCCAGACCCTTTGAAGCAGCCGCTGCCAGACAACCAGCTATATCTGAGACACCTTTCCATGCAAACACTGGATCAGAGATTTCTAAAACAACAGGATTATTCCTGAGTCTCAGCAACTTCAAGGTAAGAAACACAGAACAAAACATCTATCATGTTAGAAATAAAGCGGCTCCAGATAACAAGTCAGGCAAAAGAAGCTAACACCTTGCATTAGATTCAGCTCTGATTTAATGCCTCCTACGTGTGCTGTAATGGTGTCTGTCTGGGGGCAGAGAGTTCGCTTGCTTGTTTACTTAGGATACCTTTCAGTTGAAAGCTTGTTTTCTACGCCTCATGCATTGTAGATATGAGAAGAACTCACTGAGAAAAAAAAGGGAGTTCAGACAGTGCCGGTAACAGCCAGTAGCTGGTAGGTATCACAGCTCAGCATTACAGGCGTATCGTCAAAAGACCTCCATGCTTAAGTAAGTGGAAGAAAGAATTTCAGGAATACTGAATACTTCACATTTTACCACAATATAATGATGACAAAAAGACCTGTGACAAATAACTTTGTGCTCTTCTAATGTAGAGTCACTGGGATTAATAGCCTTTAAAACCTTCCATTTCTCTTACATTTGATAGGGGTGCCCTAAGGGGTTGGTATTAGGTTAAACCATAGAGTGACACTGACTCATTCGAGGTCTCTTAATGCCTGTCTAGGAACTGCTAGTTCTGGAGCACCTACTGCTAATGCTTAATGTGCTTTGCATTAGCACATCATGTCAGGAGAACCTGACACTGGCAGATAAATGGATGTTTTACAGTGCAATGTTCCCTTCTGCTTCTTAACTAATCAGCAATAGCAGGAAAGGCAATAGAGGGGATTTGACAAGGTTTAACCACAATTCTATTTTGAAACAAATAAGTATAACTTGAAACCTCACTGGCATCTTTTTTACAATAACTTCTAAGCCTCCTAGCCCATGGAAAACAAAATAAGGCAATTCATAATAAACAAACTGTAATGATGATAGAGCAGCTGGCATGTGAAGATTACAGAACACTTCACAACTTCACAAACATTACTGACAATATTTTGTTGAAGTGAGAGTCATCCCTGGTTTAGACATAAGGAAACTGAGGCATAGTGAAACTGGAATCATGTTTTGAAAGGAGCCTTTCAGTGCTAAAGTGCATAGTCACACACAATTATGGTGGCTAAACTGCTTGCTAAAGGTAAAATTGTCACTTGTCCACTTTCCTTGTTCTCAACTGAGTAAAAAAATAGTAGGTTTCCCTCCAGCTTTTCTTTTCTCTACTGCCTACGTGCATTGCTGATTACAGTCTAGAGAGATTGATGTCCTAAAAATGCATAAAGGGAAAGGATACAAAATGGTGCAAGTGTCACCTTCAAGGCACTCCAGCATCACTGTCAAGCTGAGCAGCCCAGGTACTGACTATGATTTGTTCAGAAGGCCATTTATGGGTTGGATAGGGCTTTCAGGCTGTGTCCATTTTGGGGAAGTCGCAGTGTTAAAACCCCTGAGACTTGCATGAGATAACAGTTTTGTGGTACAGAGTTCAAATTTTCTGGGTGTCACTTCTCCACTTTATCCCATACAACGACTTCCCATCCTTTGCCCTAGTCTAACAGAGGAAACAACTAGCCTCAACAGAACGTGTAGCTTTAACGACAAGTGATTTTATTACTAGGGGCACCATAGCTTTATCTCCATTCAAAGACATACCAACATCATACAAAAACTATGACAAATAAGGTTACAGAGGTGGTATTACATAAAAGGAAATGATGCTCTCACGGACCTTTAATGCGATTCCTTTCTGCATTGTAATTAGGATACAGCATTTACAAACGTATTGCACAACCTCTTTGCTAGTATTTTGTAGCAGGAGTTCTTGAGTGTACTTACATGGGCAACCTAAGACTATTTTCTAATTTTCAAGTATTTAACATTACATTAATATCTTATATGAAATCCACATTAAAATATCAACTAATCAATGAACACACTTTTCTGGCCTTCTGTAAAGACAAAGGTAAAGAGTAAACTTGATAATGCACAAATTCAACAACCCACATGTATATACAGAGCGGTTTTACCTCTGGGCTTGCAGCACAACAGCACAGACCTTTTTCATGTTAACTTACTAGATGGCAGCTACAGAACTCGGTTATCCCGAAGGGGTGGTGGAGAGATGGTTCACACACTGAATGAAAGAAGTAGTGATGGGGAAGAAGTCAGTCCAGCTCTTTCCTTTTGTATTCCACAGACCTAGAGAGCTTGGCTGTTATGGGAACAGTGTGCTTTACCTTGCCTCAGCAACAGAAGTACTCTTCTAAGTTCATGTGCTTGGACCAAAGGGTACTTGCAAGGAGCAAAAGCTGAAAGGAATTTCATGCAACAGATAAAAGATATTTCTGTTGCCCTAAAGCATTTGAGCTGCAAAATATCAAAAGTTGGTTGCAAACAAGGAAAAATTCTCAAAGAATTTTTCAATAACCTTATATAATAGAAAGTATTGGACAGGCTAATTACAGTCAAAACTATCAGTTTTCGCTATGGGATAAAGCTTTTAGGATATTCCTTCTCACAGAGTCTCAACTCTTCTTCAATGAAAGAAAAAAAAAAAAAAAACCCACCAAAACCAAACCTTACCCAACTGAGTGGGGGAGATTTAATTTAGTAGTGGTATGTACTAGTACTACCAATGCTTCATGCGTCTCCTCGCTGGTTAGGAATGATTTCAGAGAGTTCAGAAAGCTGATGAAGTATGAAAATACCCAAACCAGCTTTTTGGAGATTGCTCCTGTCCTAGAAATGAACACATGAATCTGGAGGTTTTAAGAATAAACTGCCAATAAGAGAGGTGTAAGAAGGAGGAGGGATTTTAGTTTGGTGGACTGTATAGCCATTTTCTAACTGAGGAGTTATGTGGTTTGCACTGCCTCCAGCTCATTAAAGGGAAAATCAATTTTACAGGGGACAAGCTGACTAGACTAGTAATAATGGCATTAAACTTACAACAAAAGGGGAGATTAAAAAGGGGCAGCAAATAAACACTCATTTAGCACAGTCAAGTTGTCAAGAACAAAATTAATCAAGACACTGAATGACACAAAGAAAATAAATTCTTTAATTGCCTATTCATGAATGGCAGGAGCTTTTGTGGTAAACAGGAAGCGTAGGAACTACTCGTACTATGAGAACGAATTTGACCTGCTTGATATTACTGGAACTTGAAGGAAGATTTCTGTGATAGGAATGTTAAATTCACTCGCTACAAGCAATTTAGGAAAAACACAGTGGCAAGAAAAGAGAAGAGGCAGTATGTGGCAATAACCGATTTCAACCCACTGACAACTATGTAGTAAATGCTTTCAGTGTTTACAGATCGATCTCCCAACACAGAATGTGACAAGGGCAATTAGATGCAGGCAGCCATGTACCATCAAACTGCCCTATGGAGCAGGATGACCAGTCCCTTAAACCCCTCCTTACTATGTCTATGGAGAGGAAGAAGAGAAAAGAGTTTCTTTACTGTATGAGCTTTAAAAAAAAAAAACCTTTTTCACTGGTGAATATCAGGTTGAAAGAAATAGTTCTACAGGTCTGACATTTCCAGTAATAAAATACCTTTGAAATTCTGAACAATGATTGATAAAAATTTCCTAAATCAAAAAGTTTTGTGTCTCTCCTTAGAGAATTTTGTACTAGATGTCATCCTGACAGCTAAATCAAAATTGATTCCAGGACTAAAAGCTAGTGGTTCTTTAAACAAAAGGAGAACTTGATTACATTCCTTATATGCAAATAGAATGTAACACAACCAGTAATTCTTACACCCGCTACTTTAAAATGGCCACTTTCAAACAGATAAATACAAGTTTGTGCCTAATCAATAAAAGGAAGAATTTAAAAGGGCAAAAATAGGTAAACAATAATAAAGATGTTTAAAAGCATTTTAAGAGATCTAAGAGCTGCAATCAAACCAAAGTCTATTCTACACCAGTCTAGCTTAAAAGAAAAACAAAAACAATGTGAAATTTCAGATATAAACAGGTTGGGTAGGGAAACAAGGGAGAAACTAAATAGATCACTTGAATTTAGGATACAAATGGAAATAACAGAAAATTGCTACTGAAGACAGAAGGATATAGGAGGAATTCTACGGCTATCTGAGTTTAGTACACTGAAAACAACACTAAATAAATCTGGAGCAAAAGCAACCTCACAGTAGCGTTTGTCCATTGTTAAATGGAAAGTATGCAGTTGACAAAAATAACGCAGAAGAGACTGAAACGTTGGATAAATATGGGACTGGGAAAAAGCCAGATGTAGTCATATGATATGAAGATGGTGATGAAATGTTACACTTAAAAGAAAAAAGACAGTATATCCCAAATAGCAGCTATTAAGGCTGTCTTTTACTTAAAAAAATGCACCTAGGAATGTTAGAAGAAAAGCCTAGTAAGCTTTATTAGACCTTTTATTATTATTTGTAATAAATCTTGGATTGCTGAGATAGATCCTGAGCATTGGATGGAAGTAAAAGTTGCGTCAGTACTTTGCTTTCAAATGGTGCACATTGTCTACCTGGATTTCTCCAAGGCTTTTGTAACGGTTTCCCACAGCCTCCTCCTGGAGGAACTGATGCGTTATGGTCTAGACAAGTGGTCTGTGTGGTGGGTGGGGAACTAGCTGATGGGCTGCACCCAGAGGGTGGTGGTAAATAGCTCCTTTTCAAACTGGCAACCTGTCACAAGTGGGGTCCCCCAGGGATTGATATTGGGCCCAACACTGTTTAATATCTTCATAAGTGATCTGGATGATGGGATCAAGTGTACCCTGATGAAGTTTGCCCATGACACCAAACTGAGTGGGGAAGTAAGTGGACATTTTGGAAGGGAGAGCCACCCTGCAGGAAGACCTGGATAGGCTGGAAGGGTGGGCTAACAAGAACCTTATGAAGTTCAACAAAGACAAATGTAAGGTCTTGCACCTGGGAAAACATAATCCAAGACTGTGACACAGGCTGGGATCTACTCGGCTGGGGAGCAGCTCTGTGGAAAGGGACCTGGGGGTCCTGGTGGACATCAAGCTCAGTATGAGTGAACAGTGTGCTGCTGCGGCAAAGAAAACCAACAGGATGCTGGGTTGCATCAACAAGGGCATCATCAGCAGAGATAAAGAAGTTATTATCCCACTCTACTCAGCGCTTGTCAGGCCACACCTGGAATACTGTGTGCAGTTTTGGTCCCTGCTCTGCAAAAAAGATGTGGACCAGCTGGAGAGGGTCCAGAGAAGAGCTACAAAGGTGATCAAAGGACTGGGAAGCCTGCCACATGAGGAAAGGTTGAGAGGACTGGATTTGTTCAGCCTTGAGAAAAGAAAGCTTAGGGGAGACCTTATCACCATGTTCCAGTATTTAAAGGGTGGCTACAAAGAAGATGAAGACTCCCTTCTTACAAGGAGTCACATGGAAAAGACACGGGGTAATGGGTGCAAGTTACTCCCAGGGAGATTCCAATTGGACACAAGAGAAATTTTTCACAGTGAGGACAATCAGCCATTGGAATAATCTCCCCAGGGAAGTGGTAGATTCCTCAACATTGGACACTTTTAAGATTCAGTTGGAGAGGGTGCTGGGCCATCATATCTAGACCGTGCTTTTGCCAAGAAAGGTTGGACCAGATGATCCTTCCAGTCCCTTCCAACCTGATATTCTATGATAAATGGGGTAGTCTAGGTAAATATAAGCCTGTCCACCTGACATCAATCTTGAGAAAAATAATGGAACATCAGCTAGGGAAATTGATTAATAAAGAATAGAATGTAGCATATTTAATGTCATCTAACATGGTTTATGGACAAAAGAATTTGTCAAATTAACGAGATATCCATTTTTTATAACAGAGGTATGCAGTTAGTCATAAATTGCTAGATTTCGGGAGAGAATTTGATTTGGTTCTACATACTATTGGGATTAAGAAATTACACAACACAAAATCAGGATGCCAGACATTAAATGAATTAAAAATTAGCTAATAGACAAGTCTCAGATGTAATTTTGAACTGGGAACCACTAAGAATATGTGTATTTTATTTGATGTTTTCCAAGGTTAAGGTCCAGATCCCATGCTAACTAATACTTTTTTTACAATGACCAAGAAAAAAGTTAAATCAAAACTGATCAATTGTGCACATGAAAAATGCTGAGAAACTAATAAATAATAAAGGGAAAGATCGCTCAAGCAAATCCATTCTGAACTGCTTGGTAATCTTGGCAAGGATATTTTTAACAGGCAATGAACAAGGCAGGCTCTATTGAAGGCATATGAGACTATTCCTGAAAGCAGTTGCTGTGCACAAGACATTTGTAGTCAGCTGACTTTGGAATATCTGTAACGCAATGGCTAAAAGTGTATTTACTGCTTGTATGAAAAGGAAGCTGCTGGAGTTGGACTGAATTTAAGATATAAAGAAGCTGAAATTCCAGTTCACAAAACAGTTAAATTTAAATCCTGGTTCTGCTGCTGCTGCACATGTAGCCCAGACCTCCCAGTATAATTCCTGGGGGAGGAAAGGTGGGGGAGGAAGAGAGAAAAATGTTGCATCTACAATTAATGGTCAATTTTTTTCAGTTCCTGGCCCGTCATCATCCAAACTGGGCACAAGTGTAGAACACACACTGGCTTCCCTCCGGATTTTTTGCATATAAATGTCCTCCCTATGGAAACTCAACAAAGATCAGGGACAGGAAGGATGCAGGGAGAAGGAGAAAGACAGGGGAAGGGGAGGCTGACGTGCAGCTGTGCAGCAACCCAACCTTTCCAGCACAGCCAGTGATACAGTGGTTAAGACTTTCATCTGTAGTAAAGTGAATTTGTCCCGAATTTATTTCAAGTTTGCCTAATTTGATTATTTATTTATTCACTGCCTAATTTATTACAAATATTTAAATCTTGATTTTCCATACCTCCAGTGATTCTGTATCCATACTGCTTTATTGCTATTTATCTTTGAATTTTGACTGGCTCAAGAGAGTTGCATGAGGAAGAACTGACCCAGAGAAAGGAAATACATGATATTATACTGTCAGGTTTATTAACAAAAGGTAAATTTATCATCTGGGGGTTTGCAGTTCTCTAGCATGTGTAAAATTGGAGGTTCAGCATATCAGAATGCTCCTTCTATCATCAAGCTAACATCAGTGTAGGTGTGGGTTTATTTACATTTTTTTAATCCTCCCAAGAGACATATTTCCTTAACAGAATTATGTCACCGTGCACAAGAAATGCAGGTAATTGGTGGATCATTAATGGAACAGTCCTCAGAACCACCTCAGTGTATAGCACTATGAATCCTTTTATTATTCCCATTAACCATCCATTAGTGATGCACTAGATCATGTTGAACTACAGAGAACTCAGTCAACTTTTTTCCAAGAGTATCTCACCCACAAAAAAAAAAAAAAAAAAAAAAAAGGCGTAGTGTATTGCCTCTCTTCTTATTTCTTATGTGCCTCCCCTTCTCTGGGGTAAAAAGCTCTTTTTATGTTTTCTGACCTTAGGCATAGATAGCCACCACCTTGCAAACACACAGGACTGAGAAGGATTTGCTGGGTCTGTATGTCCAATTTTCTACCACTGAAAACAAGACATTACATCATGTGCTTATACTATTATCAAATTTCAAATTAAAATACTTCTGTTTTCTTTGTTTTGTCCCTATAGCTGCTATTGAAAACCTGTTCTTGAATATCATGTTCTAACTTTCTCTAACTTTTCTCTATCTGCCAGGCTAAATGTATTCATGGTTAGTTTATATCCATCTGTTCTTCAGCTGACACCGTCTCTTGAGTTAAATAATGCTTATAGTCTGGAGTTTTATCTTGTGATATATTTACGGACAGCAACATGTCTTTCCTTCTCTTTCAGTTCAGTACAGTCAGCCAGCTAAATAAACCTTGCTCTATTCATCTCCTCCCTTAAAACAAAACCTCCACTTCTTTTAATATATTTCTAGGACTTCTATGCACCCGTGCCACTCTAAACGCACCTTTCTTGGAGACAGGTGGCCAGAACTGAACATTGCTGTCCAAAGAGGGTCCCATAAGTGCACAACATCACAGCATTAGATCTCTCTGGTCTCTGTATCCCTTACGTATCCCAGCACCGATTTAACTTTTTTAACAAATACATCAAACCAGCAGCTCATATTTATACTGTTCAGCTAGTATACAAAGATTTTTCTCATCTGCTTCTACTTCTAACTTATGACACACACACACCCATTATTATTCCCTAAAATCAGGAGTTCACACTTTGTTCTATTAAATTTAAACTCATTTCTATTGTTCCTGTTCTCTAGACATTGCAATTTTTCATTGCATAAAATCCATCCTCTGCTGTACTGAAAATGCCTCCCAACTTTGAGTTATCATGAAATTTTGTTAGCAAACTGTAACTTTATGTGACACCCACTCTTCCACAATAATTAAAGTGTTCTACGTTCTTTACAACTAGTGTTGTTGTGTACTGAACTACAGCACACATGCCTTTCTGCAAGAAAAAGCACACCAACCAAAAAACATCCAGGTCCTTAATGACTCATCTGGGTGAAATTCCAAGTTTCAGTGCATGAGCACAACTTAACCTTGCACTAGCATATTACTACAAGTGTAAAACACACAATATTTTCTTGTTGCATTTCAGTTTCAGCACAAATAATAGGTTTACAATGCTGTAAAAGTTGAACCTTTCAATGTTTTCATCCTACCATGCATTGAAGCAAAAAATAGCCTTTTCGATAACTTTTCTCACTAAAGAATACTGACTGCTCCAGGGAATTAACCTACCTAATGCATTCAGGAGCTGTACTTGCAAATTCTGTGTCATACAGTTTTCTTATATTTTGGACAATGCAAGCAAAAGAAAGATGGGGGGAGAGGGGGAAGACATTTCCACCTGGGTGTAACATATAAGTTGCCTCTTTCTTTTCTTGCTATGAGTTCAAATATCTCCCTCTTGAGGGTTAATACTCATTATGAAATTTGTTGTGAATTTCCAAATGCATGTGACATTTGGTTTAAGTTTGTTCTTTCTGCTGATAAAGAAAGCACTTACCCTTGAAGTTAAGGATGAATAGGATTTGAAGTCCTTGTGCTATAGAACAAAACCTAAATAAAGGGATAGTTGTGGTGCAGCTTGACAGTATGATACTGGGATCTAATTCTTATTCATCATAAGACAAAGCATCTTTTAGTTATTCTTGTCTTTGACTCTACCTCTTGGACTTCCTTATAAAAGATGAAACATATCCTCCTCTTTATACCCAGCTATACAATAGGTGTCCTAGTTTAAAAGGGAACAGACAATGAACTAAGGGAACTGGGAGGCTGACAGCAGGAAAGTCCATCACCCTGAAGGCAAAACACATTGCTTTTTTATTAAAGTATGTCATGGACATGCTAAAAGGTATTTACAGCCCTTAGTCACAGTGTTTTAAAAACACCTGCTGTGTCAAAATGTTTCTGAAGAGAGACGGACTACACTAACATGGAAAATCGATCTTCTGTTCTTCTTCCCTTTGTCTATTCCTGTCAACCACACATTTCAGAAAGCAATTATGCTTATGATAGTAGAATACACTTAGCATTGCATTCTTTGTGGGCATATGTTGTGACTGACAGTCACTGATGTGGGACTTCGTATGCACAGATTTAAATATCTGAGTCATGTAGTACAATTCTTGGCTGCTGTTGCCACACTTCTCAATTGTCATAGCATAACCAAGTACAAAACTTTTTTTTTGAGAAAACGTTCATTTTCTGGAAAGGATCTATTCAAAGACTTCATCCCTGGAAACTGTGAGGACACTGTACCACAGAGACTAAATATGCCCCAGGCTCAAACTATCACACTTGTGATATATCACAGGAAACATTCAAACTAGCAGCACTGCCTATGAATGAGCTATTGTCAAGGTATTGTCTAGGAATCCCATGAGATTTAAGTATTTGCTTTCCCCGAAAAGTACTGAGGGCTAGTTTTTGAAAGATTAACAATATATTTTAATGGGGTTTCTTCTTTCTTTCTTTCACTAATTATGTGTTCTAACATTTTGTATACCTTTTAATTGTTGTTAGAGGATTCACAGCATGGAACAGCTGTCCGTATCTAGGGGCAAGCTGACAAATAATATATTGTGCCAAAGGGAATACAAATACCTTTCACTGTTAAAAGATTCCTTTTTTTTTTTGGTGTTGATGGCAGGGCTTTCTTGGCTGACTGATGAACTATGAAAAGGACACTGCATGGCTGATATACAGCTGCCAAGTTATCCATAAGTGTTCAGCAGTTATACAAACAACAACAACAACCACCACCTTTTCCACAAAGATGCACAGCATTACATGTGTGAAAATGACGACACTGGCCATATTTGATATAATGCTTTTGCAAATATTGGTTTATTGCTGTCTAAGAGGATCAGCACAGGGAGCAAAGAACAAACACTCCTGGAATACATCTACTCAGGCATTTTGAAATAGTGCATCAAAAAGCTGATTATTCCTTTCTTGCATGAGAACCTCTCCAACAGCAGCTCTTGCCACCCAGCATGGACATCTACATGTTATTTTTCACATTTCCAAGGATCACAAGTCCTTTTCACTGATACAAATGTGAATAGAATATTTTGGTGTGGCTTGACATGCTGTACTAATCCACAAATAAATAAGCAGTCACAACAAATTTTTTCCTGCGTCATATAACATTTGATGTGGCACAAATATAGCAATATGCCTGAAGAAACTTCATGCTTAAAGAGAATACATGTTTCAAATAAAAAGCAAAGTCTCGTTTATCTTTTAGTGGGAAAAGATATAAGCACAGGTAAAATAAACAATAAAAAAGCAGAGATGAACAAATTCATAGACAGAACAGAAATAGAACTATAGATTTTTTTCCACTATCAAAATTTTAATCCATAATATATTTAGCAGTTTAGCTATTCCACTGTTTCTTGAATAAACTTGCCATTAGATAGCTTGGACTTTATACAGCTGCCTAAACTGAGGTGCCTAACGCCATCCTAGAGTATCCCACTTCCATCTGTCCCTCCAGAAGCACATGAATATCCTATAAGTCCTGTGCCACATCTTACTGCCCCAAGCTGACACGTCAGATACTCTAGCATGTACACAGTGACCCGAAGTATCCACATTAGGCAACAAAATCCCATTCTGCACCTCTGCCCCACAGCTGGACATCTAAAATTAGGTACCCACAATCTAAACATGAATCCTACCTGTAGGAGTTCAATTCAGTTACACACATGTGCCATTATGTGCTATTTGGGATATTTTAGAATACCAGAGGCATGGTGCTGGCTGACATAACACAGGACTTGAGGGAGATCTGTGCCCTCCTAGAGCAAGCCCTAAGTGCCCTCTGGGACACTTAGGCATCTCAAATAGTACTCAACACCTGTTTGTTGACAAGTGAATCAAGCCCATTAGTGCCTCCAGGCTTTTCCAATGTATCTAAGTGGCTTTCAGCAGGACTGTACTTTGCAGATATTTATAAACAACAGCAAATGAGTAAAGCTTGCAATAATACAGAAAAAGGATCATATTAGTTCAGCAACAGGCTGGCCCTTTCTAGCTTATGTTATTTACAGAGGATTTAGCTGTTTTTGTCATTTTCTGCTGGGCTACAGACCATTCAAACAAAGCCTTTAAAGTTCAAATGCAGAAATTTGGCCACAGCTACAAATAACAAATTGACTAGTCTTAGCAATGAAATGTTAATTGGTGTTTGAGAGATTCAGTTCACAATGGAAGAGCCCACAATGTTTAATCCTTGCCAAATTAGGAATTTTTAGCAGATACGAGTATCCAAAGAGTGAGTGTATGGGGACATTTTATACGTGACATGTAATCAAAGAGTCACTAAGAGCCTCACTGGCAGAGAGGGGTCTGTGTACCCAGAGCTGCCACACCTAGTTGTTGTGGGCTTCTTTTCTCTGCAGCAGGGACCTAACAGCTGTATTTGCTAAAAACATAATCCTTCTTCTTCAGCTTCAGTTCTCCATATCATTTATTCATTTCTCAAATGCCCAATCTAGAAGGGTTTACCATTGCATGCTCCCATGAGCAGTAGCCTGGTAAGAATAGCCCTCTTGCAATTTATATCTGATCTTCCATAGTGATTAAATATAAAAAGCAAACCGCTGAGATTAAAATGTCAAACTGACCTGAAGTGTCCACTCCTTCCTGTGAGCTGAAGTTATGTAGAGAAAAAAAGGAGTAGCTAGACCAGAGTTGCTCAGCGTTTGTAAGGAAGCAGGATGCAAGGAAGGGAAAGCCCATGCAGCCTGTGCCTTTTGTGAACTCTGCCTTAAGCTGGATTCAAGTTCTGCAGAAAGCACTTGACTTGGAGAGGAGCAAGTTACAACTATTTCAAATAAGTTAGAAAATGGAAATGAGAAGTAAACCCACTATAACGCTTTTGCTGTTGTTCATCTGAGGCTTTATACCAACTGTCCACCTCAAACACCTAATGCAAGTCATTTAAAGTTTAAAAGAAGGTCCCTATGCCCAGCAGAGTTCCCACAGACACGTACGTGTCTTGGACGTGGTTTTTGTGTGCGTACACATCTGCACACTTGTTGCCAGTCCGTGGGCTCAGATTTTGCATGAGACAAACTCTCCACACACCCAACAGAAAGTCTCCCTGCCAGCCCGCAGTAAGGGCAGGCACACCTCGGTCTCAATATGTGGAAAGATTTGTGTTTGGGATCTGGTGGACAGAACACAAGTCAGCAGCCCGGGACATGGAGCCCCTCCATAACTGGGGCTGGACCCCTGGGAAAAGGTAACGTGCTACAGAACTGAGCAATTCTGTGGGTTTAATGCATGCTCCTGTGCTCCTGCACAGGTAACGGAGGTTTATCACTCCCCACTGACTCTCTGTTGTCTCCGCAGAATAATTACTCCCCGGTACCAAGTGCAGGACTGACCTAGAGACAACCAGCAGAAAACACTAAGCATCAGGTTCCATCCATCATCCTGTGTTCACCGGATTCATAAAGCTGAGCCTTCTCTGAACAGGGCTGCGTTGCACAAAGCGAAACTGTCTCCAGCTAAGCAGAAGCTTGAACACTTATGAAGCGAGTGGATTGTGTGGCTGCTTCAATCTAAACACCCTCGCCATCCCTCTGCATAATAACCATGCTGGAAAACAATTTCCATCACAAATGCTTAAGTTGATACATTGCCACTGACTCTGATGCTACAAGCAAATAATTTTATTATGTTATGGATGACTTTTAGTTTTGCTAGCATGTGGGCAAGATTTGGGGTTGGCCATATCAAAAATGGTTAAAATCTGAGGGATAAGCAGATGTTTCAGATAATTGGCAATTAAATAATTCATAATGTTGACATGTTGCCATTAGATTTCCAAATTAAAAGGAGTCCTTTTTTCTACTCAAGCAATATTAGCTACTCTGGCAACTCCTGTTTTGGAACATTTAATACAAAAGGATGTGCCCTTCTGCTCTTCACACATGAAAAAAATAAGTAAAGAAACTCTTCATGTCCCAGATGACCATGATTACAAGACAAGCATAAATATGCTTCCCCTTGCTACATCTGTACTGCTCACTGCGCTGGTTTTCAAGTGACATCTGCTCTAGTGGATGCAACGTGCTGCTAAAGAGCAAGCAAGCTAGTGAACTATTACCCAGTACCCATTTACTACCAGTGAAAATGCAAGGTATCCAAACTTACATTTTATGGTCTATATTGTGTGAATAAATCAGAAAACAGTGAAACTCAAAGATACTTACATTGCCTACATAACAGCTCATTAAGATTCTTTTCCACCTCAGTGGCAGAGCTGTGACACTTGCACCAGAGCTCTATCAGATCCTCCAGACTGATATCATTTCAATCAGAACGTGAATTTCATGACCGCAGAAGGTCATCATGTCAAATACTGTGTCTGATTTTTAAAAGGGTTGGATAATTTTATGACCATTAATAACATTTCCAGTTCTGCATGCTAAGACAAGGTAATCAAATGTCATGCTTCAGTCTGTAGGCTGATTGCCATACAGGTCAGGAAGAATATTTTCACCAATGTACATCATTGCATAAAATAAACCTGCAAATGAAGTTCAACAAGTGAAACCCCTGATATCAGAAAACTTATATTTGGGTACTACACAGAACAAAGGAGGTGTGTAGGACCGAGCAGCCTCAAAAAAAGCACTCAAGAGGATCCAGTAGCTCTAAAATAATCAGGTGTGAATCTGCTTCACAGTGTTTTCAGGTGTTTTGCAGGATTCAAAGATTAAATTTCTAGCCCCGTTCTGAAATATTTCTTAGCATAGAATCACAGAAAATAAAGGTTGAATGGGATCTCGGGAGGTCATCCAGTTCATCTCTGTTACCCAAGGCTGGATCAATTAAGTCTGTATCAGGCAGATATTTATCTAATCTCTCTTTAGACTTCCAGCAATGGACCTTCCACAAGCAATTTTTTCCCAGAATTAGAATTTCTAAGTTATTCTTAACACCTAACTTGAATCTTCCTTACTTTTCTTTGAAACAAACTTAACTAATTGAGAGGCAGTGATTATTACAGTAGAGGAAATATTTTAGGACAAAAAAAAAAGATAAATTACATGATATATAATACAACATATATATGATAAAATGTAAGTACAGAATGCTGCTAAAACTAAATATTGTGTCTGCTTTCTGTATTGACTGCAAAGTTTTTACCTTTTCTGGTCCTTGCAAGGTCACCAGGGACCTTATCGCACCTGAGGTATCGCACACTACCTGAAACTAGCAGTTTGTGGCTAAAGAAGTTTATTCACAGAAGCTCTATTTACTAAGGTACATCTCCAGATATTATCATAATAACAATAATTTATTTTATTTAGACAATCTCCACACACTTTCTGTTTCTTAACTTTGTCACAGTCACCTTCCCAAATCTACAAACTTTATCTTTAAAATCTACAAATTTGCCCCAAAAAAGGCATGTTTTTATAATGCATCATACAGGAACCATATACATATATTTTTTAACTAATAATAGTAGTATATAAAAGATTCAGCATTAAACTAACTGGTATGGAAATTAGATTTCCACACCAAGGAAGTCTGAGGGTGTTTGCAGAGCAGCACGAGGGAGGCATGTTTTGTGCATGATGATAAAACCTTGTCACTGTTTAATCTGCCAACAAGTTTAAAAAACCTTCAGAAATGAAGGTAGGTAGAAAGGTGCACCAAAAAAGCTGGTTTAGATCTGGATGGAAGAGTTATGCCTACCTTTTAAGGGCCCTGTACCTGACAGTGACTTAGACTCTGATAGGCTGTCTATCCAAAAATATGGCTCATTGATATATGCTTTTGTTTACCTTTTAGGTTTAGTCCACAGGTTCCTGAAGGTCACTTTAACAAAGGCAATGAAAATTAATTAATATTATTATTCAAATTTCAAAACCACAGAAAGTTAGTTTCTTTATTTCTAATTGTTTTTCCCTTAAACTTATCAGAAAAAAAACCCCTAATTTTTGAGAATTGAAAACTTGTTGATGAATTACTTTGCTCTACATGTCTTGTAAGGATTTTAAATTAGATGTGTCATATATGTTTTATTTTTATAAATAGAAAAGTTCTTTTTTTAAAACATTAATTTCATTTAGATTTTCTTGTAGAGGTAAATGAAGAGAATGAAAAACAAAGCAAAACTGTTGGCCAGAATTTTTTATTATTATTATTCCTAAGTTATATATTTGGTCTCCTTGCAGTGTCAAAAATGGGAAAATAAGTTTTGGAAAGTTTTTTTAAAAGGTTTTAAAATTTATGAAACTATAAAACACAGACTATTGTTTTAAGGTGAGGAATAGACAGGCAAGACACTCAAGCATCAATAATTTTAATGTGTAACGACTCTAGCCTACAATTCTTTGTTTTACCTAGTTCTACTCCATAGAATTAATCTATTATCCCCAGTTTATGCAGAAGAGCAGGGCGGGGGGGCTGTTATCCTGCTCTAAACCTGCCTGACAAAAACCAAAAGGCTCGAGTAAATATTGAAGGGCCTGTTAAAAGAGCATAACACAGCACAGTATGGGGAGGGCAGAACGATGTAGTCCTGCAAACTAGAAGCAGCAATCACAGTAAGTTTAAGGCAGGGGTTTTAGCTCGGGTCTAGCAATGTGTCAGCATGCTTGCACGGGTTTCGATGCCTGGGCATCCAGCTTCACCTCATTTGATGCAGCAGGCAAGTACCTCTGCTGTCTACTTTTATTAACAAGATAATCCGCAAATTTTGAATGTACAGAACCACGTTCTTCACTGTTCTTTGAGAAGAAGAGACTAGCAAACAACTTATGCTCAGTTATTTCAAAGTTAAAAGAATAAAGAATGCTCTTCTATGTTTTCTCCTAAATTGAAGACAGTACATTTACATAAAAGGGTTGAAACCTGCCTGAAAAGTATCTTAATCCTTATCATTTGGTTGCGTTTATTTTCTCCCTTTGGAGGTTAAACCAAGATTATTTGTGAATTATTTCATTTGGAAGCATCTGTGAAGTTTAGGATATATATAATGGAACATATTGACTGTGAAATGTTCCTGGCTATTGAGCTGAGGACATTCAAAAACACTTTTTGTGTGTGAGTGTTGTCAGTTAGCTGTGGTACTAGAAGATCAGACAGGCAAATTAGAGCAACTGGTTGATTTTCTTGTGAAGATCAATGAATATGACAGAATAATAGATGACATGCGGTTAGTATCAAATGCAAAGGGAGTGATGACATCAGGAAAGTTGTACAAGCTGTGAATGTGCAGCAAAAAGATTACTTCTGAGGCACGGCACAAAAAAAAAGGTAAGGCAGCAGAAAAGGCACTAAGGAAATGCCTGGAAAAGAAGCAAGGGTAAGTGGAGTACTCAGAAGAGGAGAGTGGAATAATAGTCTCTGAGAACTGAGGCACTGAATATCAGTAAGCCAGAGAAAAGCTGGGGGGGTTGGGGGGTGGGGTGGCTTAACATGTGAGGAAGCTATTGAACATAAAAATAGAGATGTATTGATAATAGAAGGGTCAATGAGGCACTTTATAGAGAGCCATTTCTGTCAGATGAGCTGAGATAAAGGAGACAAGTCAGTCTACAAAAGCTGAAGGTATTACTAAAGAATGTATAATAGGTTAGAAAATTGGGAATGATCTGATATGTCTATTCTGCATGTTCTGCTGGTGATATAAGGCAAAAAGGTGTCACGACCAAGAGACATTAGAAATGTTTCCTAGAAATAGAAATATTGGTGTGGCTTTTACTTTATGGGATGTGACCAAAGAACACCATAATGTTTGCAACTGTGGTTAGAGCACTGAAATGATTTGGTGGCTGGACTCCAGGTGTCATTTGTTATTCACTGTAGTTGCCAGGATGCAGAAAGGGATTTAGATGAGCAAGCAGATGAAAAGAGTAAGACCAGGACCTCAAAGACAGTTTGACAGCATGTCATCCAGCTGATTCTGTGAGGCTGCAGCATGTCCATGAGTGGGACCCATCTCACATCGTTGAGTGCTGTCGATGTCAGGTATTTCCAGAGGATGAAGCATCTGACCTTCCCACGTCCTGCTATGAGATCGAGGTCAGTAGCTCTCTGGAAGTGGGTGTCTCCCTGTGTTGACTAGAAAGGGAGCTTCACGTGTCTGGCTCACTCTTTTGTGTCTAACTTTTAGATTCTCAGGTTAAGTCAGATGAGCTCCATGCAGGGCTTTCACCCAAGTATACAACTTGGTAAAGACACTCAAATCAAGCCAGGATTACTCGGTTTTTATAGTGGCTGAAAGGCTGTGCTTTATGTCCCGGCAAAACTCACAGCATGCAACAAGCCAAATGCTTGCTGGTAGGGAAGGTAAGCGCAGAGCGGGTAGTTAAAAACACATGCAAAAAGTAAAAGTCTCCCTGGGGTGGGAGAAAGGATATTAGATTCAGGATAATAAAAGTACCTGATAAAAAGTTAAAATATTCTTGCAGTGAAAAAACCATGCAGTTTGTAGAAAAATGAAGTTACATAGCGATTATATGTAGCATGAAAGGAAAAACTGTACAATTTTATCTGACAGTAGAGGCAGTTTAAGTGTAATTTATAGCCAAATAGGGAGTCAAATGATTTTTGGCAAGGAACCTTTAGTGAGGTTAGAAAAAGTAGATCATGGCAACCTTTTAGAGATAAGAGACACCTCCTGAACAAGGCAGAAACATTGATCATGAGGCATTTTAATTACTCTGATATTGATTAGGATAACAGGAATGCAATTATAAAGAAGAACACATTTTTAAAAGTTACATATTCTTAGTGCAACCTTGTTTTGTTTCCAGTAGTTCCTTGAACAGGTGTTCTGGTCCAAGGCTATTCTATTCCATGCCTGATCCTAAGAAATGAGCTAAATATAAGAAATCACATTTAAGATACAGAGCATCCTGGATCTACTTATCAGCTTATCATTGAGTTTGAAATACTCATGAGAGAATGCTGTGTACTAGAAGTGTTTTGACTTTGAGAAAGAGGACGGTGAAAGCAAGCTGGATGCTCTGAGGAATGTTGATTGGAATTCTATAATGTATGAGAAATCTCCTGAAGAAGAGGAGGAAATATAATTTTTAAGAAACAACTGATGAGAAGGCAATTTAAATTCATCTCAAGCAAATAGCTGTTCTGCTGAATACAGAATAGAATGTCAAGCAAATTAAATGAAAATACAACAGAATAATAAGTCTAACTCAAAACTGAAAATTGGAGTATGTTTCTTCTCAAAACTTCCAGTTCAATTACGCCCCTAAAAGTGACTGCATTTTTCTACCATCTATAGAGAAAGCCTAAGATAAACAGATAGAACACACTTGCCAACAACCAAAACCAGATTAAATCAATCACACCTCTTGTACATCATTTAATTGGGAAAATGTCATCAGTAAATGGTCTAATATTCCATCCTGTTTATGTTACTGTTGAAATTCTTGATCTTCAGTAAAAGCAAATCAAGCAAACAATTCAGCCATGAAATCCTACAAACTTTACAATTTATGGTTGGTTCTCTGCTCTTCTCAGACCATGGAACCAATCTGTTCACAATAGCAACCAAGCAGTTCACAATACGTCACCTCCCTACTGTCTAGATCAGAGACAAAAAAACCTTGGCTGAATACAACCAGGGTTTCTGTGTATCAGCATATCAGGACTCCTAGTGTTAAAGACATCACAGATCCCATAAAATCTGTGCTGTCTCTGGACTCCTGAAAGCTCCAACTCTGGTTATAGTTACACTTAATTCTATGGAGCCCTTACCTCTGAGAAAGCCTGCAGCTGTCCAATTCAACTGATATGGATAATTCTAGAATAAATTTCTAAGAAATAAAATAATTGAGGACAGCTTCCTTCTAACAGCTATTGCAACCACTGAGATTAGAATTATATGAGCCCTTGCTTCATAATTAAAATATCATCTCAGTCAGTTGGTGTACATACATCTTGGTCAACATCTCAACTGGGTGTGGACCTCTGGCAAGGAAATCTCTCTGCCAGTAAAGAAAGAAGAATCTGTAAAATTTTCTCACCTGCTCCTACTAGATCTGCAAAACTGTCAGAACAGATGTGAGAGGTAAGGTCAGTTGAACGCACTTTCATATTCCCACTGTCTTTACACTTTTGAAATGATGGAGTGGTGGCTGGCCATATGGCATTAGTTGGTCCTGTTTGGCAAGTCATCTGGCTTGTCCTTTTGCAAACAGATGCAAAAAGTTAACTCATAAAGTTAAGTTCATTATTTTGGTAGCCTTCTTTACAGATGATCCTGTTCAGAATAATCTTCCCACCGTTTGGAAACAGTTTTTTTGCTATTATATTGTATAATTAATATTTCTCTGCTTTCTCCATCATCTTTAACATTCTACTATCATATTTACCCTTTTCACGACTACATCTCATTCATGGCTCTGAGGCATCCTTATAGTAATAAATCAACTACTTTACCATTTCCAGGTGGTGAATTTGCACCTGATAGTATCTACGTGCATGACCTTGCATGATATACAATTAAATTTCATCCCACTTTATAATTCTATCCCCAAAGACATCTAGTTCTTCCTATGTTAATAGACCAGCCTTTTGAATTACAGTGGCTCCCACAATTTTTAAGAAAAAAAAATAACATTTACATCAGTTCTTAAATCCCATTGAGGATGTCTACTGACAATTTCCTTTCAAACCAGGAGTTTCACTTCCTAGCATAATCCCATGTTGTTCAACTTTTGGCCAATTTGTTAATTTTCATGTAATTACAGACATCTTCTCTGTATGAATTAATAGTTTCCTATGTGGCATATCTGTTTCTTTTAGAAGATCAAAGACATTCTTTGGTTTTTTTCCCCTACTGGGAACATATACTACCTTATCAAAAAGTGGTTTAGGTTTGCTTGGCATTCTCATTTGCTCAATTTTTCTTATCCTTCACAACTTGTTTTGGCATATTGTGGAGAACAGTACCATTCCTCACTGAATAGACTCATTATCTGAATCCTCATTATCTAATTTTATGTGCTAGTTTTCACAGTTAATCTGTTACTAAGATCATCCAATTGATTGTATTAATTTATTCTAATTAAATGTTGCCATTTCTATTTCCATACCTCATTCTCACAGGCCATCCTGGGTTGACCCTAATGTTTTATCATCTGTGTTAATACTCAGGAAATTAGGCCACAGGTGGTTTTAATGTTAGCTACATGTTGTCTGCCTAATATAAATATTGCACTTCTTGCCCCCCGCCCCTTTAAACAACTAGTCAATGTTTCTTGTAATTTCCTTCACAAGTGCTAAATAAACTTAAATTTTGGCAAATCTTACATTTCAGGATTTCTAAGCCGTAGCTTTCTTTGCTGATTATATTCTTTTTCCATTCTTTCTTAACTCTTAGCTAATCACCAAAGTCCTGTCTGTAGTGCTTGTTTATCTACTTATGTCTGGAAATCATCTCCAAAATCTATATTAAAAGAATAGATGAAGAGCCATTACAATTTCAAATCAATTTTGGACCATCAGTATTTAAAAAAAAAAGTCAAGCTTTTTCTAAGGTCAGGTGTGCTTCCACCTAGCTGACTTCACTAAACATTTTCCTCAATTTGCCAAAGTTGATTCTTTGGAACAGAAACAGTCCAATTTTGCTTTCTGTCCATCTGATGTGAACTGAGTCTGCCCTAGATCAAAATTTATTTTCTATAGCTAACTGTCTCCAAAGGTGTTTATGATTGAAGCTTAAATTTATAACATTATATGAATTTTAGTTTATTTGTCTACTTGTCCAATCTGAGCACAGCCATCCATATTTTGTTTCTAACACTACCTCAATAGAACTTGTTTTGATATTCATCCAGGTCGTATTTTGATAACTAACTTAGCAGTTTATGTTTTCTCAACTCTTTCCACTTTCCTGTCTTTACGTATCATCAATAAACAATATTATTGTATGATTTCCCTCCTTACCTCTGTTTTTTCCCCTAAAACACATACCTTCATTTTACTTGGGATAATTATTGCACTGTATTTCTAACAACTGTTATTGCTTATTATCTACCCAGCACGCCAGTAATTCTGTCTGCTCTGTTTTGTTGCCTTGGCTCTTTGCATTATAGTTCAAACGTTTGAATTGTTTCTTGTTTCCACCTTCATTTTCACTCCTTTGGAGAAAAATTATTTTTTTGTGAGTAAATACCTTGAAGCTGCTAATGGAGAGGTAACATTTGAGGAAATCTTGGAGCCCTCCAGGCACCAGAACCGTTCCCAAGTTCTAATTGGAAAAAGATTAATGTGGGCCTGTGCCACCCTCCTGCAATACCACATCCTCTTGGAACACTTTGGTCCTGTGAGTAATTTTCTTCAGGAAAAAAATCACATTAAACAGTGGGTGTCCAAACTAATGACAATATTTCAGTTCAGATTTTGTGTTAGGTTTTGCATCATGTTCCATCACACAGCACACGTAGTAAGACTCATCATATTCCATCAACTAATTTTGCTAAATGTCAGGCATTTAATAAAGGGAAAGGGCAAAAAGTTGTAAAGGGTTTGCCTTGCCTTGTTAATCAGTGCTTGAAAAAGTTTTGAACAACTCAGTGACTTGTTAATTTATGAGCTGGTTTCTGGAAGCTATAACATATGCTGCCTGAAATCCAAATTTTCTTTTAACAATCAAGGGACCTCATCCGCTAGATTTCAAATATTGAAATGCATACGTATACGTGCTGCAAATCTGGTTCGCCTAGCAAATATATGCAGGCAGCACAGACATTTGTCAGTACTGACTAGAAGAAGCTATCACAAAAACAGACCCTGAGAAGTGTCAGTGCCTCTCATAAAATCACCTCTCCACCTGCTCTACAGGACAGGCAAAGCTCAGTGGCAGCTATTACTGGCTATTAAAAAGTACCTCATTACTATTAAAGAGACGAGTTAGACTGACAGTTCAGCATCACTAGGCGAGTACAGCTGCTGCTTGCCAACCATTACATGACAGACACAAGAAGTCTAAGAAAACTAACAGGTGAAAACTTTTACTGTTGTTCTTTGACATTAAAAATAACCTCACTTATCACTTCTGTTTACTGTAATTCAAAATTCTTTGCGAGTTCTCTCCCAGCATCTAGCATACAGAATTGAAGTCTCCAATGCCTGTACACAGTGGGTAACATTTTTTCATCTGAATAGTTCAATTATCCTCTGTGAGGGTACTCACTTCAGTAAGAGCTGTTCAATGGAAGTATGGGTGGCAGAATCAGACCCTTAGCTTATGTGGAGTTCAGCATCCCTTTACTGTTTACTTTGATTAACTACATCACTACACGTTTTCAAGAGGAAATGCAATTTTTGCTAGCAATAACTCAGCAACTTACAGTAAAGGGGTAAAAGCTTTGAGCAGACAATTCTAGGTGCTGGAGATAGTGCAAGTGATAAAATGATGTATAAAACGACATGATAACAAACACTGACCATATCTCTGATTTTTTTTAGTAGCAGACAATATCATCATTCACACAGCTGTGAGCCATTCAAGAAGGTATTATCCTGTGAGTTCTGACATCAAAAAACTTATCACTTCCAGCCTTACAGTAAAGCAGTTTAGTAGGTAATAAAAATGAGCAGGAAATTTCCAGAGTGGTCTGAGTAGACATCAGAGACCAAATTTCCACAAAGTGGTACGGTTAAATATAATTTATATCTCTTTGCACCATCTAATCTTCCTGAGAAGATTAATTCTGGCAGAAGGCATGCCATGGAAAGACCAAATACCTTGCCTCAGGGTCTCCAGTAGACATAGACAGTTTTTATTTCTTCCAGAGGTTCCTCAGGAATCCTGTTCACAAAGGCCAAAAAATGATTTTTTTTTTTTTTTGTCATTTCACAGGTCTGCTGGAAACCCATCACTATTCCTAATTAAGGTGAAGCCTTTGGTTTTGTTCTGTCCTTATTTTCCAGTAAACTTTAAGCTAGAGGACCTGATTGTCATTTCAGGGCAGGCTAATAGCTAATAAAGAGAAATAACTCAACAGTAGTGAGTAGTATAGTGAAAAGCATAGCCCATGTACTATGACCAGGTGTCCTGGTTTCGGCTGGGATAGAGTCAATTTTCTTCCTAGTAGCTGGTATGGGGCTGTGTTTTGGATTTGTGCTGAAAACAGTGTTGATAGTGCTGAGATGTTTTCGTTCCTGCTGAGCAGTGCTTACCCAGAGCCAAGGGCTTTGCTGCTTCTCCCCCCACCCCACCAGCGAGCAGGCTGGGGGGGCACAAGGAGTTGGGAGGGGACACAGCTGGGACAGCTGACCCCAACTGACCCAAGGGATATCCCAGACCATATGACATCATGTTCAGTATATAAACTAGGAGGAAAGCTGACCAGGGGCCGCTGCTCAGGAACTAACTGGGCATCAGTCAGTGGGTGGTGAGCAATTGCATTGTGCATCACCTGTTCTGTATATTCTAATTCTTTTATCATTATTATTATTATTATTATTATTATTATTCCCTTCCTGTTCTGTCCTATTAAGCTGTCTTTATCTCAACCCACAATTTTACTTTTTTCTCCCAATTCTCTCCCCCATCCCACTGGGGGGGGTAGTGAGGGGCTGTGTGGTGTTTAGCTGCCTGCCAGGTTAAACCATGACACCAGGGTTCAATTCTACCTGTTCTTGCTGCGGTTATCTCAACATTGCAAGAAGTCAATTAATTAAAAGCTAGCTATGAGCAGAAAAATCAATACTCAATACTCAAATAAACAATATTCTTGAGTGCTGTGTAAATAGCATCCTTGTGCAAACTGCTGTGCCAGAGGTATCCTTTGTGAACTCAGGCCCCAAATCCCCATCTTTTAAAATGCTCTTTTTTCATTTCACATTGACGAGGGAAATAACTCATGGAAGATATGGTCTGTTTTGGAAGCAGAGCCAAAAAAAACACCCAAAATGCAAGGGCAGGATTCAGCTCTGGACTGTAGACACCTACATATAGGTATGGACACATCTGCTAGGTTTCTAAGCTCCTATTTTAATCAGAAGAGCTCCAGGTATCTGTATGGTCACTTTAGCATAAACATCTAGTAGTATTTGAAGCACTTGTGTCAATCAAGTCTGACCTCCAGCTCCCCTCCCCGTTCCTGTAAGGAGCTGTATTGTATGAGGATATTTTATGTGATATTGTATGTGATATTGTATGCGGGTATTCTGGATATTTTACGGCACCTGAAAGTGGCACAAGACACTTGCATTCAGGAAACTGAATTGAAATCTCAGTTGACAGGGTTAGCGGCATCTGCTGAACCAAACCTCCAGGCTCCACTGACCTTATTGACTAAACGTCCCTTATCTATAATGAAGTTTTAGTCACCCAGGGTAGGCAACACTTGCATATAAACACATCTGCATTTGAGATGCTCTATGTGCATCTGGACTGGCAGATGGAGGACAGGGCACAGCATGAGATGCTTATGTTTAGGCACTTGTATCAAGCCTCCTCAATATGTTGATATCTGCATGTAGATGTCTTAATGTAAGGGTTAAGTCCTACCTCAGGTAACTAGCTTCCTGAGGTACTGCAGGCGCATACCTAAGCTAATAAATTATTGACTTCATTAAAATCTGCTTTTTCAAGGGTCCATCTTCTTTTCAGTCACCTTTGAGGGGGCAGGTTTTCTTGAAAAGCTGGGTTTTCATTCTAAAACAGTTTCAACATTAAGTTCATCATCCCTTTATTGTCCCTCACTGTACAATGAATATGTTTTTATAGTCCTTTGTGCCACCAGTCTTATTTATCTCTCAAATCTTGAGCTCTTTCAAGACTTCAGTATATCACTGGCTCTCAATTCAAACTGGACAAATAATGGAAAAATATTTGGTATAATATATAGTTTGGAAAAAAATTGCTGAAAAAACTCTGCAAATATTAGATGACTGATTCACTCTGTCATCCCTTCTTTTTTTTATCCATTTAAATTTTTCTTTCTCTCACACACAAGTAGACACACATAACAGCACAGCACAAAAAATTCAGCTCTAAAACACAGCCACACGGACAATGGAAATACAGCTTTCAACATGGTCTTCATACAGTTAGAGTGTTCCCAGCTACCACTTCTTTTAATGAGATCTCTTTGGTCTGGCTTATAATTGCTGAAATACAATCTCTGTCACGGGTACATAGCTAGCCCTCTTCACTCATCTATCTTATCCCTCACTCCATAATTATTTAATATCGTGATTCTCTGTGAGGAAAGCATACAGAGCATATTGAGACCTCAGTTCAGGGTGGGGTTTTTTCATGACACAGGCTGTATTTCCTGACTTTCACAAAAAGAAGGAAAAAATCTTTGTAGTAAAACATCTTTTCACACAAATAAGAGTGGAGGGCAAGCTGCAGAAAAATTACTGTGCTGGTTTATTTCTGATACATATGGATGTTTTGACTCTCCTTACTACTGATTTTTTTTCTGTACTTTGAAACTGTTTACAACTGTGAGTGCTAGCAGACATTCTTGGCTTTTCTTTACTCCAAAAACAAAATTCAGTCTTATCCGCCACCTGCCCAACAACTCTGGGAACATCAGAGTCCCATCCTTTGGATGACTCTAGAAAGTACCACTGTAATACTAACCACCTAGGGTGCTTCCCTGCCTTAATCTTTTCCTGCCTTTCCTGAGAAATAAGTCCAATAAAAAGTCAGTTTCTGTTTTCCTCCCTGTTTTTTTTTTTTTAATTTATTTCATAAGCATCGGCCCTACTGGGAGCTGGGAGATGGTGGGTTTCTCACAGGGAGATGGTGGGTGGGACTGGGAAATGAAGTATTTTAATTGTAACACTACACCTGCTTTTCTATAAATGACACTGCCAACCTGTTTCACTGTGAGTAATTTAGGACTTGAGTCACACTCACCCACAGAGATATCTTTTTTTCTTGCTGAATTTGGCATTTCAAATGTTCCGGCAAGTTCATCTTTTTCAAGAGAAAGCCACTTGCAGACAGATTTTCTATTATTTCAGCTGTTATCCAAAGCCAAAGCTGGTCAGGACCAATCTGTACGATTTTTGTGTGCAGGAATTTTCAGCAGCCGTGGGAACAGGCACACACATAAAGGTGACTCACGGGAACGAGAGTTTACCAGGCTGGGCCCAAAGTACATCATTACCCGGCAGTTGCTACCCGCAACCGCACAGAAGAAACTGGAAAACATTTGGACAGCTTAGTTAGCATGCCTAGAATCACCGTGCATGGGGAAGATTGCATTTTAAACGTCACCCTCCCTATATATAAAACATTTGCCCTTATAATGGAGAAAACCCTGATTTTTTTGATTTTTTTAAAAATAGCTTTAGGTAATACTTCTGGTCTGTGTGAATAGGCAGGAAGGCTGTAATTTTGTTAAAAACATTATGTAATAACATATCCTTGAGAAATTTGATAAGGCCTGTCTATGCCACCATAAACATACTAAGTAAAGCCTTTGAATTAACTTCATTTGAAAGAGCTTGCTAAGAGCTAAGGCACATAACGGGATGGAATTGAATTACAGTGGCCTAATAAATTATCAGCCATTAGCTGAATTTCCTTAATTGCCTGTGGGCATGCTTTTAGTCCACCCCAATTGTGAGGCAATAAACGTCAGTGAAAGAAGTTTCAGGAGAATATTCGAAGCCTAAATAACAGTCAGAAGTCTAAATACTTTGTTGGATAGGTGCCCATGCCGTTGAATGATACTAGACAGATCAACAAGTGATTTTTCAATTCATGTTTATAATGCTATTCGTGATATGTTACTTGAACCACAGGCAACAAGGCAAAGGTAGAAAAGCTGAGGGACGTGAAGGGGAAGGAAAACATACTGATAAGTCTTAAATTAGGCAGCCCTGAAAATCCTTCTCATAACAGGTTTGAAATTGCCAAAACATATCAAAGGAAGAGAAGGAAAAAAAAATAAGAAAAAAAAAGAAAAATAACTTGCGAAGATGGAAGGCAGAGTGTTTTTAAAACTACAAAATCTAGAAATCTAGAGTAAATGCCTTTATTGAAGAACTTCTGTGGTGTTTAAGTCCCACTTTGTGTTTACTTGCTGGTATTTTTCAGCTGGCTAGCAATGGGAATATGATTCTGTTTATTTAAATAAGTTTATCTATTTCAAAATCTATATGGATATTTGTATTGGTCCAGCACATTTCAAAATTACAAAGTTAACATAAATTAAAATTCTATTGTGAACAATTAATTAACAATTGAGTCTCCAGAGTATTTGTGACTAGATAAAATTCTGATTGAATTAATTCATATGGATGTATAAAGACAACTTGATTATCATTTGGATTTTCATTCACAACTTTTAAACACTGAACATTCCTTATCACTCATGTCCTATCATGTCATGCCTAAAAATACATTTAGCAATACTCAGTAACAACACAACATCTTTGATCTTTACAAACAATGTTATGATGAGGTGTGACTTTGCAGTAATTTTTTGGTATGAAGAAAAGGATTTTGATTCAACCTTATTTTTAACAGGTCCATTTATCACATCTTAAGAAATAATTACTTATTAAGAATCAAAGTGTGTTCTGATTAAGTGCTATTGTTTCTGAAGCTGGGCAAATATTGTAAAATTAAAAATTAACTTCTTACGGTCTTACTCACTTATCTGGATTCTTTCAGACTTTCCAATTCCTACGTCTGCTTTCTGTAAGAAACTGTACTGGAAAATTATTAGTTCACATGCTTGGATACTCATGGAAATGTGAATGATAAACATGGACATGCAAATATTCACATAAGAATATGGTATTTATATGTGAAGGGGAATACCATTTGACACAGGTAAAAGAGCTGGTTCATAGAAGCTGTTTAATGAGCCATACAAGAATTTCAATCATACTCTTTGCAGCTAGAGTGAACCGTACACATATTACTGAGTCCCAATCACAGCATCACTGCATATGCTACATCAAATATACCTTTTTAAGGAATAAATACTCTTTGTCATAGCAGGACAAGATCTTAAGCTCCTCAGCCAGAGCTTTGCCAAATGAAAATTTGGCTAGTTGTTAGTTACTAACTGACATTCCATTTCTGACCCTTCATTCACTTGTCTTTTCAATTCCTCTTTCACATCCATTTCATTTTTCACTACCTGAAGCCCTTGATAATAAAAATATGGAACTTTCCAACTAACCATGGCTTAGCACATCCATGTATATGCATGCACTTATACACACACAAATTATACATACAGTTGTACATAGGTACATAGCACCTATATATAGGTATCACTGCTAGAATAGCATACACGAAACAGAAATTGATACTCAGTAGACACAGAAGTAAAATACAAATAAATTATTAGAAATGTTCTGTTAAAATTTGGGCCTGTTAAAGGCGAGAACAGTATTAAAAAGTCTCAGCCTAGAAATTTAATACAGATTAGAATTTACTGCAAGGAAAAGAGACCTTTCTATTAGGGAACTTCATTTTTGTTTGATCTCCCAAACTCTCTACAAAACTATAGTCTCCTTCCATCTGTCACCCCAATGTGACAGGCCAATAAGATGCTATTAAAAATACCTCTGCTATGTTTCCCTTTCTTCTGTTCCTCGGCCCATTTCTTTTGCAAAATAAAGGCATTTTAAAATTGAAATTCATTATTTAAATTTCATGTCTTGAAATTTAAGATTTCAAACTGAAGAAGTGTTGAGACTTAAACTTTAGTACTTATATGTAATTTAATTGCTGAGGAATAATGTCCTACAAAGTGTGAAAGAATTATCTTTCATGCATACAAATTTCTGTAATCACTATTTGCAATACTTGGAATGAAAAGATCCATGAAGCAGCTGTTCAGCACTAACATTCTCCGCACTTGAATTCCCTTTGCACAAAATTTTCATTGCAAGGTAAATTTTTTACTGCTATTTTTCATATTGATGTTGATGTTAGATATGGACAGGCAAATGAAGGCCTAACAAAGGGGAACAAGGAAGGAAGGAAGGCAGGAGGGAAGGAAGGTAGGGATAGCAGGAGGGAGGGAAGGAAGAGGGAGCTGGGGAAGGCGGGAAGGAGAGGGGAAGGGCGAGAGGGTGGGAGGGATGACTAAGAGATGGACAAAATCTAACACTGTAAAAGGAAAATGATATATTCTGGGTCCAACAGTGAGAAGTTCTATAATGTAATGAAACTGAATACTTAGAAATTACCTAAAAGAAGGTATGGGATATAATATTCAATCACACAATGTCCAATATGTCTCCAATTTGATGCAAATGTGAAAAGACAACTGTGATGCAAACAGGTACCAGCTAAAACACGTTCACTGTTGATGAAGTAGCCATGTGTTTGAATGGGCTCACCCCCATTGAATCTTGTTCACTCACGTTCAATGCAGATAAATGTAAGAGGTGCAGAGAACTACTACTAAGATGCTGAGCAGAAACCAGACACAACCTCAAAATGGAAGAATAAAAGAGCTTTGCTTGTTCAGTATAGCAAAAGAAGACTGAGAGGAGATATGACAATAAACATACCATGAAGGGATGGATGCCAGTGGGTGAAAGAACTGCAGAAGCTCAAAACTGATGTCAGCATAAAAATAAACAAGTGTAAACTGAGTATGGTATATACTTAAGCAGTAAATTAGAAGGTTGTGTGATGTGGAGTTTGCAATAGCAAGACAGTGGATGCACGGCCCCAAGGGGTCTGGTGTGAATGCTAGGTTCCTAACTGAGTTTTATTTTTAGGATTTTGCCCACAGCTACTGAAAGTTTTACTCCTGGGACAGGCAGTCACCACATCGCAGTTAAACGAAGCTGTCATGGTGAGTTACAGAGAAAAAGGTAGCATGTCAATTAAGCATAATGATGTGGCAATTAGCTTCTGATTTCAACTTTCTAAATATGTGCCACAGAATAACTAAAAGGATGCAAGAAATTTAATCTCTTCATCCTCTTTAAAAAATGGGGTACGTGAAGAAATGAAAAATATTTGACTACTCGAAAAATCTATTTGTCTTCTTTGTTCAGCATCTCCTTCTATTGATCACTATCAGTGCTGACAAATAGCTTGAAGCTGTGATCCTGAATTGATATTTAATTAAAATTAAGATCTATTCTAATTGTATGGTAAACACATCAGAGTTCTGTATGTAAATAATGTCAACAGATGAAGGATAAAAGAAGAATTTTAAATAAGTGTTAGAAAGTTTGCAAAGGGGCTAGGGAGCAAATCATGCAGAGAAAAGCAATAATTAAATTCTGTCTCCAATTTATTTTTACACTGGATGCCACTCTTATTACACTGAAGTTTAAAGACTGTTTTCTTATTCACCTTGCCAGAATGAATAAATTACATGAACGATATGGGGTTTAGGGGGGGTTAAATCACAAAAGTAATGTTTTCTTCGTCAAAGTGTGAAACTTATTTGTAGTATGAGTAGAGCATGTGTCTTAATGACATTGAAACTTACAAAATGAAATTAGTGAATTACCTTACAGAGAACAGCGTTTTTCAGAGAACATTTCATCTCTCGCTCCTGGTCAGCAACTTTCTGTCACTATGCCCTTTCTCCAAACTCATATATATCATTAATGAGGAGCACTGAACTGTTCTGCTGACTACCCAGAGAACTCAGTCACTTTTACTATATTAGGTCCTCTACAGACAGATAGGAAGAGCCTCACCCTGGTCCTCAGGGCCTCAACCACCCCAATATCTGCTGGAGGGACAACACAGCTGGACATAAGCAATCCAGGAGGTTCCTGCAATGCATTGATGATAACTTCCTCCTCCAAGTGACGGAGGACTCAATGAGAAGAGGTGCTCTGCTGGACCTCACGCTCACAAACAACGAGGGGCTCATTGACAATGTGAAGGTCAAAGGCAGCCTTGGCTGCAGTGACCATGTGATGGTGGAGTTCAGGATCCTGGGGGCAGGGAGAAGGGTGAAAAGCAAGCTCACAGCTCTGGACTTCAGGAGAGCAGACTTTGGCCTCTTCAAAAGCAAAGAGGAAGCATACAGAAGGTGGAAGCAAGGATGGGTAACCTGGGAGGAATACAGAAACGTTGTCTGAGCTTCCAGGACAAAGCTAAAGTCCAAGTAGAACTGAACCTAGCCAGGGATGTCAAAGGCAACAAGAAGGGCTTCTCTAAGCACATAGGTGACCAAAGGAAGACTAGGGGAAGTGTGCGCCCTTTGTCCAACAAAATGGGTGACCTGGTTACACAGGACACAGAAAAGGCTGAGGTAATGAATGCTGCCTTTGCCTCAGTCTTTACTAGCAAGAACAGCCGTCAGGAATCCCAGAGACCAGGGCGAAAGGCTGGAACAAGGAAGAGGTACCCTTGCTGGAAGAAGATCAGGTCAGGGAATACTTAAGCAAACTAAACATATACAAGTCCATGTGCCCTGACTGGATGCACCCCCAAGTGCTGTGGGAGCTGACTGATGTCATTGCAAGGCCACTCTCGATAATCTTTGATTGATCATGGAGACTGGGAGAAGCGCCCAAAGACTGGAGGAAAGCAGATGTCACCTTAATCTTCAAGAAAGGCAAGAAGGAGGATCCAGGGAACTACAGGCCAGTCAGCCTCACCTGGATCCCTGGGAAGGTGATGCAGCAGCTAATCCTGGAAACCATTTCCAGGCACATTAAGGACAAGAAAATCATCAGGAGTAGTCAGCATGGATCTGCCAAAGTGAAATCATGCTTGACCAACCTGATAAGCTTCTATGATGAAATGACTGGCCTGGTAGATGAGGGGAGAGCAGTGGTTATTGTCTATCTGGACTTCACCAGTCCAGTGCCTTCACTGTCAACCAGGCCTTTGACACTGTCTCCCATAAGATCCTCATAGAGAAGCTGATGAAGTGTGGGCTGGATAAGCAGACAGACAGTGAGGTGGGTTGAAAACTGGCTGAATGGCCAGGCCCAGAGGGTGGTCATCAGTGGTACAAAGTCTAGTCAGTCTAGCCATTAACTAGCTGTGTACCCCAGGGGTCAGTACTGGCTCTGATCCTGGTCAACATCTTCATTAATGATCTGGATAATGGGGTGTGCACCCTCAGCAAGGGTACAAACTGGGAGGAGTGGCTGATAAGCCAGAGGGCTATGCTGCCATCCAGAGGGACCTCAACAGCCTGGAGAAATGGGCTGACAGGAATCTTATGCTGTTCAGCAAGGAGACGCGCCAAATCCTGCACCTGGGGAAGAACAACCCCAAGCACCAGTACATGCTGGGGGCCACCCAGCTGGAAAGCAGCATGGCAGAAAAGAACCTGGGGGTCCTGGTGGACAACAAATTGAACATGAGACAGCAATGTGCCCTTGCCGCAAAGGCGGAAAATGGTATCCTGGGATGCATTAAGACGAAATATTTCCATCAGGTTGAGGGAGGTGATCCTTCCCCTCTGCTCAGCACTGGTGAGGCCACACCTGGAGTGCTGTGTCCAGCTTTGGGCTCCTCGGTACAAGAGACACATGGACATACTGGTGAGGAGAGTCCAACAAAGGGTCACAAAGATGATGAAGGGACTGGAGGATCTCTCCTATGAGGAAAGGCTGACAGACCTGGGACTGTTTACCCTGGAGATGAGAAGGCTCAGGGGAGATCTTCTCCACGAGTACAAATACCTGATGGGAGGGAACAAAGAAGGCAGACCCACACTTTTCTCAGTGGTGCCCAGTGACAGGACCAGAGGCAATGGGCACAAAGTGAAAGATGGGAGGTTCCTTCTGAACATCAGGAATCACTTTTTCACTGTGAAGATGACTGAGCGCTGGCGCAGGTTGCCCAAGGAGGTTGTGGAGTCTCCCTCCGTGCAGATCTTCAAAAGCCATCTGGACATGGTCCTGGGCAACGGGCTCTAGGTGGTCCTGCTTGAGCAGGGGGGTTGGACCAGATGACCTGCTGACCTATTTTTTTCCCTACAAGCAATACCTGTAATGTCTTCAAAGATTTTGGCTTTGGCATTACTGGTTTGAACAAATAGTTTATGAACAATTCCAATACATGAGTGAAGAAAAAAATGCTCAGGAGTGTATGCACACACTCACCACAGCTTTTACTTGTGTCATTATTTGGGGAGGAGGTCGAGGAGAAAAAAATCGGTTTGAAGAGTATGAACTCTTTAATTATACGGTCTGTGTGTCAGAAAGAAAATTTTCCTCTCCTCAGCTGGGATTCTAGGATTCAAATTATATTCAGTAGAAAGCCTTCACTGTTTTTACTGTGCATCTGAGAGTTTAAAAACATTTGAGAAAAATATGTGCTCATTAAATCCCAGTTCTTAAATTTTGTTCATTTTCCTGAGTGGTTTTAAGTGAGTTTTTAATTTTTGTTTTAAGACTTTATATTTACACACTACTTTCTGATGTAAATTTTACTTAAAAAATAACAACTCTTTGAAATGCAGTCATCCTTAAATAGAATTTTCTTTTATTTTTCTTTCTTATCATAATTGTTCTTAACTATATTGTAATTACATTAACTACTCTGTCGTGTTTATCTTTGCAAGGACAAAACCATCAAAGGTAATCATGTCCATAGTAGAATGCAATGCCAGCATGTTACTAACCTGTGAATTATTTCTCCTACTGTGGGATATTCAAATAGATCTGACTTCAGCCCAGTAACCTCAGTTAATGTCTGTGGGAGTTACTTTTCCACTCTGTGTCTGGAAGCGGAGAAATGAGATTGCATGGGCTAAACAGTAAGGTGTGAAAGCTCCGCTGACTTCAATAGTAGTTTAAACAAGAGGAAGGTATCAGTCTAAATTCTGGGATGAAAATGTTTTAGCACCAGAAGCCTTGGTAAAGTAGCACAGATGTGGTTAAATTACAATGGAATACCGCAGTGAGCTAAACTATGGGAAGTAAATGGACGCTCTAGTGAAAGAAGCTTATTTTTGGTGTTTTACCCTAGTCAGAGACATGCAAAGAGTAAGAAAAGAGTCAGGTACTGTGCCTTAGGTGAAACACATTCAGCTGAATAGCTGGCTAATATCTCAGCCTTAGGGAATCGTTCCTGCGTATAAAAATTAGGTTTGGGGGGTGCATCTTCAGGGCTGTGTATGTGTGTGCATGCATGTGCGCTCACCCACATCCCTGCATGGTCAGACTCTCATCAGCAATCTGCTTGATGATTTAATAATCACTAATATAACAACACGAGCAGAAGTTAAGCTCTTTTTTTTCAGTTTTTTTTCTTTTTTTTTAAATGTCAAACTAGGCTTGTCCTCAGCTGTGCAGTAAAAGCTTGGCTGGGTTCCTATTTTCATATGCATTCGTTTACCTTCTTTCCTAATGATAAATATACAGCCCAGCCAATTTGACTCATATACTTTTTTACCTTTCTTTCTTTACCCAAAATATATTTCATCTCATCTATTGAAGAGTGTAATTATATTTCACTCACTTATAGGAAAGTCCTTGGTAATTCACTGTTGCCTGAGGCTTTCTGAGTTATGCCTCTTTCACTTTCATGACAAAAACATAATAACAGTGCTTCAAGGGTAATATTTTCAGTGGCAAGATGTACCTGGAAAATTATACAGTTCTAAAAAAATAGAAGGATCCTCTTGTATCTTGGCTTTCCTTCCTGAAATTTTGATCATTCCCATGATATCCCACACCAAAAATGTTGTTTCTCCAGGTTAAATTTTGTTTGCTTGTGAAAAATGGCATGGTACAGGTGAAGTTTGACTTTTCTATTTGAAGGAATAGAAACACAATAGCTAATACCATCTTATTTTCAAGTCAGTAGGAATGAGACAGAAGTTTATCTGTGGATTTGTGCTCCTTTCCTCGCTCCTTCAACCTCTACACATGTGAAAGCTGCAGGAAAAAGATTTCTGGCATCTACTGGTATAACTGTTTTTCATCAGAAAATGCCTGTTGGAAAAAGGCAAAATGTTTCATCAAAACACAGAAATTATGGTTACCTTTTCCTATAAATTGACAGGTGGAAAGCCTTTGAATAAAAGCAAAAGGGAAATATTTTACCATTTCAAGCATTATACTTATTTCTGTTTCAAAAGTGGCTCTCATACAATGTTAATTTTAGATGCTATGCAAAACTTCAAAACTAAACTGGGCTGCAAAGCAAAATACATTTCAAGTTGTATTATACGTGACTTTAAAAAAAGTTAATTTCACTTCCTCTGCAGTTCTTGTGCATGTTTAGATGGGCAGAAACACCCAGCTTTCTACCAGTTTGTGCTTTTTAGATGTAAAAATGAATAATCGGTTTCTTCTACAATTTCGGTCATATTATAGCTTATTTTCATTCTCTGATGTTATAGACTATTTTTTAAGGTTGTACACTATTTTTTAAGAGTTGTACGTATCATGAGGTGTCAGGCATTATTTGGAAAGAATAAAGACAGTCCCTGGTTCAAGGAATTTGCAATCTATGTAAAATATTGTAACAGCTATGTTAATAATTATTTTCCCTGTGTACTGTCTCATTAATAATCTATCCTCTAGTCTATCAAGACCAGTGTGTTGTGTTTACTACAAGAGCTGTGGAAAATCACTGTAAAGTTTCATTATAATTTTAATTCTGTTCCTTCTTCTTTGCTTTCTTAATACATTGTAGTATCTCTTAATAATTCTTAACTCCTAATTTTTTAATTTTTTATAATAAGAAATAGTACGATAACATAGCATAGCTGCTGATTGTTCTTCAGCTGTAGAAGACAGAATAAAGTGTACTGGATAATGTGGAAAAGAGGAAACAAATGAGGCTGGTGGTAGAATTAGATTAGTTGGTAGTAGTTAATTCCAGTAGCTATACATTTTGATTTCTGAACCAAACAGATCTGTTAAAGAAATCCAATATGTTTTGAAGGAGGTAAACACAGATGCCTAGACACTAGAAGCTATTACGTATATTTGAGGAGCTATGTGGAGCCGTTATCCAAATCAATGGAAGTTCTATAAAAATAAAGAGGCTGGCCATCTTAGGTTCCATTCTTTCAACCAAATCCATGAGGATACTAGAAACCATCAACACAGACCCAACCATTACATGACAGCCATAATATATATATACATAGATCAAAAAGAGCTTTAAAAAAATTGGGCTGCAAATAGTATTATAGAGTAAATTAATTTGGTCCTTAATTACTCCTTTTGCAATTGTTTTCTGCATACCTTCAGCTAGTAGCTAATGCACAAATAGGAAATACAAAGGAGTATTCAGAGGAATTATTTGTGAAGTATCTATGGAGAATATATTTTTGGTTTGCACTAGAGATCTGGTTTTAACAGCTGCATTTGGATTTAAGGAACAAAAACATACATGGTGGTGCATGGACTAGTCGAGAGTTGCTGTTTCGATTACCACATATTCACAACAAACTCTTCACCAGTCACTAAATACTCAAAAAATGACAGAATAGTGAATACACATGGTGAGGGTGGTGGGGGAGAAAGACAAAAAAAGCCATAACCTTTTTAAAGATTATTTTCAAACAGAAAGCAAGCCGAAGTTTCCCAAGAAAGATACTAATCACAAGTTGTTTGTCCAGCTCCAGGAATCCCAAAAGTAATAAGTTTGGCTTTCAGCTTCAGAGGATCATTTCCCAGCATTTGAAGGACAGGTATAAGAAGAAGTACTCTTTCCATCACCTTGTGTTTTCCGAGTATGAGCAGCACAAGTTCTTATATAGTAGCTAAATATTTCCCAATGGCATTAACAAATCAATAGTTCTGAAAGATGTGTGTCTCGTTTGAAATTTTTATCATGGATACAAAAAGCCAGAGACCAAAAAGATTTTGGTTTAAATGAAAGTACACAAGGAAAACTAAAATGAATAAAAAATGCCGTCAATTTATGGACTCTCTAGTCCCAGACATTCACCACCAGATGCTGTTTCTTTTCTCTCTTTCCTCCTTCCCCTTCAGACCTGCTACTAACCAGATACAAACTCCTCCTTCATCCTACTGCTTTCCAGCTTTATGTTCATCCCTGAATCCCCTGGGGAGATGGACTTTTCCTGCCCGCCATGCTGCGGTGCCCTGCAGAAGGCTGCAATCCCGGCATGAGCTCTAACACCCGCAGGCAGTTAATGGATGGAGGATATACCATCTCAGGGCTCTCGAGCTCACCGTGGAGCAGCAGAAGGACAGCTCAACAGCAGGAAAAGAACATCTCCTTGTACTTATTTAAGCTCTGCAATAGGAATGAGGAATAAATCTGAGACCAGTAGGCAGTTGCACCTTCTGCTGCCCTGTAAATTATATTCTTGCCAGGCCATTGTGTAAACTCTTTCAGTTTCCTGAGAGATTTCCTGATGGGTCACAGTACTGGAAGTGACAGCTACAGCTATTGGAAATAATGGCCCATAGCTGCAGCAAAAGAGAATTAACGACAGCGCTTTTTATTCAGGATAACAGCCTGGTAATCCGTATCATCACTTCAGAGCGAGTTCATACAACAAAACCAAACAAGCAGATAGACAGTTTGGGCTGTGAATAAAATAAAAATATCTTTTTTTTTTTTCACATTCTATCATCATTATTTTCCATTTTTTCTTTCCTTTTGAGAAAGCAAAATGGTACAGATAAAGCTAAGTGGATCTGAATAAGAATCACCGTGTTGTACTACTGTAGGCATAGCTCAGAGAAAACCCTTTTCAGTCACCAGTGAATAGTTGTGGGATACATTCCCGAAGACATAAGCTTTTTTCTACAGGAGAAGTAATATCAATATATGTTTTTTACAGAGTCCTACCAGTGATTTCAGTCTTGATCTAAAAATAAGAAAATAACTCTCTCTGACACTTTTTCAATACTGCTTTTGACCTCCTTTGGTATCTCTCCTACAGGACGTATCAGCTAATGCAGTAACATGTTATCACTTGTGTAATGCTCTGATTCTGATGCACCTGACTAAACTGTGTTGCCACAGACACTTCAGGTGAAGGAAAAGTCTGGTTTAAATGCAGACAAGAGAAGCCAGCATATTGTCTCTATCAGGAAATTGCAAAGGTATAGATCATATCTCCCTTGTTGTCTTGTGTCATGCCTACAAATCTATGGAATATATAGCATGAATGGGCTTTGGCTTGAAATTAAGGTGTCTTCAGCTGGGTGTCATCTGTCACCCGTATCTTTAAGCTCCCATTATGCTGAGCAGAGATCAAGGGCTCCAGTTCATACAGGTATCCAATTCCTTTTAAAATGGTTTTGGGTACCTGCGACAGCTTCAAAGACTTGGCAGATATGTCAGAACCTACACAGGAGAGAAATGCTTTGCTAGACCAGCAGCTGGAGGGTGAGACACCCAAAGGCTTCTCAAACAGCTCTGGCCATGTTCAAGCAGCTAAATTGCAACACGGGTTGACAGTCAGCTGAACCATTTTCTAGGCTCCGTTAACTGTATGGATTAAATTTCTACTGACTGCAACATGAGCCAAGACACAAAGCTCACATTTAGTGGTTCAAATCTCCAAGTGAATCCTCCTCGGTTTCTCTAACGTAGTGAAGAAGAGTCCTGTGGAGACAGCTGAACTAGCTCTGTAGAGGAAACAGTTTTGATAGGAAAAGATGAAGCTCAGGTCCTGGGTCTAGTGAGCCTGGAGGGCTGTCCTGCAGCATGGCCGTCCTGCTTCCCTCTCCAGCAGCTCCATCCATGGATCTCTGTAGAGAGCTGTAAGGAGCAGGGCACGCTCTCTGGGCAATAGGAAGCGTTTTGCTAATGTACCTACCCGGTGCTACCGATTTTTTCTCTCTCATTCCCAGCCACACGCGTCTCATTATGCTTTGACATTGTTGTTGCTATCTGAATTTCAAAAGTTTTTATTTCATGAGTGTGAAAGACTGAAAGAGTTAATGTCTCAAACATTGTGGTGGGGCAAGTTCTGCTTAAAGACAAACCCTGCACAGCAAGGAACCAAGGTAAAAAACCCATCAGCTCAGACATCAGCAACAGGAGGGGGAGGGCGTGCTGGAGGCTGCGCAGCTCCCTGTTCTGATAAGCTGTTCTGATACAAAGATCAAACAATGGTCACATCTGCAGGGAAGGAGAAGTTACTCCACAAACGACCCCCAAGCCCAAAGGCTCACAAACTGTTCATTAATCTGATGAGTTTGGGTGGCGGCCCAAAGGAGGGCAAGGACGATAAAAGGACACCAACTGAAGCCCCATGGGCGCAAGCCCACTGGAACTGGACCCCTCAGCTGACTGGACCCCTCAGCTGACTGAACCAATGCTGGACCCAGGACCAGTGAAATCTTTCTCTCTTCCTTTCTCTCTCTCTGTCTTCTTCTCTCTTTTTGTTTCCTTTTCTGCAATCCCTACACCTCATTTGTTTCAAGATATAAACCGTTGACCAAGTCTGAGACTAAGAGTAGGTCCAGCCACCCCTAGACCCTTCTCTGAGGAGGAGTCTGGAAAGCAAGGGGGTCTGCTCTGAACCTCGTGACTCAACGGGAGGTATCTCCTTATCCCCTGAATTGATGTATACAGTTACACGGTTTACAGAAGCAGTCTTATACCAATTCCTGTTGTGAGAAAGCCTGCCACCTACTACCACGCCTCCCCAGTTCAGTTTGCTTCTGTCATGAATAAAATCTTTCACTGACCATTTGGTGTCGTTTCACCTTAATTTATCCTGAGGGAATTTTGAATTAAACTCGACTCCCTGGTCTGTCCAGTCTGGGTCGTGACAATGGGTAATTTGCAACATTTAACTTAAATAACTTGGAAGCCATAACAACTAGCGAGTAAAGCAAGAGAATATCTGCATAACTTGTTTGTTCCTCATTAAACAGCCAAATCCTTGAGGATTTATTATCATTAAAGCTAAAATGATCCAAGTATACTAACTGCATTGGAGTTGTAATCTCTTTGTCAAGTCTCAGTCAAATACTAATGGAAATGTCCCAGACCAGAAATCAGATAAAAGAAAGTTAATAAAGGAATTTCTCTGAGACCCTTCGTGAAATGGAGACCTTCTAATGAAGGAAGCAAATTATTCAAGATAGATGTAAAAATTAATGATAACTATCTGATGCTATTTAAACAGACAATAACCGTCAATAAAAAGGAATGTTTAACAAATGTGTTTCATCGCAAAAAATATATTAACCACTTTTTTCACAGTCTGGAACCTTCATCAATCAATAATAGATAATATTTACTCTCTCCTGCTGGGGAGCCTTTTTTATATTTTTAATGGAATACATTGAATGTAGGTTACCATAGTTACAGGAGAATTTCAGAATGAATTTTGTTTTATCATAATTGCTGCATATTAGTATATAAACAGCTGAACTCCATCTTCCACTGGTAGCACTTATTTGTGCCTAGAGACAATTCTGTCCCCTCAGAAAATCGAACAACAGCTTCAAATATGGTGTGAGTTTGTGGTCCTCCCCAGAGGGAGTGGAAAGTTTCTGCAAGTCAAGCTGTTTGTTGTTTAGAGCCTGGGACTGCTGGGATCAGTAGCACAGAAAGGTGAAGCTGCAAAAATCCATCACCGGCAGTAAAGGGAAATTAAAAGTGTTCCCTACCCCACCCCAGACATGTTGAATTATAACCATATTACTTCCCATCACTATTGTTTCTGAGTAGACCTGAACACTAATGAATTTGGCTGGGATTTTTACAGAACCCTAAGAGAGTTTGGAAACTAACAAGGAATGCAACATGGGCTCTAAAAACATCCCAGCTTTAATCGTTATAGTGTTTTCTAACATAGGAAACTATTGTTCCCAGGTTACGGAGGCTAGGAAAGAAGAGCTGCTTCATCATGGATCCCTTATTCATCCCCATAAAGACTAATACTCATCAGATAACTGCTTTATTCTTTAGAGAGAGGAGTTGCGAGAGTAATTTTTTCCAGTGTGAATTATAAGATTTTTAATCTCTCCCAGAAATATTGAAAGGCAGGGGATGATAGCATCCGAGAAAAAAGTGTGTACAAGGTAGAAGTTGGACCCAGAAATTAAAAAGCCTGAGATCTTAACTACTAGCTCGACTGCTCCCTGCAAGGAGTTACACATACAGGACTTCCATTGCACTCCCATATTGCTCCATGTTGAGAAGTCAAACGAAACTTCTTATAATACTCATGCTGAAGTGCTTGAAAAGCCAATATGCCTGAAATGGTGGCTGCTATGGTTCCCTGAACAGAAGAAAAACCTTCCAAGACTGGTCAATGACTGACAGCCCAACAAGATTTTTTCTGTTTCTTTAAAATGCCATGATCCTGCAAGTAAAATGCAAGGGGAAAGACAGTATGTCATATACAATATGGAAGGACAAGAAACTAATGTCAAGTCAAAGATTGCCTTCTCCAGTGTGACAGCAATTGCACGGATCAGTGGATTCCAAGAGATAGTAGTCTTAAACATGCTACACTTTAATGACTACAGTTTTGTAACTGAAGATGACTCAAGTGGCACATTGCATAACTGAAGCACTGAAAAAAAGCACAGTAACTTAGTAATACCTATTGTTTCCCTCATAGTCACAAAAGGAAATCTTTTCCTTAACATTATAAATGACAAATTACTTTATGAAATCAGAGTAATTCTGTCTGGTAGCCTTTCACAGAAACTTAGAGAAAACATATTCTTTTCATATCTTGTTCTTTACTGCTTATGTTTTGGGGATCGTTGTTATCAAGAGAATGAATTAAGGCTTCACGCTTCTTGGCTTTATCCCTGCTCCAGTCTAGGAGGGACATATCTTCATAATCTTCACCCTTGAGCTTTTATGGACAGGAATGTCCAAGAAAATACCTATTTTCCTTTTGAACATGAGCTTAGTAGATGTTTACACATCAGTATTCTCACCTGATCTGCTCCCTCTTCCTTAAAAGAACAAGGCAAGGTGATTTACCTAACCTTCACACCCTGGTAGGTTCAAAGGGTCTCTCACACAAAAAACTTCCCTCACACAATTAGAAATGCTGAATACTTTAACTGGAATCCAGACCTGTCCATAGATCGTCTGGGAAGAGGAAAAAAGGTGACATCTGTTGGATAAACTGCTATTTCTACCTCATCCAGCTCCAGTTTGGGGCCCATTTACTTTATGTTTAGAATTACAGCTGGCAGAATAAGTGATTTTTGTCATGCACTGGAGAAGAAACAGGTGCTTGTGCCCATCAAGGGTGCCTGTTTATTGCTTTTAATGCATCTTTTGATGTTTGGTTCATTTTTCTCCCATTATCCATTCTCATGCCTTTCATCTAGTAATATAAGGTACTAACTGCAAAAGTACATCATGAGACCAAGTAAGATTTATGTGTGATAGTGTACAAACACACAGAAAAAGTCAGTCTTTATCCCCAAATCTTTTAGCACAAATAGACAAGCTCAAGACAAAGGATGGGAAGAAAAAAAACAGAGCATCTTGTCCAGGATAACATGAAAACAGAGAACAATCTCCTTCATCCCATATACTCTTTATAGACAGTTTTATAGTGACCTTTTTTCCTAGTGCCTTTGATTAATGTATTTGTTACCAGTTTTCTCTTTTTACCCCATACCAAAAAAGGATGAAGTCAACCCTTAATTTAATTCTCTAGACATGAGCCAGAGTACGTCAGTGCAGGAGCTGAATTTGAAACATAAGAGAGAGAGAGTGAAATCTTCAGTATCACTCAGCAATTAGCAACCTGCTCTCTAAAATCTTGGCCCTTTGTTTTGAGACCCGAATGAGACATGGAGCACCACAGAATATATCTAGAATCTAGGGTTTAATCTTGGCCATTAATGTGCAGGGCATTAGTGTCTCCCACCAACTCCACACAGAATCAGGGCTTTCGCCCACATCACGGGACTTCTCCAAGTTTGCCAGGACTGAGCACCTATTTCATAGTACTTCTTTTTTTCAGAATTACCTTTGTACATTTGCTGTCTCCTATAAATTCTCCTTCCTTCCTTATAGCACCTGTGTACTTCAACGTAGACTATACCAGTAACTAATTTGCCACTTATTTCCTTTCTTCCTCAACTCTGCACAGCAAAAAAAAAGAGATGAAGAACTAGACACTGGTAAGCAAAGAACCGCAAGTGTGTCAAGATGGCACTATTAGTAAGAAATGGGGGGAGGGAGGGTGGGGTGTCTTTTACGAGGTATTGAACCATTGACCTTAAGAGTTTTCTATTATGGTCCAGAGAGAAGTCGCTAAAGCACCTCACCACAGGAAAGAAATGAGAAATTTTGAGGGCTATTGAGCACCGAATTCTCGTGGTGGCTCAGCAAAATGTTACTTAGAACAGGTGTTGCTGTAACTGTGATACACTGGGGAAGTTTACAGTGTTCAATAGCCCCCCAAGACATCCTAATACTTCTCTAATGTCTCTAGAAATAGTATGCTGGACTGTCAAAGAGTACGGAATAAAACCTCTCTCAAGCCTGGTTGAAGATATTTGCAATACAGCATATGTTTCTTGTATAGCTGGCTTTTTACAGAAATAAGGAGCGGGTTTTGGATCAGGCCCTGAAAGATCCCCTCTTACTGCAAGAGACTTATTTCAAAATGTTTGAGGCTACTGTCGTTGAACCTTGCCTTTCTCTTCTCGAACAGAAAGGGAGAGCTTTTATTTTTCAAGCAAAACCTCAGCTATTTAAGAGATCAACCCGAAGGGCAGGAAATCGCCCATAGGACAGGTGTAATTTTAAGGCTCTAGGCCCATACATAGTGAGAACAGTTGGGAAGCAATCTTTCCCACAGTTTTAAATCCAGATGCTATTATTATAGCATAAACATAATATGGCCAATTTGCAATTTCAATTAACAATAAACTATAACTATTTAATAAAAATGGAAAACAGATGGTAAAAATAAAATAAAATGCCCATGGCTATCAAATTTGCTCAAATTAAATGGAGGATCAGGAAAGAAAAGCACGTGCAATAAAAAAAAGAAAAGACTTACCATCCCTGCAGAGATTTGGGAGGACTAGAAGAAAGAAATGACCAGAATGCATTCTCCCAAAGTAACTTAAGCATTTTTATACACTTAGATTCAGTACTTCTGTACTGGAACTTTGACAAAGTCTGCAAATAGGAACAAATATACAGAAAATGAGAAAAGTTTGGTGAAACAATGCAGCAAGTGACACAGTTAGGTATCGTTAAGAGTTCAGCACCGTAGGAGGTGCATGAATCATCAAATGGGCTAGGATCTTTTCATATGTTAAGAAGACAATTTGACTAAATGAGGAGGAAAAGGAGATGGTTGGGGTTTTCACAGTGTCAAATATGGAGGCTTCTTTTTTTGTACTTCGAGTGAAGCAGGTACTTGAAGCCCTGACAATCTGCAGTGGGAGCAAACTGTAAATAGGCATGTAACACAACAAGGTCACAGCTTCTGACCTCTGTGATTATCCAGGGATATTTTACTAGCTGCAAACCATTTTCTTTCAAAGGTATGATTCAGCATGGAATTGAATCCAATATGTCATTTCACGCTAGACCTGGGGAAACCATTCTCAGGAAACATTTTAGCTAATAAATTAGACCCGTTTTTTCGGTTGGCAGATTATTAGTAAAAATATTATGATCCCCATAAATGTGTTCATTTTCTTTAAATCATTGAAGTGCTTTGTACAAACATTTTTCAATCAGCTTGCCTGTTGCAAACTTTTCATTTAATTATGCCCTTGACTATTCAGCATGCATTATTTGTTATTCAAAGGGTGTGATTGTCCATCTCAGTTTCATGACAGTTTCCCTCACTATTTGCCTGAAGCTCTAAATGTCCATAAATGGAGTCAGGGAATAGCTGGGGCAAATAGCAGATATCTGCATTCATAAGCAGGTGGATTTGGGGTTGTGAGTTTATTGGTAAATGAATGGAGAAGAGCCATTCCCAAATTATCCTGCAACAGGAACACTGTCTAAATGTTCAGTGTAGGTTTAACATGTGTCCTTTCAGCAGGTTTAACATTTTATCGGGTTTGCATGGCCAGGTTTTGGTAGCTGAGGGGCTACAGGGGTGGCTTCAGTGAGAAGCTGCTAGAAGCTTCCCCCATGTCCAACAGAGCCAATGCCAGCCGGCTCCAAGACAGACCCACCGCTGGCCAAGGCTGAGCCCATCAGTGGCAGTGGTAGTGCCTCTGGGAGAACATGTTTAAGAAGGGGGGAAAAAAATGTGCAACTGAAGACAGAGAGAGGGGTCAGAACATGTGAGAGCAACAGCCCTGCAGACCCCCAGGTCAGTGCAGCAGGAGGGGAGGAGGTGCTCCAGGCGCCGGAGCAGAGATTCCCCTGCAGCCTGTGGGGAAGACCCTGGTGAGGCAGGCTGTGCCCCTGCAGCCCAGGGAGGTCCACGGGGGAGCAGATCTCCACCTGCAGCCCAGGGAGAGAGGAGCCCATGCCGGAGCAGGTTGATACCTGAAAGGGGCTGTGACCCCATGGGAAGCCCGTGCCGGAGCAGGCTCCTGGCAGGACCTGTGGCCGCGTGGAGAGAGGAGCCCACACTGGAGCAGTCTGTGCCTGAAGGACTGCAGCCCGGGGAAGGGATCCACGCTGGAGCAGTGCATGAAGAACTGCAGGGGTGAGGGAAGGACCCACACTGGAGAAGTTCGTGGAGGACTGTCTCCCGTGGGAGGGACCCCACGGTGGAGCAGGGGACGAGTGCGGAGTCCTCCTCCCCCTGAGGAGGAAGGAGCGGCAGAGACAAGGTGTGACAAACTGACCCCAACCCCCATTCCCAGTCCCCCTGCACTGCTCGGGGGAGGAGGTAGAGAATTCAGGAATGAAGCTGTACCTGGGAAGAGGGGAGGGGTGGGGGGAAGGTGTTTTGAGATTTGTTTATTTTCTCATTATCCTACTCTGATTTGATTGGTAATAAATCAAACTAATTTTCCCCAAGTCGAGTCTGTTTTGCCTGTAACAGTAATTGGTGAGTGATGTCTCTCTGTCCTTCTCTTGACCCACGAGCCTTTCGTTCTATTTTCTCTCCCCTGTCCAGCTCAGGAGGGGAGTGATAGAGTGGCTTTGGTGGGCACCTGGCTTCCAGCCAGGGTCAACCCACTGCAAACATGTGTCCCTTTAGCCCAGTGAGGCACCTGAATCTCACATTGTCGTGGACCTACAGTCCTTCTTCCTATGTTTAAGACAAGCCAGGATATTTTGCTGCTAATCATATCTCCCCCCAAGGACTACTCCCGTTGGCAGTGAACACAGCTGAATTGAAAAGCAATTCAGGACTTGCCAGAATGCCTGTCAGTTTCTTCCGTATTTTCCAAGCTCAATTTCAGACAAACACTACCATGATGATATAGCAAGTACTCAATACCAACACTTCAAGCCTCAGCAGAGAGAAACAGAACTGACGGTAAGACCCTTAATCAGGATGCATGAACAAGCAACAGTTCAGTTTACTCTTGTAGAGCTGTGCTGAGACAAATAAATCTTTCCATAAAGCTACAGAAGCTGAGTTGAAAAAAAAAAAGCTGACCCATTTTGAGCCCATAAGTTCAGATAAACCAAACCTGAAAGCTTTCCTGTAAAACTCAAAATCTCACATTCTCACATTTTCCAAGTAATACATTGCTCCTTCTGAGCCTTTTTTTCATTGTGGTGGTTATGACTGTAGTTGCTGTTTCAGATAATCCTTAAACATCACACCTAAACCAGTGACAAAAAGACAGACGCAATTCTAGCCAGTCCCATCACAAGGGATTACATGACCAGCCGTGATTTTACCCTTCAGCTCCATATGCAAGTATTACAGAGCCCAGAGGGGAGCTCTGCTCTCCTATGTACCTCTGAAAACCATAGATCCTTCAAAGTTGTTTGCTGTTCAGTATCCCAGACTTCTTTTTGGTGGACCTTGTCCCGAAGTGTCCCCTCCCCTGATTGGGTCACCTGTCAGGAGAGGAGATGTAGCCTGAGCCTGTAGATGGGGAGAGACACGCCTGGACCTTAATGCTAGGCATGGCCCTTGTGTGAGCTGGGTAGTCGTGTCTCGTTAAATGCAGTCTGCAAGCCAAAGAGACGCTGTGCCAGCTGACACATGACTCATGTTCAAAACACGAGTCTTAAGAGTTGGAAAAATATGCTACATCACTCCCTGCAGCCTCCATTTTAAGCACCTATTGGACTAGGTACCAGAAATTAATTTAGGGATCCAAATTTTCCCTCATTCTATCCATCAATTTCAACCTCAGCTACAGCCAGTGGACAGTTTTACACATAGGCAAAGCCAGATGCTGCCCAGGGCAACAGGGTGCAGAATGTTGAAAAAACCCAATCGCCATGAATACTCACAGAACTGTCCACTACCTTATTCCTAGGTGAGACTTTTAAAAAAAAAGAGTACTAACTCTGGGTGTCTGGACTAGGAGAGCTTCTCTTCTTGTTCTGCACTCTCTATGCAGGATACTTGACTAGATGGGAGCAAGGCAAACACATTTCAATGATGGTAATTTAAGCTGAGAAAAGTTGAATTATAAAGTAATGTTATAATACCATAATTACCGTAGAACTGTGCCCCATGTTTAACAATAGCTGTCTGCAGTGCCATTAAAATAATGACTTTCAGATTTGCCAAGTCTTTTATTATGAGAAATCCTGGCCACAAAAATCTTTAAGACCATTTTTTCAATTGGTGTAAATTGGTGTACCTCCACTGAAGGCACTGCGTGAAGATGTGACCTTTATACTCAAAGGACCTAAAATGTTCAGCAATTAGGTAAGCAGAAGTGCTCCAGTAACATCAGATGTTATGACACATGGCTCAAATTTGTTCAGAGAAGCTGAAGTTATTTAAGCTGATATACTTAAAAGTATGGAAAAGTATGAACTAAATGTATATCATGTATGGGGTACCTTTCCTACCTATTTAGACCTGTTGCAGAAGTGCAAGTCAACAATATGCTGTCACATGTCTGAATATATGTAATTCAAAAACTGTTGACTCAGAGGACAAATCTAGCCTTCTTTTCTACAGCCACCTTAGCAGCCTCCCATATAGTGACAGCCTGATGACCATAGCATGTTGTTACACCTTTCTTCTTTTGAAAATATGCCTAAATAAGTAAAAAAAATACTAATTTGGTCATCAGAACTTGTCATGTTTTATTGATACAGTATCAGCAGTATGTATGTCTGATTTCATCAGGTTGCTACTAAAGAGCAAATGCTACTAATTCACTCCTCCCTCTCCTAGAGGCTGTCCTAACTTTGATATATTCCCATATCTAATATCAGAGGCAGAGTAGTGATGTGGTGGTGAATGCTGACTTTTCACTGAGTTCTACCATAGCTCAGATAACAACTTTTTGTCTTCATGGCTTTCTCCTAAGGCCGGAAGAGAACTACCCAATCCAGCCTCCTGGCTATTGTGCTGTCTTTGAATTGCTGCCTTATCCCCAACTGACTTTTTAAATTAATTGTATTATGGATGCAGCCTGACTTCACCCACTAATAAGCATCAGAATATCCACAAGAACAGCTTGGAGAAGGGAAACGAAAGAAAATAAGAAAAAGAAAGAGAAAGAATGAGAAAAAGAGAGGCTGAGAAACAATTTAGGAATGCCACGGGGAAAGCTTCACTTTTATTCTGCACATTGACAGCTGCAAAGAATCTGTGCAAGAAAAACACCTCTGTCTAAGGTGCGCTGGTATCCAGCCAAGCTCCCAGTTTGTTCACAAAACTTTTGATTCCATTAGTACTGCTTTCTTGCATTCTCAGTGGGGGAAGGCTATAAGGACTTCCACAAGGCAGATTTTCCTTCTGCAAAAGTAGTGTTAGGAGTTTCCTCCTCTGCTCAGTCCCCTGTTAACATGAAAACAGCTGGTGCCACTTGTGGTGAAACCATGGATCTGCCTGGTTCCTCTTTTATTTAGCATTAGTCTTTAGACCTCCTCACCTCTTGCTTGAAACTAGCTAATGGATTTAACAGATATTGAAGAGCAGAGAGTCTGACAAACTAGTGCAAACACAAAGCCCTCATTCTCTTCAAATGTTAGACTGAAAAGCATTTCCTTGCTTCCACTCTTTTTTCCTCTACTTACAGAGGCATTGATCTCAAGTGTATTGGGTAGTTACTCTGCTGTTGGGTTCTCGCTGCAAGAATTTAAGTTAGACTTCTACAAGCTTAGACATTAGATTCTATATTTTCATTTTAAATCTTCCTACTTGGGCAAAACTTGTTCTGCACCTAATTTTAGTATAAGAGTGGCCATACAGAGTGATAGCTAAAGTCTATCTAGTGAAATACCTTCAATGCAAGCTGCAAAACTTTGCATCTCTTTCATTTATTCAGTCTTCTATTTGTAAATAGAGGCCATTTGTTATACCAGCATACATTTTTGTAAGGTTTAAACATCACACCAGCAATGTAGTTCACAGTTGGTTTGTATGTACCATCTGGGCTTTGTGTATAAAAAGAGGCACCTAGTTTTAATTTTGGAAGCATTTGTGGGAGGATCTATTATGTGCTGTGCTGGTTTAGTCTGCTCCATGTTTGGAAGGTAATAATTCAGTAGTATTTCTAGGACTTGGCAGTTGGTGTGACATCTGGGGTGGTAAAGAGTGTGCATATGGGAGATGGTATGGTCCCAAATATTTTATCTCTCTACCACCCTTCCCACTAAAGGAAACTTTATCTTAAAGAAGCAAAATTCATTGCAAGTAATATGCTGCCACGAAGGTGAAAGGCAAAGAAATACATATAGTGTATATCTACTCATGAAGTATTTCTCCCTCACAATACGCTTCTAATATGGTAAGTAAAGGTTCCTTCTAATCACCTTAACAGTATTTTTCTCAGCTTCCTCCCATTGCTCTTGTTTATACTTTTCTGCATCACACAAAACTCCTCTCTGTCCTTGGGATTTATATTCCTTTCATATTTGGAGACTACCAGGTACCCTTCTATTTTTAGTTAAGCATACATGGAGAGCTATATTATCAGGTAGTCTATGCTTCTTCATATTGATTACTAAATTCATGGCACAAAGGTATTTCAATACATGTACAAATTCAGTGGTTTTAATCTAGCCCATTATAGTTTATCCATTTTAATCTTTCTTCACTGCATCTGACCATTTGGCTATCACTTCAGTTTCTTACAGTTCCTTTCATTAATCATTCCAAGAACCCAATTTTTTGCTTTGAGAGCTAGAGCTGTATAGACTAGGTCTGTTTCTGTTCTCAAAATTAAACTACTGTTCTGAGATATTACTGTATCACCTTATTCCACGAGGCAATAATACATATGCACCTTCACTTGCCCTTTTTGTTGCCCTTTCAAGTTGTGCCCATTATCTGCCACAATTATATTTTATTCTCTCATCTTTTCCAGATTGTTAAATGCTCATTCAATATTTCCCTCAAATTATACCAGCGGTGGTGCCTTGCACTTTTATCATTTATTTATTACTTTATCACATCAATCTCTGACAGATTGTATTATTCTTTCCCCATAAAGGCATTCAAAGCTCCTCCCAATTTATGTCATGGGTAAATTTTGTTAATGAGCTGACTCATTCTCCTTTCTAAATCAGGAATGAAGATGTTAAACAAGTCTTGATTTAGTACCAGCATTGCAGCAAATGACTATGTATCTCCCTTCAACTTCATCCATCAATATTCTTTGTTTATGGCCTTTGAGCTAATCTTCAATCCATGTAACAGTCCACATATTTGTCAATTTGAATTAATTGTATGCGATTTCATGGATGCTATATCAAATGCTTTACTGAAGTCAAACTATATTAGGTCTGCCATTTTCCTTTCATTTGCTTATTTGGTAATGCTATCAGAAGAAGCAATCAAATTTGTCTGATAATATTTATTCTCATAAATCATGCTGCTTATTACTCATGGTTCTCTTATCCTCTGAGGACCATGCTGTGCCTGTAAGGGACAGTTCTTCCACATGCTGACTCTGATTTGACTACATGCCCCCCAAAAGAAAACTCATTGAGGAGTCTGTTATTCTTGGGGCCCAGTACTAGATTAGGGATCTGTTTCAGCACTAATCAGCAAGAGTCTTTTCTACTTATTTCAGTGAACTTTAGATTAAATCATTGTACCAAAAGTTGGGTTATTTCTCCCATGTATTATGTATCACACTGGTTTTTATTGTGGGTTAAAGAAAACCAACAAAAAAACGAATCAAGAGGCAAATCACAATGTGACTCTTTTGTGAATTACAGAAAAACATCAGCCATTTCCAGCTAACAGACTCCTAGCATTTTGAAAGGTTCATTGCACAGGAAATAAAATTGTAACCATTGCATATGCTGAAGGTTGTTCGTGACCACTGCTGTTGCAGTTGCCTCCCTTTTACCTGACATAGCAGTGATTAAACAAGAGACCTCCAACATGGAAATAGATTAAACAAGATACTTTATAAAGCCAGACTTTATAGCTAGAACTGTTAACGTGATCACAGCTTCTGCATTTTGATTTTCAATAGACAGCATCCTTACAGGGAGACATCTTCACTGTCTGTTACTTCAGCAATGCTGCTACTATCCTATTTCTAAGATGACAAAGGAATAGCAAATCACAACTAACCTCCCAGTAAAATTGAAAGTCCTCTGCAAAAAAGTAGTATGGCCACTGGTCTGGTCAAATGAGGCATGTGGGTATTTTGGGTTAGTTCTGCTGAATTTCATCCTCCGCTTTGGGTCACAACAGGAGCCACCCAACAGGGCCCTCCAGCTAAATCGTCAGCTCCACAGTTTCCTAAAACATATTTCTCCCCAGTGTCACACTTCTGCCCCTACCGTGCACCTTCCAGCCATTACCCTTCACAGATACATATTTCTTTCTACCGTGAGTTTCCAGTTCTCATTGTTTTTCAATTCTCCTGTTAGGTGAGACAGATGAGAAGAGAGGCAGAGATCCTGGGAACTGTCTCATCCAGCTTCAGACATCTAAAGGTTAGGTGATGAAGGCCAAATTTCCACTCTAGGCTCCCCTTATTGCCAGAAACCCTTCTAGCTTCTACAGACAATCTGATCTGTCCCAGAGGCCTATTTTACAATAAAATAATCTCTGTCTGGAGTTCCACATCTCCAAAAGATGATAACCATCTATTCCACTACAGTGATGCAAATGAACTAAATTTTAGATGCCAAAGTTATGGTACATGAATCCTACACAGTGTCTCATAAAGGCACATAAAAATAACATCATAAGACAAACTGATAAAGGTCTTTGTGTCCCAGAAGAGCAACTCCTAGTAAGTGATCTCAGCTGAGTGTAAGTCTCAAATGACAATATTTGCCAGATGCACAAATTCTGTGGATATGTCATTAAGGGATGATGTTATTAGACCATCTACCTCATGGTATAAATAGTCATACCTCTATCAACTCTACTAGAACCCTATTGATTAATACTTGCTGAGAAGTGATTTGAATGTTTCAAACGTTGTAATGGTCTTCTATTAATAACATTATTTCTGGTGTAGGAGCACAGCTGTTCCTCTCCTCTTTTTGTTGATACAGCTGTAGACACAAAATCAATTTCATGATTTACCTTAAAAATCCCATTAAATGACCACTTGCTTAAAGATTTTCTAAAAAGAATTTATAAATCTGTGGGGTTTTTTCCTCTCTAGAGCTTAAACCTACACACTGGAACAGTTTGTTTTTCCACAATTTATCCTGAAAGTGGGTGTGTGGAACTATAAAATTTCTCCCCCTCCCTTTCTCTGTAGCTTTCCCTGCTTTTTTCTATCAAAAAGGGACTTATTGTACCTGTCTAGCTTTAGCTCTGAAAATGTATGGGCCAATCTAAAATATATTGCCCTTTCCCCCGAAACAACAATTGACACAATGTAGTCCAGTTCTACTTACATAAAACTGAGAGGTTCATAGTGATCCATGACCTTGTAAGGCTCATTATTAGATAGATACCAATTTGTCATGCTGCGCCTAGCTATCAGCTTTTCTAGTCATTCACTTCATGCTTCTAGTGGCAAATTATATTTGACTTTCAATTTAAAATCCAGGGTACTTTAATGTAAAACCTCAGTATAATAATGGTGATGAAGCAGCAGGGCATGCAATTTGACAGAATGGATTTTTCTAGTTTATTGTGGCAGATTCCCCTCCTCCAACCTCCAAAAGGAAGAAAAGAAGGAAAGAAAGAAAGAGAAAAAGAAAGCCAGCATTACTGTCTTGAAACCTTGGTGGTAGCTGGGAAGACAGCAGACACAGCTCCAGGTTGTCATTTAAAAATGGAGGCTCTACTGCCCTAATCCAAAGCTGTTACAAATCTTTTCAAGTTGCTCACTGAGCACAAGTTAAGATACATTAGATGCATTATGACAAGCTATAATTCATGAATGAAGATTTAATTCCTTTTTAATGAAAAAAAAAGTTCATACTTCTTTTGCTGAGGTGCTGAACTTAATATATGTTACACAGTTCCTGTCAGACATAAGTAATGCTGATCTCCTTTATCTTGATGCCAAGCACCTACTATTAACGGTGTCATAGGCATGTAAACCCTGATACAATGGATGTATTATTTCAGTGTTTTTTAATGAGGATTTTTTTTCTGAACAATGACTTGTACTGGATACAGGTCTGAGGAAACTTCCCACTTCAAGCAAAATGTACATTGATTGTATTATTGTGTATTGGGGATCTATATTTTTATTATAGAAACTATTCAAGACTGAGGCAAAGAAGGCGTGAAGTACCTCTTCCTCTGTCACTATGTTTCCCCCTGCATCCAATAAAGGATGGAGTGTCTCCTTAGCCCTCTTTTTGCTGCTAATGTATTTATAGAAACCTTTTTTATTGTCTTTTACAGCAGTAGCCAGATTACGTTCTCGTTGGGCTTTGGCCCTTCTAATTTTCTCCCTGCATAACTTCATGACATCCTTGTAGTTCTCCTGAGTTGCCTGCCCCTTCTTCCAAAGGTCATAAACTCCTTTTTTTCCTGAGTTCCAGTCAAAGCTCTCTGCTCAGCCAGGCTGGTCTTCTTCCCTGCTGCCTCATCCTTTGGCATGGGGACTGCCTGCTCCTGCACCTGTAAGATTTTCTTCTTGAAGAATGTCCATTCTCCCTGGACTCCTTTGCCCTTCAAGACTGCCTGCCAAGGGACTCTGCTGACCAGGCCCCTAAACAGGCCAAAGTCTGCCCTCTGGAAGTCCAAGGTAGCAGTTCTGCTAACCCCCCTCCTTACTTCTCCAGGAATCAAAAACTCTATCATTTCGTGATCGCTGTGCCCAAGACAGCCTCCAACCATCACATCACCCCCAAGTCCTTCTCTGTTCACAAACAACAGGTCCAGCAGGGCACCTTACCTGGTTGGCTCAGTCATCAGCTGTGTTAGGAATTTATCTGCCACACATTCCAGGAATCTCCTAGACTGTTTCCTCTCTGCTGTATTGTATTTCCAGCAGACCTCTGGTAAGCTGAAGTCCCCCAGGAGAGCAAGGGCTAGCGATTGTGAGACTTCTCCCAGCTGCTTATAAAATACGTCATCTGCCTCTTCATCCTGGTTGGGTGGTCTCTAACAGACTCCCACCACGATATCTGCCCTGTTGGCCTTCCTCTTGATTCTTACCCATAAACACTCAACCCTATTGTCACTATCATTAAGCTCTAGATAGTCAAATCACTCCCTAACATACAGGGCTACCCCACCACCTCTCCTTCCTTGCCTATCCCTTCTGAAGAGTTTATAGCCATCCATTGCAGCACTCCAGTTGTGAGAGTCATCCCACCATGTTTCCGTGATAGCAACTATATCATCGTTTTCCCACTGCACAATGACATCCAGCTCCTCCTGTTTGTTGCTCACATTGCGTACATTAGTGCAGATACACTTCAGCTGGGCTATTGATCCTGCCACCTTTCTGGGGGGGAGAAGCCCTAATTCCTATGTGACCATTCTCGGTGCTTCCATGATTTATAACACACTAGTAACCTAAATGAAACAAAAGTTGGATTCTAGGTATTAAAAGCAGTTCTTCTGTAGCAAATAGTAGCATTGACACTCCACAAGAACAGACACAATAGCTTTTTTTTTTTGGCCAGGCAGCTGCAGTGAAAAGGAAAGGAGAGAGTAAACGCAAAGTTCAGAAGGAGCACGCTAAGTGTACAATTTCATCATCTGAAGAGACTCATTTTGTGTTGCTTTAAGTTCCAAAAAATATCCTGTCTGTCCTTCAGCTTCCATCAAAAAGATATGGAACTGCCATCTGCGACAAATTTACAGCCTATGTGGATGTTCTGGGTAATAAAAACTGTCAGTGGTACTAGAAGCCTACATATGAGCAACTGAATCCCACCCTGTACGTCTACATCTCAGCCAGTCATCCTATGTTTCCTTTAGTTATGAGACACTCATAGAGGATAATTCATCTGAGCAGTTTCGGGTGTCTAGTGTAGAATGAGATGAGTTGCTCCATACAGTGAGCAACTATGAGTTGCTAGTTTTCATCACTGACTATAAAAGAAGTCCAGCGTTTCTCTTTTCGATGCCGTTTAGTCATTTAGTCAGACAACTCTCACCCTCAGTCTAACATATCAAGATCTTCTGACTTTTCAGAAGGTAGAAACACAGGATGGCAAACAACACAGCTTCAGTCTGGTTTCATAACATAATCCACAAAACACCCCAAAGCACCACAGCTAGGGACTTTGAGTACAAGGGATCAAACGCCTTGAATCTAGAGTATGCTACAAGGAGAAAGAACAAATGTCACACGTGCCACTACTATCATAGGCCCTTCCTGTAACAGAGAATGTGATAGATGACAATATCCAGATGATGCTAGGAGGTGGACCACAGTCCACCCTACGGAGGAGAGCAATACCCTCCTAAGCTCTGCCTGGAACTAGGATAAATTTTCTTCTTGACTTCAAATTTGGCAAAATATTTGATGCAAAGCTGGTGATCAAAACTTTTAAACTAGAAAGTAATCAACCAGGGCCTGAAAGATGCCTCCTTCTTGGTGGAAATAGGGATGCCCACCATCTGTCTGTAGAAATGTCTAGTTTCTAGTGTTCCTGAGAAAGAGAGAAAAGTTATTCATCACAAGAATATAATAAAACTTCCCAACCCTTGCAGACAGACAGCTGAAGCCCTGATATATTTGGGTTATTCCACTACCATACAAATCAGGTACAACATATTTCTAGTATTGAAACTCATTTTTCCTTCACATGGGTGTACAGCTCCTTTTGCATGAGGATGCTAGCTTTTCTTTATTTTCAGTCTGTCCCTTGTCTCTCTGACACAGATTTGGATGGCTACATATATTGTGGATAATTCTCTAAACTGAAAGACACTTGCATCGTAGTAGAAAAAAAAAAAAAAAAGATGGAACCATGGAACTGCAGCCAACAACAAACCACCTTTAATTATAAAAAAAGATTTTATAAATAACTTGTTTTTCCAGGGCTAAGACAGTGTAGACTGGGACCCTAACGGAGGTAAAGCTGAAAACCTTAAAGATATAAAAATACAGAGACCTGCTGGTCGGGTATAAGCCCAGATGCCATATCCAATGCCTAGAAAGCTGGGACACAGTCAGCTTATTGCATATGACAAATGCATGGAGTCACAACTTACTTTGACGTGTCTACCAGTGTGTAGAGGTTTTCTGACTGAGAATTTTTGTATGTGCCATTCTTACTATTTTCTATGTTGTTTAGAGGTGAAGACATTCCTGTCTAGAAATACAATGGATTATGACACTATAAGCAATCTGAGATCTCTTCTTCAACAACAAAAAAAGGTAACTAGAAAAGGTTTCTTTCTTTTTTTTTTTTTTTTTGTGTTAGGTAACAACTCACAAACTTGTGTGACGTAGCCTTTATGTAAAGGGTCTTTGAACCAGCTAGTTGTGATCCCAAATTAGGCTGTAACGTTTATACATGCAGTTGCAATGTAAATGGAAATGCTATTGCAGAAACAAGGCAAGCAACAGATAGCAAGGCTTGAAAAGTTAGATGTGGGTTTCTGGAAGAAAACTTTGGAAGTACTGTTTTAAATAAAATAGACTGTCTGATGATTTCCAACTAGTAAGTCCACCCTACACGTCTGGATAGTGTTGCCGCACCTCTGAACTCACACTTGGATCTGAGCAGCAAGACAATACAAAATATTTGTCTGAAATCTGTTAGCTATAAATTGCTGATGGATCAAATGCCTTTTATGACATAGGGGATATATTCATAAAATTTCCTGTCCATTCCAGTTCCACATGCACACTTTTTCATGTTCCTTCCTATATGCTATCGGGTAATACTGCTAAAGATTACAGACCTAAACATGAATTGATTTTTCTTTCTTGTTTATTTTTTGATTAATATGCAATACATTTTCTCTGTTACATGCACTCTCCTGGTAGCTCAAAATTTTTCACAGTACCACCTGGTGAGTTGCATGGTTACATTTTGTCCCTGTTGTGTTTTTTTCCAAGCATTAGCTGAGCAATTAATGAACAAATCAAATAAATTGGAGCGGCTATATTTTCCTCTAGATGCAAATGCGAAGGATAATTTTTAAAACACTTTTATATTTCTCCCTCATCCTCTAGAGAGGAAGTACAGGCTTCAAGTTCTAAATTACTCATTCCTGCTGGCATCAGATGTATGCCCCAAGGAGTTCATTTTCAGCTCAACAGACAAGGCTTTAACTATGTAAATTCATTTCTAAATAGAAAATAATATAATATAGCACTTTCCAGACAATCTCTCACAGGTGCTTTAGCATCCATAAGGGAAAGAGGTAAAAAGGGTCTAAGAATTGATACCTTCTTTTCCACACAGAGCATCTATGGGGCTGAAATTTCCCCCACTGGGTTAAGATTTCTACTAGTGAAGGATACCTAATACTAAATTAGATCAAACAAGTTTTGGCATGATTCAAGGCATTCATATAGAGTCCTTCTCAAACTAACTTCAAGTCTTCCAAACCTCAATGTTGCAGTATTGCTTCAAATTCTAGTTATTCTCATGGCACTAGGTTTCATCATAAGATCTAGGGGTCCTAGCTTCTGGAATTGAATAGGAGAATTTCAGAATTTTAAAATAGATTGCTACCCTATTTATAGAGAACAATCTAGAAATATAACCCAACAATGTTATAAAATCAAGTAATTAAAAATAACTCAGATGTGTTTTCATAAACACTCTCCACACCCACCTCCCCCAAGTCACGCTGTTAAGATCAGATTTCCTTTTCTTCCAGAAACTGAACTTGTAAGAACAGCCACAGGAGGACAGCTGGTCCAGGTTGTCTCAGGATTTCTGCTTACTTCTTATGCTGTTAGTACCAAATTAGGTGACTATATTGTAAGGCACATCGGGGGAAGAAAAAAAAAATCTGTGAGCTGCTTCTGCAGGTTCATAAAGAGAGAATGGAGGAGAAAAGGAAAAAGAGAAGGAAAGGTCAGATCCACCCAGTATTCCCATGCTCCTGGGACTGCTGCTGAAGAAATGAATAGATGCAGCCAATGAGATTAACTCTGTTGCTTTGCAAAAAGCAGATGTTTAACTATTTTCTCGGTGTTAGAACATGTGCACCCATCTGACTGCAATGATGATAGAAATCATCCTGAGTTATTCTGTCATAGGAGGACAACTGCATCTTATGATTAGTTTCTAGCTCCTTTTAGTGCAGTGAGAGGCTTGTAAACTCATGTGCTGGGGCCCAGCCTTGTAATAACCCAACCATGAAGATAACTGGCTGCAGGTAACCAAGAGTGTTAGCTTAAGTGTGAATTCAGTCCATGTCTATAACATTTCCCGCAGCATGGTTCAGTTGCAAGCAGGGAAGTGGTGACGCTGTGGTTAGGATTCTGCAAACTACAAAATATTATTTGCTTTGGTTTTGTCACAGGAACACTCAATTTTGCCAACATCAACGTAATTCTTAAGTAGTTTCAATACATATTTCATTCTGCACATTACATTATCATTTCTTCCACAGGGAGTTAAATAAAATCTTCCTGAACTGGGCTAGCTGAGAAGAAAAAAATCTTGATTGCAATAATCTTGCACTTGGACTTTGTCAGAGTGTGCTGGTTTTGGCTGGGATAGTTAACTTTCTTCATAGTAGCTGGTATGGGGCTTTGGATTTGTGCTGAAAACAGTGTTGATAATGCCAAGATGTTTTCATTCCTGCTGAGCAGTGCTTACCCAGAGCCAAGGGCTTTGCTGCTTCTCCCCCCACCCCACCAGCGAGCAGGCTGGGGGGGCACAAGGAGTTGGGAGGGGGCACAGCCGGGACAGCTGACCCCAACTGACCCAAGGGATATCCCAGACCATACGACGTCATGCCCAGCATGTAAAGCTGGGGGAAGAAGAAGGAAGGGGGGACGTTGGGAGCGATGGCGTTTGTCTTCCCAAGTCACCGTCAGGCGTGATGGAGCCCTGCTTTGCTGGAGATGGCTGAACACCTGCCTGCCCGTGGAAGCGGGGAATGAATTCCTTGTTCTGCTTTGCTTGTGTGCGCAGCTTTTGCTTTACCTCTTAAACCATCTTTATCTCAGCCCATGAGTTTTCTCACTTTTACCCTTCTGATTCTCTCCCCCATCCCACTGAGCGGGGAGTGAGCGAGTGGCTGTGTGGGGCTTGGTTGCCGGGTGGGGTTAAACCACAACACAGAGGTAAACAGAATTAAATATTTCAAAGGCTTTGGAATGCTCTGGATCTAGAACCAACAATGTTTTCCACCTATAATTCCTAGGAAGGAAAAGAAATGTCAGGGTCAGACCCAAGCATGCGAGTGAGGAGAGTTTTTGGTCTTGGGAGAAGCTGTGAAGTTCTGCTAGCAGTGTACATCTTATGCTGACTGGAGTGGGAGTTTAAACATCTCACTGACATACAGATACAAAATGGGCAACTGAGTTTAGGTGTCCTGCTCTGGAGTGAATCACACCCTAAAAGGCAGACAAGATTCCCACTTCAAATATTAAGTTGAACTACAATTTATTTTCTCCTTTTTTTCTTTATTTAAAGCCAAGCTAGCTAATACAAGACTAGTTAATATAAAGCAACTCCTGGGACAATCTAGTCAGAAACTTTCCAGCATTTAAGACTTTTTACTGCATCTCATTCAAATTGCAGACTAGCCCACCTTCTTCCATTTCATTTTCCTGGAATAGGAGCTGCAATTCTAGCACCCCTCCAGATTCTCCTACTGAGAATACTGACAGGGGCTTTCAGTCCCTCTGTCTGACTGCAGCAGCGGTTCTAAGATAGGCTCCCACAGAGCAAGAATTCAACAAAGACCATCTCTACTCATTTCATATAATCCGTTGAGTGGCTATGTGAAAGCAACAAGTTTTATCATTACTACTACCATTATAGTGGGAGTTAACTCAAAGGGCTAGAAAGATGTTCTTTACTTGTAGTATAAACCTTTTCCCAAAGACCAGTCCTGTATCCAGAATATTTTTATGAACACTGACACAACATGTCATTTAAACCCACCATTAGATCCTCAGAAGGAATCTTGCTACTGGCATTGCTTTTCTACATGTGGGGCATTGCTACCATCGTGTTATTTCAAATCACTGGAATAAACAAGTGCCCAGAATGACCAGTGTTCGGTCATCTCTCAGAGAATATATTAAATACCAAAGGAAACTATTAAATGGAATGTGCATTCTGGCAGCAGGGAAGGAGAACAACTAAAAAGTTGCAGCCAAACCTGTCATTCCTGAAACTTTTATTTTCTTGTTCCCAAATAAGATATGCAGGCTGGTTTAGTTCTAGCTAACTTTTATCAAAAGCTTTGCCTCATGGCTCTTTATATGGATTCACACACTGTTAAATGATTCAGTGCAAAGCAAATGGAAAGATTAATTTTGTGATGTGGCTCCAAAAGAAACAATTTAGAGCAGGGATTAGGGATTGGACCAGCTCAGTGAAACTTGTGGAACAAGTCCATTATAACTACAGAACATTTCACAATAACCGTATCAGTGATCGCAGAAGAGACAGCCTTTTTTAGCGAAATTGAGAAAATTCATACAAACAGACTTTCTCCCCCCTCCCCCTTATTTTTTCCAAAAGAAGTGAGAAGGAGAAAGGTTTTACAGAACTGAAAAAATGATTGTTGGAAATAGAATAACTGGAAATTCTGAGTCAGATACTACTAATGAGACATCAGGCTGGTAGATTGGTATTTATCTTTATATGTAAGATATACAGCACAGCTAACTACCCAGTGATCACAATATAGCGACTGGGGCAGGATATTTTGGCAGCATGTGTATCATTCTATGTACTTTTAAATCTGGTTCATTTTCTTTGTTCTTAGAAGCCATTGTATCAATAAGAAATCCCCGTCTCTCCTTTCTTCCAGCTTGACATTATAAAGAATACTGTTATTCAAGCAGAAGGGAGCTGAAAAAATAAACCAGCAGAAAACAGTAATAATTCCTAGCTGAATTCTTTCTCTCTCACAAACACATTCACAGAGGGACTTACTCGACTAATGGCTACTTATGTACTGTACCCTCCTATACAAGCAGCTGATAAAAAAACCATGTTACCAGTTACATCATAACTCCACTGCAGCCTTTTTCCTCCCTTCCCTTACTTACTCCCTTCCTTTCTGCCTTCCCATACCAATCAGCTAAGATTTGCTCGTTCAGATTCAGTGGTGTGGTGTGAGCCAGGAAACCTCTGTGCAAACAACCGTGGTGCAACCAGGTTATGAACCTGGACATCCAGCTCTAAAGGCAGTGTTTTAAATTAAAGAAAAACTCACATAGCTGGTCCCTTTTTCTTTCTGACATGTGAACACTCTGCAAGGCAGCCCTGATCTTAACAGTAAAAAACCCATGCACATAATTTCATTATCACATTAGCTGCAGGAGGAATTGGTCTCAGTTTCCTTGGTATTCATTATATAGTGTCTAGTCACCGTTATTTTAGTGTGCCATGGGACGATGTCACCCAAAATCATGGTTTGTCCTCTCCTCTGTACATGAAATCAGATTTATCCCATCTAACCTCACCAGAGCTGCCTAGAACAGGAGCAGAGATGTCCTAAGCTCCTGAGGTGACAGGAGAAGACATAGGCAATTCTATAGTGTCATTACAGTACAGGTCCAAGAGACTAAGGTCACCTCAACTTCTTTAAGAGAAGATATGAAAGCCCCCCAGATGTTAGACTATTTTAGCAACTGTAGTAGGGAAATGCCTGAGAGTGATTGCTTCATATTCAGTTTTATTCTATCATTAAAATAAAACAAAAGGATAATAATAAAAAAACCCTTTGTAAATTAATGCTATGAATTAAAAGTCCCCCTGGTTTTTCACAGCATGCCTTCATATTTTTTGATGACTAAATTTCTGTGCCTTCATGCTGATTGCTCCTGAAACACCTGGTAAACAGGATGTAGCATATTCTGTTCCCTTTTACAAGGACTTAAAGTCTGAGTAATTCAATCTTAGAGCAGAAGAATCACCCCAGTACTGCTCATTGCTGTTGAAGATTAATTTTTACTAGCCACTTAGAGGGCTAAGGAGTGCATTACAGCGAACGCTATTATTCAAGTTCAGCAGAATAAAATCCATCACTTCTGAGCAGGGGGAAAATGGTTTTTATTAGAGCCATTCACACAGCTCTATAATACACCATCTCTACTTACTTATTTTCCATTGTAAATTTTATCTTGTGCAAGAAGCAAAAAGTTCATTAGTTTGCTCAAAACACTTCTTAATGAGTGTGCTAATTGAGAGCATATTAATGTATTTCACTAGGCTCCCATGTTTATTTCTTGAGAAGGGACAAGAATTTGTCTTCTTTTGTGTGTTTAATGCTAGCAAGACTTTGTTTAAAGGAGAACAACCGTGGTACCCATTGTGCTCAGAAAGGTTAAAATGGTAAGAAACACATCATATAAATGCTTTGTGAAGTGTACTGGAAAATTAGACTGCAGCATAATAACTTTTCTTCTGTTTTCAATGGGTGAATGAGGGGGAGAAGGGGGTTCAATCTTATTAGGAAACATTCTCAGTGGTGCCACAGACTCTGCAGACACTTAATGCAACACGTGGCAACCCACTTTCTACTTCTTACCCTGATTCAGCAAGCTCCTCAAGTACCAGCCTCATTCTAAAAGTCTGGGTAGTGCCACAGAAAACATAATAAATTATTAGAAGACATATTAAATTATCTTCCTAGAGTGGGAGCCTTCATTCAGACATAGAACGGCCAATCAAATTTGACTAAGTTTGGATTTTTAAAAAGCTGTTTGCTTCTAAAGCCTCCATATTGTTATTCTAAGGGTTAAGTCTATCTTCATGGACGTATGCTGCAGTTTGTCCATTATTAAAAATGAAAAGCCTTGCTTTTCAGTCAGGCAGAACATACCCTCGCCTTATTAGCAAGTCTTTTCAACAAAGCAGGTTTTGAAATACCAACTTCTCTCTGAAAATCTGCTTTGAAAATATAGTCAGAGATGCATGATGAAATGTGTGTTTCTTTTCACAGAGCCTGCTTGGTAAAGCAATGTTTCTTAGATCTGCAGTAGGAATGGAAGGAGCTTGAGTCCGTAAGTGAATTACTTAAAATCCTTATGAAAATGAGGCAGAGGAAAGGGACAAAGCTTCCCTTCACATAATGGGAAATGTTTTAGTAGGCATAGAAACTGTGCCTCATGCCCCCTTGATTCCAGCACAGATTTCTCCCCTACCCCAGCAGAAATAACTGATACCAAATTAGTTCTGACCTCAGAGACATCAGACTGATTCATTAGAAACATCTAAGTTTTAAACAGAACTCTGAGCACCAAAAAAATGTGAAAAATTTGTACCTCTGGACATAAATATAGCAGCAGAAAGCAAGCTCTTAATTTCTGTCCACTCAGGGTGGCCTCTATGTCCAGCAGGTGAAAGGGAAGCTGGTTTATGCTCATTTCCACCAAGAAATTCTCACTGTTCAGCATCCAGCTTCAGTCATGGCAGCTAATAGGGAAAGTCCCTGGGGACAAGCCTTGGAATAATGAAAGAGCTGCTGAGACAAAATGGCCTGGGGCTGTAGATTTTTATGTTGTACCCGTTTATTTTTTTAAAACAGTTTGGTTAACCTCCACTCTGTCACGTTGTTTTTAAGTCAATTTCCACTTACACATCATGCTCTAAATGTAAAGAATATATATATTCTTTATACACAGGCCAGTGCAAGCTCTCAAGGAAAACAGGAACCAAGGAAACACAACCGCTCTCTAGGACAGATTCATCTGAATAACTGTATGCAAAAAATACAGAAGTAAAGAAAAAGGAGTATGAACAAACACTTTCCCACCCACTGATACTATATCAACATTAGTGATTAACAGGCAATTTTCAGAGTTTCAATCAAACGCTCAGTGCTAAAGGCTCGACTCTATCTTGTGAATGAATCAGGTCTCTTAAGCTTTGCAAATTTGTTCTTGAAATATCATTAAGACCTTCTGACACCACTTAGATTAGAAATAGTTTCAATAGGCCAAATTCTGATAATCTGGCTCACTACTAGCAATGCTTAGCAATTAATCCGGCCGAAATTTGCATTCAAATACAAGGAAAATAAAGGTAGCAAAATGCAGCCTATGTTCTTTGACCCTTCTAATTTATTTTACAGCCAGCACTAGAAATATGAAAATGCAGGTATTTAAGTTTTATCGCAAATATAATAGTTTTAATCTATGACAGATTTTTTTTGTCTGGTTGGTTTTTTCACTTAGAGCTGAGTCTCAAGTTGGGACATGTGTCCATTCCTCTCTAAGCTGATCAATCCGGGAAATAGATTCCTAAATATTTTCTATTCCTTCCTGCACTCTACCACATCACACTTTCTATATTTAGAAGTGATTAGATTTATTTACCTCGCACAGCAACTCAACTCAAATGAGTACAGAGCTGAACCTACTCTTGCAAATGTCTGTTTACATACCCTGATTTCCATTTAAGTAGTGGCCAATTAAACCTTTGTAAGTAGAAGTAAGCACCCATAGCCTTTGAAATTTGCAAGTAGGTATGCAACACATATAAGCATTTCAGGCTATTGCTCTCCAATTAGAACTCAGAGCACAACGTCATTGTCCTTTTGACAATGAAACCTGCCTGTCACATTTGCAAGCACATACATGAATTAAACATAGCACCTAAGCATAATGTTCTTGCATCTCAGAGTTGTGTCATAGAACTGTTCAGTCTAACACATTATAATCATGAAAAAGAGAGCTAATGCATTGCTTCAGATCCTGGCTGTGCTGCAGCCATCACGCAGAAGAATCACCCAAGCTGACGGGGAGCCTCCAGTGGCATACAACTGGGAGAGAAGTTCTTGTTGGGCGGCATCCAAGGTCTCCTCGTGTACTGGCAATGTCCAGCTGCCCTTGCTGCCGTTGGCATCTGCTGCAAGCTAGTTAAGGCTGTTTGCCTGCAGACCTCTCTCATATACCCAAGGGTACCAGCCAGGCACTCCAAAAAAAACCACAGATGAAGGGAGTGCAAGACTAGCTTGATTCACCCTTTTCAGTCCAAATCCTCAGATGCACTTTGTGCTTTTCGACCATGGCAGAAGCTCTGAGCCAGAAGCTGAAACTCCAGGGCAACACAAGCACTGTTGTAAGGCTGTGCGGGGGTGTAAGCGACTGGGGGGTCACTGGGAGACAAAGGCAGGGGGTGGGAAAAGGGAAAGGGAACAGAAAAAGTTCTCAAAGGACTGCGCGTAATGCAATGTTTCGGGGCAAACGCCTGCTGCTCCCTCTCCAAAGAAGCAGCTGCGGCTTTGCTGCCGGAGACATGGGGACACATACCATCCTCAGAGCCCCACGTCAGGCTGCTCACTGGAGTTAAACAGCATCTGTGCTGGTTTGAATGACAGCACATTGCCTCCAGGAGCTCCTGCTGGGCTGCATACCTCAGCACTACTTCTAAGCCAAAGCAGTGACGTTATGCACTATCTAGCCCGGAGATGTTTTTAATTTGGTTTGATTTCTCTCAGAGGCAGGATTAGAAAACTGGAGTTCAAGGCCCCCTGCCTCATGCTGACACCGCTGTACCTCACCTCCTTCATACTGCTGTGTCGCAGAGGTTGAAGGAGACCTCTTTAACGACGGGACAAAGGGACAGCAAAACAGAAAGCCCAGATACTTTTCTTTCAAAGCTGTCACTCACAGAAAAATATGATTCAGACTTGGCCTGCTGAGTTCCAAAGATGGAAAACTTAGTTCATATATGCAGGTTGTTCAGCCTGGCTTTAAAAAAGTTCCCCCAGCAGAATGAACACACTTAAAATCAACTCCTCTTTTGAAAAGCTAATGCTTTTTATCTGGGATGAAATGAGCGTAGGCTACTTATAGTCAAAAAACTGATATAATGCAACATGTAGAGCATGAGCTGCCGTACTCTGCAAAGTTTTATTTCTGAACAATTACAAAGGAGACGTGTAAAACCAAATGTGGAAAGCCGTCCAACAGCTGTATTGATTGAATATTTCCCTCGTTCTTTGGCTTAACCTCTTACTGCTATTACTGGGATGCCCGCTGGGTGTAGGGTACCTCCATGGAAAATGGCATCTGTTGGAATTAATCAGCAATGCTTTAGGTGCGCTCTGCTTCCTTCTCAAAAAAACCTTAGGAATCAACATTGCTGCCTATTTCTGAATGTCTCCCATGGCCTTATTAAATGTGGCTGTGGCAGCAGAAAGAATGTCTCTCTTTAACAACATATCGCAGCATTTAAAAGAGCACAGATGTGCTGAGATTGTCAGTCATGCAATTCAACTTGAACAAAGCAAGTCTTCAGAAGGAGAAGCAAGGGAACTATCTGATGGATTCACTGGCAGCTTTGTTATGGCAGGGAAAGATTTCTAGTAGCAGTCCCTAAATAAGAGAAAATTTGTGTTTTCAAATAATTTTGTAAAATCTACCTTTGTAAAACTCATTAGAAAAATAATCCCTCAAGAATAGGATAAAGAAAATCCTAAAGGAGGGCCCCTTAGCAGTACGAGGGCAGGCAAGGAGTTAAGACCTTGCATTTAAGCAACAAAAGCACAAAGCATTCTTCACTACCTGAGATGATAACCAATCATTTTGATTAAAATTTTGCCCCACAAAACAGGCAGAATGCTACCAGCCCTGTTTCCTCAGGTCCAAAGGTTATTTTTTCATGTTTACAGCACTCTCAAAAACAAAAGCTATGTGAAGGCTGATGCCTGGAGCAGAGGCTGCTACAGTGTCCTATGGTAGTAGTTCTTTCCTGGAGGGGAAGGAACATTTTTGCAGCAAGATATAAGCCACTTTGAACACTGGTACTATCGACAGTGGTCTGCCAGCTCCTTTCATAGGTCAGCTGAGCCCCAGAAAGCCTGCTGACTGGCTAGGTAGTTCACCACCTGAACCCCAGGACCAGCACTGACTTGACCTGTGTGTAAGACTCACCCCAGAAGACCCCAGCGTGGCATTGCCCTAGTAGGGCTGTGCATGACCAACGCCATGTGTGAGCGAAACCATCCTCTAGCAGCATTCAGACAATACAGCAGGGCACCTTCTCCTCCAGAGCTCTCACAGCTTCTGAGATTCTCGGTTAAGTCCCTTTTTTTTTTCTGCTAAAATCACTGCATCTGTCTGCTGCTGTTCTCCTCTTACAGGCTGTGTCCATAGTCTCTCCTGAGAGCACATCCCAGCAGTCAGGACATGGCCCAGGGTCTCCTGGGGTTCACAGTCATGCTACCATGTCTATCCTTCCTCTCTCCACCCAGGCAGGCAGGCATCCTGGATGGGGATGCCCATGTACTTTAAAGGCTTTCTGGATGATCAGGAGACCAGGACCTTAGAGCTAACGCAGCACACATCGAGAGGAAGGATGAGTTGAAACCACTAAGAATGTAAACCAAATCCAAAGCGATATACAACCAGAAGTTACAAGCCTGATGCAGCCACCAGTTCTTCAGCATCTCAGTAGAACCATTAGGGACACATCTGCATATCAGTGGAGGAATTGTAAGAAATTTTTAAAGAAGTCAGGTGTAAAGGAATCTAAACTGCTTTACCTTATATGCATATTTTAGCCCTCACTTTTTTTGTATAACTATCAGTTCTTAACAGCCCTGTCCCCTCCAAGGCTTTCATGCAGGCCTTACTCCATTTCTTTGCTGAAGGCATGTCTCCAAGGAGATTCAAAATGTAGCCTGAATCTATCTTTAATTTATGATGTTGGACCTTATTTCCCCAAAGGTACGAGTTCAAGCACACTGTCAACCTCATCTTTACATTTCAGCTCTTGTGCAATGTATTCAGACTTTAATACAGCTCTGATAGCTGTGTATTTGGGATATGGAAATATCTCAGATGAAACTAAATGTTTACAGAAGTTCACTTTGCTACTGCATAAAATCACTCTCATTTCTCTCTGCCAAATAATCTGTGAGGTGAGAACAGAGTTGTTTACCATACAAATGCAAAACCAAGGAGGACAAGAGGAAACAATAGCGGAAGAAAATTCAGACCTGAGCACTGGTAGAAGTCACATGGCAGTAGGTAAGCTTGTTAATAAAATTTGTGATCTAAAGGAAAGGAAACTCTTTTTAGTGACTTGTAAATGTAGAAAATAAAACAGCTTATGCTTATTCCAGAACACTTTTCCTATGTATCTGTGCACTGTGGCAACAGCTCTGCTGAAGCTTTTATTTGAGACATTGGCAGATTAGTCAAACTGTAGAGTGCTTTAGCTCTGCAGATCCCTGGCACCATCTGAAATTATTTCCAGTTCACATACTCAATATGTCATGCTGTGGTGCACATACATGGAGGGAATTGGGCATATTCTGGGGTCTTCACTTCTTTCAATCTCCACTCTTGAGCACATGCAGATAAGTTGTCCTGTTATGAAAGAATTACATCCTTAGTTACCTTTTGTAGTTTGCTAAGGTGTCTTGGGGATTTGTAATTAATTCTCATTCAAATAATTCTAATTCTAAAGCAATTCTAAGCAATATTTAAGTCATTCTTTGCAGACAGACTCTGTGTGGATGGCAGATGTGAGATCATTCATGTGCTTAAGTCCAGATCTCAGCAGGTCAAAAGTGGAGGGAAATCAAAAAATGTCACATTAGTTATTACGCTCAGTACAGTTTTATCCTGTTTTCAAGTGCAAAAATCATTTACACACATAGCAGGAGCTTGAACTATTAAGGATCTGCAAAGAGCTGATGGTCTAATGAAGTTACACACTTTCTTTTTTTATTACCTCCGTAGAGTTCATGTTCTTCACTCATCCCTTGGCCTTCAATAGATTTACTAAGGTCCAGAAGAAGGATGTCTCCTCTGGAGGGTACCAGATGGTGAAGGTATTGAGTCAAGCACACAGTGGAATAGAACAGCTAATATTGTATCATCATTTATGAGAATCCAGTAAAAACATTGACATGTCACTGTTGAACTGTCAAAAGCAAAAACCAAAAAAGCCTATCAATCAGAAGACTGTTGGAACTGTAGTAAACACTGCATCTTAATCAGAATCAGCTTGCTTTTCTTCCTACTTTAAAGTTAAGACAAGCAACTGGTTTTATTGTATCAGCTTTAGGAATACATAAGTAAATAATTTTGAAATTTAGTAGAAAAAATCCCAGGCGAGCTTCATTTTCAGACAGGTAGGCCTTTGTTTACAAAATTGAACGGAAGCTCTGAATCAGATTTACAATGGAAGTCACATTTCAATTCCGACTATGGAATGACTATTGTTCTCCATATTTTATTTCCCCTACCAATCCATAAAACGTGTCAACAATCTGCTCATAAGATGGTGCCAATTATATAAATATATCATGCAGTATGTAAGGGAAAACTTCACCGGATCACTTTGTGAAATCCATGAAGGATATCTGTATGATGATATCAGTGGTCGGTTTATGTTATGGTACTTGGTGATCTTCACTTCAAACCGAAGTTTCACTGCAAAAAGAAGTTGCAGAAGATAAATTGTGTACCAAGTTCTTTGCATGCACATGAACTACTAAACAGTCTATTCTTACTAGGGCTCATCACTTTTGTAATCCATCCTGTAGGGGGTCAGTGCTAAAATTAAATTATACCTGCCTACCATTCTCAATCTAATCAGGCTGTGAACTGAAAAATAAAACAATTAAAATTAGAGACAGGCCAGCCTCCCACTGTTTATGATCTCATTCTATTTGTGAAGAGTAGGTGGAAATTCACCCGTGGTGAGCATTTGGTTTATGTCAATTTTTCTTGTTATTACAGCTGGGGCTTATTTTGTGAACTGTTTGCAGCTATTTCTGCTAAAAATAGGTGGATACCAATTTAAACTTCCTGGCGATATTTCAAGTCAAAGTACCATTAGTAGATAGTTATTATGCTGCATTTTATTGTAAGAGATCCTGCCATGAAGCCAATCTATACAAATATAAATAAAGACAGTTAGAATTACCTTCCAAACGACTCTATTGGAGGTTATTCACATTTGGTTTAGCAAAACAAGCTAAGCTATTTGCAAGAAAAGTTATTAGTCGGAGGAGCACTGAGTTAATGAGACTTCCTAAAACTCCTTATCAGGTTAGACTGTGACACTTAGAGAGAGATCGGGGATCAATTTTGCCTTTGTGCCTCAGTCCTAAATAAGAGAAACTCATAGTTCTCTCTTGGTTTCCAAGGAATATAATTTCTTTTTATCACTCCTCCTTCCTCTGCTGTGCAGTCTCATAGCAAAATCATCTTCCCCAAACACATTCCCTCACAAGAAAGAAAAGGTGACAATTAGATACAAAATTCCCTATCTTCTAATGACAGCAAGAGCTGAGATGTGAGAAGACCACATAATGGTGATTTGGTCACACTGCTGCATGTATTTTCAGAGTTAGCCATCACAGGGTTTACCTCTTGGCTTGTGAAGATTAAGTCAGACCCAGTTGCCATCAAAGTTTTTGATAGGAACCTCAGAGTCTCAGGAAAATTACTTATACCATTTCCAGGATCTTCATCTTAAACCTATGAGCTGCTAGTGTTGTTGCAGTTGTTGAAGAGTCAATATTTCATTCCCATCAGTAATCATCTGCTGTTATGGTATGTGAATTTTGAGACCAGTGCAGGAACACCAAGATCTTGTTTTGGCTCTGGCTCCCCAGGGTAAAGGGATCTGTCTATTGTTAAAGACAGTAACGTGTTCAGGAGTGCCCAGTGGTGAAATTTTACAAGGTTACTAACGGCGTGTCTGTCAAATGTTGCTCTGTGAAGGGCTAGCTAGGCTAGCAGCAGAGTCCAAGGTATATCACTAAAGAAATTGGATCCAGCCCCACTCTGTGGTCCTGAAGACAAGATGCAGCACTGCCTGTTAGGAACAGACCCACTTTGGGTGTTGTCTAGGAAGTGCTAACTGGCCCAAGCCAAAATGCTACCCGTTAAACAGTATAGAGAATCATCTATCAGTGCTTGTGTCTTGTGCATTGGTCCAGTCTAGTCTACTGGCAGACTCATAGTCAGAAAGTTAGTATATGGATGGCACAAGGCATGGCAGAGTTACCCCTAAGCTCATTAGCCCCATGGAGAAACAAAGCACGTTAGGAAAGCTGGAACCGTTACCGTAGTACCATTACCATAGTAATGGAGTTATATTTCTTCTTGGTTTTGGATGAATTCCTTTAGATAATATCCTGTTGAAGTAATTGTAATGCCTCAGAGTGATGTTCATCTAACTCATCTGACTTCAGCTGTCTAGAAGATAGGAGTCTAGTCTAAACTAATTGTCGAGTTTACTTTGTCTCTCTATCGATTCTTCCTTCCTAACTTAACTACCCCTTTTTAGCCTGGAAAGCATCTCTGGATGTCTGTGCCCATCTCTGGCCATTGTCTAGAAGCCCACTTTCAGACAATTAAAAGTAGCTGAAATGGGAAGAGACAAGGGAAAAGAAATGGTTCTGAAAAAAGAGGGAGAATGAAATCAGTCTGGTAGCACAACTCCAAAAGCTAGGCTGTTAGGCTGGTTATCGAGAAAGGGCTTTAAGTGTTCAAATGTTTATTTCTAAAGATCTTAAGGTTAAGAATGCAGATCTAGTGTGATTAACTTAAACATTTAAGCAGAATGGTTTAGACATCTTGTTCTGGCAGTGTAACACATAAAGCCAAATTAGATGCCCGGGGATCGAACACATAAAATGGGGGAAATTTACTTATCCAGTTGGGAATTACATCAGCTAGCAACCTGTTGTTTACACTAGATTTACTCCTTTAGTGAGCTATCTGAATTGAAAAATAACACCTTTGCACAAATAATATTCAAAGTGTATCTTACTCTCTCAGCACTTGCTTTTTTTCCATCAGGTGCTTACACCACCCACCCTTAATCTGCGAGACCTGGGTGCTAGGATCTCAGCTACACGTAGCAAGAGAGCAGGAGGGTCTAAAATGACCTCCACAGTTACGAAAGATGTCAACGAGTTTTGTTAGTGGCACTGGCAGGGAATTGGCAGCTGACAGGGTTTCAGAAGAAGGGAAAGGAATTTGCTTTTATTTCCACTACACTTCAAGGGAGGCGGAACATACAGAAAGTCTTAAGGGAGGCAAGGCAGGCAAGTTTGATGAAGGGAGAGATGACAATGAAGATGTTGATATGAGAGTGACTGATGTAAAAATAGTAAATGAAATTTTGTCGTCAGTTGATCTCTTAAAGAGGTATTAGTCTCTAACAAAATCCTGCATCTAACAAAGGAAAGGATAAGGTGGGTTGTTTTTCTTTTCACTAAGGTAGTGGAAGAGCAGCCAGAAAAGTAACTGGAAAACCAACAATCAAAATACCCTACAATAGGAGAGAATACCAAAAAGGAAAATGTGATCAGAAATGTAATAAAGCCTTAGGAAGAGTGTGAGGAATGGGGAGAAAAGGAGGTCAAGGCAGTCATATTTAATCTTTTTTTTTGAAAGAGTAATTAAGATATTGCATGGAGAAGGTGAAACGCTAGAAATAAGGAGTGTTTTAAGAAGGTGTCAAAGGCTGTAATTAAGCTAAGGACAAAGGCAGGCATGCAACTCAATTTCATGATATGCTGGTTACAGGAAGTGGCAAGGCAATCGATTTTTTTTTATTACTATAGTACCACCACAAATTTAGTTTTTAAATTTAAGAAGTGGCTCCATTAAATTTATTCTGCTCTTTCCAGTGCAGAGCACATCATATTTACGTAAATATATTCAAATGATTTAGCCAAATCTGTCATGCACATGGTATGTTAATACTCCAGTCTTTTAAAAATTTGTATCATTATGATGCTATAGCTTACCTGCCTACAGTTGATTGATCATTTAATACCTGATAAAATGGGGTATAAAAACTACCAAACTGGAATTTTTACTCTTTTTACTTCACTAGGTGACCACGTACAACTGAAAGTTACTGTACAATGTGAAAAACAGAAGGGACTCATGCCATTTGTACCGAAATGAGATTCCAAAAGACAGATGAGCTATGTTTCTTAAGAGGATGGCAAAGGCCTGAAGAATAATGTAAATGTATTTTCATTCTGCAGATGACTGACATAAGCCAAAAAAAAATTGTTTTGTAAGTTAGGGATGACCCTAGATGTCCTATTATAAGCAATTCAGACTCGTGCAAGGGATCGCGAGAGCAACACAGTCGTTCAGCTCCATCCTGATTCTTCCAGACTTCAGTTACTGGAGACAGATTCCAACTGTCAGACATCAAGATGTGGCAGCTTTGCCTTGGTTATTCTTTACCCATCACCTGCCCAAACTCTTGGAAGTCTGGTATGAAGAGACCCAGTTCTGCAAAAGACTAAAGCAAAACAAAACAAGCCCACCCCCCAACTTAAAATGCCACCCCGCTAATTTCAGACTGATGTTACACCTTAACAGCTCCCACATACTTCTTGTCTTAGAGTTTCAGCAGCCAGATGATCATCCCTCCAGGAATACTGTTTCCTATCACTCAGTTTTGTCAAAATGAAGTCTCCTAGGTTAATGCCTTTTTATCCTTTTTCCTTTTCTTTCTGCAAGCGCCTGTCGCTAATGACTTTTTAACTCTTGACAAAGCTGATAAGTAAGTTACTTTTAAGGAACTGCAAATCTGCATGTAGCTATTTGGCAACAGTAAGTTGTGTTTATTTGTTAGAGCAAAATAATGGCCAATGAATTCCACTGCCACCGGCAGTTGAAACTTCCCTAATATGCCTCTATTTCTGCATTAGTTTAGGGTGAAACATGACCAAATCTCTTCCAGACAAAAGGCGCTTCTGTCAGTGGACTGTTTCACTGAGATAAGAATAAAGGAAAAATAAGTCTTTATGCTTTTAGTACAGATTGTTTACCTTGTGATAGATGTAGGCAAGTCTATCATTGAGGAAAGTTGCATTTCAGTTGACATGATTGAAAAGTATATTAAATCTCTTTTTTTTTTTTTTTTAAGCAAACTATGACCAGAATTAACTCTTTCTGTTAAATCCTGTTTTAATGCATTAGCCTGCCTTTTTCTGTTGTTTTGTTTCTTAGGTGTTTTTTTTTAAAAACCCAAACATTTCTGTAACCGTGAAATGTGGTCTCTTTGCTACCAGCTCAGTATCAGATTTTAGCAATTACACAGTCGTTTCTCTTCACTGACAGTTAAAGTCACAGGGCATAGCTGCCATTTACTTTATTGAGACCAGGATTTGAACTACTTTGTCTGGGCTGATCCTGCCTGGAGAGTCTCCTTTGTTGTTTCTGTTATTCACCTTTTGCAACCAAGGTAATACCACACTTCTATCCAAAGGAGGCCAGCACTCCCCTAGAGAGCCTCTGTTATTCCTAAGCACAAGCAGTATGTTCAGCACCATTTCCGTAGAAAATAAGGATAATCCGTGCTTGAAAGGTCATGAAGCTCTTAGACTTCCAAATTCAGAGATCTCAGACTTAAAGTTTAATACTAAATCCTCCAAATATACTAAAAATTTTACATACACGAGTTCTGTTGGCTTCAGTGGTATTACTGTTCTTAAGTTAAGCATATGAATACGGCTTTGTGCAATCAGGGTTTAAAGATATAAAGCGGAGAAGCTGAAAAATTTGGGAAGCTGAAAGGAAGCATAGGTTCTGACTAAAACGTGTATGTACATAGGTGTCCATTCAGATATTTTATTGACTGAGCACACACAAGTGTGTGAGTGCTGACTGAAATATGTCACTACATTATCCAGCTCCTGTGACCAGCCTGCTGCTTCTAACAGCTAGGAAGAGCAGTTTCAGGAAAAATCCAACTCACCTGCTATATATCTTGATCAGTAACGCTCACAAGGTGTGGACGCTCCAGAAAATGTAGCTCTCTCTTGCTACCAAGTCTCTCTTGAGTTTTCTTATGGATGTAGAACTAAGGAGATGGCACGTTCCCAACATCTAGGTTAATCCCACTGCTTAATTTCAAATCTTTGCTTGAATATAGTACTGAAATTCACCTGATAAACTCTAGGAGAATTTAAAAACAACAGGGCAACATATTTTCCTAGCCTTTTGCAGCAGTTTTACTATTGCTGCTGCTGTTTCCTCAAAAACATCAGCCTGACATACAGACTAGTCATGGAAACATTGGGATCAAGTAGTAAGAGTTTGGTGAAGTTGCAAGGAAAAAATTACCTGGTGTTCTAAAAAGTATACCAGGTAATCATGATTATAGGCCGTACCACCTGCATCATATACAAATATTATATTTCTCTTTGGTTTCATAGAAGAAACAAATGTCAGACTGGAACACCTTTAAGGAAATTCCTGCCTTTTATAGGTCATTTGACAAAGCTAGGATTAATGGAGCTAGGAACCCATCCAGTGATTTACAACTACAGCTATAACACAGATAAACGGAAGAAAGACGAATGTTTACATCAAAACCTTTATTATCAGCCTAATAGCAAGACTGGAAGTTTTAGTAATACAAGGATTTTTCTCTCTGTCTGTAGGCAAAGTCACTATTACAATTTGGAGAGCACTTTGCAAAGTCAACACACAAAGTCAATTCAGCTTTCTATTCTCAAGTTTTATCCAAAGTACATATTCAATAAGGCAAAACTTCCACTGATTTTGCAGATAGTTTTGCTTGACTAAGGCACTAGAAATTGTGCTATGATAATTACTTGGAGCCTAAATTATCATACCACTAAGCACTAGCCTGAGCTACTATATCGCTAGACTAGTTCTGTGGCTCTATGACACTGCTGTATTACAGACTGATTCATTTCCATATGGATTTGATATTGTGCCATATTTAATACAATTTAGTGCATTGTAGTTCACTTAAAATATGTTTACCATCATTCAAAATGAAAGGGGGGCAGTTTGTCACAGAGGTTTCTCATATGTCTGTGGACTGCAGCAGAATAAATGAACGAGACACTTCTTCCAGTATCTTGCAGTTGCCCATATTGTGGCGTGTATGTTGTACAGTATATATATTTCTTCAACAGAACATGGGCCAGAGAGAATCCTGTCTCTAATAAAATATCTGGTCCCTATGCAAAATGTTTCCTAATGATGGAAGAGTAAGCTTCTGTGTATAGAGAAAATATTGGCTTACCAATCAACCATCTGGTGTATAGTGGGAATGGTCTGAGTAGCTTTCTCAGTTGGAACATTTGGAAAATGAATATACTGTTGCTACAGCTCAGACTGTTGGCCATGATGTTTGTGATAATGTTGTTGATTTACCAGATGTCCTGCAAATTCCTGGTGTGGTAGTGTTTCCTGCTCCTACTGAAGTCTTCATTATGTGGTAGGTTTATGATTGCAGTCATTTCTCACAGAGTAGGAGGGAGCTGGGAACTGTGTCCAAGCTCAGCATGGAATCCATCATCCAGTCGCCATTCAGTTTGCAAATCAAAATCTCTACCAACATGTTGCTTCTAGATCTCTAAAAATTACATGGGAAAACATGTAAAGACTTGACTAATACCACTGGCATCATTTGCCATTTTTCTAAATCACACAATGCCCAATGCAGATGCTTACACATCTGTCTTCATGTAAACATGCCCAGCCCTTTTTCCTACTTTCCAGCTAGCAGGCAGGAATACAAATGGGAGCACTAAATGCTGTGTTCACTCATTATGCTCAAGAAGTGTTTCTGAGGTTTGAATAAGTATGCTTCACCACTCTGCTCCTTCTCTGTTACAGTAGATTAATGAAGATAATATATGATGTACAGCTGAGCACCTAGGCTTTGACTTCAGAAATTAACTCATCTCTTTTACTTTCAAAATGAATAAGCACATGTGCTGCTTTCTCTTTTTTTCTTCATGTTGTCAAGTCATAGATGAGCTATGTGAGTACCCTTAGAGCAGAAGTGTAATGGAGACCAAGGCACATATACACAGAAATAAGTGTAATTCACAAGACTAGCAAATGCATCAGTCTATTTTTATCTAGATCCTGACATGCTCACCATTCTTGTCTTCACAGTGTGAATATTCCTCAGTCAGCACACATCGGACACAATGGCACCTTACAGGCCTGAAGTAAAAATTGTTGTCACTGGTTGAGAAAATTTCAGAAAGTGCAGAGAGACTTATAAATACAAGGTTGGCTCTGGAACAAAAAGTTAAACAAGAAATATAAACAAGTACAAAAAATATATAGGCACCATTTACAAATTTAACAGGTAGACAACATTTTGTTCATCCTTCACTGTATTTTGATTCCAGTAGGAATGTTTGCAGGTTAAATTACTAATTTTAATTCAAGGAATTTATTTTGCCTAAGTACTGAGATCCTGAACTACCTAATGGATGTTTAAAAGATGAACTTACCTTTGTCACAGGTATCTCAAGGTATACAATACTCAGCTTGGCTGGGTATCAGAATAAGTATTAATTTTTGGTGGCACTATGTAAGGAGCCAGGGAGCTGCCATAGAGAAATGTGGTTCAGACGGCATAGTCTTCTGCACACCACAGAATTGCGTTCTGTGACAAGTGCAGACAAGTCTGGTTTTAGAGGATATTTGTGGAAAGTCATAGAGAAAATACCAACATATCTGTGATTAGGTAGGTCCAATGTCCACAAAATCTGATATTGGAGGCTTAGTATTCCACACTAACTATGGCACAGCATCAATAACAAATCTACCTCACAGCTCAATTATTTTTTTTACAGCTAGGGAAGAGAATTCTATGCCACTGGGCAAAAAAAAATCTCAAGAAGCAAGATTATTCATGCCTCATGCTTCATGCAAGAGGGCGTCTTTTTCTGTGAGCGAAAATAGATCCTAGGCTACATGTTGACTATGGGCTATTAATCTCAGAACAGAAAATAGCATAGTATATATTACTTGTGTCATTTCCACATTCAGAAGCAGGCAGTCTTTCTGAGATATATCCAAATTTCTTATGAAGGAGCATAGGTTTTCTCATGAAAGTTTCACCAGTGCTTTGTTCGGATAGATTGGAAAACCTCCTTTCTTTTCTATAATGTCTATCTCCAGGCTATCCAGGTCCAGCTACAGTGAGAAACTATAAACCAAGTTCTGTCAGTGAGAGCAAATTTTACAAAGCCTCTCCTGTAAAGGAAAATGAAGGCAGAAAATATTTAATTTGTACTGAAGAAACGGTGATTCCACATGGCTGATCCCACTGACTTTGCCCTGTGTGAGATCTCTCATTCCTCATCTCATCGCCAAGAGCTGTCTTTCAGCACATGTGATTTCCACCAATATTCTGGATTCTTCCCAGGTGAGCTTCATACAAAAATATGAGAGGCATGGTGCAGCTGGTACTGTTCAGAGTCCCTGATTAGGTAACTAGGAACACCCAGGTAGGAAACGTGCTAACAATTATGTTTCTAATCGGGGCTCACTGTATGTATCATTCTTGAAAGGTGTTGCTTCAGCTCAGAGAATCTGTGGTAGCATGATGAAATGGTCACTTGAAGACTTGTCCCAGGCGATTTGGACAAGCAACTCACATCACAGACCTCTCAAAAGTAATGTTTACAAGACTGTTATGATCAGCAATTTCCAAGCTGTTTCCAATTGTGACTACACTTCCAGTTGAGATACACTTGCAGAAACAATTTAATTTCTTTCAGATGAATGCTCCTTCTCACAATGATTATCTATGGAATTGCTGCCTCTGCTGTGTCCCACTCCATAATATTGTCAGTAGGCAAGACTAAAGCAAAAACAAAAACAAAAAAAGCTTGGGGTTTTTATATGCTAGCTTTTATACGTCTGGCTGTGTTTAAAATGTTGTTGACTCAAATAACTCCAACCCCTACCTCTCTCCTGGCAGATATCACCTCAGTAATAAACTCTGCAAAAAAAGAAGGCACAGCTTAAGTAGCTTAGCCTGACTGGTTTTAGCTCACACTGCTGATGAAGGTGGATTTAACTAAAATGCCAGAATGTAAAGCAGAGCAGGTGGAGCTGGCAGTTCCTTTATACCAACTTTCACAAGGGCAGTGGTATCCTCTGCCAGAGAGGGAGGACAGACAACTGAGGACATAACATCTTAAGTTATCCCATCAACACTTGCCAGAGTTTTTATGTCACAGTTCATACCCAACAGCAGTTTCCATTCAACACCACCACCACCATCGAGAAGTTAAACAACCAGATTTCTCAGTGGCAAATCCATTAACCCTTAACCTGTCTCTTAAACAGGAAAGAAAGATAAAGAGGAAGTGAAAATTTCAGTAGGCGCTGAAATTGGGTTCAACCCAGTTTCATGAACCCAAGTTGTTCCCTTAATCGTTTCCTTTTTGGAGAAAATTTGCATCTCACCTCACCTTATCCCTAGTTTACGGTCAGGTTCTTTTCTTTCTGAATTGGCATTCTCATTCCCAATGCTTTCTTCAAAAGTAGTGGATTTCATGCTTATTTCCCAAAGGATTTTTTTTTTTCCCCAGAAGCTGTATGTACAGCAAATGGACCATAATACATTTATGAATTGTGTCCTTAGTAGTTCTTGAGTTGGTAAAGCATTTAAAAGCATTAAGTCTAATAATTCTGGGTAATTGTAGGTTGTACGTTGCCTGTTGGGACTCTGGACTTCCAGATATATCATAAATCTTTCTCTAGATATTGCAGTTGGTTGCCTTTTTCTCTTCATCATTAAGTGATGGGGCTGATGGAGATCAGCTGCTTCACTTTGTAAATGGTTAGCATTCTCTCACCTGCTCTGCATGACTACTGAACTGAGGTATGTTGTGACAGTCTGCCCGCTCTTCCCTGTTCAGATTAATGAATACAGCTCTAACTGTTAATTCAAAGGCAGTCAAGCTTATATCCAACAATTAGAGTACAACTTCCCTATTCAGATAGTGTATGTGTAATTTGGCATGGTCTTTTATACCAGTTTGGGGTTAAAGTGTGTTTCTGCTCTAAAACTGACTTTGTAAAAACAGCTTCAGGATTCAGGGGTCTCCGTGTTTATTTTCCCCCAGAGACATCCAAGAGAAATTCACTAATTTTGCACGCAAAGATGTTTTTATTCCAACTGCCAGCCTGCAGAGTCAACCTGAGCTGGGAAAAAAACCTTCTTTCCACAACACTCATCATTTCCAGTAATACTGCAGCCCAAATTTTGCCCTTAGGTACATCTGAGCAACCCAAATGAAAACAAAACAAAACAAAAATTGTCCTGTGATGGTTGCACAGATCAATCCCAAGGGATAGTGAGTGCTCAGCCCTGCAGCAGGCAGGGCCTTGGCTGAGTGGTATTGGCTGGAATGAAGCTCTGACAAACCTCTTCTTGCCCCAACCTGAGCGCGTAGGAAACTATTCACTTCATCATATGCTGTGATACGAATAGGCTTCCCAACATTTGCCTAAATCGTAAACATTCATTCATTCATGACAGTATTTGAGTCAGAGACAGGCTCCACAAATGTCAGAGTTGAACTCTTCCAGTTAATATCACATGGTTTTTTCTCATTCTCTTCCCCTCCTTACGCACATTCACTCTGAAATGTGGAATCAGGCTTTGAAATACCAGCGTGTTTAAGGTTCTCAGGGAATTTACACATCGAGTGGAAAGAGTCTATTTATATATCTGAACAGGACTAATACTTCTGCAAAGCATGACTCAGAAGATCTAGATTCAGTGCCTAGTTCTACCTCTAACTTCCATGGGCTTAGTATTTTGCTATAAAATGGCAACAATAACACTTCATTTTCATCAAAAATGTTTAGAACTTGTCTCTTGCAACAGATAAGTAGATGAGCTGTCACTGCAGGTCCTCACCTCAGCTGCTGTCTTTAGGGGGTAATATAAATATTAAAAGTAACAAGTGAATACTTTGTTATAGACCTATCTCCAAAGCTTCATTGAATTACTCCAAAATGTACAATTTCTCTCCATTGGAACAATGATCCTCATAAAATGTGATTAAATCCTGGCAAATGAGAGACAACTTTAAAATTCCAGAGAACCTATATAAAACAGCAAGTGATATTTAAGCAAGAAAGAAAAGCTAATGCCAGCATAAATATCTGAAAAGCCAGCAACTTTGCTACATGACTGTCACCCTCTGCCATCTCTTACTTGGTGGACCTTGGATTAAGAGGAGGGCTTGGGTCAGAGACTTATTAAAACATTGCTATGACAGGATAATGAATCACATTGTTTTTCTTTTCTTCAAACTTTTCTACTTTTTCAAATAACATTTAGAAGAATTTGATTCAGACTACCTGCTTCAGATGCTAGGCAACTTTGTGTTTCAAAATGCGTGTCCCAAATGAGCTGAGTTGACTTCAGGGTTTGGCATGTGGTTGAAGGTTGCTGTTCTGAAGTGCCACCAGAGACAGCTGCTTAAAGTCTGATGAAGTTTGCACTTGTTGGAATTAGGTGGTCTGAAACAAATCCAGTGTTTTTAGGATGGCTTTTCTTTGGTCATTAAACACTTCCTCCATCTCCCTCCTGAGAGACATTAAAGCTTGAATCAGTACTGTGAAACATCTAAGAAATGGAAAAGAGACCATTTGAGGAACAAATCCTATCAATTCTTCAAGTTTTTGTCAAACTTCAGAAGTTGTTACCTAAGTAAAATACAAAGCCACAAACATTAAAATGCAGTCAGTGACAGGCACATATTAGGAGGGCAAGGAGCCCCAGATCAAGGTTCAAGCAGCCCCAGATCGAGCGTGCTAAATTTATACAGTCCAAGTCCTTGTAACATCAATGCTGCCTAATTAGCCAGATGCCATCATCCTAAACGGCCAAAAGGAAAACATTTGATGCCAAAATCTCAGCACCGTCACCTGGATTTATTTCAGAAACCTTCTTTTGTCTCTTTTGCCACTTGCTAGCACGCAGGGCTAGGCTTTCAACGGGGTACGTATGATTCTGAGCGAGACGAGCCCCTGTAGCATTAGCATTAAAAGGTGGAGAAGGACGGAGGGCAGCCATCGCTGGCTCCAGAGGGAAGGCTCGCACTCATGGCACAACACCCTGACCTGAGACCTCACCGATCCGCCCCGGCTTGCTCTCGCTTTCTCTGGCAGTCACAGGTTTAATGCCATGTCTCTGTAGCTTCCCAGAAGAAAAAAAAAAAAAAAAAAGGCTGTATTAGAAGTTAATGGTCCACTTTCGCAGCTACGCTGCAACTAAATGTAATCTTTCTCCTCCTGTGTGACAGCCTTTTTGTGCATTAGATTGGAATAGACTGTTCCTGCCACTGTCCAACATCACGCTGACTTCAATGACTTTGTAAACACAGCCCAAGACATTAACAGCGCGCATGCATGCACGCTTGTGAACGGGGCAGCACTTAGGGCGCGCGTATTGTTGGTAGCAGGGCGCTGTCAAGGTTTAATCGGGTCAGGTCACTCTCTATTTCATCCCTGAACTGCTGCAACAGATCTGAGTTAGGCAGCTGGGCGTTCGCGATGGGGATATCTCCTAAACAGTTTTCATTACATGCCCTCGGAGGAGTCTCTGAAAAGTCCTGTCTTTTTCACCTGAAATTGCCGTAACGCTGCCAGTCTATTTGCTCCAACTTTGTCTTTAATAAGGTTTTAAAAACTCACGTCTTTGAGGATCTACGGGAAGAGCTCCCCTTGAAACCCATGTTTTGCTTCATTCTAAGGGCAGGGAGGAGGGAGAGAAGGAAGAGATATACACATTTTTAATATGATAATATGTTTCCAATCAAGCTTTACAAGATCCTACACAGCATGGTTTGCAACGGAGTGCTGAGTGCTGCTGCCTGAAAAGAAACATGCTTTTTGATTATTATTTATTCTTCCCTTTCTTTCTCCTTTTCCTTTCAGAGAATAACAAGACTTGTGCAGAGAGGAAGAGAAGGCAGAGTCTGCAAAATATTCCCCCAAATACACCAGCTAGTTAAAGCGTATGAATGTGTAGACAATAGAGTTCACACTAGACAGTTAATGAAGCTGGGGAAAAAAATGTGAATTGGAACACAATGAAAAATTCATACTTTCAGTGCATGAAAAATAAGTGAGTGCCCTTTAATTGTTCAGTTTACTTGCAGAGTGGACAGCTTGAATAAATTGAAAAATTATTCCAAGTTGTTCAAAGGAATAATGCTCAGTCCTCTGCCCCTTGTGCTAAATTCTTCGGCCCTGCTGGACATGTGAATACGTGAGGACGTGAACTACCGTAGTCCACCCGGTAGCCCACAGACCCAGGGAGCAAACGGGGAGCAACTGTGTGAGCATCAGGCTGGACTCATCCTCCTCCAGCCACTCATGGGCTGCAACAGAAAGCGAGGTGGGTGCTGGAGAGCCGGGGAGCGAGAAATTGGGATCTGCAGCTGGAGGGAGGGAGGGTAAGTGGTCCTCGCTGCTGAAGGGACTAGAGAGGAAGGGTCGTTGTTGAGGAGAGGCCTCTTGGTCCATTTTCCAGCAGCGTAGCACCTCTCTCCCTGTCCTCCGTGCTCTTTTGCCAAGAGCCTAAATCTTTTTCAGGCTGCCTTTCCAACCAGGCTGGGACAGGAGGCGGGGAGCCATGGAGGAGCCAAGGCCGGCTGCGAGCCTGCGGCCTGAGAAAGTCTGCGGTTGTACTGGTCAGTGGGACCCTTGGGAACGGGGAGGACAAGGCGTGAGGAAAGGGGTGGAAGATGGGGAGGTCTGATGAGATGCTGAGAGCAAAGGGGGACCTGGGAGCAGCTGCATAAAGGGTCTGTCCTTGCTTTCTCTGTGTACGGATGCCTCCCATATGGCTCCTTGCAATTCTGAGCGGATTTTAGCACCTATGCTCCTCTCCCTGTCTTACATCAGTATTCTTGAAGACTGTTTGCTTGTTAAATGTTTACTTCTGTGGATCTGCATATGCTTCGGATAGCATTTATATTGCGTCTTTCATCAATAAAGCACTTGACAAATGCTTGACTAAGCTGCAAAATAGCATCACTTTCATTGAAAAGAGAAAATTTAAAAGTGCGGTTTAATTAAAAGGAAAAAAAAAAGGGAAAGGGAAGCAGGAGAAATGACCTACAAAAGCTCCCAAATGAAATTCATGTCAGAGTCAGGACCTGCAGCTCCTTTCTCTACTACTCTGTACAGCTCCCCAAACACACTTTCACAACGACAAGACACCCCAGCGCTATTCAATGTTCATATTGCATCGGCTGACTTTCTCACTGCAGGAACTGACAATTCATGATTTTTTAAAGAAATGTGACAGGGGCCACTAAGAGTTCAAGTATAACCCCACTGAACGAGAAGACTTCCACTGATGTTAAGGTTAAAGATTTTGCCTGATATCTTCAAAAACAACTAATCATGGAGTGGCTGAAATGAATTTACCTCAGTTTTGTACTCCAAGTACAATAATTTGTCGCAAGAGGGTTTTACGTCCTCTTCACTGTGAACAGTGCAGCAAAGCAACTCTTTTAAGCAGCTTGTAGTGACATAAATGGGCAAGAAATGTCTCCATTCTGGCATTCTTGGGCATTTTTTTTGATGACAGTCTAAAATGCCAAGTGAATTGTTTCAATTTCACAGCCATTAGCAGAAGAAAAGACCAAGTAGGTCAAGACTGTCACGTTAGAAGCACTTAAATAAATAATAGTAATAGTCTGACACCCGACCAAAGTAGGATTTTTTCCCTTTAGCACATCTACTAGTTCTTTGTTGAGTCTGGGTTGAACATGCTATAATTAAAACACAGTGCAGCCTGAAGTCAGTGAAGTTACAGCAAGGGAAATTTGCCCATTATTTTCCAAGCAGATAATCATCAGTTATCATTAGTCATCCTATTCAGGCAGTAGGCAATATAGATGGATTACTTTTAAATCATGTACATGCATTTGCTCTTTTTATTTCTACAGAAGTAAAAAAGAAACTAAATTCTGTGAAATGCTAGAGTCAAATTTCAGACATCTATAGGACAGCAAAGCAGAGCTTTGTAAAAGTTGATATGTTGGCATGAGGGGACTTTCTTTTAGAAAAATCTAAACTTTTTGCTGATAACAACATGACAGCACCTCCTTAATTTCATTCAAGCCTCTACAGAAACTAAGACTACACAGGCTCATCAAGAGAATATACAAGATACACTGAACAAGCTATAAAAAGAAAAATGTGACTCTACATACAAGCTTTTTCACACACTGTTATATCTTTCAGCTGTCATCATTAACTGCAATTCTAGAAATGTCTTGTTGTTCTGTTGCCTTTGAAAAATGGATAGTGATTAGGATAGATTTTACTTGGATATACCGAAAAAAATTTCCCTGGCAGGTATATGCTGCTTTCAGTATGTTTCTTCAACACATGTTCATCATTATAATGATTGAATTTGAAAATTTACACATCTCTAGAGGAAAAAAAAGCTAAAATCTGTAAGTTGTTTTCCCAGGGCAATTAGAATGAAAGTCAAAACTGGAATACTTGTGGCAACAGAGCTTTACATATTTGTATAAAAGATGAAACTTCTGCCTGTTCACTGTTTATCAGAAAAGGAAATAGAGAGAGATACAGTACTGCAACCTAAGCAAGCTGATAATGAGTTTTGCTTCGTGATATCTGGTGGCTCTTGTAAAAATAACAACAGCAACAACAAAACCAAGGTAGGACAGCATGGCAACAGCAAGCTATGCAGTAGAAATTAAGATGGTATTGTTGGTACTAAAGGATAACTGTCCTTTGGAAACTGACTGATGTAACTGTGTCAAGCAACAGTCAACTTTGTACTGATTTCCTTGACGTATTAAAGGCAATGACTCAGTGACTGTCACCTAATGTGCATCTGTTTTGAATGAACAGTAACATTCATCCACTTCATAATAGGGATCCTGTTGTGAATAATATAATAAACATGTGCAAGATAAAACCCATCAGAAGTGAACATGTCAGAGTGATAAATACGCTGATTAGCTGATTCCTCCCCCCTCCACCCAAAACAAGATAAATCACATATAAAAAAATGAAAATGTTCCCACACCAGGTAACAAATTTTAAGATCACAATAAAATGCACAAAGAACAGTTTCCAGCTGAGACAAAAGAAGTGCTTCTCCTGTATTAATCTACAATGTGGTATCAGCGTGGATTGGCTGGTCTTTGGGGTGGGGTGCCATAAGAAGTCATGACAACTGCAAAGTGCTTGACAAAGCCTAAATGGGATGAACCTGGTCATTGGTAAGGAATTCCACCTGAAAAAATGCATTGGAGCAATTTTATTTTCTTTTAGTTAAAATCTAACTTTTTAAATGTAATCTGTTCCTAACAGTTGTGGTACGGGGTTGATGTGTGCTGCATGCAAGAGTTGCAGAAGAAGAGAGATTAAAGGCATTGGAATCGAATAGAAGCTTAGACACTTATCACTCTTTCTGATGCCAAATGGTGGCACTTGACTGAATGGATGGGATTCGGTTGTATAAACAGAGGCAGCCAATGCCATCTGAAACATCCTAATATTTTCTAACATCCATGCAGGGCTGGCAGGCAGGACTGGCAGATCAACGCTCTCCTGAGCTTCAGCTGCTGCTCTGGAAGGGCATGTGGCCCTCTCAGGGCTTGCACCATATCTGCTAGCCCAGGCTCAGATACAGCATTTCAAATGGCATGTGTTTAGGTAACTGACTCCAGCCTTGCTGCCTAAAATTGGCTCCTAACAACTGTAAACGATCAGAAAGCTACTGGGTCCCAAGCCCACAAATTTCTTTTAACGGCCAGTTCATTCCTCTCATCTGAGCTTTTTGAACACCCATATGTAAGATATTGTGTTATTTTACTGAGGTATTATGGGACTAATGCTACTGACCCAGCTGAAGTCCTAAAGTAGTTTTGCGATATATGACCTTTCATTGTAAAATAACTCTGACGAGATGTGCTCCTGACTAAGCAAGATGATATAATGTAGCCTATCCATTACTCAGTACTATCCATAACTGACAGGCATGAATCTCTTTAACTTCATTCACATGAACTTAATGAATCCATTTTCTTCCTGTTGTAACAGTTGGCAGAATATGGGCCTAAACTCCTAGGTCTTATGCTCCCCCGTGGTACCTTCCTTCCTCCTTCCCAGCATTGCATGGTGAAGTCACCATGAAAAATAATCCATCGTGTTTAAGGTGAACTAGAGAATTGGATAGCAGCAGGCCCCTGATTCTTCATCACTAGGTGGTAGCAAAAGCCAGGTTTTTTTTCAATGGTTGACACTGGTTTTTCGCTCCCAACAGCAATTCTGGGGCATTATATTTGCTCCTGCCCTTTACAGGAGTAATTACCTTCAAGCACTGCTGCTTGTATGTTGTATTTCCTGCCTGCTGCCCCACGGTTTCACCCATGAAAGCCTTAATTTGGCGCTTTAAGCATTCATATATCGCTTTACATCTTCAAAGCAGTGTACATGAGTTAATTAAATTACATGCCTAGGAGATAACAAAGAACAAGATACAAAGGCATTTAAGCACACAGACAGACTATCAAGTTCTAGCACAACAGGAATAAATTAATAATGGCCTTTTATAATGACTGACTTGCATAGCTTTGTTTTTTCTTGCAAGCAGTAAGCCAAATAAAATTATTATGAATGGAAACATAACAGCTTTCATGTCCAAAGTCTGGTGGACCTGCAGACCTAGAAACCAAGGTATATGCCACTGGAAAAAAAAGGGGGTCCCAAGCTTCCAAATGAAAAAGGCATTTAATTCAAGTTCTGGGTTCCAAGGAAAAGACCTTTTTTATCTATGGAAATGAGCTTTTTGGCACAGGTGCCTACATTTACCCCACATGAAAATACAGATGGAAAGAGCAGTATTTTCATATATGCAGACATCTTTCTATGGAGTCTTGGGCTCACTTTTGACCAGACAATAGCTCCACAAAGAGATTTAGAAAAGGTATAAACATCTCATGGCCAATGGCATGCCTCCTGTCCAAATGCAAGTCCTCCAGCATTCCACTTAGTTGCCACCTAGACAGGGAAGTACACATAGCCCTTAGGCTTTTGAACCATCCATGGTTGCACACACAAAGTTCCTTTGGCACCCGAATGTCTGCTTTTGAGCATACCCAGCACAACTTAGCCTTGACCATGCTGAAGAGTTTTCTGCCAACCTCCCTTCCCAGGTTTATAAGGATCTACCAGCTCTTACCAAGAGCAGTCCTTCAGACTTGGGAGATTTTAATTCAATTTCTGCCCCTGCCTAAGAAAACCTGAACCTATTCCAAAAATGAATTAGGATGGTGACTTCATACTAAGCTTTGGCAACATAAAACTGTGATGACGTCTCTTTCTGCTCCTGCACTGTAGTTGTAAAGGCCCCAACTACTTTTAGTCCTTCAAAGATCAAAGTCCTTCAAAAGTCCTGTCAAACTCACAGGGAGGATAAAGACCTGGGCATCCTCCACAGTAAGAAGGATCTCTGGGAAGCCCAGAGCAGCTTGTTAAATGAAAACAAGGCTTAAACCATCTTTTTTTACTGGATGTAGCCAACATAATTGTTGGCTGTGTTTTCTAGTAACTATCTTTGACAGTAAGCAGTCAGTGTGATGGCTTTGGTACAAGCCCTGCTTAATTGATTGTTCCTCTGCGTTGTCTAAGGGACCTAATGTGGGATGATGTAAATTCCACTGGGGAGATGAATACATACAGGTTAGTTGAGTCAACATTCAGCCATTTTAATAACAAGGCAACAGCCTCATCGGATATTTTTTACAAACTAGTTATAAGCTATAATTCCTCTTTCTGATTTCTGCAAATGGGACTTTTGGTAGCTAAGACATCTGGTTTTGCTGAGGCTGACCTATATAATTCATACACTGCCACTTGTGAGTAATACAACCACCCAAATCTAGGTCATTAAAAATTTTCCAATACCCCACAATATTCACTTTATAGAACTCCTTCATTCATAACAGAAAATTAGTTTTGACTCGCGGGAAAACAGTCTGTTGTTAGTCTTTTTAAATTGATTTCATTATCCCCACAAAAATGGAAAACAAGGAGCTGAAGAGATTATTCACAATGATGTCCATATTCATTTCAGTTTGCAAAACTAGTGTGTGTGCGCGTGCGTGCGTGCATGCATATATGTGTGTATGAGAGAAAAGGAAAGAAAAATATATTTCCAATTCTTCTCTTTCTTGTCTCCTCTTCATTTAGAAATATTTATTTGTTGTGTGAAGCCAAAAATGCATAAAGCAAAAATAAACCTCTCCAGGATACCTGTGATTTCTCAGCACCTTTTCCAGATTTTGAGTAGGAAGTCTAATCTCTTTAAGATGAACTAATTGCAACTTTTTTTTACCTTGAAAAGAAGTAGGGGCAGGAGATAAAAGGTAGAGAAAGGACAATGGCATGGGCTGAGCTCTGCCATTCTTCCCTTGTACTGCTCAATATGTGAAGCTCATTGTAGTACACTTCCAGCTTTGCCTTTGAAACAGATCAAGCTGGGTCAGTGAGACAATCCTTTTGTATTAAACCTTCTTTCTTCTGTAGTCTACGGACAACTTGTGAACCGAGTCTTCTGCTGGATAACTACAACAGCACCTGCTTTCAAATGAGGCTTGCTCATAAGCAGTTCTTTGTGTCTTTTTTTTTTTTTTTTTTTGTGCTACTCCCTGACTGCCATCAGCGACTTAACAAGAGCAGAATATTTTAAAGCCTTTGATCCTAAGAGCTCTTACTCATGCAAGTTGTCCTTAGTCACACCAGAAGTCTCACTGAAGTACTGGATAAGAAAAATTAAATAGCATTATGTGTATAAATGTATGAAGCGCAAGAGAATAGAGCATCCCACAATCAGAACTTCTTTTTTTCAAGGAGAACTGTGTTTGGGGAAGAGAATAAAATAGTTCAGAAACACAAAAACTTAATTCAGCAATATTTCATGGGCAAACACTTCATATTCAGTTTCAGAGCCAGGGGTTTAGAGGACAACCTTTGCCAAGAGGAGGGATGTATTCTATAGTAAAGTTTCTGAAAAAAGTCACAAATTCCGTGACACCCTTATTACAACTGGCCTGCACTTGTATCCTATACCCAATATAATCAGGCAATGCAGGTTTCACAGCTCAGCTGTGCCTACAAGATACTCAAAGCTGAGCTTAACACCAGTGACAAGTCTCCTTCCAGCAGCGAGACTGGCTGTATCATGCCAGAGACTCTTTCTGCAGGTGCAGCAAACACCCTATAACTTTTTGCTTTTCTGCATTGTGCTGATTGACACAACTGTTGTCATTACCTACACTCAGTTAGCTGGGTTTGTCTGATTGAGAGGCATGAAGCTTTGTTCTGTCTGTCTCCATTGGTAGAAGTGAGTCAGGTTCAATCTCATTCAGGGAAACAGATTTACAGTTGAGGAAAATGACAGCATGGGAGATCATAATACCCAAATTGTTACAAAAAGTTCACTGAAAAAATGGGAATTATATTTACATTTTCTCCCATTTTTATATTAAGTAATTTCAGTCCTCTCCCTCCCCTAAAAATCTACACAGCCGATAGTGTATACAAACAGCTGACTTCTGAGAATGAACCTGTTTGTGGGGTTCAAAGATACATCATTCACTAGCACCCTAAAATAGCCTCATACTGATAAATCTTGTCTGGATAGACATCTCAGCAAGTGTTACTGTCAGGGCTGTTTTGGTGACATTGATTACGCATTTTCATCCAATATCTGTGTCTACCAGAGGGTAAGAAACAGCTCTTCTCTCACAGTGAATATCATAGCCCCTTAAAAACCTACTGAAGTAAGTGTAGTAAGATGAACTATAAAGACATCATTTCAAAACAAATTGGTTTTCTGTTTACTAGTGTAGCTTAAGGTGTGGGAACCTATATTTTTAAATGTATTCTATAATACTGAAATTCTCTTGAAGAAATTCAAAGTACAAAATTCTTTCTCAGTTAGAAAAAGCAGTACTCCAAAGGCAAGAATTTAAAACTCTTTTTCAGAAGTAAGCCCTGTCTAAGCTCTATAAAGAGTAGGTGACCTAAGGAAAGATCCAAGCTTCACTGGGCCAGAAATTGAGGGCCACCTCTGTACCCCTTCATAAAGGGCATTATTTGGAGGATGGGTAGATGGAGTCCACTCCGAGAGATGCCTATGCCTCCTATCAAATACCTGCTTAATATAAAATGCAGAAATTCAGACTGTTGCTATGTGAGAATATTGTCTGAGAACTACAATAGTCAGGCACCTTTTTGGAACTCTCCAAGAGCACCCTGATGAAGTGGGAAACAAATATAAGCAAACCATAATTATGAAAGATTGAGCTGGCAGAGTCCTAAATTTATGTGAGAATTTAATTTGTCTGCTGGGTTAAAATTTGTGAGTGTTAGTGTGGGACCCACATAAGGTTCACAAATTTTCTCAAATATGTCTTAAATGAATTAATTTTAGCCCACAAATGCTGTCAGTAACTGTGGGCTTTCATGCCTTTAGAAAATAATTAAAAGCTTTAAACCAACATTTCTGTGCTACAAGCAAATTATTATTTGAGGTACTAACATAATTATTTGATGTTTCAGCATCCTCATGCTAAGGAACATCGAAACCAAAAAATAGAACCTCTGTTTTAAAAGGGATTTCTGTATGTGTACCCTCAGCTCCACTTCTGCAATGGAGTTTTCAGTTTGGCACATGCTACATCTGCAAACATAAGGATATAATTTACCAATATTAACAATGGCCACAAAACTCATTAGCCTTCCTAAAAACTCTAATAGCACCAAAAGAGTCACTCCTCTATCTAGGACCCGCACACGTCCCAAAGATGACAAGTCATACCCCTGCTCTGAGGTGTGAAAATTTATTGTGACAGTAAACTATTTCTTGATTGAAGTGACATGTAAAAAGCTTAAGACTCTCTTCTAGATAAAATGGTACCCTAGATAGGACTCGAGTGCCTAGACATCAGCTGCCATGCCCCTTGAACTGCCTGCTGTAACCAAGAAGGTGAGGAGGAGCGAGCAGAGGTAACACAGGAGCTGCCAGAGGTCCATGTCCACGGGGAGTGCAGCAAGTGGCCAGGAAGGATCTAAAGTGGCACTAGGTGTCTGTGTTTAGGCATTTGAATTGAGTTTGCATGCCTAACTACCAAAGGAAAAACATGCTGTCTAAAAAATTCTAATTTTTTTTTTCCTTTCTCTTTCAAAGGTGCAGCAATCTGACTCTGAAGTAAGTGCATTTGGATTGAATTCTGTATTGCTACCAAGAATAAGCATGGCTCCCATCGTATTCTCCCTTCTCTGTGTGACTTGGGGCTGCTGTCTCTGCCTTGCTTCTCCTCTGGATGCCGGATTATTAATTTAGTGGCCTTGCAACACAATAGAATGCAACAAAAGCAGTGTAAAACACATCCTAAACTAAAATTTAATGCAATATCCATAACTGTAATCTGTTCTTTCCAATATATATGGCATTCTCTTGTTCTCCCTTTCTTTTTTCTTCTCATAATTGTGCTCGTTAACTTCATGGTATAAGAATGCCAATTCTTCTAAAAATTCAGGCAACAGAGACTTCATTCACACATGTGTTTGTAAACAAAGATGCAGAAATCCCCTAAGGTTTTAGTCAGTCTTGGCAATAAATATATATAATTTTTTTGCTACAGAGCAGAGGAACTGTTGTGCAGTTTCCCTGTTTTGTGTTTTATTGGCTAGCATTATGAAAATTGATGAGCTGAAGAAACAAAGCTGTTCTAAAGGCAGATTAACCAGGAATACTGGTGAAAGCATTGTCTCCTAAGATTCAAAGTGAAGTAAAGAAAAATGCTGTAATTACAAGTAACACAGTCCTTTGAGATTCCAGCAACGTTAAAAATCAAGTGATTACCATTTAACTGCTTTCAATCAACTTTGATGTAATAACTTAACATGAGGGACTCAGAAAAACAGCAGTTAAGAAAAGCAGAGAATTATGTGGATAATAACCCCTTCGTTACAAAAGTGATTTTTACGCTTGAAAGATGATTGATTGACAGCCTCAAATTAAGTCCTCTGTGTAGCAGCAGAGAAAGTTCATTGTGGCCAGCACTCAAACAAATACTCTCCCTGCGTCACTCATGCCTTAGATTAGGTTGCAAGGTTATCTGTAAGCAGGCTGGATGCATGGGTTTACAGGGGAAGGTTCAATGGCACGTGAAAGTAGTCAAATTCTAACAAGAGACAGAAGGTAGTGGTGGTAGGGATATTAGCTTATTTGGGGTTTAAATGAAACAAGTTTAAAATTACCCTATATAACTAGCTCTGTGCTTAATTAACCTTCACATCATTATTTTGCAGGACACTTGGAGTTCTGGTCGCTCAGATATATTGCTTTAAGGCTGTGGAGACTCTGGAAATTTCACCAAGTTGCCAAATATCTGAAGAGAGCCCAGAGCTTGTGTAGGGCAGTTAGCTTGTATGACTGCAGGTACATGTCCTATATGTAACTTGATCTATACGAACGTAGTTAGCAAATGGAAAGAAAGATTTGATCATCACAGCAGCGAGAAAAAACAGAATGTGATATTATTATTTTCCTGCTATTATTTATTATTAATGACTTGATTCCTCTGAGAGGGGTTGACATCAATATCAGTTGCCAGTTCTCGACACTTCTAAGGAACAGGCCCATTATTAATTAATTATTATTATTGTATTACTGCACCAGCTGTGTGATAGGTGATTTACAGACATATTCAGGCAGGGTCCCTTACATGAAATGTTTAAAATCTAAAACATGAAAATTACAAAAAGCATTACAGACAAACGAGTGTGGGAGAGAGACAAAATGACAGCAGTGATTATGCTAGTTGCAGGGTCACTGAGCAAAACCCCGGGCTCAGGGGAGTCCACGGGAACTTTGCTGTTGAGCCCACAGGCTCAGGAGTTTGCTGCTTAGTTTTGCTTCACAAAGAGCTCTCTTCTTGCTGATTCGGGGGGAGGGATGGGGCGTTCAAGTCTATCTTCGGATGCCGTTGCAGCATCAGCTCAGTTACAGGTCAGTGAAATGAGATGTAACGTCAAGGCACCTGGGTCCCAGGCATAAAGTTTTGGCAGAAATGAACTTTTGGAAGGATGTGAAGATGAGCAAGAAGGAGTTGGCAGTTAATTAGTGGAATACCCAAATTATTATGTCCAGTGAATGTGCTGTTTTTCCCCTCTGTCCAGCCCCCAGCAGCTAAAAGGAACAACTTATTCATGGTTTCGTCCACTTCCTAAAATAGATGGAGCTGGTTTTCTCTCACTTAGATGTATTTTAACTCAGTGCAAACTCAGTTACTTCACTGAAGTTACTTATTTCACTACCTGAGAAAAATGCTGTCACTGGATGAATCCAACCTAACTGAGGCTCCTAAGTGAAAAGCAGCTTTGCCCAAGGCTCTCGCTGCAGTAAATACAGGGGGACAATGACCTCCAGAGCATAATTCTGCCCACTTAAGAGCTCTGGAGGTTTCTGTCTTTCTCCATTGACTATGGAGTTTAGGGTGACCAGATTCCTAACTCCAGCACCTCAGCAAGGTACCTAAAGTGAGTGGAATGAATCCACGCCCCTATGCCTATGCATAATTTAAATCTACACCTCCCTGTAGCTCTGGTGCAGACCAAGTAATTGCTGAGACCTAAGTGACAGCAGAAGATAGTCAATAGATAGGAAGACCATTAAGGACTGCTTGGATTACTTGCGCTTTTCAGAGCTCTCCAAGAGTGCTTTCTGCCTGTTAACATTTCACTTATAGTGTTCTTAAATGTCAGAACCTGACTGGACTTGTCTCTTCATAAGAGGCATAGAGCCAAGGTTTGTATCCTGTACCATGCTTATTTATTTACAGCCTATTTTGAAAAGATTAGTTCAGTCAATCAAGGATTTTAATACATTTATATGGTGCAACAGTGTATAAGTTTATTGACTATGATTTCATGATGTGGAATAGGGAGAAAGCTATCTTGGAAAAATGTATTGTTATTTTATATGAAATTCATGATGCTATTAAGTTTTTGGTCTCGTATACTGTGGAGTGTAGTATTTCAGAGATAAACTATCTTGATGTTTTCATTTCAAAGACAGGTAATAAGTGGAATACAACAATTTCCTGGAAACCCCAGACAGGAATAATCTGCTTTATGCAACCAGTCACCATCCTGAGGCTCTTAAAAGAGTTTTACTTTATAGCCATTTTGACAACCTGTAGGATTTGCAATCATGGCACTGGCTGCATGGTAAAGATGGATTATCTGGTTAATAAATACAGGGAGTGGGACTAAAAAGAGGAATATATCATGGAATCAAATGGCACTTGCATTAAGGGAGAACAGTAGGGAATTGCTGTAGATGGAATCAGATAAAAATAAGGAATTTTGCTTTTCGATGTTACTTTATGAATCATTCTGTCTGAGGCAGTCCATAACGACACCACTCAGTCTTCCTTCTCTGCCAGCACGATCCTTTTCTCCCATAACCTCACAGAGGCGGAGAGCATCTCTTGGCTTCCATGCTGGGTGCCTCATTGTGCATGCCTCTTATTGATGGGTGCATAGATCCAGTGTCTTTTGTCCGTGCTGCAAACTGGCAGGATACCATAAGAGATATAGGCATGTTAGGACAGCACTGTGTCCAAAGGACTATGCTCCATCAATACATCTGCACGTACACCATCATTCTAGCATTGTTATATATTTCTGGACTGAGACAGTGTTACGTTAAACCAGTTCAAAGGATGAAAAGAGATAGTCATGTCTACCTATGACTAACATCTACAGACATAGAGATTGTACCAATTTTTTGTCTTAAGCCATGCATTTTTCACAGCAGCAGATCTATTCTGTGCTTGTAGAGTGTCTAGCACTGGGCACACCGGTCTATAAAGCAAGCTTCTGGGAAATAATCCAATGCTAGTAACAATAAAGAAGAAATTAGTCAGTAAAGAATGGTTTAAGTAAAGGGAAATGTGATATCTAAGTCTAATTACATGGTCATTCAATCCCCAACATGGGTATGAATTTGAGATATACTTCTTCATCCTTCTTTATTTAAAATACACATACAACACCAGTTTCTGAGATACAGGCTCAAATTAGTCTCAACTAAACCATTAGAAATCCATTAGTAATGCCACCAAAATCACTATCAAAAACCTGATTTACCCTGACATAGCAGGAATCAGAATTAGATTTTAATTTCATTTGGAAACACTGTGTTAATTATCACCATTTCACTTTTTGGTTTCAATAACATAAATCTGAAATAATTTCACTGTAAATGACCTCAGGATTTGGCTTTTTGGCAAGTTTTTGTGCCATGGGGCTACATACACGGTAAAGGGAGAGAGAAGGATACCTCTGGAGAAGAATTTAACTCCAAGGTGGACTAAATTAACCTTAAGAGGTATTTACATACCTTCATAGGCTACGCAGTTGTTTGGGGGTAACTTAATTTCCATCTTGCAGATCTTTAGGTTCTTCACGAAAAGTTCTTCCTCTTTTCATACCCTATGACCCCATGGTAGAGCTCATCAATCAGCAGAATTCTTCAGTGAATCTCCCCAGCTATAAGTCTGAACAAGTTTTTGAGACGTATAGACAGGCAGTTCAGAGATGACTTTCCATGTGTAGAAAATAGCATCTCAGGGCTACTAATAAGATCTGCAGATGCACAGATCCTAAGGGATAGCTAGAAAGGGACTTCAGACACACTAGAAGAGAAATTATAAAGGTAAAAACAAACATACAAAGAGAAACCAAAAAGACTGTATTTCAAAAGACTGCACATTGGATTTTGCTAAGCATCTTTTCCCTTTCTCCTGGCTTCGCAGGGACCAGGCATGTCTCAGCATTCACCACAGCAGCAATTCTAGAACAGTTGCTTATTTCTTCCAAAACTGAACATCTCCATCCCACCAAGTGATCCAGTAGGCAGAGGTGGCTTTTGCTGTTCAAAAATTAATACAAACTTCAGCGATCAAAACTTCCCACCTGTATTTTCCACACAGATTACATACAGGTTAGAATTTTTTACTCCCCCTAGAAACTGTTCCAATAACCTTTCTGCAGGAAGATGCACTTACTTATGATTCTTGGTATGGAAAATGTGTTTCTTACCATCTGTTCCATATTTATAATTCTTTAGTTTATATTAAAGGAAACAGTAAACTACAGGGACATTATGCATGCAATTGAGGATTTTATAAGGTTCAATAAATTCCCTCTTAACAATCAGTTTTAAGCCTACATAAATTCCTATCTTTCACCTGCTCTACATTTTACTTTCTCAGTTCCTCAATCAGTTTTGTTGCTCTGTTCTCTACTTTAAGATCACACATCAATTTTATGACAAGGTAACAGGCTAAACTCCCTTTTCTAAGAGAGTCTCTGTGGAAGCATTGTAACACCTAATCAAAACTAAAGCCATAGAAATCACTGATTTTTATATTTTTCTGGCAAAATGAGGAATTGGAAAGAATATTCCAGAAGAAGCAGACTTAAAATATTTTGGTTTTTTCTTGCCAAATCATCATTTCATTGACACCAAGCAGCTCATTCCCAGAGCTTGTAAGAAGCAAAGGTGATAATGACCTACATTTAGAAAATGGTCAGAAAAGATTATCAGTCATCTCCGTTTTACCCAAAACTTAAGTTCTGTGAGCACAGAAGTGCCACAAGAGTGTGGTTGACTCAGCTCTCTTCTGAGTGGAATGGAAACACCATAATCTACCATCCATGAGACTGGAAAAATATTGGGCTGCCTTGTTGTCCTTGCAGAGCCAAGTAAGCATACACTGGAGTAGGGACTGTAGCCTCAGGTGAGTGTCTTCCTCTCCTGGCTAGACACTTATACCAAATAACTGGTGATGTATTTTATAGAGGGTTGGGTTACATCTTCAGTACCCAGACATGAAGATCTCTCCTTGATTCAGAACCTTTTCCTGAAGGGAGAAGATCTGAATCAGGCTTTTCCACAGGGAAGTCCTCGACTGCTTGGATGAAGCATTCATGGAAATGAGGTGTCCTCTTTCCCTCTTATTGGTGCTCTTCTACTTCATATACCACATATAAACAATTACCAAGAGAAACAGCAAAGCAGTGAGTCTGGATCTCCAGCCAGAGAGCAGCTCACCAGCACAGGAGACGGATTCCAATCCCTTGTCCAGCCTGTATTTAATTGTTTTTACAGGATGAAACAGCATCAGGAAATCCCTAGTAGAGTGGCATTTAGGAACTTCTGATAAGGATTCAAACCTTTCAGGTAGAAGAAGGAACTGATAACACTTTCTTCCACATTTCAACCAACTACTCTGACTCCTACACTACTGGTGAATGAGAATAACTCTTTTGTAATTTTGCCACACTTTCTTAAGCCAAAACAGTTTCACAAGTTGGCTGTGTCATTAGGACAGTGAGAACCACATCCCTTAGTGAATTTTCTGTCTGCTGGAAAAGTGGTGACCTAGTCAAAACTACCTGAGAATTAGTATTACTCATGACACTGATGTTCTGTTGATTAAGGTTCTTGTATAAATGTGGTTCTGTGTCTCATCAGGTCATACACCATTTTCATCATGTTTCTGTGTACTTTGTAAATCTACAAAAAGTTTCTGCTCTTGATCTCCATTTGAAGAATCCCTCTGACTTCACTTGACGTTCCTCACATTTATGACAGATTATGACTCACTGCTCTTCCTGTCATCTAGGAAGACAAGAGAAAAGAGTTAGTTTCAAATTAGCATTTGGAGTCTTTCAGCTTCATTCTTTTTCTAGTGACACATTCCTTGGCTTCTGGAAATTATACTGAGATTCCCCATGAAAAAGCCTTGGTATCCAAGAAGAGCCTCACTGACACTAATAATAATGTCCTTTGGCACAGTCTTCAACTTGCACTGATTTTGGTGCAAGCTTATGGCCTAAGTGAGTAGTCTCTGCTCACTGTAGCAAATAGAGAAGCTCGGTATTCACATCATCACAAGTGAGAGCAGGAGCGGTTCTTACACATTTTTATGTTTTCATTTCCCTGTAGCTGTGCTGTCACTATTGTCTTTTTCATTTGAGCACACAATAAAAAGCAAAAAGAATAATGTTTATATTGTGCAAGAAAATTTCAGTAGAAAGGATGTAGGCAAAGAACAGGGAAGAGGTGCACATCTGGTTTTTTGCAGGTTACCAAAGAACCTAGGGACCTTTAACATATGTCTCCAGAAAATAAAGATTTTACAGAAAGATTGACAATTTCTAAGAAGAGCTAGTTGTTGATTCCAACTAGTGTATATTCTCAAAAATATTAAACAGTAATAAAAATACTGTTCTTTAATAAAGCAAAGGTACTGCAACAATTGCAGATCAAAACTAGCTCACAACTGACAAGTATTTTAAATATACAGGGGTTTCTGATTGCAGAAAAGGTTCTGTCAGTGGCTGAAAGCACAACATGGACCAGGAATGGTTCTGAGTCTTTTGTTTTCTTGGAAATTTTTAGAAATAAAATCTATGAGAAGATTAACATAAGTTCTCCTAAATCATTTTACTAAATAAAAGAACTTCTCTCTTAATTTTTCTTAAAAAACAGGGGATTTGAATATATTAATTTTTTTGAAACATTCATTAACTATTTAGGTTAACTCTCCTCCTGTAAGCACACAGGACATAATTCTGGAATGGCAAAATGAGCCTTTTGGCGGGGCCTTTGGAGAAAATGAGGGAATGAGGGAAGGCAAAGTGCTAGTATCCCCTTAGTAAGTTTTCCCCAAACCAGGCCAATGACCTAAGGGGTTCATTTGTATTTCACTGCCCTCTTTGACCTCACCTGGGACACTCATGTGCTGGGTGTCATATTGTGCCGTGGTGACCAGCAGCACCAGTGCAGCTCGGCTGACCCCAGGAGTAAAGTCATTGGATTTCTCCTTTCATAGGAGGACACTTTCCCCTGAGTTACAGCATAGACAGGGGCCAACCAATTTTCAGATTTTGTTTATGTGGATACCTGTAGTTCCTAAATATGTTCAAATCCCAAGTCTTTTCTGTGGTGTTGGCAACCTAAACTACGAGTGCCTCCCGTGAGCTAATACAGGGACATGTGCATGCACCTCCTTGATAAAAACAAAGAGAGATTTCTGTCCTCTGCTTGCTTTGGGTAAACAGCACCCTCAGAAATTTTCCATTGGTGTTGTGAGAGCTCCCTCTCCTGTTACAAAGGGCTCTATCAGCTGCTTTAAAGTCTCAGTTTTGGTTTACAGGGCTTAATCGCAGCTGAGCTGGCAGGCAGGGAGAGAAGGAGACAGCGCTAGGATCAGCTACAGAAGGTAGCCCAGAAAAGTGTCATGCAAAGGAATTTCCCTGATGGTGGTGGCCGAAGGATGACTTTAGCCCCCTGTCTTTCCTTGACTCATCTTTTACTTCTTTGGTCAAATTCTCTCCTGAGGTTCACCACTGGCTTTGGTCAGGTAGGTAGCAAGTGCAAAGCAAAATTTCAGAAAAAGCCTTGGAAGCAAGAATGAACAGCTCCTGTTGTTGGAGACTCGATCCATGGTAAGGTGTAGCTGGTGGCAGGGCCAGATATAAAGAGGTAGAGTAGGGTTTAGGCCGTTTACTGTCAGAGTTTTATTTAGTAACCTGGTATTGCTTATTTTATTTAATTACTTGATACCAAATAGCAAGCTAAAATAGACACTGTTGCATAGTAGGTGACCTTCACAACGATTCAAAAAACACAAACCATGCACACAGACAAGGGGAAACACAGCTTCCACCTTGTCCAGCTGTTATGCATTAGCTCTCATGGAAAAAATGGAGCATGGAGCCCATTATCCCCTAAGAGCCCTTTCCTCCCCAAAACACATGCTGATACTTGTCCGCCCCAAAGTGGTTTTATGTTCTGAATGTCAGCTTTTCCAATATGTACAGATGGAGCCATGAGCCCCTGACTGAAACATCCACTCCAGAAAGTCTCCTTTAGCTTGGCAGAGAGAATTTGGAATCAAAAGCACTTGCAATAAGACGGCACTGCAAAAGGAATGATCTTCCATACAGGCAGTCCTTCAACTGTTTTAAATGGGCTGTCAAAATCAATTAGGCACCAAAATGCAAGTAAACAGCCCATGTGATTATCAAGCATCCCTCTACCTTTATTTATCATTGATTTCAACTTTCAGCCCTACACTCAGAATGAGAATTTTGTATCTTAAATGGTCTTTTGGCCATATCTGAGTGCTAGAGGTAAGATGATACTGAGAACTTCTGTCATTCTTTCAGGGGTGGGGGGAAGAAGGTGGGCTTGAACTGCCTCAGCTGGGGAAGTGAGTTGAATCTGTGTCTCCTGTAGCTGGATGAATGCTCAGACACAAGGCTGTTCTGTGCACATTTTCAGAGAAAGCAGCAGCCACCGCTGTAATTTTGTTATGGATATCTCTTAGGCATCCCATAAGCAGTTTCTAAGAGTGCCTGATCAGGCAGAGCCGCTTGGTGGGGGGGACCATCTGTGGGGACTTAGGTGAGAACTAAGCACTTTTCATCCCTCCTCACCAGACTGAGCACTTCTGGACAGGCACAGAAGTAGAACATTAAGTTCTCAGGGAGTTATAGGGTTAAAAACTGAGGCACCTCTAGAGGCAGCTTGTGAAGTTTTTTAATGTTTGGATGAGACCTGAGCAGGGATTTTCGGGTTGCACATTTTGATGTCTGAGTTCTTCCCAGATCTCCTTGGAGGTACCAGTGTCTTTTTGATTTGCAGGATGTAAAAGCAGGGAGCTTCGCTGCCCATGGTGGGACTTCACACCTAAGTACCTGTCTAAATACTTTAGAAAATGTGATTCATAGATCATGACCAATACTATTCCACCCATTTCTTCTCTCCTATGCAAACCTTGCAATTAACTGGCAGGTAATGAGGATTATAAAACCTGTTTCTGCTGGTTTTAAAGGGGTTTTTTTTAGATGCAGTCCCTCAGTAGAGAGCACTTCGGTAATCTAATCCATATGTTTGTGGAGACAAAATAAACAGGCACATTTGGAAGATGTAGGCTACCTTTGCCTTATGTTTGCTTTTGTGGGGAAAAAATAATAAGATGACGGCTTTTTTGCCACCTGATCATTTTCATGGGTAATTTTCGGGTTAAAATGAGGCTGTTCTGTCTTTTCCAGATAGTTGAAATAACAGCACAGTTCCTTACCCACAGCATTTAATTATCAAACACAACCAGTTGCAAAGCTATTAAATAATTATAACACATTTTACAACTGCTAAAAAATGTATATGAATTTTATATGGTGATATTATCATAGCCCTTGTTAATATTCCTCAACAGTTTAATAGAATGACTTATGACAATTAAGTACAGTAAACAGCTTTTATTACAGTTTTAACATAATTTTGCACTATATTTTCTACACGCTAAATCACAGCTTCAGAGGAATCAGGGTGAAACATTAAAATGCCAATCATCTTGGGAACCTGAAGGGGCAATGGTGGGGAGTGTACTTAGTGCTAGTAAAGCTGGACTGATTGATCTCAGGGGATGGTGCTTCCTTCGCTCAAGATGCTCTGTAGGCCTTGAGAACAACCCTTAAGGAGCTGAGGATAAATTCTTGGCACAAGCAAATTGAGCGGGGTATGGAAAATACTGACATAGATCAAATTTATTGCTTTAGAGTCACTCTACACAACAGTATGGAATCTGATCTCTCTGTTTTGTGCCACAGCACCAATTCCCCCAGTATCATGGGATCCCCAGAGCATGCAGGTGGATTTTAGCCTTTTGAACCTTTCTCTCTATTTGTGCTGTACTTTCTCAACTGCAGACCATCAATCCTGAGTTCCAGTTTTCTATCGCCTTTTTATCCTGTGGCATCAGGCAAGCTGTGCAACTTGTCAGCAACTTACTGGCAACAGCAAGTCTTGTTTTGGGGACTTGCAGCAGTTAGAATGAGTTGGGGCTAGGTAGCAGAGCTGTTCACATAAGCCCATGAACTTTAACCGACTTTCTGTTTCAGAAGTAGATGAACCCTTTGTTCCAAAAAAAAACCCAAAAAGAACCTTGAATGGTTTTTTTATGTTCAAGGAAAATGAAAAGCCAAGCTGCACAAACAACCTGTTGAAAATCAAGAAGGTTCAAACTTGTCCAGAAGTGTCCGGAATAGTACCAACAACAGCAAATCAGAAAAAGACAGTGGGATTTGTAGGGATGAGTCACCAGGGAGGTACTTTCTGTCCAGTCCTGTAACTAGGGAAAATAAAGAATTTATGGAGAGACTCCAGGGGCAGAGACCCCCGAGGGAACCCAAGAAAAAGAAGAACCTGAGACACTTCTGGGGAACCCTGGGTATGCCACAGCCCAGCCCCAGGACCATGCACCACACAGCTGGGTACATTGCACTGACCCACGTGGCATTTGTCCCAGCCCAATTCATCACTCCCATGAAGCAGGGAAGTCATGCGATTCATAAAAATGCATATATCTGTGATTAAAAATCAGTCTCCATACTATCATTTGGTCTTTAATTGCGACAGGGCTCATTGGAAAAATGTGTGTAGCAGTGCAGAAGGGCTACATACTGCTGGTTAAAACCACACTTCTATAAAATCACACTTCAGAAGCATCCAAGAACTCAGGAGAAAGGGTAGATATATTAAGAAATTTATATAACATTAGCAACTGGGATTTAGTCATATTCTGCAAACTGATAAGTATCAATAAGTGAAAAAAGAATTCCACTGTGGTGTTAAATCATGAACAAACTAAGTATTATTCAAGTCTCAAATACAGGAGTCTAAGATCCTTGACCACAGTGATGACCATTAGTTAACAAGTTTAACAGTGATGGGAAAAAAAGAAACGGAACAGCAATTAAAATAATACGATTCTCTAGAAATGTAATAAGATTCTATAGAAGTTGTTCTGGAAAAATCTATAATTTAATAATGATAATCAATCATTAAACAAATTATTCCTTATTTTGAATTGGCCATTTCAGGAATATAATTGTCTGTTAAATGCCACTGTATGATCAAAAACAATGTTAAATTCAGATTTTTCCTACAGGAACAGCTGGGTGATTTTCCACTCATCTTACAAAGAGAAATCAGAAAGGCTGTTGTAGGAGCCCCTGTGAACTACAGCTGTATGCTACTAAAGATTAGATATCCATTGGTACATAGAAAAATACTTAATCAGATGATTCTGCATTTGGTCATTCCAGCTATATGCCACTACCATAGAAACAGGTGTATGTATGATGCAGTATTGATATAAATCAGTGTAGACCAGAGCTGTGATTTCTATAGAGAACAAATTTCTCTCAGAGGTTCAAGTCATCCACCAGCTTGTAACATTGTTCTCAATTTCCAGGTAAATACCTGGGCTTGCTAGAAAGAGATGGGGTTAGTCGGTAGGGTCCAGCTGAAACTGTTGCAGACAAGAGCTCTGGGATGGGGATGGAGACCGAGCACTGGCTCTGTGATCACCCCCAAGTTGTTAGCTTGTCCCTTTGCTCCATTTTCTAGCCCTCCAACCAGGACTTTCCAAGGAGGCTATGAAGGGGGTTAATGCTGAGCAGTGTGACTGGGAAGCAGTAGGTGTCAGTTGACCTTGGGGGTCTCCATTTCTTTAACTAGTAATGTTGCCATAGCCCAAAAGTCCTTACTTGTTGGTGAATTTTCTAGATAACTCACATAGGCTGGAGATGTTTACCTTCTTGTCACATCCTCCTCAATACCCACAAGAAACAGTGTATTTTGAGCTCACTTTCACTAGCTGTACCTGCAAAACTGTACTGATGTCTCTAGATGCTCTAGTTAGACACTCAAATGACATTTTCCACGCACAAGATGCTCACCCAGTTACTCCAAGGCTGATGGGTACCACCCCGTGGACACTTCCACAGTGCCCTAATGCAGGCACTTACAATGTCGGCGTGCTGGCTGCCCAGCTTGCCAGAGGTGATTCCTTACAGCTTTTCCTGAGAAAACAGCAAGAAAAGCTGTTCTGACAGGCAGCAAGGCTTGGCAGAAGGGCATCTATTGTACCCTTGGGTGGTCCGGCGGTTACGCTCGCAGTCTACCCCCATCATATGCAAGAGGCCTGCAAAGAGACATCCCCAAACTGACAGCCAGTTCCCCACAGTGAGGAAGTTGGGCCAATCTGTCAAATGACTGATATGCATCTATTAAACTGTCTTTTGTAACTCCCAGTAAGATAGACTAACAAGATAACACTTTGAATAATGCATCTCAGGATAGGAAAATTACGAAACACAGATGCCTCACTGTCTTACAATCATATGTCATTCTTCTGTCCTACTCCATCTGCCTTTGACAAGCTGACTGGTAGTGAGTGGTAGGATAGTTACATGGGTTCTTTGTTTCCTCATCTGCGTTTTCTCAGCCTGAGACTGAACATTAACATGGGTTTCAATCAATTTTGCAGGTTATTGAATCTGTTTACCCCTATAGCAGGTGCATGGCAGAGAAGTGGTGGATTGACCAAACCCAGCTCTTCTACTGAGAGACTTGGTACACCTATGGTATGTACTAAGATCCTTTTCAAGGATAATCTTGACATCCGATCTCTGATGTAATTAGCACAACTGCAAATTTTCACAAGGGATTCTCTGTTCTTGTCAAAATCTTTATCATAACAACCTTTGAATTACAATACAGCAGTAAGTGTACTACAGTGTTCAGCAGAGGAAAAGATACAGTAGGAACATCTCTAAATGAAATTAATTAGAACGGTTAATGTTCGTGAAGCACTTTGAAAATGGAAAGAGCTATAGTAGTGTTAAATTATAATCATTAGCATGCCAGATCCTGAAGGTCTTATTCATTTATTACCCATTTGTTACACAGACTAAACTTCCATTCACTTCAGTTGAAGATTTATCTGAATGAGATACGACTACAGATTTCAAAATTCATAAAATAATAATAGTAAATATGGATTAATACACCAATCAGTATGTAAAAAGTCTGTGCTCATAGCCCCCAGTACTAAAGTCTGCTTAGGAAAGACTCACTTGGAAAATTCCTTGGACCAAATAGCTCCATTGTTCATTTAATTTGCAAAAATGAATAATATAAGCAAAACAACAAAACAGTGTTCTATGTTGGATTAAATATAGCAGCTCTGTGGAAGGGAAGGGAAGGGAAGGGAAGGGAAGGGAAGGGAAGGGAAGGGAAGGGAAGGGAAGGGAAGGGAAGAGGCCAAGAGGGGGAAAAGCTCTGCTGGACCTGATATTACAAACAAGGAAGGACTGGTTGGTGATGTAAAGTTCAGGAGCAGCTTTGTCTGCAGTAACTGTGAGACAAGGATCCTGAGAGGACAGAGCAAGACAAATAGTATCATAATCCTGGAATTCAGGAGAGAACACTTTGGCCTGTTCAGAGATCTGCTTGGAAGAATCCCATGGGAGACCATCCTGGTAAAAGCAGTAGGAGGCCTGCATGAATGAACAAGAAGGCCCTGATAAAATTCAGACATATAGAAGAAATACACAAGAGTTGGAAGCAGGGGCAGGTGACCCAGGAGGAATTTAGAGACACTGTCCAGTCATGCAGAGATAAGGCAGTGAAAACCAAAGCCCACCTGGATTTGAATCTGGCAAGGGCTGAGAAAGGCAGCAAGAAAGGCTTCTGCAGGTATATCAGCAGCAAAAGGAAGAGTGGAGAAAATGCAGGGCCACTGCTGAACAGGGCAGGTGATCTGGTGCCAAACAATGTAGAAAAGGACAAGGTATTCAGTGTCTTTTTTGGCTCAGCCTTTACTGGTAAGATTCACCCTCAGCAATCCAAAGCCCCTGTACCAGTGGGAAAGTCTGGAGCAAGGTAGACTTACCCTTGGTGTAGGAGGATCAGGTCAGGGAATATTTAAGCAAAGTGGACATACACAAGTCCATGGGACCTAATGAGATGCACCTACAAGTGCTGAGGGAGCTGGCCTGGATATCTCACTGTAAGACCACCCTGAACTTTGAAAGGTCATCATGACTGGGGAGGGGGGGGGGGGGCAGTTCCTGAGGCCTGGAAGAAATCAAATGTCACTTCAAGAAGGGCAAAAGCAGGATCCAGGGAGCTACAGGCCAGTCAGCCTCACCTCAGTTCTTGGGAAGGTGATGGAGCAAATAATCCCAGAAACCATTTCCAAAAATATTAAGGTGATTTGGAGTATACATATTTATGAAGGGTAATTCACATCTGATGAACCTGATAGCCTTCTACAAAGAAATTACTAATTTGGTGGATGAGGCAAGAGCAGAAGTTGCTGTTTATCTTGACATTAGTAAGGCACTCAACACTGTCTTTCGTAATATCACCATTGACAAACTGGTGAAGGACAGGCTCGATAATTGGACAGTGAGGCAGACTGAAAACTGGATGAACTACCTGTTTCAAAGTGCTATGACGACTGGCACAAAGTCCATCTGGAAGCCAGTCAACAGCAGTGTGTCCCAGGGGTCAATACTGGTTCCAAAACTGTGCAACATGTTCATTAATGACCTGGACAATGAGACAGAACACACCATCAGCAAGATTGCAGAGGGTGCAAAACAGGGAGGAGTGACTGATGCACCAAATGGCTGTGCTGCCATTCAGAGGAACCTTAACAAGCTGAGAAATGGGCCAGCAAGAACCTGGTGAAGTTCAGCAAAGACACATCTGGAACGCTGGTCCAGCCCTGGGCTCCCCGGTACAAGACAGACATCCGCATACTGGAGAAAGTCCAGCAAAAGGTCACAAAGATGACTAAGGGGCTGGACCATCTCTGATACAAGGAGAGGTTGAGAGAGCTGGGACTGTTCACCCTGGAGAAAAGAAGTCTCTGGAGGGATCTCATCAATGGATATAAATGCCTGAAGGGAAGGTGTAAGAGGACAGAGCCAGGCTCTTGACAGTGGTGCCCAGTGACAGAACAAGAGGCAATGAGCACAAACTCAAATACAGGAAAGTCCATCTGAAACCAAGAAAACACATTTTTGTTATGAGGAAGGTAAAATACTGACACAAGGTGCCCAGAGATGTTGTGGAGTCTCCATCCTCAGAAAAGGAAAAGGAACAGGTGGGAACAGGCTGCCCCTTGCAGTTAGCTGCGATACTGTATAACAATTCACTCATTTAGTTTTAGAAAAGTAAAATGCTTTGGAAAGATTACCAAAGTGACACCACAGATGTGATTCTACCTACACCTTACTCTCCAAGAGTAGTCATTTACTAACTCTCCCTCTATTCCCTTATGCCTCCTTATTCTCATCAGTGCTTCAGATTATTCTGGGCAAAGAATGGCAATGCAGTCCAAGACTAGCAATAATGTACATCACATATTGCCCCTCCAACACCCTAATGAAGAAAGTTCATTTATAGGTGAGATGGGTTCACCGATGTTGCTTCAGTATTTCTCTCCACTGCAAAGGTAGCACCCATAACACCCATAATGGTAGTCATTTGAAAATGATTTGCTTAAGAAAAAAAAGACCGGCTCCTGCTCACTTCAGTCATGCAATTAATTCCTAGCAAAGTTAGCAAAACACCTTTGTAAAGGCAGTCAGAGAGATTTTAACTCACATCTTGTAAAATTCCTTTTCTCCCTGATGATATGGTTTCTGCAAATAGTACACATCCCACCTAAAATTTCTTTGGTGAGCAGCCACCCACAGGGAGCACACATCAAGTTGTGAGTTACAGTAATGCCCAGCTTTTCCAGCTCTTGCTGATAGCTCAGCAGCTCCTCCAGTACTCCAAGGGTTTGTCAAGCAGTAAACAGAAGCTGCAGCTGGCCAGGATGCTAGGAGAAGAAAAAGTAAATTTAAAACAAGTTCTTTTTTTGTTCTTGTTTAGAGCCATGTTAACAGTGAAGGTCTGTGTGACAGGGATGGGAGTGCCTGTGAGATGAAGCTACATGCTGACTTCCTATAGAGAATTTAAAATATTGGTTAGCAGTATCAACATATTTTGGCTGCATGCAAATCCTTGCATATTATCAGTGCCAGGAAAGTACACAGCACCTCTGAGTCAAATAAAAGTTCTGGTTCCTGCACATAATCTGCATTTAGGCAGAAGATAATAACTCATAGAGTGGGGAAGAGCAGATAATAGTTCCCCCAATAGTATCGCATGACAACTTGAGTTGATTTTAACTCTGTTGTGGCTCTGTACATATATATAGCAAACCTGTCTTGTAAGCACGTTGCAAACCCAAATTCCAGGAGAACTGGATAACTTCAGCACAGCGTGCCATTGTAAGCCTCTTTGTGAGTCCTGGTAGAGCACGTAAGTGCTTTGATCACATAGGTATCCCACTCTGGGCATTTAAATTCCACCATCTCGTGTAGATGCTCAAGTGAGACTTGTGAAGTCTCTACACAGCTGACGGAGAGACACCAACTCCTAACTCAGGCTCTTGTCTCCTGCCTCTTCATTGACTGTGCAGCAAGCCTGAGCTCCTGCAGTGGGATTTATCTCACCTAATTTTAGCAATCCAAATGTTTAGCTCTTGGCTGAGCTAGTCTCCGAGCTGCTTCTACATTCAATGGAGAGAGATGGGTATTTCCAGGTAAATGTTAGTGTTGTTAACTTAGACACTTCTCCTGAGGTGGAATGACTTGCTTTCTCTCAAGGGGTCCCTGACAATACGTTATAGCCGTGGCCCATGTGAATAGCTCAGAACAGATGCCTGCGATCTACAGATTATATTACATAACGTGATCCATAAGAACTTAAAAACATGGTACTCATTAAGCAATGTAAAAATTGATTTGTAACCCCCGAAGCTCCGGCACATTTCTAACTACCTTCAGCAACAGGAAAGAATCATCAGTAGTGGAATTAGTTGTCTATTTTATTCTAGTATACAATTTAAGCTCTTGGAAGCATAAACCTTCTGAAAATCATGGTACTATTGAAATCAGTGGTATAATACAGATGAGGGTTCAAAGATATTTCAAAGACAATTAGTAACTTCTCTTATCTGTATCCCACTGTCAGTACTCTATCAAATTAAGAAGGAAGTTTCATTTGAGATAGGAAGAGTAGCCTGTCAGAGGCTACAGCCAATAATAATTTACTGAGGGAAAAACTTGGCAAATTGTAACATTTGTGAAATATTATGAAGATATTTTGTTGGGAAATGTTAAACTTTTCCAATAAGCTAAACTGGCAAAAAGGGACTGAAAATACACACATTGATATATCTCTCTTCAATAATTTAATATAAAAAGAGAATACAATGAAATGAACTGTCAAGTATAAAAATCCTTTTAGTATTCTCTTTTCATGTTCAAGATCTTTGTTGTGTTTGAGCATCCATAATTGCTTTGCGTCAAGTTCCCTAAGACATTTCCGTCTGTCTTCAGAAAACTTGAAAATGTTCTTTTGTACTTTTGGCTTTAGGAGAAATCAGACGTTTCTTTCAGCCAGCAAGGTTACTTCTGGTGATTGTTTATCCTCTGCCTCTCTGTTATGATCACTGGGACCATCTTTCACTTCGGCATGATACATGTATATTACTGTTTGCACCATCACTCACAGTTCATAACTTGGGATAATCCAGAAGGGCATTGCATGCATCGTTCCTTCTGTTTAGCCATTAAAATAACTTTACTCAGAATGAAAAACCTGAATGAAACAGCTGAGCCCAGCAAACAGAGCAGCTAACATGGGAGTTTCTGAAGGGTTAGCTGCAGACCCTGTACTCAGAGGTAGTGCAGTTGCAGGAGGTGAGTTGAGAGAGCATTTGCATGCATGTGCATGTGTGTATTATCTATTCAAGTTTTACCCTTTGGGAAGGCTGTGGGGACAGTATCTCGATCTCCTATCAATCAGGCCTACTGATCGGCTTGTTGGTGCTTCTGTGAGACCCATCTGGCTGTGACTAGCAGGTCTTTGATCAGAATCAGTGCTTGAAATCATCAAGTAGCTAATCCCTCCCAGATTACTGAGGGAATGAGACTCTGCAGCAAGAATTTATATATAAATCATTTGCCTGGTGTGCTTTGGAACCAGACAGATGAAGGAAGAACGGAAAGAAAGACAGTGATTTCACATAACATACAGGAGGGATATTTGGAAAAAACACATCTGGAAAACATCGCTGTTGCAGATTCAATGCAGCGGGGACCCATCACTAAGGAACAAACTATATGACAGATCAGGGTCTGTAGCACAAGGGACGAGGGTACCATTTTATATAACTGCTCAAATTCCACAAAATACTCATGTCTGAGCCACTGACAAAGCCCTGTGCAAGTAGTCTTGAAGGTTTATGGATCAATTTTCTAGCCAATATAGTGCAAGGTGGGGCACAAGCCACCAGCAGCTCCCATCATCATATCACACTTCAGAACAGCATCAACAGCTCCTCAAAACCCTGCCTGTGCTATATAAGGGAAAAAAAAGCTGAGAAGTTGACATCTCAACATGAGTGATATGTATCAGAGATCTGTCAGTACAAAAACTACCTTGGAATTTCTAAAAAAAATACTGACAATTTCCTAACTCAAAAAATAGTGTCATCGAAAGATAAATTTGATTTCCTCTTGGCAGATAAAAGGGCACTGATCTAAGAACTAAAAACAAAGATTTTTTAGGAGCAAGTTATCATGACTTAATTACATTCATTATGTGCAGACAGAAAAAAAGCTCAAATCAGTAATAAATATGGTTGGTGATTTAGAAGAGACAGGTTCATAAAGCTGAAAACAACTGTAGGCTGATAGAACTGGAGAAAGGTATGAATAATTTGGGAGAACTTATTAAATATTTTATTTGATGGCCAAAAAGCTACCATCCCACAGCTGAAAAATTAGGTGATGTTAGTTATGAAACAACTTGACTTTAGCAGAGAGAATAAAAGCACCTACAAAAGCTAAAATATGTTTGTGATCTGTGTGCGTACGCACCCGTGGCAGGGGGGGAATGAAAAAAAAGGGCAACATGACAGAAATGGATATAAATTTAGAAGCTAGAAAGTTTGGGAAACTGATTAAGGAAACAAAAAAAGAATCGAGTAAAAAGCAAGGGATGTTACAGTTATAGGTAATAAAAAATCCAAATGTAAGGAATCCTGCCAGAGGTGCTGGTTTTTTCCTAAATGAATAAGGTAGGGCTGTCAATAATAACTCAGAAAAGACAAAAGTGTGCAAAAAAATTTTATGGTTTTTATTTGGAAAAAGGATGATATATTCAGATTACATTAAAATGATGACTTCATTCACTCTAATAAGGGATTTTTCAGAGGCTTTCTTTACATACAAAGAACTATAACAAAGAACAATAAGATCTTTATTATTTTTGCTTAGAAATAAAGTGGGGTTTGAATGAGATTTAATCTGAGTTACCTGGACCTATATTTAGAAATGTTATAAACAAGTCATTTGTTAGCCAGAGGGGTCCAGAGGAAACATTAGGCTGGGAGTCTACATTTTTTAAAAAAGTCACTTTAAACTCCTAAAGTTGCTTCAAACTCCTAAAGCACTGAACAGATTTACTTCTTCATCTTGAAATGCCGATGCTTTCTTCAGTAGAATGCCTGCTATTTGTTAGGCACTTCACAAAGTCTCGTATAAATTCTTTCTGAGCCTCTGATGAGATGTTGTGTTTTTGGCAAGACAGGATGTCAGCGCCTGCTGCTTTTGAAGGCAGACTTTTTGTGGAAGGTTGTATATAAATACATATTAAGGAAGAATGTTTTAACATAACATTTGAGACATAAATATTCATTTCCTGCTGCAAACTATAGATGAACAAGGTATTCTAATAATTCCTTCTGATTCTTGAGCACTTATTTTTGGAATGTTTGCTACTTCTGCCTTCTGTTGCTCCTTGATCCCATGTTTTCTGTATAAAGCAAAATACCTCCTTCACTGTACGCTGCCTGGACTTCAGGAAGAAAAAACATGTAATGGTGAAGCTGACCACTGTTCTCCTGTGCCCCATATATGAAGGCTGCTGAGAATGTGACATTTCAATGGTTCCTCTCCCTGCCAACCTGAAATCCTTCCTGAATTCCTGTAGTTTATAAAAGCCAACAAACAAACAAAAACTGTCATCAGACAAGGACCAGTTCCTTTAAGTGTTTATTTTTGCAAGGTGGGCAGGGTGGTGTGACTGGCCGGCTGCCAAACATCTCACCTGAAGTGTCGCACACCACGCTGCAGTACTGATGCTCAATAGCGTACACAGCAGAGGTCAATGAGGTTGATGTACTCAAAGGCAAGCCTGAGCAGAGGCCGTACAACCAGACATAAGGCTAAGCTCTAAGCACAAGCCACTGCATCAAGCTGAGGTAAATATCAAGGTCCCTGTTCACTGCAGCTGGCAGAAAAATGGTATTTTCTGTGGCAGCATTTTATGTCTCCTATCAAACCCACATGGATGTTTTGGGGTTTTATCTAATTAAAAAATCAAAATTGAAACCTTGTCCTCCTATTTTTAATATTTGAAACACAGACAAAAAACATGTTTTCTTACACTTAAGCAAAGGAAGCAAATAGTTGCTCCAAATTTTTCATCTAAAAGAAAAAATGCAAAACCATTTCCATGTTAATAAAAGCAACTCCTTCTACTGGTTATTATCCTCCTTTCTGACTCATGCATATTACTGTGATCCAAACAGAGAATGAGCAGGCTTTCAGACCTTCTGTAGCATGCAAATGAAGCATTGGCTTATGCATCACCCCTCGCATCTGAAAGCAAGTTGTGTGTTGCAGCATAACCTCATTCAGAAAAATGGGGGTCTTCCCCTATTCCTTCAGCACAGCCAGGCAACATTTTCCATCCCTGATGTGTAGGGCTAAACCTAATCCAAACAGCAGTAAAACTGAGGCAGAAGAGCAGGTGAAGGTAAGGAAGCAAATGAAAATAGATGGGGGTTTTATTGATACGTGTTTCCAAAAGGAGGAATTACAACACTTCCCTCCAGCTGTACACTCAAAATCAGATATGAAGGACTATCTGATTACTTCCTAAAGTGTCGTCTGGGAGAATCACGCACAGGCCATGGAGCAGATCCTCTGCATAGGCAAATCACTGTATGCTTTTACACCTGCTGAAAGACTGGTCCTTCTGCATCCCATCTGTCAAATATGCATAGATGCAAAACAGGTGCCTGCAGTCCTCCGGAGCAGGTACATCCCCTTTCTCCCAGTGTTTTTTTATGCACCCAGTGAGTTTCAGTACTCGATTTAGCTCTTTTCCAACTTCATTTCATAGAGAAGAGAAGATGGTTTTGGCAGTGACACTTAGGTGAACTCTGCTTTGTGTGTAGTTAGATTTACTTCTAACACTTCTGAATGTCGTTGCCCACATTGTTGCTTTTGTCCCAAACGCTCTTTTTGTTGGTCGGTTTTGTATTGAAATCACAGTTAAGCCATTCAGCGTGATATTTTCTCTACAGAGTGAAAAGTGTGTGAAAGCAGTTGAAGGTCACACGTATTATAACAAAACAAAAGAGAGAAATAATAGCGCATCCATTCTGAAGTCCTCAGACATCCAACATATTATTGCCTCCGTGATTTCAGTGCAGATAAGAAGAGTTGCAGAGGGAAGGAGGCATCTTAATCCAGCTGCTCCTTTCAGCATGCACAATGAGAGGGATGTGGGGGTCCTGGTCCCCAGCCCCTTCCTGCCATTCCATGTCACACGTCCAGAGTGGTCTTTAGAGAATATACCTCTCTGACAGGGTACCACGGAGGTAAATGTTCAGTTTGTGGGTATCTGCAGTGGCACCCCTGGTAAGGGTCTCGCTTAGAGGGACTGAACTCCTCAGCTTATCTACTCCCAAGCCAGGCTTTGGGCACAGCAGCCCCCAAGTCCCGTTTTACCTGTACAAATGTTCTTACCTGGTGCCTGTGACCAGAGCCAAATTAAATGGTTGAACAATCAGATTCCTCCAGTAAAGACACAGCTTTTTCCTCCACCCCAACAAACAAAGTGCCTGGGAAGAGGGCATAAAACAGAAGAGAAAGAGAGTAGGGGTGTATCTCATTATAGTTCCTTCCTCTCTCCAGGTCCCCAACACCTTAGTCAGGAAGAACAGCCTGCACTGTTTGAAGTGTAATTAATTTATTTCTGTGGGGGTCCTCCCAGCCTGTCAGTGTACCCAAACCCTTTTCTTTTTTCTTAGCAGTTTTCAGGTTTCAGCCCTTCTTTACTGTTGTATCTTTCAGTAGGATAGGACAAGGGGTAATGGTTTTAAACTAAAAGAGGGTAGACTTAGACTGGATATAAGGAAGAAATTTTTAATGATGAGGGTGGTGAAAAGCTGGAGTAGGTTGCCCAGAGAGGTGGTAGATGCCCTGGAAACATTCAAGGTCAGGCTGGACAGGACTCTGAGCAACCTGATCTAGTTTAAGATGTCCCTGCTCATTGCAGGGGGAGTTGGACTAGATGATCTTTAAAGGTCCCTTCCAACCCAAACCATTCTGTGATTCTATGATTTGGAAGAAGACATATAACACCTCTGAAGCTGTGAGCAACACAGCTTTTTAAACATTGTCTTTACATCTCCCTGTAACTATAGTAGTTTCTGTACTGCACCTAGTCACTGGTGCTGGTACAGGAACATATAGGGAGGCTGTGGTACAAGTCAGGTGGAGAAGATCCTGCTGAGGTCTGGTTGGTTGGGGCGGTAGGTAGTCTATGCAAAGCAGCTGTGCAAAACCCCTAGGCATCTCTAAAGACGTTGGGATCTCACAGCTGTAAGATATAAGAAGTGCTCACACAGTTCAGAAACCCTTCTGCAGCCTAACCCTACAGCTCAAAAGAGAAGGGGGATGGAGGGTTGAGCCCACCTTTGCTCCACCTGGCACGGGGAGGGGGTACAGCACTTGTCAGTCACTATGGCTCGTTCAGTAGCAATGGGTTCCCAAATAGCTCTTGCTTTCTGAGTTCTTGTCTAAGTTTGCATCTCTCATGGGCACCGTTTTGCTCCTCTGCCTGAAAGTCTGAACACTGGCAACAAAGCCGTAACTAAACATCCAAACAGTTGAGCACAGTCATTAGCCCCAGATTTTCCCCACACACACCCCAGGCCAGACGTTCCCTCAGATGAGGAATATCATTCCCTTGGAGTATAAAACACAATGCAGAGCCATGAGCTAGCTTGCGGACCGGAAGAATTAAAGCCACTTTACTTCCCTATCTATAGAGTATCATATATATTACATTAGCACAGTGCTCTACCCAGGCTAATAAACCCGGCGCTGCGTTGGAGGTAATAAACCCGCTGGCTGGACTGCAGCCAGTCGCATATTGCAGCTAACCTAAAAGAGGTACCAAAGCTAGCTAGTGACAGAACAGACTGAGTAAATATTTGGGTGCTTAGCCTCTATTGAACTCTATGCTGCTGAAGCTCCGTTGCTCTCAACACCTGAGCTAGCAAGTTTAAAGCTTACTCAGGTATGTATTACCAGCTACTGTGGGGGAATATTAATTGTGACCTGGTGCAAAGCAGGAGAGAATAAGATTCTGCTCCTTTTTACCTCCCAGAAGTGGAGTTATATATGAGACCATTTGTCTGAGTATATATGGTCTTGCTGTCAGGGCTGGCTGGCAGAGTGGCTTTGTTCTTCCACGCAGAGCCCTAAATCATCAATCCTGGGTCCACAGAAAGAGGGTATTTCAAACAGGGAGTGTCAATATTAATATCTCATTTCATTGTTTCTAATCAGCTAAAATTATTTGGTCGGGGCAAATTCTGCTCTCTGTTATCCTGGTGCAATTCATTGATTCACAATGGCCAAGTGTAATTGTGTGCAGAATTTGGCTATTAACGTAATTTTAATAAAAGTTTCTTCATGTATATTTCATAAATCCATTATTTTGCAGCGAGAGTTTTCTAATCAGAGAGAAGATATCTCTAGAGATTGTTGCTCATTTGGTAAGGTAGGCAATAGGTAATAAATACCACTGCATTAGAAATGTAAGTGAAAGTGAAAATTGGAAGTTGCTTTAAGATGGGAGTAGATTAAATATGGTACATTTGCTTAAGTATCTTTATAATGTAACTTGGCTTTTCATCTTGGTCTTTGGTTAAAATCTCTTTCTCTGGATTTAACTCTTCGTGCATGCTAGAACACCTCTGCACAATTGGAATAAACAAGACTTAAATTCAATGTATATTGTGCCAAAACCTTCCTTCAGCAATATCTATGCATCGGAATTCATAACAGGATTTAAAGTCAGAGCTGAAGGTCACCTCTTTCGTATCACAGGCCATTACATTTCTCCCCTGTAAGTAAATCCAGTAACTTCACTCAAATTAAAACATTTCAGCCCCCTTGAGACCTAACTGTTAAGTGCTTCAGAGAGAGATCAGCTGAAGCAGAGCTGCCACAAATACCCAAGGCCTTTGCAATGCTAGATAACAAAGAAGTGCAGTACTCTTGTACAGCAGTGAAAACCCAGAGTCCCTGATGCTCTGAACTGGGGAGAAACCACCTTTGCCTCTAAGCGTGTGAACCTGGCATAGCGGGCAAGGACAAAACCGTGAGGGTTGCCTGTACCACATAGGAACAGTGTCCAGTTCTGCCCTGGGGGAAAGCTTTTCTGACCTTGAAGACAAAAATCTGTTTGCTTGTCATCTCTGTCTTAACACAGGGCTGCAAGTGTTAGTGGGAATGCCCAGCTTCTTCTCCCTATGGCCTCAGCAGAGATGGAATGACTGGGGAATTTGTTCATGCTTCATGGTGTTTGTCTAGCTTGATGTTCTCCTCAAGTGCTAGCAACCTGTGGAACTAGTCCAGTAGCCTTGGTTTCCTGTTTGTAGTTAGAAATTGCCCTAATCTTACTTAAAACTCGTTGCTATAAAGTTACATTTTGTTATTTATGGATGAGCCCTTCTAACTGGCATTCGGATGCAATGCTTCATTTGGTGTGGGTCAACAAGACTGAGCCCTTCTCTATCACTCCCACCCAGCTAGTAGAACTCCTTTCTGTAGAGAAGTAACTAAATCCAATGAAAAGTAAATAAATCCAATGATTGCCTCTCAACCACTTTTTCAGTAAATAGAAGAGGGTAAGTTCTGCTGTTATCCCTGTTAGTTTTTCCACATTCTTCTTGAGCTGAGGACATCTTCTCATAGTACCCCTAACAATGTTGTGTATAGAGGAAAGATCACTCCAGTAGTTCTATTCAGTTATCCCTTTTTACATATAGAAACCCAACTTTTTTCCTCCACAGCATTGCATAGTATTCTGTAATTATTCAGAGTAACCACTTACAACCACCTCTGATGACTTAGGCTCATGTACCCCCAATGTAATTTATTTTTCAGGAGCCAGTGTTTCATCTGATAGGCTTTGCCTGTTTTCTGAAAGGCAGGAGTCTAAATCCAGATGTGAAAGAAGCAAGGAAAATGGCTTTGAGGATTCCTTTTTGGCTGAAAGATTGCAATTACTTTCTTAGAGTTGCTGAGAACTGCAGGAATGACCTTGCCTAGTGTAATTTGGGATTTGAGAGAGGTTCCTCAGCTCAGAAGAGTTTGCTTTCTCTTCAGCTGTTTAGTGTTGCCAAAGGGTTACAAATAAGGGCTAAGGGAAAAAAATACTGTTTGAATATTCACAGTTGCAATGCTGAGACATTTAAGGCACGCACTTACAACCTAGGCACTTTACATCATCCATGCAATAGACACTCAAGACTATTCTCAGATACCATCCAGAAAAGCCCGTATTTTTGTGTCCTAGGAAAATGGCAACAGAGTTTACATTATCAAATTGTCATACAAATAGATCAATTAGGAAAACAGAACTTTCATGCTTAGGAAGTGAAGGATATGTAAGCATAACAGAAACCTTGAAAAAGGGACATTTGTGCTGGATCTAGCAGCATGACTTATCACAATTAGCTTAGCAGAGTAGCATATATCATACAAAATGCCATACTGATAGGAAAAAATAGTCAAATGTGTCATGTACCACACAGAAAGGGTGGAACCAAACTGTGAAGTGCTGTGAGATATAATGTTCAAGGTGCAATACACGATGAGCCAGAATAGAAAGAGATGACAGCAACCAGACAGCAGACCAAAATAAAATAAAATAAAAAAAAATGACATGCTGTCTTTGATCCTGTTTACAAGAAGAAAGCAACCGCACAGTAAAGCTTTCATAGTATCACAGAATCTGCAAGTGTAGGAGAGATTGCTTGTAAGAAAGGGCTTGAACCAGGAAGTTTGCATGCAGCTTTCCCATTAACTTCAGCTAGAGTTCAGTGTGCAGAGCACCAGAAAGATTAGGGTAGAGATAACTCAGTAAGTGGCTTGAGGACAAGAAAGACTTATTGTCATGGTTTAACCCCATCCGGCAACTAAGCATTACGCAGCCGCTTGCTCGCTCCCCCCACAGCAGGATGGGGGAGAGAATCGGAAGGGTAAAAGTGAGAAAACTCATGGGCTGAGATACAGACAGTTTAACAGGTAAAGCAAAAGCCACGCACACAAGCAAAGCAAAACCAGGAATCCATTCCCCACTTCCCATGGGCAGGCAGGTGTTCAGCCATCTCCAGCAAAGCAGGGCTCCATCATGCCTGACGGTGACTTGGGAAGACAAACACCATCGCTCCCAACGTCCCCCCTTCCTTCTTCTTCCCCCAGCTATACATACTGGGCATGATGTCGTGTGGTCTGGGATATCCCTTGGGTCAGTTGGGGTCAGCTGTCCCGGCTGTGTCCCCTCCAACTCCTTGTGCCCCCCCAGCCTGCTCGCTGGTGGGGTGGGGGGAGAAGCAGCAAAGCCCTTGGCTCTGGGTAGGCACTGCTCAGCAGGAACAAAAACATCTCGGCATTATCAACGCTGTTTTCAGCACAAATCCAAAACATAGCCCCACACCAGCTACTATGAAGAAAGTTAACTCTATTCCAGCCAAAACCAGCACACGTATGCAAAGAAAAATACTGTTGATCAATATCAATCTGCACTGTCCTTCTAATAATTCTGTCCAACGAAATCTAAGAAAAAAGCAAGCATCATACTGGAACCTATGAATAACTGAGTTACATGTAAAGCATATGAGGTAAACCTCATACTCTGCTTAGCACCTGGTAAAGAAAGCCTCAGTGTAATGTCATGTCAATCACTGGACATTCATAGTTCAAGACAACAGTGAACTAACATTAAAGACTCCAGAGGAAAATAAAAATGACCAGAGATCTAACAAACACAGTCCAGCAGGAAAGATGGAAAGAATTGCATTCGTTTACTCACTAAGACTAAAGGGCCACCATTTTCAAACATGTAGAAGTTTGCTGCAAAAAAGGAAAAGGATAAATTGATCTCTATGTTCGTTATAGGTAGGACAAGAGGTTGTAAGTTTAAACTGTTTCAAGTAGGATTTAGACCAGACATTAGGAAAATCTTCCTAATGTTAAGGATTGGATGAGGTATACAGGGAAGTCTCACCACCAGGCTTTTTAAAGGGGATACATGAAAGAGAGAAATGTTTACTCATAGCTGATTCTGCCTTGAGGCTGAGGATGGCTGAAATGGCCTGCCTCGGTCATTTGAGCCTAGATTTATGAGCCAAGCTGCTGCCTCTGAAGTGAAATACGATGTGTTTATTTTAAAACCATACTGCAAAGTTTAAGGAGGAAAACTTGACTTCTCTAATTAAAACTGCAGGAGTAGCATGAATAGGAAACATATTTGGAGATTTGGCTCATGTTAAAACAACTTCTCTGGTGCAACCTTCAAGGGGCATTTTAATGACTATCAACAATAAATATTTTGGCCACCGTCTCTCTTCTGAATGTGGAAGATGCAGAAAACCTCATTCTCCTTGAGGCATTTATGGGACACTGTTTCATCCCTGTTTACTGGACAGAGGGCCATGTGTTGACTCTCTAGACGGAGTAGTTTATTCTGGTGTATTGGCTGATTAGCTTTAAAAACAGGTCTTTGGAGAGGGGGGAAAAATTGCGCTAAAGCATTTTCTCTTTTTAGATGGACTACTGTTCCAAATTGCTTGCAGCTTTTCTCTCCGTATAATGATTATGGAGTTAAATATTAGTGAGTCTATATAAGTAGAATAATGACAATAACTAGAGCAAGGAATGAAAATGTTAAACTAACAAATAAAGAGGTCAATTACTGAAACAGATGAGAAGACAGAGGGCAAATTCTAATAGCAAGACATAGCTGGCACAATGATTAGACCACAGGCAAAGCTTACTGAGTTTGGATTCAGAATGCTAAAGCAGCAACAGTGGAAAACAGAGGACTCACAACACAGAAAGAGCACAAAAAATAACTGCAGGATATATACAAAGGCAGAAGGGAAAATGGTGCAAGTGAAAAATGTTAAGAGACAAAAAGTCCAGGAAGGACAAGTTTACCTGAGGATGAGGAATTGAAATGAGTAGCTGCACGTCTGCCGTACCGTGCGGTTCCTGCTCAGGCAGGATCCCACCCAGCCCTCCCAACCCGCCTCTGCTGACCCGAGCCCCTGAAGCATCAGCACGGCAGCAGTGCCATGGTTCCTCAAATCGCCCAGCAAAATGAATCTCTGCGCCTCTACGTTTTCTCCGTGACAATTTGCCTGATGCATGTCACTGATAGGGCTTCCAGACCACCCTCTGGTCCCACTTATCTGAGGAATCTGGGGGTACGACCCCTTTCCTAGGCACAGTCTCATAGCAGGCAGAGAAAACCGACTGCTGTTGATAATAACATGGTGAGGCTCGTGCTGTGCAGGGTTGATTGATCTGAATTCAGGTGGTGATGGAGGGGAGCTTCTTGGACAAAATCATTCCATGGCTACAAGTGATCACTAGTTGTGGTAGAAGGAATAAAGTGAAGTCCTTTGGTTTTATTTAGGTTACAACAAGCAAGGCAGAGAATGACTGAAGGGCTTGAGTAGGAAGGCAAACCTTGTTAGTTCCTGTTTATTTTTACCATCTAATATCTAATGCTTCGTAGCTCTTGTGACATTTCAGACACAAGGGACGTTTGCACTAAAATCTAACTCCATTGAAGTAGGCCAATTTACAGCAGCTGAGGAGCTCATTCTTCTAAGGACTACTACTGAGACAAATCATTTTGATTTTTAGGCTTTCCTTCAGCAATCAATATTTTTATTGCTTTACTTGAGATAGAAAACAATCATATAACACCAAAAGTTGTTGGGGTTTGTTTCAGATTGTTTGTTTTCCTTTTTACTGTTTTGTTTTGAGCACAGTGGGGTAGCCTCTTCTCACAGAGAACATGAAAAAGGGTGAAAGAAAATTTGTACTCTGTTTCGAAGGGAAAGGAAGGAAAAGACATCAGTGCACTGCAGATAGGCTGAGGCTCATACTGACTGTTTATTCAGCCTTCAGAGGCTGCGTTCTCATCCATGCTGCTGTTTACATGTAAGGACTTGTATTCCTGCACAGTCATACACTACTGCTGATGAGTCTCATTTTGCTTTCTGTTCCTGCTCTTGATTCATCCTGTAGAAGAATTTGTGTTCCAAATCAATTGCATAGATATATCTATAGTTGTTACAGACTAAGCTGCTTTCCATCACAAAGTTAATATAAGCCATCCAGCAGGAATAGAAAGCACAGCGGCGTGTTCACTGGAGTCAGCTACCCAAATTGCCCTATCCACAAATTCCTGGCTTTGCACTTTATATGCCACAAGCTGGTAAGGGATGGGAGTAGGACGAACATGTATAATCATGGTGCTGTGGCCTGGCAGCCACAGCCCAATCTTAAAAATTTTTGTTGTGGTTTTTGTCACCAATCTAAAATTATGCCAAACCTGTTCTTTGAGGACATTTCCCACATATCCTCAGGGTGGGTGTGTTGGTTTTGGCTGGAATAGAGTTAACTTTCTTCATAATAGCTGGTGTGGGGCTATGTTTTGGATTTGTGCTGAAAACAGCATTGATAATGCCGAGATGTTTTCGTTCCTGCTGAGTAGTGCTTACCCAGAGCCAAGGGCTTTGCTGCTTCTCCCCCCACCCCACCAGCGAGCAGGCTGGGGGGGGCACAAGGAGTTGGAGGGGACACAGCCGGGACAGCTGACCCCAACTGACCCAAGGGATATCCCAGACCATACGATGTCATGCCCAGCATGTAAAGCTGGGGGAAGAAGAAGGAAAGGGGAACTTTTGGAGTGATGGCATTTGTCTTCCCAAGTCACCGTCAGGCATGATGGAGCCCTGCTTTGCTGGAGATGGCTGAACACCTGCCTGCCCATGGGAAGTGGGGAATGGATTCCTGGTTTTGCTTTGCTTGTGTGCGTGGCTTTTGCTTTACCTGTTAAACTGTCTGTATCTCAGCCCATGAGTTTTCTCACTTTTACCCTTCCGATTCTCTCCCCCATCCTGATGGGGAAGAGTGAGCAAGCGGCTGCGTAGTGTTTGGTTGCCGGATGGGGTTAAACCATGACAGTGGGCAAGGCTTCTTTTTCTGAATATTACTCATTTTGCTAGAATCACAGGCATCAATACCTGTTTCTCAGCATTTGAAGGAAGATTTAATTCATTTATCAATTCCACTATTGAATTCTTTGAAAGGGGACAGATCTTTGTGTTCAGAAGCGTAGAAAAATCTTCCCAAGTATTGCTCCATTACTTTTGTAATTTGTGGCAAGAAAAGATTGGCACAAAAGAACAGATTAGTTGCTAGTTGGCAGCTTCTCCGACATTTATAATGGTTAGCTAAACTAGCTTTACCTACATAGCCTCATGTCCAGTAAAATTGGTTTAAAATTTTGTGCCATTAAATAATTGTAAACACAATGAGTTTGATCTGTTCCTGGTGTTCTTCCTTATTACTTCAATTTACTAGTTCAATTAAAAAAAAACGTGAAAGTCGCAGATGATTCTGTAAATTTTGGAACAACTTTTTAAAGCCTGGAATATGCCAGTGACGGACTCTCAAAGTAAAGCTCCCAAGCAGAAACATATATACAGAATTACCAGAAGGACAGTAAGGTAGCACAAGACAAATCACAATCAAAGAAAGCCCAGAACATCCCTGTGCTGTCAATCAAATACAGGGTTTGCTAATCTCTGCTCTGGTATGAACTCTTTGTTTTACCCTGAGCATCTCGCTCCTTCTTTTTCCTAACTATGAAATTATAAACTGTCAGGATTAGTTATTGTCTACAGAAGGCCAGTAGCTTGCTAAGTGTTTACACACTTTTCTGCTGAAAAAAAGGAATTAAATTATATTTGTGAAGGACTGAAAAACATCAAGCATTACAAACATTCTGTTGTTTTATACTTATTTCTTATGAAACATTTCATCTGCTAATATATTACTCTGACAGCCTTAGCCATTCTCCAGTTTGATGTCCCTTTGTAAGGACGGTTCTATTGACACAGAATCATCGTTTCCCCCTTCATAACCATATTTTCATGCCTCATGTCATTCCCACCTGTGGCTTTTTAGTAATTAATGATGTTACAATGCAAATTCTAATCAAGCCGCATATGTATTTTGTTCATTTGTTTCCTTATGGGAAACATTTTAATTTCCCCTGGCCTTTACGCAGCAGCTGCATGTCCTTCTGATTATCTCTTCTGTTGAAAAGTGGTCAAAGTGTTGTTCGGGCCAGAAATCAGTCCAGCTGTAAGCATGTGAAACTCTTTTGGCCCAGAGTGTCCTAATCCATGTGCCATCTAGTTTTATTAAAAGCTACGCAAATCATAGGACCCATGAGATGTGCAGTAGCAGCAAGACAGACAGAAAGAAATGAGAATTTGGGGGCTACCAAAGCAGACTGCTGTAGTGGGTGTTTTGAATATTACAGCAAATCTAACACACATTTGCACAATGTTGTCTGTTAAGAACATGTCTATAAATATCATCCCCTTGTCGGCTATGTCTATGAACTACATGAAAGCATTCAAAGTAGAATTTTCTCATTAACATACAATTAAATGCATTTTGAAAATAATTTTAATACACATACAGCAACTTGTCTTAAACCTCTCTTTTGCTGCAGGCAAACACAGACAGCCATGCCGCTGAAGCATAGGCCTAGGAATGGGGTGGTATACTAATATCTGTCATGGGCTTCCCATTTATTTTACCTCAGTCCTATGAATCTTTCTAGGACTCATTTTAATCTTCTGTAAAATGGAAACAACAGCTCGTACACACATTGCAGGGAGTCTGGGAGGTCTATTTTTTCAAAGCTCTTTGACGATCTCTGATACAAAGCACTAAAACACTCTAACTATTGCTTTTACCCATATCTTCTCTTATACTTCAAAGAGATCTGAAGATGTATCTCCATTATAGCTTAATGGCCTGTATCTTTTTTTTTTTTTTCTCTCCTAGCTGGGAGCAGCGTTTTAAACTAAGTTCAAAACACCGAGAAAAAAACATCCTCCTTGGCCTTCCTGAGTTGTCCACACTGCCTTTATCTGCTTTCTCACCTTCACACGGTTTCCATATGTGAGGTTTCAGCTCAAGGGAAAAAATACACCTGAACAGTTCTTGCAAACTAGTGACCTATCCTGGGCTCTCATCTGTTCTGCAGACGTTTTGCATCCAGAAGATGGTAATGAAAAGAAATTCCTATAGCTGGGAAATCTCACGTATTAAATTTAACTGAATAGGGAGAGAGGACTTGTGCAATTCATTCAAGTGGGCTTTTGTTAGTGAATAAACAAATATCTTGCAATATTGGTAACATAGCATTTGATCCTATAGTTTTCTCCTGGAATAAATTTTTACTGTCTTCAGATCTTGACTGTCTATTCAGTTTTAACTGTCATGTTCACCTCTCCTCTTAACTATGGTACTACACTGTGATCACTCCTGGGCACTGAAATAGAAATACCATAGTTTCCTGTCTGTTAGAGCTGCTCCTGACACTTAACACCAAATTTGCCTTGCAGAGCTTAAAGGCTCCTCACAGCGAAGGCATCAATATTCAGACCTCTTCAGTGTTCATAGCCATCTAAGAGAGGAGGCTCAACTGAGGAGGTCCTTGTCCCATCCTCCTAAAAACAGTATAGGAACCTGGCCACACTGGAAATTGAACAGGCACATCCAAGAATATGCTGCTTCATAAACTGGTAAATGCTTTGTTGCTTCTGCAGCCTAGATTTACTGTAGGCACTTGCAGTCTTCGATTCCTTCACCTCTCCAGAAAGATTCTGTGTGCTATTCTCCCCATATCCTTTAAGGACTTGTTGCAGTCCTCCTTCCTGTATACCGAGGATCCGTAATTCTTTCTTTCTAGTGAGTAATGGCTTCTTTATGCTTCCATATCCACTCTTCTGCACCAAGATTCCCCATTCTCCTCCAGTGCCCTCATTCACCTCTTCCATCTTCCCCAGTTCCAGTGCCTCTATGGATCTCTTCATTATTCTGCTTCCAGTACATCAGAGACCATTGTGTCTTCTGCATTCCCTGGGGGGTTCATGTGCCTCTAATTTCCACCTATGTCTCCATCTCTCACGACCCTTTTCCTGCCTATGAGGACAGCAGAGTTTTGAAATTTGGTTGGGACTGACCTTTCTTTTATGTAAGAAGATACTTCTCCACAGACTTGCTTCGTAATCTGGAAAGAACTTCAAGTTTGATAATACTGGGTGGATTTATGCAGCAGATGCCAGGTGGCTGGTGTGCCCCTCATCCTGTCTTCCAGTTGTCTGTCATCAAAATCAATTGAATTCTGCTCCAGCTGCTCCAAACAGCTTGTTCCTAAGCTTTTGTAGTCAGTGGGATACAGCTTCTAAAAACTGTCCTGTTACTTCCAAAAAGAAAAACATCAAGCTGAGGCAGGTGCCCACAATCTCAGCCAGCTCTCCCACCTCTGTAAGTGCATGACTGCTTGTGCTGCTCTACAAGCAGGCAATGGTTTGGAGTATCAAGCAGTTTGATAAGTAGAGCTTGTGAAGAGCTCTATGCATTGCTAAGCTCTCCGGAGCAATATTAATGAACAATGACCTTGTTTTGAAAATATAGTGTGCGTTTCTTCACTGCTTCTCTATGATCTCTGCTGATTTCTACTGTGTTCAGTGTTCGTGGAATCTTCTGCCCTGCTGGGAGACCTAAAGGATCTAAACTTCAGTTTAGTAGCCCTAAACTCCAAAACATGCACTCAGACACACACATCCATGCAGACTCAAGGGCTCACATTATAAAAGAGCTTTTATTCATTTTCCAGCAGAGCTCTGTCATCATAAGTGATCACAAGCACTTAAGAACACCACTTACGTTGTGTATGGATACACAGAAAAAGTCTTTGGGACAGCAAGATCAATTAACTTAAAAGAATACAATGAACTTTTTTGGAGTTGTAACCTCTTTTTTAACTGAAAATAGGACTTTAAGAAAAGCACTTAATTTCTGTGTCATCATTTCTCCCAGCTGTACAATGGGATAATAACATTGCTTTATCTCACTGGGATTCTGTGAAGAAAATTCATTATTCTTGTAAGAGCTTCTACTACCAGAGATAACAGTTGTGGAAAAGCCTCTCAAAAACTAGTTGCGTTTGGGCTTATCATTGGTCACATGACTAAAGTTAAATACATTCAGAAGTGCTTGCTGGCTTTGGACCTAGGTCAAGACAGGTGCAATTAAGGCAAAAATTCAAAGCTTGAAATTCTTAAAATGAAAAGGTGGTGTTCCAATTCAAGGAATCAATAACTCTGAGGTTAAGAAACGTTGCCTACATTTTCAGAATCTGCCTCTTTCTGTGCATCACAGCAGCATTTGCTGGCACAAAGGGAGAAAGTACATTCAGAAAACTCAGTCTATGGCATTTCCATGGTGCTGCGAAGACTTATTAGCTTATTGGGAGGAATTTTGTTAACACTAGAGTGAGGAATTCTGTTCAGTGCTCTATTGCATGGTTTTGATACATACTGGCAAGGATACGTCCTGCCCCAGGCTGCTTCAGAGGTACAGAGCCCTTCACTTGATGTTGCAGTTAAAGGATCAGTCTGACCCTCTGGGAAGTATACGGTTACTTCTCTTTTTTTCTTTTTTTTTTTTTTACATAAGTAGGGATGGTATCAATGTTCTCCAGCAATCTTCATCACACGGCTTTTCACAGGAAGAAGAACAAAAGGTAGAACAAAAAGTGCAGGTTGTCAAAGATGCTGTCACTTGGAACATATTCCTCCTGAGCTGTATCTGAAAGGGGAGATAAAAGAAAAGATACTAAAATATTTTATGTGTGTTTGAGATGAGCTCAACGCGATTCCTGTTGTTTCTCTGCTAAAACACATCACTGACTAAAGCAACATAAAGCTCAAAATGCCGTCTTTGAAAATAGTTAGACAAACACTACTTAGAGGCTTGGTTGGTTGGTTGTTTTTTAACTTTGCTTTAGCCTGTCAAGACAGTAAGACAGTAAGAACTGTCTCTCTCTCTCTGCCATTTGCAGACCCTGCCTCTGCCCCCTTGCCATTTACAAGGGTTTAGACAGCTATTGCGGGTCCTCTTCTCCTTTAGTTCTTCTGTTATAAATAGCAAGGCGTGGAGCAATGAATGCGCCCACAAATGCCACTGTAACACAATGCAGTAATGCACAAGGACTGCACGGCTTACAGAAAAAAAAGAGCCAGTCACCTTACAAACTCATCATTACTATGTGTCTGTGCATCCAATGGGCAAGTCACACCACAGTCCATCTGCTGCTCACCCCTGATTTCACCTGGGCTGTTATAGAGATTGCACTTTCTATGGATGTTACGTTTACGTCTCCTCCTCTGCTAGCAGTGGGTGGCAGTCTGATCCGCGGGCTGAACTTGGAGTTGTCATAGTCACAGCACCCGAGAGGAGTGTGGTGACCATAGCAAGAGACGCTGCTGGTTACAAGCTGGTGCATCTCTGGTTTATGTCTGCAGTCTACTTTAATTTGTGTCCTACCCCACACTAAGCCTGCCATTACCGCTACACAGTTAAGGACAGTATTTTGCAAACAGTAAGGGGCAAATTTACTTCCAAACATTGATTCCCTTGTTAATCACAAGGAAGAAGACAGCAGGGATCCTCCAGGAGTTTGTACTCACACTCCACAGGTAGAGCACCATGCAGGTAAGAAGCATCCCATTCACCTCCCTAACTGGAAACGTCTGGTCTGAGCTAGTTGTCTGGCATCCAGCTGTAGTCAGCGAAGAAAGAAAAACACTGAAGAAACTGATTGATCCAGTGCTAAAGCAGGTGTCTCAGAAAAGCAGCATGAATTGCCCTCTGGAGCTTATTTCCTCCTGATAATTATAAGGGTAACCTGGAAAACTGGTTTAGACTAGATACTGGACTTCCAGGCAGCTTAAGTTAGATGAGCTGACTTCCAGCCCTGGTTGAAAGGAGGCTACATCAGAATCCTCTCCTCTCTGCCTATAGCAACTTCAGGCAAAGCCCCGGCTTAACTTAAGTCCACGGCAACACTCTAACTGGACTAGGATTTCCCCTGTCATACCTGCTTCTGATTGCTGCACTATCATCAGCCTCACAAAACTACCGAGTGGGAATCACTGTGGTAAAACCCTTGTCCAAATATTTTACAGTACAAGAAAAGAAATCGCGCATTTTGGAGAGGTACAAAAATTCTGTTTCAAAGCTTTTAGCAACTTTGCCTTTATTTTGTAAAATGTTATTTTGCAAAATGTTATTTTGCTTACCATAACATAATGCTTTGATTGTTAAAGTGGCTCTTTTTTCACCAGATGCCATAAAAAATGGAGTGAGTATTCACCAAAAACCCAGACTATTTATAACACTGAAACAGTCTGTGGCAGAAACGGAGCAGCTCTCGGTTAATTCTCAAATACCAAGTTTTGACCCAGTTACTCCATGGCTTACTGGAAAAAGCTGTTGTGTAAAATCAACACGGAAATTGGGAAACCACAAGGAAAGCCAAGAAACAACCTCAGACAAGACACCTTTCGACAAACACAATGGGGATTTACAAATGCAGGAAGGGGAGACGGCAAAAGATTTCTGCGATAAAATACGACTCTTTCTGCAGAAGAGGGTAAGCTTTTCGCAGGCAGGTAAGGGAGACAGACAGACAGAGGTTATCGCTCTAACCACAGCCATTAGGGCTGACAGAGAACAGGAAGCCTATTTAGTAGCTCTGCCAGCGCTTGGTAGTAATCCAAGTAAGATAGACATGCAAATTAGTCTTTGTTGTTTTAAAATCCTCTTTCCTTTATGTTACCTTCTGTCTTCCCTGACTTACCTATTCCCGCAGCCAGGGACTAGGCTAGCCATCGGTCCTTACCCCGGCTATGGCCCTGCTGCCAGTCACGCACCTTCGCAGCATCATGGGAGCTGCGCCGGAGCTGCAGGTGGGATGCACACCTCCAGGTGGGGTTCATGGACTGCCAGCGGGTCCTCATCACTGGTATGCTACAGCTCACTCCTCCAGTCACCCAGATTTTAGTCAGCTCGGGGCATGAACAGAGTTTGCATTGACCCTCAATACACTGTGCCAGGCATGCCTCGGAGGAAAAGGGGTGATTCAGCTAACTACAAAGAAATTTTTTTGTAAAAATATATATATATATAGGTATATATAAATACATAAAATATACATACTGCATGAATATATTCCCGTGTAGCTGGAAGTATCAAAAAAAAGATAATTTTACCCACAATTTTACGACGGGTAACTAACAATATTTCATTCTGCCTCAGCACATACTTTGCCCACCAATTTCAACCTGCCTCTACCTCCCCCCCCAATTAAGAGTAACTGAACACACTTTGAACATTAATGAGTCAACTCTCAAAACAGCCTTGCAAAGGGAAAAATAATATCAGCCCTATCTTGTTGTGACAGAGATGAAGTCACACATGGGTTGCCCGTAGTTACCGAGACAACCTGGAGGATATCTGTGATTTGAACCTCAGTCCATCGTTTGCCCATGCCTGGATGGCCAAAATACCCTCTCTGTAGAAAAGCTGCGGTTCAGAATATATAACTGGGGTTCACTGAGCTTTGAGCACCAACCAGTCAGAGGCATTGCTTTACTGCAAAGGGAGGGAAATTATTCTTTCCTATTAATGACTCTGCACTGCTAACCGCATGCATTCAGAAGTCACAAATTATCTCTGCTACGGTTTCCAAGGAATAATACTGGCCAAAAAAACCCTGAAATTTTTAACAGTCTCATGAATGCTTGTTTCTTTTATTTAACTCTGAGTTTCTGAGACCATAGGGTGCACTCAGGTCAAGTTATCCAGGGTTTCTGAGGTACCACGAGAACTATAAACCTGTGCTTTTAAAAATGAAATATGAGATATGCCCCCAGAACCTGGGACTTCAAGAAAAAACACAACAAATATCATGAGACTCCATTAAAAGCAGGAGCTGACAACACTGTGACCCAGAAGTGACATGGAAGAGTCAGCACTATTTCTAGATATGGTGAGATTCACATTGTTAACTTTTGAAATGCCTTCTAGAACAATATGAGACCAAATTAATTGCTGACATAAGTAATTTAACCTGAAGAAGGTGAAAATTCACCTGGATAAGGAATTTCACCAGGCTTGTCTATGAAAAACTTTGGCCCTGGATGTTTCTTCTCTGTCCATTTGAGTGGAGGACAGGCAACTTTCATATCAGCAGGGCATCTTTTCTGAAAAAAAAGAGAAGGAGCTAACAGAGTTTGGAAACAAAATTATTACTTGCAACTGTGACAGATACCATGGTGACGCTTACAAGAATTTTTCCTATTAAGCTTTAGCAAGTGCTAGTGCCACAATAAATAACCTTTCATATATGGAGACTTCAGAAGGAGCAAATAAGGAATAATACAAGCAATTCTAGAAGTTTAAGAAAGGATTATATCACTTCAAACTTAAACGAATAATGTAATAGAAAAAAAGTAGCTGAACTATATGGAATTACTTACCAGGGTATCCTCATTCCTAATCTATAATTTATATGCACATTTATTTTACATTTCTGTAAAAATAATTAGACATACTTGGATTCCAAATGAAAATTATCGGATTATATGTAAGGCAGCAGAGAAGCATCTGAGGTTAAATAGCACTCCCAGTGAGATGCCTATGAATCTTTTTGATACCCAGTAGTCAATAGGGGATTTTCCTCCCAATTTCATATTCTACTGAGGCTTCAATCCCTCTTCCCCTGAGAAATTTAACTTCGCATGGACAGGAACAAAGAATTCTGAAGGTGGAAAAAAAATGTAAAGTCAACCTAAGTGTTTTCTGTACAGATGAAATGTGTGTGCAGCTGAGTTTACAGAAGGATTTCATAATATCAAGACCTACAGAGATCAAAAGTAATAACAAGGAGTCTCTCAGAGTCTGTGGTGGCATGAAAGGATCGTGCATTCAGGAGAAAATTTACATTCTGTTTGTTGACATCTTGTAGATTGAGCTATGCCAAAGGGATATAAATCAATGACGATGCTGCTGTAGTATTTGAGTCCATTATTAATACAGTCCAGTATATTTTTATAAGAGTAAGGGAAAAAAAGTGAAAAACATATTTAAGTTTTTAAATTCTTTGAGACAAGTTCCATTCCCTACCGTACACATACGTATAGTTTATATGATCTGAATGTTCTCCATTTTCAGCTGGTCCTACTCAGGCACAGATATGTAAATAAATATGTGATAAATTTTCACTAGTGAATATGAAGAAATCCTGTTAGGATGGCAACTGTATAACCAGAATCTGTAACTATAGCTAGAATTTCCCTATATAAGAACACAGATTCCCTGTCCCTGGGTATCTCCCTGGCAGTCCTTTAATCCTCCTTCCAAGCAGTCATCATTTCTATCTAAGCACTGCATTCCAAGGCTGAGACAGAAAAACAAAGATAAGCTATGTAGTGTTATGGTCCAGGAAAATATTCTGTATCCCAGCAAGCTATAGTTCTACAGTGAAGATACAAGTTGGGATTCAAAGACAAAAAAGGAAAGCATACTCAAAACATGCAAAAGGAAAAGTTTAAAATATTCCTGGGGTAACATGCTAGGTTGCTCTATTTCTGGGGAAATTTCCACTGATATATGTGCAGAAACAAATATCTAAACCCTTTTGAAGTTAACTTTAGGATTCACGAAGCAACTACGAAAGTCAGCAGCTAAGATATCCTCACTCTACAATAATGTTTACAGATAGAAAAGACAAAAAATAAAAAAAAAAGAAAAACCTGAAAATAGTGACTACTAGATGCTTGTATCCAACAGAGTAAAGAATGAGTTCATGTAATAAAGCAGTTTAAAGGTTTTCAGTTCTGGAAAGGCACACTTGGAGGATTTAAGTAAACAAGAATTCAGTCCTAAAGGCAGAACTTTAATGGAAATTAAGGAGGATCTGGCATGTAGAAAGCTTACAAAAACAAGAAACTACCAGGAAAAAATGGAAGAGAGCATTAAAATCCACCACATTTTCCAACTCCACTGTGATTAAGATACTCTAGACTTACATGAAAAAAAGGAAGGCATATGGAGAATAAACTGTCAGATGGACCAAACTATTATAGGAGGTTAAAAAAATCTATTATATAAGAGACAAGAAAGCAAACCAACAAAAATGTAGTCATTTAGTTGGATGATTGTGTAGAACGAGCAAACCAGAGAAGTAAAATAGCAGAATTGATCAGAAAAATGAAAAAAGACCTTTACAAATACGTTGGGTGAGGGGGAAGATATACTGCAGAGAAAGAGGCCCAAAAATACAGAAGGCCAAACAATAAACGTGTAGAAATATCCAAGAAGATATTTCTTTAGAAATTAAAATTAAAAGCTATTTTAACTATTAAAATAGATGCAAAGCTTTCTGAAGCACCCTTTGGGCACCACTGCATTATATGAAAGAGAAGTGGGGGTGCAGCAGGTCTCAGACAATATTAGGAAGGTTTCAGTCAGGCTAGTAGGGAAAAATAGGGTGATCTTCTACTCATATGCAGAAGCACGGGCGTAGACATGTGGAACACAAAACACTATATTTCCTGAGTCATCAGTTGTTATTAAAAAAAACATGGCTCTATTAAAGTCAATGGAGCTGCAGCAGTTTAAAACAACAGAGTTTTTCTCCCTGTGTAGCTGTATGGTTGAAGGGTTCCCTTATGTTGAAGGAAAACACATTTCTTCCTCATAGTCCCTTGAAGAAACATTTCCAGCAAAACCTATCTTTATAAAAAGACCTCCATGGAAAGTGGAGAAACTTAGTCATAACTGATGAAAAGAGGTTCTTCCTTCAGGGGAATACCATGAGAATGTACATGAATGCATGTTTCTCTTCCTCGCTTTTATTTTTGAGACATCTTTTTCTAAGGTTTATAGGGTGAGACATAAGTGCATCACAGGTAAGCTGCATCCCCGAGCCCTGGGCAGTAGCTTAACTAACTCCAGAAGACCCCATGAAGCACAAACTGTGCCAGATACATCAAGCGAGGCTCAGTTACAAAAAGATAGGGGACTACAGCTCTGATGAATATTTCTTCCTTGGATCTTGCTTGGCAGAGACAAACTGGGAATCCTGCTGGGCAAATAAAAGAAAAAATGTCCCATGAAAGTGGCATAAGACTTCCACAAAAATAATTCACTGAGTGAAAGTATTCCAAAATCGAATCTAATAACACTGCATAGAAAAATCTATTCTACCAGTCTGGAATTCAAAGTATCATAAAGCTAGGGAACTGTGCAAGCAACATTAAACAAGACAAGCAAAATGTAATCCAGAGCACTTGTAACAAAAGCATAGAATAAGGAATGGGAGAATAAAAGTGTGAAGGCAGCCTAATGCTTCCACAATTAATAGTTCTACTTAAAAAAAAAAAAAATCAATTCAGTGCAAAGTTAGAAAGATGTCAGGAAGGAGCAATTATTCATGGCTAATTACTTTTTAGAGGATGATGACAATGGGTTAGTTTTCTCTGGTATTGATGAAGAAAAACCTCTGGGGAAATCATTTGCAAAGGTTACCAAGGATATGAATTATTCTCTGGTATGTATGAAGTACAAGAATATGAAAGAATGAGTAAAATACTAGTGTAGTGAAGGTCATCAAGACAACTCAGCTAATAGCATAAATTACCACTTTAGAGATTCAAACATGCCATCAATATGTCTAATAATGAATGATCTCCTGGAAGGGATGATTTGTTTTGAACTGTTCAGATACTCACCAGAAAGGAGACTTTAAAATAATTTGCTTCAAGACAATATAGCAAAAGACAAAATTACAGAATTCAGCCTGTAGTTGTCCCTGTGAGTGAATTAGGGAAAGAAAAAAAAAAAAAAACAAATAAAAAATCTTTACACAGGACTGTACTGAGGTCTGTTCTCTTCCTGTAATGAGGGGTTATGTAGCGCATCCTCTTGCCTTCCATTCACTTGCCCATCCCTCTCCAGAACAGCGACCATAGTATTCTCCATTTTAGCTTCTCTCTCTTTTGTGCTCTTTCTTACCCATACTTGTGGCTTCATTAGCAGCTTCCTCTTCAATATATCCATTCACAACCTTCTTGCCTATACTAGTCTCTAAGAGAGCTAGCAATAGCTTTCTCTCCTGGGAAATTAGCCTGTCTCACAACCCCCCTATCCCAGTGGACTCTCCATCCTAATTTGCTCACAGCCCTTATTAGTTGTTCACATCCCTGCTCCAAGTGCTCTATAACATTTGAAAATCTGATTATAGTCCATAACACGCATTATAAACTCTCCTTCTCATCCCTTTCTCCTGCCTTTAAGCTGCCGCATCACCACCTCTGCCATTTAGGCTGTCCATTATACTGCTCTGTACCCATTTCTGTGGAGCTCTCCCTTCATGTTTTCATTTCTTCCCATCCTGACTTTAGTAGGTAGGATAGCCACACATATCACTGTCACATTTATATGCAACCTTCATACGTAGCTGAGGGGCCAGATATTAGTTATATTAGCTACCAGTTCCTCTATAACTTCTGGTCTGATTATGCAATTAGGCAGCAGTTCCTAGACTCTAGGTAATGAACATACACGAAGCCCACATACATTGCGAGATGTTAGCAAATTGTCGGCTCTTCTATTAGAAGACAAAAGAAAGTTGGGGGTTTTCAACTTCAGCATGGATTTATTTAAAAAACACCAGGCTTCTTAACAACTGCATAGACTTCTGTTATAAGACGGTATGCAAAAATACCCTCCCTGTATTTATAAAAATGAGTGAGCATGTGATACTGTTCTAAATGACGGGATTAATATTCAAATTATAAAGTATGAAGATAAACAAAAGGCCTAGCCTGCCATTTTCATACATTTTGATCTTCAGTGCTATTTATCTTGCAGTAAGCAACTCACCTCCAGACATGACTTGAATATGTCATCTATTCTTTCCAAATCTTCTTTGCTACAAGAGAGGCCTCATCCCTCCCATGATAATAAAAAAAAGGAAGAAGAGCTTGTGGGGAAGAAACAGGCCAGCAATAAAGCCAGAAAAAGGAGCCTGACCCATCTTTGAAAGCCATCACGGTGGAGAAGTCTGAGGGCAAGGAGACTGCAACTGCCTGGCAGGCAGCGCGGGGAAAGCAAAGTGTTTCATGAACAGCTCACCTACCTTGGCAGCTAATAAAATCAGTAGAGTTAAACTGGCATAAAAGTAGCATGGGGAGAACCATGTAGCAGAAATAGCTTTGTAGCAGAAATAAAATTGTGTTCAACCTGGTGAAAGCTGATACGTTTCTTGTAATCTAAAATCATGGCCTCCTTAGGGCTAGGCTGGGTGCAAAGGGCAGGGAAGTTTTAATGTAAATATTTCCTCTACAAACAATCAGAATCAAACACCGATGAGTGAAAGGGTTGATGTTCGAGCATAATTTCAAAGGTGAAACCTGCTTTTCTGGTAACAGGGATCCGAGATTGCATTTTTCTGCTTCTTGAATCTGGTCTGATCACTGATTGCAGAGCAGTCATCATTTCAATGCTTCTGAAGACATGTAGCATATAATATTGTAAACACACGAAGAAGTAGTAGGAAGATCAATAATAAATCAGGCGGTAAGTACAGAAGTGATCCTTTTTTATGCAATTACAGATTTTAAATAATCCCATTTGTATTAATTTTTTTTTATTATTTCCTCTGAGCCACTGAACTGTTAGTCTCTGTTGTTTGTTCTCATTTGATTGGCAGTCATTTAAAAGAAAGGAAAGAAGAAAAGAGAGAGAAAGAAAGGGAGTGACAGACAGAGAAAGAAGGAAGAAAGAAAATCCTCCTCGTGTGTGTACGTGCATGTGTTGGCAGAGCCATTTGGACTTCATTAGGTACGTTCATTAGGTTCATTAGGTGAAAGTGTCATGCTCCTAAAAAGAAATAGAATAGATTTTAGCATATCTAGACCATCTATTAAAATGGCATCAAAAGTTATAAATTCCAAGGTATAATGTTTGACAGTAAGCTGTCACAGAAGCAATAGATTCATTACAAAAATGCTAGAAGTGCATACATCTCATTGACTGTTTATCATTAACTGCATGGGATGCTGATAGGAAATGTCTAGCTATAATTTATATTTCTGATGACTCTCAAATCTATTACTCACCTTTCTCCAGTTTTATAGCTCCTCTGGACAGAATAGAAATTGAACAGGCAGAGTAGGTTCTGGAGGGGAATTTTCTGTTGTTGCTGTTCTCTATTATCTCATCCCTCCAGCCTGAGCTGTCCCTCACATGTGATCAGACCTGCAATGCTCAAGTGTTTCTCAGAAAATAAGGTTTAAAAATAAAAAATAAAAAGGGGAGGAAGACATTTAACTACATCTCCATTTCAAGTCTTGCAGCAATTTGACTATGACAATTAAACACATTGCGGGTATAATCTTAAAGGTGCGGTCAGCTGTGGCACTGGAAAAATCTCTATTAAGGGTAACAGGAGTTTTAAGAGTATAAAGACCTGAAAATGAGTCTCTGGGAAAATAACAAAAATAAATTTGTGAAATATTCAGTAAACCAAACACTCATTTGTGCCCAGGTATGGCTTCAAGAAATCTGATCTTGTAAAAAAATCCTTATGTCTGCAGAAACACCATAACAGAATCAAGGCTAAAACTTGCATATGAATCCATTCCAATTAATAATTAGAGTTTAAAACTCATATGATTGTGTACAGAACATTATCTTTTCCTTTTTTTTGAAGTCTTGTAGATGTTAGATCAATTACCTACCTGGTAATTTCAAAAGACTTCAGTGAAGTTACAAAAGGAAGGGTTTATTCTGTTCCCTTTAAAACCAGTATACAGGTTTGTACAGATAAGCTTTAGAAAGCTACTAGAGCAATGGAGCTTGTTAGCCTTCCTCCATGCAGCAGCACCTAAGCCCAAGCTCTGGAAGCATGGGCTTGCTGTGCAATTTCTCATGGCAGACTTTATTTCTCTTTTACTGACTACACCTATTGCATTTCTTCCTTTTACAACACTTCCACAAATGTTAGAAAGAGGACAGGCAGTAATAGCAGAGCTTAGAGGAATATTTTTCATGTGAATACTGGGTTCTGATGTAGCACAACTTAGCAAGAGAAATCTGCATTCTCTGTTTTTCCCAGAGGCAGAAAGGGAAACAATTCTTCTCGTTTCAGACCCCCATGCAATCTGATCAGACAATTAATCCCTGAAAGAAAACCTGGAATGTTCATTACATGATCAATATTCAATAATGCATTTTTATACACGAAGAGGTTCGTAACAGTTCATGTAAAAACAATGTATGATGAAATCTTAGAGGGTATCTATTGTAAAGCATGCCCTTGTTCTGTGAAGGACTGGGTTAGTGCAGTTCCACCTCTGTAGAAGATTCAAACTGCATGTTGAATATTTTGTTTAAAAAATTGTAATCTATATAAATATCTCCTGGCAGATCTAATCCAGAGTACCGGATTTTCCCTTGGAGAAAGTCAAGCAAGTCTAGATCTGAAGTTCACACACATACACTCATTTCTAGGAAAAAACTATCTGTGCAAAAGATTGTGTCTTCTCCCTGCAATAATATGATATTATCAAATCTAACAAAAGATCTGATGTAACTGAGGAAATTTTTGTTATGGAGTCTCTCAGATCAGTCACTTTCTTATACCTAATACTGTCATTAAAAGAGATTTTTTGTAAGACAGCATGTTATCCTGAAAATCTTCTATCTTTCCATAACTAGAATAATAAGTGAAACTTTCACTCATACCAATAGCTTTACTGTGATCTGATGGATGGGAAGGAGGGATCAGGTGGATAAGCAAGATGTGTTATACAACTGAAATGCCCAAGTAATGAAGTCACAAATGTTAAATTACACTATAACTGCCTAAATCAAGGCTATTTTCTTTACAATATAAGAAAGGTTTAAGTGAATGTCAAATGTGAAAATAACTAGGCAAGAAAATTATTATTCAAAAATTGTGCGATGGCAGATTAAATTACATACCGTAGTTAAGAAGAAATTCATCCTCAGTAGGTTGTGTCCAGGTTGCCACCACTGACATTAAAGGTCTGAAAGCTGTGTTACGTCTGGAGCTGAGACGTATAAAAGTGATATGAGTACTTTCCTGTCTCCTGTAACTTACGGACATTTGAAAACCAGCCCTATTATTTGTACTTCCAGAACACGGTGATGAGATAATTTCTGCTGTTGTTTGCTTCAGACCCTACCTGAAGGCCAATAAAGCCCACGGGACTTCAGTCAAAGGCGCCCACACAAACGAAGATTGTCCATGGGCTTGCAGCAGGACTTCATGCAGCATGCAACACAATGCCTGATACGCACAAACCTGAAAAGGAAAATAAACTACTTTTATGGAGAAATTTAAAAGGGGACACTGGCCACGCAACGAGAGAGTGCTTCAGATTAGAAAAAAGACATAAAACAAATTGGAGTGAGGAAGGATGAAAAGGGAAAAGGTTCAGGGGAAACCAAAGAAAGACCCAGCCAGGTGCGTGAGGGGACTGTAATACCTGATAGGAAAAAGTAATTATGTTGTGTCATTAGCCTGGACTGAAATAGGTGGAAGCACAAAGGTGCAAAGGAAGATGAAAATATTGTGACGAGGGGCTTTGCTGCGGACTGGAGCAGCGGCTACAGAGCTTCGGGAACGGAAAGACAGAGCCGTGCTTCAACCTGGCAGGGCTGGTTCTCCAAGAACCGCTCCGGCTGTGGGTAGGATTGGGCAGAAATTTTTTTTTAGTGAGGCACCTTTACCTTTCTGATTATTGTATCAGCCTGTCAAAACCATCTCCTAACTTCCAAGGGGAGTCCTGGTCAGGTGAGACCCTACCAGAAGTATTAAGCTCCTGTTCGGCACCCTCGCTTGCAAGAAAAACCACAGCTCAGGTTTACTTTTGCTTCTCTCTGCCTTGCATATACATCTCTTACCTATTTATTTCATACCACCAGAAAGGATAAGGGATTGGTCTTTTTCTTTCTCATAAAATATTCTGAAAAGTCCAGTTTTCATTCTGATACAAAAAGAAAACAGTTTTCAAAACTCTGCATTTTTCACAAAATAGTATGCAGGGAATTTTTGTCAGCCTGTAGCCTCTGTGCTGGAGAGAAAAGTGGTGTTTATCAGTGTTGCTGGGAAAAAGAAGATGGCTTCAGGTGCAAGACAGAATTAGGTATCATTCCTGAAGGCTTGGGTTGAGTTTCATCTTGGGTAATTGGACATTTTCTGAGGAGGATTTTTTTTTTCTTTTCATCAGAGTAGATCCTATTACAATGACACTTGGGGAAAAAAAAAAAATCTGTCCAGGTCACTGCGTTTTGCAGGACTAATCATTACAAATCACCACCACCCCTATATCCAATAGACTATCCAGTCTGCTTCTGAATACCTGCCACAGAGCCCAGTGCAATGCCATTGTAAATTCACCTCCTCCACAAAACATAGTTTTCCTCTCTAACCTGCAGGGAAATAGCAGAATTGCCAGACAATCAAAATACAGGTTTTTGAAAAGGTCAAAGGATTCCAGCAAAATATTATATTTCATGTAGTGTACAAACCATGAAAATGTTGATATTTCATTACTGAGGAAAAAAATTGTAACAAAAACAGAATCTGACAAAATTTTTTTTTCAGATTTGGGACAAAGACTGTAGCAAAAATGGAAACAGGCAGCCAGCTAACATCATCTGAATATTGGTTTTTTGTTTTATAGTCATTCTGTCTTATGTAAAAGCCTTTAAACAACCTGAATCTTTAGTTATCCAGCAGAACTTACTCTTTGTTCCTCATAGAGCCAATACACAGGAAAAAAATGCAATTTGCTGTCCCAGACCGCATTCAAGCACAAATGAACCCAATTAACTAACTTTTTTTTTTTTTTTTTTTTTTAATCTCCTTGATATTGCTGGGGCACCAAGGCTACCAGGCTTGCTTATTCCCATATAGCTCTTGCCACAGCGGTAATACGCTCTACAAGGCATCGAGCCTGTTAATCAGAAGAGCTTTCAGAGCCTACTTAGTTCCAACAGGTTTATTGCAGGTAAGTAAGCAGCTGAAACTGCGTAAGTCCAGGAGCTGCAGTAACTCAAATAGCCAATCTGGAGTAGGAGAAAATCGAATGCACAATTCTCGGCAGCTTTGTCTCGATGAGGAGAATGGAATTACTCTTCAAGTATTACCATGTGCCAGAAGAAAGCATTACTTAGGACTGACTATCGAATGTCTAATTGCAGCACTGAACTGAATAATTTGAAATGATAGCTATCTAAAGCCAAATTGTAAAGTGAATAGTGAACAAAGCAATAAATAATAAAATTACACATACTATATGTGATTGCTCATTGAATCAGATTGCCAGTCATAATAAAAGCCAAAAGTAACAATCAGCCTCATTACTTCACAAAAGAGGAAACGCCATTAACTGTTTCTAACCCCCGTTATCAACATATATTATGAAAACAACATGGTAAATCTGCTTTTGATTAAACTGGACCTAACCTTAACCTCTATTCCTTTCTTATTCCTAAGGGTGGGGTTTTTTCATACTTTAAAGATGGCTTCATCACTATATTGATTGTGCATGTAAATCTTTGGTCTCTCACAATACCGGCTGCTTGCACTCAGAAAACAAGCTGCAAAGTGCACCCAAAAAAAAGGAGTAAAGGCACTGGGAAAGAGGAGGGTCACCTGGGGTCAGGGAAGATGCTCTCTGCTTTGTTCTGGTAGATGAGACTGCATGTCTCCAGTGAGATTCCCCCCAGGGTCTTGGATGAGCTACGGATATTTGGCTGCTATTTGCAATGTATATATGTCTTTCTCTGTATATAAATATATATGTGTGTGTGTATACACACAAGGAACCCAAATTCTGTCTCAGTTTGAGGATCATCCTTCATTTGCATTGGGTTTGAAAATGCCCAATTCCAATGCCACACAAAATAAATAGACTAGAGACACAGTTCTCACTTTGCAGCATGTGCAAATGGAATGCAAGTTTATTTAAGTCTTTCCAGTACAGCAGCAGGGTAACTTGTAAGAGGATAATTTTGCATTTTGCTGTCTGAGGGTTTTTCTGTATAATTGTTAGTATGTGTGGCAACTGACATTCCAGGGACTGCGAGTCTATTCCTTTCCACTGTTACAAGCAATGTCAGAGGAGGTTCATATGTACCTTTTCCTGTTCTCACTGCATTATTTATCAAATGAATACGAAATCAAAATATTGATGCACAGAACAATATGTTAAACACTCTAATGTGCAATGCCAGCTTAACCTCGTCAACCTTCCGCTATGGGTCAAAGTTCAATTTCCTACTGTTTTAACCAGTCTTTCTTGCCCTATTCTATTCTTTTTTTTTTTTTTTAAGCTTTCCCATCTTTTTTTTTAGCTTTCCCATCTTTTTTTTTTTCCCCTACCCTTCATGTTCAGCTAAAAAAACTATCCACATAAGCCCTTGGTCGTACATTTTATTTTATAGCTGATGACAACCATACCCAAGAGATTTCAGCACATAGGTCCTTGCTCCCAACAAACCTAGAGGCAGGTTGAATCTATAATTTACTTCTAACCTTGCCTGAATACTGTGGTTTTAATGAAGTGCTTTCTCTAACTCCCTAATATTTATCTACCTATTTCTTGACATCTCATATCTACTACTGATTTGGTTTCACATTCAGGTTACTTTCTGAGCAGGTCAGCACCAATTACCTGTCAGGACTAGGATAACAAGGTTACAAGGACTTAATGGACACCTTAACTGAACAAATCACATTCTCACTACACTAAGCATACCCTACAGCCAGGCTTTTCAAAGTAGGCTAAGGGCATTAGGTTCTCGTATCATAGAGGTTTAAAAACCTATCCCAATCTTGAAGCATGAGTTCAGCAACCTGGATTTCTCTAGTGGTTGTTGTGCAATTCCTCTTTCTCATCTGACCTTGCTTTACTGATTGCTTGTACCATCAAAGTGAAAATTCAGGAGGACCAGGGCCTCACTTTTACAGGTCTTGGGAGGAAACAGAAAAAGGAATCACTGACCCAAAGACTACGTTGCAGATGGCAGCTGCATTCAAAGCCCCACAAGAGGGCAAGGAAAACACGTGAGAGAGTTGATCATCACTATAGGCAATGATTTCAGATTATTTGCCTAAGCAAGCCATGTGTTTGGGGGGCTTCAAGGCAAATTAAGAATAAAGAGGAGAAAAAAATGCCCACTATGTATTTCCCTGTAAAGGAAGTACCCACTCCCCACTGTACCTGTTAGTTTTAGCCCAAAGTTACCTCCTCCAAATAAAAGGTCATAAAAGCTCCTCTGTGTAGATTTTTCCAAATTGCAGATTTTTTTTTTCCCATTCTATCCAAATGTAGAATGAGTGAATTACCACTATCATGTAATTTTTTACATTTAGCCTACAGAGCTAAATTTGGTTTGTCTGGTTTTGGCCCTTTCTGTGCTAATGCAAACAAGCTTTCATTTTCTCCATACTGCTTGGACAACTGCACACCAAAGACTACCTGATCCCATGTCGTTGGCATTCAGACAGTACTGAGAAGTTCAGATAATACTGCTGTTATCTTCACTAGGTGAACCTATTCCTCTTTAGGTCCTAGGCGTCAGTGAGATCTCATTATTATTGGCATAAATTTTGCCTGTGAAATCAAACTTGCATGTCATTTAAAATTGCCAGTGCCACAAAAAGGCACTGACAAAAAGGAAATTAGGATAAACCAGTTAGAACTGGTGAATGTTAGATTGAAAATTATTTGGGAGAAGAAACAAAGCAAGCTTTGATCATGTATTGCTTTGATAGGGACCTATGGACACATATAGGCTCAGTTTGGACACATCAGCACTATGCCAGTGGCTTTTATGGAGTAATGTTCATTGACACCAGTTAAGGAGCTGCTATTACATACTTCCTAACCCAAATTTTAGATATATTTGCATTTTAGATGCTTTTAAATGTGCTGCTCCCTGTGCATGCTAAAGGCAGTCTTTTCATCATCCAACCACACATAAAAGCAAACAAATACAGGAAAAAAATAGCTACACACAAATGGCCTTAGAAAACATGGATAAAAAATCCGAGGGGAATTCATTGCACTAGCCAGGTTTCAAAATATTTCATTAAACAGCTACCACTTGTCCTGTCACTGACTATCAGTCTGGAAATGGATAATGTTCTAAATGTGTCTGCTTTCATTGCGTATTCTCCCGCTATCGCAGTTGGTAACATTAGCTATGCACAGGAAGCATTTTGCAGTCTCTCATAGATATCTTATCAATACCACCACAAAACTAAGGAAATAGATGGGAAAAAAATAATCACAACAGTCTACGGTTATAGTTGAAAGCATAATGCTTCTGTCTAGCAGACAAAAATGCTTGCCCTATAATCCTACATGACTGCGGAAAACAGAACTTTAATAATCAGGTTGAGGCTTGCCATTTAAGTTTACAGCAGGAAGTCTGTCATCTTTGTTGTTAACATTCTGAATAATCCTTAAAAACAGTAATCTGTTTATCATTTATCTTTTAATATAGCATTATTATTTCAGGAAAGCATGCAACAAGGCTGAAATGGCCTTATTCCAACGACAACAACAAAATCAATCCCTTTCTACAAATTTGATATAGGCAGGCTGTGTACTATTTGAAAAAGTTCACTGAACCATGAAGACTGGCATTTGCACCATAAAATTCAAGCTTTATTTGATTAAGTTATTGAACATTGCATTTACCTCAACTAAGGTTTAAAGCAATCATACATATTTTTACTGTCCTCTCAGGAAGGAAGCTTTGAATATGAAGCAAATCAGATTGCTACTTCCGGGAATTTCAAAGGGAGCTGAGGAGGGACACAGAAAAGATGCATGGTGTTTAATGAAAAATATCTGTTCGGTTCAATTATGATACTAGAGGCTCAGCACAGTGCAAAAAAAAAGGAGGATAAAAAAAAGACTAAAAAGACATAGTGCAATAATAACATGAAAGAATTTTGTTGTCTAGCTTTCTGATTAAAAGTGTATTTTCATGTCAACTTTAGGAGAAATTATGTACAAAGCCTGTTTGTAACAGAGTCTGTTTTAATTTGTCAAAGGTTTACATTGTGTAACTTGATCACATTAATTGGAAAGATTGCCTCCTCTATTGTTTCACTCCACTCTTGAAAGGCAAACAAGGAGAATCCAGCTCCTGTAGTACCACCAGGTGTGACAAGTTGTTCTCTTTAGACCAACACCTGGCCATCATAACTTAGAGGTAACTAGTCTAAATGGGATCTTGCTAGAGTCTGGTGTTTTTATTATCGTTAGTGTCAGTCAAAACATTGGAGGCATCAGTTTAGGGATCAAATTCAGAAGCTCAGGAGACATGTCTTCCTCATGTGGCCACTTGACATTGACACCAACCTGACTGAGAGAGCAGGTAAGTGGTTTAGAGATGATACTCCCCTGCATCAAGCAGAGTGTCATATAAAAGACTCGTCTCTCAGATGGTTACAAATAAGCTTATATTAATTGAGTCTTGCATAGGTTTGAATTCAACATAGTACATCAGGGTACAACAAGGTCAATGTGCCTTCTAACACCCTGCTCAATAGCAAATTAAGCATATTAGAGAGAACATGTCTAATGCTCTCTGATGGCACTGAACAAACATCACCAGTTCTGTGGCAACCTTTTATTCAATAATCTGGTCACTTTAGCAATTGCACAGGAGCCTAGTTTTAATTCACTGTTCTGCCGGAGGAGATTCTCAGTCACCTCTTCCTTCTACCTTCTAGAAGAGCATCCTAACCAAGTGACACAGCAGGCTGAGAAGGGCTAGGACCACTTGCTTTTCCCCTTGCCTGCAACAACCCCCCATATAGCTAAGAAGAAGGATTACAGAGATCTAAATGGAGTAAAACATAGAAGGAGAGTGAAACTCTAGTACAGAGGCTAGAGACGTGCAATAGATAGGAACTCCTTGTGTCCACTTCCTCTAACGTGCCATACTAAATAAAATGTTGGATTTTTCAGCAGAGCCCAGCACTCAGGACTCCCCCACTGTATTCAAAACTCTTAAGTAGGCATTTGAGTGCTACCAACATCCCAGCACCCCAGTTAATAACTGGGCCTCTGGGAATAATCACAATATCACAGCAATAATAATTCATTACACAGCAATACATTTTAGTTCTAAAGGTGACAGAAGATCTTTTGAAGTCATTTTTAAGAACAGAAAAGGTAAGGATTTTGGTAATTTAGTAGTCCTCAAAGTTGAACAGTTCACTAGAAGCCATTGTAGTCCTAAAAAGTTTCACAGGCAATTTGCTTCCATAGTAGAGACTCAAGCAGGCAGACAGAAACACCACCGTTGTGGTTTAACCCCAGCCAGCAACCAAGCCCCACGCAGCCTCTTGCTCACTCCCACTCCCCCCACAGCAGGGTGGGGGACAGAATCAGAAGAGTAAAAGTGATAAAACTCGTGGGTTGAGATAAAGACAGTTTATCAGGTAAAGCAAAAGCCATGCATGCAAGCAAAGCAAAGCATGGAATTCATTCCCCACTTCCCATGGGCAGGCAGGTGTTCAGCCATCTCCAGCAAAGCAGGGCTCCATCATGCCTGACGGTGACTTGGGAAGACAAACACCATCGCTCCCAACGTCCCCCCTTCCTTCTTCTTCCCCCAGCTTTATGTGCTGAGCCTGATGTCGTATGGTGTGGACTATCCCTTGGGTCAGTTGGGGTCAGCTGTCCCGGCTGTGTCCCCTCCCAACTCCTTGTGCCCCCCCAGCCTGCTCGCTGGTGGGGTGGGGGGAGAAGCAGCAAGGCTCTGGGTAAGCACTGCTCAGCAGGAACGAAAATATCCCTGTGTTATCAACACTGTTTTCAGCACAAATCCAAAACACAACCCCATACCAGCTACTATGAAGAAAGTTAACTCTATCCCAGCCAAAACCAGCACAATCACTCTTACTCAGAGGCTTTATCCACTCTGCTGAGAAAAAGAGGACTGAGCCTGAGTGTCCACCTGATTGTCCACACTTCTTAGCTGTTAGTCACTCCTTGGCGCTGCACCACGACCACTAATTCCAAGGCGAATTGTCTACTAAGAGGGTTAGTCCTAAGTAGTGTTAATAGGAACTGGTCATTTGACTGGAACATTTGACTTCTGGGCCAGAAGTCGGTCCCTGACCCTCCTTTGTGCCTGTTGATATACCCAAGAAGCACGCATCAGTGACAGTGAGAGCAGGGTCCTGTGTCCCCAGAGTAGTGTAGCAGTGAGAACTTTCCAAGTGAGTGAAGGTGTGTGAATAAGCAGACTCCAGAGAACTAACAAGAATGAATTAGGTGGCAGAAGGAGGTTCAATACAAAAATCAGTAAGTAAATAAATGGAGCTGCCTGGAAACAAAGCTGTACATCTGATGGCCTACATTGTAAAGCATCAAACCTGTATCACATCCTCCCCCAGATCCAATATACTGAATAAAGTGTTCCTTCTAGCTCTGATCACTGAGTTATCAGCTGACAGAAGCAACCAAATGCAGAAACAGTTCATGACCACGTGTACTTTGGGACTCTGAGCTAATTTTCTATCCCGAAAGCTTGCAGAATATGGTGATGTTCCTAAAAAAGAAAAAAAGTTTGTTTTCTCACTGCAGCCAGTTGGAGAAACAGTGCTTTGATGTTGCTGTCCCACCATGAATTTAAAGGATATGGCTAATTTACAACCTTGATTAACAATCTCAGAGCTGCAATAGCTCATCCTCTTCACATCCCATCCTTTTTATTGAATGTGCTTAAGTATTCATGAACACATGATGGTAATCTTGTTAACACTATGAAAAGCAATGACATCCTCATTATAAACTGCTTGAAAATGCTCATGATCCTTTCACCAGAATGAGCTTTGTACAATTAGAAGCCTGAAAAAGTCACAAGTGCGCCACACATAAGGTGATAAAATTGTAACTGTAAGATACAATGGCATTGTAACGTCCAGGATGGTAGATTTTGCAGCTACAGACAGAGGGCAGGACACACTAGTGCTCTTTGTAATACTAATTTCTCTTAGGTGCCATGCAACTGCATCTTGCTCACGTATTCAGGCTGAAAAGAATCACAGATTCAGGGCCAGGTAGGTACTTCCATCCAAATCTGATAGATGGGAGCTATTTAAGGCTCCTTGCCTTCCTCATTATGGTGATAAAAGGTTTGCTTTCTGGGATCAAAAAGGACCTTGTGATGTTTGACCATGATCTGTCTTGCTTTCTCCACAGACATATTATACCATTTACAATATTTTTATCTTTTATTATAGGTTAACAGTTTGCTATGGAAATAGGTGCAGTGGGCATTTTTGTTACGGAAATGGCTTTTTGGCTAAGGTCAACAGGAGGTTCAAGTGGAGCTGATGTCCTGTCAGCCCTTCTGCATATCTCTTGTATAGTTAGTTCTGGAGTTTCAAAACATTTTCCTCTCCTTTTCCTTCCTTTCATTTTCTTACTTTCACGCATCAGATCTTTGTATTGCTGGATATTGAGGAGGAGGAGAGGCTGAAGATGTATATTAAAATCTGCCACATTCCTTGTGGCTACAGCTCAAGACAACCGGAGGCTGGCCCTTAAATACACGCACGTCACATGCTGTCATATGCACATACGCAAATGCATAGGAAGATAGACACAGCAGGCAGGGAGTAGATTTTAAGAAACACTGAACCCAGACAAAGGTTGGTTTGACATTTTGTGATGCAAGTGAGGCTCTGAGATCTGAATCCCATTTATCATTTTGGCCTTTCAAGAACTGATAGGGAAGGAGAGAATTTCAGCTACAGTTCAGCATTTCCACTTAGCCAGCTAATCAAGCCACCGTTAAGTGGGATAAGTGGCAATGAAGGAAGAAAAGGTACAGCAGATGTGTCACACTCAGCCTGGAAGAGTCATATTTGACTTAAATACCTTCACTGCCCTGATGTGAAAAGGGACAGTTAGCAAAAGATTTCATTTACCTCACTGGAGACTTTCTGTTTAACAATCTCTGCAGGCAAACCAAATGAGACAGTGTGATATAAAAAATGTGGTCTTTTAGAAATCTAGACCCGTTTCTCTGCTGTCAAAGAAACCTGCATAAGCATAAACACTTCTGGAAAAAGGTGGGGATGTGGCAAACAATTCTGCAAACATGTTGCATATTACATTTTATTTGGCACTTAGCCTGCCCGGACGTACATGAACACATAAAGCTGTGCAGAATTCGGCCCAGCACTTCCAGTAACGAGAGTATACTTTGCATTCAGGAAAGCTCTTAACTGCATGTTTAAGGTTAAGTGTGGAATTCGTCACCCTTCCTCAGCCTGGAAGTCATTTCTAGCAACATTTGGGTGCATCTCTGCCAATATAATCCGCTGGAGCTGGGCACATTTTTCTTCCTGTGAATGAACTATTCATATCCCCAAAAAGCAATTTCATCCATTCCAAAAGAATTTATGAATTCAACATTAATTTGACAGATAGTTTCAGCTGGGAAGGCTTTCTCAAACTTAGACTGGCATAAAAAAATACCTGAAAGAGCCACTTCTTTCCTCCAGTTGTCACCAACCCAGGTACAGAAAATGTGGAGTTCTTCTTAAAATGGACTCAAACCCCCAGCTTCTACCTCTAAAGAAAGGTTTCTAAACAGCACAGGGTAAATTATCTAAAATTATGGGCTCAATATCTCTTCTTGATGCTGTTCAGCTTTGCATAAACTGCTTATGAAATTCCCTGGAACGGGGGCTGGAAGCCAGGTGTCAGATCTTTTGCTGGCTCAAAGATGCTGCCGAGTGGTCTGCAGCAAACCAACATCCAAAGAAGGAAATTAAAAAAGAAGAATGAATGCTTCAGTGTACCACTACCCTCGTTCCTAAAATTGGCCTTCCTAGATATGTAGATGTTTCACGCCTTCTGTCAGGACCATCTCCAAATAGCGTAATTGAATTCTGTTATCTCCTTTGTTTCTCACATCTGTCGTCTTCTTTAGTTATTTATTTATATTCTTTTTATCCAAGCTGGTAAGCTTGGATCCTAAAGCAAACTCTGCGATCACTGACCCTTGAAAGGGGGGGTCCTTTTAATCAAACAGAACTAAACAAAAAGTACAGATCTGGAGGAAGATCAGTAGTTTGCCAAGGTAGTAACAGACCCATAGATAATTGCATGATTTGTTATTAACCATTAAATGGCTGTCTGCTTCACTCCTGAGGTACCTGCCTTAATGGTCACTAATTCATTTACATATCTACAGTCTTTCTGGAAGGATCATCTGGATTTACTGTCCTCTGTTGTTAAATACTGATACAGAGTGATTCCATTAGGAAACCAACAAATACTTTGAGTGTGGAGCTGGAATGCAATGCATAATAGTTATAGCAAGTCACAGGGGAGAGAATTTGCATTTAACATGTCTACCAAAACAGCAGATATTAATGTATTTGGGTAACTATTTTAAAAGAAAGCCTTTCTAGTGGATTGTTCTGTTGGTTGGTTTTGGAGTTGGAGGGGGGTTCACAAATTTTAACTTAACCTGGAAGAACTGAGGCTCCCAGAGAAAATCAGTTGAAGACCTAAAAACGTCTCTCTGACAAATACTAGAGAGGGAAATACTTCCGCTGAGCTAATTCAGGGTCACTTTATGCCGAGCACCCACAGCAGGTGCTGTGGAGAAAACCCCCTATTAACAGGAGGTGCTGTGTCCAGAGCAGAGCCTCTTCTAATCACCAGTTAGCGTTGGCCCTAAGATCTTTTGCAGCAGCCACACCTCATCTCAGGCTTAAAGTCAGATTGCGCAAGATGATTCATTTGCTCTAAGTCTGTTAAAAAGAAAGCGTGGGTTTACAAATATGTCTATCCACTGACTTTTGTCTCTTCCTCTTTAAATCAAGCATCTTTTTCTATGCAAATTCAGAGTCGAAGGCAAGATGCATTTCAAATGTAATAAAGCCAGAAGGCCCAGGCTCAAGAAGTTTTTCAGGTGAAGAAACCAAATCTGCTTATACAAAGAAAAAAAGTCTTATCCTGCAGTGTCAGAGTAATATGTTCTTCAAGTCCTGACCATTATGCATTCCATTTATACCACTTCTTTAATCAAAGCTGAACCTGGTGAATTGCAAATAAGAACGAAAACATTAAATGTGAAAGGCCAACTCGCTCATCTATATTTTTTGTCAAAATGACAGTTTTAAAATTACATAGGTAAAATACTTCACTAAATAGGGTTATAAATGTGTGATTCATCATGGCAGAACATTTTTATGCGTTTTAAAACTACTCTTTTATTTTAAGAGGTGAGGACGCAAAATGGTAGGCTCATTCTTCATCTTTTCATTTTGCAGTTTATTTTTGACATAGCAAAGATGCAGTACGGTTGGAAAAGCTCTTGGAATGGTATTTGTACCCTTCTCTTTCTAAGTTCTTGCTTACTGGAGAGCATATTTCAAAGGTGAAGATAAGTTCCCACTCTGGTGAGTGTATGTACATACATACCACAAGCCTTTTACCAGATAAAATCCTTGTGGCTTCACAAAGGTCATATATTGTTAGAATAGGGACACTCTGTTCCTCCCCCCACCCCTCCCACCCCAGCCCCAATCCTCTAGTAAGGTACTGTGTAGCTGAGCAGGAGAATCAGATTTCTTATCCCACTATTTATGGGAATTCATGAGTAATCGGTTTGCAGCATACTGTCAGGTGTACAGTTCCCCAGTGGCCATGGATTTGTTACCCCGTTAAACACGAATCACTGGGAAAACTTAGAGGAAAAGGTAAGCATTAAAGCTGAAGAAATAAGGCAAATGCTTTACTAGAAACTCCCATTGCTTCACTGAAATTTGCCTGAAATCCTTGTTCTTCATTGCAAGTGTGAATTCACATACTGAGATTGCAACAAAGGATTAAGATAAAACTCCTGGCACGGAATCGGGGAAGAATAACATCATTGCAAGGTCATATAGAGAAGAAGATCACTGCATCCAGGTAGTCTGCTGCATATGATGTTTTTGAGAGGCTGGCAAGAACAGAGCTTGAGGCAGGATGAGGAACTGTCACAGAGAGAAAGCAAGAAGAAAGGAAAATGTGATCTGACTCCTGTTACATCCTGGGGAGATTGTCTCCAAATTCCACACCGGGACTGGCTCAACCACAAAGACACTGACCCAGAATAATGTACCTCAGGTCTAACATTAACCCCAGTGCCTTGTGGGTCGTAGGTCGGAGCATTTCACCCGTGGTGTGAGATTAAGGCCACCATGGAGACCTGAGCAATAAAGTTAACTAACTGCTGCACTTTGATTTCAAGAGTTTTCAGTTGCATATTCAGTCCCCAGACAGCCCCACTCCCAGAGGGCATTCACCAAGAAAATCCCACGTACAAGAAGACTCTGAATCCTCATGCCCCTTGCCACACAGTTAGAGGAAGATGATCTCAGTGCTGCTTCTTTGAACCCTCTGCAGGAAGGCATGATGGCCAGGTCTTTGAGAAACCTACTGCCATTCCTGAGTCACCCAGTAGTTTGCTGGTGACCATGTTCCTTGCCTCAGTTTCCCCTTAGTGAGGATTTGATCACAGGATTGGTTTCCATTTCCCAGTGGAAACAACCTTAGGCTGGAAAGGCAATCTCAGGTGGACAGGATTTTCACCGTAGGCAGCAAGAGTTTTCAAAGTAAATGGGTTGACATCACATGTTTTATTATGAAAGGAAAACAAAAATATTTTTTGTGTGCTTTCTGATGCTTTTTTACTTACCTCTGGTAAAAAAGCAAAACAAGCTGCGATGAGGGAGTTGCATAAACCCATAATTTGGCAGCCAATTAGTCTTTGATTTAGACAGTTGCTTTTTGAATATTTTTTTTTAATGTGATTCCTTGCAGCTGAGAAATTTACATTTTAAAAAGTGCTTAATGCCAAGGCAGTAGTGGAATCCCACATTTGTCAAAGAAGTAAACTGAGACGAAATCCAGTCCTTGTTAACATCCTAGGCTGGGACCGCTTTAACAGCAAATGAAGGAGAGGAAGAGAAGAATTTTTTCTCTGCTGCTAAGGGGCTTGTGGAGACAAGCAGGCGAGCTGGATATCTTGTTGCCGCTTTGCCCAGGCTAGGATGGGACATACACAGGTGTGCACAGCATATAGCCTAGAGCAAGTGCGCAAATTTGTTACTAAAAGTGGAGATAGGACATTCTAGAGCAGAACAGAAAGGACGATAGTGCGACTGTGACCTTCTCTGAGTGACTCTGTCCAGAGAGGCTGCAGACGCAGGTGTGACACTTGAGCTGTCTTTACCATCCCCAGAAAAATCAAGGTAGCCTCTAAACTGAAACAATACCAGTGCAGGCATCTTGTTTGCAGTCTGGCTACAGTCAGCTCTTTGGGCTGTGTATAGCTCTAGTGGCAAGAACAAACTGCAGCTTCTTTCATAAATGCAGATGCTGGAGCTTGCTTCATTTTAAACACAGTCATGTCAGAACCACACTGCTTTGTACTGAATACAAAAGGAGAGAAAAAATACTCCCGTTCACTGTAATGAGACCAGTTGCTGGAAGAAACATCAGCCTTGCTGAAACACGGGAGAAACATCATATGTGTTGAACCCTGCTAGAAATAACAGTTTCTGAGCATGTGAGGCTATTCAGAGTCAACAAAAGAATATGGCAGCTTGTATATGGGTGTACAGTTTGGTGAAGAATGGAGTTAGGGGTCAGCTGAGTTATAGTGGACATGGATTAGGCATTGATAACCCTTGAAAAGCTCACAAGGTACATTTCCACCTTATTTTTTAGTTTTTTAATGGTTTTAGAGGCCTGACACTACAACAGTCCCAAAGCTTGGTCTTTCTCAAGGCCAAAGTCATGGTTCCTCACAGCTGGGGCACAGGGAGAGCACCTGGCCTTGTTTTCCATGCCTGAAAATTTGGGGGAGGAACAACAGAACTCTTACAGCCATGGAGACATGTACCTTAATAATTAGTCTGTCAGCTGCAGTTCTTGCACGGCTCCTCCGTGAGACCAAGGGGGAGATCTGTGGTCCTTACAGCAGCCTGGATGGGGTTACTGGGAGTCCAGGCTGAGGCAGCTCCTGTTGGGGTGTGTGAGTGGTATCTTGCAGACTGGGCATGGGAACCACTACTCAACTCCCGCTCTGGTACAGCAAGTTCAGCAAAGACCTCCACGATGGTTGGGGCTGGAGCCATTGCCCGGTGAGGAGAGGCCAAGAAAGAGGGGCTTGTTCAGCCTGGAGAAGAAACAGCATCAGAGGGACCATAGAGCAGACCCCAGCACTGCTGAGGAGGTCATCGAGAAGACGGAGACAGGCTATTCACAGCAGTGAATGGCAGGAGAGCAAGAGTTTCTGAGTGGGTATGAGGAAAGCATTTTTCAATCTCAGGCAAACTAAGCAGCGGAACAGGTTGCCCACTGCAAGACCCAGCTGGATAAAGCCCTGTGCAACCTAGTCCAACGCCAGAGCTGGCCTTGCTTTGAGCAGTATGTTGGACTAGAGACCTTCTGAGTCCATCCCAATCTGAACGGTTTTATAACCTACCCACGAAATTCCAGAAGGATTTGCTCTTGTGGTGATTTAGGAAGCAGAGGGCAGCACCACAGAAGTGCTAATAGCCCTGGAGTAGAGCTATCAGCTAGGGGCTTTTTTTTTTTTCAGATTCCTTCACAGAGACAGCATGGGATTCACCTCGACTAGCAGTGAGACCCTCAAAGTTAGACTTCCAGTCTCAGCCAGCTTTCTGAGCCCCCTCATTAGTCAAGGGGGAGAATGGGAAATTCGTCTTGTCATAAGACAGGGTCTGAAATAGGGGCATGGATAGGCCCCATCACTTTGGAGGTGACAATATCTCTTGGTCTGAGAGAGGATGCTCAGATGAATAGCTTGAGCATGTACCTTTTACACAGCTAAAGCTGAAAGAAATGAGCCCTATACTAAATCTGAGGGAGGTGCTGGCTAATCTCAAGCTTGCATTTAATCAGGGTACTGAACTGGCTTTGACAGGAACTGCAGGAGCTCAGAGCCACTCTGAGACAGGGACGGTGTTTGCTAGAAGTTTGAAAAGCACAACATGTGAGGGCACGACTCCTGCTATGATCCCCTCCAGCAACTGTGTGCAGAGCGGTGCCCTGGTTAAGCTCCCAGAATTAGGCACGGGAACGTCTACACGGCAAGTGAAGGGAGAGCTAGAGAATGCAATTTCAGTGAATTGGCTGGGATGGGATTTGCTGGATTAGCACAGCAGGTATAACTAATTGCGTTTATCCTGCCCAAGCAGCAGGCATCAGTGTAATGTGCCTGGAGTTGTTGTGCACTGTATGTTTCTCATCCAGGTTTCCCCAATCCGTCCTACACACACATCCCTTAGGGAATCTGTCTGCTCTAGGTGTAATATGCTGGTCTAATCTCTGCTATCCTTCTGCCAGACCGTGCGACTCAGGCCCCGCTGGAGTCTCCTGTAGCTTCAGGAGCTTCCAGAGGTATTGGAGGGAAAGAATTATGTCTGCTCAGTTTGGTTTAAGCATATAAATCAACTTCTTCTGAGTTCTTATGCTGATCATTTAGGACCGATCCAAAAGAGAGCTGTTGGGTGTCTGTGAGAAGCAGAACATGGGCTGTAGGGTGCAAAGACAAAACCTTTGCTCAGATTCTCCTGGTCCCAAAAGTACCCACATACTTTTTTACATCAAACTTCCCTCAGTGCCTAAAGATCTTCTGGGTGCGCACAGATAAACCTTCAGTTCTGACAGCACCGCTGAGCTCCATCTCATGCCCAAGCCCAATTAGCATTCAGAAACCCACTCTAACTCCCCTTCAGTTTCATATTTTTCACCTAACACACCTACACAATCAGGGTCTTTACCAAACACCGTGTTTTTCACAGCTTGCTTTGAAAAGGCAGCTAGAAGAGGAGGTTTCTGTCCCTGCCTTTGTACAGTATTTACAGCAGGCCTGGATCACAGAGGGGACCCGCATTCAACCCCTACCATTGCCGGAGGGGATTCAAGGCTGCAACCACACCCCAAAGGAGGGTCTGAAAAAATAGGCTTTTATGCTCGGGTGGTTGGCTGCTTACAGTCCTCAATCTCTTACCGAAGGTTTTCCACTGCATAGGAAATAGTTAACTTCACAGGTGTTGGGAGCAGAAAGAAAGAGAAGGCAAGCAGCAGCCTGGCATGCACCCACTTAGAAGAGCACCAGAGCCCACATCCCTCAGGGGATGCACTCGTGTTTCTGCTCTGACCCCAGTGATGTCTTTTCTGTGCACCATCCGCAGAACAAGTGAAAAGAGAGCTCCCACACTCAAGCACCCCGCAGTCAGGTGTTTGCTGTACCTCTGAGGAGCAGCGAGACGTGGATTGCAGTCTCCCCAGGGAAAGGTGGGAGCTGAGCATGGGCTGTTGCTTCTTGGGTGGCTGCACTGGGCTGTTATATAAGAGGGTGACATGGTTTCAACAGTATATCTGGATTTTAAAAAAAAAAAATTAAAAAAAAAAAAAAAAAGAGTGAGACCTCTATACCACTTTGGGAGAGAAAGGTAAAAACACTCTGAGAGTAAAATATCGAGTTCTGGGTTCCAAGTGGATGGAGGCACCTGATACCATAGTAGCGTATTAGAAGGGAGACGATTGATTCCTGTCCCCAGATTGTCTCTGGTGGCTGGTTCACAGTGCACTGCTTGCAGAGATAATAGCTCAGGTCCTGGGAGCAACATCACCACCCAAGCCTTTGAAAGCTAATTTACCCAGACAAAGCATCACATGAACTGTAGCCACTCTGCTGCTGCTTTGGAGCTAGCCCAGGTCTCTCTAGCTGGAACTGTACCTGCACCGTGTAGACATACTCCTTCCTCGCAAATAACTTTTGTGTATGATTGTTAAGTTCTTCAACATAGCTAGGCTGAAAACTATTGCTCCATGAAAACAATTTTCATTGCATTCAGGGGAGCCAAGCCCTACTTTCCTTATTTCTTGCACTAGAGAGAGCACAAGCAGCCAAAAATGAAATCAGTGTTACGAGGTGATCATTTTCTTTGCACCCCCTTTTATTCATCTCTGTAAATGTATTTAAAAGGGCTCACAGAGACCAAAAAATTGATAGTTTTTGCAATCTTAAACCAAAAGCATCACAGAAGTGAAAAGTATCCCTGTCATATATTTTTAAATCGAGAGGCATTTCTCTATTTTCGCCTTTTAAGTATTCTTACATGTTGGAATATTTTTATTATTAGCATTGAAACTCTGACTGGAAATTGTATTTAGAACTGTGTTCTTACATTTATGTTTTGATTCCCTTTTTATTAATGGCTTTAATAGGCTCTCACTTTCTAGTATATCTCTGCTTGTAATTTGAAAAGATGAAATAAAGATTTTAAATAAAAGTCCTTTTTTATTCAGCTAATAATTTTTATTTTTGTATTATATTTTACATATAGAAAGCTTAAGAAAAAATAAATGAAAATAGTTTTGCAAGAAGCAACACAGAACATTAAAGCCTTTGTTTTTTCCATAAATAGCCCAAATCTGCCACCTACTGATATAAAGTAGAATTTAATGGAACCAGCCATTTCGCTTTTCCTCTGCAAAAAAGCTTGCTTACTTTCCAGCTATGCAAAACCACTGCCATCTAGTGACTATTTCCAAGACTACGCAGGCAAAAAAAAAAAGTCACATATTTATCAAAATATCTATTGCTGCTGGCTGCACAACAAGCTACTTAGCCATTTTGGAATAGATTCAATAGGCTTAGTGTCCTGCGACTCCGTACAAATCTTTGCAGCTATCCTCTGAGATGACATATAAACCTGTACATTCATTTGTAGTTTATTTTAACAGCAACAAAAAAAAAAAAGACACTGTGCAAATTGTTTTACAGGTTAAATGCACCCTTCATTCTTGCTTATTTTATACTTTTTGTTTGGTTCTGCTTTTATGTGTCCCTTATTGGATCATCTAAACTTTCAGGGATTTTGAAAGGCTAAAAAAATATTGATTGTTCTAAGTTTGCTTTAAAAGGAGACTTAGCTTTTTTACAAAAGCAAATATAATTTGTGAAGTCAAATGATCTGTGCTTTGTAGTATGCCCCAATAACAAACAAAAGACATAAAAGGTATCTACAGTTTTGCTCAAGTTCATATTTCTTCCACCATTTGCTGAGTATTGCTTCCAAATCACAAATTCATCCTGTCTAGCCCAGTAACATGAAGAGTAATTTTTATTTACACAGAAGTAAGTCCCACGCTTTCAGATGCATTGTTAAAAACAGGGAAAAGAGGCATCGCCGTAGACAAGGACTGCCCCTGGGACACAATGCCTAAGTACCAGAAGAATCAGCTAGTCAATCACTGGGATTTTCAGATACTCACCTTCAAAATTGCTTTTAACATTTAGGCCATCTTGCTTAAGGGCAAACAAATTCAGATTCAGGTCTGATGATAGAGGTCTTTTAAATGTACTTTGGTAATGCTTCCTCGTGGAATCAGATTTGAAGACAGCCTTCTATACATGCATAGATTTAGAGGCATATGAAGAATTCACATTACTTGGCAGTGTGCCTCTGATCAGAAAGAGAGGCTCACTGAAGGACGGTGTGAGCTCCATTCTACATTTGAGACAAGAGAGGATCCTTCTTCAACGGGTTCATCTTCCTTAGCTTTAGGCTTGCAAAGAGCCAGATGCTTATGTGTGAGCCAACCACCTGAGGGTTCATCTCATAGTTAAGAAAATAAACTGGTGGTTTTGAGGCATTTTTTCTTTTAGAATTTAGATACCTTCTCCTTCAAGGTGAATTGAGCCACAAAGGTGCTTACTACCTCCCATCTACTACAAGGGAGCATAGAGGCAGTAGCTCAGAGGTAAACATCTCTAGACAGTCATAACCGATCAGGTGAGACTCTGTTTCTGGGTAGAGCTGGGCATAGACCTAACTGTTGTCAGGAAATAATGATATTAATTTTGCTCTTCACAAGTTCTCAGCATTAGTCAGGGCTAGTTCCACTGCTTTCCAAAATCTTTCAGTGTTGTACATGGGGGACTGACGTTCCTGGGGATGACTCCTTTGAGACAAACACTCCAGTTAGATGCTAGACAGAAAATCTGGAGCCTCTATTTTGGGAATCATTTTCTCTGGATATAGAAGGTATAAAACATGATAGGTCCCTCAGTAGGAATCACCCAACATGTTGAATGTCCCTCAGAGCTCATTGGGAAAGTCAGAGGCCTACAAAAAAATTGCATTTTTATTTTACCATTAAAAATAACTTTCATGCAACATAAAGCAAAAGTGCATCTTTAATGGAATTAAAAAGAAAGAATCAAAAAGAAAGACATTGCAAACTCACAGGACCTGACAAAATTGTATGTCATTTAAACAAGTGCGACATCTCAGTAACACAGATGGGAATATGTGGGGCAAGAGATTATGTGGCCATATGCCTTCACTGCCATGGAAAGCCCATCAGCATTTGCAGAATCCAAGCTGTGTATGCAAAGGAATTAGTTCGGGCTGCCTCAAGGCAGCAAAGGAAACTTTCCAAAGATGACCTTGGTAGAAAAGAATTCTGCACTGAGCTCGCACCAGGCAGGCAGACTAACTGCCTGGTATGGGGGGTGAGGACTCTTCATTCATCTCACAAGTCCCATCCTAGGAAATACTTTCACTCTGAGCAATAGACACTCACCTGAAATTTGTCATGCATTTGTTGACACCAGTGACTACAGTGTCAGAGCCATTAAAAATGTGGTCTCAAAAAGGCACAGCCCATAGGCAAAACTATTCAGAATGAATGGGTAGAACATACTGGTCAAGAAATAGGTGAGGTGAACTGCATCAGCAGTTCATAGTTTGAGGAGGAGGGATGTTTGTACGTGTAATAGTAAGTAGTACCAAAACTGCGAAGAAAAAAGCATTCATGGTCTGCATGCTTCAAGTGCTCACACAACGTTCCATCAGAAAGTTGTGATCCAGAACACTTGCCACTAAATTAGACACCTGGGTGAGTTATGGTTGTGTCCCCTATCAGGTGCTTAGCCCTGGCGTATAAAGAAGATCTGACCAGAGCTCCAGCCCTTCCAAAATGCTTGCCGGCTGCAAGTGAACAGGGCAACAAGACTCCCTTCTGATAGACCCTTTCAGGTAGCCAAGGCAATGCAGCTAGCTTCCAGCCTCTCTTCAGTGACCCTCTAGGACTGGCATTTTTTTAAAACCAATGTGCCAACAGAAGCAGGTCTCTGCACAATTTTGGAGGGAAAACAGCCTCAGCCTGGGGCGATCTTAAACCCTACATCCTTGGAGGGCATCCCAGGCACTGTGGACTGCCCAGCGGTGAGAGCCGAGCACAAGAGATTGGCCTCCCTGGTTGTTGAAGTTGCACCACTGGACGGGCAAGAACGCAAGTCTTCGGAGCAGAAGGAGAACAAGCAATGAAGAGTCTGAGTCTCATCTGAGAGGGGACATAACCTGAGTAAAACAGTGCTTTTCACTCGCTAGTACTTCTTTTCTTACCAGCCACCACCACCATCCTGTCTGACGGTCAGTCTTAGAGCTTCCACCACAGTTTTGCTGCATTTTCAAGCAGCAGCTGTGACACTTTCACCTGTGCCTCCCCCATGATTGTGGAATGATCCCCATAAACTTTAGCAAGACCTCCTTGCAGTTCGTCTTCAGGTTGCCCTCAAACTTATCTCATTGCCCCTTTGTACTTCCCCCTTGACTTCATCCACCTCTTTTCTCCTTTTTAGATAAAAAAGTGTTTGGGGGAGGGTTGTCTTTCTGGTCTGTGCTTGTATTGCAGGCAGTATGTGTGAATCCAAGCTCCTGGGCAGAGCTCCCAGGAGGGAAGCATTTGATGAATCAGTAGATATAAAATTGTCATTCTGGATATTATGGAAACATGAAGTTCATCCATATCTGTTGACTACTCTGAAATAAAAAGAAGGTTGGCACACAACCAAAGATGCAGATAGTCTTCTTTCAAAAACTGATGTTATCATGTCTCTTGTCTTCAGAGTAGTTTTGCATGAAGTGGGGAGGATCAACAATGGACTCCACACAATTTTGCTTGGGGCCAGCTTACAAAATAAAAAGGTGAAGCATTACAAAGCCGAGCGAGTCAGAGTAAAGACAAATCATTCCTGTGGTGAGTAGCTCCTTGCAGAATCCAAATTCATTTGGAAGCATCTTAGCATTGAGTTTTCAGGACCCCGTATTGACAAATGAGACTAACACCAGCAGACCCAGGGCAGGAGTTTTATAAATGTTCGCTGTTCCTTCTGTTTATTGAAGCTTTGCTTATGCATCTAAATGACAGAACTAGAACTTCCTTGCCATTTTAGGACATTGCTGCCCGCATTTCAAAAAATACTTCTACGGTGACCTTGATCAATCAGTTTGCCACTATTCAGTGCTTTTATCTAATGATAAGTATCACAGAGAAAATGTAATGGTACTGAATCAGTGACAAAATTACCACTGCCTTGCAGTGACTTAGGATTTTTGCACAGGCCTCTGCTAAAATCACCAGGGAAAGTAGTACTGGCAAACAAAAGGGACTATGACTAATTCAGTGTGACTCAATCTTTTGTTTTTCTGTGTCAACATGTTGCACTTGTTACTTTGCCTGTGTCAATAGTTACTGGAAAACCCTCCTTTTCCAGCTTTCTTACCTGAAAAACATATCAGCACATAAGGGAATACTTCAATGACGCATGTACAAAACGTACTAAATGGATAATAAATGCAGTTGGGTGTTTTGAAAGAAATTTGGCATGTCAAATATTTTTAACTGATTATTTTTTCCCCTGGTATAATGAGTTAGATGTTGTACAATTCATCACTTTCCATGATTCACTGAGCTTATATAATATCGATGTGCATAGTACTACTTATTTGAATACCAGTTCCATCCCTGCAAAAAAACCTGCAAATTTCAAAAATATTTGTTGTCACACTCATTTTTTATCAAATTCTTCTGATGTAAGTAGGGCTGTATGAAGACCATGGCAGCCTAATAGAAATATTTATGAGAACTAGTGATCACAAAATAACAGTTTAAGGTGTGTTGAATTTTAATTTTGCCAAATCTTATAGTAGGTGAAGATATACAGCTGAGCCTACTTCAAAATTTTTAATTCCAGCCACCTTCTTCACCAAGAGAAAAGTATGAAATTTATTTCTTCTGCTTTCCCTGCCAAAAATACCTGAAAGTCTTTTTCAAACATTTCTTAATTAAAATAGTCTTTTACACTCTCAGTTAAATCATAGCATAGTCAAAGTGTGCTTCCTTTAAATTTAGATTATAATATACAGTTCATAAACAAAAAATATAGAATTCCTGTCATATTTTTAAATCTCAGTGCAAAATGAATAGTGAAGCCACTGAAGGATCTCTGTTATACCAGAAGTTGAGATGATGGACTTTTGGACGTGTTTTTATTAGACATCTTCAGCCAGCTTCTCTGCCATCTTCAGAAGAGGTAAGAAACAACTGCAGTTGCCTTCTCACACCTCTGCAGTGCAGGTATGGTCCAGCGAGCTGATGATGGAGGTCCCAAACAGAAAGCCAGTGCCTTCAGCTGCCACTGATTGACTTCTGCTAGTCTATATGGTACATGCAACTGAAAGCCCAGCCAGACTATCACCCTGAGAGAGATGTATAGTTTCTGAGTCTTGAGCTTGTATCTCTGTCCAGCAGTGATTCCCAGCCTTCAGGCACACCAGGCCATTTGAAGGTATCCTGGAGATCTCTACCTACTTCTAAGCATCTTTTGCATCTTCCTAATCCAGTGCTAAATTGTGGAGAGAACTGGAAAAGCCCCCCTGTCCCTGCAGAATTTGGACAATTCTGTCTAAATCAGGATATTGTTAGGGATGTCCTGTAGGACCTCACCCAGCTCAGACTCTGCTCCTTGGCAGGGAGCCCCTGCACACCACTTTACAACAATGAATAGGCCATTTCTCCCAGTGCCTGTGAGAATACTTGCTCTGGCAGAATTTGCTAAGAACTCTAAATTAGGTCTGTAATACCAAACTCAAAAGGAACACGAAGCACTCCTGGCCCCAAGGTCAAGGATGAAGTTCACACTGCTTTGGATTAGCCTCTTACAGATCAGTCCTGCAGAGAACCAGCTGGAGCAAGGGAGCCAGGGAGTATGCTGATAAATGTGGATAATTGAGGTTCACTCCCTTAATTTGTCCTCAGGCACTCTTTTTTATACCAATTTAGACCCACCCCTAAAAATTGTTCCTGTGCTTTTATCAAGCAAACATGGAGAAAGGACAAGCATCTTACCCAAATTAATTTCAGGGTCAAGTTGTATTCCCACTCATTCAATTTGAATACGCATGCCAGAAGTACCCGTGTTTTTTCATACGTAGGGCCACATTCAGAAGTGTTTTGAGGCACTCACAAGATCAGGTCTAGACCTCAAGTGTGAGATTAGCAGAATCTGCCTCCTTGCAGGTCCTGCTGGGGTCACGGCATGTAATATGTGCTGAGACATCCAGAGCTGTCAAGGCTTGAGCAACTCCACAGGTGCTCACCAGCAAAAATTTACACTATAGCAGATTTAGGCAGAGGAAGAAAAGATCTAAATTGTAGATTTGAGTGCATGCATCCCCTCTGTGAATCTGTCCCTACGCTTTCACATTGCAAGTTCTGTAACCTTCTTCCCGCTCTGCCTATTAAGATCCCTAATTATATTAAAGCCTATCATTACTTATTCATGAAAGCATCTCTTTAGCACATCCAAAGTGACTGATCCCCAAGGTTAGAGTTACAATGATAGAGGGATGTGTGTGTTTTCACAGAAGCACTCTTTTAAATTAGTTTTCTTTTGTAACTTTTTCAGCGAGCAAGGTCAGTTCTATTGGTTTTGTTCAGCTGGAACTCCTTAGCACTAGAAAATTAGATTGTGTAATCTATATACTTTGCCACCTGATCTCCAACCTGGGTATGCTACCTAGCTCCAGTGATTTTCTTTAATGAGGTGGAAACGTATGTAACAGTTTTAAATATGCAGACTAACATTTTCCTCCATCTATAATTATGCAATTCGCTATATAGTTGTCTCTGCATGACAGAAGTAATAACATCTTATAGAGACCCTGTTAAAACTCACTGAAATCATCTACACAGATGGATATGATTTTATAGAAAATACAACACAGACACATTAATTAGTTACAAACCACCACTACCATCTCCTAACAAGCTATGTGACACAGGCTAAGGCGTGTACTGTATAATGATATAATTTTGTTTTGTTTGCAGTAGATAACTGAAACACTCTCAAACAGTTAATAAGATCAAATGTAACAAGAAAAGGCACAAGCTGTTATTATTTTTCAAGATGTAGGAGAAGTACTGTATATATTTCACATATACTCTTGATTTTAAGACAAGCAGTACCATATCCATCCTTTAGCATTTTCTGGGATGTTTCCTTTTCTCCCCTCCTTTCCCCCACTTCCTTTCATTCATCAAAAGTGGTGGAGCTTGTCAATTCATTACTGGTTTGCACCCATCCATAACTCCTCAACTGATGGCTATTTATCTAGGATTTAGGCACAGTCTCCTATTCAGGCACCATGTGTATGGCTGGGGCTACTTATATTTTCCAAGAGAAACAGACTACCAGAGGATGCATTTTTGATACCTCTGTTTCTACCTGCATGTTTTAAGGGTTCTTTAAGATACGCAGGAAGCATCCCAAGCTCCCACACACATAGTATATTCAGTTTAAAAAAAAAAAGTCACAACTCTCTTTTAAAAAATCAACTTCATTTTAATTTAATGGTAACATTTTAGAAGGAGTTTCATTGACACAAACACTTCTATAAACACTGGCATTAAAAAAAAAGCATTCAGAATTTTTAAATAGGTGCCATCAGCCCTATTTAGAGCTCACATGAGGTGTGAGTCGGTACCTCACACCTCTTCTTCTAATTCTTGCTTCATTTTTCCTATGAGACAGCTCATGGTCCTTCACAGCCTTTAGAAAAGTCCTAAAGCAAAGTCCCCTGATGTCAGTGTGAAGGAAGAAGAGACCTGCAATGGCCCCTTCCTGGCAATGGAAGTAACAGCATCTCACAAGAAGCAGGGACTTGCTGAAGGCAGAGTCACAGGAGAACCTGCCCCTTTTCACCATACCCTCAGTAATTATATTTCCCACTTTACCCTTTGCAGACTAGTTGGCCACCTTTTCCCATTAGGGGAGAGTACGCTCACAAAGGTTTCTGGAAAAAAGAGCAGCTGGCCTATAGTTCAGACCTTCCTGTGGCTCCATGTCCTATCTGTGCACTCTCTCACCTGGGGAGGCCATAGAGAGGAGGTGTAGCTTCTTCTTCATTAGGGCCTTCAACTCATTTCTGTTACAAGAAGTTAAATCCACAGATTCTCTCACCCTACCCCTTGGCCTCCTGGCTCCTCTACCAATCATAAAGTTGCACAAGCTTTATTCATTACCATACAACCCTATGCATTTTAAAGACCTGCTTATTCCTCTACTTTTCCCCTTCTTTCCCGTTTCAGCTTCCCTTTTCCCGCACATACCTCCTCTAGCCCATCCCTAGCCAGCCCGGTGAACTCTAAGGGCACTTAATTTCACAGCTGCCTCCAAAAGAAGAGCTATTTAAATGAATATGACATGCCTATCCATGCGACAAACATTCGCACAAGCACAAATACACATCAAGCATGTAAATGCCCTCAAAATGCATGCAAATAATTTCTACATTGACTAAATTTTACCTGCACAGTTTTCACTGCCATTCAGCAAGCTCCAGGCTGTGAGGGAATCTGCACGCTTGGAAGGAAGGACGTGCTCCTTGTACGCCGATCAATTCAACAGGAAACATGAGCAGAGGATAGAGGTAGGACACTAATGTCTGGGGACAGGCTGTTTCTGAGGAAGAGATGCAAGAAATCTCTGGAAAAGCAGAGAGTCTGCACAGCGGGTGCTTGTCTTGTTCTCCGTACCACATAACAGAGACTGAATATTCAATAGATGAGAGTCTTGAGCCTGAATCCCCTTGATCCCTAAATTAACCTGGGAACTGAATCAGCTTCTCTGGTCTACTAAAAAAAGCTAACTATTTTTCCAATTTTTAGGAGCGCTTTCCCTTGGGAAAAAAAGAAAGAGAAATGCATATGTCACACACCCATACAAAAAAAAAAGTGCAGATATTTTTCTCCAAATTACCTAATAGCCTCATTGTCCAGCCACACAGCTGGGGTGTGAAAAACACACCTAAAAAAAATCATTGTGGAAATAAAAGAGAGTTCTGTTCAGTTTTTAAGGCACAAAATTTCATGGGACAGGAAAATAGCTTCTCACAAAGATGTATTAAAGCTGCCCTGTGTGGAGTAAAGAAAAATCTCAGAGGTCAAGTAGAAGAGAATATGCCTCTAGCTTCAAGAAAAAACCCACAAACTTAATGGAGATCTATTGGAAGACACCAGAGTCTGCTTCAGAGAGACAAAGGGTATAAAGAAATGGCAGTTTTTATAATGAGAAACCTCTGTTCAACCTCCTAGTGTTGGGGACTTTGCCATTGACGTGCTATTCCTCTTCCTTCTTCTGCTCATTCAGGCCAACTCCATTGTGCTGCTGTTCACAACTTTAATAGCTATCTGCTTTGGACATCATTAAAAGTGCTGTGGCTTGAGGCAGTAATAAGTCTCTGATCTGTTTATTAATGACAGCAATCCATAAACAAATAAGTTCCATTTTGCCTGGAGCCGTGCTGTGGCTTAAAAACACATCTGAGGACCATTTCTGCTTTAAGTTTCTAATTGTGCTGAGTCCCATTAAGTCACAGGAAAATATAACTTGCACATCACAGTGGCTATTGAGTGGTTAATGGGTCCCCCACTGTTCATTGAAAGTCTTTCTATAAGTGCCCTCTTCACTGTAAAACTTACATAGCTCCAAAGTTACTGATGCAGCCAGCTGGAGTAACAGGCTCCTGAAAAGTGACAGATTTAAAGGAAGAAATAGTGTGCAGTTTGCTAGAGGCAAGTTATTTTAATATAATGCAGCAATGACAGCTCTCTATGTTTAATCATCAGGCTCTTGATTTTCTCCTCAGCACTCGAATTTCACACAATTTAGGGATTTGGGTAGATGCTATTTTACATTCCCCCTGCCAGCTGTTGAGAGTACCTGCCACGTTCATGTTGGGAGCCATGTTTGTAGGTTTCCCAGCTATTTTAAACAAAAACCTAAATAATTGCATGCATGAGAGACAGGCCTCAAAGGGCGGCTGATACAGGTTTTCCAGGACATTTGACTGCTCTGGTATTTTCAGCATGATTGAGACACATCAGCTGCACAATCTCATCCTTACCTGTCCAATAAATCATTTTAATTCTTTTAAATATTTCTGTGATGCCTCTCAAATATAAGCATATCTATTTATCTAACTAACAGCTGCTGTGAGCAAAGGGACATAAGGGCTTCTGTTCTTGAGTTTCCCAAGATTTGTACTGCTAATCACTGGATTTCATCATGATCTGTTGTGCCAGGTATAATAGGAGAGTACCATGGCTTGAATACCAGTGTATGTATGTTTGGGGATCTCTGGATGTAGGGCACATGTAGGGTCACAAAAAAACAAAATTCCCCTACATTTGGGTGGCTAATCAGAAAGAAAACAAAGTGTGTAAAAAAAAAAAAAAAAGAAAAAAAGAAAAAATCAGTGTAGCTTCCTCCTCCTGCAGCCCTTAGAACTAATTTTTGGTAAGTGAGAGTATCTCACTTCACTCTTTTCTGTGTTGTTTTGTCTCAGGCTCCAGCTAGACTGGCTGAATAGACCAATAGCCCTAATTAACATAGGATAAAACACTACGATACTTTAAAATCTCACATGAATACATCTTAAAAACCCCAATTTATGACTTCGTGTCTTTGAGGCAGATCAGTAAGCAATCTGCTTAAACCAGAACAATGGTAGTCTGGTTCTCATCTGCAGGTGCCTGGTGTCCATGGAGCAATTCTCAGCAGGGACCAGTTCTCAGCAGGGACCAGTTCTCAGCAGGGACCAATCATCCAGTATGACATGACCACTTATCTTCTTGATCGATCATGCTCCAAGACAAGGATATTTCTTATTTCCTTTAGGTTGATCCTATCAGTTCTTTGAGATGTAGGGCTTCCAGACAAGTCATGAAGCTCTCTGTTCTCAGCAAGCCCAGCCTCCAGACTCCTATGTGTATTTCTACTTGCCTCTCTGGTTTCATGGGAGCCAGTCCTTTATTCCCCTATCAATTCAGAACTCTTTTTAACCAATTCTTACACTTTTCCTCAGAAGCATCCTCACAAAATCTTTATTGATTCTTCCTCTCACCTCCCTCATAAAAAATGAATTAGCCTGATCATTCCTGGTGTCTTCCCTCTACATCCAACACCAAAAGAGAAAAACAATGACCAAGAAACCCTGCAAGTTACAAAGGTGAGGTCTGTATCACCTATCATTAGACTTCTGCAGTACAGACCTGTTCATCTGAGCCTGTCACTCTGGGCTTTCTTAGTAGACAATTACAAGAAAACTTTGTTTACAGGACAAGACCCATTTTTGCTATCAACTTTAAGATAGGATGCAGTTTGTATTTCTCTCCGTTGTTTTTAAAGGCTACAAGGGCTGACTATCTCCAGTACCAACATGAACATTATAGAAGTCCACAGTGGCTTAGACAAATCCCAAACTGCATGATCAGAACATCCAGGGTCAAATGTGCGGCTTGAAATGGAAGTACAATCCTGGGAGCACAGTTAATTCACTGGCAGGGGGACAGGCGAAAATGGAGGGGTTGAACAAAGTGGATATCTGGGCATGTGATTCCCAGTCAGGGTGTAGGGCAGAGAATGTAAGGACAGAAACAGCATGGCTGGGAGAAGTGAATGTGGGTGTGAGAGAGTAAGTAGACTCAAATTTGAAGCTGGAAATTCACCTTTCTCCAGAAATTTAGAAGACTGGATGACATTCTTTTTCTGAGAATAAAAAAAAAAATCAAATGTCAATACAAAAATATAATAGAATGCAACAAAATACAACAAAATTACAATAGAAAACTTTTATCTTAATGAATTCTTATGGGTTTTGAAGTCTGACTTGTGAATTACTCTTTTTAATTTCTGAGGCTGGTAATACTGACATCTCTAATAACAAAGTCTCATTCAGTTTAAATAAAGCAATATGTTATTGGCAATTGTTGAGAGACAGGAAGGAAGAATAAAACTACAGGCAAACAACAAAGAAAAAGAAAATCCAGATGCTGAGAAGGAAGCTATGCAAAACATTGTTTGGGTGTCATTGAGCTCAGATTGCAAAATATCAATGAGAAAGGCCTAAACTCTCTCTACTCCTGGCCCTCTGCATTCCATCGTATAACAGAGAAAGCTGTCCACATCTCAGCATGGGACTCAGCAAATTTGACACATGATCATGTAAGCTTGTAAGCTTATATCTTCAGTTCCATCTCAGATGAAATATTCCCTTGCACTGGTGCCCTAAAAATGGAGAAAGGACACAGATTACCATTTCCAGTCATCACGGTCTTTTTTTAGCACACTCCAGGTTTGTACATCTGGTGCCAAAACCATTCTAAGGAATAGAATAGGAGGGAGACTGTAGACCACAATTGTGAGACTTATTGATTTGTCTCTCATCTCCTCTTGCTGTTCTAAAACCTGACAAGAAGGAAAATAATATTTTTCCATTCAGCCCTGCATTCTGTCCTCTTAAATCTAAGCTGCCTGACTACTCTTTGCCCTGCTCCTGCATGAAAATAACGGCAATTAAATCTGAATACCATGAGTTAATATCTAGTCATCATGTGAATGTAATTTTCAAATTAATACCCGGTAGAACAGCAGCCTCCAAAAAGCTTTCATACTGCAAACAAGAAAAAGTTGTTTAGTTATTGGACCCTAAATAGTCAAACACCATTTACCTTAATGTCAATAATTCTTTTTTATTTATTACTTAATCTCATTCCTTCCCAGCCAAATAGGCTGACACAGAAAGTGTCCATTCACTTATGCTACCGAAGGTTAATATCACACATGGGACTCACTTCACCTGACTTTGGCTATCAAAAGGTTAGGCAACCAGTCTCAGATAGCTACCTAGGTTTCACCAGCTGAGGATCTGGAAGATTCATCTAATCTGTCTCCAATATTTATGTACTCTTCTTTTGAAGAATCTCTACTCCCTCAAAAGGGAACATGAGTGACTAGCTAAAATTAAGTTAATCATAAGGTGGCTAATGTCACCTGAGATGAATCCCTCTATACTTAAGGCAATTTGCCCAATACCTATCAAATTCTCTCATACCCAGTTTCTCCCTTCAAACATAGTGCAGCACCGGGCATTTTTAAAGCAAGTCAAGGTTATGCCATTGGTTATACTTTGCTAGTAAATAAGAAATAAGATAACCCGGACTTCATCACAAGTCTCTAACCATAGGTATGCATGATCTTTCATTCTTATCTTTTAATCATCTTATTCATGGCAGTTACAGCAAGGATAGCGTCTGTTCTCAGTCAGTTCTAGAGACATACGCTGTTTGGAGCTGTGGTGGAAGTGGCAGCTGATGAGTGTGGGACACCTCTTACTATTGATAAAGCGCAAAATAGGTTCCAAACCAAAGCTGATACTTCTTCAGAATGTTTCCTGATACTTGCCATGCAGCTGGAAAAATTAGCCTGGTAGTTTTCTGTACTCACACCACACACACACGATTGCTAGCCAGTTGGTTTGTTTGCAGACATCAAGATCTTCATTCAGTTGCCTGAACACAGGAACTGGTGTCATCTGAGATGCCTTAGCATATCCACAGCATGCAGATGGAGCTGGCAGGTATGACACAGGCCTTGTAGGAGACTTTCTGTCATCAATACAGGAAGCTAGATGACACACAGGACATGCAACAACATATTAAATGGCACTAGGCACCCACATTTCAGCAACTGAATTGATCATCAGAAGTTGGATTTCGTTCAAGATCATCACACTTAAAGGTACGCAGGTAAATGTGAGAGGTGTCTAAGCTTCCATGACAGGCAATGGAAAATACTCAGTATTCAGCGGAGCCCAGAAAACTGGCATCTCACCCTGATGTAGAAGGTGGAATTCAGTCACCCCTACCTTCAGAAGGTATTCATCCCTTTCTGAAGTCACATTTACTATGAGGATGTATGTTAGGGTGCCTTTGTGCGTGTAAAAATTTTCTCTCGGCCTTGGGAAAGCCTGAAATGTTTAGGAGGTCCAAAACCCTGCAACCTGTACAGACAACATCAGTACAGCTGCAACAGTGAAAGTGAGTAGAGCATGAAAAGGGGATTTTCTAGTATGAATGTTTTAATTGAGTACAACCAGGAGTGGCTCTTACTTTAAAGATAGTGCAGTCCAGCCTCACCAACCACAGAATGTTGAACTAGAGATGTCCCGAGGTCCCTCCCAAGCTGAATTATCCTGTGAACCTGTGCTTTCGTGACATTGGAAATTCTGAGCTCTTGGCCTAAGACCAAAGTCAGCACCGCAATTTGGAAAATCCTGGGTCTTTGACACCTCTCCCTTTTTGGTTCTATGTCTATCGGTGGAATGAATGCTTTAAAATTCATCTACTTGTCAATACAGAGAGAGACATTAAGAATTACTAAACCTTCCAAAAGTCAGGCTATGTATTTAAAACTCCCTTTCAAGTCCATGACCAACTGCATTCATGTTCACTGTACTGCAGCTCAATATGCAACCAGTAGACTACCTCACCAAATGAACAATTGTGAGAGGTAATAACACATCTGAAGCTTCCACACGCTTCCAGGAGAAAGTTATTTAGCACAGTTGTCACTGTAATTTTGATGCATTAGGAAAAGTCATTGTTCAGTGGAGCTCAGACTGTTGCCTTCACCTATGGAGAAAGATGGCCTGCTGCCAATTTCTGTCTGCTGCCTGTTGAATGATACAGAAAGACTGGCTGACTCACAATCTTTTTTTTTTACCTTGACTTTTCTTCTTTATTTAGCTAAATGCTTTCTTTAATTGTTCCTTTCATTTGAAAATAAAGATAAAAAGGAAGCTAACAAAGGTTCTCCACATGGCTAACTTTGTAAGAAAGCACTGGGGCACATTCGTGGATTGCTTTAAATTCATATATTCTGGCTGTGCTTTCAACTCAACGAGGCATGGATTAATGCTATTTTATTCATACACTGTAGTGTCTCCCTGGAATTCCGAAACATTATTTAAATGTATATTGCTAAGTAGATGAGGTTTGTAAGTTTGCAGCTAAAGCTGTGTAATACACATTAATTATGCAATTACTGTCTTGGGTCTGAATTTATATAGGCAATCAATTTACTTAGTTCTTTCTGCACTATTATTGACCAATACACCACAGATGTACATTACACATGCATGTAAAATACTATTATAGATAGATTAAAGGCAGAGCTTGCAACATTTCCTATTCTGCTTGCACAACACTTTCCAATATTAAAACTTACTTTATTCAACTTCTTAAAAAATTTGTTTAAAATTTTCTCTACTATCTTTGCATCAAATATTCCAGAAAATCTGACCAAAAAATAGACTTAGAATAAAAATAGGGGGAAATGGGTGGGTTTTGTAGTCCCAGGACAGACCTAGTCTTCTAACAAGAGTCACTAGGATGCTATTTTAATCCTAGTTTATATCCAAGATATGGAGATTTCTCCAGCTTTCCTTCTCAAGTCATAACCCTTTAAATGTGCACAATCTCAATGCTGTGACAAAAGTGCATAAAGACCTCAGTAACAGCCAGTATTCCTGAATGCATTACAAAACCTAACTCTGCCCTGTGATCTGACACAGTGGCATTTCTTACTCCTGCTTTGGGCTGCATGAACACGCTGGGACATGTTGTCCCTCAAGTAACCTTACACACAAGTCATGTCCCATATGTGCCTTTTATTCCAAAAAAACCTCTGATCAACCTACTCCCAAGACCCCTAATTCTGTGGCTAGACCATTTCTTCTCCTCTTTTATCAAACAATAAATGTTTATTTTTAATGATTATTAAATGCTTATTTTTCATTTCAGTTAGAATCATCTTACTGGGTGGTGGGATATGTGGATTCAATTTCTTCCTAGCAGAGTTGCTGCTGAACTCACTGGCATCTGATGCTCATCCTATGCTTTCAGCTCAGATCACCAAGAACACCATGAGGATTAAGCTCTGGCCAGAAGCAAAAGGAAAGGACACCTTGACTCAACCAAAATCTTACTGCAGGTGCAAAGGTACCTTTTAAATTCAGGTCTAGCTCCATGTTTGGACTGAACTCAGAAATCTACAATGTCTGGGCCTTATGTATCTACTGATCTTTGGCATTTCTGTACCTGTTTGAGTAAACATCTGAAAGGTGAAAAGACAGAGACATCAGGAAGAGGAAGAGCTACAGTGCAGAGAATGAATTGCAGACAAAGGACATTTTGTTTTGTTTCAGACTGTTCTGGGTAGTATGTGGTGAGGACACAGCAAACAGGTTTTGCGAGACTGAAAAAGCTTCTTTGCTTTATATTATTTACCTGTCAAACATAGGGTGAAAATTACCAGTGTTACAGAAACCGTTTTTGAGATTCTGTAGTAACATCTAAAAATGAGAGCTAAATGCACATGTCATGGCCCTACACACCCACATGAAAGCTATGTCTAAGTGGACATGCTTTTGAGAAATTGAAGCTGAGCTCTGTCTTGGTGTAGGATCAAGCATCACTAATTTGTGTCCTATCACACAACACGACTGTCCAAATTGCAAGAAACATTCTGGGATCTGCAATTTACCTTGGTTCTCCTTCTGCTTTTCTTTAAAATAAAAGGATCAAAATGCATACAAGGTAGGCTCTGGGGAGGGGTGGGAACATGGAAGGAGAACCTGCAGCACGGCTGTGGGCCCTGGATCCTTTTGCCAAGACATTTGCTTTTTTCAAACCCTTTCACTCTTCTTGAAAGAAACAACAGATTGTGAGCAGTGCGAGTACTCTGTCTCTTTGTTTGCCCTCGTCTCTAAAGGTGGCTATGCAAAAAAAAAAAAAAAAAAAGGAGAGAGAAAAAGAGGTAATAGCTATTTGCAGGCTGGATTCCCCTGACTGAATGTAGCTGTGTGCTATGTAAGCCCTCGGTATTAAAGCCAGTCATTTGGGCTCCCTAAATAATCAGTGGTGGAAAACAGGCACTGCTGGAGTGTGACTTATCTTTTCCAAATTATGTCTCATCTCAAGTAGGCATCTAAAATTGGCCAGATGACCCTCTCATGTGACTAGAAAGGGAGCCTATGGTCACTAGCTCAAAACACCTCAACACAGCAGACAGCTGGGTAGGGTTCAGGTCACCCCAACTCTAGGAACTTGATTCAGTTCCCCCTACATTCGCATCCAAAGCCAGTTTAGAGGCCCTAGGGTATCACAGGTTCCTGCACAGGGCTGGCAGACGTGATGTGGAAAGCACAAGAGACCCATGCCTTGCTGAAGTGGCAGCTGGAAACCAAACAGGGTACCTAACCTACCCGAAGTAGCAACACGCACCCACGTGCAGGCAAGTAACTCGACCCATGAGTCCTCCACCTAGGTATCTACAAGCGTGACAGGTGTGTAAGCTTCTGTTAAATATCTAGTTAATAGACTTATAGCCATAAAGTCAAATGTCTGTGATCAATGCAGTCAAGAGGACCCATTATCCTAGAGAAGACCATTTCTCACTGATGCTGCTTGGGATGGAAATGGCCTGAGAGCGCTGCATGCCTACAGCCCTACAATCTACAGTCCTGCTTCCTCCCCACTTTGGTACCTTCTCCTTTTCAGAGACGTGGGCATATCAACAGGAACCAGCAGAGTTCTGAAAAACCTGGTATAGAAACATGGGAGGACAGCTCATTCAAAAGGGTGGAGAAAGGGCATGGTGGTACTGGTAGAATAGCATTTTTACACAGACATAGCTACTGGGATTGAATTTCATGTGAATAAAACATGATCTACAGATGAGCTGGTTTAGGACTGAAGTCCTGGATGCTTTTGCATCCACAGAAAAACTCTGGCAGGGGCCTGGATTCCAAGCTTGACAACAACCCAAGTGTTCCCAGAGGGCCAGAGTCCTAGAATCACAGAATTATAGAATAACTCACGTTGGAAGAGACCCATAAGGATGATCGAGTCCAACTCCCTGCTCCTCACAGGACTACCTAAAACTAAACCATATGACTGTGAGCATCATCCAGATGCTTCTTGAACTCTGACAGGCTTGGTGCCATGAGTCCTAGCTCTGGCTTTAAACTTTAACTGAGCAAAGGACCCTGGGGGTAGGGGTTGGGGCATGGGGGCATGGACTAAGTCTTTTAAAGGAACTTTTTAGAGTTCAATAATGAGTTAAGCTGCCTACACAAATGTAGCCCTGAGAGAAGGGAAGAGAAACAGAGAAAAAGAGAAGGAATACACATGCAGCTAAAATTCACTTTTTAGCCATTCTATTTTGGCCAGAGTTCTCTTTCTTATTAGAAGTAGAAAGGCAGAGGACAAGTAAGGATATCCGAAAACTAATGACTTCCAGTGTGAATTGAAATGGTAGTATAGTTTGCTTCATATTAGGATAACAATCAGGGTCTGAATACCTAAGAATCATTAAAAACAAAGAAATTCTCTGCTAGAGAAGGTCTTTGCCTTCTATTCAGCACATGGCATAATGAGGCCCTTGCTCACAGAGCAACACTTCCTAAAACTAGATTACTTATAAAATCCATTGCTCCCTCAGGTAAGGAAAATTTTAAAGCTTTTCAAGTGGCAGAATTAGCAAAGCTATTTGGTAGTGTTTCTCCTCCTAGGAGACTTCTCTTCTCAGCTGTTGCTTCAGCCTGGCAGCCCAGATGAAAGAACAGCCTAGGACAGAACAGATGAGGGACTCTGCAGGTGGGGGTAAAAAGATCATTCTCACACCATTCACAAGAATTGGATCCCTCCGCTACATAGGGAGCTAAAATTAGCCTTCTCTACAGGCCTTCAACTTTTCAAGCATTTCTAACAGCCCACAGACTAGAATCATGCTTTACAGAGCTGCAAGAACCACCCTTAGTGAAATTTTACTTGCATTGCTAAAGAAAGAAGTAGAAGGGTGTTAGGATGCTAGCTTTTCATCTACTTTTTTTTTCCACTAGCACCTTGAAGAAGTTCCCTCACAGCATGGTAAAGCTTTGATTTGTCCCTCCCCCCCTGCTTCTCATTGTCATGACTCACTGCCTCTCTGTACAAGTGAGATATCAAAAAATCATGAAGATTTGTTGGAGTAAGTTGCAATCAAACAACCGCATTTCAGGTCTGGCAAAGATGAACTGAATATCCCATTCAAAAAGACATTTGCCCAGTCTTAAAAGAGCCTTAATGAGAAGTTCTATTAATCAACAGTTAACGAACATTACCATAAATATTTTTGACAAAATGGCATGCATGAAATTTCATCTGTTCTAGCAGCAGAAGCAAAATCAGATTAAAATCTTAATTAAAATATGAAGAAGAGGCTTGTCATGATCTTCAACACAGTGGAAGGTTCCTTTTTTGAAAATCAAGTTCTCTCTTGCTGTCACATTACACCATGTTGTTAATGAGCCCTTTCATTCCTGCGTGCATAGCAATACAGTTAATCTTAGCTGCATATTTTAAATGATTGATGTTCCCCTAATTACATTTTATGATATATTGTGCTGTGCCACCTCTAATGAGTAGCAAACATGGCATTACCTCACTAGTATTCAACCACAGAAATCAATAACTGACATTTATTCAATGAACTGCAAATTGTGATTCACTAGCTTCTCTTTGAGTTGAGTAAATTCAAACTGTAATTAATTTTCATGCATATCACAAATAGCAAATGAGTGTATGGGCTAACTTTAAAAGTGATTTGCTCCTTCCCTGGCTAATTACAACACAGCAAAAAGTCTCAAGCCATCATTCAAAGGGCTGAGAAAAATCAATGGCTTGACAGAAGCCATCTCCTTAGATGGGTAGAGCACAGTCATCGTTTACACTTTTGAGAATACTTCAGAGCCATTTCCTAAGACATGAGATTGCTCTGTCTTAGTGAATGAAGGTTGTATCATTCACAAACAAACTTACCTACATATATTTACTTGTGCACAAGAATGAGAAAGAAACTCCCTGTTAGCTTTCCTACCAGGAAACAAATATCCTACTGTAAGAAATATATAACTGCCTTTTTCGAAAGACAAACATTGTCAGGTGTCATCCAGAACTTGTTTCAAGAGAGCCGTCTCGCTGCTATCCACAAACAATTGTTTTGCTTGTAAGCAACATCAAAGTTGAAAAAACTACTACTTGTTGTCCCTTTCAAAACTCCTACCTGTGGCTTTAGTTAGCTTGTGATTTCTTTACTGAAAATGTCCACTCAAATCGGAGGACAGTACCGGGGGACTTTACAGCTAATGCTCTGTTGGCATACCAGTGCAGGAGCAGAGGTGTACAAATCAACCAAGCATTAAAGCTGAAGGCTCTGAAATTGATAGCAAAAGATTGTGGGTCACTTTAGGATCAGTGCAGTCCTTTGCACTAAAGCAGAGCATCATTTCAGGGATATCTGTACCGTTCAGGATCTAAACCTGCCGTCACCGAGAGCCTGTGTCCACCTCAGTAAGCTAAAAATACCTGGGACTGATCTCAGGCACCGAGGCCAGCTGGTGCGAAAGGGCCTGCGTCCACACAGGGTTCAGCTCTCTTGCTCTCCAGAACAGGCTGGTCACATCCAATGTGCCTCTTGAAAATACCCCTGGCCTATGTTAATTCCCAAACAGTGCCCAGGAATTACATGAGAGGCTGCTAGCAGGTCTGGGCTCAAACTCTACCAGTGACCACTCTGACAATAGAGATGCTCAAGTGCCAAGACCAGGAAAACACTGACACCACCTAATTCACCAGTAAAGATGTAGCCAATGTTTTCCTCCTATAACCCAGCACAGATTTAGCTTTTTTTCTAAACAGCTCCCTTTCAGCTATAAGGCATCCTCCTTAAACCTCTGAGGTCAGATTTCAGCAGCAGATACCGTTTGCTGTTATGTCCTTGCCAGGGTTCTGTGTGTATTACTCATGCTGGATTTATTGAGACGATTAACACAGAGTGAAAAAGCGCAATAGAATATGCTACATTAGAATACATAAATTTAGTTGTAAACTGCAACCCAACTACGGTCTTCAGCAATTACTGCCAGTGTTATCCTGGTGTCCCAAAAGATGACTGCAGGCAGATGATATGTGATGAGAACTAATCTGACCAACTCTAACATCTTAATCCCACCTAAGCTCCAGATGCTTAGAGAAGGAGTGCTCCTAAAGCACATGCCTAAATTCCCCACATAGTCACCAGGGACTGGCGGGTACCTTTGGAGGCCTCCAAATAGGAAGCCTGCCTGGCTGATTGAGGTGTCCAAAATTAAGCAGGCAAGATCTTTCTCTAACGCCTCTGAAAGACAGCTGCCTCCTTCCATGAGGTAAAGAACTTAGGACACCTGATTTTTGAAGCAACCAAAGTGTATGTGTGAATTCAATATCTCAGGCAGAGATTCCATTCTGCCCAAAAGAGACACTGAATTTGAACCTGCACTGGTTGTTGAGCTTGACTCTTCACCACCTAGTTCTGTGCAAAGTAAGAATAAAGACAATAAAAATCACACTGAGTCAGAGAGTTCTTTCTAAATACCAAAGAGAAAAAAAATATTAGTTTATACAAGTTTTATTTTAATCTTTATTTTAATGGTCACTTGCAACAAGTAATAGAATCTGTTGATTTATTTTCTAATTAAACAAACGAACCACATTTATATAACGAGTTGATCACTGCTCATTTCTCAGACTTGCATCAAGTTCAGTGATTTAAAGGAGGCTTCAGCCTCAGGCCTATGTCTCCAAATAAACCAGAATTTTCTTTCTCAGCCCATACAGCACACAGTTATTCTTACCTCCAAGAAAGATACTTTTGGTTCCTCTTGGCATCCCTTGGGAGGAAAATAATCAAGAAAGACTGGTGGAGAGGTCAAATTAATGGAAGAGTTATCACCATGATTTTAAACTAATTGATTTGAGTTTCTTTTCAACCTTGCCTCCATTTTTAGCTTCTTTTATAAGTGTCTTAAAGACAAGGTTGCCTCAGGGTTGGCTCTAGAGTAATTGCCAGAACCCAACTCTAGATCTGAGAAATGGCAGAAGAGCAATCATCTTAGACACGTTTCCAGACTGTCATTGGATTTTCCACCAATATTTAAGGCAGATGGACAAAAGAGCAAACTACCAAACCACAACTTGCATCCCTGATTTTTTTTAGAGAAAAATTCACCTCGATGCCAGTTTTGACACACTAATTAAGCCACAGTAAAACCCCTTCCTGGCCTCCTAAAACCTGGTTGAGCTGTGAGAGAAGAAAACTACTGAGATGTTTTTCCAAAGATCCTTCATCTTCTATAAAATATAAAACTAATGTGAAGGTATGGAGTTAATTTAACCTACCCTAGGCAAATGCAGGTCTCTATCAGCTTTGAATGGTTAATCCATAGACAAGCCTCCTAATGAGTCTGCTATTGTATTGAGGTTAATGAGCCCTTGAGCATCTGGTGAAGGCACAGACACTTGGCAATTAGTGTCTTTTATTCAAACCAGCTGACAGGCTAGGCAGCAGTTGATCCCCCACTTATATTGTTGCCATAGTACCTAGCATGCCAACTCTGAGCCTGCATGTGCTGGTTGTGTTGGTTAAGAATGGATTCCTTCACCTTTATGCTGAGCCCAGCGATATGGGCTTTATGGAGTGGATTTGAACCACCAAGTCTCCTTTCAGGTCTTTATGGCTTGTGTGCATGGTCAAGAAATCTCAGAAATGAACTCTTCCTTGAGAGAGACCAATTCAATTCAGTTCAACCATCAAAGGTCAAACAGGATAGCTAGTGTATCAATACAACAGGCAGCAGAAAACTATTTTCTTTTCCCTGTTAGCGATACTAAGATATACAAAGACAAGCATACTAGAACAGTATTCCTTCCCAGCTTTCACTGCTCACAGGATGTGTTGGCTCCTAGGACATAAAGTACATATGGGAAGTGTAGGATTTTAAATTGCCTGTGTGCCGCCGGAGGAAGCTGTACCTGAAAAACAATTCATTTGTAAGGAAAGAGTGGGGGAAGAGGAGAAAAGAGAAGTAAAGAAATACTATTATTCCCCCTTAATGGATAAAGAAAATGAGGTACAGAAGGAGGTAACCACATCATCCATTTTCAGCTACTTTAACATCTAACTTGCATGCTCTGAATTGCCCCCTGGAGGACCCTACTTCTTGTCATTGGCTGTACATGGAAATTGCCAGCCTTACTTATTACTTTTGGTCTCTAAATTGTAGCTAAGATAAATCACTCCAGCAGCCTAAAGCAAATGTTATATATACGCTTCAAACAGGCCAAGGGTTCTGTGCCAGAGTGACGGCTGCTTCCCCTGGGATGACTCTAGTGGCTCTTAATCCTAGTTATTCATCCCACCATTCTCTCAACGTATGAATGTCTCAGCTGGGACATTGCAGCTGCAAATGAGGCAGCAACTAAACCATCATACTTCACAGGCTTGTTCAGGTAAACTGGCTTCCCTTAATAAACTAGGCTGACACCTGTGACAATCAAATCTTATTTAATATTGATATTGTGGTAGAACACACATATCAACCAAGCCACATTATCCTTGCCCTGGTTTCTGTTGTGCCATACAGGTTGCTAACACTCACATAACCTATCAAAGAGGGTTCATAGACACACACTTGGAAGAAGACTGAAAACACTAAAAAAAATAGCCCATTTAACAGCAATCTAATTTTCACAGTGACTTGGAAAACTGTGTTTAGTGGGGGACATGGACCGAACTTCTGACTCTAGACTAAGATTCAGGTATGTATATGTTTTCCCTGAGAAGCAGACTTTAAACTGCCTTGGTGTTTGTTTGGGGAAGTTTTGCTTAGGAGCTGAATCTTAGAATTTCTGAAACTGTGTATCGCCCTACTAAGCACATCTGAAGTTAAGAGCCAGCATTTAACTCCATGGTTTTAACTCAAAAATCATCTCAATTTTCAAAAAAGCAAATCTAAAGTGCCTGTTTTAAGTAAGTACACATAATGTAACTAAAAGCTAAAAAAGAATATCATTTAGAAGAATATGCAGCCAAAATGTAGCTACCTCCTGGAGTGCTTTAAGCTATCCAAGTAGTGCATAAAGAGCATCCTAACTCATCCACTAAAATAACTTACTGGTCTCGGATCATTGATCATTTATATTATAGTTTGGATGTTTTTCTCTTTTTTGGTGTTGTGAAGTGCTTGAATTATGTCTTTCTGCTGTGAAAAGCAATTCCTTATAATATGATCCAGGAAACTACCAGGAGAAAGTGTGCATTTTCAAACAGAGAATCTTTGCTCTATTCCTTCTTTATTTAGCTTGACTGTAGAGATCCCCAAGCCTGTCCTCAAATTATCTTCATCTGGGTCAGTTGGCCTAATAACAGCAGTTTGTTGCCCGGTACCCAATTTTAATTAATCTTCTTTAACTAAAATCTCTATTAAACAGCTCTCAAATTGTGCTTTTCATTGGAAATTGAGTTATCCTTGTCTGAAATGACCATAAACGGGTGCTAAATTAGTCCTTCAGCGTTTTCTGAGAGCAAACATTTTGAGGTAGGACTGATGTTATATGGTATAGAATATACCTTTGGGGATTCCCTTTGGGGAGTTCAAGTCAGCTGTCCTGGCTGTGTCCCCTCCCAACCTTCTTGCTCACCACCGTCTTAATCACTTTGAGGGCAGAGTGACAAAAAAGAAGAAGTTTTGAGGCTGTGCGAGTACTGTTCAGTAATAGACGAAACATGGCTGCATTATCAGCACTGTTTTATCCACCAATCCAAAGCACAGCACCATAAAGGCTGCTGTGAAGAACGTTAACTCCATCCCAGCCAGACCCTGTACAATCAATAAAAGAAATACTGAAAAGTTTTATCTCTACGTATACAGAGAGACACGTATATAAATACTTCTGTGTACAATAGTTTCCTCAATAACCTACGTTCCTCATCCCTCCACAACCACTATTTGTATGATTTTCTTAGAGTCCTAATGCAGGAGCCTTTACTCATACAGTAGCACAGAACTCACCCAGCCCTGTGGGCATAAAAGTCTACCTGCACTGTTACAGATGCAGACCTGAGGCCAATGTGATGCTATTTTTAAAAAGCAAAAAAATATAGATAGGCCATCTGATATATCAAACAATAAGTACTTCAAGACATATCTGACTGCAGATGTGCACATAGATCTTTTTATTTACTTACGTAATTATTTCAGTATACAGACATGGCTTGGGTTCGTTCACTTTTTAATTCCTAGCAGCACTAATTACATGCTTTCGCGTGGTTTTCACTTAGCTTCACTGACAAAGCATAGAGGATGATTTTAAAAAGATGACTTGTCTAGACACAGATTGGTTTTGCCATAATTTAAAGTAACATTTGATCTTGCTGGGATTTTATTTACAGATCTCGGTTGGCAACACTTTCTCATAAACACGGACAAAAGCACCGAGTACATTTTTATGATACTCTGTGATATCTTTTCACTGCTCTTTCAGAATGATGTTCCTATTTCAGAGGCACTTAGGGGTAAAGTGTTCTGTGAAGGGTGATTTAATCCTCTATGCTGTCTTGGCAGGCCTGTTCCTGGGTTGCTCTGCCCACCATTTAGAAATCTTTCACATACATTCTGCAGTCTTTCACATTTAGGAATATTCACTTGAAAATAATATTCTTTCAGCTTGGGCTGCCAGGGATGAAAATTAGACTTTCCAAACTGAGGTATGTGCTGATAAATTGGCATTGTAGAATATGCAATCGTGCAATCATTTTCATAATGCAGGGGAAATGTTTTCCTTGTTTTCAGCTGTTGGGCATAAGAACTGTGATAGCTCTCTGCATCCTTGTATGTCTTTTCCTCTGCAGAGGATATGGTGCCTGGAAAGGAAGCAATATTTTGAAGTCCTCCACATTAATATGAGGTATTTTTCTAGAATTCAACAATCTGATATGTTTTACTAAATTACAAATAATATATTCTCATAGCAACGGCTGATTTTTAGCAACCTTATGCTTGGATCAACAATATCACACTTAGAATAGCAAGATCTTACATGTTCTTACTCTACCAAAAAAAGCAATTTATTATATTTACAAATAAGTATATCTACATTTCTTTGTGTGGATTTTGCAGGAGATAAAATATATCCTAAAATTATGCTAGGATCCTAGATATTACGCTAGGATCCTACAAGCACCTGTATGAAGTGAGCTGTAACAAATATATACCTGTGTAATGCACGTGATTCAACACTCAGCCGTTCAATTGTTCATATATCTCTTTTTTTTTTACAGTGCACACACATATGACATACGTGTTTGGAACACACATGGACAGACATAGACCAAACATTTCAGGAGTACCAGATGATTCTAATGTCTGCATTTTCTGCTGCTCAGCTTCCAGAAACCGTAACAACGCTCAGCATTTGCTCACTCTCAAGCCTCTCTCTGGCATGCCAAACTGAGCATCCAAAAAAAGAAGCACTGGGAAGCCAGTCACTTTGGGGTCTGACAATGTTTAACATGGGACTGAGCCTCCTCCGTGATTTTGTCATGTCTGTGTAACATCACTGAGCTGTTTCACTGGTGAGTCAGGGACACTGGTGACGAGGGGGTCAGACATCTCTACTTTTCAATCTATTCCTGCCTTTCTTCATCCAGGGGCTTTAGAAAGGAGAACGATAAGGTTTGTTTCAGTTCGTTGCCTCCATTTATGTCTTCCACTCCAAAACTGAGATGTTAAGTTTTATACTTTCCAACCTGGTTTTCCATCATCTCTGAAGGTGGCTTCTTTAGCCTTTCTCCACTGATACCGGAATGACTGTCATTAAATTCACTGACTCCTCTGCCACTGTCCTTCACACTCAATTGAATTGGAGCTGAATGGGCACTAAAACCAAAAGGAAACCATTAAAACTTTCTTTTCCAGGCACCACAAGAATACGAAGTGCAGTATTTCCAACTGTTAATTTGGAGAAATAGACATATTTACCTTTAATTGGAAGCAGTCTTTTCCTCCAGCTGAAGAGACGAAGGATGAAAAGAAACATGAACTTGACTCTCCTAGAGGAGAAAAATATCTTTGCTTATTCCTTTGCATAGATTTAAATATCAGCGTGGCACAAACGAGTTTCAGATTAAAAAAGACTGAAGTGCAAGAACTAAAGAACAGTTCAACAGTGAATGTAAATACGGCACAGACGTGCATAATACTTAGCTGCAGTATAACCTGCATATTTACAGGATGAACAAATCTGTTTTTCTCAGTTTACAGGTCGAGAAGCTGAAGCACAGAGGAATCAGTCATGTGGGCACTCGGCAGCCTCGTCGTGGGGCCCTTCTCAGGGTCAGCAGCATCCAGGTCAAGCAGCAGGGAGCTGGGCAGCGCATCCTCATCCAGCTCCACCCTGACCAAGCTCTGAGAGAAGGCAGGGCTGTTGTCATCAGTGTCGAGGATGAGGATGTGCACAGCAGCCGTGCCGCTGTCCTTGGCCCACCAGCTCCAGCATGTAGGAGGGCTGGCGCTCGCCATCCAGCTCCTGGAGCAGCACCAGGTCAGAGCAGCACGGCTCTGCACCACCTCACCGGAGGGGCTGTTGGGGACCGCTCGGGACAGCAACGGGGCAGGGGAGAGGGAAGGATGGGCCAGGGTCTATCAGGCAGGAGCAGTCCCTTTTGGCTGCTCTTAGCTACTTCTGGCATACCCAGGGCAGCCTGTGCCAGCAGAGTATTTAAAGCAAAGAGGGCACAAATGACCAGGCCTTCTCTTCCCCCTCAGCTTGACTGGTCAGCAAGAATCTCTTGGGCAAATCTTGCAAGGTTAAAAGACATCAGTTAGTGATAGTACTGCCAGCTAAGTATACAGTTGGAAGATATTTGCAGAGGTACCAAGGAGGAAGAGTTAAAGCTGAGTTGTGAGCTCCTTTCTTTAACTTGCTCTGAGCATACAAGGTAATGTAAAGAGTGTTTATTTAAAATCCCAGAAAAGGAGAAATACAAGGGTGGTTTTAAAAGCTAGCAGCTCTCTCACCTGCCCAAACAGCATTTGCCAGCGGCCTGTTTCTGAGGTCACCACCAAATTCGCCTTCTTTAACCTTCTCTTTAGAAAGCAGCAAAAATTAAGGTCCATGGAAAGAGGACAAAAACTGCAGAGAAGCTTTAGCCTACTCTGATTTCAGAGAGGACTCTCCTACTTGTACTGAAACACAAATGACTGATGACCAATGGGACTGAAGATATTGGTCACAGCTAGAAAGTGGCAGAAACTTAGTTTTATGAAGTGATGCCAAAAGGAGTCGTGCAGCCCCTCTGTATTCGTCCGGCTGTTTCTGAGTCAGCCTGATTTTACGCACTAGTGCACTTACTGGGAAGCAGTTGCTCTGCTCTACTTGTCAGTCTCTGGTCCTAGCAACAGTGGCAAAATTATCTTTGAACAAAGCCTTTTTATAGGAATCATGAATATTGCTTTATCCTATAAGCTCTATACAGAAAATCTCCCATCTGTGAATGATTTAATTTTCCAATATGTCTTTTTTACTTGATAAAGGCAGGAGGGTTCTTTTAGCCCACCAGGGCTGACAACTACTGTAGCATTTCAAGATATGCTTTTGACAAAGACGTTTTAGCAATGAGGGGCCAACAGTCCATGACTGATCTCTTGGTCTTACTTTTTCATAATCAAGCCTGAGGTAGCAATGTTTTCTGTTAGGTCTTCTGGGACTTTCTTTGATTCTCCCTAGGATCACACTTGCTCTGGGCATCACGGCCCCGCAGGCTGACTGCCATAGGTGCACGGTCCTCCCGTTATCTTCTTGCACCTGCTCTGACCGACCATCTCCGAACGAAGCAGCGTGTGCTAACGAAGGACGTCTGGAGTTTAAAGAAAGACATTTTCTGAGGCGAGATCAACGCTACAGCCGTGAAGTGACAGGCAGGCTAGAGCAGACGCTGCAGATGTGTCCCCTGCGGCACCAGGCACTGACCCGACGCTGGTCACACACCCTGCGGCCTGCCGGGCCTGCTTCGGGGCTCCGGGCTGGATCTCCCTGTCGGAGTCCCGGGGAGGACAGACCTGCTGCCTCTCCATGACGGGTGGTGCGGGGGAGCCCCCAGAACGGAGACACAGACACAGACACAGACACAGACAGACACACAGACACACACAGACACAGACACACAGACACAGACACACACACAGACACACACACACACAGACACACAGACACACAGACACAGACACACACACACACAGACACACAGACACACAGACACACAGACACACAGACACAGACACACACAGACACACAGACACACACAGACACACACAGACACACACACACACACACAGACACACACACACACACACACACACACACACCCCCCCCAGGCTGTCGCCCCGCTTGCAACCCCCCCGCCCGCCCCCACAAACGCCTCGCCCGCCCCCGCAGCGTCTCCAATTCCCCGCTTGGACTACAGAGGGAGCCCGGGGCCCTGCTTTGGAGAGAGCGGAGGGGCGGCGGGCGGCGGCACCTCCTCAGGGCCGGGAAGGGCGGGAACACCGCCCCGCAGCCCCCGGCCCCTCAGAGCCCGGCCGAGGTGCGGCCTGGGTCTGCTCTCGTCTCCCCTCTGTGGAAAAAAAACCCACAAGAGTAGGACGGGACCCCCGGGCAGAGCCTGCCCGAAGGAGGAGGGAGCTGCCCACGGGCAAGGTCAGACCCGTCAGGTTTAGTTTAGCCGCCTCCTCGAGTCTTCTCCAAATCTCCTTCCGCGCGTTTCATATTCGCCAGCTCTAATCGCGAAACCATCACTAGCGTGTTTTGCGAACAAATGGAGCTGCAGGGAGGCTGCTCCAGGCTCCCCGAATGTAGCGCAGCGAGCTGGTCTTAATGGGAGCGTAAACTTCTGCGAGACCTTGAAACTCCTGCTCTTTGACTCCTTGGTTTTTCCCGGTGAGGTAAACAATCTCTGTTTGGTTTTATCCCTGGTGCAGGTTCCTGTAAAACCCGAAAACAATTTGCATTTCTCAACCGTCTGCACATTCTGTAGATTTTTATGGCAGCGTGCTCTCATGTGCAATAGCTTCAAGATTTAAACACCAGGAACTGAAACCGTTAAGAAGGTAACTGATATATTTGAGGAATAAAGCTGAAGGGTAGTTTCTGGGGGTTTATTTTAATTTTATAATCATGCCTTGAAACAGAAGCAGGGTGATCAATCTAAACCAAAAGCGTACAAATGAGGTATGTCTCAATGTCATATTATCTCATATTCTTATTAAAATCTTTGATATTACATTCTTCTGTGATTAGGACCAGAGGGTTCAGCCTGCTAAAAAGAAAGATACCGGTAAAAATACTCATCTCTTTGATAAAGTGTATTGCAAGAAGATAATTCAGGTTCACACAGAGCTAAATACGCCGTATATTCAGTACCCTCATGGCAGGTTAAAATATAGTTGAGGTTACTAAAGCGCAGCAGAGTAGGAACAAATCATCTTTATCAATTCAAAGGCATCATTTCTTTAACCTGGTGCAAATTAAGGAAGAATCAGAGTTAACTGATATCTGGACTAGATACAGAAGATGATTTCTTGAATTCCATCATCTTCATCTTATCTCTAATCTGTTAAGCCTTTTTTACCTAAAGCATCCTTTCAGACCCACACTAAACCAACAGCATTATAAGGCTGCAGCAGGACAGTATTTGTTATTCTAATGATTTATAACCAAATACTTTACTTATTAGCAAAGGCTAATACTGGATCCATCAGTCTGGACACAAGTAAATTAGCCATTAACTTTCTGACACCTAGCATAAAACAACCAGTTAGGTCTGGCCATCTAAGTAATTAATTTAAGTTCTCTTTGTGGACACCATGGGGATTATAAGGTGGGCTGAAAGTACTCATGTATCTCAGTTGACTAATTTATATTAAATGCCTATTATTTAGGTTACTGAAGCTAGGGAAAATTAACTCCCCATCACAATAACATAGCTATAGTAGGAGCCAGTTCCACACAGGTACATAGGTGTCTCCCCCCCAGTGGTTTCAGTGGGAGATTTCTCAACATCTAGGCCTAGGAATCTCCTACATAACACTTTTCATCTTTAGATCAGAAACGATTTTACAGACAAAAGCAAGGACTTTATTCCTAACTTATAGATGGGGAAATTGAGATACAAAGAGAAATTAAGTCTGTAAAATCCTGTAAAGATGAATTGACTGATCACTCTCCTTTCTCAGACAAAAACCAAAGAGCGTTCAGGGGAACCGGCATACAAGAGGTCCGAAACAGCCCAAGGGGGACACTGCCAGGGCACAGCCAGGGCTGCTCCGCAGCGGGAGGGGAGCGTGGCAGTGTCCTCACTGACAGGGACACAGTCCCTTGATACCCAAGCAGAGCAGGTCTGGGGACCAAGGGTCATCCGAGAGCCCAGTGACTACCAGACAGGTTTGCAGCAATGAAGCAGGTCTGAGGAAAGTCAAGGCAGCAAGCCAGGGCCAGGGAAGAAGTTCTGGCGATGCACCCACAAATACTTCTTTGCACCATACATAGGTAAACTGAGGAACCCCGTCACAGGATAGTACAGGTGCTGAAAGTTTAGCAAGCTTCAAAATCCATGGAAGAAAAGACTACCAACAGCTGTTACAGACAGCACTCCCATCTTCAGTGGGAAGTCCTGGCACTTTGACTTGGTGGAGCCTGAGTGAATGTATTCAGGAATATCAGTTACCTACTTATACCAATCTTATCATCTTCCCTAGGCTCCTGCCATGAGCCACCCTCACCAGCACGCTACTGCACTGGTTTGATCAGGCGGGCAGAGCCATGACACAGTACAGCCAGGTGTGTGCCCTTTGCATAGCTTAGAGGTGGCTGAGAACACCTGCTCATCTGACTCATGGTCCATTGTACTTGACCCCTTCACTTGTCTGAAGGAGAGATGCTTCGGAAATACCTACTCTGTAATTGGGCTTCAATTTTTGTGTTTGCAGCATTTCATCTATTCTACCTATTGGGGGGGAGGGGGGAGGGTACATGGTGGGGGTTTTTTGTGTTTAAGGCTGTCTGCCTGCCTGCCAAACTGAACTGCTGATATATCTACAGAAAGAAAGTGTACGTATCTTTTTTTTACCTAATTAAACCAAGTCTTTTTATAATTATGATCCCACAATACTACCTGCCTATGAAAATGCATATAAACTGATCATGATTTTAGCCTTTCTACATTTGTTTTGTCTATACTTTTGTCTGTGTGTTCACTCTTCTGCCCCTTGCCAGTCCCTTCCAAATCCATTCATCAGTTACAACTACATCTGAGTCAAGTAGAAGTCCCAAAACATTATATTCTTACAATAAATAGGACAGCTTGAAAGCAGGGGGAAAGGCTGCAGCATGGGCCCATACATTACTACACACTAGAGAATCAGCCTGGGAGAGAGCCATTGTGAATGCCTTAGCTGCTGGAGAAGCTTCTGTTGGTGTTCCCTCCTTATTAGACCCCAGAGAATCCAACTTTGTGGAAAAAATCCTTAGGAAAACAGACTTCATTTGCTCTGTTGCCTAAATTGCCCGTCACTCTTCAAAGCTGCCAGACAACAATCAAAAGTTTGCCTTTGCAGCTTGCTAAGCCAAACTTTGGTTGGTGTGATCAGCTTAACTCCACCGGCTGCAATGGACTCATGATCTAGTCGACTCATCCATCAATGCTCACAGGGTTTTGGTCCCAATATACTGGGCATTAAAAGAGTGAGAGAGAAGGACTTCATCCTTCTTTCCCAGTGCCAGTTCTTCCACTGCTTCCCGGGTGGCTCCATATTCTTCTGGATTTTTGTCATCTAGCAAGTGTAATCAGGTTGGGTTTTTTTCATAGCTTGGCTGATCAAAGGAGATTCGCTGTAAATAGAGAGATTGTAGATACTGTAAATGAATATTCTGCTCCACTTTCCCTCCCCAACTAATTTGAAAAAAGGTCAAAGCTGTCTTCATCAAGAGAGACATCGTTAACAGAAATCTCACAGATTTAAGTGTTGTATGTATTGTTTATTTCTGAAATCAGAGGAAGAAGAGCCGTTAAAAGATACACAAAGTACTCTCATCCATCTCGCTGCCAAGGCGAGTTTATTTCTGCCACATACTTGCTAGTGCAGTGGTACTCAAATGACAGTGCTTGGAGCTGCTTCTGCCACAACCACGAAGCATCAGTCACTCTTTGAGCAGTGACACCTTCTGCTCCTTATAGCCCAGAACAAGGTTCTTCCAGGGTTCCCAGTGGCTATTTCCACCAAGTAAATTCAAAATAACAAGTATTTGTCTGCAACCCGCACAGCTGCTTCTTGTCTTTTTTTGTTGATTTTTTTTTTATTATTTTTTGGTATAGCTCCAGCAAGGATCAAAACTGGGGATTAACACATACTGTGCAGGACCAGACTTCAGAAATACCCCAAAAGACTACATCAAAGAGTACTGCAGGCCACAGGGGGAAATACAATGTTAATAAAATCCTTCATGTGGAAAGTGAGCAAATACAACATGGAACAACAAACTGCTTAAGGGCTATCCCAAAATTACTTTTGGATGTAGCAATGGCAGTACGAATATTTAGGAATAATACTTGGAGGAGATGCATGTTTCATCAATGAACATATTAAGGTAGTCATGCTCATACTCATAGGAAACTAGTATTGGTTGCCTATATGTCTTTGAATGCTTGCTGGTTTGTTTTAAAATGTTTGTGAGTCCTGAACTTCACATTATTCTTGTTTCTCATTATCAGTTAATTGCCATCATTAATCATTGTTTTCTTGATTAAAAAGTAACAGTCAGTTCAATACCATGTGATATGGATGACTAATCACAACTCAGGAGTAATAAAGAGTTGAAAGAAGTGTTCACGAACAAGTTGTCATCTGTAATTTGTCCTCATAAACTAGTTGACAAATACTTATGCGCAATGAATACTTCCATACAAATTAAGATGAGCTTGAAAATGATTTATAAACAGGGAAAAATAGTTTAATTCATCTCATATTTCATTTGCAATAAATAATTTGGACAAATACAGTTATCAGAGGGGGGAGCAGAAGACCTTTATGTAAAGTGAGTATTTACAATGCAAATGAGTTGAAAATCACTTTTGCTATTGCTTTATGCTGTCAACATTTTAAAGTGCCAGGTGCTGATGTAATTTCCCTAGAAAGACTGTTCCATAATCCTAAGAGCATTCCCTCTTCAGAAAGTTTTGTCAGAATTTTCTCTTTCTTAATTATTTCATTGCTCCTTATACAACTCCATCTTTCTCTGGTAGATGGACTCCTTCATGCAGACTGTCCTGCCTGTCACTTCAGTACACTTGGTTCCACCAATATTAAATACGTTTTGAGTAGGATTCAGTTATCTATATTAAGCCATCACCCGCAGCAATTCGAGATGCCCTAAAATACCTGAGATTCTCAGATGGGGATGACAAATGAACCACAGAACCTGTGGAGGACCCACTGACTGTTGGAGAGGAGCTGGAGACCAAGCACAACACCTTAGGGCTTCTCAGGTGGTAGCAGACACCTGCATGGGGACAATTGATTAGAAGAAGAGAACTTCATTGCCTGTAATGAATCTCAGGCAACCTCACCTGCATGTGGAAGGCCTACTGACAAATCTAACCTTAAATGCCTTAATCTGGAGCTGTACCCAACCCCTAGAATTAGGTGACATAGAAGTCACCCAGAGAGACTGCTATCTCCATGCCACAGTCTTGGTTTTTTACATGCAACCTAAAAAAGCATTCCATCTTTGTATTTTCAAAATTATCCATTTCTTTGCTTTCGTTCACACCTAAATTAGACATCTAAATTCATTGACTACACGCTTTTTTATTTTTCCCCAAATGAATGACTCTTTATTCCATTTTATCCTTTTCTTGACTATAAGCCTGCACTCTCATTTTTATTCCTCTATCCACATGCAGCTTGAGCACACTTCCCTTCCCATGCTGGCATAACAAGGTACTGTGGAAACAAGCTGTTTATGTAGTCTCTTAGAAAACTAATTAAGCTATTAGATAAGAGTATGGGTAACAATGAACCAGATGATACATGGTGTACATCTCTGAATTAGAAAAGGAATCTTCCAAAAGCTTCCACAATCTAATTGGGCAAAAGGAAATACTTTTGCTTGGATGGATCCACAGAATAGCCAAGGGTCTACAGCAAGTCAAGAACCCACCTGAGTATTTGGATTTCGTAATAGAGAGTGATCTAATCCAGTTAACTTGGATGCCTCAGTTGTACCCACATTTAAATTGCCAGGTGAAACAATTTTTCTATGGGAAGATTCTATGTTCCCTGGAGAGAGGCAGGTGCTGGTTAAGACCTCCTGAGGAGGAAATCTGCTTTCCCAGGAATAGACAACTCAGTTTCTTGGAATTGTTCTGCCCCTGAAACCTTCAGTGTCAGCTACCTCTGCCCTTGGGTTATACAGCACTCTTTAGAAACATACTGCAGCACAACTGAAATAATCACCTAAAGATTCGGTGTGAATCAGTGCCTGAATCAGGCAAACTGTGTCCCACCTTTCAGCTGTGTCTAGCAAAGCTTATTCTTACATAGAGCAGGCTGTTACCATCTAGGTAGCTAGTGATTTATTGCTCTTAATACATTGGTTCCATTATTTTCACCACAGAAGCAGCAGTTAGATTCTGCCAGCAGCAGTTACCAGATTTGTGGTTTTTTTCTTTTTGAGCACAAGTACATTTGCTTTGATACATTTACCACTGCAAAAGTGAAAAAGTGATAAACCATCTTGAAATTCAGGTATTTAAATAAACACCCTTGCTCTGACATGTTCTATTCTATAGCGTTCAAATTGTTATCACAAAAAATTGATTTTACAGTATGGTCTTTATGAGAGGAAAAGTATGTGAGTGAGTGTGGGCACAAGTGAGAATGTGTAAGCGTGTATGGGTAATTTGTCTAGTTACGGATATCCAGTGCAAAGCCACCCCCCCACAGAGATTAGTAATACAATCCAAAGCGTAAATCAAGAGATACAAATAGACAGAAACCATCTTGCGCACTTTGAATAGCTACTATAGATGATCTTTTTGTCGGCCTACAAATTACTCAAGTGTCTCTAAGGGGATGAGATACATCATCTTTTACTATTAGCTATTATTGTTACATGCCTGAAGGGATGGAGTAGTGTGCTTCTATTTCAATTACTCAGGCTTCTTTACTGGATATGGATTGAACTGATTTTACCCTATAAGAACAAATGCTGTTATTACATTTAATGATTAAAATCCTGCTTGCACTCAGCTAAAATATAAATCAGTAGTTTGGAAGAACAGGCTTCAAGCTAAACAAAATTGCTTTGGGAGACAAAATAACTCAGGGAATTACCAATGGGCTATTCAGACTTTCACCTCTATAGCAGGTCACTAATTGGATCTAGACCAGGTTCATAGTAGTGACCTGAATTTGGAACCAAAATTATTATGTCTGCTGTGCAGCCTTCAGTGCCTGGTGGTCTCCATCCAATTCCTAGAAAGTATCTGTACCAGGATGGGCATGACAGGGAATGACTCACCCAGCCATTTAGTTAGCATAGTCTGAGTTGTGTCATATTTTGGAGATGCCTATTGCTCTCCATTCAATAGAGGAAGTGTCTAGATTACTAGCCCAGAGTTAGACTATTTATTTTTAGATAGATGAAATTAGGGAAAGGTACAGAGCAGCTGGTTGATGAGGGAAATTTTGTCATATGCAGGAGTTGCATATATATATTTTTCCTGAATTTCTAGAGCTCAAAGTCCAGAAACTCGCTTCATAATATGAAAAAAACCCAACTGTGTATGTGCAAAAAACAGGAATACTGATATTCTCCTTGTGTCACCATGAAAAATAAGTCTGGATGCTAGTTAGATGCTAATAATACCAGACATAGCCTTTGGTTTTCATTTTACTTCGAGGCTACATTTCAAAAATCCAATGATTCAGGGTGGAGATGAGGGCAGAATATGTCCCTTCAATATGAGAAACACATTTACAGCAGGAGGCAGGTTGGTCCATAATACTAAGAATTTATTACTTCTTTATCTGTTTTATCAGCTGATATGTCCTATTTTCCTCCTTCAATTCAGTACAGACTCATGAGTCAGGAAGAGCCCTGCAGGACTATTTTATCCCAGGGGAATGCCAGGATTTCATATCATATCTCTTCAAGCTCCTTTTGATTATAATTGCTTTGTGATTTCATGCAAAACTTCAGCTCTAGTCTGTATTCTTTATCATATGAAGTTCTACTGGAACTAGCCAACTGTTTTGCTGTGGGTTTTGTTTTTGTTTTTTTAAACTATCGGCTATCAGCATCTTTGCTTGAAAGCTCGCTTCTTGGATACACACACATTTCATACTGTGGCAAAGAGGTTCACTGGGTAATCTGAGCTCTCTGGGTGAGAAGGGGGCAGATATCCATTGAATGATACTTAAGTGGGAAACATTTGGTCAATGGCTCGTTTCCTCTCCACAGTCTAAGTCTGCTACTTTTCCCTGCCAGATGGTGTGTGAGATTTATTTCTGAGCTTCTAGACAGAGATGAGGCATTTGAGCTGCTTTGAGGCCACATCTCTTCTCCAAAACTTTTCTAAATGAGGATTTCAGAAGTCTCTGTTGTAAATTTTGAAGTGGAAATCTTTTAGAATTCAGTTTGCTCCATATTTGCAGCGGAATTTTTTAGTTGTCTTCCCAACCAAAACAGCTTAAAGGCACAAAACCAGAAAAAATACATTGCACGGTGTAAGCAAGCGCATATGCACATACTCAAAACTCAGTATTTGGACTGTGGGTAGACATTTACTTCTGATTGAAGAGGTCCAGCTATAGGCAGCATCCTATTCTAAATAAATACAGCAAGACAATGCAGCTCTGCACAAACATGCCAAACTTTCCTCAGGACTTCTGACAGCAGGCAGCCAATTACTTTGAAAAGAATGGGTTCTGTCTCATGACTGCAGCAACACAAATGCATCTCCCTTGATCCCAACATCAAGGTAGAGCTTTGCATTTCCAATATTTTAATACAATACAAAGCAGCGTTTTCAATGTTGGGGGGGGAGGGGTTTATAGGTGGCAGCTTGTTGGGTTTTTCTGCAATCAGATGTAACAGCGGCAGGGTTAAAAGAGGTATATAAATAATAGATGGTTTCTCTCACCTAAAGAGGGATCTGCCAATTCTTGCCCTCCTTTTAATTTGGGAAGGGAATATCATTTAAAAGATGACAGATTCTTTCCCATCAAGTCAGAGAAGAAGGAGGCCTCCGGAAGAACAATGGCGGATGCCACAGCATGACTATCTGACAGGCTTGAAAAGTGACTGTAAAGTTGCCAACACAACAAGCCTTTTATCTTTGATGATAGTATTTGAAGCTTGTGATTTTCATCCAAGGAATAGGAGGAGTTATATGATGTCCTCCCACCACCTCTTTTCTTACTGTTTTAATTACCATTATTTAAAAAAATATAAATATTCACCAAATAGACATCCCTTTTTTTTAAAATTCCTATAAGTGAGTCACAGGAATATCTTCACTACACTGCTGAACTTGGCTTTATTCCTAACATAAAAATGCATAGCTCTTTTTAAACTTCTTTGCCTTTAGGTTCATTTTCTGGGTAAATAGGTAGCCTTACATGCAATTAAATTTCTTTGAAAGCTTACTCACAGGTCCATTCAATTACTGGGAAGACTTGCCACATGTACTAATACAGCCAGGTCTTCTTTCTATGTGAGTGACAGTCACGAATGAGGCTTTCCTGAGCAGGCTGTAGCCTTCAGCACTCAAGGGGATGCACTCAAGACCCAATTAAAACCTGGACTGGGGTGTTACAGTAACTAGAATCTGGTTAATTAAAATTCTTCCACTCCTCCTGTGTGAGCAAGGGGCCCATGTTGGCAGACGGCACTCGCGTGTGTTCGGCTCGGGCAGTTTTGTAGTGCAACGCTCAGCGGTGGCATGCCCGGGTGCCTTGCTCCGGTCGGATGCATCAGGTGCTCAGGTTCCCTTCAAAAAAAACAAGAGCTGATTTGGTTCCTACACTGCAGCCTGCTGCAACAAAGCCAAAGAGAAGGATGCATTTGAAACATTGCCCCTTGCTTAGGCTAGAGCACTTATCTCAGACACGGTTGTCAGCGTGCAATTCAGAGCCTGAAACCTCATGCTGGCTTAAGCTTTTGGATTTCCCTTGAGGAGAAGGCCACCGCAACAGCTCTTGTTTGTACAAAATCTTATCTAGGAAATGGTAAAGCTGAGTTCGGTGTCTTCCTCAGATGAACAGGGTTTGAATTTATACCTCCCAGAAGTACTGGAGGATGCATGAACTGCCATCTGTAGGCTCACCTGGGTAGAAAGATGCCTCCACATCTGTTCAAGCTGAATTTTTCTGCAGCCAGGCGTGCAGAATTCATGGCACCCAAAGGAAGAACAGCAAAAGAGCCTGATTCTGTGCCTTGCAATAGGGACAACTGTGTATCCAGCTGCAGTTAGATAGTACTGTGTGCACATCCTACCCTACATCAGCACTGGAGGGAAAAAAATCATCCAGGGAAAAGAAAGAGGCTTTTCCATCCCCTGTTGAGGCACCTAATGTCTAAGCTGGAAATATACTCTGTCTCACCTCTTCTGACCCTGTAAATTTTTCACACCTGCTTTAAACAAGAAGGATGTCAGGGATCTTCTTAAGAGTATATCATCTGACTTATAGCAAGGATATCCTTCTCAGCTATACAATCCCCCATCTTAATCTGAACAATGTGAACATTAATTTAAATCCTTGGTCTTCCACTTCCTGACCAAATGCTCCACACAGCATGTACTGTATAAATGATCATTAACTCCAGAAGTTCTTAACTGAAATCAGTGTCATCCAAACAACTTCATCTTGGACCAAGCAAGCTGAGTAATTAGATTTTATGAGAGATGGTATACATGCTTTCACAAGTGGTCTAAGCCAATATAAAGCCTCATTGCTCTCAAAAAAATAGTGATTTTAGCCTGTGCCCCACATTTCTGCTCATTAGCACTCAGGTAGCCATATGGTTGTTGTCTTGCTGATTGAGCTGACTGTACAGCCACAGAAATGCCTGTGCTTGCATGGGGAAGTCATGGGCCCGTGTGCCCACGATTAGAGGGACAACAAGTAGGAGCAGACTTCCTCTTGTGGCATTCAGACCAGCTTAAACTGCCTGTGTCCCATCATTTGCTGTAAACCAGCAATTATAACTGCTGGACCTCCATCATAAGATGTAGACACCAAGGGAGTTTGCTCCAAAATATCAGTGACATTCTGGGACATAAGCAGGAACTTTTCAATCAAGCCCAAGCAGCTTAGAAGGGTTTTTTTCTGATCACTGTCCTTTATTTGGGCTTTCTACATGGTATTTTAAGCGCCTGGAGCTGTTGTCTTGAATTTGAATCCTCTGTGGAATAAGGAGAGTTAAATGGGATTTTTGGCACACTTCATGCATGGCAGTATGCTGCACTATCCAGGCAACAGGAAAAATATGTGAAATATTCCTTTTCCAGCATTAAAAGTAACACTTCTCAAGATTATCTGTGATTTCTTTTACATGAACATAAGAAGAGCATCATTGAATAGACCAAAGGCATGTTTAACCCAGTTCTTGTTTTTGACAACAACCAATAGCAGAAGCTTTGAGGAAGACATTAGGAAAGAAAGAAAAAACACATCAATAGCAAACCTTCCCTGCTTCCCTCCGTCAGCAGCTTAGGGTATTCCTCAGCCACAGGTTATATCAGATCCTCCTGTTTTACAGACATTCTATTACAGCTTGAGTAGGCTGCAAGAGATATTTCCCCCACGAATCTGACCCCCCCCGCCAACTGTATTTAAGTCTGGGCTCTCCCAGTATCCCGTGACAATGAGTTCCATAATTTAATGATGTGAAAATACTGAATTTGTTTGTTATAAGTTTCCCGGACAACTTCACTGGGTTTTACATTAAGTAATTATTGTCTATTCACTTTTTCTACAGTGTTCAGTATTTCTATACCCTTTTTCCCAGTTGGTCCCTCCCCAGACTGCAGTATCTCATTCTACAAAATAGCTGGGCCAGACTTTTGGCTACCATTGATCGCCCTGGTGAATATTTTCTATCTTTTTTGTCCAGGGGTGATGATAAACATTATTCATAAGGAAGGAGAACTGTAAATGATCTGTAACTGAATCTCATAATCAAGAGCCCTACCCATTAAGCTGCAAACTCAGGCTCTCTTTTCTGCTCTCTTTCTAGTCCTGTAGCTCTTAGACACAAATGCTATAAATGCCAAAGGATTTACTTCTTCATTTCTCTCCAACGCCTTGACTGTCTAGTTGTAGTTTTGCCTGGGATCCTCCTTTGGAGTGAAACAACTTATTTTCTGCTAAACTTGTTTCCTCCTACTCTTAACCCTCCTGGTTAAGACCTCAACAGTGGCATGGGTGAGACTGCATCAAGTTCAGTCCTCCAGCGCTGTTCTAGATAGCTCCAGCTATCTTCAGCTCTTTATTTTAGATACTTAAAATACTATGGCTACAATGAGTCCAGCAGAGCCTGAAGGCCAGTATCGAGGGGCTTTGTCCTGAGCAATAGGAGTGCAGGACATTGCCACTGGCTTTGACCACAAGCACTCCTATATGCGGGCGCTGCTGTGGCCTCGGTTCAGGAGCAGAAAAAAACCTTCTAGAAGTGCTGGCTACTGTTTTTTTTCGATGAGGCAACATAAATGTGAATCTCTGAAACAGAAGATTGAATCGAAGTGTAATGATTCTGAGATTAGTGCTCCAGTCTCAAGGTTATTTCTACGTCTCTGAGCTCTGTATTTTGTGCAAAGCCCATCGCACCAGCCAGGTGGCTCAGATCATGTCTGCCAGACCAGACCCAGAGATGCAACTTCATTTACAAATCCTAGATAGACTGAGGCAGGAGATGGGCACCCAGAGCCTTTGGGCATCTGCACAAGTAGAATTTAAACCACTGAGGAAAACCGGGGAGCTCACAGCTTCTCCAAGAGCTAAACAAACTCACAGGATGTGATTGAGGGGATGTTGAATCCCTCTGTTAAGAATTCAGTGCTAATAGTCCAAGTGGCATTTTTGGTGTCTAACTGCTATTTATTTCTTTTTCCTGGAAACTCTAGTCAATTTAGGGTTGTACTTATACAAAGGGGAGGGAGGTATAGATGTATATGGGTACCCAATTACCATGCACATAAACCGATTGAATATACATTTTGTATTTGTGTGCATGTGGTGTATATACATATGTAAGTATATATGTTTATGCATATATACATGTGGTTTATGTGCATATATATATTAATATAAATGTATGTGAACAGAATATACTTTCATTTGGGTATCTAAGGCAAGCTTTTCTGAAAGAAAATTATGTGCCAAAATCCCATGAAGTTGCCTGTCTCACTCCCTTTGATGTCTCTGAAAACTCAAGGCTCAGCCAGCAAATGTGGTCAAAAACCCCTCAATATTCCATTCACAGGACCTCCAGCCACATCTTCCTGAAGTCATTATCTGCACCTTTTCATTGTTCTTTTATTTCCTCTTTTCCCCCACTTTTTCTTGAATTTCTCTGCAGATATTTTAGTAAGCTATTATTATGCCCCATTTCTACTCCAGGCTATTTGTCATGTCTTCTCCAGAACATTTGTGTTTGTGGTTCTGATTTCCACCCAACAGTGGCAATTTGGGTATAAACACTGAAAGGACAATCAGAGACAGGAAAAAAGAAAATTGCACAAATGAGAGGAGATACTACATCATCTACTCTGGGTCTCTCATTCCAGTTGTCTAAGCTATGGACTTCTCTTCTCATGCCCTGGAGTCAGTGGAGAGAATTAAACCCCTTCCCGAGGGAATTCAGGGCATTTGCTCTGGGAGTGCCTACCTCTCTATTTTCCATATGTACAGTACCTGCAGAGCTGTGCCACTTCACTTAGACACCTACGGTGGGATGAATAAAGCAGAGCTTGACATTTTTTAGCTGTCTTGATGACAGTTAACTTTTATTCTGAACTGAAAATCCTAGACTGAAAACAGGTTTAATTAAAACAGTGCAAGCTTGTGTGTAAACCAGCCCTTAGGCACCTTCACAGAGTCATATAAATCAGAGCCATACAAGACACGTTATGTTCCTGAATGCATCTGCCTGTCAGAGTGAGCCCACCCATGCAGGATATCTTGTAGCATTTTATTCAGCCTAGTTTTAAAAGCCCAAATCATTCCGCCATTTATTCCATCTTGCACAATACACTCAGAGCAAATGCCCTGACTACTTATGGTCATTTAAAAACCCTACAACACTTTACATAAAATTTGCTACCAGCAGTGTCCTGCTCAATTTACAAATGAGATAATTGCAACACTATTTAAATTCTCTTTACAGTTTCAGCTGGGTGCAGTGCTTTTCTTTATTACTAGTGCTAAGATTTTATAATAACACTTTGAATTTAGGTGCAGCTGTTTGTCACAGTAATCTAAATATATTGCATAGGGAAGTAGGTAGTATCATTCCTTTATTAAGGAGTGGAGCACTGCTGCCATGACAGTGCGGAGCTAGAACCGAGTATCAAGTCGGCAGTACAGTTAGGACTATATTTGCTCTACCTGGACTCCAAGGCTCAGCCTAGACCAGGTTATAATGGACATTAGGAAGTAGCAGCCATGTTCCCCTACTGCCATGGTAGCATATTGTCTTGAATAAGCTTAACCATCCTCGCAGGAAAACCAATAACATGGAACAAATGGGAGAGGACAGACATGATGCTTCCTTTAAATTCTTCTTTTGGGGAACATGTCAGAGCTGTCCTCCCCATCCCTGAAGAACCAGCGTGGTCAGCTCTCCACCATCACAGACCCAACAGCCATTTGGTTCCCCAGAGATCTGCCAGGGGCTGGAGTAAATCTCAGGGGGATTTAGGTTCCTCTGCAGCGTCCTGATCTCCTTCACCTTTCATTGCCACTCAAACACAGATAGGGAAAAAAATTTACAGAAACCAAGAAAGGTAGAAATGCCATAAGATACCTCATCAGGTGCAAGTTCCACAGGATGGAAAGGAGCTTTGCTGAGGAACTGGTGTAAGCTCATGCAACTTACACCATCAGTCTCCTGGGTGGACCCTACACACTTCTCTACATCCCTTTTTCTGGCACAGAACCTAACCATAAAGATTTTACTGGTGGGCACGTTTGTAGCTCTATCTACAAACAGATCTACAGGGCCAAACCAGACCATACCATACCATATTACTTATCTCACAAGAGTGCCACAAGGTTTAACTAGTTTCCATTTGTAAAAGCAAATTTTGGAAAAGCAGCAGTGAAAAAAAAAAAGCACTGTTACCACTAGAAAAGATCGCTCTGAAAAATATGGATGTGAAAAGAGCTGTTTCCAGCAATCATGTAGTGCTTCTGCCATTTATCCTCTTCTCTGTCTTCCTCTCTTTCAAGAAGCGGGTGCCCAAATAGATTTGCTCATGCATTCAGATTCCATGTTGCTTTTCAAAACGCTCATCATCAGGCACACACAAAAAAAAAAAAAAGAGGAAAGAAACCGCACCTAGACTTCAGCGAGGCACTCACAAAAAGGTTTTCTTTGATAGTCAGAGAGGGGATGCTGGAGGGGATATTTTTTTAAAAAAAAGGTAGGATGTACTTCACAGTAGGGCTCTCAATAAAAATGGAGGCTGCGGAGTCAGAAAGGGAAGAGAGGTTGTCATTTTGGTGCATCCTACAGCACTGAACTAGCACAGAAGCTGTTTCCCTTGCAAATGCTCAGAGAGGAAATTATTTCTGCAAATAAACAGTCTCCGAGCCATGACTTAAGACGGCGTGTAAGAATGCATATGTTAGAGTGCAGTCACTCCAGATTTTGCTTTATTTGCATTGTAACATATTGTGACCTACATTAAATGGTTTCCATGCACTGACCGCAAAACAAGCAGGCTCAAATGACACAGCCCAGCATGCAGACAGCTCCATTTCATTAAAAGAGCGGTGCAAAATGCGTGCTACAGCCTTGCCGTTTGCCATTTTAGAACAGCGCTATACACCTGCCACGGTACAGACGCCCCTGGGCAATATTAGCTGGATACTGCAGCGCCGTAAGAGGGGTTAGAGCTCTGTACTCATGCCTAAAGTCCCCATCTCAGCTAACCACCGTCCCGAAGATGATACTGCACCTCGTCGTGCCATGTGGTATATCAGATGCTAGTGCCCTGCTTAAGAGTCTCCAGTGCTTCTGTTTCCCACGAGAGCTTACCACTGGAGGTGAAATACCAGAGCCCACACTGGGCCCTGCACGCAGTATAGTCACACATACACAGTGCCGCATATGGGGCAATAAACCTCTGTACCTAAGCTGGCTTCCCTGGTCCCAGCTCAAAAATGTCTGGGGAAAAAAACTATTAACCCCTTCAACAGATAACGGAGAGTATGTAGCAATAATAACAACATCCAGATGCTAGTCAACACATTTTTTCCATAGGAGGACTGCAAAGACCTGAATTGTAAATCCCGGTTTTACAGAAAAGGAACTGAGATGGCTAAAGCTAATTGATTTTCCTGCAGTGTAGCATGGATATACTAAAAATGAAATATAGTCCTTATTGCATTTTTTATAATGGAAAGAAATAAAAAATAAGATGTGGACATGAATATATACAGAATAAACTGCATATATATCTCACAGGCACACACAAACAAATGAGCAGAAAATAAGCTTGTATAAGAAGAAATGACAGTGTAAATTTAGCAAATGCCAGCTCTAAAATTCCTCCTGTGACCTTCTAGCACTCTTAGGATACAGTCTTCCATTGCAACAGAAAATGCTAAATTTTTCTCGGATGTGAATAAAGACTACAACTAGGGGTAAATATAGCTATAAATACCAGATACATGCAAAGGGACAGAAATGATATTACATGAATAAGCTTAATAATAACTCTAGTTATTCCTAAATACTGACCTTGCAATCTTATTGTTCTTTAAATGTGTATGTTAAATACAAACAGGGTCGCTTTCTGTATTTACACAAATGTACTTACCACTTTTCTAGGATAAGTATCATTTGGGATAGATTGGAAATACAACGTCACTGGCAGATATGTGATACACAGAAAATTGTTCAGCTGTGTTATTTATCTATGTATAGATCCAAAATCTCCTAAATATGGTCTGTGGGAGAGGTTGGGTCACTTTCTTTATCCAAATGGTCCATCTGACATGCCCCTCATCACTCCAGGTACTGTATGCCAGGGTATGATCCAAGGGCTTGGATCAGATGTTATCAAGCCTTCATGTTCAGTTTGCTTCTGCAAGGTAAAAAACAAACACCAGCGTGTCCATTTGGACTCAGCTGTGGTATTTCTATTTACCACATTGACTCCAGGCAGCCATCATAATTAGCAGCCTCATGAACCTTATGCAGCATTTGGCTTCCTCCTGCCTGTTTGCCTCCGAGCAAACGGAAGGGCATTTGGTGGGAGTGAAGCAGACGGGGAGCAGCTGGGAGAGGTGTCTGCGTTACCACCTTCACACAAAGGCTCAGAGCTGCCTTTCTCCACCCCACCAGCTCAGTTTACATGATGACACTGGACCAGATATAGGCATTTCTGTGAATATGACAGCCATAACCAGCTCCTCTCTGCAGTATCCAGTCTCCCACACTACCATGCTCTGGACGTTGTCTGCAACACCAGACGTTTGATTTTACGAGTTTGCCATTTCTGACCGTCAAAAAAGATTGCTTCGAGCTCACTGTAATCCTGAGGAAACTCCCTGTCTTCTGCTGATGCTTTTTCTCAGCCATCGTAGATGGGCAGCAGAGATCTGGGATCTATAGTGTTGTCCTTCAGACAAGGAAAGTGAGAAAGGTACCAGTAAACCCTATGCAATCAAAACCTCTGGAGACAGACTGCCCCGTTTCAACAGTCCAGTCTTTCTGCTGCTCACTACAGCGATCAACTGTTCTCCTTGTTTGCCAAGAGAATAAAAAGAAAGACTTCTAATTTGCAGCAAAGTTGATTTAATTTTGCATTTAAGGAGGCACTGCAAATGAAAGAGTAGTTGCACATTGGAGATTGCTGCGTGGGGCGGTTGTGAAATCTGGGGTTTATAATGGCTGAGCAATTGAGGGTTTGTAACAGCTGAGTAGACAACGCTCTGTCACCAAAGGTTTGGGTACACCTGACCCTGCCTTCCTGCAGAGAGTGGCAATAAGCAATCTTTTGAGGACCTTTCCAGCCAAACACGTCTATCATTTTATCATCTTCCTATCTGTGAGCTTTCTCTGTTTAGCTGATCCTGATGAATTTAGCATGAAGTTTCAGCTGTGACAACACCCACCCCTTGTTCCACAGTACATTTGAGAACAGAATGCAACCCAACTCAAAGTCACCACTAAAATAAAGCATCTATCTCCTACGCAATGTCAATGTGAGGAGGAGAAATTCCTAATGCATGTCCCCAGACTCTCAGGGGATGTCAGAAACAACAACAGTAGCCCGCTTTCCTTCCAAGCCCACATAAAACTCAGAGGTTATGGCCCTGCAGGGAAGTAGGATGGATAGATCTGTTTAACAAGGACGAGCAGACAGTAGAAGGTAGCAAGCAGGGAACAAGATATGCTTGAGGCAATGCCTTTTGTGAGAAGTCTGTGCTGTCAGGAGCTTGAAGAACAACATATGGGGACAGCTTCTCCATGATCGTCTGAGTACTGGAGGGTTAATCAGAAATTGCAGCTGGTCAGCTAGTCACTGAGCATTGCATGCATGAGAGTTTGGGACAGCTTTTCTGATTACAAAATTCACTGTTAACTTTCACCAGATAATTTTACAGCAGCATCCCAAATACCACATGGAGAAAATCCAGCACAGCCATACCAAAATATTTTGTCACATAGAAAGCCTCCATCTCCCTCATAAATTTCTTCCCACCACCACCACTCAACTTGCAACTCCTGATTCTAGAGGGAAACAGAAGCAACTGCAATCAACAGACTGTAGATATGCTTGGTCTTATTTGGCATGGCATACTCAAGGATGAGCACTCTTGCAAGGATGTTGACCTTGAACAGCAAAGAAAATTTCATATTGGAATATTTGAGTATTTACAAAGAGAGACACTTACTGGCTAAGGTGAGAAGAACACGGAGTCTGTATGTCTCCTGTCTCCAGCAGTAACATGAGAACCTGGATAATCCTGCAACAGGTCTTCAAGGTGTACAATGGATTTAAAATTTAATAGCTGTGCATCATTGCTTATATAAACCACAGGAGTAACTAAACTAGACCTTTTTTCCTTCTTATCTCAAAAGCCAAACTACTTCACCACAACTATCCTACCACTTATAGCTACACCTTCCTTGCAAATCCTATATGCCCTCTAGCTTCTTACTCTCTCCTCCCACTGTGTGATTCCTCAGGAATGTCTCTTTCCCCATATTTCTTCAACAGTGCCCCAAGGTAGACTAATTATTTCTCCTTGAAGCACATAAAGACATAATGATGGCTTTACTATATCCAGAAGTAGTTCTGCAATTTCTCTATCCTTTCCAGGATGTTATTAATAAGAATACATGCTTCTACTGCAACGATTATGCCACTGGCTCCTGCCTGTGTTTCAGCCCACTGTGGTGACCGGCTGATCTAGATACTATTCCCAGGAGGATGAAAGAACAAGGAGACGTTGTGAAATGGAGATATGAAAAAATGGAGTGTGTGGAATACCTTCTTGTCAGGAAGAAAAATGGATCCTTCCCTCCCCTGCAAAACCAAGCTTTAAAAGAGGCTGGTATAGACCAATCAGATTTTGGGATCTGGGCCCTAAAATGAAACTTCATGGAGATTTTTAGAGCCTTAAAGTGATATCTGAAATTTCAGAACTTTTTATGATGACTGTGAGTCCCTGCAGACTAAGAAAGAGTGAGGTTTCTAGCAGCTGGGATTGTCAGGCAGAGCTGGGTTGGCAGCAGTAACTGGTTCCACCACAGGTTTGGTGACTGCACATCAAGCCCATAATGTTGAAGCCAAGGTCAAGCCAGGAAGTCAAGTCAGCAAAGCAAGGTCAGGATCAGCAAAATATAGGGACTACAGTTTAGCTAAGGCAAGGATATAGGGCAAGGACTGAGCTTAAATTGCAGGATCACAGGATAATTCAGTTTGTGAGGGACCTCAGGAGGTTGTTAGGCCAACCTCCTGCTCCAAGCAGGGCCAGCTATGGTGTCAGAGCAGGTTGCTTGGGACTTTATCGAGTCAGATCTTGAAAACTTCCAGGCATGGAAACTGTACAATCTCCCAGGAAACCTCTTTCACTGCTGGACTGTCCTTACAGGGAAAAAGTTTCTCCTTATATCCAGTCTCAACCCATCTTGTTTCACCATAAGCCTGTTGTCTCTCATCCTACTCCCCACACACCACTACGAAGACCCTGACTCTGTCTTCTCAGTGCTTCTCATAGGTGCTGGGGGCTGCTGTGAGGTCCTCCCACCTCCATCTCATCTCCAGCCTGAACAAGCCCTGCTCCCTCGGCCTCTCCTCCCAGGGCAAGTGCTTCGGCACCTGACCATCGTGGTGGCTCTGCTGAACTTGCTCCAGTTTGTCAACGACTTTCTTGTACTGGTGTCCCAAAACTGGTTGCTGTATCTAGATGTGGTCTAATGAGTGCCAAGTAGGGGGAGATGGTCACTTCCCTCAGTTTACTGGCTGTGTTCCTGGTCATACATTCTAGGAGGCTTTTGCCCTTCTGTGCTGCAGGGCTCATGTGCAGCTTGCTGTCTACCCAGTCCTGCTTTCATAAGGTTCCTGTCAGCCCATTCCTCCAGCCTGTCTAGGTCTATCTGTCTGGCAGCTCTGCCCTTGAGCGTATTGACTGGTGCCCCCAGTCTGGTGTCATCTGCAGACTTGATGAGTCCATCACCTTCTCTAGGTCATTGACAAAGATGTTCTACAGGTCAGGTCTCAGGACAGAGCATGGGTCAAGGAACTCTGAGCATCTCCTGTAGATGATCCCCAGCTTGGAGAATTGAGGAACTGACTGACAACCAAATGGCAGGCAAAGAAGAAAAACAGGGGGAAAGCAAGATAGGAAAAGGAAAAAGCAGAGAGGGGGCAACAGCCAAACCTAAGAGCGAAGAGAAGAGGTCAGAAATAAAGAAGCAGAATGTGTGCTTGAAGAGAGAGTCAGCCAGGACAAATAGAAACTCACCCACCATGTCCAGGGGGTTTTGTACCATACCTGATGCAGTTAGTATTAACTCAGTGCATATTTGACTGTCACCATGGCTTAAGGATAGATGTGATTGCCAAGCAGAATTTCTTAAGTTTTCCTGAAAACACTGGTGACTTTCATTTGAAGGTCACCATTTGAATACTGAAAAAGTAGCATAACAGTAAAAGGTTTATAAACATAAAAATAATGGTCTTGTATATACAACTCCATGTATTCATGTAGATGCTGACAGAACATTTCATCTTGAAGAGCAGGAGCAAATCCTCCACTAGTCCCAGGTCCATATAAGCCATTTTTATTTCATTGACTTTATAAATGTCTAAGTTTGGGTGAGCTCATCATTTGAGACTCCTTTTGCGGTCAGTAGACAGAAATGAGCATATGCAGAGAGTGATTTATTAGAGCATCTTAAATGCTGAATCTCCTCTGGAGACTTCAATTTCTCTCTTCAATTTCAATGAAGAGAAGGTCATATGTCTAGCTCAGACTTCATTACCTAACTCAGGACAGAAAGCAGTAATCCTTCCTCCTGTAATTACACAGACCATTGGGGATCCTACCTGAATCTTGCTCCGAACAGCTGATCCTTGTAGGAACAAGATTTTTATTGCATAAGACCGTAATAGGATCTAAATCCTCCTGTCTGCTGTTAACTTAAAAGATTAAGTCTTAGAGACAGTGGGGAAAAGCTTGAGGAGAGATGTTGTGCAAACAGTACATTAGAAAATTAACACCACAGATCTCGCTATGGCCAAAAAAAATATCTCTGGCTCTTCATATCATAGCACCAACCTGCATCAGTCACAAGTTGCATCCTGTGGTTGTAGAGCATGTAGGAAGGTACAAGCATTGAAATCACTCCAGAGCCACTCCAACATTATTTTCACTCATTTTTGATTCTGTGTCAGAAGCACCAGCGCAGAGACTATATCATGCAGGAGCTCTAGGGCAATGTACTGCCAGCTTGAGAACAACAGGATTCCCAGGAGTCTTTGAGATGCATGTGCCCAGGAGAACAGAAATGGGATTCACTTGACCACATCTAGAGATCTACCACAGATGTCTCAACATCTGAACTAGGCTTCCTTTGTAGTCAATGAAGAGAAAGAGATATTTTCAGGGGAACTTCTGAGCTCACAAAAAACCAGACAATTGCACACATACAGGTGTCTAGTGCTGTTTCAGGTGTCCTAGGGTGCCAGTAGTGTCTACGTGGGGTTGTCAGATATAACAAAGGACCTATGCCCTCCTGGAATAAGAGCTAGTAGACAAGTGGGAGACCAAGAGCATCTCAAGCTGCAGTAGGTACCACATTAATGTAGGCACGCGAATTGGACTTTTACATAGCAGGGATGGAATTCAGGTCCAGAGTGTAGAAGCATATTAGACATCTGAAATCAGCTGGTCACATATGGGTGTTTCTTTTAGAACAAGACTATTAGGTCTCTAGACTCTACTGCATTGACTAGATCTTCATCAACTATAATGGAAGCTTGGACACCTCGCTTGCATGCAGACACATAAATTTCAGTGTCTGAATATGGCATTAAATCCCACTCTTAAAGTGGCATTCAGCTGCCTAAATGCCATGAAAGATGTCATAGGACCTCCAGCTGCTCCAAAAGAACATGTGCTTTTCTTAAGTTATGCATCCCGTCAGCCCCATATGGCTGTCTGAGATGCCTTCGGGCACCTCAGATTGCATTAGCCACCGCTATTTTAACAACCGAGTTGAACTTGTTGCAAGTTAACGGGACGGTTTTCAATGCCAGGGTTCACACCAGGAGAATGCCAATACTGTTTTACATCCCTCGGCAAGTGATGCACCTATAGTATGTGAACAGCCTGGCACCTCCACCATTACTACGGTGGGCTGCAACAGCAGCAATGGTTGTACACTGGCAAGAGTACCTTAGGTCCTCTGCACTAGGTCCTCTTCACCCTTCCACATGCAAGGTAACATGACAGAGGAAGAATTTGTCCCATCCGGTATCAATTTAATACAGATATGAACAGGCCACTGGAGACAAACGGGTATTATTAGGGAACAGGTCACCTGACCTGTAATAAGTACTCCTTTAAAATGGCATCATTCTTGCTCTGTAAGTGCCAGCTTCCCTCCACTGACTGCCAAGGCAGTCTACAGGACCAGTTCAAATGTAGACATCTCCACTGTGAACATAAAGATCTGGTCACATCCCACACTGCAGGACACAAGTTAAGAATCTCAACAACAGCAAGGTTGCCTAGTGCATTGTCCATCCTCTGTGGAAATGGATAACCTGTCTCAGAGAAACCCTGGAAAGTCTCGAGTAGATAATCTTGCCTGCACTTCTGCCACTGCTGGACTGCCCCATGAAGCAGATCTGTCTCTGCCTCTCACTGAAGCACTTTTATTTCAGGTTTTTCAATAAATGCTATATGAGGATGACAGCTTTTGACGAAGGATTTTGAGAGACAGAAATACACACATATAATATGTAGGTGTATATGTGTAAGGTTTTGTATGTATATTCCCCACCACTTCACCTTGCTGCCCCATCACTTTCAACTGTCCCAAGTTACAGGAATTTCATCATTTCCATAGGAAAGCTATTCTAACATTTAATACTTTAAAAGTTCACTCAATAGTTACTCTGTACCTAGCCTATATTTTATTTCTTTGAGAACTGGAAATGTATCAAAAGCCAACGGTAAAAAGGAGGAGAAAAAAAAAAAGGAAAAATGTGTAGAGGCATACAAGAAAGAAAGAGCTTGTGGCATCTGCATGAGCTTAAAACTTCAAGAAAAAGTTAAATTAATTAAGGTAGTTCACAGTTTAAAATTAATTATTTTTGCATTTCCTTTTCTCAGAGGTTCTTCTTCAATATTCCAAATATAAATGGTGGTGGGATTATTTAGAAACCGAGTACATTATAACTAAGGCCTATAGCAACCTCAGTCAGCAGTGAAATTTGTTGTCTCCCTCTGATCCTCAGATTATGGAGATGAGGGGATGAATGTACATCAGTAAGATTCCCTACCGAGATAGCTTTTCACTCTTTTCAGTAAGAAAAAGATCAAAGGGAAAATAGCTAATTAACATACCAAAGGAGACAAAACCCCTAGAGCTTTATCGTTGTTGCAATCCAATAATAAACAGCCAAGTACAAAAAAGATTATTTGATAGTGACACACAGAATTGAAAGCCTTTGAAATGTCAGCTTCTCAAAAAAAATATTTTTGGAAGGAAAAAATATCCATAATTATACAGAATAATGCTTAAACATTGGGGAGTAACTCTTCATTCCTGTGAGAGCTTGCTTGTAAAACTACTGTGCTTAAGAACAACAGCTTGGCTTGCCTTTATCTAAAATAGAATAAAAAATTAAAAAAAAATGCACAAAAGGCTTCAAATCCCTTCTTGAGCAAACAGTCAATTCTTTTAAAAATTAAGTACAGTTGTTCTTGTCCTATTAAAAAACATCATCAATCTCCATTCTGCGACCAGCTTCCAGCTTTTACAGACTTGGGAGCAGTGGGACACCAAGGTTTCAAACGATGGCTGTCTGGGCTGGCTAACTGCTATGCCATGTTGTAAGTTCTAGGTGCTTTTTATAAAGCCAGAGGCAAAAAGAGACAAATTCATGTAGCTGCAAATTATGTGAAACTCTTGCCTGGGGAAAGCAACTACTCAGACTACATGGATACATCAATACCAGTAAAAGAAAGAGGACTGGGGCATAGGCCCAAGCATATTAAATTGTAAGCAGTTTCTCTGGCACAATTTTGGCTCAGAGCAGCTTTCCTTTCACAGCACTATTAAGAAATTAGCACCACTCTGAGCTCATTCTCAACAGATAGCTGGGCACAGCCAGCCTGGTTTTGGGGATAATTTTAGCTGCATGGGTGCAAAACATTACATTCACAGGGCCAAAGGATGATCACCTCTCTGTTCCATTTACAGATGCAGATGTAGCAAATCAGTCTGTGTTAGAGAAATATTTACTTCTGGGACGTCAATTTTTAGAGTAAGGGAAGCTGGGAAACACTGTGGTGAATGGTTGTTCAGCCACTGGCACAAAATATTCCACTTTTGTCCTACCAGAGGCAGGTCTGCATATTTGAAAATCCTCACATTTGGTATAATAGAAGAAAGGTTAGTCTCTGCATGGATACTAGCAAAGAATATTCAGGGATCTGCTTAAAATGCTCCCATGGGATAAGGCCCTGGAGGGAAAAGGAATCCAAGAAAGCTGATTGATATTCAAGGATTGCCTCCTCCAACATCAAGAGCAGTCTATCCCAACAAGTCCTGCATGGATGACCAGGGAACGCCCGGCAAAACTCAAACACAAAAATTAAGTATACATAAGGTAGAAGCAGAGATAGGTAACCCAGGAGGAATACAGAGACACTCTCTGAGCATGCAGAGATGCAGTTATAAATACCCGAAGGGAGGGTACAAAGAGGATGGAGAGAGGTTCTTCTCAGTTGTGCCCAGTGACAGGACAAGAGGCAAGGAGCACAAACTGAAACATAGGAGGGTTCTCCTAAACATCAGGAAACACTTTTTCACTGTGAGGGTGACTGAGCGCTGGCGCAGGTTGCCCAGGGAGATTGTGGAGTCTCCCTCTGTGGAGATATTCAAAAGCCGTCTGAACATGGTCCTGGGCAACTGGCTCTAGGTGGTCCTGCTTGAGGAGGGGGCTGGACCCAATGACCTCTAGAGGTCCCTTCCAACTTCAGCCACTCTGTGATTCTGCAATATCTTTTCACATCAAAGGTATTCTCCCTTTGTTAGTGCTACCATTATTGCAGTAGAAAATTGAATTTCATTTGCTTTTACTCCACCTACTCTCTGAATAAAGATAAGTTTCAGTTTATACTGGAACCAGTCATTACGATAAAGAAGAATATTCTTCATTTCACACTGCAGTTCATTAATTTATGCAGCATATTCATGACTCGATACCGAAGTGCTAATCTATACTCCTAATGAACACAAAAGCAACATGCCTATTTCTTGAACCCTGTTTATGCAAGGCAGGAATGCAAAGGAGATGAGAGGCAACACTCAAAACCTGCTGCCTGACTCAGCCTTTGCAAGCAGAATCCATGGGTGTTAATATACAGTGTCTATTGTCTTTTACTTTTTAGGTTCTAAAATAGGCACATCCATACCACTGGCACTAGAGGATCAGGAAGCAAGAGGGAGTGGAGGACCCCAGCTCTTCAATACAGCCTGGCTCAGTTTCGGCTATTCCAAAACCAAATCTGTAGAGAGGGGCTAGCCCTCACCCTGTGTGAACACAAGCCACTTTGTGCCATGCAAATCTTGGACCATGGATTGACCTCTGGCTGTCTTTCTATAGCAAGGTGGCAAGGTGGACAGAGTCATAAATGGCCCTCTTGGATGAAAAACCAGCACCTTTATTCCCAGTTAAAACTCAACAGTCACCAGCTTGATTCAGAGGATATTCTAAATTAAACCAGCTGGGTCCAAAACTGAACAAAAAGACACTTTCAGATTCCCAGTCTTCCACTTCAGCTATGCCAAGCTTAACATGTCAGCTAATATATGTATAGAAATAGCTTTCCGTTACAAAGACACAATTATGGCAAATAAATCCCTGAAAGATGCTTAGGATATGACATTTCAGAGGCTAAATGTGAATACATTGTGGTTTAGAAATACGTATTGGTTCCTAAGTGCAGGGCATGCTGGCCTGAAGAACTTGCAATAACAGCCTCTAGATGCAGTCAGCAGGATTGTTGCTGCCACTATCCTGATGTACATGTCAAAAGCATCCAAAGTCCACACCTCTGAGCCTGCCCTGACAGGTCTAGCAGCAAAGGGCTTTGCTGCCTTTTACCCAACTACTGGTAAACCCAAGCGTGTAGCATAATTTGGGCTGAAATTCCAAAATTACTAAAACCCCACTCTTCAACTAGGAAAACGTCCTCATGTAGCCAACATGACTGCTAAACCCAAACTGACCCATAACTATACAAACTGGGTCTCAACAATTCCCTTCTGGTTATGGTTAAGTGGCAACCCCCTTTACAAAGTCAGTGTAGAAAGAAATGAGGAGAAACTTAGTACTCAACTCAGCTAATAAACAAAATATGTCTATGGGTTCTTTATAGGCTTTATGCTTTGGACAGCCTGTGAACACATCTGCTGTTCCAGAGTTAGTCATTTCCTAGAATCATAGAATGGTTTGGGTTGGAAGGGACCTTCAAGGATCATCTAGTTCCAACCCCCCTGCCATGGGCAGGGACACCTTCCACCAGACCAGGTTGCTCAAAGCCCCATCCAACCTGGCCTTGAACACTGCCAGGGATGGGGCATCCACAACCTGTCTGGGCAACCTGTGCCAGTACCTCACCACCCTCACAGTGAAGAATTTCTTCCTTATGTCTGATCTAAACTTACTCTCTTTCAGTTTAAAGCCACTACCCCTTGTCCTATCACTACATGCCCTTGGAAAAAGGCCCTCTCCAGCTTTCCTGTAGACCCCCTTTAGGTACTGGAAGGCTGCTATAAGGTCTCCCTGGAGCCTTCTCTTCTCCAGACTGAACAACCCCAACTCTCTCAGCCTGTCTTCATAGGAGAAGAGGGGCTCCAGCCCTCTGATCATCTTTGTGGCCCTCCTCTGGACCTGCTCCAACAGGTCCATGTCCTTCTTATGTTGGGGGCCCCAGAGCTGAACACAGTACTGCAGGTGGGGTCTCACCAGAGCAGAGCAGAGGGAGAGAATCCCCTCCCTCAACCTGCTGGCCACGCTGCTTTTGATGCAGTCTAGGATACAGTTGGCTTTCTGGGCTGGAAGCACACATTGCTGAGTCACGTTGAGCTTCTCATCAACCAACATCCCCAAGTCCTTCTCCTCAGGGCTGCTCTCAATCCACTCATGGCCCAGCCTGTATTTGTGCTTGGGATTGCTCCAACCCATGTGCAGGACCTTGCACTCGGCCCTGTTGAACTTCATGAGGTTCGCACAGGCCCACCTCTCAAGCCTGTCAGGGTCCCTCTGGATGGCATCCCTTCCCTCCAGCATGTTGACCGCACCACACAGCTCGGTGTCTTGCTGAGGGTGCACTCAATCCCACTGTCCATGTTGCCAACAAAGATGTTAAGCAGCGCCGGTCCCAATACCGACCCCTGAGGAATGCTACTCGTCACTGGTCTCCACTCAGACATCAAGCCCTTGACCGCAACTCTTTGAGTGCGGCCATCCAGCCAATTCCTTATCCACCGAGTGGTCCATGTCAAATCTAAGTCTCTCCAATTTAGAGACAAGGACGTCGTGTGCGGCAGTGTCAAATGCTTTGCACAAGTCCAGGTAGATGATGTCAGTTGCTTTCCCTTATCCACCAATGCTGTAACCCCATTGTAAAAGGCCACCAAATTTGTCAGGCACAATTTGCCCTTAGTGAAGCCATGTTGGCTGTCACTAATCACCTCCTTATTTTCCATGTGCCCTAGCAGAGTTTCTAGGAGGATCTGCTCCATGATCTTGCCAGGCACAGAGGTGAGACTGATTTGCCTGTAGCTCCCTGGGTCTTCCTTTTTATCCTTTTTTAAAATGGGCGTTATGTTTCCCCTTTTTCAGTCAGTGGAAACTTCCCTGGACTGCCACAGCTTCTCAGCTATGATGGATAGTGGCTTAGCTGCTTCATCCACCAGTTCCCTCAGGGCTAACAGATGCATCTCATCCAGTCCTGTGGACTTGTGCACCCTCAGGTTCCTTAAATGGTCTCAAACCTGATCTTCTCCTACAGTGGGCAGTTCTTCATTCTCCCAGTCCCTGCCTTTGCTTTCTGCATCTTGGGCAGTGTGGCTGGAGCACTTGCCAGTGAAGACTAAGGCAAAGAAGTCATTGAGTACCTCAGCCTTCTCCACGTCCCAGGTAACCAGGTTTCTCACTCGTTTCCTTCTGGAGAGGGCCCACATTTTCCCTAGTCTTCCTTTTATCACTGATGTACCTATAGAAGCTTTTCTTGTTGCCCTTTACATCCCTGGCCAGATTTAATTCTGTAAGGGCTTTGGCTTTCCTAACTTGATCCCTGTCTGCTGGGACAATTTCTCTGTATTTCTCCCAGGCTACCTGTCCTTGCTTCCACCCTCCATAGGCTTCCTTTTTGTGTCTGAGTTTGTCCAGGAGCTCCTTGTTCATCCATGCAGGCCTCCTGGCATTTTTGCCTGACTTCCTCTTTGCTGAGATGCATCACTCCTGAGCTTGGAGGAGGTGATCCTTGAATATCAACCAGCTTTCCTGGGCCCCTCTTCCCTCCAGGGCTTTATCCCATGGTACTCAGCAGATCCCCGAAGAGGCCAAAGTCTGCTCTCCTGAAGTCCAGGGTAGCGAGCTTGCTGTGCGCCCTCCTCGCTGCCCTAAGGATCTTGAACTCCACCATTTCATGGTCACTGCAGCCAAGGCTGCCCTTGAACTTCACATTCCCCACCAGCCCCTCCTTGTTGGCAAGAACAAGGTCCAGCATAGCACCTCTCCTTGTTGGCTGCTCTATCACTTGGAGAAGGAAGTTGTCATCGACACATTCCAGGCACCTCCTGGATTGTTTATGCCCTGCACTGTTGTCCCTCCAACAGATATCGGGGTGGTGAAGTCCCCCATGAGGACCAGGGCTTGTGAATGTGAGGCTGCTCCTATCTGTCCTATTCAGTGTGAGTAAGACAAAACAAGTACCCAGTTTTATCCTCTGTTGTTCTTTCAATTTGAAAAGGCTCTGAAGATTCTCAGAACTCCTGCAGGACAGCAAAAATTCTTAATGATATTTAGTTGGGTGTCTCAATTCACCCAAACGTCACATTTAAAAGTACTTTTGTTAAAGTGGAAACAAATGTATATTACAGACTAAGAGAAATACTGTGCCACAATGACTCTTTGGCAAGCTACCAAAATATAAAAGGCTTCCAACAAATCAATATAAGAAGTGTTTTATACAGCGTAATATTTGCTTTAGCTATCTACAAGACACAGTTTTTATACGTCCATTATCTTTTCACTGTAAAACCATTAGAGAATTTAGCAATATCATGTGTGTGTTTTCTTGTCTGACTATTCTCATGTGTTTTACTAAATGTAATCCTTTTCTCAGTCATTAATCACTAGTACTAGGCATCTACTGCCCCCCCACCAAATAAAAATCACACATGTTCTTGTAGATGGTAAAATGAATTCACTTCAGCTTTTATTGAGTTTACTTTCTCTGATTATTTTAAGGAAAATGTTTCCAAGGGAAAGGGGGAGAACTGTTGAGAAGGACATCTATCTATGAATATCAGAAAACAATCACAGAAATTAAATGATAGCAGAATATAGCCAAATATTTGTACTAGAAACCTAGTTCAATGTGTTGTGACACATTTTAACATGCCGCATTACTTATAAGATCAGTCAAAACCATTCACATTCTGAATGACAAACACACACAAAGAGTTGCTTATGAAATGGAGAATTATTTCCATAAATTAATTGGGAACAGATTTCTTCGCGTCTATTCACACACAGCAGCAGCTTGTTCCACAGACAGGTTTTTCTTGCTTCAATATGAGTAACCAGGAAAGAATTTGACCCTTGACAAATGATTTTGAATAACGAATATGTTTTTAAAATATTCCAATCTGCTCATGGGCAAATTCATCAGCAGAACAGCAGGCTAAATTTGCCATCTTCATTACATTTTATTATTTAGCCATCTATTCTAACTGTCTCTTCAAAACCTCACCCTTTAAATGCCCCCCACCCCCTCCCTCTTTAACTTCAGCTATAGCGGTTGAGGGTTTTGTAAAAACCTCCTGTTGGTAGCATTCATTACATGTTAGTCTGCAAAGTTATGAAGTAGAGAATGCTTGGAATGAAAATGAGGAAAATAATTCCTACAGAGGAAATGCAATGGTAATAATTATCAACTACACTAAATTTTCACTGTTTGATTATGATTCTCAGCCAGCTACCATAATTTCTCATTCAGAGGTGATTGTGGTAGAGGAAAAAGGAAAGGAATAGGCTTTTTAAGTCTTTGTGAGGCTCCCTCAGTTCCTTTTTAAGTCAAGCTTATCTACACAAAAAGATACACTAAAAGAATATTGCTCAGATTGCAAAGTCAAGCACTCCAGTGCTAGTAAATGGCAAAATTAAGATTTCCTGAAAACATTAATTCAGTCCCTTATACATATGTATTGTGCCACAATCTTTAATTACTTGATGACATACTATTTTTTCCACACAGTTCTTGCCTCATTCTGTACTTATGCTAGATGGTGCTCACTTAATGAGTAAGCTATTCAACATTTTCTTTTATCCTCCACATTCAGTGTGTGGCCCCAATGCTTTATTTACGGCACACTATTCAAACCCTGCTATGAAGACAGAATTAATTTTCTCATGGGCTTTTCTATGGCTGTCATCACTATCATATCTTAAATATTCATTAGGCCAGAGAGAGAGGGAGACAAATGTTGTAGTTTGGTGGTTGGAAGGCTCACCTGGGAGACCTGCTCTGATTCAGTCTCTGCTCCAATGAATACTTAAACAGCCTGTATCAAACAGAACAGCTTCAAGAGGAGACTTTAACCTGCTGGTATCTGCAGATTCCCGGTTATAACATTCATCAGAGAGGTGAGAAACCTGGGTTGAAGACCTTCCCAATCAGGAAGAAACTGGCCCCAGGCCTTCAGATGGTTAACTATTGCGTATCAGACTGCTGCTTACTTTTCCAGCGAAAGGCTGCTGTGGATAAGGCAGTGAACTACAGGAGGTGGCTTACCACTGTGTGATGGAGTGAAAAGCTGGCTTCTAGCTGGAGACAACTCCTCATGGCTCGCTCAGGCAGTTCTTCACCAAACTTTCTGGCTTCTTCAGACTCTTCTTGGGCATCCAGTTCTCTCCGTGCCCTCTACCGGTGCCCAGCATATAAAGCTGTAAGCCAAAATCAGATCCAGGGTCAGTCCCAATGAAAGATCTAAGCACATCCTAGTCCATGAGGAACCTAAAATAGGCCAATTCTTCTTTAGCCCCACCTTTCCCAGTATTCAGCGTATGTGGTGTTACACTGCTGCAAATGGCACAAAGGCTCTGCCCCAAGCAGCTCAGCACTCATCTCCTTCTCCGTGATGTATTTAACCAACAAGCATTTAATGTGTTAAGTAGCCTCATAGCGTGGACAGCAGCTGGAGGTTGAAACCCACTGCTCTTTTCATAAGGCAAGGAACCAAAGTAGGCTCCAGCATCCCAATACTACCTTCCTCCTTTGCTTAATCACAACCCTGCTGAATCAGTAACAGTTTCAAAAGGAGGCGAGAATCCAAAACATTTCAGAGTCTCTTGACTAAGGTAACATCCTGCTAAGCATAGTACTGGGTCACGTAAGCAGCTTTTTACCTGGGAGATATATTAGCAGCTTGTTAGACTGGCTGTAGTTGAATGCAGCTGTCTTTGACTTTGAAATTTGTTCTCAGCTATGACAGCAGTAAACATCAGGTTTTACAAAGTGAAAGTCAACCTCCACCCACTTTAATTTAATTTCTTTCTAATTCAGATAAAACTTGATTGTGTAATACCTACGTCCTTCACAGTTTCTTACTTGTTTAAGGACTTGGTTTCTTAATTACTGAGGTTTCAAATATTTCAAGTCATTTTCTTCTGCTGCCAAAGATTTCTTATAAGCAGGTTTCAGTTAGTGGACCATTCTTTTTTTAACCTTCCCTGTCTGTCTATGCTCCATACAAAACATTTTTGTGCATTTCAGGTTTTTTTCACGGCATTTTTCTCTTTTCCCTTAACATTGTCCATTTTGGAATCTCAACTTCTCTTTTAATCATTGGAACACATACATAATTTGTCATAGAAACACAAGCTTTCCCACATTTAACACATCCCGATTTAAATTTAAATGAACACTGATGGAGAAAAAAATAATCTAAAATTTCATCTTTCTGCTGGGGACCTGTTGGAAAGATTACAAGAATCTGAAAACCTCTTCTCCAAAATTAGCCATAAACACAGAAGCAGTCACTGACTCATTTCACCTCAGTCTCCCAGGTAGCAATCAGGTGGTGTTAATATCTAATCACCATTAACAAGGGTCAGATTTTAACTGGTGTCCTTAACCCCTCAATGTTTTATCTGAAAATTACCAATCCTTTGAACTGTCCAGATGGTTTAATAGGCTTTTTTATTCACTCACATCTAATTACTTGTCTCCCATAAATATTTGCTTTTGATTCATTAGAACACTTACTGTGTGCTCGTGAAGCACTAGTCAATTCATAAAACCCTTATTGAAGATTACAATCATTAAACAATCTGTTGCAACCTCACCCTATTTTTCATTCATAAGGCCAAGGGCCAGCATCATTGAAGGGTAAAGTCATAGACTATCCAGACCTGAAAACCAGGAAGCCCAGTTATTGTAACTCTGCCACCAAAGGGCATCTGAGAATTGCTACTGATTAGCAGCTAGACGATAGCCTAACAAGCAGTATGTCTGCATTTCATCAGAGGGCTCCACAAAACATATGCGGTATTGTATAAATAGCGCATAGGGACCAGAAAACAACCAAATATAGCACTCAGAGATACGTGGTTTGAACTGAACACATGGTGCTGGTAATGATTGGCGTTCGAGTGCACGCTGAGCACAGGGCTAAAGTAATGAACCAATTACACGATAGATGCAGGAGAGAAGATCATTAGGAGAACACATGACACAATGTATAATGAAGTAATTATTTGTATAGGAAGGTGAGTCATGTCTGACTTTGGATGTGTGCTGTGGGATCCATTGGGTGCTGTTTCACCAAGAGCAGACAGTGCTATGCTTCCTAGTTGCCCTGTGACCTAAATAAAGGAACCTGCGTTACCCTTCCAGTGCTAAGTCAAGCTGTGCCAGAGTCTACATGGTGTCCACAAGAAACACTGAGCTTGGAGCAGGTGAATGTGGCCGCTGGGTAAGAGTATTTACTCTAAGAAGCCTCAGTTGTCATGGGGTCCCTGAAAGTTTGAAGCACAGAAGAGCCAGCTGGAGCTAGCACAAAAAAAGAAGATGATAGGAGAAGCAGCCTAGCAAATGGTAGCTCTAATTTATCTTTCCTTCTCCCTCTCCGTGGCCATGCCGAGAACCTCAAGGTTGTTCTAAGTCAGTCATGCTCATCCTCCCCGTGCCCCATTCTTAGTTACTGGAAGAACAGAAAACATTTCATTATGGGCTGGGCACAAATAATGGCTTAAGCACAACCCCCCTGGGGATTTCATACACGCAAAAAATTCAGCATAGACTTATTCATTAATGTCAAGGCTACACCTCCCGCCATCCTTAAAATGTCCTAGCTCCAGAATATGGACTTGTCAGAATGCTGGGTAGGAGTCCTAGGGATTGGGATCTCTTCACCCTGCAGAGTTCAGAAAGAAAGGAAGCCTTTATGGAAGGTGGAGGAGAGGAAGAGTGAAGAAAATGAGACATGAACTCGGTAAACCAGCTGGTAGGCAGCTCACCTGCGTTCACAGGGAGCTCTGGGCTGTAGCCTGCTCTCAGGACTACCTCCTTCTTCATTGACACCCAGGGTGTGTTTAAATGGTGTTTATTCACTGGTTGTGCATTCACAAACATTACTGGAGGCAATTCATCATAAGCTGCAGCTCGGGTTTCACTCTCCAGAATGATGAAAGGTGTGAGTAGGACTCCATTGTGCTGAGGAGAGCTCTGAAAAAAATCCCTTTCTCCAAAGTGAGTGCTTTAACCACTACATTATTATGTAGAAAGCTGGCAGAGGTAGTACATCTTTTGACTGTGGGGTTTTTTTTCCTCCCAACATAAGAATAAGGTTTTTACACCTGCGGGGATCCCAGCTCAGTTCACTGCAAAGTGAGCACAGGGTAATCCCCTGAAATCTGCATCTCTGCTGCACGAACATAGGGAAAGGCAGGAGTTCATTCATCTCTCTTTTCTGTGTTCCCCCACTCAGCCAGTCCATGGACAGGTTTGGATTCCAGCCCAAGGCATTTTTCTTCCCTCACACACAGAGAAGGGAGCTTATGCGTCCACCTGGGGATTGTGGAGTACAAAATGAGGGCCAAACACTTAATGTCTAATAACATCTAGCTTCTCCTGTTAAAGATACAGTCTTTCACCATCTGATACTAACACATCATCCAGACTGAGTATGAAAAAGAATTATGATCATATACATCTACTTTTTTGAATCGTGATTAGTAATGTTACTATTTTTATTTCTCTGCTGCTGTACATCTAGATCTTTCACAAACACCCTTAACTTAGTCATTTGTCTGAATGTTTCCTTTGCTAATTTATGTATGTGTCTATGAACTTCTCTATTTCTCATTCATTTTGGTAGTAGCTAAAATATATTGATGTCTTCTTTTTCTATCTGGCAGAACTTCTCGATTTTGGGGGGTGGAGGGGAACATCTACAGAAGCATTCATCAAAAAATTGCAATCCACATATACGTCTTTACGTTTAAATGTTTTCTCTCACTAACTTCATTCATAGTTATTTTCATCTTTGGTAAATTGCCCATCTTAGGGACCCAGCTCAATATATTGATGGTCCTAAGTTTTGTTCACGAGAACAAGGTCTACAATGATACAAAGCTGCTGCAAGTCTCAGGGTCCGGAGCGCATCAGTGGCCCTGAACTGCCCTGAGCAGACCGGCTTGACCTCAGGCCTGCCTTGTCACTGGGGATATATCTGGTGGTCCATGGGCTCTCGGACAACCCTCAGTCCCTGTCCCTGCTCTGCTGGCATCGCTGAGGCACCACGGTACGGTTCCCTTGAAGGGGAGGACACTGATCCTGCCTGCCTTGCCACCACCCTCCGCTCCCTTCCCCTGCCAAGCAGCCCCGTCTGTGCCCTGCCGCCGACACGTTTGTAAAGCCTTTGTGCGCTGGCGTGTTATTGTCTGTATTATTCAGATCCTCTGATCTATTTTCTCTTAGTAAAACTCGGCATGGGTCCCAGCGGCAAGAGTGCACCGAAAGCATGTGAAGAAATGCTTCACGGAGGAAGTGCAGCGATGCTGCTGACCTCGAGCATGGCAGGATTTTCACAGCAGTTGATATGTACTAGGATGCCAGTGACTTTTCTTCACTGGGACTTCTCGTCTATGTCCCTGCACTGCTCAAAGCTGGGGCAGCCCCCACAAACAGGCAGTGTGAGATTTCTCAAGTTAGCCAACAAAGAAAACAAAAGAAAACAAGCCTCATTTCAGACCCATTGGAATGTCTTTCAGCTCTTCATCTCTAGAAGAAGAAAAAATTAAATGAAAATTTTTTTTCAGTGCATATTATTATATTCCACTGTTAAAATATTCCACTCAACAGAGAATAAGAGTGTTTTGGACACCAAAAATGAGCAAACAAACCTTCCCCCCTGAAGTGAGAGAGACTGTCCTGGTTTCAGCTGGGATAGAGTTAATTTTCTTCCTAGTAGCTGGTATAGTGTTATCTTTTGAGTTCAGTATAAGAATGTTGATAACACACTGATGTTTTCAGTTATTGCTAGGTAGTGTTTAGACTAAAAGTCAAGGATTTTTCAGCTTCCCATGCCCAGCCAGCAAGAAGGCTGGAGGGGCACAAGAAGTTGGGAGGGGACACAGCCAGGGCAGCTGACCCAAAGTGGCCAAAGGGATATTCCATACCATGTGATGTCATGCCCAGTATATAAACTGGGGGGAGTTGGCTGGGTGGGGTGGATTGCTACATTGAGCATCACTTGTTTTGAATATTCCAATTCTTTTATTATTATTATTGTCATTTTATTATTATTATCATTATTATTTTCTTCCTTTCTGTCCTATTAAACTGTCTTCATCTCAACCCATGAGTTTTACTTTTTTTTGATTCTCTTCCCCATCCCACTGGGTGGGGGGAGTGCGAGCGAGCGGCTGTGTGGTGCTTAGTTGTCAGCTGGGGTTAAACCACGACAGAAACAAATTTGCGAAACTTGCTGGTGACATGATTTCCCCTCTTACCTGTTAGCAGAACAGGGCCCAGGATTTTGCAGTCCTGGATTTAAGAGTCTGCTCTTCTTGGTGGTCTTTGAACCCCCATCTCCCAGACCTACAGCCTGGGCCAGGCTGGGGTTGAGAGCAACCCTTGCAACATTGCTCCATGTGTTGTTAGCAGGACACCATCTTAATGTCTGCTTCATCAAGTGGAACAGCTCTAGGAAGGAGATTCAATAGCACATGCCTCCCAAAAACCCTACTGGTCAGGGCTAGCTAATCAGCATGCCACCCAAATTCAAGGCCACCTTCTGACTGATTTATCACAGGCAAATGATCCAAGACTCTATGTCTTCACTGACTGACCCAATCACCAAGTGTCAGTGTCTCCTGCATGGTTTTCCTCCAAGCTGCAAGAGGAATCATCCTCTGTCCTAACAGTTGCAGCACTTGAATGTTCAGGTAATGATATGAAAACGAGACATTAGCCGCAGCAGATGAGAACTACCTAGCCCTGGGTAGCTTAACGGGAGGGATATTCCCTGGGCATATCAGAAGAAAATAAAATTGTTTCATTACAGTTGAAGTAGTCAGTCCCAAATTGCCCAGAACCTGAGTAAATACTGCACCCCCCATACTGCTGAGTAAAAGTTGTTTCCTGAATTAAACCTCCCATGTTATTCTGCCTCCCACATTATTATGCCAGATTTTCACTGTTAACCCAAGTTTATGACTAGTTTTAGGACAACTAAAGATCATATTTTCCAAAGAATTTAACCAGTCACAAAAATAAATACCAGTTATCAGCTAGGTTTTCTACTCGTGCCTCTTAAGCAAGTTATTTCAGTTCTGTCTCACACTTTTCCCATTTATACAGTACGCAAAATCATACCAGCCCATGTAAAACAGACTGCAGAGATTCTTTGAAACCAGTCCACCACCCCAAATCATTTGCACAAACTCAAAACCAGTGCCAAATGTTAATAATCTAAATTAACAATATTTTGCAGCCAAGCTATATTGGCAGTATGGATTATAAGAGAAAGAGGTTTCAGACTTATTTATGTCTGTAAAACTGTCTGGATGAGAAAGTACTCACTACTCTCTTCTTTCTTGTCATCTCTCTCAGTCATCATCCTAATCATTAGCCATCCCTTCAGATTTCCCTGGTGCAATGATCTCTACATCTATCTGTCATCCAGTCTTGAGTGAAGTGGCTGTTTTGCTCATCTGACAGAAGTAGAGTTGGTTTGCCAAATTTCCATCACTATCACTGCATGGCACAACTCTGGGATATTAATAAATAGTTTGTTACCTAGGGCCACCCAGCATGGATTACTTTGGAAGCATCTCTTATCTTAGTGCAACAATTATAGCATTTAATAGGTTAAGGGATATAGCGTATGTAAGATTTCAGGAAATCCTTTCGCAGGGTTTTCATTCCTTACTTGAGATGCAGGGCACAACTATTTAAGGATTAGCTCTTCCCTCTCCCAACACATGCTCCTTTGATGATACCACATCCTTCTAGCTTCCTCTGTGGAACAGAAATGGAGAATAGACACGCTGGAGGAATTATTAGACTCAGCCTTTATACCTTTAAGGCAACTACATTCAAGACAAGAGTATCTAATGTGCAGCACTTTCAGCATGTGTACCTTAGGTATTTTTATGAAGTCATGAAAACCTCTAGATATATTCCTCTTTTAAAGACTGTCACATGTTATAAACCTTAAGCCAGGTTTAATGCACGTGTTTATTTTTTTAATGTTTTCAAAGTGGAAAATGTTTTCTTATAAAAAAATACAAGCAATTTTTACTCTGTAAAGAACTCTGTGAACTCTTTCTTTCCCCTGGTAGAGAACTAAAGGCAGAATTTTATAATAGCCAAGAATAATTAATTTGCTTATTTGTATGTTTTAACTTGACACTCAGCACCATACTACCTGAACATAATATTGCTGCAATGGAGGAGCACACAAAATAGTTTATAGAGAGTGACAACTGCCGGAGCAGTACTTTAAAGAATGAATTCTATACACAAGCATCTTTTGCATAGTACCCTGGACTGGGCAGATGATATGTGTGTCATAGGGAGAGTAATTTCTGCCTGAGATGTTCCAGTAAAAGTCATTCCAAATGCATCATTCATAGTCAAGATGTATGGAGGAAAGCAATTCACATATTTCTGAGCAGACATCTCTGGAATCATCACCTAAAGTGGTAGAAGACTGGGCATAATAACAGGCACAGAAGGTGCCAATGTTCCTCTCTCTTAAATTAACCAGGCAGATCTTGTTGAAAATTTCCCGTCATCGTGATTTTCTGAAGGAAAAGGGTGTGTCAGATAGTTACAGACAAAAGAAAACCTATCTCTATGTATTTTTCTGCCTCAACAGTCCTGATCTTTGACTGTTCAGCTTCACGTCTGCTCAGAATTGCACTTTTCTCTCTCATAGGTAGCATTTCTCAGAATCACACCTCCACTCCCACAGCCAAAATTCTTCTTTGGCACCTTTGCTATGAAGCATGTCTTCCCACTTCCTCTATTCCTTCACAGGCTTTCTTTTTTTCTGTCAGTCCTTCTGACTTCAACTTTGTTGGGAAATTCCCCCTATATTTCACCAGGTGAAAACCACCTTCTACCAAGTAAGCCATCGCTTGGTTACCTCTCTTTTTGAAGTGCAGAATTGAAAAATTGCTTTGTCCAGTGACACTCTGCCTTTACTGGCAGTCATTCAAGTGTGGTGCAGCTCTGTTTTTATTCATACAATAGGTGCAAGTATATTTCCTTTCACCAGCTATGGATTTAATTCTAATAGTGGAAGCAAAGCACATCAGAGAACAAAACCATATCCCCAAAATGTATTTTGTAGCTGGACACTTGTATGCATAGCAAATTCCCGTTATCAAGCTGACCTAGCATTTGTACATAGGCAGGATGCCTCCATTGTCACAAAAAGTATTTCTATGGGAAAATATCCCTGTCTTACTCACACACGCACAACCAAAACCACAGTTTTAATAGGGAAGACAAAACCAAAAACTTTTCATTTTCCTCCTCCCAAATAAATATGTTCTCAGTTAGAACCTTCTGTTCCATTAGGATTTTTCACAAGAAAAAGACTTCTCTCTCAAGCTGTTGTATCCATGAGGCTTGCAAGGTCATAACTAACTCTCTGAGTTTCACCTGGCAGCAAACTGGAAGGGACAGTGAAATGCAGGGAGGGCAATGTTGGAATGGTATTTAGTGACCACCCCAAAAAGGAGATGAGCTGCTCGCTTCCCTTTCTAGCAGATATTTATAAATCCCTTTAAAGCAGAACATGTTGCAGAAATCTTGCTTGGAACGACAAAGACATGAGTAAGTGTGACAAGACCCTTGTCAAAAAAAAAAAGTGTTTCAGTCCTCTGTCCAAATAGATTTCAAAAGACACAATGAGCTACCAATTTTGTCTGGAAATGGACACAGAGTGACAGGTCAAGTATGGCTTTTAACTGATGACCATAGGAACAAAATGCCTCCAACAGAGGATTCAGGCACTATCATTACCCAGCACTCCTGATAATTCCATAACCATTTCTATCTTACCTAATTTGCTCATCATGGTCAGCCAGGCACAGGAAAAATGAAATTCATCAAAGAAATAAAAAACAAAGCCGGACTCCCATTAGCAGTGCTGGCATCCCTGATGGATCACCGCCTAACCTGGTGGACCAGCTTAGTCCTTGAAGGGAATGAAACACCTCTGACCTCCCAGAAGCAGCAGAATATTCCCTTTGAAGTGAAGCAGGTGACCCAGATAAAATACCTGTACACACCTACATAGTCTGCATTGACAGACTTTCATGGGGCTCCAGCCACCCTGGCTCTGCCTGGGACATGGGCTGGATGCACATCTAACCCAGCCTGCTTGGAAACGATCGTGGCAGTACCCAGCAGCGTAGCACTGTCATTTTTCTCTGTGAGACATTGAGGGTATCTCTCCAGCTGCCACTCCGACACCGCTCAGGTCTATAAATCCTGTGGCACATCTGTTACACCTCTGCAGATGTCAGGGGTACCCTTGGGTACCTAAAATGGATGAAAAACTGTGTTTCAGGCACCTGTATCACTCCCTTGGGGTAAGACACAATCTGAGACTAAGACATCTAAATTTAGGAGCAGGATTCAGCTGACTAAACAAAAACATGCAGCACCATTTCAGGCAGCCCACAGTATCAGGACAGCTGGGACATCCTAAGGCACCTCTAATGGCAGGAGACTCTAATGTTTAGGTACCTCAGATGTTTGCATGTGACCATGTTTTTTTAACAAGCTCCCATTATAGTCAGTGGAGATCTTGACTCAATTCAGCAGCCCGCACATACACATGGAGTTACATTTAAGATGTCCTATAGTGTGGAAAACACTCATATGGAGATGACAGATATGACAGAGGACCTACAACAAAGCAATAACTTTCCATAGTGGCAAGTGAAAACCAGGGTGGATTTTTCAGGGAATCTGAAACATCACTGAGCCCCTGTGTGGGCATCTGAAACCAGTTGCCAGTCAGTACATTCAGCAATGCCTAGGAAGTGACTCAGATAACGCTGAAAACCTGCAATAGGGCTTTAGTAAGATTATAGCAAATACCTTCATTTAGACACCTACATTTAGGCATCTTTACCTGGAGCTGAATCCCATCTTACTGATCAGACAGATGGAGTCAGAGCAGACACAGGATCAAATCCGTCCACCATTTAACAGCAAGCCTGCAAGCCTTTATTCAGAATGGCAGGAGAAATTCCGCTCAGCACACTTGGACAGCTAGGCTGTAAGGTGTCCTTGTAAAGGGGAAAAAAGGGTGATACGCTTCCAGGGTCAGCTCTGTCAGAGCGGTATGGATACAGACATTCAGGTCCCAGTCACTTAAATAGCTCCGTAGTGAACTAGTAATGAAGATCATCCTAGCGACTGCACAGTGCCAACCACTTACATGGTGACCACACCACTTACCTCAGCTGACCGCACGGTTAAGAGTAACTAATAAAGCAAATCATCCCGATGCTCAGTAAAAATGACTGGTTCACTATAATTTTTTATCTTTAACTATCTAAAGAATTTCAATTTATGACCCAAGTATCAGGAGGACATAGTTTCCCTTCCTCTTCTTATTTTACTATTAAACTGCATAAATTGGAAGTCACTGCATGGGTAACAAATACCTCAACTCTACAACAGTTCCCACCGTGACCTGTATGTGTTCATTTAAGCTTGGAGAGATGGAGCAGACTAATCAGAGAGGATATTAGGTCTGTGTAGTTTCCATAGATTCCATGGAGATTCAGGTCAAATAAAAATATGTCAAGTAATTAGTCTGACCTCTTGCAAAGAAGAAGCTGGAGAATTCCACCTAATACTTTTTGTCAAGAAGAGATTACTTCTTCCATTATGGCAGTGAGTATTAACAGTGTTTTGGGTAGGAGAGCACTACAGCTGCACCAGAGTTCCTACATTATTAATATAACTGCCCATGGCCAGGTAGACACAGGGAAATATCATCATTCACAACATTAAATCAACAGTAATACTCTGGTTATTTATAAGTTTCGTGTTGTTCTTGTTTGTGACCTAAATTCACAAGAAGTCTGACGTTACTTTCTGTCTTGCAGGAGTTCACTGCTTTTGGGAACGTTAAATGTTTCACTGCTATGTGGAATTTTGGCTTCTGCAAACTCTACTGTCATTCTGTCATTGCTGCCTCTGTGCTTTCCGTTCAGGTGATGGGTAGATCTATAATCTATTACGTTCTGCAAATACACTACCAGCGTACTGTCACTTCCTAGTCTACGTTAGAAACCTTTCTTTCAACAGTAGCTGACAAGGACTGTGCAACTAGTCAAAGCCGTTCCCCTTTGGGGACCAGGAAGGCTACTCCTAGGAGATGTGAAAGGAAAAGCCAAATTGTGTTGAACTCTGGTATTAAGAGAGCTAGGAGACCAAGGAAATCAGGAAAGAAGAGTTAGAGTTAGTGCAATAATCCATTTGTGTTGTTATTAATAATAACCAGTGTTTATCCCCAAAATCATAAGCGTGAAGAATAAACATGCATATATTCAGATTAGACCAATTTTTTTTTAAAGTAGCTAAGCTGTGCATATTACTACAAAGGAACTAAAAAAAAAAAAATTAAATTATATTACATTGAATCTTCTGAAAAACCTGAAACAGATAGTGTTGTGGCAGTAAACCTTTCTACTCTGCATTCATTATGAAGTGAATGTATTTATTGTTTATGAAAAGAGGAGATTATCTGCCTTACTGCGTAGCCACTTCAGGATCTTCACACCTGACTTACTGTCTTTCAGGTCTAACCTTGATAATAGATGTTATTTTTTTACCCACAAAGCCTCATGGGTTTGCCAGCACTGAGAAAAGCCATTACAAATATACAGATAAGCACAGGTTAACTAATGGGACACTGAATGTTAATATCCAGGGTAGACAAGGACTGCTTTGCGTAAAATCACAGTTCAGCAGCAATCAGCTAGCACATTCCTAAACACATCAGTTGTCTGAAGTAAACAACTAGCATTACGTTATATAGCAGGAGAAAAAAAAAAAATTATACTGGAGCCAAAGACCTGCTAAAAAGACTTGTGAAAGTTCTACCCCTCTTGTTAGCTGCCAACCCCAACGAGCTTTTGGTCAGATTGCCAACACGACAGCACCCACCTTTCCGTGATGTGAAGGAATCGAGGTGCCCCGTTGTTTCGCAGAGGATTGCAAACAGCCAGTAGATGGTAGCAACTGTCGGTCACTAGTAACCTGAGCGGGATTCCTACCGACAACCTAGATGCAAAAAAATTCTGCGTTTCATTATCAACCACATGAGCTATTCAGCCTCCCAGGCGAAAACTGTATTAGCCTTTGCTATAGCTAATTTTAATTGATAGATGAAAATGTTTTCAGAAATAATGCTGACCTATATATGGACTTCTTAAGCTACACTGTCCATTTAAGTCAATATTCAGGGGAAAAGTAACATTAGGGCAGAATTGCACTGGCAGGGTGTGTGAAAATGGTCTGAACAGATGGAAAGATAAGGAGAAAAAGACTGTCTTATCTATCCATGGTTTTAGAAGAAGGAAAGTTAATAGAATAAGAACAAAAGAGTTATTACGCATGTGCAGAACTTTCAAAACTAAAATCTGTAACCCCATATTTTCAAAAACCTATCAAGTGTCTTAAACATTAAATATCTTTATGTGGCAGATATAAAAAATGCAATCAAAATGCTGGGAGGGATACATGAAGGAAGCAATGCCTCACTGTTGGAAAAAATAATGCAAAGATTTCTTTTTAGAGGAATACTCTCTGGCCCATGATAACTGATACTGACAGAAAATTATTAGCTTGAAACTATAGGATGTGTCTTATAAAAAGAATTTGTAAATTTAATAACATCATTTCTGCATAAATTAAAATATTTTAATAGAATGTACTTGCTAAATAGTTGAATAAATGTTAATTGAGGGAAACATCTGCTCTGAACAAGAGCATTTACCACAGGCAAAGTGCTTGTCTGCAGTAGCAGTTTGCATGAGGAATAACAGGATGCAAAGCCTCAAACTGTATTTTAACTCTGACAGGGAGTTTAAGGATATGGCATGTTGAGTTTGACATGCGTTGTGTCCCTGATTTCCATACCATACTTGCTTAGTTTTCACAGGAAAAAATGAAGGAGGTGGGAGGAGGTGGGAAGGAGACGTTGCAAATGATAAGAGATGACACTGAAAAGCTTAAACTGGGATATTTAAATCAAGCTGTACTTTTCTGCGTCTCTGTTCTCTTTATTATCACCACTAATAAAGGACCTTGGGCACATCTGTGCACCTCAGTTTTCCTCAGAAACACCTGTGTCGTGCTCACCTGCTGACTGTCAAAAAGGTACAATCTGCTTAGTGGTCCTGCAAACAGCTTTCCATCCAAAAACTAGCACATGATGCAGATGCAATCTAAAGAGCCTCCATCAGCCTTCCCAGGCTGGGATGGTTTTTCAGAACTGCCAAGTTATATTGGTTTGGGATCTTTTTTCTTTTTTTTTTTTTTTCCCTTTTAGAAAAGCAGCATCTCTGCCCCTGAATAGAGGCAGAGAGCAGAGCTGCTGAGTAAGAGGGCTGAGAGCTGGTGTAGATAATAGCAAAGCTCTGCCTGCCATTTTCACATCCTTGCTAAGCTGTCTTTAATAAGCATTACAATTAGCTTCTGATAGCTGCTGAGAGGCCTGCACGGAGCAGGCTGGTTGTCTGAGTATGGGTCTTATTAGTGAGTTGTCTTCTCACAAAACTGCCTTCACAAGTGACACCCTTCTCAGCGGTCTCCACGGAAGCGAAGGATTGAACCATTCAGAGACTGAACAGCCTGTAAAGCCTGTTCCCTAAAGGACACAATAACAAGAAAATAATATAAAGGAGAATGAAGGAGCAAGGACAGGATAGCATAGAAGAACCTGCGCCGATGCTAAACGGAGCATAATTGTCATGAGGGTGTTTTTTCGACCTCTGAGCTATCAACTTGATCATTTTTTCTCGGACTAAATATACTTACAGCTAGTTTCGGCAACAAGAAATTCTCGTGCCAACATCTGCAGCTTTTAGATATGAAAAAACCCAATATAGCCTCCCTTTAAAACTTTGATTTATTCTCCACAATAAAATAAAATTATGGTGTAGCTGAAAATAACAGCAGCCCACAGTTCTCAAATACCCGGTAGAAACAATCTGGCTGGCTGACCCCTCTCCTGTGTTTCCTGATTATAGTGTCACCAAAATCTAGTTATAATGATATTTTCTTTATTAAATTATGTGCTCCTGGCAGGTATGCTCTTTTTTGTAAAGGATAATGCATGATCTCAATGCAGTTAAACATCTAAGTCGTCTTTAAAATATACTTTGTGTAGAACAGAAACAATACCAAAATGAAAAATGTACATGCATTGAATCAACTAAGTTTAAAGCAGAGGTTGTTTTTTTCATTTTCTCTTTTCATTATTATGTTATGCTGTATGTTATGTTATTCCAGACATCATCAAGGACTTCTCACACAATTCTGCATTTATGGAATCACTTTTTTCTAACCTCCAGCTGAGAAAATGCCTTTTAGTTTCGTTTAAATCTGATCATTATTTTCCTTCCCATTCCGCATACGTACTCCCTGACAACAGAAAAGTGAATAGATAGGTAATTACAATGTTTTGTTTGAAGACTTATAGTACATAATTCAAGGTTTAATTCTACTAAAGGCAAAACTGACCAATTTCCATTCTTTATCTGAAAAATCAAACTTGTTCTCCATGTGTCATCTCTATCATAGATGCATCAAACTGAATATAAAGCAGGATTTTTCCTACCAATATCATGTATTCCGTAACATTTCTGTGTTGGATCTACATATACAGATATGTACATACATATAGCCAGATCCATATCTACTACAAATGCTTTCAGCAAAGTTACGAGGATTACATCAGCTAAGATCTTGACCTATAGTTTTGTGTAATGCAAATTCAATACCCTGAAATTGCAATGGTGCAGGCACTTCTAATAGGAAATAATTAAGTTGGCAAGCCCACTCTGAATCGTAATGTAATAATAGTCTCATTCTGAGCTCTGTAAGAACAGTCCTTAGGGGAAGATCAAGGATTCACAGTACCATAGACAAAATCAAATTTTACTGTCCCAAGAATGAGGACAAATTCTTGCAGTCTCACTACTGGATAAGGAAATGCAGTTTCGCAGTAGCTCTGACACTCCACCCTGCCGCAGCCAGTTGCTGAGGATGCAAAGGAGCTGGCACGGTGGAGGACTGATAGTAGGGATGGCCGTGCAGGCAGTGGGATCGCAGCTACGCACTGATGGGGACATGGAGGTCCACCAGTCACAGCATCCCCAGTTGCTCAGGAAGGACTATACCAACAGCAGCAATTCGCCCTGCCTTAGGTGAGCCAGTATAAGCCAAGTTCAGAAGTGCAGTAGTCACTGTGACATGTAGAACGTCCTTCTCATGCTTTCCCTTGCTTTCCTAGCATGATTTTTCAGCTGCCATCCCATTCCTGGACATGGCTGGTCATGCTGAAAAGTGCCCCAGAGCAGTTCTGTGGAACGGCTCTCTAGCAAAGTGAAGTATCTTGATCAAGAGTAGAGTAAGCGCCATTTCAAGTGAGAGCAAAATGTGTAAGTATGAAGCTTTACCAGCCAAGTAAGACAACCAGACAATGCCATCTGACAGAAGTGGCCAAAACCAAAGCACACACCAACCCTGGAGGGATTTATTTCTGCACTGAATCATCTCACTTTCTTATCTCCAACAATGACATAAACCAGAGCCGTGAAAACAAGGCTTCTCAGGCCTTCTGAAATGTTTGAATCTCAGGGCTTCAGCTCAGTCTGACCCTTAGTGAAATCTTGACATCTGCAAATACAGGCCTTTCACATGCAAATCAAGGGGTGTAAATAGGGAGTGCAAGCATTTTGGAAATGCTTTGACATACTGGGCCCTTAGACCAACTTTTTCTTTGGTCACTTCTTTCTCTGTAGTTAAAAAATGTTAAGACATATGCCATGCAACGTTGTCAGGACTTCTTCCCCTCGCTACCCATGTGCCTAATGATTTAGATGAAAACATATTCAAAAAGGTCATTCACCAATCTCCCCGCAGGCTTAAATATTTTCAACTCAGTGTCAAAGGATGCTAGAATGGGAGTGATATTCTGCCCAGTCCTTTTCACAATACAAATCATCCAAGTAGAGGGTGTGTGAAAAAAACATGGACATGCCTGATGTTATTGTAAGGCTTCAGCATGAGCATCCTGTGCTGGGAAAGGGCTCTGCTTAGATTCCCCTGTGGTGACAAGATTTGCCTGTGCATGCAGCACATTTCCAGATCCTGTGCCTCTATAGAGGCAACTTCACGCATTCACCAGATAACACAGATTTCCCCTGCACAAAATCCTCTGCTGCAGTGATCACACCCCACTCTCTCTTCAGGTGACAATCTGAGTGCTAGCATGACCCCAGGCTCTTTGTATGCTGCTTTTATCTTTACCATTTTAAAATGGAAATTTCCAAGGAGCAGGTTCCAAAACTTTTTGAGCCTTGCTAAAATATCAGGAGCAATTATGGTTAGTCCAAATAACCTTGGTCACATTTAAGTGGCTTCTCCTTGGGATACTGGCTTAAGTTATTGTTCATCTCACCCCCAGCTGGCTTCCTTGGTTAACACATGGATCCTGTTCTTCAGTAACTCTTACCGTCTAGTTAATTGAATATTATTGAAATTCTGGTTTTAGCCCAGGAAACACCATGGACTCTGATATTTAGCTAGATTCTAATTTCCTTTTTTTATGCAACTCACAGCAAGTATAAGTTCAACAGTTGAAGATCCTTAAGCAGGTCAGTTTATTTTTGCGCTTTTGATATTATCAGATTTATAGTCAGGTCACTAAGGACTTAAATGACTACAAGGTCTTCTCCAGGGAAAGTCTATCAGTAAGAAAGATATTCTTGGAAGAGTTTTAACCTTTCCTAACCACAAAAGCATTGTAAAATTCCGTCTTAAGGCAATATGTGACTGACAGTTTTTCCATTTTATTGCAATGATCTTGCAATCCTGCTTTACTATACATCTTAATCTTCCACTTTCTTCTGCACTGTTGGATTGAGATCACCAGCATCAATAAAGAAGCAGAAACAGCATCTACTTGTATTTATCAGGAAGAAAGAATTTCAGTTGACAGTGATGAAGAAAGATTAAATTCTTGTTCACTTTCAGCCTGGTTCCTGGGGATTTTCTGATGTATTTTAATCTGATGGATTTTCCAGGACCTATAAACAAACTAAACTAAAAATCAAAACAAAACAAAACAAAAGAAAAAAAACCTGCTTAACAAAGTTTTTCCATCAATTCACTGTATAAATCTTCCTCATATGCTTTTCCTTACTTTCTCATTTCCAGATTAGAAACCAGTGCCTACATTCCAGAAACAAATGTTTTTAAACAGCACTGTAAAACATGGAGGTGGCCTAGTCACTTATTATAGGTATGTAGTGATAAGTGACCGAGTCTTTTATTGCTGTTTAGGTTGGCAGAGAAAGCTATAACATATACATGTAAAGGGAATCATTTGGGGTTTGATTTAGCAGGGGAAGGAAGGAAGGGAGGAAAGAAGGGAGGAATTTGCAAACACGCCTGTGTGTCTCAAAAGAGTTTAAATCTGGCTTATTCTTGCCATGCAAACAGGTCATAATTCTGAAGAACTAGACAACATTAGCTGCAGGTCTTTATGAACAATTTATTGGGTGCAGCAAGCATGAGTACATTTAGGGGACGTATGCCTCCATTACAGCTTGGTATGTCCTGACTCTCTTTTCCTCCTGCCAGCTCTACTGTGACTTTGTAGAGCTGGTCAAAATGCAAACAAATTTTTATAACATCCAAGCTCAAAAGGTATCATGAAGAATTCTTAAAAACATTTTGTTTGCTAGTTTTACTTTTCTTCTTTCCTTCTCCATTTGACCACCTTTTCATTTTCTGTCGAAGGTTTCTGTGTTTCCTTTCAGGTTGTTTTTCCTCTTGATGTACTACGGTAGCCAGGCATCCTGTCAAACTATGGATGTATTCCCAGGAGGATGCTATTTCCCTGGTACACATGATCCTGAAAAGATGGACTGTCCCAATAATTTTATGTTCTTATGTTACAGAGCACTTACCACCGAGGTAAAGAGGGCAAAGTATGGGGGAAATGTAGTTTCACTGTTTGAATTTTGCAGAAGGGGAATTTAGGCCAATCATAAAGGCCATCGTAGAATATCATACTCTCAAAATAGCCTGGAGATATGTGCAATACTTGGCTTGATAGTCAAGCCCTTACAGACAAGAATACTTCTGTTGGTTTCACTGGTGCAACAAGCAATAGACCTGACTGAATTCAGGAGTTAACAAAGTCAGGGAAAACTCAACCTGGAGACTCAGTGAAAAAAAAATGGGAGCTTGGCTCACCATGACTTGCTACCTCATGTAATCACGTTCACTTCTACTGGACATTGTGTAAATAGGAACATGTGACAGCAGAATATCCTGATCTGGAAACATCTTGCACCCACATTATGTAAATGCCAGACAGAAAAGATCGTGGTTCCCTCATGGCCAAAATTTGTGTTTGGGGCCTGAGGATCTCTCCAAGTGCTTTAGCAAGCAGTTTGGATCACCAAAAGTGGATCTACAGACCTCAGGAGTTGGTGCAGAGGTTCTGGCATCCCAATAAACAGATTTCTGAGTATTTCACTTTGTAATAATTCTAGTCTGGTTCTGTGGACTAAAGGCACACCTGCAGCTCAAGTACAGTAGGTGATCTCCTTGGCCATCGCTTCCAGTTTAGTTTCAACCCAAAAGACTCTGGTTCATGAATGCTGAGACCACTTCATGATACAAACCAAAGCGCAGCAAGTGGGGAAGAGTCTGCTCTTAAGGTTAAAGAGAATTGTTGGAGGTTCATAAGCAGTAGAAACACATCCAACTTACTAATTCCAATAACATACTTATAGAATGTAATGCTTATCACACCAATGACTCCTTTGGTGGTATTAATTGCAATTTATTATGTATGCATTCATTAGGGCCATTCCTCCAGATCTGGCTGTGCTCTGCTTGATTCAGCACCCAAGTGCGGCTCAATTTTCCTTGCATTTTCTGGTCCCTGTACTTATCATTTCAGCCCCTGGCATAATTAGATTCCCTGTTGGGAATTACTGCTTCAGTCAGAGATTTCTCAAAGCAGCAATGATCCACCAATGCTCTTTCCTTTAGGAAAATTTATTTTGGGGTAAGCTTGGTTCTCCAACAGCCAGAGATTACTCCCATCTTGGGTAACCTCACTGCAGCATGAGGAGGACAGGATCTGTTCCATAGCATATTTCCAGGTTATCATACTAATAAGTCATTTGCGGTTCTGATTTGTTAATCACTGTACGTCAGCAGCAATCGTTAGGCTTGTGTTCATCATCCCAGATGAAATCTGGCAACACTCACAGTTCTAGCTTTCACTTTTTTCTACAACTTGATAAATGGCAAAAGTCTATGTGAAACTCTCCACTCCTACATTTATTTTATTTTTTTAGATATTGCTCTATTCTATACATAGGATGATTTTTATAAGAATGTAAAGCTCTAACAGAAAAATTTCTTAGGAAGTTCAGAGCATCTGAAATCAGAAGATGAGAAAAGAAACCATTCTGCAGACTTAATTAAGGCTTTTGCTAGCAGCAAAAGCTATAATGCAACATGACAGTTATTTGAATGATTTTTCTTCAGATGACTATTGCTTTTCATTATCTAATTTGACATTAAGGTTGGTGCTGTGTGTCTAGCCTGCAAAACAAAAATAAAAGTTAATAAAACACATGCTAGAAATAGAATACAAGTTTAGAGGGAATGCTCTGGGTGCTAGGCCTTTCTCACGCTTTGGGGAGAAATATACTACCATACCCTTGTCCTAATTTTTTCAGTGTAGTTTAGAAAAGGCCTTATGGCTAATATGTCACATCTAATATAATTTGCTATTTCTGCCTTGCATTTTATTGAACCTTACTTTTTCATAACCGTTCTGCTAGAAGGGCTATAGATAAAGTTGTGTCAGCATTTCATTATTAACACTGGGTTTTCAGTGTTTTTCAAATAAGACATTAACACAATTCTCATCCCTGGCTTTAGACTGGTAGATATTTTCAACTTAGGTGTGAATCATTTGGAATAATTTTTAAAGAAACAGTCTGGCCCACTTTTTATCTGAAGATCCATTTTTGCTCCTGAACAGGGAAACACAGCAGGATTTTGACTGAGTGCTGGAGCTTAAACCACAGCCCAGGCAATCTCTCCTGGTGGTGTAACCACCTTCTTGCACAATCTTTTCTTCCCCATCCTCCTCCAAAATATGACAGAAGACTAATGAATGATAAAGTCTGACCTTTGCAGGTGCCGAGTGCTTCCACCTTACACAACCTGAGGACCTAGTGGACCACTCAAACACAAGAGCGTCCCTTCCTTGGACCGGGAGCTGGCTCTACAAAATCCATAGATCCACACAACTGCCAGCACAGTCCAGTTAATTCAGGCTTGAAATCAGAGGTTACATGCAGTGGTGTCTTTGTGATAATAATATTTTTAAATAAAACTACACTTACTCTTGAAGTTTTGACAAAAAAAAAAAACAAAAAACCAAAAGCAAACTATTTGACTTAGCGTAGGTTTTGACTGCATAGGAATACATGACCAAATCTCCTGGGAGCTTTACTTACAACGCAGCAAAAAATAAATAAACAAACACAGTAATTCTCCCTTGAATTATTGAACAATTGAATTGGTTAATACGCTCAATGCCAGCTGCACAAAGAAAATAAATAAGGAAGAATGGTTAATGAAAAAAACTCCTTTCTCAACTGTGTGCCCTTCTCTTGAGCAATGTAGATGCTGAACTGGAATATTGATTGATAGGTAATTAACAAAACATATCTAATTTATCTGGTGATTAAAGATCTAAGTATCTCTTTCAAGTGGATTAAAAGGAATTCAAATATAAGCATTTCATTTGTGAAACTGTGTTGCTTAAGTAATTCTGTATTACTTGCAAATGAGGTATTTTTGTTTCATATGTCTTAAACCTCAACAAATACCCTTAATGAATTAACTGATAATGAGTGTCTTTTTAAAGCAGATCAGATACTAATTTGAAGTAGCTTAATAGGTTCTTACTGCTGATATTGTCATTACCTATTGCAAGCATCAGCAAAATAAAACGTTTTCCTTTTTTTTACTCTCTTCTTTCCTTTACTAGTTTCTACTGATGCAATAATGTTAACCCTATGGTAAAGAAAAGGATTTCCTTAGTCCATGTCTTCAGTATGAAATTTTACAGCATAATAGCAGAAGGCTTTTGTGCACTTAATACCAATGAAAAGAAATTATGCCGTTTATTGATGTACAAACTAAAGAAAAATACCATGTTTCTGTGGTTGAAGTTTGGAAAAGACGCACAAAATGATAGAGCAGCTGAGTTTGGAAGGCACCTCTGGAATCAGCTCATCTGACCCCCTGCTAAAAGCAGGGTCCGCTTAGCTCAGGTTGCTCAGGGCTTTATCTGCTTGAGATTGGAACACCTCCAAAGACAGAGAGTCCTCAAGTTCCCATGGAGCATTGCAAGAGCATCATCTTCTCCATCTTTCTCCATGTATTCTCTCTGTCTTCCTTTGATGGCTTTCACTAGCCATCCCGCGCCTTCTGAAGTAGACCCAGAGCTCTAGTATTCAGTGTCCAGACTCTTCAGATGTTTCTTTCACCAATACTTCCAGCTCAACTTTCTTTCATCATAGTCCTTGGTATTCCCCCTCCACATTTCACTGTTTGTCTCTTGCTTTCTGTATCACTAATAAGTAGTTACTAATTGCAATTTCCTTAACTAGAAGTAATGGTTTTCTGACATCTTTCACACCATTTAGATCAAGGTCAGAATACCTGGACTTTAACTTTCTAATGCCTTGTTCAGATTTTTCATTAGAGTTCTCTTCTGGTGTTAAAATACCACATATTTATGTTGACCTTTCTTATTTGCAAAGTTACATTCTAATTTGTAATAAGATCTTGACTTTAAATGCCTGCAATTCTATGAAAAAAAACCCCAACATTCTGGCCAAAAAAAATCAAAACCTGAATAATGTTCACCAAAAAAAAGTAAATATTTTGATGAAACACAGTGATGCTGGCACACAGAAGTTAAAAATCAGATGTCTCATGCTCCAGTTCATGACTGTACTCTACTTCCCATTAGCTAAATGTCTACTTCAAGACAGTAATTTAGTCAACCTTGATAGTTAGTAGAAAGGTATACTTGCCTCAGGGAGCGAATCAGCCATCTTACTATGATGCCGGTCCCAAGACAGGATGAACTACCTCCTGCATATGCTTCTCTCTCCTTGTCTCCAGAAATGGGAATCTCCATCCTCTTTAAGGCCCAAATGTCTTCCTCTGCACTTTGAGTTTTATGGTCATTGACTTCCAAAGAGCTTTAGAGGATATTTCTGACAGGAAAGATCTTGTATCATCAAGTCTCTAGGACCATGCTGTTGGCTATTGTTCCTAGACACAGCAAATGCAATCTGTGAAACAGGCTTGGCAGAGCAAATATGTGTGAATGAAGACTGAAAATTCATTATGCCCAGTCAGTGAAACATAAAGAAGACAGAAGCAAGGCCAAGATAGGAGGGAAAGGAAAGGTGAAAATGCTGAAGAAGAAAATGAAGTATGGGCAATGCAGAGAAGGAGCATGGTCTGAGCAAAGGACATGACTGCGAGCAAGTCTGAGGTGTGCAGAGTGGCTTAGATAGAGAGAATAAAACAAAACTCATCCATCAATGGATGACATGACAACTATGCATGGAGAGAAGGATGGGTAGTCAGAACAATGAAACAATTAAGCTGAATATGTCTATCAATTATTGCTAGTTATCAGTATGTCACTCCTAAGGGCACCACTGTTATTATATACAAAGATGTGATAAATTGTTTAGCACAAAGGGAAAAAGATGAAGCAAAACTGTTCATAACTGATCCTATAAAGATAAATTCATCTTTTCTCAATCTGTGTCCACCAACAGACTCAGCCAGAAGGTGCATTCAGAGCAGACAATCTCTGAGTGCATTCAGCCAGGCAAGATGCACCAGTTGGAGGTAAAAATGAGACCACCTGCCCGAGACCACTGCCTGGTACAATGTGCATCCACCCTCTTTCCACAAGAAAGTGAGTGTAAATCTGCTGACAGTAGACTGTTTCTCTTACTCATCTTTCCTAAATTCCTTTACAGGCAGGATATAGACTTTTAGGGACCTGTGACACAAAGCTACAGATTAGAGAGTACACCTTTATTAGGTGGCTCACAGGCACCCCGTGGAGAGCAGCATCTAATTGCATGGTGCAAAAGAAAGAGGACAGGACAGACTACCCATTAATTTTGGAGTCTCTCTTTGCCCCCACATTCACTCCAGTGCGATCAACAAGGGCATCTCCCCACTGCTGTGGGGTTCACACTCTGAAGGACAGGACTTATACAGCTCACTGAAACCTGGGCTATGTTGAAAGAACAGGGTAGAAGGGAAAGAGAGTATTCAGTTCCCCCCTCATTTAATAAAATTAGTTTAACGTGCATGCTCTCTCCGTTAAGTTTTTACTATCTGTGACGTTCTCCTGGAGGAGAAGATCCATTTCCAGAAAGCTGTCAAGCTAAAAATGTGATACTTTTAAAGGGGAGATTTTAACTGCACTTCTGATAAGAACATATATAAGAACCCCTTTGAGATTGATCTTCCTATGATTTCATTGACGCCTTGAGTGTTTTATTTGAAATGTTAGACATTCCTTAGACAGAACTATGAGGTTTGGCTTTTAGCAAGACAATCAAGGTTTTATGCTTTTAATCACCATCTGTTGTTCAATAAATGTCAAATTGTTCCTAATGCTATCTTCTAGCATACGGGTTTTTAATTTGATTTTGTATTCTGTGTTCATTACTGGCAATTGAGGGCTTGTCATACAAGATTTTATTTTCTTATACTGTCTTGATTCCAGTCAGAAATAAATATATATATGCATTCATACACAGACACACACATATACAGAAGATGTGCACGCTTTTCAAAGCTGTAGCAGAATACAGAAAGCATATGAAATTGTTCTTTCAGTAGTGACAGTGTGTCCTGGTTTCAGCTGGGATAGAGTTAACTGTCTTCCTAGTAGCTGGTACGGTGCTATGTTTTGAGTTCAGTATGCAAAGAATGTTGATAACACTGATGTTTTCAGTTGTTGCTCAGTAGTGTTTAGACTAAAGTCAAGGATTTTTCAGCTTCTCATGCCCAGCCAGCGAGAAAGCTGGAGGGGCACAAGAAGCTGGCACAGGACACAGCCAGAGCACCTGACCCAAACTGGCCAACGGTGTATTCCATACCATGGGACGTCCCATCTAGTATAGGAACAGGGAAGTGGGGGCAGGGAATCGCCGCTCGGGGACTGGCTGGGTGTCGGTCGGCGGGTGGTGAGCAATTGCACTGCGCATCATTTGTACATTCCAATCCTTTCATTATTACTGTTGTCATTTTATTAGTGTTATCATTATCATTATTAGTTTCTTCTTTTCTGTTCTATTAAACCGTTCTTATCTCAACCCACGGGTTTTGCTTCTTTTCCCGATTTTCTCCCCCATCCCACCGGGTGGAGGGGGGAGTGAGTGAGCGGCTGCGTGGTGTTTAGTTGCTGGCTGGGGTTAAACCACGACACAGTGACTGTAGTCCCCACAAAGACCATAAAAAGAAAAAGATAACAGATCTCAGGAAAACTGTTGAGAAACATCAGGATTGTCAGACTGCATCTTTCAATCAAAAAGATCAAAAGACATTTTAACTGAAAATACTCTGTATGTTACAGTGAGGTTCAGGGCTCAACCAGGAGGGCTCTCAGCCACTAAAAGAAAATAAATCAGCTGTTGACTCAGAAGGTGGTTTGGATGTCTCAGCAAAGAGTCAATACATCCTGAAACACCATGTAAATCCAGACTGGTTGGACTGTGAGATTAGATATGAAAAGGTTTTCTTCTGATCACAGCAGAGAAAGCAGATGTGAAAATCTACCTTAACTACCTTCGATGAGCTTCTGCAAGTGTCAGCAGAGGAAGCAGAAATTCTATCCTGCTCTCTGATCCGGGATAACAGATCATCTGCCAGCGACTGGTTAAATAACAGGAACACACTGCTTTCCTAAAGAGTTTAACAAATACTTCAGGACTCCTTTTCTGAAGAATTTCATCAAGGAGAGATGAAATACCTTTCAACTGTCAGTGTGCTGTTAACAGTCTGAGCTCTACATGACACATCTGATATTGCTTGGATCAATTCTTAAATATTCTCCAAAGCCTTGGGAAACGATATGTAAAGATAATTGGGACAGATTCAAGGTTAGAAATACAGAAAACCAAGGTAGGTCACTGTAAAAGGCATCCTAACTAGTCAGACTGCTACTGTTTAGATTCTCGAGAGGTACAAACTGATGAAAAAACAAAGCAAGATGCCTCATGAACATAGATAACAAGACAGTAAGTGGCCACAAGCAAAATTCAGGAGTGAACCTGGAGATAAGTATCAAGTCTAATTCCAGAATTTAAAGACATGGCTGTAAGTCAGAATAGGAAAAAAATTACTGCTAAGCTACCAGACAGGAGATGGACTCACAAACAGGGCCTGAACAGGACCTCTGGCATCACAAGAGGCTGTTCAGACTAGTCCCAGCACCACAGCATGAGCAACCAAGTTTGCGTATTCTTCACAGATACTGTCCAGCCTTAAAACCCTCCAAGACACTTCAACATCCCCAGTCAGTCTCTTCCATGCTTGACTGTCCTTCCAGTTAGAAAACCTTTCCAAATCTTGATCATACTGCTCTCTTGCTGTAACTTAAGCCTGTCACTCCTTGTCCTACGTCCTGCAGACATGTAAAACAGCTCATTCCTTTCCCAGCTGATGCAGCCTTTTGCCTATTTATTTCTCCCCTCAGTGTTCTCTTTTCAGCACCATCCATCACCAGAAAGGAAAAAACACTGATAGAACTGAAGTTTTTTCACTCACTTTCATAGTTAAGACATGCTGAAGTTGGCCAGGTGGGCCATGGTAAGTAACACTTGTGCATGGTAAGGTGGAAAGAAGCACCAAGCATAGAGCTAAGAAAATAATAGCAGAGAAGTTTCTCAAAGATAGCCAAACACCCCAGCTATTTGTTCCTTGCCAAACATATAACAGGTCATCAGATCAAAAGAAAAGGCAGGTGATATGCCGCAAACCATAGCCGGGTGAAAAAAGCCTTTGCATATCGCAATAGCATCGATAAGGTGACAAGTATATTGTACAAACAGAGCACCATAGAAACAGATAGCACCACCAGTTTCATTCTTTTCCCTGCCTTTTTAGGTAAGCCACAGCCACAAACGAGACCAGGCTCCATTTGTGCTGCTGCAAGAGCCTGCCCTAAGGACCTTGTTGGTATATTCAGGATGTAGCACGTCCATGTCGTCTCACCTCTCTGCAGCCACAAGCTGTTGGTGGTTCCAGTTAAGGTCAGTTGATGGGCAGAAGCCAAGTTCTACAACATTCTACTAACGTTGCTATTTGAGCTGCACAGCTGCAGACTGGAACCGCGGCAAAGGTTTTGCTGAAAATTTGGCCCCAAATTCCAATGCAGCACCTATTTTACGCTAAATTTTCAGAAGTCTTCCTGAGGTGGCTAAACACAGTGATGGTTTGTGAAATGAGAGGTGATGAGGGCCTAGATTGGAAATAACTGGGGGCAGGGCGGGGGGAGCGGTGGGAAGGACCACTGTATATTGGGATTTGGAGGAAGGATTCAGGTGAGAAAAAAAAGGTTATACAATGCCCAGTGGCAGAGGAAAGGAAGAGGGCTTCAGGGGGAGTACTAAGAGCTCCATTTTGTCTGCATTAAGCTTATGCTGATGGTTTCAAAAGCATAATTGTTTCTAAAATAGTCAAATTATGCATTATGAATACATTATCTCATGCATTTAGACCTCTTTTTCTGCTGACGAAGTAATTCACAAAACAATCCTGATTTCTGCAAATGTATCCACTTGAAGCTCAGAAATTAGTCTAAAAAAAAAAAGATCTTTACAGCACCGAGACAAACACCTCAGCTGGTTCAGCTACATTAGTAGGTCAGATAGATCTTCCATTAGACAGTCGTTCTCTCTCACACACATATACACACACAAGTCAGTACATACTATCCAGTGTGTCTATATTATGGCAGCCTCCTGAACGGTTCTCAGCTTACAAGAGCAATTGCCATGGAAATGTTGTGACAATCCCCTCGAGGCAAATGAGTGGTCTGCACAACAGCATTTCTGAGCTCAAGAGGTCCCTTTTCAAGGCTATATTGAATTGAGTAAGTCACACCATTACTGAGGCAGTCTCAAGACTGGCAGTGCAAAACTATACAGTGATTTGCCAGCCTTAATCGCTTTTCAGCTCTATGCAGCAGTCCTCTGGAAGTCCTGAGACATGCTTTTCCAACACTTGCGCAGTATAACTGAAGCATCCATTGTTAAGGGGCTGTTTTCAATTTTTCTTAGCAGTCCCTTTTGTGGCAGGGTCAGCTTTTTAAGGAGGGCTAACACTCCTTCAGTGTCAAAAGGACCCCGGTTTCCAAGAAAAAGAACCCACAAAGTAAAAAGAATTAAACAGATTATTTAAATAAAGTAATATTGTATTATCACAGCTCAGATTATTTCTGTCCTCATTCTTCAGCACAGCTAACCTTCTCTCTCATTTCATATAGCTTTCAGGTATGAGCCTTTTAGGGTTTTAGGATTCACTTTATCCTTTCCATTCTTTACCTCTTCATATCTTTTCTCCTCCCAGAATTTTTCTCTCCTATCATTTTCTGTGATACATAGGTATTAAAAATTAGTGCATATCGTGACCTGCTATGTACCATCATCCTCCCACTGCACTAGAACTAATATAACCTACCCCAGTTCAGAATATTGTCCTATATGGATGCATTTTATATAGGAGAGACTTAAGCTTTCAACTCTTGCTTCTAACCAATACTCCTAGCAGACTGAAGTTCAGGAGCATTTGAACCAAGGAAGGAGAGCTTGCTGGTTATATAGACCCAGCTACAAGCTCTAAGTTTGTGTTCGCTTACTCCTGTCCACCTCCCAGAATGGAGGATACTCTATGTCTGGGGTCTGGTTCAATGCCATCTCTCTCTGTAAGGGGATTAACTGGTTATTAGAGAATGACAATCTGGGAATTGAGGAGACTTGCTCAGGGACAGAAATGACATAGCATAAGTAGGAACATGACAAGGACTTCAGTTCGTGGTATGTGTCAGTGCTGAGTTTGAGGGAACATGCCCATGGGAATGATACACATTCATTCTGCCCTGACATGTTTGCTGATGTGACCAACAGTGCAGAGCATTATGGTGACAATGCTGATGTGGGGATAACCGTTCCTCTAAGAGCCAAGCTAAAAAAGAATTCATTTCCCATAAGCTGCCAAATGGCCATTTCCACAGTCACAGCCCACGGCACGTATGTGGAGGCCTTCATATTCAAAATGCACTTACAAACACCCTGCTTATCCCTGTTAGGAAATTATATATACTGTCCCTGTTTTAAGGAGAGGAATAACAGACAACAAATGCAACTAACCTGCCCACAAGGAATTGGTTCTCATAATTCGCTCTCAGAACCTGCTTCCTGCATTGTCACCAGACCAGTCCCTCCTCACCAAGTGGCAATGACTTCCAACGTCACGGCCCAAGCAAGAGCTGCCTCCCCCTTCCCACTCAGCAGAGCTATGCTCACCCCACCAGTGTCTACAAAGCCCATGCTTACCCCCCTGAGGTGGGCAGACCTGAGACAGTCATGACAAGCTCCATGATCCACGTGTTCTCCACCCACACTCATAGAGGTGGTCTGAGCTCAGCATGTCCACCCACCAAACTCCCAACCATCCCCTGTTGCTCCCAGTTATCATACACCTGGTCCCACTGTAGGCAGACTCATGAGGAAAGCGTGGGTCCATCTTAAAGCCATGAGCCTGCTCAGCTGTCCCTCTCCAGAGAAATGTGTAGCTCCACTTTCTGGCTATAAACAACGTGCATGAAGGGGGAGGTGGGAACCAGTTGGGACTTCTGTGACCAAGCTTGGACCTGTACTTTTCTGATGTTTCAAATTTGCCTTGCCTGCCCAAATGCAATATTGTTCTCCTTCAGAGACTCACTGCTAATATTATAATCCACACTGGCAAATAAATGTACACATCTAATTGATTACTAGAATGACTGCAATGAAATTGCTTCCTCGCGTCTTTCCATCGTCTTTCTTAGCTCTGCACATGTAATTTTCCACTCTATTGTACTTGCTCTGAACTCCACTTTGAAGAGCTTTTCCATTTACTGAAATACTAAACGGTCACAACAATTTATTTGCACTTCTATTGTGCCTGCCTCCCCTCGGAGAATATCAACACAAATTACAAACATCAGTGATTTTAGCCTCCATTCATTCCAGCAATATAATCCCCAGCCTACAGATGAGGAAACTAAAGCGTGACTTGTCCAAAGTCATATAGGAAACTCACTCCAGAAATCAGTGGTGTCTTAAGGATGCTGGAGGCCATGGGTACTGCGAGCATGTGCAGCAGAGACACTCTCTGTACATACAGTGAGACCAGCTCCCTGAGCAGGAGGGGTGGATTCGCTCCATTTGAGCCTCCAGACTTGCAGAGCCACTGCCCAGAAAGTCTGAACTATTTGGCTGCAGGGCTGCTTTTGAAGGAAAGGCCCAGAACCTGAGCCTTATGGTGTCATAATTTAAGACGGCACTGCCAAAAATGAGAACCTAATTCCTGCACAGGTCCCTGCCTGCAGAAGTTTTAGGCCACAGTGAAGAAAGCGGTGTGCATATCAACAGAAACTTTTCCTTTCGGTTTCTTTTCCTCCTATAGGTGTCTATAGTCTTTCTGTCCCTAACTCTCACCAGCTGGCTGGAAACAATGTCGTTAGGCTATTAGAATAGAATCCAGCTTGCTGATCTTGGCCACTAATCTAAGCTTTAAATATTAGGCTTATGATGTGGCAGTCCTCCTAAATTAAATGTTTCAGTCTCTACAGAGTAAATACGGAAAAGGGAAGGCTTCGGTAGGGAGATTGTGTGTCCAAATCAAGTGACCAAATATAGATGGACTACATAACTTTTTAGAGTTTTTTCAGAAACACTTATCATCCCCAAATATCTATACAGAGGGCACCCATATAAAAACTTAGGTAATTACTATAGAATGATCATTTAACAATTAGCTTAAAATTTAAGCTAAAGTTAAATACATAAAGTAGGAGGACTAAACCTTATCTTCATCTTGTATGCCAAGTTCAGTTTCTTTTTGTTTTCAATTCAACCAAAAACATAGCCCAAAATTATTTCTTTAGAAGTCAAAATTAGTTTCCATTCATAGTCTATTCAGTAAAAATCATTATCTAGCCAACCTTTTCAACACAAATATCGCAGGAGCTGAATTTTCAGTCACTCTTTTACAATGTTGAGAGTCACAGAGAATGAATTGTCATCTTCTTACAACTGAATTCACACTGTACTAGTTTTATAAGTTGTCTGCTCACACATCAGACATAGACTTGTCCTGAAAATATAGGTGAATAATAGATTTGATAAACTATGTTGTTTTCACATGGTAGAAACTATGTAAATTTTATTTGCATTTATTTGACATTTCATTTGAAAAAAAACAGGAATGAAATTTTCAAAATGGTACAACATTTCATTTCAACATTTTCAAAAGAAATCTTTTGCATTTTTTATTTTGAAATGGCTTTTTGATATCAAAATTGACCTCATTTAAAAATAAGGGGATTCAACCATATATGGAACGTGGTTTTAGTTGACTACACACTTCAGTTATGCCAGTATGGAGCAAATCATATTATTTTTCAGTCTCTGCATCTCCCCCCAAAAAAGAGAGATACTCCAGTTTGATGTGGGTTGAGCTGGGGGTTTTTCTCACAATTTTTTGTCTCAGCCCTCAAATTGTAAACTCTTACTTGTTATTTTCCCAATAGAAACAAAACCCTGGGGTCACATTCATCTCATCCAACTTAACTTAATGCCCCCAAAATGCAACAGTGGAATTCAGATACTTACATGTAGATGTCTAGGATGCAGGTCTTTACACGAGGTGGACTTCCTCCAAGAGTAAAAGTGAATACAGCCAACAGAGTCTAGAAGGGTACTGAGACCAACTTCGAGTAAACACATACATCTGATCAGATAAAGAAATCTCTAGTTTCATTGACCGTGACGACTGAGGGACACACGTTCAGGGATTACAACACACTGTAAGCACCTAGGGCCATTTGAGATGCCCTAGAAGAGGTACCTATGACACAGGGGCTACGGGAAACATGCCTCACTAGACCAGATAGAGGCAAGGCAGAATCCCCTAAGACTTTTCAAATGGCCTTCAAAATATCAGGGTGGGCCACAGAATTAAACCCCACATATTTAGTCTAATCCACTTAACATGCAACAATACTCCAGTGCTACCTATTTTTATTATTTCATGTTTTTCCTTAAGGAGCAGGTGAATCAGGGTTGGACAGTGCCTAACTCTTTCTACAGATAGTGCCTATACAACTAGCTTAGAGTAAATACATCTTGTAGATTGATAAAGATGCGTAAAATAAATTCTGTTCCATCTGATCCATGTGGCTTTGCAGTATAATAGCAAGTGTGAACTTCAAATATTCACAGCAAACTCATCACACTGAGAGGACCATGAATGAAACACAGCCAGTCACAAGTACTTCATGAGCTATTCACTAACAGTTTGCAAAAAGGAAAAGTGGGTTCAGTTCTATAATTAAAGCATCCATGCCAAATCATTTGCTCTGTTAAAATAAAACTACTCGTTATAGTGTCATAGACAGCACTTAGTTTCACTTGTGGAAGCCCAGGCAGTGTTCTAACTGGCACTTGGGGGATTCACGTTGCCAGCTTTAGGCATCCCAATGAAGTGCCTGAATTAGGAGGCCAATTTCCCTGGGCTCCCTGCATAATCCACAGAGAAAGAACAAAAGGAACCAATCTCCCTAAATACTATCTAAATCTCCAACAGCAATCAATTGTGCAGACTTTAGAGCCCTCCAAGCCCTATAGATGCTTAAAATCATTAATAAATTAGTTTTTGGTTGCTCTCACATGGACATTTAGGATCATGTGAGATACCCTGGAGTATCATGGTGATCAGATAGGAAGCATAGACCCCTCTGGAAAGGCTGTGGGGGCCAAGCACAGCACCTCAGAGAGCTCTAGACCTAAACTACCTCAAGGTCTAAGTGACTTCGTACTTCACCTCAAAATTCCCAGAAGTTTATCTTTAATTACCCATGCACATTGAAAAGGACCTCTGTTTTGAGGCTAAGCATTTATTGACTGCCTAAAGCTCTATTGCAGTCCAGGATTAGGCAGACAGGTGACGTTCAGGAGACTAAGTCTCTTGGAAAAGCTCAGTTTATTCTGATCTGGCAGAAATTCCATGGGAAGCCAAACAGCCCTCTTGCTGAAAAGGCTTTTTGGTGGCAGCCGAAAAAGGTAATGTAACGATTTAACGGTAATATTTGAAATTCACTTCACTTCACTGTGTTTGGACTTGTTCCCCCCCCAATTGCCTCCCCCTTGTCTAGACTGAACAATCCTCCTGATGTGACTATGGAGGTCCTTGAGATGTGCACCATATTTGGGACAAAATAATGCTATTATCATACAAATGATGCTGAAGAGCTGCCTCTGTTGTGCAAGCTACACTAAAAATGAATGAAAAAAAGATTAGATTCTGTGAGATCCTTCCTTGCAGGAACAATGTATTGTAAAGCAGATTTGCTTCATTTCCTTCAAAATCCCTCAGATAATGCAGGACAACGCTTTTCAATGGTTCCCACTATAAGCACTGTGTGTCTAAGTAAATGGGAACATGGTACACATCAGAAATCATTGTAAAGAATTACTGTTTATCTGGATAAGGAAGGGTAGTCTTGAGGCCTGATTATGCCTACTGATCCGAATGCATTGAAAACTCTGTTCTCATTTTCACATTCCTCAAGTAGCAAAACTTGACATCTGTGCAAAAACTGTCCTGCTGAACAAAAAATATGGCTGCTAGTGCAACTAAAAGGGCTAGAGTTTGTTGCTAATGAAACTTTCACCACATTTTTATCTGTCCTTCAGAGGAGTTTGCGGTTATTGTTTTTTTAAAGTTCCCACAGGAAATCTCGGCGGTTTTATCTGCACTTTGAGGGTCATGTAAAAGGTTGGGGCGTGTTTGAACGCTGAAGAAATTATTCAGAATGCAGATTTGTAAACGAGAGTGATTATTTACTCAGAACAATTGAGCCCGGGCATAAAAGCCAGGAAGCACATATACAGTGAGAGGGCTAGATGCCAGCTCTGTGTGCTCGCTGCCTATCTGGGTTTCTGAGCAGCTGTATCTCTCAGTCAGTGACACTAATGAGGGATGAGGATTTTCAGCATCTCACAGGCTCTGACTGCTGCAGGGCTGTTTGCATGGACCATCCTGGGGTTTGCATGCTTGCCATAGTTCATGGAAATATGGCAGTGGGGATGTATCACCTTGCAGCTGGACCTCTGCTCTAGCCTTAAATACATAGCACTGGTTCTGACTGCTGTTATTTGTTCATCTCTTTAACGCTAGAACTGCCACAGTCACAGTTATCCTGTATAACTTGACAGTATCCTGGCAACAATTTTTGTTAAAGGACAACAACACTGAATTTTCCTAAACAGCCTTTCCGTCCTGTAAAACCTCACTCACATGCACAGAACACAGCTGATATCTCCCTGAAAGATTTGTATCTGTTTCATGTAGGGAAATGCTGAAGTCAATCATTTGGTCATTTGTGTAGTGAAATCTGTCGTTGACCGTAGCAAGGAGCAGACTGCAAACAGTGCTGATTTCATTATGCACAAAGAGCAGGTATTGAAATGATGGGGCATTCAGCTCTGCCTCCTAAAGATTCCCCACCACACAAAGCAGAGTAATATAATTGTTAAGAATGGAGGGGTACATTTTCAGAGTGCTTTGCTCAGCAGTTTATTCTCCTGACTCTGATTAAAGTTAATGGGAGTCATGCAGCTGAAACCCCATGGATTGCACATGGTTTGATGATACAATACAGCTGCAAACGAAGGCAGGATTGTGAAGAGTCAGGTACAAAATGGCAATTTTTGCTCCATTTAACCATCATCTCTTTTCCAGCTCTCAGCACATTAACGACTTTTCTGCTGATCATGTCTGCAATGTCTAAAACTAAGCAGTGCACTTTGGAGCACCCTCTTTCAGCAGTAAAACTGAGACATCGTCAATACAGCCACTAGTACCTATGGTAACACCTATCTTGTGTTTTGTTCCCAAAAATAGAAGTTTTTTTACAATGTGGGCTAACGTTGGATGGTTTTCACCCTGTTGCAGACTACTAATAATTCCTCACAAATATATATGAAGGATTAACTCCTGGGAATGCGCCACAGGTGCTACTGCTAAACCCTGTTCAGTGCATTGTTTAACAGCATTTTTCACTGTATGAAATAAACTTGTGTGATTTAGGGATACAGAATAATTCTTGGCCAAAAGTACATTGTGAACATATTTTATGAGCTGTAAACACACACTATATATTTAAAGGAAAAATGTGCCAAATCTTGCTTAATAAAGTATTTAAGTGCCAGGAAAATTTGGTAAAGCATTATTTCTCTCAAAGACTATAAGTCCAGAAACGTTGCGGTCTGTCCTTGTTATTTGTTCACCCCCAAAATCCTTTCAAAGCCAAGCCATTCAAAACCCTTCTTTCTGTTTCGATAACATCCCTGCATTTACACCTTTCACTTTTACCCTGTTAATATCATCTTCAGATTACCTTGGACAACACACCACTTCTTAGGATATCCTGTCCAAAACCCCACCATAGGCTGGCAGTGGAAAAACTTTTAGCTCATGTTTTCCGGATATATTTTGTATGGAACTCAGTTTCCCAGGCTGCAAAAAAGTATATCCATGACCTGCCTGTGAAGTCATAGAAATCCCCGTGCTGGAAGCTGAAGCTATGCGCTAAGAGAAGAGCTATAGTACTAAATAATGGAGGATGAGGAACCATGCTGGACTGCTGATCATCCACATGGTGTTTTCTCACCCCCTGGCTCTGCTCTGAACCCCTCTTAACTAGATTTTTTCAAGCCTTAGCTATGAAAGAACTGGGAGCTCTCACCACTATGGACTAGCATCAGTCTGTGCCACTTGGACTCAGCCATGTTTCCCTTGCAATCTAGACAGTGCCAGTTATCTTTCTGAGGGTTGCAAAAAAGGATTTTGGTGATCTGCTTGTGAATCCACAATTCCATTCTGAGGAGGTGAATATGTGCACTTAAAAAGCCATTGATTTATGAATCTAACTATATTAAAATGCTTTTAGGAAAGTTGCTTTGCAACAGAAAGATGTTCCTTGTTCATATTTCTCCATTTGGAATCATGAAGAGTTAACACTGGATAAAAATAAAAATCAAGGAAAGATTTTTCTTGCATTTGAGGTTCTTATGTTGTGACCATCACCCCAGATTCTGGACATCACTCCAGAAGATCAGAATAAGAAAAATAATTGCCATCCTCCTTGAGCCTGATTCTGTGCCTGCAGACGCACCTATGGATCTCTCTAGGCCACTACTCTTACTGCCAGTACAAAGGGAAAAGCAGAAATTAGTCTGAGCTAGGGAAAAGAGAAAATACTTCCCATCTCTCACAGAGAACAGGCACACAGTTAAAGCCCCCAGGCCCTCAATAAGAAGACATCAAAGAATCACTTCCAAAACATAATCCGGTTCCCAAAGATTTGCACTAAGAAATCCCTGCAGGAGCTGGCGATGCCAGAAGCAGTACCAATCCCCATCCTGGTTCCTGTCCTGCGTGGCAGGGCTGTTGCGGTTTAACCCCAGCCGGCAACGCAGCCCCACGCAGCCGCTCATTCACCTCCCTCACAGTGGGATGGGGGAGAGAATCGGAAGGGTAAAAGTGAGAAAAGTCGTGGGTTAAGATAAAGACAGTTTAATAAATAAGGCAAAAGCTGCACACGCAAGCAAAGCAGAACAAGGAATTCATTCCCCACTTCCCATGGGCAGGCAGGTGCTCAGCCGTCTCCAGGACAGCAGGGCTCCATCACGCCTGACGGTGACTTGGGAAGACAAATGCCATCACTCCCAACGTCCCCCCTTCCTTCTTCTTCCCCCAGCTTTACATACTGGGCATGACGTTGTATGGTGTGGGATATCCCTCGGGTCAGTTGGGGTCAGCTGTCCCGGCTGTGTCCCCTCCCAACTCCTTGTGCCCCCCCAGCCTGCTCGCTGGTGGGGTGGGGGGAGAAGCTGGAAAGCCCTTGGCTCTGGGTAAGCACTGCTCAGCAATAACTAAAATACCTCGGCATTATCAACGCTGTTTTCAGCACAAATCCAAAACATAGTCCTATACTAGCTACTGTGAAGAAGATTAACTCTATCCCAGCCAAAACCAGAACAAGGGCGTAGTGTGAAGGTGCACAGACTGCACCCCAATTTTTTTAAGGGAGTCAGGTTGCTCGAAGGGAAAAGACTCCAGTAGTCAGCACAGAGACAAAAGCCCAGATGTACACACTTTGTCTGACCTACAGAAACCTGACTGTCCCCCATTCTGCAAAGCTGCAGATTCCTCAAGGGAAGGGAAGCTATAAAAGGAATGCTTTGCAGATAAAGAGATCTTTCACAACTTCCAGCTGACTTTTTATCCTTCCTCATTTATAAAGGCATGGAATTTAGCATGAATATGAGGAGTATTATTATATCTTCCCCTTCTTCACATTGAGGTTTTCATGTTAAATTACTGTTAGTGAAAGACTCCGTGGCCCACAGATAAAAGACACTATACAAAGAGCTAACCATTATTATTCCCATTTAAAAACCCAAATGAATTTCTTTCCCCTTTAAAGCACACCAAAAAGAGACATGCAGAAAATGTTAAATCAAGGTGCATTTGATCACTCCAAACTTTCCTAAGTTCCAAAGATCCAGCATCTTTAACGTCACTGTTTCTTGGGGGTATTTTTCATCACAACAAAACGATTCAGCAGAGAATTTTTCCATTGAAAATGTTTCCAATTGCTTTCCTGTCAAATGTATGAAATGTCCTGCATTATGCATAAGAAGGATTTGTACCTCAGCTTTGCTAACATAAACAGTGTTTCCAGCATAGGCAACTAATAGAACTGGTTAATGCTCTGGGGTCTGTTCATAATACAGATGGTAATGATTTGTGCAGCTTATGTATGTGCTTCCCACATAAACATCAAGAACATGAGTTCTTTTATGCCAATCTTTCAAACACCGATCTTCCATCGCACGGGCAATGGCAGCAATCCTCCATCACATCAGTCTTTCCAGAGTCTTCTTTGGCCCTCCCTGATTACAGGTCAGCAGCTAATTAATTGAGTCACATAGATGCACGTAAAATTAGCCAAGAACCCAGTAGGTTAACAAAGCTATGGCTCACTAGGTAAAGGCACAAAAGGCATCCCCACGTCCAGTTGCAGAGTGCCCAGCACTGAGGAAATTGCCTGTCGATGTACCCACAGCACGGTGCACAGAGGGGTTTGTTAGGTATTTCTAAACAAGCTGGGTCATTTCTGTGGCACAGTGCTTGTGCTCTGGAACCAAGTTAGTCGCATTAGCATAGCCTGCTAGTCAAGTGCTCATGTTCGCATCGTGCTAAAACAGCTATCCTGTTTTTCAGCTTAAAGAAGCTGTCTATACTGCCAAATGAAAGAGGGCAAAGAGATTTCTGTCCTTTGTCCAAGAGGCACTGGCAGCTTTACATCATCTCGGCTTTAGTGACTGAAGTGTCACTGTAAGGAGCTGACCACAGGGCACAGACATGTCCTTGGTTCTCCATGCAGTATGTTGAGAGACCTGAGCTTCTAAGAGGAGGATGCAGAACAACCAACACACTGAGCCAGCCAGAAGGAAATGCCAAAGACAGAAATCTCCTAGTTAGTTGCCATTGCAACACTAGGAGTCAGAGCCAAACCCCGTACAAATCCATGTAGCCCTCAACTCTCATTACAGCACCAGCAGGCAATAATACAGGGGCTGGGGTGTGGGGTTTGGGTGCAAATTCTCCATCCCTCCTCTGAAAACTGTATTACCATGCAGGCAGGAATGCAATATCCCTGGAGGCTGAAGGATAATGACAGCCCAGGTCTTCTGTGTCTCTCTGATGAAGAAGTCCCGGGGCTGGCTCCTATACCTTAGACAGCTTCTGAATATCTCATGCACACCATTCATGACCATTAGACAGAGGAGGCAGGCCGTGGGACTATCCATGTTCAGGGAAGTTGCTTAAGCTAGGGTGTTTGCCCTCTTCTTGTTTCTTCTCCTCCTGGCTCCTTAGTGCTTTCCTTTCAAACCAGACGGGGCCCAAATCCATCAGCAATAGAAAAGATGGTGCCAGTTCCAAGTGTTATGCGTGAGTTTTACAGGTAACCAGTCCTTTCTCCTCAATGATGATGAAAAGATTTGTAGGTCAACTGAAAGGAGAGATCAATACAAATTTTATAAGGTTTGGAAAACTTGACCTAGGAGGAAAGGATGGGAATCTGGGCTTTCTTTGTCTAGAAAAGAGAAGACATCATAGATATATGAAAAGCATTTTCCACTGGGTAAATGGTTCTTACACAGATGAGAGTTAACTGCGCTTTGAATCTGTTGCAGGCAGACCAAGAAAATATTCCCAAATTTCAGGCTAAGGAAGTCCAATGGCAGGATTATCACTGCATCCTTGTCCTGCTTCTAGACACTTCTCTGAAGCCTCTGCTATTGGCCACTGATATATAGAGGACACTGGGGCAGTTGAGCCTTTGGTCTGAGCAACATAGTCATGATTATCTTCTTAAATCCACTTAATTTGCAGCAAAGAAGGTTTATGAAAAATTTCCCAGTTGTGAGGGTACTTAAGTGCCCAAAGAGGCCACCTAGTGAGACTGCGAAATCTCCATCATTAGAGGTTTTAAAGAACAGATTACACAAACAGCTGTCAAGGGCAGCTCAGACATATGTGATCCTGCCTTCAAGCAGAGGGATAGACAAGGAGACCTCCTGGGATCTCTGTCTAGGATTCTGCCCCTCTTCTGCAGAGCTCCAGCCAAAAGCAGCACACTCAGATGTCTTCTTCCAGTGACACCTTCTGCCATCGGTGGATCCACTAGCTGTGCAGCAGTATTGCCCATCTCTTTCCCTCTCCCACATAATACATGTACCAAAGGCAGAGAGATATATGTGGGATATGGCTGTGTCCCGCTACTCCCTGGGAATCACACGCAGCAGGCAAAAGATAAAGAAGTTTGGGAGCTGCTGGGTTGGGGACTGGGCCACCACTTTCCAGCCTCATTGCTGAGGAAGAGCAGTGGTTTAAAGCCAGATTTACCCCCACCCATGGCCCAAGGCCAAGTACAGCCCAACTGGCCTGGAGAATGTAGGCCAGTGACAGGAGCCATTCCCTGAAGACTTGAAAGAACGGTTGCCCATGCAGCTTCCTTCACTTCATTTGCTTCCCCGTACACGGCTAACAGCTTGCAAACTGGCAGCAACCCAGCAAGCAGAGGGGAAGACAGGATTCCTGCTAGACACACACATTCGCCCTCACATGTGCTCACTTTCACAAACCATAATGTTGCGATTCCTTAATTCTCATCTCTCCAAACCCAGCTCAGCTACAAAGCAAGCATTTTGTCCTGTTAGGAGGAGAACTCCTAGTCCTGCAAAATCACAGGTTGTTCGGCACTATGAAAAAGATCACGGCGGCAGACTCTGTGTGTGGTGCACACTTGTGCCATTGGTCTCTGGCTTTCAGGGAGCAACTGTTGTGCAGCCACAAAAACGCAAAGAAAGAAAGGAAAGAAATCAAATATTTACAGGAGGAAAAGCGATCCTACCCCACATGGTACAAATTTAGGGATGCATTGTAGCTACATTATGTGCACATAGCTACTGAAACAGTTTCCAACAGAATGTTTACACAGTTGTCTGGAAGTGTATTGTTTGCCTACTTTTCAAAGACAATTTATATGCAGCACACATAGCAACATGCATGAAAATTCAGACAAAAACACAGATGCATGCAACAATCCCTGGCCAGCTCTTGCTGCTCTTTACTGTTTGTTGCTCAGAAGTACCTAGGAGAGAGGACGAAGGTAGCAGCCCATTGTGCTAGGCGCTGTACTACCCCAAACTAAAAGACAGGTATTTCCCGTGAGGAACATACAATCTCCACTTAAGACACAACAAGTGAACGTAACAGAGAGTGAGGGAGTGACATACGGGAATGAATAATAAGAGGGTTTATGCATGCCAGCTTTATGCTCTCATGTGCCAGCTAATTGAATACATGATGCAAATAAATACCAGTCTCCTACTGAAGGCAACAAGTTAGCTGTAGTCAGTTGGCAATTTATGAGGAGCTTCACAGAGAAATTCATGAGAAATTTGGAGGAGCCCAGGGAAGCTGATAGATCTGTCTGGAGAGGGCATCCAAGAAAAAAGTGTCAGTGTGGGATAAAGGGAAGGGTGTGTGACAAGGGAACAGGAGCATGAAGGACATTGGCGTCACTTAGGCAGCAAAGCAGGGAGGCTCCGATAACAGGGTTGCTGAGAGGGAAGGATGTGAAAGTCCTGGACCAAAGAATAGAGAGCTTGTATCTAACTTTTTAAAGAGATGGTGGGACCAAGAAGGGCTGCAAAAGGCAAAAGAAGATGGATTTGTTGCTGCACTTTGAACAGACTGGGGGGAATGAGGTCAGTGGGTGTCAGGAAAGCCTGGGTGAAAAGCATCAGAGTGAAACTTATGTCACTGCAGGCTGTCTAAGAAATGGTGTGGAGCCACCAAACCAGTAACAGCCTGTGCTGGGAAGCATGTGGGTGAGAACTTCTCCACTTCCAAGGAGGAAGGAGAGGAGGAAAAGCCCCCACAAAGAAAGCAGAGGTAGCACCAGCTATGGGAGAGGATGCAACAGGGACAGCGAGTGAAGCCTGCCCAAGGCTGTGTGCAACTGCCAGCTCAAGAACACACTTTGATTTTAACAGCCAGCACTACTGAACCACCTTCATCCGCGGCCCGAAAGAATAAGTCTGCTGGAAGAAGTGAAAAGATCTATTACTCCCTCTTCTTGAAGTGCTCCTTTGCAGAAGGTCCCTCATTCCCTGCGTGCAATTGTTGCACGGGTCAGAGCCGAGTCTTCCGCCTTAGGTGCCTCGAGTTAGGCAGTGTGAAAACCACTCATCAACGAAATTACATCAAAGTCCCTGTACTGCGGTTCTCTGTGTCACCGCGCAGACAGATGTCCTCTCCTTCGGGTTCTGTGGCAGGTACTATTTATGTTCAATATTGTTTATATACCCCAAAACCTCTGCAGGGAGATGCCAAATCAATAGGCCAAGAGCTGGAATATAGTCATTCCGTGCCTCTATTTTTCTGGCTTTAAAAGGACGACGGTCTTTCTACGAGTCTGTAGAGCCTTTTATCAACAGAAGCACTGCCAGCTGCCAGGCCAACAAGGGCACTTTTGGGCCTCACCGCCCACCCTGCCCACCCCTCGGCGCTCCCCCCGACCCTCCCCACAGCCCAGGAGCCCACGTCAGCCCCCCACGTGCCGCCAGCCCCTGCCCCACGGGCTCTCCAGCTCCCCACAGCCCTGCCTGGCCGTGGGTACCAGCGAGCCCGGCCCATCTCCCAGCCTGGCCTTGGCCTTTCTCCGTCCCCAGGGAGGTGCCCGATGCCCGGGGCTGGGGCTGGGGCTGCTCCCGGTTCCCCCAGCTGCCCTGCTCCTGGCTGAGGCGGCGGGACGGGCCCTGGCTGCCAGGGCCTGCCCTGACAGACCCCCGGGGAGCCCTCGCTGCACCCTGGCACCAGCTGCCTGAGGAATATCAGCACAGGACAAACATCGAGGGACAAGCTCAGCCTTGCCGGGACCGAAACCTGCCAGCCCAGCCCCTCCACACAAGGTATTTTAAGGTTTTGTAAGCTCAGGGATGTTTCTGCTTTCCTTCTGGCACTGAGCTACTTGAGGTCTAACCTGACTGTCTTTTATCTTCTCTGCAGTGACATTGTGCGGTCCCCTGAAGAGATGGCTGCTGCCACTGTCTTCCCACCTCTGGGCCACCTCAGTGAGGTCCAGCCATGTCACACGGGGTCTGGGCCACACCAGGGTCTGGGCAGCCATGGCATCCCACCGCCACCGTGGAAGCCTCCAGTCCAGGCCAACTGCTGTTTCCAAAGCTGGACCACAAGGACCTGTCCCCAGGAAGGACTTGAGAATCACAGTCAATTCACCAGAATAGGCTACATACATGCTAACATCAACGCCCTCCCTAAATGGTGGTGAGCTGCGGAGCCTCAAGGCCCATGCTGACATCATTTCTTCATAATAAGTGGGGAGCTGCTCACCTTCTGTGACACACATACAGACGTAGAGCAAAAAAATATTTTTTGCAGTATTTTCTTCTTCCTTTCTCAGCCAAGTCCTTACTCGGGCTGTTGCGGATTATTCACACAGCAGCCCTGCCTGTGCTGACTGATCAGATTACTGCACCAATGCCTCCATGGCTTTCAATTTCATTTCACAGGTTTCCAAGAAACAGATGCTGATACCTGATAAGTGGCAGCACCTGGCTTCAAAACGTGTCATCAGTTCATCAGCCTCTGATGTCTCGAGTAACATCTCAGCTTGGTGGAGAAGTATTACCCTAACCAGCTAACGTATTTCTGTGTGGGGAAATAAAGCTCCTCTTAGGTACTTGTTGACATACTGATTCACACCTTTGCGTTGTTCCCAGAGCTGTTTAAGCACACAGAGCCCAAGTGAGTGCAATGATCATGTTTCAAACATTTGGTGCCCTAGCCTCCCGTTGCATCCCAGAAGTTACCTGTTTGTCACAAGCAGCTTTACATGGCTCTATAGCACAGGTGAGATCCTTTGAAATATTTTTTTTTATTAAACAAAAGCAATCATTTTCATACGTATTGATTTTGATTATCAGACGACACAGACCTGATTGCATAGGCAACAGAAGAAAACGAACCACATAAACTGCTTTCTTCATCATTGTAGAGCTCTGAATTTCAGCATTTCAGCCTGCTTTCTGACATGATGAAGGTAAGACATTGTTACAGTGCACACACAGTCAGAAACTACTACACAATACCCATTAAAAAAAAAAAACAAACCACATCATATAACCAACTAGTTTGACCAAAGTTCTGTTTTCCACAAGACCTCTTACCTTGCTGTAAGACAGAAATACCCAGGGAACAAATTGGACCCTACACTAACAAGGCTCTCAGGAATCTAATTACAGAATGGCAAAATATTGAATAGAGGAACATTAAATAACACGGCTGTCATTCTATGGCAATGCATGACATACACCTAAGAGCCACTCGTGGCCAATAAAGTCAACAGGAGGATTTGCATCAGCTTACAAGAGCATAAATGAAAGGAAAAGTGTTTCTTGCACTGTACTGCCAGGAAAATGGAGCCATGGTGACCACAAAACATGGCTAGATTGCAGTAAGACCATTCATAAGGCCAGGTTTAGGCACATGGAGTTGCTAAGGGCAGCAAACTGGGACAGAGGGAAAGTTGGTGAAAGCCTTGTTGCTGGTTTTGTCCCCCCAGTCACTCTGAGAAGCCAGCCTCGTGCTCTGGCAGTTTGGGAAAGGGCTGAAATGCTAGGAGGCAGCTACAGGGGGGCCCCAGGGGTGGTTGTCCCACTGCATCAGTGATGGTGAGGGCAGTGATGCCTCAATGCCTTCTCTTCCCTCCCTTGTGGTAAGACTTCAAACAGCAAAGTGCATTTCTACCCTCTGTCCTGAAGCCTTGAGCCAGATACTACTGCTTGCACCAAACGAATGGGTTGCTGTCCTCTGACCAAGCCTACTTCCTATACTATTTTAATCCTTTGATTAATTTCTCTGAGGCCTCAATTCACTCTGATGAAGATCAGTGGAAATTCATTCTCGGTTTCTGGGTGACTTGCCTGTGTTACACTGACAAATGCACATCAGTGGGTAATTAGCTTCTCGGTCAGTAGATAGACTGTGCCATCAATTTCTGTGAACAAAATGCACTAAATCTATGCAGTAAATCTACCCTTAGAGGCAGGACAATTATAAAGCACCGAGCATCAATAAACACCAATCAAAATCTAAAGAACCCACTACTGCCAAACACTGCTGCCAGCAATACTACTGACTGGAGTGGGCAATTCCTTTAAGGAGTATAAGTAATATATTTAACATCCACAGATACAGTACATTAGACCAGACGAACTCTAAACTGGCAAGAGCATTGTCTAAAGGCATATCAGATCTCTCGTTTTAGTTGCTGCCAGTTTTATCGCATGCTTATGTCACTGAGATACTAAGGCTGAAAGGTCACATCATATCTTAGAAGGTAACCATCATTGTAAACATACAGTCTCTGATCTGTGGGGCTATAATCAATACTCTGGATCGTATCTAACTTTTTATCCATGATGACACTAATACTACCTTCTTGGCCAGTACTTGTGTCATACATGTAGAAGATTTCCTCTTTCCTAGTGTTCATTGGCCTTGTGGCGTACAGAACACCACATAACATGAAAGCATTGGAAACAGATGGCTTGTACTGTCTTGTCTGCCAAGTATTTAGCACATCAAGTGTGGTCTCATTGAGTTTGCTAATCACAATGTTGCCCATGCTATTTTCTGTTGAATATATTACCCATAACCCACTTTCATCCACGGCAAAATCTATGTCTTGCCATGATACACCTGCATAAGAGAAACGGTTACTGGTAACAGCATTTGGAAGCTCCTTCCTCAAAACCATGGTGTTTGTTTTTAAATCATGCTTCACCATATGTCTTGAACTATAAGCATGATAGTACAAATTATTATTATAAAGGGCAGCACCACTTCCTTCCCCATATCTTATTCTACTTTCATACATGGGTTTAAACAGCAGCAAATTATCAAAGGAACTATAAATTCTGTAGTATTCCAAGTATCTCCCATCTGTGTTCAATGGTGCAACCCAATAGACTTCCTTCTTTGGGTTAGAGGGAGAGTAATCTCTACCCCAGGAACCGTATCTGTAGGAAAATCCTCTCCAGTTCAGCTTTACAATATAGGGCTGGCTAACATTCAGCAGTCCACGGTGAATGCAGCTACCTGTAATTAAAAAGAAAAAAACAGGTTTTCCAAATGTCGTCATTAGGAGAGAGGTTTTGCATACTGTAGCCTCTAGAGTGTGCTTACTAGGGATTAGCTCTGTGGCAAAGCACAGACATAAATGCATAGCTTCATGTGTAAAAGGCTCATTTTGGGCCAAGGTCAGCAACTGGATAGCACTAAGTGTTCCAAGTTGACCCAGAAAGTTAGTAAAAAAAATAGAGCACATATTATTACAGCTATTTGGAGAGGATGGGAGGGTGGAGAAAAGATAGGGACATCCATCCTCAGTCAGGATTAATTTGCAGAAAATAAGTGCTCGCTGCACTGTTCCTGAGAAGGGACCGATTTCTGTTTCTACCCATTTGATGCATGCCAGCCTGATGCACTAGGAAATCCCTTGGAAAATACAATTTCAGAAGCATTTTAGGTTATTTTCTACCTCAGTGGAACTGAGAGCATGGGAGATAGGGAAAAAAAGAAAAAGGAGCATCTGATTTCTGTGTATTTCACTGCAGAGGAGAAGGAAGGAGCAGCAGCAGCAGTAATTCCAGAGTCACATTTCAGATTAGCGTTCTGCTGTCAGAATCACAGCTTTACAACAGTGCGTCACAGCCGCATGGTGCCTTCCACCTCAGGCCCTCAAAGAAATCTGCAGACAGTAACAATCACAGCCTAGGAAATGTAGACAGATATTACTCCGAGTTTTCATGTGAGCCAACTCTAAAGGGAATATGACTTCAAGCTGAACCAGAACAGCTCTGTTTCCCACATATCAACTATGAAGCCATTTTCAGAATCATGGAAAAATGAATTTAGATACAAGAAATACTTTCTTTTTACTCATGGTGAATGGCAGTGACATTCCCATTTCCTGAAAAATTCTCAATATTGTAAGTCACTGGTGGAAAAAATCCTCCGCTCAGAATGTCCGTGGGCCTCTGATGAGTCTAAAGCAGCCACTGGCAAAAACCGGCATGCTTTTATCCAAGTGTTAACATTAGCTTTTTGTATTACTGCCACAAAAGTGTCCCAGATTTTTCATTGTAAGGATATGTTCACCTGAGGTAATGGAGACAGAGATGTCAAGTGACCGGCACCAGCTCACAAGCTTAGTAGTAGTCCCATGTTTCCCAGTTCAGTGGGGTGCTCTAGCCACTAGACAGCCTTCCTTATTAAAGATGGGGTATAATATGAATAGACCCAAGTCTCACATGTCAATTAATGGATACATTAATTGTCACGACTGTTTGATGTTAATAATACCTCCCTCAGCACAGGAACTCTATGCACCACCAGCTGTGGCGTCAATGATGAAAGTCAAACTTATCTTTTGAGGTTTTAATACTTTGCATGGGTACCACATCATGATTGCTTACTGCCCGTATGAAAAGAATGGCTCTTCATAAGCTCAGCCATATGAAGGGATGTCTAGCATATAAATAACCTATGTCTTAGCACAAAGAAGAAAGAGAAATAACAGAGAATTTAGGTTTTGCCCTCAAAGCTGGCCATCCCTAAGCAAGTCCAGACAACACTTATGGAACTGAACTGGAAAATCCTAAAACCACTGACAGAAAAACCTGGGAGGTATCTTGTTCTCAAAGGCATCCTAGTCTGTCCCACAGATAGAGGGAAATGCGGAGACAGAACAATCTGAAGTACTCTACTTGGAAAAAGACTGGGAAACAAGACATTTGGTGAAAAATGGACTGTTGCAAACAGAGAAATCTTTTTGTGATCTGCTTTGCCCAGGAGGAAGGTGCTCTGCCTCTGGGACAAGGAAACCTGTGGTCTGAATGTTAGAAATGTCCAAGCAAGAGGGTAACATTTGTGCCAATGTGTAAAGTCGATTTGGGCAGTGAAGCTCTCCATGTCTCCTCCTTTCACAAAATGTAGTATTTCTCTCCTTCCTCTACATAACATCTTCCCCCCTCACAGTTTCATGCTGTCTTGTGCTAGTGACTTGGGGGATATGCGATTCACCTGCAGCCTCCTCTCAACATCTGTGAGGAAGGTGGGCAGCAGCTTTATATTAAATAGGAATCACTACGCTGAGCTAAATCCCTGTGTCCCCAGGCTGCATTGGCAACTTCCTTGGGGTCAGTATTGCCCATGGGAGCAGCTCTGCATCACTGAGTGCCCAACTCACGGCAGAGAGGGTGACACAAGTTGTGAACAACCCCATCTCCTCTGCCAGCCCCTTTCGCGTCCTGGGATTCTTGCAGCTGAAATGCGAGATGACCCTGGTTGAACGCTGCTTCCCTCCGTGCCACCAAGAATCAATGCGAATCAGCATTCCTGGCTTGGAGCAGATGAGCATTTAAGCATGCACTTAAGTGCTTTACAAAGGACGAGGCCCTGGAGCAGAAACCTCATTTCCAAATATAGCGCACAAGGAAGGCACTGCTGTATGGCTAGCCAGGCTGTATCTCTGGAAATGGCACGTAGCATGGCTAGTAACGTGGCCTCAGCACTTGGCATGGATACCAACGTTTGGAGGTGCTTATACCTCAGCTCATGCAAAGAAAGCAAGCTAAGGCAGACAGTGCAAAATGGCTTGCAGCCTGCCAACTCCATAAATAAATTTGGGCCGTTTTTTTCTTATATCTCTATTATGTATTGTTACCTCCGGCATGAGGGCTTCTTTCAAGCTGGTGACATATTGAATATATTACTGTGCTTAAATCACAATAAACTTATCTCAGAATTAAATGGTTATTAAATGCTCTAAAACTCTTGATTTGCTTAGAAAAATATAGCACCAAAGCTTGCAGGTAGTGAAGTACTGCTAAGCTCATCTATATGCAACCTCAAATAATTTTTCATGTCATTAAGCAGAACACAATTCCAGATTTATTTTAATAATTCATACGTTGTTTCATAAATAAAAAACAAACGTGTGTTCAGCAGAGAGACCTTTTTTTACAAAAGAAATAATAAATTATTATTTCTTCCCTTAAAGAGAGCTCTCTGCTGAACACTTGTTTGGTTTTTATTTATGAAACAATGAATTATTAAAATAAAGTTAGAAGCGTGTTCCGTTTTAATGACATCAAAAATTGTCTGAGGTTTCTATAGAGTATGTGCTTCATTTTGATTTCCTTGAAAACTCTCCCAGAATTTTTTTTTTTTTTTTTGCCAAAAAACTCTGTGGTAGTCAGGGGTTGATCTGTCTTCTGCACAGGTTCAGAAGAATTCATTGTTGTTTATTTAATCTAAACTTGCCTCCCTGTCTGGATCTTCTGGGGAAAAAAATGCACAAAGGAAACAAAGTGTCATGTAATTTTGTAAATATTAGAAGGTACTTGAAATAAATCCATATGCATTATTCAAACTTTCAAGTTTTTAACTCCTTTCTGCACTGTTTTGTGCCACTGATAAATGACATCCTGGTATTTTTGCCTTCCTTTGTTTCACGCTTATGTAGCAAATAGGTGTGAGGAGGACTAACATAGGTACATACACACGTACTTCTCCTTCTCCCTACATAAAGAACCAGTATCTCAGCTCAGTTGTTTACTAATCCTTCTGATACATCAGAAAAGGAGCTGGCATTTAGTTGTCAGGACTGAAGGGAGCCTGACTTGCTTGGCTAACAGGCTGCAGAAGTGAGCATGAGATGCATCCCGTTGGGTCTCGCTTCACCTACTCCACTCTAAAGCGCTCGCAGAGCACGTCACCTTCTCACTCCAACAATACAGGCGCCAAAAAAACTCCAGCAGCCTCCCCCCACCAACAGCTGCATCTGATCGCAGAAGAGAAGGGACCACAGTTTGCTTATGCAGCAGAAGACCACGAGACAAGGTGGGACCCACGTTTAAAGGAACTCCCATGAGGGGCACAGAGGCCGGAGGCTGGTGCTACACTCTCACACGTGTTCCCAAGCACCAGATGTGCACCCTCCTCTCCCATCAGATGAACCACTGCATCCAGATGTGTGAGCTGTTACCAGCCTTACTACAGCTTGAGACACAGGAGACAGAGCTGCTCAAGGAAAGGCTCATCTTGGCCCCTACTGTCCCACTGACATAGGAGGAACACACACAGACACTTCAGTTTTCACCAGTATCACAGGGCACAGACACAGGCAGACAGCTGCGTCAGAGAAGACTTATGTTGTCAGCGTCTAACGGGAGATGAGGTGGAGGGCTGGAGTTCATCTGACCTACCTTCAGGCTACTAAAAGTTCAGGTGCCTCAGCTAAGCTCCCTCCGTCGCCAATGGAGAAATGCATGTGTCTCCAGGGGCAGTTCGGGCAGTCCTGGAGAGGAGGCAGTAGCCAGCTCTTTTCAGGTGCCTGTAGACATGTCTCTCTCGTTGTGTATGGATGTATTGATTTCAAAACACAACCCAAAATGCTTAAAAACCACAGATATCTTGAGTACATAGGAGGTAAAATATAAGGTAAAAGTGAAATCACTATAAGACTCCAGTAGGGTTGCCTGAGTTTCAGCATTAGGCTACACCAGGTCTTTCTCCTGCTGAGACCTATTCACCAATAACTTGAAATCCTTAATTTCTGAATAGATAAAAGCCAGAAAAAACAGCTTTGCTCTTTTTTTCCTTCCTTTCTTTTTTGCCTTTGAGAGTTTCACCTGACTCACTTCTCCCTGCTGCCTCTTTCAGATAATTTCAGTGAGATGTGACAAAGAATCTGCTGCAGAGTCCTCAAAGAACCATCCTGGGGTCTTTTCTCTCTATACCTGCCCTGATGCAACCAGGTGAGATCGGCGTAAAAGAAAAACAAATGGATAAATATTTCTTCCCATTGGAGTGGTGATGAGAGAGATGCCAGGAACTGCTGCAGATAGGAAACCCAGTGATGATGAGGAGGATGATTAACTATATATTTACTGAGCCCCATCTCAGACACCCACCTCTCCAGATGGAGAGAAAGGCAAATGGAGACCCATGATTTCTTTCTGCTATGTTGTTTGGGAACAGGCCTGCTCACTCTGAGAAATACAGCAGCAAAAGCCTTGGGGGACAGAGTCAGAGGGGCTGTGTGCTACAGCACTGAGAAGCAAGAAGCTTTAATTAAACTTGCCTTTAGACTCACAGTCTTAGGCAGCTTGGGGATTAGCCAAACTCTCTCTAGTTCATGTTGCCTACCCAAAATATGCAGGAGAGAGGATGAAGGGGGAAAGAAAACTCAGTCTGAAAACAGGACAAAGAGTCAGTTTAATACAAACATTATAAATATAATATGAACTAAAAGCAGGGCAAGGCCAAATGGTTTGGCAGGAATTCAAGGCATTCAAGCTTGCAGAGAAAACGTATGGAAATTTTGTTCAAATGCATAAATGAGATCTTCAGAGGCCTAGGTGTGAGCACCCGTGCAAAGCCTCCAAAATGACCATCTAGAAAATGCAGCTCTCTCACATACTTACTCCATCTCCCCAAGCAATAACATCTTCCTCCTACTACTTGTTTTCATGTACAGTCTGCAGGACATGTAATTGCTCTACAAAGTTCTCTGCCCAGAGAACATTTGCTCCCCACCAGGCACACAAAGTCAGCATGCGCCAGTCCTGCGTGGATTAGCAAGGATCTGATCCTACATAACACCTGGGTTATCTGTATAGCTGGCATCTCCCAACAGGCAGCAATCTTGCCAGCCCTCTGCAGTTGCTCTGCCATTCCTTTGGGCCAACCTCAAAGACCACCCTCACCCTAAAGGTGGCCATGTCAGTACGCTCACACAAGTCGTCCAACCCCTCTGGCATTCCTATTGCTGTGGGCAGGAGATAAACTCACAGGTAACACCAGAGGATGTCCTCAGCTGATGTCAGTGGTGGTAATTCTCTGGAAGTCATTGGAGCTACTGGCGTTCATACCATGTGGGGCTTTGTGCCTTCTAGGTTATCTCCTGCTCTGTGGTTCCCACACAATGCAGTGACATGCCAAGGTGCCTGAGGTAGCTGGCACACCAGTCAGGAATAAGGCAACGCTAAAGCAATACCTTTTTGGTCCCAGATAAACTCTATCCACCTCCCCATCATGCCCTAAGAAGCAATGCTAAATAACTCTATTATGGTCACAATCCTATGCAGTTACATTTACCCATCCCAGAGCTATCATCCTGCCCTAGGCACGACTTGCCTATCCCTGCATGGAGCTGCGCTGTGAAGCATAGACCTCCCATTCCCACTCTGTGAAAGCTCCTACATCGCACAGATGCTCACGCCAGCCACCCAGGCATGAAAGCAGCCCCTTCCTGTACCACTCATGGAAGGACACAGTATTCTTGTTCAAGAGCTCAGTACTTTCTCAGTGAAACAAAGGCTTGCTGTAGGCTTGAAGACAAAGAGGCTGTTTCTTTCCACACACCGTCACCCTCAATAAATCAATGAGATGCCCTTCAAATACTTTTAAAACACTGCTTTGCTTTTTTTTTTCCTTGAAACATTTTAAGCCCTTCCTTAAGGAGCAGAGAAGGGCCCTGAGATTTTGCGATGCAGGTTTTTGTTCCAGCTTTCTCTCCTGCCTGATCCCCAGACAAGGTGTTACTCGCGCATCCTGGCAGGGAAGTGCAGCAGCTGCCCTCACCGCGATGAAACCCTAAGGTGATCGCAATAGGAAAGGCTGCTGACCCTAGGGGAAGCTTCTATTTCTGCCTCTCACCTTTCCAATGAGACGTTTGAACTAGCTGACCCCAAGGTGATGAAAGGTAAATGGTGGTAGGTGCAAATCTGTGCTCCTTGCAAGCAGGACACCACTCCTTCTTTTTTATGGGCGCCTCTAGCTGATAGCTAACCAGCTTATGTGAAAAAGCAGGATTCTTCCCCTGGGTATTGTACACAACAGAGCACTTTCGCTCTTACAATACTCTGGCAAAAGGAATCCCCTGTGTATAAAACACTCAGGGGATAAACACAGTTTGATAAATCCTCCTGTCTGTTAGCAAGTGGGATGCTTGACCTGGCATACCTAAACCAGTGTTTCCTAAACGGTTTGCTCCAGTGTATCATATCTGACTCTCAAAATTTCTGACTATGATTCACTCACAATGTGATTTTTCAAGCTGAACACACGGTCAAGACAAAAATTATTCCAGTTGTAAACTAATTACTGCATGCCCTGTGACTTTTGATACATTTATATGAACTGCACTCTGGGAACTCGGGGATCTAAGCCCCAGAACATAACCTTTCCTAGTTAAGAAAATTATAAAATCCTAGTTCTGCTGAAATCAGTCATAAAGCTCCCACTTATTTCCCTGAGACCAGAATTTCCCCCCAAGGTTCTTGACCTTCTGATTTGGAAGAATCTTTTGCCTGTGAAGCAAAAGTAATCTTCATGCAAAGCTATCTTCCGGAGCTTGCATACCAACAGCTTTAGTACATCAACTGTTGCTCATACATTTCCCAAGCAGCATTAGAGCAAAATTGCCATGACACAGGTCACTTTTACAGGAACTATTAAAAATCAAAGCTGGTCAGAAAAAGAAAAAAGCATAGTTTCCCACAAAAAAAGGTAATTGTTTCGAAAAAGAGAAGGGGGGGGGAGAGATTCACTTTTCACACTGCGGGTGAGAGGAAGATTACAACTTTTTCCAGTTGAAAACAGCTACTGTGTCTGAAAGAGTTTGTTTCCTGCCCTCATTTTCCTTTTGAACCCGTTGATGAAACATTAGGAGCTGTCTGCTCAATTTTTCAAGAGCTGAGTAGTATCATTACAATTGTATTTAATATTAACGAAGGGAAATCTCTGCATTTACTGTTGTACCCATGAATTATGTTGTTCCTTATCTGATATACAACAGAAACGCTTACCTGGTGGGAAATAAGGGGGTACTGTAGTTTTGTTCATGCCCTCTTCACACTCTTTCAATTGATTCTGCAGAGACACAATTTGTCGACGAATTGCAAGGATATTGGTTTTGTCCAGTGATTCTAGTTCATTTACCAGTATAGTCAGATTGGTGATCTAGAGAAAAAAAAAAGAGAGCAAGTTTAAATTTCTGTCGACTTCATTTTACAGATGTTTGCAGGCAGGGTTGATCATACCACAGAAGATGCTACAGAACAGCTTTTAAGAAATATCCCTAAGAATAGTCCTTATCCTGCTAGCCTGAACCTTACATTTCCAGCAGAGGTATGTGACTGCAAGGAAATGCTTTAACACTCAGTTGTATAACATAATGCAAAAATATAGTGTTATTTTATACGTAGTATAAACATATCCAGTAAGTCTTAGGCAAGTACTAGCTATTATATATAAAAAGTACTTATTCCAACCTTACAAAAGTATCTGGAAATTTTATTTGCAAAGATAAATAATGTTCTCAATCACCTACTTGATGATCTAGAGGACAACGGAGAAAATGATATTTCACTTTCCATCTGAAGTAATTATTCTCTCTAGGTGAGTGATTAACTACAGTTTTGCAAATGTGATTTATAGTCTGCTGGGAAGGTGATAGTCTTTCCTACTTCTTGATTTCATATTGATTGGGCCACTGCCCTAGCAACCAGAAGCTAATTTTTTAATTATCTAAGTTAGAGCACAGAGGCTTTCAAGCATGGGGGTCTATAAATTAATACTTAATATAATAATTTAATCAGCTCATGTGCTTAACACTATGCAAAACTGTTAACTTTCAGGCAGGTATTTGGCAAAAATAAAGTGGTCTCCATTTGTTTTGGGGTTTCTTTGCTTTTCTGTGCTCTATATCAAGGAAAAAGATCTTAATACATTTAAGGTCAAGCTTTCTTTTAATTTATGCTGATGAAATGCTAAAATAATTCCGCTGGCTGCAGTAGAGACAGACTACATTTCCTCAACCTACACACTAAAGAGAGAATAGCCTATCCGTATGTTTGAACCCTCTGTGGCTAATTAAGACCTTGGCAATACCTCCAAATATATTTGCTCAACGATGACATTGCTTCCAACAAGGCTGGATTTCAGCTGTGTGACCAGTCTCTTTAGGTCACTGATTTCTACTTTCAGTAACTGGAAGTCCAGTTCTGTGTAAGATACACTGCTCTTCTCCATATGCTCCACTCTGATGGTTAGATTAAGGATTTGCTGCTGATACAGGTCAAGCATTTTTGAGTACTCTCTAACCTTAAAGAAAGGAAAAAAAGGTACATATTCATGTCCAGGTTAGCAAATAAGACAAGCCTGTTTGACATCTTTATTATATTTCTGAGTGCCCCATGCATAACTTCCACATACTTGACATATATATTCTTCACATAAACTACATAAATGAAATTCTCATCACATACATAAAAAATGTGAAATTTAACCCTCATTTATTGTTGGCAGTTCCACAAAGTCCCCTCAGGAATGCCTGGGGATGACTGAAGGCAGAATTTTACTCGCAGTCTTCCATTTTTTTAATTCTTTGCCAATATTGTCTCTGAGAGCTAATTTTATCCTCAGTATGCCAAGAACTTACACTGGCGAAAATTTTATTAGGAAATCTGCAGTGTATTATCTCACAAAAGCAAACCAAGGAGGCTGAAAAATGCAATAAAGGATTCCCAAGTTTTTCAACTTCATTTCCTATTAACTCTGAATCCAATAGGATTTTACCCTGTGTACATTTGAATTGTCTCAAAAGTTGGCAGAACTGGTTTGGGGTTTGTCTTTGGGCAGGGGGAAAATATTTAAACACAGTGTTAAAAATCAAATCTGGTTTAAATGAAAGTGTAAAATATATTGCAGGCTTTAGCTAAAGTAATTTACCTAGCAGCCTTTTCAGCCTTTGAACCATTAAACAGTTGTCCGGATAAATATATTTTCACACATGTATCTGCTGAGGTAAAGGTCACAGCACAAGCATTGTGATGCCGAATGTTAAGAATTTTATACGGATTTGGGACATCCCTTGGGAAATGTTAGCTCCTTGAAATTTAACACTTTGGGAAAGATACATAATTTCTCTTTTCCCTTAAATCAGTATAATTATATCGTGAAAGGTAAGAAGTAGATATAAGTATAATTAGTTTGTTCCACCAGTAACTCCGTATTTATACTCTCAGATGGTATTTGTAATACAAGTCCCTCTCTCTATGGCACTATGATTTCCATAACTATTACTTCTTCGACTGAAAGATTTTTAGCCCACATCCTCCCAACCATTCTTGCGTTATCTTAACATGAAATGAAAGTCAGTATTTTTCCCATTGGCTCTGGAATGGCATCTAAAATCCTGTCATGGTGTGAAGACCATGGACCCCCCATTTTCCTGTTCTGGCAGCAGCCCCTGGGAGAGGGACCCCAAAAACCACATCAAATAATTACTTTCAATTTTGATTGAACCCTCTGTGTACCAAAGAGGAGGTCTGGGAGCCCACGGCGTGGAAATTCATGAAGGGCAGAAAGGATCCTTTAAGATCATAAGATATTCAGTGATGTGACTTACGAAGGAGAACCGTAAGAGAGAAGACCCTCTTTTCAGAAGTATAATTTTCAATAGTGGCACAACTACACTATAAATCTGAAAGAACCCGCTACCAAACCTCTGCATGCACATACGTAACGTACACCAAAAACAGGCTGCTCAATCCCATGCATTCAAATTAGAGTTTGAAACAGATATTCTGCTCTAAATGTGTGCAGCCAGACTTCGAGCTGCTCTGATATAAACTGGCAAGTTTCCATAAGCCGCAGTAGAAGCACCCTGACTCATAACGCTGGATGCTCTAGATCTCCCAGGTCAAGCCAGGGTACCTTCAAGCTAAGTAATTTATTATAATTAAGAATCATAAAATAACATATAAAGGCTTAGACCTAGTTCCTTGTAACTGGCTGGCAACAGAGGCAGCTGGGATCCCTTGTCCTAGCTGTCACCATCATCTGTTCAGGAGGGAATAGTAGGAAATACTGGACAATGTTCTTGGAAAAGCCAGATGTAGTTGGACCTCACACTTTCACTGATCACCCAAATCTGTTTGGAGTTAGAAGATACCCTCAAAAAAAATCTTCTGAAAAAAATCTTCAAAGGTCAATGTTTAAACTGTGTGTCTAGAGTTTGCACAACAAAAGAAGAAAGGATATATGATTACAGCCTGAGAAATGTAAAGCAAGCCCATGCCCGAACAAAATTGCACTGCTGTGTGAAGCTATGTATATCATAGAGGTATTTGGAAATCTATCTAGGTATTAATAACCTTTCTCAGAGTAATACTAATACTAATACTACTAATAATAATAATGCAATACAGACAAATCTACAAATCACTGAAATAAACAGACTTCTGGAATTAGTGATGGCTACTCATTAGTGAGAAACCTGTGAATTTGGAGTTTTCTCCAGGGTCCTGAGAGCCTGGACAAAATGCTGAGAGCTGGAACAAGGCATACACGGTTATTTCAGCCCTGATCACAGAGTGCTGCAGGACACAGACCTGAAGTTCTTCTCCCACATCAGAGGGTTTTCACTCAGTTCAACCATCTAGGTCATTTAAGGACATGTCAACACCATCCAGTGGAGTATAGCTGAGCAATATCCACACAAGTTGAGCCTGAACTAGCCCCAGCACTCTGCAGTGCTCTGTACGGCCACACCAGCACCACAATGAACTTAAGCTAAGAGCTCCCCTGGCGAATTATTGGACAAATATCATTTTCTCAGCAGTGCTGCTCTAACAGGTCCACGCTGCTTTTGCAGACAAATCCAGCACATATGTCAAGCACTGCAATGCCCTGTGTGGACATTCCCACCTGCTCGGATCTGGCTTAGGAGTTTCAGTAGTTTAGAAATATCTGTTGAAAAAAGGAACATGATGTTGCTCTGTTTGGCAGAGAGATTTAAGCAGCTTGTAATCCCTGCTCTTCTACTGCACCTACCTGCTAGGGACTGTGTCTTGACAGGCTGGCACAGAAATTCTGTGCATATCCCATATTTAAGGATACAGACCAATAACTAGTACTGATTGCTGCCACATTTGTCGTAAAAGCTTAAAGTTGGGTATGATGAGTGCATAGGGCCTGTATTAGCCCTTTATAGGAATAGAATGGAGCCATGTGAGGCATACGTAGGAAAAAAATTCCTCAGTTTCAGTTTTTCCTCCTTTCCAAGCATTGTCACCCTTGTGGAATGAAAAGGGCAGGAAAAATCTGCAATGTTCATTTACTGTGTCATTTACCTGCAATTGGTATTTATCAAAACAGGTTTTGCAGCATGCAAACAGACACTTCTCCAGCACGCACCTGGAGACTACAGAAGGGGGAACAAAGGTACAAGATGAAGATGTAAAAGAAAAAATGCGGAAGGACTGAGGGAAGATAAGAAAGAAGTGACAAAACCAGCAACTCTATAACGTCACTCGGCCCAGGACACTGGCTTCAGGCAGGCCTGACCTCTACAGACCTGTAAGGAGCAAGGCTGGCAAGCAGTCTTCGAGCTGACACCAAGCAGAATTCCACTGCAGGTTAACTTATTTTGAAAACAGCTGTTCCTGGCAGAGGGCACGCATGATTTTTTTTCTCCTCTTTTTGTTACATGAGGATGTTGTGGCCATCGTTAGCCAAGTTCTGAAAGGCACTTTTCTCTCCTTGGGATCATGTGCTGATCCATCCCTGTTGCGGAGGTGTCCTCTCCCCTTTCCTTTTGAGAAGAGCAGCCAATTCCCGCTTTGCTTTGAAAGGTTAATTTACTTCTGTAATCATAATTATGCTGGCAAAGGTTGATGTGACAGAGGAAAAATTAGTCTGGTATTTTCAGCCTACGGTTTGTACTCATTTGGCACATGAGAGCATCTCTTTATCTGCGAGCTTCCTTGCCTGCTGATTCTATAAAAGGACCCCCTTGCTTTTTGAATTAGCCTACAATCAGGCAAAAGGTTAACGATTCAATCAGGTTGTTTATCTGGGACTTCTAGCACATGGAAAGCATCCTTAAGGGTTCCAATCCTGCAGCTCTTACCCAGGAAAAGCTCCCATGAGCTTCAAAGGGTGTTTTAGAAGAGCAACTAAAGCATGGATTCTCGGAGTCAAAAAAGGAAGCACTCAGTAGAAATTCCCACCCCTGTGGTGAGACTAGGTTGTTTGAGCGTGATTCCTTAGGAATTTGCTCAGGATCATTTCTAATAATGATCAATAATGAGAGCTTGGCTTTCCTCCATTTCATTTCCTTCTTTCTATGAGTATTGTCATGACTAAAGTAATATACAGGATTGTGTAAGGAGGATTTTTTCCACAGCTGGAAAGGTGAAGGTGCATCACAAGATTTCAGATTACTTAAGTTCAGATATCAACAGGGCAGTGCTCGACAGCTTTCTTCTTTCTACAGAAAAACAACATCATAACTGAGAAATCTTACACACATAGAGTTACACCAAAATGCAATCTGTTCTTTTTCATTTCTGACCCAAAGTGTCTCTTTGCCTATATCACACCAAAGTATATGTCACACTTTGTCTAACTAGATGAACTGTAACACTGCTTCAGTGATTGGTCTCGACAGGATGAAATTCAGTCAAGCCTGAGTTAGGTCAAGAATTTTCATTGTCTGCAGCAAGAATTGAAAGCCAAGGTCAGTGTCTACACTGCGGTACACTGCTGGGCACCTAAGGATGACAACACAGTTACACCGGTTGACACCAGCTGGCAACCTAGACATTAAAGTCCATGGTGGGGATTCAGCTTGCCCTGAATTTAGAGGTGAGATTCAGATACAAATCTGGACACCTAATTTTAGGTATCTATAGTAACCTGTGTCTTTATATGAGCAAGATGTCCTAACTCAGTGGAGATCTGAGGCTGTCCACACAGAGAGGTTGAGCGGCACTTGAGATTCTCTGCAGACCTGCATGGCACTGGCAGATAAGTCACACATCTTAAAGGAAAGGTGCACCATTCTGAGGAAAGTACTGGTAAGACACTGGTTACACCAGGGCAGGTGACGGGGAAAGGTGGTACACAAACACCTTGAAGAATCACGCCAACTTTCTGGCTGGGAATCGTGCCCCTGATCCTGCCCCAGTGCAATTAGCTTAAAATGGCAGCACTGACCACAGTGGGAACGGTATGGGGACTTGAAATCTCAGTGATTTTCATGGATCGTTAACTCTGAGCTACGCCTCCATGCTGCAAGGGATCAGGTAACTCCTGTGCTTGGAGGCAGTGGGGCTTCTGTCAGCTTGCCCTTCATATCCCTGCTGACAGCTGAATGTGTTTCGTTGTTAGCTGCAGTTCTTTCAAAACAAATGATTTGAACTGAAAGATCTTACCACAGGATCCTCCGCCTGTTGTTGTGTTTTTTATGCACAACTTCTTATCTGTTCTTGATTATACCAGAGAAGGGTTATGAATATTTATGGTTAGAATTTATAATTTAATGCTGTGCCTTTTCTGCTGATTAATTCAAGGACACTTCATTTCTTAAGATGCTTGGTTCCTGAAGAAAACACTTTCGGCTGGACACCTAATCTAAATTCTGAATATTTATCCACTATCAAAAGTCAAAGACAGATTTCTGTCTTCACAGGCAGCTTTACCCAGTGCACTGCAGCATGTGTAGGTTTGCCCAAGTTCCTCAAAAAATGGATCTGAATTCGTGCAACTAGCAGCCAAAGTAGTGGAAGGTGTGTTTGTCTTCAACAGCAATGCATAATTCAGCAGTCTCACTGCCACAGCTTCAGATGTTGACAAGGAAGGTACTTGATTTTTTTTATTTTTTTTTTTTTTAATCTGTGAGAGCAGAAGAAGTGAAGGGGCAAATATTCACCTACTTCGTCACTCTGGGCTGTGGTGACTTTTCTCCTCTTTCCCTTCATTTCCCTCTTACAATCTGGCTGGCTTGATATAAATAATAACACATGAAAGAGCAGGAAGCTTGGTTTCCTATAGCTCTGTGTAGCAATCTCAAACCAATAAAAATGAGCCAAAAAAGGCAAAATATAACCATTCTTCCAAAAATACCATATGCCTCTAGCTGCAAAGGCCTAGAAAAGAGACCTAAGGACATTCAAATGTATGACATGCTACAATGTCAAAGATTCGAGATTTAATCACCGTTCTTGTTCTTACAGAGCCCTCTTCCCCGCTGTTTGAAAGACACGTCACAGAAAAGCGCTGACTGCTGTACTTTTTCACAGGCAACCATTTTTCAGCAAAGGTACAATTGTTATATTTATGAGAAAAGAACACCTTACTTGAGAAAGCTCTGTCTCAAATTTCTCTGAGAGTGTTGCGGCTATAATTTCCAATTGCTCAGCCTTCTGCACTGGAAAGGTGGTATCCGGCAAATACACAGAGCACTGACAAGTTCCCTCGTCATCCACAGAGCCGGACACATTGGCAAAGAGCTGCAATAACAAATCAGTAAGGAAAAAAGTGTTAATATTCTACTCTGGAAGCAGTAGCTAATGTCTGATAATAATATGAGCTGTGATAATCATGAGATCAACAACTTTGTTAGTAGGTAGCTTTCTCCTTTTTCTTCCAAGGAATTCAAAATACCTAGCAATTTTTATGACTCAGCCTTACAAATCTTTCTGAAAATAGTTAAATATTGCTGTAAAGATTTTACCACCAGAAAAAGAGAAGCATATAATAGTCCTTACTTTCCCAATCTTGTGGACAATGTTCCTAAGATAATGAAATACCTTTTCCAGCAGATTGAAAAGCACACAACAGCAGGAAAATAATAGCTCAGTAAGTTAGGCCTTACAGTTACTGCTCTGTTAATCTGAATTGATCAGATCATCTAGACATTTCCATCCATAGAGACGAAAGCACCAAAATAGAACTAGTAGCAGGGGAAGTTTTGAAAAGAAAAATGCTTCATTTGAAGTTTCTCAGCCAGCCCCAGCAAACAGACATATGCATTTAATTACACACCACTGAAAGGTGATGAATTAAATATGCAGGCTCAGCCTAAGGTAGAGATACTTATTTTGCTACAAAATATCGCACGTAACACCCACATATCACAGCCCACCCATCCATGTTTGTGGATAGTTTGTGAAGCTGTTGCCCATGCCATTAGGATGAATCACCTTGTCCTAGTTGTCTGCACGCTCAAAGCATCACCATTGGAGCAATGTGCATGGTGTATGGAAAGGTCACGGCTGGCAATTCATGATCTTGCCATAATTTACAGCCAAAGCACATAATTTCGTATAAACACTGGGTTGAATACTGAGTATGTTTGGAGCAGTTCTTTTTTGTTTGTACACAAAACGTTTCCTGGTTCATAAACCTATCACGAATTTATTAATAAAGATATTTGATGTTACTTTAAAATATTCTGGCACACACTTCAATGCAGCTGTATATTTTAAAGCTACAGATTGCTCTTTAAATGCACTTCTTTCTATAATCTCTCCTCCTGCCTTGCAGAAATCCCAGTGTTATTCAAGCGTTTTCTCTTTCTCTCTCCCTTTTAAAAATAAACAAGCAAACAACAAAACTATCATCTACTGAAAGTTGACATTTCAGCACTTCTTCCCTTGCTTTTTCACAGTGATTTCAACTAACTTCCTCACCATCAAACCAGCCCAGAACATGCAGCGATGGCCAGCAGCAAAGCTGTCTTGATCTGTGAGCCCAAGAAGAGTACAGCAGCAAGCAGGAATGATCCCAGTTCACACTTCTGGCAACCTCTTCACCGCAGCCATAACAAACAGCACACATCTCATTTTGCAAGAAAGCATGAAAAGACATTTTATCTGTGTTATTCAAGCACCATGGGCCTTAAAACTTCACTCATAGACAGACTGTTGAAGACATTTAACATGAAAGGAAAAAAAGAAGTATCTTATGGCATTCCAGAATGGCCCAGCACATAACTTCCATCCATTTCCCTGCCAGGTAGGTTACCACTGAGAACATACTGCAAACTATTTCCAAGTTTCCAAGCACTTTTGAAGATATGGCTATCAGTACCTCAATTACTATGAAAAATAGGTTCCTAAGTCACTTAGATGCTTCTGCACCTCTGAGTCCTCTGTGTATGGGCATGACTGCGATGGCAAGTTGCTCAGCAATAATAAAAGAAACAGATGAGGGGGAGGGAAAAGAAAAGAAGGAATAAATGTGGTTTAGTGAGGATATGGGACCTTCTGTAAGACTGTTGTGCACCGGCATGCTAATTTTTGTGTGGACAGTATGGTATTCTATCCCTTCTATGTATAACACAAATATAACATATATGCATATAAGTATAGGAAGAGAGAGTATACTATAGATAGTATGGCATAGTGTGTACTACACATACATATACATTTCCATACATTATATAGTGTGAACTATACACTGTATACTCTCCTATAAACTACAGTCTTGACTATATATAGCTATCAGTTTGTCTAGAGGTACCATGATTATTTCATGTGCGAAACAAACCATCCATAAATGTATTGAGATGATCTCCCAAAAAACCTCCAACTTGTGCATTTAAACTCCCTGTGAAAAACAATTATTCTATTTTAACATTTGTGTTAGGAGAGAGCTTTGAGTTGAAGGCAGAGCTTCACTGCAGTAAGTGCAGCTTATATCTAAGCCAAGAGACAGTTTCCCCAAAGGAGCAGACAGCCTGGACAGATGGAACTGCTTCCATTCTTCCATTGGCATTACAAACATTGGCATCACAAACATTGGCATCATGATGTTGACAAGACCGAGAAACATTGTTTAGTTAAAAGCCCCTTGGGTCAGTCAGTGCTTCAATCAAAATATAATACCAGTCAAATGACAACCATATAACAAAAATGTCTTCCCTCATCCTGTAGAAAAATGCACAAGACAGGCTGTTACTTTTGATGGAGTTGTATGGTTTTTAAGGTTTAATAATTTACACTGAATGCTTAAAAGAGAGCAAACTGTCCTAGCTTACAGCAAGGACTTGACAGCAACATTTCACTCTGTAAAATTAAGCTGTTACATATACATATTTGAAGCTATGAGAAATGTTCTTTTTCCACATCCTTTCAATTTAAGAAAGGGAGTAGGAGCAGGCAGTTACTCAATTTTCTGGAAACCAGGAAATTTATTCAGCTGCCTAAATGTGGACTTAGGATTACATCCTCAAAACAGCCTAGCCATTTCAGTGCTTAATTTCCAGCTACGCTGTAGCCCAGTGGCATTCACAGCTCTGAATTAGCTACTTGCTCATCCTAAGACAAAGAATGGGATCCACAGAAACCATGCAGCAGGGACAGAGGCCATGGCAAAGATAGAGGTCACCTCAGCTGACCAAGGAGATGGATGAGGTTTGGGACCTGCTACTGAGACTCAGAGAGAGACTCCTGACTCCATTTAACTTCCTAAACACTCTACTGGAGCCAGAGTCTTAACTCTCTCTCAGAAGAGGTCTCTCCACACCTCCCAGCTGCCACACTTGCCTAGCTTGGACGGCGAAGACCTGCCGTCAAGCTGTCTACCATCTCCAACCTGATCTGGAGCTATGCTTTGGACAAACTCTGTTCTTGACACTTGGTTGCAGGACCATTCAGAGCAAGTGTGTCCCACTGAATCTGTTCCAAAGCAAACATGTTATTAAGCAGTCACTGAGAGAGAGAGGGAAAGAAACCAAACCCTGAAATCCGCAGACCATGGACTTGAGCACTATACCAGAAGGCACGGAAATCAGATTCAAGTCCCTCTATCAGTAAATAGTTGAATAAAATTTGAGCTTAGTAGAACAGGGAGAATCAAGATTTTCTTACCCCCAGCAACCACAAGTGGGCACTTCTCAGAAGATAGTTTTAAGGCCCTGTTCTGCTTTACGTGAGAAGACAGGGCTGAAAAGAAGTTTTCCCCTTCCTCCAGGGAGGCTGTAAACACCAAACTGTTTGGTACGTTGCCATCAAACCCCCACGGCCCCAGCCATTTCATGTCTGGGGTCCAGTTCAGTAGTCACAAGGGTAATGCCAGAGCTTTTGATGTGAATTAAGGCATTGAATGACATGGCAGCAGCACTGATGATTTGAGGTATTCACTACTGCCTAAAATCCTGGATACACGACACCTAAACACTTTTCCTGGGCAGCTTAATTGACATACCTGTATCAGGGTTAAGCCTCTGAGTGACTGTGTAGCATTTAAAAAATGGGACACAAGTTCATAATTTTGCTCTTTTCTGGACTTTATTGAAGAACAGTAACAGTTATACCTTTGGGGCAGTGTGCAGGTTGCCAGTCGTCTTGCTAGGCTGAGTCAGATACGGAAGCGTCCTATTGAGATGAGGAGTCTAAAAAGCAAAGGAAAGCCTTTTTCAGTGTGAATTCCTGCATATGGCACCATCCCTTCCCCACCAGCTAGCCCCCATTCTGCAGCTCCAAAGCACTTTGATTTTATTATGGGAGCCATCCCCAGCAACTGTAAAATTAATTGGCTTTTCTGATCTGCTGCTGAGGCGACTAATGTTTCCCCGGGGAACAGTGTCACTTCACAGACACCTCTTCTTGAAGAAAGGCTCTGTGTGACCAGTGCAAGGCAGGGGATGCTCAGCCTGCCTGGGAGGTGTGAGCTGGGGCTCTGACAGGCAGCCCTGGCAGATAGCGTGGCAGTCTAAAACGACAGTACCGTGCCCCCCTGCCCTAAATCCGGAGACTACTGTCCTCCCAGCAGGGATGTCCGCTCCTCGCCGCCCAGCTCACGCTCCAGCCTCTCGGCACAGGACTCGCTGCCCCTTTCATGCCAAGCTCTCAGGCTGCGAGCAGTGACAGCTGGGGCACGCGTCCTGCTCTGCCGCTAGCCCCACGGAGGGGACAGCATCCCACCGCAGGGAGGGAGCGCTGGGAGAAGCCGCCACGCTGCCGAGGAAACAGCCAGGTTCCACCTTGGAAGTCTTTTATGTGGTAAGACTATATACATCCCCTTTAACTTTCATCTGTGGCTGGCGCCTGCCTTCCTCCCACAGCAAGGAGAGCGGCTGTCACCCTGGCACTGCACTGTGTGTCCCTAAAGGTCTACCGTGTCCCCATGTCGACTGTAGTGGGGTCTCACCAAAATCTGTGGCAAACTGGGAATTGCAGCAAGACACCCTCAATGTCAAATGGTGTGGCAGACGGAGCATCAAATGGGCTTCCCCCGCAACAGGGCACTCACCCCTGGATCTTTCTGCATTTCCCAAATCCCAGCCGGACCCCCATTCCCAAGCCAAGGAATGGTGGGGAAATCCAAATGGCTGGCAAAGGGCAGGTCTATTAAAGGGCACAGTGTAAACAAGCTTTTGTGGGACAGTTTGTCAAATAAACCCATTTGAACAAGCATTTGTGTGCTCATATGATTACACTGAACATGGTGGGGGCGGCTGATAGCAATTAACAGTGGTAGGGCAGAGAGCATCACAAACTGTGTAAATTACACAAACTGGGGACTAGCTTAAAGCTAAGCAGACCGAGGAGAAATGTCTCCCATATTAAGCTTTCTACCCTCAGCTTATCAATGTATATTTACGCCTCCATCTGGACTTTTGCAAATTTCTTTTCCTTGAGCAGATAAAAGCACCTTCCCAGGAGATGCTGACTTCACTGCCTGCATCCACAGCACTCCCAAACTTCAAAAAATATACAGGATATACATGCAGGATTTTTCTGGTTGGTGACTAAACTGGACAAATCAGAAAGTCATTGGGAGCCAAAACGGGTTTTTTTCCAGATTTTAACTAAAAAAATACCAAAAGGCAGTCACTTTGGGTCAAACAAAACCAAAATGTTTTGTTTCATTTGGAAGAGCTTTTAAGCTGTTTGCAAACTTTTTCTTCTGATAATTTAAGCTCAGTTTTAAATTTAAAAAAAAAAAAAGACAGCACAAAATCAAAACAGATCATTCACTAATATAATTTTTTACTCTTTTAAAATTTTTTTTCAAATTTTTCTCTTCTCCCTTCCTCCCTGGATTTGTTATTGCTTTGGGGTTTGGGGTTTTTTTTCTGATTGATGGCTTTGATTTGAATTCTCTTGCCCATCCAGATACAGTTTTATGGGGAAGAGGGAGAGCACCCCACAAAAACCACCCAGCATGGCTTTCACGTGCCTGGTCACAGAGTATGATAGCAACCATGCAACTGGGAAAGCCCCCACCTCCCAACTCCTTCCACATCAAAGATGTGGATGCTCTCCTGCTATAAGCCCTTGCTAATTAATTAGAAGCTACACCGAGCATTTAATATCCACTCAGATCCTCACTGGGAGTTGCACTCATCTAACCAAAGGCAGAATTTGACTCTGATTTTAAACCTGTGCCTCACTTCTACATTTATTACCCAGTCCCTACACATTATTTGGGGGGAAGATGGAGGTATACTTTAAACTTTCTCCATGCAGAGATCTCAACATTTGCCTAAGAATTTTCCAGTAACCTTACAAGAATTTTCAGCAATCGAAATTACATGAGAAGACAAAAAGGCACCAAAGCTCAGGTTATTAGACCCCCATCTTACCACTTCTGTTGCTGCCATTGATCCAGCCAGAACAATCATGCTTTGCATGAAGAGCAGCACAGCCACCTGTGTGTGCTTCATCTTCTCAGCCAGCAGATGTGACAGCAAAGGGACAAAGGAGGTCTTTTATAGTAGAGTCTGGGGATTTCCCCAGCCAAACCTTAAGGAACTAGCATGATATTTTTTTTAAGTTTTTGGATAAGTGATATCATGAAGTCATATAATTATAGGTGCCAAATTACTAATGTACAAAGAACATACAAGTTACTCAACATCAAAAATTAACTACGTCCAATTTCCTAACAGGAAAGCTTTCCCATGTGGTGCAGTATCTAATCTTAATCTTGGTTATGCAGAACATCGGGTGCTTATTTGCTAGGACAGGTAGATAGGCATTTCCTCTTACTGTGACTGAATCTCAAAAATTCTTAGATTCCTTCTAAGTAAGTTATGCAGACAATACAGGTCTGGGTGGTATTTATTACTTCTTACAGGCACAGGGAAGAGCAGGTCAGGATAGACTGTTCACACACCAGAAACATCCTCCTCTCTTTTCAAAGGCCAACAGACCTTTGACGATAAGTAAAATGCACAGGGGTCTCTACAACTTTTCAGTTCCCTTAATTCTCACATAGCACAGGTGGGACACAAACAGACTATCTCCTTCTATTTCCTTCCCAGTAGGCTTATGTCTCGTACATAAACACTATGTACCCATTAATGCTTACTCGTGCATTAACACTGTGTACCCATGAGTGCTTACTCACTTGCTCTCTTTTCATGGAGCTGCATGCCACCTGACCACACATTCACTGTCCTGTCTCCAGATCACTGATCCAGAGAGATAAAAAAAGGCCACAGGCAACGTCTGGTGTGGCCCCCACACTCCCCAGCTGAACCACACCATGGTGTGACAGGCAGCGAGCTGCCTGCAGTTCCCAAGGCATCTAGCCTACCGTGGGAACTCCCCACTTCCAACAAGCTACCCCCTTGGTGGAGTCAGCTGCAAGCCTCCACCTGGCACAAGAGAAATTAAAATTTCTCTCCAGAGATCTGTGGATCACTGGGAAAATGAGCTTGGTGTTTGGGAGGAAGGTTCCAGTTGGGACTAAGGCGATGGCCATGTCTGTGCGCTTGTAAAAGAAGTCAGGAAGTCCCTAGACAAAAACATGTCATCTCTTGTCCATTGCTGTGCCTGTACCATCAATGCAGCATTTGCCCTTTCCTTCCTTATTTTGTCAGACTTAGTTCTTCTACTGGGTCAGCAACAAAAGGCTGCAGTTGAGTGTAAGCGGAGAAAGTGGTTAGGAGACCCTTATTCCCTTCCAACGTTGGAGAGCGGAGGTAAGGGCAGGAGCAGCGGTACTTCTGAGCAGCAGTACTGCCACATATGAAACCCATCTCCTGGGTGAAGAACTCAGGCGGCTTTCTTGTGTTACCATAGCACTATCAGCTCCACGTGGCAAATGGGAAAGCTGAGGCTTAGGGCAGATGCATACTAGAAAATTTCAGAGCAGTCAAGTCCATTGGGTAACATGTTTTTACCACAGCTTCGCATAAGTGTAAGCCTCCCAACAGATTCACAAGGCTGGTAGCAGCAGCTTTTTTGAGGAGTAACTCATTTTGTAGGGAATGGATATAATATGTTCTTGCAAAAACACTTTTTTACAGCAGAAGCTGCATCTCCACTGGAGGATTTCATGGCTAATAACTCAATGTAAGATAGACAAGACCTGGAAGGCGTGTGATGATGTCTAAGCAAAAAGAACGAGAGCTATGGTGGTAGAGCAAGAAAACAAATCCAGGCGTCTTCCTCCCAAGTTATCGTGGTCTGCTTTCCTGGGGTAAATCACAGTACTTTCAAGGGAATGGAGCAACTGAAGCTGTAGTTACAGTGTCGTTGTAAGGGCTCAAGCCCTGAGCTCCAGTCCAAGAGGAGCAGACCAGCCCACCTCAGAGCAGCTATAGGCTATGAACTATCCTCTGCACTGTAAGGAAAACACTTTGGCCACTTCCAGGCAGAATTCAGGTGCAAAGCAGCACATACATATTGCACATAACTGGTAAGCCTACGCTGCCCACCAAGTTAACTCAAGTTTACTCTCAGGTTGTGATATCCTGATATTGTGTAATTGCCACTTCCTTCCCAGCCTCTTTTTTGGAGTGAACCAAGTGATCTTCTCCATACAAAACTGAGAGAAGTCCTGGAAACAGATTGCTCCCAAAATGTGGCAATGCTGAGGGTTTGTTCCTTATCAACCCTGCCTGGTGCTAACCAGCCCTCCAACAATATCCCACCAGGTCTATACTAACAAATTCCTGCCATAAGCCCTCCTGGCGCATCCTTTGTTACGGAAATACCACTCTAGTGGGCTGCAACCCATGCCTCAGGTTATTTCTAATGCTCCAAACAAAAATAAAAAATAAAAACAAAAAAAACCAACCTCACAGAAATGCAATGATCACTTGTCAGAGCCCAGGGGCTCAGAAGAGACCCAAAAGGACAAGTGCTTCATCATGTGGATACAAGGGAAACCACCAGGCTGCTGTAAAGGAACCAGCCCTGAGCAGGGTGCAAACAGGCCACTTTTCCTGTGGAGCAGACATCATTCCCAGGGGTAGATGCATTTAGCAGGATAGATGCAGCCTCAAGGGAAAAACCTAACACAGAGAAATAGGGAAACCAACCTGACAGTACAGATGCATCTGTATGTATGCAGACCCCAGATGAGCAGCATGATCCATGCCCATCCATGCCGCAACACCTTGGCAACCTGCAAACCGCTTGAAGGCAGCTGGCTATGGCACGTACAAGCCCACTGGCCTTGCTAGGGCACCTGGAGTCCTGCCAGCTACAGAGAGGGCAACCTTGCAGCACACATGGCCACACTCGCAGGCTCCAGCACGTAGCAAGCAAGAACAGTTTTGAAGGCAGCTTTGGGCGGTCAGCCTGTGAGTTTGGAGCCTGGATCTCTAATCAGGAGAAAAACCTGTTTTCTGAGCATAACAGTGAGTTTCTGTTCCTTCCAGAGGCTGGTACTGCAAATCATCCACAAAGCACAATAGTTTCTTACCAGTTTTTCTTTTATGCTTAAAAGCCAGTTCCAAGATAGGAAGCAAATATTAGCTAAGTAATGATACTTAATCACTTGCTTTGGCAATTTCTCCTGTATTTCTGTTTGCACATGACCTCACAGAGACAATGGGGACCTACATTTTTATTCCTAGTCAAAGCATAATTATTACTAAATAAAAATATCTTCTTTGGATCTATGTAGAGCCCTTCATCTGAAAAATAAGTCAGACAGACTCATTGTCTGCATTTTAGAGGAGAGAAACTTTACTTATATGTTATACAGGAAAGTTGCACTTATTTAGGAATTTCCACTTAGGAAAACAGCAAAATACAAGTGTTTTCTCTTTGTAGAGCTGCACCCACTGGTACTTCCTTCTTGTGCAACAGACCTAGTGGGCAATCCAGGGCAAAGTCCGTGGGGCACAGACCTCTTTGATTTCAGTGAGAGTTATACATCAAAAAAACCCCTTTGTCTCTCAGAGACCTGTTCAGCAGAGCCCTTCTCAAACCTAGCCTAACAAGCATTGTATTTGTTACAGCAGAGATTATTGTGATTATTGTTCAACAGAGAGGTAGGTGATTAAGATCATCTGTTCTCTCAAGCTGCTGTCTCCGTCCAAAGTCATTGGAGACAAATATTACTTGATCATACTTGGTGGTATAAACATAACCCTCTACATCTCAATTTCCCATCTACATTTGGAAAAGATAGTATTTCCCTGCCTCAGAGTCATGTTTTGATATTAGATGCATTAACAAGAGACACTCAACTATTACAGGAACAGGGACCACATTAAACATGCAAAAATAAAGGCAAAAGAAAGGATATAACTTGTCTCAGTTTAGTAGGCCAATGACATCATGACAGGATGAAGAATTGAATGTAGGTTACGTTTCTTGGTTCTATCTATCAAATAATCATCAACCAATATATTTATTCTAGCTGATGTGACAATTTCAAATTCTCTCTGAACTGTTCAGGACATTCCCAGGACAGGCATATGACTTACACTTTCTTAAAACAAAGACAAATAATAAAAAGAAGATTCAAAACGGGGTGTAGTATCTAATCATGCTAACTTGACAGAAAGGTTCAGACAGAAAGTACTGCACTGCACGTTACATTTTGCAAGTCTAATGTAAAAGCGTTTCTAGTCTTTGCCTGCAGACGCGATAAGGCTCCGAGCCTCATGGAATCAGCATTGCAGTGCATGTCGTCCAGTACACTCTATACTGTCGATTTAGCAAGGCTTGCCTAAAGCTTGTTAAATCCCCCCTCCCACCAAACTATGTATTTCTGAAGTAAAGCCAAAAAGATGGAGAAAGTATTAATTTGAATTCATCCTGTAACACAAGAACATAACAGCTAATATTCCTTTTTTTTTTCCGAAGGTGGCTGCAAAATGGTTCTTTCTGAAGCTAACCAGGCTGGGCTTCTTTGGTGATAGGATCATCTTGTAGTGAAACAAGGAAGTTAGGGTGAGCAGCTCTCTTCAGTAAGATGCTCTGTAACAACTGACATCATGAAATCCTCCTATTTCACAATATCAGTGTCTGACATAGGCCTGTTCTACTCCGCTAATCTCTTTACAAATTACTTGCACTTTTTCCCCCTCCAAGTTATTCACATTCTTATGCAATATATTTTTGTGTCACCTGTCATAAAGCTTATCTTTTTGGAAGACATTATGCAAATGCTTTCATTTAGTCCCTTTATCAGTAGAATGTTAAGTTAGTGTTTAAAGAACCATCCCTCTGCGCCATGTCCGAAATAAGAAAGCGTATGAGAAATATTAACACCTAGTTTAAAAAATGATGTTAGTAAGGGTGAGCCTCAGCTTTCTGACACTGTAGGAAAGCGGCATCTTACTGCAGCAGAATGAGAAACTGAGTACTATTTGCAGAGAGGGCAAAATTTCCTTTACACCTTTAGAACTGCCACTGACACAAACTGAGCTGATTGAGCTGCCAAAACTGAAAGAAGAAAACATTATCCATAATATCAAAAAAGAAAGACCTTCACTAAGAAAAACATAAGAGGAAGAAGACAGCAGGTGAGGTACACGTCAGACAGAAGGATGAGAAATGATTAGCCACAGATTCTGTGGCTTCGCAGAAGAGCTTGTTACCCTGAAACAAAGCAGCCTAGAGACTCTTGCATAAATTAATTGTGTCTAGCCATAATCTGCCTATGAGTTCAAAGCCAAAAGAAGTCAAGAAAGTATAGTCCTGGCCTGTAAGAAGGGAAAGACAACAAGCAGAAGGGAGAGAAGATGGCAAAAAGGAGAGAGCATAGAGGAAAACTGGCACATTTTGTTAGAGAACATCAAAATGCATGAAAAGCAAAATCTAAAAGAGGCATAAGTGTGTATATATGAAACACGGATGGCAGTATCAAAATGCGCTGGGGTGGTGAGTAAGAATGAAATCCCATTGCAAGGGCACTTAAGGAAAAGCAATAACTACTTAATTAAAAGAAACAAGAACAAAACCAGAGCGTAGGGTATATTCATACAGCATGGCAAAGACAGGCAGAAGAAAACATCTGGGAGAGGGAGGGTCAGAGGACAGTCGGGCTAGGAAAGAGGTGTACCGTTACATTGGGATTATGACAGATTTGCATGGACAGCTAGCCACATGTATAAAGGCAGGAGAAACCTGCATGCAAATGCTTTTAAAGAATTAAAAATAATTGCTCAACAATAACCTGGGGCAATGACAAGGCAGGGAGCATGTTATTGTTGACAACAGGTAACTGCTCCTTCAAAAGGCATCTTGGAAACAAAGACAGCATGACATTGAAAGGAATAATTTACTTTGGTGTCATGTTGCAGATAAATTGATTTTCAAAAGTAAAAGTTGACAAACAATTAGGAAAGACCCCAACCTAATAAGGGTTATCTTCTCACCTGAGCAGCTATTTGTTTAGCACTTCAGTACGCTGCAGTTGAAACTGTCAGAGTCTTGCATTTAGTTCCTGTCCCTTCCCCTAAAAACCGCATCCAATGATGAGAATACCTACTCCTTCAGAAAGACTTGTCCTTTATACATATGTCCCTTGTCCCAGGGAACAGAGGAACATGGTCTGGACATGGTCTGAGTCATTAATACCAATCCCAACACTTACAGGCACCTATATAATAAAGACTTAATACAAAAAGGTCCTTGAAACATCTGCTCCACATACCACCATATCACAGGTCCCAACAACAATAAGACCTTTATTAAAAAAAACAAAAGCCATTCCTCTAATGCCTGCACATGCCTCTGGTTGGTGAATGTAAATACAGCCACTTGGCCAAAGAGAAAAGGCTCCCAGCTGCTTTTATGGCTCTGCACATTCCTGGCAAACTGCTGCCTCTGTCAACTCGCAGAGCAGCACCAGCGTCCTGCACCGATGGCCCCAGCTGCTCCGTGAACAAGAAATGTGGCTACCCCAGCCAGGAGGCAGCAAGCGTTTAGTGACCACTTGACTAAACATGCACGCACCATGGTGTGTAGAGTTAACCAATGGGAAAGAAAAAATCTTCTCTCCCACAATAAACTCACATCTGAATGATGCGGTCCTCTGCTTGTTATTCTTTCTACCTGTTTTGAATCTCAGCCCAGGGTTGCCTTGACCAGGCTAAGGAGGTGATGAGAGAAATGGGTTTTCATGGCAGTTCTGCTGATACTTTCCTTCCCACAGATAAAAGAGAATCTCTTCCCCCCTATATGGGCAAGCAATGTAAAGTGTAATACATTCATAGAATGATAGAATCATGGGATCATTTAGCTTGGAAAAGACCATTAAGATTATCAAGTCCAACCATTAATGTAGCACTGCCAAGTCCACCACTAAACGATGTCCCTAAGTGCCACATCTAGACGTCTTTTAAATACCTCCAGGGATGGTGACTCCAGAACTTCTCCGGGCAGCCTGTTCCAATGCTTGACAACCCTTTTGGTGAAGAAATTTTTCCTAATATCCAATCTAAACCTCAATCGCACTAAAAACAGTAATGACCACTTGCTCTTCAAAAGGCAAAATCTTCTAGGCTTGGCATGGTAGCAAAAAGGTCCTCCTTCAGGCGTCATCTTCAGCCAGATATCACAATGAAGAGGATATGGAAAATATCTGAGCTGGAATAAGAAATAAGGAAACCTATAGACTATCAGCTGGATACAGCTGCAGCTTTATTTAGCCATTAGCATTGTGAATATTTTCACATTAATATTAGATATCCCCGAGGAGGCCCATAACATGTATTTCAAAGGCCTCATTGCTCCCAGGCAAGGAGAATATTCTCATGCCTTTCCTGTGACATGCACACAGAGTTAAACTGACCCTACACCTACTCGGCCTCCTTGGAGCATTGCATCATCAGAGCATTAATATATCCGGGATCAAGGTGTGGCCGTTGCATCTCCAAACAGCCTGACATTGTGCGGCATAGACGTGCTGCATTCATATGTGAGATAGACTGTATAGGGACTTGACTGTAATCGAACAGACTAGATGAGCAGCTATTCACACGAGTAGTCCCTTCTCTTCAGCTACGAAGAAAAGAAAGCTCACACCCAGATAACGCTTGATCCTAGAAAAGAAAGTCATCATTTGTTTTTATAAACTATTCAATTGTTCTATTTTTCTGTACCTGTAGACATGGACATGTGTGCTTTGGGCTTTGCAATGGACACAATAATCCATTCTGACCAGATACACACTTTGCATAATGGCAACTGCAAGCAATGCCAAAGTAGCCCTGCTCTCCTAGCAATAAATAGATGGACTACAGAAGAATGTGCATATTGGTCAGCACAAAGCAGAGTCGTGCTCAGAGGTGTTCTCTGCAGCTGATTGACCTGAACTGTAACTATAGTGGCGAGCCAGATTTCTGCAGATCTCAGGATGGGATAGGCTCTGTGTCACCTGCAGTTGCTATTATGCAGCTCAGCCTGCTTCTCAGAACAAATTAACATACCCGCTTTCAATGTTTGAGACAACTGAACCAAGAGAGTCTGAAGAAAATAGAGTGGCCCAAGCAGCCTACCCTCTCCCTGCCCTGGGGACCCTTGAGCAAGGAAATCTTTCCTGCAATAATGCTCGCACTCCAACATGCACGCTGATTGCTTTCCCCACTGTTGACTACTGCAGGCTTTCTATAGGCTCTGGAGTTTATTAGTCCAATCCATCCTCAGCTGCAGTGGGCTTAATGCAGTCGTAGAGAGAGCACAGGTAATGACCCCTCTATTAAGGCATTTACCAGGGCAAATGCCTCATTTTCAGTCCTTTGTAATACAGCCAAATTTCAAGTGTCTGAGCTCAGTGCTTGCCTTAAATGTTTTTTTAAGACTCAGGAGGACCAGAACAATTTTTTGTTGCTGTTGCTTTGAGAACAAGGTTAAAGGAGAGCAGACAGTTCTCCTGACTGCTATTTTTTGGCAGAATTCTGAACAGCCTCACTGGCTTTCAGAAGAACCTGACATTCAAATGAACCTAGAGCAGGGGCTGAAAAAGCTCTCTTGTTGATCTCAAGAAAAATCTGATCCAATTTGGCCAAGTTATAAATTCACCTTTTATAGGCAAATATCAAAGACACTACGCAGGGTCACTCATACAATGATGGGGCTAAGAACATGAGCCTATAATGCCCAGACCCCAGGGTGAGCTACTGAGGCGCATCGCCTCTCAGGCATCTTCTGACAAATCTCTGTGTCTGGTTAATCTCACTGCAGCAGCAGAAGATGGTGCTGCATCCAGCTGCCCCACTGAAACAGTTCAGCACCCCCAAAACAGAGTCAAAGGAACAGAACGTGCATCCTCAACCACATTCCAGTTCACAGTCCAGTGTAACTCATGGGTGAAACCAGGTTTGTGCTAAGACAGTACCCTTCGAACTGGAGCTGTAAGATTTGAATGAGCCGGTGCTCCAGTCTGCTGCCTGCCACCCTGGCAGGAATTTCTGACAGAAGGGCCGTGATAAATAGCAGAGAAAGTGGGGAAGTGATAACATCTTGAATTGCAGTAGGTTGAATTGCACATGAACATGAGTTGGAGTACTCACAAAAGCTTGCAAATGTAATTCAGAACACATGGCATGCTCCCGAGGGCTTGTTTACACGACAAAGCTTATTTAGACTGAGATAGTGTCAACTTTAAAGAAATATAAGTCTTTCCTCAATCAATTTTTGGATAAGCTCTCTTATGTCAAAATAGGAGTGACTTAGTCTGAATTAGTTTAAGTCCACTCTGACTTGAGCAAAGCTAATTCAAAAAAAGACACTCTATCGATGGAATTAGAGCACCTGCCTAGAGAATGAATAGCTGTTAATAGATCTCTATGTAGACAAGTCTGGAGCAATTTCTCAAAACACATATCAAAACCAGGTAAGAATGTAGCACCAGAGGAAATGATGGTAAAAAGGAAAGAGGAGCAGAGAGAAAATCCAGGTTGTAAAAAAACCCAGAATTGTGATGTTCACTTATCTAGCCATTAATTGCTGTAAATGCACTTCTTCACATGCCTTTCTGAACAGTCAAGAGCAATATCTGCAAAAAAAATGTTTTTTCACAGATCCTGCCTGTGGAACCTGTTTTTTCTTTACAGTTTGGATTTCAGCTTCTCCCTGAAGGTAAATGAGTGTCACACCAAAAACTTGACAAGGACCCATCTGCACATCTACATATTAAAAACTCAGTCCTCTTCCCATAAGACATACTCCCAATCACTGTTTTAGCGGAATAGCAGCTAATTTCCAAGAGCCTGTGGAAGTTTGCCATTGGGTTTGACATTTCCTGCCAGGCTGGTTTCTGCCCGTTTGTGACAGTATTTGCACTGCTTTATCATTATGATCTCACTGGAGTCTGAAGCAATGATAAAATGTATTTACACAGAAATAGACCTTGTTTCCTCGCAAACACGCTATATGACATCAGAATAGTTCATTTTGCCCACAAGAAAATTAAGTCCACCATCATGAAAGATTCTGTGCACTTCTCTGTAATAATCATAAATGAATCCTCTAGATTTTCTATTTTGGTAGCAGTTTTTAAAGAACAGCATTAACATCCTAGTCAAACAGCATCTCAGTTCTGATCTCTTCAGTTGTTTAATTAAAAACTAGATTTTTCACCTTTCTCACATGTTAGTTTATAAACTCAAAATGGAAGAAGGTGGTCTGTCCCTCCTTAAAATGCAATGAAAGTTTCTCAACTCATTAGTTTTTATTTTAATTGAAGTAACATTGCTCCCTGGTTTGCTTAAAAACGGGGGTGAAACGTCCATCTTCTTAAACTCCTTGTTCAGTATCAGCCCGTCTGGACTCTCTTCTCATTATCAGAAGTATATCAGAGGGATGTCAATAGAGCTTCACGGGTGCAAATTTGAGGAGAAAGGAGAATAACCCTCACGATCTGTACATACCAAGACAACCTGAAATCTCCGATAGGCAAGTTCTGGCAGTTCTTGCCATGACACTTTCAGAGGTTTCTGCCTCCAACTGTCCACCACGTTACTCTGCTGATAGTACCGTGCGGTAACACGGCAGAATGCGTGACACTCCCCAAACCTTCTCTGCTCGCATCTCAGCATCTCAGCTATAATGGCTGGAGGAGGCAACATCTGCATGCAGGATGCGCTACCCCTTGCTTGCTGCCTTTTTGGCTGGGGAGGTGAAGCAGAACATGAGGATCAGCAGTGGAGAAGCGGCAAGGACTGCAACACTTCCCACATGGGTGACAGCAATGGACACAAGCCTGTGGGGAACAGGGTGTGCAACGGGAGCGCCTGGGGCAACGCAGCTCGCAGAAGAACGAGGTGCGGTGTGAAATGAGTCTCAAAAGGGGACTCGCGTCCCCAGCTCGTTCAGGGGAACTCAGCTGTGCTACCTGAGCCAGGGTGAAGCCACCTCACTGAGCCCTGTAACGCTGCTATCCGATGGCAGAGGACATGGCAGGTGTCAGACCATAAGAGGGGAAAATCACGGCTGAGAGATGCTTCCCATTTCCCTGCTACGCTTACACCAAATGCTGTATAGATATTGTACAAACGGCTTCCCTTCTGTTGGATTTGCTTGCACCTGTTATAATCTAATTAGGAGAAAATTGGACTTTTTTTGCTCACATCATAAGCAAAGGCAACATAAACATACACATCTTTCTCTTAAATTCCTTTTTCTTCTTTCTGAAATGCCAGAAGACTGCCCCGTGAACCCAATGTGCAATTCTCTTTTGCATAGCATGATGAATAATGGATCAAGCTTATATCGACCACAGATGAAAATCATGCCTTTCTGAAATCCATTCACTGCTTCACGGACCCCAAATCCTCTAGGTGCTATACATTTCAGCTGTCATAAATCCATGTAATGTTCCTGTGCATGACACTATTCATTTAGACCACCAATTTAGTTAAAATGACAGATGTGAAAAAACCCCACATGTAACCAAACAACTCCCCAGTGATCACGCAGCTGCTGATGCTGAAGGGACTGTGTGCTTTATTCAGCGATAGTCAGGCACTTCCATCCACATTTACCACCTGCTGTCAATATAATGTCAGGTGGAGCTGTGCGGTTCTCACTCAGCTTACTTTTATTCCAGCCGTTCTCCTTAAGGTTTTTGCAAGCAAAGTGCAGTAGGTGGGATCCTGCACCCACTGCCCCTGTGGCTCGTAGGAATCTCCCTACCATCGGATCAGGGCTCAGAGACCAACTCTTAAAGATGAGGAAACATAGTGGCTGATCCTTATTTCATCTCTTTCTTTGCAAAAAGCCCTTGTGTGTATCAAGAATAATTCAATGTAAAAACAGAGAATAGGACAACACACTAAACAAAGGGTATTTATTACCCTTATCTTTAAAGTCTAGATCCCGGCATTCACACTGCAGTGTTCAACAGTCCTTATTCTCTAAGTAGTCCTGGGCACTCTCAAAGCAGTTTAGGGACCTTCTCAAACTCAACTAGACAAGGTATAGCAAATCAGGCTCTTAGGCCCCTATTCAGCAATGCCCTTAAGCAAATGCTAATGACCCGTTAATGTAAGTAGCCAAGCGCTTTGATGAATTGGGTCTTTAAACAACAAGGAAGCCATATCTCAAAGCGGCACTGTATATCTCTAAAATGAACATATGGCTCTTAATGTTTTCTGAGAGGCTTTTGTTTTACAATATGCGTCAATTTATTATGCAGTATCCAGTTTTTCTCAATTTTTGACATAATGAAAGTCATCAGGAAAAACTAAATTTGCTTTTCTGATAGAATGAGCAAAATGCCTTTAGATTATATTTCTCTTTGGCATACGACAAAGAACAACCAGAGGATGTGCTTTCTTCACAGAGAATTCACCATTGTCTTGATATGAAATGGGAGAAATATATGCTTTTCTGTTCAAATTACTATAAATCAGCTTTCATCGTGGACTTTGTGCATAAAATTAGCCTGCCCAACCATGTAAACAAATAAATGAATCAATGTAACATTGTTTTTATATGGCATACTGTCATAGTTCATTAGTAATTTAATTCTGCATGTGTTCTGCAGTTTGATAGACAAGTTGTGCACAGGAAAAAAAAAAAACATTCTTAAGACTTTGGCACCTACAGCTAAGCTATTAAATTCATATTAATGCATCAAAATAAGTAATCAGCAACTCTGAAAATCAGGTCATTCATTTTTGTGCCTAAATATAGATCTAGATGACTAACTTTAGGCATTCATAGTTGAAAAATGTTCATCCAAATGTGTCATCAGGGAGAGTTGAATAGATTTCTAGAAGAAACACTTGAGAGAAAAACTCTAAATGATAACGATTTAGATGATAAACAGTATTATAATTTATTATTCATATAGTTCTATTGGTATGCCTGGCATTCTAAAGGCAAGAGAAGAAATACAGCTAAATATGCTATTCTAAATATACTTTAAAGACTAGAACTGAGGCTATAAAGATTTAGAACACAATTACTGGTGTTCAGCTGATTGTAGTGTTTTTCTGAGGAAAGGATTTATGCAAAGATTTTTCTCCTCTGCCCTGTGAAAATAAAAGGTAAGATGATACTTGTGAACTTAGAAGCAGACAGAAAACTCATCAAACAGAATTTGCCAGCTTAGACCTAGATCCATAAAGATATTTGGATGCTTAATTTCTATGTCAACATCCAACTTCCCACTGACATCAAGGGGAAAACAATGGGAAGCAGGGGTGGAATTCATCTCTAAAATCAGTAGAGAGAAAGGTAATTCCAAAGAGTGACCTACATGACACTAAGGTAAGTGTCTTAGAAAGATTTGTGATATGACTCTCTTTCTGTTAATTAGAGAGGAAGAAAGACAACTAGTTTCAACTGGACATCTGACTTTTAGAGGTGAAATAAATCCTTTTCTTTGTGCCTACATCAAAGTTGTGTTTCCTTTTTTTTTTTTTTTGATTGAAGCACTCAAAAATTCCAGCATTGGCAGATGCTGAAATCTAGCAATATTCAGCACTGAAAAAGTTCCATGGCTTTGTATAAAAATGCATGACCCCCTCATAACCAAGAACAAGGTATTTTATCAGAGACTTTAAAAGGGGCAACAAGCTTTTGCAAAGGGAGACATCACACTCCTGACAAAGTGAAAAGCAAGTGTTCATTTGAACAGAGGGGAACAGGTATGAGCACCGAGAAAAGATGTGCTCCTATTTAAAGATGTGTTGAACAACTCATGTATTTCTGGTGAATCCCACTCCTGGCAGGCTGTGTAGTAAGCAGATAGTGACCATCTGAGTTTCATTCTGTGCCAGCTTCTGTATCTGGCATCCCAGCCAGTTAGTACAATGGATTGCTCTTCCTAAGGATCTAACAGCACTAATGAAGAGCTACTGATTGAGTTTAAATGCAAAAGAAAATACAATATAGCAGGAACATTCACAGAAATAACTTAATAATAGCTGCCCATTTTGCAAAGAGGAAGATGGATGCTGTTTAACAGGATCTTTTTTCAGTAAAACACTCATTTCTGTCCCTCTAGCGAAATGTGTCATCATACGTTAAAGAGAACCCATTCCTTTTGTGTCTAGGGAGAAAACAGTTGCAGTGTAAAAATTTCCCATGAAGACAGCAATGAGGCCAGAATCTGGAAAGCACTTTAAATGTGCACGCCTGGATTACATTTAAGAAAAAATGTTTACAGATTAAATTCCATCTGTGCTACCAATCCCTGACATGAGAATGGCAGCAAACCAACTCTGAGTCCATCTTCAGCAGTGACACTTGAATCTTTTGGAGTGTTTCAATGTTGGACAGTACATCTTTTTAGTTTGGTCAATACAGATGGCAAAGCTGAGGCTCGGGCTCTGGTTAACTATAAATGATGCAGCCACCAAATCCTTTCATAAAGAACCGAAGCATGAGATGGTTCAGAGAGGGTCAAGTCCGTCTATATAAAACAGGCTAGATGGATCACCTCTCTCTCTCCCCACTGGCAGTAGAGTCTAGAGACAGGTTGTCTAACTAGTTTAGGCTAGACATCTAACTTTTAGACAGTTACATTTAGGTAAGACCAATGCAGGGAATAGCCTACAGCAGGGAATAGCCCTAAAGCACCAAGGTCTAAAAGATGGGCTGAAACGTTAAACAAAGTTCGCTATGTGGAGGTAACTTAGCTCCTTGCTACCTCATCTTTAGTAGGCGACTGTCTTCTGAGAGGTACAGAGGCACCCATTTGCCAACGTGACGCACTCTCTAGAAAGGTGTGCTGCTTACCGGGGGCTTGTATCAGGGATGTCACCAAGAGACTACCAAGCGTCCTACAGTCCACTGACTATTACCCACTGCTGTTGTTTCACGTGGGCACCAGTGATACAGCCGGGAGCAGTCTGAGGAGTATCAAGGATTACAGAGCCCTGGAAGCGGTGGTAAGGGACTCTGGAGTGCAGGTTTTTTCCTCAATCCTCCAGGTCAAAGGGAAGGGTTATGAAAGGGCCAGTCGAATCTGGAGAATCAACAAACAGTTACAGGACTGGTGCCACAGCCAGGGGTTCGGCTACTTAGACCATGGGACTCGCTTTGAGAAACCTGGTCTACTGGGGGCTGATGGAGTCCATCCTTCAGAGAAGGGGAATAGCATCTTTGGTCATAGGCTTGCCAAGCTGGTGAAGAGGTCTTTAAACTAAAGTTGCTGGGGAAGGGGAACCTCAATACACCCCACTCCTACCCGTTTGATGCCAGTGCCAGCAAGAGTTGCCCAGAGCCTGGAGAAGGATCACAGGTCAGCAGGAGAGCACTTGAAGAGCAGCACAAAGGAATTCCAGCCACTCCAGCCAATAAGTCAACTTCATCGGGGACCAACTTAAATGCCTCTATGCAGACACACGTAGCATGGGGAATATACAAGAGGCGTTTTCCTCCTGGAAACTATGCTAGGGCACATGGAAAATAAGGAGGTGATTGGTGACAGACAACATGGCTTCACTAAGGGCAAATCGTGCCTGACAAATTTGGTGGCCTTTTACAACGGGGTTACAGCGTTGGTGGATAAGGGAGAAGCAACTGACATCATCTACCTGGACTTGTGCAAAGCATTTGACACTGTCCCACAAGACATCCTTGTCTCTAAATTGGAGAGACTTAGATTTGACATGGACCACTCGGTGGATAAGGAATTGGCTGGATGGCCACATTCAAAGAGTTGCAGTCAACGGCTCGATGTCTGAGTGGAGACCAGTGACAAGTGGTGTTCCTCAGGGGTCTGTATTGGGACCGGTGCTGCTTAACAACCTTTGTCAGCAATGTGGACAGTGGGATTGAGGGCACCCTCAGCAAGTTTGCCGATGACATCAAGCTGTGTGGTGGGGTCGACACACTGGAGGGAAGGGATGCCATCCAGAGGGACCTTCACAGGCTTCAGAGGTGGGCCTGTGCGAACGTCATGAAGTTCAACAAGGCCAAGTGCAAGGTCCTGCACATGGGTTGGGGCAATCCCAAGCACAAATACAAGCTGGGAAGAGAATGGATTGAGAGCAGCCCTGAGGAGAAGGACTTGGGGGTGTTGGTTGATGAGAAGCTCAACATGACCCAGCAATGTGTGTTCACAGCCCAGAAAGCCAACCGTATCCTGGACTGCATCAAAAGAAGCATGACCAGCAGGTCGAGGGAGGTGATTCTCTCCTTCTACTCTGCTCTGGTGAGAGCCCACCTGGAGTACTGCCTTCAGCTCTGGGGCCCCCAACATAAGAAGGACATGGACCTATTGGAGTGGGTTCAGAGGAGGGCCACAAAGATGATCAGAGGGCTGGAGCCCTCTCCTATGAAGACAGGCTGAGAGTGTTGGGGTTTTTCAGCCTGGAGAAGAGAAGGCTCCAGGGAGACCTTATAGCAGCCTTCCAGCACCTAAAGGGGGCCTATGAGAAAGCTGGAGAGGGACTTTTTACAAGGGCATGTAGTGATAGGACAAGGGGTAGTGGCTTTAAACTGAAAGAGCGTAGATTTAGATTAGATGTAAGGAAGTTCTTCACTGTGAGGGTGGTGAGACACTGGCACAGGTTTCCCAGAGAGGTTGTGGCTGCCCCATCCCTGGCAGTGTTCAAGGCCAGGTTGGATGGGGCTTTGAGCAACCTGGTCTGGTGGAAGGTGTCCCTGCCCATGGCAGGGGGGTTGGAACTAGATGATCTTTAAGGTCCTTTCCAACCCAAACCATTCTATTATTGTATGATTCCATGTTTCTATGATCTGCAGAGTTCCCCTCTTGGTCCTGCGGTGGTAAGCCCTTCATCCTTAGTCCCTGAGAACAGAGCAGGTTCCCCAAATGGTGGTCAATCAGGAACATATGTGATTTTCACCTGGATCTAAGGGCCAGCCAGAGCAAAAATAGCATCTTTAAGTTTAAGAGAGGTGTGTTTTGCTGAAACAGAAGTAATTCTTACAATCTGCTTCCTGAAACAAGTAGAGTAAGAAAAACATGCAAACTTCAGCAACAGCGAGGCAAACCAATAGATGAGAAGCATATATTTAACTAGCTTCACCACCACAAAACAGCATGTAAAGGCCTGCTACCCTCATAGCACAGCTAAACAAGCCATGCATCAGTTGGTTACCTAATCTGAAAAGCACAGGCTGTCAGTGCTTTCCTGACATCTCTAAACTTCTGCAGGACTCCTACCATGCCAGCGGTGCCTCTGTCTTTGTACAGTGCGTTTCCCACCAGCAGGTCATATAGCAGTAGAGCTGGGGGAGGGTGTGATGGATACAATGCCAGCTCCTGATCACCCCCGTCACCAACAAAATTGACTACCTTTCCACTGCTCCCAAGCAGTCCCTGATGAGGAACTCCTACTGGGAGTTCTCATTTTGATAGAAGGCATCAATGACCCGCTTTCTCCCCCTGACACCTCTGGCAGAGGTCCCACTCTTCCTTCTATTGTCTCTGCACATCCTTAAAGAGAAACATTAAACTCTCACATTCTCAGAGTCCTCCCCACTCAGGCCCTCCCTGTAGCAGGGTGAAATAGCAATAATGAGACTGAATAAATCCCTGATGCAGTGAATATCACTTTCCTTAAGACTGGTCAAGAGCAAGCACAGAAATAGGTTTGCATCCTGCAGCCTCCATCATCCTCATGATTTGGGTCCCGCTAACCTAGGCCCAGAACAAATATCATGTGTCATATCCTATTAGGGAGAGTGTAGAGAAGTCGTATTTAATTATATTATATGTTTCATACCATTTTTACTAACTTTTCTCATTTTATGGACTTGACAATTTTTCACCACTTACAAAGGCAAATATTATTCCTTAACCTACTCAGTGTTGACAGGGGAACAGAATAAAGAGGATGGTTGCAGTTTATGGGTATATCTGGTGATGCTGCAGCTCATGAGCCAAATTGGTATTATTTAATTGTGTGCCATCTACCACCAGTTAAATACAATCCCCACAGTTCCCATATTAAAGAGGTTGAAACTGGGCATATTTGAACCAGGGTTTTAAATTTAGCCCTTCTTGTCTTTCCAGCCATTTGAAAAGAAAATTGTAATTTATAACCATAATGGGTTATTCTGCTACCAAGCTGCTAGATGAAAAGGAAGAAGTCTTCATATTCATAGGGCCTTCACATAGTTAGAGCATGTAACCTCCGTGACCTGCAACATCAAATGAGAAAAGGCAACACTCAGTCTTTCAGCTTTTAGCTTTAAGCACTTTGAATCTACAATTAACTCAATTCTGAGCATCTGGTCTTTTTAACCCTTTACATTCAAAGGTCATTTGATCTTTCTGCTGTCAAGATTTGTCAATATGACAAAACATCATTTCATACTTATTAAAAATGGAAGCCAGTTGGTGACATGGGAAATTGGCTATAGTGGGGTTATACATTTTTTCGATCCTTCCTGTTATTTACAATTCCATTGAAATGCTAAAAACTAAAAAAAAAATAAATTAATTCTGACCATTTGTGTGACACCTCTTCTAGCAAACGTGCAGTATGGTGCATGACAGAGTTTGCACATGCTGATGAGAGTTACCAATTCACAAGTAGCTCAAGCTGTCTTTTGTCTTCCCTTCAAGCATTTATCATGGAGGTTAGTTTGGTGTGACTGGTTTGATTTGAGCCACTGCTACTTTTCTAACTCAGTTAGCTTCTGGTGCTGATGAAAGCAGGTCCCTGCTGTCCCTGAAGTCGATAACAGAGTCCTGAGATCTTCAGCCTGTACCAATAATTGGCTGAGAAACAGTTGTGACTCTGTATTTCACACTAATATTCTGTGCAGAGATGAATCCACGTCTCAGAATCCCAGTGCGAAATTTAAATCCAAACTTCCACCCATTTCACCGATATCAGGTATAGTGCATCTGCTTGGATCTCTGCTCAAGATGAGTGACAAAATCCAGGTTTCTGTCCCAGCTTTTTTAAATATGAAGCCTTCTGAAACAACGTCTGGGGGTCTAAGTGCCTGAGATTCATTTTAGGCATATCTTTAATTGTCCAATATTATGAAAGTATTTTTGTGACTCTGCTTCAAACACTAAATGAGTCAACTTGAAAACCCATTCAGCTTGCTTGGATATGAACTCTTCAGTTCATACTATAAAGCTGGTAACTATAAAAGATCCACTACTCTTACAAACATTTAGGCTTTAACTAACTCACTGAAGTCAATGAGACTATTAGGTGCACAAGTCGAAGCACTTGAGTTCAGCACCTTATTTAGAAGGCTGGGAAAGAGGTGGGAAAGAAAGAACCAATTTCAATTTTAAACAGCTCACTGAGGTAATAAATAGGGAATTCAGTAATCTTAAATGATTTTACACAATGAATAAAGCAAAGAAGATATCTCCAGAGAGCAATTCATGTTAAATCACCCTTAACTGGCGTCACACACCCCCAGCCCAATACTTCAGTGCAGGATTCATAAATAATACCAGAATCAAGTCATCTTTTTCAGCTGTTTCTTGATTACCATTCACATCAGAATTAGCATATCAAGGTAGGAAGAAATACATGAATATTTATTATCTCCATTCCTACATGGAAGCTTAAATGAAGAATTTGCAAGAATATGAAGGACAGACCTACAAATATTATTTGTATGCTTAAGCAAAACCTTTGAGCTAAAATTCTGATGGCGCAGTGATGACTTTGAAGAAGTGAGAAAGCTGTGTCTATGAGCGTGTTATTTCTGTGAAATATCACTGAAATAATGGCAACAATTACCCTAATTGGCTGTACTGACAATGAGTGCAATCCACGGAGCCCTTGAAAACAGGCAGCTAGGAAACAAGGGGAAGAGCGCAGCTGAAGCTGGCTGAACCATGGCAGCGCACATGAGCCAGCCAGGCAAGCATCGCTTGGGCGATGTTTTGGTGCTATGGGGACACATGAACTCCCTGGACTTTCTTCCTTTCACCCTGAAAACTTTCAGTGGCAAAACTCCCAACCACTGCCCAGTAGCTCCTCCCCATCACCAAGCCCTCCTTCCCCCAGTCACCAGCCCACAGGACTGCAGGGAAGGCTGTACCGCTGGGTATCCTGCTATCCATGGGCATCAGACTTTCCACGGAGAGGTTTAGGGTCGAAACCAGTCTTTCTCCATTATTCCTCCCCCTAGGTCTCAGACAGCCATGCATAACCATACACACTGTCTCAGCATCATGTGGCCCTTCTCAGCTGTTCCTGTATTTTAGAAAAGACTGGGAAATCTGGTGTACTACTGTGAGACCCCATTAATTTTCTTGAATGAAGAGAGGAAGGCCTATAACCCAGGAGGTTTTCAGAGTTGTGCACCTTTCTCAGGTGTCTCACCTTAGAGAGAAGGTGTTCCCTGCAGGAGGACACGATTATCCCTCCCTCTCAGGCACAGGTAACAAAAACTTAGATACATCAGCACTCATTAGGTAAATACCACAGTCATACTGAATCCCACCCCTAAATATTTCACAGGGGTACAATAATGCTTTATTACATCATTTATGATTGTCCCATCGTGGAAAATCCCCAGCTGATTCCTGCATTTTGCCTAGTAACCTGTGAATGGACTAAAAATAATGGTATGTATTCATCACATCAGAGCAGCTGGTCTGCCTCAGACCAAGCAGCATCTGTTTTGGTTCCAATAGTGGCAGGTACAGGGAGTATGAGAAAAGGGAGTTTTCCAGGAAGGAGAGAAAAAAAGGGAGGAGAGGGAACACAGAAAGGAAAAACAGAACAAGGAGGGGGAGATGAGAAAGAACATCACTGAAAGCAACGTTTACTGCAGCTTAAGATTAATGATCGCTCATCCACAAGCACTCTACAATCTGAGGTAAGTGGAAAAAACTGGAGATGCTACTCAATAGCCAGTGTAGCCCTTTGCAGACATAAAAAGCAGTACGCTGGTGTTCCCGCTCAGACATATAAAACCAATGTGATGTATGTAGCTTTTAAGTGTTGGTGCGGTATAAAAGTTTTATTGCTGCTTTGGCTTCAAGAAAGCTACGAACCTCAGTTTAGGAATTGCAAGCCCCTGTAAAAATGGTTATGAAAGGCATTTTTCCTAATCACGTTAGCAAACCCTTCTCTCCATTTTCCTTCTCATTAAAAAGCTTAAATATTTTACAGCTATAGTGTGCGGGCTTATGTCCAGATTACCCTTCATTAAATGACTTTTACAGTAGCTGGATACAAGGCTTTTCTATTATTACCCACCAGCTAATTATGTCTCCTTTGTTTTCATTTCATCGTTTTAAACAAAGCCTTTAGGGACCCAGCCACTCTGTGAGAGGTGTTGCCAAGCTGAACACATTTCTAGCAAATCCCAGCTGGGCTGCATTCATTTCATCTGATGATCTTTGCAACATGAAGTAGCTCTCTGGAAAAAAAAAAGGGGGGGAGGGGGGGCCGACAGAGAAGAAGAAGAAAAATAACAAGTGTCCAACCTATAGTGCTCTTACAGTGGTTTAGTGCAAAGATGACTTCTCACTGGGGAAAAATCCAGCAGGATGTCAGTGAAGAGTGAAATACGATGTACAGTGATTCTAAATATCATAGCTAAGCTATGTGAACGACTGGTTCTATCAGGCATTTTCTGATTTCTGACAGTGTTGCTGTTTTCAGATTACCCCAGTAATGTTTCCAAAGTGTATTATTATATTCATGGCAAGAAGGGGAGGAGGCCTGAAAATTACTTCCCTCCTGGCAATGAATTGTCATTTAGGTCCCACGTTGAGCCAGCTCTTTGCATTGCCTGGAAAGCCAAGGGAGCCAACAAAAAGATATGATTTCCCCAGAGCTGGGGGACCAAGGGAAATGATCAGGCATGTGAAGTCTCCCCAGGGTGCAAAGAGCAATAGCAAAAGGCTTTGCTAGAGAGAGATATTTTTCGGTATCTGTGCAAATAAAACCTACATTTAAATATTATTTTAATTACTCATTCTCATCCACAATACACTGAATAATCAAAACAATCATATTGGGAATGATAATAAGGTTCGTTATGTGTATTTGCATGTACAAGGCAGTATATCATTCCTTGTGAACAGTAAGCAAGATGGCTGGCCCTTGCTCCGCAGAGCCTCAAAGCCCATGTGTGACATGGCACAGAAGCCAAATGAGAAAGGGAGCTGTGCAGCACTTCACAGGAATCTCAGTTCTCCTCCGTTTCTCATGGGCATTTTGTAACTCTCCTTTAACGTTGTTTTGATTGTTCTTCAATACTTTTAAGTCTTCCTTAACCACGTAGCTTTCTAGCCTTCCTTGAGCAGATGGTATTCAGCTAGCCCACTGAGGGAAGTTTTGCACATTCCTGCTATCCACATTGTTTGGGCTTGCCAGTCCCACACTTTACTTTCTATATATTTGCAGGTGTAGCCACATGTAAAGCCTTCCAGGATTTAGTGGGTATAAAACCCCAAAAGACAGTAAGTTTGAAGATCTTCCATTGTTCTCAGTCTAGAAGTTTATAGGATTCTTAAGGGACTGGCTAACCTTTCTAAAAGTTTTTAGAAAAACACGTCACTGCTAAGGAACTCAGTAGAAAACTCAAGACTGAAAACATGACCTTATCTCTACAGAGTATCACAGGCTGGTTCATTTTCAATTAAAATCTGTGAAGTTTCATCACATATTCTTACTATGTATCGACGGGGAAACAGTCCTTCTTTGCCTCCTAACTGCTTTCCCATGTAGACAGGGGAAGAAATGAGCTGGCAAAGGCAGCAGATAGAACAGCCTTTCTTCAACCTTTGTATCTTGTAAAGAGGCTATGCATGGATGGTTGTCTTCATGCTTTCCCATCCCAATTCCAGGTCACTCTTCAGCTAAATAGGATCCACGCTAACCACTCTTCCCCAAAATCAGTTCCAGCTGCCTAAATAGTCCATCATTGCTCTTCATCCCAAATATTGCCAGAGCAATATGACCAATACATTCATAAGATCAATACTCACTAAGTATAATGTATGCACTCTGCTCCAGAAACTCTATTCTCTCCACCCACTTCACCAACTCTTTTTTCTAATACCAAACTTGATGGACTGTTTCAAAAAGACCTGTGAGGTGAGAAGGCACCTTTATCTCCCACCGACAGAAGGCAGGAAGCCACCTCCCATCCTATTAATCCACAAAGCTCCAACCCCATTTGCCTTATACAACAGCAAAAAGTAAGCACAAGCTCCCTCCCCATGCTTCAGATGCATATTACAGAAATGTAATAGGAAAATGAAAAACAGTTTGGCAGAAATGTAGCTCTGCAAGCTCCCCAGCCAGGTTCCCTTTCCAAATCATGCTTGTTTATCAGAGATATTTGTTCATGGAAGACAAAAATATGGAAAATGCACCCACTTCTGCCTATGTAGGTGTTGCCTTCATTTTCCTCTAAAAAAAAAAAAAAAACACCTCCTCTCCCTTTCCAGCCCAAAGGGAGAGGGCTAATCCCATAACGGGACCCCCCAAAATCCTGTGTCCTTGTCGCTGTCCCGTTGCACCGGCTCTGGCAGCAGGACAGTGGGGGTCCGCTGCAGCTCTTGGAGAGCCTGCCCTGCCTGCCTGGCTTTGCCTTTGCTCCTGCTATTTTGCTACTATATATGCAGTATAAATACCAAAAAGAAAAACCTGTCAAGCAGACCATTTCCCATTATTTGGAAATTAGCAACCTTCATACTGTTTCTAAAACAAATTGTTTCCATTATCAGAACATTGCAATGCTACATGCATCCACAAGAAATCACCACACAAATATATTTCTTGCTTTAATGTACTGTTTGTTGGGTTTTGTGTGTGAACAATTTGCCTCCCTTTTTCCTGACATTCCATTCAAGAGGAATATAATAAAAACTCAGGTACAAACAGACTGTTTGCAATTATTTTCTTGTGCCCTTCAGTACCAGGAGAACAATTTGTTCTCCTTAATTTCAAAAGAGAGCAACAATTAATTAAGCTAATGAGAATTACAGAAAAAAACCATGAAAGTACTTCAAAGGATTTCTGACCTACGAAAAAAATCTTATTTTGGTCCTGATGCTAAAAAAAACTTTTTCTTTGCATAAATAATCTTACTGAAGCTTTATCCTTCAAATGTATTCCCAGGATTGTGGATTTGGCAAATGTGGGCTTCAAACTGAAGTTGTATTGATGAACTGATTTTGATATGTGCATTTGTTTGTAAAGTCCATTGTTAAGGGAGGATATTATCAAGCTGGAAGCTAAGACATAAGCCCAGGATGCTACCCAGTAGCAAACTGGGCAAACGTTTGTATGTTTGACAACAGCACACAGACATAGACTTTTCGACTGTTGCTTTGCTAAGAAGAAGAAGGAAAAAAAAAGTGCATTCACTGGTCCAAATATCCCCCTTAGCAGAAAAAGGCCTGCAGGGAAAAGAAAACACATAAAAATGCACTGAAGCAAAGTAATGCTCCTTGAAGCTGGCTGTGCCCCTAAACTATGCTCCTGAGATTATATCCCGAGGTGGCAGGGGGCATGGTTAAGAGCAATTCTCTCCAGCTCCAAAAGAATGAAGGCAAGTGTCAGAACTGCCATAAAATCAATTCATGGATGATTGCTCCCAGGATGACTCGAAGCAGCAGTGACATGAGTCTGGACATTGTGCTGGTGAGGAATCACCCCTAATGGGTGATTTCCATCTGATCTCTGGCTGCAGGGGTCAGTTCAGCCACTACAGGAGTGCAGGGCTGAAACGCGAGGTCGCAGATCCAATGTGTCAGCGTGCAGCCGGCTCCTGATGGTGACACTTGTTGCACCTGAAAGAGAAGGTTGCCAAACAGGATGGTGGAGCTTAGGATGCCACCAAATCTGGCAGGTTTCCTTGTACCCTGTTAATCCACTGTTCCTGCACCTTATAAAGCACTGCTGGGGGGGGGGTTCTTGGTTTTGAGGTCTGAATTACAGCTTGATCATCAGTCAGATCCTGTTAACAAGGGACAGATTAACATGTACCATCATAATATAAAGGGACTTTTAACCTTTATATTATGGCAATTACCCTGTCTCTGATACTCTTTGCAGTATGAGCTAGCCTGGTCCAGAGAGCATGGATCAGTCTTACATGCCACTAATGACATCTCTCTCCTTACTGCCAAGGAGATTGTGTGCTTGCTCACAGAATTTGCACTAGTATAATTAAAATTGGTTTTCAAATTGATTCAGCCTTTAGCTAGCACAGCTTCTCTGCACAGGGACACTTTCATCAGCTTACCATCAGGTTATAGTTGCTAGCAGAGGATTCGATCCCATGAGGCATTCAAGATACTACTGCTCACCAGTTGCCACCTGTCAGCTGAACCATGACCACAGATTATAAACCCATTCCTGGTCTGCTCCTAGTGCCCAATAAAATGCTCTTAAAAGCCCCACTCTCACTCCTCTGACCAGCTTTTCAAGACAACACAGCACCCTGGGGCATGGCAAGCATAGCTGGGACTTCTCAAGCCTGCTCTCAGAGTCAGCACAGCAGCTCCCCCCATTCCAGTTAGGTTCTGCCGACGTGTTTAGCACCTTCAGCTCTTTTCCTCTTCACTGCACTATGCAACAGAGTGGAAATCAAGCTTTCGATGGATACCAGTGGCTATTAAGAGTGAATGAGAATTCTAATTACAAGCAGTCACATTGTGAATGGGGTTAATATCCCTACACTCCCTGAAGGACATCAGGAGGTGAAAGAAGGAAGACATATGCCCTGAAATTCCAAAATGGCAAAACAATTTCCTTTCTGCATTGTATTCTGCCACTCCTCATGAAAGAGTTGACGAGTACAGGATGACCACTGGTGCAAACACACTTCTGCACTGAGTGGCATAGCAAGGACGGTGAGAGACAGACACTTACGCTGGATGTGTAAGTGGGAGGTGTGCTTTGGGTGGGTAACAAGCCTTCTAGTCTTCCGCTCCTGCCATCTTCCTGTATTCTCCACTCCCCAGCTTCTTGCATGTTCCTCCGGCCACTCAGAGTAACCACTGGTGGCAGTTCAACCTCAGCCAGCAGCAGAAGCAACAGGAGTCCAAGGAGGAGTCTCAGGGACAAGGGAGAGGTGTTTGGGACGGACAGTTCTAATCATTTCTTCTTCATACACACATCACAGCCCTCAAGCACCTGAAGCCACCTCTGATACCCCGGCCTGCTGTCTGCATGGCAGCAGGAGCCAGAGGGGCCGCCAGAGAGGAGACGGGAGCAGGCAGCAATAGGACAGTGGCAGCTGTACGCTGCAAGACGCAGAGGTGAGGAACCACATCCCGTGGACTGAAGCAGATCTTGCATTTCAGCCACAGAAGCCCGTAGCAGTGTAGCCCCTAGCTGCAGACAGAGGACCTGCCACACTATGCCTGTACACAGCTACTGTAAAGCTACCTTCTAAAGCTGCACTCCATGGCTGCAATGTAGACTTCTGGATCTGCCTGTATGTCCTCTGACATGGAAAGTGACAATGTTAAACTAGAAAACTCATCCGGGTACACAAGGGATTATACTGAAGAAGGATCTATAGTAGGATCCTAACATGATACCGGTGAAAATCAATAGAGACTTTTATTTTTAATTAAACAGCAGATAAGCGTGGCTTGGCTCCTGTGAGCAGTGAAACATTCACATGGTTTTTACTCATGTTAGTAGTCCCATGAGGTTGGAAGATCACATTTCTCATGCAAATCAGCACCAACTTTTCCATTAATATTATCTGTAATTTTTAAATAGCAGTACCTACATGCTAAGAACAGGATTCATCCCACTTAAATGCTGAATGTCTAAAACCGAGTTGTCTAGTCTGAGCTCATTGCTGCAGGCTAGCCTAGTCAGTGGGAAGAGTTAAGCACTTTCATTGGGTGAGTAGTCTCTCATAGAGCAGGTGTCTAAGACATGCCCTTTGGCAGTGCTAATTTCTTTCTGCTGACTATAACAGGAGCCAAAGGTGACTAGCTCAGAAATAGACTTCATTTAAACCCCAGGCTTCTAGAGGCAGGTAAGATGAATCCTATGCCATATGTTTAACAATTGGACCTGAATTCTTTGAAAGCTGCCCGTGTAATATCAAACCTGTCTGCTTTGACTCTTTCCGAAAGGACAATCTACTATTAATGATAAATAATTTATCTGGGGAATTAGGTCAAGGTGCTCAACATTTTTGAAGTAGAAGAGGTTTGCAGAGCAGCCACGTCTATGGTATGTGCCACCTCACTCCTACCCAAATGGCTTCTCTCGGAGATCCTGCAAGCATCTACCTTTGGCAAGCAGGATGGGACACCACACTTCCTTGCTTGAGACAGTAGGGTGCCTTAGGCACATCCAAGACTGTATTTACAGGCTCAAAGCCCTGCTTAGCAGCCAACCACCCGCTGACCCCACTTCTGATACAGCATCCACGCATGACACGTGACTGCTGAACGCGAAATTGCTGTAGCGCACCACAACCCTTCCCTACAAGGACAGTAAGAAATAAAGGTCTTCCTTCAGGAATGCCAGAGACATTGCAATCAGCGTTCACCTTACCAAATCTACACGTGACCATCTACAGCTGATCTACTAAAACCACCAGTCAGAGTGCCTTTCCCTTTCACAGACATGCAAGAGCCCCAGAGTGGGAGAGTTTTACCTCAGCTAACTCTAGCTGCCAAAGAATGAGGCATCTGGTGTAAGCCAGTTGCTCCCTGGCCTTCCTCCCTCCACAGTCACCAAAGAGACATTTCTTGGTGCTCATCAAAGGCTACTGACCCTATTTCTCTTTCGTACCTCCGTCAGGACAGAATACACAGATTGGAGAAGTCTATAGTTCTTCACTGACTAAAAGCAAAGCCTAGATGGCTACCTTATGCTAGCTGCCTTTTGGGCTTTTTTTTAACAGCTAAAGGTAGGTGAGATGAATCCTACCTGAAATTTGCGAAGCAATTCAGCAAGATTTACTACAGGACCAGAAACAAATATGATATTTATTATTCTGTGTTCACTCATCTCCACATTAAAAAGACAAACCAGTGTCCTCTCTTAGTTATAGAAAGTGGAGACCTTTAATAAGAACATAAAATGTTGCATAAATAATTAAAACTACTAAATTTTTACCTATTTTAGTTAGTCACTTATCATAAGATGTAACACTCAAAAATTTTCCCTCTGTTCCCTAGCATATGCCTGTGTTTGTTTTTGTAGGTTTTCAGGAACAAAAATACTTCAGGACCACTTCCGTGGAGTTGAGGCTTTTCCAAGAAAAGGATTACTACAACAACAACAACCAAAAAAAAAAAAAAAAAAAGAACAGGTTATTGCTAGGATGCTGGATTTGGTTTTTAGAGGCATCTACTGTACTTAAGAGAAATAATGCTTTTACCATGTTGGAGGGGAAATTCTGATGCAAGTCCTTTTCAGGTCACAGTTTAAAGATCTGCAAGGCAAGGAAGGTGGGACCAGGCAAGACACAAGTCAGCCTACCTGAATTTGCATTCTCTTCCCGTCGCCTACCCCTTTACTCCTTAGAGAGAGTATCTATAGATCTAAGCTAGTCTGAAGTGCTAGCAGTCTAACTGCAGAAGTTAGTCCCCTGCAGTATAAAAATGATGAATCAACCCACACCGAGCCCAGTGCTGCTGCAGTTATCAGCTAGCTCAACTCAAATTAGCTGTTTCAAAGGTAACTTAGGTATATCACAGGTACTTATTAAATGCTTCCAAGCCATAAGAACACTGTTGATGTTGCATTAGAATTCTTATTCCTCATGGTTACCTTTGCAGCTGGAGCTCACTAGCCAGAATCCAGCCCCTGATTAATTAATTCAATTAATTCTTTAAATTTGTTGAATTACTTTTAGATTCAATAAGTTTGAGGACTTCCAAAGGACATCAAGCTCCTGCTTTTATTTTATTTTAAATTAGATTAGAGGTAATTTTTATATTCGGATGAGGAGTAACAGATGTAGCTCTGTGTGGTAATGCTGAATCAGAAAGTAATCTTATAGTAAACAGTTAGGCTTTTTAGCAATGTTGACTGTTCAAATCAAATTACAATATGTGCATTTCTAAATTTCATTGTCCTAGTTCTCTTTGATTTGTCCTGAATATCAATATTGATCACAGATGCTTTGATTACTCAACTTTTGATATTTTGGCTGGTTTTAGAATCTATTAATGCATTAGAAAAAAATCAGCTTTTAATGTGATGGGTAATTTTTCCCTCATTATTTTTACATCGAATTTTTAGACAATGGTTATAATTAGGTGTTTGCACCTCAACTACAGATTTTACTCATTCTGGGATCCAGTCCATTGCCAGGGTATTTAATTCCAAGCCAAGTTCTCTCCCCAAAAACCTGCAACCAATACTGGAGTTTGGCAAGTTTTTGCCTGTAAAATACACATGAACAAAAACATTTGAACCCTGCTGGGTATGCTTTTTGAGGCACCAGATATTTAAATGGCAGCTAGAATAGACAACACAATCTGCAGAAGGAAGTGCATTATTCTGCTTTGCTTTCTGAAAGTAATAGGTTTGTAGACAATACCATGAATGTATTCTGAAAGGGACTTTGATCAAATTCCATCCATTCCAGTTACAAACATAAAAGTTAATTGAAGCAAATGGAATTGCAAAGATGGGGATTGAGGAGCAACCGCAGTTTAGCTCCTGAGCCTCCTTAAATGTCTTACCAAGTTTCTTCTATTTATGGACCTGATCCAAAGCTTGTTATAGCCAGTCAAAAGACTTCCACTTTCACAGAATTCAAGAGTGAACCTAAATACATAGGTTACCATCTGCACGGGAAGTAAACACATACTTGACATTAAGGAAGAAAGTAGCCCCACTACAGTCAGTAGCATTACTGAGAAACTTCAAGGCTGGCTTGTATTTCTATGCCTGACTGAATCAGGTCATCATTCCTAATTATGATCCTGATTATGTTCCTGAACTGAAGTCAGTGGGAATAAGAGCAGGGAAGTATGTCTCTGGAGGGTCACATCGACATAAGAATTAAATCAATACCGTGCAGCTCCACTCCGACGAAATCATTGGAGTTAACACCAGCAGAGAGTGGAAGCATACAGTGGTAAATCAGATCCAGAGTCTGTTACATGGTTTTGACACATCTTTCAGTTTTATCAGAAATCCAAACACAAAACTTACCACTCCGAAACATCAGTGGATTTTAGACACTCCCTGAAGGGCTTTGAGTACTGAAATCAATGAATGGATTGCAATGAACTGACCTATAAATGCAGTTTTTCAGCTGTGACAAATAAAATATTGATAATGGTCTTCATTTTGCTTAACTCTTTCCCACTCTTTCAAAACATCATGTGTAATAGACCATAGCAGAATGGAATTACTTTTAAAAATGCGAGATGGGTTGGCAGGGTTTCACAGAAAACAACAATGATATTTATTTCCCCAAGTGACATGCCACATACCATGAAATGCAGCAATATATACTGCAAGAGGCTGCAGCTATGATTGGTCCAGCATAGGGATTACTGATGGGCTGTATCAGCTTGCAACTCTAACATACATAATTAGGTTCTTCATTTGTGGATTCATTATTACAGTGAGTATATGAGCCTTATCTAGCCATGAGAGTTCTCTTATCTGAATGCCCTGCAAGGCCACTGTGGCTTTACAGAGGGAGGCTCACAAAGCAACAGTGAGATTTAAAAAAGGAGTTGGGATCCTCCCAGGAACCTAAGTGCTCAGTTGATTCACCAGGGACTTGCCTAACCCCTAAATAATCTAATACCCTTAAGCATTCAAAGCCTTCTCATAAACAGCTCCATGCATGTGCTAAAGCACCTTCTTCAGGCATGGGCTTCGCAGCTGAAGAGGGGCTACTCAAGCTTTGTTGATCCCAAAGGCCCCCCTGCTGCTGAACATGACAACATTACAGCACCTTTGTGGACATCCTCTTTAGGGACTAGTCCAAGATCATTCAAGAAGCTGAGTTGAAGCCAGGTTTCCTCAGTGCCACCATTCTTACTAGACTCCAGAGACGTCTGTGGGATGAAGGAAAACTGATGTCTCTCAGTACAGAAATAACCACAATTCCATGAAAATCCAACACATGAGATATTAGTAAGCACACTCTGGATTGCTTAATCCACCCAAAACGCAAAGTGAGAAACACCTAACCTCATCTAGACACCGGAGGAAAAATGCAGAAAGAGGTCCATAACCATAGTTTCAGAGGGATCGAATAGCAAGACTGGGGCAATGCCACAGTGCAGGTCCCTAAGAGAAATAGGGTGGAATTTGCAAGTTAACCAGGCACATCTTCAAAAGCACAAAATGGGATCTTCCATTATGAATTACCAAGCTGTCTCACAAAACTATCACTCTCCTTCCATAATCCCCATCTCTTATTCTTTCAGAGGAACTGGGCTGGGAAAGCAATCAGGAAATTAGGATAAAATAAATAAAAACCTTATAAAACTCATTCCCATCAATTTCAAATGCATTCCATACACCTCTCTCTAACGCAGCATAATGAAGTTTCATTGCTGTCTCTCCACAATATAAAAGGAATCACCAGACGTGAAGGAGCATATGTAAAGTGGACAATTAGTGAAGAGCTGGCATGTTCTGAGCCACTATTCATTTATCGGCAGGAATCTTTTTCTTTTTTCTTTTTTTTTTTTCTTTTTCTGGAATTGGCTTTCAAAACGTTTCCATGGAAAACGGAGAGGAAGGCAGCTATCAAGAGCAACAACAGAGCCTACCCAGCAATGTGCTTTTCGGACCCTCCTTTTTCTCCCCCTCTTTTTTTTTTTTTTTTCCTCCTTTTCTTAAACTCGTCCAGGCTTAAGTTGAACAGTTTGCACCAGCATATGGCAAAGGTTGAGGTCAGACAGATAAAACGTTCCATTGCGCCGCAGAATGGTTAACAACACGTGAATGTAAATTCTAACACATCGTAAAACTGTTGCAAAGCAGGCTGAAAGGGGGCTTTCGTTATGGCAGGAAATCTGCTTCCCAGCCCCACCCCATCCCTTTCCAGTTCATTTCAGGTATTGTGGAGCTCAGAGGGGCTTTTGAGCCCCCTCCCCTGGCAATCTGCGCCCGGCCCCTCCGACAGATTTCTAACGAGTTTCCAATGAAGATTTAGGAGGTTTTGTGTCCTGGCGCTGTGAAGGATTTCAGCCGGCCACCCCTCTCCGGCAGCCAGCCCCGGCCACCGCTTTTGTCCCCCTTCTCGCTCCACCGCTCCCCACCGGGGCCCCGCGTCCTCCCTGCGGACTGACTGAGCGGAAGGGGATGCGCATGCACCCCCTTCCCCGACGCCCCTCCGCTGGGCCCGCAGCCACGCCAATTTGTAGCCGCGCTGGTGGCAGGACCACCCCGCCGCCGGGCCTGGGGCAACCGGCCCCGGCCTCGGCCTCGCCACGGCCCCGTGGGGCGCAACCTGGCTCCCCTCGGACAACGCCGGCTGCCCCACGGCCCCTCAGGCTCCTCCGGCCCCGCTCGCCCTCAGCCTCTTCTCCCAGCCAGGCCCCCAAACGCCCTGCAGGCCTCGACGGCCTCCAGTCGCGCTCCCCAGCTGGGTTTTCCTCTGTTGAAGCAAAAACAAAGAGAAGGAGCGACCGCCCCACCTCTGCGAGGACCATTCCTCCCTCTCCGGTGTCACCGCTTTTTCTGGGTTTTGGTTTTTTTTTTTGCTTGCGTTTATGTTCGCTCTTCCTCCCCCACCCCGTTCCGACATTTTGTCACCATTATTATAATAAATACAAAGGTTCCGCGCCTAAGAAGAGACTACAAAAACATAAATGAATAAATAAATACTTAAATATCGAGTGACATGTTTGTGTCAGGCATTAGTGCAGGCTCTGGGTTGATGTTTTCATTTATCATTTGCCCTAAGTTCCTGCAGCTGGAGAAGATAAACCCCAGCTATTCCAAAAAGGAAGAAATGTATAAATCATAACAAAGCACCCAGTTAAAAAGGACTTTTTTTTTTTTTTTTTTTTTTACTACTCCAGAGATAAGCCGCAGAAGCGTGGTGTTCAATTGTATGCCACCGTCTCTGGAGTGAAACTATTAAGGTGGTGGTAGATCATATATATTGGAGCAATATATTGGGGTCTGTAACACGCCTGCGGGGAGTTTTTTGTTTGTTTGTGACACAGACACAAACACTAACCAACACATGCACCAAGACACCGATCACCTTAATCCCCCAGGCATCTCTGAAACTGCGCCTGGTGTCCTACTTCCCTCCTCAGCACTGCTCTGAGGCGAGAGTGATTAATGCTCTTTTTTAATCTAGGAAGATGTTAAAAGTGTGAGGGACATTGAGTTCAATTATGAAATATGAAATGCTGAGAGGGTCAAGTCTGCTCAAGCCCCATGATCGAAGAAACACTCCCAGGAGACTTTGATTCTTGGTCGGATGACTGATCGTCATGTCCTCAGAAAGAATTAAATTTTATTACCGGCTTTTTGGCAGCATTTAGAGTTTAACGTGGCTAGAATTAAAGAGCGCTTAGTCTGATTTTTCTTTCTTCCCCTTCCCTTTTTGTTCAAAAGCTGCTCCATTTTTCTCACTGACTTGGAGGTGCCTGTTAGAGAAATGCAGGTGGCAAGTTATCTCTGGAGGGGTTGTACTGCCAGGATGTTATTCACAGCTCATATTTGCATAATCTCTTGTCTCTTCTTAAATCTTCTGTCTTATTCTCCTTCCCTTCTTACTCCCTCAAGAAGCCCTCGCTACAGTCTGGCTTGGGTTTCTTTCCTTCTGCGTGCCTCGGTAACACTGATTGTTTTTATCAAGGGGTTGCAAGGCGGTGATCAGTCACACCTTCCTTCCCGACAGAGAGGCAACGAACACTGCAGAATGTGTTTACTTTTAACATCTGCCAAGACTTTTAACGTCACTGTGCAAGGAAAGCCCCAAAGACAAATCCAGAAATGAGCATATTAATAATGGTTGGCAACCAGGATCCTGCGGCGAACCAGTGCTTTACCTTTTGGTGCTGTTTGCCCTACCTTAAAGTTCTTTCTTGCCCTACATTATGAAAAGACTTCTGCTGGCTAAGAAGAAACTAACTGGTGTCATTGAGAAGCCTGGTAGTAAATCTTAAAATGCTCAGTTTACTGTGCTGAGAACATTAGTGAAAAATCAGCAGAAGGATTGGGGCTGTACAGAGGAAATTCACATGCCCATTGCACATAGAAGCCTTTACTTGGGAAGGAAATCAACTCTTAGTTGATTCCTTTTTAGTTTAAATATGCATAATTCTGTTTGCTTTTCAAGATTCTGGAGTCTGTTCTGCAGTAGGTAACTGCTGTAGCCAAGTAAGACAAATACAACAGAGAATCAGAAAAAGAAGAGAGGAGACAAGGAAAGGAGAGGAGCGAATGCTACCAAGGTTGTGACTACTGATTCACTGCTCCACCCTGTCTGGGGTCCAATTCATTTGCCTAAATACTGGCACCTTGTCCTTTCCCTCATGTCTGCTGAGCCCCCGGCTGCTCCTCCAGAAGACAGCAGGTCTTCTGCAGGTCCTATGCCGTATCTGCCTGCTCCTGCAGATTTCTTACTGGCCTCTCAGATAGGACAACACACTTTTCCTTAGCCAGCCGAGCCAAGCCCCTGCAGCCTATGCAATTAATTAACTCAGAGTACAGTAAGATTCCAATACTAACATCTAAATTGAGGTGTCTAAAAGTAGGTGTCTATTCATTACAGTTAGTGGAGACTGATCAAATACTGATATCTACTTTTGGCTGAGTTGGATTGTTCTCCATTCTTTGTGGGATATAATGGGAGACAAAACACTTAAGTCTCTTCTAGAAATCTAAACTTACAGTCTGGACCTGGGACCCCCAGACAGAGAAACTGGAATTAACCTCTGAATTCACTGACTTTGGTCCTTTACTACCTCAGGCACCACGTCATGCTTTCTTCCTCCATAAAACTATCAAGTTCCATCCTGGAGGCAGTTAGTCCTTCCCCACTCTGATGGGAAGACCATTGTAGAACCTCACTGCTGTAACCATTAGGGACATTCTCATAACTCCAAGGCTTAATACATCCATAGTGAGCTTATAGCCACATGGTTCTTATGTCAACATCAGCCTTCGCATCAAAAGTTCTTTTTTCCTTGCTGGTGTTTAACCACCCGATGCACAGAGCAGTTATATCCCCTCTCAGCCTTCAGTCTGTAGAGCTAAACAAACCAGAATCTTCTATTTTTCTCTCATATGACAATCTTCCCTTTCCCCAATCACCTCTGCAAGAGTCTGTCAGTTCCCAATCAGAAGTTACACAAGGTACTCCAGATGAGGTCTCACAGGAGTCTTATACAACATTGTCAGTGCTTTGCTGTATCAGTAAGACTTTTAAAAGTGGAGAAAAAGCTGTATAAAGCAAGTAGAAAATATGAGGGAAGCTTAATTCAGGGAGAAAATGAATAAGAAATGACACCACATAAAAATACACAACAGCAAAGCATATAGGGAAATATAAATTGTGCATTAATCCTTCACCATAACAAAAACAGGCACTGCACATCAGAAGACAACTGTCAAAGACATCTCAAAGGATAGTAGTTTACTGATTTTTAAAAGATCCAAGACTTGTCTGAATAGTACTAGCTTCTCCAATTACAATAAGTAGAATTAGAAAAGAGGGAGAAAATCTCTCTTGGTTCAGGACACAGGCTGGAAATTTACTGGTAGAGATAGAAATAAGAAGGCATTTCTCCTGTGCGCAAGTTTTGTTTGTATAGGAGACCCTCCCAGCACTAGCTAGCACCAACGACGGTGGTACTAGCCACTGACCAAAAAGGGGTGTGGGTATAGCTGGACTGCTGAACTGGACTGGAAGTTCCTGCCTGTGATTCTGCTCATCCTGGAAAAATTGTGTGGTGCTTCTGTAAGCCACCCACATAGACCTGAGGAATGGCTGCTTTCACTCATTTCTCTGTATTGTATTATTCTGCTTGAATCCTCCTCAACTTTATATCATGACAGAAAAGGAAAAAGGGACAGAAAGCAAAGATACTGAACTGTTGCTGAACAGGAGGGCTACTCTGCTGCCCACAGCAGCATAAAATGCGTGTAACCCCAGCCTGCGTCAGGGTAATGGGCAGAGCCCTAGGAAAGAGGGCAAAGCATCGTGCAACAGTCAGAAATGTGAAGTGGATGCAAATGCAAGTTCTCTGAGCTTTAACTCATGGAGTCAGGCAGGGGGTGTGAAAGTGGATTGGTGGTGCTTCACCCTGCCTTGGGTGGAAATCTTTTATGGTCCGAAGGAGGGGAAAGGCAGCAAGAAGGTGACTTCAACCTGCAAGTATGGCATGCAACGCTGCTGTTCAAAAAAGCTACAGACTTATATAAACAAAAAAATCTAGTGCAAATTACAGGGCAACCAATTAGAAGTTACTTAAAATGGAAGGAAAAGTCCATCCACTGACTGCCAGAGTCACAGTTTGACATGGCAACTTTTGTGGGACAAAGCTGACCTCCCCCATTGACTTCACTTTTGTGAAGAACACATAAAAATGTATACAGCTCTAAGGGAGTGCATCATCACTGTACAAAATGCTGTCACCTCCATTTTCACAAAGCTGGCAATTATTCACTGAGATCAAAGATTTACTAGCATATGTTGGGTCCTCATTTCCCTTGAAAAACAGTCTTAGTGGACCAGATGAGGCAAAATGATCAAGAGCATTGGCATTTTCTTTGCTGCTTCCTATCAAATTCCTGACATACAAACTCCAGGTTCCTTTATCCAAACATACTCAAACTTACGAACGTACCAAATTCCTTTCCATCATAAACCAGCCTTACCATCTCCATCCAATATCTTTTTTTGCCTCTGCTTTATAAGAATGTGGCCTAGACAAAGCAGAAAATATTTGGCATCATAGTTGCTTTCCATGACAGTATGAAAGAGATGCCAACCTGCCAGATCTTCATACTCTCCAATGTAATGTTTTCCCTTGGTTTCTTTTAAGAAATGACAGGAACGAAATTGAAATAAATCTCAATGCTCCCACATAACACTCCAGTAAGTAAATCCAAAGTTATTTAAGATATTTTCAAGCAAGGGTTGGGGGGGGGGGGGGGGGGGGGGGGAGGGGTGTGTCAGAAGAAAGAAAAAAGGCTTTGTACAAATAAAAGGAGACTGTTATGTTAAAATGCAGGTTTGTTTGATTTTGACATGCAAAAAGGTGTTGTTCTGCTGGCTGGAAATGCAAATGGTGAGCAAGTGCCATGTATTCCAACTCTGTTATTGGTAAGAACTTGTATTGCCCTGTGAGCAACAAGGAACAGTGACACACATTTACAACAGAGGATGAGCCAGCCCTGATTGCTTGTCGTGCCATGCCTATAAGAATTCAGTTCTTCTGAATACATTGTGGTTTTTAAACAAAACCACCAGGTCAGGATGGCTACCACATGCAATACAGTATAACACTTGGAAATCATATTAGCCATGAAACATATTGACAATGAAATCAAGTGCAATGGGATTGTAGGAAGAAATAGACCAAAGCCCCAAGTTTCTCACGAAAACTTGGTAAAAGCAATTCTGTTTGCAAGGGTCCTCTGATTAGTGTGATGTTATTCTGTTAAAAAAAAAAAAAGGCTACATGAAGATTCAAGTCTATCAAGGTAAACCTTTAGTTCTCCTCAATTTGATTACCCCTATGTGAATCATTCACCTACTGGGCTTCTGTTCTATTCATGTGTACAACAGGCTCTTCTGGGTTAATTCCAACCCTCAACATGCATTTCCCAACTACCATCACACCCCCCCTGTAGAAATGAAACTGTCCTTGAGAAGTGCTCATATCCATGGATGACAGCATATTGATTTTGCATAACTTAAATGGTTGAGTCTTCTAATGCAACTCATTTACAGAAATTATGTGAAAAAATTGCAGTATGTTTGGCACGAGTGCTCTCTTTTTCTTTTTTTTTCTTTTTTTTTTTTGTTCAGCTTCTGAAAATTATGTGATGAGAACATCTCCATTGTCTTATCCCTCCCCTGGAATGTTTCTCCTCTGAAAGTTCAAGGACAGGCAACAGTGAGTAGCAAATTTTACTGTCATGAGCTTGAGCGTTCACCTGAATTCATAGAACTCACACAGCATTATTTCAACCCAAAGGGATACAGAATTGGATTGTAGATATTAACACATATCCTTTAGAGGCAAGAAGTAACCTTTCAAAGCAAATTTATTAAAATACTGTAAAGAAAAAAGCAGGCACACATCTTTCCTTGGCAGAAACAAAGCAATTTTGATTTATGGTCAGAGATTATATAGTTATATGTATAGTTTAGGTCTATGCCCTCCTGCAAATCCCCATTCACTCACTGGCCTACGTCCCATCACTGTATGACCTCAGTGGCGTCACTAATTCATAAATGTTTCCATTTACTTGAGAGGAAGGGATAGTTAAAGCTGTAGTTTGGGAATCAGGAAACATGAAACAGGTTCCTGGCTGTGACACAGGCTTCGTTGGTAACCTTTGGAAAGCCAGTTCTCTCTCTTATGTCCAATTCCTCATCTCTGAAGTGGGGAAAATAAAGTGCCCCCATCCTGTCCTTTGTCTGCTTCTCTAGAAAGATGTCCATGTGCAGGCTGCCTCATCAGCAGGGCATCAATCTGTAGAATCATAGTTACAGAATTAATCTAATGCTAGAATATCAAATGTTTAGTCAGCCTATGAAGAGGCTGTGGTCATAAAGAAGGTACACTGGGTTCAGTGAAGGTACACGCATCAGTCAACCTAAGATGGAATAACTAAAGCCCAACTTTTCATGAGTGGCTTTCTCAAGGTGTCTGAACCACCCGTTCTTCTCTCTCTCTCTGCCAACCTACCACATGTAATAAATGGTTTGTGCCTCCTCCACAATCAAAGAGGGCAAATGTCTCTTTGTAGTTTTCTGTGGCATATTTTACGCTTCCTTCCAGAGCCGTTCTGCTGTTGCTGAGCAGTCGTTGTTGTGCACATGCTGCTCTGAGATCAGCTGACACACATCGACAAGTGGCACTCCAAATGAACACACGGTACAGACCTGAGTGATACATACTTTATTTATGTTTATTGTCATTTACACATCTGCTAAGTGCTCAGCAGAAGTGGCAGGACTTACTTCCCTAGGCTGTTGTCCAGGAAATCAGCAGAGTTCTTGTGTGAATGCAAGCTTATCTGTGCAAGTAAAGACTACACAGCCAATCTCTTATGAGGCTGACTGTCCAGAAGAATAAAACCCAGAACAAAAGAACTAGAATTTTTTTGTAGCAAACATGGTTGGAATCAATTTGCACTCTGTAATAATTCCCTGTTTTTCATTTACGTCAGTCGTGGAAAATATGTCCATTTGGGGTGTGAGGAAACTGTGACCTTCTGAGACTTATCTAAACCACCTTTATTGACATGATCTTAAAAGTTGGGTAGAAATTCTGCAGTTTTAATAAAAACATTGTTCATTATCTGTGTTAAAGCAGTTCCTTGAGATCCCGACAGTCATCAGGGATATGTTATTCTGAGGATCGCAAAAACATAGCAAAGGCACAGCCTGCACCTTGAACATTTAAATCAAAGTAAGACAAAGATGTACCAAATAACCAGAAGGCATAAGTGAACAGGACTTTCTAGGCAGTATTATTTGGAGTTATAACATTGATAAAAAAGCAATACAATATCACCAAGTACTAATAAAATAAAAACCCTGTAACAAAACCATGACACATTGCTAGAATTGGTAAGATTAGGAGAGTTTGAGGGGACAAGCGTTACAAGCTGAACAATTCTTTCTACCTCAGCTCACCTGATCCTGCTGTCCGACAGAAGGAAAGACCTGTCTCTAGGACGTGGTGATAGAGTTTGCAACTTAAAATAGCATGGCAAGAGCTTCCATGCCTTTCTATCAGATTATAAAACCCTCTTCCAAGCACACCCCTAACACAGGCATAGTCCTGCCCTGGTTTCCCATACACAGCCGCTCTGCTCTGCTGCACCTCTTTGGTTTGAGATGGGATGCAGAGAAGTAGGAGGAAAAGTCCATCTGCTGTCCCCAAAGCTGAGGTTTGTGAGAGCGGGCAGGCAAGTGCCACGTCAGCTCTAAGCAAGACACCAGAGGATAAAATGGATGGAGGCAACAGCAGAGCACAGACTATGTAGCAGAGAGCCTGACTGATGTTAGGAGTGCGCATCGTGAAGTAGCAGCACTGAATGCTGTCGCAGTTGTCTGGTACCACAGAGAACAGCAGTATTGCCTTGGTACTTGCAGGCCAGCCCTGGTAAGGTGAGACCTGCTAATAACAGAACAGTCAGCGGTTATACCTGGTAGCGCAGACTAGGGAAGTGCACCATCAGCAAGTTTCAAGGTTTCAAGAGCAGGTTAGCTCAAGATTTACAGCATTTCTAGCTTTCCGATGGCGTGGAAGTACCTTGAGAACAGCTTTTCTTGCTGTGTTCAGCAATCTGTTTCACATCCTGGCCACAGTCCAGAAATAAGCAAGAAAAAAAATGCGAAGAAAAGGAAAGGCAGTAACTAAATATTTCAAAACCTTCACAAAGATTTAGTTTGAGCAAGGCTTTAGAAAAGGGCAAAAGGCCAGTGGAGAAGTGAGGTGGGTTTTGTCTTCCAAAACAATTTGCCCTTTCCCTATCATTTAAGTTAACCAAATTAAATAAGTACCTTCCTGTGCAAGGATGCTTACACAGTTTGCATGACTTATTTTTTTTATAAATTGTGAGCTTTGTTCACAGCTTTTCCAGGGGCCATGGTCTGTTTCCTAAGTGGATTCTCTAGTGCCTGCTACTTGGCTGTGCTCTCATTGCAGGTTTTCCTTTTGTGGCAGCTCTAACCTGCTTGCCTTTCCTCTACTTACCTGCCTGTTTTCACAGAAGTTACAGGACCACAATGTCCTAGAGCCTCTATTCCCATGTCAAATTTGCTTAAAATGGACATTTCAATAGTTGTTAAAGGGAGCAAGCAGTAAAGCAAACACAGACAGTGGGATCACAGGAGTCTGATTTCCTTAGGAAACCTGGCTGAGAATAACCACTAGGACTCCTTTGGAGCATAAACTCTTTCTGGTCCTGTACGAATATCAGTTAGTGAGTCCTCCTCACAGCAGTTCATTTGGGTAGGTTACATCCACACAGTCTTCACTCTGCAAAGGTGAAGGAAGTAGCAAAGGGGATTAGCTTCCCAAGAACACAATGCTCCTATGACAGGCAAGCACCGAGATTTCTCAGATGGCTTTGGGATGAAATCCTGGCCTCACTGACACCGAGGCAGGTCAGCACGCAGAAAGGTTTGCTGCATAGCCCCATGCGCATCCTCTACAGACACAGCCACCCTACCCCTCTTGTCATGAAGCCAGTCAGTCATTCTTTCCGGCAGGTGGAAATGAAATTTTACAAATGCTGTGTGTATATTCCCAGATGTGCGTGACAATCTCACACACCTACCTCTCCCCAAACCTTCCTACCAAAGAGTACACTCCATCTCACTATGTACCATTTCACTCCCTGTCTCCACTGTACAGATGGCGGCGTGCCCTTTCTGTTGAAGTCCACGTGCCAAGATGTCCATACGAGAATCAGATCAGACTCAGTACGTACACAAAACCCTGAAGCTCTGCAAGGTGCAGTGATCCAGGAGCACAAAGAAATGCAACTGAGGAGTGTCTAGATGGGGAGGCCGATGTGTTTGCAATGCGCATACCAGTGGTCAAATTACAGAAAGGAAATCTTTGTGAACTGACATCCAGAACTTATTTATTAATACAGGCTGAATGACTAATTTATGGCCAGATATTTTTAGCCTTTTAGAGAGCATCTATTTCATTATTTAAGACATTTAATTATGTACCTGTCTAATCAGTATCTGAAGAAAATAGGTTTCTTTATTACACTATGTCTTTAGTGAAGTGCAATAAATACTCATATTAACTGCAAACTTTCCTAATGTTGACTGTTTAAGTTGAAAATATTTAACACCCTTCATGCCATGTCAAATGAGGGAGGCCTGATTCTATCTATAGGAGCATCATAGTTGCAAAAAAACCAAAATAAAGTAATGCAGCTGACCAGCGAAACCACCAAAAGAAATGGAAGTTATTCTATTTTAGATTAGTAATTGTTCCATTCAGGCCAGAAGACTGATTTCAATAGAGATTACTTGTATACAACTGGAACAATTTTGTTCACTTACTGCAGGTGTGTCAGGTAAAATCAATATTTTCACACAAAGAATCTCCTCTCAAGGTCTGCGGATCTCTCTTTGGCATGTCTTCTCAAACAGTTGTAGTAAAACACAGCTTTAAAACAGAACAAAATGTTCCTGATCTGGAAAAACTCAGTTTCATCTTCAAAATGACAGATAAAATAGAATGAAATTGGTTTTTAAAACACAGCATTTTAACATATCTAAAAATAAGGGGTTGTGCTACGTCTCGGATAAATGAGGCAAACAACACAGGGCAGGCTAGGGCTACAAACCATATTTGTGGCTTTTTGAAGCTCTTGTTCCTCGGAGAGACCTACAGCGTGATGCAGAGAGCTCTACCTCGGTCAGAGCAGTGTCCTCAGACTGCCCTGTAAGGAACCACCTGCTTGGACCCTCCGGGAAGCAATGAGATACAATCTCATCCCAGATACACATCGCTGCCTAGAAGTGCATGAGGTGGAATCAGGGATACTGAACTGCCCAAAAGAAAAGAAGGTAAATTTTAATTTAGGTTGGGAAGAACTGGTACGAAACAAACAGCCCTTTAAATATCTAAGATCTTTTCATGTTCATACCACAGAAGGACCGCTGTATTTGCCTGCGTACGTGCACACTGTAGAGATGGATCCTTTCCTGAATAGTTAGACCAGATTTTTTGACTGGCTAGATGTCAAGCTTTTCATCCCCATTTTTTTTACTCTCCTCAGATGTAACTGCTGGCCCTTTTGTGGCTGAAAACAAACGATGAGCTCACAGCCACCTCCACTGCACATGATTTGAGGGTCTGCTGTTTATTCCCCACACCACACACATTATTTCTGCCAGGTGCCTGAGCTGAAAAAACTCATCTCCATTTTATTTCATAGCATCTTTTATCAGCCATTCACCAAGCCATCATGTGTCCAGGTGTGTTTATAGTTCTATAAAAGGAACAGTCATCTCTTGTGATGCTTTTCATTTTGTGATCCCTGTAAACGGTGTGAGTACAACTGCCTGCCCTCAGAGCCAAGGCCTGGGAACTCACTGCATTAAGCATCTCCCGTAGCACCAGCACCAGAACAGAAGTGGCTTCAGCAAAGAACGGCAGTTGCTCAGCATCTTGGCAAATGAGTTTTGGCAGTCATTTTGTTTCAAAATAATTTTTTAGAAGGCTGGCCCAGTCGATGTGACTCTTCAGCCCTGTCTAAAAGGTCCCCGTTCACTCACCTGGCTTGTCACTTAAAGGGTCCCTGCAGAAGCTGAACTAACTCATGAAATGTCAGAAAACAAATCCAAAAGAAATGCAGAGACTTTGATAATTTCAGTGATTTAAACTGGCTAAGGGAAGGGTCTGACAAACAGGAGTAGGCACAAGTGAACCCAGCAAGAGAGCAGAGGAGCAAAAGAAACCTCACCGTTTGGCAACAGCAAGTTGTTGCGTGACCATATTGAACGTTACGTGGCACCACAGCCTCAGTTTCTTTGTAAACAACCTGGAGGTAACCCATAGCATGGGCAGGATTTTCTGAGACAAGTGGATCACTAAAAGGGGAGGGTGGGTGCAGAAAGGTGAGGGGAAGGACAAAGTCATCTGTACAGGGAAGGAGAAGGCAGCGCAGGGAAGGATGCCAATTTTTTGTTAATAGGATGGCTGTAATCCCAAACCTGTCTTCCCTTAGGCGTACCACTGGAAATATTGTGCTTTCACTCCTACCACAGAGGGCAGAAGCATTTCTGCTGATGCAGACTGGTTGAAATTGCCATTTCACTAGAAAAGGCACATATGGTCTTTACTGGAGCTTGTGACCTCAGTTTGAGTTCTGCCAGAAAAGGATGCATTGATCTGTGTCAAGTCATTCCCTGGCACGTTTGCTGCTTCGTGGGACAGTAACGTCTACTTTGTGGGAGACCAGCCTTGCTCTCCGGGAACTGTGAGACCACGGTTCCTTCTCTTCCATCCCACAATCACTATCCCTCCACCAGGTACATCCCAGAATCCGCTTGTCCAGCTGCCAGGATTCAATGCCTCTGCCAGCTCTCTTTTAGCAGAGGATTGGATGCCACATGTCTCAGTGGACTGTCGCTGATGACAGAGACAGTTCTTCTGCCTTTGGGGAGCTTCAGCATCTCCTGCTGGAGCCGGTTGTGATGCAGTGAAAAACAGACCACAGAGCAGGGGTGCCTGAAAGCCATCGGTGATGAGTGCATTCCCCAGGCAGCACATCTGAGCAGAGGAACCTGTGTGCTCAAACATTGAAACATGACTTATTTTGTGATAAGCACCAGCTGCAGAATTTGCAATGTGCAAATAATCTATTTTGGGCTTGGACGAGAAAAAACAAAGCATCCAGCATTTACCTGTTTACTTTTTGAGTTGTTCGACAACTCATGGAATACAAATGACCAGTTACTGGGTCGCTGGCCAAGATTATTTTGAATTTTTTATAGGCTATGGATGAATGCCAAAGCATCAGTCTTAGTGTAAGGCACTTCTTGGTTGTTATTCATGGAGATTTGCAACTAGAAATTCATTTTTTGCCTGCCCTACTTGAAAGCTTGTTCTTTGTAGTGACTTAAGGTTGCTCATTCCACTCTTTTTGTATTTATTTAATTACAGAAACTACATGATTTCATCATAAAACAGGTATCTTTCATCTTCCTCACCTCAACATTACACATACAGCCTCTCTTTTAAGAAAGGCCAAACAGAGGGAGAAGGGCTGTGAGGGAACAGACAGGATTATTATTTTCCTTAGTTTTTTTTTATTCCAGCTGAACTGCAAAGAGCTGCCGGGCCTCAGTTTGGTTTCTGTTCCCTCTCTCTCTAGCCTCAGCAAGCTTCTTCCTGGTTTGTGGCTTCAAAAAGTCCTTCTTCCAAGCATCCACCACTTTCCAGGATGACTGTGGAGTCGTGCATAAGACACTGTGCCCCTGACTAATCCCATGCCGCCGTTTGTCCCCATTCCGGACCAATGTTCTTCAGCTCTATGCCGCACCAAGGAGAACATAAACCTTCAGAAGATAAAGATGAATGTCCTTTTAATTGTGTCAAACAGCGTGCAGACAGCGCTAACCTCTCTGTTGGCCTTCTCTGTTCTCAGGACTGCCACCCATCCTTCCTCCTGCCTGGCCTTTCATGGATTCTCCTATCATCTGCCGTGTCCCCAGAGGCATCTTCAGTCTCGTGGTGACTCAAAGTTTTCATGGTCCCATTCCTCCCATCCTCCTCCTCGCCCTCCCAGCCAAGCGCAGTCCAGTCTCCTCTGCCTCCACAAGGACACGAGCGTTAGAGTAACTTTCTGGGGAGCCGTGTACGTGTGCTCAGCAATATTAGCAAAGCCAAGAGAAGAAGCATCTCTAAAACAACGCCGGAGAGTTTAAAAGTAGGTCAGGCAGCGTCTAGTCACTGGGATTACTGGGCAGCAGAGTTCAGATCTGTGCCCAGAGCTGTCACAGCCAGCAAGCAGTGGGGGGGTTGTTGTTGGAAGTGTGTTTGGATGGGCAGAGGGAATGCAGCATCCACGCAGGCATTGGGCCATCTCATCAGCTAGTTTAAATTGGCTGACCTGAACTCCAGGTTATACGTGGGCACATGTGAGTAACACTGCAGAGCGCAGACTGATGCTAGATGTGTTTCCCCAAAGGGCATGATCCTGACCCTATGGAAATCAGATGGAGGGTTGTCATCAACTCCAGCCGGAGCAGAGCTGCACCCTTTGTCACTACAATTATTTCAGGTCTACTTCATACTGATTTTAACTACAAAAATCCCCCTAGGAACGCTCCTTGTATATAAAATCGCCTCCTGCTCTGACTGAAACATTTGTATCTCAGTTGTTAGCCACAATAATGAGTTGACAATTTCCTCCAATTGGCACATTTCATTCAAGACAAATTATTGTAACCACAGCTGCCTAAGATGTACAAAATCAGGTTCAGCAGAAGTGCTGTTTAATGGCGCATGAACAGAAAATCCTGGAAGTCCACTGTTGCTTTCTTGCCTTTTGACTAGGACTGATGTTTCCTAGGCAGGTGGGGAAAGAAAATCTTTAAATATACGGGAGGAAGCAATCTTTTGGGGTCTTTGGTGTGAGTTTCTGCTTGTGTTTCCAGCCCAGCTTCAGAAGCAGTTTCAGCAGCTGTCACAGCCTCGTGTGAGACGGCTCGTGACCCTTATGGACTGCTGCTAGTTTGGAGGAATGCTGGATCCCCAGCAGAACAGGAAAGCTGGCTTCACCGTGAAAGAAAAGGAACAAAATCACTTGACTCCATTTCATCTTCCCAAAGGGTCGGGGAAGGTGAAAGGGGAGGGGGGGGCAGAACTCCAGCTGCAGTGGTTTAAATCTATTTTAATAATGTCTCATGGCCTTGCAGTGTACATGAAAGACAATGGGCGGGTACAATTAATAATGATTGGTTTGCCATTACAGTGATAAATAACTTTAAATAGCTCTTTAGAGCAACGTTTAGGGCCTTCCTTTCCCTCTTTTTTTTTTTTTTTTTTTGGTGGCAGATGGTGTAAAATCCCTGGGTTCTTTGGACCTTGACCTCCTGCAGATGTTGGGATGGGACAAAATGGTCCTCAGGATAGTAGAGAGGGAGAGAAAATGAAAACCCTTGTAATGTACCGTATCAGGGCTAGCAGTGGGGTGGACCACTAACTGCTTTTTTATTACTGTCACTTACCAGCCCTGATTCTTCTGTACTTAAAGAGTTATGTCAGCAATTGTGAGGCAGCTGAAAGAGAGAGTGGATGCATGTGGTGGTGAAGTATTATTGGAAATCAGACCAATAGAAGATGAATGAAAGATTATGAGAGGGGCAAACTACCATAGTTAGCAATGCTGCAACAAACTAGACATTGATATATTGTCCTCTTGGAGATATTCTGACAGCCTATTATAGTTCCTTTAATGAGGTTGTCATGCATTTCTCTTTTTGTAGCTATTAAAATCTTGTCTACATCTGCTGAGGTTTGCTTCAGAGAGGTGGAGGAGGGGAGCCTTAATATTTTGCAGTCTGCCTTTGTTTAGTAGCCAGGGTCATACCTGGCCTAGTAGCAGAGAGGGATATTTAAGTTTGTCCAAGATGCAAAGTTCAGTGGGTTTTCAAAGGAAAATAACCTCCATGGTGAAAGAAACATTTCCATGGTTGCATCCTCACAGTGAGCTGAAGGCATGATGGATGTTAATATGACTAATGGGAACTTTCTACAACCATTCCCGGATCTACGCAGATGGTGAGATAATGTGGTATGTGGGTCTCATTAAATATAAAAATCCTGCACATCACCTTTGAATTACAATGTTAGCAAGCTGCACTGCTAAGTATACTAGCAAGGGTAATCTGACTCTCTCCAAAACAAGGAATGAAAAGACTCACTTAAGGATTTTCTTCAAAATAATCAATGATTCCCATAAGTAGTATGCATGAAGATAGGTAGGTAGGTTGGTACATATGGCAGATGTGTGAGCACCATGTGTGCACTAGGAAGCAAAACTTCCACTGCTCGAACAGTTCTCTTCCACAAGGCAGGTAAATATGGTTTGGAACATGAACCTTCCCCCTCTAAGACACTGACTGTTTTGCCTTTGGCTCTTTGGGTCTAACTTCAGATCTAACTTCGGATCTAACTTCTGACTGTCCCAGAAGAGAGTGACGTAGTTCATGAGAGGGCTCCAAACAGAGTTTTAACTCAGACCTCTTGCATGCATTTTGTTAATCCAGTTCTCTGATACAATGTCAGTCTAGAGGAGCGAACAGGGGAAGGGTATCCGTGGCTGATACATGCAACTTGGGAATCTCCATGGGCTGGGGAACTCATCTGCATCTGAGTAAGACTGGATTATGGCAACCAGCTTCCAGCTGCAGGGCGCAAAGCAGCCATTCCTTCTTGCATGCTCTGAGCCTTGATATTTAATATTTAAGGACTTTCAGATTCATTTCGAATGAAACCTCTTTGTCCCATAAACATTTTCTGCTAAAACATGACATACAAGGAAATTTAATATATCAAATCAGATGCATCAAGTTAATTTCCTTCAATTAGAAATGATACAGTTGGATAATTGCTCCACAGGGCCAATGGATTTATTCTAAAGCCTCTTGGAAAATGTTCTGATACATCCAGTTTGTACATCTTTATTGTAGTTTAATAAACAGAAAGCACATGGATACGTGCTGCGATGGGAAAGCAGAAAGCCAGCATGTAAAATTATTTGGGATTTGACGTCTAAGTCATCATTAAACTAGGATTTGCAATGAATATGTCAGATGTCTTAACACTGCTCCACAAGCGGTATAGAAAACAAGCTCCCCCTGCTCTAATGAGGCAGAGCGAAATGGGTGAATACATTTTGATACACAATGCATCAGTGTCTGGTTTGTTTTAGTGAAACAGTAACCTCTCTCCCTTTTTCTGGGTAAATGCAGTACAATAGACTATCGCCACATGAATCTATTATGTCTTATAGGGCTTTTAGCAGGAGTATGACTGTTTAACCAGGCAGTGACACGAGAAGAATTACTATCCAACACTCCAGCTGAAAGTAGAGATTTTATTGATTCACCGCACTGGCCTGCCATTTTAGCTTTGATTGAGAGCCTTTCATGAATCCAAAAAGGTAACACTCCTTCATTGAAAACAACAGCAGGCGGTCCAGCCTGGACTTAAACCATCTGCCAGCTTAAAAGAAAGATGAAGGTGTTTCCCAAAGCATCTACTAGCCTAGATCTATCCAGTAGATCTAACATTCCAACTATTACATACCCAGGCTGACATACAAGAAATGCTTGTGAAGTCTTTGACTGGAGGTTTCATGTAGATCTAATTATCAAAAATGATATAATCTGGAAACTAATTACACCCAGCAGCACAGTAGCTACAACTTCCCTCATTCACTCTCTCACTTCTGAGAGAAGTTTTATCTTCACATCCCAGAAATTAAGGGATATGTTTCTTTTCTTTTTTTTTTTTCAAAATGTCTTTTGAAGAATTTTGTCTTTTTTTATTATAGATCAGCTGTGATGCAGAAAATTGTTTCAATTAGATGTTCTCCTAAAAGCAGAATTTTCTTTTTTAAACAAAAGAGATTTGCATTCCCAAGCAAGTCCGAGTTCAGAGTGGCATGTGAGCAGTGTGCATGTTTACACTTCAGTAGATATTCATGTAGTCCTGGTTCCATGTGCTGTTATTCCAGGCAAACGCGAGCCCACACTGCAGACACAATTTGATACCTGTAGCTTTCCCTTCTCAGACCTTACTCTTCTTTATTTTTTAAAGACCGCAACTAAAAGCAATGTAAAAGACAGTTTAAAAAAATCCTAGAAAATAGGCATGAAATGTGAAGTCATGTTGTACAGTAACATACAGTATTTTGGAGTCCCAAGGTCATCTTACATCAGTCTGAAGCACGCTCAGTATAAAAGCCACCAAAAATAAGTGTATCCAACTGCACTTCCTCAGAAACTTCTTTCTTAAAGGGTACAGTCCTGTTCATATCTGTGTAGGATACCGAGGAATTTGAGATCCTGAATGAGAACCATTTGACTGTTACATATTATCAGGCAAACATACCTAATTCATTCCCTCTTTTTAGAAAAATGGGAATTTAAAATACCAGAAGCCATGGAGAAAGCCTGAAAAATATAGATACTGGGGAAGAAGGCATGGAAAGACCCTGTGTGATTCCCTAGGAAACCAGGATCTGGCACAGACCCAGAGCTAGTGAGCCCCGTCACTTCCAGCCTGACACATGCAAAGTTCCTGGGTATCTCCCTACACCTTTCCCCAAAAGTGCAGGACATCTGGACAGTTTGTTAACTCAGGTGGGCTTTAGCATCCCAGAAAACTGGTGCACTGGGAGACATGGTATGTACCTCCTGTAGCACTTTGACCCCAGGTATTGGACGTAGCACCAACTTTACTTATGGCCAAAATGAAGCTTTGAGAACAGCTTTGCCCAGCCCTGAGCCAAAAGTAACAAACTCTGGAACTCAGCAGAGTTTATTCAGTCAAAACAGCATGCTAACATGGTCTCAAGGCTTGCTTTCAGCTCTCAGCGGAGGCAGAATGAGGCCGTGTCCACTCAAAATGCAGGCAGAGCAAGCCCACCTCATTGCAAAGCCCTCCCAAGCGTGAGCTCACATCTGCAGAGTGCAAACAAATCTGGGGGCTTTGCCGGAGCCACCCTGGTTCCTGCAGACTGTAAGGGAAAATAAACGGGGGCCAGGGTGAGGGCTTGAGTGCTGATTCACAATTGTCCATACTGGTTAATTCTTAGCACACTCCCTGGTAAGGTTTTGGCCCATGACAGCTTACCGTCTCCCACACAATGCCTAGGCACCCTTAAGAGATTAGCACAGACCTTGGATTTTCCTAAATAGGCAGTTCGCACGAGGCCGCTTTGTTTTGGAGAGAAGAGGTCCATGGACACAAGCCAGGCTGTGCCACTTCGTCTCAGAGCCAGCGCTCGGTCCCTGGGGTCTCTCTTACTTAATAGGAGAGCTAGGCTGACCCATTTTGTATGGGGCTTAGCTCCATGCAGAGCCAAACACATGCTCCTGGCATTCCCAGGGCATGGACACACCGTGCCCATGGGCCTGAGCTGCCTGCAGGGCGCAGTCATGGCTTCGGCTGTGCAAAAATGGCTAAAATGCTTCCCTAGCCCTGCTGGGCCAGGAAACGATATAGCCTTGCTCTCCCAGTGCTGTGTCTGAAAGAATAAGCCCAGCCAAGCCAAACTGGTTATGCTAATAGCCAGCTATGGTGGATCTGCACCACATTACATCAGCCCACAGCCTGGAGATGTGGGTAGCTGAGGACTAAGTGTACAACTATGCAGCAATTAGCCTCGAGAACTTACAGCAAATGCAAGACAATTTAGACTGACAGGAGAATTTTCCAGGAGACACGATAGTTGCACAAAATTCAAAGGCTCCAGAAAGATCTCAGGAATGAAAAATAGCAGAAAATAATGTGTTGGCCCTTTTTTCCTCTCTGCTGAGTTTTAGACCAGGGTAATTACAGCAGGGCTATTTCTGATGCACAGAAAAAGAAAATTCAGGCTTGAAATAAGATCAGCTCTTTGGGTCCAGTCCTGCAAATCTGCACTCGGACAAAATTAAGCAATATTTTGAGAAGCTGGATAGCGAACGCAGGGACAATTGTGCCTGGCTGGAGGCACCAGTGGAGGCAGCTTCTCCAGGCCATTTGTTCGCACAGGCTCGACGTTTCGGGACTCTGGGAATAGCCCACTGTGGATGTGTTACCAGACTGCCAGGAATGCATGTCAATCCCTTGCATTCCACTTGCTGAAAATCACAAGCTACTGTCAGCTACACAGAGTATGTAATCTGAGAAAATGCCACAAATAGCAAACTGTCAGCTCAGGAAAGATTAAGCCAAATGCTCTTCTGTGCCTTGCCGCATAAATGGTAGCAGCGACACGACTGGTACAGCGTAGGGGATCTCAACTTCACAGACAGGACGGAGAAGGCTCCCCAGCAAATGTTCCTAACCGATTGGGCTCCTCTGAGCATACAGGTGCTGGTAAATGAGAAGCACCTGGCTGGATAAAGGCTCGGTACAGCCAAGGTCACAATATGCCGTGCTTGTGTGTGACAGCACAAGTCCAAGTAACCACAAAAATACATCCTGTGGCTTCTTAGATGCTAAGTCACTCGGATATGCATGGTGGGTTTGATGTTGTTTTTAAGGGCTTACCTGCTTCAAATCCACCTAAGCTGTACTAAGGTGTCTAAATACTTTTCTTTTAATGTCACCCTCAGTTCCCAGTTGCTTTGAAAGCTCTCCAGCAATCCCCATGACCTTCTCCATGCAAGGCTTTGCCTGAATTCATTCCCCTTGCTTTTGCTGGCAGCCATGCAGGTCCACTGCTGGGAGCAAGAGTGGGAGCTCTGGACTTGCATGCCTTGTGCTGCACTGCCCTGTCCAAAGCTGCACAGAGGTAGACCTGGTGGCCATAGTGTCAGCTGCCCATCTGGGCTGAGCACTCCTACTCCTTGTTGGAGCAACTGGGAAGAAATCTTTGAAAAAATGTAGCCCTTGTTTTGCTGGGTAATGTACCCTCATATTCATGTGAGTGACATGTTGTGATGTATTTCAGTTGTGGTATGTTATGGAGTAGAAACTTCTTTGAGATGGAAGTCTCCTGTCCCTTTTCTCTTCCCCCAGGTTCTTACCGAGACATAATCACTCTGTTTGTTAATCCCATACTGCCTGTCTCCAAGCTGTTTCATTGTCGTGGTTGAACCCCAGCCAGCAACTAAGCACCACACATCCACTCACTCACTTTGCCCCCACCCAGTGGGATGCGGGAAAGAATGGAAAAAAAAAAAAAGGTAAAACTTGTGGGTTAAGAACAGTTTAATAGAATAGAAAGGAAGAAACTAATAATGATAATAACAATAATAAAATGAAAATCGTAATAATAAAAGAATTGGAATATGCAAAACAAGTGATACACAATGCAATTGCTCACCACTCACAGATCGATGCCCAGTCAGTTCCCGAGCAGTGATCCACCCCTGCCCAGGTCAACTCCCCCCAGTTTATATACTGGGCATGACGTCACATGGTATGGAATATCCCTTTGGCCAGTTTGGGTCAGCTGTCCTGCCTGTGTCCCCTCCCAACTTCTTGTGCCCCTCTGGCCTTCTTGCTGGCTGGGCATCAGAAGCTGAAAAATCCTTGACTTGGTCTAAACAATACTTAGCAACCACTGAAAACATCAGTGTGTTATCAACATTCTTCTCATACTGAACCCAAAACACAGCACTGTACCAGCTACCAGGAAGAAAATTAACTCTATCCCAGCTAAAACCAGGACATTCATACATCACAGCTGAACAGCAGTCTCAAAGTTCCTGCGAGTTTCATGGAAATAGGTGGCCTGGTAGACACATTAATGACAGCGCAGAAGGAAAGTCTGCTGAGTGAGGATTAGAGTCCAGAGGATCTAAAAGGGACGTGTGGGTTTATGAATGTCCAAATCAGAAATTCACATTGGGGTTTGCACTACAATGGGTTCTTGGGAAACCGTATCATAGTCAAGGGTTCTTTCTCATGTGGATCCTCTGGTGTCACACCACAGTTCCCATTAAAAAGTCAACCAGCCATGAAACAAGAACGGGGCCATGTTATGTCCTGTGCCCAAGCAACTCTCATTTATCTTGTGACATAGGTAAGGCAGGTGGGGAAATACAGAGTTTGCTGATTGCACCAGGGAGACAGAAAAACAGATGATCTTTCACCAGATGAGATAATTTTTTTTTTTTTTTTTGTGAAGTGGGTTCTTTAAACAGTGATACTGAATCATGAGTGCTGGTAACTGCTGGAGCAGTTTCTGCAGCATGACAGATATTCCAGGTGACATTCCCCACTGAAGGCTGGCAGGTAGAGTGTGAAACACATTTCAGTCTTAGGCAGTTATACTCCATCCATGCAAATACACTGTCACAACCTTGTATGAGTGCCATACAGGAGCACCAACAGGTCTCCCCAGGCTCAGACCTGCAAAGTGCTGTGATGTTCCCAGGTCTGAGCTCTCCTATTATCTCCTAAGGAGAGCTGCACTAAATGGCTTTGTGCTGGTTTTGGCTGGAATAGAGTTAATTTTTTCCGTAGTAGCTGGTATGGGGCTATGTTTTGGATTTGTGCTGGAAACAGTGTTGATAACACAGGGATGTTTTCATTCCTGCTGAGCAGTGCTTACCCAGAGCCAAGGGCTTTCCAGCTTCTCCCCCCACCCCACCAGCGAGCAGGCTGGGGGGGCACAAGGAGTTGGGAGGGGACACAGCCGGGACAGCTGACCCCAACTGACCCAAGGGATATCCCAGACCATACGACGTCATGCCCAGCATGTAAAGCTGGGGGAAGAAGAAGGAAGGGGGGACGTTGGGAGTGATGGCGTTTGTCTTCCCAAGTCACCATCAGGCGTGATGGAGCCCTGCTGTCCTGGAGATGGCTGAACACCTGCCTGCCCATGGGAAGCGGGGAATGAATTCCTTGTTCTGCTTTGCTTGTGTGTGCAGCTTTTGCCTTATTTATTAAACTGTCTTTATCTTAACCCACAAGTTTTCTCACTTTTACTCTTCCAATTCTCTCCCCCATCCCACTGTGGAGGGAGTGAGCGAGCGGCTGTGTGGGGCTTAGTTGCCAGCCAGGGTTAAACCATCACAGGCATGCAACAATAATAAGAAATACACAGCTCCTTGCAAATAAGGACAATAGATACCTGAGTTCGTCACTGCAATCAAGCTAATGAAGCATTAAAGAAATCGCACATACAACCCAGTATCACAGACTGTACAAAAGAAATGTACTTTATCAGGGTCCATTGTAGCAAATTTTGTTGCATTAGCATCTGGGTTCAACATTCAGTCATTCTGCACCAGCAAATGCTTGCAATGCCACAACTCCGTGATGGACTTAGGGGGAGGCTGCTGTCGCCAGCTGGATGAGAGATTCACAGCTAGCCAGACTATGCTAAAACACGCTGAGAGAAGCTCAACACCAGCCCCCTTTCCTGTCATCCATTCACCTCCTTGTTTGGTTCTTATTCTTATGCCTTATATTTCAGACTGTGCCCTTCAGGGACAAGAACCGCCCTTTCCTCTGTATTTCTCCTGTGCCTGTGGCAACGCAGGTCCCACCCCAGCGGAGGAGCATCGATGCCCTCTCACGGTGTAAGTGTTGGTGTGAGACAACAAAACTGTCTTGTTATTTTGCTGTTTTCAAACATCCAGCTCATAAGTATTCCTGTGTACCACAGCAATACCTAAATGGGATCCTGTTATTGCAGCTAAATTTGTTCAAATTCATTTCACTTACAAAAGGTACTAAAACTGTATTCTTTCAGCAATAGCCTCACTTTCACTAATCACCATCTCATTCAGGCTATATTTTATACACTTGATTATTCAGTTTTGCCCTGATAATAACTAATGTGCCGTTGTAGGCAAGAAGTAAAATGCTTCAGCGCAACCCTTCCATTCCTAATGGATTCTCTGTTTGTTTACATTATACTGTAATAGCTATTGATCTTCACACAATTATGGAATCCAGACAGCATTAGAAAATTCATTAATGATGACTATAGAAGCTTTAAGCCCGTTAAAATGTTCTTCACTTTCAGGCTATTCTACATGAATGACAACATCTATTATGGACAAAGACACTGTAACCACCCCTAATTTGCAAAGCATATTATCTGTGATCAATACCAAATGATAGAGCACAGCTGACTGAAAGGACCAATTTTGGAATTCAAGCGACATATGGTTTAAATCCCACAGTAACCACCCCGCGCTAACTAAACAATGAGGACATACAATATCCAGGATTTCGAACGCAGTGCTCCACAATTAACACAGCTCTTCCCTTGGGAGTAATGCCACTATTTACATTTTTGGTTTTCAAGGACAGAGAAAGAGTTTGCTGTTTCCTTCATCGGATGTGACAAGGTGCAATGCATAATGAACAAAATGCCATAATTGCTTAATAAAGGAACTTTATTAAGCATATGGAGTAACTTTATAAAAAGAAAAAATCACTTCAATGAACATTCTGTTCTATCGAGAAACTGGTTTCAGTTTTTTCCAGAAAAATAAACAATATCAACAAAATTACCCCAAATACAATTATTTCACAGGGCTCCCTCCAATAACACTAGTCTTATATGTCTTAATAATACTTTCCAGGAAGTCTGTTTGTTTTAGCTCTAGCCTACTTTGAAAGATAGATAATGAGGGAGACTACAAGTGCCTAGCTTACTGCTTCATTTAGATTCCACGACTGTTGTCCCAGCTCTTTTCAAGTTATGTATTAATGACAAAGGGTTATGAAAGGATTTTATTAAACATTAAGTACCTTGGCAATGTAACTAAAGGCATAAACCACAGCAACCTACACGACAATTACATATTGCAGCTCTAAAAAAAGGAAGCATTTAATAATTATGGCTTTATATAATTCTGATACCTATAAAAATTCTGGACCAAACTCAGCCCAAGCGTAACTCACTGACTCACTGGGCATATAAGAAGGATGAATTTAGTGTTGTGCATTCATGGGAATAGCTTTGCCTGTAAGAAACCAATACATTTTTCAGCAAGCCACATAATAAGGGACTGACCTGAGCCACATAATTCACATTTTCATTCCCATGCAAACTTCCACAGAAGGAGCTGGATGAATGGCTCTGCTTTGGGTGCATGTTTGCTCGCAGTACACCACCACATATACCAGTAAACCCTCTCCATATGAAGCTACTGAGTTTATATTGCTTGTCTCCTGAACTGTAAGTATAGTCGTTCAAGACATTTACACAGCAGTGAGCATAATATAGTCTCTAGGGGTGGGTTTAGTTTTCCTTGCCATGAGGTATCTATGACATAGGGATGAGATAAGTGCATGTGCCATGGCTATGTGTTGTGGTTCCCCTTATCATCTGGTATTATCCCCTATCACAATCTGGTCAGTGGAGTCCAGAGAGCTGTTCTGCCTACATCTGGCAATAACAGGAGCTCAGACACTCAGGACAAACCAGGCGCTAAAGGTGGGTCACCTGAATCCCACCCAGCTGAGAGGTATAGGTGTTAAGTACATTATATATATACACTATCCACGGTAGCTCTTTCTATACCAAGACGCATTCAGAAGACTGCTGGTCAGTGAAGAGGTAGGTGCAGCAGGCAGGGGGAAGCTACAATTACACAGAAGTCAGGACTCGGAAGGGGTGCCTCATACCCATTCTCCAGCCCACATCAGCAGGCAGAACACGGCTGTGCTGTGTAACCAGACCCAGAAGCCGGAAGGAACTATCAGGTCCCATCACTTAGACATAGCCACTGTATGTCAGGAGATGCGTGTTTAAGCCCCTGTCCTGGTTTTGGCTGGGTTGGAGTTAATTTTCTTCCTAGTAGCTGGTATAGTGTTATCTTTTGGGTTCAGTATAAGAAGAATGTTGATAACACACTGATATTTTCAGTTGTTGCTAAGTGGTGTTTAGACCAAGTCAAGGATTTTTCAGCTTCTGATGCCCAGCCAGCAAGAAGGCTGGAGGGGCACAAGAAGTTGGGAGGGGACACAGCCAGGGCAGCTGACTCAAACTGGCCAAAGGGGTATTCCACACCATGTGACGTCATGCCCAGTATATAAGCTGGGGGGAGTTGGCCGGGGAGGGGGGCAGGGGAGCGGATCACTGCTCGGGAACTGACTGGGCATCGGTCTGTGAGTGGTGAGCAATTGCATTGTGTATCACTTGTTTTGTATATTCCAATTCTTTTATTATTATTATTGTCATATTATTATTATTGTCATATTATTATTATTGTGTTATTATTCTTGTATCATTTAGTAGTAGTAGTAGTAATAGTAGCAGTAGTAGTAGTGGTGGTGGTGGTATTTTCTTCCTTTCTGTCCTATTAAACTGTCTTTATCTCTACCCAGGAGTTTTACTTTTTTTCCCAATTCTCTCCCCCATCCCACTGGGTGGGAGGAGTCAGTGAGCGGCTGCGTAGTGCTTCATTGCTGACTGGGGTTAAACCACGACAGCCCCTCACCTACCAAATTATACAGTGCATGCAAAAAGCGTCACTCATTCCTGGTGGCACCTCATGGACCTCAGTTTGCCCACCTGAGACCAGGGATGTAACGTGAGAAGCACTGGGAGTTCTGTGGGGTGAAGCCACAGGTACTGAGATACAGCAATGGTGAGAGCTGTACTGATAGATATCCATATCTCTGTGTTTCTACAGATATAGATATGTATATCAATTGCAATTTACAGCATGCAATTTCTGAATTAAGAACAAATTCACACATTATACATAAACACATGCATGTGAACTAAGAGCACTCTCTCTCTCTCTCTCTCTCCCCCACATTACTGGCTTTAGCAAAGACATCATTTTACCCCTTATGTACAACCAAAGCAGCTCAAATTCAAAATCATGAACCTAAAGCAAATCTGTTGGAAAACAGCTTGTGAGCAATCCAAGGGCTGAAATATATTAGCTTATACATAAGCTTGTAGTTCACAGAAATTTATATAAAGTCTCCAGTCTGCTTAAGGATCACAGATTTACAGAAGAAAGCACAAATTCCACTCAATCAAAAGGAGAGCAAAGAAAAATCTAGGGGAAGAAGAAGATACCATAAAAAGAGTGGTCAAACGTGATCAAAGCTGAACTGATCTGAACTGAAAAAATCTTGCCAGAAAAGCCCAGCTCCTACAAAAGATGTCTGGAAGCTCTAGAAATAGGAAGCTGTTTCCTAGGCAAATTTTAGTCCAGCCCAAGCAGCGTTGCTATGTAAAGCAATCTAAGCAACTTCATGAGAGCAGGACAATAGCAGAAGAAAAGATAAGTACTTCGCAGTCTCAGTCGTAATGTAACATTGACCACACCAGCAATCATAACCTTCAACTACCTTGATGTGCAAGGTAAGCCACTAAGAGAAATTCATACATGGTGCAGATAATGAGGTTAATTTTTCTGTGAGCTATGATGGAAATTATTATAGTACGTTATCAGTACTTTGCTAAAATTTTTCTCAGTATGGAAATCAATCTTTCCTTCTTCTTGGCTAGAGCATAAAGGCTGAGATTTATAAAGCCTTTTAAGGTGCCTCTAAAATTAATGGGAATTGGATGTCCTCATTACCTACATGCTTTGAAAAACTCAGCCAAAATGCATAAAATGCATAGACAGTGGCTATCATTAAAGCCTCTCCAATTTTGCCTTTGAAAGTGGATAAGGATATCATCATGTTCAAATGATTCCCTGTAAAGAATTTAGCACCAGGAATATTTAGCGAACACTACAGTGCTCACTGTAAATTACTTTCAAAGGCATGTGCAAAGACTTTAATGGTGCCTACACAAACAACTGCATGAAGTAATACAGTGAAGCGAACTTCTAGGGACTAGTTACCAGCACTGCAGTCCTGAAGGAATGGAATTTATTATATATCTCCTAAGTAGCCACTTTGTTGCTCCAATAAGGGAAAGGTCTGGGGAGACTAGGCTATATGTCCTTAGAGCTAATTGTCTGCCGATATGCACAGACTGCAGTCCAGAGGCACGAGTGCAATGGGGCTGTTTGCGCTGGTTCTCTCACACCAGTTGTTGAAATCGCGCCTAGTTCCCAACCACCTGAAAACCTCAATAAACCATCTCGGTTTTGCCATTGCCACCCTCTCGGGCAAAAGCCACATTGCTCTAGATCAACTCTCTCCCTTAGTCCCACCTTTATCCTTTTTCCCTATATTCTGGGGAAAAGGGGCTTCCTTGCCAGCTGCCTCCTTCCCCAGTCTTGACCATGCGTCCTTTCTCGACCCAGCTGGCTGGTAAATGAGAATGGAAGTAAATCCCGGGTCTGTAGTGTTACAGTGAGGGTCATGCAAACCCTGGGCAAAGTTTTTGCTGCTGTTGCTACCCTGCTAGCAGTACCCAGATGGGCTAGCTTATATCTAGCTCTGGCACTGATATCATAAACATAAGCAGTGCAATCACATTCCGCAGTGGAGTGCAGATGAGAAAACCAAAGGAGAAAAGCTTCAGCCTTGTATAATTTCCATGATTAAAATCAACAGCAATGTTTGACTAATTGGCCCACAAAGGCCTTTGCATTGGCATAATTTAAATAAGCTTAAAAACAGAACAAGGTTAAAAAAACAGCAGCATTCAGCCTACCAACCAGGCTACAGAGTCTCTTCACTGAGTTTGAGTTACACAAGGCTTGATTGTCTCCACAACGGCCCCACATAGCTGCCCTAGTTTTCTGGTGGAGTGCCCCACTGAAAAGTGAGACTGATGAACGTGTTTACTGTCAACATCACCAGCCATTTCACCTCTGAACAGGGACACAGTATTATTAAGGGACTGCAAGAAGTGGGTGAAAACAGACATTTTCCCTCTCCTGCTCCATGCCAGTGCCTTATCTTCATGTATCTACCCCGCACAGACTTACATGGAGGCAGGAGAACCAACAGGAGAACTAGCAGCCTCTCTGTTCCAATCGCTAAGAGGAGCAACGTGTGTGACATGACCTCACATGTCATGGACAAGTGGTTGCAGTCCCATGCACTCATGCACAGGGCAGATGGAGCTTGTCCTGTGCCTGCTTTCAAGTTAGTTCCAAAGTATTCTTCAAAAGAAGTCATAGGAAGGCTGAGATAGAAGTGGACCAGGTTGGGTTCTGGACATCTCTTTCAATACCATGGGCGAGATCTCTACTGAGAAGGCCATGGGCCATCAGATAGGCTACAGCCAACCTGAAAGCACCAGATGAGACCTTGACTGCGTCTGCCCCACTCTAACTGACTGCATTAATTCAGTATGAGCCAGAAAACAAAGCATTAGGCGAACTTTGTTATGTAACTGTTGCTGAACTCACATTTGGGGCGGCAGGCCAGCGGGTGACAGAAACCACTCTGGCAACTGCTAATTGGCCTTAGTAAGGAGTAAGTCAAAGAGATTGGCCTGGGGCAACGTAATTAGCAAAGTCATTGGCAGCTTATGCCAACAGTCTAATTTAGAAAGTAATAAATAGTTAAAACAGCAGTCCCCCCGGGGGCAGGAGCACGTAGGTATGAGGACGGCTGACACGGTGAAGCAGCTATTGCCCAAGGTGGAACCACCCTGTGTAGGGGCAAGGACCCGACGTCCCTCTGCCAGAGCGAGTATCTACCCCCCAGAGTGTGGGGTGCTGGTCTAGACTGGAGCGGGGCTGGGGCTCTGATTCATGTGTCGTTCATCTGTGTGGGATAGAATGGAATTCTGGGAATAAAGAAAGTCACTGTCCACCCGCTAAACCCACCGCGCTAAATCAAAAAGCGTTAGATGGTAGGTCACCGAGTGGCGTGGATCTGTTCCTGCGGCCACCCCACCCAGTGCCCCCACGACAGAGGGTTCAACTGCGACCTAAGCCAAGGGACTGCACAAGAGAAGAGGGACTGACGGGCTGTGCCCTGCCCAGGCTCATCACACCGCGCATCCGACGCGATGAAAACCGGTGGGCATGGGCACATCTGCCAGCTCGCAGAGCGGGGGGCTGTGGGGAGAGGGGGGGAAGCAGCAGGGAGGGAATAAAGAGAAGTGGGGAATGGGCTCTGCTCCCAAACACCTTGCTTAGCACATCAAGGCTTGCTGTAATTTGCTGCCCATAGGTTAACAGTAAATTACTGTCCCCCGTAGCAAAGATGAAGCGGGGAGGTGTGTGCGGGGCACGGTGTCTCCCAGAGCAGTTCCTGAGACGAGGCAGCTAGCTGGCTTCTGCATCGCTCAGAACGAAGCCTTGAGACGCACGCTAGCCCAAAGTAATGAGCCTGGCTCTGGCAATAAAGTGATTGTGGCAGTAAAGTGAAACAGCCATTATGTACTTGGCAACGGCTCTAGCCTTGAGATAACCTGCTTTTTAATTGAGCTGAGGAATGTTTTCATTCTTTCTCAAGTTGCATATTATTTATGGGTACAATGTGTAATAATAAAAATTACATATCTTGGCAAAAACAATGAGCAAAAAGTCAGCTGGAAGAACACTACACAGTGGGCATATATTTTTCTGGAGAGGTAGTCATCTATTTTAAGTACCATTGTGCTCTGTTTCACTGTGGAAAATCCACACAGAAAGCAGCAGAATGCTAGCGATGTTTTTGCACGTACAAAGAGACCCTGTTTAAAAGCACAACCTCTAGGCATGTGCCGTGAAGTACCTCTGAGCCCCGTACACTCATCTCTTCGCAGACTGTACAGACATCTCTTAGTCTCTACTCCAGCAGAGATGCTGATGGAGGGAACGGCCACAAAACCTACAACCCGTTCCACTGCTCTGAAGTGTTCATCCTCAGCAAAGCATCTTCCCACTCCTCTATAAAGGGAGCAGCAAAAATTGCTCCCAATTTCCTTCCACGCTTCAGTGCGCTGAGCACAGGCACAGGCATTATTGACAATTATGGGGGGGTGAAAGGAATGTGCTGCCTTTATCCATTTTTAATTGCTGGAGACTGTAAAGTTGTTCTTTAGGAAATAAATACTTTACCACTTTCCTCTCCCACTCTCGGCATGCCAGCGCATTTGGTTTATCGATGGGCATTTAATAATAACTTTCAATACCAGAATTTTTTCAATTGCTTCTTCAGATTTTTGCTCCAAACCACTGCGGTTGGATTACTCGTGGGAAAAGCTGAGCAAATGGATTTTGTGTAGTGTGCATCTGCACAGAGAGAGAGTGAGAGAGCACAGAATCACTTAAATGATAAATCAAATCTTTTTTTTTTTTTAAGTATTTTTCTCTGTACAATAACCTTTTATCTACAACCCTGCTGTCACAAATACTCTGTTTAACACTTTGTGCCCTGTCGTCATCTGTGAACAGAAAAAGCAGGATTGCGCTGCACGCATTATCTCAAAACTCTTTTGTAGCCAACAGGTCTTGCATTTTAAATGGGAACAGGGCTACCTCCAGGTTTGTCAGCCTAATGCCTACTTGTCTTTGGGCCTACAAACCAAACATGGGGAGAACTAACTGAGGACAAAAAATGAAGGCTGAAAAACAGAAAGAAAAGGAAAGAATGCTGAACCTGTGATGTAAATCACATATTTAATTAGGAGAGCTGAGGAATTGTGGCCGGGGAAAACATGTTTCTCTGTAAGTGGTTTTGAATAGCGCTGAAGTTGAATATAATAAGGCTGACAAATACACCTTGGAGGGTGACTGCAAGACTAAAATCGATTTATTTAATAATTTAGAAATTGCTTCCAGCCATATCTCCCATTAAAATCTGAAGGCCATTGTATTCTGTATTTCTTTGGTCTTTTTTCTCCCTTTTAGTTATGCTTCACCAGCTTTAATAAATAAGTAATACATGGGGGGAAAACACTTATCTCGAGTGCTTTGCCACAACCCTGTAGGGCTCTTTGGTTCTTTCTAACTCTAAATAGATCAAGTCAGGAACAATCATCTCCCTGGAGAAGAAGGATGTTTCAGGGTTAATACTCTAAATATAAGCAAGGAAGTCCAAAAATTAAAATTGTATTAATGACCATCAAAGATCAAAGCAAGTAAGCAACATATTAAATGCATATTCTACTTCCCAAGACCAAATGAAAAATCACCTGGATATGTAAATAGCAGTCAGCAGCTATATGCCATTTTGTAGGAAGAGTTAAAGGAAAATGAGACATAAGAGTAATAATTAATCCAGAGATAGCTTTTTTTTATTCTATCACCTGTTTTGAAGTTTTCTCCTTGTAAATGCTCCTACAGCTCAAGCTTCCTGAGATTTTTCTCCTGAAAGTGTTTTGACCATAATTGTTACAGATTCTTGTTTTTACACTGTGCACTTTAGAAAGGAGATGCATTGGACAGTCTTGCTTGTTAATCAATTAAACATTAAGTACTCACCACCTTACTCATGGAAAAGCAAATGTAGTCCAGGCACAATTCTTCTGCAACTATTTTATGCAAAATTCATGGTGTGAATTCTATAAACAATTCATAAAGTCAAGTATGAGTTTGATATAGGTATGTATCAGCAACGTAGGCCAACTTCATTTACACTGGAAAATTAAACATAAACACAGAAAATGCCTCTCTGCCCGCTTGAGTTTGATGCTAAAGCCATCTGCATGGTCAGGGGGACTTTCCTCGGTTCCTCTGTCAGTTTGTTGCTTTCACTTGCAAGACCAACACAATAGCTGAACTCTGCTATAGCAATAGCTATAATAATATTAATTAATTCTTTTCAAGTACTTCCATTTTCCCCTAATATTGTTCTTTTTAACCATTCTAAAACTAAATAAATTGGAAAAAGGGAAGAGAAAAGAGCACACACTAAAAGCCATTATAAAAGAACCGCCTGAATGGATGTCTTTCAATTGAAGTCAGTGGACTTCAGATAAATAAATGGGAAATTACGTTAACGTGCTCTTACTTTTCCCAACATACCACCAAAAGTAGCTTTCGAAAGAGCTTACATAATAGGCCCACGTGGATTTCCTTCAGCAGCTAAGGCACGGCAGCACTCTCCACCTCAAACTGCTGTTCCGTGAGCCACGAGCACACAGCTGGACCATGGGAGCAGGGCCGGCGTTTTTTACCCGTGACATAACCGCATGATTCGGATGGGACCCGGGCCTGATTACGCACCATAACCCCATCGTCTTCATCTCCTGACGCCTTAGCTTCTTCTCGTTTCCATACCCTAGGGTTCTCAGATCATCTTCCCACAGCCTTGGTAGGCACGTAGCTTTGTCCCCACAAGGTTTGGCAGCTGAATGAGCCCTTTTAGCTGCTGACCAGCATGGCCTGTTGAGTCTAAGAAAGGAGTTGACTCCAGAGCTCCAACCTCAAAACACTTACGGCTTTCTTCACCACATGTGGACAACACCCCGCTGACCGGACGAAATAGTGCCAGAGTTTCCCTGGCAAGCGCCGGAGCATGGGGGAGATTTTCCCGCATCGGAAACTTGTGGGTGAGAAGAACAACACAACGGAAGAAAACCAAACACAGCCCCTTCGCACCTTCACCGTCAGTACCCCTGAGGCATGGGATGTGTTAAGCCGCTTTTCTTAAAGTTAGGGGCAGTTCCCATCATTCCTGCAGTCCTAAGGGGAAGATGGTGTGGGCTGTATCACGGCCCTGATAGTTCAGAAGGCAGGACAGGGGCAAGGACAAGGAGCAAGGCTATGTGGGTAGATGGGCAACGTGGCACGCACTTACCCTCGAAGACCACCGCACACTTTGGACAGTCTCTCGGTGCTCTCTGCAAGAGCTTTATTCAGGTCTTTAGGGGCTCTCTTCAGCCAAGAGGAGCCCCATAGCCTCCAGCAGGTCATGCAGACTGCAAGCTTTTTAAGTATATTTCTTCCATTAGGGCACCCCTGAGAACTGGTGCTTAGGGCAGGCCCTGAAGAGCAGTAAGCGAACACCAAAACCATCTACTGTTTGTTTTTAAGCTAAGGTCTCATCGGGGAATACAGAGAACTTATTGATGGGGAGAGGAACAAACGCAGGTGATGGGTGGGTAGCGAGCTTCCCTCGCCTCCTTTTCTCTACCTCAAGTATCTTGTTCCCTTGTCAGGGTTAGCCCAAATAAGCAGCACAGTGGCTGTGGCCAGCATGGCCAGCATGCCATATTTCAACAGCCAGCTTCCCCTATAATCCTGATTATTCTTTAGAGCTGAAACGGGGGAGGGGGAGGAGGTGGATTTTGCTGCTTTTTGTGCCTGTGCAGGGCTGTGTTTTCTTCTTATCTGCACAGGGGCAGGCTCACTGCTCCTGTGTGTGACCTGCAAGAAACCCAGCAAAAGGGAGGAGGAGGAGGAGGAGGAGGAGGAGGAGGAGGAGGAGGAGGAGAAGGAGGAGGAGGAGGAGGCACCGCTGAAGCAAGCAAGGGACAAAAGTGACTTGGTTGCTACCGCTGCTGCTGCAGGAGTTGCTAAGAGGAGGCACAAAGCTCCCTGGACATCAGCACTGGAAAGTCATTAGGAAGCTCACGGCCACATCCCCAGCACAGATTGCAAGTCCTCCTCTCCCAAGGCATAAGCGAGGGCATGGGGGACTCAGGAGGGGGAGAGAGGGGGGCTCAGGAAGGAAAGAGGGGGAGCAGTTCCTTCCCCAAAAGGGTGGAAATGAACTGGAAAGGGGTGGGTGGAGCTGAGCGTGGGCAGGCTGGGGGTTTGTTGGGGTGGGTTTCTTTCTCGTTATAAAATTTGCCCCTCCCCTCAGGATATTCTTTTTTTTTAAGTTTTATTCATGAGTTGTTAACCATTTTGTTTAGCAAATCGGTTTATCCCAATGACCTTTCCCTGCTTTAATTTTCGAGATGGCAGATGGCTCTAAAGAAATCCCCCCTAAATGCAGACCCAGACCCAGCCTGTTTTTTCACACACCGGACCTGCATCAACATGCCAAGCACAGCTCCAGAAAGAAGACAAAGTCCCCAAGAAAGAAGCGGGCAGGGAGAAGGAGGGGGCAGGGAAGAGAGAGAGACTAGACAGAGTCCAGGTTGACTATTTCTTGCATTGTTAATAGTCTGGGATTTCTTTCCAGCATCATTTGCAACCCCCCCCCACTACTGTCTGCACACAGGCAGCAAAATCTGTGGAGGATGTCCTGTAGGATTGGTATCCCCAGGTCTCTGTTGCAAGAGGCGAACATCCGAGGGAGGAGAAACAGCCAGGAGTGAGGGACCTGGGCAGGAAAGAAGGGAAGGAATGACGTGCAGACAGCAGAGGCAACGCCGAACCAAGCTGAGCAGCTGCACCGGTATGAAAATACAAAATGGGAACAGTGGGTTGGAAGGAAGCATGGAAAAAAGCAGTTTGAAGCCCTAGCACTTTGAACTGCCGTGCTCAGCCTCGTGGTGACTCTTCATCTGGCACCCATGCAAAGGGCAAAGTGTCTTTCCAAACATGCCCTACCCCAAGCTTTGCAAAAAACCTTGGTCCCACTTTGGCCCCCGCAACACATTTCCAAGTTTTAGCCTGCTCAGTTGTTATGGATGAATAAGTGAAGCATGTTCAAGACTTATCATTTACCTCTTCCCCAGCTGGCAAATTTGTGAGAAAAATCTATACAAATTGTCACATCTCCTATCTTTCTCATCTGGTAAGTAATAGCACCCAGAGATGCCAAATTCCAAGAATCAATTCTGTTCAATTAACCCACCATCACACGACTCTGGTTGAAAAAGTGGTGAGAACAGCAATTGTTTCAAACAAAAAAAACCTGTAGGGATGAAATGCATTCAGGTTCTGCACCACTGGATTCCTCCCTGACCACGGCTTATGCCTAAAATAAGAGATCCCAAGCAGGACTCGCAAATGGCAATAGAGCTCCTGACTCAAACCAATTCTTTCCAGTCTCCAGAGGGACTGTACAAACACAGTTCTGCTAACCGTTTAATCCTGTGATTCATTTAAAGCATTTAAGTGAACTCTATCGGCTTTCCTGACTGGATTCGGTAATTTCGAGGGGGAAAATTGGGGAGAGGATGCAACCACATCATGTGCCATGTCACAGCCCATCACACAAAAAGGGGACGAAGGGGAAGGCACAACCCCCTACTTCTTCCCTCCCTTTCACTCAACCCTATGGACTTCCGTGGGGTGAGCACACATAAGTGCTCTGCTGACCCAAGTCCTACCAACAATAACTTCAGCCCATAGTCAAGGTATAATCGTTGGACTACATCATGGGACATTAGTTTATGTGTTGCACTGCTGGGAATAAATTGAGTAAGGTACCAAGAGCAGCAGTCACAAGCCCTTTTTACCACGAGAAAAGCGTGCGTTGTGCCTGGAAAGATGCAAATTGCTACGATCTCAAGCTTCTTCATGGAGTCTCATGGCTTCTTTCCATTCCGCATCGTTTGATTTTCACTTGGCTTAATGAAAGCTCTATCCTGAGACTAGAGAGACTGTGGAGGAAGGCAAAAGGGCTCCAACTGCATCAAAGTCCAAAAGCAGCTCCAAGTTAGTATCGATGAATCTCACCAATGAATCCCGCAAGTGCCAGTGTCACACAACTCAGTCCTAACCCACCTACAACAAGGGAATTATTTCTGGTTTGGGGCATGCAAAGTACTACTCCAGCATAACAAAGCCCACTGCCCCTCAGTGCCTTGCTGCAAGGTAGTGCCTAATAGACATAAATAAAGTGGCCGCAGGGAAGTGTGGCAGGCATTTCCCAGAAAATGGAGAAAAAAATCAAAGTTCTGACACCACTGAAGTACAGAGCCAGGCTGTTGACTTCAGTGTTCTGTCTCATGTCTACCTTCACATGAACTGTTTGCCCAGCTCAAAACACACTCCAGTCCTCCTACTATTAAAGACAAGTGACCAGTTTCCCTCAAATGACTTACCCACAGGGCATAGTCTTTTTTTTTTTTTTTAATTTTACTTATTCCCCAAGTGGATTGTGACTTCCTCAAATGCTTCCACTCAAACCATTTTTCCCCAGTGTTTGACTTCCGTGTAATGTCAGTTAACTGAGATGGTCCATGATTATTTCTGTTCCCTGATGCAGCTCAGAGTCTGGAGGTCTATCAAACCACTGTGGCTTCCATTTGCTCAAGGAGAGGTAGCAGCAAAACAGCATTTGGAAATTTTATAAAATATTAAACCTCCTGCTTTCTAGGCCACACAGTCCTTGCCTGAGGCAGCACTCATATAAAAAGTTAAGCTATTACAAGATTTATTGCCTAGATGCAAAGGAGCATACAAAATTGAAGTCTATGTCTCAGCCAGTTGGAACACAAACAGATATTCCTCATAAGGTGCCCTGAACTGTGCTGGAGACGGGCAAAAAGACAAATGCAGAAGGCCCAATGCAGACCAGCCTGTGCTAAAATAAAAGCACCAGCCTGCAAGCACTCATGCCATATAAAATAATCAGATTAAAGAGGGCACAGCCAGCCACAGTCCGCATACGCTGTGCAGCTTCAGCAGTGCAACAGTTTGTCGTTGCCAGCATGACATCAATCACTAGCATGAAGGATCCTGACAGTGGGAGGCAGATAGCTGTCTAAGGAGGAACCTTCAGTACATGTACTTAGATTCATTCATGGGTCCTTCAGTCATCATAAGTTTAACCATACTGTGCTCCAGATGGGCAAAAGCTGTGTGGTATTTGGGATGGGAAATCACTGGTATGGCCTCATATGCCAACTGTACTCAGCATTGATATACGGACCAAACTTCCCAGGGGCTCCTCAGCAAGATGTGCATTTCTAAGACCTAATGCTTCACTTCTTCTCTGTGCTACTTAGTGTCTGCAGACTGACAGATGATTTTTTTTTTTCATTATGTTCATGTGAGGAATATGGTTTTACGGGAACTCAGAATCGAGAGGAGCATTTTCAAGTGGTTTTATGAAGACGTATGGAAGCCAGGTCCCTCTATAGCCTCAGTGAGACTTCTTCTATCATAACTATTGCACATTAGCTTTCCTCCTCCAAAGTGGTAATTCTCCAGTGCTTGACAAAGCTTTCAGCTCAACACTGCAGTGAGACAGTAGCTTTGTGAATCTGTTACGCCACCTGCCTCAAACCAAATATTGTAAGAAGATGAACTGTGTGTTCTGAAGAACAAAAACAGTCTTTATTGGTCATACCAGACCCTCCTCACTGGAAAGCCTTTGCGTCTGGCAAAGATTTGGTACATATCCTGAACCAAGTTTTACCCACTGCGAGTGTCATGGTGCCTCATGTACACAGAGCCAAAACATTTGCTAGTCACAGTAAGAAGAGTATTCCCTTTTTTACACGTGTGCACACACACACATAAAACAGTGGCAGTAATTTTTTAAGCCAAAGAAACATCAAATGTCATTTCCAACCTTGATTTAGCAATAAATCCCCACAGAATCATACATTTAGGCTGGAAGGGACCTCTGGGGTCACCTCATCCAACTGACATCTCAGAGCTTACTGCTGAAAACAATCACCAGCTTCAATCTTCACTGCAGCTAGCCTGTTTCACCTGGCATTGAGATGAAGAGCCACTTACTCCATTTCAACTGAGAGGATATGTTCTGACTCCACCACATCCAAATGTCTACAGCTGTGCTCTTTGAAGATAAAAAATAAGCTTTTCTTTTTCCTTTCTTACCCTATTTGTAGAACACATCTTAGCTCTCTTTGCATTGTCAGCCAACCAATTGGGTATTGTGACCTCAGAAATGCTATGTTCTGCAGTGATGACCCAAAATTCAACAGCATCAAATAAGGTTCACACCTGTGTTGGACCATCACTGGCCATAGAATCATAGAACAGTTTGGGTTGGAAGGGACCTTTAAAGATCATCTAGTCCAACCCCCCTGCAATGTGCAGGGACATCTTCAACTAGATCAGGTTGCTCAGAGCCCCGTCCAAGTGAGCTTGGGCCCACCTCCCAAGCTTGTCCAGGTCCCTCTGGATGGCATCCCCTCCCTCAGGTGTGTCAACCGCACCACACAGCTTGGTGTTGTTGGCAAACTTGCTGAGGGTACACTTGATCCCACTATGTCCTTGATGAAGATACTAAACAGTACTGGTCCCAGTACAGACACCACTGATCACCAGTCTCCATCTGGACATTGAGCCATTGACCACTGCCCTCTGGATGTGACCATCCAACCAATTCCTCATCCATCAAACAGTCCATCCATCAAATCCATATCTCTCCAATTTAGGCAGAAGGATGTTGTGGGGTACCATGTCAAAGGCCTTACAAAAGTCCAGTTAGGTTACATCTGTATATATAGATGACCATGATACTGTTTCTTTTGAGGCTACAGAAGGGAATTATTGCAGACAACATAAAATGAAGTAGAGGTGAAGGTTTAGAATAGTCAGTTCCTGGAACACAAAAGGTAAGGTGTTCCTTACTTATCTTAAAGTATTTTTAAAGAAGTGTGTGTAGTGAATAATATAGAGGTGTAGTTCATTATAATAAATAAAAAAATAGGGAAAAACAAAAATTAATAACAAAACTCATATGTACCAAGGAAAAATTTTATTGCTGCCTTGGCACTGCAAATTTAAATTCACTGCTGTAGTCCTGTCTGTCACATTAGTTGACTACCTTCTTGGGAAATATTTATGTGGCTAAGGGTTTGCAGGATCGGGCCCAATATAAATAATAATAGGATCATTTAGGCAGACCTTTACATCTGTACAAACACTGTCTAATGAATTCCTGATGGAGTTCTGCTGTTGACTAAGGAAATCATGTGAGAACCTCCACAATAAATGAAGCAGCAACACATTTTGGATCAAAGGAAATCATACAGAAAAGCAAACTAATATACAAAGGGCTGCAGTCATTCTTTGCATATTTCCTCCTAAGTCATTTAGAGCCTCTTTAGGCACTGGCACTATTTACTTTATAGCAAAACCTCCTGGCCTTTGAATTGAAAGAACTTCAGTCTTTGATATCAGAGCTCTCATGTTTAACCAAGAGGACAGTCTTCAGGGGGAAGAGCGTGATATGTGCAAACTTCAGCCCCATACAGTGTGAAGTTTTTAACGCAGAGGTGACCTTTTCATTCCGCTGTTGTACAGTGTGAGCACAGCAAGGTCCAGATCCATGCCAAAGACTCCTAGGCACTCAGGAACACAAACAAATAGCAACAGTCCAAATTCAAACGGGGTATGACCATACTGAAACTAACACCAAATGCTGTAGCTGGGTGCTCTTCTTGAAGTGAATGTCTTTGGAAAGTTACCTCTTTTCTACATGGCTTTAGGAACTACAGCTTTCCCTGCAATCACAGAAGCTGTATGCATTGATAACCTCCACTGGACACTATTCTTGCTGTCTTCTTCCTCAAGCCACATGCACGAGACCAGATAAAAGCACAAATACTATTTTTAGACTCAGACCATAAGGGAGAAGCGTGCTCTCAATTTACCTGAGAGATGTCACCAGAGTTCCCCGTGCTTTTTTATACCCTCCCGTGTCCTCTGACTCAGTTTCCAACAACAGCCTTGTTATACTCTACAAACCCCACTGACAGATAATTTACTAAAATTACCCATACTGTCCTCTTTTTCAATCCAGAAGCTGTATCAGTCATCCCTGCTTTGCATGTGTGGTGTGTATAATGCCAGGATCAGCGACCACTGCTAAAGAGTTTCCCAACTACTCTGCTTTCGAGGTCTTTTTCTGTATTTAAGAGGTGGCTGTTGAACGTAAAGCCCTTTTTCCAGGAAGTCTGTAGCCAGCACTCCCTGCTTCCCACTCTACATCTCGAAGTCATGCCTCATCCTCCTTCTTCCTCCAGGGATTACATACTCTTTGCCGCCCACCTCAGCAGCTGGCTGAGAGACTCGGTGTGCTCCCCACACCTACCTCTACTGCCCCAGGGTGGCCTTGAGACAAGAGACATCAGGACTCATTCAGTTCCCACAAATAAGCATCTCACTCCACTTGAGGTACCCTCACTACCCACACATGGATGCTCGCCATGACATAGGCAGGACTGGAAACCCGTACCCTCTGGACCGGCTGGATGGGATGCACTCAGGCAGCACAGTAAGGATGGACACAGGCATGGCAGTAGCTGAAATGAGTCCGTGGGGCAGGATTCATGTTCCCTGGGCTGTACTGACCGATTCTTCTCGAATATAATGGGGCTTTTAGACCCACAACTGGTGTTTGGACACCCAAATATAGGGCAGTATAAACTGGAGTTCAATCTATCTTAATTCCCTGAGACTGGATTTCAACCCTCAATGCTGACCGGTTCTTGAGGGCCCAATGCACAGGGCTATTCAATCCATAGCTCTGGCCTGCAGAAGGAGTCTCTTCAGTCAGCATGGGGACATTTTTGTCTCTACTGTTGGGACCCAAACAGCAATGTGCCTCCTAACACGTAAACACATGGATCCCTCACCGGAGCTAGCTCCTCATCAGGGATGAACCCTGAAAATGCCAAAACATGAGTGAAAGCAATCCCAAAGCAAAAAAAAAGGCAATAGGTTTTGTCTTGGATGAGGACCTGCAGAAAAGGACACTGCAGAGATGGCAAGAAGGAAGAGGGGAGATCCGTAATGCCTGAGTCAGCATGCACCAGAAAGGCAGGTGAGGCTAAAGACATGGGTGAGTAGTGCTATAATTAAAGGAATCCAGCACCCCCACTGATGAAAAGTGTTGACTGGTGAGATCCAAACAGCAGAGACCATCTGATACAGATCCCAGCCTGTAAGGATATAAATATATGGATGAACTGTCAGCCTTGGATCAAGAAAAAGGGGAAAAGTAGATGCCTCAGTTACAGATCAAAGCAGCAGCAAACTCCTAACAAATTTTTTTTTAACAGAGAAACTCAACTACCGTCCAGTAAACCGGTCAAACTGCCTGCAGGGAGAAAATTTAGAGAAATGATTTCTCACCACTTTAATGCTCTAAAATTAGCGTTTCCAGGAAATAAGCATGTAAAGAGGAGAGATTATTCTTGGCATAGAGTTAAAAAACAGTAGATAATGTTACCTGAATCACTTCTGCTGACTGCAGAATAACTAAAACATGTCCAAGGAGTTGGTTGGGTACCAAGAACGGACCTGCTAACACCACATTTGAAAAACAAAGGACATGTCAGCAAATGAGCAGGAAAATATCCTGAAGGTTTAAAGGAAGGAAATGAAACCTTGAGAGGTAGCAAGAACACATCTATTCATGGAGTTGATAAGAAAATCTCCAAGGCATGTATACTGCTGAACATAAAAATAAAATTATAAAAAAAAGGATGAAATACAAAAGCAAGAAACTAATGAACACAGCTGCCTGGCTTGGCTCAAGGGCCTCTTTGAACCAGTTAGAAACCCTTCAGCATTTGGAAATCTCACCAAACTGATGCAAATAGCCAGAAGCATAAAGTACAGCAAGCAATAGGTAAGGAGTGAATGAGAAGAGTTTGAAAGGATTTCACAGAGAAGCAATACCTAAAAGTCAGAGAAGCTGCTTATAAACAAGACGGCAGTTTGGGAAAGTGCAGTGTCCGCTGGATTGTCAGGGATTAAAAGAAGTGGTTGTTAGGCAGAGCCAGAGAAAGCAGGAGGCATATGAGGGATCTCTAAGTTGTCACATGGCTGATTTCCTTCATAGATGGATACTCTTAGCATTTCAAGGAACAGCCTTTTATTGTCATTTTTCCAGCATGTTTTAAATGGCTTTACGGATTACATGCCCAACTCCAAATCCTTGGGCAAAGTTTACAGAAACCAGTTATTAGTTATTATTATTGTTACATGCACATACTTCCAAGTCACTAAATAATTACCATCATGTTTCAATGCAGAATATTTCTTTACAATCTGAAAACATAATGGCACCAGACACACTGGATAGAGAAATGTATTTTTGATTATGTCATGGTAATAATTGCTTTCACTGCTTTATATGAATTGAATATTTAAAATATCATTATAAAAAATAGCAATCCTTTAACAGGCATTATGCTCTCCCATAATGGAAGCACAGGTCACAGAACACCTTCCTTTCCTCGTTATTGACGCTGCTAGAAACCAGGCTAATAACTTCATTGTCACCGCAACATTTCTGCAAGTTTTTGCATGTGTCTAAAATGCGGATATTAACCCCTGCTTTAAACAGTCATTCACCAGCATACGACTGAGAACCCTCTCTCTAAGAACTCCAGATAAGGTGTCTGGCCTGAAATAAAAGAGCTTTTCTAGTTTCTTGGTAAGAGAGAAAAAGGGAGTTCTTTATTGAAAGCATATTAGCATATTTTGCCTCATTAATAACTTCACTGCAGCATTAATTTGCTTAATTATTGCACTTAGAATTCAACATGGTAGCTAATTAAGTCAAAGGCTGGGGGGAAAAAAAAAACAAATTTGGAATCGTAACACATACACACATAGCCCTGCTTTGTGAGCACACTTTTTTGGAAAATCATTTTTTTGTTCTGTTCCATGAAACACTAAGTCTGTGGACACAGTAAGTCAAAAGTTATCTTTTCAATGATTTATTTTAATACATTTTCCCAGGCTTGCCCATTTAGGCTTCTCTCCTGATGAATCTTCCTGTAATAAATGGGGTTAATGCATCTCAACAGCCTGCTATCAGGACTTCCAGCTTCATTACCCACTATTAAGATCTTGGTCTGTTCCTCTGCAAATCTTTCATTCTATTTTACTGGCAATGGCCAACAGGCACGCTAAATCTTTAGCAGGTCATTTGAAAACAGGAGTTCACTCCTCTCCAAATGGCCCCAAAATTACCTTCTCATAGCCCAAAAGAGACCAAAAAAAACCCCAAACCCAAAACACCACTCTCCATTTCCTAAAGTCTTTCATTGTAACTGAAAAAGAAAATCTTGAGGTATTGGGGTCACCTCTAAAATTCTCACCATCAGAGCTGGGAATGATATTCCAATAAAGCATCTTCTTAACTGCTTGCTTACCAGTCTTAGATCTTAGCAAGACAAAACCGTCACAAACCAATTAATGCTCTGAGCCGACTGTCTCTCACGTGGTGCTACAAAGGCTGCCCAGTAACGCAGGGGATGCTCGCAGTGATGCTCAGAGGCATATGGTCCATAGCTGTGTTAACAGAAAACCTTAACTGAATACAGCCACATCAGCAAACTATTTCCAGCCCTGCTACTCAAGCTGGAAAAAATAGTTACGTATTGGTTAAGAAGCTGGTATAGCTGGACTGCTCACCACGCTGTCATTTGGCTGCCGGGGCAGCTCACTTCCCACTACGAGCACTTTGCTGGCTTAGTCTTTTGGTGTCTCATCCATTTATACTTTGGCATGTACCAGCTTGGTGAGACGATGGAGGATTTCAAGGAGCTGGCCTCAACTGTCCACAGTTTTATTCTCTTGGGTTGTTTCTATTTATACAACAAGCTTGCTTACCCTCAGCTGCACTTTTTAAAGAAAGATACTGGGAGCAGGAATTGACAGAATCTGCTGTAGATAGCTTAAACCTTTTGAGGCCTGATGTTATAGCTCACCTTACATTGCAAGAGAATTGTGTTTAATGAGTCTCTCTGCTCATACTGGCAGTATTTACACAAGGACCAAAGAATTCCACCCATGCAGTCATAATTTTTTCAGGGTTTTGGGTATTCAAAATAGGATTTCAGTGAAAATGAAACCCCCCTCCACTCACCCACCCGCCTCCCACCACTCCCCATTCAAAAGCTGTTTAGCCCTGGAAATACCTAAATTCAGTAGACATTCTCTTTCCAGTTGAAAACATTAGAAAACATTCTAAAAATTAGAGTTCTGCTTCCTGGCAAGCCTAGATCTGCTCCAGGTAGGGAACTCAGCCTTACAGAGTGTCAGAATGCAGAAGCAAACTATACGAAAAACTAGGTTGCCTGTGCAGCCTTCTCCAAGACATAGTCTCAGTGCACACCTAACACTGATGAAGCTCAAGTCCTCACAAAATGCACCCTGAGGTCTCTTACTTTTAAAAAGGATCTAGAAAACAAGATGCTGAGGGTACCCTTCTTCTGTATAACAGCCTGAAGAGACTTTTATAGAGGTTCACACAATTATCTTGCCTCTTACATTCCTGTTCCTTCTTCCCTGGAGTTATATATAGGGCTTTTTTTTCCTGCGCAGTGTCCCTCCCCACCTCATAAGCCCATCACCTGGTAGTTGCGTCTTTTGTGACCCACAGTTTCAAACCCTCTCCAGCAGAGCAGAGAACAAACCTGAGTCTTCAGCTGCTTGGATAACTGCCATAACCAGGAGACCACCATGCAAAAGAAAACTCCATCATGTTCCAGATGTCTCTTGCAGCGAAAGAATGAGCCTTGTTCCATTCTTTAAGAAAAATTTAAATTAACATTTGAAAAGACCCTACTGTGAGGTGAGAGATGCTCCTCACTACAGCAGGAGGTGGGCACCTCGGGGCTGCATGTTGGGAGGATTTTGGATGCTGTGTGGTCCTCCACCACCCATTCCTACCTAGCTCCGAAGTCTGGTCAGCCCTCCACGCCACGGACATCCCTCTGAGAACCCAAGCCCATAGCCATGTTTGAGAGGTCAGGCTGAGCAAGTGAAAGATGGGCAGCAAAGCATGTGGATTTGAGAACTTCTTCCAGATCTTGCCTCTGGTTTTGGTGCACTGCAGTGCCCCAGGCTGGAAATTCTGTAGCAGTGTCACATTCATTACAAAAATGAAGGATGTTATTAAATTAAACATGAGGATGAATTACGAGAGCACACACTCTGTTATTTATCTGACTTTTTAAATCATTTTACATATTTTATATATCAGACCACTTCCAGAACAGAATGAGCCATAAATTTTTGTGCAGCTAACTCAGTGTCGGCGTCACCAGAATTGCCAATGCACCTTCCTGTGGGATAACCTGGTATCCAGGAAAGAACAGGGTGAATTTGGTACTACCTGGATGTATCTGCTAAGAAGTAAGCATCAAAAAGAGACAGTTTTGCCATGTGAAATGTTAACTTTCAGTTACTGTATTGAGCCAGTGTGTGAATGAAGCCGTTCAAATCCCTTTAAATGAAAACTATGGCTTGAGGCTATCTGCAGTCACTTAGAGATAGTCTACTTTTGGGGGGCCTTCCTTTTTGGCTGTTTGTGAGGGAAGCTGAAGTCCCTGGTCACAGTTCTGGGCCAAGCTGTAGCATTCCCAGCAAGTTCTTTAGCAGGAGAATTACAGATCGGGCACCCAGAGCAAGCAGAGAGCCAACGCTGAGCTGAATTAGCAAAATATCTATTTAAGGAAACATGTCTAGCATCTGTTTTATCGAGCATATGTACTCTGCTCATTGCTGTGCATCATTAAGACTTTTCATGCAGAGATCGTAAGATGCACGAGCATTGCAGAAGCTAGGAGACTGCTATTTTTTTTTTCCTTCTTTACTTTGCCTCATCAAGACTTCATTCCAGACCACTCTAGCCTAAAAACACCCCAATGGTAAAAAATAAAAGGCCCCTGCCAATGATCTGAAGGACAAGGAGGCATCAAATACAGAGGGAATTTTCAGATTGATTAATAAACATCAGGGACACGACCTTATTTCAGCTACAGGAGTCTGGATAACTGAGGACAGACTTACTACGTTATACAAGAAAACACATGTTTAACAACTGTTAGTAATGACAGGATCTAACAAGACAGGGTGCTCTCTCCTCTGGCTGTGTCGATCCCGGCAGGCGAATGCCCTGAGCCAGCTTGCCCTGCCACGGTCCGAGGGAGGACAGCCAGCGGGAGAGCAATCACCCCTTCCACCATCCCACGGCCCCTGGATGGCGGTACTCGGGAACACCTTCACCAAACGCCGAGTCTCTTCCCCATCTTTCCAGCCACGATGGCTGGGACAGAGGAAACTTTGTGGAGCAACCCTCTGCCCCATGCTGCTGGTCCCCAGCTCTGCAAGGTGGGAGGACATGGCCAGGAGCTTTTCTCCAGGCTTTCTCCTAGACCAAAGCATCCCAGCTACAATATGTGGAGTCTGAACGAGGTGAAGGAAAAAACCAACCCTGCTCAAGCATTGCACGCTCTCGCTGCCTCATTTCTGGTCTGGAGACCCCAAAAGGCACACGGGCCAGGAGGTTAATCTAAAATAACTAGAATATTCAGAAGCTGGCAGCTGGATCTCCTCAGGGTTCACAAGGGGCAGATCAGCCACTCACTGCTTTCATTACCTGGATTACAATGAAAAGAGAGAAAAGAGGGTAGAGGCAAACACTTCCCTGGAGACTCCTTGCCCAGATGTTAAACCAGCTGGCTACGAACCCCACACAGAGGCTCTGCTGCCAACACCAGGGCTGACGACAGGAGATGGAGACGTGGCCTCTACCTTTCCCCCTCCTGCCAAAACAGACCGAATGGTAGCACAGCCCAAATTCCCCACAGCAAACACCACCTGGGATACCGCTCTGCAGAGTCCCACGTCCCCATCGGTACCACGTCCCTCAGGGTTTGGAGAAGACCTTCGCCACCCGCACCAGCTCTTGCCAATGGACCTGAAGGGGCAGTCCCACGAGGACCTTTGCCTTGAACCACTGCAGCACCTTGCCCTCCCCTATCCCCATACACAACTCACAACTTCTTCCTCCCCACGCCACTGCTTCGAGCTGTCACAGTGACCCTTCGCCAAAGATTTTTCATCCTCCTCCTGTTAAATCTTCTCCTTCCCTTTTGCCCAGCACACATGTCTAATTTGTATTTGAAGTACGCTTCTCATCAGAAATGCACTTAGTCCAGCAGGCAGGGCAGGAGAGGTAGCTCAAATAGGCACCTGCACTGGAAAGAGAATAGTTCTGTCTTCTGTTAATCCATCATATTCTGGGCCACATGGAGGGAATTCAGCAAATCCTCCTTAGGAGAAGTCCCTCGTGTCTCTGAAATGAATGGCTGGCACTCCACACCCTGTTCATCAACAACATGCTGGCATTTATAACAGGTAAATAAAAACGTTATTGTCAAATGATTCTCCCTTCTCGTTTCCAAAAAACAGCAGTCTGTTGATAGAAAATTTTGATTTACATAACCAGCAACTATCAAACTGATAACACAGAGAAGCCAATGCTGATAAGCAGAAATGAGGACATTTACCAGCTTCAGCATGCTTGAAATCCTGTGTTGTCTCTTTAAAAACAATGAAAAACCATTCTGGATAAAATCTTTCAGAATGTTTTATTTCCTCAAGAGAACGGATCTCTTTTCTTAAAAAAAAAAAAGACTCGCTAATATTAAAATATACTGAACCTGATAGAACAGAACGTCTCCTTTGAAGTTGTTTCAATCTTTTTAAATATCTAAAGGACCTAACCCACACAGGGCTTGCACGTTTTCAGCTTGAAAAAAAAAAATCAAAGCTTTCTCCCCTTTTTTCCCCCATGTACACCCGCTTGCCAATTATGGGAATTAGAAAAAAAAATCAGTGTCTGAAAGAGGTAGAGTTTTTTACGCTTTTGTAATTATGCACAGGATTTAATCATTTGGGGAGAGGGACTGCTTGGGGGGAGAGGAGAGTTTTATTCCAAGAGTTACATGCGCACTTTCATCCCGGATCAAGTGTCAACCACCAGGTGATTTTTTCATAGGGATCACCACGCTCCTCTGCTTAACAGCTCATCTCCGATTTGCTCAAACGATCAACAGCTCCTCATCTTCTTTATTAGTCTGTTTATCTGCCCAGCAATGAGCTCCAGCTCCTGCAGCCAGAGAACAAGCCAAGAATAGCCAGATCCAGAGCTGTGAAAGATATTCTTCCAGCATCATCTGGCTCCTTGGCAGAGTCCGCGGGCAGCTGTACTCACAGCCCCGTGCCTGCCGCTGGGTATGTCATGTAGCCACGCCGTAGTGGTACTGGCTGAGCATCTCTGTCCTCCTGGACACAGTTTTCCTTTGATTCACCTTGAATCTGAGAAGTTCGTTATATGACCGTTATCTCAGATTTGATAAATAAGGGCTTTTTTTAACGACTGTCTGTAAAAGATAGTCAACGCCTCTTATTTCTCCTGTCATACTTTATAAATCTACGTACTGCCTTTAAGGACCATTCCCTTTGCCGTACAGGGCATACTTCGGCAGCACTTTTTCACAGCACACGAGCAGGATCTTTTCCAGCTGATTTGTAGCACAAGGGCTGGACTTCTTCGCTGATGGATAAACAAAAAGCCTGAAAAAAAGGCATGGAGCAGAGGACAGGAGGGCTACCTCAGGACTGCTCTGGATATGGAGGCTGCATTAGCCGGTCTATAATTTCCAAAATGTATTTGCTTATTTTGGAAACACAGCCCAAAAAATAAAGTGAGCAAAATGTTATTCCTGATATAAAGGATGCAATCCTATATGGCTCTTGCCTTGTGCTTTTCTCTTCCTTCCTTCCTTCTTCCTCCTTTTCTTCCTTTCACAAGAAAGACCAGTAAAAACCCCTGTGTATATTAGCTACAAGCATCAGCTATAAAAATCCCGTCTTAAAATATTACTCATATCACACTGTTGTACAGTCAAATTTCATAGGAAACAAAGCACTAAATGCAACATAAATTACATCAGCATTACAACTTGGGCATAAATTAACTGAACTAAACAAAATCTGACCTTGCTTCTATTAGTTTGGTCAGTGTCTCCATTTTAGATGCTGCAGGTCATCCTTAAACATGTTTGTCCTTTCAGTTGATTTTTACATTTAAATTGGTTTAATAATTCATGACATAACAAGCATTAAAATATAAGCATTTTCTACCTAAGGAAGTAACAGTCTGTCAGCTTCAGCAGTAGATGTGACACAGCTGAACACTTGAATCAAAAAAAGAGAATATTTCCATGGACTGCGACTGACGCAATTGTATACAGGCATTTATTTGTCTGCTGAAAGTTTCGACCCCGATAGTTTTTTCTTTCTTATTCTATTTGTCTAAATCCAATTGTAGGTTCTTCAGGGCAGCAATCTGTCTCCTCATATGTTCATAAAGCACCATGTACACCTATGGCACTCTGTAATAACTAATTTCCTATCTGCTTATGATTAAAGAGGGATTTCAGGTGAAATATTGTGAATTGAAACGGACAGGCTAGGAAGACAGCTTACATTACAAACATCATGAGGTCAGACATTGTGCTTCAACCCAGGATGGCAGCCAAAGTACTATGCATGGTTTGAGCTCGCCTATGTGCAGCTCTAAATGCTTTTGAGAGCCGTCCTACAACCATTCCCCGTGTCCTGACACCATGCCCCTAAACAACACGTCGTGCAGCGGAAGAGAGCTCTCCATTAAATGCTTTGTACTGCAGCGCACATTTGTTTGTAAGGGTATCTATTGCTTTTTCCAGGGTTACTGTCTGAGAGCAAGCTAGACACACCGTGGAGTGACTGGAAAGACCGGAGTGCACTGGCTCGACCAGAGGGGGAAAGAAAGTGGGATAAGCCACAGAAGGGGGAGCAGAGAGAGGAGGTGAGAATTTGTTATATTAATAGGATCGCCTGGTGACTCGCCCGAGGCATGGACACATCCAGATGGGTCTGTTCCCCACTTAATGGTAATTGATTTGTGCAGGTGATATAGCAAATATGAGAGCCCAGCTGCGTGATGCATGCGTGGATGAAGTTCCCGGCGTGCTTAGGATTACCATATTTATGATAGTAAGAAGGCATGCGATAGCCTTCTGGGAGCAGTCCCCAGCTCGTGCCCTTGCTTGCACCCCAGGACACTACAATGCCTACTGGTGGCCATGCCAAAATCCCTCCTCTTCCAGAAACTCAGCCCTACACATACCCTTGGTGTCCTCCAAAAGCAAAGCCCCTTTCCCTCAGCCCTTCCCGCTCCAGATACCTCAGCTTCCCACAGAGTGCCCGTACCCAACCTCTGCTGCCCCAGACCATCTCAGAGCTCAAATTCCCCAGCTATCTCCAAACCACAGCTCCCAGCCTCCCCCACTCCAGCTGCTGGCCCCAAAGCCTCTGGCACACCAGCATTCCCACCACATCTCTTCCATCACTTCCCCCACCAAGCCCTCAGTTCTCCAGGCTTCTTCAAACCCCATAACACTCCCCATAACCCTGCACCCCAGACTTGCCATCTCACAGCCCCATTTACTCCCTCCAGGGTCTACCCATGTTCCCCCCCTTTCAAATCCTCCCACCAACTCCCTTCACCACCCAGTCCCCCCACCTGGTCCTCCCTTTCCCATCTTTGCTCGCTTACTCCAAGTTTTCCCACCCCACCGTCTCCCTGCTATGTTCTCCCCATACAGAGAGTCCTACCTGCCTCCGTCCCTGCCACTCATATCTCCCACGACGCTGACAGCCCTGACATCCCAATGGGAGCAGACCCTCAGCTTCACCCACGAGATGAAACCCCACAGCCCCCTTTCCCTGCCCACATCTTCTCTGAAAGAGTAATTCTGGGGGAAATTCCCATCAGTAATGACTTCACTGAGATTTTAGGTGTCTGGAAGGGTTTTAGAAAAATAAAGTCAGTAGCTTTGATTTTATTCCTTGCAGCATCTCTAAGGGACCTAACCACAGACTGAACCCACTGCCCTCTGTGGGTATTATTATTTATTATTATTATTTCAACTGTAGGACAAGGAGATGTCTTGCCCAAGACTGCACAGACAGGCCATGGCATGGCAGTATTACCTAGACCTTCAAACTCACAAGGCACACCTTAATCAAACTGTGCCTGAGCATCACTTTTGGCTGCCCAGAATGAGGTCCTCACAGCTTTGCCTCAAGGCTCACAGGGGTCTTCAGCCTTTGACCACCTTAGAAGCCTGTCTTCCTCCTCAAAAAGCCGCAGTCTCCCTATAATGCTTTGATGCTATTTATTCTCAAACACCGTGTTCCTGAGGCTTCAAAGCGAAGGAGCCCCAGGCAGAGGCTCCTTCCTCACCGAGGGAAGAGCGGAGAAGGTTTATGGCTGCGGAGAGAAGGAAGCCAAGAAGGTCACCGCATACCTGGAGGACAGTGGAAAAAAAGAAGTCACCACCTGGGCAGCCAGGTAATGAGCAATCACTGATCTAAAGCCCCATCATGCCACAGGCAAACTTGCGTGATTACAGGGCGTACAGGACAGGGTTTACCCTCCACAGACCTATATATTTCAATGGCTACGACACCCAAGAGAACCGCACTGGAAGTACGTTAGTAAGACTGCAAAGTCAGGCACTTAAACTAGGAAATACGGGGCCTAAGGTGGTCTTTGCAGCCCCAGTCACACTGTGATACAATCCTTATTTGCACAGTGAAGTGTCAGATCTCCACCGTTCTCCTGCTCTGCTCCACAGACCCAAGAGCCCTCCTTCCCTTCGGGGGCACGTTCTGGGTCCTTGCTCCACACCGCAGTTTCCTCACACCGCTCAAGTCCTGCTCGGGATGGAAGCAATAATTTTCTCATAGACTTTTCTTTGGCCTTCCCCGCATGTGAGTGATTCACAGATGTTAATTATCTTATTTCCATAATGAACCTGTGGAAGGAGGGTGTACCATTAACTCTGCATTACAGCTGGTGAGCTGAGACACAAAGAGATGCAGGTTAGTAGATTAATATGCACTAATTTTGCACACCTAAGCTGAAACACTCAAGGCCTGCTTTCCCTTCACTCTGGAGGGCCTGACATTGCGAACTCCATGATGCTCTATGCGTATCTCCCTAAACTTTAAGGTACAGATGCTGGAAAATCATTAAGTTCACCACCAGCTGTCCGGCAGTCACTCCCGGGGTTGCAAGCCTTAGGTCCATCGCACAGACCTTGCCCTGTTTGAGGAAGCACAGAGCCAAGACCAACGTTGGGCTTTCATGGCCAACCTTTCTTGAAATCAAGAGGGTAAGGGATGTTTTGCCAGTGGGTTTTGACTGCTGTTTCCCCATAGCAAAGGAATAGCTGGCTTGGTCTCACAAATACCCGGAGTAGCAACCCAAGTTTGTGGCAGACCAGGAAAAAAGGTGCTATGACTGGAACAGACTCTTCTGACTTTTCTCTCCCCAAACCTTCATCCCTGCTTTGTTCAAACCCAGCAGTTTCCTTCTCCACCTGCCTGAGACCACAGAGAGGTGCAGACTGCTTTCAGGCCTCTGGATCTGCCCAGCCTGTACTTAAAACAAAGGCCAGTCCCAGCTAAAGTCAGGGTGTACTCACTGCAGGTAGAACCTGGCAGGGGATTTACCTGCTTAATCTCGACTCTACTTAACACCTGCAGGCTGCACTGTTTCAAATGTATAGCCCAGTTTGATTGAATGTTCCCAAAAATGGCACAAGTGGCATGCCTGCTTTAGCAGGGCATCTTCTTGCAAAATTTCAAGTCTTCAAATGAAATCATGAAAACTCAATGATCTAAAAAACAAAACAAAACAAAGCAAAACAAAACAAAAACAAAACCACAAACAAACGAAAAAACAGAAAAGAAAAAGAGGAGAGCCTGGATATTTATCCCACAGGCAAAACAACCATAAAAAAGCCTACGATAAATTTACCCTAGCTTCCTTTCTGGAGGTAGCTGAACTGCTTCAGCTGAAACTTTCTCTTAGAAAGAACCAACAGGCTGAAGTGGACACCCAGCATGGAAAATTTCAGCTTAAACAGTTAATACTTGCTGAAGACTAAGCTCCTGGAGACAGTCTTCTATACAACGTAAGTCTTGTTATTACAGGACTCCCTACAGGACACAGAGAGCCCTGGGTGCCTTTCCCCAGCGTGCCTGCTACCTCTGCCCCTGCTCCCCTCGCCCGACTCTCCGCTGCCCCTTCCCAGCCCAGCTCTGCCAGGACCAGACTCACGTTACCACCAGCACGACCCAACCCAACACCAGTTTCTCACCCCGGCTGCTTTATCGGGGGTAAGATAGCACAGCAAACCCAATACTGGCGAGTCACTACTCCAGCACCTTCGATCCAAGCTGCAGCTCTCTTATACATCCTTGCAGGTCCTTACGTTTTGTACTTTTTGCTGTCCTTACCTCCTGTGGGTCTGCCACACGTTTTTTGGCTGGTTAATGACTTTATCCCTGAGCTGAGCACACAGTCTCCGGTCATTAGCGAGCATCATATGTTCATGTTGGTTATGTATCTTGGAAAGCTGCATTTGGATACGGCGTATCTTCCTCTTTGCAATGCCAGAGGTGTCTTGCACAAGCCTCCCTTACTCTTTTGATGGACTGTAGACAGCTTGCTCATTAGTCTAGTATCTAATTGCTTATCAGTCACACTCTCAAGCTCCTCATTACTTCACTTACACAGCTACAGTAATTAGATTTCACATTTCTTTAGACTCTCATGGTATTGTTTTAGCCTACTGAGGAGGCACCCATATATAATACACATATATTATAAATTATCTCCTATAATTATCATATTCATTATAATATATAACACATACATATACATACATAATGCTGCTGAGGCAAACTCAAACCTCTCCAGTTCTAAGCATTCAGGATGCTTCAGGGCCATCTCCGAGTGCTTGTTTGTCAGTTTTAACTTCTGCGAGGCTTCACCCATCTGTGACCCTTCGCTTACAAACCGTGCCCAATTGCATCGTTTTCTACTTCTCACCCACCACCGCGTACCTCTCCCGCAAAACAAAGCCTTCAGATCTGCCCACTGCAGAGATGTAAATTCTTTTAGGCAGAAACACGAATTTGATGTTTAGTACAGCAGCAAGCAGAAAAGTCGCTTGAGCCGTCAGCCCTTATTTTTTGGGATAACATAGATTTTATGCCTCTTTTTTAGTCTGATTTGATGCATTTCTTTAGCACCTATTCTCTAAGCCTCAAGCTTTTTTGCGAGATCATTCCACACATTTATTACAGCACTAAAAAAGTGACAACAATTTATTTAACTTTTCAGAACAGAATTCTGCAGACTTTGGGGCCAGATGATGTTTTTTCCCAGGGATCACACGTGAAATATGTGCTGGTGTCTGTATTTCCAGATGCAAAAACCACAGATGCCGGGTGGCATGTAAAATTGTGCACCTCTTTTTAAAGTGAATTAAATAAGTGACTGCGCCAGATGGTTAAACTTGAAAAGGCAAACAGGTAATTCCCCCCAAACTGGAAAAGGGCCATATCATCATAGGCGATGTCTGCAGAAGTAAACTAAGCAGAGCCAGAGTATGGAGCGTTTTATTTAGTGTTATAGCTGTAGAGATTGCAGTTGTTTCTAAATTGCCTCCTCATCCTGCTGTGGTGCACATTTACAGGCGCAGGAGGGACAGGTGACATCTGGGGACTGACTGGCTATCTCCTAAAGACGGGCAAACATGCCCCTCTGGGCTATGGTGCAGACATATCCTTCAGCCACGGGAAAGAGCTCTGCTCCTCTCCGCTCTGCCACCAGCTCCAGTCCCAGGTCACGTCCCCCCCAGAGCCAGCATTGTGCCTCCCCAGCTACACCCCTTCAGCGAAGCGTACAGGGATGTCCTGGTTTCGGCTGGGATAGAGTTAATTTTCTTCCTGGTGGCTGGTACAGTGCTGTGTTTTGGGTTCAGTATGAGAAGAATGTTGATAACACACTGATGTTTTCAGTGGTTGCTAAGTACTGTTTAGACCAAGTCAAGGATTTTTCAGCTTCTGATGCCCAGCCAGCAAGAAGGCTGGAGGGGCACAAGAAGCTGGGAGGGGACACAGCCAGGACAGCTGACCCAAACTGGCCAAAGGGGTATTCCATACCATGTGACGTCATGCCCAGTATATAAACTGGGGGGAGTTGGCCTGGAGGGGATCGCTGCTCAGGAACTAACTGGGCATCAGTCAGCGAGTGGTGAGCAATTGCGTTGCATATCACTTGTTTTGTATATTCCAATCCTTTTATTATTATTATTGTTGTTGTCATTTTATTATTGTTATTATCATTATTAGACTCTTCCTTTCTGTTCTATTAAACTGTTCTTATCTCAACCCACGAGTTTTCCTCTTTTTTCCAATTCTCTCCCCCATCCTGCTGGGTGGGGGGAGTGAGCGAGCGGCTGCGTGGTGCTTAGCTGCCAGCTGGGGTTAAACCACGACAGCGGAGAATGAGCAAACGCAGTGCATGAACGACGGGCGGTGAGTACAGGAACATTTTGTAGCTCTGGAGGTCAAAGTCCTGCGGAGGTCAAAGAATGGCAGATTTGGACAAAAAAACCTGAAGGGAAAAGTCTTCCTATAGCCTCGTAAAGCAGTTTTATCTAATCCTGAGCAACACCCCGAACTCATTAAATGCAGCAAAATGTGGTAGTAGAAAACCTTAACACAAGAATCCTGGGTGAAATACTCAAGACAACCTAAATGATTTAGGAACCAGATTTCCACTAGTCCCCAACCTTCTGAAAAGTTTACTTCTTGTCGACTCGGTATGAATACCTTAAAGCCTTTCCAAATTTCTTGTAACGGGATGTGTTCACTCTCCATCCTCCTCTTTACTGTTGTGTGCCGTTTCCCTGCCTTGCTCTGCCCAGAGCTGGCTGCATGTCAGGCAGCAACACGCTGGCAAGTCATCGAAGCTAAAATCAGTCCTTATAAGAAACCCAGCACGTTAAAGGTGGAGGCGGAGCGGGAGGTTTAACTCTGCGCCCCACCGGCGGATAGGAAAGGGAGACGATCCCAAAATCAGGATGAAGAAGAGCAGCCTGATGGAGGTCACCACCGCTCCCACCCCCCCCTCCCGCCTTCAATCCCCGGGGGGGAGCTTTTCGCCATGCCGAAATAAAACCTCAGCCCGGGTGGAGGATGCTGGCCCGCTCCGAGGGACGATGCTGGCCCGTTCTCCGGGAATGAATAGTGTTCCTGCCCTGGCAGGCGGCCAAGCACGGCAGCCGCCTGCGCCCGGGCTCTTCCCCGGCTCTCGCAGCCTCTTCAACAGAAGTGACACGAGGCACACTCTTGCTCACAGCCTGCTGCCGCTCAGGAGGTTGGGAGAAGAAGAGACTTAGTCCTTCACAGCTGGGGGGCTCTGACTTTGCAAGCTGAGGCGCGATTAAGATGGAGGACGAGGAGGGGGAAGAGGGGGGAGAAGGAGAGGCGAGGTGGAGAAAGGGATTCGCGGCACGAGGCTGAGTCGCTGCCTCTCCGTCACGTTTTTTCCCCCATGCCGCCCTTCACCTTAATCCCAGGAGCAGACCAGGGCACAAACCTGCAAAGCCCCCCACCCCAGCCCAGGAATCAGAAGCAGTGGCACTGTGCCCAAGCTCATTAACTCCACTGTGACACTGGGCTAATTAGATCAAGCATGGCACCACGCTACCGCAATTTCTCCGTTTCCAGGACCTCAGCGAGGATTGCTTCCCAGTGTCATCTCCTGTCCCATGGATGTATTAGCTGGAGGGGGCAAGAAAGCACATGTGCGGGCTGAGAATATAGAGACAGCAGAGAAATGGGGAGAATATTTTTATTGGCATAGTAACAATATATTGGCATGTATGTTACTATCCTTGTGCTTATATAGGGATAGGATCTTACTGGGAAGGAGGCAGATCCCAAGGAGTGACATGGCCGTGCTTGTTTAGTGCGGCACTGGGTGGGTGGCACTGGGTGGGCAACACTGGGTGGGTGGCACTGGCTGGCCAGGGGCAGCAGAAGGATGTTCCGAAAGGGACCTTGCACTCCTAATAGCGAGGGAGCTGCCCCTCAGAGAAATCAGTGGAGCCCACTGCAACCGCCCCACGTAAGTATTCGCAGAGGACTGTACATCTTCTTGGTAGCTGAGAGGTGGATTTCTCCTGCCCATTCATCATTCGTAAGAGTTTAAAATCCCAAACAGTCCTTCAAGGAGGAGAGTGTGAACGAGACCCAGGAGGAAACAAGGAGCTGCTGGAGGAAAGCCAAATATACCAGCCCGGACACCTTCAAAAGTGGTATGAAAGACATCCCAGCCAGGTGTACGGCAGCAGCCACGGAGAGGGAGCACCAGTTCACAACAGCCAGGGAGAGAAGCCGTGCAGCTCCCCTCTTTACCACCCAGCGATCTGGCCAGACCCCAAGCTATGAAGAGAGCGGGCATTTCTTCTGAAGGTCTACATCGGAGCCTGGCGTGAATAGCTACTGTTACCTGCACCCCCTAAAACCAAAGGCACCGAGGCAAAAGAGCCAGAAAGGACCTGCAAAATAAAGGTTGGTCCTTCTAAGGGCATCTCTGATCTCCTAACGGTCCTCATGGTGGGCAAACAGCAGGACTTGGGCTGTCATCTGTCCAACACACCCGCAGTCTGCGGTGCCTTTGTCTTCACAACACCACCGTGAGGAACAGAAGTGCTCTGCGGACACGAGGGGCTGAGTCTGAGAGAGCCTCAAGCCCTTGTCCAGGCTAAAATATGTCCAACTCCTATGGCATTCGATGGCAGTTGAGTGCCTAAATACCCCAGACCTTGGTGGGGCTCAGCCTCATTAGCTTGCTCCAGATGAGAGAGCTGAGAACTGAACCTGGACGCCTGCCTCGTGGTTTAACAGCTGAAAAGCCTCGTCTATCTCTTCCAGGGCAGAAAAGGTAGAGAGCGCTGCAAAAAAGGGGGGCAGAAGAGGGGAGGGACACCAAGGGGCAGGATAGGGGGGGAAAACTCACATCTAGCCACGCTGCAGGCAAGACAGAGTAAGGAGCACCCCAAAAAAGCCTGCAGTAGACCCCAGCTGAGGGCCACATGGGGGGGACCTTTAGGAATGCGCTGCTCCAGGGATACCTCCGGGCAGCATCCAGGAGGCCCATGCTGTGTGGGGAATGTGAAGAACTGGTCTTTTGTTTCATGCCCCTTTGTTTTAACCTCTTGAATCAAAGACCCCAGCTGCTACTCCGGGAGAGGCTAGAAATTAATCCAATTAAAAAATAAATTCCCTGTGGAATCAAAACTGCTTGCCGGGTGGGGGGTATGGGCATGCGATTTCTTTCTTCTGCAAAACAAACTCTTTCTTTCTAACCCACATTTCACAGAGGGGAGATACGGGCAGGGAAGCATTTGAAGCAAATAAACAAATGATCGGGATGATTTATAACCCTGGTACCAACCCACAGCTCACGGGAAGGCTCGCAGCCTCTGTCTTCTATAGCCTGCATGGCCAGAGACAGAAGCACAATGCCGTGTGCTACCCTCCAACACAAACAGTCATAGAGCAACAAAACCCTTTGCCGCTTCGTTCCACTCTTTTGTTTTCCAGGGTTTTTGGTCAGCCCAGGCTTGTGGAGCTTGACAGGTTAACCCACACTTCCTTGGTTGCGGCAGAAATGATTAAACAGGGGGGGATTGTTTAGGCCGTGAAGCAGAAGGAATTCCTTTGTTTTTGTAGATCACTCCAAGGCAGCCGAGCCCGCCGGGATGCCCAAGAAGAAAGAGGCAGGGGCTGAGCACGGAGACGGGTTTCCAGGGAGGGAGGTCATGCCACCCCTCCGCAGGCTCGGAGACGAGAGGTGGGGGGACACATTGCATCTCAGCTTCACGGCTGGAGAGAAGTCGGCCGGACCTTCTGGGTACGTGGGTGAGCAGGACCAGCAGGAGACCATGCCCGGATAGCAACCGGGGCCAAGGAGAGAGGGGGACTTTCAATAGCCAGGGCTTGGTGCCCCTAAGATCTCCTGGGAAAGGGGAAGCACATATGACAGTCACCTCTTCTTAAAGCCTGCCTTGCTTCCACCGTTAAGCCGTGCATCCTCCCTCGAGGTACACGTGGTCCTAAGGCTGGATCTCTATGGGAGTCTTACCTTCTCTCGCAGCCCCAAAATGTAACACCTTCTAGGTTATCTCCATTGACGGAGATCACTGGAGCGAATCCCAGACACCTGCTGAGAGGAGGAAAGTCTTAACCCTGTTGCGCTGGGGACACTGATGCCTTGGGACATACGCAAACTGACTGTGCTGGAGGTGGTGGAAAGGGCCAGAGCTGTAAGTGCCTGCACTCAGCTGGAGGAGTGAAGGGAAGAGGACGAGGAGATCCTGGGGTTTTGTCACCCCGTGTAAGGCAGTAACTACCTGGGGAGAGGGGAAAAGCCCCCGCAGACTTTATTTCTAAGAGCTGGATCAGAATCAGGGGAAAAAGTAAATTTAAGGCTAAAAAAGGGAGCCAGGAGTGGTTTGCTGGCCATCACTGACTTGGTTACTGTCAGCATCAGGCTGGTGGTCCAGGAGTGTTTTCACTCCTTGGGAGTCACACACCACCCAGGCGTTTGGGTTCGGGGGGGGAGTCTTGCTTTTTCCTTTGCCTGACACCCACCTCTCAGGGCAGCTTTGATTTCTGTGTCGGGAAGGAGCTTGGCAGCAGAGATCAGACCTCTGGACACCGCAAAAACACCTCCTTCTTAGCAGGCTCTGAGTCTCCGCAACAACACTAAGTGCAAGAGAGCTGGTAAATTATTAAAACAACCTTGCAACAGCTCCGAAGAAACCACCAGCGCCTCAGATTCAAAGGAAAGGCTGTGGTGTGAGAATCCCCATTAGTAACAATACGCACAGTTTGCAAGAACATATGTCCCTGCACGGAGCAGTCAACCAATCTGGGCTGTTTAACCACAATATTTCAAAGAAGTGCTTTTAATGCAGCTGATCCGTATGTTTATTTTTGAGCTGTAAAACGGGATTCTTCACTAGCCTTTCAGAACATTTCTGTAATGGACTCTATCCAAACTATCGGGAAGAAGGCTTTGCTCCAGCGGAGCGGCTGATACGTTTTTTTGGTTTTTTTAATCAAAGTCACGACTGTGGAAAAAGAATAACACAGGCAGACAGAAAGTGCATTCGCCCTCCAAAAAAAAAAAAGACAAGAGGAGCAAGACCACACTGGGACCCTCTTAAGAATGGGTTTGGATCGAAAGTGCGTGAGATGGGGACCGGGCGGATGGGAAAGGGGCAGAATTTCCGAGCCTCTTCTGATGCACATACTTGAGCACCCATTGAAAATACAGCCCTTTGCATCCTTTTCTCCTGCAAAGTGCATGGGAGGTGAACGCAGGTCCCGGTTTATCGATTGATTGATTTTTTATAAAGAATAAGAGCTCCTCGAGGAATAGCCATGCCTTTGCGGGGGGGGGGGGGAGTAAGGTCTGGTCTCCTTCCCTGCTCGATCTAATCCTAATTAAAAATAAATTACATGCTGGATGGAACTTGAAATGGCAAAGATAATCCTGTTACACACGAGGGGGCCGCCCCGCTGCCCGCTCCCGCCCGGCGGGCCCCGTTCCCAGCCGTGCAGCCCGTTCCCCGGACCCCAGACCCTGTTCCCCGGACCCGGACCCCGGCCCCCAGACCCCGGCGGCTCCCCGCCCCTCCAGCCGGCCGTCTGCGGAGCTCCCGCGGGCAGGAGAAAAGAACTCCGCGGAGCCTTTTCGTATGGAAACCAGGCGTTTGGGGAGCTTTTGTTGGCGGCGAGAGCGTGCCCCCCCCCTTCCTCCTTTCTCTCTCCCCCCCCCCCAAAACCCTCCCCGCGTCCCTGCAGTCAGCGCTGAAGCGCGATTTAAATCCCATTTCCATAAGCCGGCGCTGCGGGCAGCCCCCCCCCCGCCCCCGCTCGCGTGCCGCTCCGCGCAGCCCCCCGCGCAACGACCCGCGCAACGACCCGCGCAACCCCCCGCGGAAAGGGGCGGCCCCGCACGGAGCCCGGGATGTACCTCGTGGGCGCAGCGGAGCGGGGGGGTTTATCCGAGGGGGGGGGCAAGGGGGGGATTGGGGGGGGCAAGGGGGGGATTGGGGGGGGCATTCATTTTGTCGCCCTTCTTCCTTTAAAACGCATCTCTTTTAGGTTCCCTGACACGTGGGAAGAGGGAAGGAAGGAAGGAGGAAAGGAGGGAAGGAGGAAGGGAGGGAAGGGAAGAGGGAAAGGAAGGAGGGGAGGAAAGATGAAAGAGGGAGGAGGGAAGGAAGGAAGGAAGGAAGGAAGGAAGGAAGGAAGGAAGGAAGGAAGGAAGGAAGGAAGGAAGGAAGGAAGGAAGGAAGGAAGGAAGGAAGGAAGGAAGGAAGGAAGGAAGGAGAAGAGGGAAGAAGGGAAAGGGGGAAGGAAAAGAGGGAAGGAGGGAAGGAGGCAAGGAAGAAGGAAAGGGAAGAGGGAAGAAGGGAAAGGAAGAAGGAAAAGAGGGAAGGAAGGGGGAAGGAAGCAAGGAAGAAGGAAAGGGAAGGGAAGAGGAAAGAAGGGAAAGGAAGAAGGAAAAGAGGGAAGGAGGCAAGGAAGAAGGAGAAGGAAGGGAAGAGGGAAGAAGGGAAAGGAGGAAGGAAAAGAGGGAAGGAAGAGGGCAGGAGTCAAGGAAGAAGGAAAGAGAAGGGAAGAGGGAAGAAGGGAAAGGAGGAAGGAAAAGAGGGAAGGAGTCAAGGAAGAAGGAAAAGGAAGGGAAGAGAGAAGAAGGGAAAGGAGGAAGGAAAAGAGGGAAGGAAGCAAGGAAGAAGGAGAAGGAAGGGAAGAGGGAAGAAGGGAAAGGAGGAAGGAAAAGAGGGAAGGAAGAGGGCAGGAGTCAAGGAAGAAGGAAAGAGAAGGGAAGAGGGAAGAAGGGAAAGGAGGAAGGAAAACAGGAAGGAAGGAAGGGCATGCAGTTTCCCGGAGAGCCAGATACCCCCGAGGACCCGCAGCTTCCCTAGCTGCGGGCCGGGGCCGGCGGCCGCCCTCCCTGCGGCCGCCCGGGCACCGTGGGGCCTGGAGGCTGCGCCGGGCTCCGAGCGAGGCCTCGGTGCCTCGCGGGGCAGATGGTTTCGTTCCCCCCGGTTCGTGCCAGGTTTCAGCCTCATGCTGTTATTTTGTTCTTCTGGAACGAGACTGGTGTTGCTTCCCAGAGAGGCCCTATTAGGACAAAAAGAAAATCCTGTGAATAGGCGTAACAGGGCACCAGGAGGGATAGGTCTTAAATGTATTTTAATATGAGCGGGGCATTGTGTGTAATTCAGCGCTCATCATCGTTTAGTCAAAGAGTTATGGCAGTGATTGGGAATGAATAGAGGGACATAATGGATACATGTGGCGTTTGCTCATTATATTCAACTTAGTCCAACTCCTCTGTGGAAACTGTTCAACTTTCTCTCCCTTTAGCCTGTCATAGCGAAATAATACAGACATTGGTTCCTCGAATGGGATAGCCTGCCATGCTATTATATTTCTACAGCTAACGAGGGCTTCATAAGCCTTTGATACAGCCTGATCTTTGAAACCTTTCCAAATCTCCTCAAGCTTATGCTAAATCCTATTTGGAACTTTTTTTTTTCCTTTCTTTTTTTTTTTTTTTTTTTGTCGTCGCCTGCTAGTGCCCCCAGGCTTAAGAAACCCGGGCGGTGACATGCATACTAAAGCATGCGGGGACACCTCCTGAAAGGCGACTTACGGCGCTGATCACAGGCTCTCACGCGAGTAACACACCACTCCGGGCGCCCGGCTGAATGCCGACAACCCCCCCCCCCTCCCCGGCCCCCCGCACCCCGTTAATCCGCCCCGCGCCCGCGCACCCACCCGCGGCACGCCACGATATGCCACGCCACGCCACGGCACCTGTCCGCCCTGTGGCACGATTAGCAAAACAAACCCCACCGCTCGTTTTTACTCCGCGCTCCCCGCGCCGGCTCCGGAGAGAGAGAGAGAAAAAGACGGGGAGGGAAAAAAAAGAAAGAAAAAAAAATACAAAAACAATAAAATACAGAAAAAAAAAAAGAAAAAAAAAGAAAGAAAGAAAAGGGGGGGAAGGAATAGGGCCGGGAAAAAAAGGAAAAAAAAAAACCCCAAAGCTCGGAGAGTGACCGAAAACAAAGGCCCCCGCTCCCGCTCGCCGCCGGAGCCGCCCCGCTTCGGGGAGCGCCGGGGGGGGCGGGGGGACACGCGGCCGGGGCGGGGGCCGCCCGCGCCCCGCCGCTTCCCATTGGCTCCGGCGGCCGCTCATTTGCATAGCGCCGTCTATGAAAGGCGGTGCGGCGGGGTGGAGGGGGCGCAGACGGCGGCCGAGCGGGGCGGCGGGGCGGCGGCGGCGCCCGCTGGAGCGCGGTCTCGCCCGTTCACCCCGGAGCTCCGCCGTCGGGCTGAGCTCCACACACGCACCCCCCCACACACACACATACACACCCCCCCCGGCAGGGGCCATGAGCCCCCTGCGGCTGCTGGCCGTCGCCAGCCTGCTGGCCCTGTCCCGCTGTAAGACGGTGAGGTACCGCACCGACGAGGAGGGCGTGCCGGGCACGGTGATCGGTACGTTGGCCGAGGAGATGCCGGTGAAGGCGCCGGGGGAGATGAGCTTCCGCCTGATGCGGCAGTTCAGCAACAGCTCGTTGGTGCGGGTGCGGGAGGAGGACGGGCAGCTGAGCATCGGCGAAGCGGGGCTGGACCGGGAGCGGTTGTGCGGGCAGGCCCCCCAGTGCGTGCTGGCCTTCGACGTGGTGAGCTGCTGGCGGGAGCGCTACCGCCTGGTGCACGTGGAGCTGGAGGTGCGCGACATCAACGACAACGCGCCGCGCTTCCCCCGCGCCCAGATGACGCTGGAGGTGTCGGAGAGCGCCGCGCCCGGCACCCGCCTGCCGCTCGAGGTGGCCGTGGACGAGGACGTGGGCTCCAACTCCATCCAGAGCTTCCAGGTCTCCCTCAACAGCCACTTCGGCGTGGAGGCGCAGACGCGGGCGGACGGGGCGCGCTGCGCCGACCTGGTGCTGCTCCAGGAGCTGGACCGCGAGCGCCAGCCCTCCTACACGCTGGAGCTGGTGGCCAAGGACGGCGGCAGCCCGGCGCGCTCGGGCACGGCCACCGTGCGCGTCCGCGTCCTCGACGCCAACGACAATAGCCCCGCCTTTGCCCGGGGCTCGGTCACGGTGGAGCTGCCCGAGGACGCGCCGCCCGGCTCCCTGCTGCTCGACCTGGATGCCGCCGACCCCGACGAGGGCCCCAACGGCGAGGTGGTCTACGCCTTCGGCAGCCAAGTGCCCCCCGAGGCGCGACGGCTCTTCCGCCTCGACCCGCGCTCGGGCCGCCTCACGCTGGAGGCCGCCGTCGACTACGAGCGCACCCGCACCTACGAGCTGGACGTGCGCGCCCAGGACCGGGGCGCCAGCCCCCGCGCCGCCACCTGCACCGTTGTCGTGCGCCTCACCGACGTCAACGACAACGCGCCGCGCATCAGCATCAGCGCCCTCCGCGGCGCCGCCAGCGCCGCCGGCGTGGCCTACGTCAGCGAGGCAGCGGCCAGCGAGAGCTTCGTGGCCCTCGTCAGCGCCTCGGACCGCGACTCGGGCGCCAACGGGCAGGTGCGCTGCAGCCTCCGCGGCCACGACCACTTCGCCCTGCAGCGTGCCTACGAGGACAGCTACATGATCATCACCACGGCGGCGCTGGACCGCGAGCGCATCCCCGAGTACAACCTCACCGTGGTGGCCGAGGACCTGGGCTCGCCACCCTTCAAGACTGTCCGCCAGTACACGGTGCGGGTGAGCGACGAGAATGACAACGCCCCACTCTTTGCCAAGCCCCTCTACGAGGTGGCCGTGCCAGAGAACAACCCGCCGGGCGCCTACATCACCACCGTGGTGGCCCGGGACCCTGATCTCGGCCACAACGGTAAGGTCACCTACCGGCTCCTGGAGACACAGGTCATGGGGGCCCCCATCTCCACCTACGTCTCGGTGGACCCCGCCACCGGGGCCATCTATGCCCTCAGGACGTTCAACTATGAGATCCTCAAGCAGTTGGACCTGCGGATCCAGGCCACCGACGGCGGCTCCCCGCAGCTCTCCAGCAGCACCCTGGTCAAAGTGAGGATGGTGGACCAGAACGACAACCCTCCCGTCATCATCCACCCCGTGCTCACCAATGGGACGGTGGAAATCGGCGTGTCCAGCAAGACCTCCCGTGACTCCCTGGTGGCCCAGATCAAAGCTCGAGACGCGGATGATGGGGCCAATGCCGAGCTCACCTTTGCCTTCCTGGAAGAGCCCCGGCAGGACCTTTTCACTATCAACCCGAGTACCGGGGACATCGTGCTGAGGGGCGACCTCTCTGAAGAGCTGGGACAGCTGTTCAAGGTCATCCTCACCGTGACGGACAACGGCAGACCCCCCCTGGCCACGACCGCCACAGTCAACTTCCTGGTGACTGCCACTGCTCCTTCCAGCATGCAGGAGATCGCCAAGCCCAGCTCCTGGGAAGGAAAGGCTTTGCAGTGGGACATCCCTCTGATCGTGATCATCGTCCTGGCGGGCAGCTGCACCCTCCTCCTGGTGGCTATAATCACCATCGCCACCACCTGCAACAGGCGCAAGAAGGGGAACGAGATCAAAAACAACGCTTCCTTGAAGGACCAGATAGACATCTCCCACCTGGAGAAGGGCCGGCCGGAGGAGGGCAGCCAGAGGGGGAATGTCTTCGAGGTGCGAACCTTTCCCAGCAAAACCTCTTTCACCAGCCCCGACCCTTCTCCAGCTGCCGAAGAGATCTCCACCGCTGAGAGCGGCAGCGACAGCGCTTGCCTCTACGAGGGTCAGAAGAGGCTGAGAGGACCGAGCGGGGAGGTAAGGTCCCACCGGGGGGGAAGGGGGGTAGAGGTGGGAGAGGGATGTCTCGGGGGACGTGGATCGCCGCGGTGCAGTTCTGACGTTGATTTACCCTTCGCTACTTCCCTCTCTCACGTCTCCTTTAATCCCCCCCCACCCCAGCAGGGTTTTGCCGCCGCTCCGAGTTACGGCAAGGAGCCTGCTCCCCCCGTGGCCATTTGGAAGGGACACTCGTTCAACACCATCTCCAGCCGAGAGGCAGAGAAGTTCAGCGGCAAAGACAGCGGCAAAGGCGACAGCGATTTTAACGACAGCGACTCGGATATCAGCGGAGATGCCCTGAAGAAAGATCTCATCACGCACATGCAGAACGGTAAGGGCTCGGCCCCTGCTCCCGGCCGCCCCCGCGGACGGATGGATGGGCGGCCGGGGAGGTGGACGGAGGGACCCGTCCCTGGGGCGCAGGGGCTAGGTCGGGCAGCTGGAGGTGGAAACCTGACGCTGCGTGGCTCAAACAGCCCGGCTCTTCGTCTCTTTGCAGCAGGCTGCTAGATGCCGGCTGCTCTCGGCACTGAGTGCCCAGCACGAATTAGCAGATGCTGGAAGTACTGTAGTGTTGGGGTTTTTTTCCTCCCCAAAAAGCTTCCCTTAAAGTTAGGATTGTGGGGAGCGTCCCTAACAAAACGACATAACCTTCCCAAGCGTGTTTTGTCGTCGTGCCGTAGAGCATCGCCCCCCGGCTCCTGCCGTCAGTGCACTGAATCATCCCGTGACTGATAACTCTGAGGATTACGAATGATGTGGATTTATTCCTGCAGTAACGACAGGTTTCTCCTCCTCTCTCTCTCTCTGTCTCTAGGTCTGTGGGCATGCACGGCCGAGTGCAAGATCCTGGGCCACTCGGACCGCTGCTGGAGCCCCTCCTGCGGCCGAGCCAACCCTCACCCTCCTCCCCATCCTTCAGCACCCCTCTCCACCTTCTGCAAGAGCACGTCCTTGCCCCGCGATCCCCTTCGCAGGGACAACTTTTATCAAGCCCAGCTGCCCAAAACAGTGGGGCTTCAGAGCGTCTACGAGAAAGTGCTGCACAGGGACTTTGACCGGACGATCACGCTCCTCTCCCCGCCGCGCCCCGCACGGCTCCCCGACCTTCAGGAGATTGGGGTGCCCCTCTACCCAGCCCCCTCGACTAGATACCTGGGCCCCCAGACTGACGCGGCTGAGAAAGTGTAGCCCAACACGTTCCCCACCCGAGTACACACGTCCCTGCGCGCACACAACTAGGTCACTCCCTAGAGCCTTTAAGTTATTGACCAGATCCAGTGTTGTACGTGTAAATACGCAAGATGTGCCTTAAAAATGAAGTCGTTGGGAGAGATTTCCAATCACGTCAGTACTGTTTGATATTTGCAAACAAAAAAAAAAATTGTTTGTAGTTAATGTAATTTTTATGAAATGTGCAGTATTTAAATTTTTTTTTCATGTTTTCTACATCAGGTTTTTTTCTTTTTTTTTTTGCTTTTGGTTCACCCATGGCCTGCCATTTTTTGTAGTGTTTTTAACCTGTACATTGTGTAATGTAATGTTTGTACATAATGAAAATTGGTTATATTTTTATATAATAAAAGCTTAAAAAATGGGAATTCTTGCCAAAGGAACTGTCTGAAAGACACAATAATAACTAATAATAATATCCTGAATATGTAGAACCTTGTAAGGGAAATTCCTCTTTCACAGTGTAATAATAACCTAAGCAACCCAGTGTACTGAGAACTTTGCCTTGCCAAATGTGACTTGTATTTCTTGAGTCTGTGGTCAACTTAAAGTTAAGTGTTATTTAATTGCCTTTGGTTCCTGTAATCTGTGTCACTGATAAACACTAATAAAGGTTTTGTGATGTGTCGGAGGGATCTGTTCATGGATTTCATGCTTCACAGCGTAGAGGTCTTTACAGGTCAACAAAAGTATTTTCTGGAGAGAAATGCAGTGGGGAGGAGCGTGAACGATGCTACCGTTAGTCTCGCTCACCCTTCGTCTCTGGCAATACCTCACTGGAGGTTTAGCTCTAGAGATTTTAATGATGGCTTGCGGGGTGGGAGGGAGGGCTGCGTGACGGAGCTGGCCTTTGCTTTTCGCTACCTGGTCTGAGCTCTTCCAGCCTGACCCTTCACTGGTGGGAAGCGGTGTAATTTTAGTGAAGCAAGTGGGGCTATGCCTGTCAACTGAAGTGTTCGTGCTGTGCAAATACCTTTGCGTCTGCAGCCACGCGAGCACTTTGCTTTCTGATCTGGCTGAGACGTTGACTTGAGTCAAGCTGCATAGGTATGTGCTTATACATTTATCCCTTGTTAAGGCAGCCTTACTAAAGGACAGTAACGTGCATTTGTGGACATATATTTATACATCAAGAGAGATAGGCTTATGTTTGTGCACAAACCAGAAAGAATAGATGCTGATTATGTTGAGATTGTCTGTGACACACATTCTGTCTCCTCCCAGAAATGACAGTCCTGAAAAAAATCATACAGAGCTTTGAAATTCCCTCCCCTCAAGGTTTCAAGCTAAAAGCAGTTCTCAAATCCTTCCGCTGAAATCAGGTATAGAATAGCATTTAACGAAACAAACTGAAATATGAGCGTTTCTTCCTGTGTTCAAAAAAACGCTTACACCAGAGATAACACTTCTACTGGAGTTTTAATATTAGATTGAACTTTTCCAAAAGGAATAGCTGCTCCTCACTTGGAGTATACAATTTCACATTTTGTACAAATCAATAATCCAGAGATATGTACATGGCAAAGCTTTTGGTTTTTACCGTGAATTCTTCAATTATATGTCTAATTAGTATGGTACACATATATAGAAGATGACTCACAAAGAAAATAAAAAGCCGCCTTAGACGTAAACGAGGCCCTATTAGACTTTGCGTCTCAAAATGTAAGTAGAAAACAGTATCCCACTTGCATGTCCCTTAACCAACAGAAATTCCCCCCAACTTCCAGCTTTCCCAAGCCCACGTAGCAAGAGTGGCAGAGCCTGACCAAGTTTTTATGCACACATGGTCTGAGTTTTAACAGGGCCTTCATAGAAGTCACTACGTGAAGATTTGTGGTGGGCAGAGAGCTTCCAGAGGCTGAAGGGAATTGAAATCAGGCTGACGCAAGACTCAGCTGGGAAGCGATGTCTGTGTAAGAGCTTTTATGGGCAGGAAAATAGGTGAGCGTTTCTGGCGATTCGTCTAAACCCGGTAGTAAAAAATCATGATGCGTCTAATGAACTAAGAGGGTCATCTTGGTTAAATTTAGAGCTGAAGCTGGGGCTGAGGGCTGGGTGCTGAGAAGGAAGGCTGGGAGCCTCCCTGCCAGCTAATCATCAGCGATGCAGAGCAGCAAGCCTGCATGTGAAGTAATTGGTCATAACTCTGAACGCGGGGAGGGAAAGGCTCTACGTCACACAAGCAGGGCAGTCTGATCAGCTGGTTCTTCCTCAGCTAGTTCAAAAGCCTGGGTTCCACACTGCAACCCCTCCACAGCAGGTCCCCAGGCTCTCCTGAGGGAGGCTGGCAGAAGGTCACCGCAGCCGACGGACAGTTCATCGCCTTGGGTTGAGGTGTCCAATTCCCGCTGTTGCCTGCAACAGAACCTGTGCGCTTCTGCGTCGATGCTCCTCGCTGCCTAGCCAGGAGTTTGGGCCACCCCAGTGTGAGGCAGTCTTGAAATGAGGGGAAAATAAAGTCACCTGTTCCCATTCCCAAAGCAGCTTTCAGCAGCAAGCAGCTACAGTCTCGCTGGGGTCAGGGATCTGTCTGTTCTGGGGTCCTACGTGCTGCCAGTAAAATGTGGGAATTCATCCACTCAGCATTTAAATCTGAGCCTGTCACTTTGCAGGGATTCTCTGGCTAGTGGAAAGATATGGACCTCTTCTGAGAGCTTCTGACCTTGGCTTGGGGACAGCTCGGGTGCGTCACTGAAGCTCCTGATCTCCCCTTTGCCTCTAAGGGCGAGGGGCAGCAGCCCAGACTCCTTTAACTTTTAGGTGCCTAAAATTAGGTGAGGGAAATCCCCGAGCTCCATCAGACAAGAGCGCGCATCGGCCAAAATGCAGATGAGTGGAGAGGGGAGCCCAGCGCTTAGCTCCTGGGCAGGGCCCCTCGAGTCAAACATTTGCTCCATCGCTGCTATTTCACGGTGTACATCCCGTTTTTTTTCTTTTAGTTTTTGATTAACATAACTGAGATTTTTGCTAACATACTTCAGAAATTAATACAGGCCTATCAATTAAATTCCATTTACTCACCAAGCTTGGTGAGGCATCAGCCCTGTGTCACACACAGCAGACGAGACTGTGCGGCCACACAACCTCTCCGTGGCAGAGAGCTGCCCTCTCCTGCCTGCCTTTCCCCTGCTCGGGGCAGAGGTGAGGAGGGGCTGCAGGGACACGGGACTGGAGACAGCACTCTTTCGCTGAGCCAGCATTAATTCTGTGGCCCAAACTGGCTACAGCAGCTGGACATCACAAAAACCCTAACACTGAGCTTGAGCCTGCTCCCGCAGAAGTCTCTGGTAGTCGCCTATGATGGAGCAAAGCACCCTCAGCTCCCTTCACAGTCAGCGGGGAGAAATAGGCACTTTTAGGACGTGAATCATCTCCTCCTGAGCCAGCCACTGAAAATAGGTCTGGTGTATTGCACTGGGAGAAGTTCCCCATCCCTCCCTACATGCAGCCTGCAGCGGTGGTAGATGTTTGCACTGCAGACATCCAACATCTAGTGAAACGAATCTCACCCTATGTGCTTCCAAAAACTGCCAGGTAGTTTGCTGTTAGCAATCGCCATGAGACCATCCGATCTGAGCATACTGACCGTGAAATGCCTTGTCTCCTGAGTGCCCCAGAAATGTTCTGGGACTGCAGGCTTGCAGCTGCCACCCTGGAGACCTTGGGCAGACATCCAAATCTGTTTTAATTGTCAATAAATTAAATTAATTTTCCGAAAGTCTAGACTGTTTTGCCTGTGACGGTAATTGGTAAGTGATCTCTCTGTATCTATCTTGACCCATGAGCTTTTTCATCTGATTTTCTCCCCATGTCCTGTTGAGGAGGGAGAGTGAGTGAGCAGCTAGGTGGGGGTCTGGCTGCTGACCAAGGTCAACCCACCACAAACACCAAGAGAACAAGATCCCAGAGATGCCTCCTGTGCCGCTTTAGCCAAAAAAATAAAGTCAAATTCCCACTGACCTGCTCTTCTCTCCTGTGCCTCTTGAATGCCTTCAAGGGTCTTTCATGTTTAATGATGTGTGATGGAATCAAACACTACTGTGAGGTGCCTAATTCTGGTTTCTGCAGTGCATGCTCTAGATGCAGCACTCATGGTAAAATGGGGTGGCAGCACTCATGCTTGTAAGTGGATATGGCTGTGACCTCTGGGATGGGGGTTCAACCGTGTGAGCTCAACACATGCGAGAGATGCTCAGAAAAAGCTGCTTGGAGCAGGCCCTGAAGGCAGAGACACACCAGGGTGGGATTTAGCCAACAATTCAGACAGATGTGCCTTTTGTGGTCAATGCGTAGGGGTCTACATGAACGGCAAGCATCTCTACTCCTGTGGCAGACGGTGAGGGCTGGTGGGTGCACTGTCACCAAAGGGGATGGTCCACCTTTCTCTCCATCTCCAGTTTCATTTTCCAATGACTCCTTTGCCACCAGCACCCAGGAAAGTCATCTGCCCATGGGCAGATGTACAAAAGTACCAAAACCAGCTAGATTTCTGCAGGTTTAGCTCAAACAGGGGTCAGGCAAATGTCAGACGCTGTCAGGGAGGGGGCAAAGAGGGAGGAGGCCCCCAGGGCCTGAGAAGAAGGCAGGACTGTGCTTTTGGGCAGCAGCCAACAAGTAGATCAGCCTATATGTAATGTAAAACCTCTGGAGGCTTCTAGGTGATTTCAAGGTTGGCCAAGAAGGAACATCATGCCTTTTGGATGATTCGAAGGCTTGGCATCACTAGTGATAATGCCCGCTCGCTCCTCAAATGTCACCTAAGCCCAAATTTAGGGTGAAGAATGTGGACTAGTAAGTGGGGAGAAGTAAGTGTTACTTCCCACCGTATATGCCAAGGTCTTCAAGCGTTCCTTATTTAAGAGGATGCTTTGCAGAAGCTCCCTGGAGTTGGGTTTCCCCTCCTTAAGCAGTGATAAAGATCCCTCTGCTTGCCCGTCCTTCATGATGGATGCACAAAGTTGGTTTCGCACCACGGTGCCTGGGGAGGGTTAAAATCCTGGGAGCTGAATTGGAAAGGGAGCAGATGGCCACCAAGTTGAGAAAAACACTGACTTAGCCTGGATGTGAGAAGCCAGTGGGTTCATTCAGTTGGTAATTATTCATTATTTTTGAGTGGGCAGCAGCATCCTTGGGGGTCACAGGCATGAGCACCTATTTTAGCCTGCAGCAGGCAAACCCCGCTTGCCCGTCAGCTCCGGCCGGTACTTTTCGAGTGAGGGCGACCTACCGCCCCGCATGTGAGTGCTCTAGTCAAATGCTGTTTAAGGATGCAGAGGTTTTTGTGGTAACTCCATCTTTCAAATTTGAAGGCAGGTGTCTGTTCCAAGCCCAGTTGTGCTCCATTGCCTTAACCTACACAGGGTGAATGTGCTGGAGGCCAGAGGTGGAGGCTGCCTCGTACCTGTTCTCCCCTCCCAGTTGACTACTTCAGATCCCAACACAACATCTGCTTTCCAGCTACCTCCAGCCATGAAACAGTTGACTCACAGTTTACAGGTCGTTCTTAAATGAAGGTATTGGGCCTCAGCAGTAAGGTTTTATGGTCACGTTTGTCCTCTGGGTTATCTGACTGCCATGGGATTTGGGCATTTCTGTCCTGGCATGAGCACACAGGTGGCTGCCAGAGCTCCCAGTTCCCACCATGGCAAAGCCACCTCTAGCCTTTCTTCTGGATCTAAAGCAGACACATAGTGGGACCAGCCTTTGTGCCCACCACAGATAGATGGGTACCAACACCTTAGCAGCTTCCCAGGGTCTCGGGGTGGATGGTCCAATGCTGGGTGCAAGAAATGACATTTCTCCCTGCAGCTGTCTGCCAGGCAGCCCCTGCCCATCTTCGCAGCCCGGCTCCTGGGACCCTTCGCCCACCCGCCTGCTAGCTGTAGCCTTCTGCCGGGGTGATGAGCCCTGGCCCTGCCTGGGTTGGCTGCTCTGCGGATGGTCGCTGTAACCCCGGCCATGAGCTCCATCCCCTCGGGATGGGGCAGCTCACCGAAGAACAACCATCCCAAAGGACCCTGCAGACAAGGCGTCCCTTTCCCCACAGGCTCATGCTCTCTGTAGAAATATTCGTTACAGTTAAAACAAAATGTCTCAAGGATAACTCAAATTTGTTCCTGCAAGAAGACGGAAGTTTTGCAAGAGGTCAGCAGAGGCCATGATGATGGACAACTCTGTAAAATTCCGTCAGAGGGACAGAGACACAAAGAAAAGAAGAAAGGGCAACAGCTGCCTCTCTTCACCTGGAAAACTCTTCTCCCTCCCACTCACAGTGAGAAAAAGACCAAAAAAGCCGGGAGTTTGGGGGGACAGGAGAGAGGGACCCACATGACGTGGGACTAAGCTGTCTCAAGGCTGCAAACACACAATGGTTTTGGAGGACAATCCCCAGTAAAAGAACTAATTTCATTATGTACAGAGGATCCTCAGCTTAATTCATCCTCTCTTTTCATTCAAAACATGTCCACTGAATTTGGAAGAAATTCAAGAATCCTGACCTTCCAAGAATCCTGACCTTCCAAAAATCCTACGGCAGGCACCAAGAGCAGGTTCAGTGGACAACTAGCTAGAGAATAGCATGAAGAGGCACCTCTGCAGATTAAGATGTTAAAATTGCTTTTGCCTACAAATTTGCTGCCACCTGAACCTCTGCATGTGGGGCAACCATGCATTTGACGTGTGACCCCTGAGCGGGGGCATCCCCTCCCCAGCTCTTTGCTGAGGCTCCTGGAAAATAATTCACCGAGGTCTCCTCCCTCCCCAGAGTTTAATTTCGCTGCTGTACCAAAGGGGTTCCTCCTCCCTCCCTTGGGGGCTAGACCACTTCAGAAATGGGATTCCGCCAGGGCTGGCAGCCTGCTGTGACCTTTGCCTGTTTGAGTAATGCACGATAACGAGAGATCTGAGATACTTCTGAACACACAGCTTGGCAGGATGTTAATTAAAACAGAGTAACGCTACCTCTACCTTTTGCAGGGTCGTAGCTCAGAGCACTTTATGAGCGCCTAGGAGGTAAAGGAACATGTTCAAGGCCACACAACACATCTATGAGGGAGCCGGGAGTAAATCCAAGTGCTTTTTGTTTACGTTATCAGCATACAACCTGGCGTATGCAATGAATCCAGGACAAAACCAGGTGGATGCACCAGAGACCAGTGGCATGAGAAGGCAGAAAATTTGCTTCCAATCGCTTCGCTTGAAAGGGAAGGAGCATCTTGCCTCCATCCTCACTCACTCACACCAGCAGCAAACCATCACTGTCCAAATCGCCTTTGTAAAGGTCACCGCGGTCCCTCGCTCCCCTGTCGGATGATAAAGAGGTTCAGACTGTTGCTTCCAAATTCATGGCTCCTTTGGGCGCCAGGATGGCTGGAGTTCTGCTTCGTTTTACCACCCTGTCGTGACCTGGGTTTTCTTAGCAGTTATTTGTTTTTATTTATTTAACTGCATAAACTGATTATCCATGTAACAACTTCAATCAATTATCTGCGGCAAAGAACTTCTCTGGAACTTAATTAGCAAAGTTCTTCCCTGACCTAGCAATATCTGATTGCATCATATAAGAGCTTAACTTTGAAATGGCAACACAGTTCATTAAAAATAACTAATAGCTGCAGGGTTTAAAGATGTAAATGTTAATTTTCTTAATGAGAAAAAAAAAAGGGCATGCAGACTCTACCTGTCTGTATTCATTATACTGTGTCCACATGGGATGACTCACATTTGCAAAACTCAGGTTTAATTAACATGCTTATTTTTACAATGATATTTCTCATTATAATAAATTAAATGTTTAAACAGCCAGTGCAAACATTTTGATCCAAGACAAAAATGCTTGCACAGTGCTAGTTTAAGCATTTAATTTATTATAATCCTTTCCATAACAAATGCCTTAGAAGTTGATTTTTTTTTTTTTTTCCACTGTGAAAGGCTATTAGTATTATTTCCTCTGGTAACGTTTAATCCAAGACAATCAAAAATGTAAGGCGTGAACAAAACTGGACTGGAAGCAATGATGATAAATGAGATAGTGAAGGAATCTGCCTGCACCGGAGCCTGCAGCTGGTGCCAGCTCTGCGGCCAAGCTGCACCCTGGCAGGCCGCGTTGTCATGAGGAACTTATACACAAATTAATCAATTTAATGACACATTTCATCCCAGAGAGCATCTACCCCCCGGGCGTACCGGGGGGGGGGGGGGAATCTTTTCTAAAGAAGAGCCCCTTCCAGTGGGAGTTTGCTTGCTTTTAAACCCCATCCCGGCTGGAGAAGGGGGCTGGATGTGGGTCCTGACCAGGGGGGGAATGTCAAAGCCCCCCCCGCTGCCGGCGGGACCCCCGCACCCCCCGGGGCCGCCGCTAGATGGGGGTACGGACCCGGCGGTCCTTGCCCTGCCGCGGCCGGGGGAGGGAGGGCCCGAAAATTGGGGCTGGGGAGGGCGGGGGGGGGGGAAACATGGGGAGTAAGTGGATGCAGCAGATGCAGGAGACTCCGGCATCCTCCCCCGTGAAAGCGGAGAGGGAGGGGGCTGTGCTAAACTCGTGATTTTTTGCAAGATTTAGGAGCTCCCTGGTCAACGTAACTCCTGATTTTGGTGGAGTTTCCAGCCTGGGGGTCGGTGCGGGACAAGAGGTTCAGCCATGGAATCAGCAGCCCTCCTTTCAACAAGACTCAGCTGCTCATTTCTAAAAAGCTTCTGGCCCAGCTCCTGCATGGCTGGGGTCCTGGGGGGGCAAGGAGGGTGTCCTCCTCCCCTTGGTGTAAATTCCCCAAAGGCGATACTATTCCCCAAAGGCGATACTATTCCCCAAAGGGATGCCGGCTGAGTGGGATCCAGATGGGGACGTGAAGCCTGGCGAGAGGCAGGGAGAGCAGGGCATGGTGGGGGCTCCTGGGAGCACAGGGAGAGCTGGAAGGGATGCTCGGTCCGGCTGGGAGGTGGGAGCCAAGCTCCATCCGACTTTCCTCAGGTTTGTGCCCCCGGGAGACATCTCCTGCATGTCCTCGGGGGAAATTTCCACTTTTGAGCTGGAGCGGAGTCTGCAGAAAGAAACGGGCCAGGAGGCAAAGTCCACTCGAAGTGGTCAAGTCTTGCAAGGGGTAAAGCCAAGGTAGGGTCGTGCAAGCACGTGAGGAAAGCCCACGTCTTCAAAGCCCCCGAGCAGCTAGAAAAACACAAGGCAGCGAGCCGTGTGGGCTGGGGACAGGCACGCAAGGACCCGCTGTGGGTCCCCAGCGTAAAGCCACCAGCATCCCCTGCCACCATCCCACCCTCGCATCCAGGAAAGCTCCCACCCTGGTTTGGCCGCCTGGAACTGATGTCAAATAACCGTAGCTGTACAGGATATTTCAGTGATGCTGAAAAGTTAGTCTGCAAGTCACTCCAGTTTAGTACGTAATTCAAATAAGTATATCGTTTGAATTAATAAGTAAAGCCTTTCAGGGGAATCTCGTTATGCTATGAAGAGCATTAGCAAAACACAAGTTGGGAATCAGTTTAGCCAGTTGACAAGCTACAAACCAGCCGATGGTCCAGGCTGAGCCAAATCAGCAAAGGAGAAGTGAAAGCTCTCTTGGATTTACCTCAGATGAATGATCGTGACCAATTTTTTAAAGAAACGGGCATTAAAACACTCATGGACAAATTACCAAGTCTACCCAAACCACTGAATTAAATTCAGGGGTTGCTCATGGTCTGACAAACGTCCTGCCAGAAGGCGCCCATTTATTTTTCACTGCTTGCTGCTTGACAAACCGCTGCGTTCACAGAAAACTCAGCGGATTAATAAACCGATCCCACTGCTTAACTAATTGCGAAAAGCCAAAAAGTAATTTGAGTAGTAGGACGATGGTCATTACAAAAATATCCACTGACTTTGGAAAATTGAGGGCACAACATTTTTACCTCGGAAGGCAGCTTTATGTAGGCCACAAAGTGCCTTGGGTATTTCTTAAAGTCCTCCAGTGTATTCATGTATTATTTCCTCGGATATTCAGTATATTTTTCCAGCAGGCAAGAAACTGGGGCTTCTGTGTACAAGTTTCATCTGCTCAAAATGTGAAAAAATATAGATCCCCTTAGCACATTCTGCTACAGTAGAAGCAAAGTGTAAAAGAAAAATTCCAAATATGTAGATTTAAAAATAAAAACACAGAACTCTCTCCTCCCTGAAAGGGATTTGAAGCAAAAAAACCCCTGGGCTACAGATAGGTCTAGACTTTAATTGTCGAGTTGCCTAAGAAGAATTGTTGGCCTGAGGTCATTTTAATCAGGTTGCATGTCAGCTTGCAAAATCTCCAAATTAGCTTACAGCTCGGGGAAAGAAAGATGTTTTTCTTTCCTGAAGAACGCAAACAGATTGTTGTGACATGTTCTCAGTCATCATGACAGATCAGATCCCTGCATTGCGCTGCGAGCCGGGAAAGAAGTCAGCCGCTTCTCCGGCTCCTTCGGAGATTTGGGCATCTCCCAATTTGTCAGAGGCAGGGATGGAGTTTATAGAAATCCTTCTGAAAGTGAGGTTTATATGCAAAGACTCTGATAAAAGAGATTGACCTTAATTGGGAAACAAGTTTCTTTCACAATTTTTAACAACCTCCAGGCCTTCCTAGCAGTCTGATGAAAGGGAAGTTGTGAAAAGAAACAATCTGTATTTATGCAGCAGGAACTATCATACCCCGAGCTGCGCGGAGAATGACAAGGAACCGGCTCATCCTTTTAAAAAAAGGATTAATTTGCCATTTTCTTCCCGAGTTTGTAAAAAGTAAGGCTGTGGGTGGATTTCAAAACAGCCTGAGTACTTTAGTTAAGATTTACGGCAGGCTCTGAGCCCGTGTGAGGCTCTGCGCGTTGCTGCGGAGCAGCTGAACTGGGATGGTGTCCCTCCCAGAGTGTCCTCAGCCTATGTGTCCTATTCAGTCCCTTGGCTCTAGCACATTTGGATGCTTTTTTCTTTTCACTTCTCCATGTTCGGTTTTTCATCTGCATCATCAAATGGCTGCGGCGAGATCACAGCGGGGAGAGGAAGCAGGCGGACAGGACCTGGGGTGGTGACTTGGTTTCATCTTGATGGGCTACCAGAGGGAGAGGCAAGTGCAAATTCATGACAACTGGCTGATAGTGGGACACGTCTCACCTATCTGGTGGCCCCCACGGGTCTGCACCTCAACTAGTAACCAGCAGTATCTCGCTCACAGGAAGAAGGAAAGAAACAGATGTCTCCAAACGGCAATTCCTCCGACTTCTAGCTGCTACCTCTTTCTCTTAACTAGTTCAGGCACCTTATTTAGGGAAAATGAATCTATCTGTCCTTGGTAGTGGCCAAGGGCTCAGTGTTGCCTACAGCCAGGAAAGGACACAGGCAGAAGTAGGAGCCCTGCCCCGAGACCCCGGCATGCTGCAAACGTCGGTGCATGCCTGGGCAGAGACGGACCTGGGGCGGCTTTGCTGGAACAGGAGAGGATGGGACGTGCAGCAGGTGCTCCCGCGTTCGCCACAAAGGAGCCGTCCTGAGTAGTTGACGTAAGACCCCCAGGCCTTTAAAATTGGACAGGACAAGAGGGTGGGGGGATCTCTCCTTTGGGACAACCCCAGTGGCAGCAGAAGAGACTGTATTTCCCTCTCCCTGCTTTTTCTTTCTGTGATTCTGCAAGCCAAGAGAAGTCACAACCGTACGTCTCTGGGAGCTGCCAGTTTCTTTCTCCCAAAGGCCTCCTCATTGACAGCGGAAAAATCTTCATCTTCCCTGTTGTAGGAGTTTGAGGACTTTTTTGTTGTTGCTGTTCGCTGGCTCCCTGCCATCAGCCCTGGTGGGACCCAGGGCAAGGCAGCAGTGCCATGCAACCCAGATGTCAGCAAACCGTTAATCCCAAGGGACAGAACCCCGGGGTGAGATTCCCGCTGCAACTTCTCCAATTAGACGGCTTACCTCCTGCTTCGCCTCCGCTTTAGCCATTTCGGACCTAACATATTTTATTGTTCAGGCTCCTAGTTAAACGGCTGGGAAGCTCTGGATGCAAGCACGCAGAGATTACTGGTTCAATAATAGAGTCGGGCACGTTGGCTTTACTTCGTTTTGCTAATAAAGCTGCAAAATAAAGCTGTTGACTTTTCTTTCATCAGCATCAGCCCCATGAGGCTCTCCCATGTCTCGCCTGGTGATTAGAGCGGAGGGCTGGGAACACGGGTCTGGAGTTCAGCCCTTAATGAGCCACCCGTTCAGTGTGTTTCACTTGGGGCTCTTGACCTCTTTGCACCTCGGCCAAGTCAGCTGTAAAACTGGCTGAAGGGCAGACCTTGTGGAAACGAGCCACCGTGCCCCAGTTGAGCCTTGAGTCCAGGTTTCCCAGGTAAACACAAAATAAAAATCAACAACAATTTGAATCTGCAGCCACACAGCTCAAACGCCACGAGAACGTCAGGCCTTGCCAGCGTAAACAGCGTCAGTCTCTGGGGTCCCCCGTTACAACATCAGAGCAAATCTAAGTTGCATCCCTGTGATTTATGCTGCAGCGAAAAAACAAGGTGCTGCAGACACCAGCACAGACAAGGCAACGCAGTGCCAGCTCCGGTACCCGGGTGCACCGGCACCTGCAGCACTGAGCAGTGCTGGGAAAACCCGGGTGGCATGCACCCATCCAGGCGGGGATGAGATTCCCCCAGCCGTAGGGAGCGAGGTCCCCGTTACTCTCTAAGTCTCAGAGCCGCGAGACAGCCCACAGCCCATCCCTTCTCCAGGAAGGCTCCTCATGACGAAACCGGCAGGAACCGGGCCAAAATAGTTCCATCCTGATCCCACAGCCAGGATGGCTACAGCTGCTGGTAGCTCTGTTTTAGCACTCACTGCTCAACGTAAGAGGAGGAATGGAAGGAGGAGTTCGTGTCTGGTACAGCTTGTCTGCTGTGTAACACCTTCTGGGTGCGATGGGGATGCTGAAGTGAACTCCTGCCTCAGCCATCTGACCCTGCCCAACACACACACGCGCCTGCTCACATGAAACACGGTGGTTTCTCTCAAAGTTGAGACCAATCGAGAGATTTTTTCCCTTTTCAATGGGAGGTTGCAGGTCAGACTTGGAGGTGGCATAGAGGAACCAGAGCTGCCAAGCTGGCACTTTGTGAGGGGGCAGTGAAGAAGGGAGAGGGACCATCCCTTGGGATTTCAGCGGTGTGAGGTCAGCCTTGCACGTGCTGTTTGTCACAGCAGGCTTAGTAAAACGGAGCCAGACAGTTTTTGGATAGAGGAAGAGCATCTGGGATCCAGTCAATCCAGTCCTGTGGCAGGGCCGTTTGCTCCCACGCCTTCTCTGCACCTCCTCATACAGTCCTCCACCATGCAGCCATGTGGAGATGAGACTCCTGAAGCAGAAAGCTTTTCCTTGGGCATCAACAAGAGTCCCAGATGTATTTCTCCAGATATCTCAACATTACGCCACCTTGCACCATGCAGATATACCCAGCCAAACGCAGGCTTGGAAAGGCCTGAGGTTGAGAACTGTCTTATAAAGCCTTCTCCATACCAGGTACCTACCACTTATAACCCCAGCTGTCCTACAAAGTGCCCTTTAGTGACTGGTGACTTGTAGGTGTGGAGAAGAGGCTGGCATGAGGCATCTTCTGGAGTTGGGAAGGTGAGTATTTACACGGTGTTTCCACCGTACGACATGGTGGGATCGGTGCGGGTGGCTGGGTGTGAGCCCAGACCTTCAGCGTACAACGGAGATCTGTGTTCTGGTGTAAGGATCCTTTCGCTGAGGATTTTCCATCCCTTGAGGAAAATATGCTAACAGGCTTTAAATAATTAAACAAATCACATTGCAGGCAAAGCCAAGCTGATCTTTAAAATGCATTATCCTCAGAAGGGGAGAGAAATGCTCGGTGCTTTATGCTTTCCTCCGACCTCTTCACATATTTAACTAATTCATCGCACGAGAGACCACCCAGCTGCATCTCGACCACGGAGCAAAGGCTATGCCAGTCACCTCCATCTTTAAAACCACTATTGCCCCAGCTGGGGGCCAGGTTTTTTCAGCGCCAACAAGGGCAGGCAGCAGGGGAACAAAGCTCTTTTCATCAGGCCAAGCTTGCACGGAGGACGTCGCTCTCACAGAGCCACTTGCAGGTCTCAGCTGGGAAGGGTGGGCTTCCCTCGGGGCAAGGAGATGCTGTGGGGCAGCTGCGGCCACCTCCTTGCAGGAGCGGGGAGTCATGCGTGGTCACGGCTGGGGACAAGTTTGGCTTTCTGTGGGCAGAGGCAAGGAAATCAGCTACCTTGAGCATCTCCTCTGGGCCACCGAGGCCATGGGTGGTGGAAGCCTTCGAAGAGAGGAAGGCAGAGCAGCTGCGAGGCGGTTCCCTCCACCTAGGGCAATAGCTCTCTGCAAGCTAACTCTTCTTCTTCCCCCCCAAAACAGCCCCAAAACCTCCTGGAGGCAAGTCCTTACTGTCTGTGCCAGACCGTGCGAGGACAGGCGAGCAGCTGGAGGCAGCGACCAGAAGGTCCGTCAGCAAGGAGAAAGCCTTGCCGGCGAGGAGCAAGGAAAACCCAAGCCCATCCTCAGCCCTCCCCGACGTCCCCCCAGCCCAGCAGCGGGGCTGGGCTTCTCCCCAGCCCTCGCAGGACCCCGTGGAGGAAAAATTGGTGGGCAGAGGCCGTTGCCACCCCCTCTCCAATTAGTCCGGTTTCCCGCAGCGGTGTTTCCCGGCTCCTCAGCTCTCCCCCATGCCGTGCGTGGCCCAGAGCAGACGGGCTATCACACGTGGGGCTTAAATTATTTGACAGTTCCCCCTTTTGGGATTAGGGAACGCCGTGGCAATGGCTGCTCGTGGCACCGTGAGGCAAACCCTGATGAAACAGGAGCTCATGATCCCTTCTCCCACTTCGCCCAGTCTCCAGGTTCAGGGGCTGCCATTCCTCCCTCCATCCCTCGCTCTTCCAGGCTGTCCAAGGGGAAAGGTCCCCGGCTTTTTTCCTCCTATTTCTCAAGCGTTTGCTCCCCTCAGCAGACCACACCAGACAGGCATGAGGCTCCCGCGGCTCCAGGCTTATCAAATCCCATCTTGGGGAAAGGAGATTTGGCCTTAGCCAGGCCAAAATTATTATCGTCGTTGTTGCTAGAGCTTGATTTCATAAGGAAAGCCATGGAGGGAGGACAGGGAGTGCCCAGAAATGATGATTGTTCTTGGTCTCTCTCTACTCTATCTTTTATCTCTCAGGTAAATATTTATCCAAGCGGTCCATGGCTCCGGTTGACCCATGGCACTGTCTGCTGGATTTTCCAGTGAGAACTTACCCATTTTCTCCACCGTGTCCCACCCTAAGCACAGAGGTCCTCGGAGGGAACGCAGCTCTCACAGCCTTCAGTGGGCAACGGAGAGGCCCTGGACCACCTTGATGGACATGTCATAGTCTCCACAGTTATTTCTGAGGACCAACAATCTCAAGAAAAGGGATGTGAAGCAAAAAAAAAAAAAAAATAATCAATGCAGCACTAAAATTCAGCAGAAGACATGGTTATGTATTGGTTTTTTCACTCTCCCAGGTTTAGTTTCTTAAATCTGATGTGAGGGAGGGTTTTTTGGGAAGAATTTTTTTTTTCTAAAGTAGAGATCTGAATCTGGGGGAAGAAGTATTATAGATTGGATCAAAAATAGCCTGGTGTAAGAAGCTAAATGAAAGAACAGAGCGTAGGTGAATAAGGATTAAACTTGCTGGAATCAACCTGTGCAAATGTCTCACAAAGGTAATGAAAGCAAAAAAAAATGTTTAAAGTGTTGTCAGAAGGGTGAGTAAAATATACGTTTCAAGAGATTGGATTTGTGAAAAACATTCTGGCACTGCAGGTGCCTCCGGGACAATCTCATTGGAAAAATTCTCTAAAGTCGGGTCATGAAATTATTAGAAGAACAGTGCATAGATCGAAAAAGTGAAATATAGTTGATTCATGGGTGCTTTTGGATGAGGGGGGAAAAAAAAAAAAGCCAGGCTCAGCCTTTGCTACAAAGCAAAAAGAAACTTAGCAGATTTCTCATCAAACTGTAAAGAAGCCTCTGGGAAAGAAACAGATTGATGCTACCAAGTTGTTTAAGCTAATAACTACCTCCAAAGCACAAAGCCGTGGTTGGAGGTTAAGAAAGAAAGTAGCCTATGAGCAATTTACACAGAATAGCTACAAAAGAGACCACATGGTTAAAGGTAGGAATGAAAGCATGTTAAGGACAGCTAGTTATTTTATTTCTTTAATTCAAGCAAAACAGAAGGCACAGCCACTAGCTAAATTAAGAAGAATAAGATGAAGACATATGGATAGATGGGATTCAGCCCTGGGGAAAAACAAATCAGCCTTTAGTGTCCTGGGGTGAGGAAGAGCAAACCGTGATGGGCCATATGTCCTCACCCGACTGCAGGAGGGAAGAGGAAGGATTCGGGATGAGCGAGGTCCTGCACCGAGCACGTTTTGGGCCATCCTTTTGAGCTGTCCTGCTGAGAATGCACCCCAAGCAGAGCAAATGGGGATGCCCATCTTCTCCAGAGAGTAGCATCGGAGCAAGGGATGTTGCAGAGCTTTCCAGGGAGAATTTCACGGCCTAGCAGGAAAAACAACGGGTTTGGTATTTGAAATTCCGTGTGTGGCTGGTCAAAGGGAGGACGGTGTCGGCGCAGCCCGTGCACAGGGCAGGGGGAGAGATGAGGAAAAGTGTGCATCCCAGGGACACCTCAACATCCAGGGCCACCACGGAGACGAGAGCCATGACGATGACATATATACATGGGTTTTCATCCTTTGGTATCACTGCCAGCAAGAATCCTTAAGAGTTTCTCAAAATCCTCAGGCTGTCATCAGTTAAATACCTGCATTGGGTTTGTGTGGCAAGGTTTTTGGGGGGGGGGAGCTACAGGGGTGGCTTTTGTGAGAAGCTGCTGGAAGCTCCCCCATGTCCGACAGAGCCAATGCCAGGGGGCTCCAAGATGGACCCACCACTGGCCAAGGCTGAGCCCATCAGCAACAGTGGTAGCACCTCTGTGATAACATATTTAAGAAGGGGGGGGAAAAAAACCCCGGTGCAACAGCAACTGCAGCCAGAGAGAGGAGTGAGAACATGTAAGAGAACCAACCCTGCAGACCCCCAGGCCAGTGCAGCAGGAGGGGAGGAGGTGCTCCAGGCGCCGGAGCAGAGATTCCCCTGCAGCCCGTGGGGAAGACCCTGGTGAGGCAGGCTGTCCCCCTGCAGCCCAGGGAGGTCCACGGGGGAGCAGATCTCCACCTGCAGCCCGGGGAGAGAGGAACCCACGCTGGAGCAGGTGGGTGCCCGAAGGAGGCTGTGACCCCATGGGAAGCCCGCGCCGGAGCAGGCTCCTGGCAGGACCTGCAGATCTGTGGAGAGAGGAGCCCACGCTGGAGCAGGTTTGCTGGCAGGACTTGTGACTGTGGGGGACCCATGCTGGAGCAGGCTGTGCCTGAAGGACTGCAGCCCAGGGAAGGGACCCACGCTGGAGCAGTTCGTGAAGGACTGCAGCCCGTGGGAAGGACTCATGTTGGAGAAGTTCATGGAGGACTGTCTCCCATGGGAGGGACCCCATGGTGGAGCAGGGGAAGAGTGAGGAGCCCTCCCGCTGAGGAGGAAGGAGCGGCAGAGACAAGGTGTGATGAACTGACCCCAACCCCCATTCCCTGTCCCCCTGCACCGCCGGGGGGAGGAGGTGGAGAAAATTGGGAGTAAAATTAAATCCAGGAAGGAAGGAGGGGTGGGGGGAAGGTGTTTCAAGATTTGGTTTTATTTCTCATCCTACTCTCATTTGATAGGTAATAAATTGAACTTATCTCCCCAAGTTGAGTCTGTTTTGCCCGTGACAGTAACTGGTGAGTGATCTCTCCCTGTCCTTATCTCGACCCACGAGCCTTTTGTTCTATTTTCTCTCCCCTGTCCAGCTGAGGAGGGGAGTGATAGAGCAGCTTTGGTGGGCACCTGGCCTCCAGCCAGGGTCAACTCACCACAATACCAAAGCCAAGATTTTCTTTTTCTGTAGGACTTTTTTCCTCAAAGGACTTTGGTTATTTTGAAGAGACGTCAAGTCAGCGGGAACTGAATTGGCACCATGTTATGGTGGTGTAAACGCATGGAAAAGCAGAGCGGTGAATCAGGTGCCTGGTCTCAGTAGCCCTCACAAATTTCTGTTCAGGCCATCACGGAGTTCAAATAACTATTTGGGACACTTAGAAAATGAAGATAAAACGCATAAGGCACCACAAGAGACTTATGGAAAGGCATGCAGCATCACCAAATCCTTCTCATTTTTAATATTTCCATTTCTCCTTCTAAACTTTTTCTTTAAACTGAAAAATAATGAGAAAATGTGCTTCCCTGAGACAAGCCAGTACTATCGGCTAAGCAACCTCACATTCATCGTAGCACTCCAAGTACTCGGAATGCTTTTCAGCCCACAGGATAATAGTATTAGACGACCAGAAAGGCTGTCCTGTAAAATACTGTTGTTATGATTTCCAGTCTCAGAAGTTGGCTTAATCCAGCTGAGCACACACATGTTATTTAGAGAGGAGGCTGAGCTCAGACACTAGTATCATCATCATCTTTATTGCAAATGAAGAATTCAGCCGGTGAAAGGCAAGTCACATTTTTTTGTCCTAAGCCCTGCAAACACTGGCTGTTGCACTCGTCTGCGCTCTGCAGCGAGTGTCTGGAGCTGCTGAATGCCGAGCTGTTTGTACAGATTTGCATCTGTCTAAAAAATCTCGTTTTCTCTCTTGTCACCTAATCAATCAAACAGCGAAAGATGTGCTCCACACACCCTCCAAGGAAAACAGCTATGTGCCCAGACAAAAGGCAAGGCATGAGGGTAGGGGTTAACTAGAGGTGGTAAGCTGCAAACCGTGTAAAAGGAACGGGTTTTTTCCCTTGTGTCTGCTTGAAATTTCATGCTGCTCTTCCTCTGCCTGTGGAACAAAAGAAGAAGAAGAGGCAGCGATGCTCTGAGTTGGGAAAAAAAAAAATCTGGGATTGATCCCTGCATGAGAAAAATATATTTGGGGGATTTGCACCTTGACTTGAGGAGGGAATGCTGCACGGCTTCTCTCCCAGGGTTTGGACAGAACAGCTCCCTCCCGAAGGACCGGTTCTCCCACCCACACCTCCCCACGCGAGCAGGACCCATCTCACACCCCAGCCCACTGAGGACCAGCAGCCGGGCACCCATCCCTGCAGATCGGCTCGTGGCTGGCACCATTGCTTGGGATCGCAGGAGTCTGCCTGAGCCAAAACCTGCCGGGGCCACCGCTGCCCTCGACCGCACACCACCGGGAGTGAAGGTACCTCCACAAATATCCAGCCTAGATGTACTAATTACACCTATTCATTCTTGTACTGATAGCGTCTTTGCTAACGCTCCTCCTCGACACCCCAGCCTCAGCCATCCTTTTGCTAGCCGAAATGGGGCAGCCTCCTTCTGTCCTTCCATTCGCATCCCGGGGAAGGAGCCGTTGGGCACTCGGATGGGTACCAGGATGGGGGGACACGGGCTTCCCCCGCCTCAGTCGCAGGGAAGCAGCTGAAACGAGCCGATGGCCAGTGAGCAGCAGCTCTTCCCGGGCAAGCGCTCCCTCCCTGGCACGTTTTCCCACGGGAGATGAGCACAGGGGCCTTAAAATAAATCTGTCTTTTTAAAGCAGCGATGCTAAATGGAGGTTTGAGATCAAAGGCTGGGATTCGCACATTTTGCCAAGATAGACATATCCATTCACGAGATTTTTGGTGTAACAAAATACTTGCTAATGAAGAGGATCATAATCTTATTATTAGCCCCAACTACAAGAGTATGTCATTCGAGAGCGGGCTAGAATATGCCCTAGTTTAGGAAGTTGCACAGTAGGCTTCGCTTTTGATTTAATGAGCTGTGATTGTGTTTATTTTCGGTGGCAACTATGCCCGTTAAATGTTTGTTTAAGGTCTGATCGTTAATGACAGTAATCGACAGGAAGGATGAATTTGGGTTGAAGGGAAGGAAAATGGGGATTGCGTCTCTGGGATTCAGTCCCCAAGCACGTGGATGCAAGGCGATCGGCAGGGCCTGAGTTTTCTCCGCTTTTGTGTTGCTTGATGGTAGTTTTTAAGCTATTGGTCACATCAGTGAGGGGATTTAGACAGGAGAAACGGCAAAGATTTTTGCAGTTATGGAGCGGGGACGCAGAGGAGAGGCAAGAGTAGGAAATCAACTGCGGGGGCCAAACCTGCCTCCTGAGGGCACGCAGAGCTGGGACGAGCCATGGTGGGACAGGGTCACCGCCTGGCCTCGGCTGTCAGGATCCCAGAAGGTTTAAGACGGCGGGGATGTGTCCGTAGTGTACAACAACTAAGCAGGAAGACCTAAACCTGCCAGATAAGCAAAGTAGAGAAGAGACGGGAAGAGAAATACAAACGAAGATGCATAATTTGAAAAAAATTTGCTGTTGCAGAGTTGGTTAGCGTAGGCACTGCTCCGGAGTGAGATGGGGGCCCGTGGGCCAGGGTCCCCTCAGTTTAACAGCCCCCCCCCCCCACTCCAGTGCTGTTGCCTGTCTGGGAAACTGGAGCTGGGCCACTAAGCAAGCGGGGCAAGGCAAGGCAGAGCATAACCCAGGCTGCCCTCTTCACGCTCTTTTTTTCCAGTTGATATTTTTTTCCCTCTGCTTCCAGCCTTAGGAAGGATGCTCTGCTCTGTGTTTGGTAATGTCAGCCCCAAAGGGGTCCAGCACTATTTGTTTTCCAGCATCGAAGGGTGCAGGCGCAGACACATGCCTGCACATTTATGTACAGGCAGGATGTCCATGCAGTGCGTGAAGGGTGGACAGACACACGGACAGACACACGGACAGACACACATAGCCGGTCGTAGCCCTGAGTTTAAGCTTCCCATGTGCAATATTGGAACGAGCAAATAGGCACAGATGAACGTCCCTTCCAAGCCCAATTCCCCTATGATCCTACTGTACTCTAGATGCTCAAAAAACCCCAAGTGGGCATCATGAGTGACGGGAAACAGAAGAAATCCCATGGATACGTCCACTTTAGAGGTCAAGTCGCAAGGTAGCCGTGACCTTTTGAAATGAAAAGATGAAATTACCCCCCAGGCTTTGCCCCCAGCGAGCCTGTGCCGGGGCTGGGCTCGACGCAGGACCCGGCTGGAGGCAAAGGGCTCTTCGCTTGTGCCAGCCACCGCAGTCACCCAACAGCAGCATGTCAGCTCCGGCACCTGCGAATTCCTGTGGCAAAGTGTAAAAAAAAAAAGCAGTTAAAGCGCTGTTCTAGTTTAAAAGCCCCTTTTTTATGTCAGCCCTCTGGCTGCCGGGGCACCTCAGCTCTCCGCGATGGCATCCCCCGCGTTCCTGACTCCCCCAAAACTGGAGCCAAGCCCCGGGGACACACACACACACACATAGGGTTGGGATAGGGGGGTCACAGCCCCGGGGGGGGCTCCGACGGCTGCTGCTGGCCGGCTCAAGGGGCTCATTGTGCCCGGGAATGGGGCGGTCCCGTTGTGTGTCCCCCCCCGCTCCGCCGGCCGGGGCCGGGGCGGGCCGGGGCGGTGCTGCCCCCCCCCCCCCCCCAGCCCCGGGGAAGGGGACCGGGGCCGGGAGAGGGTCGGTGGAGAAGGACGGGAGAGTTTTCCCTCCAGTGACAGCCATGGCAGAGGGCTCCGAGAAGGTGCCCATCGCCCGAGCGGGGCCCGAAGATGTGGAGCAGTGCCTGCCCCCCGTGAGTGCGGGCCGGGTGGGATGGGGGGGTGGAGATGGAGCGGGATAAAGCGGCTCGGAGCGGGATGGACGCCGCGAAAAGGGAACGGGGAGAGGGTGGGGGCTCGGCCGGGGGTCCCAGGGCCGGGGGGGGGGGGGGGGGGGGCGGAATTCGGGTGTCCTCGGCCCGCACCCAGCGCCGCGTTCTCGGCAGGCCTACGCGGCGGCGGCGGCCCCCGGGCCGGGGCGGCTGCTGAAGGCGGGGGCGGCCGTGCTGATCGCCGGAGCCCTCCTGCTGCTGGCCGGGGCCATCGGAGCCTTCTACTTCTGGAAAGCCACCGAGAGGCAGGTGAGGGCGGGAGGAAGGACAGCAGCCCACCGAGGGGGGCTGGGGGGGGGGGGGGCTGGGAACACTCCTTGCGTGGTCGATGAAGAGGGCTTTAAGGGGATCTTGATTATTTTTTTTCCTCCATGCTTTCACCAAAAAAAAAAAAAATCCAACCTGAAAACCAAACTCACGCTCGTTATCTTTACTGGCTGTTGGGACGGAGCGTCGTGGAAGCGCATTTATTAATGAACACGAAACGTAGCTTTTGAGAGCACAGACACTACATTGATTTCTGCTTGCAAATCCTCAGCGAACTCAAATCCCAACAAGTCCCCAGGGATTCACGTCCTGGGCCAACTCCAGCTCCCAGGACAAAAAAAGCATTGAAACATGTAAATTCCTTTTTCACATCAGCTGCATTCTTGGTCCAGATTCTGCCTGGACCCTCAAATATGTAATGCTATATTTAACCCATTAACAGGCACCATTATTTCACTCTGATGGTTTGTATGACTGTGTGCACACACAGGCGTTTATGGTTAGCAGCTGTGGAACAATTTTTAAAGTCGTGGTAAGTTTTATTATTTACATTTTCTGGAGTACGTGAAAAACCCTGTATGCAAAGAACAAAACTGAGAAGGTGCTGATCAGTTTAAGAACCAAACTTCAGAGCATTAAAACGTGTTGTTATATTAACTTTTCTGTTTACATAAGATTTTGGTTTAAAACATGGTGGCGCACATGTGAATGTAACTTGCTCCCTAAGTGCAATTAGTATCTTTGAATTTACTTTGGAAGAAGTTTTGTACCACCTCCAGCCACATGCCAGTCCCCATCAAGGAGAGCCTTGTGCGAACCCCAGCTGCCAGAGCAGAGGTGTGCTGGGGAGACAGACCCACGCACATAGGAATAATTCAGATAATCAGAAAGAATGTACAAGGTTTTACACCAAAAAGGTGTAAAGGGAGAGGGACCCGAATGGGTTGGGGGGGCATACAGCACATTCAGCTCTGACCAGGTGGGTGCATTTCCAGAGTACAGGACAAAGGTTCCTTTTTTTTTTTTCCCCCGATTGCTCCCATCATCTAAATGCGGGTTTGCAAAACCTGTCGCATTCATAGTTGTCTTTACCTGGTGATCGACTTGGAAGCTTAAAGACACGGGGAAAGCTTAGAGGTATTATTCCAAGCTGCCTTCAAACTCAGAAAGCTACACTTGACTTGCAAATGTTTAGGAAGCGACTGTAAAAATAAAATGTAGGGTCATTCATAAAAAAAATTAAGGCAATTTTTAAATTATTATTTTTATTTTAAATCTTTAAATTCTCCCGTAACTGTCAGGGGTAACAAAGTCTCAGCTCCAGCTCAGGCCCTAGCAGGGGACACCATGTACTTTGGTCTGGTTTTATGGACTGCTCTCAACAGGAATCCTAGACAGCAGAGAGAATATGGGACTGAATCTGTATAACTGAGGAACCATAAATCTTTGGCACCTTAGACTTTCCTAAGCAAAGGTGAGAGAAGAAGAAATTTGTCTCTAGCTGTCAGTGTAAATTTTTCATTAAAATGCTGTAAGGCTTTTTTAAGACCAAAAGTAAACTGCTTGTGCAGCACTTTTCGCAGAGCTGCACAAGAAAATCGCAAAACCCCTCCACAGATTGTGGTCCTCCAGCAAATAGAAACCACGCTGCAGCTTTCCTCACTGAAAATAGGATAAGACCAAATACGCTGACAAGGAAAATATGAGTCTATGCAACTTCACATCCAATTTAAACAAAGTTCACATCCATTACAAGCTAGGAAGCATGTTCATAGTCAAGAGGAACCTGTTTTCCTGCGCCTCAGCAGAACACCCTAAGAGATAAACAGGGGTAAGCCTCCTTCAGAGTAGGATGTTCCCTCCTGCTCTCCTTTGGGAATCATGCCAGCATAAGAAGCGATTCCTAAAATATGACCTAGAAGGAGGTTTTTATGTCAGAATGAGCCTGGATGTGGAGTCACCCCACACTGTTTTTGAAGTCAAACTGGGAGTACTCCCTGGAGGAGGGACCTCAGGAGGTCTCTAGTCCTACCTGCTGCTCAGAGCAGGGCCAGCTGCGGGGTCACAGCTGGTTGCTCAGGGCTTGATCCAGTCAGGCCTGGAAAACTCCCAAGGATGGAGAACGCACAACCTCTCCGGGCAACCTGCCCCAATGGTGAAGCGTTGCAGTAGTGCGGCGTTGGTTGCTGGAGGGTTACGAAATGCCTACAGAAATAAGAGTCAGGAACTGAGCAGGGATATGACAAGTCAGATTGACCCACCACCTGCTGTAGGAGGAAGGCAATAAGCAATTACTGACATGTGCTACTGCTCTTTATCGATTCCAGGTGTACAACGTTCACTATACTATGAGCATTAATGGAAAAGTACAAGATGGATCAATGGAAATAGATGCTGGAAACAACTTAGAGACATTCAAAACAGGAAGCGGGAGTGAAGAAGCTGTTGAAGTTCATGATTTTCAGATTGTAAGTACCACCACCCTTATCCTTCACGTAACATGCTCCAGTGCTGGACTCTAAGGATATCCTGCCCTGCCCAACTTCTCTGTCCCAGTCAGTCTCAGGTTCCAGCCCCCAACTATCCACACAAACATCCTTGCTCTCCCGGCTTGCTTTCACAGCAAGCCAGGCCGTTTCCTCCAAAACAAAGTCTAAGTGCCTTTTGGGGATAGGCCATGCCAGGTCCCACTCTGGGAAGCAGTACGGATTAGGCTGCATCGGGTTTGGCTCCACAAAACACTCTGCATTTTCAAACCATTGAACAGAGCTACGACACGTGCCGTTGGAGTCTTGCTAGAAAAACCTTCTGGCAGGCTGTGACACAGCCCTTGCGTGATTTCATACGATTTGAACTGGAAAAAACACCTCCCCCTCCCCAAAATATCACCCTTTTAGGAGCATTGGGTCAACATGATAAGCCAAGTAGACACCAAGGAGAGACCACTATACAGTGCTGGACCCGGGCAGCTCGCTCTGCTCTGACATCCAAGGATGGGAGCTGCTCTCCGTGGCTTGGCTTCATCTCCAGGGGAGAGGATGGAGGCATTTAGCATAGCTTATGCATCCGTGCACCAAACACACAGTGCTGGGCCACTGGTGCTGACAGCAAACACGTTTGGGTACCCCAGCAACTTGGCTGTGGCTGCTCTGCACAAAGTCTGGACTAACAGATGCCGAATCTTAGCAGAGCTCAACAGCTCGGATAAAGTGGTTCACTGAGCTGTACCACCTCTGAGCTACTAAAGGCACATCTATGTGATGTTGCAGAAAGCTATTTACAGGGCCCAGATCCTGCAATTAACATTCTCAGGTGCGAAACACCCTATGTAACTTCAGAGGTAAGTCCTCTGTAAGTCAAAGCAGCACCTAAAACAAAGACACTGCTGCTAGGAAGACTTACCCAGGGCTTCTGGAGCAGCCACCTTCCCCTTGCTGCATCTAGAAAGGTGAGGAAATTCAGCTCCTTGGCTTCTCAGCAAGTACAAACCAATCCACTCCAGGAGACCCAGGACCCAACAGCTGCAGATCAGCCTTTATGAAACTCTCATTAACATCACCATAGCAACATTATTAGCAGCTGAATAAGAGCAGCCACAACGAGCTCTTCCCATTTTTCCTTCACCGTTCCACATCTGCACAAAAGCACCAGCCCACTGGAGAGATGCTGAATTCATATTGCCTCCATGTGTGCTGCTGGTAAGCTACCGCCTGTCACAACCAGGTCAGAAATCAGCTCCCAACACCAACCAGCTAACGGGACCTTCCAGGGACAGTGCCTGCTCTTAATTACAGCAGGCCAGGGACAGGCTCAGCAAGAGCAAAGGGATGCTGCCAGTTGGGGTTTGAGCCAAGAATGCACATAAAGGAGAAAGAAGTTGAAAAGATGTGCTTCCAACAGCCATGTATTTACATTCCAGCTTTGGATTGACTGGCGCCGCTCAAATGATTGCACCGTCAGTGAAAATTTGGATTTGGCAATATTATGATACTTATTCCTAGCACACTCGGTGCACCACGAAGTCTCATTCCCTTGTGCACCCATCCCTGCATAGCCATCCCCTCTCTCACTGCTTTAGAATGAGTCATTTGGTTTTGATGGGTGTCTGTCCAACTGTACAGGACTTGCAGGCACACGGGCCAAGACTCGGGTGCCTCAGTACCATCCATCTCAAGCTGCACTAGATGCCGGAGGCATCCACAATGCCCGTACGAGGCAGGTGAGAGGGGTCATGATGACACCCGTGTCCCTGTCCTGGCAGCGAGCGGCCGGGCAGAAAACCAGCACACCTCAGACGGCACTAGATAATTATATTTAGGCGGTTGAGTGGAGCTCGCGCAACCCTATGAAAAAAGTTTTGCCATCTACAACGAGGTATCAAAACTCGTAACGTAAAAGAGAGCTCTTTTACGGGTACCCAAAAACCTACAGCAGAAACACAGAAACTACAGCCAAGGTTCCCGTGCCAAAATGTTGATGCCCAAGATGCTGGTGCAGGGCTGGCAGATACGACCCAGGACTTGCAGGAGACCTGCAGCCCTCTGGAGCTGCTGGGATACCCTTCTCTTGCTTAAAACTAGACATCCATGGTTTAGGCAACTGCATTTCACCCTCATAGGCCAGATGAAGGGAGTCCCACACACAGATTTCTGCACCAAATTCCCCATCACGAGCTTCCCCTTGCTGTCACAGTCACTTATGTGTATAAATTGGACCAAGCTGCCCCCATATTTTTGTAAACCTGTGTCATAAGGGTACCGCACCACCAGCTAACACAATTTTGAGGCTGCCTACGTTAGGTGCTAAGTTACAGTTCAAATCATGTCAACTAGTTCCTTAACAGAGCTACTCCAAGTAGCCTACAGCAGGCATGGAAGCACTTATATAAAACACCCCCAATCTCTCAGAAATCGAGCGAAAACTTCTAGACCCGCTTGACCAAAATTGTAAAGCTAAAATGATGAGGGAAGAGTGTTTTATTGCATCTGGTTTTAAGTAAGATTTAACCTTCACATTAAAGATTCAGTGGCAATTTTAGCAGAGCTCGAGCGCTTTCTTGGGGGCGGTGGGGAGCCGGAGGGCTGCGCACAACCCCCTGCCTTCTGCTTTTGCAGGGCATAACTGGAATCCGTTTTGCTGAAGGAGAAAAGTGTTACATCAAAGCTCAGCCAAAAGCTCACGTCCCTGAAGTTGATGCTATGACTAAAGCAAGCCTCTCATCTGAGCTGGTAAGGGGTAATTTATTTACTTTTTAAAAACAAATCTTTGTATAGAGAGGGTCTTAAATGGTATTTAAATATAAATATAAATGACATTTGAAAGCCACTGTGGATAGTGGTAGGGTTGTTGAGGGTTCATTGACTGATTGCAAGGGGTCCCTGAAAGGTAAGAAAAGCAAGATTGGTGTCAGAGGCATCACTGTGTCCAGGGGCATCGCGAGAGGCTGCGCATTAGTGAGAGGGGAAGCCATAGACCAATTTCTACCAGATCCATAGACCTCAGTGACAAGAGCAGCTGCCTGAGATCAGGCTGTGCACAAGGCTGGAAGGGAGAGCAGGGAAGAAGCAGCTCCTTTAGTCAATGCAAAGAGGGGTCGTGGTAGATGCCAGGAGATTTCTATCAACACTCTTGAGCAGAAGCAGGGACTCCGTCACTCAAGTCCTCTTAAATAGTCAATAAAGGGGAATTGTGGAAAACATTACTGCAAAAATTGAGCTAATGCTGAAGCAATAACAGTTAAAAAAAATTAAGAGTTTGTCTTCTTAGACAGCATCAGCCTTCATTTTAGGATATCGTGTTAACTAAATTTCATGGAATCTGCATCGCAACTACCACTAAAGCTGCAGTTCTTGCCCTGATACCGCCAAAACCTCTCATTACCTCACATTTGTGAAAAAGTCTATCGCTTTATGTGTGCAAATCCTGAGTTTCCCAGAGCTCAGAACCCCAAACCCATCGCTCACGCAGGAGTGGCTCCAGTGACTTGAGTACAGCTGAGCCCGGACGCTGGCAGGGGCTCAGCCCCCGGCAGGAGAGCCACAACCCCTTTCCCTGGGTTTGCTCCACTCCCAAGAAATTAAAAGCAGATACAATTAGCTGGGAGAGAGGCACTGTTAAGGCTGCACCTACCTGCAATGGTGCTGAGATTACTGAACATCTACTTTAAACTTAAGGGGAAAAAGGTCTCTCTAAATCCAGTCAGCAAGGCACCAGCAATGTGGCAAAGCCCCCTGAAGTTGGTGGGATTTTCCCCATGATGGGGAAGAGATCTTGCCCAGATGCCAGGCAGAGACCTGCATCTTTCCCGCCTTGCCTTATTTTAAAGGCAGGCTGGGCTTCTTGACTTCATTAGCACTATTGCCTGAAGTCAAGGTTTCCATTTTCCGTCTTTTTGTAAGAACAAAGTCACAGTCCTGATGACATTATCCTAAAATAGTCAAAAAGGAATTTCTAATCTTCTACCTGGCTGGAGCAGACCTATTCCCTTGTCCTGTTTTCTATGCATCTTCTCCAAAGATGCATCACCTACACGACCACTGCAATAAATTGTATGCACCGAGGCCAAAACAAGCAGCCGACTTAGTGCTACCATAGGGATATTAACCTTTCCCTGTTGCTCGACTTTCCAGGTTAGATGTACGACGGGAATGGCAAAGTAGTATTTATTTTTTCTAGAGCAAGTCCTCTCTCTGAAACACACACATTTAGGAGAAAGTATGCATATGCCATTTTCTTACAACATGTATCATAACCAACAATGCCTATAAAAATGGTTGATTAAAATAAGCTTTTAGATACCCAAACTGTGCCTGCTCACAAGTCAGGATCATCTCAAACAGAAAACAAAGGATATTTTTATTTCTGAAAACTAGATTCAGATATTTCTGATGCTGATAAAAGCTTAAGTGGGAGAATATAAATAAAGAGCACTTCTCACTAGACAGATTGGATAGCGAACTTAAATGACTTGAGACCTACAAAAGAAATCAATAAACACACTAAAGGAACAACAACTCAACAGAATAAATTGATCTAGTCAGTTATATAATGAGTTTTGATGACTTTTATGGAAGCAATTTAGAATTTTAACTTTGAAATCATACTGGTTTTCATGATTCAAAAGTTGGGTTTCTTTTAATATTTCACTGTTGCTATAAAATACTTACACATTTTATGTAAAATAATACTTTGAACTAACAACTTTAAAGAATCAATCACTAGCATTTTCCTACATTACTTTGAAGATATGAACCAAAAACCTGCAGGGTAGACTTCAAAAAGGCAGGCTCCTTTAACTCGCACTTCAAACTTTTGGTCAATTGAATTGCTTTTACCAAACAAGACCTTTAATCAGACCAATCATGTTGACTTAAAACGGGAACCTGGAGCAGTTCTCAAGCTATAATCCTCTCTAAAACTTTTGAATAAGATTTCCCCCCCCCACACCTCATTGTAAGCATAGTTATATCTTGGAGTACATCAAATGAGAACGGGGCACAATAAAAGATTAGGGTCTTGTTTTTAGCTGGCGTATTTCATTGCTGCTTTGCTGAAGGTGGTAAATCTTCAAAGTTTCTACCACTTGAAAAATCTGGCACTTTGGGCTGAAAGATCTCTGACACCTAGTCCTTGTACAAGGGGGCAAAAGGCTTCCAAGACAGAGACAGATGAAATCTTAGCCCCCGCAAAGCTGGCAGTAGTTTTGCCATTCATTTCAGTGGTGGCAACCTTTACTCAGGCTGTGGCTTGGTACAATCCGTTCACATTCATGAAATACAAGGATGCTCGGTATTAGCTGCAGCAGATGATTATACAGTTTGATGCTCAAGAATTAAGAGCAAGCAGGCACATGCCTGTTCACTGAGCAGCAAAGGATTTATGCTCTTCTATTTGCAGGAAGATGAAATCATGCCCGTGAGATTTGACGAAAACTCCCTTATCTGGGTGGCTGCAGACGAGCCTATCAAGCATAACAGTTTCCTAAGCCCCAAAATTTTAGAGCTTTGTGGGGATCTTCCAATTTTCTGGCTGCGACCAACGTATCCCAAAGGTAACACTTCTTTTATTTGAAAAGTATGCTATCCCTCCCTTCATCTAAACACCTTCCCCAACTCAAGTTTGCCACCGAGACTTGCACACCTGGGAAACCAGGATCCTTTTATCCTTTCCTCCCTTGCCCAGCCTGTCTTTCAAGCCCTTGTGGGTTGGTGCCGAGACAGGTTTGGAGTTTATCCACACCTACTAGATATTTTCCATACTTGTATTTCCTCGTACAATTTATATAGCTCACGTGGGTGACTTACTGTGAGATGAAACATTCCCAGAGGTCAGCTTCCTTCTACAGAAGGACAAGACACAACAGCTTAAACTAGCCCCCAAAATGTTCAGGCAGCTGACACCAGGTAGCAGGAACACTACACTTGGCTGAGAGTTGGGGAGTATCAAGCTCCTGATCTGGGACTATAGCCTCTCCTGTTTCCTACCCTGCTTCTCCCGAGGACTTCAGTGGAGTGGAAGGACGAGAAGCTTTAGCTAGGCAACTGGTGGATGAAGTTTATGAGGTCCTGGGGGCAGTCCCAGGACTGAAGTACTCCCATCAGCCAGAGCCAAGCTTAGCAAAGGTGTTCAGGAGTCACCAGGGAGATGGCAACTTCGCTAGGTGACTTCCAGGCCTGGGAGGAGAGAAGGCTTGAAAAGATTTACTTCTCCTTGGTCCAGCTAATATTAGAACACTCAGAGAGGGAAATGGAAGCAGGGGGGGGGGGGGGGGAACCCAACCAAAAAACCCCACCCAACCCAAAAACCCCCAAAACGACACCACATTTTAGATCGCCTGTGGATGCAAATTGCCAATATTTTCCACTTTTCTCATGACCTTGCATATCCCACTGGGCAACAAAAGAGCAGTATCAAAGCTGTCCAGAAGCTGTTTCCACCAGGTTCACTAGCTGCCCTCGGGAGCAGGGCACCAGTCTGTCACAAAAGCACTTTAAAAAAAAAATCAGATGCCTATGACTGGTCTTGCTAGTGCTGGCAACTGCTGCTCGAGTTAACATGAGTGACCACAGGGTGGGTCAAAAAACCCCAACAGATCTCACACCCATTTTGCCTCAAGGGGAGGAAAAGGCAATCTCACACCCCTTTGGACTGACACTAGCTGGAGATACAACACAGGAAGGCAAGCAGCTCCCATGGGGATGCTCAGCAAGTTTGCCACCACACGGTTTCACCTGTCCCTCTGTGCTCCCCTCCTTTTTTTTTTTTTTTTTTTCATATTTAAAGAAACCACTGAAGCCTTAGATAATGTGTGGATAAATATAAGGACACGCTAAATGTAAGATTATCCTCTTGTGATTATTTCTTCAGATAACCAAAGGAGAGAAATGAAGAGAAACAAACGCCAATCGGAATCAAACTTTGATACAGAAGACTTGGAAGCTGCTACTGAAAAAGTAAACACCAGGTTGCCCACCATGCAGCTGACTCAAGAGCTTGATCACCAGTCTAATGAAACCAGGCCAATGGGACAAGAAACCGATCAAACGCTTAATCCAGACAACCCATATAATGTAAGTATTTGCACTGTAATCTTCTTTCAGAGCCCAAGACTGTTGTAGACAGGTAATACTGGTGATGTGGGGTTTGTTTGTCTTTTTCTTTTTGTTAAATCTGCGCAGTCTTTGCCTGTTCGGCTTTTCTGTGAAATTACAGACTTGTAAAACACCTAAGAAGCTCAAACAACTCTTCCCTCAGTCCTCTTCTCCCTCCCTCATCCCAATTTTCATTAGACTTCAGTCTGAAACAAGCACAAGTGCTTGAGGTGGCAAGATTAAGGCAAGTTGATGCCAAGTTGCTTTTCAGGGTTTCCAGGTCGATGCGGAAGCAAGCAGCACTAGACAGTTCTGACAAAGATAGCACAATCTGAAAACAATCCAAAGCTGGTCTTGATCAGATAGCTGAACCCCATCATTTACCAACAATGTAAGGAGTGAGTCCGGTAGCTAGAAACATACTTTTCCCTCAAACAGGAATTAGTATCAGAAGTGACTATTACAGAGGAAAGCAGTAGTAGTGTCTGGTTGCAAAGAGATGAGGGTTAGGCCAAAGAAACTTCTTTTCTCAGCCTCTTCTCTATCAGGGCAAATGGCCCTAGTCTAGCAAGCAAGTCACAGAGGAGAACCTGACTAGGGACAGCAACAGTGGGTGGAGGATGACTATTGCAAAACATGTTCTTGCTATTGGAGACGAAGCAGCCCACAGAAAGAGCACAGGAGCCGCCCCGCTGTGTCCCAACACCTTTGCCGCGCTGCAGGAAAACTGACTGTACAGGAGGCACCTTCCAGTCTACTGCACCAGCGCCAGACAATTTACACCCACCATTTGGTGCAGCAGGAGTAAGTCATTTTAATACAACACTGTCACAAGATAAATGCCTCCTGCTTTGGAAATAAGTCCCAGCTTTGACTTGACATTTATGCAACAGCAGGAGATCATTATACTGTGACAGCATTCTGCCGAGTTGACATCCCTTAATTAAACTTAATCACTCCAGATAAAGTGGATCTAAATCGACTCTCTCACGAGGTCAGTGAAACAGCAGCGGCACTGGAACGTAACTTCTCCTCACAGCTACTAACGTGACCGTGTCCATGGGGTCTGAGCTGCCCTGTCTCTGGAGGGCAGCGGCAGAACAACTGCCACAGGTCCCCTCTTCCAGCCGGAGGGTCCCTGGGCCAAACGGAGAACGTCCATCAGATACGGTCACCAGACTTCCCTCAGCCTGCAGGGCAGGATTCACCTTCGCCAACAGTTAGTGCATCGATGCCTAGATCCAAGCTTTCTTTACAGACTGATTCATTCTGTTCAAGAGGACCATTAATTACACTGTAGGTCTTTCCTGTACGATTAAATGAATCCTCCCTAGAGCTATTTCTCTTCACCCACTATGAGTGGAGTCTGGACAAAGAGCTCAGGTGTAGGAGTTCACACTGCAGGTATCCGAATTCAAGGATGATGAATGCTGCCCAAGGGAACGACACCCTCCCTGCTCTCAGGGCTGGCAATGCGTCGCTGGGGGCCTGAACGACACCAAGCTGTCACTAGCATCCCGTACAATCCCAGACGAGAGATGGCACCTTTCTGTGTCTCACCTTTTCAGTGTGCTACTAGTTTTCTGAATGAAAAACACTCAGGTAAAAAGCTAAGTGTTACTCCTGCACTTGCTCTTTGCTGCTGTTTTTTTTGAAATAACACCAATGGGAAAAGAAAAAATGAGTTTCAAAAAGCAGAATATCCAGGTTACTTTTTTTGCCCAGAAAAGAGGAAAAGAATTTTGAAGGGTGAAGGCAGTAGCGAGAGCTTGCTTTTACATATTTTATGCATGCCTTGCTCCACGTAACTCCTTACTGTCAGATACAGAACAGGCAGAATTCTCGCTGTCCACAATGCACCTAAGTGTGGCAGAGGGGGGGAAAAAAAAAACCCAGACTGAAAGACAAGGGAGAAATATTCAGAAAACTGCAGGGTAACAGCTTACTGAACAGTTTCCTGGGAATGCTGTAAAAAGCATTAAAATACAAAAAATAAAACAAAACATTAAAAATACAGCATACACTTTGGAGATTGTCATCTACATAAAAGACGGAGATAACTGTCTTGAAATCTCTTCCGTCGCTACTATTTAAAACTTGGGAGTTTACTGCTGCTGGATCTTTTGCAAGGACTGTAGAAGAAAAATAATGAAGTTTAGAGCTGTCTGTTGTTTCTTTCCATTTTACATGGGTGACTGCACCAATTCTACACTTCTACCAAACAGAGCAAGACAAAAGAAAAAAAAAATAAAGACACGGGTGAGTTAGTGAGAGTTCTGTTAACTTCAAAGGGACCAAGATTTCAGTTTTTACCCTTTGTAGGGTTAACAGGAGCATTGGTATATTCTACATTCTCTGAGAATGAGAGCAGCAGGATGACATTTAATATTTTACATTTCAGCAACTGGAAGGTGAAGGGATGGCTTTTGACCCCATGCTGGATCACTTAGGTGTGTGCTGCATTGAATGCAGACGAAGTTACACACAGTGCCAGAGAATTTGTGAGCCTCTCATGGGCTACTACCCGTGGCCTTACAACTACCAAGGCTGTCGTACTGCCTGCCGTATCATCATGCCCTGCAGCTGGTGGGTTGCTCGTATCATGGGTGTTGTGTGAGAAAAAGCAATCAGAGCCTTGACAAAATAAGCGGGAATGCAATGACGACAAACTGGTAAAAGGCTACAACCAAAGCAGCAGTACCAATCCTGGCCTTTAAAATCCAAGTGTGTGTTACTGCACCAAAAGCAGGGTCAGATATTCTAACTGTAAATAAAAATCTTAAGTTAATATTCTATTAGCTTTACAAATGACAAGGGTATACTAGCACTTGGTGAATTAAAAAACAAAGACATCCCCAAAAAAGACACTATTAAACTTTGCTCACAAACTGGTTTAGCAGTCCAGAAGCTTGCTCATCAATCCAAAATCAGCCTTTCGTAACAAAACCCTCTCTTTCCAAGCTACATGTGAAAATTTACGTCCAATTAGGCAACTAGCTCAACTTGTACACTTGGGAGTACCTTTCATCCACGTAGCTTGCTTAAATAAATCACAAGTTAAGTTGCTCCCCGTTGCTATTCATACCAAGTTGCCAGGTCATTATGAATGGTTATAAACCAATTACAGCATACCTTTCCCACAAAGCTGCTCCAGGGGACACGGGAAAGCGCACATTGTGCTAAATCGGAAACAAACGGCAGGGAAAGGGGCTGCGGAAGGGAATGTGCATGGCTGCAGAATCAAAACCCTTTGCATATCCCAACATCAAAGAAGCCCCAGCATCAAGAATCTTGTATCCACGATACCACTCTAGTGTCTAACAAGTATCTGCTATCCAGCTACTATAGCAAAAGTATTTACACGCAGTTGCAGACCAAAGAATCTCAAGACCCTTCAGAATCTACAACAGCCACTGTATTTATAAATCCCTGAACTAGACACTTTTGACACAAGATTACAACCCCTCTTTATTCCACATGGATAGCAGCCATTCATGCTAGCTCTTTTAGCTCTGCTGAAGCTAACCTCCATTCCCCACAAGAGAAACTGCTTACCAGTAAGGAGAAAAAAAAAAAAAAGAAAGAAAGAAAGAAAAAAAAAAAGGTTTCTAACCTCACCCTTTTTGCTTAGGCAAACTCTGCAATTATTGGGATTGAGCCTATTACATATTAAATCTCTAAGGAAGGTACTAAGCTGAAACACTCACCAAGATGGAATGACTTAGGATTTCTAGCCTTGAAAAACAAAGATAGAGGTATTACACTGCCTTTATCCATACTCTACCATTGATTTTATGGAGCTATCTACATGGGCTTTATAAACAGAATGGTCCAATTTTTCTTAAAGTTCACTTTCTGGAGCATTCATTTTTGTGACTAAACAGCTCTTGAGATGTTGCAAGCCTAGTAATGTTATTAACACTGTGTGACACACAGAAAAGAGGAATTAATTTGACATAATCGTGGCTTAAAGAAAATAAAGACAACCTCATGTGGAATGCTAAACTGCATATCTAAAAAGTAAAGTGTTAAATGAGAATAAGATGAGAATAGAATTCAGTATTTTGTTCTATTGTAGCTTTTTTTAATATAAGCTTCACCTTCCCTTAATCTCAAGACAACTTGCTTTGAAATATTTAAATTAAAAACTTCTTAAAGTGGGATTTCAAGGCCTGTTAAATTTGAGTTTCTGCTTTTTAAAATGAAAATGACCTTGATCATTATGTTGTTTTAGAAGTACATCATTCATATGCTTAGAAAAGTCAGTTTTCCTTTTTTTTTTTTACTGCAGATTAAACAAATACATTAAAAAACGGCAATCGCTTTCTGTCCTTTTTTGCAATGTAGAAAGTATAATGGTACCTTTACGTACGTGTTCGAGAACTGTCTTGAGAGGAAAACAAGAGGATCAGCAAGTGAAACACTGAAGACAAAGGGAAGGAAATGTGACAGTATATATGAACTGCTGCCTTTTGCATCTAAGGCTGTCTCAAGGCAACCTGTGACCTGCTTCTCCCTGTCGCCCCAGTAAAAAACAACAACACCCAGTCACCTTCTGAAGACAGAAAAAACTGTCTTGTAGGTGATTTCCATGCCTACGCATTCTTAACAAAATTAACTCTTCCTAAACAAAAGGCTTGTATCAGTTGTTTTCTATAGGCAGTCACAAAGTCTGCAAGAAGTAAAAAAGCATCCTACTCATGGATGCATTGAACTGTCACATATAGCATGTACGCTTTGAGAACCCTTCTGTGTGCACCATGCCAAGAAAGCCCCAGTGATCATAAGAGAAGCAGATATACTACTTACACTGTGAGTAGCACAGTTGTCGGAACTACAATGTTGCCTAATTACAAGACAGAGGGCACAATTTATCCATTTCCAAAAGATAGGCAACAACATGTCTTCCCCAACTCATGCTTCAAATAAGAAAATTCATATTTACCTATATATCATATTCAAAGAAAAAAAAGTAAAGATCTCTTGCTGCAGCAAGGTTGAAAAATCTTACTTAAGTGCAACATCTAATTTTGAAGGAAACGTTCTGAGGCAACATAGCAGTGACAATAAAACCAATGATCCAACAGTATGAAAAGACATAGCAATATTCCCCGCAGTGGTGGCTCAGACTACAGTTCCAGCTCTCCGCAGTGATCCTATTCACTACTGTACAGCATTTACTACCAGTGTTGAAGACAAGTTTTCCACTGCCACCACAAATATACCTTGCACACTGGAGAGGTTACATGTCTACATTTGGGGGGGAGTGGGCAGGGAGGATCTTCCTCAAGTCTGACCCTGCACTAGCAGAAACCAGTTCAAAACCATCCTTTGGCCAAAGCTTAGGGGAGGAGGAAAGAAAGAGGGATGGGATTGTCACCAATGGTGTTTCCCACTGCAGGTGGGTGGATGTTAGTCAGAGCACTGTAATTCTACTCTCCTTAAAACTTAATTACCAACGTGATTATGTACTAGGAGGATTAGGATGGCAGGGAAGGTTAGAGCCAAAAAAGGGGATAAATTCAGGCTGGTGGAAAAGAGAAGGAAAACAGGCATCAAAGCCACAGGGTTAAAAGGACTGAAAGCCAGTGATGGGAAGGCAGGAGTCAGCTCTTTTTTTCCTGCACCTACAGCCCCCCCTTCTCCCCACTTACAAGGAATGAACCCAAGTCTCTACTTTGTCCTTTTCGATATGAGAATCATCCTCCACTTCTATCTACACTGAGAAAGTAAGAAGAAGCTGGGGGGTGTGGAAGGGGGGGATCTGTCTTCTGCCTCCCATGTAACACTTCACCCCTGCTGCAGCAAGAATACATTCCAATAATGTTTCAGTGAAGAACAACAGACTAATCACTTGTTCCATACAGTGGAAAAAAAAAAGAGAAGCGTAAAACTACCATTGGCAAAGAACAAAAGAACAGATTGTTGATTGGCACATCGGGGTGGACAGAATCTCTGCTCAGAAAGGGCAAGACTTAGACTGAACCAGGAGCACCACCATCTTCTGCTTCTGAGAGGCTCAACTGATCTTTTATGAACACTGCACGCATACCAAAAATGAGAGAGGCAGCCTTAAGCTACAACAGACAGGCATTTTCTATGACCCCCAGAGCAGCAGCAAAGAGTAATCCCAGCTGTGGTATTAAATGGGAAAGCTACTGTTACCTCTTGCTGTCCTGTTCCCATATTTGCAACAGGACTACAAATCAGAGCACTGAGGTGTAACTGCCTGGGTCTTCTAGACAGTACTATCTACAGGTGACCAAAAGGTTTGGAAAAAACACCTCAAGAGAAGTTTGAACACAATTAAAACATCATCCACTCTCTGTCCTTGCAGGCAGTTCACTGCCTCCAGCCAACTCATTGCCAGCGCTGCAACAAATTCCACTCATCCTCTCTAGTCCCGGAGGAAATTCCCTTTGTCACTGGTACCCTTCAAAGCCTCTATTCAACCTCCAAGCTCCCTGCTATCTTTCTCTTAACCTAGGGCTTCTGGAACCATTCTGTGCGTGTGCTTTGTCAAGAACAAAATATACACTATTCACAAAGTTCATGAAGCACCTTCCCCGCAACTTTTTAAGGAAATTTTGCCTACTGCTTTAATCCAATGCCCTCCCACCAGAATCTCATTCCCCCACCAGACAACAAGAGCTACTGTTATTTGCTTACCTATATTCTAAGGTGGAACACACACAGATTATCTGTCTGTGCTCAGAAACATGCTGGAATTATGTTTAGACCTGCAAACTTGGCTTACAGGATTGAGATGGACAGGGAGGTCTACCACTTGATTGCTACAAGTTTTAGCCTGAAGCTAAAGCATTATATTTGCATTACATGTGCCTCAAGAGTACAAAAGTAGCAATGCATTTTATTTTACTTTTTGCCTTAAGCTAAGTGAATTGAATCCCAAAACACTGAAACAGTACCCACTTAATACAAGAATATATTGTGTTTATCTGATGAAATATTCCTATGGTCCTTCTGTAAGTGAAAGTAGACAGAGGAACCCCTACCGTGCTCTCTTCAGTAAGTAAGAGCAACTTGATTGGCAGAAAACATCATCAAATTACTTTTTCATTTCTATTTAAGAGATTTTTATCTAGGTTTTTCCCACAGCAAGTCTTTGCTAAGCGCTGTTAAGTGCTCTGAATGACATTTATAAAGCAAGGCTGGCCAGGAGACAAGAACCCAATTGTGTGACAAAGTGAAGCGCTCAGACATTTGTCTTCCTTCTACATTAGAAAGGAAGAAATGCCTTTCAGAGCATAAATAAAAAGCAGCAAAGCACTTATCCAGGAGAATAGAGTTCAAGTCCCTGTTCCAAATCAAGTCAACTTCAATGTTAGCATCCCATATGGATGGCAAATGCTTTAGACATTGAGCAACTAGCGACTCAGAATTCTCTGAAGGGCAAGAAATTCCCCACTGAAGCTAACAAATCTTCACTGAAATATGCCACAACTCTATCCTTTGGAAACTCTTCCAACAAGCAAACATTGCTCAGTAAGAGTAAAGAGGTAAGGCACACACAAAACCCTTCCTAAATTCAACCCATCTCCCTTCATCGTATTCAAAGACCACGATAATGTTCAGTTCTGAAGGTCATCAAATTTGAGCTTTGGAAAAAACGACTCAATTCTGAAGCTAAAAGTGATTCAAAAAGAAATCACTGCCCAGCTTGCGCTATACGATAATCATGATCTGAGCACATCAAGAAACTGCAGTTACGGCAAGACTGTAGTCATAGTCTGCAGCTGCCCAATGTGACAATCTGAAGCTCATAGCTATGGCATACATTCAAAAACAAGCTCTCTTTTTAAGATTTGTGAGATTTTAAGATCCTGGTATGTATCTGCTGCACAGGCATACTAACAATAGTAGGAAAAAAAACACTGCACCTTCCCAGCATCACTGCAAAATCTAAATTCCTAGTCCTCAGGAGGAACAGAATACATCCTTTCTTCCTCCTCCTTAGTTTTCAATCATCTTTTACATACATTTATTACTGTAACAGCTGCAGACTTCACCTGTCCTATTAAAACACCTGTTGTAATAGCCTTTATATTTTACCAAGCTCAGCCAATTCTCACTGTAGTAAAATAACGTACCAAATACAAAGAAAAAAGGCAGAATAACAAACAATCTGGAAAAACCTACATAATCAGGAATTTAAGGAAAAGTAGCAAACTTAAAGCAGCATCCAATGGTTAGCAAGAAATGAAGTGGCTTTCAGGGGCTGCCAATATTTGCAATTCATGGTGTTTTCTAGAAACTTAGAATATTTAGATATCTCTGAATTCCCAAGGGACAGCGGCACCTGGACTAGGCATGTTTACCACAGTTTTCTAAGTTCATCTCTCTTTCACCAAATCATAGAATGGCTGAGGTTGGAAGGGGCCTCTGGAGGTCACCTTGTCCAATCCCACCCTGTTCAAGCAGGGCACCTAGAGCCAGCTGCCCAAGACCCTGTCCAGATGGCTTTTGAGCATCTATAGGCCCTTGCAGACTTATATCTAAGTAGTACAAGCATAGACAGTATTTCTTACATTTCTCAGTTCTTTTTCTGTAAATACCGTTATTTATAATTCGATTATGATGGAAAAGCTGTACTGATGGAAACAATTCAGGACGCATGGGCTCTTCTCTAAAATATAAACAGTTTCCAGCATTCTGAAATAACAGAACTTAAAGCAACTGCTTGCTATCTTTGATTTCAGGCAACTGCAATAGATCCTTCTTTCTGAATATAGAAGGCAGACAGAGGACCCACTTTTTTGTAGAAATTTCCAGCCACAACTGACTTTCTCCCTTCCATCACGTATGACTGCAGTTCAACCTATCACACAGGTGGAAGGACTCCAAAAGTGGAAATTTTTTGTCTGCATCAAGAATAGCAATCTCATGCTCTTCACTGAATGCACATTTTGCTCCTACGCATGCCAGCTTTTTTTTTTCTTAGCAGTGTGTTCACATCCTTACCTATATGCTTTCAGCGATTCCCCTATCAAAAAACAAGATTACTAAAAATGAAATGAAGCAGCTTCCGTATAGAAAAAGTTATATTTACATTTTTATTTAGCAGAGTTTAAGAGCAAACAATGTTAACGCCGTTGTTGAAAAGTGTTTTTACCCAAAGTTGCCAAGATCTAATAAGTTACTGAAAAGAAATACCAGGCGTAAGGCAATAATCCTGACCAACCATTAGAGATCACCCTATCCCCAAAGAGCAGAGCTGATAAAGGCAGTAGAAAATTTAGACTGATTGACTCGATTTCCAAAAATGAGACAGAGATGATGAAAATAGGGTTCCACTCTTGAGTATATCTTTAACATCTGCAGATGAAGGAATTTCTAAAGCACGCAAAATGTAAAGACAATTCTTGTTTCCAAGGGAACATTCAGTGCTTTGAATCCAAGAATGCTATGTCCATACACAGTGGTCAGTACAGGACTATGGCAACACATAGATGGTAAAAGATTAAAAATAGGGTTAGAATTTTTTCCATTCCATGTCATCAGGAGGATTTACTTCTACCTTCCTTTTACCAACATCAGACCAGTTGGTGCTCAGAACTGTGCCTCCAGACTCCATCTGCAATATGAGAAAAAGCTTGTTTAGCTTGCTACAGGAATTCTAGTAATATAAAAGCCACATTTCTTACAGCAGATTAACAAATTCAGAAGAAACGTGAAGAATTTAAGCTTCATGTAGTAGCAATTACACAGGAATTTTGTGTACATATAGAAAAAAATTTGACAAAGCCATCATTCCATAATCTTCAGCCCAAGAGTACGTTTATCGGTACTGGACACAATGAGATGTTAATTCACTAACAAGAAGCTTTTGAAGGGTCAGTCATGTTCTTACCCATGAGGACTGTAAATAAAAGAAACTAGATACAAACAATTAAGAGGAATTTGATCCTTTCATCCATGGCAAGCCTTCAAGCTCTATATGAGCCAAAACCTATTTCCTTTGATAACACTGATTGAGAGACCAGTGACAAAGCACAACCTTGGACTTAAAGAGTCACATTCATTAGCGTACAACATCGTAGCTTTCAGCGAGACTTGTTACACCAGTATGTCCAACAGAACCGCTGCCGTTCATTATAGGCCCCAGGTTTTGGTAGCTAGAGGCTTCCACATTCATGCAAAGTTTAGTAAATTGTGTCAGTGTGCAAAAAAGTTACACATTTCTTCAGAGAAAAAGAATGAAGACTTACAAACGATTTGTTCATGGCACGTTTCACTTCATCTGTACCATCTGAATAAATTTGCTGGAAGAGTTTATTTAAAGCAGCATCTCCTTCTAACTTCTCATTCTTCTCCTCTTCTTTGATTTCAACTACCAGTTTGTCCCAGTTCCTTGTATAGTGAGAAGATGATGGATATAAGTGCTGGGTATCTGAAATCAGAAGTGTTCGTTAACTAACCATCTTCTCACAAATTTCAGAGCAGCAGAGAAAACAGACGTATACGTATCTGATGAATCAGAGATGATAATGGAACATGAATCTGAAAATGCCAATGGATTCCTCCTTACTGATATAAGCATTGCAGTAACAAAACTAAAGGAATCTAAGAAATGCTAGACACTACATTGAGTACCTACAAAAGTTTACTTTTAAGTAAACAGAGTTACATAATTTAGCTATCCAACAAAAAAATGCTGGACAACAGCAATGCAGATAATTAAAGTAAAAACGAGGCAGGAGATACTGGCTGACAGCAAGAAAAAAAAACCCACACAAAACCCCCCAAAAAACTCAGCAGCCTAGAGCCATAGGAAAATTTGAGCTAAATTTCAAAAAAAATACCTGAAATCAATAAATCAGGAAATTCAAATTCTCTCAAAGACAGATTGTTAATCTGTCTTGAAAAACTGCAAATGTATTACTTTCCATGAGAGATGGAATACTTAAGTAAATAATACTTACTTATTTAAGCAACAAGAGGCATAACAATGCATAGAACTGCAGAACAGTGACCAAAACAGCCAAACAGATAAACCCAGAGGAATTAATGAAAATCATATATCCTTAATAATCCATCAGATTAAATGGAAGTTATGACTAAATTTAATACTTAAGTTTTACTAATGCCCTGCAGACTTTTTCTGTCAATTCTTGGCAGTAAAAACAAGACTATTAGGCTTTTCTTTGTAAATATGAAGCTGTGATTTTAGTCACAATATTTAACACAAAAAAATATTATTAATAACTGCAAGTAGTTTGATACATATAAACCATTTAATACTTAATAGTTCAGAGAACAAACCTGGTGTAAATTGCTTTAACTTAGGAGAATCTCCCTGGCCCTCCAGCTTCTCCCATCTTACAGCCTCTGGCTTCTTCATTTTTATCTCAACCTACAAAGCACAAGACAAAGAACAAATTAATCCAGATGGCAAACAGTTCTGCCAAATAGTTTCAAAGTAGTTGGATCCTGTAGCAGAAAGAAAATAAATGCATTTGTTTTTAGAAACACAGTCTCTAATATTGTCGTGGTTTAACCCCAGCCAGCAACTAAACACCACGCAGCCGCTCACTCACTCCCCCCCACTCAGTGGGATGGGGGAGAAAATCGGGAAAAGAAGCAAAACCCGTGGGTTGAGATAAGAACAGTTTAATAGAACAGAAAAGAAGAAACTAATAATGATAATGATAACACTAATAAAATGACAACAGCAATAATGAAAGGATTGGAATGTACAAATGATGCACAGTGCAATTGCTCACCACCCGCCGACCGACACCCAGCCAGTCCCCGAGCGGTGAATCCCTGCCCCCCCCCACTTCCCCGTTCCTAAACTGGATGGGACGTCACATGGTATGGAATACACCGTTGGCCAGTTTGGGTCAGGTGCCCTGGCTGTGTCCTGTGCCAACTTCTTGTGCCCCTCCAGCTTTCTCACTGGCTGGGCATGAGAAGCTGAAAAATCCTTGACATTAGTCTAAACACTACTGAGCAACAACTGAAAACATCAGTGTTATCAACATTCTTCACATACTGAACTCAAAACATAGCACTGTACCAGCTACTAGGAAGACAGTTAACTCTATCCCAGCTGAAACCAGGACAGTATCCACCCCTTATTCTATACCATTGACGTCATGCACAGTTCCCATACCTTTAGTTACATCCTGATCAATCATCACCTTTCCATTCCTTTAAGACATATGAGCAATGATATATATATATGTATACACACACAGAGATATCATTCCTTTAGTTCATGGGTCATGTTCATAAAATGTTCATTGAGTTCATTTAGTTTCCGACTCTGGGCTCCATCTGTCATACCAGTCTTTCTGGGCAGGAGGGATGGTGCAAAGTCCTCTCAGTCGGTAGAGCAGAATTGGGCTTCAGTGCAGTGTGACAAGCAGGTGACATTTGGCGCAGCAGGAGGATGGTGTGTACCATTGGATTGTTGCATGCTGGAGTCAGTTCTGGTTCCATCACTACTGCGCTTTGCTCAGTTTTATCACAGTTCTTTTCTTGCTTGATCTAAGTGATTCTTACTATAGTACTATGGATATAGCACATAATTATAGTAAGGATAACATACAGTAGCAGGGTTATATAGCAACTAATATACAGTTTAATTCTGGCTGTTCTCACCTAAAATCAAATCCCCTTGAGGCACACATCGGACTTCCCCATCTTTTCGCATCACCCACCAAGTGCACCCAGGCCCTTGAGCAAAAGCAATCCCACGAAAGGGTTTACCTTTGCCTGAGGCAGGAGTAACCCAGACTGTCTTCCCTAACATATTTTTTATGTGCACTACAGGGACTTTATCCCCTTCTACAGTATGTAAAAATTCTGACTGGGCAGGGCCACCCCGACTGGCAGATCCTCTGGTGTTGACTAACCAGGTGGCTTTTGCTAAATGTGTATCCCAATGTTTGAAAGTTCCACCCCCCATTGCTCTCAATGTAGTCTTTAACAGCCCATTGTATCGCTCAATTTTCCCAGAGGCTGGTGCATGATAGGGGATATGATACACCCACTCAATGCCATGCTCTTTGGCCCAGGTGTCTATGAGGTTGTTTCGGAAATGAGTCCCGTTGTCTGACTCAATTCGTTCTGGGGTGCCATGTCGCCACAAGACTTGCTTTTCTAGGCCCAGGATAGTGTTCCGGGCGGTGGCATGGGGCACAGAATATGTTTCCAGCCACCCAGTGGTTGCTTCCACCATCGTGAGCACATAGCGCTTGCCTTGGCGAGTTTGTGGGAGTGTGATATAGTCAATCTGCCAGGCTTCTCCATATTTATATTTCAGCCATCGCCCTCCATACCACAGGGGCTTTAACCGCTTGGCTTGCTTAATTGCAGCACGTTTCACATTCATGGATAACCTGTGCAATAGTGTCCATGGTCAAGTCCACCCCTCGGTCACGAGCCCATCTATATGTTGCATCTCTTCCCTGATGGCCTGAAGCATCATGGGCCCACCGAGCCATAAATAGCTCACCCTTATGTTGCCAGTCCAGGTCCACCTGAGCCACTTCAATCTTGGCAGCCTGATCCACCTGTTGGTTGTTTTGATGTTCTTCAGTGGCCCGACTCTTGGGTATGTGAGCATCTACATGACGTACTTTTACAACCAGATTCTCTAGCCGGGATGCAATATCTTGCCACAGTACGGCAGCCCAGATGGGTTTACCTCTGCGCTGCCAGTTGCTCTGCTTCCATTGCTGTAGCCACCCCCACAGGGCATTTGCCACCATCCATGAGTCAGTATAGAGATAGAGCACTGGCCACTTCTCTCTTTCAGCAATATCTAATGCTAGCTGGATGGCTTTCACCTCTGCAAACTGACTCGATTCACCTTCTCCTTCAGCAGTTTCTGCAACTTGTCGTGTAGGACTCCATACAGCAGCTTTCCACCTCCGATGCTTTCCCACGATGCGACAGGATCCGTCAGTGAACAGGGCATATTGCCTCTCATTTTCTGGCAGTTTATTATACAGCGGGGCCTCTTCAGCACGTGCCACCTCCTCCTCTGGCGACATTCCAAAATCTTTGCCTTCTGGCCAGTCCGTGATCACTTCCAAAATTCCTGGGCGACTGGGGTTTCCTATGCGAGCCCGTTGTGTGATCAGTGCAATCCACTTACTCCACGTGGCATCAGTCGCGTGATGTGTAGAGGAGACCCTCCCTTTGAACATCCAGCCCAGCACTGGCAGTCGGGGTGCTAAGAGGAGCTGTGTTTCAGTACCAACAACTTCTGAGGCAGCTTGAACTCCTTCATATGCTGCCAATATCTCTTTTTCAGTTGGAGTATAGCGAGCTTCGGATCCCCGATATCCTCGACTCCAAAACCCCAGGGGTCGGCCTCGGGTCTCCCCAGGTGCTTTCTGCCAGAGGCTCCAGGTAGGGCCATTCTCCCCAGCTGCAGTATAGAGCACATTTTTAACATCTTGTCCTGTCCGGACTGGTCCAAGGGCTACTGCGTGAACAATCTCCCGCTTAATTTGTTCAAAGGCTTGTTGTTGCTCAGGGCCCCATTGAAAATCATTCTTCTTTCAGGTCACTTGATAGAGAGGGCTTACAATCAGACTGTAATTTGGAATATGCATTCTCCAAAAGCCCACGACACCTAAGAAGGCCTGTGTTTCCTTTTTATTAGTTGGTGGAGACATAGCTGCTATTTTGTTAATCACATCCATTGGGATCTGACGACGCCCATCTTGCCATTTTATTCCTAAAAACTGGATCTCCCGTGCAGGTCCCTTGACCTTACTTTCTTTTATGGCAAAACCGGCTTTCAGAAGGATTTGGATTATTTTCTTCCCTTTCTCAAAGACTTCTTCTGCTGTGTTGCCCCATACGATGATGTCATCAATGTATTGCAGATGTTCCGGAGCTTCACCTTTTTCCAGTGCAGTCTGGATTAATCCATGGCAAATAGTGGGGCTGTGTTTCCACCCCTGGGGCAATCGATTCCAAGTGTACTGGACACCCCTCCAAGTAAAGGCAAATTGTGGACGACACTCTGCTGCCAGAGGGATTGAGAAAAACGCATTAGCAATGTCAATTGTAGCATACCACTTGGCTGCCTTTGACTCTAGTTCGTATTGAAGTTCTAGCATATCTGGAACGGCAGCACTCAGCGGTGGCGTAACTTCATTCAGGCCGCAATAGTCAACTGTTAGTCTCCACTCCCCATTAGACTTTCGCACGGGCCATATGGGACTATTAAAAGGTGAGCGAGTTTTGCTGATCACTCCTTGGCTCTCCAGCTGGCGAATCAACTTGTGGATGGGAATCAGAGAGTCTCGGTTGGTGCGATATTGGCACCGGTGCACCGTCGTGGTAGCAATTGGTACTTGTTGTTCTTCAACCCTCAGCAACCCCACAATCGAAGGGTCTTGAGAGAGACCAGGCAGGGTAGACAGCTGTTCCGTGCCCTCCGTCTCCAAGGCAGCTATACCAAAAGCCCATCGATACCCCTTTGGGTCCTTAAAATACCCTCTCCTGAGATAGTCTATGCCAAGGATGCACGGAGCCTCTGGACCAGTCACAATGGGGTGTTTCTGCCATTCATTCCCAGTTAGACTTACTTCAGCTTCCAATACAGTTAAGTCTTGGGATCCCCCTGTCACACCAGAAATAGAAATGGGTTCTGCCCCTTCATAACTTGATGGCATTAAAGTACACTGTGCGCCGGTGTCTACTAGAGCCTTATACTCCTGTGGGTCTAACGTGCCAGGCCATCGAATCCACGCAGTCTAATAGACCCGGTTATCCCTTTCCTCCACCTGGCTGGAGGCAGGGCCCCTCTAATTCTGGTCAGAGTATCCAGTATTCACTTCTCGTAAAATTGGCTCAGAAGTCCCTTCAAGAGGATCAGAAATAACATCAGCCCTTCTACTCTGTTTGGAAACCGGAGCGGCATTTTTCCTGGTAGAATCCCCTTTTGTGGTGTTTTTTCCTCGCAGCTCACGTACCCGTGCATTTAGGACCGAGGTAGGTTTTCCATCCCATTTCCTCATGTCCTCTCCATGATCACATAAGTAAAACCACAGGGCACCTCGTGGTGTGTACCTTCTATATTCTCTCTCTTGGGCAGAGGAGCGCTCACTCCTAATAGCTGAGACATTGGTCCTTACAGGTGGGCAACAGGACATCTCCTCTTTGAATTGCTGGAAATCCTCGGACAGCTTCTCCACAGCCGAAATGCAGGCTTGTAGGGAGGAGGAGAGATTTTCTTCGTATTGACGGAGTTGGCGAGCCACTTCATCCACTGTCGGTGCCTCTTCGTCTTTCCAGGTCATTATTGCCAGTGAGTTGGCATAGGACGATGGTGCGCTCCGTACAAACTTCCGCCACATGGGTCGTGTGCATTGGACTTCGTCTGGATCTTTGGGTAATTGTGGGTTGTCCGGATCATGATGAATTGTCTCTAGCACAGCTAATTCCCTCAGATATTGGATACCTTTTTCCATGGTTGTCCACTTGCTTGATTGACATATAACATCTTCCTTAAAGGGGTACCTTTCCTTCACACTTGACAGGAGTCGCCTCCAGAGGCTAATGGCTTGTGTCCCTCTTCCAATTGCCTTGCCAATGCCACCTTCCCTGGCAAGCGATCCCAGCTGCTTGGCTTCCCTACCTTCTAATTCCAAGCTATTAGCCCCATTGTCCCAGCATCGGAGGAGCCAGGTGATAATATGCTCACCTATACGGCGGCCAAAATCTTTTCGCATATCCCGCAGCTCACTCAAGGACAGGGACTGGGTTATTACCTCTGGTTCTGCCTCTTCCTCCTGTTCCCGTGATGACCCTGGTTCGCCTTCATCCTTCGCTAAGCGAACTGATTTTTTTGTATATTTCTTTTTCTGTACGGGGGCAACTGATACTGGTGCAGGTTGGTCCCCTGGTTCAGTTGCAGTACCGCTTGCTGGGTCTTGGATAACCGCAGTGTCTGTTGCCAAGGTTTGGGTAGCTGCCGTGCTCATTGCCGAGGCTGGAGGGGCTGCAGTGCCTGTCGCTGAGGTTTGGGTAGCCACAGAGCTCGTCGCCGGGGCTGGAGGGGCTGCAGTGCCCGTTGCCGAGGTTTGAGTGACCGCAGTGCTCATCGTTTTGTTGTTAGGTCCAGAGACCTTCTCTTCCCCTTGAGGGTACTGAGTGGTGTCGAACAGGGCTCGATAGGCATGGGCCAGGCCCCAGCACGTTGCAGTAATTTGTATCTCTCTGGAGCTGCCGGGGTGACAGCATACCTTTTCCAAATATTTTACTAGTTCTTCTGGATTCTGCACTTGTTCAGGGGTGAATTTCCAAAACATTGGAGGTGCCCACTTTTCTAGGTACTTGCCCATACTACCCCACACACCCTGCCACTCATAATTATCCAGCCTTGGGGCAGATCTCTGGGTGATTTTCTTAAATAGTTGTTTAACCTTAAACGAGAGCTGGACCACATTCAGAAGCATGCTAATTCCTAGCAGTAGGGCTAGGACCGTGCTGGTCCCAACATCCCAAGAGTATTCAAATTTTTCAAAATTCTCAAACACCATTGTAACTGGACTGAAGGAGAAAGGAGAGGGGAAGAAAGGTATCCCACCCATAGACTGGTTTTCCAAGGAGGAAAGGTAAATGGTATAATTATTAATAGTTTCCCACAGATGGCTTCCACAGTATAAAGGTGACAATGCTGGGTGCAAGTACCGGATTAATCCCACAGCTGACGACTTTATCATACCATAAACCAGTGTTATACAATACATCAAAGCGAAAACCTTAATCCACCTCCCACGGATGATAAGCAGCAGAAGAGGGACTACATACAGCAAGCGAGGTGATACATAACAGAACTTTAAAAACCAGAGCAACAACTCTAAGAACACATAAATCAACATAATGACCAGCGACTATTAGACCGATATAATGAATGCTTATAACAAATTTGTTTTAACAAGCTCTGGTCAGGTTTGTCGTTATCTCAACCCTTCGTGCCCCACGTTGGGCGCCAAAAAGGACTGTCGTGGTTTAACCCCAGCCAGCAACTAAACACCACGCAGCCGCTCACTCACTCCCCCCCACTCAGTGGGATGGGGGAGAAAATCGGGAAAAGAAGCAAAACCCGTGGGTTGAGATAAGAACGGTTTAATAGAACAGAAAAGAAGAAACTAATAATGATAATGATAACACTAATAAAATGACAACAGCAATAATGAAAGGATTGGAATGTACAAATGATGCACAGTGCAATTGCTCACCACCCGCCGACCGACACCCAGCCAGTCCCCGAGCGGTGAATCCCTGCCCCCCCCCCACTTCCCCGTTCCTAAACTGGATGGGACGTCACATGGTATGGAATACACCGTTGGCCAGTTTGGGTCAGGTGCCCTGGCTGTGTCCTGTGCCAACTTCTTGTGCCCCTCCAGCTTTCTCACTGGCTGGGCATGAGAAGCTGAAAAATCCTTGACATTAGTCTAAACACTACTGAGCAACAACTGAAAACATCAGTGTTATCAACATTCTTCACATACTGAACTCAAAACATAGCACTGTACCAGCTACTAGGAAGACAGTTAACTCTATCCCAGCTGAAACCAGGACAAATATAAAGCCTATACTTTAGCAAATTTTACCTACCTTACAAGATGAAGTTACATGACTTCCAAGTTGCATGTCAGCTAAGCTCTTATGTGGCTGCATAGATCTTCTATCAGACTTTTATCCTTTTGTTTAGTACCACTTAACTTTCTTTTGCTTACTATTCACTTGATTCTTTTTGTAAATTATAGCATCCCAAAAGTAACAATCAGTCCCGATGTCTCTACACTGCCAGGCACCAAGGTATTACCTTGCAAGCATCCCTTTCTTGCCAGTCAGCTCTAATAATTAAACAGCACTTTTGAAGGACTACAAAATCCAACTTTATCTAGGTTTACATTTCAACCACCAAAAAATTCCGTATTTGATGTGTAGTACACAAACCAGAGAAACACCCTGGGACTATGCAGATCCTCCCACTGGAGAAATTCAGAAGCTCTATTAATTTGGTTCAACAAACAAACACTGCTATGGAGAAAACTGTCTAGTATTCATTGACAAAACTGGCAATTAAAAATGGATATGGTTGCAATTATCATAGGAGAAACAAAATTAAGTGAAGTATGTCATGCCCTATTCACAACTACACATAATCCCTTTAGACAACCATATTGAAATGTTTTTTCGTAATTAACCTTATCCGTTGGTTACAGGGTTACAAAGTTACAAAACATTGTCTGAAAAACAAGGACTGTCTAATGTCACTCCAAAGGACAAATTCACTTAAGAAAATGTTGCAAAGTTCATATGACACTATTAATTAACTGAAATCAGTGCTTGCTAAACTTCAGCAGTTCCTTATTTGTGAACTGCTGAGCAGAAGCGAGTTCTTAGTTCTACCTAAAGCCACTATAACCTGGGGATCCCTGCAGACCCAAGAACAAAGGCGCCACTGTAAAAGCTAACCCTAGAGATCCTAACAGCAAGCTCCTTGCACAGCATCATGTTGATCTGAAATTTGAACTTCATCTAATCCATTCTTCAAATCAGTCACTGGTAAGCAATAGACCAAGATACCTTCTAAAAATAAAGAAATGAGCTCATTTAAGTTTCAAAGCTTCCATGTTTGCAGTCATGCTGCATTTTAAGAACCAGAATACTCAATTATAACTGCTTCTCCACCCCCCCCCCCTTTTTTTTTTCCTTTTTTCTTTTACCCCTGGGGAAGCTACCGTTTCCCTAGACAAGTTTAAATACTTATTTTCCACCACTAACTTGTACTGAGAACAACAAAAAGTTTAAGACATGAGGCATGGAATGCCCTTCAAGGCAGGGGAGAGTTTCAGTAAGTTCGTAAGTCCAACAACCACATGTATTTGACTTCCCACTCCCCGTCTGTTGGATTTACAATGTTTTTAGCAACTTTACAAGTCACAAATTAAGCATCAGAGTATCAGTTTTTAAAATAGTGAAAGTCACAGTCACAAAACCAAAAATAATCAAATAAAATTAAAATATTGTATTACTCTAGTTGCTCAAACTACTGTACCTAAAGAAGGCCTGTATTCCAGAGTTTAATATTGCAATCTGTAAGGACGCAGAGATTTCTGTCGAAACTATGCAGAAACAGCATTCAAACTGTGCCAGTAATTAGTCTTCAGTAAAATAAAAGAAGTCAGCAAAGCTTCCTCCATTGGACTCTTCTAAAAAACACTTTGGAAACTATAACAAAGTTCATTTTTTAACATCTACACTCATAAATCTAATGCTCTGCAATTAGCTTAAGGAAGCCAAAAATATTTGTGTATCTACATATAAGACAAGTAGTTCCCTGAGTGCCAGAACCAGCAGTTTTTTGGGTTTGATTCCCACCCCCCAATGAATTTGGATCTCATGAGTCAAACATTTAGGTTAATTAGCCACTTCGAAAGGTACTAATTAGTTACAAGTGAAACCTGAGTATTAATTTAAACTTGTCTTTCCTCTGCTTCTTATATAACTCTTCTCAACCTGAGGAAATTGTATTATCAATTCAGTTGCACATTGAAGTTGAGAAGGCCTTAATTTTAAGATTCTATACTCTGCTTATTAGCGCATCCTCCCATATGTTCTATTTAAAAAAAAAAAGAGAGAGAGAGTGTAAATGCTTGATACTGAGACTGCTCAACCCTATATCTCTTCAATTTCTCTTCTGTTTGTTTCTTCCTTCACTATCTCCTCTTACCCTTACGCTTCAGGCTTTCCACCAATCTTTCAGTATCTCAAAACCAGACTATTTCATCCACACCAAGAATGACCTCTAATGCAATGTAATGCTTGATGTGAGCTACTAAACATGGACTTTTTTCTTCTCAGAATACAATCCTCCCCAAAGAGCCCTTATGAAGGTCTTTGGCTATTCATCAGAGTACTCTGCCCACACATAGAAAGAAAAAAAAAAAAGGAAGATCTTTACTTTTGCTGCTCCAGTAATCCCCCTCTCCTTTTTTAATCTCCTAGTTCTTACACTTTCCTCTTGTGAAACTGTCCCTAAGCCAGTACTACATGACAAACATCCCTAAGGAAAAGGAAATGCTACAAACTAATTCCCAGTGTAAGATGCACATTTCTTAAATCTAAACCATTTCAACGCTGCCAAGCTAGAAGTACAGACAGCTGAAGAGTTGAGACAGAATGCATTTATGACATGATTAAACCTCTACCCCATCTACTGCATCAACTTCAATCGAAGTTACTCATTAGGCAAAGTGGCAGGCAGGAGTAAAACTAGGGAAATCATTAGCTTCATACCATTATACAACCACATTTTCCAAAAATATAAAGCTATAAAATTCTGCTTGTGAAGGCGCATATTTCTTCAACTTGAGAGCTTTATTTGATCTAAAGAGAAACAACTTTGCGAGTCCCAATTATGTGCACAAACGGCAATAAATGCATTTTAATGAACATTTTAAAGCAGATACTGATAGCTATCACACAGAAAAGTAACGTATCAGTACGGACATTTGTATCGTATCTAACACACAAGTACTGTTAGCTTTTTCCTCTCCTTTGAAAAAAATTCAGCACTCAGGCAAGAGAAATACATCAACACTTCACCAACTACTTTGATTTAACATCTATATTTCATAAAACGTATGCCTGTGTGCCTCATGCCAACTTTAGAATAAAAGACAGGTAAATTTCATTGCAAATTAACTGCTTTGCATGCCACTTAAGGACAAGCCTAATTCCTCAGCCTCTCCTTGTAGCTCATGCCATGCAGCCATCTCACCAGCCCTCCACTAGGACTTGCTCCACTACGTTAGTGCATTTCTTGCATTGGGAAGCCCAAAACTGGACACAGTACTCCGGTTGTACGAGAAGTTCCAACACAGAAATAATCTACTTTCTGTTGTAATTTTTAAGTTCCTGGTATTTGGGGCCCAAAGTAAGCAAAGCAAAAAAAAAAAAAAAAAAAAAAAAGAAACATGGAATTTTGACAGAGTAATTCATGCACTACTTGTCTGAAATACTGTCTTGAGAGAAACCTACCCCTGAGAAGAGGGTCAAATGGGGATTCATTGTCTAGAAGAAACCCCATCCACAGTGAAAGGATACAGAGAAGATTCTACTGACAGAATTTTCTAGTCATAAAAGTAATTGATTTTTTAAAAATCTATCAGAGATTTAGACAAGTTTGTTTGCAATTTAATCTAAGTGCTAGCTATCAGAAAAGATGCCACAGAATTACTCTCAGAAGCTATTCTAAACTATTTCATTGGCAGTATAAGAACACAAAACCCCCTTACTTTAAGATGACTGGCATAAAAGAGCATTTAATCTAGTTTTAAGAAAGAATTTCTCCCCTTAGCTACAGATAAACACATTGCTAGTTAGCCAACATTAATTTTCTAGGCAGAAGCTTACTGTTAAAAAGCCCAAACCTCTGATGAACTAGATTTCACTTGAACTAACGTTCTGGGACAGACATTGCCAGTTTAACTGAGAAACATTAAAAGAGAAAGAGTTTTTATCTTCCTCTCTAAAAGAAGATTCTGGTGTACACTGACAAGTTACAAGAATTTTCTTCTAATTTCTGTTGTGGTCTGTATTTTACAGTCCATGCTAAGGGGAAGTTCACCTACCACTGGCAAATTTGTGTCAAGCTCTGATCAGATGGATGAAGGAAATCAGAACTGGCAAAGCTTAAGCAGTAGTTCAGCCATTCATTTGAAGAAGCATCAAAAAATGCCCTTTTAAATTCTGATGTTTTGCTACATCAAACACACAAAAATGAGAATTCAGGGTTTCCAGTCAACTGCTTAGTTATTTACTGAACTTCTGACTGCCTTGTCTGAGTTGTAAATTTTAAGTGTTTAGAGTTGTCATTTTGCAATCATCTCATGTATTTTGTTACCTAAATTTAAGGGTAGGACAAAACAGCACTGTCTTCTAAAAATGTATGACCTATTCAAACTTACCTCTAAGATTATACGCACATACGGTTTTGGTATCCTAGTTATTCAAAGACCTTTTATACATTGCTTATATTGTGAATTCCAAGATCTTTGGTCCGTAACTTTAAACAAAATACACTGATATGAAAATAACTACAGTGTTATCACAAATAAATGATAATTAAGAAATTTATCCTGCGGTGAATATATTGCAACAGAAGGGATTTAGTGTGCACCTTTCAGTTTCTTTGCCAGCTATGTACTATGGAGAACTGAGTGCAAAAAGGTCAAAGTTTCCACCACATTGATATTACACAGCAACCCCTTGTTAAAATTTTAAATTTTAAAGGAGCTATCAATACAGATCATTTAGGTATCCTAAAGCTTTTTGTCACTGCATCCTCAATGTAAACCATCACTATTCCAATACTTCTTAAATCCATCTTCTATCAAGACAGAGAAAAACCCTTATGCCTAGTTTTCCCTTATGTATTTATATAAAGCATGGGCACTAACTTACATGCTTGTTTAAAACATAGTTTTCAGAGTATTAACAAGTTTAAATCTGCTCCACACCATCTGCATTCATAAAGAAGAAGAAAAAAAAAACCTCAAACTTATTTTGAGCCAAGTAAATATCATGCCAATCATTGGGAAGGTTTCTTTATGGTCTAGCCAGGAAATTGCTCCAACTAGCCCTACCTAAAGAGATGCAAGAAATTTCAGAGAAGCATCCAACACTTATCTTAAATATCAGTTTATAATTTACAGAAAGCGCTCAAGAATATATATGGGAGATATGAATCTGCACGAAAGCCTCATAGAGAAAACAAGTACAGGAGAGCAGGGAAGTCTGCATTCAAGTGTCTGCAAGCAATTTCATGAAAATACCCCAAACGAGAAAGTATCTTTTAAGGATCGGACTGCAATGGTAAGAACCAACTTCAGTTAAAATAAATCTGTTCCTCTGTTTATCTATTTGTGTACATTTACCTCTGAATAGAAGCTCTGATGACAGTCCAAGAGTATGTGAAACAGTTTCACTCTTTGCCTTTTCCTTTACATTTAGCAACAGGCATCGGTGTGCTTTTCCAGTAAGCTGCACAGAGTATTTCAGAGTTTGCAAGGCAAAATGTTGGTTTGAGGAAAAGAAACATTCCACTGATGCACACTACCATATTCTTGGCATGAAGCTGCTGAGAGTGTGCTTCTACCTCAGACATGTCTATTAACTAACAAATGTCAACTGTAAAAGAGGCTGAGGATTTCTAACACCTCCCCCCAGTTTGCAGCACAACTTTGATATCTAACTAAAGGACAGTTCTGGTGTAAAGAAACCACTTTTTACCACTTTTTCAAATGGCTCTAAATTGCTGTAAGTCATTGCTTGCAAAAAGCCCAAACCACTAAAAACTCAAAACTCACAGTAATTGTCCCCTGACTATTTGTAGATGCAAGAGCAGAGGGGAAGAAAAAGAGAAAACACTAGCTCAAGTTTCCTTCAAGTTCATAAGCATACCTGCTAAAAGCACATAGTCATCCTCACTCTCCTCTTCTAGGTCTAAGGAGAAGAAAAACCTGAGCATCACCTAGAACACAACAGAAGACCTAGAAAAACTGCTCACGTTACACAAGTTTCCAACAGAACATGGCAGAATATTGCCCTGGAATCCCAAATACACTGACTGATAGACTGAACAAAAGAGGGAAAAGAAAGCTAGGCTGATTCTGCACAAAGAACTGTTTCAGAACAATAGAAATCCTTACAATATTTGTGCATTTCTACTTTCCTGCCTTATTTTCTGGCCAGAGACAGATCAGCTAGTTTTGCCTTAAACATATTTAGTCACTCATTTTAAGTTTTTATGCCTTTTTCCTTTTATGAAGGGAGCACGATGATATTATGCAAACTGAGCTACCGGATAACTGCACGCAGGCAACTACCGAAGAGCAAACTTGGTCCAGCTTTTACATTTTGGCTCCCTCTTCTGGAAAGAAGTAAAAAACCAAGTAGCACCACTAAAGGGTACCTACCTTCCTACTGTTAAATGCTGCATGCAACATGCAGTTTTCAGTGTGGCACAGTTTTTCCCTAACTTCAGCTGACACCTGAACACAATTGAGGATGACCACCAAAATACACAAAATCCTACCTATTGTGTACAAAGTCATGCTACATACAAAGACCAGATCAGCTTCCACTTGGAAGACAAAAATCTCAAATTTATATGGTGCTTTTTGGAGCTGCTGTTACTTTTTGCTTGATCAGACTACTACAGTCAGACACCTCTGACAGATGAGGAGTATAGCCAATAATGTCAATTGATCTAGTTATGCTAGTTATGATCTATCAGCTATGCTGCTCATGTACAAGAAAAAAATGCTATGCATATATGGCAATTAATACAGTTGTATTCAGCATTTTCTCACATGAACATCAAGTTGAGGCCTTAGATCATCAGAATTATATGCTGAACAACACCCGGTAATTCTAAGGAACTCACAACTAAATGTGAACAGGAAACATAATCAACTCAAAGCTGAATTTGCAAGTAGTGATATCTATTAAAGAGCAAATAAGCTTTTGAATTAGGTAAAAAAATGGCTCCAAGCATGGCAGGAATACATACAGCCACTATAAAGGCCATCTGTATCATCCGTAAAACTGTTGACAATTAGAGAATATACAATACTAGGATGAATAAAGAAAGAGATGAAGATTTTATCTCAAAACTGGACTTCACCCACATTATGCTGTTCTTGCATCGGCATTAAGTATTTTACCTCTTCTAGCTCACAGCTTGAAGTCAAAAGTCTGCAGATTATGAATGCTAATTTACTTCTGCTCATACAGAAACCAAACACCTCCAAACATCTATGTATGCTACCTCTGTACCATTTGCTAGTTCTGTTCTTTTCCAGAGACTTTGTATCTCAGAGCTAGACACAGCATGGATTTATTGAAAGGTATAATTTTTATTTCATTGCTAGGAAAGAAACAATTCTTAAGGTATCAATTGCATTTTTTACCACTGTTAACATTCCCTGAAAGAAACAATCCCAGAGTCTGTAAGTTCTGTCTACTCTTTGCAGTTATTTTAGAATCTGTAATTCTGCAAATACCATTAAGGCTATTTTTTCCTCCTGAATTTGCATCTTTACCTTTATTCCTTTGCATTTGTCAAGCGATGCTGAATTTCAAGCAGTATTGAGAAATCCCTCTCCGGCTTCTCTTAGCTACCAAAACACGCAGGATTGTTCTACTATCTGCCAGTTCTGTTGTTTCATCCTCTGTCCATTACATTTGTTAGTTTTATGAAGTTCATGGGAAACACGAACTATCCACCACATAGCCTGTCCATACATTCCACTCTGTTTCCTCATATATTTCCTCATACAACTGGAAAAGAAAGACCAGACTCTTTGTTGCCCAGTGAAGACTACACAATGCTAATGGCAGCGTCGCTCACATGTTCAACGCAGCAATACAAAATAAAGCAGTGTGAACACATGCAGTTATTCTTATTTGAAATTATTAATCCACAAGAACAGATCTGTTCCTATCCCATGAAAACACAGTTTCTTTAGGAGTGTGTAGCAAAAGGTTCATATAATTCGGAAGATAATGAGATTATATCTTTCTTTCCAAGTCTTTACAAAAGGTCTTCATGTAAATGGTACAAATTAATTTGTAAGGGGTTTGAGAAGTTCTAAGATAGTTTATTCAAAGTAATAACTGCGCATTTTCCATACTGCTCGTAAGAACAAAGTACATACGCGAAACTTATGAAAAGAGATCTGAATTTCTAGTATTCAAACACTAAGGCTGTATCATTCCCTTAATGTTTTTCAAAGTAAAATATTCTAAGCCTTTAAAGAAGTCTTTGCAAGCTTAACATAGACCCGCTTTTAATTTTTTTACTTCAGCCAGACTCCATCTGCTGGTCGGTACCGGAATTAGCTGGGGCATCATTTAAATTGTATTTCTTCACAGACGTCTTTACACTATATTCTTTTCTGGCAAAGGAAGAACATGTTGAAGCACTGACTTCTGGTGTTAGAACACCTCCTGTGTTCTCTCTTATCCCATTTCGTCTCAAGAACATTCTCTCACAATTATACAGGAACAGTAACATTTGAAAATTAATGCAAAATATTTACAATTCAGACACTGCCTGAACATAACTAAAGCTTTCACACCACTTTAGGAACCTCAATCTAAACCAGGCTCTAGACTACTAGAAATTATTTCAGAGATTTACTAGAGATGGTAGCGTAGAAAGACAAAGTCAAGTTCATTTCAACAGTGCTCAGTAGCAAGCAGATGCTTCATAAAAGTAATGGTAAACTTCAAGACAAATGAAAAATGTAACACAAGCTAGATAGGAACATAAAGCAAATAGGACCTCACGTTACCCCTCTTGACAAGGTCTTTGCCCATTCCACTCAAATTTATGTAAATACTAATGGACTAGCAGATTTTCTACATGCTTTAAGCACTCTGCTTATCTCCCACAGCATGAGAGCTCATGTGACTCAAATCACATAACCTGCCCAGCTTCCTTAGTGCGAGGAGTGGAAAAACAAGACCAACGTTCTATGGTAATCCTCTCATCTCATCTTGAAGTCCCTCTTCCCTGAAATGATGCAAGAACTATTATAGGTACCTTTCTGAGAAGGGAACAGATAAAATGGAACCTGAGAACACAAAGGAATTTCCAAAAGCTCTGCAGAAACACCGCTGAAATACAAGGAAAGCATCAACAACACAATCCTGCTTCAGAGATTCAGACTTGGCTCTATGGACAAAGCATATGTCTGTCTACGCATTATACCAACAATATGCTATGCCAGACCACATTCAGTTTCTTATTTTTCTATACCTGTAACATAGAAGAAACAAAATGTTGAGACAGAAGCATTCTCTCTCATGCCATGCGATTTTCAAGTGTCTCCAAGAAAGTACTATTTCCAGGAACAGTGCAGAATACACTCTCTTGAAAAGCCAAGAACAGTTAACCATACAGCTAACCTTTAACAGCAAGAAGTCATGAAAGGGTAAAGAATTATTTCAACATTGAAATCTTTTATTTCTTGGGCACACAAAGATAACAATGTTTCACAAAGGTCCTAAAAGTTTAGCAGAAAGGTGTTAATACTTTCCTAACACCTGAATTTTAAGAGTGAAGACCACAGTCATCTTTCTACAGCAACAAGTAAAAGTGTCCTCAACATAACCGTCATTTGCACTTCAATAAGTACCAGCGTATTACTATTTCTGATACTTGCAAAAGTTTAGAAAGCCTCCCACTGGCTGAAAGGCACCCTGAAGAAAGAAAAAGCATTTCTATATGAAAAGCAAGATATTATGACTGTTGCAGAGAGACAAGACAATAGAGCAGAAACGTTTTCAACATCAGGAACGGTGAAAGAAGTAATTTACACTTTAAGAAGCTTACCTTTGTTGAAAGCACTTTAAATGTACTTTGCTCTGGCACTATAGAATGAAGAAGAACAAGCTTTAAGTTGTAGTCTTCACCTGATGGAAGTCTCACTGATGCATTCATCTGTTAACAGTTGAAAACACATCTCTGGTCATCTTTGAGAGCAGTTTTCCATTTCCAAGTAAAGGATTGTCATTTGGCACCAAGATTAAGTGATTAAATTAATGACCCTTCTCTAGGGCACTTAAAAGCATCAGGTGTCAGAATTTCAGATGACGCCATTACATTACTGCATTATTGAACAAGGTGTTTCTAAAGTATACTAGAAAATGAGCAGGAGATTTCAATTCTTAGCCAGCAAGTACTCAAAAAGCCTATTATCTTGTCAGCTTGATCTGCATTCTTTGGGGAAAGAATTATATGGCAAATGAACTATCAACACATTAATAATGGAATATGAAAACAATTTGCAACTTCCTTTCTAGTACACGCAGACTACGTGGCAAGCACTCACGCACTTTTAACAATCTAAAGCAGACAGTAACAACCAAGTACTTCTGGTAGTTTGTGAAGTATCAACTTATTCTCAACTAAGAACCTAACTCTTCAATACTCTCAGCTAAATTAAACATGAACGTCATTGGTACCACATATGGCATTACAATAGATTACTGCACTTCCTTGAAATATATACTTTGCTGCCATTAACAATTTTAATGATGCTAAAAGCAAGAAAAACCCAACAACCAACCTTCGTTCTTTTTCTATAATTGTCCTAAAGCAAGATACTACTTACTCAGAGCTGTTTTTAGAATACCTTGTCTCTCTCTGTTCCTACACCAGATGCATGCATACTCAAACATTTTAAGTCCAGATCATTTCTTCCCCCATCCTTCCAAACACACAAGCAGCTGAAAAACAGATGTTCCCTTTGCAGCATGCACACCACACTACCGCTTGTGTATAAATCCTATGGACACTGCTGTGGCAATAGACGCCGGTTCACTTGATTGGGCATACGCACATATACAGCATAACTGTACAAAAAAACCTCTCAGACTGAAGACCACCTGTGCCATTCTTTTCATGCTATTGGAGCAGATAATGTTCACTGGTTTAATTACTACATTTTAAGGAATCTAGGGATGCATATCAATAACCAATACAGATCACCTCTTTCTCCAAGAACTGCACACTGACATCATCCTTCTGTGCATTCTTGATCATTATAGTCACAATTACTTGAGATTCTGTTTGGTACCAGTCATATCTAAAACAAAACAAAAAAAAAAAAAGGAAAAACTGAGAGATATACAGTACATTGTGTAGTTTAATGGGAGAGAGAAGACATACAAAATTAGATTTCTTCCTCTAAAAGAGCAGTTGCAGAATTGGCAAGATAAGTAGTTAAAGAACAAAGAATCTTTTTTAATCAAGAAGCATACCAAAATTAGGTCACTTTCTTGACTAATTCATAATATTGTTTGCCTTCTATAAATTAAATAGCACCTTTTTAGTTCAGGATCTTAAAAGAATCTCAGAAACATTACCTATACTAGGCACAATGGGGCATTCTTTTAATTAAGCTCAGCATGAGAATTAGAAACAGAAGTCAGAATGCTTATTCCATTCCCCACTCTCCCAGCGAGGCATAATCTCCTGAAAGTACAATTCAGTCTGAACAAAAATGATGACACCAAGAAACACTTCAGTTAGACTGCCACTTTTTAAAGTTACCCAAAAAGAATTTCTACAGTCATTATCTTGCTTCTCCAATCCCCCAGTCAAAGAACAGCTATATGTCAATTATTTTAATTCTCACAGTAAAGCTAAAGTCAACTTACTTGATCTTTGGTGGCAGAGGTTGCTGCTGTGTATTCTAGTTGAAGCATATTCCATTGGAAAGAAAGTTACAACAGTGTTAAGTGAAAATTTACAATGAAGTACTTTTCAAAGACACAAATCATTTTCATACTGATTGCTCCCCTTTTCTTGATTTATGTATGAGCATTAACTTACAGGTGAAGCTCTTCACTGTTCTCCTAGCCATTTATGCCAGATTAAGAATTAAAAAGTTGCAATTTACATTAAATATGTCAGTCTGTGACTTAGAATGTATTGGTCAGACATTTTATAGATAGCAGTAAGTTCTGCTTTAACTCATTTTCTTCCTGGATACGAAGTACACCTGAGAGACATACAGTGGCTATGTTGCTACTCTACAAGTCATGAAGGAAACCTGAAATAGATCTGAGAACTCAGGATATAACTTTTAAACATAAAAACCTTTTAACTGTAAGATCTGTCTTTACATTACACCCACCACGTTTTCTGTACACTTTCCTCCTCTACCCTATTCTTAAAATGGAAGTAACTGTGAAAGAGGGAGCAGAACATCCAACGCAAATTCCCATTTTTTTGTCTCAAGAAAAAAAAAAGGGGGGGGGGGGTTGCATCAATTTCAACATTTCTTCTAAAGACTTCCAATAAAAAAAGGAAACTGAAAGCTGCACAAATTACAGCAGAAAAAAGTCTCCACAAACCACTTGCAAGCTACTGGAAAAAAAAAAAGTTACCTTCTAGCAGTCACAAGCAAGTTAGTATTGACAACATGAGCTGGTTAATTTGTAAATTAGGCCACAGACTGCAAGCCAGAAACTTAAAATTTACTTCAATGAGTGCAGAGTAACTGCCATATTTGTATGCCATTCCTAGGAGTTGCCAGGGTTCAAATTTTGCAACCTTGGTCTCAAATAAAAGAACACGTTTAGAAGGAAAGTTAAATCCTTCAGAATTGCATGCAATAGAAGAGATTATTTTTAAAGCCTGAAAGTTGTAAGAACTCTCTGAAGCCTAAAAGTATGCTCTAGCTTAACAAAGAAATTGAAACAGTAAACATATTAAGGAAAACATCTTACCACTTCTGTCTGTGATGCTGTAGAAAGAAAAAAGTTGCACTTTCAGAAAAAGACATATTGAACTTACAAGGCATATACTTATTCTAGCTTTCTTCAGTTACTCCAGACATTCCGCATTTATTCCAGTCTCAACAGTAGAAGTCAAAAACATGCCAGTTCTACCTCTAGTATTTTGCTTTTATGACACACTACTTTTTAATCAGATTTCAATCAGCAACTTGTCCAAAGGAACAACTGTAACAGAAAGCATGTTCCGATTAACAGAAGGAACAAACTTTCCATTACTTTCCCTTGCTTATCAGAAACATATACAGACCTTTTTTAATGAAAGCAACACCATGGCAAACCAAAGTTTTAAAAATCACTTCCCACAAGTCTGTACTAGGTTTATCATCCATCCCTAGGAATAGCACAAAGTTCCCCTCAAATCTGTATCTGTGCAAGGCAAACCCACCTGGGGAATGAGATGGAAGCTTGGCAGAGAAATTCACTCACATGACCTTAAATATACTGTAATACTTGGATCTAAACTATAGCTCAGTATCTCCTCTTCTAAATATTTTTTCCTAAAATATTTCAGACTAAATAAGTTTGAAAAAAAAAAACCTCTCCCTTTGCTTCTTTATAATGCATACTGCTAAAAAGAGATAAAGATTAACAAAAAAAGAATATTCATTTGTAATTAAGAAATCTGAGTTGTTCTTTTGTTGGGATTTTTTTTTCGCTGGTGTATCAGAGAATTAAGAAAATGGCTCAAAAAAGACAAGACATGAATGAATATTCAAAAGAAAACAGGACAACTGAGTTGAACCAGACAAAACACTGCAAAGAGTAATTCTGACATTACAGAAAAACGTGTATTATAACCTCTTTCCTTGAGAGGGCAGAGAAAATTGTCACCCAAGATAATTCTTTGCAAATAAGACCGTGCTTGCCAATCACTTACACAATTTCTCCAAATAAAAATAAACCTGGCAAAAATGTATCACAAAGCAGAAATCTGTTCATTCCTATACAACACAAAAAGGTTCTACTCTATTGGCTTTTTAGTCAACAGGTTGACATGAACTTGTTCTACTGTCCCATTCTCCAGTGTGCACCACAAAGAGGAGGGAAAGTCACAACAGGTGGAGGAAAAAACGACATCAGTTATTGCGTTATATCTCATTAAAATCCACAGGCAGCTTAAGCACTGTGGATGAGTTAATTGTCAGGGGTGTCATTCCATAGGAAGGTATGGAAGGAAGCTATACTCACACTCATTGACTACCATAGGTAAGACACCACAGCAGCAATTAGCACCTAAGGCACTCTCCACATGGAATCAAGGACTAAAATCCCCAAATTTCCACCTCATTCCAACTTCATATTCTGCAAGACTTGAAAACTTATTTTGATGTTGTTTTTAGAAAGCAAGCTGACACATGCTTCCACAGTTAAAATTAGTTAGCAGTTGTGTATGAAAACAAGTTAAAATTAATTATGATTGTCTGAACTTTAAATAGGTACTCCCCTGTCACATCTAATTATTACACTAAAACCCTAATATTAATGTTCCTCTAAATCTGAGGTATAGAACTGTTCAGGATGTCTACTCTGAGAGAAACAAGAGATAGGAAAAAGTGATTTTAAAAAAAAAAGAATAAATTCTTTTGTTCTAAGTAAGAGGTAAGCTGTAAATCTTTGAAAAACATGACACAACTTCAAAGCACGGGGCACATCAAATCCCTTATCAAGTAAATGTGGTTTTTCTTACCATTTAGTGTTTCTTCACATCTTTTAATCCAAATAGTAAAGGTATCATCTACATCTAGAAGAGATCAAACACAGTAACATTAAAACTCCTCAAGCACTACACGTATTGCATAAAGAACAATTCCTCACAGTTGCCAGTTGGAACAAATCCATCCCAAACTCACATCAATTTACTAAAAAAACGTATTATTTCCCATTATCTTCTTGTAACCTCTGTCATTCCAGTTAAGCTTTAAGTATTTTTACACAACTCTACTGTTTAACTCTGTTATATTTAATTAACTTCAAATTAATTTGTAGGACACTAGATTTTGTTTGAACTGACCCAAATATGCTATTGCTTTCCAATCTGCTCTATCCCTATATAAGTGTTTGGAAAGCAAGAAGTATAGTTTTACACATTTTTCCATTATTCTTAAAATTATTTTTTCAAAGTCACACACTTCCTCTCTAGAGGAATAATCAGAAGAGACAGCCACTTCTGGGGACAACCCAAAGTTGCACAAGTTTTCACAAACACCAAGTATTTTCTCCTGACGGTTTCACACAAACTCTACAAACACATCTGAAGTTTCAGAGATGTTAGAAATACATAGGTGCCAATACCATCCTATGAATCAAAATCACAGAAAAGTTTAGTAAGACCTTGATATTCTAGGAAGCAAGCTCCCCAGATAGAAATGAATTCACTAGAAAATAGCTCAAAAGGTAGCAGTGTAACAACAGAGTAATCATCTTATTCAACAAAATTCCCAGAAAAGTCCTTCACAGTCAGGAAAGTAAAAAAGCAGCAACATTACTGACCAACTACTAAGAACAGCTAAACTTTTTATCTTTTTACAATAGAGAGAATTCACACTGAGGAGTTCACACAGCCAACTACCTAGCAGACACTTGAAGAGGCTCGACAAAAGAGTTCCCAGCAGACATGCATGTAACACCAACTGTGACTCTACTGCAGTTATGCAAACTATGCCCCCCAACCCCTTCAAATATAAAATGTACATAGATTTTAAGGTGCGCCTTAGGTCTTAAAATTGATACTCCACTCCTCAAGCCATTTCCTATTCCCTTTTCTTCTGCCATCCCCACCACTCATCTTAAAAGTTATCTAAATTTTAAGCTACATAACATTTATGTAATCTCTCAGTTGTTTTTAGGAAAAGATAAAAATGCAAATAATAATATGGCTGTCTTGACATTACAATACAATCAGCCACTGACTGCTGCAGTCTATTCTATATTCCTAGCAAATCCTAGAAAGAAGATACCCGTTTTCAGATGGAATTAACCAAAATTAACTATCAGAGGGTTCTGCTGGGGGATCCAAGGGCTGTCTTCAATTACCTAATGTATACTTAGGGTGTTCAGATGACTGATCGCAGACTGTCCTCAGAAGTACATGGGGAAAGGAAGTGAGGCAAAGGACCCAGGATGCAGTAAATAAGTTCTGATTAGATAAGGAAAATTTTTACTAAAAGAGTGGTCAAACACTGGAGCAGGTTGCCCAAAGAGGCTGTGAAATCTTCAGTCTTGGAGATACTTGGAAATCAACAGAAAAAGGACCCAAGCAAACACATGCAATTTCAAAGTTAATACTGCTCTTGGCCAGGGCACGGAATTAGATTAGCTCCAGAGCTTCCCTGCAACCTAAATTAATCTGTAATTTTAAAACTTAGCACCCATACCCTAAAAAGACTCCCAAGTTTTGCAGCCAGGAACAAAGTTTATTTATCAAAAGTGAAATTAAATGAAGTAGGTTCAGGAGTCCAAGCAAAGAGAAAAATGAGTCAAATCTCCACTGATCCAGCCTCTGACTTGTAGCAGCATGTGAGGAATTCTCTTTTTAACTATGGCCTATGACAAGACTGCTATACAACACAAACTTTAAAAGAAAGGTCCAGTGTTATCTTCCCTATTTTCCTAGAAGATCCCCCTCACCAACCACTGCCTCTTTCCCTGCATCCCAGCACATTTTATAATTTGAGGCAAAAGAATTTTTTTTTTTGTGCTCTATAACTGCATTATCATCCCAAAGAACTTACCAACAACTTCTATTAATAACTTTCTAGTTCAGAAAACCTAACTGGGTCTTCACTTACTGAAAAATCTACTAACTCTTAGAACACAAGAAAAGCACCTATGAAGACATTTCTTTATAAAGTTGATGCATTCCACCTTTACTAAATCCATTAGGTGGTCACAGAAAAAAAACCAAGAAAATCTGAGTATAATTGTCCCAAATCCACATAACATACTGAAGAGTAAGAGATCACACTGCTTCTTCAATCTAAGGCAAATTAATGAACTCCAAAAATCCACATGTGTCTAGTCTCACAGTTGAGTGAAAGGAATCTCGCTTCCTAAGGTTATTTTATAAAATAAAGAAACATTGCACATTCAGCAATTAATCACATCAAGTCCTATTTAGATATCCCTGTAGGTGGGTAATGGGAAGCTTGCTGTCATACCCTGGGCCTGTCAGTCATACCACTAATGAGCATAAGTAGGAAACTCATCATTATTAGCATTCCAGATTAAGATGTAAAACAGCCCTTACATCAACAAGGAAAGAGAAACATGTACTGGTGTACTTCTGCCCCCTCATGTGGCAAAGAAACCGGCCTTGCCAGCAAAGAATTCCCCACCACGGCAACTCTCTCTGAGGCAGCAACAGCTAAATTCTTCTCTCTTTATCACCTGCTTAGTGGTATGTGGCAAATTTTCCCTCTGAGCTTTGTTCGTTTTGCACTAGCTGCATTGAACTGGAAGTTAATTGTTTTGCCAAAATGCTTATGCTCACAATTGTTTTCACCTGGGATCTATCAAACATTCCACAGAACTGCAAAGGCAAATTCTGTTACTGACATAAACTTGCCAGCAAATTAGGTAATATATGGAAGAGACTCAACTAAAAATCCGTATTTTTAAAAAGGCCTTCAGGAGACTCCTCATCTCACAGTAGGTCACAGAATTTTGTAACGAGATACGGGAAGCACAGCGGAAGCGATCGTCAGATGAGAGAGTAATCAGGAAGGACTGGGGAGCTTCAGAAACACTTCAACTGGGTAAGCAGCAAAACAATGGCAAATTAAATTCAAACAGGTAGAAGTCAAGCAATTCAGCACAGGAAAACACTGTGCTGTATTTCAGGGATTCTGAATAAGCTAAGAGGATCCTGGTAGTCACCAACTTATCTAAAAAGATACTTGCAGCTCTTTTTGCTGTTGCACCCTACTACGTAAGTAGGATGTGAGGTTAAACAGAATTTTAAAAAAAGTGATGCTCTGGCTTGAGATTTTGTGTACAATCTGTATTTTGAACAACTCCAACTGACCAACTAGAAAAGTGACAAAATCCATGCACATGAAAAGCCTCAAATTGATAGTGGTTTCTTGGGGTGGGGCAGGAATATGAAAAAATATAGATCAGTCATTCAGTTAAATACAGGAGTGATGAGTTTGGAGATGTATGAGAAATCACCTATCAAGTACAGAAAGCTACAGAAGTCACTGGAGGGAATCACTTTCTTTCATGGGAAAATACTAAACAAAGAACTTGGCTAGATTGCAAAGACACACTTGTCTTTCTAGCGTACAAACCAGTGGAGACTACCTAGTTATGCAAACTACCAAAACTGAAAGAACTTTAGGAAATTTCTTATATTCGCTTATTTGGGAGAGGCAAAGAAATTAAATTTTTGCTTAACTTTCAGGTCCCAGCCACTGTTACAGGCAAGACCACATACTAGAAAGATCTGAGACCATGACAATGCTTACCAGATTAGTGCACTTTGCTCTGTGTAACCCTTCAAGGTGCTTTTCTTACCATTTCCTTCCACTGTTGGGATGGGAGGGAATGGAATGAGGAGAGGGTTTTATTTGAAATGAGGGATAGGAGGGAAGAGAAAGGAGTCGCAACCATCTTGCAATTGCTTTGTTTTATGCTTCCCCATGTCTTCTACCAAAGCTTTCTGTATTAAACTACTCCTTTCTTGCTTCTAGAATAAAGTCAGGTTTTAAAAAAAAAGCTCTAATTCTTCCCAAACTAAAAAGTGCCCACATCCAGGTGGGAAGCCAACACTTTTAATAAAAAAAGAGATATAATAAATATGCTTCTGTAATTAAGCAATATGTAACGTGAGGTAAAAATCCATTTTGTCAGTCTGAATACCCATCAAGTTGCATGTGCTTTCTAAAGACCAGTCTATCAAACAGTTTAAGAAGAAATTCCAGCTATGTGTAAGGAGCCTGTCCTGTTCAGAAACTTTTCTACGACACTTAATGCCATACCATTACACCATTTATTTGTAAGACCCCCAGGAAGCAGAAAAACACCCCCCTTTTTATAAAGAAAAAAAAAAATTAAAAAGATTAAAAAATCATATACTACTTGCTAAGAACTTTGATACACGCTTTTAAGCAGTTTTACACTTTTATGCAGTGATTGCACAAACCTTCCCAAAAGCTAGACATCTGAAGTCAGGCACCTAATTCATTAACCTTTTTAAAAAAAAAACCAAAAAAAAAAACCCCAAGAAATCCTTGGTCTTCACTTTCAACTAAAGCATTAAAAAGTTTTTTTTCATTAGCAAAGGAGTAGTGTGCACACAAGAAATTTTAATACTTACCGTCCAACCTCTGTCCCTCTCTGAAAGACTCTAAAGCAGATGCATAGTTTTTGATATGATATTCACCTAACCTACCATGAACAAAGAAAAACACAAGGAAACAGTAATTACTTTTCAGTCTAATCCACATTCTGAAGATCACGACATCCTTAGTTCACACACTATACTGGTTAAAATTACAAATGTAAGAATTTAAATCACCTAAGAGGTGTGTTTTTGAAATGGCTAGGATGTTAAGATAACCACACCAAACTAAATCGCTTCTTATAACCACAGCTTTATTACAGATGGGTTACAAGCAGTATGGCATTAAATTTATTCATTCACGGGGTTGCAAAAAGCTTGTACAGAGCCATAATCCAAATACTAGTATTGCCCTACAGATTTATCGCAAGATTCACAAAGTACAATATATGACACGTACCCTTTTCTAAGGAGCGCTACAGCATTATTGGGGTTGAGTTCCAGGGACTTCTTTGCATCTGCAACTGCATCTGTTGGAAGTTTAAAGGTGAGGAATATAATAATGTGTTATAAAAAGCAGTGAACTGTGAGTCTTTCAGTAGTGAAAATTTTTTAAGGTGTACTATGTTAGCTTTCTTAGCTTGCAAACAAATCACACCATTTGAATTGAATCTAGCCACAACTGCTACAGATGAACCCTTCATTCAGCTGCAGAGCTCTACATATGATGTAGCCTGACTTTGGTTTAGTCAAATACTCTGACTTAGATCTGAAGTGTGAATCTGTTCGTTTGTTTTTTATTGGAAAGAAAAAATAGATCAAATCTTCAGTTATTCAGTTAAAATTTTTTCCCAGGCATTACTCAGTTATCACATTCCTACCACGACAGGATTCAGTCTCTACCAAAAACATAAGGATGGAAGATGCTTACAACACAAAAGCTTAAAATCTGCCTAAGAAGAGTATTAAAAAAAAAAAAGCTGCCAAGATAATAGCAGACTAAAATCGAATGGAAAGCTGGGACTGCAAAGTACCCAATTCACTGGAAGTTTTGCAGAAACAAAAGAATCGAAAACAAACTATAAAATTATGCACTAACTGTAAAAGCAGCACATTAAGTTACAGATAACACTTTCTCTTATTACTATATTTCACTTCAGATTGAAGACATCTTCTTTAAAGAACGTGTTATAATACACTTGTAAGAGGATTCTCAGTGTTGTCTGAAGATGTTACCAGCGTATTTCTGTAGAAGAATATAAGCATAAGCTCGTTGACAATAATATTCGGCATCATCTGGATTCTTTTCCAAAGCTGTTGTCAGTTCCTGTAAAGACACATAAAAAACCCCATGAAATGGCACCTCGGAAGTCCCCATGAAAAAATACAGTACCAAACTCTATCAACTAATAGACATTTCAGAAGAAAATACCCTAACTGGCATGACCGTACCTGTTGATCAGTTCTCATCCACAAAGCTTAAACATCAGAGCTTGAAGTACAAGGAACCTGCCAATTATATCAAATTCAGGGAGCCTGTTTCTTACTGAGAAGGAAACAGGACTTTCAAATGCCTTCAACATGAAGTCTAATGCACAGGTGATCCTCTACATTCCAAAGACTTTCCTATAATTCTCAGCATATTTGTACACAGGTCTGCTGGGTTTGAAGAAGCACTGCAGTATTAGGCATTTGGAAGTCAACATGCAGTAAGTCAAAACACTTGTGTGGGGATAACATGCTCAAAGCATTGTGACACGTGATGAAATAACACATTACATGATATTATTGAGCATAAGAGATTGTTTCGATTTATGCTGAGCACAAAAGCAGAAGAACAAAAGACTTAAGGGGCACAGGGCTCACAGGAAATACTGCTGCACAATATAAATAAGCATAAAGTAGTCCCTTGTTAGGGGAATCACTGGGTATACAGATTGAAATAATTATATTTTGTTCTCTGTGAGAAAAGTTTGACTTTTGCACAACAGAATAAAATCAGGACTTGACGAACACACCTGGAAAGAGCGTGTCCAATTCCGTCCTTATTAGTGAGAGATGCTCTTCTCTTTGCTAGAAGACAGTAAGTCTTCCAAAGCCACTGCAGTACACCACTACAGTACAGTAACTCTGTTTGCCAAGTTGACTTCTACTCAGAATCTAGCAAGCATGAATGTAGCTAAGATGTAGGTTTTAAACCTGCATAAATATTAGCACAGCACAGTTGCCAAAACTCTGTCCCACCAAGTCAGAGAAAAAGGAAGAACAGAAGGACTTGCCTTAGGTTTAATTCAGATCAGTGTCTTGTTCTGTTTCACACGTCACATAAAACGTTTACACCAACTAGGAGTTAAGTGGCCAACAGCTTCTTTTAGTAGTAGCATGAGTTCTTACCAGCTTAAGATATGCAAATCTATATGAAGGTACAGCATATAAATCTAAAACCTTGAGGGTCTCTGAAGAAAGTGGCAGGCAGTAGACCATTGTAACTTCACCTAATTGTACCGATGCCCTCCTAAGATTTAAAGTCATTCAAAAGCAGTCATCATTACAGAAATACTCATGGCTACAGGTATTCCCTATGGGAGGGACACAAGGTAACCCACATATAAAAACTGATTCATACTATGCTGAGAGGTGAAGTACAGCTTTCGATCCTCAAAACCCAGTGGGGTCTGACTCTGACAGTGAACACTGAACATTACAGGCACTTCACAAGCAGAGTCGCTTCTGTGACAGATCACCTCTCGCTCCAAACGTTATTTCCTGTGATTTACGCTGATGACAGAAGCACCAATTAGAACCAGCAGACAACATATGAACTGATCCTCCTACAGAACTAGCCCTCCCCCCAGGAAAGCAAAGCAAACCAAACCCAAGCATCTTCAACAGCGTGAAACTCATCTCTTTGTTGGCTTTTTAGCATAAGTCGTCACATCTCATTCAGCCACACGCACACGAAAGAAGTTACTCATGTAACACAGCTATTTGAGAAGACAGCCAAGTAACACTCAACTAGCACCAGGAACTCCAGATTATGGACATCAGCAACAGTTAACTTCGAACAAGCTTGGACCTTGTCCTCACAAACACTCAAGTATGTGGTTTCCACATATGTTGACTCTAAAGGCCCTTACCATGGGACCAAGTTGCAAATCTATTTCTAAATATATTGGGAACTTTCAGGTCCCTCCACACTAATGATAAGAGTTTGTATGAATTAAAGGTGCTTTCGGTCTCCACATAGTAACCTACTTTTTCAACTTAAAACGACAAAAACATCATTAAAGACTTCACAGCTTTATCATTCAGAGATTATTTAAAGATGGATGATGATCTTTCATTTGTATCAGATTCAGGTGCAGAAAGCTGAAGCATGCTCTCCAGGAGTTCAAGGAATCAAAAGTCCTGAGGACACAGTGCAGAAATTGCATGCCAACTGGAGACAAGTCTAGTCAGCAAATGTGTCAGCATTACACAGCACCATTTATACAGTATTGTGTCCCAGATTAGAAATTAAGTACATGAGCTAAAAGACCACACCTAAGATCATGCAAACATGGTATACTAGGTATACCACCTGTAGATCCAAGCTTCTAAATCAGCAAAATGCTACACTGAACTATGCAACTTACCAGTTCAGAGATTACCAAGCACAATCTACCTACTCAATTGAGTCCTTTTAAAAAAGGCTACACAAGTGACACCAGTATTAAATCAGGTATTAAATAATAGCTACAGAATGTGTTACATATTGTTTTGAAGCACTGAATGTACAAAGAACCAAAATATAAACTAGAAAAGCAAAGCAACTATGTTAATAAAAAGAAAACCCCAAATGCATATTCTGATAGTATTCTTTAATACTTCCAAAGACCTTTTGGTGTTGAGGTTTTTTTGGTTTTTTTGTTGGTGGATTTTTTACCCCACAATGGGAAACGTACTTTTTTTTTTTTTTAGATCTTAAATTAGTTTTACTACGCCAAATATATTTGGTTATTCCAAATTGCTTTTTAGATGTCATTTATCCTCTGAAAACAAGCTACAGCCTAAACCTCAAAGAGCTGTAAGATTTAGCTTCACCATTTTCTTTATGTAAAGATAATACAGTATCATCTTATGCTTCTGCCACCTACTCCATTCAAGTAGAACTATCCATTTACATCCTCTCCCCTTCCAAGTACGTTAAATAGAAACACTTATCCACCCTCCAGTTCTGCCTTCTCATTAACCCTCTGTTTTAAATAAAAATAACCTTTGAAAGCACATTAATACATGTTAACAGGTAAAATCATAGAAAAGGCCAGGTTGGAAGGGACCTCGAAAGATCATCTGGTCCAACATTTTGTGGGAAAGGGAGCCCAGATGAGGTTATCTAGCACCCTGTCCAGTCGTGTCTTGAAAACCTCCAGTGATGGGTGGGGACTCTACCACGTCCATGTGGAGGTTGTTCCAGTGAATGAGCGTTCTCACTGTAAAAAATTTATTTTTCATGTCGACATGAAACGAAAAATCGGTGCTGGTCCCCACAAAATACAAAAAGAGGAAAAAAGTGATCGGGGTAGAATAAAAACGAATGAAGATTGAACACGTTTTCTCCACTAAGCTTAATGCTTTTTTAACCACAAATCGCAATTGCTTTAGTTATTTGAACTACCATCTGCCTACACGGAAGAGAAAGTTGGTTCAGGGTCTTTTTTCTGCCTTTCTTCTTTGCAACACAGGTAGCCCAAGTATTTTGACAGAACGGTGCCGAACCCCTCTGCCTGCAGACCTCACACGAGAGAGGTTTGTTTCCAAGGGACACTCTGCAAGCCCCGCCCCCCCCAAGCAAGGGCGACTGCACCACCCTTCAGCCGTTCCCCTCGCCCCTAAGCCCGGCCCGGCAGGCTGCAAGCCCCGGTTCCCCCCCAGCACCCCAACACCGGCGGCTGGGCAGGCCGACAAACTTCAAACACCGGCCGGGTAAGTCCCGACGACCGCTTCCCAGCCCCCGCCGGCCTGACCTGGCCTGGTCCGCCCCGGCCCTCACCTGCGCCGCTGCCCCCGGGTCCCGGTCGACGTCCCCGTCCGAGAACCTGCCGAGGAAACACAACGGCGTGAGAGGAGCGAGGCGGGAAGGGAGCGAGGCGGGGAGGGGTCGGAGGAGGCTCACCGCAGAGGAGGAGGAGGAGCCGCCGCCATACCGCCCGCCGCCCCCAGGAAACTTCTGGAGCCGCTGGAGGCCCCCGCCCCACAAACCCCGAAGGCCACGGCCCGCGCAAGGCCTGACGGGACAGCAGCGGGGCGAAGCTCCTCCCGCGCTTCTCCGGAGTGGGCGGGGCCACCGCGGCCGCCCGGGCAAGCGCGGCTCCGCCCCCGCCATAGAGCTGGAGGACCGGCGGTGGTAGAGCGGCACCCACGAGCAGCTTCCCGCCCCCCTTCTTCCTCCCCCGGCGGCGCTGAGGGGGACGGCGGTTCTTTCGCGGCGGTTGCTGGAGCTCCGAATGGGAGGCCTCGTTGTATGACTTACTCCAGCTTCTCCCTCCCTTTGGCGTAGGAAGGAGAGCTAGAAGTACGGGTACACCCGGCGGGTGTACCCCCGGAGCCTAAGGGACACGGGGAAGGGAGTGATTTTCCTTTCCTATTGGTTACACAACAGTCCGCCGCTGGAGACGCGTTACCGTCTGCTGGAGATTTTCCCCACCTCTCCAACTGACATAAACTAAGCTGACAAATCGTTTCCCCTTTGTGATAGCTGCATCTGTGGCGACAAGTTTTGTCGGCTAAGTTGTAACCTTATGGCGTGATTTTTTTTTTCCACATTTCCAGTAGATCAGCAAAACAACTTCCCCACATTTAAAAACGCTTACGTCAAGCATTACCACTTAGATTTCCAAGTACTACGGGAGAAAGTCCCCATTTTATAGTCTGATTAAAAAAACCTAGCCTCCCTCTCCAGTGCTTTTCATCTATCTGAAACAGCCCGTGGGATGAGAACTGTACCAGGTACGCTTCTCCAAGGCTTACCAGAATTCCTAGCAATGTTGCCAGCGCTCCCCAGCTACGGGGAACGCTGCCAGATATCCACCCCCCCAGACAGCTGGCAGCGGTCCCTTCGGTTTGGGTAGGGCCAGCCTTCCTGAAAATGGGGTGGGGTGCGTTGGATTTGCAGGTGGAAGCCTGACCGCGTGGGAGTCGGCGGGAAGAAACGTGGAGTTAAACAGGGCAGCTGTGGCAGAGAACTGCTCGTTTGATATGGTTGGTAGAGTTACTTCCATTCAACTAGACCAAACTCCCTCTGCCACAGTTCTGCTCCCATTAGTTCTTCTAGTACTCATATGCTTTAAATTTAGCCTCATGAACCAATCAATAAAACTCCTACATGAATTCAATCATTGGAAGTCGTGTTTCCTTTAATTTTATGTTCCACTGATCTTAACAGGCATCATGCTTATTTTTAATCCACCTTCTGCTGAAACATTGCAATACGCGAGGTTTTGAAGCCCTAGTAGTTTGGGCCAACAGTTGTGTTATACGAGCTGCAAAGACCTTTGCGATGAATGGCACCCCAGAATTACATTCAAAGTTTTGCATTGTTTGTCTGTAACATGTTGGGAAGTGATGGAAAAGGGGAAGTTTAAGTCCAGTTCTTGGATTTAGCTCAACTTTCATTTGAGCCACAAAAACATACCGTACTGCGATTTCAAAGGATACCCACAGCATGTTGGTTGCGTTCAAGTCTGTTCAGAAGTGATTCATGAACTGCACACATCCCACCGCAGACCCACAGTGATTAATCACATTATCCTGTTTCTCGGTGTATTCTGGTTATTTATGATCATCGTCAAGACGCTGTAATAATATAAAAACATTTCAGAGTAAATACAGAAAAATGTTTTTCCACTTGATTTATTTTCATAATAAACCAATTAAAAATACAAAAGACAAGGACCCAAGGTTCAGAGGGCTCCATCATTTAAAAATTTGTCTTTAAATACAAATTCACTCTGTAATATGAATACATATAACATTAGACCTCTAAACATAATGATCTTATTTGCATCTATCAAAAATTTGTATGGAAACAAATTAGCTGAAAAAACTTCCGTGTGACATTGAATGTACATTATTTACAATCAAAAAAAGAACTCTTAGCAGTATTAATCTCCAAATACCTGCATAAACTGTATATATTTTGTTTCCCTCCCCCCTTACAAATTAATCTGAAGTAGAAAGCAAGATCGTTAAGCTTCATAGTCACAAAATGGCATGAGACGTTTGCACCTGTAGTGATGCTGTTAGCTTCTGTAATTAAATATATCTGATGTTTTTATATAAAATACCGACAGGGCATTGTCCGTTACTGGAATAAATGTTTCGCGTACTCTCAATAGGAGTGTATATTCAATTTTGCACACACAAGAGCTTGTGCTGCAAAAAAATGCAAGAGAATACCTGGTTATCAAAGTCTAAAACTGGTGTAATTCACCAGTATGAAACAGATAATTGATCATAAAAAAACTCATACACATGGAATGAAAATGTCCCACTAAAGTAACTGTTGCTTCAAAAGTTAAATGATACACGTACGGATTAAACAGAAAAGGTTATAATAACGTTACTGCAATGTAAATTGTCAACAGACTGAAAATGTACAGTAAGAAAGAAGTTTGAAACTTTGGCCAACAACCTCAGGAGAAAGTCTTCATAGCATAAAAAGCATGTTCCTTCACGCCTGTACTTTGAAACATGAGTAATAGATAACTTTATTTATATGATAACATTTAGCAATTAACAAAAAATCAAAATCCATTCTAAAGCATGAATTCTAACAATTAAATGCAGAAATTAAGTAGCTTTGCAAAATCTTGCTTCAGAATCAACTCATATATACATAACTGAAAAGGTCCCATCACATTTATGAAAATAATCATCCACAGGGTCTCTCTTTTTTTTTTTTTAAATTTATTGATATGAATTGGGTTCCAATGGCTCATTTTCTTGCTTCACTTGCACGTTAGATGGGAAACCATTCGAACTGGACACTACCATCACAAACGGTTGCTGCTGAAATCTCTGCTCCGACTGCTCGGTATCATCTAATTTGTCACTGTCTTCTTCTTTTACCACACCTTGTACGCCAATCTGTTTCGCTTCTGGTGCTTTAATAACCGAAGTGATCACTGTGCCCGATGGATGCGCTACCACCTGTGAGCTGCTAGGTGAAAATGTTACCACGGGGGTAGTGGCACTGAAGGATGGAGACGAAGCCACATTGACTGTTCCATTGCAAATTGTCTGCACGCTGCTGGTGAGCACCTGCTGAACTTGTGCTGGGCTCAGCACAATTGAGGAAGGAGGCGAGACTGGCTTCTGAGACTGTAGCATGACGTTTTCTTTAAGAACCGTCATAGATTGTGAAGTAGGAATGGCTTGTAAAATGAATTTTTGGGGCGTTGTTGCTGCGGCTGGATCTGTGCTGGCTATCACTGTAGTAAGAGGCACCGTCTGGAGTGTTACAGCATGCAGCTGCTGATTTCCAGGTGAAACAACCACTGGAACTTGGGTTGGAGTCTGTAAAGTCCTATTAAAATTAGAGAAGATTATAGGGTCAGAACACTTCCACGTTGAGTTTTGAAAAATAATCATAGATTTACTACTGAAAAATCACTTGGCATCATAAACATTTCATTTACTCAGCGGTTCCAGAAGAGGTAGCAGTCGCTCTCCTAATAAAACAAGAACTGGACCTGACCCCTGAATTCAGCAACACAGTTCCCAAAGTAAAGGTACTCTGCGTGAACACCACTATCATTCCCAAACTGTACAGCCTGCCTTTGAGTCGTTCAGAAGTTCATCAGAAAACCTGGGAATCACATCCGAGATCTCCTTCTCGAGCATCAACCAACATCACAAGCATGACCCGCTACATATCTGCCATCAATTTCACGAAGCGCCCTAAGTCATGAGCCTAAATAATTTGTAAATCAGGCCTCAATTCTCCTGACATCTGTATATACATTTACCTACATGCAAAAGTATCTGCACTGTGACAGTGAGTCTGGTCAGGACCTTCTCAGACTCACAGGACACACAGTTCTCTGTCTGCCAGGCTTGTACGCTCCTTCTCGTGAAGCAACTCAACAGAATTTGCTCCCAAAACATCAGTTTAAATTAGGAATGATTCCATCAGTTGCAGGCTCACAGACTTGGGTACCACATTGCTTTCTATAGAGGTACAGCTGAGAGGGCAATGTTAGAGGATTAACAGCTATACTGCTAAAGTACACAACGACTACAATGGACAATGGTGACTTAGAGACGCAGCTGAAACGCATACACTCCAGTCATGCAAATATAACCAAAACAAACAAAAAACCCCAAACCACAACATTCTCCTGGTGAAGCAAATGATTTCCAGGGGAGGGAAAGAGGAAGGGAAGGGTAACTGCTTTGACACCCTCCCACAGCTAGCTCCAGCCCACAGTGCCACGCAGTGTCTGACAATCGTTCTCTTTCCTTCTGCTTCTCCTGCAAAGTTCTCTCCAACCTTCCTGCTTTCTCCTACCTGCCCTCATCCCCCTTTTTAGTCTTAAGCTCTCCCTTGTCTTTTCTTGAACATATTCGACACTGACTGAAAACAAAAATAACCATCTCCTGCCTTCTCCTAGCTTATTTCTATCCCTGCTGAAATCACTTCAGATGGAAAGCCATTTACTGTCAGCATTTGTACTTTCAAGTCCATGCACAATACTGCATGCTCTTCCTTCTGAAGACTGGTCCTCCGATATGCTGTAAGGGTTGCCTACTATACATCTACTATGGAATGTCCTCCTTTCTATAGTCCTTCTACCCATGTAGTACCTATTTCTTAAAGCTCTGTGAAATCCTACGTGCCAGCGTTTAGCCACTGACCAGTCAGATCAAACTCAGCATATTCAAAACTTCAATTTAAAACCATGCTCTGGCTATCCCAGCTACAACAAAAAGCTTACCAAAGCAGGACTTACGTGATGCTGAAGCTATGGGGCAATGTGGATGCAGATGCTGCTGCTGGCGGTAGTCCAAACACACAGGGTGCTGCATCCCCCCCTTTCTTAATGCAGCAGCAGAGACAAGTGAAGGAATATTTGCAGAGGATTTCCCAGGCCCCTTTCAGCTCAGTCCTCTGGGAAAGGTCTCTAGCTGAGCTCCAAAGATTGCTCCAGCAAGAGCAGCTCCAGTCACCCAGCTGGTATCAGGCTCAGAGCACATCAGTACTCCCAGAGCATCCTCCAGCTGCCAGTTCCTGCTGCCCGCAATCTTTTCCCCACCTCCTATGTGGCTTGGTAATAGAAGGAACAAAATCTGCATGTGTAGCTTTTTCTTCCTCACAAGAAAGAGGACTGCAGTACCCAGGAATGCTGCTATAACAAAACAAATCCAAATCCTTGCTCATGAGGCTCCCACGCAGGTCTCATCACAGAGGCCATAATAATTTGTGGGACACAAAATTTGATGCAAATGACACCAGAGTCAATTTTGAGCTCCTGTTTCACACAACTGGAGACAGCCCAAGGAAGAAGCTCATGGAAATGGGAGCTGGCTGGAGGTGAAGTACCAGCTAGAGTGATCGCTTCTTTCTTTCCAACTTCTGGAGAACTTGGTGCTGCACAGCAAATACCAACAACTGAGCTTAAAGTGCAAGGCTCAGAATGACAGCACCAAGGCCCACACCAAGTCTGCTAAGGGTTATCAGTGCTAACTCTTCCCCCCCCAGCAATTCCCCTGGGACCTTTATAGGAAAATAACAAATGTCTGTGTCAGTAACAGGATGCGGGCATCCACTAGCTTTTTAAAAAAATAATAATAAAAAAGTAAACTACCTACAGTTAAACAAACTTGCAGTAAAATCAAAATGTCACATAGATACAGCTCAACCCAGGAAAGTCTACAGAGACCAGCAATGCAAGTGGAACAGCTAAGAAGGAAAGACAAGTGACACTTGCCATCAGAAAAGCATTAAAAGTATTCAACTAGATACCAAGCCAGCTCTTTAATCCATGAGGAAACTTACTTGAGCCTGAAGGATTAAGATTAACTCAGTAGTTGCAGTTTTGAAAGCAGCAGCTGAAGCTGCTAGCCTGTGCTGGTATGCCATCCAAGTATTACTTTGAAGCTACTTTCTTGTTCTTTGGCTTTTTTGTTTTAAAACAAAACAGTAAAAATAAAAGCTTCTAGCTGCTAAATAGCTGTAAAGGACAACCTCAAAAAGTGTGAACTGGATCCAATCAGTGCAGAAGGTATTCTTCAAAGCACTAAGAGCAACAGCTCTGACAGGACCAAACCAGACCGTTTGTCTCAGCACACTATAATTAGTATTTGCATATTGATGTTACGCCATTTTATTTCTCCTGAAAGCAAGTCCCATACCTGTACATCATACAGTGACTAATAGTTTACTCCAGGTGCTCTATCTTCTCCATCAGTCAAGATACATATATATGATACACACATATATGAACATGTATATACACATATATGTATACACACACACACAGTGTGAACTTGCTACAGGGAAAAGCATGCAGCAGGTGTCTGTACAAGCACAGGATTAAGTAGCACACAGCACCATAAATACACATTGTTATTTATGCTAATGGTGGCCAAGCAAGACATTTGCCTTAATTGGTAAGACTACAGACAACTGTGTCTGTTTACAAACTAAAAAATCTATCTGCTCAAACGATGTGCCTTGAATATCATTGAAAAAAATACAGGTTTGGTTAATCGTTTTGCCTGTGTTAAAAAAAAAAAAAAAAAGTACACACAACTTAAGGTGATCTGTTAACACTGGGCTACATTATTTTAGGTGCTTTGAACTGTGTATTTTGTTGTGTTTCTGAATTTCACTGTCAATTTCCTAATGGCCTTCCTACTCTTAAGGTACAAATCTATTGCGCAATTACTTTAAAAGTTCCTGCTGAGGTTACAAAAAGAAAATAACATTGAGCAACAGTGATGAAAAGGAAATGCTGCCATAAAACAATCTGGTTACAACTGAGAAAAGAATGACAAAAATTGTGAAGTCCATTTAGCTCGGCAGAAAACGATCATCTATTTCTTGGTCCATTTGATACTGTTAACAGCCTAGAATTGTGCAATATCACATTAGCTCATCAAGAGGTAACTAGTGATAAAGCAAACAGTAAGTGACAGGCAAGAAAAACAAGTTTATTCATGGCAATTTATGTGAAATTTATGGAATGGTGGAAGGGAGAAGATACCAAAAAAAAAAAAAAAATTGAAGCTATAATCCAAGGTAAACAAAGTACTTCACAGCACAGTAAGAAAATGAAACAAGGCAATATTAAGAAATACATAGAGAGAGCTAAGAGAGGAGAATTCCCTCCCCAACATACACATTGTTCAACCTACAGCTATAGGGGAAACGATGGCCTTGAGATAAACGGGCAAAGTTCCAGGGACTTTCCCCATTTGTTCAACTGACTGGTTGCAAACAACTCATTCAGTCAAGCTAGGAAGAGCGAGGGAGGTGAAGGGGTGGGATGTGCTTGTCAGAACCACTTCAGATGCCTGAGTCAAGAGGCAATCTCTTTTGAGTGACTATAGGAAGCATCAGCCAAATGCAACTCAGGAGCTCCACCGTCACTGCAAACTGCCCGACAGCTGCACTCCTGTACGTGATCCTCAGTCGCCAATAATCTTGTCAATGCTTCACCCCAGCCTATTGCCTCATAGCCACTGGCCCTTCTACAGCCCAAGCCACGCAGACAGGAGCTGCTAAGCAGTCTAGGGGGAGATGTGCACGAGAGGTAGAAAGGCACTGGATGCCTCCATGCCCAGTCTGAACACAGCCTCCTCCGAAGGGAGGGCAGAACTTGCCTGTTCTTGTCTAGCTCTTTGCCTGGACAAGATAATCTCTTACGTCAGGAGGACAGAGACAGAGGACTCAACTCTCAAGTCTGGTGTCCTTGTTACTAACCCATGCAGTCTTACATTCTTCTTTCCAGAATTTTTCAAAACTGCACGTTCACCTGAATTAAAACTCGGAAACTTTGCTACTAACAGAGACCTGCAGAAACTTCACCACTTTCGACAGTGCCAAAGACATGTAAAAAGAGCTCCTGTAGATAGCTTCTCATTGTGCAGAAACAAAATTAATCTGTCTAGATGACTCTGAAGTCCCTTCTGCTGTAAGCAGCCTTCTTCCGACCTACCACAGAAATTAAATCAGACCTTGGCTTAAGAAAAGGTCTTCTCAGCTGCAGGAAAATCAAATCAAAATGTTTGGTCATAACCAAACTCTTTGCTGTGATGGAAGCTGTCCCTGTTGTAAATGTGTTCTGAGAAACACACCCTGTTGTAAGCTAAATGAGAGTTTCTTGTAGAAGTCTATTGAGATCACACCAGCCTATTTCTGACCAACACCTCCCTCAGGGACGGCATTTTCCTCACCATCCTGAAACTTGAAATGCAGTCAAGCCTTCACATAAGAGATGACAGAGATCAGCAACAATTACCTGCCTCTCTTCCTCTGGGGAAGGCTACAGCAGCAGTGAGCCAGATACAACAGTATCTGCTAGTCAGTGCGCTGGAGATTTTCTACTGCAGGCCTTTCTTTGGAGCATGAAGACCCAATTTGTTGCACTGGCGGAAGACCTACTGTCTAACTGCAAAGAGAAGCAAAGCATGAGCACTGATGCCAGCCGATCAAAGTAAGGCCTTCCAAATATTAGCCAGGAGTTGTTTCCAATTATCTACAACTCCTCAGCTGGTATCGTATTCCTTCGCTCATGTTGCCCACCAAGTCCCAGGGAGCCCTAGTGAGCTCTTTACCGAGACTGACACCTATGATGGTTTTTATTCAGCATACCTATAGGAATGGCAGAGGAGTGAAGGGCTACAAAATTAGCTGACATGGTGCAGATTTGACTGCCATTCTTATTCAGGGAAAGAGAACTGAAAGCAGATGGTCAATGCAAAATCTCAACAGGACAGTGCCAGACTGCCTCCCTGTGTCTGTGTAGTTATGCAAGCTCGAGCAAAACCAATATAAATACGGTGTAAAGTATGATTACAGAACATAATGGTGACATTCACTGCACAACTTACACAAGCTAACGTCTATACATGGCACAAGATACAGACACTTCATTTGAAACAGCAGCTGTAATCACATTTTCAGAGTTGATAAACTCACGCTAGACAAATCTGTCTATTTTTCAGCATCAGCATAGCTGCAGTCAGACCACCGAAACATCACAGCCTGGACACAGAAACAGATTATGGAACAACAGCAGAAAGCCTATGTGTTTGCTTGGGGTAGACATGACTTTCAAAGGTAATTCCCTCTGCTTATCAGGACAATCCACCGTGTTGGCGTATTGTTGGCTTCATCACTGTTCTTACAGAGAATGCTCATGCCCAGAAAAAACACAATTCACCTTCAGCTACTTCCTTCTCCTCTTGAATGAGGATCTTGCCACTGTAGTCCACGCTTGTGTCACCTTCAGGATGAATTACTGCAATGTTTTCTACCCCAAAGGTTGCAAAAAGGTCAAGATGAAAGCTGGGGCTGATTCATCATGTAGCAGTTCTCCAGATCAGAAGTGAACACACAAAGCATATTCCACTGGTCCTCTGTGGTCTGTATTAGCTTTTCCCCCAGCTACAGAACAGAGTCAGGATACTGGTCTTCTAACATGCTCTGTCCAAGCTATCACAATGACAACTTGAAAATACAGAAAAGAAACAATAAACTGCATTTTGATAGAAACATTCTGTTTAAAACCTGAAGTCTGCTAAAGCATTGCACAGGATCTGTCAGCAGCCAGCTAACTGCAAGTTTCTTGGTATACAGGGCTGCCAGCTAGAAGATTCAGCCATGTCCCACACAGTCTATAACAGAGACATATAATTTTAAATTACTCACAATATGATCTTCTCTGAACCGTTATATACATGAGAACCTCTTTTCACTCCATCCAGAAGACACTCCACCTTAAATCACTACTACTCTAGACTACAGGTAAATGAAAATGCATCTTTCTTTATCTGCAGCCCTAGTCATTTAAGGGAGAAATTTAATTGCCCAAATGTAGGCACCTTAGAGCCCTGTACGATGTCCTAGACCAGTAAGTCCCTAGTCTTACAGGAGACGTACACTTTCTGGAGCAACAGAAAGGATGCCCTTTATGCTCAGAATGACTCAATGCACATGGAGCTCAATCCCAGGCCTACTGGCCTAGGATAAGGAATTGGCTGGATGGCCGCACTCAGAGAGTTGCAGTCAATGGCTCGATGTCTGAGTGGAGACCAGTGACAAGTGGTGTTCCTCAAGGGTCTGTATTGGGACCGGTGCTGCTTAACAACCTTTGTCAGCAATGTGGACAGTGGGATTGAGGGCACCCTCAGCAAGTTTGCCAATGACACCAAGCTGTGTGGTGCGGTCAACACACTGGAGGGAAGGGATGCCATCCAGAGGGACCCTGACAGGCTTCAGAGGTGGGCCTCTGCGAACCTCATGAAGTTCAACAAGGCCAAGTGCAAGGTCCTGCACATGGGTCAGGGCAATCCCAAGCACAAATACAGGCTGGGAAGAGAATGGATTGAGAGCAGCCCTGAGGAGAAGGACTTGGGGGTGTTGGTTGACGATAAGCTCAACATGACCCAGCAATGTGCGTTCACAGCCCAGAAAGCCAACCGTATCCTGGGCTGCATCAAAAGCAGCATGACCAGCAGGTTGAGGGAGGGGATTCTCCCCCTCTACTCTGCTCTGGTGAGACCCCACCTGCAGTACTGTCTTCAGCTCTGGGGCCCCCAACAAAGAAGGACATGGACCTGTTGGAGCGGGTCCAGAGGAGGGCCACAAAGATGATCAGAGGGCTGGAGCACCTCTCCTATGAAGACAGGCTGAGAGAGTTGGGGTTGTTCAGCCTAGAGAAGAGAAGGCTCCAGGGAGACCTTATTGCTGCCTTTCAATACACAGAAGGGGCTTATAAGAAAGCTGGAGAGAGACTTTTCACTAGGGCCTGTAGTGACAGGACAAGGGGCAACCGTTTTAAACTGAAAGAGGGTAGATTTAGATTGGACATAAGGAAGAAGTTCTTCTCTGAGGGTGGTGAGGCACTGGTGTCCCTGCCCATGGCAGGGGGGTTGGAACTAGTTGATCTTTAAGCTCCCTTCCAACCCAAACCATTCTATGATTCTGTGATGCTTCAGTGCCTCTGAATTCCAAGCTAAAACATAACTACTCCAATAAACCAGGTATTCTGGTTAACCTGTGTCAGTTATTCTGGTTTAAACAGAACAATTTTACAAGCACTAAATTCACAGAGACTTTTTTTTTCTTCCTTAAAGAAGCTGGCTCATTGGAAAAAGTTAGAAATAAAATGCTCATTCACAGAGCCATTTTTGCCTTATCACTGGAAAGACGTGCTGCCAAATTCAGCTCCCAGTTACACGACTGAAGACTGCAATGCTTGCATCCATCGAGCCACAGCGGTTAGACCTGCACAACAGCAGTAAGTTTGCAATTCTGAATATTCCCACTGCAGATACTAGATGTCTTCCCCTGTCAGCAAAACCCAGTTTGCATGACCTGACCCTACTCCTGCCCTGTTTCCCAAGCTTGAGTTAGCACCACATCACAGCCTTTCTGTTTAGGCACTGAGGCATCTGTCCCTAGCAAGCAACACTTCTCCTTGTCTCCCCTGCATACAGCAGCACCAAAACTTGTATAAAAAGCCCATCAAAAGCCACCCAAAAGCCAAGACCTTTCCACTTCAGACTAAGACATGACCCTCCCCTCAAAGTACACAAAACTCTGCATGAGCTTTGTGCAGCTATAAAGGAAGGCACTGCCTGTCTCCTGTGAAGAACGAACCCCTGATTTCCACTGGCATGCCCATTTATTTGAAAAATGCAAAGAGGCCCTGGGGAGCAGCTGCCACGCTCTCCCAGTGATGCTCTGGGACTAGACTTTACCAGGCAATGCTGCCCAGCGCAGGGGAGGGATGGTGACGCAAGCCCTTCACAACATTCTTCAAATATGATTCTTTTACCAAGTCCCTCAGCAGAGAAGATGCATGTTCAGACTTTTTCGCTAAAGGATACGGTTAAGTGTTAAGAAGCCAATTGTTTTGACCTCAAAAATCCTCAATATTTTCCCTATATTTTTTTTCTTCTCACAACACAACAGAAGTAAATTGCTGCAGAAGGAAGACCATTTATTTCCATGAAGAAGAGAGAAGAACATTTATATGAATAAAACTTTAGAAGCTACATTGCATAAGACAGATTACATGGGTCCAAGACGTTCACGCTTCAAGGCAGAGCCCAACCACTAACCAGTATGCATCAGAAAACCTTCTGAGGATCATTCCCAAACCCTAGTTGCCATTTCGCCCAAAAGCCCTTGACTACCTACATGCCCCAACCTCTGAACACCAACTGGCAACCAGTGTTGCTATTTGTCCTCATGCTTCCTTATAAAACTACTATAAAGTGAATCTAACCACACCCCTACAAAGAGTGTGCATACATCAGAAGGTCTGTCAGCTCTTACTCTATAATGGCAATCGTACCTGCTGTACATTTTCAAATCACGTAGACCATTCATTTCAACCCTTATGGAAGCCCCACTGCAGCAATTCAGAATGCGTACACAAACACGTTCAACTGCTGGAGATTTACAGCTGTTTGAACAAACCAACCCAAAATCCAGTCTGCCATTCTACCTCACCAAACTATTTGAAGTTTACAATTCAAAACTGAGCAGAAAAGTATGTGTCATAAATTGTATTTTTAGAGCCTGGAATGGGCAGTGACTACTGCACAGGACTCACCAGCACCTTGGTTTGCAGCTTGGCCCATCCGGATTAAAAGCACACCAAAAAAATCTGGGTTGTTTTTATTTTCACTCTAACTGCTCAGACGCCTTAGTACATTCTTTCTTAATTAGCAATACTTCTATACCATTCAGTAATTACATACTGTACTGAAAAGATCTGATGGGTCTTTTTTTTCCTTCATCTGAGACACTTCGTCATCTTGGCTAAGGAAAGTGCAATTGAAGACTTTGTGGAATAATTTAAATTACAAACAATGGTTTAGAACCAATGCAACACAGAATTCGAAGGCTTTAAGGCTTTTACTTCAGTCAAACTTCACACATGCATCATTTCTGCTACTTTTTCCCCCTTAGCTTATTGCCCAAGGTCAAATTGTGAAATACCATAATGCAATAATTGGATGTCATAATGTCACTGAGCAGCTTTCCAAATGTTAGGCTGGACTTCTTGCCTGCCTGCCTTATTAGGTCTTACAGATACTTCTGTTTGTTGTTACCATTTTTTATAGCATCTGTACTATTGATATTGGTTTTGATACATAATCTAGTGAAGGTCTAGCCTAGAGCTATTTAAGGGTGCAAATTGCTGAACTTTCCCCCCATTAATGTTTAATAGCATTATTCTACTGACTTAAATGGTACTGTATAGCTTCAATTATGTCTGTACTTGTTTCCTTTTACTGTAAAAGTTGACAAGGGCAATACAAGTAATTAAATCCTTCATCAACCCTGAAATCAAAGGATTGCACTGTACAGAGTAGCTTCATTCCTAGGCTTTAAAAACTTACAAGACATCACCTTGATGCAATTTTTATTAATTTTCTAAATGAATTCCAAAATGGGTTCTTTTGGGGGGGGTCAAATTCTTCATAATTATCTTTCATATAAACTTCTGATCAAATATAACCCTTCCCTCTCCTATGTGCATCTTGAACTAATTCTAGTTGGTTAGAACAATAAGCAAGACACAATTTTATTTCAAATCATGCATTTTAGAATTAAAAGACAAATGAAAACACATAATATCTACTTCAAAATGGTAACTCTTTCCAGTTTGTTTCACAGTGCCTACCAGTAACTATGAAAAATATTTTTGTTTTCATGGCCCAATGTATTTATTCCCTTGCAGCCTTTACTAACCAGTGAATTTCCCTTTTCAGTGTGACTTTTTCATATTGCAGCATGAATGAAAACATTTCATAATTTTTAAGGAAATTAAAAAAAACCAACCCAACAGGATTCAAACTAGGAAGTCCAGGGATAATTTTAAAGTTTGGGGGTTTTTTTACCCCAATGAAAGAACAGATAATATAACCTTTTTTCTTCATTGAAGCTGCAGTCTTAGTTTTGTCATTTCCTATATATAAATCTTCAGCCTCCTCAACTACTTGGTTATCTCCTAAAGTGTTTCTTATTGATTCTATTATATCAGTCAATGGAGGATGTTCTAAAGAGTTTCAGTTCTTCTGAAAAACCTAGCTGTTATTGCTATTCTGGATTTTCCTTTTATATAAGTGGAGTTTTAATAACTGACTAGCTTTTACAGAATCCCTCTAGCAGCAGAGGTGAGAGAGCAAAACTTATTCTTTGGAAGTGAAGAAATTATTTGGTCTCATTAGTGTCATTACTTACTTCTCTCTGACAAAATTGCATGGTTAGCCACAGACAGTACCACTCCAAATCTATTGGTGGCTTTGGATGTAGTTTTGAAAGCAAAGAATAGAGGAAAGGAGCAGGAAATAGCATTATTGCCATTTTGTGGCACAAAATGATAACGATTATAATGGTGATGTTAACACAGCAAATCTCAAAAAAAGGTGATGTTCATAATTCGTTAAGAATGTGCAGCTCCTGAATTATATCCTGAAGCTTTCCTGAAACAGCTTTAAGGTCCAGAATCACCACATACAACTCTGACATTCCTGTGAGAGGCCTAGATTACAAGAACATTTATTTGTTTTAGGACTTTTGTAGTCAGTGGAGATGAACAAACTCCAACAGGGGACGCCTCAGGCTAGGGTAAAACCAGGCTTAAGTGACTGTTTTCAAAGTCTCTTCAATTAGGATGCTGCTACCAACAGGTAGGTGCAAAGGAGTCATGATGTTTAAATGCTGTGTAGTGTTAGCCAGTTGACTTACAAATGAAGCGTGGAAGCATGACTGTCTCCCAAAATAGTCTGCAGATACACAGCTCCCATGAGATTATTCCGTTAATTGTTTTCTAAAGTCAAAAGAACATGCTCTTGTAACAGCAGCAAAATGCTAGAGTAGGTAACACAGAGCTTTCCCTTGTTGTAACTGGGGACAATACAAAAGATGAAAGAGATGACAAAAAATTCTTAAGAAAAATTAAGAAGCAAGAAGGAAAATCTTTTTGAAGGGATCATGCAGACACACCATGTATAATTCAAAAGCGAAGACACCTAACAGTCAATGAAAAAGCAGAGCCATGAAAACACTGCCTTTGCGGCGGGACAGAACTGATGACACCAATTTTAAAGAGAAGTTGTGTATTCTTCCTCTCTAAAGGATTTGCATGAGGCCTAATACTGCAGGAAAGATGTGCTTCCCTCCACCAAAGGCAGAGCATTTATGAGCATACATGTCGCGGTATGCTATAGTAACTCCCAATTTCTAGGATCAGCCACAAAGACACTGTTTCACTTCAACAGAACTGGGAGACGAGCATTTTTTTGAAGCGCAACAAAAAAATCTAGTCTATCTAGCCATCATCCAGTGAATTTATTATTATTCATACATTTATTTTCTGCACGTTTTCTTACCTTATATTCTGAACCGAGGGATTTAACGTTTCATCTGGAACATTACTGGTTACAGCTGCATGTCCTTCTGTGAGGGACTGCAATGGCTGCATTACATGAACTGTCCGAAAAAGCTGAGTGGGATGTACCGGCTGCGGAGATTGCATTGTCCTCAAAACTTCTGAAGTCAAGCCAGGTGTCTGCTGCTGTACAACTTCTACGTGCTCCTTCAGCTTAGCAGGCTTTGAGTTTCCTGTTTTTAGCACTGTGGTTGATCCTCCCTTTGTTCCCACGTTTGCAGATGCTCTAGTTCTGCTCGACTGGTTTCTATTGGCCACAGGAGTTGAGAGCAGAGTTGAATCTGATGATTCAGTGCTAGGGCTTGCATCTTCATCATCTATATAGATGAGATCTTTTGGCATTTCTTTAAATTGATATACTAGGCGCTGACCTTCTACTTTAGCCAGTATTCCTCTTTGGTAATAGTATCTGTTTAAAGCGTACACACATCAAGTTACACAGTGTTTTTCGGGGAGGGGGAAAAAAAAAAGGCAACCCCCCCCCCGAAAATAAGACCAGCAGTAACAAGTAAACAATATTTTAAGTGCCTATTTTCTTCATTACAAAGGAGTGGCCAATTTAGTAGTGCATTTTTTTCTCAAACAACTTTCTTTTACTGGTATGTCTTGCCACCTTTTAATTTCAACCTCAGATACTCTGAGAGAGAACTCCGTGACTTGGCAGCTCTGCTATCAACTCATACTCTTTAAAAGTTGCATGAAACTTGTAATTCTCCTCCTGACTCATACAGTTTTTCCAGTTACCTGAATTAATGTTTATTCACCAGTGAGCACGGGCAGACATTTTAGCTACAACAAAGCAAAGGGAATAGGACAGGAGAGCACTACTTGTGTTATATTTACAAACTAATATGACAATTTGAAATTACGCACACTGAGGTGAGGGGTGAAGGGAAATTAAAAGAAATGCATAGCTGCTCAGTTGGACAATTATCAGTCAGCAGATAAGACTGAAGCTTCGTGAATGTCTGCTTATTTTGCAAAGTCTTTTATGTATCAGAAAAATCCCAGCCCGATAGGCAGAGGCACATGATAAGATGTTTCAAAACAGTCTGTATGTTCAAGTTCAGAGAAGCGCAACCACACCTGAATTCTAAAACTGTATCTTGCACTGGAAACAGGATCATTTGCAACAAGTAGAAATAATTTCATTAATACAACTGAATTTAGGATTTTTTGGAGAAAAGTGATTCAAATTTTATGTAAAAGGCTTGCCCCACTTGGAATCTTCAGTCTCTTACTTTGGGGCTGACTGTGAAGATGCAGTTTTTGCAGCAGCCCTGAAAATGTCTGAGCTGAGACTGAAGGTGGCTGATGTGGGGCTGAGGTTAGTAAGGGTTACTTTTAGTTAGCTGTCCTGGTTTTGGCTGGGATAGAGTTAATTTTCTTCCTAGTAGCTGGTACGGTGCAGTGTTCTCGTTGTTGCTAAGTAGTGTTTATCCTAACTTAAGGATTCTTCAAGTTTCCCATGCTCTGCCAGCGAGCAGGTGCACAAGAAGCTGGGAGGGAGCACAGCCAGGACAGCTGACCCGAACTAGCCAAAGGGATATTCCAGACCACAGAACGTCACGCTCAGTATAAAAACTGGGGGAAGTTGGCCAGGAGGTGTGGATCACTGCTCAGGCATCGGTCAGCGGGTGGTGAGCATTGTGCATCACTTTTCTTGGGTCTAATTTATCTCTTTTTTTTGTTATATTCCTTTTCATTACAATTATTATTATTGTTGTATTATATTATATATTTTATTATTGATGATGTTATTATATTTTATTTTCTTTTAGTTATTAAACCGTTCTTATCTCAATCCACAAGTTTTACTTTTTTTTTCCAATTCTCCTCCTCATCCCACTGGGAGCAGGGAGGAGTGAGCGAGCGGATACATGGTACGTAGTTGCTGGTTGGGGTTAAACCATGACATTAGCTTATTTATTTTGCTGAAATAACATCTTCATTTCACAAATTGATAGAATACAAATTCTTTTCTGTTGTTATACAAATTAGATGAGGCATTTAACACATGCAAACACTAAGGCAACATAAACAGTCTATTATTAAAAATGCACATACCTGAGAGCTCTACCCATTGTTTCATAATTCATGTCAGGTTTGTTTTTGTGTTTTCCCCACAACCTGGACACAGCCTTGGAATCTACCAGTTTGAAAATGCCCTTCTCTCTTTGAGTCCATTTGATGTATTTAGGGCATGTAGCTTTGTCCTGGAGCAGTGCTAGTAAGAACTCCCAAAGATAAATTGTATTTCCTAAAATAAAAGTATTTCAGGACACAGGAAAAAAAGAAAAAAATATTAGTTAACCATATTTTATTAATGATGTAAATAATTTAAAAAATTAAGACGCTGGTATCTTTATGAATACATTATAATATATCATCAAGACTAGGAAATAGTGATGGAAGGGCATGGGAAGCGATTCTTGTTAGTTACTGTAATCTGGGTGCCCAAACACCCTAGCTACTGTCTGTAACCTACAGCGTCAGGTACCAGTCAACCCACAGCCACGCCATTCCAACACCAAACTCAGCATTAGTCACCTATGAGTACACTTCCCTCCTGCCTAATCCAGTTACAGAAGCAGTCACTATTGCTTTACCTCGAATAGGAACACGTTCAGGTCCATCCTCTGAAAATGCTGGAAATTAAGCCCTTGCTTAAATACTTTGCTGAATTGAGGCGAGTGTTACAATCCTTTAAAAGGCTAAACAAAATCCTTACTTTTAACAATTAGATTTATATGGGGCAATCAGTGGCATACGCTGAGGCAGGCAAACCTTAAAGAATAAAGTTCAGAAAGAGATTTTTTTTTTTTTTAAATCCAATGAGCGCTTGCACTTGCTGATAGACAACATTCAAATTTCATTTTACAAACAAGCAGGCACAAACACTTATATATGGAAGTCCATCACACCTGTTCGGTGTTTACCCCATATAAAGAAAGACTATTAAAATCACAGATTGTGAATACTTAAAACTACTACAAAATTTGTATATTCTTTTTTTCCAAAAGCACATATAAGGAGTCTAAACTCATATAACTAATGAGACCCTTTTCCCTGGTTTTTTTTTAAGGCTTTCGGGGTCTGATATTCTTTTGGACAATTGAAGCTGCACATAAGCTTCTTAGCGATATGTTGTTAGTTTAAGGAAGAAAAAATTTCTTGTATGAAAGTATCACCTCCCACAAGTAGCCGTGCAAAAACACAGCAAGGACAGCATGTGCAGATTTCTTAAGTTTCACAAAAAATTATGCCCAGTGCATCAGAATGTGACAGGATCCCTTTTCTTAGCTTCAATTTAAGCCGGCAGTTTTTTCAACTTTAATAACCACCGGTCTAAACTTTTTTCAACAAGAGGAGGTGTCTTACAAATTAAAACTCCCATACTACTGTATTATAATCTATATTTTGCAAATATTCAGCCAAGTCATCAGCACTGGCAGTACAAAACGTTAGCAGCTCCTTCAGCAGGTGGAAACTTGAAAAGTGAGCATCCCTAGAGAAAAAAAACACTGCCTCTGCAATAAATGTCTCCCAGGTTACATAAAATGCCAGCCTGTTTGCCTTCGGATACCCTGAAGGCAAAGGTTAAAACTGCTTAGGCATGACACAGTGTCAGCCAGGAGTGAAAGCATTCCCAGCCACTTACCATCTAATCCAGGGTACTTTTGTTCTAGTCTAGACTAAAAATGCTCAGCTGCATCAGGGCAATCTGATAATTTGTCACTGCTTAGCCACTGAAAATCACTGTGAACAGGACTGTCTGCAAAAACCACATCTGCTTTACTCACAGGCAGAATTTTTAACCTCCTCTGAGTCACAGCCCAAGAAGAAATACAAAGAAAGCATAGTTTTCTCAATACATCGCATCAAATAATTATATGGAGGGCTTGGTATTTTAGCATACATGTTCCCCTTAGGGGAACACTGTGGATACTGAGAGACAGGCAACTCTCACAATTTTCTAGCTGCTTCCTTGCCATGGCCAGTTATATTAATATCCCTCTTACTTCAATTCTATGTTCCTCAAAATGCAAAACAAATGCTTTTGTTGTAGCTTTTTTCGTAACAGGCAGTGGTTTCAGGGAACACGCTCCTTTTTAATTCCTTCTGAGTTAGCAATTTTGTAACAATGGACAAATGTGAAATATGGTGTATCCTTGCTATTATTGACAGAAGCATTAGACTCTTTCTCCTTTTAATTTTGTGGCTAGCTGCTTGGATATTTTCTATTATTTTATTGGAGCATAACTTGGAGGTTCCTCTGATACTTCTTTTTCATTTTTACTTAAAAATCAGGTTTTAATTTTTATAAAAAGCAACAATGCATACTCAAAATTGCTGCCATTAACCTGTTAAATATTTATTGCTTGCTAACATGTTTTTTTTCCAGTTATTGCAGAAAATATCCCTTCAAAAGAAAAAAAAAAATACTCATTTGTCAGTGTAGCGATTTTTCTGTTTTCAAGAGAGTCTGACATTCTTATGCCACCACCTTCCCCATTTGGCTGGGCTTCTGTCCGGGCAAGTACTGCACACATGCAAGCATATCAGTCCCTAGGCGTGCGTGCAGGCACTTTGGGTGACACAGGGGAGGCTCATTTCCAGCTCCCAGCTCTCCAGCGCAGCAGAACTCGGTGGGGGCTGGAGCATCAGGCTGCCATTCAAACACCAGCCCGGGCAGGGGTGTGGGTGCTGGACCCAACAGCAAAGCAACAGAGTTGTTGACAAAAGTGACAGGCACTACTGAACAGTTCAGTCTGGAGGATGTGATTTATTGTATCAGTTATGTGGTATTTATTTTCTTTTTTCCTTTTAAACACAGGAGCAATGAAAGAAGTATCAAAACCCCAAGTTTTCTGCCCAAGTCTTCAAGCTGCGTTATGACTTTCCTCAAAATTCAGGGCTTGGTACTTTCTGCTGCTGAGTGGCAGCTTTGATTAGCTCCTCATGCAGAATTAAGACACACACAGATGGAAAACGTTTTCAAAGATCATCTGTCAAAATAACCACAGCCCAAGAAACACTAATACAATGCAAAGCGCTCCCCAAGACTTCACTCAAAATGCAGCAGCCTCTGCGGGGGGTTGAATTGTTTCTAAGAAACCTTGCAACTAAAGTGACAAATACGTTATTCTCCCTAGGAACTGGGTATTTCACCATGAAATCTTGTGTGCTAATTTTTTTCTTGCCTTCAGATGAGATGTTAACCACCCCTGAGCATAAGACTGGTTTTACATCACAAAAGAACTAGTGAACTTTCTCTTTTCACAGGTCACTCAGAAACAATGTTCTTTTAAAAACTTCAGTGACAACTGACTTACCCTTTCCATCTTTGTTTTTCTTTTTCACAGATATGTTTGGAGTTGTAGTAGGGGACTCAGGACGAGATGGTTTTGGCTTCTTCCCTGAAATAAACCACCAGTAAGTCAACAGTAGCTTAAAAAAAAGGGAAATAAAAAAGAACAAGGACATAAAAGGGAAGAGATTTGTTTCCCCAATTCAGAGAGGATTCAATTTGTACTAAGTTAGGAGCTCAGTTCTATGCTAAACTTTTTCAATTTCTACAGCAGGACTGGACCCCCTATGCTCCTAGTGTACTTCTAGTTAAGATTATGCTCACTTTTCCAAAGTCCATGTACCTTGGAAATTTCTGTGGCTTTTTAGGTACTCTTAAGAGCACTTAAAACAGATGAGATGAGAAGAATGAGCTATTAACTGTAAGCAAGAGTTTAAACAGGAAAAGCTAGATAAAATACAGAGCGCTATCTTGTTCACTCATGTTGTGGACATGTGAAAACATTTTTCAGTCCTATTGTCTTTTACACCTTTCTCAACAGTGGCTACAGGTAAAGGAAAGTCACTTGTTTGTTTGTTAAGACCAGTAGAACCAGTAACAGGCTCTGAAAAAACACCAGGTTTTAGTCATAAGCACGGTGGCTCTATCCAGTGAGGAAGACTGAAAGGAAGAAGTTAGTTACAACTGATGACAAGAACGAAGAGCATTCGTTTGAAAATGTTGAGAAATCAACTACCTAAACATAAGTGGAGTAAAAAATACAAGCCATGCTGAAGTATTTTTCAATATAAAACCTTGAACCTATTCCTTTATTAGTTCTCAGTCCCTGCAATGGCAGCTTTTACAGGTAATGTAATTAATCAGAAACCTTCATAACTTTGTTATGAAATAAAAATTTCTCTTATCAGGTTTTGCAGCGATCGCTTAGTACACTGACAATACCTAAATTATTCATGTACCACCTTTGCTCTTTTGAGAGGCAGAATAGACCAAGCAGACATAGGACGCAGAGAAACATACTTCTAGTCCAAATAGCATATTGTCATAATTAAAGATCTAAATGAAAGTATTTTTCTTTTTCTCTATTTATTGCATTTCCAAAGAGTTTATGTTCTAAGGAGGCAAGACTAATAGGCCTGTGCAATCCCATAGACTATGACGTTGTCCTGGTTTCAGCTGGGATAGAGTTAACTGTCTTCCTAGTAGCTGGTACAGTGCTGTGTTTTGAGTTCAGTATGTGAAGAATGTTGATAACACTGATGTTTTCAGTTGTTGCTCAGTAGTGTTTAGACTAATGTCAAGGATTTTTCAGCTTCTCATGCCCAGCCAGTGAGAAAGCTGGAGGGGCACAAGAAGTTGGCACAGGACACAGCCAGAGCACCTGACCCAAACTGGCCAACGGTGTATTCCATACCATGTGACGTCCCATCCAGTATAGGAACGGGGAAGTGGGGGCAGGGATTCGCCGCGCGGGGACTGGCGGGGTGTCGGTCGGCGGGTGGTGAGCAATTGCACTGCGCATCATTTGTACATTCCAATCCTTTCATTATTGCTGTTGTCATTTTATTAGTGTTATCATTATCATTATTAGTTTCTTCTTTTTCTGTTCTATTAAACCGTTCTTATCTCAACCCACGGGTTTTGCTTCTTTTCCCGATTTTCTCCCCCATCCCACTGGGTGGGGGGGAGTGAGTGAGCGGCTGCGTGGTGTTTAGTTGCTGGCTGGGGTTAAACCACGACAGACGTTCTACTTTTGGTTTTGTTTTTAGGGGCTGTTTTAGTAAGGAAACGGCTCTGCTGCGGAGTATGAGTGAGGGTTTTTCACTAGCTCTGAAAAAAACAGCTCAGTGCCCGCCTGTGCTGCCTGCTTTGTTCTATGCTTCCCAGTATCTATAAAGAAGTCATAAGAAACACTGGCTTGAGCACTCACCTTTTGACATTAGCAGTCTTGCTAAGTCCACCTTTGCACCTTTTTCTTTCTCTTTTTTTGATAGGCCATGGGGGAGGAGGGATAGCTAATTGAGAGTGCTACAGTGAGGAAACTCTAGTAATGCCTGGAGTCCTCTAATTTTCTTGCTTCCATTCAGACAGGATTCATGACTGGGGATGGGACACAAAGTTCAGCCATCGTCTTGGCCAGTAATGTCTTCCTTGATTTGAATGGAGATGGGAGGGAGGAAATTCTACAATACTGGTTTTTTAATATATCAGCATATAAAAGGATAAAGAAATACTGGAGTACATTTTTTAGCAGCTTTGTTCCACTCACCATTACTGGTTGCAGGAATGTCTGTTTTCCCTAAAATGTCTAGATGAAGTCACTCTTGTATAGATCAGCTTCTACTGCGCAAGAAGTCCCTCAGGGTAACTTTGGCTAAGTGCTTTTCTCCCCTTAGAGCTGTGTCATAGGAAGACTCTGTTGGGTGCTCATCTTGTTTCCCCTCTTGTACAGGTGTAAATTAAGGAGTGGGGAGTGTTATTTTGATATCATTAATTACCTTGTGTCCAAATGAGATCAGGTCTTAAAAGAAAATGAAGTGGATGAGGGCTCAATTAGGTCATGACTGAACTACTGCGATCACATATCATTTATGCACGTCTGATTAGAGATAACCTAGGCTACTAAATATGAATACTACTGCTACAGCAATTCTAGGCTCTCTCACTTCAGCCTAGACTACTTCAGGACATTCTATTTGGGCAATCCTCCACCAGAAACCCATCCAAAATTAGAAATCAGTGAAGAATGTGAAATTCGTTTACAGAAAGGTACTGATGCTACTGCTCTGTATCTGGGCTAGAGATACTTAAGCTGATGGTTTTAGACTACACTGTGAGCTATAATCTCCAGGCACTGACTGATACCATCACAAAGACAGTTAACAGAGACATACAAGATATGTTTCCTTTGTTTAAAAGAAGATATTTTCTGAAAGCACATTAAGCATTAGCACGCTTCCTCCTTTGGTTCAATAGAGCATGAATTTGTTACCTTTCAGAGCACATCACTAAATTCCTTTTTAGGAGAGAATTTTACAAAGAGGAAGAATGAAGAATGTGAAAGAGCTAAGCCTTATGGGGAACTACCGTAATTTTGTATAGCCAATTGAATTTATAATTTCAATTTCCTATTTCCACTTTCCTATTTCCATGGTTGCAAAAACACTTCAGGTTAGAAATTTATGTTACAAATTAATGTGATATTTAGACAGCGAGATGCTCATCCTGATTAAATATTTTACACCACACCAGAAAAAGTTCAGTACATTTTCTTGCACTGTTTTCAGTGTGTTTTGTTTAAAAAAAAAAAAAAGTATGTAAAAACATAATAAATAGTATATATCTAAAATATAACGTGTATATAACTTATGTGACCACCTGTTGCCAGATACCTCCCATAGCAAAAAGGGGACTGAAGGTATTAGTACAGCAAATTTCCAAGTTTCTTTCTCTGACATCCCTTTGTTTTTCCTGTCTTTCTGATCCGTAGTTCGACAGCTCAGTGCTCAGACACTCACGAGTACAAACATCATGCTGATCATGGGTTTGGAGTTGAGCAGATGGCTGGATACAGCTCTCCTACTGCAGCAGTAAGGCCCACAAGGAAAGGAAGTGAAATCACTTCTGCAGAACATTTCCCTGGAGGAGCTCCACGTGGCAGTGCCATTCTGGCTCAGTTAGCTGGCAATGCTCTGCACAATGCAACCGTGTAAATGTAGCTTATGGGTTATATATGCTAGAAGTCTATAAAATCATGAGTGGTGCGAATAAGGCAAAATGACCGCAGTCCTTTGCCGTGCCACAAAACTGACCAAAGGAAGGGAAACAGTTTGCACTTTAAAAAAAACCAACACAAACCGAAAAGAACCCCGCCCACACACTGCACGTCATCCTAAAGTGCACTACAAAATTTATACGATTTTGCAGCAATTGTTGTACACCAATGCCTTACAAATCCCTTGACATTTTGAAGTAATACTTCAGCATCACTCAGACCATACCATCTACCTCACGAAGTCTCAACTTCATTGAAAACTAGTAGTTAGTATAACACTAAGCTGATGCATCTTTTCTAGTATTTGTTCTATCTGATGTAACTGTCAAAACCAAACACGTTTGCTGTGAAGCAACTGGTTTTCTAACCTACAGCTAGGGAGGAGGAAGGAGTGGGAGTAAGCAGAAGCACAACATGAAAGAGGGTATGAAAGCATCAAGCCAAAGAAGTTAAATGTCTGGCGGACAGCAGCCCCTTGTTTTGGCCCACATAGCAGCCAACATTAAAAAGAAGAAGAAAAGAAAAGAACAAAACCAAAAAAACCAGTTTAAAATCCTCTTATAGTTGCTTATCTCACAGTAGTGCGCACAGCACGGTAATTTCCCCAGCAGCACTCGCGGGGCAGCTGCTGGTAAAGCTCTCCTCCACAGCAGTTTCAGTTCAGCTTTCTTACAGGAATCGGAGACTTCCCGACCCACACCCATCCCTACCAGACCTTGTGACACACACAGGGCTCAGGAGGCTTGCCCAAGATCTCCAGAGGCTGACGTGCTCTCTCTCACACATAATGACTCCCAACATTTGGAAGTAGCAGCAAAAGTAGCAGCAAAAATGCACTCTCATTCAGCAGGAGTATGGCTGGGTAGCAGGAGCCCTGTTCTGGAAGGCTTTTATTGCACAGGGGAACCTGTCAAAGTACTCATGCTCTGAGTCAGCCCTAGGATTAGTTCCAGAAATGTAACTCTCTTGGTTTATTTTTCCTTTGTTTAAGTTTGTTGCAAAAGCACCTCACATCTGCCTGCACTGCATGACTCTTTTCCACCGCAGACATCAGCTTCAGGACCTCTGGTAGGGTCCACACTCAATCAGGGTGGGAAAACAGGAGCAGAAGGTCTAACACCACTTCATTACTCTGGCACAGCACTGAATCTAATGGAACATCACTCAGTGGACACTGTGTAAATGTTACCTACCGCAAATGGGACTAACACTTACTATAGCATGCAGCTATTTAAAAAAACGTAAAATTAAACCGTTCATATTTAAGAAAAGCTAAAAAACCCTTCTCATTCTCATCCCATATTCTGAACAGATCAAGCATCTTTAGTTGAAGCTAAATAAGAGCTAATTAAAGTACTTCAGGATTCACAGTTACAAAAGCTCTATAGCTTGTATTGCAGTTCTGCTCTGAGGAAGAAATTATAAATAGGAACAAGCAGAGATTCATGTTTCCCATGGGATAAGCCATCATTGCTACCTCTCCAACATCATTTGTATCTAAGCACCAGCATTTGTGCTCACACTACCCAGTAAAAGAACGCTTTCTCTGTATGTCTAGCTGAGCCCACTCAGTTATTTTGGGCTGACACCCAGAATGGTTCCAGACACCCACAGGGGAGGCGAGCGTGCCACCCAGTGCTCTCCTACTCCAAGCCACTGTTCTCCAGTAGTATCTTACCTTTTTTCTTCTTTGGTTGTTCGAATTCTGGAGTCTCTGGTGATTCAGCATAAGGGTCTGGCGCTTGGTGAACCTCCACCACCTCAGGGATCCCGTCAAGCGTGACTGACACGTGTGTAATAGGAGCCACCATATCATCATCTTCAGTTGTGCCAAACATAGTTGCTTAAGGAAAAGGGACAAGAGGAGTATTTTCACACAACCACAAGGACTTTGAAAAGCTATTTTTTTTTACAGCAAAAATTTAAACACAGAATAAAATAAAACTATGACACTTAAGGCCTTCATGGGAGAGAAGACTAGTTCATAATGGAATATATGCACCAACAACGTTTTACAGAAGCAGAAGCACTATTAAAATAGAACAATATAATGATAAAACCCACTCCCTCAAAAAGTGCAATTATTTAGTGATCACACATTTTTACTCACATTTAAAGCAATCTGCAGATATAAGTGTATATTCTTTTATCTTGGCAACATAAAGACTAATCCTCTATCAGCCAAACAAAACACTGCAATCTAAACTACCCGACTTCATTCACACCTTCCCTCTGTAATTTTCGATTCTTTCCTTACCTGTTCAACTCTGGCATGGCAATGAAATCCTTCACTGCATACAACACTGGATTTCTGATATCCAAACTATGTACGTAAAGGCTACCTGGAAGCAAAATAATCTTACCAATTCCATGCAACCATGTTGCACTGAATCCCTCCTTCTTTCACAAATAAACAAGGCAAATACGGACTGGATTTGCTTTCATAAAAAACTTACTTATTCTTTTTTCATCCAACATAGGACCAGGGGAGTCCATATTGAGAAGTGCTTCAGCAGCCTCGATTGTTTCCATTGTTTCATCTCCATTATGACAAGATGCTTCGACTAAAAGCAAGAGAGAAAAATTAATTCTTAACAAGATACAAACTGGACTTAAAGCTTAACATGGTATTTACTCCTATTTCATTTCTAGAAAAAAAAAAGCGGTAAACACTGTCTTCTACTAGATGAGTAGTAACAGGTTAGCTGGGGAAAAAATGCACACTGAAATATTTATTTATTTCATTTATTTAATACAGTACATTTTTCAGATTGTATGTATTTAAAAAATAACAAAACCAACACAAACCCTTTGTTTCTGCCTCATCTTTCTAACCCCTCTCTTTGCTGATCGAGCACATGCAGTAAAACACAATACTCATGAACCCTAAGAAATATCACTACCACAAACAATATTCCAGACAGTATCCTTTAAAAAAAGCAAACCTAATTTCTTCTTATGGTGGACCAAAAGAAGTGAATTCCATAATTAAGAGATGTTCACCAAAAATATCCTGTTATTTAGCCTGGAGGACAGACAAGAAAACATTCCACAAGTTCAATTAGAGAGCATATGATCTGAAGGTGTAACTGAATCCTAAACCATTCAAATCCATGGGTATTACAGGTAGGGCTAACAGTGCAGGCTCCAAGAACACAGTGGAAAGCAAAGGTAACACATGAAAAACAATACAGAGGGCTGGCAAACTTTTCAAAAACTTTGACTATTAGACAATCTCTCATCAATCTCATGAGGGTGGTCATTAGACAAATCCAAAGCTCTTGAGCATTAATTTATAATTAAGGTCATCTGAAGCTACGCACCAAAAAAATCCAATAAAATATCATTTTGCAAAATAACAACTGTCCAAGAAGATAATATTGGTTTGACTGGAGGAGTACCTTACCTTACCTTTGAAAAAAAAAAAAAGGATTTTTTTCAATATAATTGTAGCATGACTAACAAGTTAGATGTTAGTTCCAGCACCTGGTACTGTAAACCTGTAGAACCGTTTAACACGTTCTTTTAGAAATTACTATTTGTTGGATGGAAATGCACGGGCTAGGCTGCCTTATCCATTAACACAAATTTGAAGCTACCTTGGGGAATTCACCTGCATCTATCAAAGCCATACAAAGGGCTACATTAGTATTCCCCTCCCTAGGACACCAGTGAACCTCAGTTACTTTCTCAGTCTGGTCATGAGTCAGCTTCACACCCTCTCTCCCTGTTTAGCTTTGAGGAATTTGGGGTGGGGCAGTCACAAAAAAACAAATTAAAAAAAAAAACCAGACAGACTGACTGACAGAGCAAGCAAAAATGCACCATAAAACACAACACAATGACCTTGCAACACCTCTTCTTCACATAAAAGCAACAGGTTTATGGCAGAATTTCTGTACTTTAAAGAAAAAAAAAAATCAAAATACCACAGTAACAACAAAGTGCCCAGCTCACTAGCACTAAACAATCACACAATTAAAAAACCAACCAAGCAAAAAATCCCCAGTTTCACCCCAAATGTTTACAGCTTCAGCAATCCTATTATTAGGAGAGGTCAAAGACAAGTGCATACATTCACACATCAGCCCTACCTCCTCCACCCAGCTGTGATTTACAGGCAGCGCATCGAGCTCAGGAGAAGCCTCCTTACCTTCTGGATTTTTTCTTGACCTTAGTCTTACCATGCCCCAAGTGTCAGAGGCTCAGGCTACGACAGAATGAAGCAGACGGGTGTTGGGAACCCCTGACCCACACAGCAACTTACCCTGTTGTGTACAGGACCCCCTTCACCCCACATCTTGCAGAGACATTCAGACAGTTAAGGATCTGCGCCTTCTGGCTGACATCTCCAAACAGGCTTAAGAAATGAGAAACGCAGAGCTGGGGAAGAGGACAGCGTGAAGAGAAAAGGGGAGGTAGTGAATACGGACTAAGGTCCTGGCTTGGGAAGCCATAGAGCGAGAAGGGGCAGCAAACCGCTGACACTTTTGTCGTGCAGCTTGCAGGCTCAGGAGCTCAGCCCCAGAGCATCTCAGCCCCAGGAGCCAAACAGCATCCCTAGGGAATGTCTGGCCAGCTGAGAAGGAGACAGAACCAATGGCAGCCCATGGTCGGCAGGCACACTCACACTTGGCCTGGCAGTGCCGACTTGATCACTTCTGGTTGTAAGTTTTATCTGGATGGGAACTTTCCATACCATCTACCAGCATAACAAAGACCACGATAAGGATGTCACCCTAAATATAGGCACACAGCACTGCCAAAGCAGCTGTCACCAGTTCTGGCGTTGTTTGAATGGAAACAAAGGTAACCCGCCACAATCCAGCTCAGCCACAGCCATTGAGCAGGGCTGGTTTACGCTGCTACATACAATTTAAAAGCCAGCAGTGGTATCCCCGGGTTCTCAGTGCTGCAGGCGGGGAGGAGGGAGCAGCCGCTGTTTGCTCCTTCCCTGGCAAGAGCTGTGCAAGGAGCAAACCCGCCTGCTTGCTTTCAGGTGCTGAGGTGATGGAGCAGTCAATTCTTCACTCGGAATAATGGCAGGCGAGGCAGAGGACTCCAGCTTTACATCGCTGTTACACCGTGTGGCTAGAGATCGACCATCCATACCGAAGACTAATCAAAGGAACTTTTAATAGTCATATAAATAACGTAAACGTAGAAATTAATATAATTTGATGCTCACGAAAACTATAAGGAGCGCCAACTATCTGTCTATCCACAGACACAGAATGGCAAAAGTAAGTTTCTTAACTACATTAATGCCCGTGCTAACACCCTTCAAGCCTCTTAGAAGATGACTTCACAAGGTGGTTTGAGCCAAATTAGTATTTCCCTGTTGCTGAAAAAACCAGGGCTGTGGTTCTTCCTCCCAACTCTGCCGCTGGTTCATGATCCAAACTCCTGTGACTTAACAGAAGCCAGGCTTCACGGTTTTTTGATCACGCAGCGAGACAATTTAGTTTTATAAAATGGCTGAAAAGAAGTTTTTGGGGTATTTCTGGGTTAGCAAGTTGAATTCCAAGAACTCAAGAGCTAACACAAACAAGGTGTGGAGCACCGCACAGAAGAGATGGAGGGACACCTCTCTGTCCTACTAGCAGCAGGATCCTAATTCGTATCACTCCACTTGGGACAGTGCTTGGAGATAACCAACTCAACCACCAAAGGCAAGTTGGTGTCTGTTATTTTAGTTTTTCTCCTGATGTTGCAGAAAGGTATTCCTATCACTGGCAGCTATGATACAGTCACAGATTTAAGAAGAATTGGGATGAAATAGCTCATTTGTTACACTTCCGCAAACTCGGAGCTGAAAGAATGGTGGGGGGGGAGGTCATATCTGAGAAGCATCAGATTTCAAATGTTTTCTTAAATGGTAGAAACTTTAAAAAAAAAGGAAAAAAAGAGGGAAAAAGAAGGAAGGAAAAAAGGAAAAAAGAAAAAAGGGGGGAGAAGAAAGGAAAAAAGGGGGGAGAAGAAAGGAAAAAAGGGGGGAGAAGAACGGAAAAAAGGGGGGAGAAGAACGGAAAAAAGGGGGGAGAAGAACGGAAAAAAGGGGGGAGAAGAAAGGAAAAAAGGGGGGAGAAGAAAGGAAAAAAGGGGGAGAAGAAAGGAAAAAAGGGGGGAAGAAAGGAAAAAAGGGGGGAAGAAAGGAAAAAAGGGGGGAGAAAAAAGAAAAAAGGGGGAGAGAAAAAAGAAAAAAGGGGGAGAGAAAAAAGAAAAAGGGGGGAAGAAAAAAGAAAAAGGGGGGAGAGGAAAAAAGGGGGAGAGGAAAAAAGGGGGAGAGGAAAAAAGGGGGAGAGGAAAAAAGGGGGAGAGGAAAAAAGGGGGAGAGGAAAAAAGGGGGAGAGGAAAAAAGGGGGAGAGGAAAAAGAAAAAAGGGGGGGAGGGGAGGAAAAAGAAAAAAAGGGATGGGGGAAGGGAAAACCACACCCAAAAGTAGCTTCATTTTTTTTCTCAGGGTACTCTACAAGTTCTTGTTTATCTGAGTAAGCCACAAATGTAAGCCTCTGTATCTGCATGCCAATTACAGCCCAGTTACTGTGAATCGAGGTTCGCGATGAATCAGCACTCGCCGTTAGCGCAAGGCTTGCCCAAACACAGCTTTCTGCTCTTCTCACCTGGCGCAGGAAGAAACTATGCCTCACGCTGGAAGTTCCCCGCCTCAGTCCAAAGTCCTGCTTTCCCTACTCCTGCCTAACGTCTTTTTTGAAAGCTTTACACCGCTTTCAACGATCCTGTCCTGCTCCCATTGCTTCCCTGGCGGCCAGCAGCTCCATAGAGTGTACAACGTGAGTCCTTGTCCAGGCCAAGATAAGGGCTATGCTAGTCACAGCTGTGTTTAAATTCACTGCTGGTTTTACTATAGACAAAAACAGGGACGGCAGAGCCTCAAAATAACGTCGGAAGAAATCTAAAGTTGCTAAAAGTAGAAAGAGAACCATTAAGCATGGACATAGCCCCCTTCTGCAGAATAGCTGGCTGTTAAATTTAAGCAATTGCTTTTTAGTATCAACTCTGAGCTGATTGTTAATCAACACTGGAAAACCGAGTTTAAGAACACGGGTATTTCAGGAGACCTACACATCACCCTTCATCTTCTTTTTTAAATAAGGCTTTAAAATTTGTAAAGAAAATTATCTCACTGGGGAGCTATATGAAAAAAAAACTGTTTTTAACCAGATGCTACGTGCAGCAGTGAGTAATTTCTTTACAAAGTAATTGAAACTGTACCCGTTGTTTTTACAACTGGCATCTCATTAACTCAAAATCCTCACGGATTAACACTATGAAGTTCAGTTTCCACCTAACTACTCCTTTCGACTTCTTTGTAGCATCACAAATGATCACCAGAGATGCTGGGTTTGTGCAGGACTGCAGTACCTAACATCTCTTTGCCTTCATTCTCCTACCTGACCAGCTTGGCTTGTGCCATGAACGCTAGAGCTTCACTGAATGTACAAGCCAAATGCTACCGAACTTCGAAATGCTGTAAAATAAATTCTGAACTGGTTATTAAGCACCGTTATTGATCTGTGAAAATGCACACTTCCATGCTCCCTATTCAGACTATGGCACAGGGCACCTAAGCACAAATTTTCTGTCCTTCCTCTCTCATCCCCCCCAAACTGTCTTCAGTGCAGCTGCTACCCTGATCCCATGAAAACAACAGCAGAACAGGTGAACCACAAAATGGCAGAGTTTGATTAACTGTTATTTTTCTAAATTAAACTGGCCAGACATGGCAAAGTTAAAAAAACCCCAATAATAATAACAATTAAAAAATGTTTTCGGAAGTTACATAATCCCATTAGTTCCTCCTTCCTGTGCATCTTATAAACATAATTAGTCACATTAATAAGGTACATAAAGTATAGCAAATTGTACCATTCGACAAGTTGGCGTAGAATTTATTCTGCACAAAACGTTATCTCCTGTATTTTTCAGAGAAAAAAAAAAAAATCCGATATTCCCTTTAGAGATAAAACTTCATTCAAGGCCAAACGCTCCAATTTATTTTGTTAATCACTGTTTACTACATGATGGTTAATCATTTAAAAACCCGTAATATTGGCAACAAACTGACCATATAAATTGCCACCACAGTTTTTGCAGGGAAAAGTGCTTTTAAAGAGGAGGGCAATAAGGCAGGTCTGCCTATTCATTATAAAAAAAATTACAGCCTGAGCACTAACCTAACTAAAAAGCTGGATGTTAGCCATCTTTCAGCAGGGTTTCATGTGAAACAGATGCTGTTATTGTTTTCTGCAGGTTATAATTCCTACTACAGTAAGTAATCACCAATGTGCGATAGCTGTGGTTTTGAAGGGCTGAAGCTACATCCTATAGATGGAAAAACCTACCAGTGTCCATCATTCTGCAGATAGATCCCTAAAAACTATTTGCTTCAGTTTCAGCAGACCTACTGCTAATTTCTGTTAGTTCAGGAGAAGACAGAAACTTAACGTATGACAGAGTAATAAAACAGTATTGAAAAACTGGTAACTTTAAAAAAACCCAAATCCTGCATATTAAGCAGCCATTTCTCAGTAACATTTAGTCACAAACAATGGTGGTTTCAGTTTCATTTTGCTGTGAACTTCAGTCTTACGAATATTTTAATGTGGAATTAGTACAATCTTCATAATGCCTGATCCTCTCTCAAAGGCATAACATGGAAGTGACTGAGAAGACTGGTACAAACGTCAAAGAGCAAAACAACGCATTTCACTGTTGAGACCAAACACGCCCCATGGAAAAAATCAAGAAGGGAACTTCAAAGAAGGGAGGAAAGAAAAGCAGCTGAAAAATCGAGGTGGGAAATTTCAGTTACGATTAGCCCCATTTCAGAGGCAGCCTACGGCAAGCCTTGCTTGAACCGCGTCTCTTCCGCAGCAGCAGCCTTGCAGTGCAAGCGGGCAGCTGCGGCCGCAGCTGATGCTTGCCTGCAGCGGGCAGGGAGCTGACGGGGTGCTCCTTCCCCAGTGTCCCCTCCTCACCTCCTGTGGGGTGCCTTCGCACCCCTGGGCCCCCGAATTCTGCCCAAAAATTCTGCCAGAAACCGGGGGCTGAGCTGCCAGCGCTGCCTGCCGTGCATCCCGAGCAGGAGCTTTCAGCAGCGGTGCTGGTCCCTGCCCGGCTGGGCTTGTCCGCTTTCCTTTCCAAGGAAAGCTCACAGCATGCACAGTAGCTAGCGGGATGGAGAGTGTGGAACAGGTAATTAGTTAACATCTCCTTCACAACAATAATCTCTGCAAAGTGGCAGCTCTGGTTTTCTAAGGACTTTACCTTTAAAGAAAAGCAGACTGCTTGAACTACAATGGATGATGGGAACAATACCATACTTGTCTGCCTCCAAAGTATCCCAGAAACCCTTGGACACCATCGGTTACAAGGATTACATATTTTCAGTCTCTGGCAGCAATCTGCAAACCCTTCTCATGTGACCAGCAACAAAAAAAACGTTAACAAGAGCATTCACAAAAGTGGAGTTTCACAATTACTCATGCAAGTAAAAATTCACACACAATATATTACAGTCAATATGGATTCATAAAAACAATCCACTATGAAAAATTCACACAGCCGCATTAAGTGGTGCTTAAGTAACACACTGAGGAAATGCCAGTTGCAGTGTGAATAATTAATATGAATAGCAAGTGAATACTTGGCAAGAGGTCATAACTTGAAGTAATGTTTAAGTATGTAAAACCTTCTTGAATAATCAGCTAACTTATTTGTATGGTCACAGTCTGTTCGCAGATAATTCACTACTAAGAAAAAAAAGGAGTCATTTTTATCAGATAAAACCACTTACTGAGAACAGCTCATGTCAATTTACTCTGTGAACTGTTCCTGATGTCAAGTTTTGTTGAGTTTTGCTTTTGCTTTTGGTGGTAAAAGATTGTATCAGAGTATGCCTTTGGAAATGTCAAAAGCATGATTGAAACCAGCAAGCTGTCTCCAGCCCTGGAGACAGTCCAGGTGTGGAGCCTAATGGCTGAAAGAAGATGCAGAAACAGATCGTCTCTCTGTGAAATATCTACCCTACCTTTCAGACTTGTTCTGCAAAAATGCTTCAAATACGTGCGTTCAGTGAGGGGTTCTTTTTTAAATATGTGACGCATATTTGAGCTTTCCTCTTGAGAATTTTTTTGTGTTTGGGGCTACCTTTCTAACACAATTTACACAGAACGTGTATTTTAGGCATTAATCATTATTAGAGGTCCAAAACAAATACTATGCTGAGAATACTTACATCAGTAAGTCACAATAACGTGCACATTTTATGGCTAATTGTATACCCTCAGGAAGCTAAAAGCAGTACGTCTACTCAAGCCGCATATTCCTGCTTTTTGGTATGTACATTTACTTAGGTACGCACCAACCATTAAATAACAGCAAACAAGTCCTACAAAGAGCAAAGAAAAATCTTTTTGGTACTCTGAGCAGGACCCTGTCTTCTTCTCTGTTGATGGATGAAACTCTTGACCATTATCAGCTATGCAGTTGGGATTGCAAGCCACCTGCTAATAGTATTAATGCCATTTTCTCTGTCTTGTACTGAATTAACAGCATTCAATACTACTATAATTTTGTTTCCTGTTGGTTTTTGTCATCAAGCTTTTTTCTACCATTAGCCACAGCCATCTTGGTGCAAAAACATGACACAGAAATGTTTTTATTGCCAACCTGTGAGGGTGATATCATCATCTTCTATGATTTGCTCTTCTGCGACATCCAGAGAGCTCTCAGTGATCATGTCACTAGGTTCATCCACACAGGTTAAGCCAGAGTAGTTATGTAGAAGGTCCGCGCTAGGAACATGCTCCACGATGACAGCAGGGAAAATAGACGGATCGCCAAGCTGGGGGTGGAAAAAAAAATAATTACAGTAATGGTAGTTAGACTACATCCAATCTAACCACTTACTGATTAATACTTCAGCAGACCTATACTCCATCACTTGAAGATGAGTACAGGAGGGAGTACCAAATAACAAGGTGATTTTTATCACATAAAACCAGGTAGCAGCAGTGTCCCATTATGGGCCAGAGGCAGAATCTCACTGTAGTATCTAATACATTGACTTCACTCCAGTAGGTAATACCAGACTCCCACGACATCATTCTGCAGCATAAAAGCTGACAATACAGAGGAGTGGCACAGCACAGTAAATGCTAAACTTTGCTGGCAATAATACTGGGCAAGCAACTTGCTGCAAGTACCTTAATCTTCTGCTTTTCCCAACAAGCTGGGGGTGAGGGAGTCCTGTGGCTGTCAGGACTGGATGCAGCTCTCACAGGCACCAAGTTTCCCATGAGACCCTGGTTGAAGATCACTATTTTAGAGGACACTTGCTACAAGAGCAAGGGGTGTAACAGGGAGAGCTTGATAATATGGAGTGTAAATAGTGCTTGTAACAGGGAGTGCTTGCCGTAATACTTTCCCTAATTCTTATGGCTTTAGTCACTTGACATTACTTCCTCGCCGCTTTCCTTCCTAAGTCTGCTTTCAGGCATCACCCTTCTGTCTCGATGGTTATTTTGCATCAGATACAGAAAAAAAAGAGGCAGCTGGGAAAACAGAAATCAAGCTGACTGGTAGTAATAAATAATAAGATGCACACTCTCTGAAAAGGCAACCATTCAACCGGAAGAGGTTTTCAGAAAATACCATTTACTACAGACACAGTATTTTCCAAAGCGAGTCTTTTAAAATGTCATTTGCAGGAAGAAAGTCATAGCTGATGATAGCAGAGCAGGCTCAAAGAAAGTCTAGTGTAACTCTAAGGTTCTCTCACTATAAAAATAAATCACATTATGAATGTGGCAAGCTTAAAAAAAACAAAAGAAAACAAACAAAGAGTTGCTAAAACATGTTTCTGAGAAACCCAGTATATGTACATTTGGTCTCACCCTCCACAGAAGATCACAGATATGCACGGATCAAGCAGGTTTTTTATTTAACCACACAAGAAAAAAAACACAACCATATGATTATGAGCTTGCTTAGGGATTGCTCATGTCACACAGTCTTGCCACTACACACACCACCACCAATGGAAAATACTATCAGAGCTATTGGCTCAACACAAACAATGGCTACGGGAGTAAGCCTCTCCTAGGGAAGAGTCTGGAATGTAAATACTGAAAGTAGAAAGTGCAATTAGAATTTTTAAAAGACAGTAATTACCACTTTAATTTGCTCTGTGTTTTGTAAAACATGTCTCAACAACTGTGGTAAAGGGCAGTCAGGGAAATAGGAAGAATTAAGAAACAAAACTAGTATTTCTATGGGCTTTTATCATGGACAGTCTGCTAAACAAAAAAACCCAACAAAACCAAAAGCAAAAAAAACAACAAATAACCTACCTACTCTACCAAACATAAGCTTCAAAATAGAATAACATGGTGGAGATCAATAAAAACGAACAAAGGGCAGACCAGTTAGAGCCCTCTTGTGCAATGACGTTGCCAGATGATGGGTGTATATCGAGTCAAGCAATGGGACAGCTGCTACCCCACACCTTTGCGGTCACCTCTATCCAAGGTTGCATTTTGCCGGGGCTGAGAAACCAGGAACCATTGGTGGCCAAGAGGTCCCTGCTCCTCCTCAGAAAGAATCATGTTCACATTGTGCATCCTGTTTGTTTACTGACCCCAACATGCCTGATCCTATTTGCTTCCAGGCAAGAATAAACAGACAGATTTCACTAAATAAAAGCCATATCAATTAAAAAGATAAAGCACTGTAAAAAAAGAAGAAAATACTGTATACATTAAAAAAAGGGTTTATTTTCAACATGTTCCATAAACTAGAAGGAAGACAGTCCATTACAGCCTCATTACTGAGATACAATTCATGCTCTAAAAATAGTTTAAATACCTCAATTTCAGTAATATGACACAGTATATAGCTTTTGGGATGTAAGTTACATATATTGTACACCGATATATGTAACTACATTAAAAAAAAAAAGGATTACATACATCACTCAGGCTCCTGTCACCTGCAAGCAGGAATAGTACACGCTTTCCAAGTACCTGTTCAGTATTCTACTGAGCAGGTAAAAACCATGGATTTTAAGTAGGGAAGATGCAAGTAAGAAGACTTCAGTCTCCTCATCCTGCTCTAGTTTATAGACACTAAGGGTGAAGTTCATCTCGCCTAACTTCAGACAGGTGTGGTGCAGGCACTTGGACTTGAGCTGGGAACTCCAGGTTTCCTTCAAAGCCAACAGAGAGAAATGGGTATTTCTAGGGCACAATTTCCCTGCCCAGTTTTAGGCTCCTGTGCTACGATCGGATGAATCATGCCCCAAAAATGCCTATTCCTCTCTGTTGACTATGAAAGGGTGGAGGCGTTGGGGTGTCCTTTCTGACGTAGGTGCCCGTCTCCTACACCCTCATCGGCAAATGGCCAGCTGCCTCCCCGCCACATCTTCCTCCCCGCTTCTGCCGTGGCACCAGCTCGATAGCTGCAGCATCTGTAGATACGTTGATATTGAGTTGCCTGTGCTTAGGATAAGCCTCGTGTTAGCTTCTTCTGGATAAAAAAATTACTCTGGCTCAGCACCATGCTTCTCTAATGACTGACGCTCGGGTCACTGACTTGGCCTCCGAGAGGCAAAACCACCTCCAGCTCTGCTGTTATTCTTTAGTGGGGACCAGTCATAAAAAACTGTTTCAGAATAATAAATGAAACACAGATAAAACCAACCAATTGTCACATGTTTTCAGCGCAGTTTCTCAAAGCCCTATTTATATTACAACCTACTCGTCACTCTGCTGTGAAACCTAATTACAAAAGCCCAAGCAGCCATGTGTTACTGAAACACGCTTCCCCGCTAACCAAAATGTTTCCCGTGGTACTGAATAGTGCTGCTGTCACGCATTTCAGCAGCAGTTGGTTTGATCTGTATGATCAGATGTGATCTGCTCTGCAAGGTTAAACTGTATTTTGACCATGTCTAGAAACAACCATCATACACATATTCCGACATGGTCACTGTGTCTGTCCACAGGCAGAGAAACCCATGGCACGGGAATACCTCGTCACCTGAACTCGGCACTGGACTGTTGCTGACACACTACACTTCCAAAAGACAAGAAACGAACAGAAAAGCATTCACTTGCGGTAAGACACTTTAAATGTGGTTTTCTTTAAATTAATAACAGCCTTGAACTGGAATAGTCAGAGTAAATAGCACTTCTTGTGGCCTTTTATTTTAAAACCATTGTTACACCTGCTTCCAACTCATACCTTACAGAGGTACAATATGTGGAATTTCTTTCCTGCGACGGCTGTGAAAAAGCAAAGGCTGGAACAAACATGTAATATGCTTTCAGAGAGAAAAGCATTCATGCAACTGCACACAAATCTAATTTGAAATGCATTTTTGCAGAAACCATCATCACTTTTTTGTACAATATTTGCAATTGGTTATGATTTCATTCAGTTTTAAAAGCTACTACTAATGTATGCTGATGTATATATGACTGTTGAAATGCAAAAGCTCACCTCGGTTCTTCTGTCATGTTCTTGACTTCACTGAAAGTGCCTGAATCCCAATTGAGAGCCAAGCTAAAGCTTCCTGTAGCTCTGTTGTTTTAAGACACAGGAATAACTTTGTACACATTTAGAACTGCAGAAGAGCCCTTGTTTACTATGGCTCCCCTTGATGCTAGTGTGTAATGAGAATTACACACAGGGAAAACATTAAATTAAGGACTAGAAGGTAGTGATTCAATTAAGACAAATTATTTCTCTACTAGCAAGATCACAAAACAATTTATTTCTAATACAAAGGTGGCTCTATATGCACTAACAAAAAGGAAGAGTGCAAAGTATCCCAAAATCCAAAACCAGTCCCAAATTAAAGTGCCAAAAATGATTTTCGAGAAATCAATACATAAATCCATAGAAAAACAATTTGTGTATTTTTTCCTTTTGCCTCCTGCTGCTGCTTCATCTTTCTCATGCAAAATATAGTTAAAACGTGACACCCTAGCTGTGCCAAAGCTTAGGCTTGGCTTCAACACATCTCCCATGTCTGCTGGACACATGAAAGAGTTGAGCTACTGCTGAAATCTTCCCAAGTCTTACACACCGAATTCCTCACTGTAGTTTATCTACAAACCAGTCCTATAGACCAACCTTTAACAATTCGGAGGAGTGCAAAGCTTCAGACAGATGCTGAAGTCCATGGAAGGTCCCATGAGCAGGTCCTTGAAAGCACCGGTCATGCTCCATGACCCCCTGAAAACTGAACCCTGCCCTCCTCCGGGGGCCAAAGGCAGCAATCTTCCCTCCTGCTCGCAAATTCTTCTTGGGTGTTTGACATGCTGACAAGGTGGTTTTTTTTTTTCTCTGAGAATTTTCTCATCAGCTGTCACTAACTGACAGAAGATCAAAACACCATCCTGGTTGTGGAAATGGAAAATAAGGAAGGGGATTTCTTCTGCTCTGGAGGTACTGCCTTGTCGTAGTACAAGTCCTCTAAAGAAGAAAACTTGTCCCAGGAATATGGTGACTAGCTTCTAACTGGTGTGTAATGAATTTTGTGCAAGTGATCAGTGGGAAGAAAGGCATGCAATAGATAGGAGCAGGGAAAAGCTACATAGGGAAAAAAAAAAAAAAGATAGAAACCTCAGTGAAAAAAGCCTGGTTTTTTTAACAGAGCAACAGAATTCAGACTTGCAATACAGTTGGCCATTTATTTTAAAAAAAAAAAACTAAACGAAACTAGGCAAAGTGACTTTGGTGCCTAGAAAAATGGGCTTGGGTTTTCTCTTGCTGAAGGTTCCTGTGCCAACAGCAAAGGCAGCCTCTTGACTTTAAAGGCGTTCCCATGGCCAGCATCTGAGAAATTACCAAGTTTCACAGAGGGATGCTGGAAGCAGATAAATACCACTTGCTTTCCTGGGGGAGACAACCTCATTACAGACCTCATAATCATTTCCTTAAAGTCTTTGTAAAACTGCAAGTGGATAAGGGGGGGGACTTTCTGCAGGAGCTGGAAATAGCCAAAAAAATATACACCTTGGCCTTGACCAGGTGACTTAATGTTTCAGAAAGCCCACAGCAACACCACGGAACGTGGAAGAGCAAACCAAGGCATGAGAAGATGGTGCAGAAATCACAGCGCAACCTAAGGGCTTGGACCCCTCTTCCTCAGAAGAGGGGAAGAGAGAAACATCCCTCAGAGAGACAGAGGTGTCTTCGGGCACAGGTTACTCATGCTTCAGGGCCACTTGAGAGTGCCTGTTGGCACAGAGCAGTCAGGCTGGGGACCCTGCTAGTAATTTAACGGTTGGGATGATTCAGCGTGTCCCTAGCACCATTTAAAACTTCCTAGTATGGATCCAGCCTCTGTGACTGCTTTTATTCAGCTTTTTAAATCAAGAATGTCCTGATCAATTATCACGTTAACTGTAAGTTAACGAAGGGCTAAATGAAAGACATTGAGAGGAGAAGCTCCAGACATGAAGAAAAGCCATTTTAGGCAGCGGCACTGACTCAGCCAAAGCCTTATGTGTGCACTCTCTCTCTCTCTCAAAAAAAAAAGAAAGAGAAAAAAAAAAAAGACAAACCATCTATTTAACCATGACCTCTGACACATAGCAGCAGCCAGGTTATCAGAAGCATTAGTGCAAGCCACTTTTTCCCTTCTCAAAATTACAAGGATATTTTCATCCCATCTCTTCCTCACCATACATGCACAATGCGATAAATGAACCCTCCAAGAAAAAAAAAATTAAAAATCCTATTTGCTAAACTGAAAAGGATAAAGCTGATAAGAGAGCGCCTTTCCCGTTCACACGGGGCCACGTGATTGAGTCCCTCCCATTGGCGTCTGCCACTGGCTGAATGCTTACATTTGCAAATGGACTGTTCATAATTTATGGTTGTTTAACTAAGACTTAAAAAAAAAAAAAAAAAAAAAATAGCCATGAATTATGACTTCCCTGAAATACTGAGCGTAGCTACCATCTAGTCCCCATATCTTTCCCCGCAGCTGTTCCATGTCCTGACAACTCTTGGCACAACAGGGCTCCAGGCAAAGTTTTGACAAGAAAAAAAGTACCAAAGTTCTTGCAGTGCCAGCTTTTGGGGGTACTGCAAAAATAATTATCCAAAGATCAGTTAAATGACACCTGTGTATAAATATGTCATCTTTTGTATACTAATGAAGCTCAAAAAATGCTTTTGACCAACACAGAGCACTTCCAGAGCTAAAATTTTTGCAAAGTACACAAATGGTGTTAACCCATCCCTAAATACAACTACTCTGTCCAGAATTTAAAAACTTCAGGAGTAGCAATAGCAATAGTTCCTATGTTTTAAGAAGCAGATCGACCAGGTAAATGCAATAAGCAATCTTTGGGGTTAATGTTATACTATAAATCCTTGTTTGAGCTAAATGTTGCTCCAGCTTCCCAGATCTTTCCCTATGCAGGACTCCTTTTCTACCACTGTGTATTTAAGATCTACCTTTGTGCAGCCAGCTAGCTGGCTACCTGCATCTCTGACATCTGAGCTGAGTCAACCCAGTGATTTAAGAGGAGCTTGCATCTGACTGTTTGCAGCGATGGACCTTCTGCTATGCACTCTCCCTCTCTGGCCTTTTGCATCTTTGATTTCATCACCTTTAGGGCATGCTACAGGATGCCGTCTTCCCTTAGGCTTCATCTGGAGTAGGATTTATTGGGGTTATGAGATAAACGCCAAGGTTGAGTTTGTTCTGGAGCTGAAGCAAGCTCTGTTTAGGGAGGTTTTACTGCCCTGTTTAGTGTAAAATTTTAAAGTTTTTCAGGTGAGCATCTGAAGAAATTGCAAGAGACAGAATGCACAGCTAACTGAACAAACCCACGTTTGCTTGTACTACCCCTTCCAGAAACCACACTGAAGTAGCCCTCCCCATCTTAATTCTCCCCTCTCCCATTGGCTTGTAAAGTAAAGCCAGCCACGAACAACAAACAGAGGTAATAAATAAGGCTCGTTTTCAACTATGTTTGTGCAATTCCCATATCTAAATCCCCAGGCTACCACAAGCTCTGGAAAAATACAGGGAAGGAAGTTACATTACTAGTTCCACCCAAAACTGAGTTAGCACTTTAGACAGACAACACTCAGTTCATTGAAATGATCGCATGACTCTGACAGCAGAAACAGGCCACTGACCCAGCCAGATATTAGGCCATACAGAAAACCCAGAGACAAGATTATAAAGCCAAAAGTATTTTTGAAAGAGAGGAGGATCAATGCTTTTCACATTCACAAAAAGAGGAAGTTTGTCGTGACACTTCTCAGCCCTTTAAAAACTGTCTCTCCACAGTACCCAGACACCTAATTTCTTGTTAATAAATGCAAAACCCTACTATTAAACACCACCTACAGAGAAGCTGCCTGATTTTTACAATAGGAATCCTTCACTGAAGCCTCAGGACTCACAGGATGTGGTTTAGATAATCAACACCTAACTGAAAGCCTCCTCAGATAACAACAGACATATTTTCCCTGCAGAGTGAAAGAAACCAATTTGAATTACTTTGAAGCTTATTTCTGTATAGCCAGCATACAGTAACACAATTTAGAAACCAATCCGTATAAAGCAGTGAGCAGGTGCCTACTGCTCCTTCTAGTCATCCGTAGTGTGACCATTACTTTTATTCAGAATGTTATCCTAGCACACTAGGAAAGTTAAAACTATTCTCAAATACCAGAATTTGGGGAATTCTGCATCACAAATGGATAGGTTCTACTGGCACAAATCAGCGACACCGGAAAAACATTTCAGAGGAGGATGTCTCTGCAATACTGCAGAAATGGTAACATTTCAACCGATTTCTGTTCTGCCCATGCAAGTTACAGGAAGCAACAGGAAGCTTTTGAAACAGCACAAAGATCTGCTGCAACAATAATGACCTCAATGTTTGCTTTTTTGTGTTTTACATATTTTTTCCTCATGTTTTCATAATATTCCTAGCACCAATTTGCACAAATACGGTTTCTCACACAATCCCATACCTGCTGCTCATCCTCCATGACGTTGCTGGCAAATTCAAACACAAGCTCATTCTGCTGTACAACTGCTGCCATAATAACGCATTCCCAGGTCTCAGCTCCACATAAGAAGAAAAGTGTTCTTGAATATGGAAGAACGGAGAGTGTCACCGAGGTCCAGCTGGGCAGAAAGGCAGGATCATGAAATGAATCAAGTATCAGTGTTCGTATTTCTTAGATCATCGGTGTTCCTGCGTTCTTCTCTTCTCAAAGAGAAACAAACCAAGGGAAATCCTTTCCTGAGTTGTTCTTCCCACCTCAATAGCCTTTATCACTGTGGAGGGAAAAAATAAAAAATTTGTAATTAAGAAATGATTGCTTTAGCTTTTCAAATAGTAGCAGTCACAATAAAGCTTGCTCCAAACTGTAACCGTTGTATCTAACTCCAAGGAAGTCAGACACCTTTGTATCTTCAGAGGTATTACTTTTACTGGTTAATACATGCGAATTTTCATTCCCTTAGAAAGAAAACTGTTTCAGGAAGTAAGACATCAGTTTCAAAATGTTTCATATTAAAAAGCACAAGACTAAGAAAAGGTTACAAAAGTTAGCAAAAAGAAAATCCATCTTTTCATTTGATTCATATATGCAGTTTTCACATTCATTAGTAACTCTTATCTTTACGGTATATTCGAAGTAAAAATAGAAAACCCAGACTGACCTACTCAGCTGTAGGATATCTCAAGTATATCACCTTTCTTCTTCACACACAGTTCAAGTTTAGCAAAGGCGTTATTTTGCAAGTAAAATGCTCTAGATCTTGATTCCCACAGTGTCAAACAGATGAAACCAGTAAATAAATTCTTTGTACAATCCAGAGAGTCCTCGAGTTCCTACATGAAGCAGATCTTCAGCTTCTTGTTAAAAATGCACTGTAAACGTATCCTTATCTCTACCACAGGCTCGCAAGCAGCCGGAAGGAAACAGCACTGACCACGTCATGGCAAATTAGAACAGGCAAAAAAACTGCACGATACAATAGCAAAGAAAAAAAATTATATCCCAAACTACAGAATGTAAACAGCTTCACTGGAGGGATGCATGCCTACAGCTCCCACGTTTTCATTTACTCATCAGCACCAAAGGTAAACATGGTTAACATGAGCTTACAAAGAGGTGTGCTATGTCACTTCTGATGAAAAAGACGAGCACAAAACGTAATCTTTTTATATGACTGAGGTGACCAATACATTAATAAAAAAATCTACCATTTCAAAACAATAACAGAAACAGTTGTCTAAAATTAGGAACCTAAGGGAGTAAGTTGGTGCCTAGGAATTTAAATCCATATTTTTTAAGGAAATGTTTGGTGCCTAGTGTTTTGATCAAAATCCTTTAAACTGCCATTGATTATGGGCTGCTGTGACAGAAGAATAAGGGGCAGAGGTCTAACGTGTACCCATCTAGACTGAGACCCCCAGGAAAGCCTCTGGGCGATTTCAGTGCCATTGGCGAGAATTAACATCTGCCTTCGTACAGGAGGTTCAACTTCACCTTGTTTTTGCAGTAGGCTGAAACTCAGAAAAAATGAAGGGCATCTTCCTCTCCCCAATACCATGCAATTTAATTAGGGAGGATCATGTCACAGGGTCATACTCCCTCACTCTAGGAAATGTAACAGCTGTTTTTCCCATATAGATTGTGGTATTCCCAAATTCCTAAGTAGTGATGGCAGAGCATTCAAGTATTTATGTCACTAGATCCTACCCTTCTAAGAAATCAGGAAACCCAAGATTATGCAAACAGGAGAACCTCCCCAACTTCCAATGCGTGCTTTAATTAGCTGTTAAAGGGCTCATAAGAGTAGCCACAACCCTGACTAGATGATATTTGCATTAATGAGAGCTACATGCATGAACAGAGAAGGATGTGCTTTGGAACCATGACTGTTCAACCTCAGCCCTTGCCATTTTGCAGGGTGACCTGAATAGTTAACAAGCCTTTCTCTGTACTTCAGCAGAGCTATAGCACTGAAAGGATTACATGCAACCACATAATCCTGGTTAGCTTCCCTAAATGTAATTATTTGGCCCCGCCTTTTAGAAGGTAAGAATACAATTAAGAAGTTACATACACATGCCAGCACAGTGGGACTAAGACCAACTCGTCCCATCCTAGACTCCTACCATCCTGTATGCCAGCGTGAAAATAAAGTCATATAATGTACAGTTTAATATTTCCTACAGACAGTGATTGAAGTGGGTCAATCTATGTCAATAGGTACATACCAGATCTTTCAGAAGAGAGGACAGATATGGAAATTTATTTAAGTACAGCTTCTATTTTGGTTACTGCCTAGAAATAAATTGTAACTCTCCAATAAGATGAAATAATAGTATTTTAAGTCACTCCCTCTAATCAGTGAAGAGTAACTTCACTCCAAAGGATTACTGGGTGAATACGAGAACCGCCTCAGCTTCCAAATTGAGACTTATTTTATAATGGGGGTTAAGTTAATTGTCCAGGGAGAACCAGAGCCAGAATACAGCAAGGACTTACAATCATCTCCATTACACTAATTGAAGCCACATGTATGAACAGAGTACAAGTTCTTAAGGTCTGGTAACTTTCTAAGGTCAGTAACAAATAACAGCATCAATGTAAAATCAGGATAAATGAAGTGTTGGAGACTCAGGCTACCTAGTAAACTCATGAAGTATAAGGAAAATTGGAGGTACAGCCACCGTAAGACAGATTTACAAGTTCCCTGCATGCATTGGGAACTGGCATATTCTTCCATTAGTGCCAGGTCATTCATTATTCTGTAAAATATTTATATTTTGCAGTAGATACTACAATACCAAGATGCACACTAAACGCCTAAGATCCAAAAGCTGTGGCAGCAAACTTACTAAAAGCCATAAAGAAATCTTTCCTTACTTTTTATTTAACCCCCCCCAACAAAACCTTCAATGCAAAACTAATCATCATGATTTAATATCATTTAAGAGACTGCAGCAGCGTAATGCATTTGATCCCAAAGGGATCCACACAAACACTACTTAGAATAGTCACACTTTATGGTAGCATGAAGTTCCTAATCATCTGATACCGTTGCAGGAACAGACATTCAGAAGCTGTTTTACCAATTCAGCACCAGGGTGACACAGTGATATAAGACTATATAGCAGACTGGTCCTTCCCCCTTACACCCTCTCCCCAAAACCTTCAAGAAATCTATAAATAAAGTCAAATGATACCTTCTTCTTACAAGAAAAGAAACATGTAACCACAACATTACGACCAAAGTCAAAGACAAGTGAGTCAACAGGCTTTAGTGAGCCTTTACATCTAACCTTATAAAGGTCAGGCACCCTATTATTATTTACAGGAAAAGTTTCATTACTTCTTTAGCGGTACATGGTAATAGCAAATGATCTACTGGCCAATAACAGCATGGCAAAACAATGCAAAAGTACTTTCCTTTAACCCATGTCACTTTCTCTGGCATACAGAAAACAAGAGCAGCTTTTCACAGAAGCCAGCACAATTCTAAATCAGCTATATTTTCCTCCACATCTATTTTTATAAACTGTGCTTTCATTATTCCAAGTATCACAGGATCCTGCTGTCTATAGGCTAACACAAACATGACTATTGTTTTTGCTATATAATGTCACTTATCCCCCTGCCTGATTTTACATACATCTGTGATTAGAAAATAAGTTATTTGCAAACAGCATAAAATGCGTAAATTGTATTCACATGCACAATAAGCTTGACTACATACAAACAGTCCTGGGAGAAAGGGAACCCAGTATATATTAGCATAAAATTTACATCAAATTTTCAGAACTACAGAATAAGTAAGGTTTTGCTTTCATTTTTACTAATTGTTGTAGAAACCTATTATGAAAAGCAATATTAAGACACAGCAATATAAATAAACATCTTAATTTTGCTTAATACTTGAAACTGAACATACAAATAAATTATTTCAATCCCTCTGGAAATTCCCCTCCTCTGCTGATTTCAACATTTAGAAACAACCTCCTCAATCAGCCTGTCAAAAAGCACATTCAGCCAATTTAACCCTTAGTACACTGCTACTCTGGTATCCCAGAAGATGCATTGGAGGACTTCTTCCAGCTAGACATCACAACTTTTTTCCCCACTGCTCTTCACCATATATAGCCCTATTTAGCCAATTTAATAAAGCTCCTAAGAAATACCTCCAGAACCAACATTTTTGATCCCAACGGTGAAGTTGCAATAGTGCAACTAGGCTCCAACTTGGAAGTAACAAATCCACAATTTCTCCTTCAACTCCGGACAATATGAGCCAGTGTAGCCCCTACTGCCTTAGCATTAAAGCACTGTAATGCAGAACACTGAAATAACACAGCAGCACCACAGTGGAGCAGGTGGAGCAGGCATCAAAGTGCTAGGCACAAACCCAAGAATTTGCTGAAGAAGCTCAGCTATAAACTTGGAAGGCTCAAGTCTTGGTACTGAGAGCACCCCAGCTGAGCTGACAGATACCTCCAGCAAGCTACTGGATCCAGTCCCATTTAGGTTTACTAAAGATGACTGTAATCATCCTGCACTGCCTTTTTTTGTGAAATTAGTAAGATCATTCGTACATTTAAAATTAAGAACCAGTTTAGCTGCTTTAAGATTCAAATGCAGATCTGAATCCTGAGCTACTGCTGAAACAGCTCAACTCACTTAGCATGGGGACAAATGACTTGCGATTGAAATTTCCCATTGATTTTCTAAGACTGCAGCATTAGCTCTAGCCTAGAAGTGTCAAAGTTGTGACGTAACAGAAATGCAAAGCTGCATTCTCAACATCATCTTGGATGAGGGAGGAAGAGGACAGTGAATGAGAGGAAAGGGAAGTCTAAAGACATCACCTGGAAATTTTGGACTGAAAGACTGAATACCATCCTGGGTGAGGTCAGACAAACACATGGATGGTAACTGCACCATTTCACTCAAGTTTCTAACTCCTTTCTACCAGCGGAGGTTAAGGATGGATCAAGCCAGAGACAGTCCACCCTCTGCAGAGCTGCATCTTTTTAAGATACTGTGCAAGTAATACATTGTAGAGTCTAGTTTTCTTAAAAAGGGGGGAAAAGCTGAATGATATCACAGTTGTCATATCATACAAATCCCAAACCCATGATGATCTTTATGGTCCACACTAAGCATAAATGCTAACAATAGAGTCTACTGTGGCATTCTTCATGGATTGATTATTCCTATTGAGTAATACAAAGAAATTGCACAGAACAGGGGCTTTCAACCACGTCCTTAGACCCGGGGCATCTGTAGTTGGCAAAATGACAAGCAAGAAGAACAAGGTAATATATGTTACTTGGCACAAGAAGTTTCTGAAGGCTCAGTATTTCAACTACTCACACGAATTAAAGGAGATAGGAAAACAACATGGTAAGGGTGTATCACCGAGGAAGGAAAGAAACAGCGTAAGGAACAGCCTGAAATCTTCTGAAAGCATCCACGCTGCCTAGGGGAAACTGTGCAAAAAGCAGCTGACATAACAAAAGTCAACAGAGTGACCTTTGCTGAGCTTTCGTTAAGGACAAAGAAATCATCGGTATCAATAAATCCCTGTTTTGCAGCCAGGCTGGAAACCAGCCTTTGTCACCACGGGCTCTGGGCTCTCAGTACATATACAGCAAGGAGGACAGAGACTAAGAGGGTTCATCTGTTAAATATAAACAAGCATAAAAAAAAAAAAGAATTGGCACGCAATTCAGTCAATACAAAAGAAGTGAAATGAACTACCCCTTCCCTTAAACTCACATAAAAGCACGTTTACTGCAAAGAGAGCAGAAAGCACAAATGCAAGCAACAAGCTCTTCTTTGGCATCCCCCCCCCAAAAAAAAAAAATCACATTTTCATCTTCTTTTTTTTTTGGCAACTATGTCTTTTAACCTGAATATTTAATATGAGGCAAGATTCTTTTCCAGACTATTAACAATAACGGCTCCAGCACTGTTTACAGACTCCCCCACCCCTGAAAACCTTCCTCTTCCTATCTCCCATGTTCCTCGATACTTTTTAAGTCTCTTTTATTTAGCACATTTATATAACACAGCTGTTGTACACAAACCCAGCAACCCGGCAGAGTGCTGCTGGGAAATCTGAAGAAAATGACAGTGTAGTTGAGGCTTTCTTTCATCTGTATCCTCTCCTGCCAGCATGCTCAAAGTGTAAAGGTAGCCCCAAATCAGTGTAGGTGCGTAGACACAGAGCACTGTAAGTAATTGATTTATGCTGCAGCTACAGAAGATCAGACTACCACCAAAAGGCAAGTCCTAAGCAGCAAGCTAAGCGATATTGAGGCAAGGCAAGCTCTCCCCAACTCTACTACTGAAGCTCTCGAGCTCTGAATAAAGTATCTGAACATCTGCTAAGATAAAGAGCAAGCCTCCCTTATCTGATCAGGCAAGAGAAAGGACACGCTGGGTTTTAGTCACCTCTCTGCAAAGTGTTTGCTCTTGCAAAGTAGAGCCAACTCAACAGGAACAGTTAGCTGTAACTTGCCCTAAAGCAAGGGAGGAAGGGCGCTCCAGGGGAAAGCAAGGGTCCAAATCCTCTCTTCTGCTTCCCCATTCCCCTGAGAAGAAAGTAACTGAATCTTGAATTTCTGTAGGTTGGGTGCATGGTGTAAGAAGAGGTTAGGGAGGTGGGACATCACAACGCCAGCCTTCCCTTCCTCCCCAAATCGTGTCAGAGATTGGACCTCCCTCCCTCCCCGCCTGCCCCCCTCCCCGATCAAAACCGCTTAGTGGATTCAAACACCAGTTTGCAGCTGCCCAAATTGCACTTCTTGGCACATTAGACACATAAAAGAGAAGATAAGGGTAAATTTTCCAAGTGGTTATATGACCTAGCAGCCTTGGCTATCCATGGGGCTTTGAAACTTTTCGGATTGAATTTGGGTCACTAAAGCCTCAGCTTACTGAAGCCTCAGCTCACAGATAAGCTGCATTACTTCAACTACAGTTAGATAAAAGCCACGTAATGTTGCTTCACTGCATAGCACCTACTCTACATGCCTGTGCGGATGCATGCATACATGTACCAGTTGCAGTTACATAAACACACTTTATCCTAATTTTTGTGTATGTGCACATACACACACCTATGTATATACCAAAATAAATACATGAAATGCGTGCCCTTCTACTTACTTGACTTTTTACTTTTGGTGCAGTTGTTTTGGCTACCAAAGAAGCAAAAAGCCCACAACCTCCCACATCCCTATACAACAATGGGGTATGCAGAAGTGCTCCTTCTCTGCTTCCAGTTCAGTCACCTCCACCCACTATTGCTCATCACCACCTCAGTACTGCTGGGAGAGTATTTAGCTTGATCTTACCCTCTTCCACTGAAGGCCAAACAAACGAGATTAACTGCCTCCCCCCTAAAAAGGACAGTGTCCCCCAGGCAGTGCATAGGGAGCTCGCACAGTCTGCCAAGCTTGCGAGAACTCAGCAGTCGGTCTACCAGCCTGGGGAACACAGCAGCACTAACCCCTCGGTCTTGCAAAGATAACATCTGTGCACAGTTACTGTCAAAAAGCGGGGAAGTGTACGTGCAAGTCAGGCCTTCACCACCTGAAAAACATCAGCCACAAGCACACCGACACATAGAGCTTCCTAGCGACCGACAGCGTGACTGCCAGTCTTTCTAAGAACTTCTCCGTGATGGGCTACCTAAAGGTCTCTTATCCTAACAACCATCAGGTTTTGTTATGAAGAACATTTCCGAAAGCATGGCCTTGTTTAGCAATATAATATGGATCCAAGGAGCAGCTTAAAACAGTAGTAGCAAAGACCTGCTTCTCTTCTTGCTACTGCACAGTGGTACAGATGCATGCTAACCTCCAGTAAACACAGGGGCTGGGTGGGGAGTGTGGTTTGCAGGTCCAAACTCTTGGGAATCACTAACTTTATCTGCCCTTTGATTCTGCCTTTGTAGTTAATTCATCACTACTGGTAAAGAGAAGGAAAAAATGAGGTGCTCACATTTCCCAGTTGATAAAATGAGAACAAGGAGACATTCAATTAAGTCGAGAAGCAACTAGTTTTGAAAAGATGAAAGGAAAGCAATTAAAAATGCATCAGCCTAGATGTACTTGCTCAAACTCCTTGCTACAGACATGACAGAAGTCAAAAGCTTAGGAAAGTTATAAAATGTTTTAGAAACAGCTCAATGTAATTAGACCAAATCAGCCTCATTACATAAGGATTTCTTTTTAAACAGAATGGAAAAGACCTGTCATAACACAAGACAAACCTCCAGTAATGCTGATCGCAACCACACATCTCCACAGGTAGGATTTTGCTGTAATTTTTTCTTTGTAACTGCTTACTTCTGGACTCATGTATTCTCCACCGGAAAAACAGTAATATATTAAACACTCCAAAACCAGAATAGATTGACTACAAGTTTGATATGACGCTGCAAGCATCCGCACAGTCTAGCTCATCAAAAGGTAAGTGATACTAATTATGGAGAGAAAGGAAAACAAAAGATCTCTCGTTACTTCCTCTCCTGCAACACTCAGTATACACTATTTTATCCAATAGTAAATTTGCAGAGCCAGGATTGGTTTTATGTGTTGTCATAATATAACAAAATTACCAGCATTAATAAATAACATCAGTATCAAAGATATCTTACTATTTTTTATATTGCACAAAATCCCCAAAAGCCGGTTAAAAAAGATACCAAGAAAACTGTAAATTGATAAAATCCCAAATCCAGTTCAGAAATTTCTGTAAACCAAATTAATTATTCCAGTGACACAGAATAAATGTTTTAAAAGGCACCCTCAAGTAGTTTCTGGCATTTAATAGCACCTTTTAAGGAGCATTAAGACCACAATCCTGTAAGCAACTGTAACAAGAGAGCTGCAGATAAGTCAAATCTCACTGGTTTCAAAGGGAAAGGGTCTCAGTACAGAGACAGCTGAAAGTCTGAGCTCCAAGACAGCTAAAACAGGATATGAGGAAACTCGCAAAAGAGGGTGGCGGGAGGAAGAACTGCTTGACCCTGAGAGGTTTTGCTCTTTTGATTAACACATACACACAAGAGAATGAAGCGGTGGCAGTGGGAGGAAGAAAGATCAGGGGAAACTAAATGTAATTGCTTTGGCTAGGTGCCAAACTTCACAAATTACCAGTTGCCAGTCTGTACCCAATACTGATATAAAACTGTCAACCATTCTCTAAAAATTACTTTACCCACAAATTAGTAACGCAGTCATTGTTTTTAAATCACCTGCAGGTAAAAGTTAAGTTTACCGAAGAAAAATCTGCTGGCCAACGACATAGACATTTTTCTTTTTTAAACTGGAATGTAAATACACACAAAATATGTACATTAAAGGGGGAAAATGAAAAAAAAGGCCAGCGGAGATCAGGTTCAAGTCAAAAGTTTCTTATTCCAGGCAACCTTTTCCAGCCAAGTGTCAGTAATTCTAGATCAGGGAGTTAAACTCCCACAGGACTTTTTCAGCATTCTGCAGAAGATGCTACAGGACCAAGCTCATTAACAATCCCGGTTACAACTTCTGCAACACAGATTTTTAGCATTCTGCGGCTTTCCTTTTGCAATTAATTTATTTTTAAACTCTTCCAACTGGACTGTCAAGCACAACGAACAAAACATTTAAATAAGTTCAAAATTGCTCTGTTGTAGCCATAAAAATACTGTGTGATTTGCACTTCTATGTTTGAGTATTTCAGCAGTTTCAGAAATCTGAATTTGATTTAATTCATGTGCACCAACTAGAAAGGGGCACAAACTAAGCCACACAGAACTTGCTGAAGTCTCCCCTTTCCCAAACACACACAGACTTCAAGCCTCAGTTTGGTACTTCACTCCTGTCGATGATGTGTACATTCAAGGCTGCATTCAGCAACTCTGCCAAGTTGAGAAATGTAAAGGTTCTTACCTTTGCAGTGTCTTTAAAGAATCTGTACGAACACAGAACAGATTAGGCAATGTTTCTGTGTTTGCCTCTCATTTGCTGTCAGCTGTCAGCAATATGAACAGTCGAAAGGCTCTGGAGCAGGCTGGTATTAGTCAGCTAGACTTGAATTTCCAGTTCTTTTACATTGCTGTCTATTTTCCTTCATTAAGTTAGCCTGTCCTACCCTGGTATCAGATTACAGGGAGCCAACATTTATAGCACCTTGCAAAACAGTCGCACATATCACATACCTAAGTCTGCCTATACCTGTTGCCCTCAACGTTTAACCCTTACTACCAACACGAAAAACTTCTATTCCACAATGTACCACCTAAAAAACGTTTGCAGCAGAGGAGTCGTTTTTCCTTCTTACCTGACAGCTACAGGACGGCATGAGATTTCGTTTTACAAACTGGAGGACACGGGCAGGCTACGCTGAGAACAGCGGCTCCGAGATGCCTGCAAGAACGAACCTGGAGACCCAGCAGCAGAGAGACTTCTCCTGCCTCCAGTGAGAACCATGGCCTGGAAGCACTTGCTGCTTATTTTAGCAGGTCTCAGAAACCCCAAACGGCTCGTTCTGGGTCCAAGATCATCTCATTACCCTCACTTCTCACCTCCCTTCAGACCATGATGCTAGAGCGGGAGGCAGGCCAGCGTGTTTCCAGCCCGCGACCAGCGCGGCGCGAGCAGATGCCGTTTCCAGCCCACGGCCCTCCCAAGGCCACTGGCTTCCCTCTGCCCGGCCAGGACACCGTGCTGCCCTGGACTTGGCTCTTCCACCTTCTCCCGGAGAGCTTTTAGCCCACCTTCCCTTTCTGGAGGGTGTGCTGCTAATCCTACTTCCACAGTCTAAGGTCTGCAGCCGAGACCGCAGCGAGTTAAACCCTACAATGCTGAAAAAAAGGTAGCAGCGATTTCTCTCTTTATGCAAGGTGTGTGACCATCCCTTTGAACATCAGCTGTGATGGTGATGCTTCAGAGGACTACACAAGGTATTTTATGTGGTTTTGTAGGACAGGTACCTTTGCTTTCCTACACGCACATCATACACCTTGGAATTAAACAGAGTTTCAACAAATAAATATGCATATTCTTACAACTCACCCAGGGTTCTTCAGGCAGCCTCCTTCTTGGGACAAGTGGTTCATTTTGCTGAAGCTGAGAGTATAAGCTAATACACCATTACACTCATACAAGCGAGCTAACCCCGAGAGCACAGATGAAACATGCAAGAAAAGTTTTATCTGCATGCTGCTTTAACCTAAATCTTTACTTCAGTAACTTTTTAACCCTTCAGACAAGAATCACAGACCCAATCAAAGCAAAGCAAAAAATAAATGGCTAAGAGGGCTTGTGTTGAGAAACAGTATGGCCTGTATCACAAAGCACGGCAACTAACAGTCATCTATAAGCTGCTTTCTTAACACAGCGTTACACAAACGTTTTGGTCTTTGAGAGATTCCAGATCAGTATTTAAAAGAGCACTTACATTTATATTTAAGTTAGCATTGTGGTTAACGATGATGAGTGGGTAAAAAATAGATTTTCAGTCTTTCTTATTTATAAAGCTTATCAGTTAAAACACATTTTTGCAGACTGTGCCTGAAGCTTTTTAATCTATTCGTCACAAAGATCCTCATTTAACTTTACCCACAAATATAAGAAATGAAGTACTCAGTTATGCATTTCCAATGGTTATACCACAGGAATTCTTCAGTGAGGTTTTTCACACCAGGCAAGAGGTGACCTTTTTTCTCTGGTCTGTAATCGGACACAACACAGTGCCATACGGTGCCCCAACACGCACCTTCCTTATACATCCCAAGGGTCCATTTTGTCACCCGTTCAGCCACAACCATCAAGATTACTTCTTCTTGTAAGTTCTTTCTGAAATATTTTGATGAGTGAACTAAGACAAGTAGTACTGTGAATTTTTTGTTTTTAAGGGCTTGGAAAGTCCAATACTATTACTAACACAGCCAGAGAGTTATTTATGAGTTTGGGACAGGAGAGACACACCTCCATCAGCAAATCTCTCAGAAAAATTAAGACAAATCTCCTACTTCGTCAAAATCACAAAGCTGATGTTTGCACTAAGCTTTCATACAGATTCCAAAAAAACCCCAAAAGCAACAAAAAAGCCCAACCCAAGAGTGAGTGACAACACCTCCTAAGATTTCAAAAGCAGAAATACTTGATTCAAAAAAGCCTGTAGAAACAGGAATTAAAGGTAATGTAAGAAGAGGTGCAAAGTACCAAACCGTACCTACAGTCGGGCAGATTGATAAGGAACAGTTGCAGACAGGGAAGTCAGAGATGTCAGTCAGACTTCATGAACACCCTCCCACTAACCTCCAGCACCGACAAGTCTGGGGGTTTTTTCCACTGTTTGTCTTTTCTAATGGAACTGTCTTGTTTTTTTAGCATGAGCGCATTCAACTTTAGTTTTGGCTTAATCAGGTTCATTACTGTAGCTCAGACAGGGTTCATGTAAGAAGAATTCATGTAGGCCATGATGGACTTGTTCTCTTAAATGGGGCACCAAAACAAACTCCACACCTTCAAGAGAGTCTCCCAAATCAAGGCATGGGGTTTGTGACTCCTTTCTGAGATGAACTCTTCTGCCTGATTTCTAGTGTAACATATTGTGCAGATCATTGTAGCTTCAACTCGTGTCATCTATAGGCCTACCAAAAAAGATACTTAAATTTATTCAAAATTATAGAATGAGGGAGCTAAGCTTTTAAACTCACAGGCAGAAGGCTGTAACTGTATGTTTTCCCTCAGCATGAGACACCACTCTGAACTGGTACGTGCTTTCTGCACGGTTAATTCATACCAGTGTTCCCGGTCACAGCTCACCACAGAGAAAAGCAAGAAGCAACAAAATACTCCAAATATGTTCAAGTAAACACAATTAGTAAGCTCTTCTGCAGCATGCAGGAAAGGGAGCAAAGTCACCCGCCAAACAGTTTGCTCTGAACTCAAGAAATACTCTCAAAACATTAGTTTAAAACTGAACTTGAGATTCGAAACAACTTTAAGAAAGCACCAACACACACACACATAGACAAGGAGGGACGTGGCCTTGGTTAGGAAAGGTATTACATAGCCAGAGGGACTTCAAAAAACAAAACAAAGCAAAAAAAAAAAAAAAGACACTGAACCCTAGGCTCTCGCTGTAACTTGTTTGGTACACAAACCACCTTGTTACTAGACAGCCAACTACTTATGGGCGTGGAGCGCACAGCACAAAGAGCTCTATGTGCAGGTTATCCCAATAATCTCATCTAATCTAGACACACTGAATATACCTCCATTGTACCCGGAAAAAGGAACAGAATCATCTCGTCTCTAAACCTTCCTGAGAGGATGACTTCAGCCCTGCAAAGAGACCACAGTTTGGGGTTTTTTCATTCCCAATCTTTGTCATTATCTTTCCTTCTTTCACCTATTAGCATCTTCAGCATTAACTCACTTCATACACTTTAAGAATATTGTTTTGAGAGGTCAATGCTTCTACATTTCTCTTATTTCCCTCTTGGAAATGTCTGCCTCATTTCAGCCAGCTTTTCAAAAGGTAATCATCTACATCCAGGTTCCAGGTGCTTGCCAAGTCAGACATTCACTGAATGGTTGTGCTGTTTTCACAGAATGGTTTGGGTTGGAAAGGACCTCTAAAGATCATGTAGTTCCAACCCCCCTGCCATGGGCAGGGGCACCTTCCACTAGACCAGGTTGCTCAAAGCCCCATCCAACCTGGCCTTGAACACTGCCAGGGATGGGGCATCCACAACTTCTCTGGGCAACCTGCTCCAGTGCCTCACCATCCTCACCGTAAAGAATTTCTTCCTTACGTCCAATCTAAATCTACCCTCTTTCAGTTTAAAGCCGTTACACCCCTTGTCCTGTCACTACAGGCCCTTGTAAAAAGTCTCTCAGTCTTTCTTATAAGCCCCCTCTCTATTTTGAAGGCCACAATAAGGTCTCCCCGGAGCCTTCTCTTCTCCAGGCTGAACAACCCCAACTCTCTCAGCCTTTCTCCATAGCAGAGGTGCTCCAGCCCTCTGATGGTTTTCGTGTCCCTCCTCTGGACCCGCTCCAACAGGTCCATGTCTGTCCCGTGCTGAGGACCCCAGAGCTGGATGCAGGACCACAGGTGGGCTCTCCCCCGATGGGAGCAGAGGGGCAGAATCCCCTCCCTCGACCTGCTGCCCACACTGCTTGGGATGCAGCCCAGGACACGGTCGGCTTTCTGGGCTGCGAGCGCACGTTGCCGGCTCGCGCCCGGCTTTTCATCCACCTGTTCCCTCAAGTCCAAGGATGTGGAATACGGTGGTGCCTTTGCCTTTTAAGCCTGCATAGCAAGAGTGGTCATCTCCTGAGCCGAGAAGCTGCGTTTTTTAAAACAATTGCCTTCACCTACTTGTTCAGTATTACCCTTCCCCAAAAGCTGCTGCTGGGTTAAATCAATGAGGTGCTGAAGGCTGCCTAAATTGGAGAAGGAGCAATTAACAGCATTAAGAGTACAGGCATTTCTGCTGTACTGAACACCTGTCCAGGACATAACATGTGAGAGATCTGATTCACTTAAATGTCTGCAGAAAAAAATCATAGGTAAAGAACCAAACAGAGAATACTCCATCTAAAATCATGCCTTTAAAACCTCTGCAAGGCAAGAGACTGCTTACACAGTTACAGTGGAGAAGAACATTCACCCAAGCTATTATTAAAATACTTTTTAGGCTGCCAATTTTAAGGCACTCTAAAATGCAATGTATTCACTCTGATTATTGTGCAAATGTGTGTGCTTCATGATGCTTAGCGTTATTACAATAATACATTAACTTGCAGCTATGTAGGATAACGCAGAAACAAATATTCCCATGCCATTTGCACATTTTTCTTCTTACAGATCAGTGTAGCTTAAATGTTATGTTCTAAAGTATTTGCATGGGGTGGGATTAAGAAGGGAGACTATTTGTCTGGGGAATTTCAAACTAGTGAACTTGGCTATTAAGAGAATATAAATTATCTCCTGACTTGTTGCTAGACTAGCAATTCCCACCGAGGGGTTTCAAACAGTGATGAAACATGAGTTAAAGACCAACAAGATTAATATAAAAAGGCAAAAAGATTTCTCTTAAGAGTGATGTGGAAAAGGAGCGGGGTCTGCAAAGGTCCCTCCAGGGAAGGCAGCGTCTGGACAGGCCAGTATTTCTCATTTCGTAACGTCTGGGGAAATGTTCGCACTGAAGCCTAAGTCATTCTCATATGAGCACACACCTGCTCCTCGGAGACACAGGAATTCACTACTAATGAACTAGACACAGAATTTATGAGTGTTACATGAAAAGACCTACAGAATCGGGGTATTCTGGAAAGTTTCAGAGCCCCCACAAAGCAGGTGTAGAGAAATTCAAGCCTCACCTCTTCCTCATTTCATCATTCAAGTTCCTGTGCCTTTTGCAGAACTAAACAGGGCATCAGAGCTGGCTGCTGCGCACGTCCCTGTGCCATCCAGCCATAGCCCCTACCGCAGGGCTCCGTGATCCAGCCTGACTCGCCAGCTGCAGGGGGAAACAAGGCAGCACGGGTGGGGGGAACCAAATTGACTGGGGAAAACACAAAATTGCCCAGTCACCTTGGGCTGAGTAGTGTGCCCAACTTGGTCTCATACTGCAACAGAAAGCAGCGCAACCTCACCCCAGCCACGGGCTCACGAACCTGGAGACCTCTTTCTACCTCCTCTCAGCTCCACAGAACAAATAATACAGATATTACAGCACCCAGGCTCATAAAGATTTTGACAGCTTGTCAGCTCAAATGACGACCACTCTTGCTATGCAGGCCTCAAAGGCAACAACACCACCATATCCCACGTACTTATTCACGCAGACAAACATGCGCATGCAAACATGCGCCCACGCACACACATGCACTTGCCCTCTCGCTCAGACACTGTCTGAACAGGGCCACTGCACAAGTTCACCCATGCCTCCCAAAAGACAAACCCTGACAGTGTCATGGACAGGAGAAGGGTCGAGCAGGCATGCACCCACACAGCTTCTACCATCAGGAAACAATTTTCTCCTGTGACAGCTTTTCCTCCTTTGACCCACAAAAATAGGATTTTTCCTGACAGTTGAGTCCTCTAAAATCAGAATACTTCTAAAAGCCTCAAACACCATCATAAGAAAGGACTTTGGTTGCTCCCATAGTCAATGGGAGGAAAGGTGGGCTGCATCTCCTGGAGCGGATGGTTTTTCTCCACTGATTACAGGACAGCAACAGAGGCTAATTAAGGTCCTTCCTTGAGTCACTTCTCTGACTTGCCTACATTCCCAGGAGTTGATCCAGGCCTCAATTCCTAAAATCACAGAATGGTCTGGGTTGGAAGGGAACTTAAAGATCATCTCGTTCCAGCCCCCCTGCCATGGGCAGGGGCACCTTCCACTAGACCAGGTTGCTCAAAGCCCCACCCAACCTGGCCTTGAACACTGCCAGGGATGGGGCATCCACAGCCTCTCTGGGCAACCTGTGCCAGTGTCTCACCATCCTCATAGTGAACAACTTTCTTACAACTAATCTAAATCTATCCTCTTTCAGTTTAAAACTGTTGCCCCTTGTCCTGTCACTACAGTCACTGGTGAAAAGTCTCTCTCCAGCTTCTTGTAAGTCCCCTCTATATATTGAAAGTCAGCAATAAGGTCTCCCTGGAGCCTTCTCTTCTCCATGCTGAACAACCCCAACTCTCTCAGCCTTTCTTCATAGGAGAGGTGTTCCAGCCCTCTGACCATTTTTATTGAGGTCTCTGAGAAAACAAGCATACGGTGTGCCTGAAGCAAGTACTCCAGCCTTTCTCACAGCGCAACAGCCTCATCATGCAAGGAGCTCCTCAGCAGACATCAGCTCTGTTATGAAAATTTGCAAATTATCATAGAAGCTAGAGATTAAAAGCATTTTATCCAACTCTTCTACACTTTCCTCTCCCAGCATGACATTCAACCTGTACAGAGTCAGGAAAAAAAAAAAAAACAACCAACAAAAACCAAGAGGAAGCAGAGGTCAAAGTGGAAGATACCTATACTAGTACCATAAACAAGGTAGTGCAGGGAGAGGTTGCTTTACATAGTTTCTAATCCATCCCTTCACTTACCCTCCAGCCTCCTTTTTCTTCTTTTCTGTTGCCTAATATTTGATCTAATTCCGTGAAGTCTCAGTTTGGTTTGCTGTGATTGCAGATGCAATAAATTAATATCAGAATTGTGGGTGGGTGGATGGGGGAAAAAAACCGCCAACACTATGCCTTTTTTCAAGGTGCCATAGACTTCAAGCAGAGTTTCTTGGAGGTTTTACTGTGTGTTCCCCCCAGAGGGTTGTGCCTCATTTGTACCTTTCCTCTCTCAAACAAGACAGTACTGAGAAAAACAGTGCTCAAAACTGAACGAAAAAAAGGTCAGCAGAAGCATCCTGTCGCTGTGAAAGGCTTCCAGCCCAGCTATGTTAGAGATGCGAGACCTGGTGCCTTTCGCAGAGGCAAAATGCAGAGTTTTGCCCTTGTGGCGCCGGCTCCTGGCCCTGCGGAAACCCGGGGGGACCAGAAGCTGCTCCCTTGGGGTCAAGGCACTGCCGAGAGCTATGAGCGGTGCCTGCCTCTGCAAGAGCAGCTCTTCTGCTGAGCGCAGAACCATCTCCTCCCCACCCCTCGCGCAAGGTGCGATGCATGGTGCTTCATAACGCAACGGAAGTCGGGAGAAAAAAAAAAAACAACAACAAAATCCAACCCCCAACCCCTTACTGTTCCAGTCTCACTGCCCCTACAACTCTTCTACTCTTCCCCACCCAGAGGATGTGCCCCTCAGGCTGAGAGCCTCTATTTTAAAGAGCATGTAGTACAGAAACATTTTATTATGCAGCAAAGACATCTCTACTCAATGCTGGCTAGTCAACGAATAAACAGTTAAGGGAAAAAAACCCAATATTCTGGGAGTTATGCTGTCACATGAGGAAGAAAAGGACATCCGATCAGGCAAAAAGGCTGAAATGAATCCACACAGTTTCAGTTCTAATATAATTTTGATGTGCAGAGTACTCGGTTCTCTAAAATCTGATGCTGGGGAAGATATTATTAGAGTTCTAGCTTCAATAAGTTAACTGTGTTGTAATAACATGCCTATCTTCAGAAATCATGAGATCTACTTAAAAACCATTACGTCTTTTACAATAGAAGGTTTTATGTGCCTTTTACTGTGCACTTGTAAGAAGTTGTTTAACTGAAAGCCAGAGCTGCCTCAGAAACACACAGATCTACAAGTGGACTAAAATGAAAACAATTAATAATTTTTAAAAAATCACTCCAAAGATCACAGGATCTTACAATAAAAACTCACCAGGTCAAGTAACGTGGCAGTTATCTGCCCAGAAAGATATTAATGAAATTGCATGACTTCACACCCAATCTGTCTGTTTCTCATATGCATTTAAAAACTCCTACACTGGCAGCAGTGGAAAAAGAAACGCTGGACCTCAGCTCTCAATGCATTAGTATAACTCCCATGGTTACTCTTTTACACTTCATGCTTCAAGAGTTCCAAGTGCTGCTTTCTGTTGAACTAATTAAATTCTGATCTTTACTCTCAGGTATCTAAATAAGGGCCTCAGACGGATAACAGTCAAAAGCGTACGGGCACGAGTACGCTCTTGGGAAGACTGCTACGCAGTGACTGCCCGGGGCAGACAGCGGAGTCGTCATCTCTGGGTGCATCTGCTCCCCTGCTCGTGGTTTAACCGACAGGAAGCGCAGCCGAAGATACCAGGACCCAGTGACGAGTGTTTCCTGCCTGCACAGCCACGTCTCCCCCACTCCGCACGCTTGTCACCCAGCACGCCTGCTCCTTCTGCGCGGGACGTGGGAGAAACTCCTCCACGAGGGGGAGAAACTCCACGACACCTTCTAAAAAAAAGAAAAAAAAAAAAGAAGTAAATTAAGCCCACGCACAGAAAGCCCATCAGCTGGATGGATAAAAAGTCATTCGGCCAAGCACGTTGAAATGTGGCCCCAGAAGGCCACCAAAGCAGGGTGTAAAACGCTGGTGGCATGTTCTCATCCAGCATGGCCCAGGACAACACGCGAGCCAGTCTGGAGGTTTTAGAGTCTGGCCTTCCTCAAACGGGCTTGTACCCCACCAAGAAACCAAGTTACTTGTCTTAGTAGATGAAGAAGCAAACAAGCAGAACGCTTCAGAAATTAACCACAACCAGTGGCAGAAACCACACTGCCAAATACAGCACCAGCATGTCTACTTAATGGGACCACCCTGTCCTAGAAAAGGGGCCAGGTTAGATGATCTATGGGGCTTTTCTAACACTAATACCCAGAGTAACACCTGCTAGTCTATCACAAAATTGAAACGCTGAAGAAGTGTTTAGTACCAGCAGGATAAGCACAAGAATTAATATAGCTTAAGCAAGCAAAGAACCAACTGCTAGACACAGCAAATTTCAGTGAAAAGCAGAAACTCCAGCACAGCTGTAATTTCTATGGTATCTATATATGAAGCAATATGCTATACTCAGCCCCTCTCTACGTAGTCTTCTGCTCAGTCTTAGATTACCCCATAATGTCACCTGTCAGAAAACATCTCCTTAGCCAGCCTAAAAACTATACTTCCAGGTAGGATAAGAAATTATTGAGATGGCCCTGTATCCTTCCTCCACCAATGGCCAACTAGTGGTATAAAACTGAGGAGAAACGATTTTGAGCTGTATCTGCAGGGCTGCCAACTAAAACAACAGAAGACACGTCACTCATGTAATTAAGTTGGGAAATATATCAAGTGGTAGATATCTAGTAGATTTAACACTATCATCTACTGCTATAGCCTAGGAGCATTTTCTGCATAAACTTAAAAGCAGTGAAAAAATCTTCATTGGATTTCACGGAGTTTCTGGCACATTTTACCCTTTACAGAATCAATGCTCTCCATCCTACCATACTCTCCATCCTAAGGTGCTCTTCAACCCCATTCCAGAACAGTTGGGAACAAAGATGCCTTCACATGGTGACTGGCACTGTTAGTAGAACAGCCGTCTCAAAGTCAGTGGTCTGCAATTTCCTGAAAATGACCAGGCTCCAAATTCTCCTCATTTCCAACTAGAAACCAATTCTGTAACCACGTTCCTCTGACAGAGCACGCTTTGTCCCCAGCTTTCACGTGCTCCCATCGGAGCTCTGTGACCATCTGGGTTATCCCAGCGAACCGCAGCTGTCCAGTGCTTCAAAAGACAAGACTATGTCACTCCACGTCACTGGGAACTTGACCCCTTCATGCCTTGAAAGTCAGAGCGAAAGCCCTAAACCAGGACCCATCAGACACTAAGAGAAAGCCAGTGGAAGAACTTGCAGCAGAAGCTCGCTTCTGCAGCATTTCTGTCATCCGCTTAAGACACAAGTCCCACCCTTGACAAATACTCAAGTTATCCCAAGCAGCCAACAAATTAAAAAAAGATACAAAGTAATGGTTGCTCAAAAGCCTTTCTGAACAAAAAAGCCTTGCAGCGTGATCTGAACCTTACTAAATTTTGCTGGATTGGCAAAAGGACTTAGAAGAGAACTGAAAAAAAAAAAGTATTTTCCATCTCAGATTCCAACAATACTATGTAGCCAACAGCATTTTTGTAGATTTGCTTCTTAGTTTGTAAGTCACGTTGGTCATATCTTGCAACATGTACTGGCAAGATTCAATGTTTTCCTAAGAAAACCGGGGTGGCAGATGCTGACACTGATCCAGAAATGGTTTACTCTCAAGCTGGATATTCTTTTTAACCCTGAAAGTTCATCTATGTACTGCTAATGAACTACAGATTTTATTACAGCAAACATTTCAAAATTCTCATATGTATTTATTTTCATGGTGTATTATTATTGTACTAGTTATAAGCACAACACCAAAGAACTTGTATTTACAAGCATAATCATCTCTATTATATTGACTATACACTATGAAATTAGCCAAAAATTTAATGTAACATAAGCGTAGGGCTGGAGTAAAAGTGGGGGTGTTCTTTTATAAATTATTTTGAAGAAGTTTAAGATCATCTAAGTTTTCAAGCTCTGTATATTCTAAGCAAAAATGGAAAGGTAAATGTTGTGGTATTTATATTTATAAAAGAAAAACAAAAATCAGGATGTCTCAGTTCTTACAAAATTGAAAATTTATTCCTCGAAGCTGCTGCTGCGTGGCATCAGCAAGGAACCCGCATGCTCCAAACAGCCTGCATTTCTGCATTTCTTCCTCCGACTCGGTTACAGCGAACAGGGGAGGAATGGTCTCCACAGAACTGCTTTGCCTGCAGAACAGCTATGAGTCAACTTGTCTCATGTCTCTGCAACTAGTAGCCTAACTGCTACGGTGTGGTTTTTTGGGGAGGTAGGAGGGATCACAGCTCACCGAGTGCCTTATAGAGAGAGGAGCAAAAGTGAAACCGAGCTGATCGACACCCACTGACCAGGCTCCCCAGACAGCAAGAAAGAAACAGCCTTCGCAGATTTCTGTTTGTTTTAACCAGCTTTGACAGAGGGGAACATGATTTTTAATTCTACAGGGTCCCTTTAACAAACAGCCCAAAGAAGAAATTTTCCAGATAACGAAGGAATTTTTTACAGTGTTGACTTACCAAGCAGAGCACAATAACCAGCTATTCTGTTTGCACTACGAGGCAGTACAGTGCAATGAGTTAATAATTTATCACGGCATTGCTCTTGGCAACTGACCATAATCAACTTTTAAAATTCTTCCTTGTTCTTACATTTTTAGTCTCAGCAAGAATATGGCATCCTTAGAGCTTCAGCTCTAGCCGAACATTTTCTAGCTGAGGTAAGAGGTTTAATCTTTCCGAACACCTGCTTTCCTCCTGTATTGTTTCAGGCTCAGAGCAAAGGTCGTAATTTCATTTCAATAACCTGATTTAGCAGACAGGAATAACTAGAATATTTCTAAACAAAGCAAGAAGTTCACATTCTTTCAAAAAGACGCAGCGGTGCGCTTCTCATCCCTGCATTTCCTTCCCCTTCTTCTCCCAGAAGGAAAAAGAACAAAAAAGCCCAAGCTTCTCCCTCCACCAAAAGCTTTTATTTGCGCATGTTCCCCAACTAACAAGCAAACACCTTTTCCCCCATTTTATATTATCAAGACTTATGCCTCTACATAATTTGGGGCAAAGCCTGATTTATTAGTTAACACACTCTTCCTCTCAATCAGAAGCATCTAGCTGTGGTGTTCAGACAACTCGTTTGGAAAACACATTTTTGAGAGTTTAGATGTGACGTGTAGGAGAGAGTTAACTGTCCTAATTATCACTTCGTTGAAGCTTTGGCTGTGGAAACAGTCCTCTTCCAAGGACAACTGTGCTACTTCGTCCTCCCCCTTATTTCTCAACCCCAGCTCTTACAAACTCCACAGCTCCACCACTCCGAAACCAATGCCTAACCTGGTTCAGTCAACCAGCCCACCAACTTCCCATGGCACAGACACCTGACTTGCCAACTTGGCTCATCTTGGCTGAACCAGATAAGGGGTTGCTCACACCAACAGTTCGGACGGTGGATGGGAGGGGAGGGCAATAAAACACTAGGAAAAAAACTATGCTGTCAGTGAGGAAAAATGAGGGTGGCACCCCGCAAGCATCAGCGAGGTAGCTGGATGAGTGCTCCTGCCATGGAAACATCCAGGAACGATCATGCCCACCTCTAACTGTTTCACTAAGGGTACATTTTAAATTAAATTAGACAAGTTGATATGCTCACAAAAATGTACATCCAGAGTTTAAATTGCAACTTTAGCTCAACTAGTGCAGCTTACTGTTGAGTCAAGAACCTAAGGGTAAGCTAAGGGCCCGGGCAGATGCTAAATGAGCTGTTTGAGGATTTACAACCCATCACCTCCAGGATAGCTCATTATCCAAGTAAAACTTGCTCGGTCCAAACCTCCCTTCTGTGCTTCAGGGCATATCCTCATAAACCATTGCCGTGTGGGTTTAACGGGATGTGCCAGCAAGGCACTGGGGTGGTTAGCACGCAGTCTTCACTCAGGAGTAAAAATGAGCAGCTGGGGTGAGGCTGAAGCACCTTCAGCCTGCACGTAAACTGGGTAAGTAAGCACAGGGTGTGTGGAGATAGCGGAGACAGCACTGAGGCACTAGCATCGTTCTCCCATCTAGTTAGTAAATACCAGGCTTGTTCACCACAGACGGCGTAACAGGTTCTTCCAAGGCAGCCTCTGTCAGCAAGCAAGCTGCTTTCTCCAGTCTTCTTTTTTCCTGATTTCACCCCACCTAGAGTTCCTCATATAAGGCAGCAAAAATGAACCCACAAAACTTCCCACTGATTTTTTTTTTTCCCCCCTTTTCGCAGACATGCTGCATCCATGCAGCATGTACGGATCAGTGGTTCTGGGTCTTTTCTCTCAGGGCGGCGGTTATTTTACTCAGCTAGCTATTTGCAACTACTAACTGCTACTGTCTCTCCTCTCAAGTGCACACATTTTAAAGCACAGTACATGAATAAAATGTCATCACAGCTCTCTTGTTTACGAAGCCTGGCAGTAAAAATTAACAAAATGCTTCCTAAGTCCACCTGAACGCAGGGCACTCGTAAGAGAAGCTTTAAACATTACAAACATCGGAATCTAGACACCAAATGTACCCTTTCTAACTATGTGGCTTTGAAAGTATTAAACCTTTTCTGCAAATATCCCTATTATTTTTAAACAAAACGTTTGCAAGATCGAGCTCTTACCTTGTAGTTTGGCAAAAGTTTTCCGACATTTCTTACTGTTGAGAATTATTTCTAGTCCATTACCACTGAAACAACATTTAATACAGTTCATTTGAAGGACCGTATTAAAAGAGAATTAGCTTTTTATAAAAACAAACGGTAGAATGTTGTATTACATCAAGCGTTCACAATTAGACATACGTCTTTCAGAAGTGCACAAGGAAAATATTCTACCAACAGTAACTTTCTTCTTGGTTTTCTTCTCAGGAAGTCCCTCCACAGCCCATTTTTAAATGGTCTAAATTAATGGCTTTCTATATTACAGCTCCATCAGACAAATTGAAATTGTATTTCAGTTGCTTCAAAAGCAACTTCTTTCATTGTTCCTTTTAGCTGATACTAAAAGAAATATACTTTTTTTAATAAAAAAGGGCCAGTATTTTTAAAAATGCCACAAGCCATCCCTAGCAGTCCAACTTGAGACTGTTTCTCAACACAGAAAGTTTCATTTTCATTCATATGTCTAAACCACCTTTGTAAAGAAAAAAAGCCCCCGAACAGGCACTTCCTCTCTACAGTTCCTTCTTTTCTCTTTTTGAAATAAACAAAAGTCAGTTGTTGTTTTGAAAAAAACAGGATGGCAGCCCCTCAGTAGCACACCACCAAGGGCGTCTGGAGCTCCTTGCTGGGCTCACAGAGCTCTCGACAAGCTGGTTCGGAGGCACCGGGAGACAGGGAAGTAAATTCTTGCAATTTGTGCAGGTTTGCCACCCTCTGCATTCCACGGCATATAAGCTTCATAATTATTTTCTTGATAACTAATACCCTCGTTTGCATGCTTCATTTACAGGCACCGTGACAAAGCTTGAATAGCTACAGACAGTAAATAGTTTACAGAGGCTCTGGAGAAGGGGAAGAAAATAACAGCACAAAACAGCAAACTTACTAAGAGAATGGGAGTGGATAACATAACCACCACCTCCAAGGACAACGTCAGGCAAAATTCTGCCTTCAGCAGACAATGTGCAAGCCCTGGTGCCTTCAAGATACAGTTTTCATGAAAGTTCTTCCTAAGAGGGTCATCTTCTGGTTGGAAAGACAGCCTCCACTAAAAACAAACCATGCCATCACATCCTTAGGAAACTATTCTTGGTAGCTCCAAAATTATCTAGTGCAGCACATGTAGCATGCACAAAGAGGAGAAAACTAACAGCATCCTTGTCAGCCTGCTTTTAACTTGAAATTGAGTCCAGTTGGAAGAGCAAGTTAAACATTAATTTTCTGACAGCGGTCAGCCCTGGGTATCACAAGTTGTAACCGTAGTTTCACAATCACGTTTTGCTGCTTCTTTCCCTAGCTGCAATATAAAACTGAACAAAGACAGAGATAGCTGGGAACTGGAGAACAGCAGAAGTGACTCGATACAAAGCTCATAAAAGCAAGGTAGCTTTCTCCTAACCTGTCAGCTTTATTAACTCTCTCAAAAGATCCCACGAAAAACACAAGTAACTCTAGAGGAACATATAGAATAACAAAAGAGTACATGCAGCCACAATATATATTAACATTTTTTTTCTCTCAACAGTAGGCAACAATTTGAATCAATCAAGCTCACCCCTTTCTTCCAATTCTGAAACCCTGTCTCATCTGGGATGACATTTATACTGAGCCCACTTAAGAAGTCAAACCACTACCATGCAAGAAGACAAGTGAGGCAAATGCGGAAGGAGCTTGCAAATGAAACGATGAGACCGTTAGTACACTAACGGTAACCTCTGAAGAAGCGCAAAACATTGCCCTCAAAATAAAAAATATATTTGGTATATTCACACAGAAATGTTGACGATGAGTTAAATATAGGGTGTTCTAGAAATAGACTAAAATGTCTAATTATAGAAGCGGACAGTGACATTCAATCCATCTACAACCAACCCTTTCCCACAGTTTCCAACCTATGTATTTAGTATTCCTATTCCTAGCTGATTTTCTTAACTGTAATATTTTTTCCCCCAACAGAGAAATAAATAATTTTTACATGCAAGTTTAAGAATTGGAGGTTCTTTCCAGGCTAACAAAATTCTACAGGCTACAATATTCACATTCAAACGTGAACCTAGTACAAAGTCACACGTGACCCGAGATGACTGATCTAAGGACAAATAAATGACCTGAGCTCTAGCCATCGGATTCATCACCAAAGATAGCTGGTAGGTAGTTTGGGCCTAAGCACATCAAGGTTAGAATGCATAAACTTTAGTCCCTATCTAATGGGATCCTTTTAGCACAAAGGCTGACACAGTGGGAAGCTTTGCCGCACGACAGGCCCATATTGAAGAATAAATTGTTTTTACCTCTACACAGATTAGCCTTGTCAGGTCAGGAGAGGGAGAATGTCTAGAGCCTTTCATGGCTGCTGTGGACTTTTGATAAGCAAAAGACTTCAAATTTCAGTATGTACAGTCTCTGTCAACCACTTTATCTGTGAAGGAACGTTTAAGGAAGATTTAAGAAAGCAACATTTAAGTAAGATTTAAGGAAGCAAATAATCTCTAAAGCACATCAGTAGCATTAAAAGGATAAGCACAGTAAATCACTGGCGTATGGTAGCAAAGTTTCTGCGCTTACAGAGCGGACTGTAACCCAGGCTGGAAACATGAACTCCACCTCCTGATGCTCCCGTGCTGAATCACTCCAGCGGGGGAAAGTCCTTGCTGCTCCTCGCACACCCAACAGAACTCCAGAGAGTTACCAAAACTGTCAGTGAAAACAACAAAATCTGCCAGCTAAAGCTGAGAAACTTCTGCTAATGCTTGCAATAAGTGAAAGCTGTTTGGGAGATCAAAGCTTCTCCTCTGATATCCTGCGTTTTTCTTACAAAGTCTCTTCTATCAGCTCACCGAACACAGTCCTACTGTAGTTACCTCCCTTGAATACAGCTGTGCTGAAAAGAGAGAAAAGGGTATGCTTACACACCTCGTGGCTGGGTTTTTTTTATACACAGAAGTGTCCAAAGAGTAACACACACCACTGAAGTATGAGTTTGCAGCAATACTGAAACATCAGGCTATACTAGGCCAACAACATTCTTCAAATCTGGACGTTTAATTCTTTTTTTTTCTCATTTGAGTGCCAAGATCACAGATTTGGTAATTCTCATATTCAACAGATGAAAAAAAAGAGCATATTAGAAAACAGGCACTTCTGTAAAACCATGGGTCTGGAAATAATGTTCAGGCTAACCGGCATCTAATGATACCACTCCCATGGCTCATCTCTCAACAACCACAAACTCAATCCAAACTGAAAGATCCCTGCCTTAGAGTTGGGGGGGCAGAGGGTGGGAAGCAGGAGGTTGGGGTTTTTTTGGACAGAAACACAGGTTTCAGCTATAAAAATCAACAAAAACTAATGCCATTTCTCTGTCCCTTCTAATCTACCTCTCTGCCTTCTACAAGATCTGTCCAAGCTGTCATCTGTAAGGCTTGGAGGACTTTCAAATCACTTTTTCCTAGCTCCACCACTGCACCCCAGATACTTCCGTAGCCCTGGAGTAGTCCTTGTGCAGCAGCAGGAGAGCCTGAACATGGCAGCTTTGACTTCGAAGAGGAACTGTTGCTCCACAAAGCCCTGCTCGGGAGAAAGCAGCAGCAGCTACTTACCCTTTAGCATACAAGTGTTCTGCCCAAGATAAGCAGCTGCAGGTTGGAAGTCGACTTAGGATAACTCAAGTTTTTAAGGCTGGATGTCTCGACAGGGTCTGGTACAGCAGAAAGAAGGGGAGGAAAGAGGTAAGGAAAGGGAGGCTTGTGCTCTGCCAGTTGCAAGCACAGCAGACAGTTGTCGCCTCAGCCCTAAGATCTGAAAATAAAACTCATGATGAAAAAAAGGAAGGTGCAAATACCTTAAAGAATTTTTCAGTAAAAAACTTCTATCACTAACTCAAAACAATTTTTTTCCAAGTGGTTCCTCTGTAGTTTTATCATTTTGTCTGTGAAGTTTTCAACATGAAACAATGCACCAAAAAAAATCTCCCAAACCCTTTCAAAAACTGTTGCTTTTAGAAAGAAAAAAGACAAAACATACAATCAAAAGATGGTAAATAACACACCATACCGTAAGATGCAGAAGGAAGATATGGGTGAACACTGGCAGGGCTGAAGACAAGAGACAGCCTCACCCAAAACATGACCATTTACTTAATGGTTGCCTCCCTCTCTCCCTCCCCTGCAACCGATCACAGTATTAAGCAAGACTCCATTATACTTCTCAGATATAGGCTCCATACGGTAAATGAAACTAGGAAGTAGTCCCCGGTGCGCAACAGTTTGAGCTCAGTAGGAAGACAAATTCAACTTTATTTCTCAACTAAAAGACTGACACAGAGAGCCCAAGTTATATACACAGACAAAACTTCTAAAGATATTAGCCTGCATTTCTGTTCAACTATAAACAAGGTGGAAACACTTACTCTTTTCCAAAATGCTGTGCTAGAGTTCAGAAGTACATAATTAGGAGAATCAAGGTGGTTTTCATCCACTGGGAGTTTAAAAAGCAATTTGACATACCGCAATTACCTCCAGGATTTTCTTCTCCCATTACAACCACCACTAAGCCCATTTTATAATTGGTCTGTCCCTCTGCCATGTACACCATCCCCATTACTGTCGTTTCTTAATCGTTTTCAGGAAAAGGTGAGTACCTGCCCATTTCAAAACAACTTAGCTCCCTCTATTTTAAAATGACACCTCGGTGCCTGCAGCTGAATGAGTTTGTTTCGGCAGAAACAGAACGGCAATTTAAGGTCACGGGCGTAGAGAGCGATCCATCTTTGAAACGACAAACCTGCCATTTTAAAGTCGCTCGGGACCACGCCGGGGGAATGGTGGAGCAAAGGTGCTCAAAGCCACAGCCCCGATTGCTAACACTTTGCCCGAACCACTTTGGACCATGCTCTACTACGTGCTAACCGGGTCCAGGTAAACGTAGCCTTGGAATAAATAGAACTGGTTTATCGTACAGTCAGCAGAGCGGTGGCTGAAGGGGTCAGACCAGCAGCCTGCCTGACACCTCCGCACGCTTCAAAGGCGACAAAATTATAAAACGCAGCACGATTACCGACCAGCTGTAACACCTACGAAGCGTGCTGTCCGGAGAAGCACAGTGTCGGCCGCAGTGCCCTTCGCGCTCAGCTACAGGCAGCTCACGGGGCCGCTGCCCCGAAACGCCGCGTTTACTCGCGGCTCAATTTATTTTCTGTTTTTCCCAATCGCGCCCTGGTGCCGCACTTTACCAGAAGTTCCCTCCCCACCCCGGCCCTCCCCAGCCGGCTGAGAAGAGCTGCTCCAGGCGCACGTCGAGGCGGCAGAGGCCGGCAGCCCGGGAAAGCCGCCGTCCCCCCCCCGGCCGCCCGCCCTTCCCTCCCCGGGGAGCACGTACCGCCTCGCCGCGGGACCTGCGGCGCCGCCCCGGCCGCCCCGCAGCTTCGTGCAGCTAAAATGGCTCCTGTCGGGGGGGGGGAAGTGGTGCCCGGGTCCCGGCCGGTGAGTCACCGCGGGGCCGGGCGGCTCGACGCGGCTCGGCTCGACACGACACGCCCCGGGCGGCGGCCAGCGCTCCGCCGGGCCCGGCCCGCAGGTGGCGGCGGCCCCGCTGCGCTCGGCGGGCTGTGCTGACGGGGTGCGTGGGGGAACGGGCAGCTCGGCGGCCGGAGAAGGGCCGGCCGGCCCGGCTTCGCGCCCGGCTTCGCCTCCCCTCGTGTGCGCGGAGCCCGACCCAGCGTGGCTTGCTCTCCCGGCTCACACAGGCGGCGGGCTCCCTCGCCATCGCCCCGGCCGCTGAGGCGGCCCGCGTCCGAGCGCCCGCACCTAGGAGCCCTCACGCAACGTCCCACCCCACTCCTCTTCGTGAGTAATAAATAAATACACGAACACGCTTCTGTGGAACATCTGGTGTTTTCTCCCAACGCCGACTTGCTCACGCTAAACTGGTTAACCCCAGGAAAAAGCAAAACTTGGGAAGGCCCAAATCGCTCAAGGAAATTCAGTGAATGTGCAGCGTTCAATGAAGCATGGACATGCATCTCGGAAGCGGGGCTCTCAAGGATCCCCAGTAAATTTCCGATATGCTCCGTGTGTTCTTTAAACGAACTGTTGTGCCTCATAAACAACATGCTAAAAGCCACCCAAGCGCACAGCCGAAGGCAATGTAAGCGCTTTGGATGGGCTCTACGGACTCGGCGGGCCCACCAAAAGGCCTGACAGAAATTTAATCTCAAAAACATGGCACGGAGGGTGAGGAGAGAATTACTTCCACCTTGTTTTATGGGAAGGGTAAGCACACGCTCTGTTTGCAGGCTGGCACGTGCATTCGTTTGCCACTGAATTCCAGAAGGACAGAGCCCGAAGCAGCACGCTGGCTGTACGGGAAGGCACGGCACAAAGAAAGCAGCAGAGGCAACCTTGCAATGAGCAGGGAAGACACGAGTAAAAACCTGAAGCTACTTCTAGCAAACACATTGAAATAATTCCAAATATGATTAAGTGCAGCTGTCATTAACCCTCCCAGTAATAATTAAACAGCAGTCCCACAAGTGGTTCTCTGAGCAAAACTCATTGTTTTATGGACATTAATATCTCTAACTGCTGATTATGTTTAATAACCGAGAAGAAAACTTTGGTTTTGCTTCCAAGTAATTCAGTCCCTATAATACCTGCATGGCACTCAGAGGCAAAATTGGCTCCCAGTTTATTGTTTAAAGAGCAGTTATCCAGGTACGTTTTTATTAGATGTATTTTATCATGTTATTTTGCAGCCTGCTTTAGTGGAAGATTTGAAAAAAGCAGCAGTAGCACATTTTTTGTTACTTGCTGCATAAAGATATCAAGTCACTACTAAAGTAGCTTCGCTACAGCTCTTCATCAAAATATGTCTTCATTTGTATTGCTCAGTTGAAAAAAGACCACGTGGAGGAAACACTGCAATTTATTTTAGTCACTATATTTTCCACCTCTCGCAACAGATCCGTTTTCCCTCTCTCCGACAACTTAATTCTAATCCAATCTTGCATCTAAAATATTTGTTTCTTGTGCTGCAAAACACTTTGGAAATCATGGGGCATTGAGGGGAGAAATCTGACCCAGGTGCACAGCAGTTACAAGGAAACTCTAACATTGGCACAGGGAGAGTGCCATTTTAATTATTAAAGAAACTCTAATAGTTACGTTTTACAGGGGAAAAAACCAACACAGTCTTATCCAGGCAATCAACTAAATTGAAAAATCATTTTGTAGTGAAGTATGAGCACAAGCTATGCGAACATTTTGCCGTTTCTAAGCTAAATCTGGAAGCAGTATTTTTTTAAAAGCATATGTAAAATCTAAACATATTTAGCAAGAGAGAATGCAGGTGGATGATAATCCCTGGAACTGTATCAGGTTTCTTGCTAATTATAATTTCGGCTTAAAGAAGAAGTGACCTTGCTCATTGCTGGGATGAGTATCTCTCTGAAACTTAGATCACCGTTTGCCCAAAAGACATAGCTAGACACTGACCAACAGCATGGCTTAAGCCAATTTAAACAGCTTTAGCCCTCTGCTCCACTCTGGCTGCATATTCCTCACACCAAGCTACTCCCCGCACTGCTTCCCAGAGCAAATATTTGTGCAGCCGCACAGTGTGGCAGAGGGTGGAACCCATCAGCAGAAAAGTTAAGGCTGCACAAATAAATAAATAATGCATAATACAATTTTCAGATTGCCGTTGGCCCCAGCTCCCAGAGAAACGCATACCAAATTACACCCCGAGGGGAGCAGTGCAGCCGAGCGGGCCGCACACTGGCTGGGGTGGGAGAGGCCTGGATGCGGCTCCCACTTCTGCTGGCCTCACGCATGACCCCGAGGAAGCCGCTTCTCTTTTCACGCCCTGGTTTGGTAATCGCTGTCCCTCCTTCTCAACTGACTTTGAAAGCTACAGGTCTACAAGAGTGGGATGGGATGGGATGGGATGGGATGGGATGCTTCCCCAGGAGGCACAGGAGGGGACCACAGCAGCCTGCCTGCACAAGAGAGGGCATGAGGCTCTGAAGCCACATGAAGACAGACCAGAGAGATGTGCTCTGGAGGTATGCTGCCCCACCTGAAGGACAGATATATTTTAGTCTCACAAAAATGGGCTGAAAGGGAGGTTTGCGACTGTGTTCAGCTTTTGTTTTTGGATGGGGGTTGGGGAGGAGAAAATATTATTTTGACAGAGGAAAGGGAGCAGAAACTTCAGATTTAAAAGCCCTTTGTTTTTTATTTTCCGGCTATATTATATACAAGGTCACCACATGAGAAGCCTAGCAAGGCCCCATTTACACGGGAACCCGTGGTGCCATTCCTAGAGCAGCTAGAGATGCTGTAACTCCTCTCCACTATTGCAAGAGGAGATCCCACCACCCTGCTCTCAGCTCAGGAACATACCGTCAACTCGCACAGGCTCGGGGCCTCATCAAACTCTGGTTCAAGACTGGATAAAAATCTGATTTAAGGAACTTCTGTTTAGTATTTATTTTTCTAGGATCCCAGTATCTCAAGCTTTGCAACATATTTAATCTCAGGCATGCCTGTAGGAAGGAAATCCTAATAATCCCATTCACAAGCATGGCAGGGAAAAACACCTGAGCAGTGGATGTGCCCAAGATCACGCCGTATGTGTATGGAAGGACAACACTTGAGCCAGCCTTCACCCAAGTCTTGAGTTAGCACCCAAACTCCTGCACCCTCCTTCCTCCTTGTATACAACACCAAGAAACAGTAGTAGCACTGCTACAACATTTTAATATAATGTGTATCTATCATGGTGTTACTGTCCTGGTACTTTGGATTCGTGAACTGGCACCTCCTGCTGTGGTAGGTGCCACATAAAACACAGACTGAAACTATTGTGGGTTTCTAACACTACCAAATGCATAATGACCTAAATATTTATGCATGGAGAAACTGCATCAGGAGATCTTAAGGTAACTTACTCCTATCCCCAAAGAAAGTCTCTGCTACAGGACATTAGGTATAGAAAAGTTCTCATCACTGTGTTATTTAACAACTTAATCACAATTCAGATATTTTTAAGACAATTGTTTGCCGTCTACAAACCTCTTGCATTTTCAGATTTCAGTAAAAAAGCATCTCAAAGGAGAAATGTGGAACCCAGGGTTTCGGATACCTGGAGCGCAGCCCAAGCAGCTATAAATTCTTAATTTGCAATTTAAAGGTACGGTTCAATGATGTTTTAGTGCACGCTGAGTATAGGCTGAAAGTAGAGCACAATGAATTTGAGGGAAAACACGTCTACTTTTTCACTGTGCTGGTCTTCTGAACTTCAGTTGAATTGTAGGAAAGGAAAGCTGGTAGTAAACAAAGCACATATGAACAGGCCACTATTCTTTCCAAAAGCTGGGAGGGAAGGTACCCCGGCTGTCCTATGTTCAATTGGAATCCTTCAGATAGTAAATGTCATCTTCTTTCAAAATACACAGGAGAGCCTTTCACAAGTCTGCAGTCAGGACACTCCCAAGCCTCCAGAAATTATGCCCTGGTAGCAGAAAAGGCGAGAGAGGTGTGTGAAGTGAAATGAATTCACAACCGAGCACCAGGCAGCTTTAACCTCATCCATCTTATGCTTCCAAGTTTGCCTCCAGTGCTTCCTAGTGAAGGCAGATTTGGCAAGGTGGCTGCCTTTGCCAGCAGCACAGCAACATCCCGCACAGCTACAAACCTCTGACCTTGTACAGCCTTGCACAAACTCTTCTTGGATCACCTCTAAGGTATTCCTAGGTCACATCCCAGAGATGACAAGCCTCTAGGAAAATGTACTTATGTAGTTTGCTTTTCCTCGCTCTTTTAAGTTCCTTCCTTCCTCCTTTTGTTATGGGTTTGCCTCTGCTGAGAAGTAATGCTTCTCAGTACTTCTGAGAATGGTTTAAAATGTGGTTACATCCTCCCTTCTACTGACAAGCAAGCTTCAGAGGGAAAGAATTGCAAAAATCCAGGTAGTAAATACAGCCCTGATACAGGATTATCTTCAATCCACTCTCAGCCAGAAGCTGCAGGTTCCAGCTTCTCTCTGACACTTCTCTACTAACCCCAACCACACTTTTCTCTCCCCATCCTCTCCTTGCACCAGTTCTGGTCCATGCGGTATCTGTTAAACCTTTCACCAATCCAATTAAACACATGACTGCGGCAGAAAGCTGACTGGGGTGGGTAAGGAGCACTGGCTGCTCTTGAATCAGCTCAGAAAGACTGTGATGAGTGTTGCCAGCAAAGGACATAGGATGTCCCTCTGTGGGTGGTAATGAACTACTAGACCGGGCCAGCACTATGGTAAATTTTCACTCCAAGACTCACATGACTGCACAACAGCTGAAAAAAAAAAACAAACCAGGAGGCACCTTATTTGGGGGATGCTACAGGCAGAGAGAAGGGACAGAGGTGCTGCTTAACCCATGAATCTCAGACCTGAGCTAGCTCTGTTCCACCCTCCCTCTGCACGCTACTTGCCCGTTTGTTTTGGAAAGTGCACTTAAAGTCATTTAACATCCTATAAATACACCTGCCAGTAGGTGTGACAGAAGTCACACTCGTAAACCCACAGCTCTGAGGCAGTCACACAAAGAAATCAAAATAAAGACGGGACAAATTTATACGCCATACTTCTTCCCTCAGTGAGCTTTAGACCCCCCAAAAATCACAAAATGGAAGGAATTAAACCACAATCTGCAAGTATTTGTAAAATACGTGCAACGTTACCTGGTTTTCTCAGGTGACGGACAGGAGAAATCATCGTGCCTCACCTAATGGTATCACTAACCGCATTCAGACAGACAGTTAAGGCTCCTGCATCGTGAAACCCAACTCACTTATAATTTGCTACTTCCCAGTTCTTCATTCAGAGTCACTAAACTGATCCAAAAAGACCAACATCCCTTACATCTTTAAATACCGTCTCTAGACTCTGTTCCAGCATGGGCCCTACAACAAATAAGGCAGCTAATGGGAAGTAAACAGGCAGAGAAATGTATTTCATACCAACAAATGGGTAACTCTATCTGAATTTTTTTTTTTTTCATCTAGAAAAGCTTACTGCTTGAAAAGACAGAAACAGCTTCTGAAACAAGGCAGAAGATAGTGTAGTTCTAATTAATGCCCAAGGATAGCTATGCACTGTAAAGGTAATGTTATTTTATGTACAGAACACCTCACTACAACATATTTGCAACAAACAAAGCCAAAATGACCTCATTTTTGTATGGTAATAATTACTGGATATCCCAAGAGAACTAGCAAGGGCATAGCAATACAATATTTTTATCCCAAATTCTCACACAGTATGTGTACCAGCCCTGAAAATTCTTTGAAAATATACTTTAGTATCGTACAAGGCTATACAATCCTGACTGCAGTAAGATTACGCTAGATCCTTAGCTTTCCAAAGGAAATGATCACCTGGGTGTACAGCTGGGTTGAAAGTCAAGTATTAGGTCACCTATCTATGGATTTGTAGTCAAAACAAAGCTTTTAAGCAAATAGCGGTTTACTCCTGCTGTGCAAGAAAGACACAAAGGTGAGGGAATAGTAGGCATGAAGTGAAATTGATAAATACTGCTAAAATTCAAAAACATATGTATGAAAGAAAAGATTAGATTTTCCAAGAATAAGAAACAGTCTTTCCAGAAAGAAAGTCTGTATTGATTCTTGAAGTAGATCAGCACTGGACATCATTCCACAAGGTAAGCTTCGGATCCCCACTATTATACTCCTTCAGAGCTGTGCTGCTTTAACAGGATGGTTATATTTGCTCTGGAGTCCTTGCAAGGATAATTGTTAAGAATACAAGCTCAATCTGAAACTATTAGAGAAGTTACTATGCCAGTAGCGGTAAACTTAGCCTTTGCTCTTTTCCTTTCTTACATGCACACGAAAACAAACATAAAATCCAGAACTATTTGTAACCATGTTGTTCTGTGGGTTTTGTTTTTGATGTCGGAATGTTGTAATCCCCGATACAAGACAGAAAAAGAAAAAAATCGGGCAAATGAATTAATAAAAATATATACCAAGGGAAACTATGTTGCAAATATACACAGAAGGAACATAAAAGCAAGGCCTGGGTGGGTTTTAGCTAGTCAAACAGTGGTTTCTTAACTGGGACACTCTGTAGTTTGCTGAAGAATCCTCATTAAAATGCTATATTTTTCCTCTTCTCATTCTGTGAGTCACTCATTACATTTTTGGATGTTGCAACACATTCATGAATAATAAGTGCATACTGGGAAGAAGAAAAAAAATACCCAGTGTTCACACTGGATTTTTTAATGTCTATATTTATCAGTATAAAAATCAAATCAAGAATGAAGCTGAGATTTGTAGAAGTTTCTATGCAAGGAATGCTGTTAATCACAGACAAAGTATTTGGTACAGCCAGAGACAAGCGCACAGATATGCACAGAAGTTACAGCACAGCAGTGTTAGTATTACTATTATTGTTTGGCCTTTGCACAGAGCAGGAGGATAGGGGGAGGGATCATAATGTTCCCCATCAAACCCTCTCCTGAGGGAGAACAGCTAGGCACCGCCCTTAGCGAGACAGTTCTGGACCCAAAGCTGTACTTCTGCAGCTGCTTTTTTTTTAATTAATTTTCTTTTAAAGGCTAGAGAGTTAGGTTGCAGAGACTGCGCAGTCCCAGAAAATCAGCCGTGCTACAGGAAATTATTGTTGATATCTTAAAGAAGTACCAAGGAATTATTTATTCACGTTTGTGTTTCAGAGAGTAACAAAGGGCATCTAGCATATGCACATCGGGCTGGTTGCTGCAAGGTTTTCCACTGCTCCAGTCAGATGAAAAACTCTTCGCTTCTACTCCAGTTTTGGTGTCCTTTCAATCCTGCGACCCTATGCAGGCCATACTGGCTACCTTGCACACTTCTGCCGACTCCCTGTACGGATGCAGGCCAAATTTATGGAATTAAAGGAAATCCACATAAACATCATTTTTAGAAAAATGTTGAGCTAGAGTTCCACAAATATTTTACAAGCTTATGAGAATGCAACAGGGTATTTCTGCACTGCTCAGGATGTGAACACAAAGCAAAGGAAAGTGTGTTTATTACTGCTCTTCCAGCTGCTCTAATTAATGGAAAAAGATGAAAGTACTAACTTGGAGAGGCAGGAGGGAAAAAAAAAAAAAAAAAAAAAAAGAGTTGTGCAAAAAAGTAAGCTCATGTGAATGAATCCATTTTCCATCACAACTCATTCAGATAGAGAACTGGCTATTAAAGAACAGTTAGCTGGAAACACGACCCGATTACTTGCTTGTTCAGGAAACAATTAATACTTTTAGTAGCAGGCTTACTTATCCAAATACATACTACATTAATCAACTGGTAAATACATAAATCATGAAGAGAGGAAAAAAATAAAGACTGCAGGACACAAAAAGGAGGGGTGTCTGGGAGCTTGGCGCTGCAGGGAAGGTGAACTGGCTGCTGGAACACCAACATTTTGATCTCTCAGCTACATTTCAGGTTGCACAAACAGCAGCCTTGCATCTTTACGCTCATCTTTGGCCAGGTGAGCAGTCCTACCAGCAAATCCTGTACAATTACAATCCTGTGGATCACTCCAAGAAACCAAACTATTACCTCTACTATTGTCACTTGCCCATAAAAACGAGGTATGGCAGTTGGAGTATCCTAGAAGATACCATTGCACACATGCATAGAGGCTCGGTTCCAGAGAGAATTGCTGCTACTACAACATGTTTTCCAAAAGTCTCCCAGGAATCTCTGTGGTTTAGGGAGCTCTGAAAACAAAATCGGGAACCAGAGGCTAAGAGAACAAGAGGATATTATGGCAGGCACGGTTTCACAGATGTGATTTTTCTCCTGCTTTCCACTAACAGAGGTCATTCGTTTAATGGAGGGAGCTCAATATTCTCCTCAAGTAACCTGTCATAAAGACTTAGTATTCTCAGTGCTCCATTCAAAGTACTATATATACATTTATGTTTATTATTTTAGTCTAATATTGTCAATTTAGCATGTCAGTATGTATGTTTAACCTTATAACCCATTTTGTCCTGCATTTACTGAGGGTCCATCAGCTTTAAAGATATCTGTGCTCTGGAAAACATCCCACTAGCCAGAGTGGAATGATTTCAACTCCTTCTATCATCAAGGGACAGAGACCTAAATTTGGGGTAGAGTGCTCACATTCTAGGATGGTAGCCTAAATTCAGAGTGTTTCATCCACTGCTTCTCTGTAACCAATTTTATTTCTTGAACTTTTATTTTTAATAATCCCCCTTTTTAGCAAGACACATTAGAAATGTTTTCCAGCTTTGCATATCAAGCAAAAATATACTACTTGTGACTGTGGTCACAGAAAACTTCCTTTATTTCAACCACTACTGAAGAGTAACATCAAACTAATTTAATTTTAATATTCAGAATAAGAATAATTAAAACAGCTTTTCTTAAGACAGTGATCAATGATCTCAGGAAGGAGAAAGAATAAAGAAAACTACTTTTTTTTTTTCCTTCATTAATTGCCCACACCCTCAGGCCTGTTGGTTTTAGGATATGAACCCTCGATGCTTTGCACAAGCTAGGAGCAGCTTACTCCCTGTTACTCTCTGTTCTATGAGAAAATGAACTCCCCTACCCTAAACAAGCACCCTTTAATTCCTTTATTGCTAATCCTTAACTGCATGCAGCAGGCTGTTGCTTCCCCAGAAGATCCCAAATAACCTATCTGCAGGTTGTGGTCCCAGGTGATTTTAACAGGGTTAGGTACATTATTTCTACTTACTTTCTGAAAAAATACTGATTTCCCTTCATTCTATTCAAGAAAATTACATTATCCAGTGAACATTTTCAAAACTACACAAGTATATCATTTGTGCACCATTCCAGCAGAAGTCAGATCTGGAGGTGCAGGAATTATGCAACAAAACTACACAGCACATTGGAAAAGTCTCTTGTACCATTAAATGGCAACTAACACCACCAGACAGCAAACAGGAAAGACACCACCTGCATCATCAGGAGATGCACATTTACATTTTTGAGGTGAAATGGCAGCTGGATACTGTACAGGGAGGAAAACAGAGAGGAGGGAGCACCACGCTTTGGATACAAATCCACAGGAAACCTGGCTCTTTACTTATAATGTCCAGGGAACAATTCATGTTTATAGGCAGAAAAGAACAGGCTGACGATCTGCAGGCCAAAGTTAATACAGCAAAGACCTTTTAATCTACATAGACAAAACAGAAGAAGGGGAAAACAGCATATAAACATTGAGTAGTTGTGTTGGCTTAAGCATTGTCTTCTTCCACACTTCTGTATTCCTCAAAATTGGGGGGGGGGAGGTGCATGTGTGTGTGTAGTATAACATGTAAATATATGGCCTTCTCCCTCCTAGTTCTACTTAACTAAAGTTATAACCAGGCTCTCACCCCTTTGCCCATCAGCTGTCCACCTTGCAGAATATCATTACTGGCATAACCACACAAGTCTTAGCGAAAGAGAATGAAGTTTACTAACATGAGGTCATCCCCCTTACCCCTATATCCAAAATGGTCAAAAAAATGCTGCCAAGTCAATTCTCCTAATGGGATCTGGATGCCAGTATTTCTGGATGAGAAGACTTGAGTTAGGTGAGATTTAATCCATTGAGTGGGAGGGGAGAGGATAAGACGGTCCCACTCATGACTTCATTTGATGCTGTATTCAAAACATCCCCGAAGTCAAGTTACTAAATTCCTATACATTTTATGGGAAAGGTCAAAATACACAATGAAATCCTTGCCCCTCTCTCCTGACTTGGACCCGCAAAGGTTCGATTTTATGCAAATATTGTCAAATGTCAGTCCAAGAGACACTTGAAAGAATAAAGCCAAAACAAGAACATAACTGAAGAACGATACCCTCAAGATAATTTAAATATGCTATTACAAAGCAAACAGAGAAATAAGCAGAACATAGTTAAAGTAGATGTAAATACACCATCATAAATTTGTTAACATTTTGACTCCCAAGTATCAAGACTTTTCCCCAGATCATGGTATTTACATAGAGTGTGTATATATATATGGTGTATATATACATACACACACTATATAGCTACACATACACTACACAGCTTCCGGTGTGCTGGGAAGACATATTCAGAAAAACATTGCAAAGGAATTATGAGGAGCTCGGACTGACATCTCTCAGTTAATCTGAAACACCACAGTTGGACACTTTTCACTTCTGTATTCCATCCCCTAAGCATTTTGGCGCAGTCAGGTTCGGTTTTGTTATGAAGCTCCTCTCTGAGATGCCATCCAACATCGCAGAATCATAGAATGGTCTGGGTTGAAAGGGACCTTCAAGGATCGTCTAGTCCACCCCCCTGCCATGGGCAAGGACATCCTGCACTAGGTCAGGTTGCTCAAAGCCCCATCCAACCTGACCTTGAACACTTGTTCATCTGCACCACCTCTCTGACTCTGAGCAGAGGAGAAATATGCTTCTGCTAGCTGTGCCTGCACAAGGCCTGAAAAGATGCCTCCTCATCATCCATTTATTTTCATTTTTATTAAACACCAAAGGTATAAAGACTTGAAATCCTCAGGGAAAAAAACCCAAACGTCACTAGTGAGATAAATGGAGCTGGTGGCAGGCTACTCATTCATATACTCTTTTCCCCCACATCCCTGATTGGGCCTTGATGCCTCAGTTTCCCCATCGCTTTCCCCTTGGGTCTGATCACTGGCACCAGTCCCAAGCTAACAGCAGCACTTGACTCCCCACAGAGTTGCTCAGGGCTTTCTGTACCTTCCTCCCTGTTTGTAAAGCACAGCAAAAGTAAGCGCAGACTGTCTAAAAGGAACTGGGAGATCTTGAGCTTGAGCTCTTGATCATACCCAACCGGGAAAGCTCTGGTGCTTCACTGATGGCTACCGCTCACTTAGAAAATCTGATCATTAATTAGGTGAAAAAACTGCCTGTCCATGCTTCATGCTCTTAATATCCTTAAAACTATGTCACACTATCACAATGTTTGGGAGAGGAGGGGAAAGAAATCTAAGCTGTAACTACAGAGGATTGCTCTCAACATTATTTGGTAGCGGTGTTCAGATTTGAGTCCATTTTTCTCACAGTTAGTAAAATCTAACACTTTGTTCTTAAAAAGGACACAAAAAAATCCTGCAGTAAACAAATGTCCACACACTAAGCTGGGTGAGAGGAATTTAAATTTCCCACTACGGGTAATGAATTCAACTCAACATTCTTCTGTAAGCACTGATCTAGCTCCCAGTTATTCTATAGTAGTTTAAATTATTGCAATTTTATCAGCGGGACTATTTCTTCTGCATCTCATTTCCCTGGCTCATATCCTTACAGTTAGAAGAGAACTACTTTGGATCTACCTTCTTCTATTTCCTTCCCTCTCTAATTTGTTTTACTTTATTTTCTTTCATTCCCAGCTCTATTCCCTATTTTTCAGGCATATGAATGAACATTCAAGATACATTTTGGAATAAAGATGGAACAATTTGATTGCGGTGGCTCCACAGAGCAAAAGCATGGAGACAGCTGGTTTTAAGCCACCCAAGCTGTGACCATGTTCCAGTCAGAATCCACATACAATGGTCATCTCCTCCCCTGCTTATCTGGAACTGGTAAGTAATATATTTTTCTGGCAGATAAACCAAGTAATCCCAAGAAAGGATTTTGCCTGGAATGGTGAAAAAACACCTTTATGATTTTTATTACTACTTGTCTTCAGTTTGCTAACAAATTGAAAGACATGATTTAGAACCTGACTGGATAAGAAAGAGGGAACACACATAAAAAAAAGTGACAGTGTTCATAAAGCCACCTTCTCACATCAGTCCTCTAGTTTCTTTAACACAGTATCCAAATTCAGTGGTTTTCCTAATACTTCCCGTTTAGAATAGCTTCCTCTGCTAAAAGGCATTCTGCAAACATGAACGCAGTGCTATACAAAAGAACCACAATTATGCATTTTCTCCCTTAAACCACACCTGCACAAATACCGTGCCTATTGAAACACCTATAATAAGAAGACTGACATTAAAATATACAGAATGGAAGCTTAAATCTAAATATGTATGTAACAGATCCTTCTCTACCTCCAAAAAAAAAAAAAAAAGAAAAAAAAGGGGTGGGTTGATATGGTTGTCCACCACATGTCATAAACCAGAAGCTCCAATGAACTATGCAGTCTCTAACTATATTTAATGTCGCTACATGTCTTGACATCAATCTGAAACAAGAAAAGGGAGAATGCATGAGCCCTAGAGGATTAGAGAATTCAGAAAAATAAGTAATATTCTCAACAGGTATTGAGGCAAATACATAAGACTGGAAACCTAGTCCAAGTCCTAAAGTATGTGAAGAGGTACACAGTATTTAGCACTAATTCTCCACAATAAAGGCAATTCTCTCTATAACTACCTTTTTTTCTTCAGGAGAACATGAAATGAGTTGCTGCTAGTCACACAGCAATGATAAAACAGAGACTACAAACCCCCATTTCTGATGCAGCTTTTATTTCAGAGGGACAAAACACATCATCTACGGAAGTTAACATATTGGTTTTCTCACAGAAAACACACAAGAGACCTCTTAAGCAAAAAACATCCTGAAAACATGCTGTGACCATTCAGCTGTCTGACCTCTGTTTCAGACCGCTCCAGAAACAACGTGCAGAGGCAAAAAGCAAGTAGCTAGATCAGACTTCAATGTATTTGCAGTAATTCACCTCAGATGAGGTTCATAATGACACAATCACCCTCTCGCCTCCCGAAAGAGTACAATAATGATAAAAGTATACCAGTAAATTTGATCACAAGGACATGAAAACTATTTAACATCAATAGATGTGCCCTGGAAAATTTTCACAAATGGTCATTTGCCAAGAATATAAAAGTATATTTCTGGCTCTCACCATCTTGGCTGCAGTACATTTATGATCAGAAACCAGTTCATTCGTTCATTAAAATATTACACCTATAATGGTTGAAAAGTTTTACTAGACTGTGTTAACATTTGAAAACTGAATTTGAAAAAGCCTTAGTAAAATTTTTACAAACCCTAAAGACTAAATCTGTTAACCCATAAAATTTGTTCAACTAGGAAAACCTAAAAAAAAACCCTAAAGGTCTGTTTTGGATGGCTCAAGATGAAGGTTTCGCTTGAAAAGGCACCCAGTGGAAGAGAGCTGCACAGATCACAAAGATAGCCAAATACGTAAGAAAAAAGCTCAGCACTGCTACTTCAGTGGAGATAAGCAGGTTCTGGGGGACCTATTCTCTGCTCACAATTACATGTGGGTATAATTCCCCTCTCCCAGGAGGAAACATAAAAGTAAAATGCTGGCACAAGTCTGCCAGCACAAGGCTGGAGAAAGGTTTACAGTTCAATAGACTGCAGACACATCTCGTTTCCATTATCTCCATTAACATGCCACTAATTTCCTCAACCCACACCCCAGCAGCTTCTCAGTACAGTTACCAGAACCTGCCTCAGCTTTGCCACCTAAGCTCCCCAGTCCATTTTGACTGAAATAAATCTACTGTTTAAACTGCATAAGTTAGGCAAAATCATTTTGGCAGAAACAGAAGGGTTCCTGTGTTCAGCTGGCAGGTCAGGGGGACAGTAAATGCTGGCAGAAGATAAGTGACAAGCTGCTGGGGTGGCGGGGTGACTGATGGAGAAGAGGTAGCCACCACAGCCACGGGCATGGAGACCAAGCAGCCTGTACTCCTTACACATGCCACAGCCCTGTTCCTCCTCGGGATGCCTGTGCAAACTGCCACTTCCAGTGACAGTGTGAAAAAGCCAATGCCTTTAACCTGCACAGCTGTCCCTCAGGCCCAACATTTTACTTAGAAGATGACTGTCTGCAGTTGGGATCCATATCAATTAAATGTCAGCCATTTCATTAGATGGTGCTGTCTGGCACATGCAAGGGGGGACATGCAGGGAGAGCAAGAAAAAGCACTGTGCAAGAACTGCCTGAAGGTGTTTGGAGAAATTACTGCTAGAAATATTCAAGCACTGGACTTTCTTCTGGAGCTTGGTAGCAGCTTCATTTCTGTTGCATTCATCTGCAACCCAGGAAGCACAAAGGGAGGGAGGAGGCCCAGGGTCCAGGCCGAGAAGTTGGAGCTCTGTCTGTCACTGTCATTTCACTCAGCACAAATGGCTGCACGAAGACAAGGAACAGTCTTCCTTAGGCTCGAGGGGAAACATATTTTAATGCATGAATTAAATCAGTCATCTGTACTTAGTTACTCAGTTTGCACATTTTTTATGTTTAATAAATCAGTTGATCTCCCCCAAAATAATGAAGTTTCTGAAACTGCATTGGACTATGCTCTTTTCCTAGAGATTTATTGTTCCTTAGGTAACGCATTATTATCATGACATGTTGATCAGTCAGTGTTCCTACAGCAGTATATGAACGCTAAGTACTGTCGCCATACTTTTTCTGACTAGTCTTGCTGTCCTTTTACCCACAATACCACTTCCCCTGTCAGTTATCTTAAAGAAAATAGCAAATCCTATGCCTCAGGGCAGCATAACCTCCTCACCTCTTCAATAGTTTAAAAGGGTGACAAAGTGCACTCTTTCAGTTTCCCTCAAAACAAACCTATCTGCTATAATTCTCTTGATCACTGTCAGACCTCGATCAATATGAGACCCTGCAATTCCTCACTGAACTTCCCCTCTTAACAAAATTAGAAAGCAGAGAATAGATGCTAGGATGCTGTTCAGTCCCCCCTTGCCCAAAAAAGGTCTCTGAAGGTCTGCAGCAAGTTGCGGAATCCTACAACTTTCCCACCAGCAGTTCCACTTCTCAACCACCAGCTCGTGTCCCCCCCTAAAGAGCCTAAGCAGACCCCAAAAGCATCCGATACACACTTAACACACGAGCTGAGCTGCTGGAAATGACACAGTGATAGTGTCTCTCCGAACAGCAGCAGATGTTGAAACAGAAGCTGCAGCAGCAGATACTGTGTGAGCAACCTTCTGCCAGGACTTAGAGCGTGCTCGGTTTCCTACCTGAATACATGACACATAAACGAGTCGCAGAACAAGGTCAAGCAAGCTGAAACACCTCATTAAATTTCGCTGATGCCTGTATCACCAGGTACTTCAGACACTGTAACTGCTTAACGTCACTATTACATTAATGGAGGAAAAAAGACCAGAACATCACACTGCCTAGAGCACGCAGATGAATCTGAAATAGCAGGTTTTAACAAGAAAAAAGATATTTCTGTATACACACATAAATAAAAGAAGGAAATTAAACTAATTCTGGGGAGCAGGCAAAATTACCTTTTCATTGGCCACAGATGTGCTGGATTAGGGACTACATGGGAAGTTTGCACACACACAGCAGGTACAGAATAATACATTCAATAAAAACACCTAACTCTTGACTATCCTGATTATAGTTACGTTTGGCACTGGTGAAGGGGTAAATCAAACCTGGCAGAGAACACAGTCCTACTACTATTTCTAGCCTTCGTTAATTTGGTTGTCTGGGTGCATAATTATCCTACACACACGCAATTTGTGCTGTTAGGCGTACAGTCAGTCAGTTATATAGCTCAGCTATTTAATAGTACTATGTTCAAATTTTATACGCCCCTGAGATGGACATAGGTCACTTAACAATTCTGTAAATTTTAATCTCAGACTAAAACACTGTTTCACTTCACAGCCAGCAAGGGAATAAAACTCACTAAATATGACGAACACAGTAGGATGTCACGACGTGGCAAACTACAACCCCTGACTGCACTTTCAAAGCAAACATCATGTGGCGATACTCATTAGCACCCCCATATCAACCCAAGTTTCATCTAACTACTGGAACATTAAAATAGGATTCAAAATTTACTGTTGATTCTTTGATTTTGCCATTTTCTGAGAAGAAAATTATTCAGCAACCTAACTAGAGCTCTTAAAAACTGAAAACATCCAATGCGATTAGTACTTCGTTAGTTAGTTGGATCCTGTACCTCCTAGAAATCAATAGTGCATTATCATTAACTCCAATGAACATAGCAATAGGCATATGGGCCAAACCCCCGAAGGCTGTACTGTCATTATTTTCTCAAACATGCATATCTCAATAAGGCAGCTGAGGAAAGTGTTTTTAGAAATCATGTTTGAGAGGAGTACTTTAGTGCTTAAGTATTTCCAAGTAAGCGGAAATACTCATATGCCTATTTTTGAGAAGTCTAGAAATACTGATTTACAAGAACTTAGGCTCCTCAAGTTTCAGTTCTTCTCAACAGGAAAATGTCCAGCAATGTCATCCTGTATAGAAAATGCAATTTGTTACCATAAAACACTCATTTTAAAGTGTGAATGGAAAAGCCCAAATCAAAACCACTGTGTGAAATCTTGAACATCAGACCCTGGCATTCTTTTGCACACCGTGTAAAAAGAGAATGAACTATGGAATTCTAAAACATCTTCTCATAACTATTTAGGCTGAAGTGCCATTCCCAGGCCAAATTAACCCTTCAGCTTTATTGTAAAGCTGCCTGAAAAGGTGCACTGCAGATAATGCTTCAACTTGATTCAAGCAGTCAGTCAGGTAACGCTTCAACTTGATTCGAGCAGTCAGTCATGTGTTTCAGGTTACAAAATCATTTCACTGCCATAACTTCTGTTGTTTTAGTGACTGCCAGGGGTGCTACGCTGCCAAGCCATATGCACGCATGCCCACGTCCCTGTCTCTGGTGTCTGCTCGCAGCAGGAGATCTGGCGGCAGGAGAGGCATGCCCAAAGGACAGGGAGGTGGTTAAGGGGAGAACCGGCTTGCAGGTACCGCAAGCCCTCAGCGGCTGACTTCTGAACAGCGAGCAACATCCTTGCCTATCTAATGGCAGGGGAAATTTCCTCATCCCTGAATATAGCTGTCAGTATCCTGAGCAAAGAAAGACAGTACACCAACCTGGGGATATGAGGGGACTCTGTACTGACAGAGAGCAGCAAGTGAAGAAGGTGAGTATCCGATATCCTGTCTCCAGCTGCCACCAGATGTTGATGCTCTGGAGGAAAGTACACAATAATTAGTCATAATCCCAGAAGTCAAATTAGGAACCAAGAAAAAATGGTCCTCCTGACCCAAGAGAAAACCAGCCAAGTTCTGAAGCATGACATTGTATTATAATCTTGTCCAAGGTAGCAACATGTGCTACAATACACAGAAAGTGCTACAAATAATCTTGTTTTCTCAATCTAGGGAAGAATGCAGGTGAACAGAAGCACAGTCCTTCCCCCTTCTACATGCGCTGGAACCAAGCCAAAGCACATCTCTGAGAAGGAAATCCCACCTCACTTTGAACACTCCCAGCAACAGCAAATCCGTTACAGTGCGTTATTGCCCTTGTTGCTGCTTACTATTTAAAGGTACAACATACCTAACTTCATCTCCTGGACACTGGATGTCTCAGTAGGGTCAAGTAAATATCATGTATTTTCCTTACACATACGTACAATATATACAGGCATCATTTCCCCTCAGTCTCTTCAGAGCTGAATAAACTCTGTGCACCCTGCATTGTGAAGCCTGGTTTCCAAACCCTGGATCATTTTTGCCACTGTGCTCTTACTAATATTTCACATCCTTCCTCACGCGTGAGCAGCAAAACCAGACACGGAATTCCCGTGATCTTACTAATGCCACGTACGTTCCTATTTCTGTGCAATATTTATATTGCTATACAGCCAAAGACCGCGCTTCAGTCGCTGCATTACAATGAAAACCCCTGTTGAGATGATTCTCCGCACAAATTCTTAAGCCTTCTTTCAAATCACCAACTCGAAGACAGCCTCCTATCCTGCTGGCATAACTGCATTGCTGGTTCCTTTGCATGTGGCTGCATGAAAAATGCCTTCTGCTGGACATTGACCATTTAAAAAAAATGATTTGGAGTACACCGTACTAGTAACTTGTTCCACACGCACACAAACCTGCATGTTATCTATTGGTAACAACGAGATACCACCACAAAAACTGTGAATATAATGATATTAAACAGCCTTACACCAAGATCCAGCCCCCAGGGGACCCCACAAGAAACAGCTGCACTCCCATAGGAGAAAGGCACGCCTAAGTTCCTCTCTAAACTAAGAAAGATTTATGAAGCAACTTTGCCAATGTTTGTGGTATTTATTCCACAGTGACTCCATGGCACAATTGTTTTAAACTCACACTTCACTGCAGAGTTAATAGATATATCAGGGACACAATATAGGGTGAGTCTCCTACAATAGAACAGTTGATGAATAGCTGAGGAATTTGGGAGATGTGGTTTTTTACAGTTCAAAACACTGGGAAGCAATTTGCTCTAGTTCTACTGTAAATTGGTCTTCAACAATTGTTAAGTCATTCTGAAAGATTCAGAACAAGTAGGACCTGGCTTGTCATTTATTTCAGAGGCTCCACTTTAAAGTTTTCAGTTTTTCAGCCAGGAAAACAACAATGAATAATGTGAGTAAGGAAAAGCATTCACGATTAACCAAAGAGTTTTAGGTTCGATTCTCTATTAAAAAAAAAAAAAAATCAGAATCAAGTAGCTGCCAATTAGTAGACCGGGTAACCTATTAATTAATATTATAATTCAGCAGTGTATTTCCATGTACATAAACGTATACACAGTATTGATGAAGCTCGTCGCACCGCCTGTTAGGCGGTTGCTGAACACTTCCAATGCAAGATGCTGCTTCCAGCTGCTTGTAACTTGGCCAGACTTTGACTGTTTGGGTTGAAATTTTCCAAGTTCAATGTCTGCCTCAGGCTAAATTTTGTTCCATATGTTGTAGAGGTTACCTCTGAGCAATGGGTGCAGAAAGAGGCAGACTGTGATTAGAACTCAGCCAAAATACTTCAACTCTTTTCAGAACAAGATCAGGGAAAATGCTGTCTTTCAGTGTTAACAGAAATCTCTGGCAAACTTGGAAGGCTGTAGTGCCCTTCCAGCTCTCGGTGACAGATCTGAAATCTGCCATGAGACGCTATACTGGAGGCGCTCCTTTTGCTACCCCCATGAAAAATCCACCTGCGTTTGGTCAAACGTCCAAAGATGAATTGCACTTTGTGCATTTTCAGTAGGTATTTGCTAGGCCATGTCCACATTCTTCTCAACTCCTCATGCTGATCAGAGGACACAGGCCAACCCCAAGGCAATAAGCAACTCCTCCCCCAGCACCCGTGCAGGACAGGGCTGCAGCTTAAATAACCGTGCTCTAAGCCAGGGTAGGGCAGGAGGCTCCAGGCTGTCCACGTAAGGGCTGGTGGAGGCCACGACGGCACCAGGTACTTGGGACAGGAGCAGGAGTCCTGCTCCTCCTTGCCCTTTCCCTGCCCCATCCTACCGGTCTTCACAGCGACACAGACCACAACCACGACCTCCCACCGCCGGTTATCCTCAACAGTGAGCTCAAACAGCAGAGTCCCAGGCATTACATTAGGAATCCAGCTGATGAAGGATGGTGACACAAGTACGCTACCCTAGGCTGCCTATCTGCTTTTCAGCTCTTTTCCTAAGGGGAAGAAAACTTAGGAAATTACACACAAAAAGCAGTAGTAAAAATGTGATTAACACGGCAGAATTTAGGAACTATTAGAACTAAGTGGCCTATGGTAATTAAAACCATCTCCTAGTGCTTATATGCATGGAGGTCAGTCTCTAATTGCAACTGACCTGGTCACATTTTTTTCCCCATAGAAGCTTTACTATAATTAACACACAAATTCCTCTTTTTGCCCTTGTTCTCTAGAGCATCACTACACACTTTCAACCTCAGAGGGAATTATTTCTTTTCTCCCAGGTTCTTTTATGGTTCTCATCACTACAGTAATCCATAAGGTAAAGGATACTGTTATCCACATTTTCTTAAGGATGGGAAACTAAGATATGAAAAGACTAAAGCAAAAAGCTACGGACACTGATCGAGCAATTCTGACACTCAAGACTTGTATTTCTAGCACGCTTAGACCTACAAAACATCTTCTGTACGTCAAGAGCAAACAGCCCTTGGCTTTTGTTCCAGATGGACAAGTTCAGGATAACTACAGGGCAGATCCCAGAGACTCAGGCCAGGCACCCAGCAAACTCAACAGCTCATGTGTGAAAACCTTTATGTTTACATGGAAATCCTATGGCCAAGGCAGGGGCTGCAAAATCCAATTCTCCCGCCGTCTCAGGCATGAAACTGCCTCTCCCTCTGCATATAATCGTCTGCCTTGTTCACGTTACCTCTTCTCACTGCTGCCCACCCGGGGAGCTGCTACACCTTGGCGGATGCACCTCTGGTTCATCACCCGAGCTGGCCAGGAAGGACGGTGGCGGATCACATCACGACAGACACCATCACTGATCACGTCACGACAGACAGCGGATCACATCATGACAGACACCATCACTGCACACAGGCCCATGGCGGCCAGATGAGCCTGGCATTTTTACAGCTCCCGAGCAGTTTGCTTTGCAAACTTACCGACAGGGTCAGGCTGGGCAGAGAGATAGTAAATGTATAGAATATAGAGCATATACAGATCAGCTACATCCACTGGGTGGCAGGCATGTTTCGCAGGACCCAGATACGTGAATATACAGAGGTATACAAACGAAACCTATCTTAAACACTGTGCTTGTTCCCCGTCTCAGAAGCAGCAATTGAATAGACACAGTGAAAAAAAAAAAAATTTAAAAATCCCACAGAGCAAAGTTAACATATACTGGCTTCTTGTCCGCAGGGCTGAGGCGTTCAAACTGTCCTGGCACTCGAGTGTCAGACACGGCGCCCCACGTCACTTCTGTAGGTGGGTGCCCTAACGCGAGGTGGCAGGGACCTTGCGAGAGTCTTCAGAGAGTCTCTGCTGCACTAATTAACGTGTAAAGAACAATGCCTGCAGAGACCAAGCCTTTAAACTCTTTCCCAATTTAACAAAATTGGGGGGGGGGGGTGTTTTTTGGACTTAACAGCTGTAAATGTGCCCATGTGCGTAAGCAGCTAAGTTTTAAAGTTCAGAGAAACATAAAAAGCCAGTATTTTCCACGGATTTCCACTGAGCATCTGAGCAGAAACATTTCAAAATTTGCTTAGAAGATGTTTCTGTAGAAGAGGCCGTCGACCAAATTTCAACCCAGTGCATATTTTTATAACCAAGTTGTAAACTACATAAAAACTACACTTATAATGGAAATGCTGACAAATGCATAACTACTGCAGTTAGCTATGACAGTCTGACCACAACTCCTCCTTCAGGAAAAAGCAACATTAACTTCCCCCCCCCCCCCTCCTTTTTAAGTCTGCCCGATAGCAAGCTGGGGCCGGGGGTGCCTGGTACGTACGGGTACCTCTGTCTTACCCTTTTATTATGGATTTAAGCTCTTCTTATTCCACTTATTTCCCACATGCTGAACGAGCCCCTCCCCCCCCCCCCCCCCCCCCCGTTTTTGCCATAAACAACCAGAGGGCCTCTTAAATCCATGACTCACTCCGCAGGCTTCTCCTCCACCCTTGTGCGTGACTACAGCGAAAAGGTTGCCAGCTGTAGTCGGCGAATTAACATTATTTTTTTCGCGGCACCGTCGGGACAGAAGTCACACAGCGCTGTGGCGGGAGGGGTGTGTGTGGAACACAAACCCGGTATGAGTTTTATTGGGGGGGGGGGGGGGGTGGAAGCAGCCGAGGAAGGGTTTCACCGGCCACGCGGAGGCACGAACATCCCCCCCCCCCCGGGGCGACAACGTGTCGTGTCGGGGCCGCCGGTCTGTGACCCTGTCGTGTGTGTCCCCGTCCTCTCTTCCCCCCCCCCCATCCCGCTCCGCCGCCACGTCCCGCAGCGGCGCCGGCCCTTGGCCCTCAGCCCCGGCCCCCTCCCCCCGCCGCCTCAGGCAGGCGAGCGAGCGAGCGCGCGCGCGCGCGCACGCGCCGCGGCCTCCCCGCGCAGGGGCGCGCCGCCAACCGTCCCACACGCGCGCGCGCTCGCTTCCCCCCCACCCCCCCCCCCGCTCCGGTAACGCGGAGCCGCCGCTGTCCCACCACCACGGCGGCGGTGAGGAGGAGAGGGTGAGGGAGGAGGAGGAAGACACGAAGTCGGCACGCAGGACCCCACCACCACCCACGCACCCCCCCCCCCCCCGCCACACGCGCTGCCTGAACTCCTCAGAAAGTTGGCAGGCGTGTCCGGCGGGATGAGGCGCCGCTGGCCGCGGCCCGAAGGCGCGCACCGGGGCCCGCCGCCACCGCCTCCCGCAGCCCCTTCACACACACCGCCACCTCCCGTTTCCCACAGCAGCGGCGGGGCAGGAACAGTCCGGCACGGGGGTGCTGCCGGCGGCGGGGCTCGAACCCGCGGACTCTCGCCCACCGCCCCCGCCGACGGGGAACGGGGAGCCTCCCCGTCCGCCCCGAGCGCGGGGCTCGCCGCAACCTGCGGGCAGCGGCACTCACCGAGCGGCGGCGGCTCCCTCCTCTCCCTCTCGGAGCGGCTCCCCGCAGAGCGCTCGCCTTCTCCCGGGGGCGGGGGAAGGCAGGAGGTGGGGAAGGGCGGGGGAGGAGGAGAGCGCGGATTGAGCCCTCCCGGTTCCCGTCGCCGCTCTCCCTCTCCCCGCCCCGGCCCGCCCCAGCGGCGCGGCGCGGCTGGCGGGGAGCGGCGCGGCTCGGCCCGGCTCGCCTCGGCGGTGCTGCTGCTGCCGGGGAAGCGGCGATGTGAGTGCCGGGGGCTGGGAGGGAGAGGGCAGCGCCGGCCGCAGCTCCGCGAACAGCCCCCCCCCCCCCCGCTTCGCCCTGGGGGCCGGGGTCAGGGAGGGCCGGTAAAGGCGGGGGTGGGGGACACCGGCGGCCGGAACGGGCCCGGCCCCGATGCCCGCAGGCCGTGAGGAGGCCTTGGGGCAGCCGGGCTGCGGCCGGCGACCCCCGCCTCGCTGACCGAGTTATTTCCCTCTCGCTCCGGTCCTTCTGCTCCCGTCCGTGCGTCCCCGTGTCCCCCCCCACCCCCCCCAACCCCCCGGTTGTTTGTTTCTGCTGCGCTTTGGGCCTCTTATCTCTCTCAGACACGCTGGGCAGCTTCGCTCCTGCAGCGCGGGGGGGGGTGTGTATGTGTGTGTCTGTCCGTCCTTCCATCCCCCCCGTCCCCTCGAACCGCGGCCTCTGGTTCTGGGTGCGGAAGAAAAGCCTTGGTTTTGCTGGCTGTCGCGACCTCTTTTAAGTGTTTAATTAGAGAATTTGCGTTAATACCTGACCACGTTTGGGGGGGTAAAAATCCAAGCGTTGGTCTTTTTTAAGGGGCATTTGCTTGTTTCTTTTACTTTTCAAGATACCCGAACTTCTGTGCTGAAAAAAAAAAAATCTTAACCGGATCAAAAATTTCTCTAGAGATCTTTCTGTGGGGAAGTATTTGATGGTTAGGTTGTGTGAGCCTGTCTTGCAGACTTACTGCATACAGCAGTGTTCTTAATTTTAGTTATTGCTAAAATTATAGCTGAACAGTCTCCTGACCCAATTTATATTGCTGGTTTTTTTCCTCTCTTCTAATTCTTATCATACTCTTCCTGACATAGCCCATATCCTTCTTCTGCATCTACAGCAGCAGACCTCTGCTCTCAGTAGATACCCCTGACTTCAGATATTTAACTTTAGAAGGCTGACTCAGGCAGTTCGCTTTAGGTTCCCTGTATAAGGAAGAAACGCACACCTATCGAGTCCAATTTCCTACTCAGATACCTATTTAGGATGGAAAGAGTGGCATTCGCTCAGTGACTAGAGATGACAGTCTCCGTCTATTGACATGGAGAACTTAGACAACTCGATATCTCGCCTTTTAGACAACTGAACTTAGGGGAGATGAGGTCCGTTGGAGCTCCATATGTGCAGAAGGCTGCCTGCCCTGATAGTCTTGTGCATTCTTGTATGTTGTTAAAAATATTTGTAGCATTACCTTTCAAGTTACATAATTTATAGTTCAGAAAAGAGATCTGGCAAAGCAGATAACACGCAAATGATCTTCAGCACCAGTACAGGTCAGACTGAGCAGCTTCTGCAGACTCTGCTCTCTGCTCAGATTGTGTTGTGGGATATTATGATTGGTATGTTGTTCAGAAAGGGCTAATATAGTAATAAAAAGAAGCAGCCACTTGGGCTGTAAATTAGAATTTACAGAAGGATGGCCAAAAATATAATGGACTTGAAGGCCAGAAGAATGAAACCCTTCAGAGAACTGCCTTGTTTCATGTGGATGAAACTCCCATCCAGTACTACTCTGTAGGAGCGCGCATATAGACATATATTCTGTGTGATATTAGAAGGCCAAGAAGCTAAGGTTAGGTAGAAGGACAGGCCCGTGTACTCGGTGTGTCAGGGATGCTGTTTTCTTGAGTCCTTATTTTTAAATACCATTTTTTAAAAAAATAAAAATTAAGGTTATGTATCTAAGAAAAGTTATTAGGGTAGGATTAGTGCACTATGAATGAATGGAATTGCTGTGAATTATTTGGGAGCATGGGTCATTAGGGCCATGGCACTGGGACCTACTTCACGGTACAAAAAAACCTTTTCCTTTTCAGCCTTCTTCCCTGCTGATTTTAGCATTGCTTTCTTGGGTCTTAGCAATACTAGGATATTTGAATTAGAATTAGCTGTTCTGGAATGGCTTCCCATGTGGAGGAGGGTCTATTGTGAAATATATGTGGGGTTTTTGTTTTCTTTCCTTCTTTCTACTTTCCATTACAGACCTATTACTTTTCTTAGAAGTACACACTATTCCCAAATAGAATTTGTTACTATTTCTGAATACTGTGTCCTGCTGATACAGAGCAGCCACAGTAGCTACTCTGAATTCATTTCCTTGTGTAGTCAAGAACTTCAGTGTATATATTACTTACTTCACACACCTGTATTCAAGAAGATGATGCACGTGCAAGCTGTTCAGTGCCCAAACCTGCTGAAAGCTGTAAGATACTAACTTTGTGTAAAGTCTTCAGAAGTTGTAGATATTAAAACCAAAGAAGACTGCTGAGCATGCGTATGATTTTTTTTACCCCCAAAGGCTTATAATTTGGACAGATACATCCCTGATACAAACCTCCCTGCATCCCTGCCAAATTTCAAGTCTGATGTTTTAGAACAGAGCTATTCAAAGCAAATGCTTCTAAATTTTGTTTGCGCAGCCAAATTCTTTTTTTTTTTTTCTTGTGTTCAGATCCACCTGAAACAGTTGTTTTGTTTCCACCACCACCACCCCACCACCACCCTTTTAATTTTGGCCGGTATGTGGTAGGAACAAACACCTCCAGCCCAGTCTCAAAGTAAAGCTTGGCAAAGCTGTCTCAGCTGAAGATAGCTTCCCTATATGAGGAGAGCTGATTGCACCACCTGTTAAAACATCAGTAATACTGTAAGTTGTGACAAAAAGCAGCTCACAGGTTGACAGTTTGGGGCCCTGGACCCCAGTACTGCTGGAGTTACTCTGCAGGTTATTTTCTGAACGTCGTTGACAGAACCTGTCCCGTTTGTGTGCTCCCAGATATGGGGTTCAAGTGCTGGAGTGCGTAACCTGGTCATTGCAGTGTAGGCTGCATGATTCTCTGGCTCAAGAAATGAATTATGCAAACTAAAAATACCTGAGTTTCAGGAGTTTTCTCTCTGAGTTTCAGCGTTTTCATATCTTTTGAAATGGCCAACATGGCAGGCGCTGTTAATGCAGAGTTGCTACTTCTTCCTCCCCATCTTCTCAGTCCCTCTGAAGTTTTAAATGAGTTTCAAAAGTCTGAAAATGGTTTTAACGTTGACATTATTTGCACTCTGCAGCTGTTTCCATCAAAGAGTTTGTCATTTCACTAAAGTTTCAAGAAAACAATTTGATGTTCATGCCCTCTTTTTCCCTCCTTCCCCTTTAGCCCTCTGAACTGCTGCACATTCTGCCCCTGAGTGGTTTGACCAGTAAAAGCTGAAAGAAAATCACTGTTCTTCAGGAGACACAAATTTCTTGCAAGTTAGCACAGGATTTCCAACTCTGGATGAAACCTTACAGCAGTTTGTCCAGAAGTTGCTCAGTAGCCATCTGTATCGGCACTGCTCTGCTCCCTGGGTGTCCAGTAGCAGGTTGCCAAGCTGACTTGCTCAGCCAGCTCTGGACAATCGGGCTCCGAGCGGGCTTTGTCAGAACCCTTCCCAGGAGGTAGAGCTTTGCAGCGAAACTTGCACACCTCTCCCGATCCGTGTCACCAAGCTCTCGTTTGGGAGCCACACCTGGGTAAATGCGTACAGTGCTGAACCTCAACCCTGCGAACCTGGATAAGCCAGGCTTGATGCACTCTGGACTGTCTCTTCGCTTTAGTGAAAGGGAAAAAGATAGTTGTGGTGGCGATGGCTAGCTGGTCGGCTTTCTGGTCCTTAGCAGGCTGGCCCAGCTGTAAAGCTGAAAACAAGAATCAACCTTAACTCTACTGATGTAAGTGCAGGCAGAAGATGAGGAGTCTTAAAAGCTGTACTGTTTTGACTGCAATGACATTTTAAAATAACTCTGTTTCCCATTGATTTGTACACAATTATTCAAGTATAAAAGACCTCTATACCACTTCAACAGCATCTACTCTCAAGCCTGTGTTTGGCAGATTAATAAAATAATCACATACTGAAACATTGTCATCTATCTGGATTAACTTTCGGGTTTGTGACCGGAGCCTGTGAAGCACTTGTAGCATGTCACTGAAGTGGGGTCTCGCTTCAGTTGCTGCTCCTTTCCAAACGCTCCTCTTTGGTTTGGTTTGCGCTCATTGCAGCACTGTTGGTGCTTTGCAGGCTCCACCGTTGTTACAATGGCAGATGTTATTCGGTGGATATTTCAGCTGAGGTTGCTCTTTTTTCGAGTGGTATGAACTCAAGTGGAAAATCCTTAAGAGAATTACTCAGCATATAACACTCCTCATGGTCATCAGTTGCAGAATTGGGACCATAATTTACACAATTAACTTCATTAATCATGAAATGCAGGACTTAAGGTTCCCGGGATATCAGGTCTTCTGCACAGAGTATCATTTACATTTATTTTGTATGTAACGACAGAGAGCCAGCTCCACTCTTTATCAGAACCGATAGGAGATGAAGACAAAAGGCTTCTGTCGTCAAGACCTGGATTTGTACTTAAGCCCCAGGTGTGCCCTCAGGTTCTCCAGCATGATCACTCTATGTGTAGCTACAGTGGTTTGCGACAGGTGTGATGTCCAGTAGCATTTAGGAAAGAAATTGGTGGAAAATACAGCTGTGAAAATACAGCTCATCACACTCTCAGGTCTTGACTTTTGGTGGGTGCAGCTGTACAGTCTTAATTTTAGCACTTACGCTTGGTTCTGTTGAAGAGAAAGAGCTAGCTCCGTTAGGTTAAACTTGGAAATACGCAGACGTTCTCACACATCTGAAACATGCAGTGAGGTTCTTTTACAATCTACATGTTTTCTGTCAGAATTGGTCCATTGCCTTAGGAAGGTCAACCCAGCTTTTAGCTGGAAATTTATCTTAAATGATGTCGAAGGATTTAGAAACAATTTAGGAGCTATAGCTCAAATAGGAAAAAGGGCCTTGAGGTATTTCTGAGCTCTGAGTTTCTCCCTCCCACTCAGCTAGTTTTCCATCCAGAGTGTTCAATTTCCCAGGCTTTGGCCCTAGTATGTTTTGATATATAAATCTAAAAAGCCTTTTAATTAAATGTGTGACTAAGTAATCACCCAGTTCTAAAGTACACCATTTAGGGATGAGTGGATTTCTGTTTAAATTGGGGGAAGCCCAGCTGCTTCTTTCTAGCTTTCCAGAAAGTTGCTTGAAAAGCTGCGTGTTGCTAACACAGCACTGCTTATAGGTTGATATATTTTTGCAGAGCGTATCCTTACTTACACTTTTAAACAATCGTAGCCTCTTAGAAATTGTGTTTTTACATTAAACACTGGTAGGAGAACATATTTTGAGATCTGCTTAAATTTTAGGAGTTGAGTCGATGAGGTCTGTTGCTGTTACTAGAGATCTGCTTGCACGTATGATAAGGTTTGAGGGTGCTATCGTATACAGCAGAATTGTTTTTATTGACTAAAAATGTCAGGAAGTATTTTCCTTGAACTCTGTACATTGACCTTCAGATGGAAGGCACAGATTCATTTTTTGACTGATCTTTTATAATATTCTCGGTGTAATCTTGAATTGTTTTTGTTTTCGCCCCTCATTCTTTTTCATTTTAACTTAAAAACATAGAAGTCTGTTGCCGGAATGTGTTCTGTTGAACCAAAGCATTGCTTCTGTAGCTGCAAGCCAACGAGAAAGGGAATTATTTCAGCACAAGCCTCATCTGGCATTAGAAAGCAGGTTTTGATGAAGAAACAGCCATTAGAGGCGTTGTTTGTCTTATTGTTAAATACACTTATGTACCAACTTTTTGGCTCTGAAGAGTTTTCCCCAAGTTTCCTCACACATATGCAACTTACCAAAATTGCATGGTTCAGAAATACATTTTTACGCTGAAACATCCAAACAATTTACTGCTGTGTCTGTGACCCCGCAGGTCAGAGTCTGTTCTAGGGTTCCCCACAGTAGCTCATGTTGTCCAGAATGGCACTTTTGTGTTGCTAAGCTCACTGTGTACAGTATCCAAAGTGGAATTCAACATTAAATCTAAAGTTTTACACTTAGAAACATTTATTGTGTGCATTTTTATGAAAAATAGTGCAAGTTGCATGTTTCTGACAGTTCTGTGTTTAAGTAGGGTATCTAGAGCTACTTGTTTATCTCTGGCTTGCTTTGTCTTTTATTTCTGGTTCTTGTAGCAGCACCTCCATTGTAAAAATTTTGCAGTCTTCGGGGGTCAGATGGGCACAGTCCCAATACTGGACTGTGCTTTATGGGACACAGTAGTTAATATAGCTACTCTTGCTTGCTCCCCATACTTTGTTTTAAAAAAAAAAAAAGAAAAAGAAAAACAAACTCTTAGGACTCAATCTTCCAAAGAAGACTAAATTTAGTTTCTGAAGCTATATATATATATATATATATAAAAACCTGTGGCTTTGACTATTGTTTCAGATTATACATCTTTTTTTTTTCTCTCCCCAGGGCCGATTACTGGAAATCTCAGCCAAAAAAATTCTGCGATTACTGCAAGTGCTGGATAGCAGACAACAGACCTGTACGATGGTCTACCATACTATGTCAATGATTTTGAAGTACTAGGAATTTGAATTACAGGCTTTTAACATCACTTTTGATAATAATCTATTGATGCATGAAATTTGCTTTTAAAAAATGCCTTTGTAATACTTGTGATATTTAAAATATATTATGTGAGAGCCACATACCTGCGTACAAGATGGTGTGTGCTGTTCTATTTGGCAGTACAGATAAGAACTGAAATACCTGACCCTGCTTTTTCTTCAGGTTCTGTAACTTAACATTTGATCTGTCTTGAAACTTTGTCTGTGCCTGTTCCTAGCCTTCATATGCAAGTAGAAAGCAAAACCTGGCATACATACTGTTTATATATGGTAGGCCTGGTACAGCCAGCACTATAAGCATTTAAAGCAGGTTTCTTTCATTTCACACAGCCCACAGAAATGTTAGTGGGTTACAGAAAGGTGTTTCTGACTTGCACATGCCTTTTGCAGACTACCAGGCCCATTGGTTTCTTACTTAGAAAGAAGTTTTGCATTCCTGACTCGATGCCAGGGGAGCTCCTGGAGCTGTGCTTCATCTGGCTTACGGTTAGATACCTGCAGTTTGGAATGACACGTGTGAGCTAATTGGTTTAGGTTTCTTGTAGTCAGTGAAGAGAAATACATGTTAAAGGCGGGGATTTGGGTAAATTATAAAGTCTGTCTTTAAATGAGATGAATCATCCCCTGGATGTACATCCTCTGCACATCGGTTCATGCAAGGTAATTCTAGGGTTACTAGGCCAGGCTTAGCGACCTAACATCTGCACACCTAAATGAGTTCAGATGTTTTTTGTGAGAACCACATGAGGACTTCCACTGTTGTACCTGTGGAGCTTCTGAACGCCTTCCAGTTCCTACTAGCTTCACTCTTTCTGGCAGCTTTTTGGCTTGGGGACTGTTCTGTTGTCCTTAGTTACCCAACTCTCCCACTTTGCTTTTTCCTCTCTCTTTCTCTCTCTCTCAGATCTGTGGACCTGCATACTAGTTTAAGTTCATGGGATATTTGTGGAGCGTAGCATAATCTAATTAAGGACCATAGCTAATATTTGGAACACTAAATAAGCCATGTGGTTTTTAAAAGTTTGCATGAAAACAGAGAGGGTAAAAAAAAAAAAATCAAGGGATGATACTTGGAAGGATAGCATGGAGAGGGAGCCCAGATTCCCTGTTACTTGTCTCTAATATGTGTGCTGGACAGTATTATTTGAAAATTTTAAATCTTACAAATACAGACTATGAAATTTTATGATACCATTTTGGAGTGTTACAGATTTTTCATAATTTTGATGTTGAATGTTTCTCAGTGTTCCTGAATTCCTATAGCCATTTTATAGCTGTAGTGTTTGCTGTAAGTGTTTTCAGAACAGGTTACATTTAGGCTTGTTCAGCTAAGTTTAGTCTAACTAGATTTTAACTAACTAAAATTAAGTGAATTAAAATTGTATAATACGTATTATTTTTCTTGGTTTTTTCTCACTTTGAAGAGCATTGAGTTTCATGAAAGAGGAAAGAATCATAAAGAAAATGTGGCAAAAAGAATTAGTGAGGTAACTCAAATATCTTATTTGCATGAATGCTTATTTTTAATCTCTTTCATTATCAGACTTGTTTAATTTATTCTCTTGGGTTTTTTGTTTTGTTTTAGATTAAAAAGAAAAGTTTGGAAAAAGCAAAAGAAGAAGAAAACATGTCAAAAGAATTTGCAGCAATGGAGGAGGCTGCAATGAAAGCCTATCAAGAGGATTTGAAAAGGCTTGGAATTAAGCCAGGTAGTTCATATAGCTGCCAAATGATTAAAGACAGAATTGAAAGAATATTGAGTAGGAAAGTTTTTTCTTAAATTAGGTTTTAGGAACATGAGAGGAGGCCTCCAGGATTGTGTTTGCTCATTTAAAAAAAGAAAAAAAAAAAAAAAAAGGAGTCTGCAAATTGCCAGTAGTAGGAAGTTGCAGTACAGAATGTTTTCGGCTACGCTATCCTCTGGTCCATGGAACAATACAATTTGGAGTAGAAAAATTAAACAATGTGATAACACATGGTGCTTTGAATCAGCAGTGCAGCTTCCCTTAGTTTATGTTTCATTTTTGCCAGTTGGAGACAAAAGTACCTATTGAGTAGGAGAGTTTGGGTTCCCACTGGTGTCAAACAGTGGAGATGAGAATCTCGTACGCAGCTTGCGGTTCAGCAAGTACCTTTGTTCTGTCCACATGAAGACATATTATCCTTTAAAAAAAGTTTGTAGTTTCAAGCTCCTGTAGAAGCTATCTTTTTCATAACTCTTTTAGGTTTTGTTGTTGTTTAGTTAGAGCTTGTTGGTCCTTCCAGTTTTTCTCTTTAAGTTACTCATCTTTTGATATTTAGACTTTCTTATGACAATATAGTATTGCTACAATGCAAGATGCTTTGAATATAATCTTTTAAGTTTACCTGCTACGAGTGTAATACTAATGAGTGAAAATACTCATAGGAACAAAATTTCCTATTATTTGCTATTGCTCAAGAGTGACTAATATTTAAACTCAGGTTATTACTCTTTTTTAAAAAGGGAGTATTATTTTCTTTAAGATGATGTAGGTCCCAGTTCGACACAGAGTAAAACTCAGAGTAACACAGTGGAAACTAAAGGAAAGAAAGAAAAGAAAGAGAAGAAGGAAAAGAAGGAAAAGAAAGAAAAGAAAAAAAAGACACCTCAGGACACCTCGATGCCACCAAAAATTGAAACGAAGGAGTGGGTGCAAGGATTTTCTCCCGAAGGCTATACATATTACTACAACACAAGAACAGGAGGTAAAAACTAGTGAGGAGCAAATACAGATATAAATTGTGTATAAATGAAAATTATTAAAATGGGAACAATTAGATGGAGTTTTGATGTTTAACATTCAAGACTTAGGAATCCAGAACTTCAGAGGGGTTTTGCTGTTTGTTAACAACGGAAGAATGCAGTAATTCCACAGTTTCTGGAAATGTTTAGCCTTTCAAAGGTTAAGTATACAAAAGATAGCTGTGTTCTTCCTAAAGAAGCTTTCTGATCAGGAATGTGAAATAAATTGATTGTGCCCAAGTAAATAAGAGCAGTTATGGACTGGTGTCTGATTGTTTCTTTCCACATTTACCAGATTTACCTAAATGACTGACTTCTGTTCAGGAACTATGTGTTATGATCTACTTTAGAGCATAAAAGCAACCCTCTTTTATGATTAATGAGAATATTACAAACTGTTTCTTATAAATTTAAGGATTTACATTAGTATTTACCATAGTCTTTCCTCGTACAAGATAACTTCCAAAAGGTAAAAATCTTGTGTGTGTCTAGTTTCTTCTGGCCTATGCTACCCTTTAAAAAAAAAACCAACAAACACCTTTTTTGTACCAAAAGTCCAGTATCTGTGTATCAGCCATAGTTTAATGGAGTCTGGAAGGTGGTTAGTCCTGGTAAAGCCAACTGTAATTATGATACTTTGGTTTATTGTTCATACCATAGTTTGATCAAGGATGATTTATATTCCTTTGAGGTGTATCTATATTAGTTGTTTTCATGTGTGCACACACCAGTGTCATAACCCTTTAGACCTGTTTTTTCTAAAGATTATTAAACATAAACAGGATTGAATGATGGGTGAAATATGTTTTTGTTTTTAAGAATCACAGTGGGAGAAACCTAAAGGATTCCAAGGCAACTCTCAAAACTCACAAACGGTAATCAAATAATGTTGTTCATCCTTTTCTTTGTCCTTGTAAACATTTATCAGAAATAAGCTAGGCAATTTGCAAGTCTTCTGATTGCAGAAGATAAATTGCTCTCAGTAAACTTAGGAAAACATAATTTGAATATATAGAATGTTTTATGATAGACTTGATGAAACTTGAAATTTTACTATACAAATCTTTTTTGGCTAATTTGTTTATCAAGGGGAGAGAAGTGATAGTGGTGGTTGTGTTTTTGTACTTCAGCCCATAAAATTGAAACCTTTTGTGAATGAAATGTAATTAAAAAAATTAAATCTTATACATTTGAAATAGTTAAGACTCCTTTATCTTAGGAAACATTGAGATTGCATTGTCACATAGTTAAAAAAGAGTGCCTATTTTTTGTATTTGCTTTAGGATACAGTTATGTGATAATTTGTCTTTTTCCTATGTTTCTTAAGGTCATGGAACCGATGTGCAAGCACCTTTTAGCATATTACTTTACTTTCTTATTTAAGGCACAGGAAAACTTGCAGAATAGTCCAAAGACAGAAAGCTTTCTTCTTATTATTAATGGGCTTTCACCTGATACTTACCACTCCAGGATTTTTGTGCTTCACAACATTAAAAATAGGATTTTTACAACACTCCTGCGAAGTGATGTTACGTTTTCCCATTTTCACGATAGGTGTCATATATACAGTATGATTTAAAGTCAGTTTTGCTTGCTAATGTTGGATTTTATGTTAGAGATCAAAAAAAACCTGGCTTTTCCAGAGTGTTTAACATCCTGTAGCTCTATGTTGTTGCATCTCAGAAGGTAGCCTATGCTTGGTACTGGTTTACTTATATAGTCAGAGGAGGAAGTGGTTATAATTGTGTATATTTTTAGGCAATTGAATTAATTCACAAAGTGTACGTGAAGTGTTGTCTGTATTCCATCTCTTGTTAAGGCAGTGTTTTATCTCCAAAATGCAGTCTTTTTCCATCCAGTGCTCATTCCTGAGAGACTGCACACTTCATGTCAGAGCTGCCCATCACATGCTACTCTGGCTTTCTGCTTCCTTTATCCTGTGGTTTTGCACAACTTCTTAACCAGCACTTCAACTTTATCTTTTTAGTCAAGGCGTAGCTTTGCAATATTTATAAGCCAGTCTTACTGTAACCTTCCACTGAAGGAGATGGTCCTGTGACTAATCTTTATGGTCCTTGGTGCATATTTGCCCTGACAGTGAACTAGTTCAGGGAGTGAAGGCATCAGAGTTTAGGTTAGTGCTTTGTAGGCTTATTTCCTTGCTGTCAGCTCTCTGGCTAATCAGAGAAATGCTGGTGCAGAGAGAACAGTTGGAGGAGAGAAGGAGCTCCCTTCTTGGCAACAATTTGAAGTTAGCTCATCTCAGCTATATGATAAACGCAGACCTTCAGCCACAGCTATCTCTCTGATGCCACGTAGCCGTATTTTGCCATTCCTCCCTCACCCTGCTTGGTGACTTTGTGGTGTCTTGAGTTATTTTCGCTATTGCTATAAACAAGCATTTGATTGCTCCCTTATTTAGTCTGAACTAAAGATATTGGGAACATTCCAGATCTCTTAACGAGGACTCACTGCCCAGAAATTAAAGGGCGTGCTTGCAATATGTAGTGCAAGCGTGAGTGAATTCACAGGCCCTCCTTGTTTTACGGCACGTTAGCTTGCTGCTCAGACTTCCTAAGAGGTGGAGATAACAGAGTAACGAAAAGGCATGTTGAAGACTACCTATAAGTTTAGTTAGATTGACATTATGGTTGTTAGCATTTATGTAGTAGGATACTCAGTGTGCCTAGCATCAAATACCTGCTGAAAACCTCTAAGAACCAGATCTAAAATGCTCAGGATCTAACTCTAACAAAAAGGATAGGTTCTACTTAAGACTAGGTTTTTGTCCTTTTTCTGCTTACATAAAATAAATATTCCTTTTGCTTCTTTTGTTGACAGTAGCACACTGAAACTTTTGAGAGCTAAACCTTGAGGAAACTTGCTCACTGAAGGCTTTCTTGCCTTTGCCTGCTCTGAACCTACTGTTAGAATTTTTCCTGTTTACAGAGCAGGTGCGAGAACTTAAACTTCTGATTTTGTCGTGTTTTTTAAAAAACGACAGTTTTAATAGAGTATTAAGCAAACGTATAGGTATGTGTGCAAAAGCCTATCTATATGTGTATGTGTCTGTATACACAGACACAGACATTTATAAATGCAAAAATAATGTATGGTGAATCTGCATAGATCTTCTGCCTAATACAGGGGAGCAGGCAGTATTTGTTCACTTAAGGAGCAGTGAAGTAGTTCTATGTGTAAGTGTTGATGAAAATCAGATTCTTAAGATGTTAAGTTGTGGGTAGTGACTGATTATCTAGCTGTGGCTGATTCTGCAAAACATCTTTATTTTAATTACACATCCACAAAGATGTACCAGCAACTTCTGCCACATTTCATATGTATTTATTAATCAGGAGGGACGAACAGTGCTTTGTTGAAATTGATGCTTTACTAAAGAAGTAAATTCATTGGCATGCTTTCCTGCAAAGTTTGATTCTTCAATTCTTTTGGGTGAAGATCCATTTTGCGGTAAATTTTAGAACGGTTTTTTTGTTTGTTTATGTTTAATTTGTGATAGTATTTATTGGTATTAGTTTTCTGTAGCCCTCACAAAACCCTGAGTCTTCCAGAGGAATTTTTTATCAATCTCTACTAAAGACAGTGACACAAACAGGAAATTACAACCTCAGGGGTGATTACTTTTGGAAAATAAAAAATGTGTAAAATAATGGCCTATATAATAGTTTGAACCGTGTGGCAGCATTTACTATACTGGCTCATACTAATTACCCACTGTTTGAAAAAAATTGTGTACGTGCATTTGCAACATTTTAAGTTAAGCAATTCAATCTCATTTGAGTCGAAGGGAATGTTTTCTAACAACTTTAGGGGTTCAAGCTTTAAAAGAGCTTTTTTTTTATCACAAACAAAAAATACTCAAGGGTTGAATAGTCTTATAAGTGATGCTTTGACTGATCCTTAAAACTTTTTTTAATTAGCTCCTGTATCTTTTTCTTAGGCAGCAGAGTGGGTAGAAGGTGTCACTGAAGATGGTCATACCTATTACTATAACACGCAAACAGGAGGTAAGGAGAGCTTGTTTTCCAGTTAAGCTCTTGTTTCAGAAGAGAAGGTTTTCAGAGAAGCACTTTGTTTTGCAAATAACTGCATTTTAAGGCCGTTACTAAGTTTTGTATTTTTTAAGCTGCTAGCTTAGTTGAAATATACTTGCTGCTTAAGTCAGTGCTGGCTTTATAGCTGTATTGTCAGTGTGTATACATTTGTGCTTCATAGGTTTTTTTATGCATTCAACTTACAACTCTAAACTATGGGTTCTTCTTTTCTACATATATATTGAAATTATAGTTTGGAAACCAGAAAGGGGCAGGACTTTGTTTTGACAGGTATGTAGGACTGTATAAGAATGTCCTAAACTTTGCCTCTTGCTAACATAGCATTGATAAGAGTCCAGAATCTTACCTCCTACTTCTTTTACTCTTTTTTTTCCCTAGATGGGGAACTTCGTGGTAAGTCCCTCAGAACAGACATCTGTTTTCTAAATCTGTTTGAATCATTTTAATGTCAATGATGCCTCTCTGGAGAGAGGTGATTTTATGCTGGCTATTAGTTTTCCTTCTGCTGTTGGGTATGAAGTGGCATTCCTAACAATGCCAAGAATAGAAAAAAAACCAAAACCTTTCAGTTTTTTGACATGCCGCTCCCCTGCCCAAATGATTTGTGATTTTTTCTTTTTAAAGGGAGAGGAGACGCTGGTTATTTTTAAACATTGCTTTCTAAGTTCAGATACATTTTATGCCTTTGGTTGTGGTGTTTTTTAAAGTTCTTCATGGACACATGAAGAATGTCTTTCTAATCATCATATTTGGTAAAATTTTGGCTTGTGAGATTTTAAAGTGATCCCTTGCTTTTATATAACTGTAAGTGTCTTGGAAATGCTTGAAAATTACTTGTCAGTTCTGTTAACGCTAATCCCATCCTCTGAAGGCAAGACAAATTTTTAACCGGGGGGAAATAGTCGTAGTGTCTCATCTCAGGCATGTAACTTAGGAGACAGATATCTCCAGGCTTAGCCCTGCGAGTCATGCTTTGGAAGGCTGCACCTTACTCCACTGGCTGTATGTGGCACCTAGGAAAGTGAACTTTCTCAGTTCCTAGTCTAAAGCTAGATGACAGCAGTACCCTTAAGAGACTGTTCTGTTCATGCAAAGTCAGTCATTGCCAGTTTCTTACACCTTTATTTCTTCAAGATACATCTAGGCGCATACCTGTTAAGTGTTGTTTTCAGTTAGGGATTTCTTTGGCAGTAGGCAAAATAATTGGAAAAATAGTAGTTTTATTACGTTTGAAAGCTTATATAAAATTATAGATTGAAAGTTGGTGTACTTTTGCCTTAGTGTTACTAAAATCAGTTTTAAGACCATTGAGTCAACTTTTACTTAAGTATTTCCTCTCAGTATGTTTACTGAAATACTACCTTTTCATTGAAAATGAGGTCATATCCTGTACATACTCTCAGGTCTTTTCAGATCGATGTTTGTATTTCCTTGTTTGCGTGACAGCTCTTCAATTAGAGACCTAATGTTACCAAGCCAAGTAGCACGGGGAGGGGGTTTATCTGCCTGGACTGCTGAGGCTTGCAGTTATTGTTCTTTATGTTATCCTGTCTTTGTAATCAATGGACAACCCACATCAAATGGACACCTCGAGAGGGCAATTTGTCCTGTGTGAGGATGAGAGGGACCACAGTCTTGTGGACCACAGTTCACTGTGCGTGATATTTTCCTTAAAGCGCTAATTAAAACAAGCTTTCTCAACAGTGAACTCAGCTGTCATGACTGTATCTCTGCTAGGAAGTGAAATGTTATCTTTCTGTTTATGTTTATTACTAGAAATGTACCAAAGGCTAAAACCTTGTGCTAAATTATTTGCTGTATTTTTGCATAAGGCAGCACTGCTCCTGAAAGGTAATGTTGTCAAAGCAATAACAAATCAGAATTGGAAACATAAATAATGTGGTTGTTCAAATATCTTGGACAGTATCCACATGGGAGAAACCGGATGGTTTTGTTTCATCTTCAAACGAGAAGAGTCAATGTGACAAGCATTCTGAAGAGCTTGCAGAAACAGATTCCAAAGCATCTGAATCAGACTCAGAAGACAGTGAAAATGAAGCACAGAGTTCAGAAACAAATTTCAAGGTAAGTTTTCTCTTCAGATTTATTTTACATAGAGTATTAATTTTCTAGCATAAGATGATTTGTCTTTTATCTCTTGTGATAGGCTGTACTCATTATAATGAGGTTAAACTGTATGACTGAAAGTAGAAGTTTGCTCTTGTTTGAAAGTAAAATGAATCTTTATTTAATTATTTGGCCCATTAGTGGCACTGTTCCAGAATAGAAAGCATGGTCTTTCCTTCAGCCCACCAGAAGTAGTTTGAATTCTCCACGAAATGTCATGTTCTGTGAGAATGGTCACTGTCATCTCGCTGAAATAACCCACAAAATGGTCTGGATTTCAGTGTGAGGACGACTTCAAACCTTCATTGGTAAATGTAACTGCCAAGAGACCTTTAGGGAATGCTTTTGACTGAATATGACATGGTTGTAGTTTCCTTATTGAGAAAAACATTGGCAGCACATGGTACAAAATCTGCATCGATTATATATTTTTGTCTTCAGATTTAAACCTTAAGATAAAGGGTGTGATTATGGCTATGATGGTTTTTCTGAAACTGGTAGTTCAGAACAGGCAGAGAGAGTTTAAATATAAAATGTATTAATGGACAGGTGTTAATTCTAAAATATATATTTTTGTATCACTGTGCATCATTATAAACTACTACCAGGTATTAGCTGTAAAGTGTGTGTATCTGCATGCACAGAAAGCCATATGTGAATTTTTGCTCTCCCTGCCTTTTTTTTTTCTTTAAGACATGCTAAGCTTTGTTTTTAAGTAAGTTTGTATTGGCTACTTCTTGCTAACTTCAGCCTTGATAGATGGGATTTTCGAACTTTAATTTTTTGTAACGTTTAAGATTTTTTTTCAACTCTGTATGCGATGAAAGCTCAAGGAGAAAAATTTAAAGATTTTATTACAATATGAGTTTATTGCTTCAAGTTACTCTTGGTTGAAAAGTATGAATAGTAGATAATAGTAAATAAAAGATGTAAAATAAAGCTACATTGTGTTTTTATTTAGGCATTTTTGCTTAAGGTGGGTTTTTTCCTCTTTAGAGGAAAGGAGGTAATGGTGAAGAATCAGAGGAAGGGAAAAAATCTCCCAGAGCTAAAAAGTTAAGTCCGTATGGGAAATGGCGAGAAGTTAAGCCAGAAGAAACTGTTGATAAAGAGGACAGTACATCAGCTTCCCAAGAAACCCCTAGTGATGCACCTAACAAGACCAACCCTTATGGAAAATGGAAAGCAGTTAAAGAAGAAGAAGAAGAAGAAGAAGATGAAGAACCATGGTGAGGATCTTTTTATCATAGTTAGTTTCATAATACTTGTTTCCAGAATACGTGTTTTCAAGAGCTGAAGCTTTTGCTTCTGAATTCTGGCAAAATTAGCACAGCAGAGCATGGAAACGTAGCCCAAATACAGTTCTTTCAACAGTGACTATTTTAAGTAATAGCTCTCCATGGTGGATAGTGGTGGTGTTTTGGTTTTAGTGTGGAAGTTCACCATGAGTACAAAGTAAATTAGGTGATTTAAAGGATCGTTGTCGTCCGTCATTTTTCTCGGAGGCTGAGTATCAACTATTTAAATGTAGTTACTCTAAGCTTATGTTTCTTAACATTGTCTCCTTCAACAACCTGGTTCAGCTGCCTCTGGAGCTCTTGTGACTCTTTTTTCAACTGCTTCCAGTCTTGGAATGGCACAGGCAGCTTTCTCAGAGCCTCCAGCTTCCAGGCTAAATTCTGTTTCTTTCTGATGAGTAATTAGTTGGGCTAAGTCTGCCTGGAGTTCAAGATCTATCTTGATCTTCTAGGACCACCAGCAACCTTATCTTGATCATACTGGGTTAGCATTGCTTTGAATTAATTCCTATGGGATCAGTAGTTGCTGACATAATGAGTATGCTTTTTTAGACTCTGAGCAATTTCTACCTAAGCCTGGTATGTTTGGCTGAGTTACTTCCACAAACAGTGAGTTATTTCACACTTTGTGGTGTTGTACTAACTCTAACTGTTCGCTTGAAGGACGCAGCCTAGAAGACACTTCAAATTTTTTGTCTTGCTTTCATCCAGTATTGCAGTAAAAGACTTCTGGTTCAACTGTTTTTCTTGTTCCCTAATTTCCCTCATTTCAAAACAAAGTCAAGCAAAACCAAAACAAAATCTACTACAACCTTTTCTGCTGTCACTATGGGTAAGTCCTGGAGGCTCTTACAATGTGGTGGGAGACACCGTCTGTAATGATTTAACTAAGGAGATGAAAGACAAAACGTGTAATCTAGTTAATGCCAATTTTAAATCTGGAAGCCATCTCTCTCTCCCACGTCCAACCGATGTACTGCAGATGTTTTCATGACATGCATTTGATCAGGAAGTTTGTTTTGTTTTGTTTTGCTGCATAATGCCTGAGATGGCTCATTTTTTTGTGAAGCATGCTGTCTTTTATGGCCAGTTTCTTGTTGTGGGGCCCTCTAGGAGTCTGGAGAAATTAGGTTTCAGAGAATGAAAACAGTCTTTTCCCACATACTCGCCCAATTCTCCAGCATTTCAGTTCTAAATTATTCAGGAGATAGAGTTTTGACACTGTTCGACTAAATTAAGCACTGATATACTTCCTTGGAGATGATGATGTTCACATAACACCTCCTGTATTGGACCAGCTAACCCCTCCTTGACTCCAGAGCTGATAAATTCTTTCAGGTTTTTGGAAAGCACTGTCCAATAAAAAGTGCTTTCAGCTACTGAACCTTATATATCAGTCTGTACGTTAATATACAGGCTTGAGATAAACACACATGTAAATAAGACAAATGCAGTTGTTCATTATTTACTTTAAATTGAGACTAGGCACAGTGCCAACCGCTTTCAGGAGGTTTACGTTTTCGGGATACTGCAACAGTCACATTTTCTTGACTTGCTTGACTTGGAATCATTCTCGTGACTCTTGTTTGGGTCCTCGAGCTGATCGATGTCTTCCTTGAAGCACAGGACCTGAAACTAGGTATAGTACACGAGCTGACGTCAGACTAACACTCAGTAGTACTGCAAGATTTCTTGTATGGATTGGCCAGGAATACAATGTGTATCTCTTTGCAGCAGTGTTTTGCTGGTTGGATTCCTGATGGACTTGTGGTTTAGATCATTTTCTGCGAACTGTTCGGTTGTCCTCCATTGTATGTTTGTGCCACAGGTTATTCTTGTAGAACACAGTGTTTTGCTGTTGACCCCTTAAAACCGATTGGTCACTTTGAGACGATGTCTTTGATTTGTTCAGATCAGTATTAGCTGTGATCCTGTTCTCCAAAGCTGCTTCTCCCAACCTGGGGTCACTGGCTGATTCGGTAAGCCTGTTCTCTGTTCTGTTGTGCAGACCCTCAAGGATGGATGCTAGCGGAAAACTACTCAATAGCTTTTGGGCAGTGAACCATTGCTAATTACTCACTGACTACTGTCTTTCAACATTCATAAATTTACACACATGCAGCCCTGTTGTCTTTTGCAGGACTATTTAAATGATGAGTGCCAGGGCCATGCTATAAGCTCTGTACAGAATAGGGTCTTAGTTTTTTACTTTTTACCGCAGCCCACACAGAAGAAACAAAGAACATGTTTTTTTTTTTCCTTGATCCCTGTCATGATAATGATCTTGGCTAGGAGACTGCATCTAGCTCAAAGCTGCTTTGACAATTAAATATGGATGTTACTGTCTGCAGTACACCGTGTTGTTTTCTCCATGTAGATTAACCCTTTTATGTTTTCCTCTCTTTTCTCAGTGAAAAAGTGGACCTGGAGCTTCCTAGTACAGAGAGTGACAATCTACCGCCTCCAGTGCTAGAGGTTCCAGAAGATGCAACAGTGATATTTAAAGAGAAGACAGTCACCTCCCTTGGAGACCTGACAGAAGGGGTGCCAACATTTAAAAAGAGGAAATTTGAAAATGGAAAATCTAGAAACCTAAGACAAAGACTAAGTGATCAGTAATACTTAACAAATCATTTTAGATTCTGTTTAAGCTAGAGTGAATCAAAAGTTTAATATTTTAAACAGGCTTTTATAAAGAAAATGTTGGATAGAAATTAAGGATTTATAGGTATTAAAATATGTGAGTTGTAATATTTTTTTATTTTATTTTGATGTGATTGATTGTGGAATGGAAGTTTGTGTTATATTACTTATGCAATATTGTAAATACATTTATTTTTTATTTTAACCATGCCATCTAAGTTCGATTTGCTCTGTGTATGCTGTTTCAAATACATTGCATAAGGTTTTTTACTCCTTTTCTAAGTATGGGAGAATGTAGTAATCCTTAATCTGGCAAAAATGATGCAGACCTTTTATTTTTACAGAGGAACTGGATCAGTGGCATGTACTAGAGAGTAAAATCATCCCCCAAGATTGTTTATGTGGAGTAGTTTCCCAACTAATGAGTAAAAATACTGTGCTTACTAACCCTTGGCTAATCGCTTGCAAAAGAGTAGGTGGTGAGACTGCCAACATTTCAATTTGAAAGCTGTTTTTAGAGGAGTTAGTCACATCAGTGCCACTCAGTCCAAATGACGCTCTGAAAAATTATTTGTGTACATGCATGATAAATGTATTAAGCCCCTGCAGAAGTTTTTAACCTGATGAATCTTAACTTTTAATAACAGCACCAGAGCCACCCCTGTTGGAGTAGATATTTCTATGGTGTGTGTCCTCCTGTTCTGTTATGCTTTATTGTTTCTCTACTTGAATTTTTCCTTCTTTTTACCTGCCAAGGGTTTGGGTGGGGTTTTTTTGGTCTTGTTTTCTTTTTGTCTCTTTCCCTGTAAAAAAAACAGTTGCCTGATGTTTTCATGAAAAAATATTCCAAAGACCTGGCCCTGCTACAGCATACAGCATGCTTTTTGAGGTTGATGGGTTTTGTCTGTTGATTATAGGAGTGTATTGAATAGTTGCAGTGTTCACTAAGCTGAGAGGGGCTAAGTGTATTGAAGCTTCATCGTTCTCAGTACCATAGGAGAGGAAAACAAAGGAGGGACAAGTAGAGCTGATGGCTGTACTGTCCGAGATGGCTTGGACATTTTCTTAAGGATTGTAGATTTGATTTCTTCACTTGGTGGGATTGGTCTGCATTCATCAAGATTCATTGGCTGCGTAAGAACATAGCTACACTCCTTGCTTCTCTAGGTATCAAACAGTGGACCGTAAAGGTTCAAACCATGACTCTGTTAAAAAATATGTCTCTGTTCCTAAAGCTCACCGTGTTTTGTTCAGGAGAGTCTCAGTCAAAAACAGAGGGTGCAGTTAAGACAGTTGTCAGAGTGCAGCTACAGCAAAACAGTTGGTAACTGCTGAGTTTGAACTTCATTGAGAAAATGACTGTTAATCTGTCAGATCAGTGGCGAAAGGAGTGCAAGACAGGGAATCTGGTTTATCATGTATTACAAAGGAAACTGAAGTCTGTTTTTCTATTCTGTGACATTTTCTCTGTGTGTAGAAGAGACTTAAGTATTGTATTTAATCCCATGCGTTTCTTTGGCTTCATCGGGGTTGTATTTCTTCTGATGCTTGTTTGGAGCAATTTGAGTTGCCTGTAATACCTAGCTCTGGATTATCATTTAGAGATGCAGGATGGGTGCTGGATGCTCTCACGGTCATAGATGCAGGAATGTGCAACGTACTCCACATGAAAGACCTCACATGCAAGGCTAGAAGAGAAATGTCCTTTCTGCTGCAGAGAGGTTGTCAGGTTTCTTAAAAAACAGGTTTTTCGGGTTTTGTTCTTACTCTTAGTTGAACACTACTCCAGCAGCTAGGAGCCTGTTCTAACTTGAAGCCTTGCTGTGTTTGTGACCAGTTTACACTCATTTCCTCCCAATTTACACAAATATTACCCTTCAGCTAAGTAGCTTTTCTTCCCCTTGAATCCATTGTGTCTTTTCTCTTTGAAATCACAGGACCTTCAGTGCTCCGCCAGCACTTCTCTTCATCCATTCCAGCCCGAGTTTGCCTTGACTCTATGTTCAAGGAAGATTAAGGCCACGCGTGATGTCACTAATACTTCCTTAGCGTATTGGAAATAACTCTTGATACATCCCTAAACCACATTTGCCTTTCACATGACTGCATCATGCTGTCTGCCATGGGTGCCCTGTGATTTCCCAGTACAACTAGCTCTTTCTACTCCTTTGCCATTGCCAACTGCTGAGTTAACAGCTGATCCCGCTTTCCGTTCAAGCCCAGGTTTTTTTTTTTACAGATTTGTTTTGTACTGTTGTACTCATCCCGCTTCTGTCATGCCAAGCCTAAAGTAGATACATTTCTTTACGATCTCTGTAAAATGATTTTATTGTTTATTAGTACAGTTTTACACAGTATTATAGTTCTTTTGTAGGCTCTGCTTTTAATATCCTCTGAGGAGGACATCTTTCCTCTTCTAGTGACGTTCCCAAAATACTAGCATCTTTCCTTAAAAATGTTTTGTCACATTGAAGTAGTCATAGGCAGTGATTTAAGGTACCTGTAACTAAATTGCTTGAGCAGATGTTTAAAAACATCTGAAAATAAAAGTGTTCGAAACTTGTTTCCTTGAGGAGCTGCTGTTGTAATATAGGAACCAAAGGTCTTTGTCAAGTACTGTGTTAAACAGACAAACCAAAACATTAGGAAAAAAGATTAAATGTTTTCTTTGTTCACTGCTAGTAAGGTTGGTGTCAATACCATACGCTTGCTTTTGCTGATGTGACTTCTAAAGCCTGCATTTCACAAATAAATACAGTGCTTCGCTGCCCACTACCTCTGAAAGTCAGTTTGAGGAGAGACCAGTCTATTCTTTGTCCGTAAGTGTAAATTATAATAAGGGCCAGTTGAATGAAATTTGATATATCCAAAGCCACTGTTTAATTTTGCACCATGCTGTCACTCAATTTCCTTATTGTGTATCTAAACCAAATATTTTCTCTTCTATACAAAAATACTGTCTTGTGTGAGATTTAAGGCAGACACTGCTTTTTCAGGACATCTGTTCTGCACAGATCTTTCTCCCTTCTGTGCTATCTCCCTGCAAAATCTTCTGCCTTTGGAATTTGCGGTAGGAATCCTCTAGGTATTAGCACAGTTACGCTCCTCATCTGCTAATCCTTCCTTGGGCTGCGCTGGCTTTTGACAAAGGAATGTTCCTTTTACTGTTTCAGAAGAACAGTGTTTTCAGAAGAAGAGTGTTTTGTTTTCTGACTAATCCATTTTCTATCATGCAGCGTGTTTTTATCTGCTTGCCTGCTTTTATTGCAAGCTCCTGGAGTGAGGACTACATCCTTGACTTTATAGGCTGTCGTAGACGTTATTAGCAATATGAGGAGTGTCGGAGAGAAAGGAGGAGTCATTGCAATTTCTGATGATTTCTTTGGTGTGGTTTTGAGCAAGTCAGTTCACTGCTCTGTGTTTTTCTTTCCTTGCCTCATCTTTCACCTGTCTCGTCTGTTTAGAAAGACAGCTTCGCAATGCGGGACGCTTAGCTTTGGTTTGTGTGGTTTTACAGTAGGGCCTGCCTGAAGTTGATGATGCTTTTAGAGGCAAACACATTGCATATACTAAAAAAGAAAATTATTTTGTTAGGCATTTTTTACGCCAGGAGCTTTGCAGAGACCTACTCAATTTGACTCAGGTTATAGAATAATCCTTGTTCCTGTTTAGGCTAAGCCAAATTCTAACACTTCACCTGGGAATTTGTAGATTGAAATCCAGACTTTCCCAATAGAGTAAAATTTGCTTTTTGTTTGACCCTCAGACAAAATCTGTGCTGCAGCATCATCCAGTCCCAATATTCAGATTTAGAAGGTGGGGCAGCTGGTCATGACGTGGGTCTCTGTTAAATTCACTAACCCGTATGTATATATACACATTTCTCCTTTTTTTTTCTGCCCCCCCCCCCGATGTTATTTCAGTGCAAATTTTGGCATCTCAGAAAGGGAGTAAAAAACTATTTCATGCTGCTTGGTTTCCTTGATTTGCTTTTCAAGTTGTGTTTCCCCTTTTTAGTACTTTTTATTATTATTGCTGTCTTCCTCAAACCGTCTTCCTCCAGTATTCCTATATATGCAAATCTACATATCACCTCTGTGCCGCGTTTCTAGCGTCCGCCTTCACCTTATCCCCTGCTCTACCGAGATCTTCGGAAAGCTTCACGTCGTCTTATGTAGGCCACCGCGTCTCCAGATCCCAGCTTGTTGCGAGCGCTTCTGCTGCCTCTTTGCATCGCGCCCTGAAGAAGTACAGCCTTACCTATTTTCAAACAATGTACAAGCTATTTCAAGACTGACTACATGTGATATTTTGATTTTCCTTGATAATTCGTTTTCCTGAGACAGATTTCATTCCATTCCTCCTACGGGGTTTGTAGCCCTTAAATCCTTTCGCTTGTTGGTACAAAAGCTGCCTGTATGCCTTCTGCTATCCGCTGCGGCAACCCTTTGGTTCTGTGCTGTCAGCCATACCTCTTCAGTCTCTCTTGTATCTACCTCTTAAGCCCTCTTACCTTCTACCTGCTAAATTATTTAACTTAGAAATTGTGTTAACCGTTTGTGTGATTAAGAAATGTAGCTTTGTGAAATGTTTCAGGATATAGCTTGAACAAAACTTTCTGTACAAAGCAAAAAGTGTTGCAAAGAATAATCTGAAAAAGGCTAAATTCGCCCAAGAGGATTCCCAGAGAGTGTCAGCAAACGCAGGTTTGATTTTACCTGTAAAAGTAGAAATAGTCTATGTTGAAAACCAGACAACAGCATTATACAGGCCATGGGCTGAAGGCAGTGGACTTCAATGGCTTGCTTAACTGAAGATACAGTGAAGAACAGTGGGGTGATTGAAAAGCGCTTGTGTTAGTTCATAAGGATTGTCTGCAAAGTTAAACATCTGGTTTGTCTTTAACAGCTTCTCAGTTGCAATTACAAAATATTGCAAGCTCTTGAAGTGGAGTTTATCTGAAAATACTGAATAAAGCTTTCATTTGAACAATCTATATTACCATTGTTCATCTATTCAAGGGTTTTAGGACAACCTGAGAGAATTACGGGTGCATATTCTGTTAAAAATGGGGTCTGGGGTAAATATAAACCAAAATTGGTATGTAAATATGGAAATGCTTCTTAAAAGAAATATGTTTATTTTGTGGTCACCACCGTAGTGCCTGGGTGCCCTCCAGTAGCGCATTAAGCAGTTACTGGAGATTGTTTCATTCTGTGCATCGATTATGAGCAACAAATGACTTGGGTTAAAATTCTTAATTTTAAAATTCTTAACAGAGTTCAGGTAAGGTTTGTTGCAGTTACTATTTAGTGACATTCAGAATGTAGCTGAATATATAAACGTTCTGATGATAACAGATTGTGATTCAGTAGTCTTTGTATCTGCTGGTCTTAAGAATGATGAGCAATGCCCTGCGAGTTAAAGATACATGCTTTCAAAAGGTGGGGAATGCATGTAAATTATTTCATAGCATTTCTTTTACTGAAAAAAATCTTTTTGTCAACGTGATCTTTTGGCAACTTTTTTTACAGAAAGTGAAAAAACTATTCAGCTGTACTAAGCAGCTAGAAAAAAATCGGGTATGATGCAGGCAAACAGTTCTGCCAGACTATGAAATATGTTTTGTTGCTAACAGCATTTGGCTATTTCTTCCTTTTAGCTAAAGGAGAACAAGCAGCTTGCTACTTCAAGTGAACAAATCCATTTGTAGTTCCAGGATTTCTGAGGCATTCCCTCGTACATTCTGTTGACGAAGGTAAGGTACCAGGGCTGTTCTTTCCATCTTTAAGTAAGCGTCCATCTTTCCACTGTCATTAAAAGGGCTACTTCCAGGCGCGGCTTTTGTCTGGTTTCCTCCTTTGCTGGGCGAGGCGCTGCCGCTCAAGACCTCAGCGGGGAAATGAAAGAGATCCAAGAACTTCGTGTCACGTCAATCAACAGGAGCTGAAGAGAGATGAAGTTGGTGCTTTGCACCAGCTGCAACATCGTGCCCGCGCGTCGGCGCTCCGTTAGGCGCGTTGACGATCACGATGGGGAGGCGGGTGCACGGGTGGCATTTTCTGTTTGGCAACGAAATGGGAAGCTGCAGGAGAAGGCTCTTTCTACGCGATGAACCTGCTCTTGCTCTGCCCTCCCACGACCAGTTGTGCTGTCCCCAGCAGCCGTTCACTGCCTTCCCTTTCCTTTTCCTCCCTGGGCTTTGTTAATCGTAATTTTTCGTGCTAGTGATGTCACTGCTGGGAGTCACGGTTGCTTGTAGGAACTGAAGAGCCCAAGTTCAGAGTAATCCATCCTGAAAATGCCTCAGAGACGGCATCGTTACACCCCGCATCCCTCCCACAGCCAAACCCCATTGCAATCTCTCAGCTCTTGCGTCCCACAGAAAGGCTGGGGTGGAAGAACTTCAGATAAAATACGGCTTCAAATATTATTTTGGAAGTTAGGAGAGAACATAGGTTCAGATAATGCTTTCTCAATGAGGAGAAGCAAATCTATCTGCTTTTAGCGAAGCAGAGCGGTGCAGGCAATGACCTCCTGTAGAAGTGGGTCTGCTCTGTATCGAATTCTCCGTCATAACGGAGCATAGCCGTAGTTTGCTGTCCTATGTAGGTGTGAGCGACTGCAGGATGAGCTTAACAAGACAAAGGTCCTTCAGAATGCACTGGACCAGGCTGGGAGAAGGGATTTAGCTGCTCAATTTCAATGCTTGCACTGGGGACATCCAAAATTTAGTAGTAGAGGGGAGCCGCCTTCTGCTTTCCCCTTTCTCACCACGCTGCACAAAACCAACAACAAAGAAGGGCTACAGAAAATTAATTGATTGCAAATATCCCCAAGGTCCAGCAGTGAAAACATGACTATCTTTCTTCCAGTAAAATAAATGAGGCTCATTTTTAAGTGTTTCAATAGTTTTTCTTAGTAAAGAACTTCGTAAGCATTAACTAATCCTAGAAGTAGAATCTGATTATTTAAAATGCGTACTCTGTAAGAGAAGTGTCTAAGATTGTTCAAGATATATAATTAATAAAATACGTTGGTTTGCATCACAAAGTGAGCATGGTAATTGGATAAGCATGTTAACTGGATACTCTCCTACAGCTGATCATATCAGTTATTGCCAGTCTGTCAGCACTGCCTAAGCACAAGCTGAGTTGTCCATCTTCCTGGAGGTGGGGGGTTTTTTCTGAACCGCTTACTGCAAGAAGTCAAAGTTCAAGTGTGCAAATGACTCTTAAATTGCATGGTAATATGTTTCCTGATTGACTTATAGAGCTATAAATAAAAAAAAAAACCAACCAAAACCCAAAAGCTTTTGTAATTAAAGTGTTGGAAGCAAGTAAAAAATTGTCAGACGAACCTTGCTGATAATAATGTGCAAACACACAGAAGAACTGAAAAACAATTCCAGAATTGAGAAACTGAGTATAGTTTTGCTGCTTTCTTCCTGGCACAAATTCTGTCTTTCTTAATATAGCTGAATAAGGTTAAAACTGTTGTTTGTTATAAATACAGTAGTAAAAACTACACCATTTAGAAGAACTCCATATTGAAATAATTATTTTTCTTAAAATAACTGACATTTTTCTCAACATTTGTGATTACGAAATAAACGTGCAAATATAAATCAACAACAAAGCGTAAATTGTAACAATGAATTGATTCTTCACATGCAAAAGATTGTGCAGAGCAGCTTTATAGCACACCCTGGGAAGTAGCAGGATAAAAAAGAGAACACTGTGGTCTAGCAAGTCAACCCAGTTCGGCAGAGCACTCGCATGTTTTGAGTAACGTTGAACATGCAAGTATCCCTGAATCTGCCTACGAGTACTGACTGCCTACGCACGTGTGCCTGTCAGCATACTGCACAGCACGCGCTTCGGTGAAAACGCAAACGCAAGTCCTGTTAAAGCCGAGTGTGCTCTGTAGATACTTGGATCGCCCTCCCGAAGACATCAAGGCAGACGCTGAATTCCACAGCTACGCCATTTGCTAAAATGCATCTACACTATGAACTTGTTTTCTCTGCCAAGAAGCAGGGAGCTGCCTGTTATCACTGCTGAACTCCTTCCAGGATCTCATCAACTTAATTTGAAACTCAAAACACTTTTACACGCCACTGCAGCATGTGGTCCAGACCCACCCTAAGCTGACCCAAGAATAGCTGGAAGAAAGCTGACAGGCTTCTCCCTTAAGATTCCGGCCCCTTGCCTGAGATCACTCCCTTTGCTTTTGTATATTCACCCTAAAAAATAAAGCATCATAACACAGGCTTATTTTTGAGGGACTACATTTAGGAAGCTCACCCGATCAATGGATAAAAATAAGTAGTGTTCGTGAGGCCAGACTCTCAACTGTGTTTGGGGAGCTTAGGTTCTTTCACCTGGAGAGGAACATTTCCCACCCCCAAAACAAAACGTGCACTATGTGGTGTTTCTTCTGCTCCACCACCACAATTCTGTATCTTTCCAGCTGCAATACGGTCAAGAGAAGAACCGGCTTAACAAAGCCACACTGCCAAGACAGAAGGCATGTGCACACAGTGCTCCAAGCTTGTTCTTTTCTGCTAGGGCTGCTGTAATAAATTCAACCCATTTGCACCAAAATATAAAAAAGAGTAGTATCATCACATACTGAAAAACAGAGGCATAGATTTTAATCAGTCTATCATCTAGCAAATGCATCTGTTTTGTTTTGCGACCGAACATTTTTGCTTTAACTCTACACAAGGTCTTCAGCAGCCTCCTCCTTCTAAAGCCTGCAAATTTTCTAGATATTCGGTGACAGTCTCTATCTCTGCAAACTCCAGCAGTCTGTTGATCAGCTTATCCAGTGCTTCTTTCCCACTTAGAATTTCCTACGAAAAAACCAAAAACAGACAACAGCATTACTGACTGTACATCAGTATTATTCTGAAACTCTTGACTACTCAGACGAGGAGCTCCTGGAATGCACTTCGCCTGCAGTCTTATCTTGGTGCATCCACTTGCTCATCTTTGCAGCTCCCCTGTGGTGCACAGCGGCGGGACTTCAGCTGGCCGCCTGTGAAAAGCACACTGATTTTGGCAGCAACAAAAGGAGCTACTGGTGCCTTCCTGCCATGCTTTCATGTAACCCATGCGTATACATGAAAATCCCCTAGCAAGAACAATCAAGGATTGAAGAACTTGATTTAAATACTGTCTGTTCATGCCAAGAACTAGTTTGTTTTGCAAGCAAAGCTCAACTAACTTTTGTTAGGCAGTTTACCGTTCCAGTTTCGCTCAAGAAAAGTAACGAGTTCCCAACGCTAAGTAACTGAAAAGCTCGACTAACAAAAGTCATTTTTACACGATCGTGGAGCTTCTTCCCATTCTCCTCCACCATGGTATTTGTGTACCTGTTCCCCACTCCATTCAGTATGAACCCTTCCATACTCGGCATGCCCTGTGTTCTCTGAAGTTACCCAGGATGCCGGGGGGGTACAGTTCCAAAAGTGTTGCTCCTTACGCAAGAGCACTTACACCAAACTGGATACCTAAGCCAAAATATTGAAGGGTCACCCTAAACTTTGTCCTAAAATTCAAAACATTTTCATAAATTTAATATAGAAAAATGCATTATTAGGTATTTGTTTCCCTGTAAAAAAAAATAAATAAATATGATTCAAGCCGTATGTACAGATTTACTCAGAAATAAGACCTCAGGTAATCTTAAAATGAAAGCATTCAGTTTCTTTTAACTGTGGCCTGTGAGGCAAACATAAAAGTTTCTCTCTTTCTTCACCCTGGCATTAAGAGGAAGAAAGAGTGGCTTATCAAAAAAAAAGTCCTTTGTGTCAGGTTTTTCTTTTGGATGTACTAAGCTTCAAGAATCTCAAATGTTGCTTGCCCAGTTTGGCCGAGGGACTAACGCAGTTCACTGAGGATGACATGCTTGATCATTTTTCACTCCTATAGCAGTAGAAAAAACACACAGAAAAATAGGCCGGCGAATTATATCCTGTGCCGGTCATCTTTAACACTACTTAAAACAAGGCAGGAAAGAAAGTTTAAGCTTTCTGAATCTACAATGTTCTGTCAGAGCACAACCAGCTATCTGATTTCCTCATATATATTAAATTGTTTGCACTAAGTTAATTTTTTCTTCTTATGGTACACATAAGTATGTAACTTTAAATACTCTCATAAGTAACCATTACCCTGATATTGCGTGCATCATACGAGATCCTGTGGTCAGTGACTCTGTCCTGGGTGAAGTTGTAAGTACGAATTCTCTCTGACTGGGCTCTTGTTCCCAACTGTAGTGAAGCAGCAAAAAACAAATTCTATTATATTGTGTTTAAAAAAATAAATCACATACTACTCTAAAACAGCATACCTAGAATAAACTTAAATGGATCAGCCTGTTCCAACTACAAACCTAGCAGTCATTGGCTTAGCATATGGGTTTTTTTAAATATTGCAGCATTACTAAACTGTATTATTTGTGATTCAGTATCACAGACCATGTTTTTACATCCTCCCGTACACTTCTGTTCCAGCTCTGTAGCTGGAAGAGTTGTGTTAACTCTCAGAAGTCATGTAAAGCAAGAGCTATGTCTATACAAGTCCTTAGTTCAAAAATGTAAGAGTGTTTTTCTTTTTTGGGGGCTTGTAGCTCCCACCAAAAATAATGAAAGTAGGCACCATTAATAACAGAAGCAGCACAGGCAACGTGTGGCAAAGCAGTTCCACTAACATTTGGCTGTTGGAGATTAGCACTGAAAGAGGAGAAAATTAAGAACACAAAGAGTAGTCCTCTAGTGGTAAAGTGCAAGAATGCAAGCAATTCTAAAAGTTTTAAAACAGAAATCCAAATGTAGCACTGTTGTGTGGTTAAACACTTTATTAAAATGGAGAATTAAATGCTAAAAACTGCTTAGAGAGATAGGTGTCTGCTTCAATGGGCTTTTTTTTAAATTTCATCTGCACCCAACATGTATAATTTCAAAACAAGCAATTTATTGAATAAATTCTGAAACAGTAGGAAAGATAATTTACTTTTGCCTGATTCTCTGTAGTATTCACATAAATGTACATCTAAGTCCTTTGTGCAGCTTTAAAGGCTCTCAAGCTAAAATTAATAACAAAAGATAAATGTCTTGCTGCTTACAATGACTGGGTTAATAATCTGCAGGAACAATACATTTAAATGCAACCTGAAATGAGTGATTAAATAGCTAAGCTGGAAGCTTTGGAGTACTGAATAATTCTGTAATTCTGAAGTATTTTTATTCCTGACAATCACTGTTGAAGTTTGCACCACAAATGGATAAATACTCAAAGAATGGGAAACGAATGACAGCCCATTTCAAGAGAAAAGCACACTTTGCAGCGTAACTTGAGGTAACTTTTTTATGGAAGCTTCCTTAAAAGATTACCTAAACATATCAAAGAAACCGCTACCTAGCTGCGTAGTGGCAGGATTGTTTATATACTTGTTTCTTGCAAAAGGTCTGTATGGTCTTATCAAACAGTCTGGTTTAGTAACAGGTTAAAATACAACTTTGAGAACTTCTGATCCTAGTTCTCATGGAAAATAACTTTTCACTGATGCTCTATGTGTGTAACTCTGGCCTTAATAGGGGGATTCAGTACATGCTGTTTGAGTGTTGCCTTTTGGATAATCCCAGCAAGTCTTTTGACTCTTCTTCCACCTACAGTTGATATCTCTCTTTCATTGCCTGAGAAGTCTAGAATAGCATTGAACTGGGATAAGTAAAAAGCAGACTTACCATTTAAAAATACAAGATTCTCCTTTGTAAGCACACCTGATTAGACACACACACTCACTTGCTGTCACTGTCACTCAAAAAGATCAGAAAAATATCTACAACACAGCACCCTCTCCAAATTTCAGCAATCACATGTTCTCACCTGCAGTTTTCTGGCACTCTGCTCTTGACTTAGCTGTTTTTCAATGATCTGCTGGTACAGCTTAGCTCTCAGTGTCCGCAGGGCTATTTCCTTGTTCATCTGCTGTGATCGCTCCTGCTGGCACTCAACCGCCAGTCCTTTACAGAGGGATTCAAGAGAGCTCAGATCAAAAGCCCATTATAACAAAGAACAAACAAGCCAAATTAATTCTAACACATTAGGCAAATGAAACCTTCCAGAGTGCTGGTTTGTAGGGCCTTTCAGCTGTAGGATAAAAAGTCATTTTAACACACTGCTCAGAACCATTAGTATGTTTTTAAACTCTTCACAGCTGCACCAGGGGCTTTGTTCAGTGCTACAGAAAAGTCAGGGATATTTTGAAATTTCATGAAGCAAACAAGTTTCTGACATTGCCTCCAGAAAACAGGTTCACTCCGATTACCTATCAGATGATAAAAATGTAATTTGCACAGTCTACAGCAGCATGTTTAAAACAGTCTAATACAAGTTTTTAAAGTCTTAGTCTCGATAAGCTCTTGGAGACTGGCAAATTCATTATTCTAGCAGAGGAGGGTGTCTAAACAATACTGGTGAGTCTTGGACTTAATTATGAATAATGAAATAAAGTAAAATAAAGGTCTTTAAAAGAGATTTAGTACTATTTTTACTTCTCATTTGATTTCTGAAATAAAAAGGCATATAGGAAACAGCTGTTTTCAGGGCACTACTGGAATTTCCTGCGCCTAAAGAGATTCTGCATCTGGACAGATAGAAGCCCACTGAATTTCAATACAAGCAAACCCCGAGAAAGACAGAGTGGCCCAGTCTATCTATACACTACCTTCCCATCAGTATACAATTTCCTTCCTATTCAACATACAATAGCATTATCTAGTACTGAATGAAAATCTTGAAGCCTCCTTTTTTCTCAGTCATGTAACTACACAGGTTCCAGCTAGGCAAAGCACGCCCTTGGTTGCCAGCGGCCATTATTCCTGAAGGTAGAGAGCACACAGCACGAATTATTTACATCTTTCATCCCATCCCTGTCACTCTCCATTTGTTCTTTCATCCTTCAAAGGCAGTGTATTCATTAAACACTCCCTGTGAAGACAACACTGGCATAATAGCAACTTGCTGACCATTGTGCCACTGGTACATATCTCTTTTCTCGCACGTTGCCTTGCTAGAAGAGGGGCAGAACCAGGGGGGACTACTTCCTTTTTTTGGTATAAGGCCCAACCCTGCAAACTCATTCTAAGAGACAACTTGCAGGATCACAAGCTTTCTCTGCAGGATACAGATTTAGGGTGATTAAAAGTACTAAATACAGTCAGACATACCTGTGGGAAGGTGTACAATTCTCACAGCACTATCAGTTTTGTTAACATGTTGCCCGCCTGCTCCTTTGGCCCTGAATGTATCTATACGCAAATCTTTGGGATCCACTTTAACATCAACCTAGAATCAAAGAAAATTACTACTTTCTGCTCATTCTAAAAATATTTTAATGTCAATGATACTCGGTGTAAAAAAAAAATCACTTCTCAAAAATTTGCTCCTTTACAACTGTTCCTGAGTAACAGCTATAATTATTATACTTTAAAAAAATGCAGTGTCAAGTATCTCTGTAAAGCAAGTGATGCTTTAAATATTTCACTTATTTTTTCAAACTCTCTCTCCAAGTCCTTCACAAAACAAAGTATGTGTGTGTGTGAAACAAAACAAAATGAACAACTTTTTGTAAAACCACTAGCTTTGGCAGGGAGACTAAGAAATAAACAAATAACCCAAAACTACTTCTAAGCAGCAGTGCAAGGATCTTGTTCATGCGTCAAGCCTGAATGACTCTTGCAACAGTGCTTAAAAACATCTAACTGAGGAAAAAATGGGTGTATCCAGATCCAAGTAGGGATTGCAGCATTGGAAATATGAGTCCATGATGACCTGGACCACAGTTTGAGCTCAGTGGATGGGAAAGGAACATTCAGATCTGGTCAATATTGCAAGGAAAGCATTACAAGGAAGCAGGGGAATGTGCACGGAAAGCCTACAGGATCTGGTTTTGTTTATTTTGTGTGTAAATTGCTGGTTTAAGTGAGAACTGTTGCTATTAGTGAGATCTCAGAAAGACTAGCCAACACACTCACTCATTCAAATTCAAAGCACACTGCCCTTGATTTAACAGAGAAGGACACCAATAATTTAAATGAAACGAAAAAAATCAAAAGGACATGCAGAATCACATTACTATGCAACACTGAATATTTTCTTGGATATATTCCCTGTCTTAATACATGACGTAATTTAAAATTGGCTTACTCATAGCAGTCAGCTTTGTGAGTGTTGGGGCTGGAATACTCATTGAAACAATCATTGATTTACATGCCATTTCAGGCGATAGCAAATCTCTGCAAAGTTGCTTCTGATGACCCATTTAAACATGTAAAGTACAGAGCCAAGGACTATCACCTTCCAGAGACAGAGAACTTGTGGTTCACTTGCTGGGACTTGCACAAAGCACTTGCGTATCAGTAAAATCCCCAAACAGTAACAGTAACATGGTTTTAAATAACACCTACTCCAATGCCAAAATGGGTGAGCAGGGATACACTGCCTTACCACCCCAATTAGTTAGTTTACCTCCTCTGGCTGAGGGAGGACAATAACTGACATTGTCCCAGTGTGAATACGCTGCATTCTTGATGATAGGCCCGTCTCAGGGATTCGCTGGACTCGATGAGTCCCTCCTTCATATTTCAGATGCCTGTAGACATCATCTCCTGAAATATGAGCAGCAGCATGATGCAACCCACCTACAGAGACAAATAATGTGTGACAAATATAGCATAGAAACACTGCTTTTAATTTCATTGTCTTGGTGGAATGCCCAAAGAACTACTGTACCTATCTCAGCAGGCGTATAGTTCACGATGTCAAAGGTCCAATGTTTATAGTCTGCATAGTTCTGGTACATCTCAAACATTTCTTTAGTGAACTGTTGGCAGATGTCTCCTAAAAATATAAAGGCACTACAACATAAATAGCAGTTCACAAAATGGCAGCCACCAGTTTTTAGATTTAGCTGCAACTCTAACCACAGTCGTTAGACAGATTAATACTCTTCTTCAGAAAGTATTACTTTATACCATTAAAGTATAAAAAGGCATTAAGAATAACCCATAAGAGGTTTAATAAAGTTGGATGGAGGTTTGAAGTAATCTCTACTGTGGGGACTTTGCTGACCTCCAGTTGTTCTGCCAGCTGTCACTTCTAATACGACATGACTTCTATCATATTTTTCCTTTGGCACTAGAAGCTGGAAAAGCTGAAAAGGAAAAAAAAAAAAGAATGTCATTATCTCCTTCATGACTCTGTATCTCCTCTTAATCAAATTTACAGCCAGCCTTCACAATTGCCACAGCTTGAGTGCACACAACCACTGATTTCTTTTGGCAAACTAGTAAGTAAGACTAAAAACCATCCAATGGCCATTGCAACTCAGTGCAGTCAGTGTGGAAATGGGATATGCTGGTGCATCCACAGGAAAGCTAGCTGAAAATTCAATCCTGAAAAGTCAGGTGCCAGGTCACCCACTCCAGCCCCAACTACCTATGAACACAAAGTTATTAGCTATAACCCAGCCAATCTTTACATTAATCTTATTTTTCAGAAAGCCCTATTTCGTATTATTTCAATCTGAACGTAGAAACGAGCCCAAACATAGAGCTCTCCACTGAATCGTTTCAGCTTCTCTGCTTATAATTAATTTCCCCACTCATGGGGTGCTGAAGAGCAAATGAAAGACTGCAAGTTCCAATCAGAAATCTTTCAAGACTGCATGCTTCGCTGCCACAAACAGTTACTAAGATGTCATATCAGGTCTCAATAGCACAGACTCACCATTTTTTTAATCCCCTTCAGCATGTGCAGACAGACAAGCAAGCAAGCAAAAGTGACTAAAATAATAAGCTTCTAAGACATAATTGTCAGTAAGAAGCTTACTAATAATTAACGTTGCCACTTCTTTCCAGGGAGAATACAGAAGCTGGACTTCTGTTTCATTAAATGCAGGTGTCAGAGTCTATTGATAAGATCACAAAGCAACTTTTTTCTGACATCTTTATTTACAAAGCTGTATAATTTTATCTCAGGCTCACCTTTCTGCACAACATGTTGATTTGTTTATCCAGGGTTTCCTTCTCTTCTAAGGCAAGCTCTAAAAGTTGTTTCTCATCTCTGCTGTCTAGCTCTAAATTCCAATAACAGGAATAGATGTTAGCCAATCTCACCTAGCGCAGAGCAAATTGTCATACAGCTGTCCAAAGACATGCATTGCAGCACATAAAAGCTTGCAGTTGCATTTTGCCAGCATGAAATATCAAATAAGAACAGCCCAAGCCAGGATGCATATTGCTAACTAAATGATCATATTTTTCAGGTGTGCTGGAAGGAGTAGTGGATATCTTACCTCTCAATCTCTACCTTATGGCTCAAAGTCTGCATCAAATAGATGCCAGTCCCACCTGACAGTTACTCACTCTCAGTTATATGTCACATAGATTGACAGTCCAGGGGTAAATCCACAAACGGATTTGACAAAATACATCAAAAACATGCCTGCAGACAAGAAGTGCCTCAGTTTCCCTTATGACAATTTTTCATGCAATAAAATTTTTTGTTTCTAGACTTGCCCAGAAACACCAATATATTCAACAATTTGTAGACAACTCATTAAGGTGAGCACTACAAATAATGGTATGATGATAATAACAACGAGGTTTCTAACCTTCTGTCTCCTGCTATTCAAGAGATCACTGAGATGTGGGAGTTATGGATGCAAGTCATCAGGATGTGGGAGACCTCACTTGAACTCTTTGCTTTGCTTAAGGAGATTCCCCTCCCCTCATTTCAGCACATAAGACCACAATCTGCAGTACCGTGTCCAGTTTTGAGCTCCCCAGTAACAGAAAGGCGTGGAAATATGGGAGTGAGTCTAGTTGAGAACCACCAAGATGGCCAAGGGCTGGAGCAAAGAATGTATGACAAGAGACTGAGAAAACTGTGTTTGTTCAGCCTTAAGAAAAGCAGGGGGAGGGAAGGTTTTACTGCTGTGTACAGCTACCTAACAGAAAGACATTGAAAAGGTGGAGACAGACTCTGTATATCGTGATAAAAGGAGACATAAGCTGGAATACAGGAAATTCTGGTTAGGTATTAGGAAAATTACTTTTACCCTAAGGGTGGTCAGACACTGGAACAGGGGCTCAGAGAGGTTGTAGGATCTCTGTCCTTGGATATATTCCAAACTTAACTGGACAAGGCCCTGGGCAACCTGCTCTAACTGGTCCTGCTTTCAGCAGGACATCAGACCAAATGATCTTCAGAGGTCCTCTTCAAACTACATTATTCGATGATTCTGAGATTAGATTGCCCCTTCCTACATTTCAGAGCTTACTACCAAACTAGGAAACATTCTCAGGTAAAGCTAGCAGAAGCTCCAAACCTTTTCTGCTATGGAGGCTCCAGTTTACAATAATTAAAGATGCTAATCACTTAGCATTAGATTATACACTAATTAGAAACTTGGAAGACAGTTGGAGTCAAGTGGAAAACCTGCCACTGCCAAAATAGGGAGCACCCTCTCCTTTTCATCTTTCTTGCCACTGTTATACCAGCTGAAGAGTGGCTCTGTCATTCATCTCATCAGAAAGTAAACCAATTTAACTCACCGAAAGAAAAAAACAGGTCTGGCTAAATAAATAAATGAATGTATTTTACCATGCCAAGTTGAACTAGATTTAACGTACAACTGGACAATTACCAGCACAAATGGGGGAATGGAGGAAGACAGCTTTGAACAGTTGGGAGTGAAAGCGAGGGAAAAAAAGCAACAAAAAGGAGGAGAAAGTCTGATACCTTGTGGCCAGCATGGAAACCATAGGTCTGCCTCAGACGCAGCATAAAACCAGCCACTCAATAGCGGAATGCATCTCCTCACCTTGCAGGACCAGTCACCTGAGCTCTGGATTCTGCGGCAGGAATCGGGTGTCTCAAAGGCCGGCACAAGGACCACGGGCTCCACATTTGTGAGCATCTGGAGCCTGGTTCCCGTTCACAGCAGCTAACACACACGCACATTTACTGGTGGCTTCAGCGGCGAATCTTAAGAACTAAATGGGCTGGGATGTTGAATCAACTTTGTATACTGGGCAGGGACAGCAGCAGCTTCTCCGTATCACCATTTTTAATTTATGCTCTGGGTTTTTTTTTCCTTAAATAAAAGATGTCAGATCAACACTTGAACCTGGCATGCCCTGTACATAAGGCAAGAACTGTATAAATTTCCCTACCAGTCTGTCACAGCTCCAACCCAAAGCTGGTACTGAATCAAAGGCTTCTAGGTGCTCCAAAAAGCTTCATTATTGATTAGTTCGATAAACAGTATCAAATTAACTACTGGCAGCAGAGATGAAAGAATGGTCTAGTGGTAACCAACGAGCTTAAGGTTCAAAGGATTGGTGTCCCATTCCTACCTCCCTGCAAACCTGACCTTTAAGAATTCACTTAATCTACCCCATGACTCACATCACCAGTGGCAAACCAGGAAATTATATTTTTCTGCTCCACTGAGTGTTGCAAACATAAAATCCTATAGCAATTGTGAGGAATTCAGGTACTACAGACAAGAAGGTCAGTTACGGAGCTAAACAGAAAGCAAAGAGCAGTGAAATGAAGGGAACATCTGTGTTTTAACTTGGCCACATGATAAACACTAGAGATAGAATAATTTAAATAACTCCATTTAATTAACTTCTTGGTTGTAATTTTCTTTCATTTTATTTTCCCTTCTTTCAACTAGAGCTCACTCCATTCATCCACATTATAATTTATAGAATTAGAAAGATTCTTCATTATATTTACTTGATCCAAAATGAGCCTTTTTAAGTTGAAGTATAGTATGAATTTTCCAGTGTTTTCTTAATACTTTCTAATTCTTCCAAGAACATTTCTTTTTCAGTGTTAAATTTTTGTCCCTCCTTACCTTCACTCCTTTTCCTCTTTCTCCAGTGAAGAGAACTTGAAAGGATTGGGGATTAAAACATTTTCAATAACCGCCATTTTTTCCAAAAGCACAAATACCTATTTATCTCTAAAATTAAAGAAAACAAATGTTTTCTACCTCTCTAAACAAGTTACATTTTCACCAGCTTTATTTCAATATGGCTTTTACTGTTTTGTCAACACCCCTTGGTTTTTTCTCTGAAAACTTTCATCCTCCTTCATTTACACCGCTGGCTACCCATTTCTCCTGTCCTTTGCTTTTTCCTTGTTTCACTTCTTTAATGTAAGCCCCATTCTCTCCAGGCAAATGTTTCCCTCTCTTGGCTTAATACCTATGGGTGTAGCAGAATGGATGACATTTTTTCTTTGCTACTGTGTACACCTCCTCACACTTTTAACAATATTTTTTTTCTCAAAATGTTGCAAATTCTTTTACTCCCTATGTACTTTCTTATTCCTGAACAGTATCAAAAACAGTGACAATTTTTAATTATTTTTTACCCCACTTTCTACTGTAGCAGAGTATTGAAAAGCAGCAGCTTCTTAGACAACCATCAATTTTTATTCCTTGAAGGACTCCTCAACTATCTTCAAAGGAATATTAGATTTGCCATTTCAGTTGGAAGCTAACGATTCAGGGCCTAATGAAAGTTCATGTAATTTGCTCAACAAGTATCACTGAACTGGCTAGATGGAATCCCATTTTAAATAACACAATCTTCACTGGCAACTGCTCCAGCCACACTGCCCAAGTCGCAGAAGGCAAAGGCAGAGACAGGGAGAATAAATAAGATCAGGTTTGAGACCATCTAAGGAACCTGAAGGTGCACAAGTCCATGGGACCTGATGAGATGCATCCGCGGATCCTGAGGGAACTGGCGGATGAAGTGGCTAAGCCACTATCCATCATAGTTGAGAAGTCGTGGCAGTCCAGGGAAGTTCCCACTGATTGGAAAAGGGGAAACATAACCCCCATTTTTAAAAAGGGAAAAAAGGAAGACCCAGGGAACTACAGGCCAGTCAGTCTCACCTCTGTGCCCAGCAAGATCATGGAGCAGACCCTCCTGGAAACTATGCTAAGGCACATGGAAAATAAGGAGGTGATTAGTGACAGCCAACATGGCTTCACCAAGGGCAAATCGTGCCCAACAATTTTGGTGGCCTTCTACGACGGGGATACAGAGTTGGTGGACAAGGAAAGAGCACCTGACGTCATCTACCTGGACTTGTGCAAAGCATTTGACACTGTCCCACATGACATCCTTGTCTCTAAATTGGAGAGACATGAATTTGATGGATGGACCAGTCGGTGGATAAGGAATTGGCTGGATGGTCGCACTCAAAGAGTTGCTGCCAATGGCTTGATATCCAAGTGGAGACCAGTGACAAGTGGCATTCCTCAGGGGTCAGTACTGGGACCAGTGCTGCTTAACACCTTTGTCAGCAATGTGGACAGTGGGATTGAGGGCACCCTCAGCAAGTTTGCCAATGACACCAAGCTGTGTGGTGCAGTCAACACGCTGGAGGGAAGGGATGCCATCCAGAGGGACCTTCACAGGTGGGCCCGTGCAAACCCCATCAAGATCAACAAGGCCAAGTGCAAGGTCCTGCACATGGGTCGGGGCAATCCCAAGCACAAACACAGGCTGGGCGATGAGAGGATTGAGAGCAGCCCTGAGGAGAAGGACTTGGGGGTATTGGTTGACGATAAGCTCAACGTGACTCGGCAATGTGCATTTGCAGCCCAGAAAACCAACTGTATCCTGGGCTGCATCAAAAGAAGCGTGACCAGCAGGTCGAGGGAGGTGATTCTGCCCCTCTACTCTGCTCTCATGAGACCCCACCCGCAGTACTGCCTTCAGCTCTGGGGCCCCCAGCATAAGAAGGACATGGACCTGTTGGAGCAGGTCCAGAGGAGGGCCACAAAGATGATCAGAGGGCTGGAGCCCCTCTCCTATGAAGACAGGCTGAGAGAGTTGGGGTTGTTCAGCCCGGAGAAGAGATGGCTCCAGGGAGACCTTATAGCAGCCTTCCAGTACCTAATGGGGGCCTACAAGAAAGCTGGAGAGGGACTCTTTACAAGGGCATGTAGTGATAGGACAAGGTGTAGTGGCTTTAAACTGAGAGAGGGTAGATTTAGATTAGATGTAAGGAAGAAGTTGTTCACTGTGAGGGTGGTGAGGCACTGGCACAGGTTTCCCAGAGAGGCTGTGGATGCCCCATCCCTGGAAGTGTTCAAGGCCAGGTTGGATGGGGCTTTGAGCAACCTGGGCTAGTGGAAGGTGTCCCTGCCCATGGTTGGAACTACATGATCATGAAGATGCCTTCCAACCCAAACCATTCTATGATTCTATGAAGTCTGCATCTATCAAATGTATCAGGCTTCTAATTTTTTTTTCATTCAGTTCACACTGCTCTCGGTTCTATCAAAAAACAACCTTAAAACAAACATTTCCAAACTATTTCTGCTAGACGGATAGCCCTGAGATTCCAGATGATCCCTACCCTCCCAAGCTGGCTGTATAAAGACCTCAAACTGAAGTGAGGTGAGATGAAAAATGGAAGGATGTGGCTGGATGCAGAAAGCCCTAGCAGCATGCAAGCTCCTAGGAGCAGGTAGGACCAGAGAGTGTCCCAGGGCTGGCTTAACTTATTTAAAATCTTTCCCCAAAGGGCAGGCAATAAAGTTTATCGCAAGCAAAGCTACTGTTTTGAAACAAGTAGTGTTCTCCTTACCTCTGCACATAGCTTCTAACTCCTGAACTTCTCTTTCAGCCTCTTTGATTTCTTGAAATGCAGCTGCAATGGGGGACAGATCGGCACATCTTCTCCTCAGGGTTCTTTGCTCAAAGTCATTTATTGAGTCAGCATTTAACAGATGACTAACTTGCTGGTATTCCTTGCTTAGAGTCTCCAGATACTTCTGTACAGCCTCATGCTTCCACAATGCTCGAGAATCCTGATGTTTTTTCCTATGCCAACTTTTAAAAGACAGAGTGAATCTTGCTGTGTCCAATAAAGATTTTGGCCTCCAAAATTCCCAGTTGTGTAGTCCCACCACATAACCTATCTTCTTTGCAACAGGAGGGAGAAGACAGCTGTGAAGTTGACCATGACAGTAGCAATTGGCAAGCAGGCTCCTGAAAAGACAGACACTTTGGAAAGGTTTCATTTTTTTTCTTTTTTTCCCACCACCTGAAATTAAAAGTAGACAATACATGGACCAGTGTTATTATCTAGAAAAAGAGAGCACTCTATTAGGAAAAAAAAAAATCAAACCCAAACAAACACAAGAACTCTGTCGAGTCCAAATCCTGTTCTTTATTACACCAACACAAATGCAACTGTCATAGACAAAACTATTCCTGTTTTAGTCCTGGTTTAAACCAGAGACTCTTATCAGCACCACTGTACTGGCTGAGGGTTGGAAAAGGTCTCTTCCCTCACATACTCAAACAGTTTATGTTGCGGAAAAGCTGCTGTAGATGAGGCTTTACAGCAACAGCTTCATTTTGCCATGTGTCTCATTGGAAAAATCCTACCATTTCATGCCTTACTGGTGAAAGAAAAATGTTGCTGAGAGAAGACAAATCTATACTAGAGGTACAGAATCCTATATAGAGAATGTATGAAATGTCCAGAATTACGTGCAGAATTATATCCACTACCATAACAGGATATAACATTGGCAGGAGGACATTAGTAACATCAAGGTGACCTTGCAATAGATTAGTCAATAGGACTACAATACACTTGCAAGAAATTACTCACCCATATATGTACTATGTAAGACATAGGAGCAGTGTGTTATGTCCCCTGTGTACTCCTTCCCATTATGTATTTACATATAAGTGACATAAACACTTTCCATCCAAAAAGTGAGTAAGAGGCTGCTACTCTGAAATACAACCCCTGTATTTTTCTGAGACACTTGGCCTACAGTTTTGCAGGACACAGGCTCCCCTTAGCATCACTGTTGCTCTAGGAAAGATCTTTTCCTCTTCATTTTATACCATCAACATTGCAAACTGTTATGAATTCTTACTGTGCGCTAAAAATTTGTACTGGAGTGCAAGGGTCTACCAAGAGGACTAAATTGAAATCATTTGTATTCTGGGACTACTCACACAGCAAAGGTTTAAAAACTAAAGAAGCACTCCTTAATATCTCTGCCAGTGCCACAATCCCATCTTGTCTACTGATTTTTACAAAAAAGTGAATTCAGAGAAAAAGAGAGAATGAAACTTTTGCAACAGGATCTCCTTGAAACATACACTTCAGTTTTCTAAGGCAATTATTTTTTACCCATCAGTGACAAGACCTTCTGTGCATCATCAGACATTTTATTAACAAATTACTGTGACAGTCTAACTACTCAACTTGGGTATTATCACCTATTTACATTCATCCATTTGTCCACAATGAAGAAAGAGCAATATCCAGTAAAACCAGAAGTACTGCGTCCTGCTTGTCTGGATGCCTGCTTTACTTCCTACAGAAGGAGGGAAGGACCTTTATCCCACTTCTGCACCTTCCCCAGATTCCCCATCCAGCAGGTGCTATAGAACCCACAGCGGCAACTTTAGGACAGCTTTAACTTACAGAAAGCCAAAGATACCCCTCATGGATTGCTCTAGTGACTAAAACCAGCTGTAGCAGAGGGATCACGTTCCCTTCACCAGGAAGGCAGCAAAAGGTACAAAACCGGCTCATCACCTACAGTCCTGACTTTGTCGCGCAGGGGCACATGTAGACTCAATTCCAAAAGACCTAATTCTGCTGATGATACTGGAATTGCTCCAGATCAGCATTGCCCATTGTTGTTTGGTCAAGCGCTAATCATCATTAACTCATTGTTAAAATATTCATGTTATATTTTAATTTAATTAATTAATTAATTATAGAAATTAGGACCATCTAACTCATTTTTACCGGTGTAGTTAAGAAGAAATGTACTCAAATAATAACAGATTTGTAGTATTGTTCTGCCTGAGCTCTCACAAATAAAATTCTTGATTTTAAATGCCTAAGAAACCTAAGTGATGGCACGACACAGACCTCCAAGGAAGTCAGAAATTTCAAAATAACTTTGCTATGTTAAATAAAAAAGCTATCTCCTTTCAGAGAGATGTTGCCACGTTACATTTGTGCAGAAATAAGCACACATAAAACTTTTACAGAGCTATGAGCAGTAGATGACCTATTAACTGCCTTCCAAACCAGATTTTAATAACTTTTTTATGTGACAAAATTACCCTGTGCACATCACAAATCAAAACCAGTAAGCACAAGTGACAACTGTAATTGTCTTATTAAAATAACAAAAAAAAATTAATTAAAAAATCATAATATCCAGACAGGAAAGAGTTATCGATACTGCAAACACTTTAAGAGATTTCAAAAATCATTCCTAACAATCAAAGATGCTATTAATTCCATGCAACTGAATTCAGACATAGGAATATGTAGGTACACGGAAGGAGCACGGATTTCAAGGCACGCTGTAACAGGAACAGCTCAGGGCCGTGCCTCCGAGGCCACCTTTCATACACCTCTGCCTCCCACCACAGCTACCCTGAGCAAACCCCCCGAAAGCCTTGCACGAAGTCCCCCTGGCAGCCCTCCCCCATTGCAGGGGTTACGGGTGGACGGGGAAGGCAGGAGCAGGCAGGAGCAGGCAGGAGCAGGCAGGAGCAGGCAGGAGCAGCCGGAGGTCTGGTGGCTATGAGGGGCGCGGGGGGCTCTACTCCCCAGCATCCGTCAAGGAGCTTTGGCACTCACCATCCGCACAGGTCGGCGCGGGACGGATCCTACCTCAAAACATGAGGCTGTGGCCGATGGGAAGTAGAGCGGAAAAACTCCCAGTCCCAGAATGCCTGCTAAAAAACACGACTCCCGGCATGCTTCGGCACGGGCCCGCGTGGCCAGCCGGCCCTCCGCCGCACAGCCAGCCCGCAGAGGCGTGGGGGTACCGTCACCAAAGGTCTGCGAGCATCGCTTGAGCAATGCTATCAGTAAAGGCTGACTTTGCTTTACTTTGTGAAACGCAAGCGCCGAAATAAAAAAATGGGGAAGGCGACCTTAAAAATAGGTCTTAATTTTCGGGCGTCTTCCTCACAGCTGCACAGTAACACACTCTGACTTCAGCACCACTTTGGGAGAAATGGCAAGAGTAACAACAAAGGGGAGTACTCGCTTCTGTTTCCAGATTCTAAGCTGTTGTATTGCATACACTTTTCCATGTATTTTCCCAAAACACGGGCTGAAAATAAATATCGTTTCAAATCTGGTTATTAAAAGATTAATTTCAGAGAAGTTTGCATAAAACAACGTTAAGTTCCACTTTATGTCAAAGCTCACTACTCAATTACATTTAAGATTAATTATTACCATGCTACTAAAGACAAACACCAGTTACAAAATATTAATAAACATAACCATTCAGATTATCATTATAATAGGCTGCAGCTAGCTTCCTAATAAGGTATGTTTTAAAACAAGCTATGTATATGCACATTTTAATAGATAATATTAAACAGATTATACAACTACCTCCCTAATTGTATTTGCATTTTAAAAAGACTTAAGTAACACTGGGTTTTTTAAACCTGTAATCACCCAAAAAGCTTTCTTCCCAGCTACCGTTGTTCAACAGGATTAAAAAAAAAAAAAGGTAAAAATTTGGCATTTGGCACATATAACATCATTGGGGTTTCGTGAGGTAAATATTCCAAAAGACTGAAAACGAGACCAATCAATTGGCAGGATTTGTATCAAACCTCGTCAGCACATGAACAACAACTAACTGCTTGTTTAGATCTGAGGACAGATTCTGGCTCTGCTCCGTCCCCTGGGACAGGAGGCAAGGCAGACAGATTAAAAGGCTCTTCCAGAGAATAGGACCCACCCCAGAGCTGATCCAATCTACAAAAGGGCCACAGCAAACAGCACCCTGAAACCTCAAAGGCGCTTCCCCTGGCCTGAGCCCGCAGTGCTGCACCATGGGAGATGTCATCGTCCAGACGCCATCCCCACCGTGCCTCGCTCTTCTTCCACTACGACCTAGACCTTGGTGAAATGAAATAAATAAAATTATCCTTGCATTGGAACTCTAAATATGCAATCTGATACTTAAAACTCTTGGGAAGGTAATCTATGGGAGGACAACCGAGAAGCTAATAAGAACATGAAAAGTGTAAGCAGACCGTGCACTCAAAAATTGATTTTAAAAGAAGAGGGCAGGCCAAGGAAAATCAGATCAGCTTCTACTCCAGCCAGTAATGGCTCTTACATTAAATCCTCTGATTAAAAGCAATCATGATTTAGTTTTTATTATACCTGGGTGGTGAGTTATTGAACTTAACTAAGTGTGAAAACAGAGACTGTAACAAACTCTCAGCCCTCCCTAGCAGGCAGCAGACCACACAGGGACCACATGGCCAAGACAAGGGCTGGTCTCTGTACTGTCAGTAGTGTTGCCAGACATACCATCAACCACAGGAGCTAATCGATACATCTCATATTCAAAACATACAAGATACACTCTTCCTCCATATTAACTGTACGCTTTTAGAATGCAATATGGGAATTGAGTACGAAGGATGGGAAATCCCATTGCTGTCTGTGCTTCCACCCCCCTTTACAGTTTGCTTTGATGCCTTATAACCTGCGTGGCCGAGGCAGCTGCCTGTAGAGCCGGTGAGGACCAGGGGTTACGGGGGGGAGGCTGCTTGGAGCAGGGTACCACCGCCTTCCTCAGCCACCACGGCAGCCCACAGGGACATTGCGTGCAGAAGGGAAGAGTGACAGCAGAAATACAGCTGGGCTTCAGGGCTTCGGGACAGACGTGGCGGTCCTGTGCTTTAAAATCTGGCAATCCTAAACTGCCAATTGCTTTAGAAACTGGAGGCAAAGAAATGGCTTATCAGACAAAACAGGCTCCAGGCCTTACAATGTGCTTGGCTTGAAGGCAGGTCCATGCCCACATGGAGGCCCTTTTTCGCTCAGGGGGCCCTAACCGGGTTTAGCGATCTGCAAGCATCGTGCCACAACTTCTACGGATACTAACTGATGTTGACGTGTCGCAAAGTAAAGTGAGAGGCACGGCAAAATCACAAGCTTGTTATAATGTATATATCACTTTAATATTGCTCCCACCTTTCGACCCAAATAGTTTGTCAACAGACTTCTGAATTCTTTCTGTTTGAAGGAAAAACTGGTGACAGAATCATATGCGTCTTGAATACAGTCCTGTTTATTAACAAAGCCTGTAGAAAGAGCTTTGTTTTGCCGAGCACAGTGGGATTAAATGACAAGAAGTTTTCTTGACTGCGCTCCCAAACCTCACTTTCAACTAGGGCTCTGCCTCCCCCAAAAGCTTGTTTGTTTATTCTCTCCCAGCTAGTCTACAAATGTTTCTTTTATTGCCTCGTTGCTTTCCTTTTCTTGCTGCTTTTAACACAGATATGTCTAAATCGAACCCCTGCCTCTTATTTGCAATTTGCCTATTTTCAGACAGCATTCTTCCCAGTATTTGGAGTAGCAGGAAACAAGAGACCTTCAGCCATCAAGAACAGCCTTATTGCTTCGGACCAAAGGTCCATCTAGCACAATATTTGCCTGACCATCTCAGAGATGCATCTGTTTATCACTCAACCCAACCAGAGGCAAAACATGCCTTTTCCTAAGACAGAACACTAGAGTTCGTAAAGTCAAAGCTTCAGCTAGTTATAAAAAGTGCTGAATACATGCTGTTGTACAAACAGGCTCTGAAAGTGATGCAGCAGGGCAAAGTCAAGCTGGCCATCCTTGTCAACAGTACTCCTGCTTCGAAAAAAATCAGATACCAAATACAGCAGTACTATACCACATAGCAAAAAGAACAGTGAATTGGGTACAGCATGTGGAAAATACACATACTGCTATCAGTGATCCAGGTGACTGATATCATTAGAAGCACGCTGGAACAAAAAAGTGAGAAATAAACACAACAAAGATATTCCTTCTACAAAGAAGCTTATTACAGACCATACATCTAAACAGATTAACAAAACAACACCAAAACCAACCACCATCCACAAAAACAGTGGCCATAAACTGATGCTCAGATAAGAAGAACTAGGAAAGCATATGCTGTATTTCTTTAATATTCTCCTCGCCTTTGCTATTTTCATCTCAGGAGGCCTCCTAAGCCTACCACATTTTTTCTGTTCTAATTAGTAGACCCCACTTCAGGCCATCATCTGGGTTACTCTCTTCCAAGAAATTGTCTACACTCTTGTTCCCTCCTTTAGCCCAAAAGGAAAGCAGCGATCACGTCCATCAGCTTCAGCAAGGCTTGTGACAAGTCAAAGACACGCTGCTTGGGATCCTCAGTCACAGTCACATAGTCACCTACTTTATGTGTAACCAAATAAAATGTGTTAAGTACACAGCTTTTCTAACTGGCTCTTGTCATATACTATTTTCCACACACTTACTTTACTGTGGGTATCTATCATGTTCATCATCTGGGACCGTAGGTGGATAACCATATTATTACAAATTTAATATCCTTTTAAAACAGACCAAAATATAATTAATATTTTTAAAGGGTAATTACATAAACAGAGATTCTAATTGAAGCTGCCTAATTTTTTTCCCTGCAAGATGGTCTTTTTAATTGGGCATAACCTTGACAGTTTAACCAGTTTTCCTTCTGAGTAAATGCCCCAGGCCATGTTTCTGGGTGTTGGGGTTTTGGTGTTTTTTTTTTTTTTTTTTTTAAGTTTTTGCAAAGATTCATTTAAGAATGATTTCTGGGAATAACAAGAAGACAAAAATATTTTCAAAAGACCTTAAACCTCCTTTGGTGAAGGAGCCAAGCCATGAATAAATGCTTACTGTTCTAAGCATGCACGATAGTGCTGGCAAGTTTTACATAACCAACTGCTGAAAAATGCATTAATGCAATAGATGACATCCCCACTTGCTAAAAGTCTGACTGCTAAGTTTGCTGTTGTTTCCTTAAATACCAGCCAGGGCACAGCAAGCACGCAGCCTCTCAAAGCTCTGCAGTTTACAGAGACTTTGCCCTCTTCCAACAATACCTCCCGGGCTTTCAGGCAGCCTGCCTCTCCAAAATACCAATTTAAGCAAGCTGTTGGGATGGCGGCCACTAAAACTAGGTTACTAGGGGCAGAGAAGCAGGACAGCCAGCACACAAAGGAGACTTTCTGCCCTCCCAGCCACGGCCGGGGGAAGCCAAACGCTGCAAACCCCTCCGCAACCCCCTTTCCACAGCCCTCGCCTCGCCGACAGCCCTCGGGCGAGCCGCGGTTATTAACTGTTAACAACCTCCGCGGGTGGGAGCCCCCTTCCCCCTCCTCCCCTCGGGGCGTTGCCGAGGGCTCCCCTCCTCAGGGCCGCCCGCCGCCGGCCTCCGCTCACGGCAGGTAACTTCCCCTCAGGGCCGCCGAGAAGGGGAGAGCCACAACCGACAAACCACGAAGCGTCCCCTCAGACCGGGCGGGTAGAGGGAGATACGCGGGAGATCCCCGCGGAAGATCCCCTCACGCCCGAAGAGGCATTGGGTGGGGGGGTGATGGTGTGTGTGAGGGGGAGCAGCGGGCGGGGGGGAGGGGGGCGCCAACGCGCCTGCGCGGAGGGGACCCCGGCTGCCATTTTGCAGCGTCAGCCGGGCGGCGAGGCCTCCCCGGCAGCTGCGCAGAGGGGCCGCGCTCGCGCGCAGCGGCTGAGGGGAGCCGGCGGGGAGGGCGGTGCAGGCCAATGAGTTAAAGAGTCGCCGCCGCCGCCGCTCGGGCAGGAGTCGTGCCGCCGCCCCGCGGAGTTCGGGGTTTTCCTTTCCTCCTTCCTCTTCTCCTTCCCCTTCCTCGTACCGACAGCCGCCTCTCCCAGGCCGCCCCCTTCCTTCCTCCCTCCCTCCCTTCCTCCAGCCGTGCCTGCCCTGGGGCCGCCCGCACCATGCCGTCCGTGCCGCTGCCGCCCAAGGAGAGCAACCTCTTCAAGCGGATCCTGGTGAGCCACCGGCCCCGCTCCTCTGTCTTTCTCTCTCTCTTCCTTCCGCCGCCGCTTCTCCCTCCTCTGTCGCACACCGGCCTTGCTCGGTGCCCTCCCACCCGCGGCGCGGCTTACTTCGCCCGCTGCCGGAGTTGGCTCCGACTGAGCGAAGGAGGATGCGGCGGCCGCGCTCGCCCGGGGCGGGAGGGAACTGGGGCTGCCGCCGGCCTCCTTGTCCCGCTTCGTCCCCGTTTCCTTCCTTTGTCTGGGGCCCGCCGAGCAGGCCGGGCGAGCCCCCTCGCTCCTGTGGGGGGCCGGGAAGGCTTGGTGTCGCCCCCGGCCGGGCGAGGGCGGGAAGGAGGGAGGGAGCCAGCCAGCCAGCCGCTCGCCACCCCCCCACCCCGGGGGCCGCGGTTCTCCTTCCTCCCCGTCCGCCACGGTAACTCCGGGGCGAGCTCCGGCTGCGGGGCTCGGCAGCGCGCAGCCGCTCCGTCCTCCCCGTCCCTCCCGCCACAGGCGGGCGGCGGCTCCGCCGGCGGAGGCGGGCCGTTCCCCGAGCCCTGAAGGGGTCTGCGAACGGCTGGAAACGGCGGCTTATGTGTGTGTGTGTGGGGGGGGGGGAGAGCTGTCATCCCACCCCCGCCTGCCGTACGGCGGGGGTCCGGCTTCGGGGCCGGTGTGCTGGTCACCGCAGTCGCCTCCTGCCCGTGTCGCCGCGCTCGGGAGGGTGGAAAGAAGAGCTGGGCGCACGCTGGGAGCGCGGCGGGGATTTGGTGTTGCGAAGTTGATCTCCGTAGGTACTTCGTTTTCAGTCAGAACGTCGGTTTTAGCGTGGGGACTAGATGAAAGCTAGTTCACTGAGCAGTCTGAGGTGTGGTTGAAGATGTCTGGTGGATTAAAGTATCCTGACTCCGTACGTCCTTTGGAAGACTTGTCTCAACTTTTATGTGCTGGGCTGCTTTGACTCAGTTATTATTTTGGGCTGCTTCTGCTCTTTGAGACTTAATGGCGCAAAGGACCTTTAGTGTTTGTGAGGTAACTTTAAAGAGCGAGCTCACTTTAACTGCGTTTCTGCCCAATCACTGTATATTTGGTAATGCTAACTCTTTATGGAAAGAAACAATCCCCCCCACCTCCACAACAAAACACCAGACTCCCCTTTTCATGAACTTTTCAGTGTGATAGTAATGGAGCTCCAGCCTTAACAAACTTGAGGCATTTTGTGCCAGTTTACTAGTCCACAGGCAGAGGAGGTCTATGCAGCACAGTGGTAATCTGTTGGCAGGCACGAATTTCTCCAGTTATATTGGAATTTGTTAGGCTACTTTCAATAACTTCGTGGCTGAAGGTGAGCATTCTGGTTTCAGGAAGCTGAGCTCAAAACAAACAGTGTGTGTGAGCCTGTGTACTCTTTATGTAGCTGGCGCGTTTCAGCAGGTGCTTCAGAGCTGTTTTCTTTTACTTGCTTTGGGTAGTACCCGGATTTTAAAAGACTTAATGGTGATTTGTTGCTTACTGCATGCTTATGGTATGCATCCTAGTAAGTCATTCTAGCACTCCTCTTTCTCTCTGCTAAAAATAAATTACTAATATTAGAACAGTTAAGTGATTATTTTTACTAGTAGCAAACAAGTTCACCGTAGCAGTCACTTCTGAAGTTTTTTTTTAACTGAAATATAGAAGACCTTTTCTGGAGATCATATTTTAGACAACCTGGGTTTTTTGGAGGTTGGGTTGTTTTTTTTTTTTTCAGTTAAGCAGTGGGCAAAACCTAAGTGCTTAGGCAAGGAAAAAGAGAGGCATAAAACTACAGTGAAGCTGATATGGAAATTTACTTGCTTTCTAAAGCCTTCAGAAGGTTTACCTGGTGCTGTGTAGTGGCTAGTCACAGTTTCTGAAGTGTTAAACACAAACTTTTACTTGTTGCCTTGTCACTTCATGTATTGATACTTCTTGACACTTAATGTCTTACTACTTTTTCTAGCTAGCTTTGACTCTTTCATGTCGCACTCTTTCTGGAATACTAACGTCTACGTAGTACAGATTGAATTGTTCAGTTGTTTGACGTGTTTCAGAGTATTTTAGCATAGTAGTATAGCTTGTAGTGCTAAAGGCTCTTTGATTGAAGCAGCTTTTGCCTACTTTGGCACTGCCAGAATACTTGAAATTACTAGGGATGCTATGGGAATTTTAAAAATGGGGGGGGAATAATAAGACTTTACAAGCATGTAGTGATTTAATCGCTTGGAACAGATGCGAGGGAACTATACTCATATATTAAGACTAAGTATTTTTACAAACACTCTGTGGAGAATTAGCAGTTATGAAATGGGAAACTCATTTGGAGTTCATGAGAATTACTTAGGAGTCAGTGACTTGTTGTGTGTATGTAACATGTGAGACAGGTTATCAACAGTCTGAATGAGATGCCCACATAACAGCAAACCGAGCTTACAGAGCTGCCCAAACTAGTGTGGCCTCATGGAGTTCAGTGTAAGCTGTGAAGTCTGCTCAAGAAGCTGAGCAAATAGTTTCTAAGCCACATCAATTTGTGTGCCTGCATGCTTGGCAGTACTTGAACAAGCTGACTTAAAACTAGCTGTGATGTGATTAGGGAACTAATAGCAATTGCAGCATTGGTAATAGTTCTAGTTTGTCAGTACTACTGTAAGGTAGTGCTAGAGCTTGTTTCTCTTGCTGTCCTGACTTCCAGGTCTGTTTTGTTTCTTAAGCCTTACTTCCACTCTTCTACAGGGGCTTTTTCTCAGAGTAGTGCTCTTCCCCGGGAGCTCTGATGGTGCTTACAGGTGTGATGTTGCCTGGGAGAGAGGGGCTGAGCAACTTCAGGCTCTTCTCTTTCACTTCTTAGTCTCACAGAAGGCATGGAGGAAGTGTTTGAAAGCTTCCTGGCTCCCCCTTTATGGAAAGAGAAAGCCATCCATAAAGAAGAATTAGCACAGGAATGCTGCTGTGTTTCTTGCCACTTAAAATCAGTCTTCAGCTCATACAACTTTTTTTAAGTGAATGGTGCAGATGCAATCTAAAATAAACATGTACATGTGGTAACTTGAAAATGCTTGTTGTTAACATTGAAGTTTGGTTATGTGCATTTCATATTTACTTCTAGTAAGCTTAAGCAGCTCTTCTTTTTTGTGTATTTAAAACAGAGTTGTAAGCTTGCTTTCAGAGTATGTTTCTGTTTAAGCAGCTTTGATTTTTTTTTTTTCTTTTCCCCTCCACCTGAGAACCCAGATTATAAACTATGTCTCATCTTAAAATTATTTTTAAGCTTTGGCTTTATGGAATCAAATCATCCCTGTCTGGACAGGGCATGGTAGTAGTTCTTACGAGTGCTGTAGAGGAAAGCCATGGGGTGGTTGTCATACTTTCACGGCTTACTTGCCAAATAGTTTTTGTTTTTCAGAAATGCTTAGTGTCTTGTAATAACTATTGGTGTTGGCCCAGTATCACATAGTGTAAGGTATTGTCTGCTGTTTGTTTCATGCGTAATATAACTGTGGATAGTATCATGCCTGTAAATAATTAATCCTTTGGGGGTTTTTTTTGGTTTGTTTAGTGAATTTCACATATTGTTGCGTAAAATAGGGTTTGCTGCTTTAATTGCAAATGTGTTTCCCTTGAGGAAGGGCTAGCCTGTGAATATTTCATCCTGTTATGAGGGAGCTAAGTCCTAGTACCTCTTCAGGTATGAGGCATTACTCTTACTGAGACCAGTTTAGCCATTTGCTCTTGTGTGACTTGAGGTAATTAAATACAAAAAGTCTGCAAGTATATCCCTTTGTAGCAGTGACTTGTTGCTGCTTAGTTCATTCAGACATGTATCTTCTGCTTTTTTGGGTGAGGAAATCTTAGAAATTACCTGAAGTGCCCTATCTCTGAGGAGTTGTTCAGCTTCTCTGTAGTGTCCTTTTTGTTCCCTGACTTCTACAATAATCTCGAGATTTCTTCTGTGATAAAAGATAAATATGCAATTGTGGGAGTTAATTCTTACTCATAAAATTCTAAAAGTTTTTTTTTATTTTATTTAATGAAATAATGGTGGATTATAAGCATGCAAATAGTCAGTCTCCTAGTAATGATGTGGGGGAGTTACCAAACTATTAAACTCAATAATTGGAAAGGTATGATGCTATGCTAATCAGTGCCTCCCAAATGACATGAATAACATAGCTGAGGTAGCCATTGTAATCTGCTACTGGTGTAGTGGATGTTTGAAGTCTCTGTTAAAGATTTCTTCCTTTAAAGATAGGAGAATCAAACTGTCAGTAAAAATTTTCTGGTGTAACTAGTGAGACTGATCTGTGGTGCGGTTGTTACTTGTGCTGCTAAGGAGGGGCAGCATAGGAAGAGTGTAGGCTGTTTCCTTGATAATGACTTTCAAAAGAGGTGGTGATGATGCTTGGCCAGCTGCAGACTACTAAAATGACAGAATTGTGGAGGATAGATAATAGACTAATGGTAAGAGTTAGTAAGACTTTCATAAGGGAAAATCATGCTTTATGTTTGTCAGTGATTTAAGGGAGTCTGATTTGGAGAAGACTTTATCCCAAATAAATATTCCTGGTTTAATTTTTCAGAAGGCATTTGTAAAGGGCATCGTGAAAGGCTCATAAAGCAGGCTTCCATGGAATGGTGCTGGTTGGTTATTCACTTTGGACTTTTTTTTTTTTTAAGGGAAGTTCCCATATGAATAAATAACTTTTCAGAGTTAAGTCCCATTGTGTTTTGTGCTGGAGCTCTTTCTTAATTGCCTGTGGTTATATTGAACAGAACAAGTGATGAATGGCAAGGAGAGTTCAGTTGTACTAAACTACTTATGGCACAAGAAGTGAAGGCCACCTGAAAATGTGCAGAAGTACTTCATGTTTCTGGAGTAAGTTGGGTCATAGCAAGTAAAATTGTTTGCAGATGAATGTTAGACTTGGAAATCCTAATTTAATATAGAGCTAGTATGGGCTGTGAGCTGGATTGCCCCTAAGATTTGAGATTTTTAGGGATTTTTGAGGTTCTGTTAGAATAATTTCCTTGTACAGTAGTTGAAAGCTGGTGAATCCTGGGAAAAGAAGAATGCTGTTACACCACTGCTGAAGTACGCTGTAAGTCTACATTTGCAATGCTGTGTGTGTAAGGTTTTCCCTGATCCTGCCCCTGAGCCTCCTCAGAAGAAGGATGCATGTATGAAATTACCTTCTTGAAGGAGAAAGAGCTTAATAGAAGATTCTGAAATTATAAACAATCTGGAGAAATGAAGTAGGAACTTATCTATTTTCAAGCTATCATGCCTAGTTTTCATTTTGGTAGAAATGGTGGCTGCAAAGAAGCAGGCTCCAAACAAAGTTCTTAAAAGGCAGTTATACTGTGGAACCCTTTGCTGCAAGATGTGGTAGCTATGAAAACTTCTAGCTGCTTCAGGGTGTGTGGGGGCGAAGCCCGTCAGTTTTTTGTGTGTGTGAAGACATACCCTTTGGCTCAGGATTGGTGAGGCACAAATAACCGGAGGCTGAGAACATTCTGGTGAGAACTGTAATAACACTTGTCTTACTCATAAGCCTCTCCTTATGCATCTGACACTTGCATCTTACCTCTAGTGGCCTGTACCAGGTGGGTCTGATCTCTGGCTTGAGCTGTTATGATTCATGCAACTTTTTTGTCTGAATCGCTGTGAAATCTTTAATGGGATGTTGAGATGAAGTTAGTGTTTAAGGCTTGCATCAGTAATTGCCTTGAACTTGCTTTAAGATGTCTAAATAAAAGCATAACTTTTTTTAAAGCCAGAGATTTATATGTGCATGTGTATCAGGTCTCACAAAACAGTGCTGATGCTGGTACTTTTGTTTGCTTAACTGCTCACAGATGCAGTTCCACTAGCTTGTGGAGCACCTGCTAAGTCTGAGTTCTTGCTAGGCAAATTGCAGTTTCATCCCAGGAGATGTTGCAGATTGGTCTCTTCAGTGCTTCTACACAAAGTGCAGATTAAAAACTAGTTGAAAATGTATGATGGGGCTATGACTGGTGTAATTTCTAGTGTTGCTGTTGTGGTTTCTGCTTTGCAGAGGTGTACATGTGTTCATAAAGGCTAGAGTACTAACTCAAATACTGAGGAAGTTACAGGTGCTAAGTACTTGTAAGCAAGAGCTCTTTCTACTGCATGTTCTCTTGGTTCTGCCCCTTTGAGGCAAAGGCTATTCTAGGGATTCAAGTTGTATTGAGTGTGTGTGCACAGTGCGGAATTAGACTGGGCCTTAATTTAAGGCAAGCTTTTTAATAATGAGCTGCCCCCTTAAAAAGAGGCATAGTTTATAGGGCTTTTAAAGATGTCCCTGACAACAAATGTTGAAACAACATTTTATTATCGCACATGTTCTTTCCGATAATAAAGACAGTATCAGTTTTACTCTGTCAATAATATAGAATACAAACAGCAGTGATTATGACTGTTACTGTACAGAATGCAGGTGGAAGTATGTTTTTTGTGTTCTGTAGATTTAAGTAACTGGAAAAAGCTGGTTAAAGGAGAAAATGCTGTTGTATACAGAGAATCAGGATAGTGAAAACTTAGATATTACTGGGACATTAGTACTTTTGATCAAAATGATAACACTGTATGTGATGCTGGCTGCTTGTTCTAGTGTACAACACTGTCTGTGGTCTGACTCAGCACTGTTCTGCATTGGCAAGTCCCCAGGTCTGGGGAAGAATGATGTGGCCTGTCCATTTTGACAACTGAAGCAAGCAAAGCTGGTGCTAGGTTGTCTTCATTTTATTTCAGCTGATGAGGTTAACCACCCTTACCAGCAGAGAGTAGGGGGTGGCTGTGCATATATAAAATACCAGTAGGGCTTGGGGGAAGGGGTAGAAGAACGTGTTGATACACTGGAAGGGTTGTCCTGGGACTAGAAATCTAAGATGCTGTGACAGTGGGAAAGGGGTAATGAACTTTCTCCTTGGCCTCCATAAGCTGAAGCCCCTTCCAGCTGATACTTTTTTTCCATTCTTTCAAGCATCAGTGAACTGAAATCAGTGTGGAGAGAGGGCTGCTGTTTGGGGAACCTCATGCACAGGTCTGTAGTCTGTCTCTGAAATTTAATAGTATCATGATGCTTTCTTTTCTGGTGTCGGTATTGCAAAGTATCCAAATATTTCATGATACAAGGAGCATTTCCAACATAGATGCTGAACTCTTTTGGAACTTAATCATATATCATTCAAACAAGATGGTGTCAGACCTAGCTATCAAACTGGTGAATAATTTAGTAATTATTATTTGTTAGCATAGGAACAGTATATACTGAATTCTGCCTAAAATCTAAGGTACTTGGATAACTAATTTCATCAGCTGCTGTGAGAAACATCGATTGTCTGCTAGATGCAGATGACATTGTTTTATAGATGTGAAATAAAACAAGGCTTTTTAAAAGGTTGGAGTGTTAAATGCTAATTAAGAAGAATACTGACAGTATGCTGATGTTCCTGTATTGATTGTGCCTAGTTTTGGTCAGAAATGTGTATTAATAATTTGGACAGCCCCTAAATACTTGTCAGATAGCTCCCAGGAAAAATTGCTGATCAGTCAGTGATAACTTTGAGGGTTTTTTATTACTGAACTTGATCACCATTGTGGCTTGGACAGGTTTCCAGCACAACTGACTTCCAGCATTCTTTCCATAGGGCTTGATGTGTAAGCCTTGTCTTTTTCTCTTGGCGCTGATGTTCCCCATTTAGCTCTTGGGTTTCTTCCTTACCCAGCCCCCCCATTGGTGTTACACAGCAGACACACAGTTTAAAAAACTGAAGGTGTAAGCATTGAGAACATAAGATTAAAATTTTGTTTAAATGAATTCTAGGTGTTGCCAAAAACACCAGAGTTTTGCACCAAAGTCTTGCAACAAGAGAGAAGACGCTACCTGGCAAGAAGAATGTTGAAACTCTGTCGAGTGCTGAGAGGTCTGCAAGCAGGATTTTATGGAAGTACAACAGCAGGGAAGACTATAATAAACTTAAATGGTGTTGTTCTTAGAAAGCTTGAAGCTGTTTTTATTCAGCTACTTAGAACTGGTTAAATCAGTTGAAATGCTTGTTTTTCTTATTTGTGGTTCTGATGGTCCAGCATGTTTCTGGCGAGGCAGCCTATTGATGTGCAGACCTGTATTAATAGAATGTGGGCTGCACAGGTAGGATCGGAGAATAGTGTTAAATTGCTGGCAGTGGTTTGGATTTAGTGTTTGACAAGTTCTTGTCAAGAGACAGCAAAACCAACTTCCAAATGGCAGTATTGTTATTAAAGAGAATTGCACATAAAATCATAGAATAGTTTGGGTTGGAAGGGACCTTTAAAGGTCATCTAGTCCAACTCCCCCTGCAATGAGCAGGGACATCTTCAACTAGATCAGGTTGCTCAGAGCCCCGTCCAACCTGACCTTGAATGTTTCCAGGGATGGGGCATCTACCACCTCTCTGAGCAGCCTGTTCCAGTGTTTCACCACCCTCATTGTAAAAAATTTCTTCCTTATATCTAGTCTGAATCTATCCTATTTTAGTTTAAAAACATTACCCCTTGTTCTATCACAACAGGCCCTGCTAAAAAGTCTGTCCCCATTGTTCTTATAAGCCCACTTTGACCAGTCTTATGGTGAGCATATGTAGCATGTCTCATTTGGATTGGACTTATTTGCTGCAGCTCTGTTATAGTCAAAGACCATCTTAAACAACTTAAAACTATTAAAACATTTAAGTTGATCAAGGAAGCCTGGTTGCCATGCTTAACACTACTTTTTGGTTTGATGTGATACCTGTCTTCCTTTGAAGGTGATACTACATTTTATTCAGCCTTTGTATGAAAATGGTTTATGAAATAATATGTCACTTCAGTACATTCAGAGGCAGTAGGGACAACAAGGTGTGAGGAAGAGAATTGGTTGCTGCAACTGCAGTTTCTCTTTGAGTAGGCAGTTGAGCCTTTTTTGTTAGATGGCTTCTCAGAAGTGAGCGTTAATGTCTGAGGGCCATAATGAGATGTTCTTCAGCCATAAAATGGCCGATCTGTATATTAAATTCTGTCTTCAGTATGTGAAAAGCATAGCTGTTCTCTCAATACAAGACTTTTTTTTTAAGTGGCAAATGCTTTGTCTAGGGAGGTGTAGTCTATAAAAGCATCCCTTTACTAACCTGATGTTGCAAATGGTTAAACATAATTTACATGTAAATGGCATATGTGATTGAGTAGTGATATGTGAAGTCCTTCTGTTTTATAAGTAATGTTAGCGAGCCATTCAGATCCCTGATTCTGTTGATATTTAGTAGTAGGAGGGGTTTTGTCTCTAAAAAAAGATGGCATGATACAAAAAAATAAGTTGGAATTTGTGAATGGAAGTGCCTTTAGAAGCAGCAAAGCACTGTAATACAGGATTAAAGTTTCCTCTTGCTCTTCATTGTTGTATCCTTGTTACTAGTATTTTTTAGCTTTATAGTTACTTCCTAGATGCTGTGCCTATTTGATCTCTATGTAGATGCGCTTGATACTTACCTGAAAGCGCATAAAATGATGTCTAGCTTAATTGTATGGCAAAGTCTACAAGTGGATTATATCTCTGAGTTAGTGTTGAAAAAGGGAATAAACCAGGATGAGGTGTTTGCCGGAGGAGGTAACATCCTTCCAGGAACATCTGGTAGCAGAAGTTCTGGATAACATTTTGGCCTTGCCAAAATCTCCCTTTGAGGTTTCAAGCACGTAAACATTCATGATCTGGCTTTAGTTTTAGCAGGAAATTATTGCCATAAAAGGGTGATGGGGAGCTCACATTAAGCACAACGGATAAGGCTGTTTAAAAGCTCAAGTTAATATGCTGGGTTTTGTGGTTTGTTTTTTTTTAATATACCAAAGATGTAATGCAGTGGGACAGACACAAATGAACACATTTTAGCTATTATTTGTCGTGATTAGTACAAAACTTGAGAATACATATGGAGACATCAGGTTTCTCAACTATGAAATTCCCATCTGTACTACAGAATGAGATGGTATTGTATGGCATCAACCTTTGGTCTCCTGTAAACAAGACACAGGTGGAGCACAGTGTGCTTATTCACATTTTTTGGACAGAGAGAAGTTTAAAACAGTCCATTCATGATGTTTGGATGCTTTAAAGCCCCGGGCTTGTCCATGTAACTGAATCTGTAAGCCTTTCAGTATATCTATATAAGTTGATGATGAAAGTCAATTCATCTTGCTGAGCAAAGTCTGTTTCTCTTACATTGGTATACATTTAATCCAATGTATTGGTATAAATACATAACTTATTTACAAATGCACATGTGTGTGTATTTGGAGGGAGCAGGGCTGGGAAGTCACCTTCTGACTAACCAGCAAGGCTTGTCCCATGAGCAGTGGAATTGTGTAAAGTTGTATTTCGTACTGTTTCATTATGATTCTGTAGTCAGTCCCTCTTCTGTCTAGTAACTAGCAGCTGGGCAAGAAATGGTGTGGTTTGTGTCTGGTTTTGAGCTAACCTGTTTATTGACAAGTACAAGTATGCTGGTTGTCTGTAAGCAAGCCAAACAACTGTGAATGTTGAACTTGTGCTTCTCAGTGGAGAGCATTAACTTCTCTCTCCCATCTGTCTGTTGGCCTTTGGAAAATGTGATCTTTTTTGTCCTCCAAAAATCTCAAATTTGTCTATAATTATCAAAGTTCAGTTCTTATTCTAGGCCTGAGACCGAACTCTATAGGATAAAAATGTTGGAACAAGGATAATAGATACGATTTCCTCAAGTAGTGGATCTATTTTAAGTGCATACTTGACTCAAACAGCTACTGTTCTATGGATAAGCATTGCTGTATATTTGGAGTTTCCCTCAACGTTGCAAGAGCTGTAAAATCGTGGATGAATGTTCACTATTCTGTTACTTTTTTTAGGCATACCTGAATAAATTTAGAAAGCATACTTAGAACATTGTTGGTATTTTCTTATGATTCTTTAATACTAAGCATCTTATATTAAGAAAGAAAAAATAGATGAATGGAAGAATTTGACCTTATCCTAGAGGGGACTCCAAGTTTTGCTGCAACCTGTGTTATTTCTGATAAAGCTGTGGAAACTAGTTCTCAAAGCTCTTTTGTTGCTGTTGTTTAAATGTTAATTGCCGTAGTATAACTGTGTGCCTCTGATGGGAACTCCCTGACCATCCTGCCAGAAGTCAGCCAGGCAGAGCAACCTGTTCTAATATCAAGGTTAGCTCCCCTTTGTTTTGAGGGGTGATTTAGGTGACCTCCAAAGGTTTCTGCTGACCTAAATTACTATATGATTTAGTCTCCACTTAATCATGGTTAACTGCAAGCGTATTGAGTTTCAGGCAACAAAGGCTTAAAAACTGCCTGCAGTTAAGCCCTTTCCCACAGACTGGAGGAGGACTCTTGTTCTGGCACCTTAGCCAATTACCTGAAAGTGAGCATAGGCATGCTTCTGTATTGCTTGTACCCTGGGAAGCTATGTGATGATGTATTATGACTGCGAAGGAGTTACTACACTCTGCATTAATTTAAGAAAGATTTTACCTCTGTCCTGGAAGATTGATGGAGTGGGAGTGATCTATGAGAGACAGTTAAAGTACTCAAACACATAACTGAAATGACATAGTTTCTCCTGAGAATACCTGTCCAAATTACAGCAGGGCGATACACCTTATTAACTGAAAATGGTGCCAAGTTAAGCCTGGTTTGGGTTTTTTTTCTTCAAGTTAAGAAGACCTTAAATCATTTTCATGCTTACTGATAAAGGCATGCCTTTAACAGGCTTAAGTAAATTTATTTTAAAGTGACCATCTGTAGTGATCAGTAATCAATTTAAATTACTAAGACCTTAATGACTTATTAACTTCAAGTAATATCTTTCAAAAGAAAAAAAGGGACCCAGGTTCACATGTTTTTGTTTTTCTTTTTTCCCTTGTGTTCCCACAGTGGAACCGCATTGTTTGCCAGTTTACCTAGTGATTAGGTAAATGGTACCCTAAATAAATCTAAAAGTAGCCCTTAGCTTTACTATTCCAGCCAGAAATTAGATTTTGGTTTGTTTTTTTTTTTTTTCCCCCAATGCCCAGGTAAATTCTCTCTCCCTGGATTTTTTTTTTTTTGTTACAATAGGTCTAGCCTACTTCATGGTTTCTCTCTTTCTCCCAAAAGTCTATATCGGCAAGAAGGGAAGTCTTCTGTCTGAGACATCTTACTCTGGGAGGTCACTAGGCCAGGGAAATGGGATGTTGAAGGGAGTGTCTAGGCTGTTTAACACTAACTCTTCTCAAAAGTTCTGTTGAGTCAAGATTTCTAGCTTGGTTCTCTATTTTAAGAATTTCTGAATTGAAGTAGACATTCCTACTTGCCTTTCCTATTTCTGTTGAAAAGGAATTACTAACTTCTTGTAAAAAAGGAGACCATGAGGTAGAGCGTTGGCTGCATGTAAATGAAGGTAGATACTGTTCTGAATGCTGAAAAAAGGCAATGTAGTATGAATAGTCATATTCAACTAGAGCTTGTTAGTGATCTGATTACCATACCTTACTGAAAGAACTACTGCATTTATAATACTGTGTTAAGGTACTCTGTTTTTAAATGCATTTCAGTGATTGTATTCCACCTTTTTTCCAGAAATGCTATGAACAAAAACAGTACAAAAATGGACTCAAGTTCTGCAAGATGATCCTCTCTAACCCAAAATTTGCTGAACATGGAGGTAACTACAGACTGAAAACGTATTTTTCTTTTTTTCCTGTCATGAGCTTGAATGTAAAATCAGTCTATTCCATACTATTGGGAAACAAAGGAGCCTCTTGCTGAGTATGATTCTGTCCTTATGACTGAATAACTACTCTGGATTTTCAGTCTTTGTGCATTTAGACCAAGTTTTCACCCTAGCTCAGTCAAATGCTTCTGTGTGGTGGCATGATGAAGATCAAAATATACGGTGGAGGCACACTTAAGTGAAGCTTCCAAGTAAGTTGCCTTTCTGGGTTTCTAGATCAGAATGCTAGTGTGGGTTTTTCTTACATTCCTATTTAATAGCAAGCCCGGCCTTTTTTTGACTATTACATGAAGGTAGTCTGCCAATGAATTCGAAATCTTGCTTTTTTTTTGTCAAGTTCATACTTTTTAAATTTTCTGTACTGCATACCAAATTGCTACTCATAAGGAGCAAAGTTAAGCGTAATACTGTTGCTGCTAAGACTTGAAGCTAAGGACAGAATCTGGAGATCCTGTTCTGATAAATATTGTAGGAAACGGGATGGCAAAATGTTGCTTCTATTTACATGTGTCAGAACTTAATCCTCAGTAAAATACTCTCATCTTACTGTATTACAGGATTTCTGTTGCATGGTTCAGCCAATCTTTCCTTCTGATACAGTGAATTTTTCTTTTTTGTCTGCTGTTGAAGCAACCTAACTCTTAAGTGTGCATGTACTGTGTCAGTAAAATTATTTTCCTATTTGACTCTGTCAGATCATTGGCAAAATAGCCGACTAATCCTTTTCATGCTTCCACCAGTGTCTGCTGTTTCTTCGTTGTCTTCATTACTTCCCTAGAGATAAAAGTACAGTTATCTTGCCTCAAAGCTAGAGTGGCTTGTCCAGCTCTGACCTAATGCATTTGTCTCTCCTAGCACTTGCGTTTTTGTAACATCTCAGTATACATCTTGGTCTTTTCTGCTCTTGCTGCCTCTTAAACTTTTCCAGGACAACTAGCTGACTTGGCAGTTCACATACTACTTGGGCTCTGAGCCACTAATGGCTTTGAAGCTTGGGAGCAAAGCCTGGAACGAACAGCTGAAGCAGAACTAAGCCAATGAAATGATCTGATGGGAAGCTGCACTGTTGTCACACTTAGCTTCAGAGACAAGGAATTTGAAAAATGTAGTGAGAAGGTGGCAAACAGATGGATTGCTGTGGCTGGACAGCTATCTCCCTGGTGTGGGAAGGTAGGAGTAGTTTGCCCTCCTTCCCACAGCAGGGATATTCTTTTTCAAGCTTCCTGATATTATTGGGAAGGTATCATTCTAGCTTTCCCTGTTCTTACAGTGTGCATGTAGGACAAGTTAAAAACAAAACAAAAACCTTGGCTCTTGTTGGGTGGTCATTCACTTCGGGTGTACTTTACAGAAAATGGTGTTAAAACAGGTCTATCAATGAAACTTCAAACTGCTGTTATGGCTGACCTTGAGATGATGGGCTCTTGCCATTAATACTGGGGAAAGGGTTGCAGCTGGAGGAAAAGCAGAGTACTATGATGAAAATGTGACTAATCTTCTCGCAGGGGCCAAAACTGAGTGGTCTTTTATTTAGCAAAAAACCTGAAATATGAATCTGGAACAGCTTTCAGGCATAGTGTGTGCGTTTCATGGAACTTCTTTCCCACAGTGCTACTTGAAGAATGGGGGAGAGAGGGGGAGCAATAGTCATATCGATGTATTATTTGGAATCTTGTGCCTCTCAGAATGTTGACTAAAATGCTGCTACTTTGAGAAGATCTCTTACCCTCAAAATACTGTAGCAGGAAATATGGTCCTCAATTAATGCTTTGTAAGCAACCTGATAATAGTGGAGCTGACAGTGACAGAGATCTTTCTTACAGTATGACACAACCTAATGAATTTTTTTTCTTGTTCTGCCTACCTGGAACTTCAACACACATTGAGAAGCTCTCTAAAAGTGCTTTAGCTTATTGATAACTCCCTTAAAGCCAGTTAAATGTCTTTTATTAATTTTGTTTTGTCTGTATTCATCACATCTGTATGATGCTCTGCAGTGGTCTTTTTAAGACCAATTTCAAGAAAGGAAATGCTTCCATATAACAGTCTTCAGCTGTGCTAGGCTGCTACCCTGATCTAAGTCTATCATTTAATGGGGAACTTTACTGTGTAACAACTTCAAAGGATATCTGCACTGTGAAACTGGCATATGGGAAGTCAGAAACATAAGTATATGATATTTCTTACAGAGACGCTCGCGATGAAAGGACTGACCTTGAACTGCTTAGGGAAGAAGGAAGAAGCATATGAATTTGTTCGTAAAGGACTTCGTAATGATGTGAAGAGTCATGTCTGTATCCTTTGTAATACAAAACCTGATCTTTTTGCTAAGAGTTCTCACTTCTGCAATTGCTACATTAGTACATGCTTTTTAAGTACATAATGTGCTCTGTATAAAAAAAAAAATCTAAGGTGTGTACAGTGAATATTAATTGGTAATCAAATACTTGAATTAAGGTTTTATTTTCCTCTCTACAATTTTTCAGAATATTTAAGGAAAATGCCTTTTGCACTTATCTCTTAGGAAAAGACCATCTATGCTGTCTACTTTCTGCAGAGAATAGGTATGGCTTGTAAAATCTGGCCTATTCTAAAGTTTTCTTCTCTCTTAAAAAGGTGTAAGAAATCCAATCTAGAGGTGCTCTGAAAAATACCTATTTTGCCACTGAATTTTAGATAATGCTTTAGGTCTACTGGCTTGATGACTACTACTGTGTTCTAAGCTTGTCTTCCAAAAGTTTATACCTATGAAATACTTAACAGCTACCCAAGAGCTTTGGGAGTAGCTGTGTTCTGTTTAAGCCACAGGTAGGAGGCTGCTTCAGATTTGCACAGAATGCCTTACTTGTTCTGTATGCATTTGAGTTGCATGTTGTGGGACAAATTTCCCATGAAATATTTAAGTTTTTAACATCAAAAAAATCTTCCTTTAGTATCACAGCAAACACTTTCTGATGGCCATCTAGTTAAGACAAAGGAATGGCTGTTTACACCATTCTTATATTAAATGTCCAGGGAGCTTGAGTTTGGGAAAAACCTCTAAGTTTATGGAGGTTATCACTAGAGGTATGCCGTAGAGCAAGCAAAGACAATTAGTACCTTCTTGATCTTAAAAGCTGAACACCTAAGGAATACCAAAGCAACTTTAATCTATGTGTAAGAAGTCTTGCGCCTTAAATCAGGGAGCAAAAGAATCTGGGTGAGTTAGTGGAGCGTTTTGGGGGGATTCTGATTCCTAAACAAAATTCCAGAGTGGGATTTATCAGCATCACTAATTCTTGTCTGCAGTTCATGCTGACTCTCTTAAAACTGTGTAGAAGACTTCCCTACAAATGCTGGAGGGATCTGTGCTTTTTTCAGATCTAATTTGGCAGATGGGGTGGTCAAAGGGATGCTCTTCCTGGACAAGTTTAAAAAAAAAATTTTTTTTTTTTTGGTTATGAGTTTTAGTGGACTTTTATCACTGTTTTACTGACTCATTAAACTTACCGTAAGAAGATGACAAGGATTTTTTTTCCTGAATTCAGAAAAAGTGTAAACTCATCTGAATCCTATTAGGCACAAATGTTCCTGTTTGTTTTTTTTTTTTTAGCTGCATCCATAGAACTAGTTCTGACAAAGCAAAAAGTTCCAACTTTTTGTATTCAAGTGTATTGTTACAGCTCTACAGAGAATCCCCTAGAGTAATCTGTCTATGCAGAAGTACTTCTCTAGTAAGCACAAGCTAGCTGATACTGAATTAATACCAGACTTTCCGTGAAGTTCTGACGAAAGCTTGAAGGCCTCAGTGCTACATAAGCAGAGCTTGGGAGGTTCTCTAAAATAATGTTTACATTTCCTGTTTTATGTGAGCTTAGTGCCTGTCGATTGGTTTAAAGGGAGAGGCAGGGGATAGCCGCTGAAGTCACCTCATTCCAGTAGCTGGTTTCGAGGAGGTGGAATACATCTATGCGTTCTTAACTTCTTGTGGTAACGTTTGAAGGTGCTTTTGGTGTATTTTGTCATATGTGCTTTTTAGAAAGCATCTGGTAGAGGGTGTTTAAAATACAGCTGGTCACTTCAGTGTGCTGACTTGTTTAAGGAGGAGTAGAAGGTTTTAATTCTTCTGAGGTTTCCCATATTGAGGATTGGGGGGGAAATGGCTGTTCTAAAATTGTTTAGAAATCCAGAAACTTTCTGGTCAAACTACAAATGAATTCTGACCCATTTTTGGATATAACTTGAGTAGTTATCTGGTCAGAGATCTACACTTATTTCAAAAATAAATGTTTCAGATAGTGGCATGTTATACTCAGGACACTGTAGGAACACATGCAAGACTGTCCCGAGCTGTCTACTATAATAAATTGGTGGCACTGTGCTTTAATGGTTTGTATCAGCTGTTAAAATTTCTTATGCTTAGTCTTGACTTGGGCTTTTCTTTACTTGATTGCTTGGTGAAGAATATGATTTATGAAAGATTAAGCCAGGTTACCAGTTCAATCCAGGAATAGTGCTGATGCCTGATAAATTACTCAAAGCATGGTCTTAGTCTAAGTACACTGTTAAAGTGCACATAAATTCTTTTCAACTGAATTGTCTTGTTCTAGGTGAGACAGGTATATGAAGATGCTACATTTAACTTTGATCCATGTCCTGAATACTTGAACTCAGATAGGCAAGGCAGGATTTGTAGAAAGGAGTAGCAGTATTAGACCAGCTGCTGTAACTGTATCCAAAATTGTTTTGTCCCTGTTTCCTGTTTAGTCTTAAATCATCATGGCAGCAATAGCAGCTTTCCTAGCAGTCTCAAAGACGCATATGGAGTTTGTGTGCTTCAGCTGGCTGAAATTAATTTGGTGTTCCCGTAGAAATGCAGAACAGTGTCTCTTGCTTGTATATTAGAAGTTTCCCTCAGAGTTAATTCTCACAAGTCTTTTCCTTTGGCTGGAGTCTTTTATCTTTTACTCTTGATAATTACAAACCTGCTTTATATTTTCATATCTAGAACTTAATTTAGGGCATGAGTCTTCCTAAGAAAGAGGGAACTTACAGTTCTGTTTCTTTGATTAATTCGACCACATTAAATTTTTTATGTGGTTTCTCAACTTTGAGATATGAAGTTTAGAAATGATTGTATCTTTGGAGGGAACGGTTGGCTTTTGTTTCAATTCAATAGCATAAGAACTCTTAAATATTTTGGTTATTAGCACTGTGAGTTATTTGTGCCATCTTAACTGAAAGCGAGTGAAGGATGCATATGCCTCTCCCCAAGATTTGCTGTGTTTTACTGCTTCAGAGGCACATAGGAGAGCTTCTTCAGAGAACTTTTGAGCCACTGGTAATTTGAAAATTCAAGTAAGTTCAGATTTACTGTTGTGGAAGATGTTGCCTCAGTGAGCTACTAGTAACCTCGAGTAGCAAAAGGTAGATCGTGTCAAGTAATCTTTCTTTTAATATGACTTTTGGAGACTGATGTAAACACGTGTGGTGTAATGCATTGCCATGACATGTTGGTTTCATGCTTTGAATTCAGAGTCTTTCCAGGATAAAAAAAAGGATGCTTGTGAGAAAAGTCTATTGAAATGACACACTGCTGATGGAAATCTGAGATGCTGAGAATGTGACAAAGACTTTTAACGCACAGGAATGCTAAGATTTCCTTTTGTCAATGAATAAAATGTAGCTCTGTGTTTATCCCTTACTGTAAAATCTGGAGGCTAATTGAGGTTAGATAGGCAAGTGAGGAAAAGTGAAACTTGTACACCAATTGTATTGACACTTCTAGGAGTAAGAATTCCTATTGTAATTACAGTAGTATGTTTTAAACAGTACATCTCTAGGAATAACTCTTCTGGGTCTTGTGGAGTTTGGACAATGTTTTGGGGGGGATTATGAATGTGACTTAAGATTTTTAAAGGAGACTTTATTGCTTATTTAGAAGCATTTAGTATTTTAAAATGTGTCAGTAAAGTCTGGCTGCAGTAATAAAACTTAATTTGTAAGGGTGCTGATCTTCAAGGAAGATGTCAAGTTGTTTGGTCTGTAAAAAATGCATTGCAGTTACTTTGTGAAAATTGTGAATGTGTCTTCCTTAACGTGCATTAGGTTGGCATGTCTATGGTCTTTTGCAACGTTCTGATAAGAAATACGATGAAGCCATCAAGTGTTACCGGAATGCACTCAAACTAGATAAGGATAATCTACAGATCTTGAGAGATCTCTCTTTGTTGCAGATTCAGATGAGAGATTTAGAAGGATATAGAGTAAGTATTCTCTGAATTCCTGTTTACTGCTGTTAGCATTCTCGTCTTTGCAATTCTTAAGTCTTTTATTGGAATCAATTCTGTTGCTGCTTGTTTTTACTGTTTCAAAAGTGTTTTAAGCTCTTGTTCAGGAAAGCACGAAAACGTATTGCAGCAGAGCTCCATATAATGTTGAGAACAGAACTAGAAGTACTGTTATTCTGTGCAATTTGACTTGTGGATCACCTTGTAAAACCTTAGTTCTCAACTCATTTTTCTCTAAAATAATGAAAATAAAAAGGATAAGACTTAAAAGCTTATCAAGTAGGAGTACTTACTGTACTATTGTGAAGTACTGCAAATGGTGGTTTGGGTGTGTATACTGAAGGTGGGGTTTTTTGAGAGAAATACACTATCATGTTTGTTTTGAGTATGTGGGAAACTTGCCTCATGATGACTGATTTCTTGAATGCCAGTACTGATTTTATCATAAATAGAACCTTAAAATTTGTCTAAAAACAGAGTTAGTGGTTTCAAAATGTCTGAACTGATTTGGCTGTGGAAGGGAGAAGTCCTGTTCCTATTCCATCCTCTTATTTCATGTGAAGTAGAGAGGACTGTATCGTGGGCTTAGGCATTAGTTGGTCACCTTCACTGGAGATGTTGAATTTGCTAATGCAAGAAAAGGGAATAACTGATTTAGGGATATGATTTGACTCGTAAAGGGGATCTGAAGTGCCGCAGCAGTATGAGGACTTTGTGACTGGGCATGAGGAGAGTGGGACTGCTCTTTCAGTAGCAGTGAGCTCATGCTTTCTAATGGAAACCTCTCTGAGATTTCAAAGCTCTGTCTTTGGAAATAATTTAGGCCCTTAACAGGTACTCTTGAAAATGACAGCTTTTGTGTCCCAACAAATAGATTTTATGCTTTGTGGCATGACTCCTATATTTAGAATGTAGCCCCCAGATTTGAGACAAACATGCTGCTTTTCCCCATGCTGTTAGAATTTTAAAAATTGCCTAGGGCTTTTAAAAGATCTTTTAAAATATTAGCTGGACTGGTGTTAAGTCATAATAAAGGTGTAGTAACTCCTTTTTAACATCTCTGTTATCTTTAAATTGCTTTTCTTTTACTGAAGGAGACAAGATACCAGCTACTTCAGCTGCGCCCCACACAACGGGCTTCCTGGATCGGATATGCCATTGCATACCACTTACTAAAAGATTATGATATGGCCTTAAAACTACTTGAAGAGTTTAGGAAAACCCAACAGGTAAGACTTCCTATTCTGGAAGGTGAAAATCTGAGGAATTAGTTCTTTGTAATTAAGAAGAACTAATTAGGAATCAGTTAAGCGGAAGAAATTTGTTATTTGTGGAGTGCTCTGCTTTGAGCAGAAAGGTTTCTAGGAGTTTAGCAGCTGATGCAAATTATACAGGAATACTTTTTCTCCTCACAATAAGCTGTTAGGGTTGAGGATGTAAGGGTAGACTGATGTGGAGTAACTGAGTAACTTAATGTTTGTGATACTTGCAGCTAAAGAAAACCTGTGATGATCCTGTCCCTTTACAGTAGGCAAAACTTCAGAAAATACTGTTTAGTGTTGGATGTGCTCATTTGCTTTTTCTCCTGCATAGCCTGGATGCCATTACATCTCTACAAAGAATGTGAAAAGAAACTTTTTCATTGCTTTGTATGCATCTATATATTATGCACTTAAAATCAGTGCTTGGTGTCAAAGCAACATGAAAGCATAGCTGAAAATTCTTTGTTTGAGAAGATCTGGCGTTACTGAAACTTGAAGTAAATCAAATGTTATGATGCTAAAATCACTGAGTATAACCTTTTTTGAGAGACCATTCCTTTGTTCTGTTATTGGTAATGCAAAACTATAAAGTCTGAATTAACAGAACAGAGTGGATGTGTTGATTATTCTGTAACATGGAAAGAAAAACCATGTTTATAGATGCATTCAGCTTGGGAGGCGTGCTGGAAGTATCATGCAGGTACTAAGATATTACCTGACCTATGGATTGTGATTTTTTTTTTTTTGAACAAAAATCTCGCATCCGTTCTGAGAACTGCATTTGAGATCTTATCCAGCTAGAATGGGACCTAGCTATAAGAAAGGAAATTAATAATTGCTAGGAGGGACCAGTGTTTGTGTCTTGATCATGTATCGTGGTCAAAGGATCTTGCAAGCCAGGTATATATAGCTTGATATTTCAAAAGAGCTGTAACTTCAGTGTTGAATAAAAACTGAAAACAATAACTTAAAAGGTGACCCAATTTTCATTTAATGAGCGTTTGACAGCCAAAAAGTCATGGCTCTTGAATGAGTCGGCAGAGCCCAATCTGTGTTCAGTGTCGAAATGACTGTTCGAATTAGAAAGAATATATAATAGATGGAAACACTACAAATGAAGTGTAAGAAATTGAGGCTCTTTCAAGGACTAAGAGGGCTTAACAGTAGTATTGGTCCCTTGGTGAGAATGGATGTGATGCTGTTAATATCTTTTCTAAAAGGTTTTGTGTAAATATGCTTGTTTGAGGGCAGTCATGATGATAAACTCTTCAGTCTAGTGACTAAGCCAGATTTAAATACCATCTGCCATAGGTAAACATGCACAGCAGACTCAACTGATTTAGTAAGTTATCAGAGTCTTAAATCTTGCCCTAAAACAAAGAAGTCCTGAGAAAATCTCAAGCTCTGATGCTTTTTTTTTTTTTGGTAAAACTGGAAATAGTTGGGAAATTTCCATAAATAGGAAAATGGTTCATACTTGAACAATGAGCTGTTTAACTGCTGATTAGCATAATACTAGTCACAGGCAAATGGTGGAAAAGCTGGTTAAGCATTAAAGGACAAATATGCTACAAATGTTGGACAACATGAGTTTATTGAAAGTTAGTAGTGTTAAGCCTTTCCTCTTTTTCAAGATTAGTAGAGACAGTTAAGTGGTGTATTGTATTTTCTTCCCCCAAAACACTAAAAATAAGGATCACCGCATTAGTTTCATTTCTCTTGCAAATAGAGAGTCTTGTGCTTTGCTGTGCTAGCAACCTGGGGAGTGCAGGCCCATGTAGAGCCCCAAACACTGGAAAAGAGAATCAATGTGTCGGGTCCAGAACAGTCAGGAGAGCCCAAGCAAGCTCCCAGTTCAGTTTTGCCACACTTTGGCTCTTCCACAATAGTCCCCAAATGTACTATTTGTGTGGTCTCTGGATATTTAACAATCCTGCACTTGAAACAGTTGAGTTCAGGATACTCCATTGATCTTTGAGGAGGTACACTTCTGGCTTTCTTTACTTTCCAAATCGCCCCTCTTGCCCTGTACTTTGTATGCACTCCAACTCAATAGATGAACTTTTTTGACTGACTTGATAGGATATTGCATGTAACTGTGATAAAAGGGTAATGTTGTTCAAGGTTTAAAAGGAGGGTTGAAAGACCAAAGGGCTTCCAAATCCCTAGTGCATGGGAATCTTCAACAAACTGATGGTTTCAAGGAGTTTTATGGCAATCTGTACTAGGCCTGAATCTGTTCACTAGTATTGCTAATGAATAAAGAAGTAAATGGAACATGTTATGTAAAATGCTGCTGTCAATAATTGGTAAATAATGGTGATGTAGGGTGATCATATTAATTTACTTGGATTACTGAGGCAGCTCTGTCCATTCAGATATGAATTAACACAGCCAAAACCAAGCAGTAAAACTAAGAAAAAGATCAAGGAACTGTCACTTTAGTGATTGTAGGTGAGTATCTGAAGATGCAGTATTACAAAATAACAGAGCTAATCTAGCTACAAGCTGTTGCCGAAACCAGCAGTCTGACTTTTTCCTGTGTGCTCCCACTGCTTCCTTGTGCAGCACTGGTTGACTCGTGGAGGGCTGGTTCAGGAAGCCCAAGTGACAGAAAAATAATCACTCTTTTGAAGGATTGATTGGCTGAACTGAACAACTGTGAGGTGAGAGGGGAAAGAGGAAGGGGAATAATAGAGGGAAGTGAACTGCCTTTGTTGATCCAGGCTGCAGTTAGATTGACTTAGCTTATTGTAAAATTGTCCCTCAGGGTAGACTTATGGATGAAAAAGCAAAAACCACCTTTATTTCTAAGAAGAAGCAGGGATTTTCTCTATAGAGCACTGATTACTGTGAGAGATCAAGACTTACTGATGACCCTGTTTTTAAAAAGCTAGAAAATGACAAGAACTATATGGAAAGATAAGAGGACTGGAGAAAATGCTGTCTAGTGAAGGGCAGAGATTCTTGTTGTTTACTGTAAGCAGAAAAAACCTAGGTGATTCTAGCACAGTTTAGATACTGCTTTTGGGAGGAATGACAGCTAGGAGGATTGCTTAGTGGGGAAAAATAAAGAAACAAGTGGCAGGAAGTTGAGCAACAAATTCAAATGATAAATCACTTTTTATCACTGACAGTTTTATTCTAATAGCTAAGTTATCATTGGAAATGGTGAATTCTCTGTCTCTTAGTGTATCCAGATCAACGTTGCCTGTCATCTGAAAGCTGTAAATTAGCCAGATGGACAATATTTCAGTCAGAAACAGGTTATGAGGTTGAATGCAGGAAATACAACAGCCTGTGCTGTCCAAGTTAAATCAAATGATTTAAGAGTCACTTCAGAATTTAAATTTTGGGAAACAAAGGTGTAAAACAACTATGCAATTTGTTTTACTGTTGTATGTCCCATTTTTCCTTTCTTCTTTTCCAGAACAAAATTTTTATTCTTAATTTTTATTTTATTCCTAATTTCTGCATCAGGCCCACAATTACAGATATGGACAGAAAACCTCTGGAGTTTTGGGGGTCTGCTCTTAGGTATGTTTTGGCTGCCTCTTGTCACATTCTTTCAGTGACAGTTATGTTAGGGCATCTACGGTTGTACAGTTGATTCTTTTTTTTTTTTGGTCCAGGAGAAGAAGAAATTTATTCCAAAACAGCAGAATTGAGTTCAAGAGAAAGTTGGACATCCTGTGCAAGGATCATAACTCTTCTGGGGGGGAGGGAGGAGTAAAGATGTATTGTGCAGCAATAACAATGGTGTGGAAAAAACTTTTTATAGAATAACTTACTCTTTATAGGACAATCTGATTATTCAGATTAAGTACTGGGGTTATAAGCTGCTTGCCTTCTGATGAATTGCACATTTAAATCATTATTAACTTGATGAGATTTCAAAAAACGAACTTTTCTTAAAAGTACTTTTAAAAATGGCTTTTTAAATGGAGCGACAGTAAGCGCAGTATCTTTCTGGTGGATTTGCCCTATGTTTAAGCAGCAGTTCATTTGATTTTTTGACATTTCATAGTTTCTTTTGTTAGTCCAGCCAAGCCAGAAAAGCTATGAGAAGGTTTATTGATATCTGTTTCTTGTCTTTTAAATTTTTTTTAAGGGTTTTGGGGGTAATCTATGTTTTGAAGGCCTAAAACCAATTCATGATGTGCCAAAAACCTGTGCTACTTGTGGAATTTAGATATATGTATTGTCTTGGAGGGGAAGATATTTTTATGGGGGGAGTGAAGGAGAAAGAAATAAAACTGGTGCTCTGCAGTTTCAGTTCTGTGGTATTGCAGTAAGGATAAAGCAGGAAGACATGCTTTAATGTTTAACCCCTGTTGCATGTGTCAGTTCTGTGAAGCAGTTAAAAATGCCTTCCAGGTAACAAGGTTTTTATTAGTGACTTCCAATGTTTAGTATGGATAAAAGTTGAGCAAAGGTGGAAACAGAAATGGCAGATGGAGGAAATAGACTTTAAGAAATGGGTAGGATTTCATGCTGCCTGCTGACTCTAGTATGTGCAAGGTCTAGTCTTGTTCCGTTAGCCATCATTTGCTATAATATGTTAGCAGTTACTAAAAAACACTTGAATGCTGTTACTTTCAGCCCCCAAATTGATACTTATTGTTGGATATACACTTCTTTACAGTATTTTATTTAGCGATGCTGTCCTTCAGAACATTTTTATCTAAAAGGAAATCTTCCTTCTAGTAATGCACAGTACTGTAAAAGCTGCCTCTAAAAATTCAAAGAGCATGTAAACAGAAATGTACATATCTCATACAATTGATCTGTGCCTAGGGAAGGGCTGGAAGTAGTGATTTAGGACAAGATTCTTTTAATACAAATGTTAATTTCAATCAGTTTAATGTTTTGGGGTTTTTTTGTTGTTTATTAACTTACTTGGGTCTTTAAAGAAGACAGAGGAAAAACTTTACTTAGGGAACAGGATAGTAAACTGGTGACCAGTGTGACTTCAAAGTGTTGCTTGTTCAGGAAGAAACAAAAGTATGTAGTGTCATGGGAAAGAAAATCATTAACATTTATCAAGCTCAGCTGCTTATCTATTTTTGTTATTAAAAAAATCGTGTTAGACTGTCTCTCCTACATTTTCTATTGAGGCAGTATATTTCACATAGTAAACTTGTATAGGTCCGCTGGGTATTGTCTGCGGACTTCTGCATTTGGTCTCTGAAGTTCCTGCAATTTTATCATAATTGAAGTAGTTTCTGTGTGTATTAGTGAAGAGCATTTAGTATGAGATAATTGTTATAATTCTGGCAAGACTTTTCGTTGCCTAAATACACTTTAGGGAGTTACCCTGAGAAAGGAATACTATTGAATGTCATCCTGTTTCAGTGGCTGATGTATCACTGCAAGGTGGATGACCCACTAGTTTTACTATAGCCTGTAGACAAAGTCCTAGGTATGCAACTGGCAGCAGACCTCAAAATAATTATCTGTTGCTTGAAAACACTCCTTACGTGCTTGTGCACTGTACTTTCCGGGGGATTGAAGTGTAGTACAGAGAACTTCTGTTAGAGAGAAATAGTGCAAGTTTCCTGGCTGAAAATTTCTAGTTGTCAAACTATGGCCAGTATTTGGGTGGTTCATTGCTCTTGGAAATAGTTCGAGTTTTTGGTATGCTGAGTATTGTGATATCCCAGCAATCTGCTACAGAATTTAGGTCAAAATTGTTGTGGAGTACATGAGTTCTTCAGAAGGAGAAGATTACCAAGATCTTTGCGAATTTTATTGAATTGTATGAGAGAAGGCAAGGATTCTGTTTTTAATTAGCTCACCACAGTCAGAGAAAAGAGAAATACAGGAATTCTTTTAAACTGTTCTCTGACAAGGGATATCCTGAATGAATCTAATTCAATTGTGAATAATGGGAGGTTTACATTTTGAATGTTTGAATGGGTATATAAGTAGACCTGATATATTCTGTAGCCTGACTCTTGTGTTCTGTAATATTGCATACAGTTGAGGTACAGGTAAATGTTAACTAACCTATTGCTTTTTCCCCCCCAGATTCCTCCTAACAAAATAGATTATGAATATAGTGAACTGATTTTATATCAAAATCAAGTGATGAGAGAGGCAGATCTATTTCAGGAATCTTTAGAACATATAGAGACATATGAAAAGCAAATATGTGATAAATTAATAGTAGAAGAAATCAAAGGTAAGTCATTCTTCTTCCCTCAGCCAATTTTGTTCTAAACTTTTGCTACTGGCTTTTAGATATGATAAAGCAGTAAAAGAAAAAAAATGTGGTATCTTTAACTGATTTGAAACAATTACTCTAGGGAAACTGGTAACATCAGATTTATAATTCTGTGCTGAAGTAACTTGCCCTACCGAAGTAGAGAGTGGATGTAGGTAGTTTAACTTGGGTTGACACAAGAAAAGAGGAGATCTCAGAGATTATTATGCTTGCTCATACTAGAGCAGCTTTCTGTAAATCAGAGCTAGTATAACCCAGTTTTAATCTCATGGAGAATACTGTTTGTAGTACCAACACTGATTATTTTTTTTGACTGAAGTATCAAGTTGTTGTCTCCTTCTTAAGCTTTCTAATGCACTTACTTCTATTGCCCTATTTAAGTGAATACTGAAGTTGACTTTTTTTTGGTTAAAAATAACCCACAGTTGTTTTGTGGATTCAAAGTACTAATACAGAGTTCTGAATATGCACAATCTTATAGTGTAATAGCACATATTCTTCACCTGCTCCTTGGTTGCACAGTTGTGGTGGGTTGGCCCTGGCCAGCAGGTGAGGCCCACACAGCTGCTCACTCACTTCTCTCAACCTCCCTTGTCAGGACAGGAGAGAATAGGAAGAGCAAAAGCAAGAAAACTCATGTGTTGAGATAAAGGTAGCTTAAGTAAAGGAAAGAGGAAGGCGGTGTGGGGGGGAGGACCCAGATGCCAAGCAATGCAGAGGTAATCACTCACCACCTCCCACAAGCAGGCTGATGTTCAGCTAGTCTGCAAGCAATGGCCATGTGCCCAAACACTCCTTCCCCTTCATTTTTATTACTAAGCGTGACACTGTTTAGCATGAAATATCCCTTTGGCCAGTTTGGGTCAACTGTCCAGGTTGTGTCCACCGCCAGTTTACTGCCCACCCTGGTGGGGGTGAAAAGTCTTGATCCTCTACACATACCGTTTAGCAGTAGCAAAAACATTGGTGTGTTACCAACGTTTAGTCACAAATCCCGAAACACAGCACCGTACAGGCTGCTGTGAATAAAATGAATTCCATGCAAGCCAGACCAGGTAGAACAATTTACTTAGCAGCAAACCAGTGTGATTTAACTGGTTAGTTGGTGTGAAAAACATAGGTGTAGTTAAGTAAACAGCCTGGTAAGAAGCGATATAGTCAAGTGTTGGAGCCCTGAAAAGAAGAGTTGCTTGTTCCTTTGATAATCCCAATAGATATTTTAAACACTCAGATACAGGTATTCAAATAATCTTTGTTTTCACAAGTACTGAATGCTCCGAACTGTGTTGAGCTATATGTGTGGTAGCTTCAAGTAGCACTTGTAATAAACAGTGAATGCCTCTGGAAAAATAAAGCCTCTTTTTCAGTATCTACATATGATTAAGCCCAATTTTGTGTGTTTAGTTTTGTAAACTTTACTCCCAAGCCATCAGTGTTTTCTCATGTAATTCACAGTTCTTTACTGTGTTGTTTTTAGGAGAGATGTTACTGAAGTTGGGAAGACTGAAAGAAGCTGGTGAAGTATACAAAGAGTTAATTGAGCGCAATGCAGAAAACTGGCATTATTATGAAGGCTTGGAAAAGGCCCTACAACCTAGTAAGTTAAATACAGATACATTGAAAATATGTATGATAAAGGATATACTTAAAACTCCTGTTTGATATGCTACTGTTTTAGGTTAAAAAGTTTTATGTGGCAGAAAATTATGTACCTTCTAATCTTGAATATGATGTAGTTGTGTTTATCCATCTTAAACATGCTCACTGAAAAACTTGTATGCATGAAAATAGCAACAGCAAGTCTTTTTCTTCTTGGAGCTAAAGGTGGCATTTGCTAATGTGCTTACACAGAGAATGTTTCCTTGCCACACACGAACTTGGAAACCAAATTGCAATTCATTCCTGTCTAGTAGTTTATTGTCAGACTGCTATCGTATATGACAACATAAAATTGTTGTTCTGAAACTTGTTTAGGTGGTACCTCTTTCTAAGGGTATGTGGAGAGATACTCTAACTATTTCAGATGGCCTTTTAAAGATAGCCCATCTGAAAAAAAAAATTTTTTCTTTAAGCTGACTGTTCTCTGGAGGAAAAGGTGATAAATGTGATAAAATCTGTTACTCCAATGTCGGTTCACATTACTGCCTTTCTGTCTTTCCAGGAAAATAGCTCATTGTTTGTTTGGGTTTTTTTAATTACAATATTGCAACAATTTATACTATAGTATAAGTGTTTTGCACTGGTAACTTTCCCAAGTGTTTACCTTTACACAGGAATGGTTTCCTTGTATTTCACTGTTCACTAATTAGTGAAAGTTTTATTGGAGTTATTCTGATGACATCATAAATCATAAGCCCACAAGGATATTATTTGTAGATATTATAGCTGCATTATATTTCTCAACCAGCTTTCTTCTAGGAAGTTTTACGGTTGGGTTTCATAAGGTCTGGGAATATGGCTTGTGATTGGGAAATGAAAAGGATTGCATTTGTTACATGTATGCAGAGAGTAGTGTTGCCTTTTGAATGGTTTTCCTAGTGTATCCACAGAGTTGAACATAGTGATCATTGTTTCGGAAAATAAATTACCCAGGAACTTGATTATTCTGTTTGATGTAATAAATATGTTGATGTAAATGTGTAGTTCTTAACAAAGAACCAATCCAGTAGTTTGTTTGATGTATTAAAATCCTATGTAGATTAAAACTGTACTAATTTATAAAACTAATAATGCTACTTTATTTTTTAGGTGGTCTTAGGACTATTTCCTCCCCCATGGTAAGTTCTGGAGCTCCAACTTGTGACTTCAATTAGGGCTTTTATATGCTTTAGTTCCAATCCAAACATGGTTTTAGTATAACTTTCAGAACTGTGTATCTCTTGGAGCCACTGGGTAACATATTCCCCCCCCTTCCCCAGCATCTGAGCTCAGTGACAAGATAAATTGTTTTTCTTATGAAAGGAAAACAGATGTATTTATTAACATACATGTTGTGTCATAGTCTTGATCTGTACATTCAGTTTTATTTGAATTGCTTGATGACTTTAATAATACTTAAGCAATATTGATCTTAATTATGTGAAACTGGCATTTCAAAGCAACAGATTAGTTTTATTTAAGTTCTAACCACATTGGAGCTCCAAAGCATATTATGGGGGAAAGGGGAGGAGTGGGAAGAAAATCTTTAAGTAGCTTTATTTTTGTTAAACATTAAAGTATAAAGAGTTCTGGTGCTCAGTACTTACACTGGCAGTATTGTGCCCTGTTTTTGCTGCCACCAGAGGACCTATAATAAAGGCATGCTTGTATAGTATGCTATTGGTATACCTATGATTTGGAAATGCAATATATTTCTCTGGATGCTTTAAGTATGTCTGAAACGGATACATAGTGGAAAAAACAGTTAATTGAAACTGAGAGTGTCAAACTACGGTGTGAATGGGTCTGCACAGCATGTAACTGAAAGAAACCAAACTCTAGTACTGTATGATTGAATGTGCAAGGTAATTGTCATGTTTATCCTTACAATGATTAATGCTGGTAGTTGTGTATTGTACATACAGTGTTTTCAGTACAGTTCTACACGGTAATGCTTATGATTAACTGGGAAAAAAAAAAGCTTGAAATGTTTAAACTGTTCCAAATCCAAACTGTGTAAGAAGTCTAGCTAAACTAATTCTGAACATTTAAAAAGATTTAGAAGAATAGTTTTTTATCTCTGTTACTTATATCTATTATATTTACTGATAATAGGCACTTTAGAAGAGAGGCTTCAGATTTATGAAGAAGTTAGTAAAAGACATCCCAGAGCAGTTTCACCTAGAAGATTACCTTTAAACTTTGTTTCAGGTAACAAGTTGCATATCTGTTCCGTAATAGTTTTTTATTTGGTTTTTTTCCTTAAGTTTTCATCAGGCTGTTGAATGTGCATTTAATACCTATTTGGGCATTTAAGCCTATTTGTACATACACACAAATCAGATGTACGCGTTTCTCTTGGAAAAGACAAAATTATTTGGTATGTTTTAGGAGTTGATAGAAAAAGTTTATGCGCTCCAACATGGTGATGCGAACTATGTAATGTTTGTATTGATAAAACTACAGTACAGGATGGTATATAGATTGTAGGAATTCTTGCACATCATTTTTCTGCATCATGCAAGTTAAGAATCATAAGTTAAAAGGTAGGGGGTATAGTACACTTGAATTAAAGGTATAGGGGTGTGTATATACACACACCATTACTATATCTTTAATATACATATATTTATAAACTAACTTACAATTTATAAACACTGAAACCAGGTGCAAATGATGCATGTAACAGTCATAGTTGCATAGGACTGATGAGTTTCCGGACAGTTTTTGTACTGGACAGAAAACACTAAGTCTTTTTTTTAGGACTCTGCATATCTTATGGGTGTACAACACTGTTGTAGAACCATTAGAACTTAAATCTACAACATAAACCAACTTTGTGCTGATAATTTAATAAGAATAGGAACAAAAAGCAGGTCTGTGGTGTTATGTAGCACAAATTATTTGATTTTTAATTTCATAGCTAAGTTGTTTCAGTGACTCTGTCCTTTCAAAAGTTGTTTTGAAATATAGTGCACAAATATGCTCAGTTCTAGAGGGAATACGTATATGCTTTTTAAAGCAAAGCTATGATCTTCCAAAATAGAAGGAAGGAGGCTAAATGAAATGGTAAAGCCCATAAAAATATACACTTGGTATGTAGCTGTCTAAGAGCTGTAACTCCAGCAGAAAACTTCTGGAAAGAAATATAAAGTACATAAATTTCATGACACTTGATATTGAACTTATGTTGGGAATTTGCAGCTGAACTTATCTGCTCATGCTTTTAATTTCATGAGGTTAGTTTTCAGTTTAGCTCATTTACTGAGCACTGCATTTGTTGTACCTTTAAATGCTACAGAGCATCGCTAGTCCACTTTCCTGTTGTTGCTCAGGAGTCTGAATGTGCACATAGCTTACTTGTGTAAAATCACAAGAGTTTAACTGCTTCATAGGAGATTTAGCCCTGAAGTTAACACTCTGCTTTACTCAATCCCAGATGTTTCAGTTTCTTTGAAGATACAAGGGCAAATTTTAAGGCAGTTCATATAGATTTGAAAAGCTAGGTGACAAGTAATTGTTTTTCTCCTGTAATAAAATTGTTATGCTAATACATAGCAAACAAGGAAATAACCTGCAAAATGCTTTTCTGTATTTCTATTAATAGTGTGTTTTGCTGTTGACTTCATTTCACTGTATGTTTTGCAGTAGGTTACCTCATCATATCTGACAGTGTAGTCTGACAGCTAATGTTCATTTAAATAGAAATATGTTTGGTAATAAGGACTAGTTGTTCCTGCTGTAGCAATAGTCTAAATGAAAGCAAAGTTTGTGATTAGAACAGTTGAGAAAAATCTCTCAGTAGGCTATGCTCTGCAGTGTTTAATAGCAAATAAGAATTTTCTTGAACTAAAACTTGGGTTTCTGTTAATCTGTGAAGCTTGTATCAGTCATGGATGTGTAAGGCTGTTTTTGATCCCCTAGAAATTTGTCTATTTACTAAATGATTTCTTGTGTTTATAAGTACAGCAGATAAGAACTCCTGTTGGCAAAAGTTAATAGTGAGAATGTGAAGGTGTAGAAACAAACTTGTTAGCAAATTTCAGGAGGACAGAATTTTTGGTAAATGAGGTTGCTGTTCCAGTTTGGTCACTGACCAGTTGCTTGCAACCAACACTGGCTGATTCAGAATTGGCTTAAAATACTCTGAAGTGCAGTTTGTATTAAAAGGGCAGTCCTTCCCAGACCTTGCCATGCATTGCATCTTAATAACCTTGTATTTGACACGAATCAGCTCCTTGATCCAGCCGGAAACCACCTGTATGGAGGAAGGCTGTTACAATTAATTTTCAGACTGATCAAGGGTGGGGAGTTGGAGTCTGGCCATCCAGTTTGATTTGTTTATGCTGCTGTGGATTCACTGGTCCTGTGGTCAGGTCTTTTCTGTGCCTCAGAGACTAAATTTTGAGCTTGGCTTCATGTCATAGGTGGGTGCCTAGCTGTGTGTTTTGCATTTTTTCACAATTTGTTTTAAAGCTGTTTTGCTTTCTATAAATAAATATGTACTTAATTGAAATGTGAATCTTGCTTTCCCAAATTATGAATTGCAATTCTTCCATCAAGAATATAAATTAGAATAATTCAACAGAAGAAATTGAGAAACTGAGATGGATTTTTTTTGTCATATAGGGGAGTTTCTTGTAGTGCAAGAAAACAAGTTTTAATTAATCCACCTGTAATAAAGCATGTACTTATAGTCCATTTATGGATCCCCATCCACAGATAGTAGGAGTTTCTATATACAGCAGGTTTTAGTACAGCGAGGTGAGAACATGAGTGAGTTCTATTAGTCTCAGCAGCATTGCTGGTAAAACTAAGTGTAGGACAACTAAGAATTGGTGGAAGTATATAAGAATGTTATATACAAAGCAGTAGTATCTTCGTTTTCTGAATATATATATATATATAAAACAACCTGTTAATAAAATTTGTAATGTGTTCTTAATGATTTGAAGTTTATTACGACAGTTTTATCTGTGTATGTTAGCATTATGTGCGTGTACTACTGCCTTGTTTAAAGACTTAGAGAAGTCTACAACAGAGTAGGCAGTGAAGTGTAGCAACTTCATCCCTATGCAAAGCAAACATAACCAATAAAAAAAAATAATAAAACCACAAAACGCCCAAACCACTGCCCCCCCCCCCCAACCCCCAAAACCAAACAAACCAAAACACCACCAAAATTGGAACAACTGAAAACAACCACTTTTCATCATAGGAATAAAAAAATGAAGGCCAGTTATTCTCCTGGCTGGATATCTTCTCTTAAAGTCCTGCTTTCTTTCTTTTTTTTTTTTTTTCGAAACAGCATTTCTCAGAAAGGTAGCATACTGCAAGTATTGTAACTTTTACCTGAAAACATAATTAAGTCAGATTTTTAGCTTTCTGCCAGTATATTTTGATAAAGTTGATTCTGCTATGGTGCTTATCCTTCTGAAACCCAGTCTTCTATTTTGTTTCTGATTCCAGAAACAATCATGTTATCATTGGAAGTCATGTTCTACTCATAAAAAAAAAAAAATAGGACTAGAAGAGAGGTAGAGGGTTCATTTCATCCATCCTTCTTCCTCAAAGAAGGATAATTTATATTTGCACTATTCCTAACACACATTTGTCTAACTTAATCATAAAAACTTCCAATGATGGAGCTTTACAAGATCTGCAAGGTAATCTATTCCAGTGCTTAGTTATTCTTACCATTATAACTTTTTCCAATGTTTGTTTAAATAGCCCTTGCTGTATCCTCTGTAGCCAGCACTTAATACTTTCTCTTTTTAATAGATTTTACAGGTTTGAGGATTGTTACCATGTCTTCGTCAGCAGTTTCCTAAACACTAGCAACTTAAGCATTTTACTCTGATCTTTTTTTTTAATCCAGAGCATATTTGCATCTTATTCTTAAATAACAGGAAAAATGAAAATCCTTAATTGCAGTTTCTCAGTTACTCTATTATCCAGAGTTGCACAGCAGTTAGTGCTTATATTTATATAACACTTGAAATCACTGACATATAACCAAATACACTTTTGTTTCTAGGTGAAAAATTTAGAGAACTAATGGATAAGTTCCTGAGGGTTAACTTCAGTAAAGGCTGCCCACCCTTGTTTACCACTTTGAAATCTTTATATTACAATCCAGAAAAGGTAAAATGAAGTCTTCTATATTGAATTTCTAAAAGACTATCGCACTGTTTTTATATAGATTTTCCTGTAACTTACAAGTAACTGTTGCTGAACATTTTCTCCTTAGTGTGCTTTTTTTTGTCATATGTGAATGATCACTTGATGATGCTTAATATGTATGAAACTTCACTTCTGTAGACAGTTGATGTCAAAATGCTTGAAGTTGGATTGGTGCAGAATGCACTGCAGTTCTTAAAATCAGAGATAACCAATAACTTTATTTTTGTGTACTTTGAGTGCAAGTGTGTCAGGATTCTTTCAACTTATGGTTTATGATGTCACCAGAAGTCATGATTTTAAAATACCACGCAGATGGCTATTGTTCTACATACATTTCTGAATTGCATGAATACATGAATACCTTAGTATTTACCACAAAGGCTTGTTTCCTGTTTCAGTCTTTAGCTAAAACTTCAATGTTTTAATTTTTGGACTTCGAAACTCTCACAGTTTTGGCAAAATTGTGTCACATTGAAACTATTGTTTCAAATGTAGTTCTTCATTCCAAGCTTGTCAGTAAGGTATAGTCAAAATAAATTTCCAAACTAAAGCATGTTACTAAAACGTGTAGAAAATAAAATAAAGGTCAGTCTATTCAGACGTTGTTATCTTTGTTACAAGCAGTAAAACTCTGGGTACTCTAATCTGTTCATGACTATGTAAAAAGAGGTTTTTGTAGCTGGTAAAACCCTAAATACATGATGCAGCTTTTCAACCAGCAGTGGATATTCCTTTAATTGGACTAAAATTATTTTTGTAAGTCTCTTTGCTAATTCTCTTAACATGAAATTTTCAATACACTTCTGTTTAGAGAATGCAATCTGTACTGTGTCTGCATGGTTGATGTAATTTTAGTAAATTCTGGTATTGTGTAGTACAAGCTTTTCTACAGTGCCTAATGCTGATGTGTACTTTTCAATGTAAACTTTTGAAACTGGGTTGAAATTTTTAAAATGATGATACACTATCTAGACAGAAGCACAGTCAGTGCTGTGAAAGTTTTACTTCTGCTATTTGAAGTATGAAAATCTAGAAGTTAAAAGCACAGATAAACTCATTTGGCGTGTGAAAGGATTTTTAGCACTCAATTGTTTTTGACATGATGGGTAAAAAAAAAAAATACTACCATGTTTTGGGGCAGACTTATCCAGAAAGGTGGCTTGTTGCTAGTTATCTTCTTTGTATCGTATCAGTGCTGCTTGGAACTGCTAGCTTAATCCTAATAAGTAATTAAAATCAAGAGCCTCACAATTTCCACATATGCTTGGATTTGTTTGTGCTGCTAACTTCTGTGAAAGCTTTTTCCTCTTCTTTCTTGTTTCTCTTACCAAGACAGGGTCTCTTTCACATTTCAGTTGTTGGGTTTTCATGTAACTATAGTGTAACAGAAGGATCTTTGAAGCTAAGAGAAACTTTCAATTTTAGTCTCCGATAGTTACTTTTAGAATTGTTGAAATGTAGGGGTTAGGGAGCAGAAAATTGTGGCAAACTTAGCGTTTGCTATACCTTTCAGGAAAATGTTGTGTTTAGGTATCTAACTTGTCTCAGTTGGTGCTTAATACTAGCTTCTCACATAAATTATTGGTATATTTTGGCTGAAAATAGAATTGTAGTCATGTTATACCTACTGGAAAATACCTAGCAAATTACTGAATTCTCTATAAATTGGGAATGAACAGTTCCATGTTTGTTTATTTGGAAACAGGTGTGATTTGGTGTAGTCAACTTCAGTTGCATTTTAAAGTGGCATAGATATGAGGATTTTATGAAAGAGTTTGTATTTAAGCCTAGAAAGTTCCTTCTTTCTAGAACTCCAGGTGGGTCCAGGATCTTTCATAAACCATGGTTTTGGGAAAAAGGTGAAATAAGCAATATTTATATTAATAGAGGTTTTCTATTTATATGTACTTAACTCAGATAAAGATTAAGCTGCAATATTTTATATGTAGGAAAGCAAAAGGTAAATTACTTCAATACCTGCACAAATACAGAGGAATAGTGGGGAGAAAAATATAGCTTTACTTTCTCAGCAAAGATTAGGATTACATTTTTCAGTAAGTATCTCTTAAAGTTTTTGTGTTAAGAACATCTTTTACACCTGAGTGGGGAGACCAAAAGGTAATGTAAAGAGTAGCTGACTAGAGGAAAAATATTGATGTCTCCCCTCTGGAGAGGGCAAGGGAAAAAAAAGGTGGTTGTATAGAAGGCAAACATTTGTCAAATGTGTTCAGGAAAATGTTATCTAATTACTGTAAGTTGGTACTTGATACTAAATGTTTTAAATAAAAAAATGCTGGTATATTTTGATTTAAAAACAGATTCTAGTCTACTAACATTAGTTAACAGTTCGGGGTGAAATCTAGCTTCAGGTACACAAAACTGCAAAGCTTTAGGACTTGCCCAGATCAAAGTGAAGACTATTCAGGAAGGTTTAGAAACTCTTTAGTACTTAAACTGCTTAAAGAGACTCCAGATACCGTGTTCCAGATCAGGCATGTGAATTTAGGTCAGTGGACATGAACTCTTCAGCTCACCACCATACACGGTTTCCTACACGGGATCAGTTGAACAGCTATCAAGGCTCCTTTTGACTGTGCTAGGTGGATGTGATAGATCTGTTTTGATTGTAGAGGGAACACAGGCACCTATATTAGTTATCTAAGTATAGATGTCTGAACCTGAAGGTGCCTACTGTGTGTCCCATCTGTTTCACTGGGGTGTGTTGGGAACTCTTTATACTTGTTCCGCAGTGTCTGTTATAGGAGTGCTTCATATCTAGGAAACTGATGTTGAGCAAGCTTTACCAGTTACTTCTAGAAATAATTAATGAATGTCCCACCAAAACCCAAACCAGAAATAATTGAATTGCTAACTGGGTGGAGGGGATGCCACTTTTTCAGCTACCTAATTGAAATTTGTTTACATACTTGTGCAAATATTAAGTGGAGAAAGGTGTGAAGAACAACTGGTTCTTCATCACTTTGCTAAAGAATACACTTTGCTTTGATTAAGGAAGAGAGATGTTTTTAATCTTCCTTCTCACTTAAAGTAGAACTATTGTTTAAGATCATTTGGATGAAATCACAGAAGGGTAGCGTAAGCGGGAAAGACGTCATAGTACGATAATGGAAATCTGTTTGTTTCATGTAAAAAGATAAGATTATTGCTGGAAGAGACTTTTCTTTGAGTAACCAAAGGCATGAGGATCTGAAATCTGTTCAGTAAAGAAAGATTATGTATAGCTTTGTTGCTTTTTGGCATTCTCAAAGACTTCTTTTGAGGTAAAATCTTCCCTAATAAATAAGTCTCTAATGAGTTAAAATACACTCTATATTATGTTATGTTATGCAATCTGTTTTCCCTAAAATTCTGGAGCAGAAAAAATCATGTATGTGTTGGCCTTATGTTCAGTTTGTGACGTGCAGAGGTTTATATTTGACTGCACAACTAGGTTGAAAAGGAAACTGTTCAAGATTTGCTAACTGCTTGAAACTTGGGCACTTGAAGGTAACAGAGATGGTATTGTGTAGTCTGAGATAAGCAGGTTAGGTGGATGTTTCATCAGTCTCAGCAATATTTGTTACTTTCTAGGAGTGATTTGTTAACCCACTGATATTTGAGATAATTATGTTTCAGAGGTACTTAAGGCAGACTAACTCTGGAAGCTGATGAGCAGGAGAAAGTGTTAAGCTTGCTTTGCTGTAAATTACTGTATGTGCTTCTGCAACAAGATCCAGTTGAGATTCTATGGTCCTTCACTGCTTGCAAAGCAGTGATATGACTAATATTTTTCTCCCTAGTTTTAGAAGGGAGTTATCCAGTAAGTTGTTTTTTCCTTCAAAGGTCTTTGAATGATGTTGTGATTCTTAAGGTTTTGTGCTATTATGCTAGTCTAAGTAGCATGGGAACTGGTTTTTGACTGTTTCTTCCTCTTTGTCAAGCCACCTAGACTGGAGGAGATACAAGTCTGATACAAGACTGAAGGATGAGAAGCTGGAAGAGATGGGGTTAACAATTGTCTTTTGCCTAGAAACTTTACTGCCGTTTAAACTTGATCAAATGTATTGTGCTGTGGATAGAGCTTTTGATTATTAAAATACTGTATAATTAAAAAAATAATGCCAGCTGTTCAGTATCCTGAGTGTGCTTCTATACCATGCTGTAGCATAAAATTACTGTAATATTGAAATTAAAAAAAAAAGAGGGGGGCATTGAATTGCAGGAGGAAAGGTTGACCAAAGGCCAACCGAAAAGATGTTTTTTATCATTTTCTATAATACTGGCAACTGATTTTTCCACAAATTATGTGGATGAGTAAGGATATGTTATATAAAGAGTTCAAGTTCTTTCTCAAGTGATAATGGTTACTCTGCTCCCTATTTACAGATACCAGAGGCGTGCACTAATCACTTCCTAACTTGCTACATTGGTACCTAGCCAGATTCAGTGTCTTTCCAACTGAAGAGAACAATTAGAGGGTGATAGAGACTGTCAGACCCAGTCTTACTGTATTTTCCAGTGTCTCATTCAAAACAAGTTTGTAATACTATATAGACTATGTTCAGTGGTACATCATTGCTGATACTCAGTCATGGATGACTTCCTACCTACAACATATTAGAGAAATCAGATGATGAAACACTGTCTTGATGGCTTTGTTCTTACTTGAAAAAAATATTTAGTAAGTAAGAATAATGTTCATCACTGTAGGCTTGTTTCAGATGACTCTTGAAGTAGCCACTGTATGTTGTGAAGAAATTGGCGATGTCTTCCTTCTATTCATTATATGGCAGCCTCTAGGGAATGCTGTAAATATAGCCTGGGGCTTTTTAAATGTGAAAACTCTTGGTCATGGTAAACTAGTGTAAAGTGAATGTGATTACATAAAAGACAAAGCTCACAAATGTAAAAAGTACTGCACCAGGTTGTACTTACCTGTTTGGGTTGGAGAAAGGGAAGGAAATGGCTGGTCTGAACAAGAGCGGAGACCTTCCTATACAGGTTACTAGTGTTAAGCAACAGACCTGCATTCTGAGATCCAATACTTGTTTTGCTCAACTGATCTCATAGTGTCTTGTAAGGACAGTGTGATTGACTCAGTGTGTTAATTAGCTAACTTCTGGGTTGCTAAAACAGGTAGCAGAGTCTTAAGTATCACTTAGAGGCACTCATATGGAACAAGTGCAGGGAAATAGCTTTTACATGTAGCAAAACAGTCACAGGCAAAATGCAAAAAATTGATATCTCTTCAGAAAATTAAATTCACCCACTTTCCCGCGTAAGTTGTTACTGTAGCTGTGCATGTTGGATTGAGTTGATAATTTCATTAGTGTGTATTACAAAGTATGAGTTTACCAAACTATGGGTAAAAGAATAATATTCTTGACGTTTTTGTAGTGTTTTTTAGGTAGTTGCTATCTGTCATTCAGAAACGTTTTGCTGTTTTCTGTGAAAAATAGAAAATTCAGTCTTGAGAAGAACATGCTTTAATTAATCTATGTTAATCAAATTTTAATTAGTCATCTACATTAATGTATGGCTGCTAAATTGAAGGAAGAAACTAAGATGGGGAAAATACGAGTATAGACTTGAAGTGTCTCTATAATTTGTTGAAGTTGTTTCATGTATTGAAACAAATACCAGCAACTTCTGGTTCTCTTCTTCAAGAATATCTGGTTTTAAAATAGCTTTTAGAATATGGAACTATTACAGAGATTCCATGGTAAACACATGTGCCTCAGCTATGAGTTCAGTCACCTTCTCAAATACCAGCCTGTGCCTGTTTGTACAATTCCTCTTGAAACACACTTAGTTCTGATTATTGCTCAAGATGCTGAGAGGAATGGGATCCCAATGAATGTCCTACTGCTCTGTGAAACTCGTTAAAGTAATTCTGTGTGTGTGTGTTTGTTTGTTTCTTGTGACTTCCCCCCCCCATGTTAACTTTATTTGGATAATTTCTACCACAAAATGCAAGAATTCTGGGGGAAGAGTTACCTAGAAATGAAAGGCACTCTGCAGAACACCATCATGGTGGTGTTTACACTAAATCTACAGTTTAAACTGTTCCCTTCATGCATTGAATCTATGCCTTTATTCGGCAGATACAGCAGATGCCTAGTCTTCTCAGGAGGAAGACATGTCCCAAGCTGGTACTTAGTAGGTGGTTGGTTTTTATTTCTTTCTCAACCTGCATCTTCCCACATCCGCTACAACCAAGACAAACATTGGATATGGTGATACTTTTATTCTGATCTTACAGGTATCATTCACTCCTCTGATAGGACACTTCTTAAATCAAAAGGAGACTCAAAGTAAGGCACTTTACTTATATTCTGTAATTGACTGTGTGCAACAGAATGGCAGTGGATACTGACACCTAGTTGGTGCCCTTAGTGCTGTCTTGATGACACTTGTATCTGTTCTCTTACATGTCCAAGAGTGGATTCCTGTTACGTATTGAGGAAAAACAGAAGATATCAATTGTCAGTGACTTCATTGACAACTTTCGCTATTTTGCTAAAAGAAAAAACAAACAAAAAAAACAACAAAACCCCAAGCCTCTTAATGAGGCAGAATCCAAAGATATTCAAAGCACCTTTCATGATGATGCTTTTTGTCATCTTTCTTAATGAGATTCTCACTTAAAGCTGAACACTTGTGGTAAATCTTCTTAAAGCCTTCTGAGAGTTGCTGATAAGTAGCAAGTTTGGTATACCAAAGCAATAGAGAATGTACGCATCTTCTGTGATTTTTTTTGAGGGCATATGGGTGTCACTTTCATTGATTTCTTAAATACATACATCTCAGTAGAGGAGGATCAGGTTCTAGAACTTTTAAAGAGATTGGATGTGCGCATGCCCATTGGACCTGATGAGATGCATCCACAACTGCTGAAGGAGCTGGACAGTGTCACTGCACTGCCACTCAATCTTTGAAAGATCATCATGATGGATGGAGTTTCCTGAGGGCTGGAGGAAAGCAAATGTCACTGCTGTTTTCAGGAAGTACAAAAAGGAGGATCTGAGGGGCTATGGGCCAGTCAGCTTCGTCTCAGTCCTTGTGAAGCTGATGGAGCAAATAATCCTGGAAACCATTACCAAACACACAAAGTGCAAAGTGTGGCTGGGAGTAGGTAGGATGGATTTATGAAGGGGAAGTCATGCCTGACTAACTCGATAGCCTTCCATGATAAAATGACTACCTCAGTGGACAAGGGTAGAGCAGCTGATACTGTTTATCTTGACTTTAGTAAGGCTTTTGACACTGTCTCCCATAACACAGACAAACTGTTGAAGTACAGCTTAGTAGACAGTAAGGTGGACTGAAAACTGTCTGAACTGCCAGGCTCAGTGTTGTGATCAGCAGCATGAAGTCCAACTAGTGTCCCCAGGTGGTTAACACTGGGGCCAGTAGTATGCAACGTCTTTGTTAATGACTTGGTTGATGGGGCAGAGTGTACCCCTCGACAACCTTGCAGATGATACAAAACTGGGAGAAGTGGCTGATGCATGAGAGGGTTGTGCTGTCATTCATAGAGACCTTGATGGGCTGGAGAAATGGGCTGAAAGGAAGTTTAACAAAGGGAAATAAAAGGTCCTGCACCTTAGGAGTAACCCATGCTCTAGTACAGGCTGAGGACTGACCAGCTGGAAAGCAGCTTTGCAGAAAAGGACTTGGGGCTTCTGGTAGACAGCAAATGGAACATGAGCCAGCAACGTACCCTGTGGCATAGAAGGTCGACAGCATTTTGGGCTGCATTAGTAAAAGTACCACCATGAGGTTGAGGGAGGTGATCCTTCTCTTCTCCTCAGCCCTGGTGAGACACATCTGGAGTGCTGGGTCTAGTTCTGGGCTTCCCTGTACAAGAGCCACATGGACATACTGGAAAGAGTCCAGAGAAAGGCCATGAAGTTGATAAAGGGACTGGAGTGTCTGGCGGTGGGATTTTACATGTATAAATACCTGAAGACAAGAGTGAAAAAAGACAGATGCTTCTCTTCGGTGCTCAGTGAACAGATGAGGTATTATGTGCACAATTTAAAATACAAGAGAGTATATTTGAGCAAAAAAGACACTTTTGTCATGGGGGTTGTCAAACATGGGAGCAGGTTGTTTAAGAAAGGCAGTGGAGTTATCATCCTTGGAGATAGTCAAAATGTGCATGGGCATGACCAGGAGTAACCTGTTTCAGCTGACCCTGTTTGATAAAGGGGAGTTGGACTAGGCAGCCTGTAGAGGTCTCTTCCAACCTTAATGATTCTGTGATAGTATCTTACTGGGTTTCACCTTCAAGTCTAGGATCAGCTTGTAGCTGTTGACTTGCTAGTCTGCAACTGGTACTTCAGTACTGGGACAAGTGTGTTTTATGCAAGTCTGGCAACACCAAGATCCTATAGCAAACAGTGCAGAAAGGCACAATAAAGATGGATGTGTCTATATACATGAGTGCCTACATACAGAAGTATTGAGATCCCTAATGTGGATACTGTGATTTGGAATCTTTAGTTGTGATTTTTACATCCCTTTGCCAGCATAGCCCTCCTAATCAATTCCTAGAATTTCTTGCTTCTTCCTTCTGAGACCATTCACAAAGTGAAAAACAGGCACTTGTCACAGAATCTGCCTTTTAGAAATGGATTAACTTCAAAACACAGGTGAATAACTGCAGACTTGCTTTAGTGTGAGGTTAAATGTGAGTGTATGCATGGTTTACTACATGTCAAGTGAAGCATGTATAATTGCTGGTTTAAGGTAGGCACTTCCCAAAAGTGCAGGTTGTTTACTCAAGAATGAAATGTGGTTAGGTTGAGGATGCTATCTATAGATATGAAGGGATCTAATCATTGTTTCAGTACAGTCCTCCATCCATCATTCTTGATTTTGGAGCTGTCAGTGGCACATATGGCATCCCTCTTTATTTCTGCAGTGTTCCACAGTGCAAATTCTAATAGACAATGTAATAGTTGTGCATTTGGTATTTTGTCAGAGATCATCTGCTTGTAGTCTCAAGTAAAGAGAAAGAGCTGTGTAAAGAATGTTTTCAGCTTCTTAGAAATCAGCAGTTACTTGGCCAAGCTGTTGATGTAGACGTTTGCTGAAGTTGAGTTTGCCCTCATCTAGTAGGTGAAGGAAAAGTAGAGAAAGACATACTGATAAAATTCTAGTAAAGTCATGATTGCATCCAGATTATTTCTCGGGTCAGATAGCTTGTGTTCACTTTGAGTAGTTGCATGCTGATGGAGACGGTTTGTCCAGCAAACCTGCTGATGTTTGTAACGTTATACAGCAGGGACTATTGGTGTGACACACTGGTGTGTGCTGTGTGCCTACTCTTGCCTTCCTGTGTTAATGCATAATTGTTGGGAGGTGCTCAGTGGAGCTGTTGTCTTTAATGCTTGACAAATGCCATATGCTAGGCTTTAGGTGAGGTGCTGTATTTTGGAGATCAGTACTTCAATTTTTATTGACTGTTACTTATACTCACTATTCCAAGTGCCTGTTGCCTTCCAGTACTCTAAAGCAACAACTGCAATGGCATATATTTAAAGAGAAAATGGCCTTTTACCCTAAAATAGTCTGCTCTGTGAGAGGTGAAAACACAAGTCCCATGATCTGTCATCTTCATTTTGGAGTTTTAATTCATATAAATTCTGTGCCAGAGAAGTTCATGATCTTTGTATCGCAACACAACTCTGTGTGTTGAAGGTGAGAGTAACAGGCACAGAATTTGTAGGACTCCAGCAGATGATGCTACTCAGGGAACTGATTCATGAGTGTGTGTGTCATGGAATTCAAAATGGATTATTTAAGGGCCCTGACTCATGGCCAGAGTGGTTCACGTTCCCAATTGTCCATTCCACCCTTGTCCTTCAGTTGCCACTTTTGCTGAAGGAACAGCACAGGTGTTTAAGTACCAGTTTCTGAATCTGTACAGCTTTAAATTTGTACTCATATTTGTTTTTCTTAATACGTTGTGCTATATAGTTAAAAGTGCAGTTGCTCAACAAACCATTTCTGCAGCAGCAGTCTCTAAAAGATGGTTGGATTGAACATGTGAAAATAGAAAGCACTGGCTGTCCTCATTTGAAAAACCTACCTGCAGGAGTTAGAAAAAATTCACGTGCTACGAGCAAGCTGCTTGTGTGTAGTGGGGCCAATGTTGATAGTGTGTTTTGAAGAACTAGTTATTCCTGGAAAAAAGTAGTGTCTTCTACTTAAGAACACTATTTAGAACATGTATGTCTCATACTGCCTTTGGAGATTTACTCACTTGATTTTCTTGATCTTGCCATAAAATACTAAACTTCTATATCATCAATTCATAAGCATACTGTGGAGGTAACTTGCATTTTTAAGTGAATTTGTCATCTTCGTCACTTTAAACCATGGACTAAATAAGAATTGTAGGTGACTAACTAAAATAAATTAATTCTAAGGAAGTGGGATATATAGCAGGATAGCAGGGGAGGCTATAATAAAAAGGCAGATTTGTCCTACATAAGGAAACTTGTGCGTTTGTGTTTCAGGGGTTTTTTTACTAACAAGATATCCTGCTTTCCTCTAGAACTTTGAAATGTTATCTAAACAAAACATGGCTTTAAAAAAGTGAATATAGAGGAATTTTTTACTTACAGTTGATACTTCTCATACTATTTTAGAAGTATCATTTTCATGATTTGTGGAGCCTTTTATAGTAACCACTTAAAGTACTGCTATATGAATGAAAGGTTTTGAAATGTGACTCTGTATGTTTTATTTACATGCTAAGAAACATGGAGCATTTATGGGGAAAATGTCTCAACACAATACAGTCTGTGTGTATATGAAATACTTTGATATGGGTTTCTTAATCCTTTTCTCTGGTATAGGAGACTTACTGTCTAGCTACTGGGCTCTTCCTCTTTTATGTTACAACTGGTTTTATAGTTTTTATTCTTTGCTTAGTGCTTTAGTTTCTGGAGTTTGTTATTAAAACAGCAAAATAGCCATTTTCCTCAGTTTTCTAGAATGCTAAACCTTTAATTTAAAAAGCCTGCTGTATAGCATAGAGGGTTATTAAATTTTTTTATCAGGCTTCTTCCAGTTTCTGAATAGCAAGTATACTTGGTTATTTAAACTATGCTTATCATGTTGATATCTTTGTACTTGAATAAAATAAACACAGTTGGCACAATATATGCTCTGGGAAGAAGCTGTAGCCTTCTTGGCATATTCAAGAAGCAAAAACTTGTGTTTAGGAGTGCCACTGCATTATTATGAGTTCTGTTGTTCATGCAAAGTTACTGTTCAGGATGAATGTAGCTGTGGCTCTTGGCAGAATGTTTCTGCTGGAAGCTAATAACCTGAAGTATAATCAATTGCATGGGATATAGTATTTTTCACATTCTGTAAACTGCTGTCCAGGTGTATTAGAAATAACTAACAGTCTTACTTGTTATTGTTCCTCAAGAGAGGGATCTTGAAATGCTACCCTCACCTCACCCCCCCCCCCATCCCCCCCCAAAGTTCTCTTTGTGCTTGAGCAATATTCAGAAATACTCTTTGGTTCCCCATACATGCTAGTCTCTATATCCATGAGATAAAATCCAAAGAGTGAAGATCTTCAATTAGTCAACATCAAGGTTTGCGTCGATTGTGTTGCAGGTGCGTTGGTTGATTCCATTGAAGCTCGACATTAGTGCACATGTGCCCTTTTTCTGAGTAACTAAAAACATGGAGACTGTGAGGAAATACTGGATGAGGAAAATGTCTGGCTGGAAGAAACATCAGAAACAACAGTCTCAAAAAAAGGTGTAAGACTGTCTACACAGGAAGGTAGGCTGTCTCCAGTGAAGATCTTTCTTTAATCCTTTCAGGAAAGAAGGCATTTTCCCTCCTTGATGTGGAAAGCTAAAGTAATTTAAAGCAAGTTGCAACTGTTTTTGTAGTTAGATGCCCTCTGTGAACTATTGGTGGATTATGTAAGGAAGTGGAAAACACTAGTTCTACTAGGAATCTGTCTATGTTTTAAGAAGAAATAACTCTGTAAGATCAACCAAGGATGGCCTTTTGTTCATACTGACTGTCAGTTCAAGTTTTAGAAAGTAGTGTCTCTGAGTTAAAATTCCAGGAGGGGAAATCTGGTAAGTGGACTTGCTTGAGATCTGGTTAACAACGGGTACATTCATAGCAAAAGATATAATTTCTACTATATAACTGTGTCTTAAGGAGGAGTAAGGAAACTTTAAAATAAGTGGAGGAAGGAGAAGGATGAGAAACTTCATTGTAGGTCCTGCCCAGATAAGATGCTTCCACTCCACAGTGAGAATGGGTAGTGTAAAACATGTTGGTGGCTGACAATTTGGGTCCCTGAGGTAACACGTAAGCCAGGAGCTGACAGGTATAGCAGCTGACTTATGAACTACTTTATCAAGAGAGCTTTTTTAGTGAGTGGTCTACACTGGGAATAGCTGCTCCAAATACCCAGCTGAAGACCTACAAGAAATGCTCTCAACATCTCTGCTCATAGTTGCTCCTACTGATGTTCTGCTTATATGAAATTATTTGCTTTCTTTTGTGCAGTCCCCAAACTTGTCCAAAAGCTTTCAAAAAACCAGTTGCTCTTGAAATTAGTTGTGTGATGACCACAGTGACATCTTAGAACACTGGTTTACTCTGAATTTGTGTTCTTACGAGTGTCTTAAAACTTCCAGTACAAACTTGTGCTGCTGTTGTTAACTTATTCCATTGTGTCAACAGTTCTATGACTGGATCATTAGGAGTAATAGTAAAACTGGAAAGCCAAGTGCTCTAAAATGAGGAATACTATTTTTCTGAATGTATTTACATAACTGTGGTGTAATAGAAATTTTTTGTTTGGCAGTTTTCTCATATGCTGTGGCTTATGTCACATCTCACAAGTTACTAGTCTTGACACAGTACAATACAGAGGAGAAGTATTATCCATACTCCACACACTTAAAACAGGCAGTAAGATGTCAAGGCCAAATTCTGCAGGCATTGATCATATAGCCCAGGAGTTATGGTTTCAGGGATGTTTATCTTTAGAAGCATTCACTAATGTCAGTTGATGTGGAATGCTCAGCATGTTAGACAATCTTGTTCTGGATGTTTTAAGGCAATGTGAAAATGAAAGCAAAAATCTGTTTCGTGGGTGTCAGTACTTTCATGTACCATTATCCCATTTCTTTCCCATTTCTTTCACTCTCTGGTGTATGTTAAATGAGGTAAGCGCTCTCTCTTCAGGAGAAAATGTGTAACAAAATACTTTATATTGTGTTGCTTGGTATCTGTATTTCTGTCGCTTTAGAGTGGCTCCTTGATTTGTACCTTACAACCTGTTGTCTTTAGTGTAATTTAGACCCAGGACTGCTGTTAGAACAGTTAAGTCTGAGCTAGCCCATCATCTCTGCGTTTTAGTATTATTTTTCTTCTGTACTACACTTAATATCAAGAAAATGTCAGTTGTTTTAACTTACCAGATATCTGCAGTTCACTTAAGTGTAGATTAATTTGGGGTGGTGTGAATTAAAAAAAAACCAAAAGGTAACCTTCAGATCCTCAGTCCTTTATATGAAGTGCTGTCCTAGCACAACTTTCTGATTTATGACTATCTAACTGTAAGAGTCTGTTTCATAAGGCTCCGTAATGTCTGTAACAGTATGTCTGGGGAAGAATAATATCCCGTTTATAGTCTGTTTATCCTTTTGGGCTAATTCCTAGATGAAAGATGTCTAATACACTTAAGCAATGTGTTTTTTCTAGAGCTCTCTCTTTCTGTAATTGGAAATGGCAGATAAATGAGTAGGCTTCTCTAAATTATACGCAAACTTCAGTAGTAGTAGACTGACATGTTAAATTTCTATAGCTTATTTTGAAAATGCAGTGGAAGATCAGTGTTTGGAAGCATAAAATCAGAAAAGAAACTTAAATCAAACCTTTAGTCTTTTGTGCAGTCCCTAGGTTTTATTTTAATTGTGTTGTGCATTTTATGGCTTGACCGCTGTGGGGGAGTTTTCCTGGGACAGTAAGTCTCTTCTGATGGTGGTGTTGCTGTCCTACTGTACTCTAGGTTCCTGCGCAAAAGTGTTCAAATTCTGTAACTTCTCATTGACAGTTTTGTAAACTGCTAATCTGTGTTAGCTTTCACTTCCAAAAAAGGTAGCCTATGTAGAAATCTGATACGAACATCATAGTCAATTTAGTTAATATTTATGATACAGCTGAACACTAATGTTCGTACTTTTGAAGTGTTCTGTAGCTTTACTATAGGCAGTGTATTTTCTGCACCTGTAGCCAATATACATTTTCATTGAAGTTCCTTCAATTTTTGAGGGAATTTAAACTTTATATTGATAACATAGCTAGATGTGTGATTGAATTTGAAAAATTATTTAATTACTCTAGTCATACTTTTATTATTTTCTGAATGGAAAGATGCTACATTTTATGGAAGAGACTTGAGCAATTCTGACAGTTCCCAGCAATATCAAAATTAAGACCTCATTTCCAAGTCTGGCTGAATCCTACATTTTTCCATCCCAAATAGGTGCCCTAATGGTTTGTTTATAAAGATATTCAAGGAGTATTGCTTTTAAAATAACTTTTAAGGAGTTGTTTAAATATTCAACTTGTTACATTTGAAGCACTTAAAATTCATGGCTGGCTCTTGTATTTATAGTCATCCTACCTAAGGTTTGTCTCATTTAACATGAGACTGATCTTGTACTTCTAATACTGTCGCACAGCTCCAAAGGAACTTGTGCAGTTGTACTTTCAGTGTGTAAACATACCTGTGCTAGACCTTTCCAAAGCAGCAGTAAATTCTTTAATGAAGAACGTTCTTCTTGTGACTCATCTGCCATTCTGCTTGAGTAGTCTGCTCTCTGCAAAGCTGGCGTACCAAGGAGCTTTCCCCTAGCTGAGAGTACTCTCCCCTAAGAGTAATTCGAAAGTGCAAAGTCTGTAGTGCAAATGTTTGACACAAAAACTGGTTAATGCAGTCACATATGACTAGAAATGTTGCATGGTTCAGTCAAAACTGCAAAACAATTGCAATGTTTATCAAATGCTACTTGTATTATAAATGTTACAGTTCATTATGCTTGTACATAGCATGCCCTAAAAAAGAAATAATGCTGTTTCAGCAGAGCAAGTGTACAAAATACTATGTTACAAGTTACTTTTTGAATGACAAATACAAACTAAAATAATTTAGGTAAATGGAGGAAGCTTTTTTTTCTGGAGTTTAGTATTTCAAATAGCCTCTGTGGTCATTGGTGGTATTGACACTAGAAAAAAGTATCACTTGTTTTATTTCAGGAGTAGCTGTTACCAGTGCTAGCAGCAATGGACAGCAACAGAAGTCTTCACTTCTACAGCAAGTTAGTATTCTCTAGAGATGCTAAATCGGAGTAGGATTTGATGGTGTATCTAGTCAAGTGTGTACAGATTACACACAAACTTACTGAAATGCAGCGGTACTGTTCAGGAAGACATGCAGTTTACTAGCAATGATGTATATAATAAAGCACACCTCCAAACTTAATCCAGGGCAAAAAGGAGCTCTAGCTGTGCCTGATTTTTAGGAAATTTTAAATTCTGAGTGTATCTGACGCTGCATTGGATGTATTTCATGTTAGAAAGTGATGACAAGTCATTAATGGAGGTGTTCAGTTGTAAGGAACTAAGTGTAAAGAAAAATCTAAAAGTGAATAAAGCTCTTGCATCTCAGTCTTTCTATGAAAATATACAATAAACCAAAATGTGTGAACTTCCTTAGGGTGTAGATCAGCTCTGAAGAAACATATCTAATAGAAGGCTACTTTCTCTGCTGCTTACAAAACATGTAACTGATTTCTTAGATGGTCAGGGAACAAAGAAAACTTATAACTTTCCAGGGTTCTGGGGTGGCTTAGTTTTTTGCTTTTTATTCTGTTTTGTTTTAAATACAGTACTGTGGAGTTAATGCTTTGCAGCTAGCCAGTCCTTACAAGCTGGTAGCTCTTTGAAATTCCTGAGAATTATGTCTGCTTAGCCACCACACACTGAGAAATGCTGAAGTTACTGACTAAACATGATACCATAGAATTAGCTTTATAGAAAAGTAAATAATAAAAATTTTCTGCTAGCTGGGTCAAGATGGCCAGTTGCAAGCCAAGTGGAAAGGTGATTTTACAGGTACTTGAAGCTGGCTGTAGAATACCTAGGTTTCCACTGAAAGGTGGTGCAAGATTCTGTGCAGCTGCTTAGCAAACTAGATCAAGGAACAGATCTGAATGAAAACCCACTGATTATTTTTTTTGGCAGTTGACTCTTATTTAGGTTAATTTAAAATGACTGTGGAACTTCCCTTTAGATGTGTGTTTTACTGCAAGTGATAGATTTTTGTCTTGCCCTGTGTGTATGCATGAGCATACACACATGTTCAACAGTGCTTTTCTTAGGGAAGCAGGAGTGAGTATTGATGGGTCAGTTGAATAAATTTAAAAATAGGGATGCACTTGCATCCGAACTGCTGTTAGTTTTAAAGGAGCACTTTCATTGGGTGTTACATAAAATAGTAAAGTTTCTTGCAGAAAAAACTTTGGCATCTGTATATGTCAAAGATACGTAAGAAATCTAAGGAGACTCGTGTTAAGTAGAAGGCTGCTTGTCATGTTCTCCTGTTTCTACTTTCATGGTATGAGGTGAGAAAGTAACTTCTAATTGATTGTGGTTTTTATTGCATTCAGATGTTAGCCATATACTAAAATGTAACCAATGGAAATCCTCCATATGAGGCTGAATAACCTTTCACAATTGGAGTAATTTATTTGAATAGTCTCTATGGGCTTGTTCTGTGGTTCATACCTCATTGGGTGGGGTAAACTATATTGGCTATATAACAAGTTGTGAACCAGAAACTTCTCAAGTAAGACTAAGAAAGTTGTTGCAAGTAAGTTAATGTGTAGTGGCCTTGAGTAAAAATGGAAATATTTAGTCCTTTGGGGATACCCTACACCTTTTCCTTTTTATACTGATGAATCTGTCTGTATCTTATGTTTCAAAGTAGCTAGATGGGACATTTAATTTTTTAAATAAATGGAGGAACATTGCTTTAAAAAATTAAAATCAACCAGTGTGAGCCTTGCTGAAGAGGTTTTTTGTTTCTTCTGTGAACTGCGTAAGCTTCTAAATGGTTGTGATCTTAAATATTCTTTTAGTGAAATTTATAGTAAGCCATAGGAAATGGAACTTCTTTAAGTAGCTACCCATATACACGTTCCTGTGTGGATACACTGGAAGAGCCTGAACTCAGGCGTTTTGTGCAGTGCAAGTGTGCCAACTGGCTCGTATGTTTGGCATGCTCTGTTCTTTGCTGCCTGGATAAAAAGCACATCTCAATTCATGCCAATCACTTCTTGGTTGTAGATGAAGATGCTTCTTGTCTTCGTTAGGCTGTAGTAAAACCTTTTTTCTAAGATGTAGCTGCCCCCCCCCCCCCCCTTTTCCCCCCCCTCGATGTGATTAATTGAATTTATGAGCTTTTTTTTCAGTCTGTTGGCAGCTGCTTTATTTGAAGCTTCCTTCCCATCAGTATTTCCATCCAGAAAGGTACGGTCAGAGTGCCCTGGATTGAAATGCTGTTAATCATGTGATGGGGCCATGCTAGATATAATAGATCATCAGAAGTGTACCTCTGCTACCATTCATAAATATTTTTCAGGCCTGAAAGTTCACATCTAAGCATCTGTATTTGTAGAGATGGGGACTCCAGGTTGCAAATTTAACACATGGGCAGAGCTTAACTGGCTCCAAACCCAGGATCCTCCTGTGCAGTGTCTCTAGGGCCCTAGAGAAGGGGGTACAAGTTTCTTGCCAAAGTGTATGTCTGTCTCATCCATCACAAGTAATCAAGTAGCCCTTTTCAGGGAGGCTGCGAAGTTGCCTCTGTGAGCAAAGGGAGTTTTGAAACAGAATTATGCAAGAAATAGTAGTTTAGAAGATGTTCTTGTTTGTGTCATCATTGTATCAGAGTGGGTTTTTTTAGTGCTAAGCTGTTTCTGGGGAAGGTTCTGTTTAGGATGGTGTAGACAGCATAGCATCAAAAGAAAAGCAACTCTTCATAGTATGCCTCTTCATTATTTTGTGGGTTCAGCTCCCCAGCTTTCAGCTCTGTTGTGTTGGCTGGTTTTGTGTGCGTGTGTGAATGATTACCACTGTCTCAGAAATGGACTGATAATGGAGACGACTCAAGAAAGGGGTGGTTTAGTACTGTTATTGTGTGCCACAGACAAGCCGCAAGCCCTGTTCAAAATGTTGTCTTCAAAGGCCTTCTCCAGAACTCAGAGCCAGCAACTGCTTTCTGTTTTTTCTGTCTTAACTTATTTGGTACTAAGTTCATAAATATTTTTCAGGGTCCATTGATACTGATTCTGCACATTGTGAGCACCTTCTTATCTCTCTCTTAGATAACATCTCATCGTAGCGAAGACTTCCAAGTATTGACGTAGTACTCTTACAGACTTTTTATTGTTGCTTCTCCATTTCCCATGAGGCATTTAGAGTATTGCTTCAGGGTATGTACTGGATACTTCTTTCTGTCTTGTGAAAGATACTTCTAATAATTTGGCCACAAAGACTATCTGTTAATGTCAACGTGGTTTTCTTCTGGCCCAAGGAAAACACTTTGCAAAGGCTGCTGTTGAAATGCTTAGTTTGTCGTTCATTCTTTAGGTATCCCAACTTTTCTAGATGATGAGGACTGTTCTGAAGCTGCACAACAGCAATTTCCTTTGGGTATTCTGTAGCAAAACAATTTGCAAATGTTTTTGAGATATTTTGAGAAATACAACTATTTTTCAGTTTCTCGCACGGACATAAAGATTCTTACCAAGTCTAGTGGATGCCTCTTCTGCTGTGCTGGAAAAATGGTGTCACAAACTCGACTACACCCCATTCTCCTGAATAAAGAATACTATTCTTACTCAGGGAACCAGAAATCTTTGTTCAAGAACTACTACTTACAATACTGGTGATGGGAAATACTGTCAAAATTCAATTGTACTTTGAGATGAAAATAAAGGGATTGATTTATTCAGCTTTGAGACATACTTTTCTGCTATTGAATTGGAATTTTTGCATCTTTAGGAGTTGGTTTTTCAAACAAGTACTCATCTGATTCAGAGATGTTTGATTTGTTGATCGCAAATCATGTGGTGCTTGGGGATCAGTTTGTGACCTGCAGAGCCACCGTTGTCAGCACCATGCACATTACCTGCAAGAAACAAGTTTTCTTCAGGAAATAAACTACTGTGGAGAATTCTCTATTTAAGAAGAAAGGTTGTTCAATTCCTGGTTTCAAGGACAGATAGCATAACCTTTCTTTGAAGGGCAAGAACACTTGCTCTTCTCTTTTTTCCTGTATGCATTCTTTCACCTTAGTGAAAATGCGACATGCAGAAATATTGCCTTTACAGGTTGGTTTTTGCAGTCCTTCTCCCACTCAGAACCAGCTGAGAAATCAAGCTTCCCAGTGATGAAGGCCACCCATGTTGACACTTTGAATCATAAGAAAATGCAGCTGTCTGACATCTGAGCCAAATTTTCAGATTCCAGAATTGAGAATATCTGTCTTAAGAAACACCCTATTTCATTGCCAGCACAGAAGACCTTCATCCTGTGGAAGATGAGCAACTTCATGAAGGGTATCCCCTTCTATCTGCTGTTTTCCCTCTCTCTTTCAGGCCCTTCTGCAGTAGACATCTTTTTGCTAGAACAGTAGAAGTGGTTTATCAATATAAGAGAAGATGTTCCTGTGAAATTACTCCCTTATTTTGAAGGGAGTAGAAAAGTTTGGCAGCAACCCACTCCCCCCTCAGGAAGGGCTACAGTTGTCTTTAAAATTGTCTGCAAACTGAAGTTCAGAAAGGTAATGCTCCATGTAAGAACTGCCTCTGAAATGAAGGGAATGCCTGTATAGGATATATCTGATACTTGTGCCAAAATACAGTTAGTGTTTGAACTTTTTCAGGCTGCTAACTATATTCCTGGATGTTACAGATCTTTTTCCTGCAACCGAAGGTTTTACATACTGCTTCACTACTGAGTGTCTCAAAGGAGGTGTGTGTTTGTGCAAGCCTTTGTGTATGTGGGGAATAAGAAGCACCCAGACTTTCAGCTCTTTGGTTTTTCCACTCTGAGTACTGATACTAGATGGCTTTTGAATATAGAATGATCCTTCGATGTCATCCTTCTCTTACAGTTCAATTCAAGAGCTTTCTGAGACAGATGAATCTGATTAGGTGAGATTCTTGTGAAATTTCTTTTTTTTTTATACCTATCTGCTGTAATTACGGAGAAGTAAATACTCAGAAGTTTCTTAAGAGAAGCCTCATTGGGTCACGTACTGGAAACTGAAGAACTGTTGGCTAATTTTTTTCCTCTAGCCCTTTGTGGAAGGTTATGAAGGGAATCAGGCAGAGTGTTACCACATGGAAAAGTCTCCAGCTCTGTCATGGGGGGGTCTCAAACTTGTAGCATCCATTGAATTTTGTTTGAAGAACAAGGTACAATTTGAGACGCTGAAATTTCAGAACCTTGTAGATTTGCCACTGAGACGAGGTTGGACTATTTTGAGACAGCAGTGTCCTCTTAAAGACACCAGTTACTATTTTGGAATGGGTTGCAGTGAACTGTGCAGCTGCTTAAAGGAGAAGAAAAAGTTACTCTCAAAGTAACTGAATAATTAAAATTATTGTAGATGCAGTACAGAACTGTGACTAGCTAGTCTTCAAAAAGTTTTAGTTCTCTTTTAAAAAACAAAACAAAAACAACCAACATGCAAATACTTAGCTTCTGGTATATATGATTATTAGGCATTCCATAAAGAAACAATAAAGTGGTTTTGTGAACCATCAGTCTCCTACCGTGTGGTAATTCCCAGAAGTGATCCATTTGATGCATGATGATGATGGGCCATCTGAGTGATTTAAATGTCACTCTGCACATGTTTGTGCCAAGTAATGCATGACCTTGTTCCTGTCTGCTGTTTTTTTACACTTCCCTGCTGTTTTGTAGCCTTTTCATTGCTGATGGTGTTCAAGGCAAGATAATGTACACCTTGCCTGTGTCTCAATAGTGTAAATATGTATGAATTTTGTAATAGTTAAATTTCTTTACAAAAGCACATAATAGAGCACATTTTTCTAAAGTATTTCTGGGATTTGCCTGGAGATTCTTCTGCACTAATGCATAGCTAAATTTTCTTAACTTAAGACCACCATTGCATCTATATCTACAGGTCAGTAGCATATTTCCTTGTTTGGGCAGCTTTATAGATGCACCTTGAAACTTTAAATCTCAGTAGCAGTATTCAAACTTTCCCTTTTGGCTGTTTGCTATTGAGAACAGTGCAGATAATACTAAACATGTTCTCAGGAATTCAAAAGGTAGGGATTCAAATCTGTGCCAAATCTTAAATGTATGGATTGCTTCTGGAACTGCCTACAGTAGCTTTTAATCTGTTTGTGCACTGGAAATGCTGGTAACTTCTTACTGATCTATAATGGCAGCAACTGAAAAAAAACCTTAAATGTAGTGATTGTGACTGATAAATTAACAAGCTGAATCCTTTAAAAAAAAAAAAAAAAAAAAAGGCTGTTGACACAGCTTAAGTCTGACCACTCTATAGGACATCACAATATTTCTATGATTGGTATTAATAATTCAGTTCTTTTTCTTGCAGTTGTTTCATTGAAGAAGGAAATACAGTATTAGTGTTTTCAAGGCTGTCATTGAAACAGAAGTCTATTACAAAAAATTTTGCCCAACTGCTGTAATAATAGGATATACAATCAATTTAGTAATTTAACTTCCATAGTAATGAACCGTAGAGTTTGGGCCTTTTCTTTGAAAAATTTGCATCCCTGCTTTGTGCTCATGGGCTGATTTCATCTTCCATTATGTATTTCACCTCACTTTTTTTACATATGTTTCTTAAAAACCCTTCAGTGTTGCTTTTCTCTTTACTTTCATTCCTTTGTCATTCCATTCAACTTACCTCTTAATGGAGTATAGAGGGGAAGAAAAAATCAAACGAGGATTTAGGCTACTGTAGCCCTAACATCCCATTTGTTCTTATCTTTGATAGTCCCCTTTTGGTCTTTGTCTAAAGAAAAATTTCTGTGGCAGGAGTCACTTGGTATATGGCATAGCATGCAGCACAGATTTCCATTTAATGACTGGCCCATAGGTGCCACTGTAATAGCTACAAGTGATGATAAAAGAATTCTAGCCATCAGCCATTCACCTGGAAAACAGTAACTTTCCCTTAGGCTGTCCCTTACAAAAGGGGACACAAAATATTTCTCAGTATAATCAGGTAGTTAAAAACTAATGCTCACAGGAAAAAGTAACTCAGAATTGGGGTTGAAGTGAATTGTGTTCTTGTTTCTTACAGCTTAAAAAGAATTTAAGATGTGTATGCATGATATTTATTCCAGTCTCAGTTTGTATTTCTAAAATACTCATTTAAAGGCATTTACTCAAAGTTTACTTATGAAACCATCTTTTCCAATGGAAATAAACTGCATGGGAATGGATAAAAAAGACCATTCTGGCCTTTGTGGAATCTTTGCTTCAAGTAGTACAGAGTGTGGAAGATGCTTTCTTAACTTTCAAGATTTATTACACTTGACAAGAATCTGTACTGGTTTGTGAGCATGTGCAATTTTAATCTTTACATAAGGTATAGGAGGGAAAACGAGCGCTTCATTTATCTCTGCTAATGGGGAAGGCTAAAGCCCATTTCCCCCTTCTTGGATTCATGCTTCTTAGCTTATTGTTCTTTTGTAATGAAATTGAAGTTGTAGTTAGTGACCTGTGAAAAGGTTTGAGGTTTGAATTTTTATTATTTAAGAGGCTTCTGAAACTGGTGGCCCCAGTTCTGGAATTGGCTCCATTCTTGTCATAACAAAACCTGAGATTTGTTGATGACTTCACTTATGCTTTTGAAATACCTTAAGCTTTTTCAGATCCATGGCAAGGGAATAACTGAAACTTTTTTCCTAGAATAATACTGTTTGAAATTAACTCATGGTCAGTATCATGGTATTTCCAGATACCTCAGCTTGATTTTTAGAAACTGTAAAATGATCTTTATGAAGAATGCTGTAACATTTAGAAATAGTAAAATATTATTGCCTTTAAGATGGCAGTGGTGACTCCAGAATACAGCTAATAGATGGTAGTAAATCCAAGAGACAGATTTTACTACTAAATTTGCAGTTAATATGGACACAGAAATTAGGGTTCATATTTCCAGATCATTTGTTCCCTGAAGCAGCAGATGAACATGGAATTATTTTCCTAAATTACTAGCAAGAGACTGAAGCATAAGCATAAAAAGGGAGGAAAAAAATTCTGAGTAGTCATGAGAAGCAAAGATACTGTCATTTTCATCAAGAATGTCTGCAATAACCTAACTGACAGATTTACATTGTTTTTGTAGCTGTTGCTTTCATTGAATACTTGTTTCCAAATGTGTTGTTCAAGGTATTTTTCATGAATGACAATTCCAGTGTAGTTTCTTGGACTGTAGAAGCCAAAACCACTGCAGAGTTCTGAATATGGAAGAACTTAGCATCTTTTAAAACATGGTACAGTTTGGTGTTCTCCATCACCTCAAGATCAGAGGATTTGATTTTACTGTTGCTATAAGCTAATTGAAGATCCTCCTGCTAGGAAGAGAGGCTTTCTTACTGCATCACTACCCCAGATCTATCCACTGCCAACTCCCCCAATGATGGAACTAGTAATTGGGCATCTGTATGCTGAGGTGGAGCAGGGAGTAAATCACTTCTAACCCTGGATACAGCCACTAGCACTGACCCAAAGCAGAGACCAGGCATGTGTGGCTTGGAGACGATGGCACCATTCTATTTGATGGTAGCATGGTGTTTGTCCAGCTGTGAACCCATACTCCAAGTGTGCAGTACTGGAAAAAATGATATGGGGTGGGGGGGGGGGTGGGGTGGGGGTATGTTTATTAAAGAAATGAAGGGGTCTTTCTCCCTTTACACGCAGTTCACTTGCAGTCTAGTAAAGCTGGTTGGTGTCAAAGGAATTTGAGTATACTAACAGCCAGATGAGAGTAACTTTGGGAATACTTCAAAGTTGTAGTGAAAAGCAGCAAGGAAATAACACTTAGCTCTGTTGCATTTACATACACACTGCAAGCCTGCTACCTGAAGCAGATACTTCTGCATTTGGACTCATTTTAGAGAAGAGAATCTTCAAAGATTTTTCTGAGGTGGTTGAAGGTTTCTTCTAGGAAATAGATGTCTGAGGCCAGAGAACAGCTTAATGCATTTATTTGCTTTTGTCTATTTACTTGTGACTTCTTTACATTCCTTTATCACTTTGTAGTTATTTGAAGTCTAGTAACATTTTATTATATTTAATGAGATTTTGCTACCAGAAACCATTTCTTACAAGATTTGCCCAGAGCTTTCCAGAATATGTGTGTGTATGTGTTTATATGTTTTATTATACTTGAGATATTTACACTGGCTGTGTATGACTTGGGCATCTCACCTTCTCTGCTCTCTTTGAAACAACTTGTTCTGCTTTTCTTGCCTGTTGTGCTGAATGAGGTTAAATACAGAATCCTTCAAATCGTATATTTTGATTTTCTAGAACAAGGTTTATTCCCTTCCTGTCCTCTCCCAAAGTGTATCTTAAAGTGGATGCATGCTTTGTCAAATTCTGCTTTTATAAATTTTGCTGTCTCTCCATGACACTTTTTATTTTACTCTTGCAACCAATTTTTTTTTTAATGTGAGATCATCTTACATTTAACCACTGAAGGTTTAGTGTTTAACCATCTATAGGTTTCACCTGATTGGTGAATGTAGCTGTTATCCTGCTATGCTTACAGTCAAATCCTATTTTTTAAGTCCCTTCTGTGTTTTGGGTATATATCGTAGATCGTATTTCTTCAATATTGTTCTTGTTTCCTTAAGAGGCTGGTTACTTGCTGGATATGGCAGGCACATTTAGAACGTAGCTACAAAACAGGTTGAGCATTTCATAAAATGCTTAGAAATACTACATGGCACTTGTAAGCCATAGTCCTGGCATTGGATTAGTTCATTGTCATGAAATGCACAGATACTAACATTTGTATGTATTGTAAATGTCAAACTTGTATAGTGTGAGTGCAAAACCCTGTGGGTGAATTTTGAGTCAACTGTGGAATGAACAACAATATTGTTGACAAGGTCTGATTTTGGAAAATGTTAGCCTTAAATCGATCAATATATAGATTTTTATAGGAAAAGATGCAGCCTGTATTCTAGGCAACAATACCTTTTTAACAACAACAAAAGATCTTTAATGGTACATATCAGCCTGCCGGAAAACCATAGAAGTCTCTTCTGTATCTTCATTGTTATGGGAAGTTCATGAGGTCCTTTCCAAAGCACCTTTCTTCAGTTGGATCAGTTTGGACACTTAAAAACTAACAGCATAAATAAAAATTCCAAAATACAACTTAAAAAGGATACTAATCAAATGTACTCGATTACTTTCTGCTGTAAGCTGCCAAAGATTACACCTGTTTCCCTGCTGTATCACCAGTTAAAATGGGTGATCAAAGGTAGCTTGTGAAAGGTGAAGGAAACTATATGAAGATACATCCAATTTTTTTCCAGATTAAGTAATTATTTTAGTATAGTTTCTCTAATTTTCCCAAGTATTTTTTTCAGTGTGTTAATTTCTGTAAACATGATAGTAATACATAACTTGAGGGGTTTTTTTTTATATGCAGGTTTCTACAATCCAAGAACTTGTTACTGGTTATGAAGCCTCTTTGAAAACTTGTGACCTTTTTAGTACATGTGGTAAGTTTCTATGGTCTTACGTTAATTACACTGTAATTATTATTATTGTTTATAGCAGTTACCAAGAACTGTTGAAGTGCTGATACTTTTTTGCAAGAAAATAGTTGTAATACCTTCTAGTAAATGAATGCATTGCAGGAAGTATTTGCTGAATTTGCCAAGCTTTGTTTTTTGTGTTTGTTTTTCAAATGCAGTCTTCAACCTTAATGGTTACTGTAACTTCTTCGATTTTGTTGCAGAAAATGGAGAGAAAGAGCCCCCAACGACACTGCTTTGGGTTCGATATTTCCTGGCACAGCACTTTGACAAACTTGGCCAGTGTTCTTTGGCCTTGGATTACATTAATGCTGCAATTGCAAGCACTCCAACATTAATAGAACTATTCTATTTAAAAGCAAAAATTTACAAGGTAAAAGTGAATTTGGACATGTAGAGTACCTAGTTTTTTAAAAAACAAAACCCAACACCATCAAACTGGTGTGAACATGTGAATACTATTTCAGTTAGCAATGGTTATGGGCATCGGTTTTCATGTGGGGTGTTTTGGGGCACTGTTCTGTCAGAAAGAAAATGAAAACTCTTTTGTTTATGTTTTGCAAAGCAAGTCACAACTTACAGCAAGTTGTCATTCTGAAAAAATCTGGGGGCAGGGGGGAGTGAACAATAATACTGCCTTTTGTTATTTCTGAGGGAGAAATACCAGTAACTATAGATTTCAGGAGTTGGTCAATAGCAGGCTTATACTGAAAGTTAACAATTTAATTTTTTCCTAACAGCATGTAGGTAACCTCAAGGAAGCTGCCAAATGGATGGATGAAGCACAGTCTTTGGATACTGCAGACAGATTTATCAATTCTAAATGTGCTAAATACATGCTGCGAGCAAATATGGTGAAGGATGCAGAGGAGATGTGCTCTAAATTCACGAGGGTAAGTATATTGCTTTAATGAAGAGCGGTTTTGTTTGCTTCTGGCAGTTTATTTTTTACTCATGTAACTTTTGACCAAAATAAAAACTTATCTTTTATTAGTGTCCATTTTTAAGATAATGAATGCTCTTACAGTTAGTGGTAAATAACTATAGAGAATCAGAATGGTTTGGATTGGACGTGACCTTTAAAGATCATCTAGTCCAGCCCCCCCTGCCATGGGCAGGGACATCTTTTACTAGATCAGGTTGCTCAAAGACCCATCCAACCTGACTTTGAACACTTCCAGGGACGGGGCATCCACAGCTGCTCTGGGAAGCCTGTGCCAGTGTGTCGCCATCCTCAAAGTAAAGAATTTCTTCTTTATGTCCAATCTAAACCTACCCTCTTTTAGTTTAAAACTGTTACCCCTTGTCCTGTCACTACAGGCCCTGGTGAAAAGTCTCTCCGTCTTTGTGAGCTCCCTTTATATATTGAAAGGCCACAATAAGGTCTTATAGATCACAGAACAGTTTGGGTTGGAAGGGACCTTAAAGATCATCTCGTTCCAGCCCCCCTGCCATGGGCAGGGACACCTTCCACTAGACCAGGTTGCTCAAAGCCCCATCCAACCTGGGCTTGAACACTGCCAGGGATGGGGCATCCACAATCTCTCTGGGCAACCAGTTCCAGTGCCTCACCACCCTCATAGTGAAGATTTTTTTTTTTTCCTAATATCTAATCTAAATCTACCCTCTTTCAGTTTAAAACTGTTAGCCCTTGCCCTGTCACTCCACTCCTTGTTAAGAGTCCCTCCTCATCTTTCCTGTAGGCCCCCTTTAAGTACTGGAAGGCTGCTATAAGGTCTGCCCTGACCCTTCTCTTCTCCAGGCTGAACAACCTCAACACTCTCAGCCTGTCTTCATAGGAGAGGGGCTCCAGCCCTCTGATCATCTTCGTGGCCCTCCTCTGGACCTGCTCCAACAGGTCCATGTCCTTCTTATGCTGGGGGCCCCAGAGCTGAAGGCAGTACTGCAGGTGGGCTCTCATGAGAGTAGAGTTGAGAGGCAGAATCACCTTCCTTGACCTGCTGGTCACACTTCTTTTGATGCAGTCCAGGATACGGTTGGATTTCTGGGCTGCGAACACACATTGCCAGGTCATGTTGAGCTTCTTGTCAACCAACACTGCCAAGTCCTTTTTAGCAGGGCTGCTCTCAATCCACTCATCACCCAGCCTGTTATTTGTGCTTGGGATTGCCCTGACCCATGTGCCAGACCTTGCACTTAGCCTTGTTGAACTTCATGAGGTTCGCACAGGCCCACCTCTCAAGCCTGTGAAGGTCCCTCTGGATGGCATCCCTTCCCTCCAGCATGTCGACCGCACCACACAGCTTGGTGTCATCGGCAAACTTGCTGAGGGTGCCCTCAATCCCGCTGTCCATGTTGCCGACAAAGCTGTTAAGCAGCACTGGTCCCTCTACTGACCCCTGAGGAATGCCACTCATCACTGGTCTCCACTTGGACATTGAGCCGTTGACTGCAACTCTGAGTGTGACCATCCAGCCAATTCCTTATCTCTGAGCGGTCCATCCGTCAAATCCATGTCTCTCCAGTTTAGAGACAAGGATGTGTGAGACAGTGTCAAATGCTTTGCACAAGTCCAGGTAGATGATGTCCCTGGAGCCTTCTCTTCTCCAGGCTGAACAACCCCAACTTTCTCAGCCTTTCTTCACAGGAGAGGTGTTCCTCTGATTCTTTGTGACCCTCTTCTGGACCTGCTCTAACAGGTGCATGTCCCTCTTGTGCTTGGGGCCCCAGAGCTGGATGTGGTACTCACACTCACTGAGCTGTATCAACCCAGTAAACACTGGAAAAAATAGTGTTCAAAGGTAGTTGTCCAGAAGTATTTTTCATTACCGTACTTCTAAGTACCTCTCTGGAAATGCATCTGATGGATACCTTGTTTGCAAAACCTGCAGTTTCCCAGTAATTCTGTCTGAGCTAACTGCACAGGAATGTGCACTCTATTCATTATGATTTAGCATTAACATAATTAATTTTGGACTTTAACATGTAGTTCTTCTAAGCTAGTACTACAGACAAAAATTTTGTTAAAGCAAATCCTATCCTTAAAAGGTGGGGTAAGCACTTTAAATTCTGTATTTTTGACATTGAACAAATTTAGATTCTTAAACACCAGATTTACATATTATTTATGTAACTAAATATGAAGACATATATGGGATTTCCTGGAGCACATAAACTTATTAGGCTTCTTAATCCTTCTTAATTTTAGGTGTGAAAACACTTGGAAGTGAATCTGAGCTTTCTAGATATTTTCAGGAACAATTGAAAATTTGATTCCTAGAACTCATTGTGTATGCTTGTTGGAAATGTTAGAGCAAGAAATACAGAACTCTAGCATAGATACCTGTGGTAAGATAGGATAAATCTGATCTTAACTCACACTTAATTATTTGAGTTGGGTTTTCTTTCTAGTATAAAGACTGTTCTGAAAATTTGGTGCTAGCATTCACGTTATGTGGAACGTACTTCCAGTTTGTTTGTTCTTAATCTAGAGCATTGAAACTATAAAGAATACATCCTAGGATTTTTTCGTGTAAAAGTATGAAGTATAAATCTAATGTCACTTATTTAGACTAACAAGTTCTAAGAAACTTAAAATTATTCATACTACATGATAAATCAGTAAATATATTGGTGGATTTTTAGACTAGTAGATGCCACATACCCAACGGGAAAAAACAACAAAAGTTATTTGCTGAACTTTAAGATTTTTAAAAATAGCATTGTTTTCTGCCCCCAAATTGTAAAAGTAAGACTGTGTATACAAGCATGAGTTAATCTTAAAAATCTGTTGAGATGCTAATTTTGTTCTGATAATTTTTTTTTTTTTCTTAAATCATTTAAATTACTCCTTTCTGTCTTGGGGAGCATAGGGTATCACAAGTATTATTCTCAGTCACTGGGTGATTACATCCATTTTCTATTGTATTCCAAGTAGTTGAAAGATTGATTGTTTCCTACTAATGGCCTGAAACTAGCCATAGTTGAAAGAAGCAGCGGGTAAATTATAATAGCAAAAAGTGATAATGACACTTGTTTCAGGAAGGAACTTCTGCTATGGAAAACCTAAATGAGATGCAGTGTATGTGGTTCCAGACTGAATGTGCTGCAGCTTATCAAAGGCTAGGGAAGTATGGTGATGCCTTGAAAAAGTGCCATGAAGTAGAAAGGGTAAGTAGGTGTGAAGGCCATCAATTTCTTTTCCAGTATTTCTCACGCACTAATGAAGATATTTGCTAATGTCATCAGCATAATTTTCTTTGCATATAAAGTTTCTAGTATAACGATTTTTAAAAACAGGTTAATACTTGATGATTTATTGTAATAGATAACATGTCATCCCTAGCCATTATGTGAAAAACGATTATTTGAAGTGAAAAGGATCCAATATAAAACACCATGTCTCCTAATTATGCAACTATTTGTGCATTAACTTTATGCTGTCTTTTGCAAATTGTTTTTTTAATCAGAACAATGACATTTCAGTTTGCTTTTAAAAAATGCCTAAGTCTTTGAACAATCGCACTATAGTTTCTGTTAACAAAATGAGATTTTTCTGGGTGGGCTTTTTCCCAACTGACAGGTTCTCTTGGATAGTCAGTATTATAAGGATATTTCTATGCCTGTTAGATATTGCCTGTAAATAATACCAGTTGTAACTTTAGTCATCTCCATCTAATTAAAAAAATAGACTAAACAGGGGAAGTGCGTAAGAGTTGTGTGTTTTTTCTTTATTTCTTGAAGCATTTTTTTGAGATAACGGATGACCAATTTGACTTCCACACGTACTGCATGAGAAAGATGACTCTTCGTGCCTATGTAGATCTTTTGAGGTTAGAGGATGTGCTCAGGAAACATGCCTTCTACTTCAAGGCTGCTCGATCAGCAATTGAAATCTACTTGAAGCTCCATGATAATCCTCTTACCAATGAAAGCAAAGAACAAGAAGTGAATTCAGGTATCTAGACCATAATGGAGGCTCATATGTGTATGACATGTAAAAGCTTATTAAGCTAAGTAAGTTATGTGCCATAGAATAAATATGAGCTGTAACATACACAAGTTTTTCATCTTTTCTGTCACAGTATGGTAACTGAAAAAAATCGTAGATAATATGCTATAGCTTTCCTCCTTTGTTCTCTGCTCTGTTCTCCTCTCATCATATTGTAAAACTAGGTCATGAATGAACATAGCTATAGTTGGAATAGTTGGAGAAGAATGGCATTTCAGAATATTAAGAGGAAAAATCAAATTCAGTTCAACTATTTGTCCATTTAAACAAAAGATAAATGTCATTAACAGATAAATTATGAAACAACGGATAGATTTTGTGGGAAAGCAGTCTGAATTGTAAGAATTTTATTTTGATCTAGGGTATTTAATTTGTTACATAGTAATACTAGTTAACACTGCATTAAATTTTATCATTTTCCACATAACTTCAGGACCAGAGAATACATGGATAAGTGTGTATTAGCAAAATAAATATATTTAGGAAATTACTCAAAACTAGTGTTAAATGGAAAGCAGACTTTCTTAGGAGACCAGTGGGGTGTGGTTTGGAAATCTGAGGATTCAATGACAAGTGAGTTATGAGGTTTTTTCCTCTAAGATAAATAGTTGCTTCTCCTTTTGTGGAATCACAGCTACTGGCACCACTGCAGTGGCTGTTGACTAAAGGGGTGAAATTAATGTCTGGCTCTTTGCAAAGGGAAGAATGTTTGACATGGGGGAAGAAGTTAAACTAAACCAAAAATGCCACTTCATATTGCCAATACATTCTTATCTTTCATTCAGAGGTGAATAAGTTTTTCCATATCTGTCTGTGTATAATGAAGTACATATAAAAAGAAGCACATTTCACAGCACAGTTGAATTTGCATCTTTTTTCTCTCCAATTTTAATTTGTTCCTGTATATAATGCAAGATTGGTGTGTGACAGAGGATCTTGATAGCAATATGTCATAGAAACTAAGGTGGGGAAGGGTCTAAGAAGTCATGTTAGTTCATTTGCCTGCTGTGCATTGGGATTCAGTAGGCTCAGCCCTAGGGGAAGACAGCACTGTATGAATAAGGTAAAAAGTACGCTTGCTTCTCCTTGCTTCCCTATCTCCAAATGGTGGCTGGGCCCCAGTGGAGAGGTTGTGGTGCCATAGCCACAAAAAAGATGTGTTATTCCGTCAGTAGCCCATTAGTCTGTTCCTTGCCACATTATTAGCACAAATCCTGTTGTCAGTGAAACACCACAGTAAACAGAGTGGAAACTACAGTATTATTCTGGCCAAACTGGTCAAGTCAGTGGGACAGCAGGAAAGGAAAAAGAGGGGTGAATGGAAAGGCTGAAGGCTCTTCACTTCTGTGTGAACTTGTAGGAAACCATGTTTTGAGTGTTCTGCTTCTCATGCAACTGTTAAACCTTCTTGGTTATCTAAATGCTGATCCAGCCTAAAAATCTGAACACAGCAAGCAGCCTGACAATTCATATAATTGTCCTGCTAATACATACCAGAATATTTTCTCTCCTCATGCCAACAATATCAGTTTTTGTTTGCATCCATTTAGCTATCCTGTGGCATTTGCAGAAAATCAATGCAATTATCATGGCTGTATATTGTTCAGACACTTTCATTAAAGATAACACGTTTGTTTTAAGATGGAGTGTAAATCCATCTGGATGTTTCTAGTTAGCATTAGAAGGAAGCTGAGCTACAGTTAATATGGGAGTTCGGTATTACACCTGAAAACCATTGTCTGTTTTCTAAGGTAAAACCTGTCACAGGTGCAACAACTTTACGTAGTTAACCTTTCAAATAGTCAAGGTTTCCATAACAACTATATAGGAGAAAATATGCAAGATCAAGTGTTGTGTTATGCTGTAAATGGTAATCCAGTAGTAATGTTGGACTGTATAGTGATGATGGTCTGGCAAGTGCTGATATTTATGGAAATTGCTGTAAAAGTATGCCATTTTGATATGGGGGAGGAGCGTAGTGGCATGTCTGAGTGTTGTTTGAGAGAAACAAGATTTTTAATTAAATACTCTGTTAATACAAGTTACCGTTTGTTACCTTAATCTGTAGAAAATCTCTCAGCCAAAGAACTGAAGAAAATGCTTAGCAAGCAAAGGAGAGCACAGAAGAAAGCAAAACTTGAAGAGGAAAGAAAACATGCAGAAAGAGAGCGACAACAAAAGAATCAAAAGAAGAAGCGAGATGAAGAGGAGGAGGAAACTAGTGGACCCAGGGAAGAGCTAGTTCCTGAAAAACTGGAAAGGGTTAGCATGGTCTTTCATGTTAAATTCATGTGATTATCATAAAAAGCCTATAATACGGGATTACTATCAGGTTCTCCTAAAAGAATCCAAGGGTTTTTATAAAATAATTTTTGCATGCAAAGGTACCTTTTAGTAGTCTATCTCTGTTTACACTAAGGAAAAGTAATATTTGTCCTCTAATTTGACATTTATTTTAAGCTTTGAATTTCACTCTGTTTTTTTCAAAACAGGTAGAAAATCCATTAGAAGAAGCCATTAAGTTCCTTATACCACTTAAGAATCTTATTGGAGATGACATAGAAACACATTTATTAGCATTTGAAATATACTTTAGAAAAGGTAAAGTACTGCATAATTTTATTTTTGCTTTACAAAATTTTAACTCTTCACTGCAGCCTGTGTTATCTGAATGTAGCCTAAAATGGTCTGGAATAGATACTTACTTGACTGAAGCAGGGGTTTGCATCATATCCAGTAATAATAGGGGAAATAGCACTTCTGTTTAGCCACCCTTAAAACAAAAACCTAAAAGCGAAGTAAGTTGTAGTATATACCAATAAATGCTGTAGAAAGATATTTGCAGTGTGATCTTTAATTGTCTAGGGGAAAAAGCAGCCAAACAGTAACATCATCTATGCAGTGTTGCCAGAGTTTGAGTAGCAGGCATTTCTATCTTATTAAGCAATTTGGATGGGAAAAATAAATCTCCTTTCTAATTCTGTGTAGGCTTTGTTTCTAATGTTTGTGCTGGATTTACTAAAGAAAACAGTAGTTGATATAAAGAGGAAAAAGTTCTGTATTCTTAATCTTGGTATGTTTTTGTTTTTTCTCCTTCCCACAGGAAAGTTTCTGTTAATGTTACAGTCTGTCAAAAGAGCTTTTGCTATCAACAGTAATAACCCATGGCTACATGAGTGCTTGATTAAATTCTCTAAAGCTGGTATGTGCGTAGGAAGTACGTATGTATGTATAAAGATATAGGAAGCTATATTGTACAAGGACATAACTATGTATTTTTGTAATGTATAAATACTCTTGAAACACAAACTGATATGAAGAAAAATTAAATGGTTTGTTTTCCGTGGTAATCCCCAAGAAAACACAGGTTGTGCTATGCAGGGTACTGCGTATGTATTGTATTGTACTCCTTCCTCCATTAATCCACCAGGTGGACCCAATAACTCATTTTGGCTAGATTTCAGAGGAGTAGGTGTTCCAAAGATCCTTGAAATTCTGAAGTTTTAAGAAAATAAGTGGCAGGTATGGGAGAGAGATTCTGACTGAAGCGAAGTATGTGTTGTGAATTCGCCCCACTAAGTTTACATGACAGAGTGTCCTTTATGAATGTTTCATCTACAAATGCGTCAGTAATGTTTGTGTTGACCTGTTTTGTTTCTTACTGTGCCTACATTTTAAAAATGGGAATTTTAGCAGTGATCTTCACAGTTTCACAGTTTTCTACAGTTGTTTAAATGCCTTTTTTTGCTTCTCTCCCTCTTACCTTCCCCCTTCTAGTATCTGACCACAGTAACCTCCCAGAAATTGTGAGCAAGGTCCTAACTGAAGAAATGCAGAAAATCTTTGTTAATAAAAACTTGGAAAGTTTTAATGAAGAATTTCTCAAACACAATGCTACCTCCATTCAGCACCAACTGTCAGGTTTGTATAACTTCTTAATGCTCTTGAAAAGGAGATGATTGAAGTGATTTAAATCCAGAATCTTTATCTGCAGTTCATAATTCATACATAAATTCTAATGAGCCAGAAATTCACATGTTCGCATTGGTTTTTTTTCTGCCTGCTTTTACTGTGTTAAAAAAAGTGAATGAGTTTTCTTTTTTTATTAGATGCATAAGGAACCTGCTTCTTGCCTCCAAAAAGTGCGATCAAACCACCACAGATACTCAAGTATGGAAGCACTGTCATCCCTCCTGTTGCAAATTCTAGTTTTTGAAGTGATAGAAAATATAAAACAAAAAATCACTTTTGTTAGATGCAGTGCTTTTCCCTGTTTTCTTATCAGCTGGAATGTCTCTGTTCCTACTTGTCGCTTTGTCATGTAGTAACAGCATCAGTAAAAATACCATGACAGACTTGTTATTCTCCTTTTGCTTTACAGCTTCATGGTCAACAAAGAAAATGTTAAAATATGACACTCTTACACTGTTTGTGTAGAAGAGCTACAAGTAGCTACTGAAGTTAAGTCAAAGGAAGTTGGAATTGAAATTTGTCACGTCTACTGAGTACAGAAAGTTTTGGAATAAAAATTTGTCACCTGAAAAGCTAATGGAGGAGAAAACAAAACATCTCTGCAGCAGTTAGGAAGCAAAAATAAGTGTAGATTTATCAGGCACTTAAAGTATTTAGAACAGCACTAATCTCACCTAGTTTGTAAAAGTTACCCAGGGTCTGCCCAGACTCACCCGAGAAAGTTAGCTTCAGAAGATTGCTCATCTCTCTTAAAGGAAGGTTAGGTAACTTACCCCAAAGTTATAGAGGGCATTAAAAGATCCCTGTTTCAGGACAGCATCTTGAGAGGAATACTCGCACCACTTCCCTGTGAGCAGGCTCAAGATTTGGGAAGTCAAGTACAGATATCTCAGCAGGCAGTTGGTCCTGATTCTTACCAATGTGTTCTTCCACTCTTGTCATTGTTAGGCATCTAACTGGATGTTTTCCAGGTTCTGCTTTCTGGTCCTCCATTATTATGGAAAATAGTGCAGTCACTTTGTCATAGTAATTCTACAGGCTAAGACTGTCATATTTCCGAGTTTGGCTTCACACTGTGTACATCTTTAGTGCCTTTGAGAAGAACCCAAGCTAGATCATTGACAGTGGTGGCACCCATGTTAGAGAGATGTCAGGGACTCCTTTGAAGAAGGTGAGTCTATCCACACTCTGTGGAGGTAAGGGGCTTAAATGCATAAAAGCTCCTTAGGGTCAATCAATGGACCTTAGGGTCCATTGATCACTGTGATCAACAGTGTATCAATTTACAGGCAGTGGGAACAAAGGTGGGATTAGGATTTTAAAGCAAAATCTGGAGTGAACTAACCATAGACATGTCCTTGGTAGCTCTAGGTCTTCACCTATGTGTCAGTCTTCTGTTTATGCTGAAACGGGTTTGAAGTGATTGACTTAAATTTACTGTACAATTTATAACTTCTTAAACTGTAATCTTTAATTCAAGTTTGAAAATGTAAGGGTCTGAAAGACCCAAACCTTAAGTCTGAGGGTACAAATGAGTGTTTTCTTAGCTTAAGATGATTACTAGTAAAAAAAATTATAAGCAGAATTTTAATTCCTTCTCAATTTCTGTACCATAGCCCCCCTGACTTTAAACAAATGTAACTAGTTTAAGTTTAATAAGTTTTTTGACAATGATGACTCAAACCCACATATATTCAGTCTAGCAGTTTTTCTGAAACCCTCTGGATATAAAAAACAGTAGGAACTAGGAAACTTTAATTAGGAAAACAAATTTAATAATTGGGTGAGTTGAGCAAAAGGAGATAATACAGTCAGAATGTGGGTGTTTATTTTTTTTCAGTAAATGATTTCTTAAGCTTTTTGTTCTTTGTAGTAATTATGTAGTGAGGTGTGTCTGGACTTTATATTTGGGAAAAGTATATGAAATGCCTACATGTTCATTAAGATAAGCTTTTAAATTACGGCAGCTATGATATGAGGAGCAACACAGTATTTTGCAGAGATGGCCAAGACCAGTTTTGATAAACTAACTGTGGTCTGGGAAGCTGCATAGGTACATCAATGCAGTGTCTTACTTCTCACCAATGTAGTCTAGTCCAGGTAAAGCACCGAACTTGCATTACGTTTTCCTTGTACCGAAGCCATTTCACTCATCTCCACATTAGTGGCCCAGCTTGGCCTTACTTTCTGCCACACGGACATATACTGGTCTGAATTTCTTCTGGACTGTGTTCCACAATTGTTTAGTAACTGTTTTGTTCACTTGTCTCCAGTACTTTCCAAAAGAATTCGAAGTATCTCTGAGAAAATGTCCTTTATTCAGTTCTACATTTGTAGGATGGATTTCATTCAGCCTGCTGATTTGAAGGGCTGAGTCACCAATGTATTCTTCATGTGTATTTCCTGACTGGCAGGTTTTCAGTGAAGTGAGGCATTTCACTTTTGCAGAAGCAGATCTCCTGTGTTACTCAATCCTTACGCTTCTAATAAATTTCAAAATAGCTTTAGTGTTGTTAGTTTTAAGTTATAAATAAGCGAGGAAAATATGGTTTATTAAAACTTGTAAGAAGTCCTAATTCACATTGATCTATAAGTTTTTTGATTGTGTGTCTGTATATGCGGAATTGCATTTAGGAATGCTATTATCTAAATGTTGTGTTCTTTCTTGTAATAAGGTGCAAAGATGATGTATTTCCTGGACAAATCAAGACAAGAAAAAGCAATTGCTGTTGCTACTAGATTGGATAAAAACATGAGAGACAAAAATGTGAAGGTAAAAGATACAGTTTTTAAAGACAAAAAAATGTGTGGGATCTTAAATAATGTATATTTAACTGCAGGATAATGTACATACTTCATATATCATGATAAATTAGTATTATTTGAAAGAACAAAGTTTCAGATTTTTTCCCCTAAGTAACTACAAGATATCTGAATACCAACAGAGAACCTGTGTTTGCTCAGATTAGTATTGTTTAACAGTACATCTTTGTAGTAATAAACCAATTGCAAGTCACATTTATTAACTGTTACTTTTGTTTCTTTAGACATTAACAAAGGTTTTTGAGGCACTGCTTGATGGTAGTTTTGGAAGCTGCCACACTCAGTGTGAAGAATATCAAGCAGCATGTCATAAACTGTTTCCTTTTACGTCTGCCTTTATGCCTGCCACAAACGAGGATGATAGCAGCATTGCATCTGTGAATCATACAGCCATTAACCATGATTTGCTGTCTAATGAAATTTGAAGTAGTGTGTGCAAGCCCGTGTGTGTGTGTACCTACATGCACACACGTATACAAAACTCTGACTCTCATTACATGCTGGCTGGATACAGATCAGGGTTGCTCTTCCGGGTTGTATTTTAATATCTTTAACAGGTAAAAAAACAAAATATTTGGATAGTTATATGAAATGGAGTATGCTATTAGTTTTTTTCTCCCAACAAAAACTGCCAATATTTATGTAAACATTACCCTTAATCAGCATTTTTCATGTTTATACTTGTACAGTTTTAAGTCTTTTAATAATCCATCAGCCCTCCCTCACAAAAAATATGGATATTAAAGACTGCTTTCACGTAAGTGTTGTTACAGATAAATGTGATCTTATCTTGTTAATAAATTATCATTTGAGCTTTTTTAGCAGATTAAGACTGAAGTGCTGCTTGAATTACCCTCTTCGTCTTCTACTGTTCTTTAGGTTTTTTTCTGGGTTTGTTGTTTTTTTGTTTTGGGGGGTTTTTTTGTTTGTTTTTTTTGTTGTTGTTTTTTTTTTAATTTTATTTTTATCTTTGGTCAGTTTGGTTTCCTTTGAAGCACAATGGCAATGAAAGCATTGGGGGTTTGCATGTTTTTGTCAGGTGTGTGTCTTACATGGAACCAGTGTTGATGGATATGAAGATTAAGTTTGTGTAAAAAAAAAAACAAAACAAACCTAAGGCTTTTTGAAAACTATTCTATCTACCTTGTGTTCCATAGCTATTGTTTCCTTAAGTTTATGGTCAGTTTAACATTTTTAAGTTTGAGTATCCTGAAGCAATTTCCTGAGAAAACATAATGAATTTGATACTGTTTTTTGTCCTTTGTTCCATCTTCCCCTTCCTCTTTTTCCTTCTGGTTTCTCCCTATCTGTTCACCTATTGACACTTAAGTTGAAAAAGCTGCTCCAATTTTGGGCAAATGCAGAAGGTACAGTAATGGGGAATACAGTCCTTCTCTACATCATAAAAATTCACTGGTAAGTTTACTGTATTACCTCCATTAAAAGTCTTAGTTGTCCACATACGGCCAATCCTCCAGTACTTTTCATGCCTAAATACTATTGCTTTAGGTGCTGCAAAGCAAATGGTATGTGAGGAGTATGTTTTACACTTAAAAACTATTTAAGGGAGCACAAAGAGGCTGACTACAAATCATAATGAACCTTTTTCTTACTTTGTATTCTGGTGCATTAACTATTAAGTATACAACACATCAAAATGGAAGTCTGAATCTAATATACCTATTTAAAGCATAGTATTGCTGGACAAAATGGCTACATATGACAGCTTTACATTCTATAAGAACTGCTATCAAAACATAACTATACTGTGGCTTGTACAGAAAATCCATTTTCTGGAAACTGTAATGGAATCATTCAATCTTGGTTTGTTTTTATTTCACTGCAATGTAAATAATTTCAGTAATATTAACTAGCCCCTCAAAGGCAAATACAAGTTCATGAAGAGGGGATTTTATTAAGACAAATAAACTGTTCTAATTAAAATTCTCCTTTGTGTGTCATCTGTTTAGATTCAAAATTGTTGAATGGAAAACTCACTGTAAAATATTGCCAACATATGTTATGCTGTAATAAATTATTTTGTACACACTTGCCTTTGGTTTGGAATTTTTGCATATTTATGGACATCAAACTTCAGCCCGTGACATTCTTTAGGTTTTTTCCATTCAGCTGCAACATTCACTGATTTAATACGAACTCTCTAAGTAGTTAGGGGGGAAAAAAAATATCACTATTTAACACACTGAGAGATGTATCTCATATATAGTAACATATCACCTTGACAATATGACAAGATATTTTTGTCTTATGTATTCATCATGTGCCATTTGCTGTGGAACTACTTGCTCAAAGATGTCTCAAGCAGGGAGAGGTAGTGACCATAATGGGATTGGTTTGGCTCAGCAGTACCCTAGCAGCACTTGATCAGCCCACATAAGGTGAAGACATGAAGTGGTACGGTGCTCTTCTGTCTTTTATAGTGATGACACTTACATTGCTAGAGGTTTAATTCAGGCCTTCAAAAGAAGGCTGTGGCACTATAGATTAGGCTGCTCATGCAGTCCTCTGGTATCTGTTTAGTTGACACTTTAAATCAGACTTGAGCAAAAATACCTGGGCTATTTTTTCAGCAGTTTTTTTCCTTGAGAAAGTAGATTAATAATTTTGATTTCTAGACTAAGAATTGTAGAAACTCTTGAGAATTCTGAAAATACAAAAATTGAGTCTTCCGTCACCCAGTGTGTGGTTTGGTTTTCTCTTGGAACCACTGGAGGCATAAGCTGCTGAGTTTTCTTCAGGGCTCCCATCGCAGGTGTGACCTGCTTGGGATAATAGACGCTTGGCAATCCTGTAGATAATTGCCAGGAGCAAGTAGCGTTGTATGGGAAGGATAACAAAAATAATGGAGAAGAACAGATGTCAAGGAAAGGTGTTTTTCTTTAAACTATTCTGAAAAGATCTGGCATCTTTTCAGTAACTTGAATTAGAAAAGGCATCAAACTTAACAGGTCTGTGAAGTTGTCCCAGAGGCAATGTGCTAGAATATATGAATGCTAACTGTTCACATGTCATAGAATCAGTGCTTCACATTTCAGTGTTTAAACTTTGAAATATATCAGCTGGCCTAGCTCTACTCTGTCTTTCATACTGTCTTTTTCATTCTTGTTTTCTTCATTGCTTTCTTGCCTTTTTTTTCTCTGCAATTTGTCATCTCAAAAATAATATAATCCACTTTGACAGTCAGTTATAGTCATTCTTGTTCCACTCTCCTGTCTGTTGACTTTGTTCCCTTTCTAGCAAATGTGACATCCCTGGAGGTAGCTTCTTTTTTCTTACCAGTCCATTGGCATCAGAATAACTGCTTGGCTGCATCAAAAATTTGTGGACAATGCAGATGGAGTCAGCATGTGGGGGTGACTCTGAGGTTGAAGTGGCTCACATCTTTGCCCCAGCATGGTTGCACCCTATACCTGATCTTGGGTCTCAAATCTGAGACTGTCTATCTTCTCTCAAATGAGGCTGAAAATATCCTAGGCGGAGACTGGGATATTTCCTATTTTCAGCACCCCCTATTCCATTGACCCACAGGGAGGTAGAAGGAGTGACCTATTTATGCTACAGCTCTCCTTTCTTCTGTAACTCTGGCCTGTCCTCAGTGCATAAAGAGCGAGGTAGCAATTTCATCAGGCCCTGAGTAAGTTGCTTTAAAATGCTTCTGTGGCCACCCTCAAGCAGACCTGTGTTGATGAAGCTGTTTATATATAGCCTATTTCAAGTGGAGACAGTCTTTGTGGTAAGGACTGGTAAAGTTTTGTTTGGTTGTAGCAGTGGTTCTGCTAAGAAAAACTGACTAGTGTAGGAAGTGAAGCTGTGATCATCTACAACTGGAGCTACAGCTAAGTCTTGGAAATGTGTTCCTGAGAAGTCTAGAAGAATTGCTGAAGACCAAAACAAATTCCAGGTCTTGTAACGTGCTTGAGTACTTTTACCCTATTTTTTTTTAACAAAAAGGAAGAACCCTTTGACTAATCAAGGAAAGCATACTGTCTTCCTCTGGCAGATTCACATTTCTATATAGGCAAGATTGAATAGATTAACAAGAACGATTTTTTTGTCAATATATCACTACAATTCTTTATCAGTACCATGTTCAAATGCTTCACAGTCTTGTAGTGCATTCTCACAACCTCCTTCAAATTTAATCTTTGTTGCAGGTGGGCAAGGCGTGATGTGTGCCCTAACAACCTGCAGGAACCTTAAGATGGGATCTGCTGTCCAGGCAGAAGGCAAGCACGCAGATGCAGCAACAGTCTGGCAAAAGGCTGCTGCAGAATGCAGGACCTTGCTTATCTCAACGTGCCTGGCAGTACGAGATAGTTCAGGGCATTGTGTAGTGAAGAGCTAATTCAGCTTGCTGAACTGACAGAAACGTTTCGCTTTATTTTTTGACTAGTGCAATTTCTGGTGGTTAATGAATTTAATGAATTCATCAGATGATCACCAGAACTAGTGCAGGGGAAGCGGTGGCAGAAGGAACAGTGTGAGACAGGGCAGCTCATCTTCAATTGCAATGCAAGCATCTTGCTGGGTAGCGTATGTGTCTCTTCTCGGGATTCACCACCAGCAGATTGAACCATGAGCCATCATAGCTCATGATTTATCCACGCTGACTAGCTGGGTATCAAAAATGCTGTACCTCTTTTGATGACAGGAACATGCCTATATGGCTGGGTGTCTCGGTCCAGATCTGCTGTGGCTGTGCCCTTCCTCGAGGCCTGTGAAACAGTTTTAGGAGGAGCTGAAAAAGACACTAGTTGCAGCGGTGCTTCTTAAGTATATAACTAACTTCACTATGTACATGACGGAGAGGCACAGATGCCATTCTGACCTGAACTTCAGTTAGGTGCGTTTGCTGCTGTCTACAACATGTTCTGCAGCTATGTGCTCATAGAGCACCTATATGATTACATTAAGTATTCTGCTGTGGTGTGTATCTATAGGTTGGTTAGGCTTCTTTTGCTCAATCTTAGCAAAACCTTCAAAGTGCCTTACTGTCGTGGTTTAACCCCAGCCAGCAACTAAACACCACGCAGCCGCTCACTCACTCCCCCCCACCCAGTGGGATGGGGGAGAAAATCAGGAAAAGAAGCAAAACCCGTGGGTTGAGATAAGAACGGTTTAATAGAACAGAAAAAGAAGAAACTAATAATGATAATGATAACACTAATAAAATGACAACAGCAATAATGAAAGGATTGGAATGTACAAATGATGCGCAGTGCAATTGCTCACCACCCGCCGACCGACACCCAGCCAGTCCCCGAGCGGCGAATCCCTGCCCCCACTTCCCTGTTCCTATACTAGATGGGATGCCACATGGTATGGAATACCCCGTTGGCCAGTTTGGGTCAGGTGCCCTGGCTGTGTCCTGTGCCAACTTCTTGTGCCCCTCCAGCTTTTTCACTGGCTGGGCATGAGAAGCTGAAAAATCCTTGACATTAGTCTAAACACTACTGAGCAACAACTGAAAACATCAGTGTTATCAACATTCTTCACATACTGAACTCAAAACATAGCACTGTACCAGCTACTAGGAAGACAGTTAACTCTATCCCAGCTGAAACCAGGACACTTACGTAGTCTGGGTGTGAAACTATTGATGCATTAATTTTGATGGCTATAAATTATGGTAAGTAAGTTTACCAATCTTGTTTTGTGGATCTTGGAAAATCTTTTGGTTTGAGCTGGTTTATTGTGGATTTCTTTTATAAATCCCTGTCATTTATCCCCACATAAATCAAATAATTGTGTTAACAACATAAATGTCACAAGAACTCATTGACCCAGCACCAGTCTCGCATAGGGTCCACACGAGAACCCCCTCTTTTCTCCTCCTGTTCCCACAAGCGGGCAGGCAGGCATACCCCAAGGCTGACAAACTTCTCATCGTAGGGAATAAGCCTGTTCCAAAAGTCCAGGCTCTAATGGAAAATCCTGTACTTGATACTTTTATGGATAACAAAAGCTTAGTCCAGAATTAGTAATGATGGTGGAAGGGGCAGTTTCCCACATCTCTTCAGCCCTGGCACCTCCAGACTTCCAAATAATGAATCACTCGGGTAGGAGGAGGTTAAGCTTCAAGTGTGACAAGATTCAAACGTAATCCTGCTTTCATATATGAATGCACTTGCCATCTGTTGTTTCAAGAGCATCATATGTACTTCGGGCATTTGTTTTTCATGTCTGAAGCTGCAGGTGTTAATGAGAAGCGGTCAGTTCGTGGATTTTCCACTAGAGGGAAGTCTTGCATCCAGAATATTTTCACAGTAAGGAAAGGCTGCAGTCTTGTTTATTTTCAGGTGTGCTTAAGAGGAGGTTTGGGTTTTGAGAGGTTCTTAGAGGTATTTTAGGTATGCAGTAAGGCGGGAGAAGGAAATACATGGTATTTCCAGGACTGATTTCATATGATAAATGCTCAAACTTAAAACAAACCAGGAAGCGAGGATCAGAGCGGGAGCTGTTTTCCTGTTCTCCATGCAGAGGGTTTATACCACAAGGAATAAACTGTCATAAAACCTAGCTATAAACTTAAGCAAACTATTCTTGCTTGATGCCTGCCTCTGTAAATAGCAGTGCAAAAGATACACAGAGATCCACAAAAGGTGTCAGGCACCAAAGGAGTCTGTTAGCTAAAATTTGATTAAACACCTAATCCACACACCTGATTGATTATATTTGAAATGAGCTCAGAGAGTACCTGAAGTTGAAGGAACTTTTATTTCTATTTTTATTTCTATAAATAATCTATTAACAGTCTTACAATACTGGTCATCTCGGAGGAGCAGAACAGGGGGCATTGGGGAAATGGCAGCAACAAATAACTGATCAAAAGAAAGTTGCCTCTGCATTTGGCTGTTTACCATTAGACAACCTCTCATCAGCATTGCCCACCTTGACAGGAGCCCTGGCCTTCCTGAGAAATGAGGACCACAGTGGCTGGTCCCCACGCTGGCCTGACCAGGTATGTGACCTACCATGACACAAATTAGCTCTGGAGATCTGACTACCTTTTTTTCTCCAAACCCAGGTATTTCTCTCTCTACTGACCACCTCTTTGCCTCTGTTGTTTCCTTCTGCTTGCTGAGGGCTCGTAAACTTGCTCTAATAACAAGTAATTCCTGTTTGTGTCAAGTGCTAAGCCCAGCGCAATGCCATGTAAGTATTAAGCTGGTGTGTGCTCTTTGAGGTGTGCTTTCAGGAAGACTCGTGGCCTGAGTAACCCTGGATACAATGGCATATTTTTCAATACCATGGCAGGATAAACCTGGATGTGCAGAGCTGGGTTTTCAAGTGTCTACAGTGGCAAAGCCTATGTTTTTCAGTGATATTTTATGTTCAATTATTTTTTTAACTGCTGTCCCCGTGTGTAAATGCTCTGATTCTAGTTTTGTATGCAAATCCTCTGCTGTAGAAATACAACTGGTAAACCTGTGCTGGGCAGTATGGAGTGGGCAATTCTGAAAGCCTGTTACTTATGAAATAAAAGTTGGAAATAGAAAATGAACATATGGAAGAAGTTGCTGTCACAGATCCTCCCTCTGGCTGGGAGAATTAGAGCACGGTTTACTTGACTTACATTTGTGAGGAAGACAGGATGGCTTGTCACAAAAATTATTCGAGGCTGAGAAAAATGGAAAAATAACCCAGGGCTTTTAATAATTATTCTTAAATTGAAATGTAGTTGTCTCAGAGGAAAGAGCTGGATGCGGTACGTGATCACTGAGTGTAACACTGATTCTTCTCTTCCCATCTACACAACCCCCTGTGCACTCATAACAAGAGAGGCTCCAATGGACTAAAGCATGGTTATTTCCCAACCATAAATATGCAAATCCCTGTCCCTTAAAGGCGGGTGATTTACTGGCTAACCAGAGCTCAAGGATTACTGCTTTTGTTCCACATTTGTATGGTGACTGACTCAATGGGGTCCCAGTCCATGATTGGCACTACTGCAACACAAAAAAATGAAGAGCTCCACTTCTGTTCTAACATGTGCAACCACATGCCTTCAGCAAACAAGCTTCTCCTTTTGCCTCCTACTACCTTAAAGCCAACAGAGCATGGGAGGGAGAGTAAAACTTGATTTTTTCAGCCTGCTTCGGTAGCTTGCTTCAGTAGGGGGGGTGGAACGACATCCTGCACCCTGTGGCATTCCTGACTTCCCCTGTTCTTGTGGCTGTACTGGTCTGAGTTACCTTGAGATTGGTATGATGCAAGGGAAAGATGCTTCTGGACCATGGAAAAACCAAAATATTGGTTTAGTCACACAAGGGCAAGTAAAACAGACAAAATGGGAACCCATGTACATTTTTAAAAAGGAAAAAAAACCCACCACAAAACCCAGAGGATATTCAGTGTTCCCAGGAAAATCTGATAAGAATTCTTCTTGGGCAAGGAACATTTTTCATCTTTGGATGTGATTAGTATCTTTTTGGCCAGGTATTTTGGCCACAACTGTATTTTATTATCATTGTAGTTATTAATTACATCAATTTAGAATCTATATTTTTTGGCCAACTTTAAGGCTCTGCAAAACACACAGTCCCCAAACAATGTTGGATATGAAGTACAAGATGACTGAGCCAAACAGGCTACGTGTATGTGACTGTGTGAAATATCATAATAGAAGCAGTACAAAATGTGTAATTTTTACTCAGAGCAAATAGCATTGATGTAAAATGCATCTGCTGAAAATGTCACTGCCTTTTGTTTTACTTATGGAGGAGATGAATTAAGAGTGATGTCTTGATATTTTAATACAGCAGAGCTCCCTTAAATGTTTCACTTCACAACACTTAAAATTTGTTTCCAGTGTGGTTTGTGTGTCAGATATTTTTCATGAAATACAAGCCTCTTAAGCCTTAAATTCCCATTTGTTTCTTGTATGTAATCACCCACTGTTGAGTCAACATTCCTTCTCCTCTTGACAAAATTACCATTTTTTTGAAGCAGCACAGTATCCAGCAATTTTTCAACAATTCAGAGCAAAAGCAAGTGGAAAAAACAACAGTTTTTCATTTGCATTTGAAATGGTATAAGTTTCTTGATGGAGTGGTAGTGGTGAAAGGTTTTGAAGCAAAACTGGCAGAAAAGGAAAGAACTCGGCTTCTCCGGTTCATGATCCAGCACATTAATTTACACCAACCCTGCTATGGTGGCAGTAGCATCAGGTAGAGGTAGAAACAGTGGTTTGCCCTGAGCTAGAGCCCACAACCTAATGACACAGAAAATGAAGTTCTTACATTGCATTCATATGCGTGCTTTTTCCATTTTTTTGTTTTCCACATTACCCTTTTAAACTGATATTTACTGCTACTGGACTCTTTTGGATGGCTTCTGCTGGGGGAGAACTTAATGGAAGAAGAACAAACTCTTTCCTTCACTCAGTCTTGTGCACAGTCTCATGTGCAATCTGCCCATGCAGAGGATACAGGCACAGCCTTGTTTTCCTGAAAACAGTCAAAGTGAGGCAATTTCTTCACTTCCAGTTGCCACACAGCACTCCAGCTGCCAGGCTCTCTCCCCCTTCTGGCTTACTGCCATGGTCCCTTTGCTTACATTTCTCTTGCTGTCTTCTTGGCTTTTTGACCACTTCTCTCTGCTTGTTTTCTGGTTGCTCCTTTGCACTGCAGGGAAAAAACTACCAGACAACATCCATCTCCATTAAGATCCAGAAACAGTAGTCCAGCTTTCAAGCAGCGTTTTGGTTGGTTTCTCCTACATCTGAAGTGATCTCACTCTAAAAAGGAGTTTCTAATGTCTCTCTGCGATCTGTTATCAGAGGAGGATGACCAAGATGGTGAAAGGTCTTGAGGGCCGGACTTGGAAAGAGCAGCTGAGGTCACTTGGCTTGTTCAGCTTGGAGAAGAGAAGGCTGAGGGGTGACCTCATCGCAGTCTACAGCTTCCTCAAGAGGATCAGCAGAGATGGAGGTGCTGATCTCCTCTCTCTGGTGACCAGCGATAGGACACGAGGGAATGGAATGAAGCTGAGCCAGGGGAAGTTCAGGTTGGAAGTCAGGAAAAGGTTCTTCACTGAGAGGGTGGTCGGTCACTGGAACAGGCTCCCCAGGGAAGTGGTCCCCAGCCTGTCAGAGTTCAAGGAGTGTCTGGACGATGCTCTTAGTCATATGGTTTAGTTTTAGGTAGTCCTGGGAGGAGCAGGGAGTTGGACTCAATCATCCTTATGGGTCTCATCCAACTTGAGATGTTCTATGATCTACTGCCTCTCTACTTTATGGTCAGTGCATGCTCCGTGCAGTTGGATTTTGAGGATTTTCTGATGGACATGAACTTTTGCTGTGACTTTTAGTGAATTCAAGATTGAAAGTTCCCCAAAACCTGGCTGTAATATATATTACAGCCCAGTATCTCTTGTGTTTGATTTTATAATGCACTCCATTTAGTTTGCTTTGCTCCTAGACATTCTTTTCTCAGGATATCGACAATGTTTTGTACTAGCAAAACAAGCATAGGCATCATTGGTCACCAGGTTTTTCCAATGAGGAAAAGAAGAAAAAGAGTTGTCATGCAGCTTGATATTAGAAGTGTCAGCAGTCATCTTTTTTGACCTAAACAGCTAAAATTTAGCTTAAGTTACACCAAGTGAAGAAGAAAGAGAGGTGGCGCTAGGTACCTCCAGCAGTTCTGCACCAAGAACATGCAGAGAGTATTTCCTGAGTACGGAAGAATCAAGTAAGCAAAGACCGCCTCCATGTTTTCAGGTCCAAGCCTTTGGTTGGGACCTGTATGTCTCCTGTAGAGTTGGAGTACATTTGGGCTAGTCTTCCAGTTAAGTTTCCTCTGAAAGAGAAGTCAGCTTATGCACAAGAAAAATGCTTAGAAACTGAAACCACCAGAAGGCAGCTGGAGACAACAGTGGATTTGCGTCAAAATTACTGTTGCCCCAAGTCAGATGGATAATATGAACATACCTTTTGTTAAGTGACACTATTCCTTTCATCTTCTCTCAAAAAGGTACTGAACAGAATCTGATCGAGTTATTTTGAAACTTCCTTATCTCTTATTTACTCACTACCATCCCTCTCCTTACCTGAACTCCTCTCCCTTTCCCATGCAATGCTCAGCCACAGTCCCTTGACCCAGAACTTCCAAATTCTTGAGTGGTTTTGCATATCTCTCTGCTGTGGACAGAAGCTCACACTGAACTGTCCCTTCCAACAATGTCAATATAGGTTACAATTACACCTATCAGTTTCAATGGCTTTTAATCCAGCTGCAACAATAGTGATTACATCTAAACTGCCATAAACATGTTTCAGAGTAAATAACTGATTTAAATATATCTATTCAAAACTCCAAGAGCTTCTGCCTCATGTTACTGAAAGACAGAGGAAGAGAAAACTGCACGGGCTATATTGTGTTCGCGTTTAGGAGGTTAATTTGACAAGCAGAAAATTTAGAAGTGTAATGGGTCAGAGAAAGTGAGCTTAGGTTTTGGCAGAATACAGCTGGAAGATGTCTGCTTTGCTCTCGAGGCCACAGTCATGGGTGGCAGTGAGCTGGTCCATGAGTTTGCATCCACTGTGTGTCAATCAGAGGGAGAGAGAAAACCAAAAGGAATTGCATCAGTTTGTTGATGTCTTGATAAGTCCAGGTTCAGATTTAAGGTCTACGGAAAAGGTTGGGAGAAGAAGAAGAAAAGTCCCGTGAAAGATCTCTGGCAAAAGATTATTTTTTTTAGCAGTTTTTCAAGATTAATTATATTGCTGTAAGTCACTCACTCTTCCCACTGGTGTCATGGATTGAGCTACAGGTCACAGGCTTGTATTTAGTCCGACTGGCAGCAAATGTAGGTTGTTACACCTCTGATGGTAGTTAGGTAGCCTATGTAAAATGCATGGCTCATCTCAGCCAAGTTTTAATTAGGCAGCTGTCCTCATTACGGAACAAGTTTAGCAATTCACTTGCACAGGCAATTCCACTTGCGGCGTGAAGGATAAAATGGACTGGAGTGCTAACCACTGTCTCACCCTTCAGAAGAGCATCCCGAGGGCAGGGTTGTGATGCACAGAACAAGGAGACAAGTTATACCGATGATGTTTGGTCTGTTCCTGCTTCTGTGGCTTAAGGAGTTGGGTTTCCCTGCGTGCCAGTCTGGCTGGCACCTGTGCTTTTCCATCCTCTGGCAGTTTTCATTTTTCTCCTCCACAGCTGTCTAAATTTTGGGTTCCCTTGCTTTCCTTCAGCTACAAGTTTGGTGATGATGGGCTTGTGTTTGTCATTTCCAGGTTTTAAATGAAGTATCTACTTTAACCACTGGGTACAGTTACTTCTGTAAATGATTATTGTTTTCACAGACTGAAAAATATTAGAAGACTCATGGAAATTATACGTTCAAAACTCCAGGCTGCTTCCATGGGCAGGGATCTGTGACTGGCTTTTGTCTAGCACCAGTACCAGTAAGAAGACGAGCTTAGATTTCACAAAATGTCTGCTTTAACTGTGGGAACATGGTGCTTACTTAACAGGATTGATATTTTGGGGTACTCGTGATCTTTGAAGTGGTGAAAAGAAATGATTGGTTAGACCAGAACTTTTCAGCCATTTCTGACTTGCAAATTCCCCCCTTCTGCAGCTCCAGATTCTGCATATGTGCATATTGGGCTGCATATGTGCTGTGAATTTTAACCTACTTCCAGTAAATTTGCCTTTCTTTTTTTTCCCATCTTACATGAATGCCTCAGAAGTTGTTCACAGATCTGTAGGCATCTCTGGATCATGGTTTGAAAACCACTAGATTAGTGAACCTGCAGCACCAATGCCTTTGTAAACCAGTCCTAGCATTCTCTTTGGTGTAGCAACACAAGGTTTTGTGTCCCAAATTACTCCATGTTTCACTTTGAAAACTAGTACCTTGAGAGCCTTGCAACTTGGCTATATCAAAGTACCTCCTAATGTTTTAAAAGTCTTTCCCTGAAACATATGTACAGGCAGGATTTGTTGATTTAAATAGCTATGTGGCTCACGAGTTTGAGTTTAAAAATGCAGAAGGAGACCACTGTAAACATTGCATCACCAGCTGAGGAGGGTCTGGAGACACTGTGTCGAATGGTCAAGAAGAAATTCACTTTAAATACACCTTGGACTGCTGCCTAGAAGACAGGAGGGATTCGGTAGGTGAGGTTTACATTACAAGTTGCGTTGGATGTTTCTACTGATAAACACGAGCAGCCAGGCACATCAGTCTGCGGTGTTTCCGGGCACTGCACTTGAAAGTGACTTCTTTTTGCCAAATGTGGGCTGCTCCTGCTGGCGTCAGTGGCGAAAAATGCATCTAGTTCAGCGGGAGCATGTTGTGGGGCCCTTCAAGAATATTTATGAAGGTGCGTGGCTATATGGTCTGTAACATAGAACCGATAGGCGTAAAAGTCAGTCTTCATTTCCTCATGTATAAGGCTAATGGTTTATGCGGAAGATTAAAATTCACCAGCTGAATCTCAGTTGCATTCAGTGGAATCACAGGCTGCTCAGGAGAAAACATGAGTATTTACTGGAAGAAATGTTAAGGGACTATGGAGCAGTAAACATGACCAAGGATTTTTAAGCCCAGGTTTTCTTAAGGAAAGGAGATTCCCAAGCACATGGCTGTAAAGAAGGGAAGTTTATGGAATCATTTCTTCAGTGTACCTAGAAATTATTCTGAAAATGGTAAATTTGAGTGTAAAATAATAACTTAAAGAGAAGGCCAGGGGTAAACTCTTGTATCACTACAGGGAAGCAGTTGTTCTCTCTCCCTACCCACGTCCCCAACCGCTCTCTCCTTTTATCGGCTCTGGAGCTCACCTACCTGAGCTGAGCCCATTCAACTCAGTCCAACAGAAAATTTCTCACTTTTTTGCTGGATTGGTTTTCTGCTCTTCTAAGGTGTTGAACTGGCTCAGCAGAAGATGAGACAAGCCTGCCACAAAAGACATGCAGAAGGTCTAGGCCAGGAGTACAAGAAGGAAGAAGTAGGGCAGGTCGTTCCCCTTTTTGTGGCCACAAGGCCCCTGAACAACTCAAGCCTTGTTGTACAACTTCACCCCTCTACTTGTGCTCTTTCTTTGCGACGTGACCTACAACCCCATCCCAGGCAGCTGTGAGCTTGCTTGACCATCGTTAGGAGAAATAATAGGAAGGGCACAGGAGGACTTTGAGCCTTTGGTTATTTTGCCTGTATGCCTCACAAAACAGATACATGCAAGCCTGATCTAAAACATTTTTTGCCTCTAAGTCATGTGTTGCTATACAAACAAACATGGAACCAAATAATCAGTGCTTGATGGGGATGTGTGCGGACAGTAGGGTTGATCAAGTGTGGAGGTGCTTGGGCAAAAGAGAATTGATGTCAGCTGCAGGGCTGGGTCCTTGTCTTTTTGGGCTGCGAGTTCTACCTAGTCACGTACTTGTCGGTTCTCTTTTCTGCCTTGCGTCTGTTGTTGTTGATCCTGTTCGTGCTCTTGACGTCATGCCCTCGTATCTCCGTGTTCCCTACTTTTTAACCTTGCTTTCCATCTGTGTCACTGCTGTCTTCAAAAAGGATTGTTTGTAGCCACTTTTATTAGCAGAGAGAAAAACAGAGGAAGACCACAAGAAAGGAGGAAGACGCAGAATAAATAACAATTGAACTTCACCATGAGAACTTCTTTTGATCCACTGCAAAAATAAATACATGCCTCCCTATCAGTCGGTAAGGAGAGGTGAACGAATCTGTTAGATACAGATGGTTTATTGTCTAGAATATTGTTTTTCTCATTTTATGTCTTGCAGGAGCAATGACAACGTGTCTGAAAATGTTGAGAAGTTTCGGAGTTGTATTTTTTTCTTCCCTTTCCCTGCCTTGACTCTTCTATTTTAATTCTAGATATTCTCATCAACACACAAATATAATCATAGCTCCTGACTCATACGCGCGGAATAGCACCTGATGTCTGTTTTCAGCATTACTGGCTGTAACTAAATGTGACAGAGTCTTCCCCAATGGGTATTTAACAGAGCGGGTATTTTAGCCGCTCAGACAGCTTCTTATTTAAAACGAGCAAGAGACAGTGCAAGAGCAATCTTTGGTAGCTATGGCACGTATAAACATCAGGCTAACCTGACTTCAGGACAAGTGCTAATACCTTTCTCCTAAGACTAAGGAACCGTCTCCGCTGGAGAACGTCTTGGCTGACGCAGCTGGGGCTGCGGCTCCCTGTGCTTGAGCAGCTCTGCGCATCACCCTCCGTGTCACCCCACGCGTCACCCCACGCGTCTCCCCCTCTCACGCACCGTCCCAGCTGCCCCCGTGGCCGCGTTCACAGCTTGCTCAGGGACGGAGCCGTGCCATAACCGCAGACAGCTGCCAACGCGGGGCGGTGATGGCGGCGGCGGTGGCCATGGGGAAGGGGCACCCCGCCGCACGCCAAGAAGCCAAACCGAGCCACGCGAGGCAGGCTGCTGCCTCTGCACGTAGGGCGATGAGCAGCCGTGGGGCTGGGTGAGGATGACCCAGCGGTGTGTTTTTGACAGATTCCCTCCTCGCAGCTGCCTCTGAGGCTCGTTGTGCCCTCCACCAGCAGCCCCGGTGCAGGCACCACAAGATAGCTGGGCTTAGCAAACCGAAATCGGCCGGGAGAAGACACGATCAGGCTGTCCGGGGTGACGATCGGGAGGGCACGGGGCCATACTTCCCGCTTGCGGTGAACTGCGAGAGGGACTCGAGTTGTCTGGAAAACCCCAGCCTCGGGCCAAGCAGCCATGCCGGCTGGCAGGCCGTGCCGCTGCCCACCTCCAGCCCCGGCCCTGCGCACCTGCGGCGGGCAGGGCCGCTCCGGCCCGGTCCGCGGTGCCACCTCCCCTTCCCGCCCTCCCCGCCTCAGCCCCCAGCCCGGGCGGGCTATAAGAGGCGGTGGCGGCGGAGCGGGGCCGCCCATGCTGGTGGCGGGAGGCAGGGGCGGCAGGGGCGGCAGCAGTGGGTCACCTCAGCCCGCCGCCGCCGCCATGAAGTCGCCTCAGGCCCAGCGGGCGGCGGGTCGAGGTGGGAGCGGCGGGCTGAGGGGGAGCGGCGGGTCGAGGTGGGAGCGGCGGGACCCTTTCCCTTTCCCCTTCCCCTTCCCTGTGGGAGGCGGGCGGCGGGTCTCCCCTCAGAGCGCGGGGGTCCGGGGGCGGGCGGCGGCCGGCGGGCCCTCACGCTGCCGCCGCCCGGCAGCGCTGGGGGAGGACGAGGAGGAGGAGGAGGACGGCGGGGGCCTGGCCGAGGCGCTGGGGGAGTTCGACGCGGTGCTGGCGGAGTTCTCCTGCCCCGCCGGCCGGCGCCGCTTCCACTACGGCGAGCACCTGGAGCGCATGAAGCGGCGGAGCAGCGCCAGTGTCAGCGACGGCAGCGGCCTCAGCGACTCGGAGAGTGAGTGTCCGGCCGGTGGCGGTGGTGGTGGTGGGGGGATCGACAGCGGGTGTTAAACCAGCGCGTCCCCCTCCTTGAGAGAGAAGGGGACCCGTCAGCGAGAAACCCGTCCGTTTTTTTTTAAAACCCACACGTTTTCATTTACTTTTGGGGGGTTAGAAGTCGGAAGGATGCAAAGTCTGGCCCCACTGGTTTTATTCTCCCGGTAAGGCCGAAAAACTCGCCGCGGGAGAAGGTCAAGCTGCCAGCAACACCCAGGAAACCTGGGGTCTTCCAAAAAAAAAGATGCCTCTGGGGTTAACAGGGACCATCCCTTGTATCTCAGTAGCCGAAATGCTGGTTGAGAGAGAGTGAACTAAAGCGTGCTGACCAGAACAGATGGAAACTCACCCAGGTTTCTGGTTTAGTGTTATCACTGATTTGGAGGTGATCATTTTAAGCTAACTTGCCCCCAAGTGTACTAGGTGTATGCAAATGGTGAGTGCAGAACATGGCACAAGAAGGGTGGAGAGCAGATACTGACTCATGCCCTGGTATGAGCAAGAAAACATAGACTTGGAACCAAGTTTTTTCTAGTTAACTTGGAAAAAAGTTTTAGCTTTTTTTTTTTTTTTTTGCTAGTGAGGGAGAGAAAACATTTTTCCTTTTCCAGACAGTGAGGCTGCAAACTGCTGTTCTCTTTGCGAGCAGTAGACTCAAGGGCTACTTTGTCAGAAGCAGGTTCTGCTAAAAACAAACTATACCCAGTTTTGTAGTTCCTAACTATACAGGGAGTTTTATGAAACTTACCTGGTTTTCAGCTCTTTATAGTAAAATTGCTCCTTAAATCTCTGTTGTGCATCTGTATCAGTTCAGGGACTTTCTGGGCAGTTCTGTTGACTTAGCGTTAAAACATAATCTTCCTAGTACTTAAGTTGCGAGAGCATAGCTTCTCCGTATTATCAGAGCCCTTCAGTTCATCATCATGGGTAGGATTCATTTCATTTCATTGACAGGTAATGTTTTACCTGCCCTGAACTTGGATACCTTGCCTAGCAGTGCCTTTGGGGTTTTTTTTCCTGTAGTCAGGGGAGACAGGTGGATCAAGATGCTGTTCTGCTTTGTCATAATGTAGCGGGCGAATCACTCCTTGTAAGTATCTCTCTCCCTCTGAGGAAGATTTGGAAATGCGTGCCCAATTTAGGCTGGACACCAGCCTTTTGGGTGGCTGAGGGTGTGTAAGGTGAGGTCTGCCTTTACTGAGTCAAGCTGATGAAGTCTGTAAGCTGTGTTATAAATCTAAGTCTATTATCAACTACAGCAGTACAGCCCTACTGTTACTATTTCTTGTGCAGTCTTCAGTATTGTAATATACTAACCTCTCACATACTCTTACCACAAATGAGTTGCTTAAAATGATAGAGTGAAATAATCTACTGTTGAGAAAACCATAACCCCCCCCCAGTATCAAGAACTTCTTCTTCTTGCATGGATAAAGCTATTTGTAGTTGCTTAGAATATCTGCTGTGGTTCAGAAAACTTAAATCTTGAATGCTGCTTGAAATTGCTCTGTTAGGATTAACAGGAAAGACCTCTGGAGGAAGATGATGGTGTTCTCTGGCAGGGCAGGAGGTCTGGTGAGAAAAAGCATGCTCATGTAAATGGGCAGACCAGATCTTCCTGAAGATCTGGAAAATAAAGATATGTGTGATCTGCAGTGATTTAGGCTGAAGACATTAATGGCATAGCAGGATATACAGGGTTTGATGGCTCTCTTGAAAGTCCTCAGGGACCTTGTATGAGGAACTTGTCAAGCTTCCAAATCCCATCCTGTGCTGGGGTTCCTCCCCTGGTCATGCATCATGTGAAAGGTGGCTCTGGAGAAATCAAAATCACTGTCTTCTGAACACTGGCATGTACTGGACCAGGAGGGTGCACTAAGAGTGACCTGTTGGCATCCAACAGTGCCAAGTGTACAAGGATATGTTTAAGGGAAGGGAAACCGAAAAATAGCCAGCTCTCCTCATTTCTCAGAAAAGGCCCAGTAAAACACTTCTTTCTGAAGGCATCATTCAGTGCAAACAACTTCTTATTTTGAAGTTATAATAGGATTGGAGAGGAATTGCAGATTTATGAAGAGCTCCTTTTATAAAACAGGCTCCAGTGTCTGATGTAATCCAGCTACACTCCCTACATCTATTTTAAGAATGGATGCAGGGAGTTTCCTACTTACCCAGGCTCTGTCTGTTCAAACTCAAGGGTTTTTTTCCCCTAGGCTCACCTTTCCTTTGGTCTCTATCGTTTAGTGCAAGTGTAGTGCTGAATTCATGACCTTGCTATTCCCATGGTAATGCTTAGGTTAAACACCACTGCAGGATCAAGGAGAAGCTGGGGTGAAAGAGCAAGTTCTGACAAAACAAATCTGTAGTAACGCAAAAGAAATTCCAATAATATTATCTGCAGATAGTTTGAATGATCCTCTTGTTCATGAAGAGTCTTTACGTCTTTGCAAAATCTTGTTATCCAGTGCCAAGACTATTCCAAGTACGCTTTGTCACGTATGTGCAGAACAGTTCAGACTATCATATTTTAGTGCTATCTCTTCTTGTTTGTTGGTTAATCTAATCCTCCTAACTGATGTGGTGTGGCTGAAGGTCAGGCGTATATATCTTTTAGCCACTCCTGCAGTGATATCTTTTGACTCTAGGGTGGGACTGTAAGGGAAGGTAAAATCTTAAACTGTTGCAAGTGTTTGTTTCAGGGCCCCTGAATCAGTCTTAAATTCAACTTTATGAGAAGCCAGTAACCAGTGTCAGTGGTCGTACTCAAACAATACCGTTTTGTAGTACGGTAAGGAAAGCCTTTCCTTTCCTGGGGCTTCTGCCATGAGGATGGGCCCATTTAATTTAACAGGAGTATTTACAGAAGATTTTTATCGATATAGTTAATCCTGCAAATATTGCTTTTAACCTTAAAATCTCCTCTTGAGGGACCTAGCTCCAAAAGCATTAATTGAAATTCTTATATTACATATTTCAGCCTCTTAAGAAAAAATAAGAATTTGAAGACACTACTGTGGAAAATGGGCATGATAGTACTTGGCTCTCCCACATCTTGTCCTGTTATTTGACTAAATGATCTTTGAACAAGGTCTGTCTTGGCCGTGGTTAAGTATTGTACATAACACAGTGGACTCTAGACCTTACACTACTAGCAAGGCTCACATGTGCAGATGTTCATGATGATCTTAGTACTTGGCCCACAAGTATTACATTAACCACAAGAGCTGATTGGGTCAGTGCTGGAAATCATGATGCAACTGGTAAGTTACTCCAACAGACATTCTTGAGTTGCTGGACTGTGAGTGAGTACCAATTGTTTCAACTCCATACATTCAACCAAAGTGAAGTATAACAGCTTTGTACTTTAGGTTATTCATCATGCTGAAACTTTGAAGTTGAGGGATGCCTTATAACGCTTTGCTATTTACAGCATATGTTGGTTGTGATAAAATAGGATTTGAGTCAGAGTGCTGTGCTGGCAGAAGCCTAGTGTAGATGCAGCTATACTGATGAATTCCTACAGATATCACTTGCTTCTTGTGTGCTGGAATAAGCTTGCAAAGGAAAGTGCAGGCTTGCCTCTGTAAATTGTATGTCCACTCAGTGCATTGTGCTAGTATAGTATATGGCAATGTCAGGACAGTCTTCCAAGTTTAGGCTTAGGATAATGAATAGAAAGTTGGACTTTATGAGAGGTTGTGAAGGGAAGTGCTTTAATGTTTCTTGTGCCAAAGCTATAACCACACTAGAAAGCTAAACGATATGTTGTGCTCTCAGAATTGTTTCACGCTTCTAGCTCTGGACATGTTTTCTTGAGACAGGTTCAGCTTCCAGCCTCTCTGTTAAAAGCATTGCAAAATAAATGTATCGATTCAGTTCTTGCACTGGTACAGCCATCAGTGTATCTTCATACTTATTTTTAGGAGTGTGTAAGTGCTTTCTGACAAATACCTCCTGGCTTTTAAACACAACATAAGACCTTGAGTGGATCTAGAACTCTTAATTTTGTAATTTCAAAGGGGTTGCACAATGCCTGGTGTAGTGCAAGCATTTGTTGTTACATGCCATGGATGTCTATGAGTGGTTGTGCTAATGCCTCCGCTATATAGAGATGAAGCATAAGCCACTGTTAATACTGCAGCACTCATCCTGAAAAGCCTGCTTACATTTGCAGTCTTTTGTAGAGAAGGTACAGAAAAAGGCAACAGAAATGATTGAAGAAATAAAATAGTTTCCAAATGACTAAATAGACTGGGACTGTCAGCCCAAAGGAGAGATGACTTGGGTGGGAACAAGCTAGTCTTCCAGAAAATCCGAAGTGACATTAGGAAAGTGACTGCTACCTCACCCAGTATGAGGAAATCAAATTAAATCAGCATGTTTCAAAGAAATAAGAGGAACTATTTCTTCTCATGGTGTATTGTTAAACTGTAAAATGTATCGCCTTAAGGTATTATGGATGTTAAAAGTTTACATAATCAAAAAATAACTAGATAAAATCACAATGGGAGGGATGGGGCCATCGGGGACTGCTGTAGGCTAAGATGCTACTGCTGTCTTAGAAAAGATACTGATCTGTGCATTGCTAGAACTTGGTAGAGTTTATCTTGAAACTATCAGTGTATGGCTGCACCACTCTTAAACTCCTCTATAGGCATCTGCTATGAGTCACTGTGAGAGAGAGAATGTGGGGTAGGTGAGCCTTTGGTCTTACCAGCAAATCCCAGTCTTGTGTGATGAAGGGGAGAACATTTTAAGGAGGTAGATTGTTTGTTTCTGAGAACTTCTAATGGCCTGTCTCTAACAAGAAGGCAATACAATCTTTAGAATGAAAAAATGGAAGCAAGACTCTCATGGAGAAATAACCTTTTATTAAATCATCTGAGAAATAATGTTTTATGAAATTACTGGTATTCAAAAGGAAGAAAACCCAGAAGTTTCAGATGCATAGGCTTCTCTCCAGGTATTTTAATTTAATGAGAAATGTGCTTTTTTTGTAAGATTTCCTGTTCTTACCTCTCCAAGAATACCTGTTTCTCTTACACTTTAGAAAGGAAGCATTAGTAAAGGGGAAGGTTGGAATTGGAAACACTGCCTCACAGATAGTAAGTGTGGTGGGGGAGTGGAATGGTAAGCTTTGTTTATTATGAGAAGGCACGCGTGTACATCTGAATTTCAGGCTTCCTAGATAACTTCCTTGTAACTATGTGATTTGAAATCTTTTAAATCATGAAGCCTAGATGTATAGATAGTGAAAAGGTGTGATTTTTGTGTCTGTTGGAGCAGATGTTTGTTAGCTAGGCAAAAACCAGAAAAAATAAACAATGCAGCCAAGTGTAACTGTGTTTATGATAAAAATAAACACTATCCTTGAGGGCTGCAACATACGTATTGTGAAACAAGCTCTTTGCATCATGAGTATTTCTCACTTTCTACTGTTGGCATTAGAAATTCCCAATTTTATCTTTTTTATTATTTTAGCAAGTAGGCTATGTTCTGACTAAGAATGAGTCGTGCAGTCTGTTCATTAAATGCTGAACTATTGTTTTATAAATAAATTCATGGCTTGTAGAAACTTAAGTGGAATTTTAAAGCTCCTCTCTGAAAACTTTAGGGATGTGATTTATTTTTTCCTCTAAAGCTTTCCCCACTGAAAACTGCAGTAAAAATTATACCCACTCCAGTGCTCTTTAAAATTGTATCCTTAACTATGGTACTAGAAAGAGCATAATATTGAAGAAGTCAGACAGCTGAACTTTTCCGTTGTCTGTTTTAAAATGAAAAGTTCGAGGTTTTCCTCCTTCAGTTAATTACTGCCCAGAACCTTTCAATTGCTCATTTCATGGGGACATTCTATATTTACATGGTATTGCTGTGGTTTTTCTTTGTGGTTTGACCATATACTGGAACAGCAAAGGTCAATAGTAACTACAGATTACTTTGCCAAAGTAAAATACACCCATATTTATTCCAACCCCCTAATTTTGCAGCTATTGGCTTAGTTTAACTCCTGTAAGTCAACTCAGTAGCTTAAGTCTCAGATTTTTAAGGTTGGTTTTTGTTTTTTTTTTTTAAGGAGACAGTATTAGAGTGTTTCTTTAAAACAGCTGAAGGGGCATAGTTTATATATATGTGCAGGCGGTAGAATCAAAATACAAAGTGAAAAATAAGTAGTGAATGATAGATGAACTTGCATCACAGTGGGAGAGAAGGGGCTGGATGAGGAAGGACAGCAGCGATGAAAGATCTGTGGCATCAGCCTCTGGTTATTGGGTTGCAGGGCATGTTGTATTTGTGTGGCAGTGGAAATCTTCCAAGGGCCATTATTGGAGGTGAATGAGCAAATCTTGGCTGTGGCAGCTGGTGGAGAGCAAGGACCAAAGTGTCCTTTTCCCAGAGCTTTCTGCCCTACAGCCACAGTTTGCCAAAGCGACTGTTTTTGTGTGATGGATATCACGAGTTTTTTTTTTTAACAGTACATTGTTTTCAGCCCTTATAATGACCTTGACGGTGGAGTCAATGCATTTCTCCTTCCATCACCAGAATTTCTGCTGCTTGGTGGCACGTGTAAGCCGCAGCCAGTAGCTATAAAGTGTGTTTTTCCTTTTGAGAAAGAAATGTTGATATTTTCCTGAAACTATTAATATTATAACCCATCAGAAGATACCACTGTTTTATGAAAATATTTCACCTTTTGAAACTGGAAGAAAAACACTCAGATACTTAAAGCAACAGTTCTGTCTTATTTTCTCTTTGCCCAGTTGTAAATATTTCCCAGTACAAGGTTTGTGGAAGCCAGTATGAAATAATGTTTTCTGGTTTCAGTACATTGTGAGGTGAGCAGTCTGTACTTTCAACTGTTTATAGAAGGAATACGGAGAGAAAACCACAAAAAGAATCAAAGGTGACTGCTAGCTCGGATGTGTACATGGATATAAATAAAAAGAATTGTGTGAATAGTTTGTGGCCAATTTAAATGGCTTATTAAAACTTTTGTCATTTGAGTTGCCCTCACAAGCATTCACAAGAAGAACATTTTATTCCAGCTATATATAAGAGCAACTGGAGCTTTGGTTTTGGTGTATGAGAAGGATTGGTTTGTAGTATAAATTCCCAGCATTGCTGCATTTGGTGTCTGGATACTAGTACCATAGACTCCTTGTTAAAAGTACAGTCAGTTTTGTAGCCATTTTAATCTGGATTATTTTTTATTAATGAGCTCTAAAAGCTTTAAAATATGAAATAATTTGGAAGTTCTTGTTTTGCTTTTTTCAAATACATTGCCTGGGAAGTGTTTTATCTTTGATGGTCTGTTCTGTCAGTGTTTCAGTGAGTTGTACTCTTGGTTACAGGACTGTTCAGTGTGAGGTGTTGCAAGTTATTTGGCTTTTTTGTGACGGTAGGCGTTTTGTCCTGAACAACTAGAATTTTCCATTCTAAGTTTCTGGGTCACTAGGGTTTGCATCTTGGCTGAAAAGAAATGTGGGTTTAGTAGAAAGTTGGTCCGTAGGCTGATTTCAGGAGGAAAATTGTCATACCTTTAACTGTTACTTTCAGTCCATTAATGTACAGGGTTCATATTGTATCATACAAAACTGGTAACAGACATCATTGCAGAGCAGTGTCAGATTTCCACCCCCTTAGATTGTTTTTTACATTTTTAGGAGCTACTTTTAAAATAGCTTATTTTTCCATTTTTCTATCTAAAATTATCTCAATTCTGCATTGGATTCATCAAACCTTTCTTATATCTGAAGTTTCAAGAAGGTTGGTTTTGATCTGCTCTGGTTTAGAGAGAACAGGCACTTAAGAGTGAAGATAAAGAAATTACAATAAAAAGCTGGCGTGAAGAAGTATACCCCTCTTTCTAAACAAATACCCACTGGTGGCTGATTTGGGCAAGCAGTAGTCCCAAGTACCAGATGTCGGTCACATCATCGCTCGCGTTTGCATGGTGCTGTGGGTAGCACGTGCGTTTGGTGGAACAGGATCCGAGCTGATTGCAGAGTGAACTGTGAAAGATGCAGTGCTGTGGTGGGCCAATATGCATACAAAAGAGGAAAAGATTCCAGGTTGAATCTTCTCACACAAGCCTCTTCAGTGTTTATTGCAATAGAGGTAGGGTTGGAAGCTAGCACAGAAGAAACGAATAGACAATCAGCCTGTGACTGGGGAAACATCTGAGAGACTTAGTAGATGCAATTGTCTGGTGTGATTTGCCACTGTACCTGTATACTCCCGTGGAAGGTGGTTTTATGCTGGTAAGGACGGCAGGCTAGAGGAGATGGGGTGTGGACACGCACTCTTCTTCCCGAAGATGGGGGAACTTATGGTAGAGGAGTAGTCTGCTGGAGCAGTCTCTACGTTTGTTATCTGCAAACATCGTGGCAGCGTTCAGTGGCAGTGTAGACGTGCAGATCTTGGCAAGGCAAGCTGTGGTCCTGCCCCCTTTTGCTAATTCGGCAAGACACACTTAATTTAACTAAGGCCGTCATCTCCTGGCATAGCAAATGAGACAGGCATCCAAGGAAGTGTGGCAATTCTGACTTGGATGGACTTAATTCCGCAGTGTAACCACCTCCTAGGCTGGGGCTCCAAGGACAAATGCTATGTGTGCTGCAGGGAGGCAAAACTGCTGGCCTCAATGGCAAGAAGTGTTAGTCAGCATCCCATATAATGAGACATACATTTATTTCCTAGGAATTGTGCCAAATAAATGGAGGCCATTGGCATGTTCATATTACAATGGTTTCTTTTTGTAGAACTACCGGTTTCAGGTCACTGGCTCAAAACTGCAGGAACTAGCAGTTTTAGTGTCTCTAACACAGTGACAATTCCTCCTTCCAGTGGAGCCATGACTAATACTTTGTGTGCACTGTACATCATGGAACTCTTTTCATAAAATGAGACAAGACAAAGATCATTTCTTGATACTTTGGAAACTTAAGGCCTTGTCTAAAACCCAAGAACATCAGAATGGTATTGGAACCTTTCCCGGGCATATAAAGCTTTCTTTGAAAGATCACCTAAAATAAGGTTGCAGAACATCTTGTGTACAGATGTACTGCTTCACGAACTCCAGAGAGTTACAGAATAAATGAAAATTAAAAGATGCCGTACCATTTATCTAGAACACAAGACCTAAAGCAGCAGAGTAATGTATGGAGAAATGGGTGGGTTTGCTTCAGGGATGAGGACAATGCTGAATATATTCTCTGTTCTGGGGGACTGCCCTTGTCCTGGAGCTTTTTATTCAGCTTTTTGAAAAGCTTTTGAAAAATTCAGGTAACCAGAATTTCCTAGAATATTGTGAATTAGGCAGGTCATACCAGGCCTAATTTCATGGATGTGGGATAATTGCCATTCCTGTTATATTTTTCCAAATGATGCTGACTGCAGGGCAAGCTGACACTTTCCTTCCTGGGGGTGAGGGTTGGGCCTAGGACTGCTTGCTTTTTAACAGCAGGTATGGGAACAACAGCCTTAACACAACAGATGATTTGTTTATCCCTCTGGTTTTGAAGTCTGTAAGTTTGAGTTCTACAGACTTTGAAGCCCATATAGGAAAGGCTCCATTTCTGGTTTTAATTCTATTGCAAAATTGCAGAAGGTGTTAGTTTTACTTTATCGTGTAACTTTTTTTACAGGTGCAGATTCACTCTACAGAAACAGTTTCAGCCTCAGTGATGAAAAGCTTAACTCTCCAACTGCATCTACTCCGAGCTTGCCATCCCCATCAGTAACTCCATGTAAAGGTATGCTTAATTTTAACTGTTGGCATTTCTTCCTAATTCTTTACTACATAGGCTTCTTTCTGTGAGCCAGGATTCGCATGCATGCATTGACTTTTTTTTTTTTTTTTAAATGATAACAAAACTAAGGATTGCTGTTGAGCACACGACAGATTCAAGTATTATTGTCTTGATTATAAACAGCAATAACACACTGCATCTACACTTCTTTGCAGGTGACCTGGCAACTCTTTGGGTTTGAAACACCAAGCTAAAGAAAATTACAGTTTTTTGGTTGATGAGGAATCATGGTACTACTTACGGAATACTTTACTTAAGAATTAACTTGTGTTTCTTCTTACTGAAGCGACTAAGTAACTTAATCTATATACAGAAATACTTAGCCTGAATGCAGGGGTGCAGTAGGTGACTCCTCCAAAGCCATATGGTGCCATTCAAGTTAACACAATTTCTCAGATCCATATAGACCTTGCATTGCTGATACAACCCATGTATTAGTAATTCCTTTCTCCTTTGTAGCTATGCTGTTTCAAAGTGGCTTCTGTCTTGCAGCTGATCTAACTCCCCAGGAACTTGTTTTATTCAGGTTAACTTAGATTAACTCTGGAGTAGACACATCAGTAAATGAACAGTCATACATATGTACTACATGGTTACAACTAGTCTTCTCAGATGCATGCTCAAGAGCTTTTCATGCTTTCACGTCTTTTCCACAGTGACCAGTCACAAAAAACCAAGTTTCTTTCTTTCTAATTAGCATGATACTACGGAGAAGTAATGAGTAATAGTTAATAAGAAGTAGCAAAAAAGAGTTCAGTTAAACTGGTAGGAAATACTTGGCAAGGAATTACACTAAAGGTCAAGATAGTCTTCCTGATGAGGAGACAGAAAGACAGAAATAGAGTTGGAAGCAGCTTGGAGTAGACCATAGAAATGAGATAAGAAAGCCATTTGCAGTAAAACTAGATTGAATGGAACCAGTGGTGTTCTCAGGAGTGGAAATTTAGGTGGATGTTTGGATCCAAATTTATAGTGTGTGGACCAAGATCAAAGGACCTGACATCACAGCAAACCAGTGATACTGACATGATTTAAGATGCTTAGATTTGGGTGGGACTGGGAGCTAACTGGGTGGGGTTTGATTATACATTATGAATTATACATTTGATTATACATTATGAATGCAGTATCTGAATATATGCAATAAGCAAGACTCCCACAGTAGCAAGGACATGGATTACTTGACATACAGCTTTATTCTCCACTTCAACCTCTGCCTTTTAAGGGAACTGAACAGAGGATTGCTTTGCTTTGCTTCTGTCAAATGGAAAACTATAAAAACTAGAATTTTAATTCAGTCTCCCCTGTTTTCTAAGAATGCATTTGGACATTGCAGCAACCCTATTGAACTTCCCTGAAAATAATCTGCAGCATGTTTGATACCACTGAAAATGATTTGGGGGATCGTGTGATTCCAGTGTTTCTTTTGGCCAGAGAAATATTTCATGTTTAAGCAGTATTGACTCTCATTTTGCAGCAAAGCTTGGAGACACAAAAGAACTGGAAGACTTCATCGCTGATCTTGACAGGACACTAGCAAGTAAGTAGGTTTTTATTAGTAGGCTGCATCTCGGTTGGTAATGTCAAAGAATGATGAAAGCCAATATATGGGGGGAGAGGGAAGGGAGGGGTAGCAATAGTGTTATATAATGTGGCTTAATTTTAGTTTGCTCGACCTATGGATTATTATGTGGATAAGAAGATAAACTGAATTCTGGTCTTTGCCTGAATGTTCAAGGCCTGAAGTTTAGCTTGTGTGACAAAGGCTGTACTCCAGTGAACCCCTGTCCTCCTCACCTCTGAGGCAGCTGCAATTCACCCCTCCTTGACAGTGTATAGATCAAGTAAACATCACTTTCTTAAATACTCAAAACTCAGCTAAAAAGTGGGGGCTTGTTTCTTCATTATAAAGCTAAGTAACTAGAAGAGTAACTGCAGGTGAGGGGAAACCTTTTTATTCTGGACTTTGCTTTATGAAAGAATTAAGGAGCAGGTATCTGTATCTCTTGACTTAGATGAAATGTCAAAATCCTGTTTGTGCTTGTCTTTACCAGGAACAGAATTGAGATCACTTCTTCTGTCACTATCTAGAAATTGTATTTTCCAGTTACAATACTAGAGTCTTCATTATGATTTTTAAAGAAAAACAACAAAACCAAAAAAATGCCCTCCTATTCCCAACCATGTACTCTACCTATTCTTTCTGCTTCTTCCTGTACTGTTACAGAGATGATACTGGTTTTTTTTGTATGGAACCAGACTATAGAGCCCAAAGCGAAAAATTGTAGGACTGGACCTAAACAGCAGCACGAGCAAACCCCCCCCCAATAAACTATGAATTGAGAATTTCTTGCATTCATTAGGTATTTTCCCTTCCCTGTAGTTCTTGAAGCCTTGGCCATCTGCCTTGGACTTAAGACAGCTGCTCTTATGAGTTTCCTACTTCCCCGTTGTCTTACTTGTATCTTAATCCTGGTTTCACTTCTCTTACTTAAAACATATTTCTAGTTTCCTGACTTCTGTCATGGATGTATGCTTGAGCTAACTCCATATTTACCACTGAAACCTAATTGACTGCTCTTCTGAAAAACTTTTGAGTTTTTGAAGGTTTCTGTAGAACAATGAAACCCCAAACCAGCAAATATTTACCTTGCTGTATTTTGCACAGCTTTGTTGCAGCTAACTCTTAAGGGGCTGCCTATAGTATATAGGTTTTACTGTCTCCTTGCAAGGCACGTCGAAAGTGAGGGCAGGGATTGCCACCTGCTATAGTGGGTTTTGGTTTTGGGGGGTTTAGGCAGTTTATTTTTTTTTTTTTAATCCCAGCTAAGCGAATCTCTAGTGATGTCAGCAGAGTCTCATTTATACAGTGTCACTTGTCTTACAGTAATACACTATCTTTATCATACATGGGAATTCTGAGGAAGAAGTCCAACTTCCATCTGATATTTATCATCACATTTTTGAGGAGTTGTATTTATTTGCTTGAGGTTACACAGACCTTTGTACAGATGTCTTTTTCAAGCCTAACACACTTGTTAGAACAGTAATAGCCTTAAGTTTTTACACACTAACCTTTTGGCTCTCGTGTTAATTAAAAAAAGGCGCAATTTTGGCCTGTCAGGCAGTCTAGCAAGCTGGGTATAGATAGGGTGTCTAGTATGTCAACAACATGCAATCTTATTTAATATAGAACTTAATGATCTTTCTTGTTTTGTATGTCCAGGTATGTGAAATGAATCTTTGGCATTGTGCTTGCCTATGAATGTCTTCTGAAGGATAAGTGACATCAATCACTGAGAACTGCTGCCCTTGTCTGATAACTTTGCTACCCAAGATACTCGCCTTCTGAACATAACCTTTGTAAACTCCTACAAGTATTTAACTGGCAACATCAGTTTTGTTACTTTGCAGCAGATGGAATAAGATAACTTAACTGTTATAGCTGTATTTTGCTTTAAAATATAGCTTGAATTTTAATTTAAAGTTGCTTTTATGAAAATATATTTGTAATTTTATATAGTTGAGAACTTTTAATGCTTTTTTCCATTATAATATATTTTTGTATGCAAATAAACCCTGAACTGGAATCCAGATGTCTGAAAGCTTCGTATGAACATGCGAACTCTGAAATATAAGTACAAATTAAGCTCTTAGAGAAAACATCAAGCTTTAAAATATCTCATAAGGGTGTATTTCCTGTTAGGCAAAATGTGTGGAACTTCACATTTTTCTTTTCAAATTGCTTAAATAAGAGAATTTTGTACTGTGTAAAATTAATACAATCGGGAAAATAATAAAATTCGTCGAAGCGTTACTTCAGATTTGCTTTAATACAAATGAAATAACACTGACTTAGTACAGATTTGAACAATAACACCTACTTCAAACCCCATGTAAAAGCTAGCTTTAAAATTATGTACCATTCTACGTGAAGTACTCGTTGGGAGGTCAGACATTTAGGCCCATGGGTTTAAAGGTATGGAGATCTTGTAGCACCAAGAAAATACTTAAGTGTCTGGATGTTTCTGATACCAGACCCTTGGGTCCAAAACAGTCTACCACTCTAAAAAGACTTCCTGGCCATCAGTGTTATGCTGAGAGAGTGGAAGGTGAACCTGTATTTTTACAAGGAACCTGATTGTTTCCATATGCATTAGGCACTGGAGATGTCATTATGTGAGCTCTCCTCCAGCTGCTGCAGGCATTACACTTGGCTCTGCTGTCTGAGCTGCTCATGTGATTGCTCTCTCATCTGTTCAGACCAAGTGAGCTGGGCTTGTTTGAACTCCGGGTCGTATTTTGACCAAAGCAGGCTAGTGAGCGATTGCATGAGTGGTTCAGATATTGTGCCCCCTTGGTCTGTTATCATCTTTGAGTGTGTCTGTGTCTGGAGAAGGATGGGTCTGCCTGTGGCACAGCTAGCAGCCAGTTGTGTAGGGACCTTAAAGGATGGATTTGGACCTGCCTTCGGCAGCTAGGGGAAAGTCTACTGTGTATTTGCTAATGGGAATACCATGAGGATGATGCAAATGTATCTCCCTGCTTTAGATTTTCTAAAAATTAACCAGAACATTTGGGTCTTATTAAACACCGTATGATCTTTCCAGTTTTATTCATTGGTAAGAAAATGAAATTCTGAACTGGGTACATTTTAATCAGTCTGAAACAACCTTGAGGTGGTTGCGTTGGTTTTTGCCTTCTTTCAGGCAGAAGGGCTATGTAAGATGGTGGAGTATTTTTCTGAAGAGCAAAAAAACTCCCTTCAATGTTTCCTACCACAGATTCAGTTTGTAAATTGTCCCTTAGAATAGGAATGGAGTGAACTGATTTAGGAGGGTGAAGTTTCATGTTACTGCAGGTTAACTATAAAATCTGTGAGGGTTCAAGTCGGAGACAGTGATGTGCTTCTGCATGCTCTGGGACCTTCTGAGAGGCACCTGTTTGGCAGGAAACCCATTTTGAGCAGCAAGGTAGGCTTGCTCTCGCAAAGCCCGAGCACTTTGGAAATTCACTGCCGCTACACTATAAACACACAGGAGCAAATCCTCTTGGCTGCCTCTCTGAAACTGAGAGGGGAGCCTGGCCCTTCTCCCTGGTCCCAGATGCAAAGGGTTGCATTGCTGTGCAAAGCCAGTAAGGGGGGATTCCCTTGGCTGGTAAAGGACTTGCTGTTACCTGGAGAGGGAGAGACACTGTGCCTTTCAGCACAAGCTGAGGGAAGGGGAACAGGACAGCAGAGACGAGCTTGCGCTTTTCTTTTAAGAAACGTCATTAGCATAAGGCATGTTTTTAAAGCTGCTTGAATAGCAGCAGCAGGTTTGGCTGTTTTTCTACCTTTTAAGGCTCTTTGGTAGGGTGAACGATGGAGTGGTGGTGAATGGTGGATGTTACCATCCCCAAGGCAGAATACCCCGACTGAGTGTGCGTTAAATAAGCCATGAGTTTCAGAGGAGTCCACCTCAAGCGATCACGAGGTTTGCTCCTCCATTCCTCAGGTTGGATCTTTTGAGGCATTGGGCATGAGTTTTCCACTTTCCCTCTGCACGTTCAGTTGTTGCTTGATCCCGTTGAACACTCTGGGCCTATAATCAGTATTTAAAGTTGGATGTCTCTATAGAGTGAAATCACCAAATTAGTACAGTACTTTGGAATGGTAATACTTTGTCCTTACAGACACCCAGTTTTGAAGATTTTTTCCGGTATAAGCAAAGGTTTAAAGCAAGGCGTGTTCCTCATTTTGTGTAATGTCAGTTGGGGATGGAGTTGGGGATTAAGTCACCATCTGTTTGGGTTTTTTAATCTTATTTGTGCATGAACAGGTGGAGACTTCTGCTTGCTTATACAGCAGTTCTGGAGATCATCGGCTGCAAAATCTGGGAGTGTCTTCTGTAGAGCTGTTGATCTGAATTCCCTCCAGTTTGTTATGCTCTATTTTGGATGTCTTGCTGTGTCAGAAGGAAGGCACTAATGTAGATATCATTTCACTGGAGTATGCTTATGACTTAAGTTCATCATCTAATTACATATGACACTGAAAAATGCATTGCTGAGAAAAGTTCCTGCAATACTCTATCCCCAGTGAGCATTGCTGGAGGCTGCACTGTCCTGATGGACCAGCCTGACTTTTTAATCCTTGTTTTGACCTCCCTCTTGTGCTGTGATACTGAATTTGGATTCAGAAGAGTCTCAGCCCTGTTGTGCCAACGCCATGCATCCAGAAATGGAAACGAGGAGCTTAGACTAAGCAGATGTATTGCCACAGCTTAACGTGTGTAAGGTGAGGTGCAACAATTATTTGCACATATGCTCTTTACCTACTGCAAATTCAAGGTTAAATTGATTAGTTTAAACATCCATTACTGAGGCTTGAGCTAATGTGTCTTATCTTGGGTTTGCTATTGACTGTGTCCTAGGTGCCATCACCCAGGCTCAGCTGATACGGGGTAACTCAATAAGCTTGCTAAGGTGCTCAGATTTCTGAGCCCTTAATAAGGGGGAGAGAGGAGCCGAAGGAGATTTATTTTTTTTTTTCTGGCTGCATGCGTGTGTGTAGCCACTATTGATGGACTGACAGCCAGGTGAGTTTTTGGGAGGGAGGAAAACAGTTGTGTTGGCAGTGACGGAGCTTGCATATAGGGAAGGGCTCAACCCCTGCCAGCTCCTACAGCCTGTTGTCCCGGTGCCTTCCCCCCTCCTTCGTTACTGATACTTGCTTTGCAGTACACGCTGGGCGTGGAACTGATTTTTCAGCAGGGTTGTCTAATGTGAAGGGTCAGAGAGAGGAGGAGAAACGGTGTTCAGAGCTTCATAGATTCATTAAATTGCAGTAGTGGATGCTTGCAAAGAGAAAACCCACCCAGAGCACTTCTGCCTGCTGGGAAGCATTCGTGTCTGCAAACAGATTTTTTTAGTTCATATCATTAATTGTTGCTTTTAGATCATTATCCAGCTGCTTCACACTCCATGTGAAGTGAAAAGAATTCACCAGTGGGAAAGGTCCACCCAGCCTGAGTCTCTAGAGGAACTCAGATGGAGCCAGTTGACCACCTGAGAGGTATTTGCACCGCACTGGAGCCCATCTTACGTGAGATTTCATTTATCTGAAGGTGCCTAAATGTGCTAGACATGACATCTGCTAGACTGTTGGAGAGAAACTTCCAACGCTGTGATGTCTGGAAGCAAAGCGAGTGTCATAAAGCCAATATGACGGCAGCAGCTCTTGAACTAAATCCAGCTCTGCATACTAACAGCGCGAACTCCATATTCTCAATGGGGACCACTCCTGTTTTCTATGTTACATTACTGACTTCATTGCAGCCTGGCTAACAGCTCTAGCTGTCTAAATAACTTCACAATAATGTAAGATGATCCTGGCTGCTATATCTCATCAGCTTAGAGTTGTAAACCAGATCTTTTCAAGGTCCTTTCCTTTCTTAGAGATTCGAAGCTATCAGTTAAATGCTGTAGATTGGCTTGTGGGATTAAAACAGGCCAGTCAATACAAAGGGACGCTAATGCTTTGGTTGCTTTTGCTTTTTCATATCTATGTTTTGGAAACTAAAATACTCATCAGTTCAGCTTTTAAAAACTACAGGCTAGAGGCCTGTGCCTCTGTTCTTCTGAGGCATCAGAGCTCACTGGCTTCTCTGGGAGGCTTGGGGATGCTTAAATGGGCTTCAAGCTGTAAGTGAGCATTGCCTTCTCTATAGTGCATGGCTGTAATACTGACCGCCATCCTTCAGTTCTGTTTATAATGTATTTCAGCTCAATATTTATAATTAAGAACTTTGCCCTTGTCTCAAAAAAACAAGTCACGGTATTTTGGTATATATGCAGTCTTCGCATTTCCAATGAAAAAAAAAAAAATCTTGCTGGTGTATCAAATCAGGTCAGGACCAATCCCACCTGACTTAGGCACTTAGGTAAAACACTGAAGTTAGGATGTTGCCCTTGGCTACTTCAATAGCCCTTACAAGAAGGAGAGGGAGGCTGAATTATCCCCTAATGATGTTCCTTTGCTACAGCGAATATTGTAAAAGACTACAGATAAAGCAGACTTTTCACTTGGGCTTCTTAATGACCTGCCTAAAGAAAAGCGCGTGTGTCAGAATAAACCCACCTACGACTGGCCTTAGAGTGTAACAGTTTGTGGGGCTGGAAGAGCGGAGGCAAAACTACCCAACTGGCCAGGGTTGCCTGGTTTTGGGGCTTTGCATCAGATTGTGCAAGCACGGCAGCTTGCTTCAGCCCTGTGACCTGGGGCATCGCTGTGCCGGGCAGGGTAACGCCAGCTGGCACGGCACCGCTGCGTGCTGGGACCACGGCTTGGGCACTAAGCCCACCTGAGATGCTGCAGGATAAACCCACGGGAACTACGCGGTATGAAGCAGAGTTGCCAGAACAAGCCGGAGGAGAAACGTACTCCTTGTCCTCACTGCCGCCGCCGCGCTCCCTGCAGATTCCCACCATGTCGGGCAGGGTGGGGAGCTCCAGTCAACTAATTTGGCAGGACCTAGGAAATAACGGGGAGTCTCAGGTTGGTGCTTGGGTGTCGCGGTGCTGATCTCCAGGTGTTTGCCCTTTGGCTTTACGTACCCTCAGAGCACGTTCTCTCTCGTCTTGCACCGCTCCCCACCAGTACCTGCATCAGCAGCCCAGCTCATGCGCCTTGCCTCCTGCTCAAAGCCAGGCCAACCGTTGCTGGTGTAGCAGGATGTCTGGAGGCTTTGGGTTTTTTTAAAAAAAAGTATTCTAGGAATATGTGGCAAATAGGAGTTTCTGGACACTTTCTGAAACATCTTAGGAGACCTTTAGCTTAATATCTAGGTTAAACTTGAGTGGGTCCCCTGCTTTTTCTTCATCTCTCTGAGAAGTGGAGTGATTCGTGATGGTGGATGGGGCTTGTCACCGTTCCCCCGCAGCTCTTGGCAGCAGGGTTGCGCTAAGAGCTTATACCCACAAATATTTCACACTTTCGAGCTGTGACTTCAGTGGGCTCGTGCAGCATTAAGCTCTGACCTTGGCAATCTGTCTTCATAGACTAGTTCTTAAGGCTGTGTATAGTTTAATAGCTTTATGCTCTTGGAAAACTGATTTATGAGCAGTAGCTTTATGTTTGTTTATGTATAGAGTTTATGACGTGAAACAAAATGCATGTTTTTCTTAGAGGCCAAACAGAACAGCTCAGCTCTCGGTCTCCAAATAGAATCCTGGATAATTTATTTTGTTGACAGCTGGTACAATGTGCCGCTAATACAACGGTAGTTATTACACATTAGCAGCTACACGTCAGCTGTCTCAAAGCTCTTTGGCATGCTCTAAGAAATACCACTTTAAAGCATAAGGCAGATTTCTCTAGCATGCAGCAACCCTAACTTGGAGATGGTGAAAGTTTGGTCAAAGGAACCTGGTGGTATCATCAGTGGTCCGAAGCCTGCATTAACGCTGAGTTTAGAATTAGGCCCTCTTGTTCGCAGCACTTCTGCAGCTTTAAATAATCTCGTAGGAAATGCCTTGCACTACCAAGTGCCTCTGGCATTCCCAAGCCCTCACTGAACCAAATTAAGAGAAGCAACTTGGTGTTTTTTTCTGAGCTTGCTACTGGGTAACTCCAGCCCCACTGATTGCAGGGGGAAGTTACAGAGTTTCCAGAAACGTGTCCAAAAAGCATTAGTATCCTTGCCTGGTGTTTTCAGTAATGCATTTCATCAGGGACCGTGTGGTTCTTCAACCATGCAAGGTACCTCTCAACACGAAATGCTTCCCATGAGCTCTTCTCTTCCCTCTACTTTCTTTTGTACCTGGCAAACTCTCTCCTTCCAGTGCCCCCTTCTCAAACTGGGCCAAAAAATGAGCATCGCAACCCACCCGGCAGCCGGACCATCCCTGGAAAGGCAGGAGGAAAGGAGAGAGACGCAGCCAGAGGTTGCCGACTTCTTTTCCTCCTTCACCCCCTTCCGTGGCTCAAGGTTCACGTGGTCTTCTGTACGAAAGTGCTGTGAGACATGAGACCCTTTTCTGTAGCCTCAGAGGTAGAAAGCAGGCAGAGCCAGAGCCGAGCTAATAAGACCCTGCTTGTCTCTCCAGGACTTGAAATCCCCTGTATCCTACCTGGCCCCCTCTCCCTGGGTTATAGAGCCATAGGAGAAGTGTAGGAGCAAACATTGTGCATACGTAACAAGCCTTTAGACTTTTCTTTCCTGGACTCTGGCCTTCCCCAGCATCGTTGGTGCCTCGCTGTGTAACGAGGGACGGCAGCTCCCTCGTCACATCCCTCCTCGGTGGCCAAACGGGGCTGTGGGGTGGCCCGACTCCTGGCCCCCACCGGCACGTCGGGCTGAGCTGCAGCTCCTTGGCTACCCTAGAGCAGCAGCGAGCACTGACAAGCAATAAAATAAGAAAGGGGCTTTATGTGTAAGGGTTTCCCGAGATCCGATTTCACACTTTCTCTCCTGGATCATGTAGTTTTCTGTTTCCCCTGTCTGCTTTGCATGGTGTTTTAGCTGCAGGATTTTTAATTAATGTTCTTTCATGCTGATGAGAAAACGTTTAGTTTTACACTTGGCTCTGGTGTTAGAGGGAGGAAATCTTGGCATGTCCAGTTGTGCATGCTTCATTTAACGCACTTGATAAAAATGTAAGGTTTTGCCATCACAGAACTTGTGCTGCGGAAAGATACATCCAGCAGCCACTCTGACTTGTTAATATTTTTAAGTCTGTGTAAATTAAACTATATTTGCTGGTGATTTACCTGTGATTGATGTTGAGAATCCCATTAGCTTCACCAAACCCAGCTGTTAGGTTTCTGGGTAGCAGAATTTGGTAGCTGGCCTGAAAAATATTATTTTGGTGAGGCATAACTCTGGCTTCGTAATGTGAGTGTAGTTATGCTGACTGCTCTATGACTCCTCTATGACTGTCCTGGTTTTGGCTGGGATAGAGTTAATTTTCTCTCTAGTAGCTGGTATAGTGTTATGTTTTGGGTTCAGTATGAGAAGAATGTTGATAACACACCGATGTTTTCAGTGGTTGCTAAGTACTGTTTAGACCAAGTCAAGGATTTTTCAGCTTCTGATGCCCAGCCAGCAAGAAGGCTGGAGGGGCACAAGAAGTTGGGAGGGGACACAGGCAGGACAGCTGACCCAAACTGGCCAAAGGGGTATTCCATACCAGGTGACGTCATGCCCAGTATATAAACTGGGGGGAATCACCGCTCAGGGACTAACTGGGCATCGGTTGGCAGGTGGTAAGCAATTGCATTGTGCATCACTTTTTTTGTATATTCCAATGCTTTTATTATCATTGTCATTTTATTATTGTTATTATTATCATTATTAGTCTCTTCCTTTCTGTTCTATTAAACTGTTCTTATCTCAACCCATGAGTTTTACTTTTTTTTTCCCGATTCTCTCCGTCATCCCACTGGGTGGGGGAGAAGTGAGTGAGCGGCTGCGTGGTGCTTAGTTACCGGCTGGGGTTAAACCACAACAGTGACTCTATGACTCCTCTATGATTCCTCCATGACTCTATGACTCGATAAGACTCTTCTATGACTCTGTGACTCCTCTATGAAGTGACCATGGTCATTCCGGTCATGGTCCATGGCATGGTTGCCCGGGATTGCCCACCAGCTGAGCTGACAAGTTGCCTCCCGTTTCCAGTGTCTCTCCTGGAAGTTCACCTGCTTTCTAAAGCAGCACATCCACATGGGAAGCACGCACAGCTTCTTGGCAGCTTTTCTAATCTCCCAAGCACCTGCGTTAGAATTAAGGAGAGCAAAACTGATTGCAAAGAGTCCTTGTGATGAGGTCTCTTCAGTAAGGGCTGTGGTGGCGCGGTACCGTCTTCTCAGCCACCTTCTTGCGCTGCTTGCTGAGTTTAACCTCGCATGTAAAACACGTTTGTTGCACCTCAGGGAAGTAAAATTTTTGCCTCGTGTGAGTCTAGTGTTTCTGGCTTTTCACAGAGCTGCTTGGAGCCATTGGTCACACTTTTGTTGGTTTTTGCAGGTCAAAGCACCATCTTCATTTTGTTTAATACTCACCAAATCCTCTCATGTGTCAGGTGAATATTCTCCCGTATGTTTATTTTGAATGCACACTGACGGGTATAAGCTGATCCATACATACCCTGAATTCTGTGTGTTTAAATTTTATTGCTTTCAGTGCCAGTATCATTTTCGGTACCATTTTGGCCTGCTGTGTGTCAGTTTAAACATCAGTCACGGTGCTTTTAAACTCGCCGCTTGCTGTAGCTTTCCTGTATCTCCTGGTACTCCCGGTAGCTGCAGTCCAAGGGCTCTGCTGGTGCTGGCAAATTCTCCCAAGGACGTTCTTGCATCTTTCCTCGCCGTGCGGTGCTTGGTGTGGGTAGCAGACACGTGCTGCCCTGCCTTGGGGGGTCTTCGATCCCTTCTGCCACGGAGGTTTTTCACCATGGTCGTGTCCCCGAGGCCAGAGTCCCTACAAGCAGATACCTGGGTGGCTTCTTTGACTTGAGGAGTCTTTCTGGCTCTTGATAAGTGTTAATTGTGGGTCTTTGTGAAATGTTGGCCCATGTTCTTTTTCCGTTGTGTCCTGCAAGCTGGCTGCTGAGGAGGCATTCCTTCAGCTCCTGCAAAGACCAGCTGCAGCTTCAGCTGGTCACCAGCATTGTTAGAAGAGGATGAGACCAGAAAATTTTGTTTAAATATTCCCAACGCCCTCAGATATTTCAATTCCACAGGAGTGCAGTTGGCCTCATCTTACTAGAATAGTTAACTTCTTAAAAAAAGAGCCAATTCTGGAAAAACTCATTGTTGGCAGCAGTAACGCTACCTTCTCTCTGTTTTCTGGGGTGAAGTGTCAAATCATCTCTGTTCAGTATCTGCGTTTAGCAGCGCATTTCATTTCTGCTTCTCCCTCGGGTGAAATGCCTTGCTAGAGTGCCATAAAATCACATTTCCCCACAGATCTCAGAGTGGATATCTTTGTGAAATGCTCGTGCTAAAATGCTGCCATCCCTCCAGCCTGAAGATGAACATCAAGGCATTGCCTATGGTTCAGAGTGGGAATAGGACTGTAATGATCCTGAGCAGCGTGCAAGTGTGTGGGGGTGTAGGAACTGATTTGGTAAACTCCCATGGTACACAAAAAGAAAAATCACCAAAAAAAATCTCCAAAAGAACTGTGTGGCAGGGAAAAAAGTTTCTTTTCTCCCCAGATCATTAAATTCTCCTATCATGAAACATAATGATAAATAAATGTGCACCTAAAGACAGCCAGATTTTACCCTTATTGGGCTCTTTGTTTTCTTTACCCCTTAGGAAAAAAAATTACCCAGCTATATCAGCACCTCAGTCTGCATCTTTGGAGGATTTTCTCCCACATAGATTTCTACAATTAAAAGCACTGACACCAAGTTACTGGAATTTGCTGTCTGTTGGTTTTTTTTTCCTTTTCTTTGTGATTAAATGCCTTAACTTCAGAGGATGGGCCCTGGGTGTATGGGCTGCTTTGTTTATGCCTATCAGGGATGGGGATGGAGGGGAAGGGAACATGCACCAAAATAGTGAGCAATCTCGACTGGAAAATATTTAAATATTTAAAACGTCAGATCCATTTTAGTATTTCTTTAATATGACATATCCACAATGGCTCACATTTAATTTCCAGAGTCTATGGGTGTCGTGGTTTCAGCCCAGCCGGTAACAAAGGACCACGCAGCCGCTCGCTCACTCCTCCCGCCCCCCTCCGGTGGGATAGGGAGGAGACGGAGGAGAGAAAAGAAAAAAAACCTGGAACCTCGAGGGTTGAGATAAGGGCAGTTTACTGGGACAACACAAAAAAAAAAGTTACAACAACAACAACGGTACTAATGAAAGAATATACAAAAAGAGTGATGCACAGTGCAACTGCTCACCACCCGGAACCCGACGCTCCGCCACCGAAAGTCCAGCGCCCTCCCCCCGGCCCGCTCCCCGTTTATATACTGAGCATGATGTCACATGGTATGGAATAGCTCCTTGGCTAGTTCAGGTCGGCTGCCCCGGCTATGCCCCCACCCACCTCCCAGGTTCCTGTAAAAATTAACTCTATCCCAGCTGAACCCAGGACAATGGGCTTGTGTTTAAGACTAAAACAAGCTTTTCTCCCAGTGATGGCTGGGCCATCTGCCACTCTTCCCTAGTCCTCATGGCTGGGTGGCTAAATAAGAAGGAGTCATTCAGCTAACCTCAGCATCTGCCAATTGTGCTTTCTTGGTGACCTTTCCAAAAACTTCATTTTGACTAAAAATAAATTTTACATTACCAAGCCAAAGAGGCAGACTTCCCTATGCATTTTGAAGACTTCCCTATGCATTTTGAATAACATCTTTGTTTTGAAATGTCTCTTGGCTCCTGTGTAACGGAAGCCTGACATTAAAAAAAGGTGGTTTAAATTGGTGCTGAGTATTGGCTGATACTCAAAATACAATAGGACAGTTGAACTTCTGTGCCATCTTGTGACATGCCATCATTAGCACCTCATGAAATGGAGGGGAAGGAGAATAAAAACACTCAAACATTTCTGGTAACCTTCCTTGAGCTATTTTGTTATGCAGGAATTTTCTCTTTCAGAGTGCTTCCGTTTCAAATCGTTTCACCATAAGGATGCACCTAGCTTCTGACGAAAAATTTTCAGGCAGCTTTTATTTCTCAGGCTTCTCTCTTTCCACCCAGGGAGGAGCAGTTGGTGTGGCAATGATGATAGCCAAAATGGGAAACAGACTCTGAACTGATCCAGTTCCTCAAGGAAAGCCTTTCTGTTTGGGGTTTGGCATGCATATATATGTGTGTATATATATATATATATATATATACACAGTCATGTAAAAGCTTGGCCTGAAATATGACAGTGATGGTCCTTAAAATGAGAGCTCAGTAGCAGAGATGAAGCTGCAGAAGCAGGGAAAGGGCAGGTGGGATTTCAAGGGGACTGGGCTGTGATGGTTTGCTTTCTCAGCTTCTACCATACAACAGAGTTGGGTGAAGAGCTTCCACAGCCAGAGCTACATGAGCCGGTGTGTCTTTGCATGCAGTACCATGCTAACAGACTGGAAACTGGTCTCCCAAAAGCATAATTCCTGCTTTATATCTGTATGTAAAAATGCATTTGCAATATGAGTCTGTTAAATCACTGATACCATTTCAGATGATTTCCTCTACAGCTTACAGGCCATTTCCCAAAGCCAATCCAGTTCCATTGTATCTTTTGCCTCTTGTAAAAAATACTTTCAAGATAAATATTTATTTTTCCTGGCTTTTGTGAGAGCCAAATGGCAAGATGACAGACCTGCCAGCCTTGCAAATGTAGACTTTTTATCAAGGAGGAACACCTCTATATGGTAGCGATGTGTGGTTGCAAACTGACCATGCTAAAGGGAGGAGGCAGGAAAACTGAACTCTCTTAGCTTTGCTCAGACAAGGGCTCGGCCTCTCATTTTGCCTATTCTTTGGATTTTCTCCAACTGCTGTGTTGTTGAACTTTTATTTTCCCCATAATCAGGCTGATATCATAGGGATTTGCATGGAAACTGATGCCCTCAGCTCATCTCAGTGCCAGAATTACAACAGTCTCTTGTTCCTAATGGAAAAAAGATGTAAAAATCTCCAGACGGCCCCGGTTCGTGTGGTGAGTGATTTGCTAGCCTAGATGAAGAGCCCAGTTTGATGCCTTCATCTAATTTCATGAAACCAGAGAAGTTGAAAAAAAAAAAAAAAAGGTATATATTTATATGGTCTGTGTGTGTATACATTTCATCGGGTCAGTGCTTCTCTGCTGCTTCTGTTTGCAATTCCCATGGGACCTTGCCTCTGCCACCTGGGCAATCTCATCCTCTTTTGGGCTATGGGAAGAAAAGACCCCAGGATGCTTGGCTATCCCCAAAGGGATCAAAGATCCCTTTGTTCTGGGACCCTACAGCAATCCACAGCTGTGTCAAACTCCCTGCAGATTCAGGCAAGCATCACTAATGGCTTCAAAGTTTTGCTGAAATTGTTGGGTACAACGTCCAGCCATTTTGGGGCTTAACTTCTTGGTTTAAAGGGAGTTTGACCCCAAACTCTTCCAGCTGAAGTAAACCACTCCTCCTCTGTCTACCAGTAGGTAAAGGGAGGTTCAGGAAAGGTGGAATGAAAACCCACTAAAAGCCCAATGCCCTCTGTCTTGGGTACCCTCATTTGGTACCATCAAAGGAGGGCTGGCAGAAATGGGTTCTGAATCACATTCAGATATGCTGGGTAGATGGATTAGAGTGTTAATAATACTGTCACTCATCCAGAGGAAAGAAGGTGATGGATAGGCCTTGTGTGTCTTGCCCCTTCTAGCATATTTAGTTTAGGGCCAAAGCTTTGGGAAAAATAAACTGCTTTTAACAGAAGCTTGCCCAAACAACACCCAAATATTGACACAAAGGCTGTTGCTGCATGGAAAGATTGAATCTACCTGGCTTGTCGGCTCGCTCCTTTGGAAACGAAGCCGCAGACCAAGCTGCAAACGAGTTGTAGTGTGACGCTCCTGCCTGATGCATTTTGAAGCAGCCGATGCAGGAATGTGCACCGGAAAGCCAGCTCAATAAAAATCAAGACCTACTTTAGCGGTGGATTATGTGTAAGCCACAGTCATTTCAGCTTTTAAAGGCTTGGCTTCGGATGATTTTTTCCTGTTTAGCTCACTACTTGCTTTAACCAGAGCTGAGAAAGCTGCTGACTCTGTACTGTGAAACCCCAGCGACCCGGACGAGAAGGTGATGTGACTTGGTGCCAGCATCGTGCTTGAAGTTACTGGCTGTTCTGTAGTGATGTTCAAAAGACCCCAAGCTCCTACACCTGACCCCAGGGGAGAGTCTCTCCTGGCATTCCCCATCTGCAAGCCAAACCAACCCAAGTCGCTAGCAATTTCAGGAATATGATGGTGGTTTGAAATAATAGGCTTCACATGGGTCCTCTTCCTGGGCAAGTAAGTTCGAGTGGATGGTTTCTCCTTCTACATGCACTCAGGTATTCTCTCTTTATAAACCATGCAGAAACAGTCCCTCCCATTTATGGTTTTTTTGGTAACTTTGCAACCTTGAGGGCTACAAGATGCTTCAGTGAAAGGAAATAGAGAGTTTCGAGGTGTGCGTGGGGAGGAATCCTGCCTTTTTCCTTGGGGATGCTAAAGTTACCCAATATCTGGGGCTTTTTGGCTGTTGGGTCTGCAGGGCGTGTGGGAAGGGGCAGTGGGTGGGTGTCTGCAGCTCTCTCCTTGCCTCCACCCTGATGTGAAGGGGGTCTCTGAGGAGTGTCTGCCCCCCTGCCCCGGGGACTGCAGGTGCTGAGATCCCCCCCAAACATCAGCAGGCACAGCAAAAGGGTCTATTTTCACATGTGACAAAGTTAGAGACAGAAAAGTAGTTATTTATTTACATAGTATGTGTAGGTGCTTTTCTGGCTTTCTTGGGAGATGTTCTCTTTCCACTCCGCCCCCCCCAACTCCATCTTCTCTCCTGCTTCTCGTGCTCCTCCCTCGCACCCCCCCCCCCCCCCAATTAATTACTCTCGCTAACGGGAATTAGGGCTGACAGGCTCTCCTGCGGCTGGAGGGATTGGCCTTGGCAGCTGCACGAGAGCCGGGGTGGTGGAGTTTGGGTGTCCTCCAGGACCCTGACTCACTGCGGGGGGGGGGTGACCGCGTCCCTCCCGGGGAGCTGAGCCCCTCCAGTTTGAACTCCAGGCCCCTATTCTACCTCTTTGCCATCCACTTTTGGGTTTTAGGACTCAGAGAGGAACAAGGGCTCTCCGAAAGGGACCGGGGGTGCAGACGGACGATGTCACGGCACTTGCCACCCGCTCTGCTTGGGAGAGGCTGCGAGACCATTTTTCTCCGCCTGGTCGGCCGTGTAGTGTTGCTTTGGCGTGACTCAGGAGTGACTGACTTTGCTTGAAATAAAGATGACTTGCAAGCAAACACCCCTCTTCCAGGAGAAGGTGACTCACTGGAGATGTGCCTCCTCCCTTTTCGGGTGCAGCCCCCAGCTGTGATTCCTTTCTGAGCCTGTTTTGGGTTTCTTTCACCCCAAAACATGTGCTGACTTTGAGAAGTGGATTTCAGCATCCCAGGCCAAATTCTGCTCCCGTGCACTGTGTGTGGGCCAAGTTGCTCCTCGGTCCCCTGCAGGCGACATCCAAGTTCTCCATTTTGGATTGAGTTCACATGTTAGGTGAGGGTTAAAAGGCACTGTCATGAGCATTTATTCTGATTTTCTGTGTTTAACATACACCCTAGGATTTCCTCCAGTATTTCTGCTCCAAGCCCATAGTCTGTGACTGGTCGAGGACACAGGTCTGCAGCCAAGATCTGGGGTGGGGGCCTGTCTCTGTGACCAAATATTGGCAGCAGCTGATCATAAAACTTCTCCAGCCTGTGGAAAGGCTTCCAAGGCTTTTAAATTACTGACCGCATTGCTGCTCTTGCTGACAAAGACTTCTGTTTCTGCAAGATGAGATGCTGAAACTGGGGACAGGGGGAAGATGCTTGAGACAAGGAGCCGCAGCTGCCTACAAGCAGTGCAATGAACCGAATTTAGGCTCTGAGACCCAGGACCTTGCTAGAGGGAAGTGCTGGCCCATGGTCAGCACCTAAATCCAACCCCATTCCTGAAGACCTTTCTGCCTTTCTAACCGCTGCCCTCCAAGGATCCCTACCCAGTTGTCCACTATTGCGCAAAGGCAAGGGTCTCCTTGGTGCTCAAAGATGCCCCATGACCACTGGGCTTTTAGAAGTGAAGTATTGCAATGTGGAAGTTTTTATGAAAAAAATTGGAAATCAGTACTTAAAAGATACCTTTTCACTCCCATAAAGTGTCACTAATAGTGACAGCAAAATCAGTACTCGTAGCCATTTCTTTTCCTTGCAAAAAAGCAGAGACTTAGCAGTAAATTACAGCCAGGGAACTGGTATCGTCTCATTCTGGACATGTGCATCATGGTTTGGCTGGAGGTCTTTCCAGTCCATTTTTACCAACATTAATGGTGCCCATGGAGATAAACCTTTGTGAGAGAAACATAAGATTTAGGTTCAGATTGACTTTGCATGGGAATAGCAGCTGCAGAATAACAGTACTTTGGCTTAGAAGTTCACAAACAAACATAGGGGTTGGGTTTGGAAAAAAACATGTTAAATTAGCATATAGCATGTCTCAGTCTCTTTTTGCCTCATACTGAACTGCTGCAGCCATCAAGGAGATGATAGCTGCAGCACGCAACAGTGTGAATAAAGCAGGTTGAAAAATCTATCTATTGCTTTATGTAGTCCACTGAGAAAGGAGAGCACATTTGGCCAGAATGGCCCCACTGGGGCTGAGATGTTTGCGTTGAACAATCTCCTTAGGAAGCTCAGGGATGCTCTGGAAAACAGCAAGAACAAGTTAGCTCGCTTCTGAAATGCAGCAATTCTCTTGATTTCCCGAAGGAATGGTGGGTCCTCAAGGTTGCGGTGGAAGGATGGAGTGGTTTCATATCCCCCCTAAATGTGGTGTAACCGTGGGCTGCAGCCCAAAGGGTGACCCTCTCTCTCCAGCCCCACATGTCCCTTCCCAGTCCTTGGGTGGGAGCCAATGATGACCCATGTACGTGGTAACCCCAAGCTGTGCTTTGCTTCGGTGGGGTTCGTTTTCTTTTTGGTTAGCTGACTTATTCGGCCTGCCCAGCAGCCCCACAGTGGCCCTATGTTGGTTTTGCGAGAGAAATGGTAGTCACCTGGGGCTGGAGCTGGGGCTATGTCTGGGGAAGAGCGAGCCCACTCCTCACCTCTTCCCACTTGCCAGGGACCTGCAGGTGCACCAGATCAGTGTCAGATGAGTGTGGGGCCACTCTTCTCTCTCCTTTTTTTTTTCTTAATAACCCCATCTGAGACTATAGTGAGGTAAGAGCTAACCCTACAGCAAACTGTTTAAATGACAAGTGTTTAACCATCTGAAGTTGGTTTTAAATGAAGCAAAACCACAGGAAAAACAGCAGTCACTGGCTGTGACTTTACAGCCTGAAACTCAAGTGAGCTTGGGCACAGCAGAGCATTTTCACAGGGGAAAAGAAATGGCCCCTTCCTTTCAGGCAGTGCGGTGACTTTGCGTGAAGAGTTGTCCTCAGCTGGGAAACAAACTGATGTATGGAAGAAGATAAAAAGCTCAATTTCTTCTCTCTGTCCATGGAGGGAGAGGGGGAACGTGTGTGGCTGAGCTCTGTCGCTGCTGAAGCACTAAGAGCCAAGCAAATGGCTGGAGATCGATTCAGCTCGTTGCTCCATCATTTGCATACGTGGCTTAGGTTTGAATACACAAATTTTGATAGTCAGGCAGAAAAAAATCTGTGGCAGAATTACTTCACCTACTTGTATTCTTGTACTTAGCTAATGCTTAAAAACATGTGTTCTGACACGGATGTTGGGAAATGCCTGGGGTGGTGGGATGGAGGATCCCTGATGGTCCTTGGCCCCAGGATGAGGGTGGTTAGCAATCCCTGCTCGCTGGCCAAGCGGCAGCACCACAGTGCTGCTCCTCGTCCCTGTCTGAGAGGCTGGAGTCTGGCGAGGGATGATGTGGCTCATGATGCTCTCTGTTTCCAGTGAACCCTTGGTCCAGAGCTGCCCCTGATCCAAGTCAGGCTGGAGACAGCCCCAGACTGGGACTTGTGGCTGTCGCGTTGATGCGATGGGGCAGCACTGATGGGACAAGACTAAATTATATATCCTGTTCTGGTAGAATTTCTGGCAACACGGAAAATCCTGCAGAAGGAGGAAAACGTCATTAGTTATGGTGCTAAGAGTACATGGAGGGGACTCCAGCTAATGGAGAACCTGGTCGACTCCATTGTGCCACATACACGTGATCTACACCAGCAGCTTATTTTGCTACCCCTGCTCCTGCACATTTGTGACTTTAAATAATTACACCTCATCTAACTGTGTCTTTCTGGATAGCTAGTCTGATGATACATTAATTTGTGGCATATCTTGTTGCCTTTGCTCAGCTTTTTGTGCTGACGACGTCCCCTCATTTTTATTTTCTGACGCTCAGTCTCCAAGGAACCCTGCTCCTGCCTGCATAACATGCTAACCTCGGACTCCAGATGCTTGGGTTTTTTACACCAAGATCCCAAATTATCTCTGGTGAAAGCTGATATTGTCTTAAGTCCACTGAGTCCAATATAAATGACACTCTGGCCTTGGAAACACAAGACTGCTGGCAGATTCAGTCTCAAGCTTCTCCTCTTCCCCATTTGTGAACAGAAGGTCAGAAATGCTCCAGCACTGTCTCCAGCCACCCCCATCAGCTGCCTTGGACTTTGAGGCATCACAAAGTGGGGAAAAAAAGCTCTCCAGACCTTCACAGCAGCCCAGCTGGAACCAGTTTGTACTGGTTTTGCAAAACTTTTGAAAGACTTAGAAACTGGTGGTCCAAAGCTTGCCCCTTGGTAATGAGACTCATGCAATCAGCAGTCTTTGAGGACATGCCCAACTAAGCAGGAACAAACACATCGTGGTGGATAATATGAAATCTGGAGAGAATTTTTAAAGGATATTAAAATATTTAATAATGACAAAAAGTGGCTCAAAAAAATGCCAGGGGAATAGCTCCCAATCCTACCATTGAAGCGCTGTTTGGTAAGAAAGGTCAAATAGCAAACTGCTGAGGACACACATACTTAGCCAAAAATCATGTTATCTTTCAGGACGGTGTCTCTGATTTGCTCAGGTCAAACAGTCATCTATGTTTTTGTCTGCCTTCCTTAGATGTGAACATTTTAGGAAGCTAAAGCTATGACAAATATTCAAAACACATCAATGAGACTTCAAACTGTCTCAAACCTGATTTCAGAGAAGACATCAGAAATTATTATTCTTTTCTTTGCCTTATGGCGTTTTAATCCTTTGCTTGACTTGTGTCATATTTTTAAAACTGTCCCTGCAACCAGAAGGGCTGGAAACTTCACTTTAAAAGAAGGGGGAAATTTCACCTAATGTGGTTTCCAAACAGACTTTCATGATCTCTGCATAAAAGCTGAGAGCTCCGAAATCAATAAGCTGGAGCTCAGAAGGGGAAAAAAAAAAAAAGTGTTTCTTCACTTATGAAGCATGGTGGGTATGGCTTTGCCAGGTGCTCTGTGTGCCACTGTCTTTGTTGGCATGTAGATATTCACTGTCTAGACAGGTTTCTTTCTGAAGTGCTGTTACATCAGGTAGGAATTTCTCAATTTGCTCTTCTCTAGCCTGAGATTTAAGGAACTGCTCAGTAAGTCATTCTGGACTTCAAATAAGCTCTTTGATTTCACTTTAGGCAACTTGAGCAGATGTTGTGACAGCTATGTAGGTCCATCACGAGCAACGACAGCTACGTAGGTCCATGGTAAGCAATGACAGTCATACAGGTATGTCCAGCTATTTTTGTAGCCCTTTTGTAGCTCTTTCCCAGCATTATGAGCCAATTCTCACCTTCCTTCCCCTCAAATATGCCCCAGTGATGAGACACTAGTTTTGGCCTCATATGCTTTAGATGAGATGTAAGGAAGAAGTTGGTCACTGTGAGGGTGGTGAGACACTGGCACAGGTTGCCCAGAGAAGTTGTGGCTGCCCCATCCCTGGCAGTGTTCAAGGCCAGGTTGGATGGGGCTTTGAGCAACCTGGTCTAGTGGAAGGTGTCCCTGCCCATGGCAGGGGGGTTGGAACGAGATGATCTTTGAAGATCCCTTCCAACCCAAACCATTCTATGGTTCTATGATGCAAATCACATGCAGCCTGCTTCTTGCATTCAGCATAAATACAAACCAATGATGTCCCTCTCAAGCTTCCCAGGTCCGCAGCTGCACTGTCGTCTCACACAAGCCCCCAGATATATTCAGCAAATAAGGGCAAGCCACACCTTTGTTTTGTAATGATTTTGTCCAACGCAAAGGGACACAAACGTGCCATTTTCTGTCTTTTGTCTTGTACCGCTGTGTATGCAGGGACTAGTGGCTTCAGAGATAGTGTCATACAAACCCGTATATCATATAGGCATAATCAAATACTCTCTCTGTGCACAGCAAAACAAGTATGGCCAGAAGTATGGGTAAGCAGAGCTGTAGCAAGCTGGGACAACCCAAGAACGCAACAGCTCTGCCAATCTTGTCTTGAAAAACCTTAACCCCAGCTGTCAATGAGGCTTCGCAGTTCTTTCCGAGCCTGGAAGCGTAAAATGACCTTCTGTGAGTCCTGCCCTGTGCATTTCTTCCCAATGTGACCATCGCCCTTGAGGAAGTGCTTTGCCAGAGGTGAAGTACTCGTCCACCTGCAAAGGTACAGCCTTAAAAAGCTCATTGGTGGGAGGAGAGATCTATGTTGGGGGAGGGGGAGGAACGGTCCGCTGATGGAAGACTTGGTGGTAAAATTATTGGTTTTCTCTGTTTCTCACAGGCAGGAGCAGCTGACAAATCCATTCCGTCTGTGCTTTTTGTGTGGCATTACAAAATTAGAAAGTTGTTTTTCAATGAACATGAAACTGCTGAAGAATAGAAACTGAAATACCACAAATAGTGCTGGGCTCTTTGAAGCCACAAAGAGGAGGCTGTTCTGCTGGGCGATGCCAGGTCTGGGAACATGGATTTTCTTTGTTTGTACGTCATTAGGAGGCAGCTGGCATACTTTGAGCAGGACTCCCAGATTTGCTTGTGCTGTTAACTTGGAACGAAGAGGAAATAGTGATGGGCTGTGAACGGGGACCAAGAGAGATCCAAGTCCTTCAGTGCACCTGGTTTTCTAAGGAGACACGTGGTAGGGTAAAGAACAGGTCTGCAAGTACAATTTGGAAGGGGCAAGTTATTTGAGCCCCCTCAAGAGTATTATGTGTCTGCATTGTCTCAGGAGTGATAAAGAAATACCAGTTCATTCTTTTGGGAGGTATGGCTTGGTCTCAAATGTCCTTGTCACCATTGCCAGTGGGTTTTGCATTGGGGATGGTGGCAGCTGACGCAACGGAGCACCCACCTGTAGGTTGTCCACCCCTCCTGAAAACAGCATTTTAGTGCCCTATTTGAGCCATTTGGCTAAAAATGCAGCTGAGGAAGCAACAGGCACTGATGGGGTTAGTGCTGAGCCCGGCTGAAACCCCTCTGTGGTTATACCCCAACACCAGGAAGGGCAAATCATGGGCAACTTTGGTTGGACACAACTCCCAAAAGCTGTCACCTAATAAAAGATGGTTGAACGGAGCCCAAACAAACACACACAAGACAACTATAGAAACACGTTATGTTTTATCTGGTGCAAACACACACCTTTGGGGAATCAAGACCCCATCCTACATCCCTATCTGCTTTCTGGATGGATGATGCCTCAGCTTGAAACGCCGAGGTGCTTTCTCTCCCCCGGCTTCATGCAGCCCCTGCTCAGCTTTTGGCGTTGGAAATGAGGATGGTCATTAATACCCACCGACCTTCAAAAGAGCCCCAAACTAAACCCTAACAATATTTTTAATAAAGGGTAAGGTGCTGGCTGTGAAGGCTTTTGTCTTGTGTATTGCATGCCGGATAATGGCACAAGAGATGCTTGTAAATGGGAACTTTATGAAACTTTATTAAAGGACTCACAGGAGGGAGGGCTGTGCCTTTCAGCCTCGTCATGGGAGAACCACTGCAATAAAACGTAGTTTTTAAACAACTAGGCTATGGAAAGCAGGTTTAAATGCTGTTGGTGTTTTTATTATATGGGTATGCACGGAAACGTTTTCTTAACTAATGAACACATGGTGAAGTCGTTAATTGGCTTTAGGTGCCTGCGAGCCTCTGTGTGTTGCACTGTTTAATTGCTTGCTCAGTTTTTAGTCTATGAAGGGTGCAGGAATAAATGCCGCGTGGAGCTGAGCTTGAGGACGGACAACCACAGCGCAAGAGGGTTAGGCGCAGTTTCTCCAAGGAACAGTAGCCAAGATCTGGGGGGGGAAATCCTGCCAAAATCATCAGCTGAAGTAAGTAACTCAAGAAGGAGCCAGGCAGGTTTCCAGAGCTGCAGGGTATGAGGTAAAGCCATTAACAGAATTTTTTGGTTTTAAGATAATGAGCGATTGGTTAGCGCTTGGGATTTCCTGGACTCACGGGGCTTAGGAAACGTTGGAAACATGGACGTGGATGGCTCGACTGGGGGACACGGGCAGAGGGGCTGCTCTGTGCCCACCACCAGCCTCCCCTGCCCCAGCGCCCACCCAGTTCCCCGCAGGACGAGGTGCCTGGTGTGGGGGTGTCCACACCATCCTGGTGCTCCCCCAGCCAAGGGAAGGGTGAGCAACCCTGTTTGACCTGGCCCGCCTGTCTGCTTGGCAGCCGTGGGGCAAGAGCTGGTGGTCTGCACCCAGAGGAGGATGGGGTTAGCTCCAAGGCAGGCGGTCTTTGGGGTATTTTTGTTCTATTCCATGTTCTTCCAGTTATTTGGACAAAGGAGCTGGTTCTTTTTGGGGACAAAACTCACAAAACCCAGCCAGTGACCACGAGAGCACAATGGGGCATCTGCTTGCAAATTGTAACTTCTGGGGTTTTAATGCCAAACTCTTGTCCTTGCATTTGGAGGCGCTGGAGAGAAATTTTTTGTTTTAAGGGTTTTCCAACAGGGTTGTGCTAAAAAGATGGAGAATGCATAGAAATGAATCGGTCACTGACTGTGGGGGTCTAAGTCTGGGTAGACCAAGAGACAGGCTAGTGTGTGCTGGCACCCTGCTGAATAGCCAACAGGACCACGGATGATGGATTAGTCATCTTATTGAGCTTCTTATTTGTCCACACCCTTAGGTTCCTCCTGCTTTTCTGCACGATGATGTGGGCTGGGGCTGATCCTCTTTGATCTGACCCAGAGAGCTGCCATCCTGCTGCCCTTTTGTGCCTGGTGGTCCCTGAGTGATGGGAGCCAACCCATTCGCCATGCCCACCAGGAGAGGGAAGATATCCCCTCAAAATCCTCTGATTGCTCTCTCCTTGTTCTTTTTTTTAATATGCATGAGGTACACATAGCATAAATTAACAGAGCCTGTCAGCCTAAATGAAGAGAGTCATCTTCAGGTGGGCATGCAAGATGGAGCTAGACTGTTCCTAAAGCACTTTTTGTTACAATTAGGTTGTGCCAAAACTGGCACTAAGTAGCATTGCATCTGGCTGTGCAAGGGTTAATGCAATCGTAGGATGTCTCTTTGCTTTAAGTTTTCTCCATAAGCAAATAATTATTGCAAAGCTCTTGGCATGCTTTATGGTAATCACAAGAGATCAAATAAATAGTAATAAAACAACTAGCTTTCCAGAAAAATAAGGTTAAACCGCACTACCAGCTGTGTCTTCACAAACACTACAGCATCTGAACTGAAAATAAATAATGTTCAAACCCCAGCTATGTGTAATGGAAATAATAATAGTTAATTTTATGCCTATGGATAAATTTTCCTCTGTCTTTGCCTCCCTAAAGAGCTTGCTTCATCTTGGTGCCTTTCAGTGTTAACCAAGGCTCCATGACTGATGCAAAGATATTGGGAGTTTCAATTACTAGAAAGGGATATTCAAATACTCAAATATTTGTATGCACTAGTCCTTGTTAAGTTAAAACTGTCTTAATCATGGGTTTGTTGCAAGAATCTTAATTTCTATCTCGACCTAATGTAATCTTGTACCCTTACACTTTAATGGTCTCTGAGAAAGCCCTGGCTTGTGTCATTTTTCCCCACCCTTTCTTATATGAGGCATGTCTGCCTTATGGGGGCTTGGGAGTGTACTGGTATATCCTCCCTGGTGTGGACAAGGCTGGCTAATTAGCATCTGCAAGAAAATATCCCAAATAACAAGGTTAAACCCAATGAATTCTCCCCACTTGCAGTGATCCTACTCAAGCAGGAGATAAGAAATGGTGCATGACGCGAGCTATACCCTAAAGTAGTGGAGGACAACATTAGTGGCTACGTAAGCAAGTAGTTAGGTACACGGGTGGTTCAACGCGTTAGCTGGGTGGAAAGCTGATGGCAACGAGTATCGCTGCCCAGAGAGAAGTGGAGATTCTGGCCTGAAGACTTGTCCCTTACAGCGTGGGTCCAGGTCCATCCAAAACTCTGGAGGTTATGAAAAATGACTAAACTTTGACATTCACTGCCTTGCCAGTCTGAGTTTCCCACATTCACACACGTGCTTTTCCTAGAAGAAATCATACAGAGAAACAATGTCCCTTTTGTTAAGAGCAGCCGGTTGAGTTAAATAATGCTGCTTTCAGACTCCTCCACGACAACAGAAAAAGCCTCGTGACCTTTCGGGCTGCTGTCTGCCATCATCTCACGTTAGGCTGGGCTTCTTTGCAGGCTGTGAGGTGACAGACAGGGTGCCCCAGGCCCTCCGAAGAGGTACGTTTGGTTTCTGGAGCACAGGCTAAGCAGGTTTCAGCCGAGAGCGTGGGGAGATGCTGCCCCACAAAGCCCTGACCTCGAAGGGTGAGGATGGCCGGGGAAGAGCTACCGGGTGGGATGAGGAGATGCCAAGTCTAGAGTCCAACACCTACTCAGATCCACTCTCCATGGCACTCGAGAAGATTAAATAGAGATGGAAAAGAGCTATTCTGTCTTAGTCTGTGCCTGGGCACACTTATTCTTGGCCACTTGCTTTTTTTTGTTTGCCTCAGCTTGGCTTTGGATCGTTTCCCACCTCTTTCTAGCCAGTCCTCTAGCATCTATTTCTGCTCTCATTTATTTTAGCAAAATGATTTCTCCTCGCCTGCTTTCCCTCTTCATCGTTTTTGGTGGTGGTGGTGGAGGGAAGGATCTTTTGACTTTCCGTTTTTTTGGAAAACAGCTGCTTCCTTTTTTTTTTCACCCTGCAAATCACATTACTGAGGCACATTAATGAGGGTGCACACCAGTGCTAGAGAAGTAGGAAGCTTCTAAAAACCACCCGTTGACTACAATTTCTGTAACGGATTTTATCACAGGTGTGCTCTGTGGAGTATGCAAATAACATCTCAAAAGGCTCACATGAAAGTTCATTATAAGGGTTATGCTATTGGATTAATGACACAAAATACTAGTTTTAAATGCTATCTTGGCCTTTGGCAGCATCTAGCTCTTCTCTAACTGAGCAATTTATCTATTTGTTTGCACATATATAAAAATTCACAGTTGATCAATTAAAAAGCAGAGGAGAAAGGACACTCTATGTTTTTATTGCATTATAAGACTTATTAATGAGTATAGAGCTATAATATCACATGCTAAAAACCCACATAAAAGAATTTATACTTCTTGGCATCCAATGCACAAGCAGCATTAACGTTGGCCCATGTTTGGATATGCATGCTGCAGCTCAGGGCTTGGCTCCTTAGTGTTGTGGCATGGGTTTTGTGCTGTGTTAATCCAGATCTTATGTATTTTAAGATCTTCTGCTTCCAACCTGTCCAGCCTGCAAAAGACCAGACCCTATAGAGACTCCTTGGTCTGCTGGGACTGTTTGCAGCAGAAAGAGGAGTGATCTGGTGTGGGGGTGATGGGATTTTTTTTTCTGAGCTGGCATTAGAGGAGAGGAGAGCTTCGAGTTCTTAAATGCACCATAACAAAGAGGGAAACCTGCATGGGCATGGAGACCTTCTTGAGTGAAATGGCAGAATAAGGTGACTTTAAAATGGCAGAATAAGGGAGAATAAGGTGACTTAAAAAATTCTCTCGGTGGCACTTGCAGTGACTGCCCCCACCTCACTACCCGTGCCTGTTCAGTGCTCAGCTACGACCTTTGCAGCGAAGTTGTGAAATCACAGTGAATTGGCATTCCTCCCTGTCACAAGCTGCCTTAGCAGGAGTGGGAAACGATCTCTGTCCTCTTCAGCTGAGAAGATAGCTAACACCAGAAGAGAAGTCGGTGATGCCACAGGGAGCAGCTCCGGTGCTGCAGCCCCACGTGCACCAGGTCAGCACGGTCCCCAGCAACCATGAACTGCAAGGCAGGGACCGTCTTTGCTCTTCCTAATACGTTTGCTGCCCTCAGATGTTAAGCTTGCAGCTAGTTTGGCGTGTATCCCCACTACGGGCACGCTTGCCAGTCTTTGGCTGTGTCGTGGTTTAACTCCAGCCGGTAACTGAGCACCACGCAGCCGCTCACTCACTCCTCCCTCCTGATCGCCTGGTGGGATGGGGAGGAGAATCGGAAAGAAGTAAAACTCATGGGTTGACATAAGAGAAGTTTAATAATTGAATAAAAAATAAAATATAATAATGATAATAATTGTAATTGTAATGAAAAGGAAGGTAACAAAACAAGAGTGAAATATAACCCAAGAAAGACAAGTGATGCACAATGCAACTGCTCACCGCTCACCGACCAATGCCCAGCTAGCTCCCGCGCAGTGATCCCCCCCCCAGGCACACTCCCCCCCCAGTTTATATACTGGACATGATGTCACATGGTATGGAATACCCCTTTGGCCAGTTTGGGTCAGCTGTCCTGGCTGTGTCCCCTCCCAACTTCTTGTGCCCCTCCAGCCCTCTTGCTGGCTGGGCATCAGAAGCTGAAAAATCCTTGACTTAGTCTAAACACTCCTTAGCAACAACTGAAAACATCAGTGTGTTATCAACATTCTTCTCATACTGAACCCAAAAGATAACACTATACCACCTACTAGAAAGAAAATTAACTCTATCCCAGCCAAAACCAGGACAGGCTGCCTGCATGCTCAGCCCTTGTACTGTTAAGTCTGTGCTTAAACATAAAAACAGTCCTTAAGCCAGGGTCTTACAGCAAATATATTGATGAATGTAAAGTCTTGTTTTATCTCTTGCATCTGGCTTGCTCTTTTGGAAGCGTGCCACATCAAAAGTGGGTCACGTCAGAAAATTGAGGGAGTGAGGAGGACTACGGCAGCTGTATCTGTAGTATGATTTTGCTCATTTTGGGCACGTTATGTGACTTTTTGCTAAATGGATGCAGTGAGGTACTTGGTCATTTCCCCTGAATGTGACAGCAGAGAAAGAGGACAGGGAGTTTCAGTGTTCCCTGTTCACCCTCTGTATGGTGAGGAATGCCAAGGGGGTTGGGGACAGCAGGGAGTGGGAGGGACCTGCAGAGCAGTTTCGAGTAAAAGTCAGATGGAAAAAAAAAAAAAAAAATATAGTCATTTTGGTGCATCAAATTTCTGCCACGCTTTCTGCTGCTGAATGTGGAGTGCTCAGGCTTTTCATTAAAATGGACTTCGGGCTTTCCCACAAGCACAAAGCAGCAAATTAGGCTGGCAGAGTCCCAGGAGAACGCAAACCCCCAGCTGGGAAGAAGGAAGGGGCAGGAGAGGAGCAGCTGGTGGGGTCACCACCTCGGATGGACGTGAGTGAGCTGCACGGGCCAGCGGAGATGCCCTGATGTCCTTGCCCCTGTTAAATCTGTCCCTGCACTACCCTCCCCTGCACCGCCCGAGCAGGAGGAGGAGATGAGGCAATGCTAAGGTTGCTCCTTTGCTACCACCAAATATTTTGGGGATGGGGACAGTTTGTGCAGCGCTATGATAACAGGGAGGCACGTTTCTTGCTTCAACGCTTCTCTGTAAATCACGGCAGGGGAGCATCCCTGTCCCTACCCAAACGCATTGCTTTAAAAAACCCCCGAATTTATTTGTAATTGTCAATTTGGAAACCACAGTAGGCGACCTTACAGATGCCGAACCAATCCAAGCTGAAATGCAGGTGTTTGTTGGTACAGATGGTAGGGAGCATGATTTAGTTATGACGAAAGAAAAAAATACCTGGAACACCATTCCTCATATCACTGTCCTGTACAACACATTTTCCTAACCAAGTAATGCTATTTTTGGACTTTTTCCAAACCACCGTCTGCATGTAATATTGTCATCTTACTCAGAGAGCCTGGCCAGAGAAGTTAACATAAAACATTTAATGATATGACCTGAAATGGCTGTTGCTAAGAATGGGTTTTGTATCATGTCCTGGTATAAAAAGGACTTTTTTTCATATTTGTGAGATGTATTTAGTTTATAGGTGCTCTGTGACTGTTTCCACCGGCAGTAGGAGGTTCCAGGGACTTTAAAATTTTGGCTTGTGCTAGAAGGAACTAACTTGTATGCATTTAAAAAGGAGAAAAAGCTCATAAAATTAGTATTCAGGGAACACACATGTTTTAGTCCAGTCCCCACGCCACTGTTTGTCTGATGATGTTTACAAGCCTCAATTCGTCCTCAACACATGCCTGGGGTAGGGAAGGAGTTTATTTTCTGCCTGTTACTGGTAAGGATGCTTAAGCACAGAGTTGAAGGGCTGAAGATCTGCCTGCCCCGCATCAGGACGGCTCTGTCTTGCACGGTCCCCGCGGCAGGTTTTGGCCACGACGCGGCACCATCTCACTCCTGCTCTGTGAGCTGAACGCGGCCCCTCAGCTGAGCCTCTCCTGGCTTTGGGATGTGGTTTTTATTGTGGGTAATTTTATTGCTGTGGCTGTGCCTGGTAGATCTTCCCATCCCTGCTCCTTCATCTGCCTCGCTCCTGACCATTCTTGCGTTGGTGTTCAAGACAAGCCATTTCAGGAAGCTGAGCAGGTTGAAAGTGAGGAATTTGTCCTTTTTTCCCCTTCCTGCTCTCTTCCCTTACGGTTGTTTTGGAACTGGGGAGCTCTGGTGCCAGATTACACCCAGCTGTAAGGATCTGCAGCCTTGGGCAACCACGGGCAGGGTCTGGTTTCCAGCCCTACCTGGCTTTGCACAGCTCAGCCTGTCCAAAGCAAAACTGTATGTGATGGCTGGGGAACCCAGGGTCAGAATCTGAGGGTTTTTTTTTTTTTTTACATTACCAGTATACCTACCACGATTAGTTTTTTTCTTGAATAGGATCATGCTACAGGTGTAGCATGGAGGACAGAATTTTTCTGCGTGCAGTCATGCCAGATGTTCAGACTAATGATGGTGTGAGTAATGATAAGGATATCTGTTTGGTTTTTTAAAGTAGATTTTCATATGCTTACTTATCCTGTCAAAAGTTGGAGAACAGACAGTCATGAAAAAGAAGTTATTCAAATTTTATAATGCTGTCTCCATCTTTGAAAAAACCCACCATCACCTTCATCCTGAAGAATGTTGAATATCTTCCTCAAATCTTCCCACATACATACACTCATCTCCCAGAAAATGCAGTTGATTTTAAAACACTTTATTCAGTGACGATGCTTTCCACATTGTCATAACAATCTCAAAAGCAAAAGCACTTCTGAGTTAGGCAATTTGTTACCTGTTTATTTTGATGACACCATGAACTCTAGGGAGTTTTAACCTGTTTGAAGACTGAACAATACAAATAACCTTTTAATGCTTGTAATATCAGAGAGTAATTTTTAGTTTTCCTCTTTCTCAGGATTGCTGGTGCTGAATAGATACAGAATACATACACAGGGGCTGAGAGGGAGAAATGTTGACCTTCCTTTTTTGAAAGGTTCACTGTTGGGACAGGAGAGCGTGTTTGGTCTCCCCAGATGCTGTCAGAAAGAATAGTAAATGATAAAATGCAAGTTGGGGGGTTTTTTGTTTTCTTTTTAAAGATGGGGCCAAAATAGACATGTTTGCCCCAGAAGCAGAATTATCTAGGAGCTAAACAACAACTTCCATTATCTTTACAGCAGGCAAACTGAAGAGCTTTACCTATTTTCCCTAAAACGGTAGCATTTAAAGAACTAAACAAACCCTGAACCTTTTCTAATCTAGAGGTTCTGTACAACAATTATATTTTCAAATCAACATTCCGGATTCAATACATGGTTAGGAATTCTATTTTTATTTCTCAATAAATATCTTGTACATTTTCATTTTTATAGGAATGTCATTTATTAACAAACATGATAATGTGCAATAGCCAACACAGCACAATTGCTTGTTTTTTTAATGAATTGTCGAAATTATTTTAATACTTGTTTTGTAATAATTAAAAAATAAATAAATTTAACTGTATAGATAAAGAAAACCTCTGGTATTCTTGCATCTCTTACCTGTACTCTCAACTAGGCACCGGGGTTCTTTTTTTGATGTGATTTTGCACATATAATACAGTATCTAAATCTCCTGTTGTATGCTTGTTTCCTCAAATATTACATCAGTATATTTGATCAGCGATGAGCATCTTTAGTCTTAATTTTATCAGGCTAATGGATAAGCTCTAGCATGACATTCTCAATCACGTTCGACACCTAGTGTCGGTAAAGGAAAGATGTGAAAAGAAAAAAAAGACTGCTGGAGTCAAAGATCACGAGTCCCTCCTAACCCTCCTTGCACTTCGCGCTAACCCATCATTTTTACACGTTTTTGTGCAAAGCTGCTTACGTCCCTAAACATTGAACGTGCTTTGCTCTGACTGAAGTCACGTCTGCCTGGGCTCTCTGTACTTTTTTTTTTGCACCTCAGTTAAATAATAATCCTAAATGACTGCGTACTGTTACTAACTGGCTAGTGAGCATGAACACATTACATATATAAACAGAAGTAGACCAAAATCTGCATTATAAGGGGTAGTAAAAATCACTACTGCTGATGTGACTAATGCTATTAAAGCATCAGCGATAGGTCAGGACACACTCCAATGGGCAGCTCCATTCATTCGCCAAAACAGTGCCTTTTCATAAAAACCGATGAGTGCGAAAGTGCCTTAATAAACTGTGAGAAGAGATGAAAAATACCTTAACACGCTTTCAGAGGGAATGAGTGACACACAACGCTGGTGCCTGCATTGCAATGAGAGCAGTCACTGCTGCTGCTGTTAGTTACACAAAGCCACATCACTCTTAAGCATTTTACTAATTAAAAATAAATGCAAATTAAGAAGCTCTGCAAGTCCCAGGGACATGAAAGAAGAGTGCTGGCTGAATTTCTGAGCAGTGAAATAACACTGCCAGTCCTTGCAAGACAGGGAAAAGCACAGCTGCTGCTTTGATTTCCCTGGGGTAGCGATGGGCATTAAAGCAGGTGAGAGACGCACAGCCTGGGGAAAATTTTGCCCTGAAATGTTACAATTTAGAGAGATGCTCTCGGGTCAAATATGCTCTGCAATGAAGCGTTGTTAAAAGTAAAACCCCCAACACCTCCTTCTGAACTGAAAAAAAAAAAACCAACTTTCATTCATTTCTTCTCCCTTTCTCTCAAAATCTACCGCAAACTGCTTCCCCCCTCTCCCAGCCGCCCTCCTGGCCGGGCCTGGCCCTGGACGTGGCCATATCCTGTGGGCCCATGAAACGTGAACTGAAACACAACAGACATCGCCTGAAACAAAGAATAAAACCAAACACTACAGAAAGGTAACTTTAAATAGCATGACATGAAATACAGTTTACAGGGACACTCAAACAAAAGGTTTAAAATTGGATTTACCTTAGAGTTTCCCTTAAGTAACACTATTTTTTTTTTACAATAAAGGTAACAGTATTACACTGTATGTAAATCTGAGGTGAGAAAGTTTATCCACTTGAGTAATCTAGAAAGTGTACAGTATATTTGCTAATTAACTGTAATAAAATGCTTCTTTTTTGAAGGACTGGTGGCAATAAAAGCAGAGGTGCTGAGGGAATTTCCAAGTAAAAACACATTTACTAACAGACTTACTAATATGCCAATTCTTTATTGCATTTAGTATCTTATCATGTGTTTACAGGACCAAGTTATTTATATTTTGAAGCGTACTTCCCCTTAGTAGCCGCGTCTGTGTGTATGTGCGTGAACATGCATTTGTCCCAGCCAGGGATAACCTTCTCAACCTTCTCCTCCCAACTCCCTTCTCTTCAAACAGGAATTGCATCTTCAACCTCTTTGTTTTCACATATATAGTTCTCATAACAATACTAACAAGCCTTTGAAAAATGTCTTCCGTCCTCTCTTGCCATGAAGAGTTTCAAAGCTGGCCAGGCTTGGAAACACATCCTAAATATGGGACATTTTTGATGCTCTGGTAAAGATTTGTGCTGCAGGACTGACGGAGTAGAGAATGACCACTGGAAACTGGACCCTTTAAAATACTGATGGTTGTATTTAACAAGATCCAGTTAATTTGCCTCCTCCCCTCCAAACATACTGCTCACAGTGCGGTTTGAGCAACTGCGGGATTAAGAGAAATATTAGAAGTGAAGTATTGCAATTCCTCCTTCATATTTTTATAAGCACTCTCCCTTGACTTTTTTCTATTCAGTTACCCTCAAATTAATATCAGCAGAGTATCAGTGATGATGCACACCCCCCCACCCCAGCTTAATTAAATCAGACATTCAATTCATCAAGTATTCCAGTGTTCCTGATGCACAACAAGATATCTATTCTTTAGTACATAAAGAGGAATTATCGCCTCATGGGACAAGCCAAACACCAGCTGACTGAATTATAAAATAAGCCTTTATAACTATCCTGGATATTAAATATACCCCAACACAGATATCTTGCTAAAATAAAAATAGATTTTTTTCCTCTTCTTTTATAAAGAAGAACTTATTTTCTCATGCCTAGATCTCTCCTCCAGTTTCATCTTCAAAAGACCCAAGCAAAACAGATCACGAAGGAGCTCTAGCAAAGCGTTAATAACTTTTTTGTCTCCCAACCGAAAAGGCACCTCCACATACTGAGCCCATCCCAGGGATTCTGGGCAACAGGGCAGCGGAACAGCATCATCGGTCATGCAAAGGAGACAAGGCAGTAGTTCCCTCTTTGGAAACACTGGCTGTTGGGTTCTTAAGACCGTTTTGACCCTTTCCCCTTACTTTTCAGAGGCAGAACTGAACGAATCTATTTTTGTTTTGTTTTCCTTCTTAACAGCCACTTTCTCTAGATCTGACAACTCTGAGCACCGTGCCTGATCAGATAATGAATGTTTACACGCGACGGTCAGCGTTCCCAAACCGCTCCATTGTTCCCAGCATCCAGCGGTGAAGCCCCGATGCCCGTCAGGACAAGAAAGCAACAGCAGAGGAAGGAAGGGTTTCCTGCCTGACAAGAGCAGTCCTGTTTAAATCAGAGATGGAGTTAACTACCCATTCAAACATATGCACACAAAACACTGAAACAGACTGCCTGGCTCTGCCTTGCATAATATTATCGAATCCCAGCGAATCGTGTTTAATAAAACAGGGTGAGATGATACTGTAGTGCTGGCAACATGGCAGGCAGAGGAATGATCACAAGCTGTCCTTTATTTATTTCTCCCTCCAGAAAAACAGTTGTTCTGTTGCCATTCTGCGATTTACCTCCGCTCCGCTGCAATTCTTTGAACGCACTAAGTCGGTTGAGAGATTTTGGGTGAAATTTTACAGCCCGGCTGTCGTGCAGATTTGGGTCGCTTTGCTGATTAGAGAACAGTATGTATTTTATTAATAACCGTGTTTATCCTCAGCTTTAGCATTTGTATCTCCAGCAGGAGTGGGTTTCTTCTTTGAATTGACGCACCGTGACATCAGTGATGCTTAGGCACTTGACAACATGGTAGATGTGAAGATCTGCTGCAAAATCTGGGGGATCTCTTTGGTATCCATGGCAATAAAGGATCGACCCGCTGGTAGTGTCCTCTGCAGCCTAAGGAGCAGAATGAGGGACAAGACACAATTACCATTTCAAATTATGTTCCCAGGGTTCCTTAAGATGGGAAAGCAGCAGTGGGAAGAAACGCTGAGAGCGCCTGAGTCACAGAGGTGCTTTCACGAAGACAATCAAGAGTTCCTAGAGATTCCTATTCACGTCCTCTTTCTGACGTGCAAGAACTCCATTTTGATCAAGGTACCAGTGACCCCACGAGGTATTACCACAACTGGTTTGCTGAGGGCAGCTAGAGATTTACTCTGGAAATGAAGATATTTACTTCCTTTAAATAGATTACCATGAACCCACAGCTCTTTCAGTTCAACACCTCCAGTGATTCTAAATGTGCTCTTTGTATTTCCTCTTTCTGATGGCAGCAGATTAGCTGGAAAGATATTTTTCTGCCAATATTAGCCTGACACATTTTTATTCACAGCTTAACCCCCTTAAAAAAGGTAAACAAGATGCACATTACAACCCCCATCTCCCTCATGTCCAGTCAGCAGGCTTGGAATTTATTCCTTCACTGCTTTTTAAAGGAGTTTATGCTCCACACCGTTTCTCCAATGCTAAGTTTAGTCTCACTTTGAAAGTGAGTTTTTCAATAAGCTGCAACAGAGAATTCCCTTCTCCTTCCCCCACAGCAGTTACAGGAAGGCTTTGTCTAATTCTGCACTTCCACGTACATAGAAATGCGTTTCAGTGACAGCATTGTGTGTGTTTTCCATACCCAGTGAACTAGGCAATTATAAGATCTCCGCTTACACAGCAGGATATGGTCAATGCTTTTTTTAATTTTTTTTTTTTTCATTCCTAGCAGAAGTAAAAGGACTTTCTGTAATTATAATCTTTCAGAATGGATTCTCTTTTCATGCATAACGCAGCTCTGATGTACGGACCCGCAGACACGACTAATGGTGGCTGTGCAGTATCTTTCAACCCTTTTCTGACTAAAACTACGTATGGGGGGTCAGTTCCCTTTGGGCCTTCTCTCATTCTGCTCTAGTTGAAAGCGAGAACAGAAGGAGAAAAGGCACTGTTGATATTTGTGGCTATACCAGCTTTTTGCTGTATGTACTGGTCCTCAGTGGATGTGGAACCGAGGGACACCTGGGACAGAATTTCCTTCTTTTCCCCTGTGCCCAAACAATTTAAAGAGAAATTATGTAGCAGCACTAAAAATAAGCATATCAGCTCAGACTCTCCAAAGAATTTGTGTGTGTAACAGAAGGGGAGTATCTGAGTCAAATTTTCAGCAGTTTTGAAGACCATTAAACTCCAGCTTCTCTTGCTTTAATGTCTTTTCTTAGGCCGACACACATTCAAACCGCACACTGGGCAATGGCAACGGCACCCTGTCTCCATCATGACTACGTAGTGATATTCCATAGGGGGATAGCGCACACCCTCCCATGGGAGGACGGCTTCAGGCGCTCCCTTCGGATGCGCAGAGTGCTCCGAACTAGCTGGCTGTAAGGGATGTCTGTGAGGACCCACGAACCAGTGTCCTCCCTGACACAAGTCAGAAGCTACTCCTCCTCATCAGTAGATTAAAAAAAAAAGAATGATGGATGAAAAATGGGACATGAGCCGGCAACGTGCGCTCGCAGCCCAGAAAGCCGACCGTGTCCTGGGCTGCATCCCAAGCAGCGTGGGCAGCAGGTCGAGGGAGGGGATTCTGCCCCTCTGCTCCCATCGGGTGAGAGCCCACCTGCGGTCCTGCGTCCAGCTCTGGGGTCCTCAGCACGGGACAGACATGGACCTGTTGGAGCGGGTCCAGAGGGGGGACACGAAAACCATCAGAGGGCTGGAGCACTTCTGCTGTGAGGAAAGGCTGAGAGAGTTGGGGTTGTTCAGTCTGGAGAAGAGAAGGTCTCGGGGAGACCTTATAACAGCCTTCCAGTACCTAACGGGGGTTTATAAGAAGGATGGAGAGAGACTTTTTCTCAGGGTCCATAGTGACAGGACAAGGGGTAATGGTTTTAAACTGGAAGAGGGTAGGTTTAGATTGGACATAAGGAAGAAATGTTTTACAATGAGGGTGGTGAGACACTGGCACAGGTTGCCCAGAGAGGTTGTGGCTGCCCCATCCCTGGAAGTGTTCAAGGCCAGGTTGGATGGGGCTTTGAGCAACCTGGTCTAGTGGAAGGTGTCCCTGCCCATGGCAGGGGGGTTGGAACTAGATCATCTTTAGATGTCCCTTCCAACCCAAACCATTCTATGATTTTATGATACTACGATCAAAACCTTAGTGCAGAACACCAGCATGGGCAACTATGCCTAACTTCACTGCAGAAAAAGCATAGTTTAGATTTATGGTGAATGGAAACAAAGAGAATTACATTAGGCATAAAACAAATACTTACCTATCTGCCTGGTCTCCTAAGGATCCTATAAATATGGCAAAAGCATTGACTTGAGCATTGGTGGTCAAGACCTGAGCAAACCTGGATGGCTGAATACCATATCGCTCGAGATTTGCATCACTCAAGACAATAACAAAATACTCGTCAGCCTCTTCCTTGGCGATTTCATGAATGGCATGCTCTGTCCCTTCCAAGGTATGGTCTCCACTCATGCAGAACTGAGCATGGGCATGCATAACCTGTGTGCACAGCATTACCAAGTGGAAATATGTCAGATGACTTTAGGAATAAACATTCATTTCAGCTGGCACAGGAAGGAGTCAATATTCAGTTATGCTATATTAGAGGATGTCTCCATATTAGAGATGTGGACAGTGCTCCAGATACTACAGAAGATGCAGCTTTTTGTACATAATAGGCTGTATTTTAAGACAGACAACACTTCTTAAAAACACAGTGGGTCAAACAATCAAAACCCACACATGGATGTAATTAGACTGGGGCTTAGGGAAAGTAAAATACTTTTGATCAGCTGCAGTTTGAGTAGCTACATTCCTGTGTATTTAAGGAAGAAAACAGGTCTTAGTTTCCTAATGCTGTGACCAGCTCCTGCCTGTTTATAATTTGCGCTAGAATTCCAAAACCTAGCAGTGTCACAGTTATTATCAAATATCTGACTCCTGACAGTCGCAGCAAGGTTTAAAAATGTTGAAACATTTTGTTTGAGCTTTTATGAAAGAATACACTGTTTTCATCGATGAAGCTGTTTCCTATGCAGAAGACAAGGAATTTTAGACGTTAGAAAATCCAGTTCTCCTAACCCAAGTAGCTGCTGATCTTTTAAAAATACTTTTTGAAGGAAGCTCAAATACACAGTTCTAACCTATCAAGCTGCCAACCAGGTAAATCCCAAACTATACTCAATTTTTCTTCAACCTATTACAGTAAAATCTTGGTGAATACACTCATTTTGCAATTGTGTTTCAACACGTTTTCAATCTAGCATTGGCACATTTTCCCACTGCTACCGTGACACACAACTTCTTGAAGGTACCAGGCTAAATCACTGACCTGGGATCCCTCTACAGTTTAAATTAGTCACTTACGCACTAATAATATCACCACATGACTTAGGTGGATCTATCTATATCACTGTATAATGCTTGGAACCTCCTATATCCTTTGACAGGTAGTCAAAATGACACATTTATGACACATCAGTCCAGAAAAACGCATATGTAGCTTCTACCATTTTGGCATAATTTGTTTTCTGCCATGTCTCTGAAAGGTCCTGTTTCAATTTTATGCAAATACACAGAATCTGCTTTCTTGTCTTTCTTTTATTTTACTCTCCTTATGTTCTGCATTCTGTGACCCACCTACAATTTTATCTTTGCAGTCATAAAATCCTTAATTACCCAGCATCACTTATCAGTAGGATTTACCTTAAGAATCTCTAATCTTTGCTTATTGTTCTTGGGAACTTTGTCACTCCCAACCAAGGTGATGTCGAAGCCATCTCCTGAATGTCCAACAATATCGTACTGCAAGAAAGAAACTTCATCAGTCATCTGTTAGTCACGAATGGCCCTTGGGTCACAATGACACGAGACAGATCAAAGGCAATTTGCTTTCAACAGGAAAACCAAAATACTGTTTCCTGCTTCTGTTCATGAGCTGCTTAAGGGAACTACTTGCAATTTCTCACCGACATGAAAACATGGGAAAGAAGTGCTAAATAATGAAATTAAAGAACAGTTACTTATTTCCATGGTCTGTTTTTCACATCATCCCACCAATTGCGGAGCGGTGATGCGTAAGATCAAGACCTTGCCCTCTCACATTGTCCGTGTATTTTTTTAAAGTAGCAATTTTCATCCTCTTGAGTCTGCCAAACAAGAAGTGCATTGTTTGAGAGTAGCTCCCATGTTTGATGGATCTTTTTTGTGACCTCATTCTGCTCTGAAAAAAAAAGTATTACAAGCCTTCTTTTTTGAAAATCAGCACTCCTTATTCTTGTGCATAACAGATCAAAGTCATTGCTGAAAGTATGCAGAGAAGTGAATTCCAAGAGTCTCTGTATGTTTTCAAAGGAGATGGTGTGCACATCATTTTCCTGTGAACGATGCTGCAAAAAGGACATGCAGAGCTGTAACAGTTCAAGTATCTTGTTGAACAAATAATGTAATATTGGGAAGGCCTTTGTTTTATGTGAGAGTTCTATTGTCATTACATGAAAACCAAGACAAGCTGAGTTATGGCAAGGTCCTGCCCTGCCCTTTCTGTTGTGGATGTGGCAGTCACCCCAGGGACAATTCATGAGCAGGACAAAAGTGGATTTAAGAGCTGGCTACACCAAGTAATAGAGCACAGTGCATGGACCCTGAGCCCAGAGAGACCTGAGCTGGCAGTTCCGCAACATGAACATGCCCGTATTTCCCTGTGACTAGCTGGCACAGACCTGTCTTCAGTTGACAGAGAGCCCTTGTGCAGTATTTTGCCTTTCTGTTATTTTTTATTCAAGTACTGCCTACAGGTCCCCGCCGGGTTCACCATCCCTAATTCCCACATAATCATTTGGTAAAAGGCAGGTCTATTCCTCAGAGTTTTTCTGTCTTTTCTTTCCAATTGAAGACCATTTTATTTGGTGTAAGTCGAGTCCTGGAGACTGGAGAAATGGCATTCTTTATCAACAAAGCTCTTTTTATTTGTTTCCATATCACTAATTTGCTTAGAAATGTATCGAGAGTAAAAGAAAGCTATAGCAGCTGGAACAACACTTTTAAAGGTGACACCTCCGTCTGCAAAACAGCAAACGTGCCACATACTATAGATTATTTCACCCATGGTCAGACCTTTTTATGACAGCCTCGCATAACCCAGACTTCCTTCCCCTAGGAAATCTTTATATAATCTAGTCCCCACGCAATCCCATTTCTTTCTGCTCTGTTGGCTTTTCCCATCCCTGTTCTCCTCAGGTCTTCCATTTCTAGTATTTGCTACCCAGCCTCAAGTAAAGCTTCCAGTCTGACACATGCTTTCTCTTCAAAACCTATTTCTTATCACCAATAATGCTTCAGACTCTCTCTTTCCTGATGAATATTTAGCTGGTGTTTCTGTCTGCCTCAAACTGTTATCTTTCTCGAACAAAAGACATGGCAAATGAAAATACACAAATTTTGAGAATAATGTTGAGGTTACATTCAGCATACTTCCAAATTAATACAGGAACAAATCCAGAATGTAAACCACACACAAAGAGAGTGTGCATGCTTATTGTTTTAAAAATTAGAGATTATTCAAATCAGAGGAACTAAATAAAGCAGTGGTTTAGTGGAGCAGAAAATACACGGCGCTAATGTGGTTCTTATGTAATGTCAGAAATGTCCACAGATCTTCAGGGTAGGCTCTTAATTATGAAACCCTGCACGTCCTTTTCTGAGCAGTTTTGTATTCCGTATCACTTTTAAATCAACAACCTAATTACGTAAAGCTAAATGCCGTCATTCTCCTGTGTAAAAAGAAGGCTGATTCCTTCGTAACGAGCTCCTTCCCAGCATTTCACGGACCTCTCCCACTGGGTGTCCCGGTACCAGCTCTGCCATACCGAGTTCATGGGAATAGGCCAAACTCCGCTATTTGGGAATATCATATTGGTTCTCGGCACACACTAATAACAGACCAACGTTTCATCTCAAAAAGGCTGGGTTTGACCACGGTGTGACAGTCTGTGTAAAGGGAACTGCTGTAGCTCCTAGATGAAACACCAGAGGTTGACCCTACGGTTGGGGCCCCTCCACATTCTTGCTCAAGGTGGGAATGTACAACCCGGGTACGGGCGAGGCTGAAATGACCTGAGCAAACTATCGCAGGCACGGAAACGTGCTCACCTGGGAACACGATGTCCTGCCTCCTCCCTCCTCGGCTAGCTGCTTCTTATTCTCCGTGTGTGCCCATGCATGCCCCCAAGTATGTGTACTTATATTTAACAGATGTTATCTGTTTCCTTGTTTCTTTGCTGACAGTTTACTAGGCTATTTGTGATTAAAAGAAGTGTGGTAAGGCAGCAGGGAAGAAGGGGCTGTTTGCTTCGTCCTGGCTGCTGCATTCTGGGTCAAGTAGGGCGTCCCGAAAAGCAGGGCGAGATCCTGTCGCGCTGTGGAAGAGAAGTGCTGCGGTCACCAGCCCTCGAGTGCTGGTCCTCAGGGTCCTCTGACCCCCCTGGAAGTCAAGTCAAGGACCAAGAGTAGTCAAACCCTAACGAGCATGAGGTTGTTTTTGAGCAGCTTCGCTCCCCAAACTGTGAGGTTGGATGAGTTGCCTAGGGATGAGTCCAGGGAAGGAGGGAGGGGATGGGAACGCAGCAGCACTGACTTGGATTGACTTAAGTCAATATAGGACTGCAGCCTGGGAGACCCCCCTTGGAAGGGAAGGATGGGAGCAGGCTCACAGCCAAGCTTTAGAGGTGACAGAGGGAGATGTTTGCCCAGGGGAATGTATGGAGTCTACTGCGATTTAGGAACACAGAGTTTGGGACAGGACTAAAACTGGAGAGAAGCAGCCCGCTCTGCAAGGGCCAAGACAGAGTGTTTAAATCTCTCACCCAGTTTTTCTTTCAGTAAATTATTACCTCCTCCTGATTTGTGTTCCAGTAAAATGAACTCTTAGTGATTTGATGTTGTCTTGGTGCGCTCATTTTAAAGAAAAGATGCAGACAGCTCCACAGCCCTGGACAATCGGGAACCCCAACACATGCAGGCACATGTCTGCTTTATCAAAACCAGTTTCATTCCTTCGCCGTAGCTAAAGATGAGCTCAGAAAAAGGGCCTCTGAGAAGCAAGGGTTCGATGCATTTTTCTCATAAATTCCCTAGGAGAATTTATGTGGCTGGAGTTACAAGTGAGAGAAGAGCTGTGATATGACCTTACTCGAAACTGACTTTTGTTTTGTTTTACAAAACAGATTGCAAGCATAGGCTTGCTGGACAAATCCAGCAGCAAAATACATGTTTGCTATAGCGCAGGCTTAATTGAATTAATATATTATTGTGATACACAGTGGCTCGTTTTCCAATAGCCTCAGGTACATTGAGAAAAGAACTGCTCTATTCAGAGCTGTGAGTACACAATATGTAAACACGTCTCTCAAAATAGCATCATTTTGTTGGTTTCTTTTCTTACAGGTTAAAACAATCCCTATTCCACTGTCATTCTGCACTGAATGGATGGTTGCTGCTGCCTAAAATGGGTAAAATGGAAGACTTTGTCTTCTGCAGCTGCCATGGCAAAAGGTTTAATTTCTGAAGGCATTTAGAAAGCTGAAAGAAGATGCGTGCTGAATGTAAAAGGCAGTGTGAATTAGACAGGCCTCTGCCTGAGGGCTAGATCTTTATAAATTCATCTCGTCTTTGGACAACACTGAACATTCTTTTTTTCTGAATTTATTTCAAACCTTTTGTTTATTATTTAAAAGAATCTATTCTGCTAGGCGTGTGGAATATTTCTTCTTTTCCTGAATTAACACTGCTGCCTCCATAGCAAATTTACAAACAGGGAATACTGAAATGGGCATATAAAATCTGCACTATCCCTTTAATATAGCTATAAATAACAATTCAGGCTTTTCCTAACAGTTACATAACGTGCCATTTATTGAGCCACTTACAATATTTTAAAGGGTTCATAAATTGCTGTTGGATAATTTACTGGACATATCTCCTAAATCTGCCATCATGTGTGCAAATGATGGTAATTAGCGATGATCTAAAACCATATGGTTTGTGTGACAGACATAATACTACCGCAGATAAAACAAAGAACAAACTGCCCTTCTGTACATTTTCAAATAATTGGCACCTAAAATGAGATGTACAAAAGATGTAAGAACTTTAATCCTGCAAAATAACTTGCTTGTTATAACTTATACGTATAAGTGATGCATCCACATATTTAAAGGGGCCAAGGGGCATTTGAAGGAACCTGTTTAACCTCCATTATTAGGATAAGACTGAGAATGTGGCTTCTATTATCTCAGTCACTCCCACTCTTTTCTTTAATAAAGCACTTCAGAGGAAGCGTGGAGGAGATGACATCGGAGGAGGGCTCTGAAACATGGCTGTTAATTTAAATGGATTTCCTGACTGTGGGATGAGCCTCCCATTTGCCCCTTGACAAGGAATGATTCACTGCCTGCACTTATGGGAAATGGAAGCAGGCGCATCATCCTGCGCAAGCATAAAAAGCTGACAAATACCTGCTGGCACTTGTCTGACTTCTTATGAAGGATAACTTCGTTACCTGCTAGGTATAGTCACATACCCAATACTTTGCTCTTCTGTATAAGAAGGCAGGGAGAAAGTATTCTCTACCTTCATTCAGTGCTCTAAACACCAATCAGACAATCAACATCAGTGATACCAAGGGGTACCACCCATGGGGAAAGCTCAGCTGGTAGGATAAAACAATGAAGGAAAAGCCCATCTGATTAATTCACCACCTTTTTTAGCAGAGAACTAACCAAGCACCAGCAGAAAAGTGATCTTGAGCAAAGGCCAAGAATTGGTTTCCAAAGTTTGCACTGCAGTTAGATAGCAGAAAGGAACTTTACTGTGTAAATCCCCTTTGAATGCTTTGTTCAACAAGCCTCATGGTTCCCCAGGTTCAACACATGTTGTACAAGAAACCCCTCAAAATTGCAGCACATGTTATTGTGACTCTTGCAGATGGGGCTACAACAGGATCAGATAACACCAGGCATATCTGAAGGCCAAAAAAGTCTATTTTTATAAAACCAAGCAAGAAGAGGATAAGGAAGAGAAAGAAAAAAGTGATAAACTGCAGATTTCTCATTGCACACTACACAGTTGTGTGTTCTTTTCTCTTTTTTCAAACAGTTCCTCTTTTAGAAATGTATGCTATTTTTGCAGATATACCAAAACTTCAGCTTTGTCCTGAGAAAAATGAGCAGCATCTTGCAAAGTGTTTTACAGACTGGAGTCAGTGATATTTTAAAACAATCACTGGCTCTCCTACTCTCTGAAGACCTAATTACACTCATTAGAAACGGAGGAACTGGCATGAGCTCTGGCTATTTATTGCATTCATGCAGGTGTAGCAACTGCCATACCAGATTATACACCCCCAAAAAAATCCGTATTTTCAAGCTGGAGATTTCAGAAATGCTATTTATTTTTATCAAAGGAATGACTCAAAGAGTCCATCAGCACATGCACAGGAGATTTCGCCTACGTAAGGACAGTGTAATGTAGGTTAAAGAGAGATACTTTAGCCTAATCATTGGATCACGTTAAGAATATGGTTGAAACATGACTAGTTAATAAAAGCCTCTGTTGGTGCTCATTTTGGGGGATGACTTCAGTGGCCAGTAAAACACAAGGCCGCATCTCATTTGCTGTCCTAGCTATCTCTGGTCTACTCTTGTAGATATTATGCTTTGAATGAATCAAATCTCAATAAAGCAGCACAGAGAGGTGTGGAGGAAGAAAAATACTTTTCTTCCCTTGGGTAAAAGCAGCTCTGAAGTTGACAGAGTTCACGCTGGATCTGGCCAGCCTTGAATCAAGGGGCTGTTACTGCCCCCCCCAAAGTTCTCTATCCAGTGGAAAGAGCCCTTAAATAGAGGAGAGTTACCCTAGAGGCAATTGAACAGATGTAGAAGCTGATGACAACTTTTTTTCCTTGGCATGTCACTAAAATTTCCAGCATCTTCCTCACCACTGTTATTTTAAGTATAAAATTGGCCTTACAGCTGTCTTGACTCATAGAGATTGCAAGGAGAACATTACTACTCCTGTCTTACTGTCATCAGAGTGGCAATGTTCACATCCAATAACTGCACATGGTTTTTGTGTAAGTGTTTTTATAAATGGTAAGTGGTTGTTAGAGAGACACGTTTACTGTTGCAACTAACTGCATTTTGAGCTATTTGCTTGGCCAAATACAGGCTTTCATCTATGTGTGGGGCAAAACGCTGGCCAATAGCAACTATTGCCAGTCAAAATATAATAATCTGTAATAGACACAGAGGGATTTGAAAGGTAATGAAACATAGATTTTAAAATCCCAGAACTGAAGACAGTTCTTAATGATCTTACTAATTCTGCACAGTGGGCTGTCTCTGTCTGCTTCTACATGTTATTCCTTTACCATGCACCTGAGGATCACATCTGGGTTCTCAGCTATAGAGCTGCACTGAAAATAAGGCCAGCTGGTTATCTACCACTGCACTACATCTTTTTTCAGTGTCATCACCTTCTAAGCCACTGTCCTCTGTTGCATAAATGTAAAATAATTCATTGTTCATAACAAGAGCAGAATGGCTGTGGTAGAACAGAATGAACAACTGTCCCCTGGTCACCATTTCCATTTTACTCAAGATTTTATCAGCTCCTTGATTTTTAGCTCCTCCAACCTGAGCAGTTCTTGCCTACTTAGCCATTTCTTGTATGGGGACATTTCCATACTTTTTGTAATCTTTGTCATCCTCTCTTCTTTTTCAGCTCTACAAGAACTTTTGTGAGATGGGGGACCAACGTTGCACACATTACTCCTGATGCGAATGCACTATGGATGTTTACAGCGACATTCTGATGCTTTCTGCATTATTGTCTGTTCTTTTGCTAATAGTTTCTAACATTCAATTAGCTTTTTTGACAGCTGGTGGGCACTGAGTGTTCAAAGAACCATATAACATAATTACAAGATTTCTTTGTTGAGCACTAATATATAGCTGAGAGTGAGCACTAACAGATAGCTGAGACTTCCTCACTGTGTATTTAAAATCAGAATTGTTTTCTTCCATCTGCAGCACTTCACATTTAATAGCACTGAACACCATCTGCCATCATATTTCCCAGTCACCATTTATGGCCAGGTCCTTCTCCAATTTCTTGCAGCTGGATTTCCCTTTTTGTTTTCCCAAATAACTTCACACAACTAGCAACTGTTGTCACCTCACTATCCACCCCCTTTTACAAATTTCTTATGAATATACAGAACAGCATAACAACATGGGCTCTGGCACAAATCCCACACAGTTCCACGAGTGACTTTCCTTCACTTAATCACTCTAAAAAATGATGACTTGGTCTGTTTCCTATATTTTTAGCAGTAGTTCATTTATCTGAAGGCTTTCCCTTTTATCCCCAAAGTAGTATCATTTCTTCACGAGCCTCTGGTGAGGGACTTTGTTAAATGCTTTTGGCTAAGGAGACTCTATCAACCAACCTTGCTTGTCACATACGTAGAGACTCTTCAGAAAGCATTACTTCCCTTTACAAAAGCCATGTTGACTATACTCCAATATATCATATTTATCCTTGTGTCCACTCCTATTTCATCTTCCTTTGTGTATGATCCTGCATTTGGCCATACTAATATGTGTGTTGCTCAGATATGCCTGATTTACCAAGCTACACAAATTGTGTTGTATAAATATTAACAGGGGCAGTGCAATTGTCATTAACTTTTCTATTATCGGTGAGCAGGAGATACATGAGCAGCTGAACCAATAAACCCCTCGTTTCCCATTATTTTCATGAGTTCCCACATGGCTTCTCTGGGCTAAGCTCTAAGCTTATGGCTACAGCATTTTTCTCCAGGAATACAGAGCATCACTCTCTACCTGGCCTATTTTCATGACATTTGCAGGAATTTAGTGTGTTAGGGAACAAAACCACAGTTTCAAATTTGTTTGAAATTGTGCAACATTGTGGGTACAGATCTCTTCTATCAACTAACTAGTGATAGGACGAGAGGAAAGGGCCTCAAGTTGTGCCAGGGGAGGTTTAGATTGGATATTAGAAAAAATTTCTTTACTGAAAGGGTTGTCAGGCATTGGAACAGGCTGCCCAGGGAGGTGGTGGAGTCACCATCCCTGGAGGTGCTCAAAAAATGTGTAGACAAGGCACTTCAGGACATGGTTTAGTGGGCATGGTGATGTTGAGTTGACAGTTGGACTCGATGATCTTAAAGGTCTTTTCCAACCTAAACGATTCTATGATTCTATGATTCTGTTTAAGCATGTTTAAGGGAGAGAAAGCATTATTGCCAGAAAGTATGGTAGCACATGCCTCGTTTCCTTAGCAAAGTAGACTACAAACATAATCCCTATTGCCTTTTATAGCCTTTTCCCCGACAAACGGAAATCTGTCTGATTGTATTTTAGAAGACATTCTAGAAGTACATGCCTCCATATGGCCTGTTTTGTAGAGGAGATTTTACAGAAGAACAGAAACCTGTAGGATTATGCTGTCGGAGGAACAACGTGAAACAGACCTGGCTGAATTGATCTGGACTAAGTTTTCTATTGTTTAGGAGATTTTACATTTTGTTCAGATGTATTTTAAGTCTTATGTTTGAGATGCTCTTTGGTAAAGGCATCGGACATCTTTATTCTTTATTCTCCCATTAAACACTGAGTCTGTCAAGAATTAACTTGGAGACTGGCCATTCCTGTCTTTTTTAAGGTTAAAGAAACACGCCCTAGACCTTGTTTAGGCTTACTGAGACAAAAAAGGGTATAAAATTTATTTACATTTCCTCTGCAGGCTACCATTAAATTACATCTGGAACCTAATACCTTTCAGTAGAAGAAATTATTTTCTTGCTTTCAGGTAACTGGAAGAGAACACAAGTAAGGGACAAAGAAGTTTGGTCTTTTCCCATGACAAAGTACTACTGTCTGTACTCTGGGCAGACGGAAAGGCAGGGCGTCTTTGCATGTCCTGAATCTCATATTTACTTGTGTTCTGTAGGCTTAAGTGTTTCTGCTCAAAGAAACAAATAAACAGATAAATACAGAAAAAGGCAGCAAATTTCACCAAATCAAAGTCTTAAAAGTCTTAGATTGAATTCTCCCCTGCTGAAGGGTGTAATTTTTCTTATCCATTCACTAGTATTATTTTTCAGGTTGCTAGAAATAGATTAATGTCTTTATTTCCTTGCGGGAATGAATAATGTTCTTTGGCTAGACTGACTGCTGAAACACTTTTTCCACTGCTCCACACAGCCTGTGCAATAACCACAGAGCTCCTAGCCCAGCTGTAATTACCTTGAATTTGTGCTCATAATTCTCAAAAGCTTCCATCACCATGCAGACAGCCTCCATGGAGCGTTCCAGTCGTCCATCCACCCCGTTAAAGCGGTACATGCTTCCAGAAACATCCACCACCAGGCGCAAACGTTTAGGTTTCTGCTGGGGGCTCCCAGGCTGGCAGGGAAACACAACAGAAAAAAACCCGGTATAAATGGGAAAGCTAAACATCAGTAATGATAAAACATTTCAGAAAGAGAACCCGATGCACTTTGCAAAGGAAGAAACTTTTATCCAGCAAACACCAATTATTTAAAAAAAAAAAAAAAAAAAGAGCAAAAATATTTTAACCTTTTTTCTAACTTTCAAACCAGTTACTTGACAGATACCTCAATTCATTCTTTCCCCTCACCTTCAATGACTGGAAACAAAATACCTTGCAAAATTCCACACATGCTTGTCAGGAAAATACTTTTTCTGTCTCAGTTTTGATTCTTAACATTTTATTTCAGTAAAGAGACTCTCAAATTTGCTCTTTCTGCCAAGGCTCATAATGGAAATGCTTTTCCTTGGCTTACAGTACTAACAGGGACCCATATAAGACTGAAAAAACTTGTCTGCTGAGGTTAGTAACATTCCAAAAATGTTTGAAATCTTGTTCTGATTAACTACTAGTTTCTTCTTCATTCTGATGCTGAAACCATTATTTTTTCCTGAAAACAATCCCCATCTGTTTTAACAATTTTTGGCACAGTACATTCAAGGGAGATGTTTTATTTAGTGTGCAATGGGATGAGTCTGGGTTCAAGTATAAGGCTATTAAAGATGATCTGGCAAAAAACCAGTCACATTAAAAACAAATAACTAAAATGTTTCTTTTACCTGTAAAGGGTTGCAAGCATTTGTGTGCTTTATTCTTTTAATTATTCTCTTAGTAGACCGTGGCATCCCTGTCCTCCCAAAAACAAAGGGAGAGAGAGGGCCCATTAAATCCTACATTTATTTTGTTTTTTATTCAAAACTTCAAGGTGTCCTTTTTTCCCCTAATTGAACTATTTTTACAAAGCCTTAAAACTAATACACTGAGTAAACAGATTTTGAAAAAAATGAGAAATGAAGATCTAATCACTTTTCCCTTATTGATCTTTCACACAGGCAGTGCCAAGTTCCATAAACTGTTCAAAGCAACAGACATCAGGACCAAGTAGCATAAAAAATAATACCAGAGCTTCATCAGATGTGGGTAACTGACAGGCAAAAAGATGTTGTACTCAGCTATTTAAAAAAACATTCTTAGTGTAGTTAAAAATTGCAATCTGTCTTTAAATATTACTGTTAAATATTATGGACTAGCCCCACCAGTTTTGGCCAGGTTTTGTTGGTCTGATTCAAGCAGTTTCTCTGTTGCTGACTCACATAGGCCTAACCATAATGTCTTCTAAGGAATGGCTAAATTAAGCCATAGGATGGGCAACTTTATCATATCTTAATGGCTTTTCCTCACACTTTTTTCTCATTATCATTTTTATTCTTGTAAATCCAAATATCTGTGAAAGCTGAAATTCTTTGCACATCACAGAATAAGAAGACATTTGTAAAACACTTGTTTTTTTAAACTTTCTAGGGTATCGAGGTATTTATTAACAAAAATTAAATTAATTCAGTGAGAAAATATTTTCCTTTTTCTTAGACAAACAAACTCTTCTGCTAATTGCCTTCAGCTCATTAAAATGTAAAATAAGAACATAAAACCTGTTGCCCTGGATCAAAACAAAGCACTGCTTAGTTCAGCATCCTCTTTCTGAGGGTGGCCAACAGCAAATACATGTGGAAGACTATAAGAAGAGGTGAAGCAAACTTTCCATCTTGCGGTTGCCTCTGTCTCAGGGACTTCCCGAGCCAGAGATGATTCTTCTGAGTTTCTCATCCCTATAACTTACTCAAACTCCAAACACAGATATTGTACAGCCAGTATGCAATCACCAAACCACATAAGCTCTTCCCTACATTTCCCTGCTGCTTGTTGGTTACTTACTTGTGGCTCAAGTTCTCCCCGTCGTTTATATATTGCTTTTTCTCCTGTCAGCCCATCAATGATTTTGGCATCATCTAGCTCTCCAACAGCTTGGTGTCTCAGCCATTGTCTTTCCTTACCCTTGGCCTACAACAGAAAAGATGCCTTAATTCACTCAGTGATGTGAGTGTATGTTAAACAATTTAAGACCTACCAAACATGACATACACATCAATTTTCTTTGTAATGATGTGATAGTTCTGGCATAAGTCAAAGAAATCCAAATACATTTTCATAGCTGTCCTGCTCTTTTTCTCTGAAAGAAAAATTAACACTGACAAAGAATATGTTCCCTCTGTAATTTTGTCTTTTTTAAGTTGTTTCATATATGGGAGTTTAATTGCGGACTGCAGAAATGTTAACCTTTTTTTCTTGCAAATATGCTGGAAATCTGTGTAACAAGCCTGTGCAGAAATACGTACAACCAGAGGGACATGTGTAACTGACCATTTACTATCTGTTCTCCATCCAAGCAGTGCAGGAAAAAAACATCGGGTGACTTAAAGGTAAGACTAAGCAGTATTCACCTTAGGTAATGATAAATGGTTTCTTTTACAGTAATATTCATAACAAACTAAATTTATATTTTAAAATAAAAACCTTGAAAATTGTGATACTCAGGAGACAGTCCACTGAATGTTTCTTTTATTTTCTTTAAAAGAACACTGGTTATCTACAGCCTGACTTCAACATGCAATACAATCAGGAACTCAAATATTCATGGAACTCCTGTACATAGAAGCAAGCACTTAAGATTGAAGACTCAAGTGCTTTAATATTATAAACAACATATTTAAGAATGTTTTCAATGGATAGCTTCATCATAGTTCATAACACGTAAGATTCATCTAAAGACAGCAAAGTCTGCATATACGGGTTTCATGGTTTATTTCATTTCTGCTTAAATCTTCAGTTTGAAGTTGCTCATCCCAGCAGTAAGCCCAGCACAGAAAGATTTTAAATTTATATATGTATAATGCATTTGCACTCTCAGCAAACTGCTGGTCAGCAGCTGGAGGCAAATCAAATATCCAGCAAGACACAAACTGTCTTAAATATTGGTTCTCAGGAATGAAAATCAGTTGCTCTCTGATGAGCAGGAAGTGTTACATTACAAATCCCCAGTAAACTGCAGGCCTGGGATTTGAGAGGACAAATCTTTATAATTTTGGACAGTCTGAGCAGTCAGATGATGGCTTCTTAAGGCTCAGAGAATCTTTGATTTTGCTTTGGTCAAAATTTATGAGTTTTTCTTTTTGGGCTGTATGGAAGAAGGAGTTATGGACTACTGCCTTGCCTATAGTTACTCAAGACTAATGGGCTACTTACCTATGAAAATAAGTGGGCAGAAAGAATACAAAGCCACAAGGAAAATGTTTTGATTAATTAATTTTACAGCATAGAATTTACATAGCTGTGGCAAACACAGTTTTTTTAGTTAGGTAGTGTCAAAAGCCTTACAGATGCTTCCTGATGGGAGGCAAAAACAATGCCAATACATGAAAACCTCAGCCTTTTAGTAAATCACAGAAGGGGAAAGTGGAAGAGATTTCTTAGGTTGTGAATTCAGACAATTGTGCCCCCTGATACACTTGCATGGTGCTACAGTCAACCCAGCTTTAACCCCCTTCCGCAGTGGGGCATCCATGAGTTTGTTTGTACCACCAACTAGTAGTTTCTACTATCATTAAATATTCTTGGGACAAAATTTGAAGTCCCTTCTTCCATAGGATCATTGATGCCTCTGTTGCCCAAAGAGTTGTGTAACATCACAAAAAGATACCTGCAAATTCCAGATGACCCCTACATGCTCCACCAAAATGTCACGCTGTAGGAGCTTTCCTGCTGTGAAAAACACAGTAGGATAACCATGGCAAATTTCAACAACACTCCAGCTAATCATTAAAAAAATGTTCCTGGAGACAACATGCTGCTGAGTGAGCAGAGCCTGTCTGAAATGAATCATGCACCTTCCAGGATGATGCAGATGAGATGACTTTGTTCCTAGTTATCTTAGTCACTGTAAGTACTGGAACAGATCCTTAACGCTTCCTTAGGGCTGCTGTTTTGTTAAATTTTTGTCATTTGCTTCCTTTCAGTAGCCAGGAGGGACAAACAACTGAAGATTATAAAGTTTCAGCTTCATTGAGCAAATTCTCAACTAGTTTCAACTACTGTTTTCATTAACAATGCTTTAGCTTTGTGGCTATTTGCTGTTCAAGGAACAGCAGTGTGAGAAGAAAATTGTTTTTAACTATGGGCATAGCTGAAAACCATTTAATACCTTTTGAAGCTTATGCAACAAAAGCCAGTATTTGAGCTGAAATTTTATTGGAGGAACACAGAGTTGACATTCTCTCCTAAAATAGGAAAAAATGCCAACAAAATCTGATTTAACCTCTTTCCAAAATAACGCTAAAATTATTTAGACTGCTTAGCACCTGCCTCTTCCATGCAGAATTCCTAAGAATTTATTTCCTTTTATAAAAGCTGAAAAAAAAATCCCCTTAAGCACGTGTTACACAATGCACATATATATTACAGAAAAGCTTCAAAGCATTTTCAATATATAATTTTCATAAACTTAAAAGCACCATAAGTTTAAAAGCATTTACAATTTCAAGAGAAAAACATAACTATTACATATACACCTTGCTTTGATATTTTACTAGAAAGGGCATGCAACCCATTGCTATTGTAAAATACTGTGGCCATATTGATGAAAAAATATTGTATATATATATACATTCTGTTGCTTTTGAAATTAGAAGAATGTCCTAGATACCATATCTTATCAGCATGGCAATGGCTGATCACAATACACCGCTGCAGTAATTCTTTTCACTGAAAGATCTCAAAGGTGTATTTGCAAAAAGACCTGCAAAATATAACCGTGATGTCTGTAAATATCAGAGAAAAAGTTGTGTATCTGAAGTGATCACATCTAAATATGCAACTCGTAGCAGTATGGGATGGTATGAAATACTGCCAGTCGTGGTCTGCATTTGTTTCTGGGAAAACATTATGCATATGTTCCCTTAGCCGCCAAAATCAGAAAACTACTACTGACAGGGCACAGGGTTTTCCGCATCGTCAGCTCTCTGAGCCATGTTTATTATAGGACTGCCACTATTTTATTCTTGCTGCTATGACCAGACAGTTCCCACACAGTCTAAATCAGGCAGAGCCCCAGCAGGCTCGGTGACTCAGGCTCAGGTTTGCCCAGTTTAAATGTAGGTGCCTAAATGATGCTCAGAAGCTATAGGGACAGTTGGCCCAGATTCCCTCTGTGCTAGTCAATAAAAAGACAAGTACTTTCTGGAAGGCAAGTCGTCTAAAATCTAAGAAGGCCTTTCTGAGTGAGTGACTGACCATAAGCTTTTGAATCTGGAGTTCAGACAGACAAGCTTTATTCAACATTTGTTAATGTTGTTCAAAGAGCTGACAGAGATCAGCGAGTTATGCAAAGTAAAATGAACAACGAAATTACATTCTCAGACTGCATTTATGTATCGCTTTCAAGGATCAGCCTATTCCAAACATGTGAGCCATCAACAACTGGACCTGAATCCCAGCGTCTTGATTCTTGGGATGTAAAATTTAATCAAAGGAACGTGTTTTTAAAAAACCCTGCCATCCTAACAATAAAAAGGCATACGTTGAAAAGAAAATCCAGGTTAAATAAACATGGACAATATATTTCCATTATGTGAACACACTGAGTTTGAAACAAAGCAAACTCAAACATTTTTAAAAAGCCAAAAGCGTTCTCTACTGAGAAGGTAATTTGGGATTTTCACAACGTTAAAAACACACAGACATCTGAGCTGCAAAGTTTACTGCAACTGACTGTGCCATTGACTTCTTATTTATTTGAGAAATGAGGAATGTCTGACTGATAACAGAATGAAAACAGTTTTAGCTGAGAACCCATGGCATACATAGGACTATCCAGAAAAAAGGGGAGACAGAGGCATAGTCCTTCATCAGGGTTAAATGACTTACCATGCTGAAGAATTCAAATAAATTTTTTTTCTTCTCAAAAAGATAACATGAAACGTGCTTGGACTCAGCTTCCCAATTAACAGAAAGCACTTTGCAACTAAGTAACTCCTGTTATCATTTATCTTCATTTTCCTAGTGCATCTTCTAATAAAAAACCCTACCAAAATCCCTATAAAAATTTATAAAGTTAAAAATTTGCTTTCAATATTGCTCTTATTCTACAAGCTAGCTTTTCCAAATTCAGTGAGTTTGTTTTTTCATCATAAAGTACATTTACTAGCTCTGTGGTTAGCTGTTATAGATTTTTCCAGGAAGTTAGCAAAGTCTCATAAAATACTGAGGCTTATAAGACTTTACCTTGATATTAAAATGACCTTTTTAACAAAGCATCAGGATATGTCTCCTTATACTAAAATATGTTATATTTTGATTATGATTAATGTGATCCCTGAATGTAAGAATTTTGGCTCCAAGGAATAGATAAGGCAGACTAAAAAAAGACTTTAAACTGAAGATTCACTTATTCACACCTAGAATGTGCTTCCAATGGCATGCCTACTAGAAACACGGTAAAAAAAGGACCTAGATATAAATGATGTGGGAAAAACTGAGATTTATGTCTCAAATTTTTCAACTGAAACCTGTCTTTACAAGCCAAGAGCTGATGTCCTGAACTGAAACACATATTAGGTGAATGAATCACCTAATCATGACCATCTTAAATGTTCATCATATGAGGAGCTCTCTGAATTGATACATTCATAATAAAACTGGCTAATGGTTCTCTATCTATACATGTGATTACAGTAGTGTTGTTGTAGTCACAATGGCTTAAAGATATAAGTAAGGCAAAGAAAAACGTTATCTTTCTTACTTGCAATACCAGGAGATTGGATTTTTTGACATAGGAGGAGTCTGTCGATCATACAAAGTAATTTCTTTCTATATTTCAGTTTTACTGCTGAAGTAAGCAGACAGATTAGACACAGCACAGTGACTAAAAGACTAAGGTATATGTATACCAGCAGTTGGTAGCCTTCAACAGAAATATTTTTAATCAGAGATATCTTATAAGGAGTAAAATTAATTTTTCTTTAATTTTCACTGATGACTAGCAGATTCCTCCTAGAAACAATACACTCCTTATTTTATTTCCCCCATATATTAACACTAGTATTAATAAAGCCTGCAACAATCACAGGATCAATTACTAGAAGAAAGGCAAACTGGTAGTTTTGGTCAGCTTCCACTTAGATTGGGGCTACACCTATTTTTATTACCAAGAGTTAAAAAGAAACCTGAGAAAAACTCATGTTTTCAGCTGCATATGCAGTAAAGCTATGACCTGGAGCGAGTGTTTCTTTTAACATCTATAGCATTTGCACTTCTAAGTTAAAAAAGTCTTTTGGACAGGAGGTAAAGACAAAAGCTGTTATCTACACACCACCACATATTCTTTTAATAACATATAGTATTTTCTTTCACAAAATTGTGCTCCTGAATAAGTAATCTCTGTAAGCTGTGGTATGGGAATACTGTAACTTGCAGAGATGAGCCCCAGGACCCACTTAAAAGCTGCCTTTGAAATAGTAATACGAGACTCTTTTTCCTAACCATGACTATAACTTGAATCTGCTTTTAGCCCTCAAAGTTATGATCGTCAGATGGTAACACGATGTTAGCAGGATAGTATTTGGGGCCTAATGTGATGAGCTCACCAGGTTCCTTTATCAGTGAATCTAAGATTACCTGCAGGTTGTCTAAGATGATACGGAGTGACTGAACTTGACGTTGGACTGCTCCAGAGAACCTCTCGTAAGTTGATGCATCGTATTCACTCATCTGAATCTCTTTCAATCTAGAGAAAAGAACAGGGAGCTAAGAACAGTTTAGGAAGCAAGCATGTCATCCATTTATGTATGTAAATTACAAGTTTAATTACTTGATAACAGGAAATTCAGACTGTAAGAACCACACACAAGAAACAAATCAAAGAAGTGGCAGGCGCTTTTGTGAATTTTTGACAAGGCAGGTGACACCAGTGTCCACAGGGATTGCATCACATTAAAACTTATTAAAGTTACTAATCCTTTTCCTCTCTCCTAATCTGCTTTAATGTTTGGGAAGTAAACCAGATGTTCTGAAAACTGTGATCAAATTCTAAAGGTTTTACTGGCTCAGGTGTTGCTATGGGTACATAAAAGGATCATGAGTGTCTATTCATTACTTCACCGTCGGAGTATTTTAAACATAGAATCATAGAATCATTTCGGTTGGAAAAGACCTTCAAGATCATCAAGTCCAACCATTAACCATGCCCCCTAAACCATGCCCTGGAGTACCCTATCCACTCGCTTTTTGAATACCTCCAGGGATGGTGACTCAACCACTTCCCTGGGCAGCCCATTCCAATGTTTGACAACCCTCTCAGTAAAAAAATTTTTCCTAATATCTAACCTAAATCTCCCTTGCCTCAACTTGAGGCCATTTCCTCTTGTCCTATCTCCAGACACCTGACAGAAGAGACCAACACCCTCCTCACTACAACCCCCTTTCAGGTAGTTGTAGAGAGCAATAAGGTCTCCCCTCAGCCTCCTCTTTTCTAGACTGAACAACCCCAGATCCCTCAGCCGCTCCTCATAAGACTTGTGCTCAAGGCCCCTCACCAACTTGGTTGCCCTTCTCTGGACACGCTCAAGCAGCTCAATGTCTTTCCTGTAGTGAGGGGCCCAAAACTGAACACAGTACTCAAGGTGCGGCCTCACCAGTGCCGAGTACAGGGGAACAACCACCTCCCTGTTCCTGCTGGCCACACTGTTCCTGATACAGGCTAGGATGCGATTGGCCTTCTTGGCCACCTGGGCACACTGCTGGCTCATATTCAGCCGGCTGTCAACCAGCACGCCCAGGTCTTTCTCTGCCGGGCAGCTTTCCAGCCACTCTTCCCCAAGCCTGTAGCACTGCATGGGGTTGCCGTGACCGAAGTGCAGGACCCGGCACTTGGCCGTGTTAAACTTCATACAATTGGCCTCACCCCATTGATCCAGCCTGTCCAGATCTCTTTGTAGAGCCTCCCCACCCTCAAGCAGATCGACCCTGCCTCCCAACTTGGTGTCGTCTGCAAACTTGCTGAGGGTGCACTCAATCCCCTCATCCAAATCATCAATAAAGATATTAAACAGAACAGGGCCCAACATCGAGCCCTGGGGAACACCACTCGTGACCCGCCGCCAGCTGGATTTCACCCCATTCACCACGACCCTCTGGGCTCGGCCATCCAGCCAGTTTTTCACCCAGTGAATAGTGCACTTATCCAGGCCACAAGATGCCAGCTTCTCCAGGAGTATGCCATGAGAGACAGTATCAAAGGCCTTGCTGAAGTCTAGGAAAATAACATCGACAGCCTTTCCCTCATCCACTAGGCGGGTCACCCGGTCATAGAAGGAGATCAGGTTGGTCAAGCAGGACGTGCCTTTCATAAACCCATGCTGACTGGGCCTGATCCCCCTCTTATCCTGGAGCTGCCGTGTGAGTGCTCTCAAGACAAACCGTTCCATAATCTTTCCCGGTACCGAGGTCAGGCTGACAGGCCTGTAGTTCCCCGGATCCTCCCTCTGACCCTTTTTATAAATGGGAGTCACATTGGCAAGCCTCCAGTCCTCTGGGACCTCCCCTGTTGACCAGGAACGCTGATAGATGATGGAGAGTGGCTTGGCAAGGACCTCAGCCAGTTCCCTCAGTACTCTTGGATGGATCCCATCAGGTCCCATAGATTTGTGAGTGTCCAGATGGCGTAACAGGTCCCTAACTAATTCCTCCTGGATTAAGGGGGGTATGTTATGCTCTTCATCCTTACCTTCCAGCTCATGAGGTGGAGTACCCTGAGGATGACTGGACTCACTATTAAAGACTGAGGCAAAGAAGGCATTAAGTACCTCGGCCTTTTCCTCATCACTGGTTGCTACGTTCCCTTCTGTATCCATTAAAGGATAGATATTCTCCTTGGGATTCTTTTTACTGTTAACATATTTGTAAAAACATTTTTTGTTGTCCCTTACACTAGTGGCCAGATTTAGTTCCAGCTGAGCTTTCGCCTTTCTAATTTTCTCTCTGTATGATCTAACAAGATCCCTGTACTCCTCCCAAGTTGCCCGCCCTTTCCTCCAGAGATGATAAACTCTCCTTTTTTTCTTAAGTCCTAGCAAAAGCTCCCCATTCAGCCAGGCCGGTCGTTTTTCTCGGCGGTTTGACTTGGGGCACATGGGAATAGCCTGGTCCTGAGCCATTAAGATTTCCTTTTTAAAGAATGTCCATCCCTCCTGGACCCCTTTGCCCTTCAGGACCGTCTCCCAAGGGACTCTCTCAACCAGTGCCTTGAAGAGGCCAAAGTTAGCCCTCCGGAAGTCCATAGTGGTGGTTTTGCTGACCACCTTCTTTGCCTCACCAAGAATTGAAAATTCTACCATTTCATGGTCACTAAGCCCAAGACGGCCTCCAACCATCACACCTCCCACCAGTCCTTCCCTGTTCGTAAACAACAGGTCTAGCAAGGCTCCTCCCCTGGTTGGCTCACCCACCAGCTGTGTCAAGAAGTTATCTTCCACACACTCCAGGAACCTCCTAGATTGTTTACTCACTGCTGTGTTGTATTTCCAGCAGATGTCTGGAAAGTTAAAGTCCCCCACAAGGACAAGGGCACACGATTCTGAGACTACTGCCAGCCGCTTGTAGAATGATTCATCCGTCTCTTCAACCTGGTCAGGCGGTCTATAACAGACTCCCAGCACAATATCTGTCTTATTGGCTTTCCCTCTCATCCTCACCCATAAGCACTCCACCTTGTCATCAGAATCGTGTAGCTCTGAACAGTCAAAACATTCCCTAACATAGAGAGCCACCCCACCACCTCTTCTACCTTGCCTGTCCCTTCTGAAGAGCTTGTAGCCATCCATTGCAGCACTCCAGTCATGGGAGTCATCCCACCATGTTTCCGTGATGGCGACTAAGTCATATCTATCCTGCTGCACAATGGCTTCCAGCTCCTCCTGTTTATTGCCCATGCTGCGTGCGTTGGCGTAGATGCATTTGAGCTGGGTCATCGAATCCACCCCTAACATCGGCATGCTGCTCCCAGGCTCATCTCTGGTGCACCTAGTTTTATCCCTTGCCCCCTTCGAACCTAGTTTAAAGCCCTTTCTATGAGCCCTGCCATCTCATGAGCAAGGATTCTCTTACCCCTATGAGACAGCTGGACACCATCTGTCGCTAGCAAGCCCGGTGCTGTGTAAGTCTCCCCATGATCAAAAAACCCAAAATTCCACCGATGGCACCAGCCTCTGAGCCACGTATTGACCAGGTGTGTTTTCCTGTTCCTTTCAGTGTATTTCCCTGCCACTGAAGGGATTGAGGAAAACACTACCTGTGCTCCCGATCTTTCTACTAATCGTCCCAGTGCCCTGAAATCCCTTTTGATTGCCTTTGGATTCCTCTCTGCAATCTCATCACTGCCAACCTGCACAACTAGCAATGGGTAATAATCAGAGGTCCGAACCAGACCAGGGAGTTTCCTGGTAATGTCTTTTACCCGGGCCCCAGGGAGGCAGCAGACTTCCCTGTGGGATGGGTCAGGTCTGCATATCGGGCCCTCTGTCCCCCTTAAGAGGGAGTCGCCTACAACAATTACCCTCCTTTTGCTTTTTTCTGAGGATGTGAGAATGCGTGGGGATGCCCGACTGGGCTTAGGCACCTCCCTAGATAGGGCTTCATCTACACCCTGATCTTCACTGGCCTGGTCCTCAAGTTCCAGAGCCCCATACCTGTTGCGTAGGGGCAACCGGGAAGGTGAGGGAGACCGGGAGGGGATTTGCCTGCCTCCCCGAGCAGGGACCTGTATCCATTCCCCTCCATCTCTTAGGTCCCCTCCTGCCTGGTGGCAGGAGGGCAGGGGAACCTCCGCTTCTTGCGGAGCCTCCATCTGCTGCCCCTGCCTCAGGGATGGTAGGGTGCGGGCCCACCAATCTATCTCCCTCTCACACTCCCTGATACTCCTCAACCTTTCCACTTCCTCCTTCAGCTCTACCACCAGGCTGAGCAAATCACTCACCTGGTCACACCTCACACAAGAGGTGTCCCCGCTGACCTCCATCATTTCTGATAGACTCAGGCACTCCCTGCAGCCAGAGACCTGGACAGCTGCATGTTTACGTGGGACCTCTATCTGCGTTGCCATATTTTTCCTAACAATGGCTTTCCCCCGAGTGGCAACCATACCTGGGTCTCCCTCTGGGCCGACACCCACCACTTGAGCAGCCTGCTCGAGCTGGGAAGAGTTGGGGGCTGCGCCCTGCCGGCACGCCCTGCCTGCGCAAACTGCCGCGCCACGCCCTTTCTGACGCGCCACGCCCTGTTTGCCCGTCCTGGTCGCCGGCGCTCCTGGTCGCCGGCGCTCCTCAGGGCCGTTCAAATCTCCCGCGGTTGCCCCTGGCAACGCCCACGCCGCGTCAGCCTCTCCCGCGAGAGCCGCCGGCTCCGGCCGGGTCCCTCTGCCCTTCCCCGGCGCTCCCGGGCCTCGGGAACCTCCCTGTCCGCCTCAATCTAGCGCTTAGCCGCCGACTTACCGTCGCCTCTGCTGGCCTCAATCCATGCTTTAACACAAAGGTTAAGTAAAGACACACTATAAAATCTGTCCTTGAAGACCTACAGCTAGTAACTCTATCTCAAATACCTGTCTTTGTGCTTCATAAAATGATGAAACCTTGAAACAAAGACATTTTAAATGAACTTTAACAAAAATGTGCTCCCCCCCAAAAATGAGTCATGTCACTGAACACTATCCTGTCCAGAGGCCTAACAGAGAGCACAACATCTGCACCATAAAAACAGATATATGCTTTTTCTGTAAGTTAAGATGTGCCCACTTAAAGTTCAGTATCATTCTTCTGAACATCGTAGCTAAGCAGACACTCTTAAACTGGTGAAACTCACAATTGGAATGTCATTACAGAGGTCTAACGGTGAAGAATGAGCTAGGGGACATCTGGATATGCTGGGAGTCTTCACCGTTCGATATTTTCCATGACCCAGCATCATGTAGCGAGGCAGCAATTGTGTCTGCCCACCCTACCATCCAGCACGTGGCTGGGTTCAGTCCTGAGCTAAAACATACTGGCCTATCTGTGCACAGCTCATTTCAAACAAGCACTTCATAACAGCATAACCTCACTCATACTGTTTTGAAAAATATTGATTTAAAAAAATGAACTATAAATGGATAGTAAAGTATGTATAGGTTAGTTATATTTCTAATGACAGGTTTTTTAATACCATCACAAGTTACTTGCCTGGAACACACAGTATACATGAGAACTGCTGTATAGACTAGCCCTTTAATGATAACATTAAAATCAGACACCAAATCTTTGTTGTCATTAGTATGACTATGTCTTTTTCTACTTTGAATTTTGCATAGACATAGTCATTATAGCCAACTATTATTCATTAGAGGCAGGAAAAGGCAACTTTCAGTGCTGTACACTTTATTTCACGGATCCTGCCAATGGAGTTCAGTATCTTCACATCAATGAAGAAAACATTTTGTTTCAAACAAAAAACGCCTCATGTGCAGTTTTACTTTGTTAGACTCTACATCAATCCACAGTGAAAGCTAATTCAGAAAAACACCACGAAAAATACTGCATCTATCCAAGAGCAGTTGCTAACTTCATTCTAGTGAAACAGGGCAATTTAAAATGTTTTCCACTAGAAGTACTATCTAGCCAGGAAAGCAATCAATAGCTTTCATATTAAAATTCTCCCTTCCAGATAATCATGTATAAACAAAGCAGTGAAATCTGCAGTTCCCGTTATTTTTTTTCTTCAGCCTGAGGACTCCAACCTCTCTATTCTTAACTTTTATCTGTTAGTTCCCACAACTATCCAAGAGGTACAGAATAATAATCCAAGTGAAATGTGGCTTCAGAATTTACAGCTGGTACCTGCCAGCTCACTGGTTTTAGCAGGACACGAACTGTTATCTCATGTACGGATGCTCAGATTTTACAGGACACAGCTGCAGTTTCCACAACATGTAGCAGTATCCAGGAATTTCCCCTTGCATGAATTTTGTAAATCACCATACAGGCGGGTAGAAAGTCATCAAAGCATGCCATGTGTGTAGATGTGCATATGCACAAAGAGATGTGCAGTATCCAAGACCATACATATCGATTGTTTCTATTATGAAGCAACTGATAAGCAATTTTGAAGAATGGGGATGGAGAAAGGGTTAAAAGTAGTCCTCCCCACCTGTCCCCCCATAAAGCACCAGGAAAAAAGACAAAACAAGCTCTGCCTTCCCCCTGAAAACAAAACCTTAAGTGACCATTTTTAATTTAAATTTCTGTACATTGCTTGCGTAAATTAGATCACTATTAAAAGGCGTTTTTCTTTGCAGGCTCTTTTCCTGTGAAGCACTGATATAATCTATACATTTTCCTTGTCTTTATTAATCACCAATGCTCTAATGGCAATGTTAAATGCCCCAGGTAATTTAGTAATAAAACCATGATTAAAAGAGAAACTTGACCTGAACGCAACAGATAAATTGGTGGGTTTAAATAAAGTGATTCATGTACAGTGTGTGCTCTATCGTTAACAGCCTAATTATTTATATATCAGCCGAAGCAAATGGCAATCTCACCTGCTCCTCACAACACCCAGATTTGCCTCCCATTGGGTATCACTTCATTAATAGCAAGAAAATGTGAGCTGATTAAGCTGCTTCTAAATTTATTTGCTCCAATGTTTTAATCTGTCTAGTACGCTCTGCTTTTAGACAGATACTCACACTGCACTATGTCCTGGACTGAAACGTAGAACTCATTTGGAATGACTGTCAATGCATGTTGCTTTTTTTAATGCAAAGTACCAGAGGTTGACTTGAGAGATCAGTCAGTGGAAGAAATCTGAATATCTGTGCACAGTCTGGGAAACAGCTAGTTAGTAACCATGCATTACACTAATGCTGGGAAGATCTGTGGTTCGTGTAAAAGTGTCTGCTGAGGTTTAATAGTTCAAATTATCTCACCATTTGGCTACAGATCTTTCCAACAGAAGCAATTTGCTCGTAATGGTCCATTTTGAAAGACATTTGTTAGGTGAAGGTTTCCAAACAATGTACAATCTGGATTCATCATAATTCAAAGAAATTTTCATACGGTAGATCCCTTTTTAAAAAAGATAAATATTCACATCAGTCTCCTGATCCACCTAGCTATGTTTTACTCTACCAAATCACAGTCATTTTAACAGTGTGGCTTAATTCAAGAAAACATTCTAAACATCTTGTCCAGAACGGTTAAACACATGCTGGTAAGCTCTGTTAAATGATAACGAACAGGGTAAGGTAGTTGATAAATGCAGTTAAAAAAGAAAATTCTTTTTTAGCCATCTTTTTCAAATTCTTCTGGGAAATGGAAGGGAAAATAAAGACTTTCACATTACCTCTGTTTAAAGGCCTTTTCACCCATCTCTCGAGCAGCTCTCTTAACTTCCTCAGGAACAGCATCCTTTTCAGCTTGAGATATTTGGTAAACCCTGTGGCCAGCATCCAGTCGATACGGCCCACCTTTGCCACCTAACCCAGCAGTGTCTCTCCCACCTAACACAGTTGAGATAAAAAATAATTAAGAATATGCATTTGATAATAAATAAGAACACATTTCCTTTAAAGCTTCCATTGTCATATCTACAGATGTTCCAAATATATTGCCAATTGCCAATGGTTTTCAAAACCAAACAGCTATCATGGTAAAAAAGAACTCCAATGGAATACTTGTGTTTATAGTCCCTTGAGACCAGATTCATAATGGTTTCCACCTTGTACAAAGGGGATTATAGATCATATAAGTCTTGTATATCTCCTCAAAGCTCCTGGTCCTTAAAGCCATTCATTCAGACTCTGTCTTCTCCCTAGAATTTGTTGGTTTACACTGTTCCCAAACCACTTTACCTAGTGATCACTATCACGCCCTTTAAGAATTAGGAGACACTTTGCCTATTCTGCGTGCCTCTTCCCTACACTACCGAAATTGCTGCAGCTACAGAGACATCTAAGAGAATGGCAATGGTTTCTATGGCTGCAAGCTTCTGGTTCTCTATATATGGCCAATAAAAAGAAACAACAACAAAATGTAATTGAAGTAGAGATCTGCTATATACAGTTTAAGTTAGACACTGCAAATACTTCTTTTCACTGGCAATAAAGCAACCCTGTACTGGGTAAAATAGCTCTAAGCGGAGGGTGGCCTTGTATAAATCCATTTCTGACTGGCACAGCATCTCCCTTAGATATCCGTCAATGATGCATTAAAAAAAGGAATGAAAAACCTGTTCCACCAGCCCAAGTATTTCCACCAACGTGCGGCATGTTGTCTGGATCCACTTTTCCATGTTTGGGGGAACTGACATCCAAACCACTGTCCCTCTGAATGGTTATCTGTAAAATAAAAAATAGAGTCGTAAATCTCTCTTATAGCAAGGAAAGCTACTCTAACAACCTAATAATAACATACTAGGTCTGCTGAAGAGCTGTAGGGCCAGCATTAATTCAACAAATGCAACATCCCACCTGATGAGGACAACAGCATAAAGCAGAGTAAAACAGAGCTCCTGAGTGGCACGTTAGACCCGCACCAGAGCCAAGACTACTGCCACGTCCGAACCACTCAGTGCGTTCCAATCTTATCCACACTAGAAAACCGCTTAGTGATAATCGCCAACATAATTCAAAATCCCCCTGTCACCAGGATCATCTGCAGTTTGAACGCTTCTCGTAGTATTGGCAACACCTGGCTGTACGTCCATTCACAAATTTCACGCACACCCAACGACAGCTCTGCGTTCCTTTGGGCGGATTGATCTTCTTTTCACAAACAGGGACTGAAGAAACGACATGCTCTTCTTTGAGATTCGTCAAAGGTAAATGGCTAGTTCAAATGACACGCTCACGTAATCCTTCATTTCCCTGCCGTGACCACAAAAGTCTACACTGGTGGGTTTTCGACACCTGCCTGCTGACTGCACTTTCCCCAACGGTTCGTTGTGGCGCTGAACACCCAACAGCTGTCAGATGGTCGGGGCTGAGTCACTTCAGGCTGGGGCTGGATTTAAGTGGGTGACTGAAGGTAAAAAATACTCCTTCCCATTCCCAACTCTGAGTCATGTAGTGAATCAATGATTCATGTGTAAACTGCTCGGCAGTTACTGATCTTCTATAATTTAATGCCACCTTATTTTTTTTATGAAACTTAATGAGAGATGTAAAATTGATGTCTTTAACCTCTACAAATTAACTTTCTTCTCACCTACCATAATACATTTAATTCTCTGATGAATTTATATGCCCCAATAACCACAATTTATTGCTTCTCGGAAGTTCACTGGCATTATCAGGGTTTCCACTGGGACTGTAGAGCAGTTTAATCCTTGAATTCACTGTCTTGCAGACTCAACTTCCTGCCGACATGAATTCCATACATGTTTTTGAACTGAAAACATGTGCTCTAACAACAGTGTCTTGGCAGCTATTCAAAACATCTTTTTAATTCTCTTTATAGATTTTAAATTAATTCAAAGACGTACAATGCATCCTCTGTGAACCATGTCATTAGTGTAAAATCAAGATCTAATCTGATAAATTACATTAATTTAACATTTGTATAGGAAGAAAGACACTTAACCACAACAGCATGTTACCCTTAGGGTTATACGCTGTTTTGTTTTAAGATATTTCCTCCAAAACAAACAGTTCTTTTTTGCATAACTGGTAGATTTCAAAACTATCAACCAGAAACACAGGTCAACAAAAATCGCTGAACTTAGTTTAAAATAAAAACATAAAAGCAAAACAGTAGTGTCAGCCTCATGAATCAAACCAAAATATTACTTTGTAAAAAGAAACAATAAAATGATGGAAAATTTTTCACATGTTCATCCTTCTGGGTTCTTCATAGGAAAATACTCAAAATTCTGCAAAAGGAAGGTCTGTGAGGCAAACATAACCATAATCTGTGATGCAAATGCCATATTCTATTTTTGTCAAGTTTTTCCATTAAAAAAAATTCACTAAATACTTTGAAATACAAGCATTGTCTAATCTTTAAGTGAAAAGCTCTGTAAGCAAAAGAGCTTTGTTGCTCACATATATATTTCTCACATATAGTAAGTTGTTCACAAATAATATTTCTAGTACATATGCACTAGGCAAGTTTCTAATATAAATCTATTTTACAAGAGCATTTATCTGATTAAAGCAGGTATTCATAACTTTGAAACAGCATGTGGTTAACAGAAAATTTTTTATTTTATAATGATTTGTGACTTTTGGGGGTTTTTGTTCTTAAAAAGACAGCAGAACATCCAACATTTGATTTCTATTAAAACTTTGAAAAAAATTGCTGGAAAGAGAAAAAGAGACAAGCGGTACAATCTATCATAGCTTAAGAATGTGACCTCCTTACTAATTTTTTTATTTATAGTTAATAAATATAAAAATAAAATAAAGTTAATTAATAGTTAGTGGTTGAGTCACCATCCCTGGAGGTATTCAAAAAGCGAGTGGAGAGGGTACTCCAGGGCATGGTTTAGGGGGCATGGTTAATGGTTGGACTGGATGATCTTGAAGGTCTTTTCCAACCGAAATGATTCTATGATTCTATGATTCTATGAATAGGTAATTGGGTAAAATAATTGAAAATTTAAGGACGCTAGAATGGAACACCACCAGCAGATGTGTAAATGTCATGCCAGTGAATTGCAGCAGTTTCATTCAGTTACTTGTGTTTTTAAGTAACATCTATGCACACAAAAGGTAGTAGAATTTTGCTACCTCTGAATACTTTAACAACCAATTTTTATTAGCACTGGTTTGCTGGGGTAATTGTTTTTTAAATTTACCATACACTTCGAAACTGCGTTAAATTAGCACACTGTAGAACCCTTTGAAGAGAATCTTCTGGATGTACTTTCCTGGTTTTTCTTTGAGCTCTTAGATAATTCTATTAGTGACTTATCAGGCTGTTCTCCTTCCCATTCCTGTCTCCATGGAAGTGTTTCAAAGCAATTTTACAACTACCAACTTCTCTCTGCTCTAAAGGTGCCTCCATAAAGTAGAAGTTAGACTAGCAAATATCTACATTAGAATTGAAGATATATTTTAGAAAGAAGTAAACAGTAAATCACTGAGTCTGGACGTGAAATCAGAGGAACGATGAGGAAAAAAACTGAAGAGAAAAATTTTTGGACAATGACACATTCTTCAGCATGACAGATAAAAAGAGATGGAAGAGCCATAGATAAGTCATCCCTCTGAGGGCTGGAGGAATTCTTGACATTAGAAACTATCGGAAAGGTAGATTTAAGGGGGAGAATCCAAAACTGGATGTATAATGAACCCAACAAACTGAAAGACAGTCAGTGGGAAAAATCTAGTTTGTCTGGAGTGAGAAGGAAGACAAGAAAAACAAGTACTGAAAGTAGAGAAAAAGCTCAAACAAATCTAAGAAATCCACAGTAACTTTTCCAAGCCTGTCCGATTGGAATTTCTAATCCTATTGAGATGTCTTTTACTGTTGTGATGGATATTATCCAAATATACAAATAATTTCCTTGCTCAAAAGTTAATCTGTCCCCTCCTGAATACTTTCTATTTGGATCTACAGCAAGACTTCTATCGAACTGGTTTCTTTTGGTGAGAGTTTTGACTAAGCGTCTCTTTTGGAGAGAAATCTCTGCTCTTTCTAGCTATACATACACTGAAAGGCGCTATTCATTACTGTATTGTTGTGAAGATTTCATACTGCTTGGTGTGCATATCACAGCTTTGTAAAACAACAGACGAATTCAGTTTAGTAGCCTTGAGTTTCAGCTATGAGGTATGGGTCAGAGTGGAATAGCTAGAAAAACTGTGAAATTTTCCTTCTGAGACCTCCTTTTGATTTTCAAAATAACCACTATTTCCAAAACACTCACAGCACACATGTTTCAATTGTGCATTATCTAAACTTGTTTATACATATTGGTGATTTATGATCAGACCATGAAAGAATTTTTCCACTGCCTGTTTGGGCAGGTTCTTCTTCAAAGTCTTCGCCACACGAGAAGCACAACTGCCATCCTCTCCTGGGATACATGTGATTCTTATTTTATTCTCTATAGAGTCCAAATTCTCAGTAATCAATGATCTTAGTCCCTGGCTTAAAATCTTTTTGTTGTCTTCTTTTCTTTGAGTGTATTATATTCTCAGGCACTTACACCAATGGATAACGGGTACATTCAAAAGGACTTTGTGGATGGAGGCTCTGCAGGTCTTCCAAAGTCAATGAAGCAAACAAGCAAAAATTTTATGCGAGAAGAATATGAAGACTGCAGGTCAGAAAGGCGCTAAAGGAATGTGCTTTTCTGAAGGGGTAATGGTATGAAAGAAATGCTTGAGAAAAAAGGAAATGAAGAAACAACAGCAAAAGCCATGACATGTTAATGTTTTGACTTCATTTTCTGGTCCTGCCTCTTACACATCCATTTACTCCAGACAGCAAGGGCAGGCAGGCGGGAATAGAACTGAACACTCATTTTATATTCAATGAGAGATACACAGTATCTGAACAACTCACCCTATATCGGTTCCTTCTGAGATATATGAATGGATGCCAAAACGGTTTTACAGGGCTACGCTTCATTTTTTTTCTGACAACACTGGGATTCTAAGAGCGAACTGAATAAGGGAAACTGATACAAACACATTCAGTTCGGAAACCAAGTGATCTTATCATCCTTCATATAGTAATGTAAAGAAGATAAAAAGGCTCAGAGAAGCCAGTTACGTGATTTAATGCACTCAACAGCACAATGAAACCAGGTGTTTCACATCTGTGTCATATTTATGCCAAACAGCTATTAAATGCATACCAATCTGTACTAGGGGCCACTCTGAAGATGACTCAAAGGCTGGCAGTTTTGTCTAGACTTCAGCTGCTCAGGGAAACTAGGGAACTTTATATCGTGCATTAACCAAATCTTAACCATGTTTGGAAGTGGATCTAGAACCACATTCATGCCACTTAGGTGAATGTGGGATTGAATTTCTGGGCTCAAATCTCAGGCTGTATGAGTAACACTGACCAAAAGCTTTATCAAATTTAGCTTCAGCTGATTTCGTGCAAGTAAGCTAAACAATATTTTAGAACCCAGTAATCTTAATCATACATTGCAATGAAACTGAGAAGAAAAAATGTCTTTAAAAAGAAGCTTCACACCTCAAAGGCAGCTCCAAGTAGCCCATCTGTGCATTTCCATATCTTAACAAGTGCTGGCTACCCTCAATTTGCTTGTGCCAAGCAAATAAATGTAATGAAAGAAACAACAGCCACTCTTCGGCATGTCACATTTATATGTCTGATGGCAATAAATTCACTAAATTGGCTGACTTTTTGTGAGATGCTTTTAAAGAACTATTCAAAGTACATCTAGACTGAATATATATTAATTTCTCTGTTATTAACAGGCTTATAATAGTATCCAATTTAATCAGCAAAAGACACTTAGCAAAGTCAACTCAAATGAACAGTTCAGTATATCTATCATTCAATCATTCACGTTTCAGAGTATCCACAACCTTCAACACTGCCATCTTTTCAACCATGCATTTTAAGCCCGTACATCAGCTCCTTGTTGTTCAAGTCTCTTACAATAAAGACTGAAATTCCAGGAGTTGATCTTCACTGCAGAGACAGGGAAAGAGAGAGGGAATCTCATCTCTTCCTGTATTTTCCCACTTGAAATTCTCTTTATTCCTGGGAGTTTCATGCAGGAGATACAACCAATGACTCTCACTGTCTTAGGTGCCCATACCTCCATTACAGTCTTGTAAAAAGCTGACTCTCTAAAACAAGAGGCAGAACGTACTTAGACTTAACCGCTGGCAGAAAAAAGACTCATGGTTACAAGTTAGGAAATATCTTTTAGACTTTGTAAGCAGAAGTCAGATAAGTTTGAAAATATTTCTAGCTTTGAACAGAAAAGCAGTAAATAAGCGATGGCTTTCAGTAAGATGTGAAGGACTTTTTTCCTTGATTGATTTAGATTGATTTTTCGGTCGTAGATATTCGTGTCACTCTACCCTGTACACGACAGGTTTCTGTTCAACACAGCAAGCTGGCTAGAGAGTAGATGGTCTTTTAATTCAGCAGCTCACTTTTGTATTCTGATTTGGTTAACTTCATTAAAATTCCTGAAAGGCGCAAGATGTGTCACTGCCTCCCATTCAGGAGTGTTTGCCAGAAAAGCTCCTTTGCGGTGCTCACAGCAACAAAAGCTAGTTTCTGCTTGAGGACTGGCAAGGAAACTCTGGTTTCTGATGGGGGCGAGCTGCCCCACGCACAGGGGAACAGACCTTTCCCTTCATAGTTTTAATACATTTGGCCCTGCCAGGACTAACTCATATCGAGTCCTTTTATGCAAAACACAATGCTTATTTTAATACTCCGGATACAACTTGAAAAGGGGGAAAAAACTAGAAAAAACCCCTCTATCCAAGCTAAGATCCTACAGGTGTAAAGGGATGCAATTTGTACTTTAAAAAATGGACTATATTTCCATTGCCCAAACCTCCCCAAATCCAATTTTCCTTATCCTTTCAGGTATGTTCAAACAGAGCTGGCCATTCCTCATAGGATTTTACACCTTCATAACAGAAATAGATGGAATTCCTCCTTGCTGTGTGCGGCGACAAACAAGTAACCAACCTTTCTACTAAGCCTTTTAAGCATTCTTTGGAGCATTCCACATACAACACATTTACTAAAACTGAAACCGGCATGATTTCGCATATGACAACTTAATAAACACACACAAATGGGCAAAACATCATTTTACAAACTACAAGCAAACAGGGTCACAGCTGCAGTACTTACAGCTGTACAGAATATTTATGTAGGAAGACTTTTTAAAAAGAAAAAAGCTAAAGTGCCCAAACAATAACTCTTTTCACAAGCACTTATTCTAGTATTTGTAATAGTATTGCATTACTGGGTGTTTCTTACTGTTGATCAGAAAGATTTGAGGTGGAATACAGTTCACGTCATTTAGGTGCTTAGTTTAATGTAAATTAAGGAGGTGTGCAGTAGATTAATTAGTTGCATAATTAGACAGTCCTGGAAAGTAGGCAGATGTAGGCAGGATCTAGGCTGGGAAGATCCCATTCTTCATTTACTCTTTTTAGCATAAAGGGAAGAACCCTGCTCAGATGCAAACTGGAAGATATCTGCTCTTATCCTAACATACTTGGGACACGGAGGGAAAGAATTAATCTGCTATTTTGCCTTTTCATTAATATACAATATATTAAACAGGGCAGTTTATAGCCAATGAAGAATATGTGTTACTTTCCATACAGTGCAATAAAATATTGTTGAAAAATATGAATTACGTGAATATAAAACCACTACAAATACTATAAAGTTAAAATATTGGTGTTTTCTTAAATAGCTTGCTTTCTTCATTAGCACTGTGGACAAAGATTAGGCAGGTATCAGAAGATGATTGCAGGAAAAGAATTGAAGACATCTTAGACTTTTGTGCTACAGGTGATTTGGGAGATGTTAATTTCCTCATCAAAATCAGTGAAAAATCTTTTATCACAACCACACATTATTATGAAAAAAGACTGACTTTAGCGGTAACAAATCATGAATTTGTGGAAAATCACTATTTTCCAGGTGAAAAAGACATTAAATAATCCATCCTGCAGTGGCAACAAAGGATTAGGAAATGTATTCCATGGAATGCAGAATATATTTCAGCGGATGTGTAAAAGACTGATCTTTTCCTGAAACAAAATCTTTCTTTTCTTTTATCCGCGCCCCCCGCAACAACCTTAAAACCTCAGTATTAGCCTGGGCTGCATTTAACAGGTCACAAGAACATCCTTTCCTCCAACACATTCTTTATCAGCAGCATGAATATATGCATTATTTTCTCGAAGAGTGTATAAAAGTTCCACATCAGGTAAATCAAAGGCTAATCTGACTGTTCCATGGTGGTTTTATATTCTATTGTAAAACTGATTCTGCCATAGACAGAAAGAAAACATTTTATAAACTAGTGAGAGAAAGGCAAAAATAGGCAAAAAAAATCTCATGGCTTCTATTACTTTTACTGGTACCACATCATGTACAGCTTTTTTCTATGTGCTAAAATTTAATAGCACAATTTCTATTCACATCAACAGCACAAAATTGAGCCCACAAGTAATTTTTCCACAGAAAGGAATATTCAGTATTAGACAATAATAATGTATGAAATACATTCTGTTTCTTCAGTTGTATCCTGAAATGAAAAACATTAGTTGCACTGCAGTATAAAACATTTAATAGGTTTTCTTCATTCATTTGGCTTCTTTCTGGTTTCCTATCCTGTCTGTAAAACTTCGCAAGAATTCAAAATGAACTAATGAAGCTTCATGCATTATCTGACTCCTGTGAACATTTCTCTGTAAAAGTAGCTTTTAAAATTCATACAGGCATTAAACTTCTGTCTCACATAGCAAAACTATTCAAAGCATCATAGCTTTAATGGAATTTTAGATTTGTAAAATAAAAGTGAATCTAGGTGGGGAAAAAGGTGGATATTTGGAGTGAAACACATAAAAAGGGGTATCTGGCTTGCAAATGAAGTTTTTATACACCAGCTAAAAACCCCGAACCACTATATAAAATGCAGTTGTTGCTGCTGTGGGTCTTCTTTTGAACTAAATGCTGTCACTCTAAGAACAAACTCAGAAACTCAGTAGGTGCATTAGAGTCTTTTGTCCATGAATATGCACTCTGTGCCTTAAAAGCTGGATAAACTAAATGAAGTAATGAGAGAATATCATACGTTTGCTTCCATCTAACAGATCCTCCGCCATGCTAACACCTGTGTAAATGCCATTTTCCTCTGTCATCATTAAAAATTGCCTAGTCAATTCTTTTCAACTAAAAGATGTGAGGTCATCATCTTTTTAGCATGCTAATCCACTACAAAATATTACCAGAGCAGACAGAAAATGTCTCACTTGGTTATTTATCATGACTACTACACACCTTCTAACATCGATGAACTCAGAAAACACTGAATTCGGTTTCTTCTGGAGTACCCTGAATAATCAACAGCTAGAAAGACGGGATAAGTGAACACATCATAACAGTTTGGAATAGTCTGGAGAGGAAACCACAGGGACATTTCATGGTCAAAAGAAAGTTGAAAAAAAATTACATGTGGAAGCAGAAAAGCCTTATTTTCTATAGACCTAGGACCTTGTCAAATCTGTCCTTAAGAAGCAGAGACCTAAGTTATTAAAAAGCAACTATGTTGTTTTGTTTTCTAAAGGAAAGCCTCCTATATTTAGCACTAGTGAAACAGATCAGATGATTTAAATTTTGTCCTTTCACTAATCAGGGAACAACTTTCAAAAGGGCGGAATTATTAGTATGTATTTGTCTCGCTGGGACAGCAGGATTTCACTGGTGTTAGGAGCTCCAGCCCTTACGTCAGCAATGTGCACTGCTGCAGACTTTTTGAGATCTGAAAGACGGCGTGTTGAGGTTATTATATTTTCTCCCATAAGAACTGTTGGGCTTTCACAGGAAGGTCAGAGGAAGAAAGAGGAACCTTGTGCTGGATCAGCCTGCTCTAAGAGAAAGTTAAGGTTATTTCCACTCCTGCTCTTTGTCTGTCTGCTCTAATTAGGCTGGAAGATCTTTAGGAAAGGGAATATATTTTAGACGTGTTTGTATAGTGCTTCCAACAAGGGTCTTATTTCAGCTGAGGACATTTATATGAGAAAAAGTATCCGACAGAGAACCGACGATCTTTATCTGACTTGCTTTACCCAGTGGAGACTTTTAGAGAGATGAACTTCTCGAGCTCTGTGGGTTTATAGCTTTCTAGTCTTATGCTCACCCATTCTGAGATGCCTTGCTTCAAGGGGCTGCATACGTCTGCTACTCCTCACTTTGCTAAAATGAATCATGCAGCCCAGGAAAAGGTCACAGACCTAAACTGTGTATTTGGGGCTCACGGATCTCAGAACTGCAAACGCTATCAAACTATACATTGTAATCCCCTTATTGACTGATAACTCCGTAACCTGCAGTATTTCAAGTTTCTCGGGATCCTGCGCAGGACTGCAGAATGCCATCATATGGCTATTCCAAATTTGCAAAAATCTCCGCTGCATATATTTTTCGTAATTTACGGGGTTTGCACCGACAGCATTTAAGAGATGAGCAAAATCACTGTTATTAGCTCACCGATGCCCTCATGTGGTCAGAAAAACTACTTGGTCTAAAGTAGAAAATACAGAACCGGGGGCAGTGGTGGGAAGGACTAACTTTTATCTGAATAAAGAATTGCAGCTTTGCCCAGTTCGGTCTTAATATCAGGAAAAGGCTGGATTTTTGTTAAAATGTTATAAAGTAAAATGTCACTTTTAAAAAAGGAAAAAAAATTTAAAATCATCAGTATATAGATTAAGGTAGATCCTGAGCAGTAAATATAAACAAACTGGGATCACTGAAACTCCGGAATGAATTATTCTTCAGATCAACATCCAACCTAAAAAATAAATTTCATCAAATGAACTTCCATTACCCTAAACTTTCAAGTACAAACTGCAGCTTCAGAAAATCAAAAGAAAAAAAGAATGCATTCAATAAAATGAAAATACGGATTCACTTAAGGGGTGAATAATTCATGTAGAGTTCTGCGTGATTAGTTGAGCGGAATACAGATAGAATAAATGAGACTATTCAAGGAAGGGAGTAAGATGATCGTCACCCAAAGATGGCAGGGAATGAAACAACTCCAGATTTTCCGGTCTCAGCCCCAAATACAGAAAGAGGCATAAAGGAAACCCCCCTCCATTTCTAAGAATCCATTTCCTTAAATCCGTAACTAATGCCTTGCGCACTGAGGATGGGATTCGGATCCGGACCGCGGACAGTCAGGCAGGTGTCTGAGGTGCCAACTGCGGGCAGTGGTGCCTCTTCAGAGCCCTCCAGTGTCTCCTTCAAGGTGAGATCTTTGGGCTTTCTTGGTCACAGTGGGAGCTACCAGGCTTAGCTCAGAAGTAAGACACTGAAATACACCTACAGGTCTGGAGCTGGACCCTTCTCCTTCTCCTTGCTGTTACTCTTCAGTATTTCCAAGCACAGCCGCAGCAACCTGCCTCAGCTGCTTGTGTGCAAGTACACGCAAATGTTTAAAGCAATGAAACTGAACTGCTTTTGCCTGTAAAAATTAAGCCTTATTTATTAAGTACAATATACCTGCTGCTTTTTTTGATTTAATACCGTCTCAAAAAGAAGCAGGGTAAAGGGTATAGTTGACCACGCCAATCCTTCTCTGGGAGGTAAATGTTTATCTCCTGATACTCCACCAAGGCTCATGGAAGGCTGCGTGGTGTTTAGTGAGCACAGGTTTCGGTGAAAAATTTTAAGAAAGAAAAGGTGACCCTGTGTAAACAAGCTAAGATTCTAATAAGACAGTTTGATCAATGAAATCCCATGATTTAATTGAACTTGAAGTATGCTTTCATAGAGTTTAGCCTTTAATAAAGCACAGCATGACTGCTGTAAAAGAAAACAAAGGAATTCTTTTCATACAAATGAGAGCAATCTTTTTGTTATTAATGTTTTTTTTCCACAACAACTGTACAGGTGATTCCCCAAAACCTCTAAGGAAAGCACCTACATCATATTATGAAAACTCAATGACAGCTACACAACATTTCTTTTGTTCTGTAAAAGCACTATGAGGGAATGAAAGAAACAAACCTGAGAGTCCTTCCAAAAAATCAACTATAATTACTTCAGGACTAAAAGCACTACTAGCTATCAGCCGCCTTCCCTCTTGCCTTTGTTCTGGCCATACAATGGAGAAGTCAAATTGCAAAGATTGTTGATAACCATGACACTTCCCCCCCCCCCCTTTTTTTTTTTAAATTCCTCTGTAGATTTTACTGGACAATATTTTGTGTACTGTATCATCCTGCATTCCTGATGATCTCCCTATATTCCATGACTGCTGTGAACCTCTCGCTGTTGCAATTGGAGGCCAGTCCAACTGTGTCCACCCCGCTCCATTCAAAGAGATCAAAATGCATCTGGGAAAAAGGAGGCTTGTGAATACATCCACAGAAAGCTTCTCATTTTCTGAGTCTGGGTAGGTGCCTCAGCTATATTCTAGCTCTGTATCAGGCACACACCAGCTAAAATAACACCTCGGGTGTAAAAGACAGATAAGAGGCAGGACTCGTGCCAACAGGTCTGTTAACTGGCTGACTACAGGTGAGAACCTGACAAAAGGAATGAGAAGTGTTGTTGCATTCCTCATGGCTAAGTATATGTGTAACACAGGGATCCTGAGATCTTTTTCCTAAATTGCTTTAAAATCTCTTCCTCTAAATCCACTTCCAAATTCCTGTTCATTATGAAATACATTCCCTGAGGGACTGGGTACCTGCAAAGTTACGACGATCTCCTGAGGTAATTCTAATTTGAGAGAGTCAAAGTCCAGGTATGACATCTGGGCACAAAACAGAACTTTTGAGTGTGTGTGTGTATCAATGTGTGTATGCATGTGTGCACATACGTAAATATATATGTGTGTGAATATATATACACACACACAACTACATAGGTACCCCCCCCCCCCCCCAATTTAACATGATTGTGGTTCTTTTAACGTCAACAATAAATCTGATATTATTGGCATTATGATTACTTTAAAAATGTACTCAACTTTTACTTCGGTTCAACACAGGCTTTACCTCAAGTCTAGGTAGGATAGGAACACATTTTAAATATATTTCTAATGATGGGCCTGTCATCCCATAATAGCCACTTAGCATTTGCCTTTGCTGTCATCAGATCTAAAGGTTAACTGATGGATTGCAGAAACAAGTCTGAATGTTGGGAACTACTACTGAGTGCTGCTGAACTCATCGAAATGCTGTTTTTAGCAAAAAGCCCTTGCATCATGGATGATTTGAGCAGTTAAGACACAGGAAAAAAACACCCTTAATTTTTGTAGCTAGTGGTGATGAACACATATACATTGCTCTTTTACATTACTGACATGAACCATATGTTCATGTCTTGTAGCTGTTCACAGGACATAGAATAACTTATGTGTTCTGTTATGATTTTTGAGCACTGCTATAAGACTGTGAAGACAGCCATTTAGATCTGAGAAAAATATCTATTTATTGCATTTCTTGAGTTTTGCTGAATACGTCTATACTCGTCTCAGCTAAGCATGCTTCAACCTCGAGCTATCTAGAGTTGACATTTGTTTTCTTAGGTGGCTGCACTGCATTTATATGCAATTTTTTTCCCAATTTAAGGTATGTTCATACTGATCGCAGCATTCAAGGACATTCAAGCTACTCAGCTTGGCAACACAGGTACAAAGTATGTTTATATATCCTTATGGGTGTATACTGCATTTATCCCACCTCTGACACTGCAGTGTAGACATACAGCGTGAACTTGAACAAGTGACCTGCCTTCCTTATGTCTCAGTTCACTCCTCTGGACAGCAATGCTTACTGGCTCCAGATGTTGCAATAATTACATATTTAAATGTTTAGGGGTTCTACAGGGAAACAGTTATGGATGGATGAAGTAATCTTTTTTTTCACTTCTCCATTTAGCTAGTTACAATGACTCATGCTTTGTGGAAACACTGTATCAGTAAAATGTTAACTAGACAGAGCAGAAACCAAAAGAACATGCCTCTAGCACTACTGGGAAAAGGAAAGGCAATTTAAGATAAAAGCTTTCATTTTTGACAGAAAACTATTCTCTCAGTCAGTTCCCCAGGGCAGAAGATCTTGAATGAAATCTCCCAAAACCTCAATCTAAAGCCTTCCCTATTCTTCCATACATTTCATTCATGTCTCTTTTTAGTGCCAAGGCCCAAAACATATCCAAAATATATCCAAGTCATGCTGAGGTGTCCACCTCTAGGACCTCTTCCAACAGAATGAATCTGGGCCAGTGCTGCCTGAATTTCTACACACGACTGCAGAACTGTCCCTAGTGCATTTGTTGTTCAAACCACTGGTGAGAAGCAACCAAAGATTTTTTTTTCTCATTCATATGCTTTTCTAGATTCACTCCACCATCTCAGTTTTGTGATGCTGTGAACTCTAACACGACTTAACTGTTCAGTTGGCTTTTTGCTAGAAAATAGGCAGATCAGGTCAAGTCTCAAAAGTAAAGTCGGGGAAAAAAAAAAAAAAGGGAGAGAACATTTCCAGGTTGCTTCTTGTCTCCGGAAGGGCCTGATGTCATATTAAGGAATTGTCCAAATAAAGATCTGCCCCCCAACAGGTGGACTATTACTGATAGACACTACGTGAGTGGTCTTCGGTGACATGGGCTGTCGAAATGTTTTGAGCTGTTGACCCAGTGGGTAGAAACCTGCCCTAAGCAAGAGTCAGCGTGTCTTACACGCTTCCTTTGGACTCACCCACCTACAAAGAAGTACATGACTTTTTAAGCTGAGCGTTGCCCATCAGTCTTGAGACTAAAGAACTGGGACGATGGAGGTGTTTTATGGTTCAGGTTCTACACAGCACATACACTTGCTTATGGGTAGAGTACGGGTGTAATTTTACTACCTGAAGCACAAGAAACTTCTAGTAGCTGAACTATCAACACCAAGTATTTTATCTATTTTTAAACAGCTGGTATTAGCAAGGCTGGTGCCCACACAATTTGCATTTGCTGTATCTTTCCTCTGTTCAGTCCTCCATTATATGATCTTGACATTATATTGGCTGAATCTGGGTCATTTAAGAAACCTACCTGAGCTCTTACAGCAGATATAAACTGAGCCAAATATTTCAGATTTTTAAGTTTCTGATGAAAACTCACACTATACAGAACACCTACGTAGCGTGGGCCTCTGTCGTAGGCCACAGAGATGTAAGCAATAACCACCCTTGAAGAAGCAGTGTACTGTAGAACAGGCAGGCCTTGAGCTTTAAGATCTGGGATCTACCAGGAGATTGTAACCCTCTTTTAGGATTATAGCAGAAAGATGGGAAACTGGAAAGAAGTATCTTTTTTTTTCTTGTTAACTATTCACTTAGATGAAAATATGATTTCATTTCCAACTAGGTACCTGAATGTTTATGAGGAAGACTTACTATACTGAAAATGAGAGAGATAAGACTCCGTAGGAACTCAAAAGAGTTGTGACTACTTAACTCATTAGGCCTTTATATACAGCCACAAACACACAGCACTGTGATTTCAAAAACTCACCTCATGCATGTAAGAGACGATGCACTTACTGCAGGTTCCACACATACATGAAACACCACAGATACCAAAAAACTCTGCCAAAATAAACCCCTAAGAAATCTCAGATTATAACAATGTATTTTTTTTTTTGATCAATCAGATCAATTCTTTGGACAATCTTGGTACTGAAATAACAGGAGACTATTCTCAGCTTGGGATGTCATTTTGCACGGGGATATTGTCTAGATCGAGACTACACAAGGATTGCTAAAAACGTTGTGATTCAATTTTGAGGTTCAGATATATATTATCATTAATTACAAGCCAACGCTTTTGTAATCTTTGACCAAGTACATTTTTATGCACTCAACAGGTTTGGGCATGCCCTGAGACTTTTGAAAACAATGACAATCTGAGTATAATCTTTACATAGCATAAAACATTTTGGGCAACAGTCTACAGCAAGAGAACATTAAGTGGAATGAATACAGAAATAAATGGTTTTGTTGATAATCACAGATAAATGAAAAAAGATTTCGTCGTGGAGATTTCAGGTGCCTAAAGGGCATGATGCTTTATCATCTATTGAAATACCTCTAAATGATGCACCTTTTAATTATTTTTATGTAAGCATTGTCCTTTATCTAAATGAGACATAACAGTAAACAATGCTTACTGAAAAACATCAGCCCAACTCTGTCAGAATGTAATCAGTGTTTTTTTCTATTTAATTTCTATCAATAACACTTTGATGCAAAAAGTAACAGAAACTTATCAACGTCTGCCTACTGCCATGACAATTTTAGGGCAAGATTTTAAAAATAAATTGTCTTTCAAATTCTTTTCAGATATTTGATAATGAAGCTACCTTGTTCTCAGAAACACCAAAAAGTGAAAAAGCTCAACAATTTTTGGATTTCAAGTAAAGGTCATAGCTTTAGAAAATATTTTATTTAGATTTTGTATTTTAGGCACTCCAATTTAATAATTTGAGAATACTGTAGACATATTTTGAGTTTAAAACTTCAATAAATGAAGAAAATTTCTGACCTGCCTATATAAATACAAACTTATGTAAAAATAAAACATATTTCCAGAAACTATTTTTGTAGCCTCAAGACTTCAGCAGTTTGAACTCTGCTGAGTAAATCAATAATACAAAACAAGTGTTGACTATTTTGAAGACTGCCACGACATTATATCAAGGGAGCCTAATTACTGATTATAAGTGGAACAGCTGTTTGTTTTCCTCTGTTTCATTGCTTATGTACATCCAGCCTGTTTCTGAGATCTAATCAGTTTGTAAAAGTCAAAATGCAGCCCAAGAAGATAGTACCAATAGTTCCAACTGAAGCCTAAAGATTTGTTTCCAGTTCTTTGAATCTATATTTATATCGAAAGCCCTCTGATTCTTTTTTCTCTCAAGAGTCAGGAAGCATCAGAGAGATTCTGTGTGTTTTTGCAGAACAGTGGTTTTCAACCACCTAGACAGGTCTCGTGTTGGTCCAAGAACATCACCATGAAGGGCTAATAAGCTTTGCTAAGCCTGTAGTAGCTTTGTGGGATGCATCAATGTCAGCTTTTAGGGAAGGCGAAATTGGGGGTGGGTGGGGAATGAATTCTAGTGATATGTGGAACAATGACAATTTTCTTAAGTGAGATTCTGCTACAAGATGATGGGGAATGATGGGTTTAGTCAAGGAATTAGAGATGCCTCATGTGGCTGCAAAATATCTCCAATTCTGTAAAAGCAGGTATCAGGAAATATTTAGCTGCAGCTTTCTTAGCACAGTAATTGTCTCTAGAACAGGCAACACCGGAGTTCTTGCTATGCTTACTTTACACAGCGAATCTACATTAATATGTTTTCAAGCTAACAGGATCCTTTCATTTCAAGAAATGAATGCCTTAATAAAGTACAGCTTTTACATTTAGGTCCATTGAAAAATTGAGTTAAGTAGGAAAGGTGAAGGCCTTCATCTCCAAATAGCAAAGTATAGAGTTTACACAGCAACTACATACCTATTATCTTATTGGAGATATACATAAAGTAAAAGATTTAATTTATTGCTTATTGCTTTGTAATGACTTTGTAAACAAGGTTTCCTAGGTCTCATTATCTTTCCATTTAAAGCAAAATGTTTAAAGTAGAGAAACAGAAGTTAGTGATAATCACGCAAGTCTGAAGATCACACAGGAGGCTTTGTTTCAGCCCTTTAACTCAAATCAAACAGTAAGCCATTTTGTGTTCTAACAAACGACTGACTTGAGCTATATACCCTGTGTTGACAGAGGAAAGAAGAAACATGCTCTAAGAAGACTTTACCCTGGAACATGCCTACTAATTAGAGACGCAGGCTGTCAGGAGAGAGAAATTCTACAACAGATCTTGAAAACTGCTTTGTGACTGTGGGAAAACTTCTTAGCCTTTTTTAAAAATGGTTACTTGACATCACTAGTTAAATGACTTAACATTTTCTGATGATGTGTACTTTCCAAGCAGTATTCTCTAATATTTATCATTGACAGTACAGTAATACTGTTGAATAAAATTACAAGTTATAAAAAAAAAAAAAAGGAAAAACAACTATTAAACCAAGTAAAATTCTAACTGTTCCTCCTGACTCTTTTCATTTCTACGAGTCAACTTGATCAGTAGACGAAATTGGACTGGTGTAAACCGACTATATCTGACCATAAGATGGTGCTAGTGCTACTGCATTGGTAATAAAAATGGCACTGGTAAAGCAACAAGTATCCACACAAACATGCTACTGGGTAAGTTTCCTTTTCTCATGACTTTTATGAAAGGCATGTGCTGAGGTCCAGTAACAAGAACACGTCAGTTCTTGCACAAGTTTCTGTAACTGCAGAACATCTTGTAGAAAGGGAGCTCAGAGTGGGAAAAGGAAGTGAAAGAAGAGCTATGGTTTTGGCCTAATAAATCCCATACACACTTGAGATACCTGGACACCTTGTAAACAAAAATATAGAGAGATTTAATCTAGAAGAGACTCATCCTGTTTTCCCATTCTAATGCACTGTGAAAGTCGTTACAGAAATTCATGAAACAGAAATAATTGCAATAGTAGGTAGAGACCAGATCTTCCTAGACAAAAGTGGAGAAGTCCTCCTAAAGCACACTCTAGTTTTTCAGTGATACCTTCTCCAATCACTAACAGAAGTTAAAGATGCAGTTGAACAGTTCTGAATTTTCCCTCCATGTTGCAATGGTGATCACACGTATTAGCCAGTACATTAACACTTGTATATACATACATACATGCACACACAGCATACATGTATATCCTGTATATTTTCAACATATACCTAAACATTCCACATGAGAACATGTCTGTATGGAGACCCTTGTAACTGTGCTCAGCTGGAAGAATTTTCAAAATCAGCCAAACGCACTACTGTGAACTCAAGGCATCTTCCACCTAGAGTTTGAAGTTTCTTTTCTAAAGTACAAACACAGTAATTTTTTCCAAGTATTTGAACTCTGGAAAAGTATATGCTTTCCTTAAAAATTAATTTCATTATTCTACATTTTGAAAGTTGCAGTTAAAAATCAGCAGGAGATAAAGAATTGATTTGCATTTAAATGTAGTGGAATTTGGCAAAAATACAAACACTGCAAGAAAAAGAAACTGTCCGTAACCATAAATACAGGGGTCACAAATACGCTTTTTAATTAAGCTATTGTGTCTTTTTTTTCAGTGAAGACATCTATTGACTTTTTCTCGCAGGTCTATTTCTACTTCACAGTGTTTTTCAGCACAGCTCTACCTCGACCCTTCTCCCAGCTGAAAACTCATTTGCAACTCCTTTTGTTAAATGTTTTTCATTTCAGCTTTGTGAACTCCTACCTGCACAGGACGACCATCTTCTTGGCCAATCATGTTCCTCCAGTCCTGCAGCGACCGCTGGAGGCTGTCCAGCCCCGTCTCCCAAAGCCTCACACCACCTCCCATGTCCACACTAACCACACCCACTTTGCCCAGTGGTGCCAAGAGGGCATCAGCGTCCGAGATCTTAGAGAGCCATGATGTATATGGAGAGAGAGACTGTGATCTGAAAAACAAGGATTCATGTGATTTTTCTTGAAGCTGCAATTAAAAAGAGGACGAGTATTTCTGTAGTTAAGGTGACAATTAAATGAAATTACATCCTTGTTCCGTGAGAGACTATAACTAAGCCCTGCAGACCCTCTATTTTGTCTGAAACATTTCACCTGCTGAAATTGGATACAACCAAAAGATACTTGTCAGTATAAAAAGCAGTATAAAAGACCTGCCTGAAAGGGAATGTGTTGCCTAACCTACTGTTGTGTCTCATCTATCTGAAAATAGTCTTTACAAAAAACTATAAGGAATTTGAAAAATTTTAAAATGTGTTATAGAAAAATAGAAAACTACAAAAGAAATAGGAAAGAACATGACCTGGGCACTGAGGAAAATACCTTTCCATCAACTTAAAGTAATACCTTTCCCTAGTGCTTTAACAAAAACAAAGGTTTAACCACTCATTTAAAGATGGCACAGCTTTATGCATAGAGAATCTCAGCACTGCTTTAAACTGTCAACTTGCAGACAAAAATTTACTACTGAAACAGAGGGCTTAATAGCTACATAATATGAAGGGAAATTTAGATAAAGTAGGAAAGATTCTTTGTGTTTTTTCAGTACTGTTAATGACATGCATAATGAACTTGGCAACTTGCACTAATACTACAATTAATAATCTTTAAAGATAAAAGAAGCAATAACACATAGGCCTCTACCTACGACTCAAATTGCCATGTACTAATTCAACTGAAGAAGAGTTATCTTAGCATTTGACCAGGCTAACTACGCCAGGAGGAAAGGCTGTTAGATTTTAGCACAGAACTATGCATATATATAAAAAGTCACTTTATTTATCAGTTCTTAATGGAGTACATTTTTAAATCTGGACTTGCGCTCAGATTTGGCATAAATAGCTTAAGTCCTCATACTAGGTTAAGGGTCATGATGTTGAGGTTTGGCTTTGTAATTTTTGTAATTTCTTATAAAATCCTAGTGTAAAATAAAGTGTGATTCCCTATTATTTCTATGTTAATGCCTTACATTTTTGAATGACTGTAAGATGTAGGCCAATGGATCAATTATAAAATGGTGAACAGTCCAAAATTAATCCTCTATTAATTAAAAAATTCCACAGATTATTAATGATGCAGAATTAGTTTAAGTGAGAATCAATTAATATTGTCAAACCCAACATCAAATGGATAGAATTAAAAAAAAGAAATATAAAATTCCTGGTGTGTGGGTTTCATACATGTGCTAGTTAAACATGCAAAGTTGAGAGACTGCTATTTAAAACAAAAACCTTTATTATTATTGCAGTGGAAAATGACAATTTGTAACCAAAATATATATTTATATCATAAAACATCTGTAAATATGCTCTACAATGGTCAGAGATGGATGTTAAACCCAAACAGAAGCCACACGGTCTGGCTATTTTAATGTATCATGCAAGATACTTGTGTGGAATGTATACTTTCCAAAGGGAGAACCAAAACTTAGAGAAGCTCAAGTTATTTTCAAGGTGAACTTTATATTGGACCAGAACTTGATTCCTGGTCTCCTAACACCTAGCACTGGATCATTCTGCCTGTCTTTGTTAGACCCTAAAGATAGAGAAAAAGGAAAAGAAAAAGATAGCAAAACAAAATGAAAGAGTGTAGAGGATAAAGTGGTGAAGAGGTGGAAAGAGCCAAGGGAGTGAAAATCAGAAGATAAAGCTACCTTTCATATTTACTAATTAATTGCTACATTTTCATTGGTATCACCTAGTAAACAGATAAGAACTGTTGACAAAAATATGCTGCAACGATTGCACAATTTTATCCACTAGGTATGAATTATTCTTACTTCCCACGTCAGAAGAAATATTTGCTTATCCTGAAGTAATAATACACACTAAATTCTCTTTGCTCTTCTGTAAGACAGAGGCTGCTCTAATCAATAAAATCAGTTACCTCGGAATAGCAATGTATTTGATTTTCTTTGAGTTAAGATCTGTTACTTCCAAGTATCCAGCAGCTTGTGGAGGAGTGACATCTGAAAACAAACAAACATGTTATTTTCCTGCTGCATGATTAACCAGTTATTGCATTTGCATTTAGCAGATTAAATTTAAACATTTCATTATACAGTACCTGTCAGAAAATAATAAGCATTCACATTCAGTGGAGGAGTGTAACTTGCAAATACGGAATTGTTTTACTGTTATGATAGTGACTAACCAGACAGGCACAATTATAAAAGAACAATGTATTTGTATAGCAAATGTCAAAATTACAGACAAATATAGCCCTACTCACAAAAGCACTGATCAGGCATTACTGCAATCCCTAACTCACTGCTTTTATCTGTCACTGAAGATAACGTCAGCTGTATATCTGACTTTAAAAGCATATTGAGGAACATTTCAAAACATTGTGCTTATGATTCCTGCTTCAAAATTTCCCAATAATATTAACCTAAATGTTGTTGCCTTAAATTGAACCACTCTTTTTGCAGGTAGATTCCCGGTATGCAAAGATTTTATAACTTAATAGTAAATAGCCCTAGACTATCAGGCATTTAATATTCTGTTTATAGACAGTTTAATGAATACAGCTAATTCTATGGTCCCTCCCTCAGAAATAAATTTGTGTGTGTGTGTGTGCCTACATTGGCTTTTGCCAACATATGAGTACACTCCGCCTGGGCTCAGAAGTGGCTTCCAGTTAGGAGCTGGCTTTCATCTGCCTGGAATAAATTGAGGAACTTAAGTTTTTCAGAAAAGAAACCAGAAGACTGAATTACACTGCATAGTATGGGTACAAAATATCATTGTCACAAGATGAAAGCAAGTCTAGATTTCCTTCTGAAACAACTTCTCTTTCACCTCCTTGAAATGAGGGAGAGCCTCATGTTACCTGCAGAAGTGTTGATGCTTGCATACAGCACGCACAGACGGAAAAGACCAGTAAGACCAGCAGTATAAGGGGATCTAACATTCAAATGAGTATAAAGAATAACCCACAGCAGCACTTTAGGCATATCTACTTTATCTACATATCTATAGTGTGCAAATCTACAGCAGCACATCTGTTGACTTTACTCATCTTCATAAAAATGGAAATATCAAGCACATTGGAAATAGGAAAAAAGGTCTGGAAAAATGCAGGTTTGTGGGCTACAGAGCACTTTTTGTTTTGCCTAGATTTTGTTACTGTTTTAAAATGTGCTCTCTCTTTCGGTGGTAATGGAGAATAAGATGTACATTAAAAATTCTGATGAAGATCTACCACACAGAGCTGATACTGAACTGGAAGGGGTAGAACTGTGGGATAATAATTAAAAATTAAGTTAATAACTTAGACAGAAAGCACAAATCAACCAAATTAAATTATGGAAAGACAAACGATTGCAGAGTAGGAAGTTAAGAAAAGGTAATCAAATGTTTAAATGCAACACAGGAACAACTGGCCGGGCCCCAGAACTGCAGTCAAGAATCTTACAATGAAACATGAACATCAGACCTAAACAAGTGCAGTTTGTTCCTCTTTTGCTGAAGCCCAACAGAGAACAGCTATGCACAGCTCCAGACATCAAACAGACATCAAACTTTCCTACATGTGTGTAGGAAAACACAGACACATGAGAGAGTCCTGGGGGTGACAGAGGTTAGAATGGATGGACTATAAGAACAAATGTAAGGAATTAACTTTTTTTGTGTGTCTAAAAAGAGACTTTTTTTTTAAAAACACATCCCATAATATCAATAAGATCCTTATAAAGACAGCAATATCATCCTGACTGAGTGGAGGTGACATGAAGTATTCAGTTTTCTTTACAGCAAAAAAAAAAGCTGGATACTAGGAAAAGCTTTTCTTATACAAGGAGAGTAAAGCATTGCAATAGGCCAATTGTTGACAAACATCAGTTAAGAAGAGTCTAAACATGTGTCATCCTGTCCCTATATAAATAGGTGGACCAGATGATGTGTTGAGGTTATTCCTGTAACTGTGTGTGTTACACTATATGTTGTTCCCATTACTGTCACACTAATAGAGATACGCACTCAGTAATAAACTGTTATTTTATATTCATGTACAGAAAGTGCTGAGAATCCAAGTAAATATTTGCTCTCAAGTAGCCTTCATTTCTATAGCCCTGTTCTTAGAATAAACATGAATACTTATTTGCTGGATTCTGCCATGGTCTTGTGTGAGTTTATATTTTGTGGCCATACATCTATTTGGCAGTCTGTGGGGAGATTATTACTTGTTATAGTTTCTTTTTAAACATAACTATTATCCTGGTTTACAGTTCCAATAAAACACAAAGGAAATTACTTCTTTGCTTGTTGTTCCTGGAACAGTTTCGGTAATACATATTGGAGCATGCTACGGTTTGGCTGAGTACTTTGAATTATTAATAGAACTGGAAGGCTGTGTGCCAGAACTGACCAGTTGTCCAAGAAGATGAGAAAGAAAGCCTGATAGATACGCATACCGAAGCAAAAATATAGAACAACTTCTCAAAGGCAACATAAGACATTAGTGCAAGAACTTCAAGGGACTGCCACATACTCGATTTTATGTAGTAGGATGCCTTTGCTTCACTGTGTCATCTCCCAGGAAAGGATACAAAGAGTTATGAATGAAGTCTTATACAACTTTATAGGTAAGTAACTACAGGTTTCCAGTGCAGAAACAACAGCACGGACGAATCACCAAACGTCCAAAGGCCTCCATGAATTATGCAGCACACTCAGGAATAAGCAACACTGAATCTCCAAGGGATGAAGACTGTTAAGTAGCTACTGGTAGCAGCTAAATGTGCATTCAATTAAATATTCTGTCGATTAGTGAGATTGAGAGGCAAATGCTAGAAGAAACAATAGCCCAGCAGAGAGGGCTGCAAACACTGGACCTCAAATGGGCACAGTAAGGACTTATTATCTCACCTTGCAAGTGAGTACATGAATGCGTGTCTCTTTTCTTCTGTCTTCTCTTTTTCACTTGGAAAGATTTTGGATTCATGCCACAACAACGGCAATACTAGGTCTCTCTAATCTAGTACCCTGTCTCCAAGAGTAGTTAGATGCTTGACAAGTGTAAGAATGGACAAGAACACATGGTATTTTCCTCAAGTCACCAACCAGTTCCAATCCAGGGGCTTCTTAAACTGAATGTGGTGTCTATGTTTTTATGTCTACATATTTAGTAACTTTCCACGAGTTTGTCCAGTTTTCCTTTGGATCCATGTTTCAGCATTCACAACATCCTTTGGGAAGCAGTTTCACAGGTTGGTTCCCTGCTCTGTGAAGAACCACCTCTTGTTTGTTTTGATGAAGTTCCCACTAACCCCATTAGCTGCCCCCTAACTCTAGTACCGAGTGTAAAATTGTTGCTTTTTCCACATCTCCATGCCACACATGTTCTTGCAGAACTCCACCATATGCCCCTTCCCTGATCTTGTCTCCACATGCAGGAGATTTGGCTGACGTAATCTTGCTCATCCTTGTCACCCTTTTCTGAACTTATCCCAGTTCAGCCTTCTCCCACCTTGAGACAGAGGACCAAAACTACACGGTGTTAAGGACACACAGATTTATACAACAGCACAAAGATATTCTCTGTTTTCTCTCTGTTTCTTCCCTAGTAATTCTTAACATTTGATTCACTTTTTTTGACTGCTGCTGAGCTTTGAACTGGTACTTTAATGAAACTATCTATCATAACACCAAAATCATGCTCCTGAGATGTACTGATCAGCCCCACCATTTTAGATGTAGAATTAGGACTCTTCCTTTCTTCCTTCATGTACATTATATTTACCTATACTGGATTTCATCTGCCATTTCTATTGCAGTCAGCATCGTAGTCCTTCTGTAATCCTTCATGGTGAATCCTTTCTACTGTGAATAATATCGAGTATCATCAGCAAACAGTCATTTCACTGTTCATTAATTTTTTAATTTTTCTGTTTTTTTTCATGACCGTGCTGAGTAGCACAGGTCTCTGTAGGATTCCACTCATAGCTCCTCCACTAGAAAAACTGGCCATTAACTGATAAATGGAAATGTCTGAAGTCCTGAAAAAATTCTATGGAAGAGAAAACCTAGAGTCTTGCTCAAGTCCAATTTAATTGTATCAGTAAGGTCATATTAAACATGATTTAGTTAAGATCAATTTTGGTAATTCATAAATTAAAACATCATTTATAAAAGGAAAATCAATAATAATGATCCTCAAGAAGGACTTAAATCTTTCAACTTAAATGGCCATAAAGCACAAATGAAACCTCATAAAATTTTCTATAAATTTAAAGCTATCAATCACTATTCATGAATATATTTCACCACAGTTGAGGAAAAAAAAAGTTAGTATCTCGTTCAGCTGTAACAACAGATATAAATTAAATTGCTTGGTTAGACAGAAGCCAATTCTCAGACAATTTGCTCAGGTCACTGGTATCCAGGATTCATGAAGAATGTCCCCTGGTTTTTAATTATATTAATCTAGCATTATAAAGTGTTATATACCACAGCAACTTAAAAGACTTTCAGAAATAACTGTCAAGATCTCAATTTTAGGTATCATTTGGAAGCGCTGTATCCCTCCCTCACTCCCAAATTAATAAACTAATTTTAACAAAAACTCAGAAGATTTTACCTTCTGAATTTTTATACCAGCTACTTCAGAGTAGGTTTTGGGGTTTTTTTTATCATAAAGGCCTAAAAAAAAAAAAAGACCCAGTCTGACCCTTCCACAGTTTATAAAGTATGAGAAGATTACAGCCTGAAGTGGCATAATTCCAAGATCGTCATGCTAACTCTAGGTTTTAGTAAATTTAATCTTTTTAAAGGCTAACCTTTTCTTTACAAATGTAGGCAACTTCAGTTTTCTACCCTGTTTATATCCTTGACTTTGTTTCTTTAGTCAAGTGAATGTTTTATCCTTTCAGTAATAAATAAAAGGATTTCTCTACACAGCGAATTTAATCTGTTAGACCATTTATTTTGTAAAAGGGAGTTAATTTGGAATAAAGCATTTTATTTGTGGACAGAGAGTTCACATACAGAACAAGTCAGGAATAGCTTCTTGCTGATGAATTCCGAAAACCTGCCATTCTACCATATACATATATTTTGGGGGTTTTCTCTTTTGATAGTGACCTTTCCTTGGAGATTTCTAGACTTAATTAATGCAAAACTCACAAATGCTGTTATTTAGCACTAACTGGTATATTTTTAGTCATTGGCTGAAGAAGCTAAAGATACAATGATAACAGAAAGCTTGGCATGGAAGCACAAAAAAGTCTGAAGGTCTGTATTCTATATCTGCTTTATTAGTGTACAAGCAGAGGATGTTTTTGCTGTATGTGAATGTTGCTCATGCAACATTCTCTTGGACAAGAGAAGAACTAAAAAGCCTGAGTCTCTTCAGTTTGGACAGGAGGCAGATGTGACTGAAGTTTACAAAGTCATGAAGGTGATGGGTAAGGTGAATGCAGAACTGTTATTCTCCCGGTATAATTCAGCATGTTAATAAGATCCAAACTGATTTTAACAATGAGTGCAACTACTCTCATTCCTCCTCAAATGCTTGCTTTGTGATTCTTTAAGAATATTTTGGAAAAAAATTCATGAGTGATTGCAGTTTACAAGCCAAAAACAAGCATGTACAGTTGTTGCAGCACAAGTATATGAACCTCTTACCTTTTGGGTAAATGTCTTTCAAAGGCACATCTCCAGGTGCTAAAATTCTGACTATTTGATTAGCAGCCAATAAAGTTACACAATTGGTTTGTTTTGCAGCTCCTGTTTTCCTCCGGGCTCCATAATAAAATGGATCAGAAGGAGAAGCACGTTTGTGACTCAGAGAGGAGTTTCTTTTCCAGCTATACACTTCACTAGGAGACTGCAAGAGAGAAGGAGTCTACTGAACAAAACGTTACTATTATCGAGCCTAAGAACAAACATTTCTCGATAAGTCCCACTTCTTATCTAATTTCAAATCAAATGTAGCTACTGTGGTTACCTCTCATGTCACCGCATGACAAGGAGAAGACCTCGATTATACTGTCATTAAAAACTCCTATAGGAGTGAAAAACAACAGACCACCTACACAGATTTTAGGAATTGAGACTCTTTGAAGATCTGAAGTTGAATCAACATTTTTTTTTTCATGTTGAACCAGGAACAGAAAGCATTGAAATAACCTAATCTGGAATCAAACTATGTAACAAACTGTTACCATAATCTAAATTTCCACTAATGTAGATAAATGCAAACAGATATTTCAGTAATGAATTCAAAGGTAGGCATTAAGGCTGGAATTTGGCTCCAGGTTCAGAGACATAAATGTAGGTGTCCACATGTGAGCCAGGTGCTTCATCTCCCACTATAGCCAGTAGAGCCTAGAGAATAAATCATCTCATCTTGAAGAAGGCCACTACATTTGGTCAGCTGAGCATTGCTACTACGAGTAAGAGCTTAGATACCTTGTTGATACTAAATACCTACACCATTAACACTAACCACCGAATCTGAAGTTTCGTCCCACCACCCTCACGTTCACCTTTAGCACTCCCTCTTTGACATTCACATGAACATTTAAAACCATGTATAAGGAAAGACAGGGCTTCAGTCTAAATCAGGGAGAGCAAAATGCTTCATCTCCAGTGTCGGTACTGAAGTGCGTAGCATCTTTAGTACTCCCTCGTCTAGACCACCTCCCTTTTCCAAATCTATTATAAAGAATATGAAAAGCTAGTAAAATCAATGTGGCAATATAAATCCAAATCAAGTAAAACTCAAAAGCTAATTGCAAAGGCAGGGAATGTCTTATTGACAAAAACATATTTTTGAATCATTCTGGATTTCAGAGTATTTTCTTCAATCATTTGGCTTTCCCCAAATTCATGTCTATTAACAGTTACATTTTCTAATTTGCCCCAGTTTATTAAGCAAACTTGATATAGAATTATTTATTCCATAAGCACCACAGTTTTTGTGTATCACTAGGTAGTAAATATAAATAAATCCAAGGAATTAAACATACTGCTTTTATTTTCCCTGTGTTTACCTCCACTCCTTGCAACAGCCTTAGTCATTACACTGCTAAGTTTCACTTTCCTTTCTGGCCCTTTTCCAATTGTGTCACAGGAGAGAGCACAATTACATGCAGTATTTACACTTAACTACATTATTAAATAGTGAAGGGGCTGTATAGTTTTGTTACCATTTTCTGTATCTGTTTTCTTTTTCTTAAATCTAGAGTCTTGTTAGCTGCTGCACACTGAGCAAAAAGTTCACACTGAACAGTCCAACGTGATACTGATATCTTTTTTCTCAGTGGTTATATTTAATTAAAAATCTATAAAAACCACAGGATTTAGAAAATATTCCTCCAGCCAGCACTGTTCAGAACTTGCCTACAATGAATTTTGTCTGTGCTAGACATTATGTGGTCCAATTTCTTACTATTTCAAACTCCACTGAAATCCCTCTAGATTAGACTACCCTGCGAAACGGTGTACACCACATGCATTTGTCATTTACAGTCATTCCCTTCTTTTTCCATATCATTTGGTAAACAGGTACTTAACTGGTTACAGAATAAATGAGATCATATTACTTCATTGTATAATAATGCTGAGTATTTACCAAGAGGTCTGGGAAACCAATAACAATAGTAGCATAATTATGTTCGTCTGAGAAAATCCTGTTGGGGGAGCTGATCTTTTGTCCCACAGCTGCACTGAGGTTTTCTGAAGATAGCTGGTCACTTGAAACGGCATGCGGCACACACAGTTCTGACGCTAAACAGGGAAATTAAACAAAATGAAAGTCATTAAATCCAGATGTGCAATAGGAAACAATATTAACTGTAGGAGTGCTGAGCACTGATCATTGCTATTACTTTGAGCATAAGATTACTAAAAAGCAAAAGATTTGATTATACTATACTATAACACAGAAAAGAAGTCAGGAAATAACGTTATTTTTATAAAATACTTAAAATCAGGAAATACTAGCTTTGTAGTTGCTTATACCACTTAATTTTGCCCTCTACTGTGCAAATGAGGCAGGAAGCCTGTGGAATAGAACAGCTTGTGATCTCATTGAGGATTGCTATAATGCAAATGCACAAAAAGGCAAAATGCAGCTTTGCACAGGTAAGTGTCAGCGTGACACTTCCTGGCAGCTGACTTGCTGTCTGCAATTTAAATAATGTTATTTGTAACACATTTCTGGTAAATAATGGTCTAGTTTTCTTTTTCTTTAAGCTAAGGAAAACTAAATTATATTCTGTGCAACTGTAACAGCTTTTTACCTTGCCTCAAATTATCAACACAGTCAGAATCCCCTATCTTTAGTTCTGAAGTATACACTGTTCCCACTTCAATGGGCAGACTATCTCGTTTACCTGGCAGTGGGAGAAAATCTTTCCTCCCTCAAAGGATGAATGGGCTACTGGTTTGGGTCAGTGGCAAACCCACACTGGTCTACCTTTTCTTAGTTCTCCTGCCACAGGTTCTGCCTCAAAGAATGAGAAGAGGCTGAAGATGTTATATTTGGGGTTTGCTGGATGATTTGGAAAAACGTGGAGAGGGGAAATGGTAACTTTTTAGATTGGAAGAGAAGGAATAAAATAACAAAGGATAAAAATAGCACAAAAAGCATGCAGCAATAAACTGTCCACAAATACTTTTGAGACTGGAAATTATAATAACGTTTCTACCCATCTGAGGAATGATCTTCTATAATGGTTTCTAAATAAGGCAGTAAGAGGAAGGAAACTACTGTGCTCTGATGGAGCTTGATAAGTTGATAGAGTAAACTACAAGAGATAAAAAGGATCCCAGATATTTAAGCTGTGGTTAGAGTCTTTGGTAACCAATTTGTTGCTGTTTGTGTAAAATAAGCTGTATTTGTTATTTGTCAATAACATTTGCTTGTATCGTATTTACACTGTGTTAATCTCATTCTTCATACTCATGCTAGCCACAAGGACCAGGACAAAACTTCTTCCCTCTTTAACACATATGAAGTGGTTTCTCTATTTTTTTCCTCTGTCTCTCTGAAACACTCTGGAGATAGGCCAAAGCCCATAAACTGTTCGGTGGGATGCACATGTACTTCCAGTGTTATTAAACCAGGCAGACTAAAGATTTTGTGCATTGTCATCAAATGCTCAGGGTTCAAAATGTCATCAGATCTGAAGACAGGCAGATCTTACCAGGCAGAATGATGATCACTGGCGATTTCTGCCTTCTGTAGCCAAGACAGGCCTCAATGCCTAACACCATTTGGGAATTTTACTGAACAAATTCTCCCTATCTTTTAACACAGGTGTGATGGCCTCGATGGCCTCCTGCACATTATCCACAGAAGTTTAGAAACTGTGACTTCTGTTCTAACAGTAGGTCTTTTGTATTTTTATAAGTGTTGAGACATGTCTTCTAGCTCATCTGAGTGTGTGTAACAGACCTGCAACAGCGTTTGGACTGGGCTCATCAACATATTTGGTCCCTTCTATTCTACACTTTAATTCCTGCCTAGTTGTCTTTTTTCCTTTTCCATTCTGTATACTTGTACGTTTCCTGAAAGTCCATGGCTGAGGGTCTTAAATGCTACAATGAAACAAAGATGCTTTATTCAAACAACCTGAAGTTTGAGCATGGAATTTGCCATGCTTTGTGAAAAGTTATTATTAACCAAACATGATAAGGGGAGGACAAAAAGAGAATCAGAGAGAAGGTTACCCAGACCTTTAAACTAAAAGAACCTTGTTTGTGCAGCTGCAAACACAGAAATTATTAAAAAAAAAAAAAGAACAGGCCAAGCTTGCATTCAATACCCGTTGTTAAGCCAAATCCTGTATCAGCTGGCTCTTCACTCAATGCGTACAGCTGGCAAACCTCACTGTCTTCAGCTTCCATATGGGCACACTTGGTTAAAAGAAATTTCCTGTAAAGGATACACATTTATAATAATTCATGATTAAGCTTATAACTCTAAACAAGGACTTCTATCTTCTGAAACAGTGAAAACATTCTACATTTATATAAACAAGGTTATCAACACCTTTTGCTAAAACTAAATATGATTTACCAAACATCTGTGAGATAGGAAAGGGTAAGCCAGCAAGTGGCAGATTTGTCTTCTGGTAACTATTTACACACTTTATTTGCTGTGCATTTATAAAAATAAGACAGCAGAGTAATATTTCTTTCATGTGATCATGAAAGTAAAACAAGCAGGCACTAACTCTGGACGATGAGGCTGTATATCCAAAGCTAGGTCTACCAACATTCTCATTTCTAAAGATCAATACCACCTCAGTAAAAACAGTATTAACATGCATACAATCAAAGCTAGTCTAGATTTTCAGAGGCATGAATTTAGGCAAGCATATCCTGTTCATTTCCTACTCTAAAAGCCTACCTGCACTTTCACCAGAGCAAATCTGCATCTTAAGCACCAACTGTTTAAGTCTAGCCAATCTCACAAACTGAAAAAACAACTCTGAGACCAGGAGTGAAACTCCTGAACATAAACAAGACACAAACAAGAAATAATGCCAACAAGAAAACTAGGCTTAACTAACTGATTTGTTTCATTTTCCACCAAGAGCCACCGGTCTTCAGCTGCCAGGAAAACAGATTTCAGATTGATCGGAAGCGAGATGGTATGAGTTTGACCCTCCAATACATCCAGTACAATAAGGCGGTTTCTGTAAAATTGGAAGCCAAGAAAAGAATAATCAGATAGGGATGTACAGGAGGAGATCTGTTATAAATCAGTATAATACAAGGATATAATTTACTCTCACCCTGCTTCTTTGTAGAAGACCAGCCAGTTTTTGTGTGAAAACTCTCGGCACATTTTGTAGTTGCTCTGTATAAAAATATGTCATACAGCAATTAGTGTTTGTTAGATTCATCCCAGTGGGTTTCCGTGACTCCCCTGAAAGTGCGCTACATTCTTCCTTTATTTAGAGTAATCAACAGCATTAATTACCTTTCAAAACGCTATCTAGCCTGCCTTGTCCCAAGTCATATAATTGTGTCATAACTGAGTTCATTATTTTGGACATAATCCCTTGCAACAAAATGTTCCGTTACTTCCAGTTGTAGGTCCAAAGAGGGATATTTTAAAGACAGTACAGACAATACAACTTATTTGCATTTGTCATATCACTATTCCATAACGATGCTAGTTTATGTGTAAGGCATTTAAACCTACATAACAGTAAACAATTAAGTGCTTGGGCCGTAAAAACAGAAAGATGAACGATCCTGGGGCAGTTTTTCCAATACTGAGCTTTGATTAAAAAAAAAAAACCAACTTGGTATAACAGAGGCAGGTGCTATTTCTCACCATCTCTTCTTTGCTGCTCCACCAAGATGTTCTCTTAGGAGACTCTTGAGCATCTGGTAACAGCAAAAGTCGGCGAAGGGCACCATTGTTTGTATCCAGCAACAACACAACATTGCTCTGCAAATGAAAAGCAGACCTGTGTACATCTCAAGCCCATTTAAGAGACTACAACAAATCTATCTGAAGCACTTTTGTAATGCTAGCTACTTAGGACATCTTGAAAAGATGATCTAGATTTTGTTGGAAAATGTAGGCTGAATCCTCTTGGTCCATTTCAAAGCTCACGGAGAAATTTAATAGGTTAAGTACATGGAAAAAGGGCTGGAATGATATTCCAATTTTTCTATAATGTTTTACCTATACATCTCACATTCACTTCTGCATAAGCTCTAGGAACTAGACTAGTATGGCTTACATGTCCAAGCTGTAGTCCGCTACAGGTGAGAGACATACCAGTTTTGTTCTGTCAAGTCACTAAAATATCTCATTTCAGTTTTTATGTTTTCTTAGTATCCCTCTAAAGTACCCATTACTTAAGTTACACTGAAGGCGAAAAACTGGTGAGAGAAGAAATGGCTTAGTACTTTCTCTCCAAGTTCATACTTCTGATACCATGGAGCCTGTTAAATATCCCAGTGTGTGACAACCCTTCTGTGACCTGCACGCTCAAGACAGCTTAAAGCGTCAGAGGTAGGACAACTGTTGGGGGACAGCAGGATGACTCAGGAGGATGGAGATCAGAAGCAGACAGGATACTGAACAGAGTGGTGCAAGCGTCCTCCAAAAATCACATGTGAAAATATGGTATGCTAAATTTTGAACTGCTTCAGATTTCTCAGTTTGTTACGCAATGTCCCAGGGTTCACACATTATTTCAAATTATGGGGGCATTTTAAACATTTCTTTTTACAAAGTACTATAGCTGCTCCTGTACTGCATTCAGCTCTGGGGCCCCCAACATAAGAAGGACATGGACCTGTTGGAGCAGGTCCAGAGGAGGGACACGAAGATGATCAGAGGGCTGGAGCCCCTCTTCTCCTATGAAGACAGGCTGAGAGAGTTGGGGTTGTTCAGTCTGGAGAAGAGATGGCTCCAGGGAGACCTTATAACAGCCTTCCAGTACCTAAAGGGGGTCTACAGGAAAGCTGGAGAGGGCCTTTTTCCAAGGGCATGTAGTGATAGGACAAGGGGCAATGGTTTTAAAGTGGAAGAGGGTAGGTTTAGATCGGACATAAGGAAGAAGTTCTTCACTGTGAGGGTGGTGAGACACTGGCACAGGTTGCCCAGAGAGGTTGTGGCTGCCCCATCCCTGACAGTGTTCAAGGCCAGGTTGGATGGGGCTTTGAGCAACCTGGTCTAGTGGAAGGTGTCCCTGCCCGTGGCAGGTGGGTTGGAACGAGATGATCTTTAAGGTCCCTTCCAACCCAAACCATTCTATGATGATTTGATGATTCTAATGTGCTTAACTTAGAATTCAAGAGAACAATCATTCAGGGCCAAGATTAACCACAGCAAATGAAATTTAAAAGGTACAAAAGAAGAAGTTAATTAAGCTTTGGGTTGAATTTTCTGTTTGCCATTCAAGGAAACGTTAGGTTCTGCAAGTACATTAGGTTCTGCAAGGACTTACTAAAAGTAAACTGTCTACGTACAACATCTGCAACAACACACAATAGACGTTAAGGAAGTAAAACATAAATTCCCACAAATTCTCCTAAATAAAACAAATACAAACAATCTGAGTCACAGCAGTTTTGGTCTTTTTGGTACGCTTCATACTTTCACTAGGATCATTTGGGAGAATTAACTTTATTTAATAATGACAGTCATTTGAAGCTAAATATGGTAAAGCATTTAAAATATTGCCATGTTATTTGGAGCATTTGGGAATTTCAGCTAGAGTTCAATATGTCTAAAAAAAGAAGTTTGCTTATGTATTACAACCCAAAATTATAGAAATGTGGTTCAGGACAAAAAAAAAATTGGGCATTTGCTTTGGATTTTGGTTTTCTGCCATATTTTATTTATATAATTCTGCAAAAGCAGTGCTGAACCAAAGCAATGCATTAGCCTTCCACGTGAGATAAAGAACACATACAAATCAATTACATTCTTCCACTTAGTGTTAAATTTATGAGAGCAGTTGGTAATATAAAAAGCCTCTCTACTCCACCCCTTTTGATGTTAATGGTTTCCTTCTGTGCTAAGTGACTGATGTATATTCTGTCTGTGTTTAAGAATAGATTTTTGCGTCACTTGCAAACACATCCAAGAGCAGCTCTGGCAACTCTTCAAGTGGGCTGGGAAAAGATGTTGGTGTGCAATTCCACTGTGTTTGCTCTTGACTGGGAGAAAAGTAACCTTTGGGCGACCTCCTGACCCCAGTGTCTGGAATTCCAAACTCTGGACAGATGCAATAACCAATCTCGTGAAGTGGTGTGCCTTTATTTTTAGTTACTGCAAAGTTTCCCTTTCCTTACTGCTGTTTTTATTTTAGCCAGCATTTTCCTCTTAAAAGTCCTTAAACGAAACAGGGCTGTGATTTCACTTTGCTGGTATGGGAAGTTGTTCCTTACAGCCTCACAGACAGGAGAGTTAGGGGAAGGAATACACTCCAGTTTCAGAGTGGGACAGTAAAAAAAATTTGGTTTAACCCTCTTGTATTCTTCTCCCTGTACTCACTCTCGGTTTCATTCTCTTCTGCCCTTGATGCTCACGTCCTGAGCAAGCAAGTTTGCTAACACAGACTCTTCCTAGCTGTCAGCTTCAGATGAGGCTGATTCTTAGCTTGGTAGGGTAACTCCTCTGTACACTCTCCACCTCGCCTCCTGTCCCACAAGAACCTTTTCTATTAGTGCCACTCAATGACCCCTTGAGTGAGGAACATGTAACAATCCTGACACTGTAACTACTACGTACAGATACAGACATATCATATCATTCATTAGGTTCAAGTGAAAAAAGTCTGTGCAAGAATTTATGGTTTGGGGCTCAAACCTCCGTGCCTTCAGAGGTGGGAAATATATGCAAGTAGATTACTGGGGTTCCAATTAATGCGAGTGGTGTCTTTCAGATGATTTGGGAGACCTGATTGTACTAGAGATTTCAGTGAATGGAGAACAGTAAATAGAGACATAAACTTTGTGCTTATAGAAAAGAAAAGTCTTCACCTTTTCTATAGAAGATGCACACCTTTCTATACAAGTACACCTTTCCTTTTCTATAAGGTGTGCTTATAGAAAAGGAAAGTCTTATGTAATATCTAAAAAAGAAGCGAATTTAATAACATCAACTAGTTTTGGAAGAAAATATACTCCTCCTCCTGAACCCATACGTCAGAATATTTTGGGGACTAGTGGTTTCAGACATTACTACTAGTAGGTTGCAGCTCCTTCCATACACAGGTCCTCAGTAGTGATTCAGGTCAGATCACAAACTGTTAAAAAAAAGTCTTCTTTTAAAGGATGTTTGCCATCTTCTACATGTAGTGAGCAAAGTGGATCCCTGTGTCAGCTTCTGGGCCACAGACCCCCCTCACTCCCTTGCTATCAGAAAGCTTTGACAAAGAGCTCCAGCAGCACGTGGAACAGGGAAAAGCACTTCCCTCCCTCCCTACCCCACCTCCGGACCGAGAAAGATAAAAGCAGAGTTAAAGGACGCTGGCAGGACACTGCCTGGGCAAAGCTTGCTGTGCTCCCTGAGGTAGACTGTAGGTTACTCTGTCTGTCCAGTTGTAGCCTTTCAACAGAGCAAAGTGCTTGTAAGAAAAAATGGAAGTGTACAGTTAATTTATATGCAAATTAATTCTCCGTGTGCATTTTCCTCCTATAATCCCATATAAAATCATACATGAAGTTATCAATATTCTTTTCAGTCTATATCTGCTCTCCTTCTGTAGGGTAAAAGCAATAAGTGCAGAAAGAAAAAGAAAAGTGAAATAGGGGGGCACAAAGCTTTATAGGAAATAGGGGTATGGCCTGAAGTACTCGTGGGGAGGACACGGCAGAGGCATTGCTGCTTTGAAAAGATGAATGCAATTCCCACCTTATGAGAAAATGACTTGAGATTTCTGAAGAGTCTTTTCAAAGTCTATCAGCTTAGTCTGAACAGTAAGATGGAGTCAAAACAGGCTATGCTCACCGAGACCAACAGCCACCATGAGGAACAGAATCATCTACTCTTTCTTCCAAGAAGATGTAAAGGTGGCTTAAAAGCAGATAAATCTCTGATTTGTGCTATTAAGTTAAATCCCTGAGGAGTTTAGTTTTTGTAAAATTTTATTTAAAAGGACAGGAAGGAATGGTCATTTTTCATTTTATTTCACTGGAGGGCTCTATTGAATCCAGATGGATGTCATCTGGGAAATAAATCACACAAGCTTATTTGAGAAGCCACAATATCACCATCTCATCCTTTCCAATAAGGTTATCATCCATTTAAAATTGTTCTTTTTTATAACTTAGTCAGAAACATTCGTCTCCAAAGACCTTTATTAAAACAAAAAATTGGGAAAAATCTTTAGCTTTTCATATTGTCTAATTAATGGACTATAGTATTTATGAAATACCAGCTGTCAAGTGGACTTTTTTTTTATTAAATAAATGCAACTTCTTATTTCTACAAATATTGCTAATATTTCTTGGTCTTTTTGCACATACACGTAGATGAACCTCTAAAGCATCACATACATCATCTACATTACTTGTTTTTCTTGAAGATCTGTTTGATGCACCATTAGCACAAGTAGCTAACCCTTGGAGCCTTGCCCAAAATACAGATGTGCCACTAATCTACTTGTTGTAACATGTGAATGCTGCAAATTCTGAGCTTACAGCTGCCAGTGACCTTAGTACACCTGAAGATAGGCATCTTGGCTATATGTCAAGGCTCCTTCTGTAGCCAGTGGAAAGAAAGAAGCACCTCCAGAGGGCGATTCACTATGCTCTACCTTAGCTGGGATGAATTGCTCTTGCAGATCATCTTTATCCTCCCAACAGATACCGAAGGTACTTAGATGATTAGCTTAGACTATACGCTTACCTGCTAACGTCAGTAATAATGGACTTAATTTCATATACAGCAATATCCACCTCATTTCACAAGTGCACAAAGAAAGCACATGATTTTTTCATGGCTCCACTGCAGGAAGAGTTGGGAATAAAACCTAAGCTCTCTGTGGAAAAATTAGAACTACTTGAGAATCTCTCTTTTGATTCAGTGGGAACTAGAAATGCAGAGATCCTAACACATGAGCCCTAGTGTAAGGAAGGATAGCAGTGGCTGCGAAGACTACAACAGCAGCATTCATCTGACCTGTGCTTTGGTACCTCATTTAAAAACCAATCCCAAATAAATTACTAATGTAGTCCATGCATATGAACATGCAATACACCAGAGAATCCTTTTTCATCATTTTTTCTGTGCAAGATGCTTATTTAAGTTTCTCAAGAAGTCTAAAATTACTTTTGAATGGCGTCCTAAGTATACAATGACTTTTTGCAACCAAGTTTGTAGTTTAATGAAACATATTTTCACACTCAATGAGTAAGTAGTGAGTTAACAGTATCTAAAAAGTCCTAAGATAATGCAAAGCATTCAGAATATTGTAATTCTGTATTATTTTCCAGCAGTGTAAAACAGGCTTATTTTCAGACAGGATTTGTTCACCTGTAGCACTTGCTAAGAAAGGCAAGACTGAAACTGGCAATCTTTAAGCTTTGCCAGAGAAAAAACTTGAGGTTACGCTCAACTGAAGTCATCTGGAAAGGGGCACTGAACTACCATAGTCTCTCCACAAAACAAACTTCATTTCAGAGTTTAATTCATACTGTCACTGAAAAATATATTCCACGAGGACAGGCAAAACCAGTCACAGAATTAACTACCTAGAGCTTCATGGATGAACCTTTGATAAAAACTTCATTGCTGACACCAAATACTACTATGATTTGGTTAAAAACAAAACTAGCAGGACAATTATTTTCATGGCAGGAATTTCAGAGGCTTAGAAAGCAAAGAATATTGCTGGGCTTTGTATTAAAGAGCATGAGACATTCTAAACATTCTTAGACACAAGATAGACTGCCATCTGTTTTACAGTTTCCTGTGTTGACTTCGTCAAAAAACACCAAGTATCATTTAGAACCAAAGAAATGTGTTATGTGCATCTCAAAATTGCCCGAATGGTACTTCTATAGCTGTTCAGGACAACTACACAGGCAATCACCACAAGCAGGTAACTTCAGAATCATATTTTTTCCAGTTGGCATTGGAAAGTGTCCAAGGCAAAGCTAAAGAAGGCATAGGCAGTTCTACTAAAGGCAGAAGAATTGTGTTTCTCATAAGGTTTCGAGCTTAACTGTAGTGTTTGAGACCAGAAAGTGGTGTCAAACCTTGACAAACGTTCCTGGAACAACAGTATTACAGAGACACTAGTTATGAAATAACTGAAAACTACTCAATACCCTAACTCAACATAGGAAAGGTTCTTCTAGATCAGAGTCTCTCACCTACTGAAAAACAGGCAGAAGAAATTCAGGACAACAAAAGGAAAAGGAAAAACCAACCAACAACGATGACCAGATTAAATGCCCATGTCATACCACTATGACTGGTAGGCAACATAATAAACTATTATTAATATTAAAAAATGAACAGCAGCAGCACTGTATCAACTGTTGTCTCTTCCCACTCCCGGGCAAAGAAGTTTGGAATTGGAAATGTTCCAATCAGTTCACTGATAGTAATGGAAAGTGGAAAGTATGTGGAAAGTATGCAATACTTGACTTTAAAAAAAGGATTCCAGTCAAACCAACACTGAAGTCGTCAGTGGTTCTAAATTTGCATTGCTGATACACTAGATGGCAAGGCTTACACAGTCTTCTTTCTAGTCTCAGTACTTCAGATGTTACAGAATGAGAAATACCAGGGTTCACAAAACAAATAAAAAATAGTGGCATGAAGCAAATATGAGCAACATTTAACTTTGTGACTCAGAAAATGTCTCTTTCATATGCTATCTGAAAAGTAAAAAGGGGACAAGATTGGAGCAGAACTTAAGTTCACAGCATAAAACAGCTTGCTTTGTACTTTGCACTTTGCAAACATACGCTGCTTGACTGAGACTCCTGAATGCAACTCACTATCTCCCTTTCCCCCATGAAGGCCAATCTCCCTTTATCAGTAAGAGAAATAAGATAAGCAGGTAGAACTCAGCTTCAAGAACACAAAAGGACATTGTCCAGCTAAAAAGTGCAAGAGGAAAATCTCCACATAAAAACTAAAGCTGAAGGCAACTCCCAAGCTTCAATTATAGTGAAAAAGAGAACATTCAGAAAGGGTAGGCTTGTCCAGGCTACTTCAATCTATAGGAGGTAGGCTCCTGAGCAATCCTGCCTTTATGATACTACTTTGCTCATCACTAAACATCTAGCTGTGTTTTAATTTTTTTTACCTCCTCTTCATGTAGAACCACTTGACCTTTGAGTGGATTTCCCAGCGGTGCCACGGTCACAAAAGGTTGCCAGACACTTCCAACTGTTCTTGGGAAGAGGTCATAAAGATCCACAAAGTATCCACTCTTACTAGAAACGTTCATGAAGTACAAGGAAACAGGATTGCACGTAGTAACATAAAGCATGTTTTTGGCTTCCTCTTCTGAAACAAGAAAATAAAATTAATGAAAGGCTACTGACATCGTGCGTTGCTCTTCTGGAAATATATATGTCATAAACTCGGCAGATGAGGTAGCAAAACGTACAGAAAAATTACCACCATTGACACAGAGAGATGAAGAGAGAAACGGTCTCCTGATACTAACTAAATGTTAACAGGCAGAATCTTGCCACAACACTATTAACTCTTCAAACAAGTAGTCCAAGGCATATTTGTGTAGACATGACTGCAACGCCTGCCAGCTGCTAGTATATACAAAATCTGTCCAGATGTTTTTCTTTGTTTATAATTTTGGTTCTCCCTCCTCCTCTACCCCATCCTCCCTTTCAATTCAAGTATTTAATAATTAAACATGGGTTGAATGCAAACTTCGTATGGAACTTTCCACATATAGCACCTTCCTGACTGATTTCAGGTGACTGTTGAAATCAATACAAAGCCCCCTAATTTCTGTTTCACTGTCATAAAAGTCTGTTAATGTATTTGAATCTAAGACTACAAGCAGAAAAAGCAGCATTCCAGTATTGATCATAAGTGATCTGTTTATAATACACAATAAACTTTACACATGTTTAATGAGGAACCCTAAAAACGTTTAGGAATATTCCCAATGACACAATTCACTTTGGGACGTAAGTAGTACAGGTAACTAAGGCAGATTTGATCCAGTGAGAAAGAATTTTAAGCAGTATAAGCACAGGGGAAAAAAGCACAGCACTCTGCAAGTTAAAAGATTTGTATTAAAACTGAATTGAGAGAGGAAAAGTCAAAGAATCGGTTTTGTGAAGTAATAGTGTTGAAAATACAAACTAAACAGACTTGCAATTTTGTGGCTGTGATCTACTTTAATTACACATCCTTCTCCTAGTTTGAGAAAGATGCATATCCTTACGAAGACCACAACAACTCAGTGAAATTATGCTCCAATTTCAGTGGCTGATTATTTTTGTATTTCACCTACTGTTAAAAAAAAAAGTGGAAAAAGATAAATTATTATTCCTATACTCCATTCCCATACTCCATATCCTCCATTCCCATACTCCATATCCTCCATTCCCATATTCCAATTCCTAGTATTATTCATATACTCCATTGCAAACATACCTAGAAATACACACTACTGTAAATGCACTGAAGTGTTGTTATTACACTTAAAATCCCTCATATTGCCCTTTTATATTCTGCTACTGGCTATCGGCAAGCACTTGTGAAGTCTACAGCCCAGTCCTTCCTCAGGTCCAGGATATTTCACGTATTTATAATATTGGGCATCACTACAAAAGTTAGTAGCTTTTCCTACCACACCTTTTGTTACTGTGACATCGCAAACTAAGTTAACTTCACCCAAAGGCAGTGTCCAAAAAGCGAGTTCTTCTGTGAAACTGAGGGACCTGGCTTCATGTTGTTCCAGTGGAAATCCTTGAATATTTACGTACACAGGGCCCTAAACCAAATGATAACAATGAGGGCTTGTTAAAATACTCCACTCACCGTTCCTTATGAAAATCTAGAAGTCTTCTTCAAGACTTAATACTATTAACAACAGAAACAGACTGATTACTAAATAAATAAAAGGGAAAAAGAATTGCTTTTCTGCAAGCTCTCTGAATATCCATACTGCCATTTCCTTTACAGTATAGAAATCATCATGCCTTTCCTCTTTAGTCTTTTATTGGTTTGGAACCATTATTGCCCAGTGGCACAAAGGAGGTATCATGTACTGATAAAACACAGTCCATACAAGGAAAAAATCAGAATATTTTTGTTTCAAAGAAGTTCAATGGTGATTTCTTATTATATAAAGTTTAAATCTCACCGCTACATCACATTAGCAGTTCAGATTTTTCCTTATTCACTGGAGTAATAATTACTGAAGTTAAGCCAAGAACTCAAAACTGTAAAGGACTTAGAAGCTTTGGCTGCAGGTCAAATTGTACCAAAGGTTCAGATTCAAACTTGGCAGTGCCGAAGACCCATAAGAATTCAGCTGCATGCAAAACAGAAACAGAAAACAGCTTTCTTTTCAGTCTGATCTGATCCAAAAATTGAGATCTGGGGCCTGAAAACAGCCACCTCCAAGCATCCAAAATAGCTACAAAGTTGCCTCAAATATGGTATTTTCAATATCCTTATAAAAACCTCTCTTCAAGAACTTCTGACAAAACTTACTCATTTTAAAGCACATCTTACACCGTGACGGCTAGGTATACAAAACCATTCATTTTTTTAGCCAGTATAAAAAAACCTAAAAACAGGTAACAAGAACCACGCTCTCTATATACTTTTTCCTGAAGAAATTGATCACATTTAAGTTCTTTGCATCCCAATACATAAAAACAGTATTATATGAATTATTTTTTTTAAAAAGACAGACCTTTACATCTATTTTTTGAGTTTCTGTTGGACACAGCAGTTTCTGTTGTGCATTCCCCGGCTGATTGACTTTCCAGTAGCCCATAAATTTATGATCTGGTAACGGCAGTCTGTCAAACAATGTAGGAACAAACAAATTTTTACATTCATTAACCAGCAACTGGTATGGAATAAATCATTCAAACAACTGCATTTTTCCAATGAGACATATCTGAAGATTCTCTTGTAGAAAATATTTCCTTGCTAAAATATTTCATTTCTTTTACATTTTAAATGACAAAAATTTTAGCCTTCTGGAATAGTAATACAGTCACAAGCTAAACAGCATCATAAAAGAAGCAGCAATTCACATAATAGGGCCTCAAAAGGAAAACTTTTCCAGTCTGAATTATTTGAGATATGTAATAAAATATATCCAAACCGTCTCATGCTTTGCTTTATTCAGATCAGGCAGGGTGTGATAGTACCACTTAAAAGAACTCCTGTTAGTGGCACACTCATCTAGAAAACCAGCAGAATCAGCAAGTTAACCATGCGATAAAAGTTCAACAAATTATTTCCATATATTTTGCCACTGCTCACACGAACAAAGGCAAAGGAATACAGATGTGAGCATGTCCCATTGCCTTCTTGCCAGTACAGTCTACAAAAAGGACAGGGACATCTTCAAAAGCCTCAGTTGCTTGCCTTGGTCTAATTTCTTCATTTCGGTACCTTTTATTTAGGGAAGAAATATATGGGCCAAAGCAAAGCTCATTTATACAGGCAAAGAAAATGCTGGCATATGACAAAGTAGCTTGACAGCAAAATAGGGAAACACAATTTTTATTTATTTCCTCTGAAGTGATTTGCAACCACTGAAAGCAGTTTGACTTCATTAATTGGCATGAATACCTTCAAGCTAATGAACTCATCACTTTTGGTTTCTTTTATTTGGTATCAGTTGCTCCTAAAGAGACCTCCTACCAAAACTACATTCTGTGCTACACGCCGTTGGACATTATTGTACAGCTACAAGACTTGGCAAGAGAACAGAAGACATTCCTTCTCCCAGTTTCTATAAATATCTCCAAAGTCTATTTTAAGGAAGTCCTTTTAGACTGTTTGTTAAAAGTCTGTGCATGGTCTCTTCTGTTCTGTCTGATGATGCTCGTTCCTACTGCTACAATTATTTCCCCACTCCCCACCAACCAACCCAGCCCCTCTAGACATTAGAGGTTTGTTTCATTTCTTCTTGATATTCTTTTCAGAATAAGAAGGGATCTCAAATCAAAAATCCCCAGTTGGACTATATATGAATCTTGGGGAGTTTTAATTTTACTTTTTTTCCACTGGGAACTTAAAGTAAAATTCAGGGAATGAACACTAATATCCTCTACTCTTTGCAACTCATGCAGGAAAGCTGCACGAACATTTCTTCCTGGTATATTGACACCAAATCTCAAGCAACCTGGAGAAGCCAGTACTCACAGGTAGACAGTCACTCAGCCTCCATCCCCATTCTGCGTTTGGACCATCTGCCAAGGCAGTCAGATAGCCAAAGACACTTTTTGCAAACAGAAAATGGTTTGGATGCTATAGATCATTGGTGCTCACAGATAAATATCCAGCTGCCAGCAATATGCCACTGGGGCATGTAATGACAAAAGTGCATCTCATTAATTCCCTCTCTTACTCAAAGAACCAGTAGAGTCTTCATTGCCTGTTTGTTGCCTAGTTATGAATATCAATAGATACCAATGTTTGAAGAGTGATTTATTTTGCGTTCTTCCTCACTTCAGTTTGCATTTTTCCATTCTTTACACCCAGCTAGTCTAGCCAGATTCTTCCCAAATTAAGAAGAGAAATTAAGCCAGACTCAAAAAAATTGCAAGTACAATATATTGTAGATTACAACATTCAACACCATTAGGAGAAAATATTCAGGATGCACTATTTCAACATATACACAGTTCTTAGATAAATTTATTCATGCAGTCAGAAAATGGGCAGTCAAGTGACTAAACTAAATGTCAGTTTATCCATGAACTGGAATTTTACTTCAGGCTTCCATTTCAGTTTCAAAATGATTTGTTGGCAAAATGTTGGTTATGTCTTGAGCCAAAAGTGCCTTGTGTGCAAAAAGAAACTGGAGACTTTTTTTTGCTATGACGACTCCAAGTAGCATAATCTCTGATATGCCTATAATCAGCAATAATTGCTTCCCATTAGCTCAATGGAACATCAGCTTCCACAGGGATTTAGACTTGTTTTAATTCCTGACACATTACTCCCATGGACAACATCCTAGAAATCAACGGGTTCACTAATAATCGTGAATACTTATTAAATTTTAAAACAAAACATATGTTAATAACCAGCTCTAACCAAATACCCTGCTTTATATAGCAACAGAATTACAGATTGCATTCCCAAAGAAACAAAACATTTCCACTCTGGTTCAGCTTTCTGGAGATTTGCTTTGCTAATAGTTCCTCTCTTCCCTCAGGAAACCTGATTTTTCCTTTCTCCTGGATTCTTGAGGTTTTGTTTTCTCCCCTGTTTCTGAATGATTTAGTTTCTCTGGGGCAGCAGACCAAGTCATCATGAACAGCAAAGAGGAGGGAAACGTAGATCAGAATTTAAGAATAAAACAGAAAGCAGAATTCAGTTCTTTGTCAAGAATAATAGGGACCTTATTCTTCCAGGGCCTGACAATTCTTTTTCACTCTATCTTACTGCTCTCTCATATAAATCTGGTCTAAGAAAGACTAAGAGTATTTAAGAAGCTGGTGGCATTAAAGGTCTTATAACCAGTCTGCCTCCTGAATGATTTTCAACAGAGAGTGAGGGTGCTGAAGGACTGGAACAACATGCCCACAGTGAAAATGTGTATGCATCTCAACAGTTCTCCTCCAATGAATATACATGATACACAGTGAAGGAGTGAAATTACTGTATTTTCCCAGGATTTTTAAGGAAAAAGCAAGTTTTGAAAATAACTTGCAGTGACAGTACTAGTAAAAAGCTTCACAAGGTGCTCCTGCCACACTGCTGTATTTCAAATTCATTAACCAAATACCGGTTACATAAAAGGCAGACAGAATACTATGGAAATGCCACCACTGGCAAAAATCTGTGAAGCAAAGAAACCTGTCGGGTGTAAAAAGTGCAGTGGCTGAGTAAGGATGGTTCTGAAACTCCACTGCTTTCTCCAGCTGGGGTGTGCAGGATGATACATGATTTTTGATTTCCTCAAAAGCTGGAAAGGGTTTCTAGAACAGAAAAACTACACGACAGACTACAGTAATCTTGTAAGAAAGCCACGACTTAAAAGCAAGTTCTAAGGAATTATTTCTGACCAGTTCTTTGATTATGGATCTGTCAAAGTCTGTTCCTTCAGGAAAATCTAGAGATTTTATGTTTATTTACTCTTAATTTCACATCCTAGTTTTCTACAAGATCACTGCTGTCCGTGAAATGGTTATATAAGCAGGTGTTTTGTTTAGAAAAGGTGATTGCACAGGACCTACAGTTGATGGGGCAATTCTACAAAAAATTACTATTTAGCCTGATTTTCTTTATGCACAGCAGTCTAAGGGGAGACAATCTGTGAAAAGATAATTCTCTAGTGGCTTCTGCTGCTGGAAAACTTTTGAAAGTGACACCTACAGAACACAATTTCTTTTCATTTGTATCTTTTTGATTTTAGAGAAGAAATTCATTTTAGGCTAATTAAAAAAAAAAACCAAAACCAATCCACCAAACAACTGTGTTCAAAATGCCAACAGAACCTGCTTTATAAAATTATTAATTTAGCTTTCTGAGAACATATTGGAAAATGGCTACGAATCTTGTAAGACTGAAGTTCCACTGAATGCAAATTCTCTACAGCCAGCTACTGTAGTATTACGGCTGCGGACATGAACTCTGAGGCAACAAAGCTGCTTAATACATGATCTTGTAAACCAGCTCAGTGCTGCCACAGAACATGTTATTCAAGGACTTCAGTAGCATCCTGTGCTCTGCTTAGCTGAAGCGACTTCTATCTCACTTAACTTTTTTGGACTTAAGTAAGATATAGTTTGAAACCAAGAAAATTCTTTACCAATCAGCTCTCCGTACTTTATTTAAAAACCTTTTGATTAAAAATATAAGCAGCAGACATACAGAACAATCTTATGTTAGGTCTCCTGCTCCCTGACAGTCAAGTACAGACCCTGCCTCTGCTTCCCCCACCAAGCACAGGATGGACAAGAGACACATATGGTATGAGACAGGTCCAACAATTAACTACAAATTACCCTGGGGAAAAAAACCACAACAGTTTCAAGAGAAAATTAAAGCTGTTAAAATTTACATATTTACATTGCATATAAAAAAATTCAGTTCATATAAAACAAATATTCAAGTTATAGCAAGCACCTGGAAATGGATAGCGACAGGAGGAAAGCTATGGAATGGCAATTTCATCAAGGATAAATGGCAGAATTAGAGCTGAATAACAACATGTTTAACAACGTGTAATGTACATAAAGAAAGATAATGAGTTAGTACGAGTAATCCATTTTAACCACTATGTCTTGGCAAAGCATCACAGACAAGCCATTTGCTTTACACACAATACTGATACAAATTATAAACTCTTGAAAAGGTGATACCAGGAGATACAAACAATATCATGATGTTATAATCGGACAATACTGAACATGTCAGTGGCTTGAGGAATGGTCACCCTATTTGGGAAAAAAACAAACTGAAGCAAACAAAAAGCCCAAGTAAAGCATTACTTTACAGGTCTAATATATGACACTAATTTCAGAAATAAATTAATTAGCATCTACAAATTAATCTCTCTCTTGAAGAAATAACTACTGCATGAATTCTTTTCTAAATGCTAATTAGACACCAACCTAATCTTTCCTTCCAAGATCAGGTATATTAATTCCAGAGCCTAAGCTAAAATTCCTGTAAGGGTCACTGGTACCATCTGTTACATTTCCCCTACAATTTCAGCTGGATACAACCCTCGAAATTCCTTCTATGGAGACCCTGTATTGTAGTGTGTTGCTCATGTGTCTCCTGTTTTTGTTCCTATATTTACAGCAGTTATGTTTCAGCAGCAATTTAAATAATTCTGATTTATTCAAGTTTTCTCTTAGATTAAGTAATAGGTGACAAACAGACTTCTCCAAAACTTATTAAAATTAAATAAAGATTCACAAACTGTTTGATCCAAGACATGCCAGAGAGTACCTGTATAAAGGAGTCAGCATTTCAGTATAATGATTTTCCTGTCCTAGAATCTCCTGGAAATGCTTCTGTATCACAAAACTTCTTAATCGTACAGGATTTGTATACTTATCAATAGCAATGATTTTGCTGCAGGTATGACTACCATCCTCAGGCAGAATAGGTTTGGACTATTATTCTAGTTTTCACGTTACTTAATAGAACCATTGAGCAATTTATGCTTGCTAGTATGTCTTAAAAGTCTTGCAAATTGAGACTCGAGCAGAGAAGTGAACCTCTGTTGGGGTATGCTGTTGTCATTCGGACACTCTAGAAATTACACCTAGTAAACCTTCAGATTGCCAACTTGTGAGAGACTATAAGCAGGTAGGAAAACAAGGTTAACATTGAAAGTGATCTTGACAAGTCAGAGAATTAGTCTGAAAAAATACAATACTGTAAGAAAAGTGTAAGCACAAAGGAAGCTGATTACACGAAGTGAAGACAGGGTAAGCGTTATGCAGGGTTCTGCAGAAAGAATGTGGACGTTCACATTTAGAAAACTAGACATGAGTTAAACATTGCAACAAATGCAAACACATTGGGGTTTTTAAAAGGGACTGCTGCATGAAATACATCTCTGTTCTATACTCTCATACTACTCTACTCAGCTCTAGCAGAAACTAACATGCCCAGTTTTGTGCACAATGCTTAAAGATGGACATGAATCAAGTGGAGATGGGGACCATAAAAGAAAAATAAAAACCACCAGAGGCCTTAAAAAAGGGGGAAGATTGAGAGAACTGGATGTGTTTAGTCTAGAGATGACTTTCTAATGGCAAGGATATTTAGACACAAGACTGACTTGCTTTGGGAGGTTACAGAACTCCATCTCTGACGGTTTTCAGGCATGAATCATGACAAAAAATCAGGTAAGGTTTTAGATTAACTTGCATCTTTTCTGAAGGAAGTGGGATGGACTAGATTAGCACCATTATCCTACTCTCTTCCTGGAAAACAACATAGAGGAGGTCAGTACTCTAGTCCTAAACAGGTAGCAGCTTCAGGAAGTACCTTTTCTGCAGTGGTCCAAACAGCAGACCCAATTACCTCAATGTGTCTGTCACGGGAACTTGCAATATGGGCTGGAACAGATTTGGAGAGATTTTCTAGATGTTCTTTTACCCCAAGGCACAATCAACTGTGCCTTAACCATTCCTGAAAGCCGTGTCTGTAATTCAAGGTGATGCACCTGTGGTTTACAAGCTCCATCGGGTTCAATCTCATGACCAATAGCAAGGCTGTCTTGGAACGGAGCAGTAGGATAACCTGAAATGCCAGCTGTGGTGGATGCAAGTGAGATACTGAGACCAAGACTTCTGGATCATCAGAGCCAGATGGTCAGTCTAGTCCCAATCTAACATGGCGAGATCTAAGAAAAAGTTGCTTTTATCAAGTGCGTGTGAACTGCTCCTGTAGTTTGTCCTCCTCTTGGCCTTCAGTGTACAGAGTATACGCTCATAGTTGCCAGTCAAGTGAAGTTCTTGATGAGCATCTTGCGGGGGGTCTTGCAAGTCTGTCAGCCTTGGTGTAACCTGTCCTATAAAACCTCAGTGATGGATTCAAAATGATCAGGTGATTATCCCTAATTCAATATGATCAGATCTTTCTTCTATCTTCTCACTTCTAGACTAAACAGTCCCCAATTACAGCAGTCTTTCTCTTATGTTTCCTAAACCTCTGATCTTCTCTTTAGTAAAGAGTCCTCTCCAATCCACCTATGTAAACCCACATCTAATACTTCTAAAAATTATACAAACTGCAAATTTCTCAAAATATATGACAAACATCATAATTCTTTAAAATAGAAATTACCAAGTGACTTTTAGCAAAGAAACTATGGCAAGAGTTTCAAGGGTGTACTGTCAATCTGACAGACACTGCAGTTGCTCAAGTACTGGTTCCCTAGGCATGTGATTCTTCTGTCATCAAAATTAAAAGGTACACCACAGTCATTACACTGCCAAACTTCTTTTAATAGTTATATGTAGGATGTAGATGTGGTAACAGTGGTGCTCCAGCAAGAGAAACCTACACATGGACACCTAATATGAAGACATCATAAGAATCAGTCCCTCCTTAGCAAATATAAAATATATATGTCCCATGGCAAACTCAATTTTCCATATATCCATAAAGCTTTCTTCATGAAAGGGAAATATTTGTTTCTCCATAAATAAATTAAGTATTAGAGTTCAAGCCAGAGTAAGTTTTCTAATTGCTTTTCAATATGATCTACTTAAGCTTGTAATCTGTGAATTGTAGAAGAATGAGTTAAATCTGTTTCATAATTTAGTTTAGTCTTTAAAAAAAAAAAAGCTATTTTGATTCTAACCTCTGAAAAAGTATATGGTGTAATATGTCAACCGGTAACATAATTAAAGAATAACAGTGATACACAGACACATAAAAAAATTATTCTTAGAGCTTACATGCATTGTCCTGTTCTGCAGAAGTATTTTTGTAGAGCCTTTTTTAAGTATTGAAGACAAAATCCCACCACCACTGAAGACAACTTAGTTTTTTTGCTACCAATTTAGGTGATAAATAACAGGACAGAAACGTGTTGCAATTCAATTAAAAACACAGGAGAAGAAACAAGTATTTCCCTTTATTAATATATATCTGTTTACCATACAAGCTATCAATATGTACATGGACATTAAAGGTGAAATATTAGTAATAAGCAAATACTCTGTCATAAAGTAATTTATATTGTTGTAACTTATTTGGAGGAATATAAATTTGAAGCAGAGGAGCATTGACTTCAAGTATTCCAGGTTGTTTTTAAATCAGTTAGCAGCAAGATAACACACTATAAAAAAGTTATCATGAGAGACCTGTCTTCTTAATATATATCTTATGTTATTCTTACTCCTTGGCCAGCTGTACATTGGTCGGTTTTGCTCCAATAGGTATTCCATATTTGTGCAAAGTGCTGATTAAAATTTCACGCATTTCATTGTTGTAGGAGTCAAAGTCAAATACATTTCGAACAACATTTGCCAGTCCTTCAGTTGGAAATTTCTGTGAAGAAACAAAGACCCCCAAATTTCTTTTACTGAATATCTGTTAAGTTACAGCATATTGGTAAATAATGTTAAAATTAATAGTTATAACAATAACATTGCTCAACTTGGACAAGTGCTCAAGTAATCTTTTTTTTAGTTTCCAGAATAAAGAAGGGACATTGCTTCAAGTCAGAATGAAGTTACTGACATTAAACCTGAATTAAACAAACAAACAGGAGGCAATTATTTAAATACTCAACAACAGTCATTTTTTAAATAACTGTTTTCATTATACACATAATAAGGTGGTGTAATCATTGGAACATATAATTAAATATAGGCTGTATTTTTTAAATTTGGAACTGCTTTCTGCTAACAGTAAAGATCTGACACAAATACATATATTTGTTTAATTCAACTATACAATTCGTTCAAGAATTCCGATTCTTAATGTTGAATATAGAAAAGCAGAAGATACACTGCTTGCTTACTAAAAATTACTTTAGGTCATGATGGATTTTAGTAGAAACAGAAATTCACTTAGGATTTGCAAACATTTGTTTTCTTAGTGAAGAATACTACTTGAAATATGCTGTGTACGTTAAAAAAAAAAAAAAAGTTTATCAAATTTTCATTAGTATTTCCAACAAAGGAAGTTTTGCTACTGAACTGGACTGATGATTTAAGGCCAGTGTGCTCTTCCAGGTTTCAGAACTGCCGCTTACATATTCCCACACCTTTTAATTATTGTTGTTCTGCAAGAAGAAAACACATTTTCCTGCCTCTCATTTCCTACTAAGACCTAGAAGCCGGTAAGACTTAAAAGCCTTGACTGAGCAGTCAATTGAACTGATGTACTAGGAATAAACTGAAATGAAGAAGCGTTTTTTTGGTATCTGCAGAAGACACTATAGGTATGAAAAGCTGGCTTAGCCTTTCCGCAAACTGGTTCCAAGTGCTTAGTCAGTAACTTCCACTGTGAAACTCCAATAGCAAACATGTACCTGTCCCCATTTAAATTAAGGCAGATTCCAATAAACATGGACCTTAATTTCAGGCTTAAATAAGCTTATTTTTAAAGGAACATTTAGGTAATTTAAACAGAATATGTATTGTGCAAAATTTAGATTTTACTTGCCATTGATTAAAACAGCTGTTTAAGTTGAACATGTTGACACAGATAAGTCACTGAGCCTTTTCACAGATACTCTTTAATAAACCATCTGAAAAAATCATCTTACTCTTGTAAGATGTAAATGGAATAAATCAAATAAGAAGAATTTTTAAAAAATAATCGCCAAATTACTATATATCCTACAACTTTACCACCTAACTGCTTTATTTTACCTTTTTGGGCAAGAGATGGGAGTGAGAATCTTTTTATTTTAAACTTCTCACTGCTTCTTCATATGCCTTTCATTCAAATACTAGAACTTTGAGACAAGGACCTGGATGCCCCCATCTCAGTATGGCACATTTACAGTGATGAAGATAAACACATGAAGAAGTATTTTAGGGAGTTGAAGTCTTAACTGGTTTTTCCCCATTATTGAGCAAGGCTGGTACAAAAAACTTGAAAAACAGATGTAACACAAGTGTCAGAGAAATTTATAAAAGTATTAGAAGATATTTGAGTCCTGAATAAAAACTAAAATAGAAGAAACCAGAAAATTTTCATAAATGTTTTGACCTGTACTCTTAATCAAACAAACATCAGCCTTAGTCAGGAGTTTAATATTTTCCCAACTTAATAAATACCTAATCTCTGAATTAAAATACCTGTGACACAAGTAATACTAAAATTAGCTATTTACTGTGGTAGAATGGAATACCACTGCTAGAAATAGGCTTGTACAAACCTTTTTTTAATCTGTGGTATACATGCCACAGAATATTTCAGTACTAGTGTTGGTATAAAAGCATGCTAAACTATGCCCTGCTTTTTAAACCTGTACATGAGGAACCGATTAGAAGTTCTGCATTATTACAGCTTAGCAAAATACAAGTTATTGTGGGATAATATAAAGTTGTCCTACAGCCTGTGCCATCCTGGTTACAATGTCCATTCCTTACTAAATGAAACAGGTACTAAAAATACTATTTCTCCCAACAGCTATTCTAACTAAAGACTGTATAAACATTTAACGTGTAATGTAAATGCGAAAAGGTTGTGACAATGCTTAGTAGTAAAAGTACTAACTTCTATAATGTAAATTACACCTTGGAGTCAAAGTGAATATCACACTGTGGAAAAAAAAAAAAAGGCCCACAGACTTATAAAAATGTACATCATAGTTTAAAAACATGTAAAGCTGCTTAGTACTCAGTGTGCAGGATCCTATCTCATTCTGTCTTCAAGCGTGTCTTTTGATAACAAGAACAAAACATGTCCAGAATTGTGCATACTCTATATAACCAAACCCTTTCCTTAAGTAATTATTTTAGAGCATTTATGATGATGAATACTGCATTTTCTGTGTTATTCCCTTCTCACTGCAAAGCACAACAAACTGGCACCAAGCTATCTTGTTCACTCATGACCTCTTTTACCTGCCCTGCACTAGATACTGCAAAAACCTTGGTCAAGTGCATCAAATATTATCTGGTTTTCACTAAAAGCCTCCAAGTATGTCTATGGTTTTCTGAATCATTGCATAACTTCTGACATCGATACCCTTCTCCTCAATGAATTGCCTCAATAGTTCCATGCCTCTTGTATCAGCAGGATATCATAAAACATTTATTTCCTCAGGTACAACTGATCGCTTCTGTCAATAAAACCTGTTCTGAACACAAGCCACTTGTCAAAAGGCCCTCTACTTCAGTTATTAAAAAAAAAAAAATCACAACTCTCTTGTTTCAATCAGAACAAATACAACCACTTTTTAATAACTGCCTGGACAACTGCTTACTGAAGAAAGGCAACGACAGTTCACTAGAAGGCAAAAAAAAAAAAAAATTGAATGTTTGAGTTGAACATTTAAAAAAAAAATCATTTGGTTTCTATTGATTTTTAAAACCAGATTACTGGAGAAAATACTGATCTCTCGTCAGTCTGTCTGGTTCTCATTCATTGATTCTTCCCCTTAAAAGTAACACCTCTGTGTGTACCTTGGAGTATTTTCACAGCTTAGATCTTGGCTATTCCTTAAAATAGTAAGTAACATAGGTTGTGCTTTTAAAAATTTTATATTTATATACGTAATGCTTTATTTGATACAGAGTTGTGACAGAATTCTGCTTGGTGAAAAATGCGTATTTTATGGATCTAGCTTTCCATGAGTACATGTATTGCTACAGTCTGCTTAAAAGCTATCAGCAAAACAGTAATTTCCTAGTATAAATACAGAATCTTAATTACAATATGCTATACACATTGAGGTCTACTGTACTTCTAGCACTACCCTGAAAACAAAGTGCCAAATGATCTGGTATCCAGCCCGTAACGAGTCCAGATTTTTGTTTTAGTCTTCTACCTTGTGTTCTCACTACCACTCACTTCCCTACACATTCGAGTGCCTTCAGATGCCCGCACCACCCCAAAGGCCCACCTTGCCCCTAAGATCTCTCCCTCCCCGCTCATTCCTCCGCGCCCTTGGCTTCCCCCTGTATCCCCAATGCCTTTTCACTGAACGCTGCCAGCTCTCTCTGTGTCTCTTTGGTTGTCCTGTCAGCAGGGCGAGAAGCACCCCATCTATGGCTCATCCTGAGCGACAGGCATACTAATTGATTAACCATTGCTCGGGTCTTTAGTGGGCATCGTCTACTGCCAAGCAAAACAGATGACTTCAACCCCTGCCTTTTCACTCACAGGGACTCTAATTTCAATCTGTTCCTTTCTGTCACATAGCCATTGATTTTGATTAAACCAGCAGAAACCTAATTATCTCTGAAAACTGGTAACTGAGATTCACTGTGGTTGGCCAAAAAGGTAAAAGGTTATCATTGATGTGCGTTTGGCAGCAAGGTGAGAAAGGGATACAAACTGTGATTTGATAAGTCTAGTTTCCTTTTGAGATTAGGCTTAACAGAAAAAAGCACTATCTTAGCACAAAAAGCTTACTGAACAGGCCTAAAAGCCTGATGAATAGTAGACTTCAGGGCCAGAAGATACCTTAGACATTTACTGCTTGAAAACTAGTTATACTAGTGCCTCCTATTAGAAAACAAATCTCAGATACAAACAAGAAAGAAGGCCTATCCGAAAAATCTCAGCTTTCCCAAACTCAATAGAGTTAGTAAAGAAAGCTATTTCCATTTTATCTGGACTAACGTGGCTTGCCTGATTAACATCTACCAGGGACATCAGGTGAATCTTGACTCTGCAAAACAACATACAAAAGGTCTCATGAAAACTAGCATATTAGATTGCAGAGAAGCAGTCATAGCATGCACTGGTAGTTACGGGCAGCATATCGTAACCCAACGGAGCAAGAGCAGAGCTGCTCAGCTTGCCCATAAGCCACTATTAGCATCAATACTTCTGAGATTTGACACAGGCTGAAAACTGCCGGCGAGCGAGACAAAAAGCCTATATTCAGGTCACCTCCAATCTAGAGCTGCAAGACCCAAATTCCCTATACAATCTGTGGAGAGAAATAGTTGCAGCAACCAAGTTAGGCACCTGCATTAGACAACTTTCCCTATGCCTGCAGTTTCAGGTCTTCCAACTAGTTTGGTATCTCGAGGTTTCACCAAAAAAATCCTTTCCTTAAGAAAAAGTTAGTATAGAGGCAACCTAGCTTGGAAGGCAGCATCTAAGCTACAACTAAATTGCTACAGGTTCCCTACTTCCCTTTATGGCAAGATGCTCTTGTGACTACATTGTAGACACAATTCTATACACTGAATACCACAATTAATCAGAGTGCAGAGATTAGCCTAATAATATGTTGATGCCACAGTAATCAAACTGTATTTTAACTGACTAGCCCCAATGCTCATATGCGCTCTCAGATAACAGTAATCAACAGCCATTTTTTCTCCAAAACATCAAACCTTTTTTACAGAAACAAAAAATTCCAAAATTATGTGAAAGAAATCAACACAATAGTACAAAGAGAGTGGGGCTGTGGAACTGCTGTAAGGGAAATTGTTTAACAACATGACTAACTTCCCTCCTTCCTTCCTAATGACCAGCAATTTTATTGACTCATTTCCCTCCTTCCTCCTTCTTCTCTACCTGAAGACCTAAAAGCTTCTTACTTTGGAATAACCATTATGTTTATATTCATTGTTTACATTTGGCTACTCCCAGCCTTTTTATGATTCAGACTGAAAAACAAGTTACAGTAAACAAAATGTTGCATCCTTTCAAAGAGACTGGGATCTTGAAAACAAATGTTACAGAAGAAATCAAAGCTGCATGTTGGAGATTTATTTGGATATTTACATTTAACATTGTAAGAGGTGAAAACAGCAGATAGGAAACTTCCCCACTGATCTGTGCCCAGTGTCCAGGTTGAAGTGACCGTACTAATCTGGTTAAGTGAAGGAGACAGAAGCAGAGCGTAAGTGCCCTTAGACAATTAGCAATGCAGCTCTTCCAATCTTCAGTTAATGCTGTTCACGAAGAAAAAAATAATTAAGTCCTATGTTTCTGCACCAGTTGGTGACATAAGAGAGCACAACTTCAGATTACTTGGAGACAGATGATGAAGGAAAGAAGCTAGGAAGGTAGGAATGGCAAAAGCGTATGAAGAAAGGAAGGAGTTCATTGAGCAAACATGCTAGAACACCAGCTTTTCAGCAGCATAGCAACTGTTCCTCAAGTCTGTAATTTCTCCACTTTCATTTCAAATGTAACTCTGTTTAGAGATCACAGAATCACAGAATGGTTTGGGTTGGAAGGGACCTTAAAGATCATCTAGTCCAGCCCCCCTGCCATGGGCAGGGACACCGTCCACTAGACCAGGTTGCTCAAAGCCCCATCCAACCTGGCCTTGAACACTGCCAGGGATGGGGCAGCCACAACCTCTCTGGGCAACCTGTGCCAGTGCCTCACCACCCTCATAGTGAAGAACTTCTTCCTTATGTCCGATCTAAACCTACCCTCTTCCACTTTAAAATGATTGCCCCTTGTCCTATCACTACATGCCCTTGGAAAAAGGCCCTCTCCAGCTTTCCTGTAGACCCCCTTTAGGTACTGGAAGGCTGCTATAAGGTTTCCCTGGAGCCTTCTCTTCTCCAGCCTGAACAACCCCAACTCTCTCAGCCTGTCTTCATAGGAGAGGGGCTCCAGCCCTCTGATCATCTTTGTGTCCCTCCTCTGGACCTGCTCCAACAGGTCCATGTCCTTCTTATGTTGGGGGCCCCAGAGCTGAACGCAGTACTGCAGGTGGGGTCTCACAAGAGTAGAGTAGAGGGGGAGAATCACCTCCCTCAACCTGCTGGTCATGATTCTTTTGATGCAGCCCAGAATGCGATTGGCTTTCTTGGCTGTGAGCATACATTGCTGGCTCACGCTCAGTTTTTCATCCACTAATACCCCCAAGTCCTTCTCCACAGGGCTGGTCTCAATCCACCCATCGCCCAGCCTGTATTTGTGCTTGGGATTGCCCTGACCCATGTGCAGGACCTTGCACTCGGCCTTGTTGAACTTCATGAGGTTTGCACAGGCCCACCACTCAAGCCAGTCAGGGTCCCTCTGGATGGCATCCCTTCCCTCCGGCGTGTTGACCGCACCGCTTCACACAGCTTGGCGTCGTCAGCAAACTTGCTGAGGGTGCCCTCAATCCCACCGTCCATGTCGCTGACAAAGGTGTTAAGCAGCACTGGTCCCAATAACAACCTCTGAGGAACACCACTCATCACTGGTCTCCACTTGGACATCAAGCCATTGACTGCAACTCTTTGAGTGCGACCATCCAGCCAACTCCTTATCCACTGAGTGGTCCATCCATCAAAACCATGTCTCTCCAGTTTAGAGACAAGGATGTTGTGCGGGACAGTGTCAAAGTCCAGGTAGATGACATCAGTTGCTTTCGCTTATCCACCAATGCTGTATCCCCACTGTAGAAGGCCATCAGATTTGTCAGGCATGATTTGCCCTTAGTGAAGTCGTGTTGGCCGTCACCAATCACCTCCTTATTTTCCATGTGGCTTAGCATAGCTTCCAGGAGGATCTGCTCCATGATCTTGCCAGGCACAGAGGTGAGACTGACTGGCCTGTAGTTCCCCAGGTCTTCCTTTTTTCCCTTTTTAAAAATAGAGGTTACGTTTCCCCTTTTCCAGTCAGTGGGAACTTCCTCGGACTGCCACGACTTCTCAAGTATGATGGATAGTGGCTTAGCCACTTCATCCGCCAGTTCCCTCAGGATCCGTGGCTGCATCTCATCAGGTCCCATGGACTTGTGCACCTTCAGGTTCCTTAGATGGTCTCAAACCTGATCTCCTCCTACAGTGGGAAGTTCTTCATTCTCCCAGTCTGCCTTTGCCTTCTGTGACTTGGGCAGTGTGGCTGGAGCACTTGCTGGTGAAGACAAAGGCAAAAAAGTCATTGAGTACCTCAGCCATCTCTACATCCTGGGTAGCCAGGTCTCCCATTTCCTTCTGGAGAGGGCCCACATTTTCCCTAGTCTTCCTTTTATCACCAACGTACCTATAGAAGCTTTTCTTGTTGCCTTTGATGTCCCTGGGCAGTTTTAATTCTATAAGGGCTTTCCTAACCTGACCCCTGTCTGCTTGGACAATTTCTCTGTATTCCTCCCAGGCTACCTGTCCTTGCTTCCACCCTCCATAGGCTTCCTTTTTGTGTCTGAGTTTGTCCAGGAGCTCCTTGTTCATCCATGCAGGCCTCCTGGTGTTTTTGCCTGACTTCCTCTTTGCTGAGATGCATCGCTCCTGAGCTTGGAGGAGGTGATCCTTGAATATCAACCAGCTTTCTTGGGCCCCTCTTCCCTCCAGGGCTTTATCCCATGGTACTCAGCAGATCCCCGAAGAGGCCAAAGTCTGCTCTCCTGAAGTCCAGGGTAGCGAGCTTGCTGTGTGCCCTGCTTGCTGCCCTAAGGATCTTGAACTCCACCATTTCATGGTCACTGCACCCAAGGCTGCCCTTGAACTTCATGTTCCCCACCAGCCCCTCCTTGTTGGCGAGAACAAGGTCCAGCATAGCACCTCTCCTTGTTGGCTGCTCTATCACTTGGAGAAGGAAGTTGTCATCGACACATTCCAGGCACCTCCTGGATTGTTTATGCCCTGCACTGTTGTCCCTCCAACAGATATAGGGGTCGTTGAATTCCCCCCCCCCGAGGACCAGGGCTTGTGAACGTGAGGATGCTCCTATCTGTCTATAGAGGGCCTCATCCACTCGGTCTTCCCGGTCGGGTGGCCTGTAGCAGACCCCCACTATAATGTCACCTGTCCCTGCCCTCCCTTTAATCCTGACCCATAAGCTCTTCGTCAGCTCCTCATCCATCCCCAGGCGGAGCTCCATGCACTCCAGCTGTACATGTTGTATCAGTTTGGTAAACAAATTCCTATCAACTCGTAATGCATCCTAATAAACTACTTTGCTTATGTGTTTATTTGGATAGATTCCTCAGCTTTTAGGTCTGAATTTTGTTAACCCTTAGTACAAAGTTATAAAGAGAGCATTATTTTTTCTTTATATTACTGATATCATAGTAGCGCCAATTTACTTTGTCTCAGGACCTCATTGCACCATAGAGACCACACAGCACAAAAATCTATGCTCCCCAGAAGTCTAGATGAAGTGAACATTTTTAAAAGTGATAATTCTAACCTGCCGGATCTAAATGTCTGTGTATATGGATGAATATATGTGAATATGTTCATGAGCACAAACACAAAACCGTCATGCAACTGTGTTATACTCTGCAGTGTTAAACACAGAAACAGTAGGTCAAATAATTTGTGTGAACTTATATTCTAATTGTAATAATTACATTAATATTTCCACTAATCTTTTTTCCAGTCTAGGATTCAGTAATTTAAGAAATAGTCTACAAATTAACAAATTACGGATTTTATTATTATAAACAGAACACAATAAAATCACTGCTACTTCAAAAAACATTAAGATACTTTATATTTCAAACACTTCAGATAAAAAGTATCCTTTAATTTATAAAGACAGAAGTCAGGCTCTACTGTAATGTTTAAAAAAACCCCAAACATCATTAAAACAGAATTCAGGATTTCACAGTTAAAATGTGTGTAGGAAGCAAACATGGATCCTAAGTACCTGTTTGCTAATTTATTATCCATCTAACATTTTCTTCAGAAAAATTCCACCACTGATGTATTACTGTTATGCAGCAGGAAGTTGTTTTCCCCAGGAAATGATTAAAACCAAAAATTTTATAGCAGCATAAAGTGAACAGTTGCACTGTCCTGGAAGTATTCTATGCTGAATATGGAATTTTATAATGAAGGCTCATATGAACGTTGCATACTGTATTCACAGTATGAATGTGATATGTTCTCACATAGTAGAAAAACAGACTCTTGGGATTTTTTTAATATGTATAAATAAACACATAGAAAAAAATCATAGAATCATAGAATAGAATCATAGAATCATTTAGGTTGGAAAAGACCTTTAAGAGTCCAACCGTCAACCCACCACCACCTTGCCCACTAAACCATGTCCTGAAGTGCCTCGTCTACGTGTTTTTTGAATACCTCCAGGGATGGTGACATCACCACTTCCCTGGGCAGCCTGTTCCAATGCCTGACAAATATCCGCCTCTGTACATCTGCAATCCTTACCCTCAGACTATCTGAACATCTGAATATGATGATTCCTTCAAAATGCAAAACTTTTCATAAGAATGAAATAAAAATGCATAAAAAATAATGGCACCTTTTTCTAAAACCTTCAGGCATTAAGAAACTAGTAGTGGTGAATTGAAGTTTTCAATGAAATCCGACATACTGTACCTGTAAATGTTTTACAATATTCACAACTTCTCTAGTTGAATAGGGATAGTTAATAATTCCTTGGTCAGCTAAGCTCCTGAGTTCTCCAAAAGCAGCCACCAGTTTCTGAAGAATTGGCTCTGGAACATCAGGACCATACTGTCTAAGCATAGCCAGTTCAGATTGTGGTTTGGGATTATCAACAGCATGGCAACTAAAAATGTCACCTAAAAAGAAAAAAAGCACACAGTTAAGTAATTTATAAAGAGAGAGCATCACAACAGCCCCTTTAAGTTTCATACAGCACCTTAAATGGAAAAGCAATGGCTCAAGAGGATGCTAAGTACCTACTTGTTAAAACAAAACAAGACAAAAACTACTTTGAGAAATGTGAAGGACAAACTTGCTATGAAGAACATTGAGGCTCCTGGAAACATGGAGATCTCTCCTGTCATTTTAATCAAGGTGATTACGAGGGAGAATTTCAAGAAGAAAGACAAGTCAAATGAACGCAGAAAAAAAGAAAAAAGGTTTAAAGAAAGAATAACAGGTTGAATGGGACCAATTTGTGAACACTTTCAAAACACCACAGGATGCACGGAAATCTTGATATGCAGGAATGCCCTAATGCAAACCCAACTGAGAGGTCTAGAGGAAACACTGGATTTATCTTTTCTCTCTGTCTGTCTTGAAGTATGGTAAGAAATTTGGCAAGACATTCTTTCCATATATTTGCATTATATTGGTCCCAATCATATAATCTATAAAATTGAGTTTATTCGTAAAGAGTCCTTTAACAGTCGTACAAAACTTTGCAGAAACACGATCAGATCCTGCTGAAAAGGGACTTGAATTAAAAGCAGAAGAGCTCCTATGCTTGAAAAACAAAATCAACAAAGAACCCCAAAACCTCAAACCAAACCTCTGCCATGTGGGCCAAAAGCAATAATGCTAGGATGATCTATTTTGTTTAAAGCGTCCATGTAAGGAGGAAAATTAGGTCATGAAAAAGAAATAGGCTATACTAAAACATCTTGAGGCAACATAGCTGGGTGAAATTCAGAGCCAACGAGTCTCTGACACGGAATGCCCGTTCACTGGGAACTACATCTGAAAACCAAAAAAGCTATCGTGCAATATGGAATTGGGTTTGCACCTGCTTTTATGAGTACGTTATTATCCTAGTGGCAGGTGTCCCTGCCCATGGCAGGGGAGTTGGAACTAGATGACCTTTAAGGTTCCTTCTAACCCAAACCATTCTATGATTCTATTATTTCTTGCAGAGTAAGCATTACAGCGAAAACTAACAGATAAAAGCACATAAATTAAGGTGCCTGCATACAAACAGCTAAGCTAACATAGATAACAGAGTCAGTGGAGTCTGGAGGGCTATTCAGTTCGTAGCCCTGGTGTAAGAGTGCCAAAGCCTTGCCAGAGGCCCACTTAGACTAAGATTGAACTCTACAGGCCAATGAATTCTTCATCACTTGCCCTTATACAACATAAATTTTTGCTTTTGCTGTGAGATGAAGCTGTGCGGAACCTTTGCTGATACACAGGATTTTTAGGACCTACCAGGAGCTTTCTGAAATAAGGCTGCTGTTGATATGAAAAACTTTGATGTGAAATTTGGACAGCCTTACCTGAAACTAGATGAATTCAGTATCTTGTCAAATATACGTATTTTAATGAGGCCTATCACACATGGCCATGTGTATGGAGAGGCTAATGAGGACTAAGAAGCAGGTAGCATAGTGCTAACACCAAAAAAGACAGTAGCCTCCACTGCTGAGAGGAGAGAAAAGAACCATCCATCAAGCTCCCATCTCTTGTATTGAAGAGGACAGCGCCTGGTGTGTGGCTTGTTTGATATGGGGAAAAAAATGGTGAGCAGTCGTGTTAACCATTGATGTCAGGTATCAAGCTGCTCATAGCTCATGTTTTTGCTATATTTGTATACAATATACACTCATTAACAAAGACTTCTTGTAACCTTGCCTGTCTTCTGTGTTTGTCCAGATCCCATAAAACAAAATAGTTGTAACACAGATGACCACATGAAGCTGTTCACTTCAGGGCAAGTTCAGGCACTTTTATTAAGATATGTAAATTTACATGTTAGTTGTCTTCTGAATCTTGAGTGTCTTCTGTGAAACAAAATATCAATATGCATAAGGACCCCTTCTTCTCATGAAATCTAATGAATAAAGACAGTTATTCTATTAATCAATTCTATTAAAGATCACCATTTAATATGAATCACTTACCTAATGTGCCAAAAAAGTCATTACCCAAGAAAGGAAATCCAGGTCTATTTGCTAGAACTATCATTCTAAAATCAGGGTGAATAACTATTACATTTTCTCTCCCCTCTACATAAGTATGATCTGGAAAAGAATTAAAAGTTATTAATTGCATATTTAAGCTTTGTGATTATGAATGAATTAAATGAACATAATTAGATTAGAAGAAGAATTCTAATTCTAGGAAGAATTCTTCTAATCTAATTATGTTCTTCTTAGAATTAGAAGAACAGTTACAAAAAAAGGCTCAATAGCATCTTAGTACGTCATTCAACTCTGAGTATTCTAGGTTTCATTTTAAAGTTTCATAATTTGTTTCACGAAAATTTAACCGGTGTTTCATTTAAATGAAAATGCAAGCACTATTCTTGGGGTGGGGACTACCTGTCCTGTTTATATTTAATTCCACCAAAATGTTGAAGCCAATGGTGAATAAAATGTGGTTTTATATGGGTCTGACATTATCGGGTCTGGGAACACAGGACTGAAATTCCTCCTGGTTATTACAAAAATCTGTGAGAAGCCAGACAGACATGATTTCACACATGTGAAGACTGTTTCTCCAAAATGAGTCAGACTGGCCCCACTTGTTCCCTTGCAGCATGTTTCCAGTGGCACATGGTGTTTGGGAATCCTTTCACCTCCTCTAAGAAACTGAGATTGACTAGCAAGATATTTTAAAAAATGCCCACTACAGTTTATAATGACAAGCAAAACTCAAGTGTCGTGCCATGCGAGTGCTGAATGATTGCTTCACTCAAACATTGTTCCCAATATTGTTAAAAAGAAACTCATTACATAAAGTACAGTGTCTACTAACATCAAGAAGGCATTTCAAACATGGTCTTTCTTTGAAAAATAATGAAAAATATTTAGTTCCTGCAATTCACATGAATTAAATTCCATTAAATTACAAAATACTCTCACGCTGCAGGATATATTTAAATAATATAAGCATATGCAATATTTGATTAGATGGAACCCTTAACAATTCAACCTTATATATACTCACATCTTCAGATCTAGATCTGATCAAATTATACCCCAACTGGCCAGATGGGCATAACCAGGATCATAATTTGGTCAACTAGATCTTTATTTCTTACGGTGAATGAGAAGCAGAGGTCAACAGTTTTTTTGTTTTTTTGTTGTTGTTGTTTTGTTGGTTGGGTTTTTTTTTAATTTTTCAGGAAAATTCACAAGAATGCTGATTTAAGAAAACCTTTGTGGCTATTGCAAAAGTAGTAAAGAAAATGACTGAATTCTCTAATTGTTAACTTTTTAGCATCAAGTATTTTTTCCATTTGGACTCTTCTGGGTCTCTACTTAGTAATGTAATTGCTGAAAACCAGCAACACATTACATTTTACTGTAAATGATCAGAACACTTTATATTTACTTACTGGCAACAATTCGCCTTCCATCTGACAAAACCATTTCCCCACTTTCTACTAAAGTTTTTAAGACACAGGTAACATTTGTTGGTGCTTTGTCTGCCTCATCGATTACCAAAATATGTCCGAACTTCACTGCTTTTACCTAGAAAAGAATCAAAACATCACAACCCCACAAAAAAACCTGCAAGAAATGCATTACTGATTTCTCAGTCAGTAGCAGGGACAGCTTGGTGGCACTGAGACAAAAAAAGGGACTCAGAACAGGAATAAGCTATGAGAAGAGGAGGCAGGTGAGACAGGAAAGGTGGGTGCTTCTGTTTCTTCAGGATAGGGATGGAAAGGGCTGTGCTAGGGAGGGAAGTGAGGAGCCTGACTGAGAATGAATCGGAGTACTGACAGAGAAGTGCAAAGCAGTTTGCATCTAGACTGTCAACATATAGCTGAAAGAACTAAAGAACAGCTGCAACAGCTGTTTGGAGTCTAACTTAGCAGGTAGGTCTGAGATGCTACAAAAGAAGAGGAGGAAAATACCACTCTGCCAGTTAGAATGTGTCAGGTTAATACTAAATTATTTTCCATATTCATTTTGTGCACGCAGACTCCCAAGACGATCATCTTATTCACATTTGGCACAGCAAACGTGGCAAATGTGACCACAGTCAAAGTTAATGAAATGTTACCACGCTCACTGACTATGCCATCAAAGTAATCAAATCACAAAGAATTTTCTTATTTGAAAAGCCAGCATGGTTAACTACTTGTTTTAAATGAAAAACATTTCCAAATATACAATCCAAATGTTATTACTGACCAGTGGTGAATCTTCATATATAATAAGACCATCTTTAACAGAAGGTTGTAGGGTAAGGCTTTGTACAGTGGTATCCCTGAAATGTGGAAAAACAGACAATATTCATTAAAAATACAAGGGAATTTTAGTTACAATAAAATGCAAAATGAAAAAATGAAAAAACAAAGGCTCTCTTTTTTTAAGAGGAAAAAATATCTTTTTTTTTTTTTTCTTTTAGAATTCTTGAAGAACTTGAACTGAGAACAACACTGTGCCAGCTTAGTGGTCAAAGGTGAGTATCTCTGTCTCTGCCACGGCTTTCACGGTAGTTCTCAATTTCTCATAAACCCTGGAAATGAAACCACTGAAAAGTGAATCTGTATCTTTTGCATGTAGGCACATTACTACTGTTACTACAGGCCATTCTGTATTAGTCTGCATCAACAGAATGATGGACTATTCACATGACAAAACCCGTCAGGAGAGCCTCACTTACACTGCTTGAGATCCACACGCTGGTCGATAGGTAAGGTTGGTAACCTTTGCATTGCATGTGAGATTTGATACAACAAAAATCTCTTACCTTTCACAGCCATGCCATATAACAAAACTGTTTGCTTAAGCTAAGCTGACTCACTGTTCCAAATATCCACCTTAGTTCTATCTTTAATTTTGTAACACCTTGTAAAAAACCAACAATATTCTGATAAGCTCCATGGGTACAGAAAATCAAACACAGCACTGTTTGCAGCAAACTATTAAATGGCCAGCTTCCAATTACAGTTTTAAACTGACAGCATAACGTGCATGTTTCCTTTACTTGAAACTGCTGTCAGCAGGATTTCTGTCCCTAATAACTAATAATTTCTTGTTTAGCTTCAGACTCATGATTGATTTATCCCAGAGTTGCTCACGCACGGGAATAAAGCATAGGGCAGGAAGAGAGATTTTTAATGTTTAGCTACTTCATCTGAACTTTAATCCAGGAGGGGAAAGGTTACAAAGCTGGGACGACCTTCACTTCATTTAACCCTGTCAAATGCAGCCTGTCACAAGCAGCAACGCTCCCCCAAATAGTTATATTCATGTTGTATTCACTTGCAACATGTAATTTTTTAAACCACTAAAAAAAGCAGTAGCATTAATCTATTATCTCAGAAATCATACCATGGACATAAAAACAAAGCTTGTATTGTCATCCTGCTTGTCTACCCATTTCTACACTGGGCAGAGAAATCAATAATGGATCAAAAAATAACAGTAAACCAACAACTTTTGTTTCTTGAATACAGGTTATTTAGGGACTAAATTCTCAGACTGTATGTATCAGCCTACCTCCGTTACCAGTTATCATTTCTAGTTCAAGCCCATACAGTCGCAGATGTAGAAGAATTTTAAAATGTGTAAACCAAACCCTTAAGTACATGAAGGCACAGTCACAGGTTACTAACTAGTCAGAAATAATTCATGGAAAAATGTTCTAAGGAATTAAACCAAGTAGAAAAGGGGAAGGATTTGTCAAACCTGAACCCTGATCCCTTTAAAGTAATAGAAAGGTGAGAAAATGGGAAGATCTAACGAAAGCATAGGCCAAGAATAACGTAAAGGAAGATGAAGCATTACAGGATGCTTTACAGATAATAAATTTGCGCTTAGCAGCCAATGCATTTAAAAAATAAAGTGAACAGAGCATGGCAGGAAAGGAAGACCTCTAGTGCTGGTGTGCACGGGCACAGGTGGCAGCGGACAAAAAGACACAAATGTCAAATGGTGTTTTCCTGTAACACAGAACAGTGTATTTTACTTTTGGTGAGCTAGTTAATCCTCTGGCTCTGCAGAGTTTACTTGCAACCCCAATATGGAATACTAACTTGAGCTTAGTATCACCAGCAGCCCACACAAATCCTTAGGTTGATCTCATTCTTAGGGATGACAGAATTGACCGTATCTTTGCGGGAAATAAACACTAGAAGAGTTTACACTTTACTTAAGCACTATTATAAAAGTTGCATAGATCAGAAAAAAATGTGTAATATCAAAATGAAAGAACAACTGACATCCTAAATCTAGCTTCTAACTTTATTTCTTATTTTATCTCTGGTTTCCTCCTTTCTTCTATTTTGTTGTTATTCAGCCCTAATATTTTTAGGAAATATTTCAGGGGGCTTGCAATGTATTATAGAAGCTAAATATACAGCCAAATATTAATTCCATTGGCTTGATGACATAAGTGAATGCAAAACTCCTGTACTTGCTTAGGCTATTACATTCAGCCATGTATATAGGAGTGATTTTTGCCAGGGTTAGTACAGATACACGTTATTTTCCTTTCAGAATCATAAGCTATGCAATTAGACTTCATTAATTTCTGTTCTTCAGAAACCTAACATGACCTAAATACACTAAAGAATGGCTAAAAATAATTTGCCTCCTTAGGGTATTTTTCTTCTTAAATTTTCACTTTGTAATGAAATTACATAAATGTAAAGACACTGAAATATAGAATAATAAAAATATGCTAAGTCTGAAATATTTCTGAACAATATGGTGTGCAGATTTTCCTAAATGTAAAGTATGTCTGGCACTCAAAACATTAGACTGTAGAATTTCACTCCCACAGGAAAGGAGCTAAAAACTGTAATTCACATTCACTTATTAATATTAGCACCTTAATACTAACTACGGTCTAACAAAGACATGAATATCAAAACTCCCTAATTTCATCACATTTGGCACCCAAGATGAAAATAGTTCTGACACAAAGAAGCAAGACTGTGGGAATATAGAAGCGAGTCAGAAAAGCTGTCTGACATACTGTCATCCCACTCAAGTGAACTGATTTGTCTTCTCCTGATTGTAAAAGAAAAATACGAAAAGCTTGCTAATGTCTTTCCTAAGAAGGTATTTTTATTTTTATCAAGCAAGCCATCCTCACAAGCTCTCCAAAAAAAAAAAAAAAAAAAAAAAAAGAAAAAAAAAAAGAAAGAAAAAAAGAAAAAAGATCTGCTGCTGAAACTCAGCAACTTTTCTGACAGTGCCACTTAATTCATGGTAGGACTTCTGATAATTCTTTTGATGGTTTTTTGTTTATTAACTCACATCACTGCCTTTTATTTATTTTTTGCTACTGGTGCATTATTTACCCTAAAGGCAGCTTTTTCTGAGGTCTACAGACTTACTCGAACATACTAGTCTGTGACAGTTACTATTTCTTTGACAGCAATGCCTTCTTTCTGGGGAAGAACTATGAGATGCGGCAGAAGAAATTTCCATCAACCACAGAGACTGTTCAGGCCATTCTGTCCCTGTCAATTTCTAAGATTTACCCAAATTCTATTAAATAATTGAATTAAAAACATTACACCAAAAATAGAGGAGAGGAACTGCACCTGATAGCTACTTTATTGTTTAGAGTAGAATTCTCCTCTACACAAATCCAATCAATGAGTTCAGCATTTCTTATCCCATTCACGGGAGACAAAAACTTTCTTCCAGGCTCTTTTCAAATGGAATTTTGGAGTTGTTTGGGAGAGCTGAATACTTCTATCAACAGACCTTGGAACAGGGAAGGATGGAAGGCAAAGATGGAAAGAAAGTAAATCTCCAAGCATTCTGGATATCCTGTGGTGACACAGGAGCTGAAACTAGCCAGGAGGTAAAATTAAGGACCAAAGGAGAATTATGTTCCTCTCCTCCTGAAATTTGGGTTAGTTCATCTGGAGGACTACCTGGCTGAAAGATGCTTCTTTAGAGAAATGAAATCAATGCATGAAATTCTTCATTAAAAATGTTAATGCTGTCTATATGACAGAACTGCAAATATTCATTGCATGTTTTGACACTTGTCCTCCCCAGAACATTGAAATGTAAACACCAAAACAGAATTTGATCCATTGTATAATTTACCCCTTATCATCTAATTTAAGAAAAGGAAAAGGTATTCCAATGCTTTATTTTAAGACTTGAGTCCCCAAGAAGGCTTATGCCCAAATACAGGACACAGTGTCAGGACCTCAGGTAACATGACAAACATCCATATTCACTGGAATTACTCCATCTTGACAAGTGCTGAAGAATACTGCCCCAGCTTTTGTATGTACTTACACTGAGGATGAAAGGGTAACAGAATATCTATGGAAGGCAACTTGCATTTTAAAGGCTGGTGCTCATGGTAACAAGCTTAGATACATCAGATTCAGGTTTGGCCTTCCTCTTATTCTCCAAATGGAACTTTATAGTAGTTGAAAGGAAAAATCAGAGACACAGAACATATGCTCTAATAATTGTTGTTCTTCATTTCTGTGAGATATCTGTATCTATCTCAATACCTATGTACATAGATATATATATCTCTCTCTTCTCAATTACATTTCAATCAGACATGAATATGCCCATCTGCTGTGACCTAATTTTAAGAGTATTTGAAAAATAATTAGGCCAAGGGCCATTTGAAGCTGTTAATTGGTTAGCTAATCCACTCATGGATTATCCTGATGGAAAGCAGGCAATCTTAACACAAAGAAAGAAAGAATATGCATGACTTTGACATTTAAAAATGAATTTCTTTAGCCAACCTATCATACAGCCATTGCATTGCCTGATCTGACCACTGTGTTTAGGAAATTCTGAAATATCTGAAAAGCTAAGCAGCTGTCTCATTTCTCTGTTAAACTGACACTGTAAAGCCTTTTTGACTTATCTGTATGCACTGATACTTAAATCCCCATTTTTCTTCTGCTAGGCTGTTACAGCTACTCGGCAGGACATATATTTGTTTAAAATCCAAGAAATTATTTAGAGTATAAAGGTACTCATTACTCAGTATGACTGCGGGTGGCAGAACAAAGGCCAAAGAGAATTATATGTTTAATTCAGGTTATATGCTTAAATCAAGTTACAGAACTACTTATATGTGATCCATCTTTCCAAATGAGATGCAAAGTTTTCACATAATTTGTTACAACAACATAAGAAATTCACTCACCCTAATTGTAAAATCCATAAATGAAGAAACATGATACCCTACAGCTCCCCTTATTGTGTATAAGTATACATTTCACGGAGTAAACAGTGAGAAACTGTTACTTCAGCTTTAGAGGAAAATGAAACAACGGGGTCTTCTAACCTAAGCTATTTTTCCGTAACAGCCACACAGCAGGCTATTCAAGCTGAATTCAACTCCTACAAAAAGACAAATGAAGTAGCTCTCTAACACCTGGAATCTGACAATAGCAGAGCTAGTCAGCCAGCTTATGAAAAGCTAAAACTGGAAATAGAGACCATTAGCTTGCATGGACTCTTGGAAGCTTTGCATTGCAACTCTGTATTGATTGAAAATGTATTTAAGAAAAGGGGAAAAAACAACAACAAGAGTAAAAAACCATAAAGACACCTATTATATGCTAGCCAATACATGCAGTGCTTCACAACATAAATCTTCGTAACAAAAATATGTCATTTATTATTTATTTCCAAACCTGAGCTGCATAAAGAATAAAGCAGACACTATAAGGTTACTGTACAACATTAAAAGAAAATATTCTAGACATATACATTCATGACTCAAAATCACCAGGAAAAATTACCTAGCCTTTTTTTTGTCGCTGCCAACATAGAAATACACATCTTCACTGTGTTCAATGGATTCCTCTAATAAACCAGTGCAGCTTAAGAGCCCTTGCTTCAACAACAGTTCGCTACAGAGATAGCTTTTCTGGGTTGTTCATTTTCAAAAACAGACCTGCAGAGCTATATCAGCATTTAAATTGTTTTACATGGTCCTATATTCTTTCAAGAGAAGATAACCAAATGCAATTCTGAGAACAGGTACACTATAATTCTACAGTATCGGGTGTTCATTGGTGTCTTGGGCAAAGGAAGTTATTCCTTCTGAAACAACTTTTTTAATTAGAATTTAAAAAATCTGAAGTCAATAAAGCTGAAAGGGTAGTTTAAAATTATCTCAATAGGGGAAACAGGTAATTAGATTTTATACTGATTACATGTGCTGAAAAAGAGGGAAAGAAAATTAACATCTAAAGATTAATGGAGAGTTTGTAGTAAGTATTGCTTGTAGGGACACCATAAGCTCATTTTCCTAGCCCAAACCTCTCCATTAATTTGATTGTTAAAGATTACAGCAAAATTACGTTTATTTTCAAAAGGATAACATATGTAAACTCAGTTAATTTTGGGAAGAAAAGATCGTCAGATTACTGTAATTTATTAGGGAACTAGAAAAGGCACAACACAAAATGTAGTAGATTTTTAAAATGAACCCTGTATCACACTTCCCAATCATCAGTCACAAGAACAAACACAGTATCTTTGACAGGCAGATGCAATACCATAGGTAAATTCTTTGAAAGGAAATGTAACATTAGGAAAAAACAGAGTAAGGTAGTGTAATATCTTCTAAAATAATAGTAAGATTATCAGATAACATAGAATTTCTGTAGCAGTTAATATTCTGTTGACAGTGATGAAACATCAAATTTACAACAAAGCCAAATTGCTTTAGCGCATGTTAATGCCTAAAAAAGTGGAAGTTATCTCAACTTGTAAGAAAAGATATCACAAGGAGAACTAAGAATTAACATGGCAAATTTAAAGGCAGAACCCCTTTTATTTAAAAGTTAAAGAAGAAAACTTCCTACATACTCTATTTGCATGAAAAGGCATCAAACCATATTTATAAGCAGTTTTAACTTTTTTAACCTTACAGAGAACAACTCTCGTACACCAAAAAACACTCCCTCTTTTTGTCATATAACTTTATGAAGATTTGTATTCTCTTTTTTGACAATAAACTGATTTCCTAGAAGATTATTTTCTTCATACAGACAAAGAGAACGCTTGAACAGAACTAATCGTTTCATATGTTCTGCAGATTCACTGAGGCTCCGAGCAGCAGAAAATCCATTCACAAGCCGTCAATAAACTATTGATGTAGATTACACTGCAGTCTACTCATCAAAACCTTCTATTCCTGTAAGCGACGGCACTGTTCTTACACAACTAAATAACTGCAGATCTACTGAAGACGTCAGAGTTGAGGTTGACTAATTCTACTTATCATGACTTCAGTGGCTGCATCTGCAGGGGGGATCCAGTCCTCTCACTAGCTGAGAGTAACCAAGCTCCCATCGCAACGGAAAGGATTAGTACTTTTCATTCCTGAACATTCTGAATTGGGTAGAGCAACGCCTGTGACAGACACTCTGCAGAGGAGATGGTGGGCTGCAATTTTTGCATTTCCTATGGCTGATCTATGGCTGAGACAGCGTGAAGCCAGAAAACATCTCAGAGAAATTTCTGCTTAACAACTACTCATTATTTACACTCATATCATGACAATAAATAAATGTTCTAGACCAAACAATCTCATTATACAAAATGTTCCTATTTTTCTTGTTCTGAAAACAATGATGAGTTTGAAGCTGTTTCTTAATTCCCTCAACTTTAACTACTGTTCCATTTGGGCATCAGCTAAGCACACTGCAAATGGACTCTGCACATGGAACAACCACTGCTGGATTATCTAATTTTATGAAGATAAGATAAACTAATTGTTAATTTTTTTTTTCTTCCTACTGAACAATTTTGATTTAGCAAGACACGTTACTACAACATACATAGAATAAGAGCTAGCGGAGGTCATCCAGCTGCTACCTTACAGAAATTGGTAAATCACAGCATCACAGAGTGGCTGAGTTTGGAAGGGGCCTCTGGAGGTCATCTGGTCCAACCCCACTGCTTAAGCCGGGCCACCTAGAGCCAAGGTGCCCAGGACCATGTCCAGACAGCTTTTGAGTATCTCAAAAATCAAGGAGTCTAATGTATACCAAACTTTAAAGAAAAGGTACTGACACAGAAAAATGAAAATTGTGCTTTCCTGAACCAAGCAAATGTCCTGCTTGGAACACAAGATGTTCTTTCCACAATTTTCCTTAAAGGGACTACCAAGACAGAGAGGGTTTTGTTTGCTATCAGAGCAATTAGGAGCACAACTCATGATGGCAGATAATAATTTCAGAGGGTTCCTGTTGCCAGTCGCTCTTTTTGGCTACATGACTTAAAGCCAATCCAACCCCAGCAGAACGGAGATGGCAGCTTTCACAGGTCTTGAGTTGACACCGCGTGCTCTCCACAGTATTTTTCCAGTTCTCTTTAGTTGCCTAAATTAAGATTTCAGATGAGAATAAATTACATGTAAATCTGTTTTTCCTTTTTTTAAGCTCATGTATTAAAGACTAGAAGTGTATTTTAATGAAAGCTGAGATCAGATAACACCATATGACTTCAAAAACTCAATGTATGTATTAATCCAAATGCCTTTAGCACACAAAATCTAGCGCCTCCTACTAGCAGAAACTACTATAAAAAGTGAGTCACTGAATTTTACATCTTCCTAGTCAGAACCTAAGCTTTTAGGAAACTTTCTATTACAAGTTTCTTCACAATCAAAAAAACTCCCCAAAACAGGAGACATAAATCAAGCTCGTGTTGGAAACAAAAAGATAAATACTGTAGTTCTGTAATATAGTCTACACAAAAGTAGTAACTTCAAGGAGGAGAACTCATTGTCATTAAAATCTAAAAAGCAGCTTGACAGTGTGACTTAATTCCAAATAGATGCAAACCTAAATGTTTAAATGACAGGTAAAGGACATTTTACTCCAGCAAAACCATTCTTTTGTCTGCAATTAGTTACTAATTTGATGATAAGAGAAGTAAAATTAATCTTTTTTTCTTTGATCACATCAAAGAAGCCAAAAGTCTAAAGTCCATGATATTTTCTTCTGCTGTTTTTATGCAGGAGAGATGGGAGCTTACATTTTTATATTTATCTATTACTCTCATCAAGAGGGATTTTATAGTCTTAACAGGGCACATGTTCTTGCCTGAGTCTTCTCTAAAGCTTTAAATTTTTTTTCTTCCTTCTGTTGAATCTTTTTTGTCTAAGAGACTTCATAATTTAAAGCAAGATGTTACCAGTTTCCATGAAAATCCTTTTCCTGATTCAATGAAATTTGTTTTACAGATCCACATTTAATCTACCAAATTTAACTTCAGATTTTTGTGTAGAACCACTGGCAATTTCTTTCTACATCACTCACATGAGAGATGGCAAAAGTAGTAACAGCAAGGTTCATAAAATGATGAGGCTTTCCAGGATTCATGCATTTAGGAGCAACACAAATACTTGACTCTGTGTTACACTTATTTGGAGGACATCAAAGTTTCTAAGAAAGTCAGCTGGTATTTAATTTCTGTACAGATCTCTCACTGGCTTGTGACTGCACAGGCCTCATAGATTTTTCACCTTTCTAGTAGCATGATGAATGCACACTCAAGGTGAAAGCAGTAAAACCTTAAAGTTTAATATTAGGCAAGGTAATGCTGTTTGTTCTGTAACATGTAGCTGGTGTCCTGGGTGCACAAAATGGAGACAACCATCCCAGAAGGGTAAACAGAATTCAGGATTTCTCTGCTGAAACTTAATCCTGTAGGAAAGGAGTGACTGGGAAATCCTGGCAGATGAAAGTTCTTCCTTAACTTGGAAAAGCAGCAAGATGCTTCATAAGCGCAGTTCTAGAGAGGCTGTGCAGAGCCTACGCTAAATTACCCCTTTCAGAAAGACTCCTATAACCCCACAATTAGTGCGATGAGAGAGTTGATCAACTCCTGATCAACTCCTAATATTAGGGAGTATGCAAGAGGAAGCAGCCAACTTTTTGAATAATTTATACGCAAACATTTTTCTTAAATTCTTTCCTTATTAAATCTAATCACAGCTTCCTTCCCATTAAGATTTTCACGTTTATGGTCCCAAAATGATTTATAAGACTTAACAATTTCAAGAAAATAAAACTTCTCAATGAGGTCCTGTAAGAAAGGTTAAGAAAAAGGATTTATAACCTCCATAAGCAATTGAAACCTTAAGGTCAAGCTGACCCTTCCCATGTGAATCAGTGGTAGGGCAAGTAAATACAGATGTGAGAAAGGATGTTTAAGGAAAAGCACTCTCTTTTTTTCTGTCTTCTATCTCCTCTCATCATCTTGAAGTATAAGACATAAAATGTGAGATTTTAAAATTACTCCTGGTAATAGCGCATTGCCTCTAAGACAAATATTCCCTGCTTTAATGCCATTGAACATATGGAGTGTTAGATCAGAACTCTGTATACTGTTTTATCAAGACAGTAAAAAAACCAAAACAAAACAATAAAACCCCAAACCAACAAAAAAACCCCACCAAACACCCCCCCCCCCACCATAACCAAACAATCAACAACCAAAACCAAACCAGATTTAATGGCATTTTTAGTTCTTTTATGTTCCTGTTTGTTAGCAAAAGGGGCAAGGTATTCTTCTATTAAAAAAACCCTACATCAACTACATTGCATAGCAACCTGTACTATGCTACATCACAGCGTATCTCCCCTTTATTTACTTCACAAGCTATTGAAAGTAAACATTTGTGGTATATCTTCATCATTTTGGCACTTAAATGCCATTAAACAGTTTCTGAAAAATGGCAATCAGATTCATAAATCAGAATACTTCTGAAATTCAGTCTAATTATTTTTGTCTATTATTTATTCACTATTTTTATTTATTACATAACACTACATTTTAATAAAGATCTTCATTATATTAATTTTAAAGCTGCTCTTACAGTTTTTTTCCACTCCAGCAGTTTCTTCTCGGCTACATCTTAATTACAGCCACCAAAAAGGATATTTTATAGCTAAGGATAGATCTCTCCACCTCAGAACAGATACTATTCAGTTGCAACACCCATTCCATATTGGCATTATTATACATACATGCATATTACTTGTTTTATAGCTAATTATATGAAGTGACAGTTGATATGGGCAAATTCAAGAACTCGGGATGTCATCATCAGCCATTTTCTGACAGATTCACTACCTCACTAGAAACTCAGAGCCTCAGGATATGCAGCTGACAAGTGCACTCATTTCCAGAGAGACTAGTTGAAGTGGAACTAGAGAGGCTGCAACCCAAATTCCAAGGACTAATGAGGTAACATCTGTCAGACACATTTCTGAAAGGGCAAAGAATGTCCACCTTCATCTGACAATGAATCACCTCCACATTTTTCATGAAGAAAGCATTAATATTATTCTTTTCCCCTACATGGTAATCAACTAAAATGCATGCTTTGACTGTTCAATTTCTCCAGATCTCTAATTCAGGTATATTGAGCATCATTAAAAGTATGATATTTAGAAATACTTTCCATTGGAATTCTTAACGGTATTGATGGTAGCTAGCTAGGAAATCTGCAGAAACACCCAGGGCTATCAAAGATGAAGTGCACATTCAATCATATTTTCCAATAAAATACACCTATGCTATAAGATACTGACTGCATTTCTCCCCACAAAATATCTAAAAGCTTAATAGTGAGCTGTTTTGCGTTTTTTTGTAAAGTTGCTCTTATTTTGTTTTGCAATCCCAAAGTGTGCACTAACAACATTGTAAACCCTGTTTAATGCCCTATAAAGTTTACCAAGGTATTATATAGACTGAGTTCTTCACAAAGTATTCTAAAATGCTGCCCAGGAAATAGAAATTTCTGATTTTTCTGTATTGAGGAATTATTTTTGTAGAACTGCACAGAACTGCTCATCATTTTCTACTTCAATCTCTCTCTAAAACTCTGTAACCACAAACTACTTTATAGAGCCTATAGAAGTTTGTCTTGACTAGACAAAAAAGGCACTTGATTTTTTTCCTAGTGATGCATCAGCTAGTATGCTATAACTAATACATTCTACAGCCCCATCATCACCCCAAACACTGTGCTTATGCAATGTTCTCCTGAGCAATCTGAATTTATGTTAAAGTACTGTTCTGCTTGACCACACCACACTGGAGAACAATTTTTCAGAGGCACACACAGAAAGACAAAAATACTGTAGTATTTTGTGAAATAATTGGGATTTGCAAAAATGACAGTGTATTTTATCCAGAAGGAGCGGGTGGCTGCTCCAAGCAGAGAAGATGGCAGGGAAGTTAACACAAAGCTGAAATTAGCAGGTCAAAAGCGGTATTTCGCAAAGAAGTAATGGAAGTCTAGGAGAGGTAGTATAAAGGAAAACAGCAATAGAAAAGTGATAAGATGGAGCTATCCAAGTATCAGGAATACCAGTACAAGACATTTGAAGACAAAAAGCTGGGGGAGAAAGTGAGGAGAAAGTGTGACAGAGACTGTGTTGTTAAAGGGCAAAATGTCAAAGATGTACATTTTTATTAGCACAATTTAAAAAACAGTGATTATGGAAAGAGACGGGGTGATGATGCTAAGATGTTGAAGACAGAGAGGTAAAGATTAGGAATGAAGCTGAAAAAGGACGCAGTTCAGTTGAAACCTGCTCTTCTAGACATATTCAGTCTTCAATTTATTGATTTAAAGTTCATGTCATAAAAAGCAGGCAGATAATTTGATATTATTTCAGCTTTTGAATTGTTTTCAATTGGTTTGTTGTCTTGAAGTCCATTTTTTAGCTTGCATATGAAAAAAAAAAATTCTAATCCAAATGTTTATGAGTGAGAAAGAAATACGTGTGCTTAACAGGACTGCCAAAGGAAAAAAACAAAAAGCATTTACGACGTAAAATGTTTCTTGTCTAATGAGTGATATACCCAAACAAGCGCCTTTGAACTTTTTTCCTCACACAGTACCTCATGCTTAGGGAAATCGCTCCAGAAATGACAGCAAAATATTACTCTTCTTGAGCGTGGTTTAACGTCAGCACTCTCTGACTTCTACTTTCTCTTATATATTAAGCCATGTTATTGCATTAGATTCTTGTACCCCCTCCTCAACCTGTGAGCTTATTGCCTCTGCCTATAAAATGGATACATTCCTGTAGTTTGTCAGTCTGTCACCTACCATAATAGGGTCTTTTTTCAAACAGTAAGAACAAATTAAACTTCAGAAACGTGTTTTAAAACATGGGAAATCAGATTATAAACATGAAGTATGGAAATGTAACACAGCCTTACCTATGCAGCTGTAAATACTCTCTGGGTCTGTTTAAAAGGTGAAGGAATCTGTCAACAATCTTGTTTTTCCCAACACCCTGCAGTAAATAAATATAATATTAAAACATAATATAGATGTACACATTTAAGAGGTATAAACAAAGAAAAGGTAACTTTCCAAAACTGTTAAAATACTCTCCACGTTCCTTTAGAAGCAAATAAAATTTCAATCTACATCAAAGGATTCTGAACACAATTTAATGATATATATTTTATTTTACACATACATACATATTTGCAAAATACTTGTCTGTCTTACTAGGAATAACCAGAAATAGGATTGCATCCCTCAAGTTATGTCACGCATGCCAATGCATCCTTTTAACCAACACCATTTTTTCCCGGCCCTTTTATATCACAAAGGTATTGCAAGGCTGTGAATGCTAGGAAGTTGGCTTGCACTTTAATAGGAAAAGGTAATTCTCGGTGGTCATAGGAAATATCCTGCAACTGTCACGTGGAATTAGAGCATTGCCTTGGTAATATTTGCTAATCCCATTCCACTGGAGTTACCAAAAAAGGCCCAGATGGAATCAGAATTGGGTTGGAGATCAAACTGATCTCTAACTCTCCTATTGCAGGATGTCTTCATTAGCAAGCTGTGCAGAACGATGACAGTGGATTTATGAAGTGAATCAGGCGTTGCTAAGACACTGGTATGTCCTGTACCAGTGGTTCAGGAACTGGTAGTTCAGCCCAGGCCTAGCCTGGTCCCATGGAAGGATTTAGCAGAGGTCATGAATTAGGTGTGCTGCTGGAGAACATCCTCCACTTTAGTCTCATTCTAAGAGAATCCAGGTCCTATGTCCCTTGGCATGTATCAAACTGCAGTAAGGAGATTCCCTTCAAAAGTACATTCCTGATCAGGTCTAAAATGCTAATGTAGATGCAGACCAAGATGACAGTTCAGATGCAGAAATTCTTATCCCTCCTGCAAGGACGTGACTGCAAACTTGGGAGCTCAGAATGACGGTGAGACTGCCAAGGGTTGCAAAGGAAAAAGAGAAAGAAAAGTTCAAATCATAACCCAGCCAAAAGCTGTTTGACAAGACACCGTCCCTCTGCTGAGATTCTCACTCTGACTGCATGAATGCATCTAGTAGTCTGCACCAGTGTAAAGTAAAGCAGATAAATAAAACCCACAGAAAGATTAAAGATATTAGATTAAACCAACTTGAGACTCGCTAATCTGTTTCACTTGGCATTGAAACAGAATAGGAGCATTCAAAGCTGTAAGTTATGACATTTATGACTAAGTTCTAGCCGAAAGATGGCAACTGCCAGCTGCAGAATTGCAAACTGTTTAAGCTTCTCAAAATGGGACCACAGTCTCTCATCTGATGACATTTATGAGAATGAAGAATTGTGCACATATGTGTAGTAGTTGAAATCACAGAAGGAGAGTTCTCACCACGAGAGCAGAGGAAAAACATACCGCAGAACTGACAAAAATAGATCTACCTAGATTCTACTAAAGACTCGACTCCAACACAGGAAAGCCAACTCAAGTTAGTGCTCTGCCATATGCCTCCTCACGAACCTTCTTCCATCCGATTCTTCAGAAGAATCTACAGCTTTACACATAGGCGCAGTAAGAAGCTGCAACACACTTAATATCTAACACCAGGCATTTCTGAAAACTGACACTGGAAACACAGTTCTCCACTGCTTTGAAACAGGGGATGAAATTATGCTAACAGATTCTTCCAGGAACTCAAAGAACGTACCCATTTGGGGGGAAATATGCAACTTCAGCAATTGCATCAGAAGCATCAAAAGTAACCAGAAACAGGGTAAGAATCCTCAAGTAGTGCACACCGACAATTTTATTCCCCTACGTTTCTTAGTACTTGCAGTCAGATACTTAAAATCATAAATGCGTGAAAAAATAGGAATACTCCTAACGTCAAGCACAAAACACCCATACTGAAAGCAGCTTCCTTTACTTTTCCTAAGAGAGCTATGGATGACTGGGCAGATGTCTGCATGCAGTTTCTGTACCAATCCCAAGCAGATTGCATATCCTTTTTGCTGCAGAGTGGGACTCCAGCCAGCTGTGGCAAGTACAAAGATGAAGAAATAGATCAACATATTGAATCAATGTAAAACATACTTAATATCAAACAAAATGGTTACTGTAATTTAAAAAAAAAAAATTGGCTCTCATGTGCATTAATGGAAAGCGCGTGTGGTTTTTATGTTTATGATAGATTCTTAAAATTATGCCTGAAAAGAATATTTTCCCAACTACAAAATAAGACTGCTAGATTTTTTTTCTCCCTCTTCCAATTCCAGTAGAAAGAGGACCAAATAGCTGGTTCTGCATATTTCTATCCATGCTGTTGTCACCAAGGAGTGCACCTCACTTCTGAGAGTATGCTCAGAGGACACAAGCGTGGTGGAAGACCACTGTGGAGGAAGGGAAAGAGCACGGTTACCAAAGTAACACAGTGAAATCAATGGGAGCTGTGCCACGACCACACCTCACCCTTTCTTCATCTGTATTTGTGAATCTCGCCAGACTCCCCACACACCTCCTTTTATTTCATTTTAAGTATACCTCGATTTCAGAATGTGATACATTTTTTAAAAGGTGCATGCAGTATTCAAAAGCCAAAAGGCATTCCCACCAGATTTTAGCTATTATAAACACGTTAACATTGCCCAACTTCTAGACTGAACTGCTTCAGAGAGTACATTATGTGCCTTCATAGGGGCTGTGGTGTACCACATAAAATCCTTGGCTGGCAACAGTAGCTGGAGCAAAGTTGAAGTCAAAGCTTTTTGATTCCATCCCTCCACATTCCTACTTCATGACAAGTTACCACTTCTCTTTGTCTCAGTTACTCCATTGAGAAGGCACGATATACTAGAAAGGAAGGAAGAGACCAAAACTATTCAGAACGCTCTGAAGCACCATTAAAAAACTGCAAAAAAGAACTTGGGTGAGTTCATTCCTTAAGTACTATTCATTAAGGTAATGCCAAGAAAAGTAGGTTTATTCCAAATTCACCTGACTTCCATGGGATAAAGAATATGCCTGGTAGTCTTCAGGTGAACAAGAAAGGTGGAAAATGCTAACCCATTTTGGAAAAAAAACCTCTGAAACGAGTTACTGGCACCTCAGAAACAAGAAATGACAAAAACGGCAACAAAGTCACCCTCCTTTTCCCAAAGTCTATACCCCATACCAAGGATTGAGCTGGATCTTCTGGACACCCACACAACCAGCAGTCAACTGTTTAAGCAGAAAGAATCAGAACTACGTTTCATATAAATATACTAAAAGACTGAGTTGAACTTGGACCGGATCCAGAATGTAATCTCATGTAATTTGTAATTATTGCAACCTAAGGTAACATTCAGAGGACAAACCAGTTCACCGTTAACACTTGCTTTATGTTATTTATATACGCACTATTGCAGTTCCTTAATTTGACAGAAATATAAACATATGCTAATTAGAGAGAAAAGAACATCTGTGTTGGTGTTTCAGCTGAACTGAATAAAAATATTTCAGAAAGCAAATATTAGACAATTTTTATTCTGTCAGACATATGGGACAACTGAAATAGAAAAATGGGAAGTAAATATCTGCACTAATGAATAAGAAAAAGGAAATTATGCAATTAGAAGGCAAAATAATCCCTTAGTTAAAAATTCTCCTAACTGACATTGTAAACACTTGTTACCAAGGACAAAATGACTTAATCTTCTAGGAGTAACTGCAGTTTCAAATATAAACAAGGTTGTTACAGGTCCCAGGAGGCATTTTGCAATTCAGGATGCAGCTATTACAGTAGTGGGACAAATTTCTCCCCTGCACAGCCCAACTAAAGTCAATAAAGTTATAGTCCAAAAAAACTAGACCCAAGTTTTTGAAATTAATCGTTTGCCTCTTAGAAAAAAACACTATAGGAAAAAAAAAATCTAAACCATGCTGCCTCATTTTTATTTTCTTTTAAATGATTTGCAGGTCATACTGAAGCAGTTAAAGAGGTTGCCATGCCATGCTCTTCAGCACTGCCCTTCAGCTGAGACACTGCAATCACACATTTTCCATTTCAGCACGCAGCTGTCCTGCATAGCAGAGCACCTGTTTCATTACGAAAGAATGAAACAAATTTTGAAACTGGTGAAAAAAGCAGTTTATCACATTTTCACTTTAAGAAATTTTATTTTATAATTAATTTTAAAATTGTAGTATTAGAGAATGAAAGACAATCTCGACTTTTTATTAAATTTTAGTATACAGAACCCTCATGTCAGAGTTCTCAGTTTGTGACTTCATAGAAAGAGTTACATCGTTAGCGTCATTATCACAGAAACTTACAGCTGAACAATGAAAATGAAGAAAATGAAAACACTTTTGCTAACGTACAGTTTCTAACGCTGAGTCTGGCACTGAACCACCTTCCATGTCCACAGCTTGCCTGTTTCTGCCAACAAAAACATTTGCAAGAATGCATGCATTTTGATTGAGGCTGCTATTTTTACACCAGAGGATGTATTTCTGATTTTTAAAAAAAAGGTACTGTTATCACCAGAGCAACAAGCACCACCTATACAGAACTCTCTCAAACACTCCAGGTGTTATTAAGCTCATCATTCCCTGCTTGGAACAAATGTGAATAATGCAGTGTAGTAATTGCAGAAGGTGTCATCAGCAGACACTAGATGTTGCTACCAGAGGACCACTGGAAGACACCCCATCACTGCTACCTCGCTTGGATGTTAGTGACAAAGGAAAATAGTTGCACAAAAGCAGTGGTGATTTAAGTCTTGCCACAGCTGCAGTCTATATATTTATTGGTCACAACAGTAAGTGTTCTGTGGTTTAGTATCTTCTTATTTTATTATGAGTTTATCATCTGGGGCATGCAAAAATTATGGTGATGGTAAAATAATAACATTTCACTGTAAGAACAAATAAACTTAATTTTCTGATAGAAATAATGAATGGAATGCTTTGGATACATCTCTGACTACAGGTCTAGATAAGCATGTAGAGTTTACGCCTTTTTCTGACTTTAACTACAATCTTCAAGCCAGAGCCTTGTCAGGCTAAATACAATCTTCACATTTCCAGTGAGCTAAGACAATTGTGGTTCAATGGAGAGGAGCATATGAAAAATTCACAACAGAAAGAATCTGTGGGAAGAAACATCTGAAAGAAAAATCAATGCATTGATTCTTTTTTAATTCTGGTTCTTCAGTGTAACTTGTAAAGGCAGAAAGCAATACTATAAGCAGAGACACATTTAAAAAGCACACCTATTCTCATGTGTGCACATACTGTTATGACTGTAGCAAGTAAAAGAGAAATATTTTCCAAGTTTTCCACAATTGTCACACAGAATTCCTTAGGGAAAAAAAACATCATTGTACTTGGCCCAATTTAGCTCATTTGGAGCTCAGTTTCTTCATGCTCATAATAATAATTAAAAAATCAGTTTAGGATAGTACAAACCTAATTTCCACACCATCAAATGAAGGAGGACAAAATTTAAATGCTTTCTGTATTCAGCAGTAATTTAATCAGTAACCGAATGGCATTTCTGATTATTCTTATTGATTATCAATTTTGTGTTTCTTGTTGGAAAGAGAACATAAGCAATAGGAAAGCCAGAACAAGACGTGGAACTCCAGCATCCCTTAAGCCTTAATAATAATTATTGAAGAGGAGAAATATATTATTTGCTGTCTAACATCCACCAAGATCATTTAATTCCAATTTACTGAATTTCAAATACTAATCGCCAAAGTTCCTATCTTGAAAACAATCTTGGTAAAAGGACTCTCACCAGGCAGCTCTTAACTAAAAAGAATACACAAAAGAAACTATGTTTACAGACTTTGAAATAAAGAGAGAGGTCTTCAGCCAACAGGAACTTCGTGTGTGTACATGTGTTATGAAAACAAAAGAGGCAAAAGAGGAAAACCACATTCAGTCAACCAAGAAAAACCAAATCCAGTTTCTAAAAGACAGACTACAGGTCAAGCCTTGCACATTGAATCACAGTTGAATGGAGATACTCACTCACACAGTCATCATTTTGATAGACCAAATTATGTTCTAAGGTATATGCCAACTCATTTTGATATCTAGGAAATGACACAAGCATTCAAAGGGATGCTAGTCATATATTTTGAAATACTCTGGTTCAGAGTATTTGAATTGTCAGTTATTTACACTGAATTTCCATGATTCACTTATTCACCAACAAGAAGTACAACAGAAAGGAACTCAAAAAACAGTACTTCATATCTCTACACAAACCCATATATTTCTTCCAAAGGTGAAACATGGGCACACACTGATATATGTATCAAGCAATCATAAACCCCTACCTTCTGATTACAGACTGAACTGTTAAAGTAACTGAACAGCAAAAATTCCTATTTTTTAATCATTTGCTTTACGAAAAGAGGATGAAAACACTACTATCTTCAATGGGAAGGTATCTGCACATAAAGCTTGAAAGTGTATTGATGTAATATGGTTGCTTTTAAAGTACTTGAACAGGATTCATCACATGCTGCAGAAATTTACAGTAATATATTTAAGGAATTAGGCAATCGATTTCTAAATGGTTAGTGATAATCCCTCAGAAATCAAGGATGATTGGTGTGGTTCTAAAAGACTGCAGAATGGAAAATACAGTGCTCAAACTTAAAAATAGTATTTCAAAAATAGTCACACAGAAAAAACAGTGGAACAAATTAGTAAAGAGTAAACCTGCAAGTACTGAGAAGTATGTTAGCAATTAAAAAACAAAACCTGTAAGTATTACTGGTTTGCCAAAGAGAAATTACAGGAAATCAATCGATTTTCCAACTTAAAGGTACAGCTGAGCTGATGTCTAAAATCAAAGCAGTATGTTCCAATACTCGAACCCAGTTAAATCTTTTAACACTGTCTTCAATTAGAGTTTCATAAGCTTGGAGAAAATCTGGCACACATTAAATTATTAAAGATGAGTATACCACTGCTGGGAAAATACCTTATGCCCTAAAAATCATACTCGCATACTCTTTAAAATTTTTTTGCCAAATTGGTAGAACATAGGAAGCATGTGTCAGGGCCCCGAGTGTACCACCGGGCTTTGCAAGCTCTTCCCCCCCCACCTAGGGTTTCACTTGCCTGTGTTGAAGGTCAGCTCTGACATGGTGTTGCTGCCTCCCTGGGGTCCCCTTTGCCCCCCATGGCTTGGGAGCTGCGTTTGCATTCAGGCCCTTTCCTCGGTTCCTTCCCAACCTACACCACGGCGATGCTGTGCCTGGCCCTGGACCTTGCTGATCCCAACCTGGACCTGCTGACTCGACTGCCCAGCTCGACCTCGGACCTGCCCCATCACCACGGACCTGTCCAGCAGCCACTGGGCACTTGGCTGACCACAGCTGCTGTCCCCAGACCCGTTCTTCTTGCTTGGACACCGTGGGACTGCAAACCTTGTCATTAAGGACACCGTCCCTGCCTCCGTTCCCCTATGGAGCAGCCCACTCTTGCTATTCCCTGACTGCCTCCTGCAGGCAATCTGTGCTATATAACATTTTCAGTACGAACTCGGAAGCTGGCACAGAAAGTGCTGTTTATGGAATAGATTAATTTCTATTTATGAATAGATGAAACCTTTGGGGAGAAGCTGGCATCATCCAGCAAAAGTACAGAGGTTTCAAGCACGACATCTTTGTAAATTCAAGCTGTTAACGAGGACTCTAAATAGATGAGACTGTGTGCAACTGTACACTGTAATTTTAATATATGCACATTAAAAACAATTAGCATTTTATATTCCTTGCCGTGTAGGTTAGACCATCAGTGTTTTGCGTTAAGACTTTTTCCAAAGGCTATTGCAAAACATAAAGGGAAACATCTGCTAGAAAATTATTGTATACTTGCTAAGGGAAAGCTAAACTAAAGGGAGGTTACTTTATGAGGGAAAAACCAACCTGGTAGTTCGGGAGGTATCACTTTCCTGAACACTTCAAACAAAGAAATAATAACAAAAGATCTCTTTTTTCAGGACTAACTGGCAAAGTGTATAATCCTGTTCAAGTCACCTAACAGTTCCAGTAATTGTTTAAGATGGTTCTGAAGAACAAAGACTCTCAAACATACCCAACGGGAGAACATCTGCCCATACGTCATTTGGGGGGGCTATAAACTGTTAGAAGGCATCACAAAACAGCAATGACCAACTAAAAAAACACAACAGCCCCCGCGATCTCACCAATAAAGTCTCCATCAACAAAGATACTAGCCAAAGAATAAAGCAAATCCGTATCTCTTTTAGAGAAAACTAGTATTTTGCTATCAATAAATAAGATTTAGATAATACTTACATGTACACCTCTTATCTACCATTGGAGATTTTAAAGCAGAGGTTTGATACATAGCCAAGAAGGATAACCAAAGCCATTAATTGAAGATTCTAATGGTAATGATGTTACCTATAACTATTAATGTTTTGACTTTTTACTCTGATAGCAATGTAAAAAAACATTTAAGGCATTTACATTTTCCACAGATATGTGCCCATAAAACCCATGGACACTTGTAGATAAAGAATCAAAAAATGGGTCAAATACCTCAGTAGTAAAAATGAATGCAATTTCAATGAAGCAAAACAGAGATTTAATTTCATTATTAAACAATGAGTTTGTTCCATGCATTGCAAGAGATGTTGAACTCACCTGATTGCCAACTAAAAGAAGATGTTCTCCCAGCAGAAAGTCCTTTAGCATATCTTCCATTACCATCATGTGCTACAGAAACAAAAACAGAATTTTCACCCCTGTTTTTATACTCTTAATTTTATGCACTCACTAATAACAGTAGTACAACGTGAACTTTACTTTCAGGATTTCGGGCCAAAATTTTTTGAACTTTATACTTACAGCTATTTATTTCCTAGCAAGAGTCTCTCAGCCAATAATAGCAGAAGCAATCTATCCATTGACTAAAACAATGAAACAAAAATACCAACTCTCCTTATGTATTTCCTCTGCTACAACTGATTCTGGGTGTCTGATTTCCCTAAATATATTTAATTCTCCGTAATCACTCCTAATGCGTTTCCTTTTAGCCTAGTTGAATGCTTGTCACTCAGAGTGTAATAACTTTCATTAATATGTGTATGACAATTTTCCAGCAATTGTACTGGGAGGAAGCAAAACGTATCCTGGCAGAACTTTACAGAAACCAAACAGAGGGAATAAAAGGCAGCTGACATGAATAAGTAAATTATACACATTTCTTTTATTGAAGAGCGGGTCTAGCTTAATGACAAACACACTTTTCTATTCTAATAAAACTTCTTTTTCAAGGAAAATAAAGATAGGAAAATGCAAGCTCAAGTCTAAAAGTGTTTATTATGTGTCTTACAACTTCTAAATTAGACTGCCTAATTGAAGCCAAAGTGCTTGAGGTGTATTTTACATATATCCAACATCATAAAAAGTAACACATACTGTACATCATTTAACCTTGTCTTACTCCTCACAAATAATTTGTTTAAAAGGATCGAAAGGATTTAAGGATAATGTGGCAATGCAGACTACTCGCAATAAAGCCGTGTATATTTCTCCACTGTATCTAGTAGAAATAGGTCATCTGTAAGTAGGTCAGACAACCTACTTAGAGAAATGAATGCTTGCCTTTAGATAAACATATATATCTTTTTCACATTATCATCTCATCTCTAGTACTTGATTTAAAAAAAAAATTTAAAAAAATCAGTAGCTTGCCTGTAATTTCTGAGCATGGAAATGCTCAGTTTCTAACTGTGTGAAAGATGTTTTAGGCTTCCAAATCTCTCCAGAACAGAGGCTGGGGGTGGGGGAAGAAACTCTTGTAAACACAGCTTAATACCACAAAATCCTAACCAGGCATGACAAAAGACTACTGAATACTCAATACACAATTTAAGGAGAGGCAAATTTCTATATTTTCTGGCATGCACATACACTGGAAATTTATAACTGATGAGAAAAACTTTGACCAGATACAGCATAAATTCTAGGAAGTCAGTTTTACCACACACACTCATTAAATTTTTTATTTTATTGCTAAGGCATGAATACTTTCTTCTGATGACTTCTTTTTTTATCCTAAATTGCACAAATATGTGTACATTCTAGTTCCCCTGCAGAACAGCTTTCCCACAAGAGATACCATGTATCGTTACTACTTTTTTTTTTTTTCACCAGGACCTAAATTAGCATTGTATTAGGATGCATGCAGACATTTCAGTTTAGTTATTTACACAAGGGACTTGTAAGTAGACACATCAATATTGTGTCAAATTTATCAATCCAAGTTCCCCACAGCCTGGCCTGAAAGTGGCATTTGGCATATCACCTAAAAATTATTTCCATCCCTGTGCCACTTGTGGACCAACAGCAATGTTCCACAGCAATGCCAAATTCCACTGGAACATGAAATGTTTCAAGACCAAACACACAGAGAGAAAAACCATGTGTTTCATTACATTGTGAGGCACTGCAAAGGGCTGAAGATATATTTTTTTTTTCCTCTGTTTCAGTTTATTTCTGTAATTTTTAGATAACGGAGAGGAAGTATTGCACTAGACTCATAACTCAAATTTGTTCTCCAGCAGGTCTTGCTAAACGATCATTACAGCACTTGAATGACCGAACTACAAACTAGTAATACAGAAAATGACAGTAGTATTAATTGAGAAATGGGAACAGCTATCCTGACTGGTATTTGGTTGTTGTTTCCTTCAGCATTCAGAGTGCATAGCTACCAGGGACAGAGCAGTTCATTCTCTGCAGCATTTTTAACAGACGTTGCCCAAATAAAACAGATGCATAATATCAGAACACAGGTTGCATACAGTTTTCTGAAGCTACGAGCAAGAAGGTGGAAAAAGCAATGCAGATATAAGTCCTAGCAAGACTCAGGATTTCATTTCCAACAGACCCAAATTAAGTACTTTACCAAAATGGCAACACAGAACAAAATCTCACATGAAATGTTAGTGGGGAAGATGAAGAAGACTGTCATCTGTTCCCCTTGCACAGCCTGTCATCACCTTCAGTAGGTGATACCCATGTAGCATAGTCTTTCTGTGGAGAAATGGCAAGCGAGGGAGGAGAAAATAATAGGAAAGGAAAAGTAAGCAAACCCACATCAGGCCCCTAAAGAAAAATATTTCACAATATCACGCTATCAGTGCTGCATTTCAGAGGCAAAATATTCTAAAGGTAACTCAGAGGATAATTCTCTTGCTAAGGATACCCTCGTCTGACAGTTCTGAGGCTTCCACGCTAGGTGGAGAAGAAAGCTGCAGTACACCTACCTCTACAAAAGGGGTGGGGGGAAACAAAAACCAAAAAAACTAGTCACCAATCCCTTCCCTTTTATTGTGTTCAGTAATTATTCCCTTTTATTGTGTTCACTAATTACTCTCTTTTATTGTGTTCACTAATTACTCTTACTCTTCACTACTATGAATTAACACTAATAACACTAATGACTAATTAATAAGCTAAACTAATTAAATAATTAATAGCCAATTAACTAATAACTCATTAACTAATTACTCTTTGCCTTGCTTTTCAAACATGCAGTGTTAATTCTAATAAAAGGCAGGTACAACTTCATGCACACAGTCTCAGGATGGAATTGATAATCCAGCCCTAAAAGTGGATCAGTCTAGCAGCAGTGAGAAGAAAAAGAAAAAAAAAAAAAAAAAAAATCACTCAACATCTGATCAAATCATTCTAAATAAAATTCAGTTTCAGTCGCTGTTACTTCATATTTTATGAATGTTCGACAGGATTGTTACAATCTCTTCACAAAGCAATGGTGAAGACACATCTGAAATGAGCATCAGATCCTAAAGAAACTACTTCAGAAATTAAAATTCAGTTAGTACATTATTTAATATATATAAGCATGCACATTAGTACACATTTAACAACCTTTTTGTACCTCAGAAGCCAGAGATTCGTACTTACTTGAGCATTTTCATAAAACAAAACATCAGGCACTTTCATTTTCTCAGTTGAATTATAAATCGGCATCATCACAGACCCTATCTTCAGAATCCCATTGTTTATTTCACCTAGACATTTTTCAGGAAACAAGCAAATGCATTACTTACTGCATCCTCTGAGCAGACATGCAATCAATTCCCAACACTTGCAAGTGACAATTTACAAATTTTAACAAGGCTGTGGCTTGCAGTAAATTATTTCTATCTAAAAGAAAGAGAACGCTTGAAAGAGTATCCATTAACTAGAGGTTGCATTATCATGAATTTGAATTCTCTTTAAAATTGCAAAGATGTCTATTACAATAAAGGATGAATAGGTGATCTGATGGGAGAAGTACCATAAGAAACTAGAAGTTGTGACCGCTGCCTTGGTTTAATTTCATACTCTCATTTTATTATCGGAATATCACTAATATTGTTAGGCTACATTTCCTGAACCCATGAGTTTTCTCACTCTCCTTCTCCCTGTACCACTGGGGCGTGGAGGGGAGTGAGCGAGCGGCTGTCTGGGTGCTCGGCTGAGAGCCAGCACCAACCCACAACAGTAGAGAGTCACTGTTGATTCTCCCTTTCAGCATTGCATTTTTTCTCAAATGGGTTAATGCCAGAACGTGGACACGTTTAACATTTTGGTGAAAACTGGCTAAATTTACACTCGTTGAAATAACCTTCAAGGAAAGCTCCAAGAGAAAAAGTACATTAGAAAAATTTCTTAGTTCAAAAGAACCATAAATTCTGTCCTTAGGAAAATAACAACTAGGTGTAAACAATAATATCATGCAATAAAAGAGTAATAATTTTTTGCCACTAATTTCTTAATGTGGTATGGTATAAAAACTGAAAATAGCCTAATTTCTAGACAGATGTTTTTAGTTGTTCACTTATTATTCTATATGGTTCTATCTTTATTGCATGAAGCAGAGAAACATAAAGAAAACTCCAGGGATGTGTCCAGATTAAAAAACCAGAATGGTAAGCAGGTAGCATCACACAACTGGCAAGAGTTCTAATTATTTTATATATACACAAAATGCAAATACAGCTATAATAATACATGGATGGCTGCATACGTGTGTGTGTGTATATGTGTACACACCTACATATGGCTGCACATACAGATATTATACTGTATATAATAGATCCATTAATATATCTGTATTTACATACATATTTTATATACACACACACATAAATAAAATCTATAAAACCAGAATCCCTATTAATTAAAAGCAAAGATGTGTTTACTACTGCAAAGATGTAACAGTAAAAACAGAGATGTCAAATACATCACAAAACTGAGAAGAAACACACAGAAGAATGACAGCAAAAATAACACTGGCAAAGTAAAGGAGAAGTTTAGTGAATGGAAAACAGCAAATTGCTCAAAGTATGCTGCTTGACAGAAGATATGAAAAGATATACAGCTAGCATGAAGACCAGGGGTCATGCAGAAGTGAGAAAAATGGCAGAAGTAGAAATATATGCGTAGCACTGAAGGTTACTGCAAATGAGTACAAGTTGGATGAGGTAAAGAAACAAAGACCTGCTTGATAAAGGCAGCATGTAACAACCACAGCAATTTAAAGAGAATAAAAAGAAGGGAAACTAACAAAGAAGTGTGTGCCAGAATGAAAGCAAAACATAACCCAAGACTTTCACCAAAGCCTCAATGAGAAAAAGGTTGATTTTAACAGCAGAGAGAAAGAAGTGATGGTAAAAAACAGAGCAGAGAAATATTAAGATCAAACCAAGGCTGTAACTGTACAGAATAGTAGTTATCAGTGATGGGGGGGGGGGGGGGGGGGGGGAGGGAGGGGGAAGGCCAATAAAGAGAAAAAAAAAAGGCAGTCCGAGAAAGCCTGAGGCCATCCATCTTATAGACTGGGAAACACTTAAACATGATGGAGAACAAAATTGCATGAGCTGGGAATACAGCGACAATACAAAAGTATCAACATACCGATAGCAGCAATGCATTCTGATAGAACAAAGTCAAAGGGATATAACTGGAGAAAACTACATTTAATTTTGAGGATACACCTTTATATGCTCAACCGCCTGAGTAACATTCATGAAGAGCAGGACAAAAGATGGCAGCAGCTTACATGTGTAATCCTTTTCCTCTAGCTTTTTCACATCATCCGGACTTGTCTCAATACCAGAATCCTGCAGATTTTTATGTAAAGCTGATCTGGCAAGGTTTGGTAAAAACCTAAATGAAGAAAAATGATAGGGAGGTTGTATTTTAAGAAATTTTTTTTTAAGTTTTCAGTATTTTCTGTAATCTAAAAATCAGTATGAAGCTTTACTTGGACCCTAAACCCTGAATGTCTATTCCTTTCACACTCAAATGGTCTTCAACATTTCACTTATCCTAAGGAGCGAAACTAAGCTTCTTCCATAGGCAATGAACTACATTTGTGGCTGCATGCTCATTTTAAAAGGCTTCGGTGTTATCGAATATTGCAATAGGGTTGTAATGTAGGATGGATTAGGACTGGAAGTATGTAATGTCCTCATTCCACTGCCAGTAAGAGCTACAATAGAAACAATGTTTTTTCGGAAATACCTTTTCTCTTTACTCAGTTCACTCGGACCCCAGGTTCCAAAGAGAAGGAGTGAGCTCTGAGGTGTCTATAACTAGGGCCTTTCAGTCTTCCAAACCTTTTGGTAATTAAAATTTGCTTTCTTTGGCGGGGGGGGGGGCGGGGGGGTGGGACACGACACCAAAAACCAAACACCAAAAAAACTCAACCAAAAAACCTAGATGTTCATAACTTTTCTACATACAGATTTTAGAACAGAAATCACGCCCCCACCAAACATCTAGTCATACGAGACATTAATATAACTCCACTTCGAGTGTTTTGAGACAGTGAAGTAATGCTGATAATGGGGACCTAATTTATATAATGTAAAGAAATATCTTCATAAAGATGAGAAAGGAGTATAAAGTCATTTCTACTTACTCCCTAGGTTTAAGAATACCACAGAAATACTTTCAAAGGAATGACAGGCTTTAAAGAGCAAGACAGCAATTGTATTATCTACTAAAATGCATTAAAAGCTATCTTGCATGTAAGCAACTCACTAAGCAGCCCTTGAATTTCCACCCAAACTGGCACTTCTACCTGGAAAGGCAGGCTTTATTAACAGCATAGTAAAGACTTTCATCTGGATGTTGTGACAATCGACGACAAATTCGCAATAGTTGTCGAGTAGATAAAGATGAAGCCAGTGACTGTGCCTGTTAAAAAATACAAGGTAGTTTAATTATTTGATCTCTGGAACTGAATCTCAGGGATTTAAACTGAACAAGTCAGGAGAAAAAAGTAAGCCAAAAGGAATTATTTCAACTTTTCTCCTAATTCATAGGTGCTTTCTGCCTCCTACAGCAGCTTGTACTTTTTAATCTGCAAGCCTGTAATTCTGTATTTGTTATGGTAACTCACTGCCATGGAACTCATGATGTCATCAAAAGATTAGCCTTACGATTTCACTTGATAAGCAACAGGAAGAAAAATGTGCTGATAACCGAATTTTATTCACTATATAAAACCTAACACTAAACAATATTAAGAATAACAAGGAGGTTAGCCACTGTAAAGGGATCAATGTCCTAAAAACTTGTCTGCTCTTCACAAACTGAATATAAAGCTCCACATGTAACGCTCCGGCAAAAGGGTCCTGCAGGATTCTTGGACGTATAAACAAAACAACATTGGGCAGCAGTAAGGAGATTGTATCACCTCTGCACACGCCTTCTGGGCGGGCCGTTACTGGAACACTGTGTCCTTTTCTGTTGTCCACATGTTAAAATAAATGCTAAAAACTGGACATGATTCAGCAAAGAGTTACAAAAATGATTCAACGCCTGGGAAGGCAGACTTCAAACAAATACAGCAAAATTTAAAAAACAAACAAACAAACAAACAAAAACCAAAACAAGTGACCATGTATTTAAAGAGAGATATAAAGACTGAGAAAGAAATCATTCTATAATTACATCTACCGGATGAAGGTATCTAATACAAATAAGTTCCTTATTTTAGCAGGAAACACACAACAATGAGCATGATCTGATAAGTCACGCCATGCTTTGCCTGGGTCAAGTGAAATATTTTAATTAGGTAATTTCAAAATGTTTTGTTTTGTTTCATATAAATGATTTCTAACTGCATTACATTTATCTTAATATATTATGCTGTTTCAATTTGGAAAAAATCCTGCAATTTGCCATCCAAGGAAAAAAATAGAGAAAAGCAACACTTCATGAATTTTAGAGCCTTTTTTCCCCCCTGAATAATTTTTAAGCATGAGAAAGATCTTAATGCCAGTTCTTTCCCCTGGAAAACTGCAGTTTTGACAAACAGGCAATAATATTTAAAAAAAAAAAAAAAAGTTCCATGAAATTGTACAGAACTTTTCTCGAATGCTGAGAAAGCAAAGGATAATACTTTTTAGCATAGCTCTGAGCAATGAGCAAGAATGATTTAGACTGGGCTAAATGCAAAGATTACTACTCCTGCTCCTCCTGCTTTTATTGATGAAGACTGTGAAGCATCTTGTGAACCATCACAGTTTACCACCCAGCATTATGGGCACTGTGATGTAAATGACGGCATTTGAAGTGTTATTTCAAGACCTACTTAGCCATGTGTGAAGCATGGACAAGGCAGAGGGGCGAGTGCTGTATCCTTGTTATCCATGCTCACTAGCCAGAACCCTCACTGCCTTTGGAGATTATATTCTCTTTCCAAAAGTATCTTAAACAGCTGAAAGGTTCCCAAGTAGAGTAAGTTTTGGCAGGTAAGCAATCCTCCAAAGTCACAACCTATAGGACTGCACTGATGGAGAACAGCAGCTGGGCACAGTAACCGCGGTAGTGTATTTCATATATTGTGCCACCTTGATAAGTCCAATCTCTAAGGACATGGGTGTTTTAAAGTCTAAATAATATATGGCATCAGATCCTGCACTGAAATAAATAAGCATAGAGGACAGGACCACAGAGGAAAAGCTGTATCACATCTTCTGAGTATTTACAACTGGCAGTTAAAGTTTTGGGAACAAAATTTCCTCTTTTCTCTTATCTGTTGTTTTTTTTTTTAATATTTTATATTGAACAACTGTAAACTTAAAATTGGGTTAGTGACAGTCGTAATATATATCTATGAGGCACCTAATTCAACAGGATCTTCATTGTGGTCTCTCGATTCTATTGTAAATCAAGTAAACAATTACAACAAGGCAGACAACGCCCACAGGCTGAATAGTCTACAGGTATTCTTCTATTGTTAACAAAATCACTTTAAACAATGGTTAATATTTCAGGATAATCTCTGGCAGAGGCTTGCTTACTTAGGCAACTCTATAAATAGCCTGACATACCTAAGGCACACATTTCAGCTCTCCACACAGGTGTGCTATTCCCAACATGTCTCATGTCACTGCTGATCTACAAGAATCCTCCCTGGATCCATACTGTGACTCACTTCTCGTCCAACATCCTACACTTCATTTAGATAGTTCACAACACTATAGACATCCACATATTTGGAAAGGGGTTTTGTAATGCTCTGTTCAGGCATGGTATGTCTCCAAGTATGTCAAAACCAATCTATTTATATATTAGGTGTAGAAAGGTAAATAGATAATAATAACAAAACTGTCCCAAAGGTGTACCTAAAAGACAACCTTTTCAGTTACTTTTTTTAAGCTCAGAAGAGCGTAACAGCTTCTTAAATAGTAATACTGTAAAAACTATTACCCATGTTAAAATCATAAAAACTCAGGAGAATGGATGACATTTACATACCAGTTAAACTGCTGGATTCCCCTCAAAATGTTTTACATTTTAGTTAGATTAAAAACATCCAGTGCTTTAGTTGCCATAGCAATAATTTCCTTTTCTTTTCACCATGATTCGACTGCATCTTTTTAAAGAATTTTGTGGTTACTATGTCAGCAGAATTTATTTTTCTTGACAAGACTGCTTTAATAGAATAGCCTGCAGCAGTAGTGCAACCAGGAGTTCTGGAGCTTTCCCTTTTCTGAGTCTTTGCTGTTGCCCGTTGGCATTTTGTAATGGCTAGGTAGTTCCCATTGCCCAAAAAGCCCCAAGAATTTCAGCTATCAAAGTTCCAATGACTAAAGCAAAGTCATCAAATATTAAACATACATGATTATATCCATACCTATTCAAAACACACCTCAAGCATGTTTCACTGTGAGCCATGTATCTAAACCCACCAACAACATGTGTACTGTTCTGCCTGACTTCTCTGGGATTCAGGCAATTTCCTAAAAGCTTTACTTATGTAGATGATAAAAATGCACCTCATAAATCAAAAAAGTTTACAGTATGCGGTGCAGTAATTGCCAGCAATAATTTTCTGGGGCTGGTTTTCCAATCAGGCAGCCTTTGAAATAACACTATACCTTAGCATACTTCACCCAGCCTTTGTTAAAACAGTCACAGGAGGAAATAAATTTAAAAAAAAAAAAAAAAAAAAAAGGCTCACCGTGGCATCATTTGTCTCCCGAAGCTTGTGTGTTAATGACAACAACTGCTCCACAGCAACACTGGGTACATTTGGAATCTGCTTGAAAGAAAAACAGTATTAATCTTACTGCAAGATAAAGATATGCAAGTTCCATACACAGCTACACCCAGATGCAATGAGCATACAGCACCTGCAGTTGCTTTATGTTAACCAAAAAGGAATACAGTTTTGACAAAGAGCATTTTTCTATTACAGCATCATTTTATATCACAATAAGAATGCTAATTTATATCAATACCATTAAAAGATAAGCAGATATGCTGCTTTGATAAGCTTTGAAAATGAAGACTCATTTATGCTACACTGAAATAGCAAAATATTTTTTATGTAGTAAATAATCACGTTCAGTAAGCAATAGTCAATAAGTGCCTAAAATACTGAACATACTTACCATTTCTTTAATAACTTCAGTTTCTTCACTCTTGCTTAAAGAGCGAACATTATGAAAAAGAAACAATGTCAGAAACTCTGGACCCAGCCACTGTTGGGTACTACTTCCAATGACAGGAGGTTCTGCTAAGACCACTATTCTGAAAGAAGGATGGATAGGAAAGATAGACCTGCAAAAAAAGAGTTTAAAAATGCATTATCTGGCTTAAGCAGTGAACATAAAATTTAATTTTTACAATAGATGAAAAAAAGAATTAAATTATTGTACTGAATCATATCACAGTCTATTCAGATCATTTGCAATGCAACTGTATTTAAAAAAAGAGACACAGACTGCATAATGTGACTTGCAATTTTATAAATTTACAAACTTTTTATGCTCAGAAGGGTACCCAAGTCTCCTCTTCTCATCTGCAACAGGACCTGCATGCCTCAAGATGAACAAATGCCAGCAACTAAACTACAGTCTACTGCTTTGTATGTCTGAAATGGACACGTCTCACTCATTTGATGGACTTTTACAAGTGCTTTACCTAAAGCAGGATGTCTTACAGACAAATCAGGGAGAGAACAAGATCTACCAGAGCTGCAGTAATGAGTTAACTTCTTTTACCCAATTAGACTGACAGAAAGGATGACACTGTAGAGATTGGCCTAGCTACCATGAAGAACTGGATTTAGTAACAGTTTAGGAACATTCCCCTTACTGATGCTCTTTGTGGCACCTGGAAAATCACCTAGACTCCTGTCATGGGATTAATATGCTTAACTTCATAATATTCCTGAAAGTTGTACTTCAAAGACCAAACCAGTCACCTCACCCTTGACTCATTTTAGAGTCAGCATAGGGAGACAGGTCGCTCCAACGGCAGATTAAGACTTACAAGAACTTAAGAAATGCCCTACTGGGTCCTTCAATCTAATCATCTCACTACATGATCTGTCTCTCATTACTACAGCTGGACATACTCCTTGGGGAAAGCACATAAGCCTAGCCACTACCAGCAGTCTGTCCCCTTCATACTCTCCCAGCACCCACAATCGTATCTTCAAGGACATTGGAGGGTAGATCTCTATTTGCTTTAATGTCTGTTTATCCACAAATTCATCTAATCCCTTTCTGAACTTCTTCATCCTATCTGCCTTCACAACTTCCTGCGGCAACACATGCACTATCCATGGTTGTAAAAGGTACTTTTATTATTATTATTTTTTAAATCTTTATGGAACCGACCTGCTAGCTTCAGTCAGTGTCCCCTAGTTCACACAGTAGGATTTGGTGACTAACAGTCTCTTAGACACCTGCCTATTTGATTCTGCTGAAGATAATGGGAGCTTACTGTGATCAACACAAACTTAAATATGTAACTTCTAGATGCGTGTGTTAGGGCAGGAGAAGACTGCTGCTTTGGTTTTTGGTATCTTTGCCTTCTTCACATCTTTTGTCTCCCTTATCTATGTAATATTATCACCTCTTTGGACTGGGAATTCATTGGTACTCATCAATTGGCACAATTGCGTGACATCTAGACACAGCAGAAATAATGGAGAGTAACAAGTCAGATACGAACGCTAGTCAAATTGCGCAAGGAGGGCCTGTTTTCAACAATTAATTTCACCGTACTCTTATTAAAATAGGAGACATTAATTTGGAAAAAGCAAGTGAAATTTAATTAGACAGCTTATATTGCTAGATATGCCTGTTATCATGTAATTTTCCATATAAATTACTACATTTGAAATCGGAACACTTAGAGGCAAGTATTCTTCCTGGTTAAACTGAGGGGGGAAACGATGACATAAGCAAGAAAATCTGAAGACAGACTATGACCATTAAACATAAACTAACAAATCTATTGCGTAGTTGGCTCATCTGTTCATCACAGCAATAAACCTGTGATACAACAGAGCGATTATAGCAAACAATCTCTTGTATCAAACCAAACACAGGGGGTGGCATAAGTTATTCTCAGCTGAAAGTCATAAGCCTAGAAGCTACTCCCTGATTGATAAAAATAGAAATAGATGTCTGAAAACATCACATTAAAGAGGAACCAATGCGAATGTCACTGTCACTAAGCATAAAACAAGGTCAGAGAACATTAGCCAACCTTATTATAGAAGAAAACATTTCCTAGATAGGATAAATACATATACTTCCAGACCTAGCTCCCCCCAGCACTGCCAAGAAGAAAAACAACCCTCCTCCAGAAATCCACCAAATTCAAAGGTCCGATCTGGTCCTTCTGCAACACTGTAAGAGAACACAAGAAGCAGACAGCTTTCCCTAGTAAAGGGAACACATTTCTCTTGTACCACCTCCACATCACTGCCTAACTTGAAGGGCATGGTTGGGAGAGCCAGGGAGGGCACGGGGAAAAGTGGGAGGAGAGGAGGTGCAAAGTCAAGGCAAGCTAACTTGGTGATATCAGTTAAAGTCATTGATATGCTCTCTCTAGACTTGGACATATCACAACATCACTGCTGTAGGTTTCTAGTTTGTAAACATGAATAAAACTATTTGGCTACTTCAAAAGCCTATTGTTTGGACTGATGTTTGCAATGTTGAAAATGTCAAGCTAAGTGTATTATTAAAACAAATGCCACAAATGACTCAATCCTGCAATGCTCTGAAAGTTGCCAGTTTCCATCAGCGCAACTGAAGAGCTTCGAAGTTGTTCCATTGTATTACAGATCAAGTCTCTAAAGGAATAGAATATGGAGCTCCTACATGGAGCTATATTTTATAAGACAGAAACCCTTGACATATTGTGTTCTTTGCAGATGAAGGTAAAGTAAGTGTGTCTTGTTAAAAATGTACACCTTTTAAATTAATGAGCCTCAAACACAGTGGGAAGATTTGGTGTTAGTTGATTAATATGAAGTCTCTGTCCTTCTGTCTATTAAATGTTTACTGACAACACAGATAGCAGAGCATTCTCCTGTCCTTCTTTTGACATCAGTGTTTAATTCCAACCAAGGATTACCGCCACTGCTCTCAAGAGGAAGATGAGAACAGAGTCTGTTCAGGGTGATTTTAGGGAAAGATTTTCTTGTTATTGACACATGGTTCTGAACAATTGATGCTTCTCCTAAAAATAAAAAAATAAATTTAAAAAAATGCAGAACGGTATTCCTAATGCCACCTTGCAAAACCAAACTATTTTTGGTTGTCTCTTCCTGTAACATGATTTAATAAATCTCATTTTCTATCAAATTTTGAGTTCAGAATTGTTATAATACTAGGACCACAATGACCTATTGTTGTTTTCTTGCTGTTTTTCTTAAATTTCACCACAGTCTAAAATTAACAGATTACTTTATCTGAAAATTCACTAAACTGGAAAAAAACCAAACCACAACAAAAAATGAACTAAAAGCTAGAAAATGTAAGCAGTTAAAAGCTTTTATTGCTTGCTAAATTCACTCCCTGCCACATTTTATATTTGTCTCATCTACTGTGTGTTCCCTTTCAACCTAATCGCATGGAAAAGAATCCACTGTCTGCAGGGCATTGAAACCACCCATGCATTATGAGTGACTTCTTTTAGCTTTTGAACAATCCTGTTATATATCTGCTTCTAGGTTTTCCTATAATAGCTGCCTTTCTGCTCACCACACCAAGGACTTATCATCTCCGTGTGTGTGTGCGTGTGTTGTGGGGGGGATTATCCACCCAAACAGGTTAAAATATTGCATCATATGACAAACCAACACTTCACTGCTCGTCTTGTAAAGGCTGTGTGCTACCTTTACAGTATCTGTCTCAGTGAAGTAATGGATGATTACAGAAAAAATGCTGTGCAGAAATCTTGGATAGGCACAGTACTTGAACACACTTTCTCTTAATCTCTGAACCTGTTCAGGAAAATGAATCATACAATCATTAAATGAATACAAAATCAACAGCTATAATTTCCTTCTATGTAAGAGATCTTTAAGGACCATCTGTCACCTTCTCAAGGGCAGCTTTTTTTTTCCTTCCCCTCAAACTCATAAACAAAAACACTTACTTTCCTCAAAAGGGTGAATGTCATCTTACTGTGACTGTTTGCTAACTTAACTGCACAGCCAAATTGGCACAAAAAAGGATAGAGGGAAAAGTACTCTGTGCCCACTGCTAGTTACCTTGTAGTTTATAGGCTTTCAGCAGGCTAAGGAGTATCCCAAAATCTCACAAGGGCAAACATACTGCTTTGCACTTGTCAGTCCTGACAGAGCTATTGCAGCCACCAGTCTGAAGCCCTTCTCAGAAAAATGCTAGTAGACATGACAGATGTAGAAATGTAACGAAATAATAGCGAACATCTAACTCAATGACAATAATTAACATCATTTAAAGTAAGAATATATTTTATTATCTCTTACAAAGGTAATAAAACTTTTAAATGAAGTTGTCCAAAAATATAATTTATGCATAATAGTGTTTTAACCTGCAAAACTTGAAAACAATCCGAAAACCAAACAATACTTTCTTCTTCCAGCACTGCTAATAACACTGCCATGGTTTAAGCATGTTCACATTCTCTACTGTAATACCGTTTACATTCGTATACAGAGGCATGTGATTTCTTTAGACCATAGTGTGATATGAAATACCATCCCTTTTTTTAACAAAAAACAACCTCTTGACTTATCAGGGTTGGAAATTAAGTGATGGACTGTGCAGTATTCTCCTCTCTATTCTACTACACATGAGTATTATTACTGTTGAATCACTAAAAATTAAAGGCACTAAAACTGTGAAAAAATTCTCTCTCTTTTTTTTTTTTTTTTTACTATCAAATATTTTCATATAGGAGCATGAAAGCATAGTACAAAATGTATCTTGCTTGTCTGAAGAAGGGATCCCCTAAAAGTTCTCCATTAATATCTCAAATTTTTCTCTTCTTAGAAATGGGATAAATCTTTAGGTGTGTCAAATCCTTTTACAAATGCAGACAAAAAAAAAAAATGTTTACAGAAGTTTTGGCTCATTGGTTAGGAAGTTTTCTTTAAAATAGTTTTCTCTAAAATAGATGTAAATGGAAATTCTGTTTATAAAATTCCATTCACAAAGTACTGAGTCCAAGTAGTCTACTAAAAAGCATTACCAGTTGTTCTTTTCCATTATGAAATACATATTTGTACTTATGTAACTTACAACAGCATCTGGCCACCTCATTAGCGAATCTTAAATTAAGGGACAGAGTGTAACGGCGAGTTGTTTTGTATTTATGAATGATTAGAAGTAGCACAGAAGACAGAAACCGCAAACTATACTACCAGTAGTCACTACAATCAAGAACACTTATGCACAGCAAAGCTGACCCAAACGGGGCAGGGCAGGGGGAAGAAATATGTACTCCATGTTCTCAGTTTCTTGGACACAGGGCAGTAAGGTATCAGTTCTTCTCTATCACAGCTGCCTTCCAGTCTCCAGCTATTGCTTTTTCTGAAATCCTGAAGATAGCCTTGCCCTCTCCTAATCTAATGATTTCCTAATGAAGCTTTTAGCTTCTTTCTTTCAAACTCCAGTCCTTCAGAAATACTCGTTTTTCTCTTGATCTTATATCTCCTCCGATTATGACTATTTTCAGCTACTTCGTTTAGGTCCTGCCTCACTGCCTAGACATTTAAAACTCTGTTGTGCACTTCCACTGAATCACTGATGTGGTTCTTGGTATGTTTCTTCCTATTCCTCTGTTTCTCCTAAGAACTACATTAGTAAATGAGATTAGGTAGATAATAAAAAGGTTAATAACAAAAGTTACTTTTGTAACTTAATATGTATTCTATGTACCATATTGATTCCCAATATAGAAATGAGAATCGAGGCTGAATGAGTGGGATTTAGGAAAAAAAAAGAATAATCTCCGGATTCAAACAAAACTTGAAACCACTTTCCATAGGGAACTCCCTTACTGGAAAATTAACAGTAGTCTTAATGTGTCACTTATCAAACATCTCGGATTCAGTCCCAGCAGCACTGTGAATGACAGCATATATTCTGCAGGCCTGGCAAAGAGCAACCATACTGAAATTACTTCAGTCAAATCCAGTAAATCAGGATAGGTAAAGTTCTCTTTTCGTCTTACTGTAACATCAGAAATATAGCTAAAGCCACTAGCCACAGCCATTAGACACACAGCAAAAGAGACAGCATTTCTCATCAATATGGAGAGCATCTCCCTCCCACTCACAATTTAGAAGTAAGAATTTGCCCAGCCAATCTGCTAATAAATTCAAGGTACATCATATTCTATATAATATCTCCATCAGGCAATTTTTTGCAGGCAAATGAAGGATGGTTAGCACCATCATGTTTTCTTGGTCTACGATCAAATCAGCTGTCGGTACCCTAGATATCATTTAACGAGAAGGTATCCGGAGAGAAAGGCTAATTCTGCACAGCCATTCTAAAACACTGGAAGGTACTGAAGCTTGCAGTGACAGGTAAGTGCTGCTGAAAAGGATGAGTAGCAGGGAGGAATGCAGTCCTGCAATCAAAGAGCAACTATGGACATCGCATCCTGGAGCCAGTGAAAGGTAGCGATGTTTTCAGAATATGTAAGGGACCAAAACCAGGATGAGGTCCTGGAACACCTTCAGTTCAAGGGCTGACGAGAACAGTGCCCTCTCTACAGATGAGTGGTTCACTGACGCCAAAGAAGCCCATAGCCAAAACCGAACAAGTGGATACGTGTTTGCATTACTTTACCCTGGCTTCTTTTGAATAAGTCAGTACAGAAGAAAGTCAAACAAGGGCCAGCTTGAATGTTTCACCTAGGAGAAGGCGGGGTGCTCAGCACAATGGACTTCAGCTAATTCGGTACCAAGAATTTTCATCTGTATCCAAGATGGTGCTAAATGGTTACACTGAACTTCCAGATGCAAGAATGCCTACACAGTGGGGTTTCTGTTTGTTTGTTTGTTAAGATCAAATACTAATCAGAAATGTATTCCTGTTTAAGACAACAGACACCCCTCATTTATGGATTAGAGGGTGAAAGCTCACTGTCTGTCAAATAGATAATTTAGAGTTTAGCGATTTACAATACACTGTGTTGCAAAATATTAAGGTGGCCAGGTAAAAGCAGTACCTTACGATCTAAAGGAAAGGGGGACAGCCTTCCAAGGAAAGTCAAAAAAAGACTTTTGGAGCCTCCGAAGTAGTCAAAAGCAATGCACAATCAGCACTGAACAGTGGAACCAAAAGGTTACTCAATGACACTGAAGGGAAGGAAAGCGTGTACAGAGGTGGCACAGTAAGAAGATAGGTCTGCAGAATAGTCATTAAAGAAGACAGCTTGGACAGTTCTCCTGATCTAACACATAATGAAGGTTATAAGGGAGTCCACTGCCAAAACACCCATAGTTAGAACAAACAGGGAGACGTAGAATCCACATATAAAGTTCTATTCTTGTGAGAGAGACTTGATCCAGGAAGAGGTGCAGTACTGAAGGTATGAATGTGTGATGAATTGTCTAGGTTTTTGGATTATAACGGCATGAACTAAAGAGTACTGTGTAGTAAGCAAAACAGCACGGCCACTGCCATTCTGCCTGAAAGCACCTTGGACAAGACCATGAACATGGAAGCAGGGAGGAGACTTACACAATGACTAGATGTATTTTGAAGTACGAAGTACAATGCAAAGTTGGGATACCATCCAAGATGGATCCTTGGAGCTTTCTTGCTTCTCTTTTCAAAGTCTGGGCTTGAAATCCTGATAAAGAGAACACTTCCCTGATACAGAGTTCTTCACTCAAATAAAACAAAATGCAGGAAATGCCCATCCAGCTGAGTGTATGGCCTCAGCAGCACGGATACGATTTGCAACAAGTAGACTTAGATTACAGCATGCCTACAAAAAAAATCATAAAATCACAGAATGGTTTGGGTTGGAAGGGACCTTAAAGATCATCTAGTTCCAATCCCCCTGCCATGGTCAGGGACACCTTCCACTAGACCAGGTTGCTCAAAGCCCCATCCAACCTGGCCTTGAACACTGCCAGGGATGGGGCATCCACAACCTCTCTGGGCAACTTGTTCCAGTGCCTCACCAGAGCGAAGAACTTCTTCCTTACATCTAATCTAAATCTACCCTATTGTAGAGGGTATGGAAGACTTAAAATGAAGTTTGTTTTGTTTTGTTGTTGTTTTTTTTTTTTCCTAAAAAACCCACAGTATTTTGGATCAAAAGGGAAGCAGAAATAACAAAACAACCAGGCAGTAAAAGAAAAACAGCTTTTCTAAAGGGTGGACTACAAAGGAGGTCAAAGAAAAAGATCATATTCAGCAAGACAATTGAGAGAAAGGGGGTGGCACATTGTGAATGTATCCCTACTATAACCAATAAGGTCTCTTCAAAGTTTGGGCACATGCACACCCTGCAGTGTAAATACAAGCACAGACATCTGACATAAAACTTCAACTGTTTTTTTCAGAGGTTAGAGCCATTTAAGAATCACAGTATGTTTAGCTCCTTATATATTACTGAATATTAGATTGCATTTGTTTTGATGTACACTCAACAATACCCCTCCCATTAACTAAAATTGGTCAGCAGAGTTTGACTATGCATCAAGTATGGTCTCAGAGGACTAGAAAACATTTCTATCTGTGGAATGTTTCTAGCAGACAAGTGGAAGTGAAGAAACAAAAAGAATAAGCATAATGGGTCCCAACCCATCCTTAGGATTTCCTGCCCCATATTAGTTGTAAATTAAATACCAGCTTTCTAGCTAATGAGGCAAAAGAAAGTAACAAGTTGTATTTAACTTCAATTTAGCTTATTTTCCAACACTCTTAATAAAATGTTCCAAAATAAAATATTATATACCTTTATAGCTATGTTTTTATGTACTTATAATTTCTCTTCAATTTCTAACTCCTTTTGTTAAAGGATATTGAATGTTTTACTTTTAGTTCAAGCACTCTAAACAGGATATAATTTTCCCATGCCACAAAAAGAAAAAAAGCTCGTGAGGAAACTGACGTTTAAAATACGCTTCTCTTAGTGATTAGAAGGTATCAATTTAATAGGGAAGCATTTTGCATGATGTTTGGGGGGGGGGGGGGCAGATTAAGCTCTTTGCAGGATGAAATGCTGTTTGCATTCTACAGTTGTAGCTGACACTTTACCTTTCCTGGAGTTTCTCATCAGAGATCTGTAATTCTTCTTTTAAGTTTTGGTATCTATCTTCCCTTAACAATCTGGTGCCATCATAGAGAGTCAGTTCTCTGTCATGTATTAGTCTGTTTGAAAATAAAGAACAAGCTTTATCTACCCTTTGATTACTTTTTAAAATACTTATATCAATTAACACTTTTATTTAAAAGCTACCTCAGTCAACATGGGTCATAGTAAAATGAAAAAGATACATCCAGGTGTGGAGGTAAAATAATATGCATAAGTAAACAATTTCAGCCCATAGTCAGTTAGTCAACTTATTTTAAATAGAAATGGTCAGAAAATGAAAAAGAAAAAATTCTGTCTTAACAGTGGAGTGTGCATAAATGGCATGGAACAGCCATTTTGTTATACTTGTACCAAGTAATATACTTCTGTTTTGTTTCTTAAAGCAGTATATTTCGGTTGGCTTCAATGATTAACATACATACAGACCCAGCCTTTTTTTTTTATGCAGAAGTTGATTAGATACAATGCATGCATATGTCAGAAGAAAAATCAGAAGGCAAAGCTAAATTGATTAAAAAGGGAAAAAACAGGCAAGCATAATTCTCTCTTCTGCCCTTCTGCTTATATATATAATAAAAGAAGGCACAAAATGTTTTTGCTACCATCTGCTTTTAAAGCTAGTGATGTCCTTTAAGTTTGCAAAAGACAGTACACAATGCAGGCACACGAAATAGCAGGAAAATTTGACCTGACAGTATAGATTATTATTAACATAGTATCTCCTATTACTACTTCTGTTCTGCTAAGTTTAATTTAGTTTTTATTGAATTATGAAATAATGTTTAGAAAGAGTTCTTTGCAATTAATATAAAGTATGCTTTTACATATAAATGTAACAATTGCATTTTATTTAGAAGGAGAATGCATTCAAGGTATTTTAAATATTTTCTGACATCTTGCATTTCAAAACATTGCACAAATATTACTGATTTTTAGATTTCATATGTTTAGAGTAAAATCTAGCTCATTCTTCAATTCAGACTTACATTCTTTATTTACAAAGAGCTGAAATTTCCTATGTTATTATAGACTTACAAAGAACATGAAAGAATTCCTTCTGCTTTTAAGTATGTAAAGACTGAACATTACATATTCTATGAAATGTCAATGCTCGGTTTGATCTTTACAGTATTCTTGAAGTTACAAAGTCATATTCACCAGAAGGAACTTAATTTCTCAGTATGCATGCACTCAATAAACAGATCACGTGCACCCAACTTATCCGTGCTCACATCCTGACCTTTGAAGTACAGCTAGAGTGCCAGGGTTAATTCGATGAATGCCATCAAGAATAACAAGCCTTCCTTCCAGGGCAGCAGTAACAAGTGGCGATGGTCTCCAAGCAGTGTCTCCATTAGGAAGAGTATACCTTTGCTGTAGCAAATCTCTAGCCGTCATATCCTGTAAGTATCAATTAATCAGAAGAAGATATTTATGCTCTATTTCCTTCACCTACAGGTACATGCTTTCTCCTTAAAAAACTGCATTCTGTTTTTCCTGAGAACGTACCCAAAGAAGATTAGCAGGAAATCTTCAATTACTTTTCCAAAGAGTATTAGAAACACACACGAATCTATACACACACTATGTTAAACAGTCTCTGGAAGTTCTAGACTTGCCAATATCACCTCTTTGAAACCAGAACAAAAGCCTTTCTTCCCCCCTTAAACGTAATGCAAGCATATGACAACTTGTACACAGCTTTGTGTACAGAAGGGGGCAGCAATTTACACCTGGAACAAGCAAGAGTCACTTATTTCATATAGAAGTCACCTGAAAGAGCAAAGATTTCATCATTAATCTTGAACACAAACCAGCATGACATTCCACCTCTCAGCAGGAAAATGCAGTGAAAACACCGGAGAATAAAGGACAGAGTAAGAAAGAAGCCAGTAGCACACAAAATATCAAAAGTACATAGCATATCACAAAATAATGCTTAAGGGATAAATCAAAACCAAAGGCATCATCTAGCATATCCTCCAGCACACATATTTTAGATGTTCCATTCTAACAGGTAAGCACTAGAGCAACAAAGACGCAATAGCCATTTTGTGACCTGGAAGATGAAATTCCTTCCTGAGGCTGCGCTGTGAACACAACTTAACCTAAAATCAGATGAGAAAAATGTTTTCTATTGTAGCTGTAGCTTTTGCATATGTCCTTTTCACAACTATAAACCCTTTGAACTTTAAAGAATAAAAATAGAACACATTACGTCATATGGCCTGAATCATTTCCTCTTTCTACATTTCCTTAAAAGCCTTAAAATAACAGGACAAAGTCTGGTTCCTTCAGTGCTTCCACATTTGTATAATTTAAAGTCCCACATTCAAATTCACAAAACCAGACCGTGTTTATATCGTTGTATTTCTGGTTTTTACTGCTGTGTTTGCTCTTTTCTATTTTATTAATGAATTAGACTAAAACCAGAACGTGAAACATTTTTATCAAAGACAGAAAAATGTAAGTGTTTTTAGGACTTGCATCAGAAGTGTGCATTCAGTGGCTAGTAAACCCTCTATAACTGAATATGTAACTAACGCACCTGACAATTCACCTCTAGAGGAATGAAACATAGAGTATGAATTGATTGGGAGCCTTCTATGCTATACAGAATGTCCACCTGTAATTCCAACAACCACTTGAGAACCATGCATTAATATTCTGAAGATAAACTCAGAAGTGTATTTTGCTGCAAAATATTTTGCGAAATATAAAATGAATGTTTATATTGTAATTTAAATGGTTGAATGAGATTCAATTTAGTGATGCATTAAAAAGAAGTATCATTTGCTAACACCTGCTCAGTTTCTGCAAGGGATTTATTTTATGGCTAAGTACCTGCCCAGTGATTTATTGTTTCTATTTATTTACTCTAAACCAATTTTTAATATATAATATTAAAAATAAAACATTATGAGATAGAGTGTTATAATACTCTAACACTAAAAATCCTTTCCTTTGGAGGGAAGGTAATAGAAGTATATGAATTAATCTTTTTTTCCCCTTATTTTGGGCAAAGCAATGGCAACATTATATTGCCTTGTGAAACAAAATGCTTATTTTAATTTGTAACAGTCATTGTAACTTACGTGTTTTACATTGTGTTGTTTATTTTCTAGAATATCTTGTATACAGGAAAAAAGAAGTTTAGGAGAGAAAACAAGAAGGGTAACTTCTGTTCCACTCCTTTTAGCAACTATAGCAATAGAAGCCTCCAACCTAGCCATTTTTCATGGCTCACAGTGCTAATCATATTCTTGGCAATTATGAGGTGAAAAATCTATGTTTCCTGCTTTTCATGCCAATTTGGACTCATATTTTGTTAGTATTTCTCAAATAAAAAATTGGAAGGAATTTGTAAAGAAAAATTATGACGTCATGCAAAGAAAAAAAAAAGAAAAAAAAGAAATCCTAGAAACAAGAACATCACAGTACACAAACACTAGTGATGTGCTTAAAAGACTCTTTTTGCTGGGGAAGAAAAGGAGCAAGTTGCTGGAAAACTGTTATAATATCACTTTGAATATAACTTTTTTCCCCTCTGAAACTCTGGGGGGAGAAAATGTTTTCTTTTAAACCAAAAGTTCCCTAGCTACAGTCCACAAGGAACTAGCTGGCTTCTGCTTCTCATTTGCTGTCACTTAATGGCATTAAGAGAACTTAAAAACAAACCTTTCCTAATCAGGATGAGTTTCCTTTGTCAGCAATTTGCCTACATGGAATTGCATATAATGAGAAATCCATATAATGATGTCAGATATCACAAATGAGACAGGAATTGTTCTCTGAGCCAACTGTTAGTATAAGAGATGATCTATGTGCTCAAAAGGTTTGGGAACTCTTGGTTTAGGTAAATTTGATTTTCATCTCACAACATAAAACCTTTTAGAGGTTTTTTTCAGTGAAATCAATATAAAGACCTATGCCTTTTCACACTATTCAAGCCCTTAAATCAACTTCAGATGGAACGAATGATGAAATAAATACTAACACTAAAAGTAAACATTATATATATATATAAAAAAAAAAAAGAAATCTAAGAATTCATTTCTTCACAGAGCCTGAAGAAAAACAGTACTATTGCCTCAGACCAAGATATATTGCTTCAGACCCCACTATTTTTGTGCCTGCAGAAATTATTGGAAAATAAAAATGAACCATAGGACAAATAAAAGCCTCCTTAATTTTAGAAATGGATTTAGGACATTATGATGTGTCTCTCAAAAAAATCAAAAAGACACTTTGTTCTGTCATTAAATTATCCTATTGCTTTGCTATGCGAAGTCCCTGATATGTTATTACATATTTTAAGAAAAACAAATGGCATTCTTAAAATTTATTGGAAGATGTATAGTACAGCTACATTCAATCATTTTTTTTTCATACACTGCTTCCTGTAAAAACTTTTGAGATTATGTAAGACATTGTACATAGGAAATGTCTATACATATAGATATACATGAGGATCTTACATAGACTTGTCTACACAGGAATTTATAGTGAACAACGAGCTCACAAACAGTCATTTATTTGCCTTAGCGATACTGTTTGATATCACCAAAAAGCCTCTCTATAAAAACCCTCTGCCCTTTGAACTTGATCAAACCCTGGTGAAACCAAAGGAAAGGTTCACTTCAGTGGGAAATACTTCAAACCCTTAGCTTAGATTTTATTTCTGTAGGAATTACAGATCCCTCTGAAAGAAAGATGTTTACTGAGTAACTAATTTTACTGTCAGCTCTTCTCATGTGTCTCCAAAAAGGAAGTCTTCTGCTCCTATTCAGTGAAGCCATACTAATTAAAGGTAGGATGTTGAAAAACAGTGGTCACATTTTTAACCAAATAATCGTCTAATTTTGCTGGTGAGTACCCAATATTGTATTGTGTGCAACAAAACAAGGGTTAGGGTGTGCCTGTCCTTGAGCAGGTTTGTCAAGTTGCAAAAGTTAGTTTCCTGGGATGATTTAAAAATATGTTTACAGTGACAAGCACAGAGAGAAGTATGCAGGCTAGCTGGACACACTGAGTTCCAGCTCAGAAACTACACACCTCTGTTACTATACCACTGTACATAAGTTAATAGGCGCTGCTGGGAATCCAGGTATATTACATGAACATAACATTGCACTGATGAGGCTATGCAGCTTTGGAACCCAAATCTGCTCGCACCTGGCCACGTTAAAGCCTAAGGAAAGGGCTCAAGTCATCCGTCTGACTCCATCTATGCAGACACAGTTTCAGAGTCTGCGCCTTTATCAGCTGAAGCCATATAGGGGGAAGGAAAAGCAGTGGGATCCTGTCTGGGGAGGTTCTCAACAGTGCAGGAAAACATAAAATGGACTGTTGTTCTTTTTTCATCATCAGTAATATTTTTCTTTTCTATTTTCTCTCACTTTTTGTCTGTTTCAACCCTTCAACCTCACCACCCATTTCTGTCAGTGTCTCTCCCCACATGCCACTGTACTTCCAAATCCAAATCAGCTGCCACTGCCATTTCTTCCTTTGGAAGTCTCTGTGCTGCCTGGGAAAAAATTAAAGAAGCAAAGGGATGGAAGAAAGAGACCAATATATTGCATTAGATCCGATGCTAATGTTCCCCTGCAGCATTGCCAATTATCACTTATAACTGTACATCCTGTGATATTTGGTATATTTTGACTCACAAGGTCATGGGAGACTCCTGACTTCATATTTTATTTGAGAGTGTTTTCATTCCTCAAGGTTATGGAGAAAACCTTACATGCGTGATGTCTACTGTGAAAAGCTAGCAAATTAATTAATTATACATTTAATCTTGTAATTTTTCAGTTTATGTCATGAGGTTAGAGTATATCAAGATCTAAGACTGACAATTCTTTCCAAACACATACTGAGTAACCACTGGCTATGGGAGATCACTGTTAAGCACGACAGAGCTTAGGGTTTGCAAAAAAAACGCTAGCACTGTGAGAAAGCCTGAAGCAGTTTCCAGATGAAATCAAAGAGAAAAACCCTAATGTACAGCAGCACCACTATACCATGTTTACCATAGTCCAAGACAACTACAGGTCCAAAACCTTCATTTCTCTTATTATTCTGCATGTCCAACCCTTCTGGAACCATTACTACCACTTCTATGACAATCTTTTTAAATACAAACTTTACATTTTACTCAGTAAAAACATTCACTCTGCCCTTGCTTTTTCAATTACTGTAAATTTCTTCTTCCAACTCATGAAAAATGCAGCTACAACAAGCTCCTAGTCACCACGTTCAAAGCCCAGGGACACCCTTACGACTTCTCCAGTTCTTCCTTCTTGTCATTGTAGCCCATGACTGCCATTTTACGGCATCCAAGTCAACCGCCTGTGCATGTCTCAAACAGTGTTAATGCACACTTCACCCCAAATTTATCTTTAAAGATGTCACATCTGTACTAAGACATAACATAAATATATGAGCTAAAATTAGGCTAAGGGCAGAAGATTACTATCTGTTTGTTATAGCACCTATGAATAACAAAGTTAATATTCATTGAATGTAATATGTATATATTACATTTAAACACCAGCCCTCATTTTATATTTCTAGGATGCAACATTTTTGAACATGGAATGTTATCTTCTATCTCTACTACAACACAGTCCCACCACAACTGTAGTAATCAGACTAAACAGAAATGTAAAAAAAGAAAAGGCACAGAATTTATAATATTGATTAAAATTCCACATGTTAGGCATCAGAAAACATAAGCACATAAGAGGGTATTAGGTGATCTTGACAAAGGAAACATCAAAAAACCCAGAAGAAAGATTAAGCCTATGGAACATGAGAAATAACTTTTAAAAAATTCCCCAGAAACATAAAACACATTATGTATTCTCTGTACAATAAATAAACTGTCTTCCATAATAATAAAAAAATAGCATTGATAATGGAGACTTCCATTATAAGATTAAACAGCATATGGACCAAAAAAAAAAAAAAAAAAAGGAAAAAAGAACAACAAAAGGTCTTCCGGAGGTATTCAACATGCATGAATTACCAGTGGTCACCACTCTGACCTAAAGGCAGGAAACATACTTCAAAAGGGGAAAAAAATCCGAAAGGGAGAAAACACAAAAGACAAAGTTTTCTTTATGACATTCAGTCATGCCATATCACAGAATGAGTTGTCAATTCTCTGCGGCTAGGAGAAAGACCACCGTGTTAAATGACTCTCCTTACATTTTATTTAGATTACCTCTTTCACATTCACAATGAAGTCAATAAAATCGAAGGAAAGCAGTATCAGGGCTAGCATATCTGTAATAACATTGTACTACCTATATTGCTGCACAGTACCCCCTCTGTTTAGGCCTGCAATAAGAAGACATTTTAGATGAGCATTCTAACAGAGAGAGTAAAAAATGCTCTATAATCATCAGAAAACTTTGCTGTCTTTGAAATCTTTGCTATCCTTTATTTCTTTTAACCCATATCGGTGATTATACAGCTGTATATGAACACAGCTGCAGCTTTCAAAATCACTGAGAGAGAGAGAGAATATACACAAAGAATCGACATCTGTGTATTTTAGATCACATTTAAAGCACGATCATCAGCAGATAGTTTACTTACCTGGTACAGCATGATAGGTTCTATGCTGTACCCCAGTATATCAGCAAACTCCTTAGCAATAACCGTTTTGCCACAGCCCTAAAAAGTTAAAAAATAAGAACTAGATTACATTCTAAGGAACATGGGGAAGGAGGGAGAAAAGAAATTTAAATTCTTACTTTTCCTCCAATTAAGCACATATCTTTAACCATATGGGATTGCATCATTTCTGCCAACAGTTGATTATGGCTGGAAGTCCTTATGAAAGTATCTGATCGAGGATGCTTTTTTAACAGCCCAGTCCCAGCTGGAACCTATAAGGGGGGGGGAAAAAAATGCTAAATAAGCTATATGTGATAACTCTAGGCTTTGTGTGGACTGGGTTATGCTTTGCCAAAACTACTGTAATATTTTGCTGATGATTGTCAGCCATCAAACTTAAATCTTTCACTTAAAAACATTCAATCATATAATTTCTAGTAGACAACCTCCTTTACATCTCCTTCACCCACTCTTCATGAAAGAGTAACAAAATGTGAACCAATTCAATTACAGCATTGGGGTCTGCAAAGAACTTGAGGCTGTTTGTGCTAGAGACAAGATATAAAAATCACCAATATTTATTGCTCATCAGAGAAACGTGGAAGAGAAAGAGCAATTTGTATTACGAAGATCTGAAGGAGCTACTTTGACCAGAACTTTGGAGAGTTTTAATTGTTTCCCATGTTAAGGCACTAGCTCTATTTCCACTTCCCATTCTAGTCTGGGAACTGTTTCATCTGCAAACTCCTTATGCTCTCCTGTTCCCAAAGAGACATTCTGCAGACCTATTTTCAGAAGATATCACCTACATATCAAATGAAAGCAAAAATCTTCCCTTCAGAAAAGAGTTGAATCAAGTCCCTACAGACTTACCTTTTTCTGACAAACTCCCATTTGCTGCTGTTCCCCTTTTAACTTTGTCATGGTACAAACTCTGAGGACACTCCTCACCAATGTTAATATGATCTCTGACTCCTACTAATTGACCTTCTTTACAGAGTCTCTAGACTCTCCAAATTCAAGATTAACTTCAAATTCTCAGATCAGCATCTGTTTCCTGACTAAGACCTTATTTTACCACCTAGCAGGTCATAAACTTCATTGGAAGAAACTCAAACTAATCATATTTGATGTGATTACTTTTGTTCCATTTTCCCAACATCCTGTGTCAGAACATTACCAAGCACTCATTAGATTTTATTTGAAGTGCAGACAAAGACAGGCGATTGTTTTTATCAAAAGAAAAAGGGAAAACGGCACCAAGAGCATCGTAAGTACACTCTGTTACTCTAATCCAATAAAAAAATATGAAATTTAGAGGCTTGTCTTTCATCCATTCTTTAGCTTTTTTTTTTAACACAAGAAACTTAAATGAATCACATGTTGGAAAGTATGAGTTTATCTAGAGATAATATCTTGTGCATCCATAATCTAATATTCCAGTATCTAAATGATTTTCTAATAAATATCATGTGTTACTCTACCAAAAAATATTCAGTGCAAATAAGTTTTAGTATCAAGTTTAAGTGCCAAATTCTCATTGATATGAAAACAAGTTAATGATATCTAAAAACATATATAAATTCATACCTGGAATGTCACTTCTTTTTCACCAATCTGGACAGTTACATCAGCCTTGAAGGGTTTGTTTCCATGTACATTCTCTACTTTTGTAATCCTTCTGGGAACCAAGTGGTTTTCTGAATCCTGAAGCTCAAAACGCTGTAGAATTAGGGGATGGGGGAAATTAATTATTAAATACAGCTTTCCAGCTTTTAAAACTGTTCCTTCTGAAAACAAGGCCAGAAGTATATTCAAGATTAATTGTTTGTGAAGTCCTAAATCCATTTACTTCAAATTTTACTTCACATACCTGTGTTTACGTTCTTGATGGCCTATATATTTTGCATTTAAAACCAAAGCAAAAAGATTGTATACCATCTACTTATTCTGACTGTAGTCACAGATGTAAACTGAAAATGTCATATGGTGACTTTGCCAGGTCCTAGCCTGACAGACCAAAATAATAAGAGAAACAGATGATAGCCTTTAGCATGTGTAATAATAGATCACTTATCTCTGCAGGTCATTTTAACCAATTGCAGATTTAAACATCTGGCTACCAATAAAAATAACCATCAAACATTATGTTTACTTAGCTCCAAAGCCTTATCAAACAATGAAAATTGAGGACAACCTATACAAATTAAACCTTCAGCATATTCTGGGTATATCAAGGACAAAAACCAGGACATTCGGTTTTACAATCCTCTTTTCAGCATTATTTTCTCTGTTTTATGCTGTATATAGAAAACATGAAAACCATTTTAAAAATCCTTTAAAAAGTCTATTTTGTTGGGGAAGGGGAAGTCATATCGGGGGGGGTTATGCACAAAAAAGCCACTATCTGAAATTACTGAACTCATAGATCCATTTTATTCAACAGAGTGAAAGCTGAGTAAACAAGGGAAAAAGGAGTATTATCCAACTCCTTAGAATTCTTAGAAAAAAAGATTTTTTTAAACAGAAGTCACTAATGTAAAATAATTCTTGAAAAGCATTTAGTTTTACTACTACTTGGATTCACAAAACTGCCTATTAAAGTTCAGAAAGAAAACTGAGATGCATTCATACAAACGCTTTGGCTCTTCATCACTTTGTAAATTCCCATTCTGGAACAAAAGCCTACAAAAATTTCATTTTTAACCATAAATGTGCTTTAGTAAAGGGCTGCACCAAATTATATTCTTATTGTAACAGCTGAGTCCACTTCAGATACCATTAAACGTTTAAACAACAACAGAGGACAGGAATGCCTACTGCGTAGTATCTCAAACCATGATTCTACGAAATGCTCCAACTATGATTCTGTGAAATGAACTACCGATGTTCTCACTCTTATGTTCACTAGTAAATTGTAATATTCTTAAGAAGTTAATGGCATTTTGGATAGGGCCAAAGCTGCTCGTACACAAAATTGCAAACTGCTTGTACGCTAAAATCCCTTAATCAAATACCAACAGAAGAAAATAACTGTGAGCAAGCAAGAAGATTATCTGCACCAGCAGCCTCTGTATCAAGCAAGGAGGATTTGGAGACAACAGCAGCAAACCTTGTACACAAAGATCTTGTGAGTCTAAAATTTCTAAGCTGTTTTTTGGTTTGGGTTTTTTTGGTTTTTGTTTTGGTTTGTTTGGGGTTTTTTTCCTGAAAATATTGTTGAGGGTCTGCAGCTAGCCTTTTAGACCCTCAGTTAGGACAGTGAAAGAGGACCGTCTATCTGTGTGCAGATCGTTACTGAATTTATACAACTTGAATTCATCTAACTGAATTTATACAATTTGAATTCATCACATGTAAGCATGGAGATGCCGCTGAACTCTATAATGTAGTAATTAAACAAGGTACCACACTTACACCTGGACAGGAGCAGCAAACAAAAGTGTTTGTGGCTTTCAGAGCAAGACCCATCTCTTTGACGCAGTTCTTCATTTAGAATTATGATAGCTAGATATGGAATCAGAGAGTGGCATGAAATGGATGTACAAAACATTAAACATACTTCTGCCTAAGCCAGAAGCAACTTCCTCTATATAAAGTCCAAGTTGATAGCTGCAAAGGAAAAAAATATTTGTGGCTTGAAAGGACAACTGTTGAGCACATTCAGTATCAGAAAGTTTGGGAGATACTTGGAGAGCCAGAAGTGGGCAGCTTCATTGCTTCAGACTCAAGAGGAAAGAACAAAGAAAAGACTAGCCCCCAAAAACAAGGGAAGTGGTTTGGCAGTCCATAATCATCAGGCCACATTCTGCATGCCTAGAAACATGAGAGAAAAGGCAAACTGTAAAAATGAGAAAAAAGGAAGAAGACGAATTCTGACCACTTGGAAGTATCTAATGATAAGTAATGTCTCAGCACGGAAACTGCTCAAAGGAACACAGAGCTTAAATGAGACGTATTTGCAGATAACCGCTATGCTGAACCCACAAGACAGCTAAGCTATCCAAAAGAGGTATCGAAAGGCAACCAATCTTTCTTGAAGATTCTCTGCATGGCAAGGAAAGAGAATTTTTCAAGGAACAAGAGCACCGAACTGTTTCACAAGAAACAAAATATGAACTGCAAGTGCAAGATGGGATAGATTGGTTAAGTCTGAAGGACGGATTCCACTACAATGGTATGTACTGGCACTAACACCATTCATTAATGCAAAACCCCAAAGATTATAGATTACTTTGGGGGGAATAAAAGAGAAACAAATCCTTCCTTAACCAAAATTTGCAACAGAAATATCTTAGAAGTGAATAGAATTGTCTAGACAAGAAGAAGATTCCAGTTTTCTGAACTATTAGCCCACTCTCTATGAGAGAGTGTCTACGTAGTCTGAAGACTCCCTACTGTGAGGCAGGGAAAGTTTTCAAGGAGGAGGTCAGGTAAGATTAAAGGGGGTGTGCAAATAATACAAAAATGAGTCAAAGGGAACAAACAAGCTTTTATTTGATATAAGATAAAGACAGTAAACATAGAATTAATCAAGGCATGAAAAAAATCAAAGAAAAATTCTAGAAGGGTCTTAGAGTGAAGTTAAACACTTGGATAGCAGGCTAAAAGGGACTTGCTCATTTATTAAGACAAATGTGATCTACATATTTTTTCTAAAATCTGATGGGAAGATTCTCTTGATTAGAAGGTAAAAAAAACCCAACCAAACAACACTGGGTGTTTCCAACACTGGGAAAAAAAGGCATGCAAAAGGCATGTGAGAATTAAAAAAGCAAACACAAAATCTCTGATGAATCTGAAGTAAAATACTAAAAGCTTACGGAACAATGAAGAAATAAGTATAGAACAGCTGGAGCCTCTTATGAGCCACCAAACTCAGCCTAAATGAAGACGACCAGTTTTATAAATGCCTATCAATAGTATACAGGAAAGAAAACTTCAATACTGTGGGAGACATCGTATGTGCTTAAGCTTATTGTTTGGGAATGTTTACCTGGAGGCTGTTTTCCTTGAAATCAGTGATTTCTCTATATCTAAATCTTCTAGAGAAAAAGCCTAAATAAATTTTTACTTAATTTTTGCAATCATATTTCAAATGTTCATCTGTCAGTCAAAATAATTTGTCATGCCAATATTTCATGCAAGTACAGAATAATTTTAAAGGCCAGAATTCAAACCAAGTCATATTTTCTTTTGCAAGATCTTCTAAGTTTAAGATCTTCTTTAAGAATCAGAATAGAAATTGACATAGGTTCCAAAGTGCAGAAACTTCAAATAAAGGTACACAAAGGCACATCATTCTCAAGTTTATTTTGGTACTTCTGTCCTGTCTGTTGCAAGCTAATGAACTAATGAATGCTGCAAACTGTAGCCCTTGTACAAATGTTCTGTATGATCAGCAACTCGCAAGATCACTGCTAATGCTGGATTAGTGTGCAATCCATAAACACTTCTTTTGATCCTAACTAGTTTGACACAAGGAGCCACATTTGTATCAAATAAAAAAGTTGGTTGATAGACAGAGTTAAACCTAAGACAGGTTTTAACTCCAACTAGATCCACTCAAGAGATTTACATTTCAGAGCATCTTTACACATCCAAGACTAACACCATAACGATCTACTTCCATTCACAGGGAAGGTACAAGTCAATACTTCACATTAATTCATTATCAAGAATAAGAATTACAAGGAATACCTAGGTCTTGGTGGAGTCTCAGTGAGCAAGGAGGCACATAAGAAAAAGATTTGCCCAAGCTGAAGATAATGTTTGGGAAGACAGTGCCTGAAGAATATGATCTCTTCAAGAGATATGTACAGGGTCTAACAGCTGCCAAAACTAGCTGTTTAGCCTAACCGCTGGCTATCCCACTTCCCAGCTGCGACATCACACTGGAAGGGAAGACACCCTGAAATTAAGATAAGTTATCGGCTAGATTACTACTTCCCCATATCTGTCTCCAAGTCTGATGCCTAAACTTTACATTTTATTACATGAAATTTGTTTTCATTTTCTTTAGATGTCAGCTGATGTTAAGAAGTGATTGAATTCAAACAAATTAACCCATCAATTGCAAAAACACTTCAAGTATTTATTTTTTCAATTCTCAATATGTCCTAGTTAAGATTAGTATTTCCTAACTGTATTCTGTTACACAGAGAGAAGTATTCAGTGGTAAATATTAGCTGGACACTCTTTGGAAATCTGTAGGAAGGTAGAGTAAGAAATCACCTTGCTTCTGCCAGACTCCTCTCTCTCACATTTCTTATGGAATGGAAAAAAAGAATTTCTTATCCATGTTTAATACAGTTCTGGTGCTGCTATTACTATAATATCATTATAAACAGGCGTTGCCCGGTACAACCAGTTATTTTCTGTATTCCTTAAGGTTCGCTGCTTAACAAGATTTGTTGTGTGCAAATAGAATAAAATTCCTAATAATACTACACGTACTTGTTGACATAATGGGACAAGTTTGTATAAGTAGTGATGAGGAAGAGTATCAAAAAAAGGAAAATTAACACAGAAAAATTTAAATACCTCATTATAATTTACAAGTAGACCATCGCTGAGAAAGGAGGTTTTACTAGTCAAATCAACCTGTCTTACACAGGAAGCAAAAGAATGCACAACACTTAAAATCAAATAAAAGAAATGGAAAATGGAGGAAGCTGATGGTAGTGAACATTCACCATCTATAACTGATAGGGGAAAAAAAATGACACAAAGGATTTAAAATAAAGGCATGTTAAGAACAGAAGTGACTGTTACTGCTTTGCTAACAGATAGAAGTCTGTATTTCCACCCAGAGCATGGTTCCTACGGGCAACTTCAGTCACCCTGACATGTGGTGGAAGGGCAACACAGCACGACACAATGAATCTAGATTTCTGAGGCTGCCTGGAATAACGTCTCAACACAGGCGCTGCACTGGCTAGGCAGGAGTGATGCACAGACAGCTCCTGCTATTCACAAACAAGGAGAAATTGGTTGTGGATGTGGCAATCAACGGCAGCCTTGGCTGTAGCAACCATGAAATAATGGAGTTCAAAATCCTGAGGGGGAGTGATGAAGGCAAGTAACATTGACTACAGATCCTGCATTTCAGGCCAGATTGGCTTATTCAGAGAAATGGGAGGTAGGACCCCACAGGAGGCAGCTTTGAAGGTTCGTGAAAGCTAGCAGGTCACTCAGGACAACCTCCTTCAAATGCAAAGACTGTCCATCCCAAAACTCAGGAAGACAAGCAGGAGACCAGCTCACTTAAACAGGAAATACAGGACTGAGCTCCAATGCAAAAAGGCCATACATGGGAGGTGTCAGCAGGGATGGGCTACAAACATTCATTTCCCTGACATGTAGGCTCGATTTTAGGAAAAAAAAAATTCACTAGCTACAAAGTTGGTTATTTCTAAACACACATGTACAAATAATTTCTAATTTTCAGGACTGAAAGAGCTGGGTAAGATGCTCTAGGTCACGAACACTAATTTTCAACAACATACATAACTCCTACAACATATTCAAAGATGAAAGAAAGTCAGCACTGTGATGAAGTTTTAAAAGGATAAATGGAATAACCCAGCATAATTATAGGCTTTAAAAGCTATTATTAAATATGGATAAAACAACAAAACAGATCTGACCAACAACAAGCAACAAAAGGCTAACACAGACCAAAACCAGAGACTAATATAATCCATAATCATACTATACTGAATCTATTTTGTGCATGTGATCTCTATTGTCATTTTAATATCTCCTCTTAGAAGTCAAATGCCAGAGGTATTTTTAAAGCATTTGACTACCTTAACCATATAAGTAGTTACTTACAAATTAATTAACCACTTACATAATGAGGGTTTTTCTGTAGTCTGGAATGGAGGTCTAAATATTCTACAGAACACAGAGGTTTCACCTTTCACTGTAATGAAACCTCCAAGCTTATGAAGTTCGTTTTTTTTTTTAAATACTGTTTTAGCATCAGCAATAATTTACTGTAAACCATTAAGTACACCATTTAGTTTACTTAAGATTTCTTCTTTCTACAGAAGCAGTGAAGTAACATTAGTCAGGAGAACTACTGTCATAATCCATCACTGGAATTATATGTGCAATACTTACTTTTAATGCATCTTTGACTGCAGTCCTGCCTTCCTTTCCAAGGAAAACATTATAGGGATAAAGCCGGTCAATAACATGCTGGACTGACATCATAGGAAAGGAATCCTAATTCAAATTTAAAAATACAAATTAAAAAAATGATTGGATCATTCTATCATCAGCTATTAACCTGAAAATCCTATATAGCGCTGAACTTAAAATAAAACTGTAGGAGCAATATACAAATGACCACTACATGAAGTATTCAATCAAATGTCAAAACAGGCATTTCTCAGGTGCAATTCATTATAATATAAATGTCTAAAGTAGATTAGAAGAACTATGTCCTAAAATTTACTTTATTTCCTGTGCATAAATGGAAGCTACAGTGACTGGCTCAGATACCTAAAGACATTTAAGGTTAGGAGAGACAAATCTCACCACAGGTAACCGAGTTTCATAGTACTACTAGAAAAGAATCAATACGACAAGAAATCTATATTACAATAATGATCTACTCGTTCACAGCAATTTCTATTATTTAATTGTGATTCCATTACATTGTACAGATTCTACTTAACAAATAAATTCCTAGAAATTTCTGAACAGTTTGATCAAAACGGTTTTGTTTTGAAATGAGTTCCTAAGTATGCTTGCACTTTATACACAAAATTGAAAAAAACTTTTTTTTTTTTTTACTGTCTCCTTGTTAGTTTTAAGTACTAACTCTTTTGTCATTTGCTGCCTGAACTAGACAAAGATTCAATTATTTTGCTGCAGTAATAGAGAAAGAAATGGAAGTGCATTTACGAATACTCAAGAAACATATGCATAAAAACTTTAATGGTGGAAAAACGTGTTTCAAAACCCCTAAAGTAATGCTTGATTGTTTGTTTTAAAAAAGACTTGCAAATTTTTAAGGACTACTTGTGCATAAACACTAGTGAAAAACAGTCAGTGAACTGGCACTACTTTTTTAAGCCTTCATCAAAATAAGTAAAAAGTAAATAATGTAATTCACATAAAATCAACTGATTTTCTGTTATACACTTGGATTTACATAGGCACCCAACTGAAGAAGAGTTGCTTAGAAATTACATCAGGAGATGCATATTTTATGAAATTGTGCTGGTTTTGGCTGGAATAGAGTTAATTTTTTCCATAGTAGCTGGTATGGGACTATGATTTGGATTTGTGCTGAAAACAGCGTTGATAATGCCGAGATGTTTTCGTTCCTGCTGAGCAGTGCTTACCCAGAGCCAAGGGCTTTGCTGCTTCTCCCCCCACCCCACCAGCGAGCAGGCTGGGGGGCCACAAGGAGTTGGGAGGGGACACAGCCGGGACAGCTGACCCCAACTGACCCAAGGGATATCCCAGACCATACGACGTCATGCCCAGCATGTAAAGCTGGGGGAAGAAGGAGGAAGGGGGGACGTTGGGAGCGATGGCGTTTGTCTTCCCAAGTCACCGTCAGGCGTGATGGAGCCCTGCTGTCCTGGAGATGGCTGAACGTCTGCCTGCCCATGGGAAGCAGGGAATGAATTCCTTGTTCTGCTTTGCTTGCATGTGTGGCTTTTGCTTTACCTGTTAAACTGTCTTTATCTCAGCCCACAAGTTTTCTCACTTTGACCCTTCTGATTCTCTCCCCCGTCCCACTGTGAGGGAGGTGAGTGAGTGGCTGTGTGGGGCTGAGTTGCCAGCTGGGGTTAAACCACGACAGAAATGCGTAATTTAATTCATACTTATAATCAGTAATACTATTTATAATGTTCCACATTAAGAAAAGATCAGTAAAAATAAACCACTTAAGGCACTGTAGTAAATGTACTGCTTAAAGGATCAGGGAGACCTTTACTGCATTTTAAAAGCCCTCTGTTTATATATAAACACATAACATATAATTTGTCCACTTTATCTCAAATTAATAATAATTACAATCGTTGTGTATGACATTAGCCTCTTCAGAACAGCACCCTATAAAAAATTCTGCCTTTCAGCAGGCAGGAGTTTTCAACCTAAGAAATACATTTTGGGACTCTGCGAATCCATGATATAAGATAGGGAGCTAGTCATTACAATGCATTCCCTCCACACTTTTAAACAGTTAAATCAACCAAGCCAGAAGTAGAGGATGGCAGTGACCCAGCCTGTGAAGGAAAAATGCTGTAGCTAGAATCACTGGGAACAGTCAGCTTAGAAAACCAAGTGATTAAAACTAATTCTAAAAGAAACAGTTCTCATCTACCTAAAAAAGACACTGTCATACAATGATAACACTTCACATTCTCTAATGTAAAATAAAATGCTTCCTTCATTCCATAGTTTAGATAATAACTTAGGGCTCATTTTCTTTCCATTACTCTGAAAGCCATCTGGCATTCATTTAAAAATAATTTTTCACTACAGGGCTCAAAGAATAAAAAGTTGCAATTTATTTTAAAATCCAACATGTATTTCTTTCCTAAAGCCCTCCAAATACCATATCATTTCTCTCAACTTGAATTTTAATCACTTCTTAACATCTGATGTAGTACCACTAGTTCAGAAAAAAATTATGTCTGTAAGTATCCAGCACAACTGAGGGGACTGAGCACCACAGTAACATAAGTAATTGGTATGTTTTAATGCATATAATCCAATAAAATATGCAGAAGTAATCTGCCACTGAGCAGTACCATAGGTAAAATGACTGCACAGGAGACACAACAGAGAATTATCCTGAGAGTCCTTTCTACAGACCCCTGCACCTTGGAGAAAGGGTCTGAGAAGTTGTCCTGATATTTTACCATCCTGGGTTGACCACATCTTCCCGCACGCAAAAAGGTGCCAACCCCTCCCTCTCTTTATACAGATCTCATCTCCCTGACTTCCTTCAGGAAGCACCTTTTGGTTTTACTTTGACTTTTTACCATGTAATTATAAAGTCCAAGGGACAAAAGCCTGTCAGGGAAAGCAGAAAGACTGCCACAGCTTTAGTCCTGACCCGCCTGATCTGCCACTGTGAACTGTGTACAGTTGTTATATTTCCCTATGGACTGTGGCTGTCAGGAGGCATTGCATCTTCAAGCGTGTACAACCTGCGTCTTCAGGTAACCCTCCATGTCTATGTTTATTCTAAATCCACCAGCCAACCCAAAGACCTAACACAGGCTTCATCTCATACAACTTAACTGTCTCTTATACCCACATTTGAATAGTTGGTTTGGGTCCTTTTACATGTCAATGGAGAGCAATAGGTGTCTTTATAATACAATCAATCTGATTACATGCATAGCATTAAATCAGAAAGACTTCTGGGTTGTGATTTTTACTTCTCTCCACTGACTACCTCGGTGTCATCAGGTAAACTGTAGATGCCCCCGAAGCCAGGTAAGATGATTTAGCAGAATAAAAACCATTATTTTGAGCACTAAGATACACTGAATCACATCACAAATCTTGTGTCATGCCATACTTTGTCCTTCAGTATTATGCTATATACTTGGTTAAAGTATTATCCAGAGATATCTGACTGGGGCTTTCTCCCTCAAACCATCCTTATTTTTTTCAGGTTTATTTTTTAAATGTTCATGTTAATCTCCTTCTAACAACACGAACAATCCAGATCTAATTTTGTGAAATTTTAAGCCCATACAGTTTCACAGCACATGTGTATGCACATACCAAAATCTGAACTGCAGCCGATAAGCTGTCTAAAGGAAAATCTGGAAGTCCCAATGTGGAAGATTCTTGAGAGCAGAGAGTTGTAGCAAAAGACAGGAGCTGAGAAATTCTGCATAGGAAAAAGTAATTACAGAGTTTTATACATGCTATCTATATTTAAAGTACTAAAGCCGAAAAAGTTAAATACAGCATAAGATACTGAAACTATTTCTGAGCGCAAATAAGTAAGGTGTGATTGAAGTTCTAAAGCATTAAGGATTCATTATATGAAGGCTGCATACGAAAAGCAGTGTGAGCATACACCCACACATATTAAAAAAACTTCTTCAGTTCTGGTCTCTATGCAGTCATAGAAGATACAAAAATAGCAAGGAATCCTTAAAGGACATCGCTTTTCTTCATTCATTCCTTTTTTTTTTCTTTTTTTTTAATTATGAAAAATTACCTCTCTGTGGAAATGTTTGATCCAATTGAATATAATAGCTGAAGATGGTCCTGAAAATAGAACATAAAATCAGAGAGTAAATTAATTTTGGGATCATGCTGTGGATCACAGCTCATAATGTATGAGGCATTTTCTATTTTTCCCTCTAATTTAGACATGAGGAGTCTACTCGCTCCTTGACACAGGATTAATTTTATTAGAAAAAGAAAATAATAACAGTAAGATTATCAAATCTTTCTTTTAGGGTTATATTGTTTTACAGAAGTTATTTTTCTGCTGCAGCATTCCTTGGCAACTCTAAGCCTGCTTTTCAGGAATTTATTAGGCCCCAGTAGGAAAAATACCCTTTAAGATAAATTTATTACTCAAGGATTCTTTTCAGAGGTGAGGTAAGTAAAACATAACGTCAAAATATTAGCTCTACTCAGTACAGATAATCCAACTCTTATGCTAGGACACTTACCTTAAAGGGCAGATGATAAATGTCTCTAGCTTGAAATCGAGAGCGAAGGGGTGGATCCAAAGGGTTACCAGAGTATTTAGGTACTGGCAGGCCCAACGCTATCACTCGAAAATCTTCACTAACCCGAACAATCTTCCACGCATCTAACTCTGATTTTGTATGATCCTAAATTAATTAAAATAAAGCAACAACAAGAAAAAAAACCATTACATCACTAAAAACTTATGATGACTAAGCTGCAGATTGACTACCCTGGTCCTTCAATCTAAATGTGGTAATGTTCTCATCTTTCATTCAGAGGGGCTAGAAAGCATTGAACTAGTCAAATTTGTGAATGATAAAAGCAAGTTTTTCCAAAATGAATGTAGATAGAACACTTGATTAGGTACAGCTTTCAGGCCTGTAGCAATTTGACCGCAGACCCCGCAGACAGTCAAAGTTGAAAAGGTTTACATTACATTACAACATTGTTTTTACAAAGAACAGAAAATAAACAGACCACAAAATTTATTTTATTCTAAAACATTGGAAGTGGGTTACCACAAGCAAGGTTTTTTTCTCCCCCCCTCCTCCCCCCAACTGTAAAGGAGATTAAAATCTGCATTTATAAAGTTTCATTTACAAATTATGCTTTATTACAAGCAATACTACAGAACTAGAGTCCTTCATGAGGACATTAAATGTTGTATTTCACTTGTTGTCATGTAAAAGATTCATTGCATACAAAAAATGCAGTCTTTAGTCTTCCCACATCACAGTTAAGTCTTCCTTGAAACCATACATGAGTACATTTCCTGCAGACCTAGATATACAGTAATTATTCACACAAGAGAAAATTAATGTTAGCTTATATAATACAATATTCCCCAAACAACAAAACAACATTATTAGATTTAGTATTGTAGCAAGAGATTTATTTAATTCATATACTATTAGCAGTGTGCCTGAGGCACTCATTTTGAAACATTTTATCATTAGAAGTGTTAAAAAGGAAAAAAGAAAAGGGGAAGATGCTTTGCATAAATGCAACCAAATCCTGTCTAAGTTTGAATTCTCATTTTCAGTCTTTAAATACAATTACATTCTAAAAGCTTACTTTTAAAATATAATAATAATGCTTCCAACAACTGCATCTACTCATTAAATATCATAAAAATGTTTTTGGAAAAGGCATGGATCAGAAGAATTTTAACTACAGATGAGAGGCATAAGAAACAATGATTTATTTTCAGAAATCCACTAGAGTACTTCAGCATAGTTGGCAACTTCATACAAGCAGGACCAATGACAGAAGGCTTATTACAAATTTACTTCCTGCCCCACATGGGTCTGAATTATCTTCCTAACCACACTTAAGTACGACAGACAGAAACACGAGCAAGCAGGTGTCAGACTGTTACGAGAGACTGACAGGTATGTGATCGGAAACGACAGTACATGGAACTAAGATACGGAGTATGACTGGAAACTATCTGATGAAATTTTTTGAGGTCCCCAAAAGCCTGAAAAGCATCCACTCAAATTTAAGCAGTAGGACTCAAAGTCTGAAAAAAATGAGAACTGCTAAAGTAGCAATGGCAGCAGACCCCAAAATCCCATTTCGTATCAAAAGAAAATTCTCTAACCATTTCCTATAATTTAGATTCGCTGTTTACATATGCTTTTGTAAATTAAAGGCAAGACAGCACTGACGAACACAGTGTCACTCATTGTGACCTCTTTTTTCTGGTATCCTAACATTTGAAAAACTTAGCAACCAGGCTATTGCAATGTTGAAGCATTATCTGAACTTTATGGGAACAATTTCAACTTAAATCTCTTTTAACAAGATATTTGAGTTACTCTGACATTGTGGCTTTCACATTTTAGAAACATAAAGGCTTCATACAAGGTTAACATGGACTACTGTTTTTCATGTGGACAGACAAGATACAGTTGATAACTTTTTTGTGGTTTTTTCAAGCAGTAGTTTGACTTCTCACATAGCTTTCACTCTGCCTATTTCATCCTATGTAACACCCCAGGAAAAACCATAGAAACCTTGGTAAGATTTCCTGCATTTGACTCGTAAGTACTCTCCCCTTCATAATGGTATTCCAGCACTACCAAGAACAGGAAAAAAAAAAAAAAATCCAAACAACATTTCCATACCTGCAGAAGTTTGTCGTAACGCTCTGCAGACATGAGAAAACGACCGTCTTCAAGCTGCATTTCCCTGTTCTCCAGCAAATTGTTTAACACGGGAAGGACGTTCCGCTCAGCCTTCTCCAAACCTTCCAGCACAAGGATTCTGCCTTCAGTAGCCGCACGAACTGCACACTTTTCAAAAAATTAAAAAAAAAATTATAATAGAAATAAACATTACATATCTCATTAAATCTTGCTGGAAAAGCACCTCAAAGTGCTTCCCAAACCAGTATTTATTTCTGTAAGAATCAGTAAGATTCACATCAGTAACGATCAGGAAGTGACAGCCTTAACAGTGCTACACACGCATGAGCTGGACTTTTATCTCCTAACTATCATAGGGTCTGACAGAAATAAGTTCCAGTATTTTGTACCAATAGAATAAGATGTAAAACCTTGCAGATATTTTAGTGTATGCCCAGTACATATTAATATGTGGCACCCTTTCTTTTTGATGTTGCATAACATTTTGCATTTTCACACCACCTAACAGTTCTGGGACAGCTATTTATACAGAAAACATACAATCAAGGTGGCTTTACATGTTTACAATTATATTAAAATATTTAGAAAAAAGTCAGGTGTTCCTTTGGATTGTTCTGGTTATGCACCAGTGTAATTCATCCTCAGTACACCACTTTAGTCTGACTAGAACGTAAGTCTGTTGAAACTAAACATGGATGATAAAAACAAAATAGTGCTATAAATAATCGGATATTAAAAAATGTGATGAAATTAAAAAGATTTAGAATTATATTCCCTAACTGAACATGGTCTTCTACAAAACTAGAATAAAAATGTAGCCATTAACTTGATAAGCCTTTGGAGCCTTTCGGATAGAAAGTTATTTCTTTTTTATATTTCATTAGTTGTTTATATGTGTCTGTTTATTTACGTGCATAAAGTGGAGCCAAAATATAAAACTAAACTGGTGCTGGTAATTTTCTGCAACTTTCTTGCAGTCAATGACATTCATTCAGGTAAACTAACTACACTTCATATCTAATATTCACAATTACTGTCCAGTAAAAGACTCTGAGATTCAATGCATTCTTGTCTACTTCCAATTTGCAGAAATTTAATCAGATAATAATGGGGCAGGTTTAGGCACAGGCAACATTTAGAGGCACCAAAGAGTCTTCCTTTGCATTCCTATTACATTTTAACACAATTTTAGACACAAGCACAGCTGCAAAGGGAGAACAAATGAAATCTCTTCCCAGCATGTCTCCTATAAACTCCTACAGAAGAACCTGTCATATAATGCTAGATGGAAATCTCTGATGAATACAATAGATGCCAAAAATTGGAACAGAGAGAAAGAAGGAAGATATGAGAAAGAATAATGAAGAAGTACCAGAATACAAAAATAACACGGCAAAAAAAAATAATTACACATGAAAACAGACGTATAAAGGACAAAGGCATAAGCACAAACTAGAAACAAAGAACAGTTCAGGACAACAAATTAATTGCTACATGGTACAAAGCACACAGCAGAATCAGAGAACCATCTGAGAAGATAAAGACGACACTAAACGATAAGACTAATTTAGATGCTTCTTGTGTACAGTATAGAAGCACAAGTAACTACTACCGGCAAATTACCCACCATGTAAGCTTTTCACGTCATTACTAAGAGGGAAATAATTCCTCTATCTAATCTGGATTCAAGCAAACATTATTGAAAGAAGGCACTCAAATCCCAGTACAGATCTCCAGATCAAGTTCCCTTCTCTGAAAGACATTCTATATAATATTTTAATATCTAGCCTCATAATCAGTATCTGAGGAACCTAGAATAATCCCATTAAACAAGTAATAGTCCTCAGATTATTTCTCTTCTACCAAATCTCCAATTCTTTCAAAAAGCAATTAGTATGTTGATTGATTTTTTTTGTTGTTGTTGTTAATTCAGGACGTCATACTCTACTAACAGGCAATATAAAATTCCTCTCTCCTCATCCCATAAAATTTGTACAAAGGACAAATTTTGTACTAACATTCTTCTCTAGGAAGATCACTGGTCAAGTCAAAAATCTGCTCCAACCTGCTTGAATAGAAAACCTGAGTCTGCAGCGGCCAGTCCAATACCTGGCATGAACCAAACGCTATTTTGTCTAAATACAGTTTGGAGATACAGCCAGAATATGCTTTAACAAACAATTTATTTGCCAAGTTGGTTGGATTCTGCATATTATAAGTCTATGAAGACTTTATGACTGAGTTTTACTAGCCAGAGGAAAATACACATTCTGTTCATATGGTTTCAAAATATTTTGAGTATCCATAGAATCTTGTTGACTCATGTTGAGACATGCACACTATGGATGAAGGCTTGCTGAAATAACAGGCTTCCAGGATCAACATAAATCTCTCTCCTGAACTGGTACATGAAGGCAATCTGCTGTACGTGTAGAGAGCGAATATCAAGAGGTATATAACAATCATTAACTTCAAGAAAGAAGATGCTCTCTATTAGCAGTGCAATCTCGAGAAGCAGCCTCCTACACTATGTTGCCTGCTGATCATCAGCTTGCAGGATCAAAATTTTAAAAATACACAGGTTCCAGAGCTTGGAAATTATTTGAAGTTTTAATTCAAAATTCTATTGCTCAGTACAGTTTCAAATATTTCAAAATTCAAATATTTCAAAAGGTATGCTACAGAAGGTCTTTGCCTACCTATATGTACCTTTTATAATCAGCTTCAGGAATGGCTGAATGCACAACCATGGTTTTTCACTTCTTAATCAAAGACACCCCATAACAACGATTACACCACCACCACCTCGGTGCTAATTTACTCTGATCAGCTTTCTTCCAAATTGTGCTCCTTATGTATCTTCAAAGCATATCTGAAATATTGGAAATTGTTCTCAAAAATATAGTGAAATAAATCCACAATTCATCTACCTCTAAAGTTCTTGTGTTAAATAGCATAAAGTCTGCTCTTAAGACCAAAACAGCTACGTATCTCTGGCTGAACTATGACATTTCTGCATTCTGGCTGGTAATGAGTAATAAGTTTTTGCAATAAGCTAGGCATACTACAAGGCATCCTCTGAATCATTATTTCAGTTTTATCTGTGTATTGATGGATTGGTATGGAAACTAAAATGCATTAAAAAAACAGAGGAAGGAAAGTAAGTTTGCAATCTGTCACTGAAAATCATTTTTTAAAAATGCTTCCAAGAAACAAATCTTCATAATTCTATAATGAAAACCCAGAAATAGCTGCGCTGCCTCCCTCTCTCACTACTCTCATTTGTTCTAAATGTTTAACATAAACCACAATCTGACGGTGAGGCTTATATTGCACAATCTTGACGATAAGTCTGAGATTAAAAGTATTAATTCTTGTTAAAAGGCCGAGAGGGACGTTAAATGTTTACTTTCAGATTTATTGTAACTGCAGCGAGGGACTATTTTGCTCATCAGAGAAGGACAGATGCTGCTGTCTCCTACCCATGCTCCTAGCACTCTGGGAGGATGGTAACCTGAATACCTGCTCCAGGGAATACCTGCAAGCCGGGAACAGAAACCCTTCACACAGCGCTGCTCTCATAGCAATGGCTTTACGCAACAAATATGTAACGCAGAGTGCTTACCCTGGTTTCACACTGCACCTACAAAAATATATTTTTATCTTTAAAGGCAAAAACACCTTAAGAACAAGACAACCCTAAGTGGACTTTCATAGTCTATCCTGTAGCTGAACCACAGTAAGCTCCTCCACTTCAGCAGTGCAAAATACAACTGCAGGAAGCTGTAAACCCCAATTTTGACATAAATCGCAGTGTATAAGCACATGGATGAAGTTATACAGTGTCAGAAAGGGAAGAAGGACAGAAAAAAGCTCACCACAGTGCACACACTGAAATGCACAAACAGAGAAAGGAGGACATTTTTATAAAGCTAACCAGAATAGTTTGTAAAGGCACAAGAAATTTTAGCAGTATAGTTTAAAATACCAGAACTGAAATGGCAGCTCTCTTCTCTCAGGAAAATGCTTATCATAAACCAGAAAACTCTGATTGCCCTGAAATCCCTGAGGAAGGTTTTCGGGGAACTCTAAAGGGCTTTAATTTTTCAAACCTGGATATCATTCTGAATATGATGTTTCAGAACTGTATTAAAAAATTGCTGCTGGAAATTCCTCAACAGTAATCACTAATTGTCTCTTTTTCAGGAGCTACCTCAAGACAAGTTCGGGGGTTTTTTAAGATGACTTGCCCCTGCTCTGAAAACTGGATCCCCGTAATGACACCTCAGGCACAGCAGCCATAACTAGAACGTGGAAAAACAACAGTACAAGTAGCTCAGTGAACAGGAGAACTAATGAGGTAAGGTTTCCCTAAATTTCAGATGTCCCTTCCAACGCAGTATCTTGTTCCCACCACCCGCACAATATCCCACAGAAACTCATCCACCCAAGTCCTTCCATTCACTCCCAACATCCCGACAATGTAATGTCCAGATGTCTCTTGTGGAGAAAAGAGATCTTTAACAACCTTCTGGTAAAAGCAACACAAAACTTTGGCTGGTTTTGAGCTAACACAATGCTGCCTGGCTACAGCAGGCTAACAGAACCTGAACTATTAAATCCATGGTGCAGCCTGTCTTCCAGGGATGGGAGGTGGACATTAATTTGAGTCCCTGTAACCCACCAAGCTACCAAATACCACAAAACTCGGAGGAAATTGTTATCTTCTAAATTTCTTTCCATGGGTCAAATACAATTAATCAAATTTTTCAAATTTAAATCATTAAAACTAACCAACAAGACACCAGGAAAAGAAATGACAGAGATGCAGAATGGAATATGCTGTGAACTTTTACTCCTCATTTTACCAAGGAAGGAAGAGGATGTTGACCAAGACTCGTAATTTACTGTAAGTGCCTCAGGTTATTCTTTTAAGAAGATACAACAGAACGAAGAAGATCATCAAATTTTTCATAATACTTATATGGAAGTCGGGAATTATCTAGAAATTTAGAGACAGCCTAAAGATAGATGTACAAATAGATGCTGAGGGCAGTGAAGCATATAAGGATGTCTCCTATTGGGGAATCTACTTTGCCAGATTTTAAATATATCTGTAGAGTAAACAGCATGTCTAATGGTATGCCTCTACCATAGAACATCTTTCAAGATACTTGTTCAGTTTTAAAGCCTCTTAATTTCTTAGTTATTGTCTTCACTCATGAGTTGAGCAAACAGGAAAGCTGTTGAGCAATGCTGAAATGGATGACTATTTAACAGACTGAAGTGATAACATACTTCCTCCAAAATAAAAGTATTGTCAAAAATTAAGTAGTAAGACAAAGGGCTATTAAAAGCAATGTTCAATCAGTTTCAAAGCAACAATGTCAACTTTTTATAAAAACTTACTGTTATTTTTTCCCTTAAATATTTGTAAAATCTTGTGTTAGTTGTTTAAAATAACATGTCTTGAATAAAAAAGTTCTGAATGTATAATGCCATTCAAAGATGAGATTGCAAACAGGCCTACTATTCATCTAAAATGCGTACTGTATTTTTTGTTACAAAATTTTTCACTTTGTAGATGATGATAAACTGTAGTTTTGCATTTTATAATTTAGGCCACATACTGAGTTACGTATATGCCAAATGTGATGTTCAGGTTTTATTAAGATCAATGTAATAGTAACTAATGTGTTTAGTCAAATTAAAAAAGTAACTTAAGAACTAAATAATTCAACCTTTTTCTCCCTCTGTAATGGACGGGAGGAGGGGGCTACATCTTCACTGCTCAGCCTATGTCCCCGCTGAGTTAATCAAGTGTTTTCTGCATGGGTTTTATAGCTAATTTTCCCCCGTGAGGTTAGCAAAATTACAGGGCAGGTTGTATTTAATACTGTTATTCACTACTTTTTTAATTTTAAAAAAAAAAAAAAAAGACAGAGAAATCACAGTATATCAGAGCACGGTCAGCCAGGCTAGTTAGTATCCGAAGAGAGACTCCAGCTGTCCACAGTAGTTAACGTTTCAGTGAGGAAGAATAGCTTGAACTGGTGAGCACCTAATTGATGATGCAACACCATGGCACAGAATGAAGAGTAACTACAAAAGAAACAACCTGACTTTACTGGAGGTTTGAATCAGAAAACTAGGCTAGAAAAGTTTACCCTAGGAAGTGAATCAACATACAATAAGATCATAAATATGTTAATGTGACAAGAACTGGAACAGTCTTTCCTTTCATAGTCAGTGATATTAGCTTCCCCAGTAATTGATTTCAGCTTCCTCCACATGATCATTTTTTACCTTTTTTGAACTACCACATCAAATGATCTGTTTTATTTCTATCACCCCTTCCCCTAACACAACAGTCAGGTGCTTTTGCAGCAGTGCCTGCAAACTGTATTTACAAGAGATTATGTCCCCACCTAAGCAGGGTTCGGCCTTTTCAGCTGCTTTACACCAGGTATATTAGCACAACAGTACATCTACATCAGGCGTGTGAAACGTTTTGCATCTTGGGCAAAGAGCAGGCCCAGGAGCAAGCACTCTGAGTTCCTGAACAGATTTACCACTGCAAATATCTACAAACCAACCTATGGGGTTTTATCTTCACTCTATACAACTCTTGTCTTCTGGACAAGAATAAGGGAGATGAGTTATTTAAATTTTTCTTCCTGATGAGTAGCAGAATAAAAAGGAAATTAACTGTTTGACAGATATCTAAAAATGATGAAGTTACTTATCACTTGTAAATCACTTTGATTCAAGGTACCGTCCATCAAGTCTGTATTTCCGATGAATGTTATGACCCCACATATTACAAAGTATTGCCCCTTCCTGCATTGTAGGAAATACTAGCTGAAAAGAAAGTGGAATATATATGTAACAGGACACAAACATAAGAAAAAAGAACCCCACACCTCTGATTTTAATCTCTAAGGAATTATAAATACACAGTCCTAAAATTCCTCACATTACATCACAGACGTTCATCTATATGCCCTCTACATCAAAACAAGATACCAGAGTCTGAACTACTAACCTAACAAATCCACTTAAATGCTGACACTTTTAGAAACGTAAAATAAGTATTGTGAATGATTAAAACAAAATCACTCCTACAAGTTAAGAGGCTACTACATAGGGGTCCTTATCAAGAATTTTCTTTTTAGATACAAGATACACTATGTCAACGTCAATAAAGACTAACTTCATCCAAATACTGTTGGTTTCTACCTAATATTTCCCTCTCTCTGTGCAATGTTGGACACAAGAAAATTAATAGTAATGTTCATACTTCTGTAGCACTGCATTTCTTGCCTCTTCTTTCTACAGACTTTGCTGTCTAGCTCCCTGTACTAGATAGACAGATACTGCAGTGACAGTCAGTCAACCAAGTTATACTTTCTGACAATGCCTTTGCTGTGGTTAACTTAGCGGCTCATCAAAAATCCACTGCTACCTCCAAGGTAGTAAGTTAATAAGTTACAGAATTACACAACTTGCACTCACTGGTTAATTTTTTTAAAAGCTGAATTATTGTAACCCATCTCCTTTGCTAGGGTATAGAAAGAATTTTTTTATAAGTATACACAAACATATATACATATGTATACACACACACTCTCAAATATTATTATAATTTAATTCAATTAATCTCATGTCTTATTTTATAATTCTCTTTCTAATCTCTTTTGATTAAAAGAAACCAAACTCAAGTCTGTGTAGTACTACTCCAGGGGCTTTCATGCCATGTTCATTTTACAGACAGGATAGTTTAAGCTGTCATTTCTGTCACTCTGGGTGTTTAATTGATTACTACATGAAGTCTTTCAAGCCATGGTAGAAGATAATTTTTCTGGTATCTTGACAATCAATTTTACGTTTTATCATTGTATAACTTATGATGTTGGTGCAGTCAGAGATGCAAAAGTATTCTATTAAAATTAGTATGTTCACATAGTTCAAAGATACACCAAAACTGAGTCTAATTCTGTATATACAGAAATGAGAGTGATAGACATACTTATCCACTCAGTGGATACATCTTAATCAGCAAATCTTCAAAAACATGACATTCTACTTGTAATTTTTCAGCACACAACCATATGATACTTTTCTACTTATTCCAACCTCAGTTAGTTTGATTGTCCCAAACAGAAAAGACTGTACACTTAATAAAGTGGTCTGTGTTTGGGAAGCTTGTTTCATTTAATGCGAAAGCTGAAAGATGCAGGGTAAACAAAACCGGGCATTCCAGGCAACATGGTTTGTGGCACAATCCTGGACCAGTATACCTCTCAAGCACTAACAAAGTGGCTTAGCTTCTCTCCCAATTGCACCCCCTACATTAAAATAACGTAGAATTTCCTTAGATGTAATAATGTAGGAGGCTATAATAATAAGAGTTTAAACCAGAGGTGTGCCTTTTACAGCTGTACACACATGATAAAAAGCATCAGAAATGGCAAGAAAAAAAAAGAGGACATAAAAATATCAAATCTAATTCCTTAATTTTTGAAAATACAATAGGCTGATATTAGAATCTCCGTACTGGTTCAATCAAGTTCATGGCTCAAATACAAAGTTACAGAAGCAGAAAACCACTCTGCAGGACAAGCTCTTCTATCAATAAAAGCAAAATTTGAAGCTGCTACTTAAATATTTAAGTAATATAAAGTAATTCTAACTAATTACTTGATACACAACATAATTAACCCATGCAATAAATTACAGAATAAAACCAAGAGGTTACTTAATTGTCTCAGTAATGGCAATAATGACATTTCTGAGGCTTTTAACAGTGAATTAACAGCTGAAACCCCAAATTAATGGCCTACGGTGAGGACAAGAAAACAGAATTTTCTGCTGTCAGTACTTGAATGAAAACAAATAATTCACCATTACCCCATTACAAGTCCTTTATTTTACACAATTTTAACTGGGAATGCATAATTCAATGTTTATCCTTATTTTAATGGTCCCCTATTTCTGAGGTAAATAATCCCCTTTTTTCCTGCCCCCCCCATCAGATATCTCTTCTAACTTCCTAACTCCAAATCTTTCCCCATTTGATTCACTCTAGTATTAAGAAATGCTATTATGTGAGGATGTTTGATACACTGGCCCTTCAATATACATCTCAATACAGAATTTCAATCACGGCTTCCAAATCACCGTCTTCCAAATCTATCTTAAATAACTAACTGCAATCATATTAAGTAACTTCATGTTAAAATACATCAGATGTTTTGAAACCTCTGAGACATCCATTTACAGTATTTAATCTGTCACTATTAAATGCAGAGCTATAAACAACCATAATATCTCAACAATCACTCACAGACAACTTTGCAAACCTTTGTGGGTCTGCAAACCTGGTGATTCACTATATTAAAGTTATTTCTGGTAACAAGATGCCAGCTTTCGTTACAATACATTATTATTCAAAGCGTAAGGTAACTACATTACTATATTATGACTTTCATGCAAAAAGCCTCATCTATCTTAAACAGCTAAGTTTTATTTGACCCACAGAATTCATGCAGTGCATGTTCTGGAAACCAGACTTTCAAGCTTTGCTGTCTTCTCTTGGGTGTCATGAAGAGCAAGCATGAGATTCCACAGGAAGGGAAATGGTATGTAAATCTGAAAAGCATAGCCTGCATCTTCAGTCCCTCACATGAGTTCACCTTCTCTTTAGCTTACCTATGGCAATGGGAGCAATCCATGCTCTTTCGGGAATATTTTGTTAAGGCTACCTACTGATAGCCTTCTCTGTCTTGAAGCAGTTCATGGTTTGGGGTTTAAAGAAGAGTAGTCTGCCTTCTGTAATGTTTTGAATTGGTACAGCCATCTGCAAACCTCAAAATCATTAAATGAACTAATTAAAATTCAAACCCCAGTGTAACCTGTAAAACTTTATTCCCTTTTATTATTGAGCTATAATTAGATCTGTGATGGTTCTAAACATGACTATGTACTATATTTTATATGTCTGACTAAAATGTAGGGTTAGAAAACTTCAGCTGGAACATCACTATCTATGAGATTCATCTTTCATGTTTCCAATATTTTAAAAGTGCTCATCTAAATACCAGTGATTTATTTTCTTACCTTCCCTTCAGAGCTTAAGCATACATTGGTTACATATATGGTGAGTAACACATGAGCTGAGGAAAGATATCATGATTCTGACTGATTTTAGTACTTTGGTATCTTGCTAAAGGAATGTCTTGGTCTGAAGTACTGCTGTGCTGGATTCTGGTAAAAACCTTTTAACTGAAAATTTCCAACAGATTGAGGAAGAAAGGTAATCTTAGACCTTTACCTTAGAAAGCTAATCTTCCTAGAGGGTTCTTACTGGACTGAGATCACTTAAAATAGCTTGTACAAAGTAAAGCAAGCTGCCTTATACTTACACTGGGATCAAAGTCTTCAGATAAATACAGGGTTAACAGACCGTCTCACATCTTGGTCTTCTTAAGTCCCTGATACAGGGGCCCTTACAAATGTTAGTTAACTAATGCTCTTACACCAGGGCTAAATTACCTTTGCTACCCTGTAGCAAGTATGAGGGTAAGGCTGTCCATAACAGCAGTTAGGCACGGAGCTAACATGAGTTAACCCCACAGCCTGCACAAATGCTCTTATCCTCTGGTAAATGAGAAGCCATTTACAGCCCTAATCCACAGTACAGTACTTTAAATTATCTCATATTGTGCAACCCTCACATTTCCAGCTAAGCTGTGGCGGGTTGACCCTTGCTGGACGCCAGGTGCCCACCAAAGCCGTTCTATCACTCCCCCCCCCTCCTCAGCTGGACAGGGGAGAGAAAATAGAACAAAGGGCTCATGGGTCGAGATAAGGACAGGGAGAGATCACTCACCAATTACTGTCACGGGCAAAACAGACTTGACTTGGGGAAAATTAACTCAATTTATTACCAATCAACCAGAGTAGGGTAATGAGAAATAAAACCAAATCTCAAAACACCTTCCCTCCACCCCTCCCTTCTTCCCGGGCACAACTTCACTCCTGGATTCTCCACCTACCCCCCCCCAGTGGCGCAGGGGGACAGTGAATGGGGGTTGGGGTCAGTTCATCACATGTCTCTGCCACTTCAACCCCTTTGGGGGAGGACTCCTCACACTCTTCTCCTGCTCCAGCGTGGGGTCCCTCCCACGGGAGACAGGCCTTCATGAACTTGTCCAACGTGAGTCCTTCCCTCGGGGTGCTGTCCTTCACAAACTGCTCCAGCATGGGTCCCTTCCCCAGGCTGCAGTCCTTCAGGCACAGACTGCTCCAGCGTGGGTCCCTTCCATGGGGTCACAAGTCCTGCCAGCAAACCTGCTCTAGCGTGGGCTCCTCTCTCCATAGATCTGCAGGTCCTGCCAGGAGCCTGCTTCAGTGCGGGCTTCCCACGGGGTCACAGCCTCCTTCAGGCATCCCCCTGTTCCGACGTGGTGTCCTCCCCGGGCTGCAGGTGGAGATCTGCTCCCCCGTGGACCTCCATGGGCTGCCAGGGGACAGCCTGCCTCACCAGGGTCTTCCCCACGGGCTGCAGGGGAATCTCTGCTCCGGTGCCTGGAGCACCTCCCTCCCCTCCTTCTTCACTGACCTGGGGGTCTGCAGGGTTGTTTCTCTTACATGTTCTCACTCCGTTTTCCGGCTGCCGTTTCTGTGTGCCGTGCAACTTTTTTTCCTTCTTAAATATGTTATCACAGAAGTGCTACCACTATCACAGATTGGCTCGGTCTTGGCCAGCGGCGGGTCCATCTTAGAGCCAGCTGGTATTGGCTCTGTCGGACACAGGGGAAGCTTCCAGCAGCTTCTCACAGAAGCCACCACTGTAACCTCCCCTCCCGCTACCAAAACCTTGCCACACAAACCCAATACATAAGCGTAATTTGTAATTTGAAGTCCTAGAAGTAACTAAAAAAAAAATTATTTAGATTAGTTGTTATCCCTTATTCTGAGGGTCTTCCATTGCTCAAAGTCATTTATTGTGGTTTCAGGAAAATCTGTTTAAGTGTTCTTTAAACTTTGGAGGCTGAAAGAAGAGATCATTGGGAATTAAAAAAAAAAAAAAAAAAAAAAGAAAAAAGGGGAAATGTTTCTTTAAAACAGAGAACAAAGCTTTCAGGTTCTTTTTCCTCTCCTGTTCCTATCTCCCTTTCCGCCCACAAATCACTTGCATGATAGTGATATTATTAACCTCTATAGCATCACCAACCAAAAACTGTTTTAGATAACACATTTAAATTCACACTACATCAGAGGAAGTGACCCACCCTATTTAATTAGATCCTAACTTGTACACAAATTTTAGGTATCTAGGAAAACAGACATTGTAAATGAAGCATATATTTTACCTGCATAATCAAAAGGGAGACATGCCATTGATAGCTTACAAAGAGAAATCTTACCTAACCTAAGTCACTCTATGGTGGTACTAAATCAGCTAATGAGTTGGCGCAATACTGATGGCAGGAGTGCTTAAATCATTATTTTAGTCCAGATCAGCAGTGAGCTTTCAAATCAAATCTCCCAGTTGTCTCCATTTACTGTGCCTTAGTTTCACAACACAGAGCAGTCTTAAAATACATGAACTAGACTCTTTTTCAATGAAACTAGATCAGAAGATTCACTTCAGGAATACATCTAATGTGCTAAAAGTGTTAGGGAAGAGACACACCAACAAAAGTGCTTGTCCAACTTGCACAGAATGGATCTCACTCCTCGTTCCAGAAGCATATCAAAAACAGTCTGCCTAAATCAAACCTGTAGTACTCTTAAGAGACAGAGTAATCTTGGATTTGGGTAAAGATAACATTTTCGGTAATAATGAGATCAAGACTATTACATGAGACTTTCTAACTGCATCAGAAACATGTCAGTCAAGTCTGTAATCCACATACTAATTTTTCATCATATAAACCACAACTTCCTTCAAACTACTTGTAAACAATAATTAGGTGGCGTGTGACTGCAACTTGCCTGATCAAGATAAAAAGCACTACCATCTCGGATCTCGCGTCGCTGTTTGAGGTCAGTTTCTGTGGTGTCCCTTGATAGCGCGATATATTCAACCTCCCGCTTTGTTAGCTCCTGTGGACAATAGTCTAAAGTTATTACAAAAATAAGACTATAACCCCAGTAAATGAACTTCAACAATAGGCCTAGTGGTATAATTGTACAAAAGAGCTCTAGGCAGCATTGTAGTGATCTGAAATAACTCCAAAAAAAAATCTAATATCTCTTATTTTTAAAATGTTTACAGGGTGTTCTGCTTCAAATAAAATGGTTTGAATTTCTGCTCAATAAACTTTTATTTTCCCCAAACCTGTTCTAAAACCATAATAACCAGCTATATATTCTTTCCATTGAACATCTGTAACATCCTGTAAGTTAATCTTCTGGTTCTGGACTCTGAAAAACAATCAGCATCTGCAAGTCATGAATAAAAATCAGAAGTTTACCGTAAAAGATTGAAAAGCTTCAACTCTCACTGTTCAGTAACACTTATACTGTGACACAGTTGTGATTATTACCTGCACATGCTTTGCCAGTACACTGATGAACTATATTGTTCTTATCCTCTCTCTCTTTAATGTCATAAGATGCAGTCTGCAACTGTAAAATTATAGACTATTTAAAAAATCAGAACCCTTGGGTTATTGGTTTGTTTATTTTGATTCAGTATGAGATATATAGACAATTTTCTATGTTAAAGGAAAAAAATGTCCCTCATGTATTTGTACCTGATGTTCCTACTACTTCCATACCTGATTTATCATGTGTTCTACTAGGAAACAGATTCATGCTGAAATGCTCTTAGCCCTTACCCCTCAATTAAAAGTATGATATATTTAACAGATCTCTCTTAAGAGGCAGCTTTTAACTATAGTTGTATGAAAAAAATCAAGCAAAGATATAAAAACCCATGAAAATTATTTCCTTTCCACTTTTTAAGCACCTATTGGTTACAACGCCACCAATTCCTTTATGCTGCAGGTAGATACAATTGTATTTCTTATAATGAAAGGAAAAAAACAGAAGGTGAAATACAGGAGAATTTTCTTCAACAATTAGACCTGTTTATGAACACATAGTAGTAGCTTTCAGCAACAGCTGATGAAAGTCTTCCAAGCTTACATAGCTTCATTAAAGGGCCCACAGCATGTATCAGCTCACATGCAAAGACCAGCCTTCACATATTTTTTAGCATGGCATTGAAACAGTAAGCTGCAGCCTTTCTAATGTAGCTCAGGTGCATACAAACAGTGATAAAAATAACAAGACACATTCCATGTCTCATGCCTCAATATCAGGTGTTTCCCAAGTCCTCTTTTTAGGTTATACCAAACTCTTCCCATTTATTTTAAGGAACGCATCAAGCTATCAAGTCGCATATCTAGTTTGCTGAATTAAGAAATCTTTGCTCTCCTTTCCAAAGTTCAAAATCTTGCACCTTTCTCCCGTGTGCTTCATGTCTAAGAGCTAGTCTTTGAATTAGTATCTTTTGATTTTTAAAGGAATGGCTGATCTTTGTGACAACTGTTTATACACTTCCATTTGTGATCCTTCTGCCCAACCAGATTCTAGATAGACCTCATGGCAGACAAAGTCCTACCCACATCACCTTTTTGGGCAGACAACCCCTCTTCCTGATCATGTGAGGGCACTGACAATTTAAACGTGAAATTTTGCACTTGGTGCTGCCACGGTTCACGCAGATGGACGTAGGCAAGTCATTCCCGCATTCCAAGAGAGGATCATGCACACATCTACTCTTTCTAATCACTCACGGTAACTGTTCCCAAATGTTTCTCAGAACACTCCTCTCCCAAATCCTCTCCTTCATTTCTTTTTTTTATATAATGAAGCAAAAACGATCTGTTGTCTGTAACAGTAGGCAGATATCTTAATCTTCTAACATACATAATGCCTAGAACAAACTGTTTCTCCATTTGTGATAGCATATGGCAACACAGTTTTCCAAATCTTCCCCCCCCGAGTTTAAGCAGAAAAACATGTATTAAAATGTCTGTACTTTCTATTTGTCCATAACAAAAACTGAACTTTGGAAAGCACATTTATGAAAAACTTATTCACCTCCTAAGTAGCTTGCTGTAAGATTTTCTAGGACTACCTTTTACCATTTGGCTAGTAGAAGAATGACTAACTGACATTACTGACTATATCTCCAAGAACTTAAACCAACATACTTACCAGATATTGCATGGCAATAGATCGACGGAGAGGCCCAGGAGGACCAATAAGGAAGACATCTTGGCCAAGAAGATCTTTCTGCATTATCCATCTTAAATGGTAGACTACAGACTGGGCCAAAGAATCTGTCACTTTGAAACACAAAGATAAGAACACATTATTTAATTTTGAAAAGTGTTAGATACCTGGCCGTTCACACATTTTTTTGTTCTTATCTCCAAAACAAAGACACAAAGATGTGCTGCCCTAAAGCCAGATAGCTGAAAAGCAGGGAATTCCACACACAGTTTATATTAGATTACTTAATTTACATATAAGTTTATATACCTATCTTAGTCATTGCCTTTTTCTCTGCCCAACTTCATCCTTCAAAAAAAACCCCAACAAAAAACAGAAAAAAAAAAGTTGATTCTCAATTCACATTAAACTGATCAATGCAAAGACTGTTTTTTATTACCCAATGTTGAATGGGTTTCTCAGCATCAGTTAATATAACATAGATACATTATTGATAATTTGGAAAATATTTATCCAGCCTATATCCCGATGCTTCTGTGCATCATGAACTTTAAAAAAAAATATATACTGTGCTTGCACACGACTAAGATTAATGTTCAGGGACGTATATAATTTGTTATTTTCTTAAAAGACAACTGCACTTCTGTTTACATTTTGACACAATCAAACACAGAATTAAATTACCAAGGAAATGCAAACCTTGCAATATCACTACATCAATACCACGCAGCTTCCAAAATCATAATAAAAAACAACTCAAAGCAGATCCACTTATTTCTATTAAGAATACCATAACCTTATTATTTTAAAAAGCAATAACTTAATTATAATTAAACTAAAACCTTTATCACACATATGGAAATGTTGGCAGCACTGGAAAGCACCATGCAGAAAGAGCATACTGAAGGAGGGGCACCATTCCCACTGCTGTACATTGCTCTATCCCCAGAATACTCCTTTACATACCCCCCAGCAAAGCCTGGCTCTTTCTCAGGCACAAGCAAAAAGCGCTAGTGCAGGAGGAGAAGGAGAACACAAGCAAGCCAGGAGGAAGATTTATGTATGCATGTATGTATATGGTTGCTTTCAGACCAATCTGACAAGACCAATGATGAGGTCTGAGGCTGGAGCCTCAAGGGTGGTGGTATCTGGGATGCTGAAGTACAGTAAGAGGAGCAAGAGGCGATGGAATCTCCAAATTAATACTTGGTTATTTACCTTTTTTCAGTGTGATTCCTGGTTGCAATTAGAAGCCAAAATTTAAAAAAAAAAACAAGCCTCGGTTCTACATCAGCTTTCCTGAGACAGGGGAGGCAGTACGTGCAGGGCAGAGTTAAGGATGGCAAGCAATAGTGCCCCTCAGTTCTGAGGGCTTTCAGTTCACTGTTGAATCTTTGTATACCAGAATTAAAATTCATTTTTGTAAGATCAAGGAAACAGTATTAAATGACTGTATGAGATTCAAGGAAGATTTTTCAAGCATAAAGGTGGATAAGGAAAACTTTATTAAAAATTTTAACTGAATGTTTTGGTCTGGCACTCAGGAAAACAAACCATTTGAAATCTTCTTCTGCTTCCAGAGAAATCTACTGTATCCTTACCACCAATATGAACAGGAATAGCATACACACATAGGTGAGCAATCTATGCATTAGGATTATCAGATTAATTGTAAATAAACATTTCAGGTTTGCTTTTTTATTTTGGTTTGTTTTCTAAACAACTGTCATTAGCACGCCCAGGATTAGTTTTCGTATATGGTACGGTAAGATCATATGAATGTAAAAATATTTTCTTCTTCGCTGCAATACTGTTTTCCAAAAGCAATGCACATCACATGTACCACACACAATAGGCCAAATGCAAATAAATTCCTCACAGAGAATAACATGTTCCTTTCTATGAGATTTTCAAGAAAATTAAGGAAGTTCCTATTACATATACTCTTTTGGAAATACAGAGTAATACATCACACCAGAAGAACTGCTTTGTCCAAACTTTGCTACTGGCCAGGTATGGTAATTTGAGAGCACCACACAAATAAAAAGTGTTATATTAAAGGTACTATTAAAATTGCAACCCAGAGATCTCACTGAGAGGCACAAGGCACATTCATTATTACTTCTACCTGCTGTATGAACTTGCCAATGTGCCTGTAGTGTATTTTTATAATAGCTTTCCCCCCCCTAAAAGTTACTTTACTTAAAGTGGACAAATAAGCTTGGAAATCTTGCTGAAACACTGAATTCTTTCATGTCAGAAGTCACGCATTAGAAGCATGGCAAAACCAGCTTTGACAAAGCATGACTAACAAATGCCTCTGGTGTAATTCACATTAATATGTTTAGCTATCTTTTTTATTTTTAGGATGGTCTCAGGAAAAAACTTGGGTCAGACTTAAAAGCAGTACCATAAATAGAAACAGGATTTAAGAACATTCAGCAGCATCTGCAAGACAAACTGTCATGTAAAAGAGAATATGAGTGTACAGCATTCAAAAAATCTAAAATCTTAGGAATGAGATCCCCCTGCAGACCTTAAGGAATTAAAGGGCATATATTCTTGTCACTGTGTTTAAACAATCCAAATTTACTCTGAAATATTAATATGAAAAATGCAACTTTTAAAAGTCTGCTATAATTTCCTAACTTTGCTTTTTTTGAGAAAACACAAAAGATAACTCCTTATTGATGCATTTCCTAGAAAATGGTTTCATTGCTTCACCATTCACATCATTCTCCTAACATACAGATTACAGCTGGATCAATTATAATACATGTTTTCAGTCACAAAGTCAGCACACTGACCATCTGCAAACTCACTGAAAGGAAGCCTGTTACAAGTAATGCCAACAATTCAAAGCAAGCATTCCCTAAGGTGAACTGTCATGACAGCAGCTTCCACTTGTCCGTTCCTTCTATTCTAACATATAATATCGCTACATCGCTCCAGATATTAAACCTACTTCAGTTTCCCAGTTACATCCTTCTAAAATCAGAAGAATATAAAATGTTCTTTGTACATGCAGTCTATGCTGCATAAACTGTTTCCAAAGCAACTTCAGATGCACATACACAGTATGTTGTATATTATTTCTATATATTTAGACTACTGGTACCATTGTATCTGCATTGCAAAGCTTTTTTTTCTCTAACATGACTTGAAAAAATTCCTCCCTGTTCAAGTACTGTGTATTAACTTTACTACAAGCACCATATAATCATTTTCTATGACATTTAGAAGACAGGGCAAATTAGCTGAAAAAAGCATCACCATATATATTACAGCAATTTTTATTAATTATCCCATGAGTCAGATAGCATCTAATGCAAACTGGGTTTGCACAGTCTGTTTAGTGGCACTCTGCTGATTTGCAGTAGTTGAGTAGCTGGCCCTATACTCTTAATCTGCAGGATGGTGCGTAGGAAGCCTCTGTAGTGTATTCTCAAAGACACCATCTGGCACATGCAGGAGTGTAGTCGGTGCTACAATTTGCTATTCCTGTGTATCAAGGATGGCCAGTGAAACAAATTGCATTCTATTGCTTTGTAATACGTGGTAAGTAAGACAATACCTAGCAGAATCTGCACAAACATTTTGTCAAGTGAGCAGTTGAAGCTGAATGGAGAAATCCCCAAATAAGAAAAGAAGAAAATGTTGCAGATAGATTTTTGAAGCAAATGCAGCAGCTGCTCTTGTTTGATCCACAAATCAGCTTTTGATAAAACCAAGACCGAAATGGCTATGCTAGCCTCGGAAATTTTCCAGTTCACTCATACTTGAATTCTTGGCACATGCTACACTCACTAAAGCCGTAAGATTCACTAGCGATAGCAGACAGTATCTGCTGGCAAGTCCTTGTGTCCCTCCTACAGAAGAAATCCCATAAATGAAGGAGACACCTACCTCTTCCCACTGTTCAGAGACAGTTAAATGAACTGATTCCCAAGAATATCTATTCCAGATGTGGTACAAAATACATTAGAGCTCGTGTCCCTGTATGACTCCAGTGTGGTCAATCACATAATAACCAACAGGCACTTAGAAAAGATCAATAAATATAACTTTCAACAGAATACAAAAAGACCTCTGCATACCCTGAACCTTTGCTACAGTGCATGTTCAGGGTCTGAGACCGGCTCCTTTTATCAGGAGAGGCAAAAGTTCACGAGGGGAAAAAGATCTCCCTCTCGTCTTATTACCGAGGGAGTCCTTTCCACAGCAGTTTGCAGCCCATCCAGCACAGGGGCGGCTGCCGTAACATATGTTTTGAGGAAGAAGGGGACAAGGAGGGAGGCCTTTGTCTAAAAACATAAACACATTTCAAAAAGGGAAAATGTTAAAAAAAACCCTGAGCTCACTGAGGCTTATTTCACAGCTTGTTCAGGCTGAGGGACAATGAAGGAAGAGTGTGAGTTGCCCAGGGACGCAGTGAAGGAGGCAGCATGGCCAAGGTGAAGAGGGAGGCACTCCTATGCACCCTGCTTTCAGCTGCTTTCATTTAGCCCTTCGCAAGTGAAACACTGCTACTCTTCCAATTTTATGCTGATGCACAGAGCCCAAAGAGTTTTCAAAGTCTCATAACGTGGTTACAACATAGACAGTTTTCACTGGAATAACTATTTTTCCTCATAAATTTTTCACAGAAACAGTCTTCATTCCAAAAATTTTTGCTCTTGCGGTGGTAAGGAAACAAGTTGCAAGTCTTTGCAGGGGCTTAGAAAGGGGGAAGTTATTTCAACTCATTTATCATTAATTCCTCCGAGTCAATTACTTCACAAGAAGTTCTAAGATCTACATAGGTAAATCATGTTTCTCCATGTGAGTATAAATGAAAAGAGAATATAAAGGAATCATGTAAAACAAATAGCTTTCTGGAAGGAACCCTGAATGGGAATCAGAAGACTAAGTTTCTCTTAGTGACATATAAACATGGAATAAATGAAACTATTCTTAGCTAGATGTACAACTCGCAGGGGAAATACATAGCCAGAGCAGTTTATCTGTAGCTCAGACTCCAACTGGAGGGAGATACTGTATCTGCTTTTGAGCGCAACAGCTGAGTCCAGCACCAAAAAGTTCAAGAGATTCTAGAAAAGAGCAAGAAGAATTATCAAAAGAAACTGGAACTCAGTCTAGAAAATGAATGACTGGAAATCATAACAACAGTTTTCCAATATGCAAGACAATCACAGTGAAGAAAAAAGTTATCTGTACATCATGGTTATGCTAGACAGAACAAGCCCCAGGGTACTAAAAAAATGTCCAAAAACATCCAAATGAAGCATCAGAAAAAGCTTTTTTTCCACAAAAGAATGGTTAATTACTGGAGTAAAGTGTGCAGTGAGGTTCTGGAATCTACGTCACCAGCAGATTTTAAGAACAAGGAGGACAAACACCTCTGAGGAACGGTTCGGATTCAGCTGACCCTGCTTTGAGACACAAGGAACAGTGCAGACAACTCCCTGAGCTCCACCCAGACCTCCGCTGTAGGTTTCCATGTCCCTGTGTCTCCCTGCGCCTTGCTCTCGGTATAGGCAAAATGGGGATAATGGTGTAAAACGTTCAGAGCTCTACTGACAAAAAACCCACTATTTCAGATTTTGGATTAGGTGGTAAGAGCCAAGTAGCAGATCAGTTGCAAGCCTACGTGAAAACTCAAACTGCTAAAATAATCACCATTTCTGACAACAGACATCTTTCCTTAGGCTAGGAAAGAAAAAATGTAATGACAAAAGTCTTTGTTAGCACAAAATTACAGTCATGCTGCAATACAACCTGTCTCTGTAACGCATTGCACTCTGACACTCAGATTTAAAGTTAACAGAAAGAAGAACGAACACACGTTCCAGCACAGATCTGAACTTACTTTGAGCAATAACTGAACACACATGCTTGTCCCTGCTTCTGCACGTGGTGCATACTATTTTGGGAGAAGGACACAGACGTGTCTTACTGTTAAGGCAATTGCGGATCTTTCAGGTGAAGAACAGCAGCAACTGTTGGCACCACTGAGCCTACTACAGAGAAATAACCCCAATTTCCTCAACATTAAAACAACTCCCTTTAAGGCACAGAAATCCATTTAGTGCTACTTTTTTTGTATTTCATTGTTATAGGCACAAACCTTCTGCTTAAATTCCTCACAATAATTGGTCTTCCATATATCTCAACTGACAAAACTAACAGGATTTATCACTTAACCCCTTGTATACCTGCACGTCACTTTTGATCACACACTGGGGAGGGTGCTCAGACTCAGGAGACCTGGCACAAAACCACACATGGTTTGAAATTAATCTTCCACAGTTCAATGCAGTTGCATGTAACATGACTACAAGCCAAACCCCCAAATGCACTTGCACCTTCAGAGAGCAGCAAAGCCGACATGCTATTGCAAAAGAACATGCCTTTTCCTGCCTTAACAAGAATTTGCCATCATTGAACAAAGTGTCCTGGAAGAGCTATGTTAGGAATTGTTTTGCCAAGATTAATAAATACATGAAATATCAGGTACATTGTCATTTTCATAAAATTTCCAGAAACCATTAACAAAAGCAGTGCACTGACATGAACTCAACATAAAAATAAAATAAAATAAAAAAAAAAAATCATGTGCGTTCTCACAATTCCATTTTAGATCTAAAATATCATGGCAAGCCATACAAAGTTTCTCCAAAGTATAATTAAAGAAACAATCATGCTTTTCAGGCATGGTGATATTTTAAAAATGTAGGTTTTATTTTTACTGATAAAAGAACAAGCAGTGCAAAAATAAGTGCCCTCTTTCTAGAATGTGCCAGACACAGTTATGACAGAAATCCCATTAACAAAATTACCTTGTGTATGACTCATTTTTACTTGTCACTTATAAAAAGAAAAATAAGAACAATTCAGATTTTATGTACCTTTAATTATCATCTTCCGAGAAAAAGCCATTTGCCAACAACAGCAAAACAAATTAATATTTTACATTAACACACAAAATGGAGTACTTCATACAGAACCTGCTAGGTACCTAGCATAAAACTGAAAAGCAAAGACATGAAAACATAAGGTAACCAGCAATACCCCTCCTATCTATTTCTGCAAAAGGTGACAAGGTTCAATAAAGGAGTTAAAAATCAGTTTAATCTGGTAACACAAAGAATGAAATATTTTGGTATCAATTATGTGACAAAATGACAAATTTAAAGTTTTGTAGGTACTTAATACATTTACATTCCATGATACAATTTTTTTCAGATTTTTAAGGCTATTTTTAAGACTGGAATAACAATGCTGAGTTTAGAATAAGTTGTAACATCCCTAAAATTTGCTGTAAATTATAGATAGGCACTTTCAACATCACTGCATTTTAACATGGCTTTTATCTGGCAGAATAACAAAAGCAGAAACATTCTATTCTACACAAAAGATGAGCTAGAAAACAGTATCATATGCAGTACTAGTAAATGAACTGTAACTGCTTCAATTCCCTCCTCTTAGTTTTTACTCCACTGCAAACTTTACAATGTCTGAGACCTTTTCAGGGATATTTCCCACTTAAGTGGATGACCAAATTATTTCTAGTCTTAGTTTAAAAAAAATCAGGTAAATATCTTGGTCATTTAAATGTAATATTATTTACTATAATAAAATTTCAAAACATGTAATATTTCAGTTTATAGATGAGTATAAATATGCAATTACGTTCATCTATTTCACACCAAGAGATCTTGTATCTACAGCAGTCATTCACGCAGCAAAACAAAAAGTACTCTTAAAACAACAAAAAATATCTTAAGTAATGCACATACTCTCTAAATGCCTCACAAAGAGGAGATAATTAACATGAAGCCAATACAATGTACTTAATTTCACTAGAGGAATATATCTTTGTTCTCCACAGTAACTTAACCATAGAACATAAGCACTAAGGGATAAAAAAATTTCCTCAATTTAAATATACAAAGAAATTGTACTTAAGTATTTGAAATGGATTTTCTGCTATTAAATACATGAATATTCTACCCTACTTAATTTTAACTAATTTAATATTTAGATTTAAAAGCAAAATTTTGTACCTTATGTAATCCTACTGTAAGTACATGAATACTGATAGAACAACAGTATCCCAAGCATGACAGAGGCTCCTTTCAGTCATGATTATTAAAAAAAAAAAAAAAAAGATACAACTAATAATACACTTAATATGTGCTAATAAATTTCACTTTTAGTTGCAGTATCAGATTTTAGCTAGGATCCCATCATTCTGTACACTTCCATGTTTAATAACGTTTTGCTATCAGATTAGTTTTCAACCACTTTTTCCTTCTTATAATCGTTAACTAGAAAAATCTCTGATTCTACCAAATGTTTTCATAATTCTCTTACTTTCCCAAATTAACACATTTGGTACAGTACAGAAAACCAAAAAGCAAAACAGTCTACAAGAAATGTAAAGAAGTGAAGCAGATCACATTAGTCGTTGACATAGACAACTGATGTCCTTGCTTCATGACAAAAATGAGAAAATAGGCATACAAAATAAATGATGAAAAGCAAACATCTATCGTTTTAGAAGCTATAAAAAGTAATAATGCAGAGCAGCATTTCTCAACTGTTTGGCCGCATTCCCAGAGAACTCATGAAGTGTGGGATTTGTCATTACAGTCCAAAACGGAAACCGTTTCCTCATGGGCTACCCCATAACAGCAAGGGCTGACAGATGGCACTGGGTTATCTTTGGTACCTTAGATCACCTGGTAGGAAAGCATCACAGTGTGATGCCTACGGGGGTATAGGATCCAGATGCAGATCGGCGATCTGGCCTACCAGACTACTCGCAGACTTGACTCTAGTCAAGGACTGAAAGCAAACAAAATCTTCCTCTCTATATTGCTGCTCTCTGAGCAACCTGATCTAGCTGAAGATGTCCCTGCTCATTGCAGGGGGAGTTGGACTAGGTGACCTTTAAAAGTTCCTTCCAACCCAAACCATTCTATGATTCTATATTCCTGCTACACCTCTCAAAGGACAAACATTTCAGAAGAAATATTGCACGTCAGAGTAGAGTTAAGAAACAGTAATCTAAACATGTCAATGGTAACACAGGTCTGCTACCCCACAGTTACTACGAAGTCAGGAATCACAGAAACACAGAAGGGTTAAGCTTGGAAGGGAACCCTGGATGTCATCTTGTCCAACTCTTCTGCTCAAGCAGGGCCACCTAAAGCCTGTCTGATCACCTGAAGTACTATGGCCTAAGAACACAACAATATAAACCACACAGCAGCTCCTGCCCTTTCTGATACTGTACCAGTAGCATTCCCTGTACACCTGCAACGTCCCTCTTGCCCTCGGTATCTCTCTCCCAGCAGTTACCTGCCATCCTGCCAGCTGTGTAGTGGCAAGTCTGCTGTTGATATTATCAATGCCATCCTTCTAAAAGAATAAACAAAAATAAAAAAACTCAGCGCCCCAGCAGTTTTCTTGGCATCTGCTTCAAAATGTCATGGAATGAATTTAGACATGTTGGAAATCAAATTCACTTGAAGTGAATTACTACACTCAGTTTCCAGCTGTAGAACCTTGCAAGCCCAGCAATGACAGTCACTAGGCATTCTCAATGCTTGGCCCTGTCTAAGAGTAGTATATATATATATATATATATCCCTTTAGAATGCCACGTGTGCTTGCTTTTGGTCTGAAAATTTATCTGGGTGGAAAAATCAGTTGTTGGGGGTGTGTGTGTGTGTGTGTGTGTAATTTAAATTCAGACATCCAGCAGCCTACATGTGAAAGTGCTGAACAAATGGCAACTCATCATTTTGGATCCTCAGGAAATAGTTGGCCTGTACTGCCCTAGGAAATGCCACAACGAAAACATGATTCACTTGCTGATCCACGGTACAAAAGGAAAAGCTCAAGAAGCATGTATTCTCAACAAAGAGGAAATGTGGATGGCTGCAAATATGTGGCATTTTAATAAGATATCAAAACATAATGTGAATTAATTGTAAGTACATGTATGCCCATTGTTAATGGGCATAATTGGCTGTGTCTTTTGTAAGTATCTGATAGCATTTTTTATCACTATGCAATTGACTTCTCATTAACTTGATGGATTGCAAAGATCTGTATGTTTGCTGACAATAATAACGTGACAATCTGGGAATACTAAATACCACAGTAGAAAAACACCATACATCTGCCATACAGCCGAAAACTCCTAGGACATATAATCATACTGCAACTGAATGATAATTTTAAACTGCTACAGTTTTATAAGCAAACCATTTGAGATTACTGTATTATTTTTAGAAGTAATTGCTGGATGAGACCCCTTTTGAACAAAATATTTAAACAATCACAAATGACCCTTTTATTGTCCCACTGACCAATGGGACAAGTTAATTCAAAATTAAGGGATTCCTATATAACCAGCTGAACCAGAGATACAGTAAAGAACTCAGCAAAGATAGCCTTCCCCAAATTGCATGCTTTTTCAAAACATATTTCTTAGATAATTTCAGTAAAGTCAGTGGGGTGACTTGAGTGAGTAGAAGTTTTTTGAATAAAGCCTTGAAACTTATTCGAAAGGAAAGCAGATTCTTACTGTAGTTCTGTGGAACAAGTTCTGGGTTCTTCGGTGTTTTGAGTTTAAAAGACACATCTCCAATAGTGACAGTATCACCTAAAAAAGATAAAAGAAGTGGTTTAGTTCCCAGATACTTTTAAAGCGTTTAATGTCTTTATATTAAAGTTTATATCATAGGCCTGCTGTGGTAAGTCTGGCTGTGTGTTCAAGCAGCCTGTAATGTGTTTGAGAACTATTAGTTTACTAATTAGGCTCTGCTGCTTTTCAATAGATCAGGTACCAGGACAATTTACATTTAATTAATATTCCTTGACTTTTTTCTTTTGTTACTGTTGTTATAACCATACCTCACTTCATTGGGAGCTCTGGAATACAAGCTCACTGTAGAACCCCATTCCAGCTACCATCATTGATTTATTGAAATTAAATCTTTAGCCTGTTTGTCTGCAGCACTAGCAGTGAGAAACACTTGTAGGGGTGATGATTTCCCTGAGTTTTCAAGCAGCCTGAAACAGTATCTGTCGGAGGCACAAAACAACATATTCACATCAGTGGGCCCTTCCTGCACCCTCTGACTGTATGGCTGCAGAACCTGCCACCTTTCCAAGGTTTGAGAGGTCTCAAGCATTTCTTGCTCTGGATTTCACCAAAACTAAAGCACCTGGCCATTTTATTTACTGGTCTCTTACTAGGACCCGCTTGTCTTATCTGTCTTTCTGCAACCACAGGCTTGAATTAAATTGCAGGGCATGCCCTGTGTACTTTCTCATGGAAATCAGAAGTGAAATCTACTTTACAGCCAGGAAATGGGCGAGCACCAAGGCGGTGGTGGTCACACAGAAAAACAGCACAACACCCAAAATTCGTGAAGCCAAACAAAATGAACTGCAGACTGGTAACAAACTCAAAAGTTTTGTTTTTTTTTTTTCAAGAGACCGTCTGGGCCATGCAAATGAGTTCAAAAGTATTAAGACCATGAAACTGAGATGACTAGTAAAATGATGTTTTTTCCATTATTTTTGCTGAAGATAACACCACCTTCGCTGCCCAACAGGCACTGTAGTGCGTGCACGAGGACGGAGAGTATTACTGGAGTAAGACTGCTGCACAGGGCTGCAAGTTGTGCCACAGCACTTTGATTACGCTACCTTTGCATGAATCGAGGCCAAGTTTTGAAACTGTTTCTTGAGCTTTTCTCAGAAATGAGATGCAGAAAGTACATAGCCCACAAATGAGATCCAACTCTAAAAATCCCTCTGTACATCTGCACCTTGTCCTGCTCCATCCAAGAGGACCCACTCTGCGGTTGCCTAATCTCCAGTGCTGTGTAAGGAGTCAAAGAGTTCAGAAGACCAATGCTGGAAGCAGAGAGGGAGATGCTGAAGAGGAAACTTGTCCAATTTAACAGGGGCAACAAAAACTACTCCCATACGTACAGCAGCTCTCCTTCCAGTCAGCAGTGACTCTGGTTTTGCACTCATCTCACAGGAATGAGAATCCCCAGGTTCTGACATGACTCACACAATCCATGGGAGAGGTTACACATTTAGCACTAGCTTTATAGCAGCCAGAGAAGAATCACCTACAGCAACAAACAGGAAGCAGCGAAGAAAGGATTATAGCTGATTTCCTCCCAAATTTAAGGGTTTAACAACAATGCTAAGACTGGGATTCACAGGCTGACATACATGCCTGCACATGAGTCTTTATGTTGCTCCTGAAGTCCAAATAATCAGCCTCTCATTTTTTCCTTAAAATATTGGCAGAAGGTGGTAAGCTGGTGGTAGTTCCCACATTTTATGCAACAATACAGTGTTTCAATGCCTTGCCAGAAAGTGGGAGACAGGCAACAGCAGTACTGCCAAATAAAAGGTGGCCAAAGGTTCATTCTTGGTCCTGAGGACAAGCAGCACCAAGCAGTTCCCCCTCCTGTCTGCTAGAGCTAAGCACCGTTCCCTGGCAGATGTGTGCAGGAGCTAAGAAGTGGAATGGTCCCAAACAGAGCTGGGGCTAAACTAACGATAGGCAGCAGTCTAGGGCTTTAGCTCATTTCCTGGCCCTCACTGAATTTGCAGTTCAAATGCACCTAAGAGTACTGTGCTCTCTTCAGCCAGAAGCACTCAAACTCACTCCAAAAGAAAGTCCCATGATAGCTTATGGGCCTGGTCCCCATTTTGCGAACTGTTATATATCTTAAATTTAAGTCACTGGACAACAGACACATCCACTGCAGGGAGTAAAATCTAGGCTTTGGCTCTCCCAGGACTTTGCCTACTTCTCTAACTTTTAAAGTAAGAGAAACTATTTTACTGCCTAAGCATCATCTCCCTTTCCCTTTCTTCTGCTGCAGCTCCAGTCACTCTCACTGGGGAACAGCTAGAGGATTGACCAAGATGCATCCAAGTTGATGAAAACATCGTAGGAGCCCACTGCTTCCTGCAACAGTTGACACCTCTCTCATTAGCTCAGCTAGGAAGAATTTTAACAGTCTAAAAAGAGCAGGTTGCCTGATACATCCTTCGGAAATTAGTGCCAGTTTTCTCACCATTCCCCAGCCAACATGCAATGAGACAAGAGTATATGACTAACTAGCTCCTAGCTTAAACCACCTCAGCTTAAGTTGTAAATACTCTTTCATGCATACACAGTCTTCCAAAACACAGTAGGGACAAGATGCTGAAACAACAAGGTGTCAGACTTTTTTGATACATTGGAATGGTGGCATCATCTACAGGAGAGAATTTTAAGTACCTACTTTATTGGCACAGTACTGAAAAAGCCTTAGTTGATTTCCTGTACTGCCAAAAAAAAACCCCCAAAACCAACCCCACAACTGAGTTTGGTCTAGGTGAAGAATGGAAAATGCATCTCTTCTGGTGGTATTTATGTCAGTCCATAACATGCTAACCCTTGATCAACACATCTAATCATGCCCCAAAATTCCACAAATATTCCAGCCATCAAGGGACCCTACAAACTTTCATGAAAAATGGGCTGGGAGGGAACTATATGCAAGATGTGGAGAGAGCTGAGCACACAAAATCCCTAGCATACAGTCAGGGCATGCAGCTTTTAACAGGTTTGTTGCTGCCTGGAGACAAATGTTGCCTCCAGCTTGCATCTGTCCAAAAAGCAAAAATATTAGCAGTGTTTAATAGAACTTTAAGCAACAATAAACCAAGACAGCAGAGTCTGTTTTTCTAGCTAAATGAGCACAGGGGGGATTAGCCCACTAATCTTATCACACACTTCCACCTGGGCTATCTTTTCTTGTCTCATTTGTTTCTTCTGTACTTGTTTAAAATCTCATGTTTGGTTACTCCATTTCCACTGCATTTCCAAACTCTTTGAACAGAGTCATCCAGGACAGGCTCTTTCCAACGTTTCACCAGCTGGCAAGTAACTGACAACAGCATGCTTGGTAAAATGGTGGTGTTAAATCAGCAAGACTCAAAATTTGAGAACATGTATCCCAAATTATTTGACTCCACTTGGAAGCTACTACCACACTATTGTAGACAAAAGCTATACACACAGGGTTTTGCGATGGAGACTTTGTAGCCTGTATCAGGGGTGCTTAGGCAAGCAGTGAAGATGTGCCCCTCGTTTCTCATCTCCCACACAGAAAACAGTAATCTTAGGTACCACAGTCTTTGGGGGAAACAGTGGGATACAAGCCGTGCCTGATGTACACAAAGAGAGATGGCTGCTGAAACAAAAGAAATAAGCCAGAATCCAAAAGGTAAGGGGGACATCCCATTCAGGGGGCGGACAACATACAAAGCAGGTTGTTTAAGAGCCCATGCAATACAGGTCAGAAATTGGCAGCACATAAGGATCGTGACCCAGTAACAGGACCCTGAAGAGACTCTCTGAAACAAGGAGATATGAAACCAGCCTCAACACATGCAACGAGCTCTTTCTACTGCAGCTGGAATAGACAGGCGTGAATTGCACCTCTGGCAAAATGGCAATTCACACATGCACACACAGCTAGTCAGTAACTGCAATGCACTGAACCTGATAAGCTCTCTTCTTTAGACAGAAAACAATATTAATGCCTACATCTGCTTTTTACAATAACTGACAAGGGCTCTTCAGGTGAGCAGACCTATTTCTTCCACTCAGTCCACTGAAGGCTACTGAACAGAAAGGCACCACCTCCAGCTCCAAGCCCCCGAGCTGCAGAGGAGGCAGCCGGAGACAAGGAAAGCACTTTGGCAGGGCACCCCTGCACGAATACCCTATGCTTTTATTCTCCCCCAGCATCTCCTACTCACCGTTTTCCGATACAGAATAGTAGGACTTCATGGACCTTTGTTCTGACCCACTGTGGATGCTTTATGTTATAATCTCAGTAACAAGGCTTCTTGAAGATGCAGCTTTACTGTGCGCTTGGTACCTTTGACCGGTAGTCTATTTAAAAGCTAGTATCACACCAACTATCCCTCTTCTCCTCTCCCCCTCCCAAGAAAAGACTATTTCCTAAACTTACTATTTTTTCCTATGTGTTGAGAAGAAAAAGCCACTGCTGTTTAAATTATTTACAGCAATGCTGGTCATATCTGAAGATAAACAGATTGCATCTCAACTACAATTTAAGAACTTAAGAAGCAGAAAAAAGTTTTATTTCTTCTACTCACCATTTTTCTGGTGAAATAACACATTAAGAAAAAAGAAGGAAATGAATAAATTTTAAATGGCTATTTTTAAGTAAAGAAATCCTACAGCGAAAGAAAGCACCCTGCACAGATCTATACATGTGTTTAGTTTTTTGAATGCACAACAGAAACAGTTCCAATCGCATGCCTAAATCTTTGTATTATCAGGGGTTTTATAAGATGCTACAATGAAGCTTCAGGAACATTGAGCCTTTAGGTGGCTGAAATTATTGCCTTTTGGCCTCTTTAGTCCTGAATATGTGTGAGATTAACACACTTCGACAGTCGTATTGGTATATTACACATTCACTTGTACGCAGACCACCCATCTGGTCTCAAAAGCCAGTAACAGCAAGAGCATACTAAAACTGTGAAGGTGCTAAGCTCTGCTAACATTAATTTCTGTGTGATAAGATTGCACCTGCCAGAGGAAAGTTCAAAAATCTATATTATATTCAGATGTATATTTCCAGGTCTTAATTTCATTCTAATGTGGAGGAAAGGAGGAAAAGAAAAAAAAAAAAAGCTTTTAACTGATATTTATCCAGCACATTTCAATAAGGGCACAGAAAAGCATCAGCCCTCATCCTTGAAGAGCCAACTTATTTTGAAGAAACAGAAATGACACTTTCCAGGATTTGTTTTTTCTTTTTCCTCAACTTTTCTGAATACATTATTCAGAAGAAAAAGAAAAAAAGCAGCCCTATCTACACAACTTGTATCTCTCATTTCATACCAGCTCTTAATGGCCATCTTCATGGCTGCCAGCATTACACACAGTCATTGGGTAACACTGTAAGCTATTATGCATCTTATATTGGTACTGGCAGCCTCCCAAACACCTCAGTATGAGGGACAGAAACCTATTCCCCACACTCACTAGTTTTGCTCCTTGACCACCACGGCCTTCACATGCAGATGAGGTGAAGCTCAGCTGCTGCCAACAGGACACTGCAGACTGACAGCTGCTGCTGACTGAAATAGTTGGATGTTTACACAACAAAAACCATCTCCTATCTAAGCAAAAAAAATCCACTTCACTTTAGCCACCCTTTTTTAATGAGCAAAAGAAAGCAAGTCCTTCCCTCTAAGAAACCAAAATAATTACTTCAGACATAAAATGTGTGTATTACTCGATTTCTACTCAACATTATTGTTAGACCTTCTATTTTTTTAATTTTCAGTTCTGAAACTAATGCTTGATTTTTCAATTGTCTGCTTTGGGCTAATGATTCTCTTTACTGATTAAAGTCCACAGCGTCATTGAAACAAAATCTTGGTATTTACTCCAGGAAGTGAACCTTTCCCTCCATTTTTCTGCATTAGTGGAAGATCAACAACATGAACGCGGAATCTTATCTGATACCCAGTCGTGTAGGAAGCTTATAACCATTTCTCAGCAGAGAGCTATTTTTCATTTGGGCCAATAGCATACCCTGAAGGTAGGGAGTCTGATGATGCTCAATTACAAAAGTGTTATAATGTGAAAAGTCAGTTTTAAATATGTTTAATACCATGATGATCTCACATAGACTTGATATATAAATTTCAGAATATCTCTTAATAATATGCTTACCATGTCAGAGAAGTACTAAACTGCCCATTTTGTCAGTTACCAAAACACTTTAGAAATACTAGTCAACATCTCCAACCTCCTGCTCAACATCAGCTTACCACCAAGACAAGATCTGATGAGCTGTGGCTATGGCTGACAGAGTCTCAAAAACCTTCAAGGACGATGTTCCACAGTCTTTCTAGCCAACCTCTTCCCCTGCTGCACTACTCTCCTAGTAAAAAGGTTTGTCCTATTGTCCAGTCTGAGCCTCCCAAGCCCCAATTTGTGATGACTGCCTCTTGATATATTATCTGCCACTATCAAGTAGAGTTAGACTTACTATTTTTGTAATTATAATTGTAAGTTGCCAACAGATTTCTCCTCCCTTAGGCCTCTCCTTGCAAACCTAACAAGCCCAGATCCCTCATCTTCTCCTCACCATCAGGTTCTCTAGGCCCCTAACAATTTTCATAGCCCTCAAGGGGACTCCATCAGTTTCTCAATATCTCCCTAGAACTAAGGAACCTGAAACTGGACACAGCATTCCAGGCAGAGCCTCACCAGTGCTTTCTAGAGATGAACCCTCCCTTTACCATTGCCCACACTCCTCCTAATGTAGCCCAGTCTGTGGTTCACCTTATTTGCTATGAGGTGTTGGCTCATACTCAACCAGACATCCACTGTAACCCCACAGCCTCTTCAGCAAAGCTGCTACTCAGCCAGTCCCTCCCCAGCCTGTAGTGACACACAGCAACACTTTAGCCCAGTAGCAGAACTTCATATTTCTCCTTCTTAAACTTTTTGAGGTTTCTGTTGGCCCAGTCCTCAAGTTTACTGAGGTCCTTCTGGACTAAAGATCTGCAGTTTGTCAGATGGTAGGGATTTTGTCCCTACATACCAAATAGCGCTTTTACAATCCTGTTGTCTGTCCTTATTTCCACTTTTGTACGCCCCCTTTTTGTGTTTTAGTTCATTGAGAAGTTCTCTGCTTGGCCAAGCAGGCCTCCTGCTGAAACACCAAATCTTCCTGCACTGTGGAATGGTTCATTCCTGAGTTGTCATTAAGTTTTCTTTAAAAATCTTCAAGCTCTCCTGGGCACCTTTCTTCTTCGTGGTTGTTATCCAAGGGATTCTACCTACCAATCTCCTGAATAAGTGAAAGCTTGCAGTCCTTAAGTCCTGGATCCTAATTCTGCTGCTCACCTTCCCAACCTTCCTCCAGATCCACAACTCAATCACGTTACGGTCACTGCAATCCAGGCTGCCTTCTATGACCAAACCGGCCACAGTTCTTCCCTACTTGTGAGCAGCAGATGAAGTGAAGAGTTACCCCTGATCAGGCTCTCTGGCGTCTGCCTTACAAAATTTGGTAGTCTAGAAACTACCAAGAGCGCATGCACAATGACAGATTGCCCTCTTAGCAGATGTCTGGATGGTTGAATCCCCCATGAGCATGAGAGCCGATGAGTGGGAAGTTTCTGCTAGCTGTCTGTAGAAGGCGATACTCACTACCTCCTCTCAGTCACACAGTAACAGATGCCCACCACATGCCCAGTGTTCCCTTTCAAATCTTCCATGGTCAGTGCTACTTCTGTGAAAAATTACCTCATAGTGTTTTAAAACTGTATGAAGATTCCTGAAGTACAGTTTGCTCAGTGCAGAAAAGCCAGACTGTCAGTCTATTCTAAACTGAGCTTAGGTATCAAATGCATTAGCGTAATTTCAATAACATATTTCAACTAAAAAGAAACTACAACTGAAAATCAATACATTTGTTTTTAAAACTTCCCATTTACTGAAAAGATAACCAAAAGAGGCAAAACAGCTTTAAGATTCACTATGGCATCTCTTTGTATTGGTTTTGTGTGGCAAGGTTTTGGTAGCGGGGGGGGTTACAGGGGTGGCTTCTGTAAGAAGCTGCTGGAAGCTTCCCCTGTGTTCGAGAGAGCCCATACCAGCTGGCTCTAAGACGGACCCGCCGCCGGCCAAGGCCGAGCCAATCAGCGATAGTGGTAACGCCTCTGTGATAACATTTTTAAGAAGGAAAAAAAGTTGGGACGGCGGCATTCGGCAGCCGGAGAGAGGAGTGAGAACATGGAAGAGAAACAACCCTGCGGACACCAAGGTCAGTGAAGAAGGAGGGGGAGGAGATGCTCCAGGCGCCGGAGCAGAGATTCCCCTGCAGCCCGTGGGGAAGACCATGGTGAGGCAGGCTGTCCCCCTGCAGTCCATGGAGGTCCACGGTGGAGCAGATATCCACCTGCAGCCCGTGGAGGACCCCACGCCGGAGCAGGTGGGTTCCCGAAGGAGGCTGTGACCCCGTGGGAACCCCACGCTGGAGCAGGCTCCTGGCAGGACCTGTGGATCTGTGGAGAGAGGAGCCCACGGAGCAGGTTTTCTGGCAGGACTTGTGACCCCGTGGGGGGCCTGAAGGACTGCACACCGTGGAAAGGACCCATGCTGGAGCAGTTTGTGAAGAACTGCAGCCCGTGGGAAGGACCCACGTTGGAGAAGTTCGTGGAGGACTGTCTCCCATGGGTGGGACCCCATGCTGGAGCAGGGGAAGAGTGTGATGAGTCCTCCCCCTGAGGAGGATGAAGCGGCAGAAAATAACGTGTGATGAACTGACCGTAAACCCCATCCCCGTCCCCCTGTGCCGCTGGGGAGTTGGTAGAGAATCCGGGAGTGAAGCTGTGCCCAGGAAGAAGGGAGGGGTTGATTTGTAATAAATCAAGTTAATTTTCCCCAAACTGAGTCTGTTTTGCCCGTGACGGTAATTGGTGAGTGATCTCTCCTATCCTTATCTCAACCCACAAGCTCTTTGTTATATTTTCTCTCCCCTGTCCAGCTGAGAAGGGGGGGGAGTGATAGAACGGCTCTGGTGGGCACCTGGCATCCAGCCAGGGTTAACCCATCACACTCTTACACAACTATCCTGAGTCCCTGAGTTTGCCAAGCAGGTCAACTTCAGCCTTATGTATTAAAATGGGCAGGAATTAACACAACACATCAACACGTATCAGGATTGCAACAGCTGCTAAACAGGAAAACTTACATTTTGAACAACTGCCAAATATTAAAACTCAGAAGCTATTTACTGACATTTGCTCATGGGAACAACGGTGAAACCCTACCAAAGAGTGTACAGAAACTTATCTGCCTGACAGCTCATCTCTTTCTTCCAGCTATATCAGCGCGTCTAATAAAAGGCGATTTTTTGCCACCAACCTTTTCTCTCTTAAGCGTTAGAATAATTTGAAATAACTCAGGCATAACTCTGCGAACTTTCACAACAACTGGCTTTGAAAATTCCCATCTCCATTTGCTGTCTTCTCGGTCGTGCTGACGCAACAACTGTTCGTAAGGCCTCGCTGTAAATCAAACCACTGGAATCGTTTCAGGCACCACAATGCAGCCTCCTGAGTACAATACAGAGGCAATGAACAATAGCAGGAATGTTAAGAGAAAGATGAAAGAATAAAATCTCTTAAATAGGTTTTGCTGGTGAAAAAAATATTGCCAAAACCACACTCCCAGCTGTCAACATGTGAACTTCAACAAGATAATGACACAGGTGAAGCTGGAAAAGGGAACGTGCTGGAAAGCATCTACATCCATCATCAACCAGTTCCGTAGTCTTTGGACAGTGATAGACCAGGAAAAAAAACAAACCACCCAAAACCCCTTCTAAACACACGGTCCCATTCATAGTTTTCTTTCAGATTATAAATTTTTACCACAATCACTTAGATCCTGTACACTGATGATCAACATTACAGCATTCTGAAGTCTGATACAGTTTTCACAACTGACTGTGTTATACTCAGCAGATACTCTTGTATGTATTACTGAGATCTTTTGGGCTTTAAACACGGGTTTGATTAGAACTGGGACAGACCAGGTTTTGGAAAGCATTAGGAAGTGAACCTGGACAGGCAGAGCTGCAGAAAACCGCGAATGAAGCTCGTGTATATTTACACAAGTGACAAAGTATAAGTTGTTTGATGTACATTGAGCAGCAAAGCACATGAGAGACCTTCCTTTGCCTGTACTATCTGACTGGCAATGATTTTTATTTTTCCAGCTCTTCAGTTTTCACCAAATTCAGCATTTGTTCCCACCAACCCCTTAAAGCATGTCTGATATTGTGTATTCCATCAGATTTTTTTCAAAAGTTTCATATTACATACAGATAGATGTAAATAATTAAACATCAGTGAACCGAGTTATGTAGAACTTCACTTTGTTCAGCTCATACTGTGTTTAAAATAATAATTCATCACAAATAACTCTGCTATCAAAACCTTGCCACGCAAACCCAATACAAGTCTACAAAAACTTGATTCTTTTCAGTCTTTTGGAAAGAAACATGAAACCTGCATTAAAAATTAATCTGATAGCCACCCTTCCACAACATTTGTTACTATAAATTAAGTTTCCCTCTAAATAAATTGTGCAAACCCAAACCTTTCCTAGATATTCCCATTACCCTTTAGTCTCTGAGTGCTTCTGTCTTTCACTTTGGGATTTCTCTTGAGCTCTACCACTAGATAGCTCTAGCAATTTCTCCACAGCCCCCAGTGCACCAGCAAGCCATATTTGCCTTACAAAGCTGAAAAGCTAAGCATGGCTCCTTCACATATAACAGGACAAAATCAGGCAACGGTTTCTCCCTCACACTTAAAAGGTACCATCACAGACAGTAAATCTGATCTGGCAGGGATGTCAGATCCAAATTACTGGGTAGACAACAATTTGCTGTTTACTTGACTGTTAACAGCTTCCAGCCTTTTCAGAAATATTTTCTTTATCAGTAGGGAACAGACCTCAACACTGCTTACAACAAGACTTGTAATTACAGCAGCTGCATAGAAATAGCAAAACCACATACGGCACACAAAACTTCAGACCATCTCTTTGTAACTTCAGTAACCTCAAGGGAGTGATAGAGCCTGCAAGAGGACATGCAATCACCTTTAAAATAAAATTAATTAAAAAAAACCCACAACAAAACCCAAATAATAATTAGTATTTCTAATATCAAGGTCCCAAATTCACAGGAGCACAGGAAGCACTATCATAAATGAGATGTCTCAGGTGCTGGGAGGGCAAATATCCCTAACATTATCTCTTAGCCTGCCTTTAATAAACTACAAGATTGTCTAGAGCTTTGAGATCTAAATCGTTCTACCAAAACTATTACCATCATTGATTGTAACTGGGAATACTCCTATTATTCATATACAGTGTATTCATGAATATTGCTAAGATACACCCAGTTGCATTCCATAGCACATGGAAATTATGAAGTATTTTTAGTAATACTGCATTTGCTACCATTTTATCTTGCTGAATTTCTTCTTGTTCTTAAGGTTACTCATCCCACCAAAGGGCTGAAAAGTGCTGAGCTACCTTCTTCAGGTGCTTGTTTCACACATTGTTAACTTGTTCTCCTTTATTCCTATTTGTTTTAGGGTAAATAACCCTAGGGTTTTTAGTACTTCTCACAAATAAAATATTTTCTATTCAAAAATTCCTGAAGGAACTTTATGGTTATCAATTCTTCAAAAGCTTTCTTCTTGAGAAACCAAACACACCTTTAAAGAAATGAAACGGTCAACTAATAAACACGTTAAAAAATGCAAAAATGGAGATAAATGGTATTAAAGCGGTGTAATTAAGAGCTTTAGCGAGTACCGCACCATCAGAACCACTTGCTGTGATTCTATCTCCCTAATTTACAGCTGCTCACCACCCGCTCTGTATTTAGTAGCTTTGCTGCTTTTGGCACTTGTCCAGAAAAGTGCCAGCTTCCACAGGCACATGTCACTGTTTCCAAACGCTACTTCTGCTCCGCGCAGGCTGGCCATCTCTCTCAGAGGTCACCAGAGGATATGCCAGGACAGTTCAGGTCATCCTTCCTAGCCCATGCAAGCTCAAGGTCAACCCCCTACCTCCTCACCGTCCGCCGCAGGCACCCTCAAATGCACATCAGCCTTGGCAACCCCTGACGTGGACGCGGCTTTGCCTTAGTGGAAGGACAAAGCCGTGCAGTGCAGAAACAGAAAGCGTCATGAGATGGTAATAAGCCGCTTGATGGAGAAGAGCGGTTTCCACACGTACAGGCTGCCGGGCTCCTCCTTGCTTCACCGCAGGTGAGACACTTTGAAAGAGAAGCTATGACAAGCCACACCAAGCGAACCTGCAAGCCTGCGACTGAACTCTGCCCTTTCCTCTCACGCAATACTCACGACCACAGGAAGAGACAGGGACGGTAGCGCAAACTGGACGCAGCAGCAGCCCGTAAGGCGATAACCTGCCTCCAGGCCTCCCCCGGGCCGCCCAGCTGAGGGGAGAACGGGGCTGCCCACATCCCCGGGCCCGGTGTCGGGGCCTGCAGGTTGGCCGTGGCAAGAGAAGCCCGGGGGAGGCTGTAGGGAAGCCCGGCCCGGGCCACCCCGGGGACGAGGGGTCGTTACCTGAGCCGTGCAGCGCCCTGGCCTCCAGGCGGCCGGACCGCTCCGCGGCCGCGCCGCTGCCCAGCACCTGCCGCAGGAGCAGGCGGACCCTGCGGGCAGCGGGGCCCCCGGCCCCGCCACCCAGGCACAGCACCCACGACTGCATGGGCCGCGGGGAGACCGCCGCCACCGGGACGGGCCGAGGAGGGGAAGGGAAACGCCGAGGTACAAAGTCCCGCCGGAAACTAGCGCCGGGCCGATCGGCGGCCGGGGCGGGTACGGGCCCGGCGTGGGTGGCGGCGGCGGCGGCCGGCCGGGCCTGCCTGTGCCGCCGGGGTGCCCGGGCAATGGCGGGGCGAACGGGATTCCTTTCGGCCTACAGCGGTGCCGGAGGGGGTGTGGGGGGAGCCGGCCGGAGGGGGAGGCGATGGCAAGCGGGAGCCGCCGGGTCCCCTCAGGGCGGGCCGCCGCGGGGGGGGCGGGACTGGCACCCCTGTGAGCTCAGTCAGGAGGGCTGGGGCGTCAGCTCTGAGGACGACGTTATTTTTTTCGGGTGAAAGAGGCTGAACTCTATAGCTGGAAACGTTTAAAACGCCCTGGGCAGCGGTGGCTGAGGTAAATTCATGCGCCGAAGGTATTTCCTACCTTTGGTTTCTTAAATCCTGCTGAATTCGCGGGCCCTTCTGTCCCAGTGCCACCCCTCACCTGTGTTCCTGGGGTTAGGTTATTTTATACTTTAAGAAGACTTTGAACCAAGTTACTCAGGAGTCACGTTTTGCACATGCATGGTTTAGGTGTGAGATTTTTGTGAAGGATGATGGTAACTGGAATAGATTTCAAAACTGGCTTGTTTCAACTAAAGTTACAGCTCACGGATCTATGTAAAAGCTTGGGAGTATATTTTAGAATAATTCGTGAAAGGCTGAAGCTTTCACAATAACGAACTAAGCCTAGTTTCAAGGAAAATCCAGCTGAGACTTGGGTCTCGGCACCAGTAAGAAGATGGTGAGGGAGCTTAGCAGAAGGTAGAAGCCAGAGTCAAGTCACCATCTTTATCACCTGTACTTCAGTATTTAGGTATCTCAGTGTCCGCGGGGCTGGGAGAATTTTTCTCCAGACAATCTCCCACTTCCTGCATGTTTTCAGCGTTGAACAATTATCCCAGAGGACAACCACTAAAGAGTGAGCTAAGCATCTGTTTAAACATAGATAACTTAGACTTCTAAGCCGCCAAAAGATATTACGAGTTATGAGTGTTGATCTAGTCCTAGATGCATTTCTGCAGCTCGGTATTAGGTGCTTTAAACAGTTAAGAGAGGTGAAATTTCATGATCTTCAGCATTTCCCGTTGGCTAGAGTGTTGGTTGGGTATGAATTCTATTCTTAGTACCTAATATAGGTCTGTGAACCTGCTTTCTGGGTCTAAGGCAGGGTAAACTAAATTGAAACATCCTTTTATGGATATTGCCCTAATTTCTTGTAAGCTGAAGATTGCAAATGCTGGAGGCTAAGGATAGGCTACATAACAAGGTCTGGCAGAACAGAGTAGAAGGCCAAAGAGGCAAAATAACAATGCAATCGTTTATGAATATATCTTACCAATCTGGGATATTAAATTAGAAGATGACATTGATCTTCTTGTCATATCTATAGACAAAATAATAAATAGTAATAAATTGCAACAGATATGCAACAATTAAACGGATAACCTGAATACTGAATAGATTTGACGCTATGCTGGAAAAAATGAGACATTTCAAAATTTCGTACAGATTCATAGTAATTTCACACTGTGAATGTACAAAGCTGCCTTTTACCTCTCTCTTTGTGTGTGTGTATATATATACACCTGTCAAGCTAAATGCTTTACATTTCAGCCCTTTCTGAGTCATATATCTATAAAATGTTTTGCTTTTTAAAGCATTGTCTTAAAATTCCGAATTAGTCAACTTTTCCAAAACTTTAAATTCAGCCTTGAGTTCAGCCTCCAACTTTCCATTTGCAGCGAAAGAAAACTATATTTACTCATTTTCAAACCATTGCTGGGAAAGTTATAATGGAAACATTGTTATCTCTGTGCATAATTATGGGGAGGGAAATTTTGTTGAATATATACATGTATGCACGCATACTCAAACAATTAGATGCACAACTTGAATGTTGCATTGTTTTTATGCTATACTGTCAGTCATGACACCACTCAAAATTCAGTTTAATTTAATAATGTGAACATATAGAACCTAGTTTTTCTTGTATGTACCTGTGTATATCCACATGTGAAATTCTATCTGGCTATACAATATTACATTATTGCTTGAATGTGGCATCTTCTTTGCTTGCTAATCATAACTGATGCATGTATGCTGGTACTTGCTCACTTCTCTCTATGAAAAACACGATTCCATCAGTGGTTCAGTGCTGTCATGAAGTGGAAGGATTTAGCAGCCTGCATCTGGTGTGTTTGTGAAGGCTTCCACAGATGATTTACAGCACTGGTAACAAACAGCTATTTCATATTTTCATTCCCTGGCTTAACAGCATTCTTATTTGGAACATGAAGTTTCTTAACAAAAATACTTTTCCTTTGATTAAACAGAAAAGAACTTATTCCAAAGAGTGAGAGCTCAGAAAGCATCTCTGTGAGCTGACAGTTTCCAGACTGTTCTCTCTAGTAGCTGTCAGCTACTTTGCTGTGTAGCTCTAGCTGCAAGACTAAATTAGACACAGGTGCAGATATAAAGAACAGTGCATCATCTCTCCTAGTTGTAGTCAGTTCTCCTACACAAGCACAGAGAAGACAGCGGAGATGAAATCCTGGCTTCATCTGAAGTTCGTAGGAAATTGAATGCAGCAAGGCCTGAGTTTTACCCAAATGTTCTGGCTGAACTACAGTAATAGAAGTCAGTCAGTCTTCATTTACTGTTAAGTCTTTGTCTAGAGGGTAGGTCTAACATTAAACTCCTTTGAAACTAAGTCCAGAACATGTGAAGAGGCAAAAAAGGAAGTCTATTAGAATTCATACAGTTCCCTGGTGGTGTGGGATCCGTCTGGTGATACTAACAGAAAAAGTCAAGCCATAGAGGCAGGCCTTGCTTACCAATAATTTCATTCCTGAGATCAAGAGGTTACTTTTCTATCTTTTTTCAGTTAGGCAAAATTAGTTGCCTTGGTTTAAAATTTATAGTTGTTTTCCCAAATTATCTGCAGCCACTGATGGCTTGCTTTAGATACTGGACGTAGAGAGAGTCTGGCTTGTTTTCTTCTGCTGTATATCAGTTTTGAACAAATATAAGTACTGATTTCCATGGAGCCACTCTAATTCACTATAATGAGTCATTGTAATACCAGAAGGTGCTTCTCTTGTATGGAATCTATTGGGAACAATATAAATCAAATAAAAATGAAAATGCACAGCTGTTCGTTCCTTTGTTGACTTGAACCCTAAATTTGTCCCCTATTTTAATCCAAGTTGATTTAAAAAATGGATCCACCAATAAGATACCAAGGTTCTAAAGTAAACTGTCTTATCTCCTGTTTCTTGCTAAACTGGTTTTCATTCATAATTTCTTTCTTTGCTTCTAATGTTTATTAGAATATCCACCTCTTCCTTCTGCACTATTCTAAAATAGGCAAGAGTCAAAGCTAGATTTGGTTCTGCAAATAGTGTTTATAATAGATTTTCCACCCCAGAAGAATGTGTAATTACTGCCTTTTTAGTTAAGGGTTCAAAGGTTTTTGTTCTCTGTTTGTATGACAACTTCTTTCAAGAAATTAACATCCACTTCATTAGCTTTCTTAGTACCTGTTCAGACCCCTCTGTGTCTGTGTTATCATGTGCTGTTTGCACTGTTACACTGAACTAAAACAGCAAGTAAGGATAAAGTCATTACTGATTTTTGTAAGAAATAATGACATCGAGGTAAGGAGGTTCTTACCATCTGATTGCTCACTGGAAGGTTGACCTAACAGCCTCTAGCTACTTGAAATTACATTTCTTGAAGATCGTTATTGCAGCCATAAAACCTGTATAAATTTTTTTTTTAAAGGAACATAGAAAGTAAGAAAAAAAAGTACTCTGCTGGCTGGTACTGCATATTCACATTCATGTATGTGTTACAATATAAATGCTTAGAGAGTGTAAAAGGCCATAAGTGATGGCATCTAATTTCTTATGCCAAATTCTGTCTGTTTTCAGTAGTTTGTAACTAACTCCACCATTCTTTAATAATTTGGGCAGAAATTTCTCATGCTGAATTTCTGCCTCAGGCTGAAAACTTCTTTTGAAAACTTGAACAAAAATAGCTTAGCCACTTTTCAGAAAAGAAAAATGAGTGTTTTACTCAGGAGCAGCTATAACCCTTATGTGACTGGGAAGGCTACACGACTGAGCAGCCATATCACATGAGGGAAATGCTTACTACCTTCCTTGGTGCTATTGGAGAGCTGAGGGTAGACTAAAGAAGATTAAAACCTCCATCCTGCCTGATAAATCTGTATCTGGTTTTACCCACGTGAAAACAGTTCTTAAACTAGGAGCTTCACCATTCCTGAGCTTTAGAACCAGGGCTAGAATTCTGCTAAGAGGGTCATTCTGGTTTCAGAAAGATGCTTTTGATGACCCCATTTTTTGCTGAATGACAACCTTCTGAAAACTGAGGGAATGTATTATAGTTTAAAAACCAAGTCGTCATATTCTGTTTGTGTGAAGTATGACCTACGATAAGACTGCATCGGTTGTGCTAGACTTCCCCCTCTTATTTCTCCTTCAAGGCCAGGAAGCACAACAGACAAAGACACTCTCTGATGTGCTTTCAGTGCTCCTTCTTTCCCCAGGCTAAGGAAACAGAGGGATGAGGAGCCAAGCCTGAAGGGACAGTTGGAAAATGGTGATTAAAGCACAAGGAACCCAAAGGGGAAGTGGGGGGGAGGGCAAAGCCACTAGATGGATGTAGGCTGAGAGTAAAAAGCTACACGAACTAAAGTAGTGAAGGATGAGGTTAAGACAGGGACTGAAAGCACCATGACCGCTACGTTTTGCAAGTCCTGGACACCACTGGAACCCCCAGTATTCTGCTGCTGACAGAAGAAACCCACTGAAAATATACTGACCTAGTTCACTCATGCTGTTAGTCTGTGTGGTAGGGGGATCTCTGCTGTCCTGCTTGATGCGTTATTGGGACTCTGGGGCAGGAGGGTTGTTTCTATTTGATTTCTGTAATTGTTACTTCTTTTAACTCTAGAAAAATACAAAATGCTCCAGTGAACTAATACAGCAGTTCAGTGATTTTGGAACTGCACGAAGTCACGTTCAGGAATTAAATGCAAAAATGGTATTGTTAGGTTATTGAAATTAAACTGCTGTTGATATGAAAATCTTCATACAAAATTAGTGAAATGATCAGAAACTGTGATTTTATTGGCTTCACAGACATTCATAGCCTGATAAAGCCTAGCATGCATTAACAGTGTGTGTGTAGGAGCTAATGGAGTTAGGGAATACGTACCATAGCGTTAATGCTAGAAATGACAAAGACCTTTTCAAGAAGAGAGAGGCAGAAAATCCATGCATCAAGATCCTGTCCCTCCTGGTGAAGGGGACAGTACCTGTGCAGTGACTACTTCAATTTGAGGAACTCAGGAATGGGTGTTTTAGAATCATAGAATCGTTTAGGTTGGAAAAGACCCTTAAGATCATCGAGTCCAACCGTTAACGTAGCACTGCCAAGTCCACCACTAAACCATGTCCCTAAGCACCACATCTACATGTCTTTTAAATACCTCCAGGGATGGTGACTCTACCACTTCCCTCGGCAGCCTGTGCCAATGCTTGACAATGCTTTTGGTGAAGAAATTTTTCCTCATATCCAATCTAAACCTCCCCTGACATAACTTGAGGCCATTTCCTCTTGTCCTACCACTTGTTACTTGGGAGAAGAGACTGACACCCACCTCACTACAACCTCCTTTCAGGTAGTTGTAGAGAGCGATAAGGTCTCCCCTCAGCCTCCTTTTCTCTAGGCTAAACAACCCCAGTGCCCTCAGCCGCTCCTCATAAGACTTGTGCTCCAGACCCTTCACCAGCTTCGTTGTTCTTGTTTGGACACGCTCCAGCACCTCAATGTCTTTCTTGTAGTGAGGGACCCAAAACTGAACACAGTATTCGAGATGTGGCCTCACCAGTGCTGAGCACAGGGGGACGATCACTTCCCTAGTCCTGCTGGCCACAGTCTCTGATACAAATTAGTTGCCAATGTAGGGTATCAGCTCATTTCTGGCTTATTTGATTTAGCTGTACTTGCATCAAACATATGCTCATAGGCAAAGATTTCTGGTGTCCTTCTCTGTGTCCTTCACGGTTGTCATGATCCTCTAAAACAACTCTTATGCTTTTCATCCACCCCAACACTGATGTAAAATATCTGCTAAATAAGCTTCGCTGGTTTGTATTTAGTGTTTTACTTTATAACTGGGGTGGGCTATAACTGTACACAAAGCTGGTTAGCAGAGTGGATGGTAGTATCTGGGTAAAACGTGGTAGTTCCATCCCAGTCCCATGTGCCCATATCCTGAAGCTTTTCTGGACTCAGCCCACAACTCAAAGGCAGCCACAAAATGTTAGTAGAGGTGTTACATTAAGAGCTAAGCAAAATATCTGATCAAAGATTGCCTGAAATCTTTATCTATTTTCATGGTGAAATGGTAGGTTTCCTTTTTTCTTAACTTATAAACACCTTGGCTTTTCCTAATGTTTATGTCTTGATGGATTGCATTTTGCTATCTACAGAATATTGCACAAAATAATCTCTAAAGGGTCACTAGCAGCATGTGCTGGTGACACAACATCATCAGTAAAATGCCAAAGTTCCTGAAGACAGGATTAATCTTGCCCCTTTATAATTCAGTGTCGTCCCTGTTAAGCGCAGGCTAATCCCATGTATCACAAAGGCTATTTAAATTTCAATAAATTGTGAGGCAATCTCACAAGCTCATGTTTGCTGTTAACGAACAAAACTTAACTTTATTCTAGCCGCGGAACTTGCAACATTAGTTCAGTAGGGCCTGAGGCCATTTGTGGGGCTTACATAATCCCAAAAGATGAAAAATACTTATTGCCTCATTCCTGAACCTTTGAACTCTCTGTAGGCATTACTTTCACGAAGAATCGTCAGCCTGGCTGGCTGGCCACGGGGTAGAGCTGTGGGTGACACACGGTGAAAGATTTAGCCCAGAACAAAGGCTGAGGTGAGCGCCCAACTGTTCCATTTAGACACTAATATCCTAAATCGTTGCTTAAGGGAGCTGCCAGTGAATCCCCTGCTGGCATCTGTTCTGGGTCCCTCTAACAGGAGAGTTCATAATCAGCAGCCTGACCCCTCGACCTTGTCAATGTAAATAAAATAGACAAAATTGTGCCTTCTGTGCTGTCATCTGTGGGAAGAGGCGTTATAGCCTGCACGTCACGACTGCATTAGCATTGCATGAACACCAAATGAAAACCTTCACAAAAGTGCAGATTTAAAATAGCTCTAAATGACCTGGTCTGAGATTTGAAATCCCACACAGAGTTGCACTGATATAATCTCTTGAGTTTAATATCAATTAGAATGAATGAGATTATTTTTTTCTGGGTATTTTAAACTGAAAATTGATTAATCTGTATTTAAAGAATTACCTAAAAAATCTTTAAGAAATAAAAAAACTCAAACCAGCTGTCATGAAGCCATGATGGGATTTTCTTTCTAAAAGAAAAGACCTTGAAAATGTTTCATATTCGTCTCTCATAAAGCCCATATCTGAAGTGAAGTACAAGCTTTACTTTCTCAGGACAAGACTATTTAACACAGGTCCTCCAGGGAAACTCCAACTTGATTAGAATTCTCTTAGTGTTTTCAGTGGAGCAGCATTGTCTTTTACAAACTAGACAAAACCAAACCTTATAAAATCTGATTGTTGTTTCAGCTATTTGTTTGGCTTCTCCATTATGTTCAGATGAAACAGTTCAAATTGAAAATTAGAAACATTAACTGCACTAAGCGAGCATAGATTCCAAAAGAAGAGGCAGGAGATATGAAAACCTCTTTCTTTTTAGGTCAATGAGAATTTCAGCATGTGTGAATATGCAACTTACTTTCACCTGCTCTCTTTGAGGTACTGTAGCTAACTATATAATTTTATCAGACAGCGTCTGGGAAGTTTCAATTTTATGACAAGTGAAAGAAATGTGAAAATGGTAATTATAAGGAGATTAAAGTAATGCGCTACATGTTTAGCTCATACATTAGGAGGTGGATTTTTTTTTCTTTCTTCTACAAGTGGCTGTAGGGTTTTTGCTTTTTAAAATAAACACTTTTAAAGCCCCCAGTGGAACCTCTTAAATAATAAAAGATCTCAAATTCCTCTGAATTATTTTCAGAATTGAAATACAGTATCTCTCTGTGTTGGAAGGAGTAACCCAGCCCATCTCGACTTTCACTTGCTTTCCTGAACAATGGTCCTTTGCTGTCCTATTATCTTAAATGGATTAATGTTCTAAGAATGCTTAAATGGGATTGTGGAGCTTTCGTTTACAGTTGGGACACTATTCTTCATTCAGAATTCCTTTCTCAGTGTTCAGCATTGGTTTTGTTTGAAGGCCAATTTAAGGACATCTTAAAAGGCTTGCCTTCATTTCTACTTTTATTTCCTTACTTCATAGTATGCTGAAGTAGTTCAAGAGCACTGCAAAGCATGCAGTTTTGTCTTCAAAAGATCGGAATTTAAGGGCTTAGCCCAGTTTGCATGCAACTAGCCAGTCATACTTTGATTTCAAAGAATGAGTAGTTATTCAAGTGGGTAGGTGTTAGCAGAATTGGTCCATGCAGAACAGTAAATGAGTTCATGGGAGGGAGGATTTCTTTTGTAAGACTTGAGTGTGCTTGGCCTTGATTTATATTGCACAAAGAGTGGCTGACAGCCCAACCACTGTTACCTTGTGTGGCATGGAAGCAGGTAGTACAGTAGGTAACGAGGGGATGGTTCTAATGCCCTCTTACACTATTTGTCATGCTAAATCAACACCTGAAATCCCTTCCTAGGTAGACATACAAGGGGGAGTGGAGATAGGTATGAGCTCCTCTCTCCAGTCTCTGAGCTGGTACAAGATGAATCAGCTCGCTGCCATGCGAGGCAACACACCCAAGTAAAAGCATGCTGGCTTAGTAGCTCAGTATGCAGGCGCTTAACAGTGGGTTTTATTGTTATCATTCTTAATTATTATTCCCGTTAGTACTAGAAGGGATTTGAAGAAGAGAAGGTGAGAGTCCAGTGAATGAGGAACAAACAACCTGGGTGTCACTTCACAAGCAGTTATGGAGTGCGTCTCACAGCATTTATCTAACTTCAGATTTAATTGTGCAGCTAATTGCTTAATTACAACAGAATCTATTTAATGTCCTACTTGAGAAGCAGTGCCATCTGGAATGAGCACGAACAGCAAGAAAATCAACTGTACAGTTTGACTGTATTCACAGGAAAAACTTGTGCTCTGGGAGAGGTGTGCGCCTTCGGACACAGCAGTACCAGTGGTCATAAGGTTTTCCTTCTTCAGATCTGCATTTGTAAACCTGAAACCTTTCCTCTGCCTGTCAAATACTGCAGTCACAAAGACATGTGGCAGCCCATGCTAATACTAATAATATTCAGCAACCACTGTTCTTATTACCTCCTTCCATTCCCACCTTCTGCTTGCTGAGTCCACTTCTTTGGCTGCCCTGCCCTTTGCAGTGTAAGGTCTTTGGGGCAGGAAATAGCCTTTTTGTTGTGGTTTATAGGTGTTAAACACAGAAGGGCTCTGATCCACCACAGAAACTCTAAGATCGTAATACAGCTAATACAAATAAGCCCAAGACAGATTCTGTTTGTTACAATTAAATAGATTTTTTCCCCAAATTACAGAGGGATCCTTTGAAAAGTAGAGTAGGACGTGTTATCTTTTATCCATCAAGCACTAGAATATATCTATGTTGCTGAAAGATTATACTTGCTGGAGGCTTAGAAAAGGCATTCCATATTCATGGCGTGATTTAACTGTGCCTAGCTTTATTTTGTTTCACCAGGTCCTAATTTAGACCACTGAAAAGGCTGCTTTACACAGACCTCCATTCTGAGCCAGTCCTTGAACTGATCTGGAAGACAGAAGAATGACCGAAAACCAATACGGTATAATTATATTTCTTTAAAGTGAGAAGGGGTTTGAGAATAATTTGCATGAATTGTAGCCCAGACAGCTGATACCTGGGGCAATAAGAACAAATATAAACTTGAAAGATGGAGTCATCAGGGATGGAATAGAGGCATTGCTGTGTATAGATTATTCAATTATAATAATAACATTGTAGCCACACAGTACAACTGAAGAAAAAAGAAAAATTCAAGATTATAAAGACCCTGCTGACACACAGAAGGGTAAATCCACTAGAGGGAGACAAACTGAAATCACCAAAAAATGAAGTGGAAGAAACAGGAAGAGTGTATACAATTAAACACAGTAATCCCTATTTTTTTTCTTAATGAGTAATTTACTCAGCATTCTTACTTCTCTTACTTCCTTCTCAGTATCTGGAAATCTAGATTTTAATTTTAATTTCTTGCTAAGTGTGTTAGCTCAGGCAAAATGTTGCCACTAAAACTATGACAGCTGTATTTCACAAACCCTATTTCTTGGTGTTGGAAAGATTTCTCATTATTAACAAGTCCATGTGAAAGAGCCATTGTTTAGATTCCTACTGTTTCTTGACAGAAGGAATGCGTAGTGCAAAATATGTTTAATGATAGCAGTATTTCAGATTGCTTTTATAGCTCCAGGGGTTTGTAAACACTTATTTAGCAATCTTTTAATTCAGCAAGATTGACCAACATACAAAGTCTTCCTGACAAATAGGCAAAATAAAGGACTCCAGTACAAGACTGACCAATACATAAAGCTGTGGTGGATTGACCCTGGTCAAGAGCCAGTACCCACACAGATGCTTGCTCATTCCCTGTCTCATGCGAGAGGGGGGGTAAGTAAGTGAGCGGCTGTGTGGGTGTTTGGCTGTTGGCTGGGGTCAACCCACCACAGTCCTTCCAGACCCATTCCAAAAGCCCTTCACATCTCAACAAAGTTCTTGATGCTTTATTTGGTGACAGTTTATATCCTGGGTTGCCTTGAATTGCTCTAACCTGAGCCAATAGAAATTAGCCATCTAAGTTTGAGCAGTCAAGAGAAGTGAGAACAGTCAGTCAGAGAAAAAAAAGACACCCTGGAAGGGCAATTCATCTTGACCTAAGGCAGGTATCTGTGTTCAGATGAATCGTTCTCTTGAAACTTCTATTTCTTTGTAGTGGGAACTTTGCCTCACTAGCTCAGGTCTGAATGGTTTACTTCAGACACCCAAAGGCAGGTGAGACAAAGCCAACTAACTGCTTACTTCTTTATCTGATTTGACTTGGTCCTTTTTGTATGCCTTTTGAAACCTCTTCAGTGGTGTCAATGGACATGTCCTGTATTCTAGTTCAGTTGTGTCCCCCTTTATCCCAGCATTAAAGATTATTCCCTACTTTTGCTTTTATATTATCAGTATTTTTTCTGTGTTCTGACACTATTTTTAATAATATGTACCCCTTTCTTCAGTAACAGCTATTAATTATATTAGTTGTAGCCTGCTGTACTGGTTAAGCTGTAGGCTGAGCAAGTCTAGAAAAAGAAGAAAAAGCTAAAACTTCATCTGTTACCTGAGCTAAATTTTCTCATGCTTCATGTGCTTACTTCCCCATTTCATAGTTAATCACCATATGTAGCCCAAAGTATTTGCCCTCCTTTTTGTTTGCTTATCAAAAGGATATTTTTTGTTGAGGAACAGAAGGAAAACTTTCCCTTATTTTCTTGTCAGGACAAGATACAGATATTGTCCCACTTCTATGCAAGGAAATGTAATAAAAATCTGTCTCATTGTAACTCTTTTACAGCATTTATTTTCATTGGGTTTTTTGGCAGAACTGGAGGCCCTAAAGTTTTGAAGAATTGGAACTGTGCTCAGGAGAAGGAGTTTGGCAAAACCACTGCATGACTAAATGTGCCCTCCTATGTTTTATACCCCTCCTTGTCTCCTTCCTTCCTTCTCTCTTTACTCCTTCCTTCCTTTGTCCTGTCCCCCTTTCCTCCTTCATTCCTTTTCTCCTTCATTCTTTCTTTCCTCTTTCCCTTCTCTCCCAAGCCTTTTAATCTGCCAACTGTTCTGAACAGATGTTTCCCACATAACCACCCAACTTCTCATTCTCCTACTTTTCTTTATACTACTCTGTTTCTCCCGCTGGGCTGCTATCATCATTGCTACTCATGCATTGCACATTAGAAATCCCATATCCAGATCTAGTCAATAGATGTTAGATTCAAAATTTTCTTTGAGGGCATGTCTCAATCCCAGCTTACTGAAGTCAACAGCAGATCTTTCTCTGCCTAAGCCAACCACTCTATCCTAACTCGCTTTTGAGACTCACATTAGAGAACTGCAGTAAGTTCTGAAACTTTTAACCTGAAAGGCAGGAAGTTATTGGAAAACAAGCTCTTGTTTTGCAGTCCCTCGTGGATAACACCCACTTGGATGAAGTTGCCATCTGTTGTTTTCTTGGATCGTGTCAGAATATGTGAAATAAACTGGAAGAGAGAGAGGCAAAACGACAGACAGATGCAAGTGGGGAATAATGTTTGGAAATTTACTGTTGAGGTTCTGCAAAGCAAGAGAAGGACATGAAATGTTGCATGTTAGGTCTGGAAAAGACCTGCTGGGGCAATAAAGATGATTGCACCGACCACCACAAGGTGGCTGGAGCATAAAGCAAGCTCCCTGGCTGCCATAGATCCAGCATTGTTGTTCTTTATTTCTTTTTCTCATAGTTTTCTAGGCAGAAATGGGCTGAAGGCTGGCAGTGGGAAGTGGGACCAGAATCATCCTTTAGACCATGGCAAGAAGGATGAAGTTGAACAGCAGTTAGAGTAAATAATTTGTGGGCTTAATGATGGGAACTAAAAGTGTGACATTCCCATTAACCTCTTCCCTAATCTGACTTGTAATGAGGAATCCAGCCTGTATCTTATGACCCGTCTCCAGTTACAAGACAGGAAAAGAGAGGAAAAGTTGAGGTATAGAGTTATGATCAGAAGTTTCATCAGTTTAGTGATGCCACATACATTTTCACTTAAATTTAAATAAATTTAAATTTAAAATAAAGTGGTTTAGGATTCAAAACCAAATAATATCAGTTCTGTTGGTGAAAATGAAATAGTGTTGTTTATCCCTGTTAAAAAAGAAATATAGTTTTCTCTCTTTTGCTCTCTTCAGCTATCAATGAATACCTACCTGTAATATAGAAAGAAGATATATATATTATGTGCAATATTGCACAAGACCCAAAATTGGTATCATACAGAAGGTACATTTCCTGAAAATGTTTTCAGAAGTGTTTTAATAGCAAATGCTTCATCAAGCTGTTATATCTTGTTATATACAGGAAGAGAAAAACTAACACAGAGTTAGTTCATCTGCTAGCTTCTGAATTTAAGCAAACACTTAATATACCAGTAGTATTTATTGCTGTTAGAAGATGTTAGGCATGTCTGTAAGTAGTATTTAAATATAATTCTCTTAAGCTGAAACAGTTTTTACTGACTCAATGATACAAGCATTTCCTGAAAAAGAAGGATATATTTCCTGTATTTTGTTAATATTTGACAGCACTAATCTTAAACCAGTAGCAACATGACACTGATTTGTAAGACAGATTTTAAAGGTTGAAATTCTGTATTATTGTATCCCACGTAAACTTGTTTACCGAGCAACAATTAAATAATAAATTACATTTAAAACCAAAAATAGACCCTGTTGTCCTTATTTCAGTCACAGAATTAAGCAGAGTTAAAAAGGAGAGAGGATCCTGCAGATGAGCTCTCAGCTGACAATGCTTTGGGTTCCTCAAAGGAGTGAGTTTTGCCTTCAGTGCTTGGTTTGCAAAAAAAAAAAAAATCCTAACTAATCTTCACAGAAGGGACAAAGCTCGCTTTGAGATATTGCAAGCTTTTTAAAGTTAATACCAATATTTGCAATTGCATTCTAGTTTCTGCAGAGAGACAATGGGAAGTTTGGGCTCAAAGACTCCCGACTACTTGGTGTTACTCAGCAGGAACATCTCGTCTCTGAACTTGCAGTGCATGAAGTCAAATCTGCGCATAAACCTTCACAGAATAATCCTTAGTCTGAGGTCAGATGTCTGACCATGTCTGAGAGCACACCCGCTAAAATAATTGGATTAATAAGAGTGGAAAGAAACATATAAGCAGCATTTTCAGCAACAGGCCCCACCTTTTTGTCACAGTTTTCCTCCTCGCTCGGGACACGAGGAGATCCTTTTGCATTAGCCGTAGCCAAACCACAAATATCAGAAAAGAGTCCCTCAACCCTTCTACCTTCCACAAAAACTAAGAGCATACAGCAGGAGCCTCGACTGATCGAGAGTCTAAAAAATAGGCATTGCAGTAAAATAAAACAGTGGACTCAATCTTCTTAGCCTGCCTAAGCAAAAGTTTGATTTAGCTTGATCACAATTTCTAATTCCCATTACATGGAACAGCAATTTAGTTATGGAAGAGTCTTTCTTCCAGCAGCGAAAGGTGCAAGAAATTCCAATGATCAGAAATAAAGGCTAACTTGTTTAGACTGTGGAACAATTTATTTATGTGGTTTTGTAAGCTTTGTAACCTTTTGATCCTTTTTTTGTGACTCTTTACTGGACACTTACAGTGTCCAGGCAAGTGTCAAGGCTGGCCACTATATTATAGTGACAGTTGGACCAATGTCAGAGATAATACAGTTTCCTATTATACAGTAAAGATTGTGTCCACCCTTACTAAGAGGATCAGGCTGAAAGCATATGTTCAGTCTCTAGCTCCCATGACCTCAGATGCTTTGCTTCGTTCTTCAAAGTATTGTTTTGTACATGGCTGCCCTAAAACTTTCATAGTTAGCTTATCAAATGATTGAGAGGGCTTGGTCACCTGTATTCTGCATTATTTGCCATTCCTGCAAACCTTGTATCATCTGGAAACTGCTGCAATATAGTATGCTTGTTTGCTTTGGAGTTACTCATGATAATATTATACTGCAGAATAAGAGCAAACCCCTTTAGGACCTAATAAAGCAACCATTTAATAATAATAAGGCACCTTTCAATTAGTGGATTTTTAAATGGCTGATTATTCTCTTAATCTTTGATTGTTCTAAGTTCTCAGTTACCTTGCCAAGAGGTACCAGATCAGGTGCCTTATAGAATATGCGCACGTATCCACACTTAATCTATGAGCTTTTGGTTTAAAGTCTGCATCCCACACTACTTCTAGCCATTGTCTTGTTTCCCATCGTAGTCTCCCCAGAAGTGTGTGAGAGCATTGGAGACTTGGATTCATACTGACCTGGTTCTTCCTCAGATCACATCTCTGTGCCCTCCTGGTGAAAGGCTGTCTATGGGGCAAGGTAAAAAGCAGTTTCCCATCGACTTTGCTGCTGAAAAACAGTTTAAA